>NC_053393.1:199573294-202403294 GCF_905171765.1 Bufo bufo
TCCAGTGAGGGAATTTTTTTTATTTAAAAAAGGCCAAGTTAGTTTATCTGGCGTTCAATATACTAGATACAGTTAGGCCTGCGTTTCATACATCTGGAATTAGCAAACTAATGTGCTGGGGTTGGGAAAACATATATGTACCCATACTAGAATCTGTCAAAGAAAGCGGTACTCACATATAACAGTCATTCCATCTGTAATCCATACAGTCAAAAGACTGAAAGTATTCCAGTGAGGGGATTTTTTTATTTAAAAAAGGCCAAGTTAGTTTATCTGGCGTTCAATATACTAGATACAGTTAGGCCTGCGTTTCATACATCGGGAATTAGCAAACTAATGTGCTGGGGTTGGGAAAACATATATGTACCCATACTAGAATCTGTCAAAGAAAGCGGTACTCACATATAACAGTCATTCCATCTGTAATCCATACAGTCAAAAGACTGAAAGTATTCCAGTGAGGGAATTTTTTTTATTTAAAAAAGGCCAAGTTAGTTTATCTGGAGTTCAATATACTAGATACAGTTAGGCCTGCGTTTCATACATCTGGAATTAGCAAACTAATGTGCTGGGGTTGGGAAAACATATATGTACCCATACTAGAATCTGTCAAAGAAAGCGGTACTCACATATAACAGTCATTCCATCTGTAATCCATACAGTCAAAAGACTGAAAGTATTCCAGTGAGGGAATTTTTTTTATTTAAAAAAGGCCAAGTTAGTTTATCTGGCGTTCAATATACTAGATACAGTTAGGCCTGCGTTTCATACATCTGGAATTAGCAAACTAATGTGCTGGGGTTGGGAAAACATATATGTACCCATACTAGAATCTGTCAAAGAAAGCGGTACTCACATATAACAGTCATTCCATCTGTAATCCATACAGTCAAAAGACTGAAAGTATTCCAGTGAGGGAATTTTTTTTTTATTTAAAAAAGGCCAAGTTAGTTTATCTGGCGTTCAATATACTAGATACAGTTGGGCCTGCGTTTCATACATCTGGAATTAGCAAACTAATGTGCTGGGGTTGGGAAAACATATATGTACCCATACTAGAATCTGTCAAAGAAAGCGGTACTCACATATAACAGTCATTCCATCTGTAATCCATACAGTCAAAAGACTGAAAGTATTCCAGTGAGGGAATTTTTTTATTTAAAAAAGGCCAAGTTAGTTTATCTGGCGTTCAATATACTAGATACAGTTAGGCCTGCGTTTCATACATCTGGAATTAGCAAACTAATGTGCTGGGGTTGGGAAAACATATATGTACCCATACTAGAATCTGTCAAAGAAAGCGGTACTCACATATAACAGTCATTCCATCTGTAATCCATACAGTCAAAAGACTGAAAGTATTCCAGTGAGGGAATTTTTTTTTTATTTAAAAAAGGCCAAGTTAGTTTATCTGGCGTTCAATATACTAGATACAGTTGGGCCTGCGTTTCATACATCTGGAATTAGCAAACTAATGTGCTGGGGTTGGGAAAACATATATGTACCCATACTAGAATCTGTCAAAGAAAGCGGTACTCACATATAACAGTCATTCCATCTGTAATCCATACAGTCAAAAGACTGAAAGTATTCCAGTGAGGGAATTTTTTTTATTTAAAAAAGGCCAAGTTAGTTTATCTGGCGTTCAATATACTAGATACAGTTAGGCCTGCGTTTCATACATCTGGAATTAGCAAACTAATGTGCTGGGGTTGGGAAAACATATATGTACCCATACTAGAATCTGTCAAAGAAAGCGGTACTCACATATAACAGTCATTCCATCTGTAATCCATACAGTCAAAAGACTGAAAGTATTCCAGTGAGGGAATTTTTTTTTTATTTAAAAAAGGCCAAGTTAGTTTATCTGGCGTTCAATATACTAGATACAGTTAGGCCTGCGTTTCATACATCTGGAATTAGCAAACTAATGTGCTGGGGTTGGGAAAACATATATGTACCCATACTAGAATCTGTCAAAGAAAGCGGGTACTCACATATAACAGTCATTCCATCTGTAATCCATACAGTCAAAAGACTGAAAGTATTCCAGTGAGGGAATTTTTTTTATTTAAAAAAGGCCAAGTTAGTTTATCTGGCGTTCAATATACTAGATACAGTTAGGCCTGCGTTTCATACATCTGGAATTAGCAAACTAATGTGCTGGGGTTGGGAAAACATATATGTACCCATACTAGAATCTGTCAAAAAAAGCGGTACTCACATATAACAGTCATTCCATCTGTAATCCATACAGTCAAAAGACTGAAAGTATTCCAGTGAGGGAATTTTTTTTATTTAAAAAAGGCCAAGTTAGTTTATCTGGAGTTCAATATACTAGATACAGTTAGGCCTGCGTTTCATACATCTGGAATTAGCAAACTAATGTGCTGGGGTTGGGAAAACATATATGTACCCATACTAGAATCTGTCAAAGAAAGCGGTACTCACATATAACAGTCATTCCATCTGTAATCCATACAGTCAAAAGACTGAAAGTATTCCAGTGAGGGAATTTTTTTTATTTAAAAAAGGCCAAGTTAGTTTATCTGGCGTTCAATATACTAGATACAGTTAGGCCTGCGTTTCATACATCTGGAATTAGCAAACTAATGTGCTGGGGTTGGGAAAACATATATGTACCCATACTAGAATCTGTCAAAGAAAGCGGTACTCACATATAACAGTCATTCCATCTGTAATCCATACAGTCAAAAGACTGAAAGTATTCCAGTGAGGGAATTTTTTTTTTATTTAAAAAAGGCCAAGTTAGTTTATCTGGCGTTCAATATACTAGATACAGTTAGGCCTGCGTTTCATACATCTGGAATTAGCAAACTAATGTGCTGGGGTTGGGAAAACATATATGTACCCATACTAGAATCTGTCAAAGAAAGCGGTACTCACATATAACAGTCATTCCATCTGTAATCCATACAGTCAAAAGACTGAAAGTATTCCAGTGAGGGAATTTTTTTTTTATTTAAAAAAGGCCAAGTTAGTTTATCTGGCGTTCAATATACTAGATACAGTTAGGCCTGCGTTTCATACATCTGGAATTAGCAAACTAATGTGCTGGGGTTGGGAAAACATATATGTACCCATACTAGAATCTGTCAAAGAAAGCGGGTACTCACATATAACAGTCATTCCATCTGTAATCCATACAGTCAAAAGACTGAAAGTATTCCAGTGAGGGGATTTTGCTTATAAAAAATAATATATTTCATTGTGGTGCGAGTTGAATCGCAACAATGAAGAAAAATACTATTAAGGGACGAGGACGCGGTCGTGGTGGTGTCCGTGGAGCCTCTGTTGCTGGTAGAGGACGTGGCCCTTTCGGCCCCAGGCGCACACAGTAGGGAACGAACTCCCTCAACTAGCCGGCAGAATGTACCGCAATATCTCGTGGGGCCCAATGCCGCTCTTAGGATGGTAAGGCCTGAGCAGGTACAGGCATTAATCGATTGGGTGGCCGACAGTGCTTCCAGCACGTTCACCACATGGTCTTCCACCCAGTCTTCTGCGGAAAGCGCACAGGTGGCACCTGAAAACCAAGCCCATCAGTCTGTCACATCACCCCCAAGCATATCAGGGAAACGGTCTGAGCCACAAGTTATGCAGCAGTCTCTTCTTCTGTTTGAAGACTCTGCTTCCAGGGTTTTCCCAGGGGCGTCCACCTAGCCCTTCCCCAGTGGAGGAAGACATACCATGCACTGACGCACAACCACTTATGTCTCCAGATGAAGAGGACATGGGAATACCACCACAGCAGAGTCACCGACTCTCTGATGATGACGAAACACAGGTGCCCACTGCCGCGTCTTTTTGCAGTGTGCAGACTGAACAGGAGGAGGTCAGGGAGGGAGACTGGGTGGAAGACGATGCAGAGGACGATGAGGTCTTAGACCCCACATGGACTGAAGGTCGTGGCGATGACTTTCACAGTTCAGAGGAAGAGGTAGTGGTGAGACCGAGACAACAGCGAAGCCAAAGAGGGAGCAGGGGGCCAAAGCAGACGAGCCGCCGCCCCCAGAGTTCGCCTGCTACTGGACATCGCCAACAGGGACCCAGCCCCACAAAGGCAGCTTCAAAGAGTTCCCTGGCATGGCACTTCTTTAAACAATGTCCTACCGACAAGACCCGAGTGACTTGCACGCTCTGCCATCAGAGCCTGAGGCGAGGCCTTAACGTTCTGAACCTCAGCACAACCTGCATGACCAGGCATCTACATGCAAAGCATGAACTGCAGTGGGGTACACACCTTAAAAACCAGGCACTCGCTGAGGCTCCCCCTGCTCCCTCTACCGCTGCTGCTCGGCTTCCGCCTCGAGAGGAATGTTGCCACCTGCCGAGCAGCAAACAGAGGAAGTGCCACCGACACCACCACCACCGCCACCGTCAACTAGCGTCTCCACTATATCACACAGCAGCGTTCAGCTCTCAATATCTCAAACCTTAGAGAGGAAGCGCAAATTCCCCCCGAGTCACCCTCGAGCCCTTGGCCTGAACGCCAGCATTTCTAAACTGCTGGCCTTTGAAATGCTGTCATTCCGGCTGGTGGACACAGACAGCTTCAAACAGCTGATGGCCATGGCTGTCCCGCAGTATGTGGTTCCCAGCCGCCACTACTTCTCCAAGACAGCCGTGCCTTCCCTGCACATGCAAGTGTCCGATAAAATCAAGTGTGCACTGCGCAACGCCATTTGTGGCAAGGTCCACCTAACCACAGATACGTGGACCAGTAAGCACGGCCAGGGACGCTATATCTCACTAACTGCACACTGGATGAATGTAGTGGCGGCTGGGCCCCCGGCGGACAGTTCCTTGGCGCACGTCCTTTCGCCCCCGCGGATCGCAGGGCATCATTCTCTGCCTCCTGTAGCCTCCTCCTCCTACTCGGCTTCCTCCTCCACTGCTTCCACCAGCTCATCCGGTCAGCCACACACCTTCACCACCAACTTCAGCACAGCCCGGGGTAAACGTCAGCAGGCCATTCTGAAACTCATATGTTTGGGGGACAGGCCCCACAGCGCAAAGGAGTTGTGGCGGGGTATTGAACAACAGACCGACGAGTGGTTTCTGCCGGTGGGCCTCAAGCCAGGCCTGGTGGTATGCGATAATGGGCGAAATCTCGTGGCAGCTCTGGGACTAGCCGGTTTGACGCACATCCCTTGCCTGGCGCATGTGCTGAACTTGGTGGTGCAGAGGTTCATTCACCACTACCCCAACATGTCAGAGCTGCTGCATAAAGTGCGGGCCGTCTGTGCGCGCTTCCGCCGTTCACATCCTGCCGCTGCTCGCCTGTCTGCGCTACAGCGGAACTTCGGCCTTCCCGCTCACCGCCTCATATGCGACGTGCCCACCCGGTGGAACTCCACCTTGCACATGCTGGAGAGACTGTGCGAGCAGCAGCAGGCCATAGTGGAGTTTCAGCTGCAGCACGCTCGCGTCAGTCGTACTGCCGAACAGCACCACTTCACCACCAATGATTGGGCCTCCATGCGAGACCTGTGTGCCCTGCTGCGCTGTTTCGAGTACTCCACCAACATGGCCAGTGGCGATGACACTGTTATCAGCGTTACAATACCACTTCTATGTCTCCTTGAGAAAACACTTAGGGCAATGATGTTAGAGGAGGTGGCCCAGGTGGAGGAGGAGGAGGAGGATGAGGGCTCGTTTCTAACACTTTCGGGCCAGTCTGTTCGAAGTGGCTCAGAGGGAGGTTTGTTTAAGCAGCAGAGGACAGGTTCACAAGTCGCCAGCCAAGGCACTGTACTGGAGGACGAGGAGGATGAGGAGGAGGAGGAGGAGGTGGAGGGGGACGAGGATGACGCAAGTTCACAGCGGGGTGGCAGCCCAGGCCCATCACTGGTGCGTGGCTGGGGGGATACGGTGGACGATGACGATACGCCTCCCACAGAGGACAGCTTGTCCTTACCCATGGGTAGCCTGGCCCACATGAGCGAATATATGCTCCAATGCCTGCGCAACGACAGCAGAGTTGCCCACGTTTTAACGTGTGCAGACTACTGGGTGGCCACCCTGCTGGATCCCCGGTATAAAGACAATGTGCCCACTTTAATTCCTGAACTGGAGCGCGACCGTAAGATGCGCGAGTACAAGCGCACGCTGATAGAGGCGCTCTTGAGAGCATTCCCACATGTCACAGGGGAACAGGTGGAAGGTGAAGGCAGAGGAGTGGCAAGAGGTCGCCAACGCAGCTGTGTCACGGCCAGCTCATCTGAGGGCAGGGTTAGCATGGCAGAAATGTGGAAAAGTTTTGTCTCCACGCCACAGCTATCTGCACCGACACCTGATACGGAACGTGTTAGCAGGAGGCAGCATTTCACTAACATGGTTGAACAGTATGTCTGCACACCCCTCCACATCCTGACGGATGGTTCGGCCCCATTCAACTACTGGGTTTCGAAATTGTCCACGTGGCCAGAGTTAGCATGTTATGCCTTGGAGGTGCTTTCCTGCCCGGCGGCCAGCGTTTTATCTGAACGCGTATTCAGCACGGCAGGGGGGCGTCATTACTGACAAGCGCAGCCGCCTGTCCACAGCCAACGTGGACAAGCTGACCTTCATAAAGATGAACCAGGCATGGATCCCACAGGACCTGTCCCTCCCTTGTGCAGAGTAGTCCTTATTAACTGCCTAAAACATGTCTTGTTGTGCTACGGGCCACTTCTTTATTTGATACAAATTTTATGAAACCCACAGTTGAATGAAACTCTTCTCTGTCTGGGCGCCGGGGCCTAACCAGATGAAAGTGGCCGGTTAAACTAACGGGTGACATGAAGCCATAACCTCTGCCATGCTACCTCTGTCTTCTGTCTGGGTACTGAGGCCTAAGTCAAATAAAGCGGTCTTCTGCTGTGCTGGGGGATATGAAGCTAATCTCTGACCTCTCTCCTCTGTCTGGGTCCAAAGGCCTAAATCACTGAAAGAGGCCTTCTCCTGTGGTGTGTGATATGATGCCAGAATATGTGCTGTGGGGCCTCTCTCCTCTTCCTGGGTGCAGGGGTCAAATAAACTAAATTGTGGCCTACTCCTGTGGTGGTTGATATGATGCCTGATTCTCTGATGTGGAACCTCTCTCCTCTGTTTGGGTGAAGGGGTCAAAGTAACTAAATGGTGGCTTCTCCTGTGGTGGCTGATATGATGCCAGAATATGTGCTGTGGTGCCTCTCTCCTCTTCCTGGGTGCAGGGGGCAAAGTAACTAAATGGTGGCTTCTCCTGTGGTGGCTGATATGATGCCAGAATATGTGCTGTGGGGCCTCTCTCCTCTTCCTGGGTGCAGGGGTCAAAGTAACTCAATGGTGGCTTCTCCTGTGGTGGCTGATATGATGCCAGAATATGTGCTGTGGTGCCTCTCTCCTCTGTCTGGGTCCAAAGGCCTAAATCACTGAAAGAGGCCTTCTCCTGTGGTGTGTGATATGATGCCTGAATATGTGCTGTGGTGCCTCTCTCCTCTTCCTGGGTGCGGGGGTCAAAGTAACTCAATGGTGGCTTCTCCTGTGGTGGCTGATATGATGCCAGAATATGTGCTGTGGGGCCTCTCTCCTCTTCCTGGGTGCGGGGGTCAAAGTAACTCAATGGTGGCTTCTCCTGTGGTGGCTGATATGATGCCAGAATATGTGCTGTGGGGCCTCTCTCCTCTTCCTGGGTGCAGGGGTCAAAGTAACTCAATGGTGGCTTCTCCTGTGGTGGTTAGTATGATGCCAGAATATGTGCTGTGGGGCCTCTCTCCTCTTCCTGGGTGCAGGGGTCAAAGTAACTCAATGGTGGCTTCTCCTGTGGTGGCTGATATGATGCCAGAATATGTGCTGTGGGGCCTCTCTCCTCTTCCTGGGTGCAGGGGTCAAAGTAACTCAATGGTGGCTTCTCCTGTGGTGGCTGATATGATGCCAGAATATGTGCTGTGGTGCCTCTCTCCTCTGTCTGGGTCCAAAGGCCTAAATCACTGAAAGAGGCCTTCTCCTGTGGTGTGTGATATGATGCCTGAATATGTGCTGTGGTGCCTCTCTCCTCTTCCTGGGTGCGGGGGTCAAAGTAACTCAATGGTGGCTTCTCCTGTGGTGGCTGATATGATGCCAGAATATGTGCTGTGGTGCCTCTCTCCTCTTCCTGGGTGCGGGGGTCAAAGTAACTCAATGGTGGCTTCTCCTGTGGTGGTTAGTATGATGCCAGAATATGTGCTGTGGGGCCTCTCTCCTCTTCCTGGGTGCAGGGGTCAAAGTAACTCAATGGTGGCTTCTCCTGTGGTGGCTGATATGATGCCAGAATATGTGCTGTGGTGCCTCTCTCCTCTTCCTGGGTGCGGGGGTCAAAGTAACTCAATGGTAGCTTCTCCTGTGGTGGCTGATATGATGCCAGAATATGTGCTGTGGGGCCTCTCTCCTCTTCCTGGGTGCAGGGGTCAAAGTAACTCAATGGTGGCTTCTCCTGTGCTGATTGATATAAAGCTGATGGTTGTGCCATCTGACATGGTTGCCAGGGTCTGATTCAATGGGGGCCTACTCCTGTGGTGGGTGATCTAAATGCCTGATTCTCTGCTGTGAAACCTCTCTCCTCCGTCTGGGTGTAGGGGTTAAAGTCTTTCAAAGTCGCCTTCTCCTGTGCTAATTGATATGAAGCTGATGATTGTGCCATCTGACATGGTTGCCGGGGTCCCATTAAATTGTGGCCTACTCCTGTGGTGGTTGATATGATGCCTGATTCTCTGATGTGGAACCTCTCTCCTCTGTTTGGGTGAAGGGGTCAAAGTAACTAAATGGTGGCTTCTCCTGTGTTGGCTGATATGATGCCAGAATATGTGCTGTGGGGCCTCTCTCCTCTTCCTGGGTGCAGGGGTCAAAGTAACTCAATGGTGGCTTCTCCTGTGGTGGCTGATATGATGCCAGAATATGTGCTGTGGTGCCTCTCTCCTCTTCCTGGGTGCGGGGGTCAAAGTAACTCAATGGTGGCTTCTCCTGTGGTGGCTGATATGATGCCAGAATATGTGCTGTGGTGCCTCTCTCCTCTTCCTGGGTGCGGGGGTCAAAGTAACTCAATGGTGGCTTCTCCTGTGGTGGCTGATATGATGCCAGAATATGTGCTGTGGTGCCTCTCTCCTCTTCCTGGGTGCAGGGGTCAAAGTAACTAAATGGTGGCTTCTCCTGTGGTGGTTGATATGATGCCTGATTCTCTGCTGTGAAACCTCTCTCCTCCATCTGGGTGTAGGGGTCAAAGTCTTTCAAAGTCGCCTTCTCCTGTGCTGATTGATATAAAGCTGATGGTTGTGCCATCTGACATGGTTGCCAGGGTCTGATTCAATGGGGGTCTACTCCTGTGGTGGGTGATCTAAATGCCTGATTCTCTGCTGTGAAACCTCTCTCCTCCGTCTGGGTGTAGGGGTCAAAGTCTTTCAAAGTCGCCTTCTCCTGTGCTGATTGATATGAAGCTGATGGTTGTGCCATCTGACATGGTTGCCCGGGGTCCCATTAAATTGGGGCCTACTCCTGTGGTGGGTGATCTAAATGCCTGATTCTCTGCTTTGAAACCTCTCTCCTCCGTCCGGGTGTAGGGGTCAAAGTCTGTCAAAGTCGCTTTCCTCCTGTGCTGATTGATATAAAGCTTATGCTTGTGCCATCTGACATGGTTGCCGGGGTCTGATTCAATGGTGGCCTACTCCTGTGGTGGGTGATCTAAATGCCTGATTCTCTGCTGTGTAACCTCTCTCCTCCGTCTGGGTGTAGGGGTCAAAGTAACTAAATGGTGGCCTACTCCTGTGGTGGGTGATATGATGCCTGGTTCTCTGCTGTGGGACCTCTCTCCTTTGTCTGGGTGCTGTGGTCAAAATAATAGTAAGTGACCTTCTCCATTGGTGGGTGACTTGAAGCCTGATTCTGTGCTATGGGACCTCACTCCAATTAATATTGTTAAATTTTTATTTATTTTATGTTAACTCATCATTTCCC
The DNA here is from genome assembly GCF_905171765.1 of Bufo bufo. Classification (NCBI taxonomy): domain Eukaryota; kingdom Metazoa; phylum Chordata; class Amphibia; order Anura; family Bufonidae; genus Bufo; species Bufo bufo. Next base: position 199,583,264 of record NC_053393.1, read on the forward strand.
TATCTACATTTGTTTGCAGGGGATTTAACTACATTTTGCTGCCTTTTGCAGCCCTCTAGCCCTTTCCGGGTGTGTTTTACAGCCTTTTTAGTGCCCAAAAGTTCGGGTCCCCATTGACTTCTATGGGGTTCGGGTTCGGGATGAAGTTCGGGTCGAGTTCGGATCCCGAACCCGAACATTTTTCGAAAGTTCGGCCGAACTCGTCGAACCCGAACATCCAGGTGTTCGCTCAACTCTAATTACGTATCCTTATATTTTTCTCTTTTTTCTTTTAGTGACTCTGAACAAGCTCTATTCAAGGACCGAAATGTCAGAACTAAATTCACTCTAGAGCTAACACTTTTTTGTTATTGCACTTTATTACCTGGAGGACTTGTAATAAAGATCTTTTACCTGCATCATACCTAAGAGAGTGCAGAGGTATTTCATTACAATTGATTGTAGAACATATCCATTCCACTTTGCACCTCACTATTCAGGACATTGAATGCAACCCAATAATACTCTATGCTATCCTGACGATAAATCCTCAATATTAATGGCTGGACAAACTCTTTAATATAAATTATATATTTGAAATTCCCAAAAATGTATTGCCTCCCACTATAAGGAGATTAGCTGTCAATAGTGCAGTTCTTGATTTACCTTTGGAGTATTACCCTGTTTGCAGGAATTCAACATTTAATACACTGTATATCTGCTGCTAATGAATTCTATACTTTTAATCTATAATAAATCATAATGAATACAAAGAAAATATATTCTAATGCTATGACATTACTCAATTAGTTACGTAATGTATGCTATTCAAAGTTATTTTCAAGTTCATTAACACTGATTAATTTATACAGTTTTGTTCCATTTAGTTTGTTGCTAACATGCATGATTGGTTTGATAAATGTTTTCTGCTAATTGAAAGTACATCATACTGTAATGTTTCTAGACAAAACTGCTTCCAAAGGATTTAATAATCTTAACTCTTTCAGTATTCAGTCTTGAATTGTATTTTTTTTAAACACCAAGGCTAACTGTACATGATGCAGTCCAGCATCCGGATGCGCATGTGGCAATCACAGATTGCTGGGCCAACACAGGTACTGTACTTTCCAGGCCCCATCTATACATGCCATTTGTTCCAAAAAGCATGTACAGCGCAGGCATGGACTGGAGCAGCCTGGCAATTATTTGGCCTCTGCATGTGGATCCCACCGCTTGACTGCATCATGTACATCAGAAGATGTCATAACATTGCGTGGTAATATCTGGGACAAAACGACGGTCTGCACCTCATAAAAGCAGACACGGGCAGAACAAAAGGGTGACAGGCACCAAGGGCTACCAACCCATCTAAGTTGTAATGGGGGTCAGTATGCCCTTGCATAATGTAATGAACTGACAATTCAAAGAGCCCCTTGAACACAATGTCAATTACCATACTATAAAGAAATTAAATATACGGGTGTTGAGATGTAATATAGCAGTTAGGGTCTTGTATGTGATCATACAAGACAATCACAGGGGGCCGTAACAGATATAATATAAACCCCATATGTGATGAGTGAGGATGTAAAATGTTGCAATGTCAAAAGCTACAGACACATCAAGGTATTGCTTTAAATAAAGCAAATGAGTGAGTTGTAATCATCGAGCCCCTCTGGTTGGATTGTACGCATCCTGGATAGCCACTGTGTTTCTTTCTGCAGCAATTTTTTATCAAAATCCCCACCTCTTGGAGATCTAACTGTTTCCACACCTTGAAATTTGTCCACGTTAATGTTCTGATGATGTTGGGTAAAGACATGCTTCGCAATTGGGGTATCCGCACCTTTACGTATATCATTCAGATGTTCCCCGATCCTTTCGCGAAATTCGTGCACTGTCTTTCCCACATATTGTTTGCCACAAACGCATTTGGCCAGGTAAGCAACCCTTGTTGTGTGGCAATTAATGAATGATCTAATAGTGAATGTTTTGCGCGTGATAGTGCAGGTAAATTCGCTGCCAGGTAGAATGTATGGGCCCGTAACATTGTGAATGCAATGAAGGGAACACATGGTGGCATGAGTTCCGTTCATTGTATAGATAGTTAATAAAGTTATATTACCTGGTAATAGGTGTCATCCTCGCTGGTCAACGGCAGAGTCTGGCGGTTATCCGGATCTTCATTTTCATTGGATGGCAGCCTAACGGACGAAGCAGGCGGTCACATATAAAAGAAACAGAAAACGGTCAGAGCGCATTCTTAGCGCCGGAAAGAAAATATCCCTCCCACCCGCCCTAATTAATGGACTTTTCGCGATGTAAGATTATTGGCGTAAGTCACTCATAGGTTATGAGTGGACAAGTGGTATGATGAAATTTAAGTTATTGGTTATTACTGTTTTGGTCAATAATTGAACATCGCGGCCAATATAATCCACAAGTAAAACTTCTCTGCAGTTTTAAATAAATGTTCATGATTTATTTCAGCCTGGCAACTCAGAGGGTGTATAGTTTCTGCTGTAGCCCTCTCCTTGTAACTTCTACAGCTGGCTGGTGATAAAGATTTAAACTGAACATGTGCGACCACCTCAGTAAGGTGGACAAGAAAGAAGGAAAATAATAAACAGCAGGTGGTGATATACAGATACTTTTTATTGAATAACTCAGTGGTTATGCTAATTTTTTAATTACATAGAATTACAAAAGTATTCAGATCCAGGTGGTGGTTTCAATAATGTAGAATATCTTTCATGGTACAACTGATGTTGGAGGTGACAGACTCCCTCTAATCCCTCTAAGTAAATATTTCTAGACATGCTGGATGCATACTTGACATTCCTGCCACTGTCCTTGCCAGTGTTGCTGCTGAGGTTCATTTTATTTCCAATTCCATCTTCTTTTGTGTAGTAAGTGGCAATTTTCAGTCTACCCTTTGCTATGGCTGTTTTTGTAGTATGATCCCCTCCCCCCTTCCTCCTCACACTCACTGCAAGGGACCCGCAAAAGAAGATAGAAGTTGGACACAGTGTTGACATCATCAGCACTGGTCCATCCAAGAGCAGCTTGTACAGTACCTACAGTAGTTGGAGAATCTGGTAATCACTATATATATATATATATATATATATATATACACTGTGTGCAGAATTATTAGGCAAATTAGTATTTTGACCACATCATCCTCTTTATGCATGTTGTCTTACTCCAAGCTGTATAGGCTCGAAAGCCTACTACCAATTAAGCATATTAGGTGATGTGCATCTCTGTAATGAGAAGGGGTGTGGTCTAATGACATCAACACCCTATATTAGGTGTGCATAATTATTAGGCAACTTCCTTTCCTTTGGCAAAATGGGTCAAAAGAAGGACTTGACAGGCTCAGAAAAGTAAAAAATAGTGAGATATCTTGCAGAGGGATGCAGCACTCTTAAAAATGCAAAGCTTCTGAAGCGTGATCATCGAACAATCAAGCGTTTCATTCAAAATAGTCAACAGGGTCGCAAGAAGCGTGTGGAAAAACCAAGGCACAAAATAACTGCCCATGAACTGAGAAAAGTCAAGCGTGCAGCTGCCAAGATGCCACTTGCCACCAGTTTGGCCATATTTCAGAGCTGCAACATCACTGGAGTGCCCAAAAGCACAAGGTGTGCAATACTCAGAGACATGGCCAAGGTAAGAAAGGCTGAAAGACGACCACCACTGAACAAGGCACACAAGCTGAAACGTCAAGACTGGGCCAAGAAATATCTCAAGACTGATTTTTCTAAGGTTTTATGGACTGATGAAATGAGAGTGAGTCTTGATGGGCCAGATGGATGGGCCGTGGCTGGATTGGTAAAGGGCAGAGAGCTCCAGTCCGACTCAGACGCCAGCAAGGTGGAGGTGGAGTACTGGTTTGGGCTGGTATCATCAAAGATGAGCTTGTGGGGCCTTTTCGGGTTGAGGATGGAGTCAAGCTCAACTCCCCAGTCCTACTGCCAGTTTCTGGAAGACACCTTCTTCAAGCAGTGGTACAGGAAGAAGTCTGCATCCTTCAAGAAAAACATGATTTTCATGCAGGACAATGCTCCATCACACGCGTCCAAGTACTCCACAGCGTGGCTGGCAAGAAAGGGTATAAAAGAAGAAAATCTAATGACATGGTCTCCTTGTTCACCTGATCTGAACCCCATTGAGAACCTGTGGTCCATCATCAAATGTGAGATTTACAAGGAGGGAAAACAGTACACCTCTCTGAACAGTGTCTGGGAGGCTGTGGTTGCTGCTGCACGCAATGTTGATGGTGAACAGATCAAAACACTGACATAATCCATGGATGGCAGGCTTTTGAGTGTCCTTGCAAAGAAAGGTGGCTATATTGGTCACTGATTTGTTTTTGTTTTGTTTTTGAATGTCAGAAATGTATATTTGTGAATGTTGAGGTGTTATATTGGTTTCACTGGTAAAAATAAATAATTGAAATGGGTATATATTTGTTTTTTGTTAAGTTGCCTAATAATTATGCACTGTAATAGTCACCTGCACACACAGATATCCCCCTAAAATAGCTAAAACTAAAAACAAACTAAAAACTACTTCCAAAAATATTCAGCTTTGATATTAATGAGTTTTTTGGGTTCATTGAGAACATGGTTGTTGTTCAATAATAAAATTAATCCTCAAAAATACAACTTGCCTAATAATTCTGCACTCCCTGTATATATATATACACTGCTCAAAAAAGGGAACACTTAAGCAACACAATGTAACTCCAAGTCAATCACACTTCTGTGAAATCAAACTGTCCACTTAGGAAGCAACACTGAGTGACAATCAATTTCACATGCTGTTGTGCAAATGGGATAGACAACAGGTGGAAATTATAGGCAATTAGCAAGACACCCCCAATAAAGGAGTGGTTCTGCAGGTGGTGACCACAAACCACTTCTCAGTTCCTATGCTGGCGGTGCTTTCACTCTAGTGGTAGCATGAGACAGAGTTTACAACCCACACAAGTGGCTCAGGTAGTGCAGCTTATCCAGGATGGCACATCAATGCGAGCTGTGGCAAGAAGGTTTGCTGTGTCTGTCAGCGTAGTGTCCAGAGCATGGAGGCGCTACCAGGAGACAGGCCAGTACATCAGGAGACGTGGAGGAGGGCGTAGGAGGGCAACAACCCAGCAGCAGGACCGCTACCTCTGCCTTTGTGCAAGGAGGAACAGGAGGAGCACTGCCAGAGCCCTGCAAAATGACCTCCAGCAGGCCACAAATGTGTTATTTTTGTGTTCCCTTTTTTTTGAGCAGTGTGTATATATATATATATACACTGCTCAAAAAAATAAAGGGAACACAAAAATAACACATCCTAGATCAGAGTTAATTAAATATTCTTCTGAAATACTTTGTTCTTTACATAGTTGAATGTGCTGACAACAAAATCACACCAAAAAAAAAAAATGGAAATCAAATTTTTCAACCCATGGAGGTCTGGATTTGGAGTCACCCTCAAAATTTAAGTGGAAAAACACACTACAGACTGATCCAACTTTGATGTAATGTCCTTAAAACAAGTCAAAATGAGGCTCAGTAGTGTGTGTGGCCTCCACGTGCCTGTATGACCTCACTACAATGCCTGTGCATGCTCCTGATGAGGTGGCGGACGGTCTCCTGAGGGATCTCCTCCCAGACCTGGACTAAAGCATCTGCCAACTCCTGGACAGTCTGTGGTGCAACGTGACGTTGGTGGACAGAGCGAGACATGATGTCCCAGATGTGCTCAATTGGATTCCGTTCTGGGGAACGGGCGGGCCAGTCCATAGCATCAATGCCTTCATCTTGCAGGAACTGCTGACACACTCCAGCCACATGAGGTCTAGCATTGTCTTGCATTAGGAGGAACCCAGGGCCAACCGCACCAGCATCTGGTCTCACAAGGGGTCTGAGGATCTCATTTCGGTACCTAATGGCAGTCAGGCTACCTCTGGCGAGCACATGGAGGGCTGTGCGGCCCTCCAAAGAAATGCCACCCCACACCATTACTGACCCAATGCCAAACCGGTCATGCTGGAGGATATTGCAGGCAGCAGAACGTTCTCCACGGCGTCTCCAGACTCTGTCACGTCTGTCACATGTGCTCAGTGTGAACCTGCTTTCATCTGTGAAGAGCACAGGGCGCCAGTGGCGAATTTGCCAATCTTGGTGTTCTCTGGCAAATGCTAAACGTCCTGCATGGTGTTGGGCTGTAAGCACAACCCCCACCTGTGGACGTCGGGGCCCTCATATCACCCTTATGGAGTCTGTTTCTGACCGTTTGAGCAGACACATGCACATTTGTGGCCTGCTGGAGGTCATTTTGCAGGGCTCTGGCAGTACTCCTCCTGTTCCTTTTTGCACAAAGGCGGAGGTAGCGGTCCTGCTGCCGGGTTGTTGCCCTCCTACGGCCTCCTCCACGTCTCCTGATGTACTGGCCTTCCTCCTGGTAGCGCCTCCATGCTCTGGACACTACGCTGACAGACACAGCAAACCTTCTTGCCACAGCTCGCATTGATGTGCCATCCTGGATAAGCTGCACTACCTGAGCCACTTGTGTGGGTTGTAGACTCCGTCTCATGCTACCACTAGAGTGAAAGCACCGCCAGCATTCAAAAGTGACCAAAACATCAGCTAGGAAGCATAGGAACTGAGAAGTGTTCTGTGGTTACCACCTGCAGAACCACTCCTTTATTGGGGGTGTCTTGCTAATTGCCTATAATTTCCACCTGTTGTCTATCCCATTTTCACAACAGCATGTGAAATTGATTGTCACTCAGTGTTGCTTCCTAAGTGGACAGTTTGATTTCACAGAAGTGTGATTGACTTGGAGTTACATTGTGTTGTTTAAGTGTTCCCTTTATTTTTTTGAGCAGTATATATATACAACACAGAAAATCCTCAGCACTCCTTGAAGTAAAAAATGTGCAGTTTATTCACACATGTCAAAAAAAGACAACGTTTCGGTTCTCTCACAGAACCTTTCTCAAGTCAAGTGAACATAAAGTGCATACGTGCATGTATAAATACATCTTCACATCGTGACCAATTAGTTCATCAACCAATGCAGTCATAGTGCACTCCCCTATCAGGGTAAGCTACAATTCATATAATTAACTCCACATGTTAACATACGCGCCAGTTAATCTCAGTGTATATCAGTGATATTCTCAGTAGTGATTAATCATCATAAGTGTGCAAAAAGTGCATATAAAAATAAACAGTGCAATTAAAAACCTAGCTGTAATACCTTGCCGGGGATCTATGAGGAGAAGTGCACGGAAAAGGCGTCATTTACATGTGTGGAGCCGCGCCACTCTTCCGCGTCTGCTGCTCCTTAGTGCGCATGTGTCAGTCCCTCTTCCCTTGTGACGCAGTACATAACCGTTTTACGTCACCCCTGGGCGGAGACCCAACGTGATCACGCCCGATCGACCGTACCAACGTCTCTGACGCACATCAAACATGCGCCAGTGCGTTGCACTAGTCGTCCGCGCCCTGTCACTGGTCTAAATCCACCATTTTTAGTTAGGGCAATCATTTGGGCAATGCTATACACCTCTATTTCTCCTAGTAGTTCCTCCTCATACTTACTACCCGGCATAGGCAAAAGTCTAGATTGCATTTTGAACAATATGTACATACTGTATAGATATGTCATATATTTACCATGAACATATCCCTGTAGCTTCTATTAAATCCACCATATACAGTATACAGAATACATCAGATCACACGCCCTATGGACAGGGTATTAGCTAACCATTCCTCCTGTAACCCTAAATTCGACATTTAACCCTTTGGGTTTCAGTGTATCTAACCAAAAAATCCACCTAAGCTCAGTTTTCTTTAATATATTCAATCGGTCTCCTCCTCTATCTAAAGGTTTAACATGATCTATGATCATAAATCTCAGATCACTTTCCTTATGATTTTTTTCTACAAAATGTTTCGACACGGGCAAATCCCTTCTTTTATTCCTAATGGATTGTCTATGGTTATTCAACCTAGTCTTTAGATCACACGTGGTTTCACCAACGTAGAGCTGTTTGCACCATAATACATATATCACCCATGACGAATCACAGGTGAGATAATGCTTTATATTAAAGATCTCCCCCGTGTCTGGATGTGCAAACACTGATCCCTTCACCATCAGTTTACAGTTTACACATCCCAGACACGGGAAAGAGCCCGTCCGCCTTGTCTTAAGAAACGTCTGTCTCAATTGGCCCTTTTCAGGCACTCTGGAGTGTACAACCTTGTCCCTGATATTCCCTGCTCTTTTATATGCCATCATAGGAGTTTTTTTAAACACAGCGATATTGGGATGGCCACTGCTTAGTAGTCCCCAGTGTCGCCTCACTATCCTCTCAATGCTTGGGCTCAACTCACTATATGATGATACAAAAGGCAATCTATCGTTCGCCTGTTTTTGTTTAGAAATCAACAACTCCTCCCTGGGCGTTGCTTTTGCTCTATCAGCATGTTTTTCACTAGCCTTCTAGGATACCCCCTGTCTATGAAGGATTGTTCCATATTATTCATCGCTACATTCATATTCTCATCTTTATCAACTATTCTCCGTACTCGAAGCATTTGACTGAACGGCAGTGAATCCACCATCCTTCTTGGGTGCCCACTCGTAAAATGCAATAATGTATTCTTATCTGTGGATTTGATGTTCAAATCCATATGTACCTGGTCATCCTCGATGTATACTTGGGTGTCCAAGTACTGCACCCGGTCAACCGATGCCGTTAACGTAAATTGGATCTCCCGATCAAGAGAGTTCAAAAATACGTGAAAGTCCATCAGTGGATTCACTGCCGTTCAGTCAAATGCTTTGAGTACGGAGAATAGTTGATAAAGATGAGAATATGAATGTAGCGATGAAATGGCGGATTTAGACCAGTGACAGGGCGCGGACAGTGCGTCAGAGACGTTGGTACGGTCGATCGGGCGTGATCACGTTGGGTCTCCGCCCAGGGGTGACGTAAAACGGTTATGTACTGCGTCACAAGGGAAGAGGGACTGACACATGCGCACTAAGGAGCAGCAGACGCGGATGAGTGGCGCGGCTCCACACAAGTAAATGACGCCTTCTCCGTGCACTTCTCCTCATACAGTAGATCCCCGGCAAGGTATTACAGCTAGGTTTTTAATTGCACTGTTTATTTTTATATGCACTTTTTGCACACTTATGATGATTAATCACTACTGAGAATATCACTGATATACACTGAGATTAACTGGCGCGTATGTTAACATGTGGAGTTAATTATATGAATTGTAGCTTAGCCTGATAGGGGAGTGCACTATGACTGCATTGGTTGATGAACTAATTGGTCACGATGTGAAGATGTATTTATACATGCACGTATGCACTTTATGTTCACTTGACTTGAGAAAGGTTCTGTGAGAGAACCGAAACGTTGTCTTTTTTTGACATGTGTGAATAAACTGCACATTTTTTACTTCAAGGAGTGCTGCGGATTTTCGGTGTTGTTTATCCTGTCCTGTATCGGGGGACCACCGCGGGCACCTGCACAGCTATAGCTGTTCATTAAGGAGTGCTGCCTGACCCTTTCTATGTATCTATATATATATATATATATATATATATATATACAGTACAGACCAAAAGTTTGGACACACCTTCTCATTCAAAGAGTTTTCTTTATTTTCATGACTATGAAAATTGTAGATTCACACTGATGCCTTCAGATTCACACTGAAGGCATCAAAACTATGAATTAACACATGTGGAATTATATAGATAACAAACAAGTGTGAAACAACTGAAAATATGTCATATTCTAGGTTCTTCAAAGTAGCCACCTTTTGCTTTGATTACTGCTTTGCACACTCTTGGCATTCTCTTGATGAGCTTCAAGAGGTAGTCCCCTGAAATGGTCAGGTTTAATAAGTGGGATTTCTTGCCTTATAAATGGGGTTGGGACCATCAGTTGCGTTGAGGAGAAGTCAGGTGGATACACAGCTGATAGTCCTACTGAATAGACTGTTAGAATTTGTATTATGGCAAGAAAAAAGCAGCTAAGTAAAGAAAAACGAGTGGCCATCATTACTTTAAGAAATGAAGGTCAGTCAGATAGCCGTAAAATTGGGAAATCTTTGAAAGTAAGGGCTATTTGACTATGAAGGAGAGTGATGGGGTGCTGCGCCAGATGACCTGGCCTCCACAGTCACCGGACCTGAACCCAATGGAGATGGTTTGGGGTGAGCTGGACCGCAGAGTGAAGGCAAAAGGGCCAACAAGTGCTAAGCATCTCTGGGAACTCCTTCAAGACTGTTGGAAGACCATTTCAGGGGACTACCTCTTGATGCTCATCAAGAGAATGCCAAGAGTGTGCAAAGCAGTAATCAAAGCAAAAAGTGGCTACTTTGAAGAACCTAGAATATGCCATATTTTCAGTTGTTTCACACTTGTTTGTTATGTATATAATTCCACATGTATTAATTCATAAATTTGATGCCTTCATAGTCATGAAAATAAAGAAAACTCTTTGAATGAGAAGGTGTGTCCAAACTTTTGGTCTTTACTGTATATATAGGGGAATGGGAAGAACTGTACATATAGTGAATGATATTTTTAGTGTGAACCAGCACATCAGTTTGAATCAAATTAATTAAACTAAAACTTGTCGTTACACACTAATTGGTATCTATTTCTGTCTACTCAAGTGAATGGGTCCGCATCCGAGCCGCCAAAACTGCGTCTCGGATGCGGACCAAAACAAGGGCCGTGTGCATGAGGCCTTAAACTGATTGTTTCCTAGCCTTGGATCGAGACTATTTTAGTAATGCTCATCTTTCTAGCCTGTTAGTGCTGATAATCACCATATATTGGTGAACCTCAGTTCTAATTTGCATTCTTTATCCAGCATAGTTTTAATGTTTTATCTTTTATGATGTGGGAAAGTCTTGCAAAAAACCCAGTGCTAACATTTTAAGCTCATTAAAATATCAGTGTTAAAATCCTCTTTTTAAGCCTTTGTAGTGTTTAGCACACAGACATCATACACAAGATAATTTCTATTATTATGAGCGTTATTGTAATTTCTTAGGTAAAGAAATCCTGTCTGTACAGTTAGCAGATACTGCTGTTAAATGCAATACATGTAATTATGTATAAATCCCTTCTTCACAATGGTATTATCACATTTTGTCAGAACTTTGTGACTGCAAAAGGCTGTACTTCATGCTGCGGGTATACATTCAGACAGTCTTATGCTAATTAAATAGACCCAATTAGAGATGAGAAAATCTATTTTAATGAATCTCATCAGCAGGGCCTTTTCACCTGTAAGAGGTTGTCCATGCAGGTGAAGAAATACCTACTTCCCACAAGATTGACATGAAAGGAGATTGACATGAAAGGACTTGAAAATTTCCTGTCTGTGCGGCTGCTCCATTCAGCAGAGTAAGGGCACAAGCTCTGTTTCGGCCTTGGAGCACTGTGTGAACAGACTACCATCAAACCCAGGGGTGTAGCTATAAGGGGTGCAGAGGTAGCAGTCACTACCGGGCTCAGTGGCCTGAGGGGGCCCAAAGACCCTTGTGCCACATAAGAAGACACCAATGTTATAGAAAGTGCATGCTGGGAGGGTTCTGTCATAGATTTTGCACTGGGGCCAAGAATCTTCAGGTTACACCTCTGGCTGGAGGGAAGGGGTTAGGTCAAGAATTTAGCATGCTGGTGCCAGTGGTGTATCTTGGTTTTGTGCTGCCCTAGGCGAGACTAATCTCGGGCACCCCCCTAATATAAATTTGACCCACCCCTTCCTGTCAAGGCCAAACCCCTTCCTCTGTAAACTCCACCCCTTTCTCTTTACAATGCATTTGTGTTAGAAGTTGTTTTTTTTATTTTTAGAATAATGATACAGGCAGACATTTTATTTAATACATTTGTGATAATTTCTGTGTTGGTTGGAGGGGAGTGAGGGCAGTATTACACAATCTGTATATGTATAAAAAAAAATATAAAGATTGTGTAATACTGCCCCTCACCCCCCCCCCCCCCCAACAGTACATAAATTAACACAAATACGTTAAATAAAATGGCTGTATCATTACTAAAAATTTAAAAAGCACAACTTCGGTCTTTGCCTTTGCTATGGAAGGACACACAGCCCTAACTGCCCCATGTGATCATCCATTTGCCATATTTATCACAAATTTAGTTTTATCGCCATTTAATCGGCTGTGTGTCTTTCCATAGCAGACAGGGCATGATCCACCGTAATGTAGGGGCACCCACCTATGTGGTCCATACACTGCAGGGGGCAGACAGGGCATTACAGCCACCACTCACCGACTCAGGGTAGCAGGTAGATGAACACGAACAGGATCAGGTCAAACAGGAGGAAGACCCAGATGTCGAACCAGTAGGAGTGCTGAGACAGCGTCAGCAGGCAGCCCCGAGCCTCCCTCCTCTGCTCCGCCAGCTCTGCGGACATCGTCTCCGGCCCGCCTTCATTTTGCCACTGTGCCCGCTGCCGAGTGTCCATGCTGCGCCGCGTCCGTGTCTCACAGGGCGACGGCGAGTCTTGAGGTCTTTGACAGGGAGGGGTCATGTGACAGGAAGAGGTTACGTCGTCTCTATGGTGAGAACGGGGAGCGTCGCGCATACTGGGCGCGGCATGCTCTCATGCTGCCGCCCCATTGGCAAGTGCCACCCTAGGAAAATGCCTTGTTTGCCTCGTGATAGATACACCCCTGGGGTGCACTTTCAATTTTTGCCTCAGGCAGAAGGAAGGCTATGTGCTCCCCTGCCACCTGCCACAAAGCACTTAGGGAAGGGAGCCCAAGGTGAACTCTTGCAGGGTTGAGCCAATAGCTATGCATCTGAGCAAACTCTATATGAAGTCTATCCTTTCTTCCGGTGTCTGTTTAGAAAGTTAGCTCTATGGAGGCAATAACATAATGGCACATAAGTGTGCAGTGGAGATGTATACACCCCAAGTCCCCTTTACACTGGCCGAGGATAGGCCAGATAATCGCTAACAACCGTTCATAGGAACACTCACTAGCGATTATCTGCCGGTGTAAAGGTGCTGCCGATTACGCGATGGTGAAGCAAAACGCTCATTCATCGGGTAATATGACCGTTTGTGCAGTTATCTAAATTGTTGTTTGCTGGCAGCAGATCATCTCGTCTAAACATGTTCTGCTGCTGGAAAATAATGATTCTGTATGGGGAACAGCAAAAGAATTAGTGATCACTGCTCCACATGCTGTGGTGGAGATCACTGCATATAAATACAGTGGTCTCCTCCACTGAGGAGCAGGTGATTGTACGGAAGGAAAGTTTATTTTCCAATAATCATCTGCTAAATCAAGCTGTGTAAAAGGGCCTTTAGTTATTATGCTGATGACTTTATTAGGTTGTCATACAGTGTAGCCCAAAGAATACTCAGGAAGTATTTTGTTTTCTTCTTTTCTTTCTTCATTTTTGAATCACTTGAAATTTTTTACATTGCATGGGTGTGTATGTTATTATAGGCTCCTAGTATATTACTAGTGTGTTACCTATTTAGATTGCTACTACATCACCCCATATGTTAATTGTACAATATGCCAACGTGTCTACCCTTCCCTTAAACATACAGCATAAACATTTTTGCCAAAGCAGATAATCTCACACAAATCATCTTGGGATACTATTAGTGATGAGCAAGCATGCTCAGCTGAATAACGGTTCGGCTCGAGCATCGCTAACCTCGGCACATGGCGATACTCGGCCGAGTACCGCATGTGCTCGAGCGCCATGTTTGAGTCTCCTCCCTGCACGTTTCGTAGCTGCTAAGCAGCCAATAAACATGCAGGCAAGTACTGCCATCACTGTAATGCCAGTAGCCATGTTGGCTGCTGGCATTACAGTGATTGGCTGGCCAGAACACGTCATCGGGTGCTATGCAGAACCCGATGACACGTGCTCGAGTCAGTCATAGTCAGGGAGAGCAGAGGGTAGGAAGGGAAGGGCAGTGTAGGGAGCGAAATTCTCAGAAAGATTTTCAAAGACCTAAAATTCCTTTTAAGGACTACTGTGTGTGTGTGTGTGTTTTAAAGCAGCAATATATTTTTACCTGCGCTAAATTGATCAGTCAGGAAGGGACAGATAGTGCAGGGAGAGAAATTTGCTGTTTTTACTACCAAAAGCTTTTCAAAGACCCCAAAGTCCTTTTAAGGACTACTGTGTGTGTGTTTGACATCAGCAAGATATTTTTTCTTTAATACCTATTACTGACATATACTGTACATCATCCGCAGACTGTGTCTTTTTTTGTAAATTCAAATAATCAGCGCCACATTTATTGTCTATAGTGTGCGTTTAATATGCATCCGTGACATATACAGTACTCCGTCCGAAAACTTTCTTTACCGTAAATTCCAATAATCTGGGCCTAATCTAGTGTCCATAGTGTGTGGCTTTCTGTGACATATACAGTACACCATCCAAAAACTATTTCTTTAGGGCACATTTAAGTAATCTGGGCCTAATCTAGTGTCCATAGTGTGTTGTTTTCTGTGATATATACAGTACGCCATCCGAAAACAGTTTCTTTAGCGTAAATTTTAATAATCAGGGGCCAGTCCTCATCTACTGTCTCTGTAGTGTGTGCGTGTAGTACACATCCGTGACATATACAGTACTCCATCCGAAAACTGTTTCTTTAGGGCAAATTTAACTAATCTGGGCCTAATATAGTGTCCATATTCCGTGGGTTTCTGTGACATATACTGTCCTGCATCCGAAAACGGTGTCTTTAGTGGACCTGTAAAACAATCTGTGCCACATCTAGTGACACAACCATTAATATGAAGAAGGCGAGCACTAAGGGACGGGGAAGTGGGCATGATGCTGATGGTGCACGAAGAGGCCGTGGCCCTGAGCGCAATTAAACTGTGCTTGCTGCCAGAGGGATCTGAGATATTGTGCCCTGATTCCCAACCTCTTGAGCCTTCACAGTCTCAAGAAGATGAGGGTGGTGAACGGCAATCATTCGTTCACGAGGTGGATGATGATGAGACACAGTTGTCAATCACTGAGATTGTGGTTAGGTCAAGTCAGGAGGATGAGCAGAGCGAGGAAGTGGAAGAGGAGGTGGTGGACTATGAGTTCATTGACCCAACATGGGAAGGTGAAAAGCCGAGTGAGGACAGAGGTATCTGCAGCACCGCAACAGGCTGGAAGAGGAAGTGGGGTTGCAAAAGGGAGAAGTTGGCCCACACCAAACAACCGTTACACCGAGCACCCCCATGCGTAAATCTACCTTGCCAAAGGGTAGGTGTTCCGCAGTATGGAGCTTTTTTGAGGAAAATGCAGATGACAAGAGTGGTAGTTTGCAACCTGTGCCGTACCAAAATGAGCCGGGGCGTGAACACTAGCAACCTCACCACCACCAACATGATCTGCACATTGCATCAAGCACACCTAATAAGTGGGCTGAACGCCTGGGTCCACAATCTGTGTCTGCGGGTCACACCACTGCCTCCTCTTCCCTGTGTTACGCACTGCTGGCCCAATCCCCCGCTGAAGGCACAGGCCCAGACAACCTGTGCGTACCAAACTGAGCCGGGGGACTGTGAACACTAGCAACCTCCACCACCAACATGATCTTCCACATTGTATCCAAGCACCCTAATAAGTGGGCTGAACGCCTGGGTCCACAATCTGTGTCTGCGGGTCACACCACTGCCTCCTCTTCCCATGTGTTACGAACTGCTGGCCAATCCCCTGCTGAAGGCACAGGCCCGGATGCCCCTTGCCCTGCACCTGGAGCTTCGCATGAACCATCAGCAACAACATCCACTTCCCGGTCCCCAGCGCAGCGTCCCAAATGTCCATAACACAGTCATTTGAACGCAAGCGCAAATACCCCACCCCCAACCACAGGCCATAGCACTAAATGCGCAACTTTCTAAATACTGGCCGTTGAAATGTTGCCATTTAGGCTTGTGGACACTGAGGCCTTCCGCAGCCTGATGTCAGCGGCCGTCCCTCGGTACGCAGTCTCCAGCCGCCACTATTTTCCACGGTGTGCCGTGCCTTCCTTACACCAGCATGTGTCCCAGAACATCACCCGTGCCCTGACCAATGCACTTACTGAGAAGGTCCACTTCAACACAGACACATGGACAAGTGCTGGTGGCCAGGGAGGCTACATTTCCCTGACCGCACCCTGGGGTGAATGTTGTGGAGGCCGGGATGTGAGTCGTACCCCTGGGCATGGCACAGGTGCTACCCCACGCCCACGGAATTGCGGGCCCTACATCCATCAGGGTCTCTACCAGCAGCTATGTTACTGGCTCCAACCCCCTCTTCTCCTCCTCTGCCGCGTCCTCCTCCACTTCCACCTCCAGCAGCAGTCAGCCATCAGTCGCTAGATGGAAGCAGTGTAGCACTGCTGTGGGTAAGCGTCAACAGGCCGTGCTGAAGTTGATCTGCTTATGGTACAAACAGCACACCGCCGCAGAGCTGTGGCAGGATATAGGGGAACAGACCGAGCTGTGGCTCTCGCCACTCAACCTACAACCAGGCATGGTTGTGTCTGACAATGGCCGTAACTTGGTGGCGGCTTTGGAGCTCGGCAACCTGACACATCCCATACTTAGCCCATATCTTAAACTTAGTGGTTCAGCGATTTATCAAAACCTACCCCAATTTTCCAGAGCTACTAGGGAAGGTGCGCCGCGTGTGTGCCCATTTCTGCAAGTCGTCCACAGCTTCAGCCGGTCTGTGAACGCTGCAGCACCGCTTGCGGCTTCCAGCTCACCAACTGCTGTGCGACATGAGCACACACTGGAACTCTACGTTCCACATGTTGGCCAGGCTTTGTGAGCGGCAGAGGGCAGTTGTGGAATACCAGCCGCAACATGGTCGTCGCCTTTCGAGTCAACTGCCACTATTCACAAGCAAGGAGTGGGCATTGATATCAGACCTCTGTGAAGTTTTAAAAATCTTTGATTAATCCACACAGATGGTTAGTGGCGATAACGCTATTATCAGCATAACCATCCCACTGCTGTGTCTACTCAAACGATCGCTGCTCACAATTAACGACAACGCTCTGAATGTGGCAGATGAGGAAATGGGGGAGGACATTACACAGGTTGATAGCCAGCCCACCCTTAGTTCATCTTCTGAGCGCGAATTGGACCATGAAGAGGAGGAGGATGAGGAGGAGGAGGAGGAGGAGATGGAGACATTTGCCTCTGCTACAGAGGGTAGTACCCATGGAACTTTATTTCCATCTGTTCAGCGTCGATGGGCAGAAGAGGAGTAGGAGGATGAGGGGATGGAGAGTCATCCTGATGTCGACATCGACATCTTGCCTGTTGGTACTCTGGCTTACATGGCTGACTTCATGTTAGGCTGCCTTTCCTGCGACCCTCGCGTTATACGCATTTTAAACAACCTCACCCTGAAGCGCGGCCTAGTGGTACAAGGAAGGAAAAGTTTTAGAAGATGGTGAGGGAATACATAGCAGACCATGTCAGCGTCCTAAATGATCCCTCAGTGCCTTACAACTACTGGGTGTCCAAGCTGGACACGTGGCACGAATTTGCGCTCTACGCCTTGGAGGTGCTGGCCTGAGAGTGTATTTAGTGCTGCTGGTGGCATTATAACAGATAAGCGTATCCGCTTGTCCACTGGCAATGCTGACAGGTTGACTCAGATAAAAATGAACAAGGCTTGGATTGCCCCTGACTTCTCAACTCCACCAGAGGACAGCTGAGCTGATGATGAACAGAAAGGCAATTTCAATCTATCATTTATAATGTACTCAATCTAATGTAGTGTATTCCCATGCACCTTTTCCACCACAAAAAAAGAGTATATTGGTTGAATCTTGTTTCCTCCTCCTCCTCAACCAGATTGTATATATTCCCTCCACTCTAATTTTTTAAATAGCGTCAGCTCAACTGCAGGCCCTCAACTAAATTTTTTTTATAGGGTCAGCTGAACAGCATGCAGTCGCATATAATGTTTTAGAGCATCAGCTGTACAGCATGCACTTGCATATAATGTTTTAGAGCATCAGCTCACCTGCAGGTACTCACATATAATGTTTTACAGCGTCAGCTCACCAGAAGGCACTCGCATATAATGTTTTAGAGCGTCAGCTCACCAGCAGGCCATCACCCCTAATGTTTTAGAGGGTCAGCTCAACTGCAGGCCATCGCATATGTTTTACAAGGTAAGCTCAACTGCAGGCCCTCGTATATAATGTTTTACAGAGTCAGCTCACCTTCAGGCCATCACATATAATGTTTTACAGGGTCATCTCACCTCTGATGATGACAGCGAAGTCTTGCCTGTTGGTACTCTGGCACACATGGCTGACTTCATGTTAGGCTGCCTTCCCCACGACCCGCACGTTATACGCATTTTAGACAACACGGATTACTGTTGTTCACCCTTCTCGATGGGGACGTGCAATCTCCCAGAGGTTATCTAGAGTCACCAATGCGTCAGCAGGCCCTCGCCCCTTTTGTTTTAGATAGTCAGATCAGCAGGCCCTTGCTACAAATGTTTTTGAGGGTCACCAGCAGGCCATCAATCATAATTTTTCAAGGGTATGTATGATGCCCTCCTTTATGTGTAACAAAGGGTGTTTTGGAGTGCCAGTTCCTTGTAATTTTTGGCAGCCCTTTCACTTAGTGCATAGGCTTTATGAGAGTAGGAGTCCCACTACCTGAACAATTGTACCACAATGTGAATGAGGCCCTCCTTTATGTGATATACAGGCTGTTTCGGAGTGCCTCTTGCTTGTAATTTTTTGCAGCACTTGCACTTTATATACAATTGAATATACTGGAAAGAATATTTCCTAACAATTTTTCCTGTAACATAGATTTTTTTGGAAGGGTTTTGTGCGTATTTTTGTCGGTCTGTAAAAGTGGTGTACAACTCGGACAACATGGTTCCCAGGAGCGACCTGGGAGTCAAAGATTCATCCAGACATTGTCCCCATGCTGTTCCCGTTCCATTTTGGTGGTGTTTCTGTCACTTTCTAACCTTTTCCAATGGACCAGGCACCCTCCCCTCTTCAGAGCAGGGGGTGCCTGGTTGTCTCCCATTGACTTCCATCATACTCGTGTGCTCGGCCGAATACTTTGGCGCTCGATCATCACTAGATACTATATGTCGCTTCAAGAGGATGGATAGATCCATTGCTGTAAATACAGAATTTGTTTTAATGTCCTCATATCCATCCTTTTGGCAGAGAACACAAATAATTTTAAAACTGACACTATTTCTCTAAGTAGTTATAAACTGTAACTGTTTTCACAATGGATCAATGATATAACAAGACAAGTAATTACTGAAATGTATTTTAGTTAACAAGTTCTATCAGAGAATAACCAAAAGCTGGTAAAGTAATGTTAAAAAGAAGATTTAAGTAAATTTGTTAAGTTCTCTTCATGCAAGAAGATGTAACAAACTACCATATTTTTCACTTTATAAGACCTAAGGATAAGACGGACCTAGGGTTTTTTTTTAAAAAAAAGAAAAAAAAAGGTATGCTTTTGGTGGGTTTCGATCTAATGGGTGTCTGTGGATGATGCACTGTTATGGGGGAATGTGTGGATGACACACTTTTTTGGAGGATTTATGAATGAAGCACTGTTATGGGGGATCTGTGGATGACACACTGTTATGGGGGATCTGTGGATCTATCATCCTAAAGAATACACCCATGTACTGCAGTACATTTGTGTATTGTTAAGGATGAGGGGGGTTATAAACACTGTCCAGGGACTGTACCATTATTGGCCTATCTGTTTATATTAAATATGACTATAACCCCCCTAATCCATAGGAATGTACCCATGTACTGCAGGACATGGGTGCATTCCTAAGCATGAAGGGGGTTATAGTTATATTTAGTATAAACACTTTAGGGACTGTACCATTATTAGCCTAAGTGTTTATAATAAATATGACTATAACCCCACTCATCCATAGAAATGCATCCATGTACTGCAGTACATAAGTGTATTAATGTAGATGGGGAGGGGGAGGGTTATAGTCATATTTAAAACACATTTTATTTTTAGGGTGGCCCCTGAGCTATTACTCACCCAGGAACTTTAGGTCACATGCCAGGGAATAGCACAGGGCAACAAAGGGCCCATAAAACTCAGTTGCATTCTCCCTCACAGCAGAAGCAGTGGAGCTCTGTAAAAGCGGCGCTCATGGTACGGCTGTTGGGAGGGAGTAAGCTGATTGGTGGAGGCGGGGGAACAGCAGCAGTTCTAGCCAGCGCTCACCACCAATCAACTATACATGCAAGTGGGCTGCAGTGTAGAGTAGAAGAACTACTTTGCTCTCTTCTCCTATCCTGGCATGGAGCAGACCCGGCAGGCAGATATGTGGTAAGGACGTGCAAGGTGGCGGCATTCAGCATCACTGAATACTTAATTGCTGCCGCCAGCCCCACACTTAGGCTACTTTCACACTCACGTTTTGTGCGGATCTGTCAGATAATACAACCGTCTGCAACCATTCAGAACGGATCCGTTTGTATTATCTTTAACATACCCAAGACTATTATGCCAGATTGTGTCAGTGAAAACGGATCCGTCCCCATTGACTTACATTGTGTGTCAGGACGGATCCGCTTTGGCTCAGTTTCATCAGATGGACACCAAAACGTTGGTGTCCGTCTCCAAAGCGGAATGGAAACTGAACTGATGCAAACTGATGCATGCTGAGCGAATCCTTTTCCATTCAGAATGCATTAGAATGCAAACTGATCCGTTTTGGACCGCTTGTGAGAACCCTGAACGGATCTCACAAGCAGAAATCCAAAACGCGAGTGTGAAAGTAGACTTACTAGCAGGCTCAGTAGCAACAGCTCCTGTTATACTGCAATAGTGCGGCCATCTTGATTAATGGCACATTCACTTTATAAGATGCACTGACTTTTTCCCCCCACTTTGGGGGAAAAAAGTGTGTCTTATAAAGCGAAAAATATGTGTACTTCATTTGCATGAAAAGACATGAAAAGAAAAACATGATAATTTTCATATAAACATGCTAAGTTGTTGGTTTTTAATAAAAAAAGGTATTTTTCATCTGAATAGAAACACAAACGGGCAGATATCATAAATATATACCGGTTTTCTGGCGTGTTAAAGTTGCAAACTGCGTGTTTGTACCATTTTCAACACTACTTGCACAAACATTTTGCACAACTGTGGTTTCTCGAAATGGAAGTGTGGCGAGGGCAGGTCCAGTGGCCCTGCCACATTTATCATCTTGTACGCCAATTTTCTGGTGTATGAGAACATTGAAAACTACTCCAACTAGGGGCTTGCATAGATATCAATATAGGTGTACAAACTGTTGAATGATGTGCTTAATTTATGAAAATATATAAGGAAATTGATACAGCACCCACTAAAAGTGGAAGTTGAGATATATTGGATGTGCAGCTCCAGAGTTGTATCCAAAAACTCCTTACTTGAATTCAAAATAGAAAAAAAGGCAGCATCCCATACTTTGAAGAAAAATGATGCTTTAATCCAAGAAAAGCAGTGCAAACAACCCAAAAATGCAATGTTTCGGCTATACCATACTTGAGGAAAGCTATGGTATAGCCGAAACGTTGCATTTTTGGGTTGCTTGCACTGTGTAAAATAATACACTAACACTTTTTAGTAGGATAGGGTATTTTAAGGACCATGAAAGGTCAGCACTTGTGTGAAGTGTCAATTTTGACAGTTCTTAAGACGACAATAGTATTTGGGAAGGTTAGGAATCCTCCTTCTCAGCATATTATTATTAGCTTTACAAATAAGGAATACTTAGAAAATCATGATGTAAGGGGTTTTACTTGTTAACCATATATGTTTGTTAAAATGTTAAATTTAGTATACAATGTAACTCTATGGAGAGTCAACCTATAAAATGGCTTTGTTTCATGACATTGGCAGAGCATTCTTTGACAAGACACCTGTTGCTCTCTACACACAGATTCACACATACACATTACTTTAAGGGAATTACTTTTTCACTCATTTTAAATTGGTTTATTGCTTGCCTGATTACCTTTTAAGATTCATCTGCTGTTCTTATTTTTCTTCCTAAACTTTGTAACGTTTCTTTTTATGCGAATTGAATCCTTTTAACTTTTATCTTTCATCAAGAACTCTCCATATTTTGTTGGCTCCTTCTGAAGCATTTCTTACAAAATTAAGAAATGCTGGACGATATTTAACACACTGATTTTTTGGGATTAAAGCATAATTTTTCTTCAAAATGGGATGTTGCCTCTTTTTCTATTTTTAATTTATGAAGAGGCGGTGCACCTGATTATCATAGACCGGCCTGATAAATCAGCCAAAATGACTATAATAAGGAAAATGGAACACTGCAGTCTGGACTTTTTTTAAAGTAATGGCAAGACCTGAAGTATTTTGTTTTGTAATTATTATTTCCCAAGTTGATGCACATCAAATGAGTAAAAACAGCGCTAGGTCGCATATGCAATTTATTTTTTTATAACCAAAGCACACGATGACTTGGAAATCATGCACCCTTTTTCCTGACAAATTATTAAAAATAATTTGGTTTTAATAGAAAAGGAGATTTACGGTGTTGCTACATTCTTTTCCCTTGCATTTACACTGATGAAGGTTCCCCAACATGCAGTAGAAGAAATTGTAATAGCAGCTTACAAAAATGAAATTTCTTGAAATTCATTTAGGGTTTTATTAAAATTAATCAGTCTGAAGATCTGATCTAGCTATGAATAAATTCTACCTGAATTGAAAGTACTCAGATTGCCTTGAAAGGCTGCGTATGATACTTTGAGGTCTCCTAGGACTGTATCCAACTCCCCTAATAGTGTTAGTAATGCCACATTGATAGTGACCTACAGTATATGGGTAAACACATCATAGCTAATGGTAATAAACAGCCTAATTAAAAACACACTGCACTGACAGATTTGTTATGCTTTTTAAAATAAATAAAAAAGTCCAAAAAGTATCCCTTTTTGGAGAAAATATCTACTAGTGTTTAACCCCTTAAGGACACGGACATATTTCACCTTAATGACCAGGCCATTTTTTGCAAATCTGACCAGTGTCACTTTATGTAGTGATAACTTTAAAACACTTTGACTTATCCAGGCCATTCTGAGATAGTTTTTTCGTCACATATTGTACTTTATGACACTGATAAAATGGAGTAAAAAGATTCATTTTTATTTATAAAAAAAGACCAAATTTACCCAAAATTTAGAAAAATTAGCAAATTTTTAAGTTTCAATTTCTCTACTTCTATAATACATAGTAATACCTCCAAAAATAGCTATTACTTTACATTCCCCATATGTCTACTTCATGTTTAGATAACTTTGGGAATGATATTTTGTTTTTTAGGGTTTGTTACAAGGCTTAGAAGTTTAGAAGCAAATCTTGACATTTTTCAGAAATTTTCAAAAACCCAATTTTTAAGGACCAGTTCAGGTCTGAAGTCAGTGAGGCTTACATAATAGCAACCATCAAAAAATGACCCCATTATAGAAACTACACCCCTCAAGGTATTCAAAACTGATTTTACAAATGTTGTTAACCCTTTAGGTGTTCCACAAGAATTAATGAAAAATTTCACTTTTTGGGCAGATTTTCCATTTTAATATTTTTTTTCTAGTTACAAAGCAAGGGTTAACAGCCAAACAAAACTCAATATTTATGGCCCTGATTCTGTAGTTTACAGAAACACCCCATATGTGGTCATAAACTGCTGTGCGGGCACACGGCAGGGCGCAGAAGGAAAGGAATGCCATACGGTTTTCGGAAGGCAGATTTTGCTGGACTGGTTTTTTGACACCATGTCCCATTTGAAGCCCCCCTGATGCACCCCTAGAGTAGAAACTCCAAAAAAGTTACTACCGGATAGGGTGGCAGTTTTGTTGGTACTAGTTTTTGGTTGCTCTATATTACACTTTTTGTGAGGCAAGGTAACAAGAAATAGCTGTTTTGGCACCGTTTTTTTTTGTTATTTACAACATTCATCTGACAGGTCACGGACGCGGCGATACCTAATATGTATACAATTTTTTTATTTATGTAAGTTTTACACAATGATTTAATTTTTTAAACAAAAAAAATCCCGTTTTAGTGTTTCCATAGTCTAAGAGCCATAGTTTTTTCAGTTTTTGGGTGATTATCTTGGGTAGGGTATGATTTTTGCGGGATGAGATGACGGTTTGATTGGCACTATTTTGGGGTGCGTATGACGGTGCATATGACCGTGACACTAAAGTGCCCCAAGTAGTAATAAGGCCCTTCCATAAGGCCCCTTGTAGAACCCCCAGTAGTTATAATGCCCTTTGTAGGGCACCTAGTCCCCGTTAGTTATGATTCCCTCTAGAGGGCGTCAGTAGTTATATTGCCCCCTATAGTGCCTGAGTAGTTACAATGGCCCCCTGTAGTGCCCCAAATAAGTATCATGGCCCCCTGTAGTACACCATAGTTATAGTACCCCTCGGCTCTGCAGTGCCTCCAGTACAGTAGGTATAATGCCCCTCTGTATTGATTCCAGTAGGTATAACGCCACCTACGTATAGTGCCCTAGCAATGATTCTGCTGCAAGCCATAATACATTACAAAAAAAAAATATTGCAATCACCAAAAGGGAGGGGAAATGGACGCCATAACACAGGATTTTCACTGCTGGTTGGTATTATAATTTTGTTCTGACTGTTTATATTAGTTATTTTCTTACATTAGAGTGGCCATAGGTTCTGTGTGAACCATGTTGATATATAGCCTCTCCTAAGTTATGTGAAATTTTCAATGGCCTTTTCCTCTTGGTAATGTCCTTTCCAACTTACTTCTACCAACAGATTTATTGCACTGGAAGTTTTCATTCACTATATATCTTGCCTCTCAGACCACCATTACAGTGTTGTTTATAATTTTTTACTTTGTCTGTGTCTTGTCAATCATGTTATATTTTGATGTTAATAAAATGAATTCAATTATAATACCCAATTCCATATACACCATTTGGTTTTGGACGCAACAGTCTGCCCTGTTGTCTGTTAGGGATGGGAGAAAGTCCATTAGGAGGACATGGAGAAGGGGAACTAAGCACTTTGTGTGGGAAACCAGACTGGCAGACTGTGCAGTTGTCAGTATAGTCTGATTTGGTTCTGATGGTTGCAGCATTGCCACCGCCACGCAAACAGTGACCTAGTGGGCTGTGGAAGACATGTACTGGTCCTGGCCATAATTAATGACTCCATATCTTATATTCAAATTAGCCTCTAGGAGCGAAGGAGCAATGCCCCCCCCTGCTCCTATAGGATAATTTGCATAGTCATCAACGTAAAATTGTGAAGTAACCAGGGCACCTATAAGCATAATAGTACAGTTAGGGTCTGCTGACATTAGCACATCGCTAATGTCACCCAGTTTAATAGTGTTCATTCTTGTGACAGAAACCCTTTAAATGTGGCATCCACTATGCCACATAGTAACAGTACAAAGCAAAGATTGCTTTTGAGAAATAATGATGGCTAGGTATTCTACATTGAGGCTAAGCACACTTCCCCGGGATGCCGGATCCGGCATTATTTTGCATTGAAATGCATTAATGCCGGATCCGGCCCTAAGAGTTCCGGATGACAACCGGAGAGACTGATCCGGTATTGCAATACATTTGTGAGAAGGATCCGCATCCAGATCCATCTACAAATGGTATCCGTTTGCATACAGATTGCCGGAGCCGGCAGGCAGTGAAAGTACCCTAACTGGATTGCCACAGCAGCTACTACCACAGCAACTAAGCCAGGTGGGAATTCAGTTACTGGGCATATTGTTGTTTTCTGTCCATATATTCCATTATGAATGACTGATGATGGAGTGGAGAATGAGAAGTAGTTGGAGCAGGAGAAGCAGTAGCTGATGATGTTGCTGGTGATGATGGCAATGACTGTGCAATGATTGTGGATGTCACCTAGGCTACAAGAATCATGATGGGGAGAAGAAGAAGGACAGTCTTGCTTATGCAGTACGCAGACCTGCAGGGTATTGCGATGTGAGGTCACGGTTACTTAGGCAAACGAGGGTTGCTCTGGGTTACTCACAGTTTGTAGGGGGAAAAGCCTGGGCAGGCGTACAAGCAGTGATAAGAGAGGGCTGGCACAGGGGTCCTTCTGGGGCACTCTCTGTATATAGGGACCAGGCCTGATGGTGGGTGAGGTGCCCTGGATGTTGCAGATATTTAATGTGCCGAGGGGCAAGGTCCCTTTAGAGGTTCGTGACGCCACTGTCCCTGTAACGGTGGCACACCGGTTGATGATAGTGGTATAAGTGAGGAACACGTTGTTGTGGTGAACCAAAACTTCCTTTACTGGAAACAGTTAACTTTGTACAGTCTTTTGTAGTTACAGGTACAAGCAGCATAATTAAGCAGGCTTTATAAATATATGGCAGGCACAATGTTCTTGCAAGATACACAGAGGGTATAAACACTCACAGACCAGGCTGCACTTCTCCTCAGAATCCTGTGCACTATTCCTCAGAACTCCTGGCTGTCTTTATCCCAAGGCCCGTATGCCCTAATGCTGGCTTTATCCTTGGTAGAAAAACTTCCTCAGGTATATATCCTTGCTTTAGGTAAAATACTTCTGCCCTTCAGCTCTCTTGTCTAGCTGGAATACTGGCTCTGCTCTGCTTGGTTATGGGAACCTTGGTTTCTCAGGAGGCAACTCTTCCCCTGGTGAAAATCTTCTGAGCTAACTCTGGCTCAATATCCTCAGGCTGGCTAGTCTTCACTCACTAGCCTCCTGGACTACACTTCCCTTTTCCTGTCTGGGCCTAACTATATTTATTATTAGGGGTTCCCTAGCTCCCCTCTACTGTCTTGGAGGAGGAATTACACCCTAACAGACCTGATACACAGATAAACAGGAAAATGCAAAATAAAAATCATATACATTACAATAGTCATATTAGCTCTGGTGTAGTGCCCCACCTTTACCTAGTGGAACACTTCATGCCCGATGCTTTAATGTTGACCATCCCTCGGCGCAATTTAAGGGGTCCGCCCAGCTCGAAACTGCAACCTGAAAGACAAAAAGTGCAAAGCAGGAACACACATCTACATATGCAGGTACATATATAATAATCAGGCAGCTCCATGGCAAAGGAACAAGTCCTGTGAAAAAGGGGCATCGTTCTCTTCACTCAGGATAGTGTAGGGAACAGGGGGGCGCTGACTGGTACAGAGTATCAAGGATAACCAGGATAGTCCATATTGATTATAATAGGAGATGCAAGTTCCTGGAGGCTCAAAAGAACAAAATGAGTCCATACCCGGGTCTTGTAAATAGTTTAAACGAGAGTTTCCCGGGAGGGGCTACTTGGCCCACAATGTAGTCCCCCGAATCTCACAGGTGGGGTGCCCCCTTAGTAGACGTGTGGACCTTCTTTACTGGCTGAGGTTCTTCTGCCTTGGTTCAGGAAGGTCAGAGGAGTCCACAGGCTCTGGAGTCTTTCTGGTACACTCTGGGACAGGTCATCCTGGGGTTGAGGACTAGCAGGAACTGGAGCTGGTACCACCAAGTTCAACCAGGGTGTGAGGAACCAATGATGAGGGCTCTTTATCATGTATCAGGTTCTCAACAGCCTGCATAGGATCAGCAGGTTGGGCTGGCAACTCGGGCTCAGGAGCCTCTGGCTCAATGTCCTCTGCTGCAATTTCTCCTTCTTACAGGATTTTAACGATTCCTGTGTACAATTTGGGAGCCTTTATTTTCTCTGGAAAATTTGATAAATATGGCCTCAGCATTAGGGAGGGCAGTAACTGACATATGGAGTCCTCTCCCACTTACTGTCCAATTTTATGGTTCGGTGGTTATTTTTCAACCTCACCACTGTCTCCTATAGCTAGAGGCTCTGCATGAGCAGCCAGGTCATAGTCTCTTGCTGTCGCTCACGGGCATTTTCCATGCGCTCCTGAACAATCTCCTTAGCATTAAGGAGCCGTCTTTGATGCTCCACCACCCAATCAGTCTTTGGTAGTGGATGATGACATCAGGCACCTGTACATCCAGGGTGTGGTCCGCAGGTAGCCTCCCTTGACAGCCGAACATCAGATAGAAGGGTGTTGTACCCGGTGGAGCCAGTAAATTGTATTGTTATAGGTATACATGAGTTGGGGCAGCAGAGTAGGCCAATTACCCCTTGTCTCAGGGGGTACTGCTCTCAGCATTCAATGAGAGTTTGATTCATCTTTTCACAGAGTCCGTTACCTTGCGGATGATAGGCGGTGGTCCGGGACTTTCTGGCAATTATGTAGCAGGCACATCTCTTGGAACAACTGTGATTTCAAACGCAGACCCCTGGTCGGTGACGGATCCTATCTGGGCATCCGTAGGGCAGGAGGAAGTGCTTCCAGAACGCCTCCGACGCCAAGTCTTGGCCGTCAGGTCTTTCACAGGCACTGCTACAACAAATTAGTGAAGTGATCAATAAATGGTCATGGCAAACGTATACCTGAGCGGACTTGGCTCCAACGTACATGATCAATGGCAACAAGTTCTTAAGGGAGTTTTACTTACGATAGGATGGAGAGGCGCCCTCTGGTCATGGCGTTCACTTCTCCCCACGGCACAGGCAGTGCACTCCCGGCACCATTTCTCAATGTCTTCTCTCATCCCGATCCAATAGAACCTCCTGCGAATGGTGGCCTCAGTTTTCTGCACGCTGAAGTGTCCGGACTGGTTGTGATACATCTCTAACACCAGACTGGCGTCTCGACGTGGTATGAGAATCTGGTATACCCTATCGCAGGACACTGGATCCAGGCTCCTTCTAAGCAACAGGCCTTTTTGAAGGAAGAGTTGGTGGCGATGTCTCCACAGTCTCAATAGTTCTGGGTCTGCACTCTTCCTGCGGACTCTCTCAGGAGTTCTCCCACTAGTAAGGAAGTCGAACAGTTCACCGAGGACTCTACTTTCTGACTGGAGCTTAATCCACCTTTCTTGCTCGCCCCTCGACTCAGGGATGTTTGATGAAGAGGGATCAGCAGCCGAGTGATTTTCAGTGCGAACGTTATCTTGCTGAGCAAATTTGTTGTAAAACGCCGGCATCTCCACTTCTTCCCAGGCATCCTTTGGTTCATCTGGTGCTTCTGTAGTGGGGAGCCGAGACAGGGCATCAGCATTATCATTGGAACGGCCTGCCCGGTATTTCACAGTGAAGTCATAGTTGGCAAGGCGGGAGGCCCATCTTTGCTCCAGTGCCCCTAACTTGGCTGTATTCAGATGCGCCAGGGGGTTATTGTCCGTGAAGGCAACAAATGGAGTGGCAGCAAGATAGTCTTTGAATTTTTCAGTCACAGCCCACACTAAGGCAAGGAACTCCAGCTTGAAGGAACTATAATTCTGATAGTTTTTCTCAGCTCCCTTCAGGGATCTGCTGGCGTAGGCAATCACCCTATCTTTGTTGTCTTGCACCTGAGCCAACACGGCTCCCAGGCCTCTTTTACTGGCATCCGTATAGAGGTGAAACGGCTTCTGATAATCCGGGTAACCCAGGACAGGAGGTTCAGTCAGCTTCTTCTTTAGGAGCTGTAAGGCAATCTCCCGTTCTTCATTCCATTCAACAGGGATAGGAGTCTTTGGACTCTTCTTGGGATGCCCCCTTAGTAGTTCCTGGATCGAATCCGCAATTTGTGCAAAATGCGGAATGAAGCGTCTATAATATCCTGCAAAGCTGAGAAAACTTCTCACCTCTTTCATGGTGGTGGGAGTAGGCCAATTACGGACAGCAGCAAGTTTATCAGGATCAGGCTGGACTCCTTCGGCACTAACAACGTGCCCTAGGTACTTTACTGCTGGTTTCAGCAGATGGCACTTGGACGGCTTATAATTAGGCATATAAGGCATATAATTAAATTCAGACAGACCCATAGGCGTAGTGAAAGTGGTCTTCTCTCGATCTTCCGGGGTCATGGGTACCTGCCAGTACCCACTAGTTAAGTCCAGAGTGGAGAAGTAGGCTGATGACCCCAGGGCAGTCAAGGACTCCTCAATGCGTGGCAACAGATAAGCGTCTTTGTGGGTGATTTGATTGATTTTTCTATAGTCCACGCAGAACCTAATGCTGACATCTTTTTTTTGGACAAGAACTAGGGGCGCACCCCAGGGACTATGACTGTCCCAGATTATATTAGAGTCCTTCATTTCCTGTATCATCTCTTTTACGAACTGATAGGAAGTAGGTGGTATGAGTCTGTATCTCTCCTTGATAGGAGGATGAGAGGCAGTTGTTATGGTGTGTTTGATTACACTGACCTCTCCGTAGTCCGTGGAGTGCTTGACTAATAGGCCTTGTGTTCTTTCACCAGATTCAGGACTCCCTCTATTTGTTCCTTCGGGGTGGATTCATTCCCCACATGAAGTTCCTCCCATCAGGTTACTGAAGAGGCGCTGGCAGGGGTGCTGCTGTTCTGTGCGGTCTGGAACGTCTCCGTGGCAGGCAGACGGATAACATCCTGGAAAGACACCTGGAAAAGATGAGCAACGGGGCAGTGCTTAGAAAGAGTAACAGGGTGATCACCGAAATTAATCAAACGGACAGGCACTTTACCTTGAGATACGGTCACCAGACTCTTGGCTGTTCGCACGAAGGGATGATTCTCAATCTGGATAGGTTCCACTAGGGCTTGACAGTCCTGGCCCTGGATCCCTAGCACAGCACGGCACCACAGGATGATCTGGGAATTCGGTGGCAGGATTACCGGTCGGTTATCCCGCAGTACAGATTTCCCCTTTTCCATTTGCGAATCTTTGCTGAGCACACAGCACACTGATAGTCTTTTGAATGACTCTTTCAGAAGCAGGTGAAGCTGAGGGAATGGACTGATTCAATGCTTCAAGCACCTCGGAGTAACAATTTTTAAAGACATTAGTTCCTAGGATCACGGGGTGTCCCCTTTTATCTCCGGCTTTGCACACAATCCACCTTGCTGTGGTAAGGTGGCTTCTCCCACCTGAAGGGTGGGTTTCCCAATGCCCATGGACTTTCACTGGCTTACCGTTGCTGGCAATGATATCCAGCCAGGGTTCTGGCGGCTGGGTGAGGAGACTTGAATCCCAGAATATGTCAAAGGAGGGTCGTTGGATGGTGGTGACCTGAGACCCAGTATCAGCAGGGCTTCAAAAGGTATTCCGTTGATGTATATGTTAATCTTTGGTCGAGATCCTACGTATCTGGCATCCAGCTTGCATCCTTTGGACCTATTGTTCTACCTCCCGAGGGCGGTCCTCGGCCTCGGGGGTGGCCCGTTTAACTGCCAAACACGTTGATTCAGTATGTCCATACTTTTTGCAATAGTGGCAGACAGGCTGCTTGCGACTCTTAGACCGGTAACTCTGCGCCCATCAGGTTCTTTGGGGTATACCTCTTTATATGCAGGCGGGAGCCTTGGAGCAGGGGACTTTCATCTTCAGTAACAATGGTCTCTCCCATTCCTCTATTTTCCTGAACACCTTCTCCAGGCTCTTAGTGAGGTGGTTTACCTGCTCTATTAGTGCCGCCACCACATCTGTTACTTGAGCCTGCGTGGCTTGACTGACTCCAGATGGCCTCACATTGACAGTTTTTGGCTGACAGGCCGGAGGTTCAAGGGAGGCTGCTGGCCACAGCTCTTTAAAGTCCAAAAACGCACAACTGAGGTGTTGGGCCGACAGCATCTTCAGCTGGCCCTTTAAGTGCTCAGTGTTTATACACGCAATGAACTGCTCTCTCAAAATCCGGTCCTGGTCATCAGCCTCCTTGAGGTCCACCTGGACCACAGCCCTCAGGGTCTCTTGTAGGGACAACGCAAAGTCACGGAGTGACTCACCAGGCTGTTGCTTCCTGCTGAAAAATCGCATCTTAACTTCGGACACCGTTCTGGCCTCAAACGTGGTGCCGAGGCGATCAAAAATCTGTTCTAGGCTACTCTTTTCAGAATGAGGCCATGACAGACTTCCCTCGGGCGGCCCCTTCTAATTGGGCTAAGAGGATTTCCATTTGTTGTTCAGCAGAAATAGGGTATAATCGGAATAGGGACAGGATCTGGTCTCTAAAGTCCTTCAACTTATGGGCTTCCCCGGAATATTGCTGGAACCAGGGTGCCCCAAAATAATATGGCATGGTCAGTGGCATCAGGCTTGAGGCTGCCGCAGCGGCAGGCACCCTATTATCAGCTGCGGGCACTTCAGAGGGCACATCGGGGGCCGCCTGCCCCGCTTCTTCCGGTGCGGATATAGCGTTGCTAAGGGGGCTATGGAGTGAGTATGGCCCTTTAAGAAACAACGGAGCGGGCCGGATCTAAGGTGGACGTAATTCTCCCCCGGGTTAAGTCTCTGATCACTAGTGGGAGATCTTCCCCAGTCTCTTTGCAGGGATCGGAACCTCCCCTTGGTGCAGATATATGAAGGGGGCCAGTGAATATGAAAGTTTTTACTTACTCCGGCGATGCTCGGTCAAAATCTCGCGAGGTACGTGGTTACGTCGTACGGGAGTCCCACGTGCAGCGTCAGAAGGTAGGTGCGGCCTCTTGGAGCTCCGAGATTCAAGGTAGGCGGTATCTTCTTTACCGACAGGGCGGTGTCTTTTTCTTCTTGCAGGCTGGGCGGTACCTTTTCTTTGTCTTTTTCGCGCCAAACAGACACAACGAGGCGCGCAAATAGTCCAAACCACTTAAGCGGCCATATTTTAGTATAACGCTGTCTATTCACTGACAGCAAGCGGTGACTCAGAAGCGGCAAACCAGTCCATAAAATACAATTTTCACACCGCAATTTTTACAGTTCTTTGGCCCAGCAATTTTAAATAAACGGATGGGGCCTTTATCACTTTATGGCAAATAACGGCACACAGTTTACATTCCACAATGGTGCAGGAATAATCCATAAATCCTGTTTGTGACGCCAAAATATGCAGTACGCAGACCTGCAGGGTATTGCTGTGTGAGGTCACGGTTACTTAGGCAAACGAGGGTTGCTCTGGGTTGCTCACAGTTTGTAGGGGAACCCTGGGCAGGCGTACAGCAGTGATAGAGAGGCTGGCACAGGGGTCCTCTGGGGCACTCTCTGTATATAGGGACCAGGCCTGATGGTGGGTGAGGTGCCCTGGATGTTGCAGATATTTAATGTGCCGGGGGCAAGGTCCCTTTAAGGTTCGTGACGCCAGTGCCTGTAACGGTGGCACACCGGTTGATGATAGTGGTAATAAGTGAGGAACACGTTGTTGTGGTGAACCAAAACTTCATTTATTGGAAACAGTTAACTTTATACAGTCTTTTGTAAGTTCCAGGTACAGCAGCAATAATAAGCAGGCTTTATAAATATATGGCAGGCACAATGTTCTTGCAAGATACACAGAGGGTAAAACACTCACAGACCAGGCTGCACTTCTCCTCAGAAATCCTGTGCACTATTCCTCAGAACTCCTGGCTGTCTTTATCCCAAGGCCCGTATGCCCTAATGCTGGCTTTATCCTTGGTAGAAAACTTCCTCAGGTATATATCCTTGCTTTAGGTAAAATACTTCTGCCCTTCAGCTCTCTTGTCTAGCTGGAATACTGGCTCTGCTCTGCTTGGTTATGGGAACTTGGTTTCTCAGGAGGCAACTCTTCCCCTGGTGAAAATCTTCTAACCTACTCTGGCTCAATATCCTCAGGCTGGCTAGTCTTCACTCACTAGCCTCCTGGACTACACTTCCCTTTTCCTGTCTGGGCCTAACTGGGGTTCCCTAGCTCCCTCTACTGTCTTGGAGGAGGAATTACACCCTAACAGGCCTGATACACAGATAAACAGGAAAATGCACATAAAAATCATATACATTACAATGGTCATATTAGCTCTGGTGTAGTGCCCACCTTTAACTAGTGGGACACTCCACTCATATTGCTAGCCAGTTCAATATATCCATATGAGTAGGTGATGCCACATCATATGCTAAAGAAGTTGTAGCTGTAGTTCCTACAAGTTTGTTGGAATGGCCATGTCTTATTTCGAGCCTGCAGGGTTTACACACTATAATCGTTTTGTCAACCATAACCATAGAGAATAATTCCTACACAAGAGACAACCCCACAGACCCACCACCAACAATGCTCAAGCATTTCTGCCAAGGCCACCTGAGCTTACCTTAGGTCTGACAGTTTGAGAGCCTGCACCAATAGCAGCAGTGGCATCACCTGCACCCAAGCTGAGCGAAGTAGAAGCAGATCTTCCCCTAGCAGTTTTTTGGATGTTCTGGTTGTGCATTTTGTCTGCTCTTTATTTCCCCCACCACACTGCTCCTCTGATGTCACCACCTGATCCAGTTCCCAGGTCCTGTCCAACACACAATCATTATCATAGTTATTATCATCCTCGTCAATTTTCTCAGACTTGCCTTTCCTCATAATTCCCACCTCTGCATTTACCCAGAGTGCCCCTATCACCATGGCAACCAGTGTCCCTATGATGATCACCACCACCATGGCTGCAAGTGCCACCACTACTACTAAGTGAGTGACGCTGCCAGCCTGCCCGCCGCTTTGAAAGTGAGTACTACTACAGACGATTACTGTCGTTTAAAAAACCAGAGCCACAGCTTGAGCATTAAATAAATATACTTTACATGTAAAGACTGCTGTGAGCGGGGTCCGGTGTAATAGAGTACAGTGACTGCACCAGGCCCCGCCAGGAGTGTAACAGCAGTTGACGGCCTCAAGCCCCTCCCCCCACCCTGCATGATAGAGGTTTACTGTAACTGATACATCTCAGGCCGCGCTGTGCAGCATAGCCATTTTAAAACTGCACCATTTGCCTTATAAGACGCCTGGGAGGGAAAAAGTGCATCCCCAAACAGCAGTTTATGACCACAAATGGCGCTCCTTCCTTTCTGTGCCCTGCTGTGTGCGCAAACAGCAGGTTATGACCACATATTGGGTACTCAGGAGAATTTACATAATTTTCAGGTGCTTTTTCTCCTGTTATAAAAGTGAAAAACTTTTAGATAGAACTACAGTACATATTATTGTTAACATAAAATTTCAGATTTTCATTCCCTTATCGTAATCAATTCTGTGAAACACCTGTGGGATCAAAATACTCATTACATCCCTGTCTTAATTCATCAAGTGGTAGAGTCCAAAATGTTGACATTTTGGGTGTTTCTTATGTTTGCTCTGCAAACCTGAGATATTGCTTGAAAAACTTCCTAAAAATGGAGTCCTCAAAATCCACCAGGTGCTGAGTTAAGTATTTGAGTCAAGTAGCACTCTAAGGCCACATATGGGGTATTATTAAAAACTGCCGAATCAGGGTAATACATTTGGGATTTAGTTCTGTTTTATCACATGCTGTGTTCAAAAATAGATTAAAATTGAGAAAAAAAAATACATTTTTAAATTTGACCCCTATTTTGCATTCATTCCTATGAAACACCTAAGGGGTAAGCAAACTTTCAAATTTTTTAATACTTTGAGTGATTTTGGGGCATTTTTAATTCATAGGTTTCTGAAAGTAACTTCAGAACTGAATTGGTCCCCAAAGAATGGCATTTGGAAATTTTTTTGAAAATTTCTAAAACTGTTGCTAAATATTTAAGCCACTTGTTTTTGTGGACATGTCACTGCTGAAGCCAGTGGCTGACTGAAGAGGATCAGGTGACCATGTTCATGACGAGAAGGAAGAAAGCAAACCCCAGACCAAAAGATGGAGATGCAGGAGCCAGCACAGAGAACCAGAGCGGCAGGGAGCAGGTAAGTATGATCTTTTCAGAAGGGGAGGCAGGATTCCAGCACCTATCAAAAATGATGCATTCCTGGACAACTCTTTATGTATTCCAGGACAATTCCCGATACCTGGAATTTTGTGATGCTCAGAGCTTCTTTCAATGAGGAGTCCATGCACAATGGATATCAGAATTGGTAATATTTAGGGTGATCTGTATAATCTGGTATTGTTTACTATTAGAGCTACAGTACCTACAGCTCAAACCCTGTGTAATACTCTTCAAACAGTTTTGTACTCCGTGAGTGCCTGAAAGCATGCGTGATACAACAATGAATATAATTTACAGATAATCAGTACTGATGTATACCTCCACTTGTTATCATGTTAGTTTTCATTTTTCTAGAACCGGTTAGACAATGGAATCTGTAGCCTTCTTGGAAGCTCTATGTCACTTGTCTGAATTTTGTCTGCACTTGCTGTCATAAGTAAGTTTCACAGAGATTTGACTTGTTATAAGGGTTGTCTCACTTCAGTAAGTTGCATTTATCATGTAGAGAAAGTTAATACAAGACACTTACTAATGTATTGTGATTGTCCATATTGCTTCCTTTGATGGCTGGATTCCTTTTTCCATCACATTATACACTGCTCGTTTCCATGGTTACAGACCACTTTGTAATCCATCAGTGGTGGTCTTGATTGCACACTATAGGAAAAAGCATCAGCCTCTCTGGTGGCCGGGACCATGGAAGCGCACATAGGCTAATGTTTTTTCCTATATTGTGCAAGCACAACCACCACTGATGGATTGCAGGGTGGGTCTGTAACCATGGAAATGAGCAGTGCATAATGTGATAGAAAAATGAATTCAGCCAGCAAAGGAAGCAATATGGATAATAACAATATGTGGCTTGTATTAACTTTCTCTACATGATAAATGCCACTTGCTCAAGTGAGACAACCCCTTTAAGTTGTTAATAATTGCCCTTGTCTATCTGCTTTTATTTTTGTATCTTCCTATTACATAATCTTGTTTCATTCTATTCTGATACAATCTAATGGGAGACATATAATTCTATATCTTCCTACAGTACACTACACAAGTAAATGTATCTTGTCTAGTTCTGTCATAGAATTTAACTATAGCAGGATGATTTATATTACTCTAAGGTAGTGTCAATTTCAAAAAATCCATTTCTCAGTTGCCAATATGCAAATTCTGTTCTTTTAACCTTATCTTTCCAAAACACAATTCAAGAAAAGCAGAAATGTCATTTAAAAAAAAAATAAAAAAAAATACACATATATATATATATACCGTTTAAATTTTTTGCTCAAATGTGGATAAATCGTATCATAAAGGAACTTTCACGTTTCGGGGTGGGAGGGAAACACCACACCGAGCATAAGAGAGAAGGGGGGGAACAGGGAATCAGGCCTGAGAACTAGGGAAGGAAAATGGACACCTCCCACTAAAAACCCTAACCAAAATCCTGACTGACTACCAGTATGAACAACCCCTAAGGTAGGTGAATTCATACGCAGGAATACCTAGAGTCCTATCAAGTCGTGTAGGACCCTGGTACTAATGGCAGGGATGAGACTACCTGTTCCTCCAAAAGGAAGGGTGAACAAGAGTCTCCTTCAGGCTTAAGTCAAACAATAGGGAAATGCAACACGCAGAACCCAAACAAAATACAAAAGGGAAAGAAAATACTTAACTTCAAAGGAGCAATGGAAGCACCAGGAACTCAGCCGAGATCCAACCGCAATCTGGCCAAATGTCCAAACAGAAAATATAAACCATGCAGCATTGTGGGAGAAGCAACTGTAAATAGAGAAGGTTAAATTACCCTAATAGCCACACCTGGGGAAAGAAAGCGTGGCAAGCACCAGAAACAACACAGACATCAATTTATCCAAAACGGAAAACATGTCAGATCAAACCACGTGTTACCAGTCTCACCAATCTCCTGCCACCTGTCGCGGGAACGTCCGTGACAGTAACTATCAATTCTAAAACATTTACTGGCCTGAGCCACCTCTGCATGTCAGCTAGACTAAAAAAAAATTATGTGTCAAACTTGTTGACTTGAAATTAATTTCTTAATATAATGTATTTTATGCGGAGCATATTAAATACTTTTGTGTAACAATATTAATTACCACCTGTTCAAAAATGAAGTTCATATTTGGCTTTTGCTGACATTAATACATTATCAGGTTCAGGTACTGTTGCTGAAATATTTATAGATATGACAGGCAATAAATTCACTGCTGACAACTGATGGGTTTTCATTTACGACATGTTATTTTGGTACTCGCTTTATCGCTTTGATAGTAACTGCATTTTTTTTTCTTAAAGTGTAAATGTCATTTCAATTTTTTTAAGTGTAGAGACAGTGCTATTAATAATGTTTTTAATAATTAATTCATATTAATAATGTTTCTTTTATAAAGAGATCTAGTAAGCATTGATAAGGAGCATCCATTTTTAGTGTGCACTGTATGCCAAAGACAAAAAACTATAAGATGCCGAGGCAGGCTTCTCAGCTTCTGCCTGCCTCAACCATTGCTTCCCTACTTATTCTATTGTTTTACAAGCTTTTTAAGAGTCCTTGCCTATTTTACTAAGAGCCCATGGTTATTTGTAGGGATGAGCGAATCGACTTTGGATAAAACATCCAAAGGCGATTTGCATAATACTTTGTTTGAATACTGTACGGAGCGAGTGCTCCATACAGTATTAGAATGTATTGGCTCCTATGAGCTGAAGTTATTGCTTTGCGAAGTCTCGCAAGACTTCGCATAATAACATCATAAATCAATTTCTACTGTAAAAAAACATTTCCTAAACTCAGGTTTTGTTCCAAAGTGCCACCTTTAGCTGGACATCTAGCTCGTAGCCCAATGTCACGCAAGTGCCTTCTGACTGTAATAGCAGTTGCTGACTACCGATGTTCCCCTACTCGCCGTGTTCGGGTGAACACTGTCCTCTCTGGCTGCCTCTGTCATTGTCCGTATTGGCTGCATTATGAGGTAGTTAGCTGTGGTGATCTGCTGCCAGTGTCTTCCTATTCACTGCCGCAGTCCTGGGCTTTATCCTTGCATGCATTGTCAATGTCTGTAATCCCCTCCATGGTTTCCATCCAGCCTCCAGCATACCTACCAGCCTTTTCCCTCTAGCATCTCATTAAGGACCAGCACAAATCACTTCCTGTAATTTAAAGGTTTCACACATGTGACCTGTGTGACCAATTCAAGCCATAGTGCACCTATATAAGTGGTTCAGCCCTCTTCCCAGATGCCTGAGCACCAAAGGTCTGTGTGTCCTACAAAGGTTGCTGTTGTTTGTGCCTGTGTTCCTGCATTCCTGACCTGTGCTTGGATTCTGGACTTTGCTTCCTGTTTGATCCTTATCTGCCCTGTCTCATCTCTCTTGTTGCCTGACCTGTACCTGAGCCATCTGCCCTTACCCACTGCTTGTTCGACTTCATCTCTGCCTTATCCTTTGTGCCTGTAATGTTGCTCCTGGTTAAGACTCGGACTGTTGACTACGACTTTACCTCTGGTACCTTGCTCTGTTACCCCGATCTACCTGGACCAGTTCCTTCGTGTGCCAAGCTGGTGTTCCCCTCGGGAAAGCCTAATCCCACCACTAAAAAAAGGGCAAAAAAAACCCAAAAACACTGCACTTATCTCTCTTGAGAGATCTTCCCTATTCACTCTGCCTTGGACTTGATTTCTTCCAGAAGTAGCCGGTAAGTAGATAAACTGTGTATGTCACACCTATCGATAGCCCACCTATACCAGTCCTTAAAATGACTTTTGTGGCCCTATTAGCTAGCGTTTGGTGTCCCTAACAGCCTGTCCCTGCTCCACACAGCAACCTCTTCCTACACTGGCAAAACACTGAATGTAAAATGGCTGCCAGATCAGGTTTATTTATAGGGTAGGGGGTGTGTCCATTTGCTGAAACGTCTCAATTGGCTGTCCTGTCCCACCTGATGGATGTGTCATAGGTCAAAGTTCGGTACAATGAAAAAGAATATAGCGCCGGCGGACAGCTCCATATGTTCGCTTGTTAGACATACCGCGAACGAGCAAAGTTTGCCGCGACACGACTGCCGGGCGAACCGCAAGGCCATCTCTATTCTTATATTGTCTAACCATGGACACATATATAGATATTGCCTGGTCATAGTCGCAAGCCAGGTGAGATATTCCATATATTATTTTTAGCAACAAATATTTGCTCTAAAATCTGTAATGGTTAATACTAGGTCCGAACTGGGATTACAAAGCAGCCCTGGTAAACATGATTTAAAGTATTAGTGTCCACTATTAAAATGTCTACTACTATAATCACAAAGTTCTCAAGAACCACTATAGGGATGTGAATGCAGTCCACTATGCACAGCTTACATTTTGTGAGACATACACGCTAATAGTCCCGTTACCTCAGAAGATACCACAGAAA
This sequence comes from Bufo bufo, assembly GCF_905171765.1. NCBI lineage: Eukaryota > Metazoa > Chordata > Amphibia > Anura > Bufonidae > Bufo > Bufo bufo. Next base: position 199,623,507 of record NC_053393.1, read on the forward strand.
CAGCAAAACATTTCTGGGGGCTATGTAAAAGTAGTTATTTTAATCATTCTGTGGGTGTACTGAACATAATTACTAATATTTTTATTTGCACTTTTTTCATTAGTATTATCTTCTCAAATCCCTCTGCTCTGTAATATGCTGCTGGTAGATCAAACATCACGTTTGGTGTGACAGGTTCCCTATAAAGTACAATAACCTAGTCATGATTTTTAAAAGTGTATGACTTATTATTGCCCCCCTATTACACTTTATGATCTATACATTAGTACAATAATTATATTATTTGATAACAGATATAAGAGCATTTAGTTAGCGACTAAAAGTTCTACTAGTTATATTCACTATGCATCTCCTACAAGTATTAGCATGTACCAGGAATCTGCCATCTTCAGTGATTGGGAAAAAATTGCTTTCTAAATATATATATAGGATATTATTTTATGTGAATATGTAGCAGATATGTTTATATATGACTTCTATTCCTGCAGCCGGGGCAGCTGTATGTAAGAGACCTCTACATGAACTCAGAAGATGACTCATCTGTCTCCATAATATTCTTTATCTTCCATATCTCAGTCTCCACATTTTATGGTCCAAAATTTGAACATCTATTTTAAAACTTCAAAATTGTATTTTTTGCATCTTGATGAATATCAAAAAGGTTTTCTGCTCATCTGAAATACGTATGATTTTCGCATCACATTCCTATTTAAACCTTAGCATATTGTGCCATTAGACATATTTATGAACTGAAGATTCATTGCTTAGATCATCATTGGCTAACTAGATTTCCGCAATAACTAGCTTAGAATTGACACAACTGACCATACAGTATGCAGACATGTATCTAATTTGCAAGTAGTTATGTTGCTCTGATATGAAGTAATAAAAATGAGCAGTAATTTGCTAATTAGATACATGTCTATGTGTAGCAGGTTTCACAATATGCAGTGAAAAGAACATTGCACTGAAAGGAACATTAAATCTAGAAAATAGATCACATTCATCCAGGCCATGGTTTATCAGTAGTAATAAGTCAGAGCAACTGGACTTTCTTCTTGAAGATGTTTCGCTAGTCAGATGACTAGGAAAACATCTTCAAAATGAAAATAGAAGTTCAGTTGCTCTGACTTATTACTAATAATGTACTCATATATGCTAACACTTTACTAATGTATTACAATAATATACATAGAAACATAGTTACATAGTTTACAAGGCTGAAAAAAGACATGTGACCAGCCTGTTATCCTGCAAGTTGATCCAGAGGAAGGCAAAAAAAAACAAAAAAACCTGTGAGGTAAAATCCTTACCGACTCCAATCAGGCAATCAGAATAACTCCCTGGATCAACGACCCCTCTCTAGTAGCTATAGCCTGTAATATTATTATGCTCCAGAAATACATCCTGTTGTGCCTTTTCATAGGTAAATGCATTGATATCCAATTTATTCTAATCAAGATGGATGTTCATTGCCTTTAAGAGCCATGCTCGAATATAGTTGCGATTTTGTATGTCTTGAGTAGGCCAAATTAAGGTCACACAAAGGTTTATACTCTTCAGTGTTATTTTTCTAATGAATGTACCAGTCTGAGAAGAAGCCTCCTTGTTTACTTTTAAATTTATGACGGGAGATAAAGATAAGCTCTATGCAGCTGGTGATAATTACCTATACAATTAGGCATTTATTAATGAAGCAAAATATATAATATTCATGTATTCATTTAATGACCCTTAGTTAGTCCTTAGCATAAGACAATCAGTAGGACATATATATATATATATATTTGTTTATATTATATTGTTATATGTTACGAAGACAACATGTATCCAGTATATTATATATATATTTCTCATTAGCAGAATATCTGTCTCAAAAAGAGTGTCTGTGAAGATGTGTTTTTTGTAACCATTAATCACATCTTTGGTATGACAGAGGAGGTACTGATATCTCTGTGAGAAAACAAGGCCATTTATGATCCATAAATTAACAGTGTTAGAAACGTTCAGAGAGACGCCTAGAGGTCTGTCTCTAATTGCTACAAGTGTCAGAATTAATCCCTATGGCTTTGAATTAAAGCTTCTAAGGTCAAAATGTATATTCAGACTTACATAAGTTAATTCTTTATACTATGATGCACAATAGCTTATACAGCAGTGCCACCTAGGTATCAGTAGGTGACATTACAACAGTAGCAAAAGTGTATTCTGGGTGAGGTTATAATGTCACATTTTTTATCAATGGTCATGCCCATCCGACAATGATTGGAAAGTTCCAAACTAGGAAGGTGTGTCTAACTGATAAGTTTGTGATCATAAGCCATACACAGGAGGTAAAGAAGTAGAAAGAAAGAAAGAGAGAAAAGGAGGAAAAGAGAGAAGTTGAGTCTCTAGAGGGGTCTATCTAGATGAAAGCCATGGTGAGATGTGCTATGATGGACCACCCAGCTTTCCTAGGAGCAGAAGTGAGATTCCTACTAGGACTTAGTAAGAGACACAGAAAATGATATTTCATTTTATTAAGACTAATTTGATAGTGTGGGTGAAATTATACCATCTAGATTGGCGAATAAATAAATGATTAAATTAATTGATCATCTCCATATTGAGATGTAGTCTTAGGATATTGTGAGGCTTCATTCTACCTGCAGAAGAATCTAGACTCATAATCTAGCAAAGCATTAAATAATTGCATATATATATATATATATATATATATATATATATATATACACAGTGGGATGCGAAAGTTTGGGCAACCTTGTAAATCGTTATGATTTTCCTGTATAAATCGTTGGTTGTTACGATAAAAAATGTCAGTTAAATATATCATATAGGAGACACAGACAGTGATATTTGAGAAGTGAAATGAAGTTTATTGGAAATACAGAAAGTGTGTTATAATTGCTTAAACAAAATTAGGCAGGTGCATAAATTTGGGCACCACAAAAAGAAATGAATTGAATATTTAGTAGATCCTCCTTTTGCAGATATTACAGCCTCTAAACGCTTCCTGTAGGTTCCAATGAGAGTCTGGATTCTGGTTGAAGGTATTTTGGACCATTCCTCTTTAGAAAACATCTTTAGTTCATTCAGGTTTGATGGCTTCCGAGCATGGACAGCTCTCTTTAAGTCACACCACAGATTTTCAATTATATTCAGGTCTGGGGACTGAGATGGCCATTCCAGAACGTTGTACTTGTTCCTCTTCATAAATACCTTAGTGAATTTTGAGCAGTGTTTAGGGTCGTTGTCTTGTTGAAAGATCCAGCCCCGGCGCAGCTTCAGCTTTATCACTGATTCCTGGACATTGGTCTCCAGAATCTGCTGATACTGAGTGGAATCCATCCGTCCCTCAACTTTGACAAGATTCCCAGTCCCTGCACTGGCCACACAGCCCCACAGCATTATGGAAGCACCACCATATTTTACTGTAGGTAGCAGGTGTTTTTCTTGGAATGCTGTGTTTTTTTCCTCTATGCATAACGCCCCTTGTTATGGGCAAATAACTCAATTTTAGTTTCATCAGTCCACAGCACCTTATTCCAAAATGAAGCTGGCTTGTCCAAATGTGCTTTAGCCCACCTCAAGCGGCACTTTTTGTGCTGTGGGCGGAGAAAAGGCTTCCTCTGCATCACTCTCGCATACAGCATCTCCTTGTGTAAAGTGCGCCGAATGGTTGAACGATGCACGGTGACTCCATCTGCAGCAAGATGATGTTGTAGGTCTCTGGTGCTGGTCTGTGGGTTGACTCTGACTGTTCTCACCATTCGTCGCTTCTGTCTATCCGAGATTTTTCTTGGTCTGCCACTTTGAGCCTTAACTTGAACTGAGCCTGTGGTCTTCCATTACCTCAATATGTTCCTAACTGTGGAAACAGACAGCTCAAATCTCTGAGACAGCTTTCTGTATCCTTCCCCTAAACCATTATGGTGAACAATCTTTGTCTTCAGTTCATTTGAGAGTTGTTTTGAGACCCCCATGTTGCTACTCTTCAGAAAAAATTAAAAGAGGAGAGAAACTTACAATTGACCCCCTTAAATACTCTTTCTCATAATTGGATTCACCTGTGTATGTAGGTCAGGGGTCACTGAGCTTACCAAGCCAATTTGAGTTCCAATAATTAGTTCTAAAGGTTTTGGAATCAATAAAATGACAACAGTACCCAAATTTATGCACCTGCCTAATTTTGTTTAAACAATTATAGCACACTTTCTGTAAATCCAATAAACTTCATTTCACTTCTCAAATATCACTGTCTGTGTCTCCTATATGATATATTTAACTGACATTTTTTATCGTAACAACCAACGATTTATACAGGAAAATTATGACGATTTACAAGGTTGCCCAAACTTTCGCATCCCACTGTATATATATTGATAGAACATTCTTCGCCAAGCTAAGTGATGGATTCCCACAGGGAAGACTTGTTTCAATTCCTTCCCGTTTAAGATCCTAGATCCCTGTTATTTGTCTTAATAGTCTTACCAAAGTTATATATGTGAAAATAGTCCAGGATGGGGCGGAAGGATACAGTTATCTCTTCTAAGTTATATCCTTGGATGGATTTGCCCATCTTGAAGTCATGTGATGTGTAGTTGGTTAGGGGGGGGGGGGCAGAATGTATTTAGCATTCTATAATGATGTCTAGGATTAGACATGCCCATCCTGATATCATGAGGTTTTCTCTGAACAGAAGTAATGTATATAACTTATGTTCATATTTTGATATCCTAACCCAGGGATGGCGAACCTATGGCACGGGTGCCAGAGGCGGCACTCAGAGCCCTCTATGTGGGCACCCACGCCCTGGAAAAAGTCTATGGCATAGCAATATGCTTTAGACTTTTCCTGCCATTCATCATCCCCAGGACACACTATGAACAGCACAGGCAGCGCATTAAATGTAGGCTATTAATCTATTACAGATAAATGATAAAAGGACATGAAAGATATATTATACTGGTATATCGGTTAAATTGCTGTGTCGGCACTTTGCGATAAATAAATGGGTATTTGGTTGCAGTTTTGGGCACTCGGTCTCTAAAAGGTTCACCATCACTGTCCTAACCTATTAATAGCTTGTGTATAATGTGACAAGTTATTTCCACTCACATGTATTGTTAAGCTTGTAATGCTTTATATTAACGCTATATATATTCATTTGCATGTATCATTGTGTTTATTTACTTATGTATGTTTATAATCTTGTAACCAATAAATCTGCATATTTTTATAATACCTGTGTATTATTGTATAATGCAGACCTACATTTTATCATTAACGTCATCTCACGTCAAAAAGAACTTATTTATCTGAGGAAATAGTCGGACTCAGATGTGAATTGTATCAATTAGGTTGTCTACAATTCGCCAGGTCATGATTTTAAGAATTTATGACAAATTTTATAAATTTTATTTTTTTATGGTTAATTATTTTTATGACCATAATTAATAATTCTTAATTGAATTATTACCCACCGACAATCCAGGCCCCTCTTGAATTCCTTTATTGTACAGGGTGGGCCATTTATATGGATACACCTTAATAAAATGGGAATGGTTGGTGATATTAACTTCCTGTTTGTGGCACAAGTTTTTGACCACTTATAAAATGTGTTCAATGTGCTGCCCATTGTGTTGGATTGTCAATGCAACCCTCTTCTCCCACTCTTCACACACTGATAGCAACACCGCAGGAGAAATGCTAGCACTGGCTTCCAGAATCCGTAGTTTCAGGTGCTGCACATCTCGTATCTTCACAGCATAGACAATTGCCTTCAGATGATACGAGATGTGCAGCCCCTGAAACTACGGATACTGGAAGCCTATGCTAGCATTTCTCCTGCGGTGTTGCTATCAGTGTGTGAAGAGTGGGAGAAGAGGGTTGCATTGACAATCCAACACAATGGGCAGCATTGAACACATTTTATAAGTGGTCAGAAACTTGTAAATAACTCATGAAAGAATAAAGTTATGTTAAAACCAAGCACACCATTGTTTTTCTTGTGAAATTCCCAATAAGTTTGATGTGTCACATGACCCTCTTCCTATTGAAAAAACAAAAGTTGGATTCAAAATGGCCGACTTTAAAATGGCCGCCATGGTCACCACCCATCTTGAAAAGTTTCCCCCCTCACATATACTAATGTGCCACAAACATGAAGTTAATATCACCAACCATTCCCATTTTATTAAGGTGTATCCATATAAATGGCCCACCCTGTACTTACCATCACCACCTCCTCAGGCAGAGAGTTCCATAGTCTCACTGCTCTTACCGTAAAGAATCATCTTCTATGTTTGTGTACAAACCTTCTTTCCTCCAGACGCAGAGGATGTCCATTCGTCACAGTCACAGTCTGACCCTTGATATATTTATATATAGTTATTACGGTAGATCTCCCCTCAGTTGTCTTTTTTCTAAAGTGAATAACCCTAATGTTGATAATCTTTCAGGGTACTGCTGTTGCCCCATTCCAGTTATTACTTTAGTTGCTCTCCTCTGTACCCTCTCCAGCTCTGCTATGTCTGCCTTGTTCACAGGAGCCCATAACTGTACACAGTCCTCCATGTGGGGTCTGACTAGTGATTTGTAAAGTGGTAGCACTATATTCTCATCACGGGCATCTATGCCCCTTTTGATGCAATCCATGATCTTATTGGCCTTGTCAGCAGCTGCCTGACACTGGTTTCTATAGCTTAGTTTGCTGTTCACTAAAATCCCTAACTTTTTTTCCATGTCAGTGTTACCCAGTGTTTTACCATTTAGCATGTACTGGTGACTTGCATTATTCCTTCCCATATGCATAACCTTATATTTGTCAGTGTTAAACCTCATCTGCCACTTATCTGCCCAAGCCTTCAATCTATCCATATCCCTCTGTAGTAGTATACTGTCCTCTTCCGTGTCAATTACTTTACACAGTTTAGTGTCATCTGCAAAAATTTATATTTTACTGTGCAAGCCTTCTACAAGATTATTAATAAATATATTAAATATATTGAAGAGAATAGGGCCCAATACTGACCCCTGAGGTACTCCACTAGTGACAGTGACCCAATCTGACTGTGTACCATTAATAACCACCATCTGTTTTCTATCACTGAGCCAGTTATGTACCCACATACAGACATTTGGAGAAGTCCAGATATACGACATCCCATTGATTCGCCGCGGTCAAGTCTAGAACTTACTTCCTCATAGAAACTGATTAAATTAGTTTGACATGACCGATCCTTCATGAAGCCATGCTGATATGGAGTTATTTACCTATTTTCATTGAGGTACTCCAAGATAGCATCTCGTAGAAAACCTTAAAATAGTTTACCCACAACAGATGTTAAACTTAACAGCCTATAGTTTCCAGGCTCTGTTTTTGGACACTTTTTGAATATTGGCACCACATTTGCTATGATACTTGATCCAGAAATCCGTCCAATTGCAAAGGTACTTGGCAAATTAGTCTACAACACTTATGATTAGGGATGAGTAGGGATGAGTGAACCCGTGGACACAGGTTCACCGGGGGCGTCCGAACTTCAGATCAAAGTTCGGGTTCGGGACCCGAACCTGACTCCGAAACTCATTGAGGTCAATAAGGACCTGAACCTCACTTTATTATTTTCTGTTATAACATGGTTCGGAAAATGATAGCATTCTTAAGACAGAATGCAAAAGAATATGGCCATTTAGGGGTTAAAAAACAAAACAAAAAACAACAACTCACCTTATCCACTTGATCATGCTGCAGCAGTCTCTTCTATTTTTATTCAGCAGGACCCGCCAAAGGACCTGCAATGTGCGCAATTACATCACCACGCTCTCCCACGTGGAGAGCGTGGTGATGTCATCTCGCACATCGCAGGTCCTTTGTCAGGTCCTGCTGAGTGAAGAGAGAATAAACTGCTGCAGCGCAATAGAGTGGATGAGGGGAGGTTTTTTTTTGGGCCGTATTCTTTTGCATTCTGTCTTAAGAATGTTATTATTTTCTGATATAACCATGTTATAACAGAAAATAATAATAAAATCACCTGAACAATGAACCTGGACTTTAGTGAAAAAGTCTGGGGTCGGTTCCGGGTACCCAAACTCGCAAAGTTCGGTACGAACCCAAGCTTTGCAGTTCGGGTTCACTCATCTCTACTTATGAGACTTTGTGCTTCTAACTGTGTCCGAGTTATTTTATTTGGTAAAAGACATTGACACCATTATAATAATAAAGCAATCATATACTCTCTGTTCCAAACCACCTCCATTCCATCAATACAACTCCAATCCAGTCACTTCAGTCATGACATAATGTTTTCAGCCGCGACTATAAGGTGCCCATATACTGCATTTGACCAGTGCAGCCAATTCCTGGGCTCATTGGTATATGGTATGGAAGCAGTGGCCCAGTAACACTTACTTTAACCACTTCACACCTGGGCCATTTACCCCCTTCCTGACAGAGCCTAATTTTGCAAACCTGACGTGTCACTTTATGTGGTAATAACTTTGGAATGCTTTTACTTATCCAAGGTATTCTGAGACTGTTTTCTCGTGACACATTGTACTTCATGTGAGTGGTAAATTTGAGTCGATATATTTCACCTTTATTTATAAAATAATCCCAAATTTACCAAAAATTTGGAAAAATTAGCAATTTTCTAAATTGAAATTTCTCAGCTTTTTAAAAAGAAAGTGATGCCTCACAAAATATTTATTACTTAACATTCCCCATATGTCTACTTTATGTTGGCATCATTTTGTTAATGTCATTTTATTCTTTTAGGACGTTAGAAGGCTTACAATTTTAGAAACAATTCTTAAACTTTTTAAGAAAACTTCCAAAACCCACTTTTTAAGGACCAGTTCAGGTCTGAAGTCACTTTGTGGGGCTTGCATAGTGGAAACCCCCCATAAATGACCCCATTGTAGAAACTACACCCCTCAAGTTACTCAAAACTGATTTTACAAACTTTGGTAACCCTTTAGGTGTTCCACAAGAATTAAAGGAAAATGGAGATGGCATTTCTAAATTTCACTTTCTTGGCAGATTTTCCATTTTAATCTTTAACACATCGAGGGTTAATAGCCAAACAAAAATCAAAATTTATTACCCTGATTCTGCGGTTTACAGAAACACACCACATGTGGTCGTAAACTGATGTACGGGTACACGGCACAGCGCAAAAGAAAAGGAGCGTCATATGGTTTTTGGAAGGCAGATTTTGCTGAACTGGTTTTTAGATCCCATGTCCCATTTGAAATCCCCCTGATGCACCCTTACAGTAGAAACTCCCAAAAAGTGACTCCATTTTGGAAACTAGGGGATAAGGTGCCAGTTTTATTGGTACTATTTTGGGCTGCAAAAAAGTGTCACACATGTGGTATTGCCGTACTCAGGAGAAATTGGGCAATGTGTTTTGGGGTGTCATTTTATATATACCCATGCTGGGTGAGATAAATATCTTGGTCAAATGCCAACTTTGTATAAAAAATGGGAAAAGTTGTCTTTTGCCAAGATATTTCTCTCACCCAGCATGGGTATATGTAAAATGACACCCCAAAACACATTGCCCAACTTCTCCTGAGTACTGCAATACCACATGTGTGACACTTTTTTGCAGCCTAGGTAGGCAAAGGGGCCCACATTCCAAAGAGCACCTTTAGGATTTCACCGGCCATTTTTTACAGATTTTGATTTCAAACTACTTACCACACATTAGGGCCCCTAGAATGCCAGGGCAGTATAACTACCCCACAAGTGACCCCATTTTGGAAAGAAGACACCCCAAGGTATTTTGTGATGGGCATAGTGAGTTCATGAAAGTTTTTATTTTTTGTCACAAGTTAGTGGAATATGAGACTTTGTAAGAAAAAAAAAATCATCATTTTCCGCTAACTTGTGACAAAAAATAGAAAATTCTAAGAACTCGCCATGCCCCTCACGGAATACCTTGGGGTGTCTTCTTTCCAAAATGGGGTCACTTGTGGGGTAGTTATACTGCCCTGGCATTTTAGGGGCCCGAATGCGTGAGAAGAAGTCTGGATTTAAAATCTGTAAAAAATGGCCGGTGAAATCTGAAAGGTGCTCTTTGGAATGTGGGCCCCTTTGCCCACCTAGGCTGAAAAAAAGTGTCACACATCTGGTATTGCCGTACTCAGGAGAAGTTGGGCAATGTGGTTTGGGGTGTCATTTTATATATACCCATGCTGGGTGAGAGAAATATCTTGGCAAACGACAACTTTTCCCATTTTTTTATACAAAGCTGGATTTGACCGAGATATTTATCTCACCCAGCATGGGTATATGTAAAATGACACCCCAAAACACATTGCCCAACTTCTCCTGAGTACGGCAATACCACATGTGTGACACACTTTTGCAGCCTAGATGCGCAAAGGGGCCCAAATTCCTTTTAGGAGGGCATTTTTTAGACATTTGGATCCCAGACTTCTTCTCACGCTTTAGGGCCCCTAAAATGCCAGGGCAGTATAAATACCCCACATGTGACCCCATTTTGGAAAGAAGAAACCCCAAGGTATTCAACGAGGGACATGGTGAGTTCATAGAATTTTTTATTTTTTTGCCACAAGTTAGCGGATATTGATATATTCTTTTTTCTCACAAAGTCTCCCTTTCCGCTAACTTGGGACAAAAATTTCAATCTTTCATGGACTCAATATGCCCCTCAGCGAATACCTTGGGGTGTCTTCTTTCCAAAATGCGGTCATTTGTGGGGTGTTTGTACTGCCCTGGCATTTGAGGGTCTCCGCAATCATTACATGTTTGGCCAGCATTAGGAGTTTCTGCTATTCTCCTTATATTGAGCATACGGGTAATGAGATTTTTTTTTTCCGTTCAGCCTCTGGGCTGAAAGAAAAAATGAACGGCACAGATTTCTTCATTCGCATCGATCTATGTGGATGAAAAAATCTCTGCCGAAAAAAAAAAAAGGAGGGGAAAGGCGTCTGCCAGGACATAGGAGCACCGCCCAACATCCATACCCACTTAGCTCGTATGCCCTGGCAAAGCAGATTTCTCCATTCACATCAATCGATGTGAATGAATAAATCCTTGCCGGGATTTTATTTTTTTTTATATACAAAGTGTTTGCCAAAGTATATGAACACCGCCGCCTCCTCAGCTCATATACCTCGGCAAACGTACAGTATCTTTTACTGCAGAGGAGAAATCTCGTCTTGCAGCGCCGCATACACCGACTTTTGTGTAATCTGACAGCAGCGCAATGCTTCTGTCAGAATGCACATCAGTGCTGCAGCTAGTCGATCGGTTGGTCCACCTGGAAGGTAAAAAAAAAAAAAAAGAAAAAACCAGGCCGCAACACAATAAATTTATTAACTTTATAATAAAATTTGAACGGAACATATAAACTTTATTTAACTTTTTCAACTGAACGAACGTTAACTTTTTTGCTTACCGGTGTTTTTTTTTTTTTTTTTTTTACCTTTATAGGACAAACCTCTCCTTCCCCATGGGACAATGTGCAAAGCGCAAATCACCCTAAGATGTGGCGAAGGACATTATGCACTTTATCCCAGGTGAAAGGAGAGGTTTGCAGTAGCTGTGAGTGTAAGGGCCCTAATAGCCCTGTGTGCCTGTCCTGTGAGATGCAATCCCTATGCTAAGTGTACCTGTGTGTGGTACTTCCGGAAACACTCCCCTAAGCATAGGGCAGGGTGGTCAGGGCAGTCAGGACAGAAATAGCGGGTGTCACGCCTTATTCCACTCCTGCTACAGACACAACATCTTTTTCGGGGTGACGGTTGGGTTGAGGTACCAGCAACGACATTGGGGAAATGTCGCTCGTGTAGACGGCTCACTACACTGGTGGATGGGGCCACGGAACCTTCTGGATACAGGAGGTTCTCAATGATCTCTTCCTGAAATTTGAGGAAGGATCCTGTTCTCCCAGCCTTACTGTAGAGAACAAAACTATTATAGGCAGCCAATTGAATCAAATATACAGACACCTTCTTATACCAGCGTCTGGTGCGTCGGGAAACTAAATAAGGAGCCAACATCTGGTCATTGAAGTCCACCCCTCCCATGAGCGCATTATAGTCGTGGACTGAGAGGGGCTTTTCAATGACACGGGTTGCCCGTTCTATTTGTATTGTCGTGTCTGCGTGAATGGAGGAGAGCATGTAAACGTCACACTTGTCTCTCCATTTCACGGCGAGCAGTTCTTGGTTACACAAGGCAGCCCTCTCCCCCCTTGCAAGACGGGTGGTAACGAGCCGTTGGGGGAAGCCCCGGCGACTAGGTCGCACGGTGCCACAGCAGCCAATCTGTTCTAGGAACAAATGCCTGAAGAGGGGCACACTTGTGTAAAAGTTGTCCACATAAAAATGGTACTCCTTGCCAAATAAGTCCCAGACTGTCTTCCCACTGCTCCCCAGGTAGTCAGGGCAACCAACCGGCTCCAGGGTCTGATCTTTTCCCTCATATATCCGAAATTTGTGGGTATAGCCTGTGGCCCTTTCACAGAGCTTATACAATTTGACCCCATACCGGGCGCGCTTGCTTGGGATGTATTGTTTGAAGCCAAGGCGCCCGGTAAAATGTATAAAAGAACTCGTCTATGCAGATGTTTTGCTCAGGGGTATACAAATCTGCAAATTTCTGGTTGAAGTGGTCTATGAGGGGCCGAATTTTGTGGAGCCGGTCAAAAGCTGGGTGGCCTCTGGGACGGGAGGTGGTGTTGTCGCTAAAGTGCAGGAAACGCAGGATGGTCTCAAAACGTGTCCTGGACATAGCAGCAGAGAACATGGGCATGTGATTAGAGTTGAGCGAACACCTGGATGTTCGGGTTCGAGAAGTTCGGCCGAACTTCCCGGAAATGTTCGGGTTCGGGATCCGAACCCGACCCGAACTTCGTCCCGAACCCGAACCCCATTGAAGTCAATGGGGACCCGAACTTTTGAGCACTAAAAAGGCTGTAAAACAGCCCAGGAAAGAGCTAGAGGGCTGCAAAAAGCAGCAACATGTAGGTAAATCCCCTGCAAACAAATGTGGATAGGGAAATGAATTAAAATAAAAAAATAAAATAAAAAAATGACCCAATATCAATTGGACAGAGGTCCCATAGCAGAGAATCTGGCTTCACGTCAGCAGAGAATCAGTCTCTTCATGCCATAGCAAAGAATCTGGCTTCATGTCAGCAGAGAATCAGTCTCTTCATGCCATAGCAGAGAATCTGGCTTCATGTCACCCACCACTTGAACAGGCCACTGTCACATATTTAGGCCCCGGCACCCAGACAGAGGAGAGAGGTCCCGTAACAGAGAATCTGGCCTTATGTCACCACAGAATCTGTCTTCATGTCATAGCAGAGAATCAGGCTTCACGTCACCCACCACTGGAACAGGCCACTGTCACACATTTAGGCCCAGGCACCCAGGCAGAGGAGAGAGGTCCCGTAACAGAGAATCTGGCCTTATGTCAGCGCAGAATCTGTCTTCATGTCATAGCAGAGAATCAGGCTTCACGTCACCCACCACTGGAACAGGCCACTGTCACCCATTTAGGCCCAGGCACCCAGGCAGAGGAGAGCGGTCCCGTAACAGAGAATCTGGCCTTATGTCAGCGCAGAATCTGTCTTCATGTCATAGCAGAGAATCAGGCTTCACGTCACCCACCACTGGAACAGGCCACTGTCACACATTTAGGCCCAGGCACCCAGGCAGAGGAGAGAGGTCCCGTAACAGAGAATCTGGCCTTATGTCAGCGCAGAATCTGTCTTCATGTCATAGCAGAGAATCAGGCTTCACGTCACCCACCACTGGAACAGGCCACTGTCACACATTTAGGCCCAGGCACCCAGGCAGAGGAGAGAGGTCCCGTAACAGAGAATCTGGCCTTATGTCAGTGCAGAATCTGTCTTCATGTCATAGCAGAGAATCAGGCTTCACGTCACCCACCACTGGAACAGGCCACTGTCACACATTTAGGCCCAGGCACCTAGGCAGAGGAGAGAGGTCCCGTAACAGAGAATCTGGCCTTATGTCAGCACAGAATCTGTCTTCATGTCATAGCAGAGAATCAGGCTTCACGTCACCCACCACTGGAACAGGCCACTGTCACACATTTAGGCCCAGGCACCCAGGCAGAGGAGAGAGGTCCCGTAACAGAGAATCTGGCCTTATGTCATCACAGAATCTGTCTTCATGTCATAGCAGAGAATCAGGCTTCACGTCACCCACCACTGGAACAGGCCACTGTCACACATTTAGTCCCCGGCACCCAGACAGAGAGAGGTTCATTCAACTTTGGGTTGCCCCGCAATATAATGGTAAAATGAAATTAAAACTAGTATTGAATGAGGAAGTGCCCTGGAGTAGAATAATACAGGGAGTGCAGAATTATTAGGCAAGTTGTATTTTTGAGGATTAATTTTTTTATTGAACAACAACCATGTTCTCAATGAACTCAAAAAACTCATTAATATCAAAGCTGAATATTTTTGGAAGTAGTTTTTAGTTTGTTTTTAGTTTTAGCTATTTTAGGGGGATATCTGTGTGTGCAGGTGACTATTACTGTGCATAATTATTAGGCAACTTAACAAAAAACAAATATATACCCATTTCAATTATTTATTTTTACCGGTGAAACCAATATAACATCTCAACATTCACAAATATACATTTCTGACATTCAAAAACAAAACAAAAACAAATCAGTGACCAATATAGCCACCTTTCTTTGCAAGGACACTCAAAAGCCTGCCATCCATGGATTCTGTCAGTGTTTTGATCTGTTCACCATCAACATTGCGTGCAGCAGCAACCACAGCCTCCCAGACACTGTTCAGAGAGGTGTACTGTTTTCCCTCCTTGTAAATCTCACATTTGATGATGGACCACAGGTTCTCAATGGGGTTCAGATCAGGTGAACAAGGAGGCCATGTCATTAGATTTTCTTCTTTTATACCCTTTCTTGCCAGCCACGCTGTGGAGTACTTGGACGCGTGTGATGGAGCATTGTCCTGCATGAAAATCATGTTTTTCTTGAAGGATGCAGACTTCTTCCTGTACCACTGCTTGAAGAAGGTGTCTTCCAGAAACTGGCAGTAGGACTGGGAGTTGAGCTTGACTCCATCCTCAACCCGAAAAGGCTCCACAAGCTCATCTTTGATGATACCAGCCCAAACCAGTACTCCACCTCCACCTTGCTGGCGTCTGAGTCGGACTGGAGCTCTCTGCCCTTTACCAATCCAGCCACGGGCCCATCCATCTGGCCCATCAAGACTCACTCTCATTTCATCAGTCCATAAAACCTTAGAAAAATCAGTCTTGAGATATTTCTTGGCCCAGTCTTGACGTTTCAGCTTGTGTGTCTTGTTCAGTGGTGGTCGTCTTTCAGCCTTTCTTACCTTGGCCATGTCTCTGAGTATTGCACACCTTGTGCTTTTGGGCACTCCAGTGATGTTGCAGCTCTGAAATATGGCCAAACTGGTGGCAAGTGGCATCTTGGCAGCTGCACGCTTGACTTTTCTCAGTTCATGGGCAGTTATTTTGCGCCTTGGCTTTTCCACACGCTTCTTGCGACCCTGTTGACTATTTTGAATGAAACGCTTGATTGTTCGATGATCACGCTTCAGAAACTTTGCAATTTTAAGAGTGCTGCATCCCTCTGGAAGATATCTCACTATTTTTGACTTTTCTGAGCCTGTCAAGTCCTTCTTTTGACTCATTTTGCCAAAGGAAAGGAAGTTGCCTAATAATTATGCACACCTAATATAGGGTGTTGATGTCATTAGACCACACCCCTTCTCATTACAGAGATGCACATCACCTAATATGCTTAATTGGTAGTAGGCTTTCGAGCCTATACAGCTTGGATTAAGACAACATGCATAAAGAGGATGATGTGGTCAAAATACTCATTTGCCTAATAATTCTGCACGCAGTGTATATTGTTAAGGGGAGGTAGTTAATATCTAATCTGCACAAGGGATGGACAGGTCCTGTGGGATCCATGCCTGGTTCATTTTTATGAACGTCTGCTTGTCCACATTGGCTGTAGACAGGCGGCTGCGTTTGTCTGTAATGACGCCCCCTGCCGTGCTGAATACACGTTCAGACAAAACGCTGGCCGCCGGGCAGGCCAGCACCTCCAAGGCATAAAAGGCTAGCTCTGGCCACGTGAACAATTTGGAGACCCAGAAGTTGAATGGGGCCGAACCATCAGTCAGTACGTGGAGGGGTGTGCACAGGTACTGTTCCACCATGTTAGTGAAATGTTGCCTCCTGCTAACACGTTCCGTATCAGGTGGTGGTGCAGTTAGCTGTGGCGTGTTGACAAAACTTTTCCACATCTCTGCCATGCTAACCCTGCCCTCAGAGGAGCTGGCCTTGACACAGCTGCGTTGGCGACCTCTTGCTCCTCCTCTGCCTTCGCCTTGGGCTTCCACTGGTTCCCCTTTGACATTTGGGAATAGAAACATAGAATGTGTCGGCAGATAAGAACCATTTGGCCCATCTAGTCTGCCCAATATACTGAATACTATGGATAGCCCCCGGCCCTATCTTATATGAAGGATGGCCTTATGCCTATCCCATGCATGCTTAAACCCCTTCACTGTATTTGCAGCTACCACTTCTGCAGGAAGGCTATTCCATGCATCCACTACTCTCTCAGTAAAGTAATACTTCCTTATATTACTTTTAAACCTTTGCCCCTCTAATTTAAAACTGTGTCCTCTTGTGGTAGTTTTTCTTCTTTTAAATATGCTCTCTTCCTTTACCGAGTTGATTCCCTTTATGTATTTAAAAGTTTCTATCATATCCCCTCTGTCTCTTCTTTCTTCCAAGCTATACATATTAAGGTCCTTTAACCTTTCCTGGTAAGTTTTATCCTGCAATCCATGTACTAGTTTAGTAGCTCTTCTCTGAACTCTCTCTAGAGTATCTATATCCTTCTGGAGATATGGCCTCCAGTACTGCGCACAATACTCCAAGTGAGGTCTCACCAGTGTTCTGTACAGCGGCATAAGCACTTCACTCTTTCTACTGCTTATACCTCTCCCTATACATCCAAGCATTCTGCTGGCATTTCGTGCTGCTCTATTACATTGTCTTCCCACCTTTAAGTCTTCTGAAATAATTACTCCTAAATCCCTTTCCTCAGATACTGAGGTCAGGACTGTGTCAAATATTCTATATTCTGCCCTTGGGTTTTTACGCCCCAGGTGCATTATCTTGCACTTATCCACATTAAATTTCAGTTTCCAGAGTTCTGACCATTCTTCTAGTTTTCCTAAATCCTTTTCCATTTGGCGTTTCCCTCCAGGAACATCAACCCTGTTACATATCTTTGTGTCATCAGCAAAAAGACAAACCTTACCAGCGAGGCCTTTTGCAATATCACTTTTGAAGATATTAAACAAAATCGGTCCCAGTACAGATCCCTGTGGAACCCCACTGGTAACATTACCTTGTTTTGAATGTTCTCCATTGACTACAACCCTCTGTTGTCTGTCACTCAGCCACTGCCTAATCCACTCAACAATATGGGAGTCCATGCTCAATGACTGCAGTTTATTGATAAGTCTTCTATGTGGGACAGTGTCAAAAGCCTTACTAAAATCTAGATATGCGATGTCTACTGCACCTCCACCGTCTATTATTTTATTCACCCAGTCAAAAAAATCTATAAGATTTGTTTGACATGATCTCCCTGAAGTAAACCCATGTTGTTTTTTATCTTGCAATCCATGGGATTTTAGATGTTCCACAATCCTATCCTTTAATAGGGTTTCCATTAATTTGCCTACTATTGATGTCAGACTCACTGGTCTATAGTTGCTCGATTCCTCCCTACTACCTTTCTTGTGAATGGGCACGACATTTGCCAATTTCCAATCTTCCGGGACGACTCCTGTTACTAATGATTGGTTAAATAAATCTGTTAACGGTTTTGCCAGCTCACCACTAAGCTCTTTTAATAATTTTGGGTGTATCTCATCAGGCCCCTGTGACTTATCTGTCTTCACCTTAGACAGCAAACTTAGAACATCTTCCTCTGTAAAGATACATGCATCAAACGATTTAATAGTCATTCTTTCTAGTGGAGGTCCTTCTCCTTTTTCTTCTGTAAAAACTGAACAGAAGTATTCATTAAGGCAGTCGGCTAGCCCTTTATTCTCTTCTACATACCTTCCGTCCTTTGTTTTTAATTTAGTTATTCCTAAATGCTCTCAGTAGCGCGTCTACCAACGCGCGCTTGTACTCGCGCATCTTCCTATCACGCTCCAGTGTAGGAAGTAAGGTGGGCACATTGTCTTTGTAACGGGGATCCAGCAGGGTGGCAACCCAGTAGTCCACACACGCTAAAATGTGGGCAACTCTGCTGTCGTTGCGCAGGCACTGCAGCATGTAGTCGCTCATGTGTGCCAGGCTGCCCAGAGGTAAGGACAATCTGTCCTCTGTGGGAGGCGTATCGTCATCGTCCTGTGTTTCCCCCCAGCCACGCACCAGTGATGGACCCGAGCTGCTTTGGGTGCCACCCCGCTGTGAACATGCTTCATCCTCATCCTCCTCCACCTCCTCCTCATCCTCGTCCTCCTCGTCCTCCAGTAGTGGGCCCTGTCTGGCCACATTTGTACCTGGCCTCTGGTGTTGCAAAAAAACTCCCTCTGAGTCACTTCGAAGAGACTGGCCTGAAAGTGCTAAAAATGACCCCTCTTCCTCCTCCTCCTCCTGGGCCACCTCCTCTTCCATCATCGCCCTAAGTGTTTTCTCAAGGAGACATTGAAGTGGTATTGTAACGCTGATAACGGCGTCATCGCCACTGGCCATGTTGGTGGAGTACTCGAAACAACGCAACAGGGCACACAGGTCTCGCATGGAGGCCCAGTTATTGGTGGTGAAGTGTGTCTGATCCGCAGTGCGACTGACCCGTGCATGCTGCAGCTGAAACTCCACTATGGCCTGCTGCTGCTCGCACAGTCTATCCAGCATATGCAAGGTGGAGTTCCACCTGGTGGGTACGTCGCATATGAGGCGGTGAGCGGGAAGGCCGAAGTTACGCTGTAGCGCAGACAGGCGAGCAGCGGCAGGGTGTGAACGCCGGAAGTGCGAACAGACGGCCCGCACTTTATGCAGCAGCTCTGACATGTCGGGGTAGTTGTGAATGAACTTCTGCACCACCAAATTCAGCACATGCGCCAGGCAAGGGATGTGCGTCAAACCGGCTAGTCCCAGAGCTGCAACGAGATTTCGCCCATTATCGCACACCACCAGGCCGGGCTTGAGGCTCACCGGCAGCAACCACTCGTCGGTCTGTTGTTCTATACCCCGCCACAACTCCTGTGCGGTGTGGGGCCTGTCCCCCAAACATATGAGTTTCAGAATGGCCTGCTGACGTTTACCCCGGGCTGTGCTGAAGTTGGTGGTGAAGGTGTGTGGCTGACTGGATGAGCAGGTGGAAGAAGAGGAGGAGGAAGCTGAGTAGGAGGAGGAGGAGACAGGAGGCAAAGAATGTTGCCCTGCGATCCTTGGCGGCGGCGGAAGGACGTGCGCCAAACAGCTCTCCGCCTGGGGCCCAGCCGCCACTACATTTACCCAGTGTGCAGTTAGGGAGATATAGCGTCCCTGGCCGTGCTTACTGGTCCACGTATCTGTGGTTAGGTGGACCTTGCCACAGATGGCGTTGCGCAGTGCACACTTGATTTTATCGGACACTTGTTTGTGCAGGGAAGGCACGGCTCTCTTAGAGAAGTAGTAACGGCTGGGAACAACATACTGTGGGACAGCAAGTGAAATGAGCTGTTTGAAGCTGTGTGTGTCCACCAGCCTAAATGACAGCATTTCATAGGCCAGTAGTTTAGAAATGCTGGCATTCAGGGCCAGGGATCGAGGGTGGCTAGGTGGGAATTTACGCTTTCTCTCAAATGTTTGTGAGATGGAGAGCTGAAAGCTGCCGTGTGACATGGTTGAGATGCTTGGTGACGCAGGTGGTGGTGTTGGTGGTACATCCCATGTTTGCTGGGCGGCAGATGCCAACGTTTCTCCAGAGGCAGAGGAAGAGGCCGAGGCGGCGGCAGCAGCAGCAGAAGAGGCCGAGGCGGCAGCAGCAGAAGAGGCCGAGGCGGCAGCAGCAGAAGAGGTAGCAGGGGGAGCCTGAGTGACTTCCTTGTTTTTAAGGTGTTTACTCCACTGCAGTTCATGCTTTGCATGCAGGTGCCTGGTCATGCAGGTTGTGCTAAGGTTCAGAACGTTAATGCCTCGCTTCAGGCTCTGATGGCACAGCGTGCAAACCACTCGGGTCTTGTCGTCAGCACATTGTTTGAAGAAGTGCCATGCCAGGGAACTCCTTGAAGCTGCCTTTGGGGTGCTCGGTCCCAGATGGCGGCGGTCATTAGCAGGCGGAGTCTCTTGGCGGCGGGTATTCCGATTTTGCCCACTGCTCCCTCTTTTGCTACGCTGTTGGCTCGGTCTCACCACTGCCTCTTCCTCCGAACTGTGAAAGTCAGTTTCACGACCTTCATTCCATGTGGGGTCTAGGACCTCATCGTCCCCTGCATCGTCTTCCACCCAGTCTTGATCCCTGACCTCCTGTTCAGTCTGCACACTGCAGAAAGACGCAGCAGTTGGCACCTGTGTTTCGTCATCATCAGAGACGTGCTGAGGTGGTATTCCCATGTCCTCATCATCAGGAAAAATAAGTGGTTGTGCGTTAGTGCATTCTATCTCTTCCACCCCTGGGGAAGGGCTAGGTGGATGCCCTTGGGAAACCCTGGCAGCAGAGTCTTCAAACAGCATAAGAGACTGCTGCATAACTTGAGGCTCAGACAGTTTCCCTTATATGCATGGGGGTGATGTGACAGACCGATGGGCTTGGTTTTCATGCGCCATCTGTGCGCTTTCTGCAGAAGACTGGGTGGGAGATAATGTGAACTTGCTGGATCCACTGTCGGCCACCCAATTGACTAATGCCTGAACCTGCTCAGGCCTTACCATCCTTAGAACTGCATTGGGCCCCACCAAATATCGCTGTAAATTCTGCTGGCTACTGGGACCTGAGGTAGTTGGTTCACTAGGACGTGTGGCTGTGGCAGAACGGCCACGTCCTCTCCCAGCACCAGAGGGTCCACTAACACCACCACGACCATGTCCACGTCCGCGTCCCTTATTAGATGTTTTCCTCATTGTTCCCGTTCACCACAATTTTGAGAATGGCAAATTTGGGAATAGTTTTTCAACCCAGAACAAAAAGTGTGCTTTTACGGTCACTACAAATAACTTGACCAGCTAAAACAGTACAGATTTGGTTGAATAGAAATGTCTGGCCTGTTTTCTTTTTGCGCTGTGTGACAGGTATAGGTTTAATCACAGAATCAGACTTCTATCTGCACGGTAGCGTGTGTCTTAGGTTTTTCTGAATGACACTATCAGCACCTTCAATGTAAGATATCCTTTTTGGGATAGATTTCAAGTAGGCCTCATATACCAGAAACTAGTTATTGTGAGAATGGCAAATTTGGGAATAGTTTTTCAACCCAGAACAAAAAGTGTGCTTTTACGGTCACTACAAATAACTTGACCAGCTAAAACAGTACAGATTTGGTTGAATAGAAATGTCAGGCCTGTTTTTTTTTTTGCGCTGTGTGACAGGTATAGGTTTAATCACAGAATCAGACTTCTATCTGCACGGTAGCGTGTGTCTTAGGTTTTTCTGAATGACACTATCAGCACCTTCAATGTAAGATATCCTTTTTGGGATAGATTTCAAGTAGGCCTCATATACCAGCAACTAGTTATTTTGAGAATGGCAAATTTGGGAATAGTTTTTCAACCCAGAACAAAAAGTGTGCTTTTACGGTCACTACAAATAACTTGACCAGCTAAAACAGTACAGATTTGGTTGAATAGAAATGTCAGGCCTGTTTTTTTTTTGCGCTGTGTGACAGGTATAGGTTTAATCACAGAATCAGACTTCTATCTGCACGGTAGCGTGTGTCTTAGGTTTTTCTGAATGACACTATCAGCACCTTCAATGTAAGATATCCTTTTTGGGATAGATTTCAAGTAGGCCTCATATACCAGAAACTAGTTATTTTGAGAATGGCAAATTTGGGAATAGTTTTTCAACCCAGAACAAAAAGTGTGCTTTTACGGTCACTACAAATAACTTGACCAGCTAAAACAGTACAGATTTGGTTGAATAGAAATGTCAGGCCTGTTTTTTTTTTGCGCTGTGTGACAGGTATAGGTTTAATCACAGAATCAGACTTCTATCTGCACGGTAGCGTGTGTCTTAGGTTTTTCTGAATGACACTATCAGCACCTTCAATGTAAGATATCCTTTTTGGGATAGATTTCAAGTAGGCCTCATATACCAGCAACTAGTTATTTTGAGAATGGCAAATTTGGGAATAGTTTTTCAACCCAGAACAAAAAGTGTGCTTTTACGGTCACTACAAATAACTTGACCAGCTAAAACAGTACAGATTTGGTTGAATAGAAATGTCAGGTCTATTTTTTTTTTGTGCTGTGTGACAGGTATAGGTTTAATCACAGAATTAGACTTCTATCTGCACGGTAGCGTGTGTCTTAGGTTTTTCTGAATGACACTATCAGCACCTTCAATGTAAGATATCCTTTTTGGGATAGATTTCAAGTAGGCCTCATATACCAGAAACTAGTTATTTTAAGAATGGCAAATTTGGGAATAGTTTTTCAACCCAGAACAAAAAGTGTGCTTTTACGGTCACTACAAATAACTTGACCAGCTAAAACAGTACAGATTTGGTTGAATAGAAATGTCAGGCCTGTTTTTTTTTTGCGCTGTGTGACAGGTATAGGTTTAATCACAGAATTAGACTTCTATCTGCACGGTAGCGTGTGTCTTAGGTTTTTCTGAATGACACTATCAACACCTTCAATCTAAGATATCCTTTTTGGGATAGATTTCAAGTAGGCCTCATATACCAGAAACTAGTTCTTTTAAGAATGGCAAATTTGGGAATAGTTTTTCAACCCAGAACAAAAGGTGTGCTTTTACGGTCACTACAAATAACTTGACCAGCTAAAACAGTACAGATTTGGTTGAATAGAAATGTCAGGCCTGTTTTTTTTTTGCGCTGTGTGACAGGTATAGGTTTAATCACAGAATCAGACTTCTATCTGCACGGTAGCGTGTGTCTTAGGTTTTTCTGAATGACACTATCAGCACCTTCAATGTAAGATATCCTTTTTGGGATAGATTTCAAGTAGGCCTCATATACCAGAAACTAGTTATTTTGAGAATGGCAAATTTGGGAATAGTTTTTCAACCCAGAACAAAAGGTGTGCTTTTACGGTCACTACAAATAACTTGACCAGCTAAAACAGTACAGATTTGGTTGAATAGAAATGTCAGGCCTGTTTTTTTTTTGCGCTGTGTGACAGGTATAGGTTTAATCACAGAATCAGACTTCTATCTGCACGGTAGCGTGTGTCTTAGGTTTTTCTGAATGACACTATCAGCACCTTCAATGTAAGATATCCTTTTTGGGATAGATTTCAAGTAGGCCTCATATACCAGAAACTAGTTATTTTGAGAATGGCAAATTTGGGAATAGTTTTTCAACCCAGAACAAAAAGTGTGCTTTTACGGTCACTACAAATAACTTGACCAGCTAAAACAGTACAGATTTGGTTGAATAGAAATGTCAGGCCTGTTTTTTTTTTGCGCTGTGTGACAGGTATAGGTTTAATCACAGAATCAGACTTCTATCTGCACGGTAGCGTGTGTCTTAGGTTTTTCTGAATGACACTATCAGCACCTTCAATGTAAGATATCCTTTTTGGGATAGATTTCAAGTAGGCCTCATATACCAGCAACTAGTTATTTTGAGAATGGCAAATTTGGGAATAGTTTTTCAACCCAGAACAAAAAGTGTGCTTTTACGGTCACTACAAATAACTTGACCAGCTAAAACAGTACAGATTTGGTTGAATAGAAATGTCAGGCCTGTTTTTTTTTTGCGCTGTGTGACAGGTATAGGTTTAATCACAGAATCAGACTTCTATCTGCACGGTAGCGTGTGTCTTAGGTTTTTCTGAATGACACTATCAGCACCTTCAATGTAAGATATCCTTTTTGGGATAGATTTCAAGTAGGCCTCATATACCAGAAACTAGTTCTTTTGAGAATGGCAAATTTGGGAATAGTTTTTCAACCCAGAACAAAAAGTGTGCTTTTACGGTCACTACAAATAACTTGACCAGCTAAAATAGTACAGATTTGGTTGAATAGAAATGTCAGGTCTATTTTTTAGGCACTGGGTGACAGGCTCAACTTGCCCCTGATGTAGTATATGGCCAAAAAATAACCACACTATTGATGGTTAAATGCACTTGGGTGACACAGGCTCAGCCTGCACCAGATGTAGTATATGGCCAAAAAATAACCAGACTGTTGATGGTTAAATGCACTTCGGTGACACAGGCTCAGCCTGCAGCTGATGTAGTATATGGCCAAAAAATAACCAGACTGTTGATGGTTAAATGCACTTCGGTGACACAGGCTCAGCCTGCAGCTGATGTAGGATATAGCAAAAAATAACCACACTATTGATGGTTAAATACACTTGGTGATAGCTTGTGCTGGCGCACCACAAGTCACAAAAGGGCCGCCGATCACCCCAGAAAAAAGTGATCTAAAAACGCTCTGGGCAGCCTCAAAAAAGTGAGCAAGTCGATATTAGCACTTCAATGATCCACAGCTGCAGATCGATCACAGAATGAAGTCTTTTGGAGGAGTTAATCTGCCTAATCTCGCCCTAACGTCGCAGCTGCAACCTCTCCCTATGCTTGAATCAGCAGAGTGACGTGCAGCGCTACGTGACCCAAGCTTATATAGAGGCTGGGTCACATCCTGCACTGGCCAATCACAGCCATGCCAATAGTAGGCAAGGCTGTGATGGCCTCTTGGGGCAAGTAGTATGACGCTTGTTGATTGGCTGCTTTGCAGCCTTTCAAAAAGCGCCAATAAAGCGCCTAACACCGAACCCGAACCCGGAATTTTACGAAAATGTTCGGGTCCGTGTCACGGACACCCCAAAATTCGGTACGAACCCGAACTATACAGTTCGGGTTCGCTCATCCCTACATGTGATGAATCGGGTTCGTGGACCAATATGACCGCAATTCATGCTTTTTGGTTAGACCCATGTTCAGGAGAAGGCCCAGAAAAAATTTAATTTCGGAAACTTTGACTGGTTTCCACCGGAAAGGCTGGGCATAAAAGCTTCCCGGGTTGGCGGCTATAAATTGAGTGGCATACCGATTTGTTTCTGCCACAACTAAGTCCAAGAGCTCCGCAGTCAAGAACAGTTTAAAAAATCCCAGGGCCGAACCGATCTGAGCTGTCTCAACCCGAACTCCAGACTGGGCGGTGAAAGGGGGAACTACAGGTGCGGCTGAAGTTGGGGACTGCCAATCAGGGTTTGCCAGCACCTCAGGGACTCTAGGGGCTCTACGGGCCTGTCTGTGCGGTGGCTGCGACGGGGTAACTATTGCACGTGCCACCGTACCAGCTTCAACTGCCCTTCTGGTGTTCGCCACTTCACCATGTTGTACGGCAGTGCTGTTACTAGGTCAAGGATGGGCTGCGCTGCTGGTGTATGCCTCACCACGTAATCCGACAGCGACAGCCCCACTCTGCTGCCCTTGAAACGGATCCTGCACATCCTGTGGTCTAGCGACACAGGGCCGGGTACGCCTGGTGCTATCAGGGACCTCAACCTCCTCGTCTGAACTTTGGGTCAGACTGCCACTGCTTTCTACAGGTTCATATTCTGACCCGCTAGATTTGTCAGATGAGGATTCCCATTCCTCATCCGACTGGGTCAGAATCCTGTAGGCCTCTTCAGAAGAATACCCCCTGTTTGACATTTGGACTACTAAATTTAGGGGTATTCCCTGAGACTACCCAAGAAAAAAAGCAAGCCTGTCTTACAAATGAGAGGCTAGCAAAGTACCGGAGGCCTCTGCTATTGATAAAAAATATCAAAACAGATTTTTTTATTGCCGCAGCGCTTGTAAAGTGATTGTGCAGTGATCAAAAAAATATATTTTTTGTCACTGCGATGGGGCGGGCGTGGGTGAACGCACGTGTGGGCGACCGATCAGGCCTGATCGGGCAAACACTGCGTTTTGGGTGGAGGGCGAGCTAAGGTGACACTAATACAATTATAGATCTGACTGTGATCAGTTTTGATCACTTACAGATACTATAAAAGTACAAATGCTGATTAGCGATACCCTAGTCAGCGAATAAGTGACTGCGGTGCAGTGGGCTGGGCACTAACTGACGCTAACTACCTAACCAAGGGACCTAAACTATCCTAAAACTATCAGTCAATACCAGTGAAAAAAAAGATCACTTTTTTCCCTTTCACTAGGTGATTGACAGGGGGCGATCAAGGGGTTAATTGGGGTGATGGGGGTGATGGGGGGTGATCTGGGGCTAAGTGTAGTGTTTGGTGGGTACTCACAGTGATGTCTGCTCCTCTGCTGGAACCAACCGACGAAAAGGACCAGCAGAGGAGCAGAGAAGCCATTTAACACCTTATATTTATCAATATAAGGTGTTAGATGGCTTCTGATTTGATTTTTTTAAAATCAGCAACCTGCCAGCGACGATCATTGGCTGGCAGGTTGCTTACGAAATACTCCTTGAACTTTTGCCGGCCCGCGATGCGCATACGCGGGCCGGCTCTGACCGAAATCTCGCGTCTCGCGAGATGACGCACGGATGCATCCAGGAGGAATGAATCGACCGCCTCCAGGACGCATCCGTGCGTTAGGTGGTCGGGAGGTGGTTAATTGGGGAATTGTTTTTTTTTTACATGTGAAACCTTTTTTTTTTTTTAAACACTTTATTTTTAATATTTTTTATTTTACACTTTGCGTCCCCCATAAGGCCATACAAGACCTCTGGGGGACATTTAACTTTATATATTTTTTTTTTCACTATTGATTTCTCCTGTCACTGGGGCTGACATAGTAGCACCAGTTACAGGGGAAATACACCCCCTAGAAAGGCTATACAGCAGTATACAGTGCTATACAGCCTCAGTGCAAGGCTGATTGAGGTCTGTGGAAGACCCTACAGCTCCTGCACCCCCCGACCCCGGCGGTCACATGACCACTGGGCTGGGACTGAAAGCGCATAGCGCTTCCTGATCTGTATACACAGCTCTTGTTGGAACGTTCCCTGCCTTCTCTCTGTGCTGCCCTGCTGTCACTGACAGCGGGCACCCCGTTCAGCAGCTGCACAATTAGTTTATATTCTATGGGAGGATGTGAAGTGGTTAATAGCTAACACTTAATGATAAACGAACATCTGCGCAAACGCAATCAAATATTCACGAACCGCAAGTTCGCGGCGGGTCCCATTCATTTTAATGGCAGGCAAACCTGTATAACCTTCAGCTCATATTTGCAAGAAATAATTACTAGAAGTGCACAAATAGTCCCACAACATGGACAGTGACATACCAGATGTATTATTCGAATTTGCGATCTCCATTCATAATTTTTTTTTATGCGAAATATCGGCAATATAATTTTCGTACACGTGCATGCGCAAATGCACTATACAGTACCCAAATGCACTATAAAGAAAGTATATTGGTATATAACACCGCGCTTCAATCTGTTTTTTGGGGGACGACTGGTATATCACACCAGTAGAAATTATTTGTTCCAATAACGCTTGTCCCTCTATATACCTGCAGTATCGCAGCAGAACCGCACACAACTGCCGCACAATACAAATGCACTTTAATATACTTTCTAACATAGAAAGTATATTATAACATTGTACAAGGAAGGCAATCCATTAGAATATACATAAAGATAAAACGTAACCTTTAATAATTTTACTATGAGGGTCCATTCACACGTCCGTAAGTGTTTTGCGGATCCGCAAAAAACAGACACCGGCAATGTGCATTCCGCAATTTGCGGACCGCACATCGCCGGCACTATAATAGAAAATGCCTAATCTTGTCTGCAATTGCGGACAAGAATAGGACATGTTCTATTTTTTTGCGGAAACGGAAGCACGGATGCGGAAGTGCGGATCCGCAAATGCGGATGCGGACAGCACATTCCAGCCCAATTGAAAATGAATGGGTCTGCAACCATTCCGCAAAATTGCGGAATGGATGCGGACCCATTTTGCGGACGTGTGAATGGAAAAGATATCCCTCAAAAAGAAAATAAATTTAATTATTAAAGTTAAGCAAAAAGCATAGATGTGATAGGCAATAACAAGTGCTCGGCGGCACTAAATCAGGTGCTCGGCGGCACCAAATCAGAAACCATATGTCCTACCACAATCCGGGGGGTTCCAGCGCACATCGATGAATCCCGGAGGGAAAGCAAAAACCATCTATCCCTGGGCTAGATGATGATGTGGTATTGAAGGACAGGGTGGGCAAAGAACTGGGTGCTAGTCTGGCCCTGATAGCCTAACCACAGACCATTCACCCTGATAAGAGCGACCCCGTCCGGAACCTTACCCTATATAAAAATGGCCCTAGTAAGCCTTTAGCCCCTAGGCCCCTGACTTCCAGGTGATCACTATATAGATCTATGTGTTTTTGACTCATTATAAAAGTATAATGTAAGCATATCGCACCCCTCTGTGTATCACACATATCGATAGCACACCTATACCAGTCCTTAAAATGACTTTTGTGGCCCTATTAGCTAGCGTTTGGTGTCCCTAACAGCCTGTCCCTGCTGCACACAGCAACCTCTCCCTACACTGGCAAAACACTGAATGTAAAATGGGGGCCAGATCAGGTTTATTTATAAGGTTAGGGGTTATGTCCATGTGCTGAAACGTCTCAATTGGCTGTCCTGTACCACCTGATGGATGTGTCATGGGTCAAAGCTCTTTACAATGTAAAAGAATATGGCGGGCGTGAATATCTCCATATGTTCGCATGTTCAGCGAATCGCAAACACGCAAAGTTCGCCGCGAAACGACCGCCGGGCGAACCGCAAGGCCATCTCTACTAACACTTTCTTTATTAGCTTTAGCTTCTTATAAAAAAAAAAAAAGAAGAACCCCTTTAACCACCAACTTCCAGTAAACTGTATTCTTGAACTATAAAAGCTAGTGAAGTACCTGGTGACTGCCATTATCCCATGTTTTGACTAGTTATGTATGCAGTTATATGCCATATTAAACTGCAATAGTTGTGCTGAACAGAATAATGTATACTTGTATGAGTGCCAACATGCATTTTTATTGCAGTCCCTTCTATTCTTTGTGTAGTGTACCCTTAAAGGGACTGTGTCATCAGAAAGTGACCTATTGTCTAAATCACTTTTGTTTAACATATTTTTAAATAATTTATTATTATTTTATTTTTCATTTTCTGTTTCACAATGTTTAATTTAAACAAAAAAAACATAAAATCCTGCAGTTTTCACACTGGCCACTAAGAATAATAATGGGCGCCACATCTTAGGCTGCTTTCACACTAGCGTTCGGAGCGGATCCGTCTGATGTTTCATCAGACGGATCCGCTCCGATAATGCAGACGTTCGCATCCGTTCAGAACGGATCCGTCTGCATTATAACTTAGAAAATTTTCTAAGTCAGAAAGTTGTCTGAGCGGATCCGTTCAGACTTTACATTGAAAGTCAATGGGGAACGGATCCGCTTGAAGATTGAGCCATATAGTGTCATCTTCAAGCGGATCCGTCCCCATTGACTTCCATTATAAGTGTGGACGGATCCGCTCGCCTCCGCACGGCCAGGCGGACACCCGAACGCTGCAAGCAGCGTTCAGGTGTCCGCTCACTGAGCGGAGTGGAGGCTGAGCGCTGGCAGGCGGATGCATTCTCAGTGGATCCGCCTCCACTGAGAATGCATTGGGGCCGGACGGCTGCGTTCGGGGCCGCTCGTGAGCCCCTTCAAACGGAGCTCACAAGTGGACACCCGAACGCTCATGTGAAAGTAGCCTTAGTCTGTACAGATCCCTTTACTGCCGTTACCTGTTTATCTATACACAGAGGTGATATTATTGCAGGCAGGATTATAATGACAGATAAGACCGGATCCACCATTCACAATAGGCAATTGTCAAATATCTATTCTTTAATTGTACAATGACCTCTGCACATCTCATAGAACATGCCTAGAAACCTCTCCCATAGAAGTCAATGAGGTCCCCTCCTGACCATTGTGTTTGTGGAACATGGGGCTGCCGTAAAGCAATTTTCTTAGGGCCCTTTCAGACGAGCGTGTCCGGAATAGGTCCGGATGTGTTACGAATGCGTTCATTGAAAAATGCGCAATTTTGCAGGCAAAGTTACTTAGTTTTGACTGCTTTCGCATGCAGTGGTTCCGTTTTTATCGTGCAGCTGCAATGCATTTTGATGCGTTTTTCACGCGCATGATAAAAAACTGAATGTATACAAACAACATCTCTTAGCAACCATCCGAGAAAAACGCATCGCATCCGCACTTGCTTACAGATGCGATGCGAATTTCACGCATTTTCACTTCTAAGGGGCAAGCGTTGCGTGAAAAACACAGAATATAGAACTTGCTGCAATTTTCACGCAACGCACAAGTGATGAGTGAAAACCAACGCTCATGTACACAGCCCCATTGAAATGAATAGGTCCGGATTCCATGCAGGCGCAATGCGTTCGCATCATGCATTGCACCAGCGCGGAATACTCGCTTGTGTGTTTTCTAAATGCTGTTAAGAACAGCTCAGGTAAGATGGCCGCCCCCATAACAATGTTCAGCAAATAAAATAAAATAAAAATCTACAATCAGAAAGTAAAAAGAGATTAGAAAACAGACATGTTGCTATCTGGTTTTAACTAGCAGAAAAAAAAATTGGCGACACATTTCCTTTAAGACTGCAGTGGTTTGTACATGGCTTGTACATGGCTTTAGTATATTGGGCAGACTAGATGGGCCAAATGGTTCTTATCTGCCGACACATTCTATGTTTCTATGTTGTTGAGGTCAGGAGTGGAGTGGAGTCAGGTCATAAATATTAGGAGCTCAGAGTGCCTGACCATGAGTCAGTTATTAAAGGGGTTTTGTCACTTCAGTAAATAACATTTATTATGTTGATAAAGTTAATACAAGGCACTTACTAATGTATTGCTATTATCCATTTTGCTGGCTGGATTCATTTTTCTATGACACTATTTACTGCTCGTTTCCATAGTTACGACCACCCTGCAATCGATTAATGGTGCTCGTGCTTGAACACTATAGGAAAAAATGCCAGCCTTTCTGATGGCCGGGACCGTGGGAACACACATAGGCTGGTGCTTTTTTATAGTATGCAAGCAGGGCCACCACTGATGGATTGCAGGGTGGTCATAACCATGGAAACGAGCAGTGTTTATTGTGATGGAAAAATGAATCCAGCCAGCAAAGGAAGCAATATGGACAATCACAATACATTAGTAAGTGCCTTGTATTAATTTTCTCAACATAATAAATGCTATTTGCTGAAGTGGCAAAACCCCTTTAAAGAGGACCTTTCACCACTTCTGACATGTCTGTTTTCATAGCTTTGTGCATTCCCCGTGTAATACCAATTCTGGAGCATCTATTCTTATGGCTCTATGTTGTGCCATTCCTTTATTATTTCTATTAGAAGTTATAAATTAATTGCTATTAGCCTTCAGTAAGGGTACAGATGGGAAGTAACAAGTTGGGGGCGTGTACCTGCAAAGTCTGAAAATGGCAGCACTGATTAGATAGAGTCAGACTATACAGGTACACACCCACAAGTTGTTAGCACCCCTCTGTACCCTTACTGAAGGCTAATAGCAATTCCTTCATAACTTCTAGTAGAAATAATAAAGGAACGGCACAACATAGAGTGATAAGAATAGATGTTCCAGAATTGTTATTACATGGGGAATGCTACAATTTTAAAACAAACATGGCAGGAGAGGTGAAAGGTCCCCTTTAAGTGCTTGACATAGTGCTACTTTACAAGGAAAAACTGCCATGATGTAGTTAGCAGTGAGGACCACTGGTAATGGCATGGACCTGCTCTGGAAAGCTATCACTGATTGGGATGCTGGAGTCAGCATTTGCTTGTTGAGAGAAGACCCTGGATAAAGTAAGTGGTTCTGGATCATTTCAAGCCTGGAGACTGTAACTTAAATAGGCCAGAACCTAATACTCTGGAGATAGTGGGGAACGGAGACCAGCCAGTCTACCTTACTCTACTACCTCCTACTGTAAGGCCTCTTTCACACGGGCATCGCGTGTGAGGGCCGGATAGGAAGCAGGTGCGTCGCAGCAAAATGCACAATTTTTCCACGCGAGTGCAAGGCGTTTTATTGCATTTTGCACACGCGTGAGAAAAATAGGCTTTTTTGGTACCCAAACCTGAAACTGGACTTCTTCTTCCATGGTGATGGATCATGTGACGGACCATGTGATGAGCGCAATGACGTCACCACAGGTCCTTTTCCTCCTGGGCATCAAAGAAGAATACAGAAGAGAAGCCGGGCTGCGCGAACAAGTGGATGAGGTGATTTAAATTATTATTATTTTTTTAACCCCTCTTTCCTTATTTTACTAAGCATTCTGTATTAAGAATGCTATTATTTTCCCTTATAACCATGTTATAAGGGAAAATAATAATGATCGGGTCCCCATCTCGATCGTCACCTAGCAACCGTGCGTGAAAATCACACCGCATCCGCACTTGCTTGGCGATTTTCACGCAGCCCCATTCAGTTCTATGGGGCCTGCGTTGCGTGAAAAACGAACAATATAGAGCATGCTGCGATTTCCACGCAACGCACAAGTGATGCGTGAAAATCACCGCTCAGGTGCACAGCCCCATAGAAATGAATGGGTCCGGATTCCTCACCCGTGTGAAAGAGGCCTAAGTGTATTGACAACTGAATAGTTGTAAAGTTCTCTGTGGTTCAAGAGATTATCCTGTAGATCATGTGACCATCTGTTAAGCCAGGCGGAAATACACTGTGAGTGCAGAAAAAATTGGTTATATTAATAGTAGCAACACCTGTATAGTATAGAGAATGTTCTGTTACTAATGACAACCACCTGTATAGTATAGAGAATGTTCTGTTACTAATGACAACCACCTGTATAGTATAGAGAATGTTCTGTTACTAATGACAACCACCTGTATAGTATAGAGAATGTTCTGTTATGAACGACAACCACCTGTGGCGTATAGAGAGCGTTCTGTTACTAATGACAACCACCTGTGGAGTATAGAGGCTGTTCTGTTACTAATGACAACCACCTATATAGTATAGAGAGTGTTCTGTTACTAATGACAACCACCTATATAGTATAGAGGCTGTTCTGTTACTAATGACAACCACCTATATAGTATAGAGAGTGTTCTGTTACTAATGACAACCACCTGTGGAGTATAGAGGCTGTTCTGTTACTAATGACAACGCCTATATAGTATAGAGAGTGTTCTGTTACTAATAACAACCAACTGTGGAGTATAGAGACAGGTCTGTTACAAATGGCACTTGTGGAGTAAATAGACTGTTCTATTGCTAGTGACAACCATCTATAGAGTATAGAGACTGTTCTGATATTAATGCTACATGTGGCATATAGAGACTGTTCTGTTACTAAAAACAACCACATATAGAGTATAGAGACTATTCTGTTACTCATAACAGCCACCTATAGAGTATAGAGACTGTTCTGTTACTAATAACAACCACTAGAGATGAGCGAATTTCTCAAAAATTCGATTGACCCGGTTCGCCGAAATTTCTGAAAAGATTTGATTAGATCCGAATTTATTTGTGGCAAATTGTGTTAATAAAAAACTGCTATTTCCAGGCTGCAGAGAGCCTGTATAATGGTGTAGAACACTGTGCCTTGCAGTAACACGCATAGTGAGTCTGCTGTGGTAGTGAAACAATACTGTGAGCCAGTATGACATGCAGATGACAGGCGTCGCTCTTAGAATCACTGCACTCTTCACTTATTTGGGCAGTTACGGGGCCAAAACTGAACAAATACAGTCATGTGAAAAAATTAGGACACCCTTTGAAAGCATGTGGTTTTTTGTAACATTTTTAATAAATGGTTATTTCATCTCCGTTTCAACAATACAGAGAGATTAAAGTAATCCAACTAAACAAAGAAAACTGAAAAAAAGTCTTTTCAAGATCTTCTGTAAATGTCATTCTACAAAAATGGCTATTCTAACTGAGGAAAAAGATAGGACACCCTCACATGTATTCCCTCTTAAATTGGCTCAGATCTCACACAGGTATATCACACCAGGTGCACATAATTAGTAGATCGTTACTCTGCATGTTGAATGAGGCTTGCCCTATTTAAACCTCAGACATTTAGTTTGGTGTGCTCCTGACTGTTGAAGTGAGAGTGAGCACCATGGTGAGAGCAAAAGAGCTGTCAGAGGACTTCAGAAAAAAGATTGTAGCAGCCTATGAGTCTGGGAAGGGATTTAAAAAGATCTCAAAAGATTTTGAAATCAGCCATTCCACTGTCCGGAAGATAGTCTACAAGTGGAGGGCTTTCAAAACAACTGCCAACATGCCCAGGACTGGTCGCCCCAGCAAGTTCACCCCAAGAGCAGACCGCAAGATGCTAAAAGAGGTATCCAAAAACCCTAAAGTGTCATCTCGAGAACTACAGCAGGCTCTGGCTACTGTTGATGTAGAAGTACATGCCTCTACAATCAGAAAGAGACTGTACAAGTTTAACTTGCATGGGAGGTGTGCAAGGAGGAAACCTTTGCTTTCCAAGAGAAACATCGAGGCCAGACTGACATTTGCCAGCGATAAAGTTGACAAAGACCAGGACTTCTGGAATAATGTTCTTTGGACAGATGAGTCCAAAATTGAATTATTTGGACACAACAGCAGAGGACATGTTTGGCGTAAACCAAACACAGCATTCCAAGAAAAGAACCTCATACCAACTGTGAAGCATGGAGGTGGAAGTGTCATGGTTTGGGGCTGCTTTGCTGCAGCAGGACCTGGTCAGCTCACCATCATAGAATCCACGATGAATTCTACTGTGTATCAGAAGGTGCTTGAAGAACATGTGAGACCATCAGTTAGAAAATTAAAGCTGAAGCGGAACTGGACCATGCAACATGACAATGACCCAAAACATACTAGTAAATCAACCAAAGATTGGCTGAAAAAGAAGAAATGGAGAGTCCTGGAATGGCCAAGTCAAAGTCCAGATTTGAATCCCATTGAGATGCTGTGGGGTGACTTGAAAAGGGCTGTACGTGCAAGAAACCCCTCAAACATCTCACAGCTGAAAAAGTTCTGCATTGAGGAGTGGGGTAAAATTTCCTCAGACCGATGTCGAAGACTGGTAGATGGCTACAAGAACCGTCTCACTGCAGTTATTTCAGCCAAAGGAGGTAACACTCGCTATTAGGGGCAAGGGTGTCCTATCTTTTTCCTCAGTTAGAATAGGCATTTTTGTAGAATGACATTTACAGAAGATCTTGAAAAGACTTTTCTTCAGTTTTCTTTGTTTAGTCGGATTACTTTAATCTCTCTGTATTGTTGAAACGGAGATGAAATAACCATTTATTAAAAATGTTACAAAAAACCACATGCTTTCAAAGGGTGTCCTAATTTTTTCACAAGACTGTAACTCAAGTGTGAACTCAGCCTTACAGGTCAATGTTAGCGCCAGGTATAAAGAACTGTGCAGAGGCCCAAGATCTTACTAGAGCGTCAAAGAGCACACTTCTTTTACACCATCGTCAGCCGATTCCACGTAGATTTCTACAGAACCTGTTCTATTAAACGCTTATACAAGTAGAGCCCCCCTGACAGAATGGAGAGGGTGCCAGCAGTAACTTTGTGTTGACGTCACTAATTATTTTGCCCTTCCTCTGATCCGTCAGAACAATAACCTCCAAAAAACTGATCCTGTCTGAGCATCCGCCTTCACTCGATCGGCATTGGGTCAGTAATCCATCAGTATTGCTAAAGCCAAAAAAAACAGGAGTGGATCCAAAACAGAGATGACACGTGAATGGAATATTTGCATGTCTTCTGTGTTTTGTACCCACTCCTGCTTTTGGCTACCAAATCATAAGCCAATTCTGATGCAAAATAGGGACCATGTCATACAGACCTTACAGCTGCTACATAGACAGGATCCATTGTGCGTCTCATTTATAAATGATGATGTAAACCAGGCCAAAAAGGCAAAATAGTGGCCCAGTCATGAAGTGGGGAGGGTGGGAACAGCATGTGAAGTCCACAGAGTGGCCCAGTGACACAGTGGTGAGGTGGCAGCAGCATGGGGAGACTACAGAGTAGGGATGTTGCAGCAGTACGAGGAGACCACAGAGTGAGGATATGGCAGCAGCATGAGGAGACCACAGAGTGGTAAAGTGGCAGCAGCATAAGGAGACCACAGAGTGGCAAGGTGACAGTGTGGAGGTGGCAGTAGCATGAGGAGACCACAGAGTGGTGATGTGGCAGCAGCATGAGGAGACCACAGAGTGGTAAAGTGTCAGCAGCATGAGGAGTACTGTATTGAAGAAAAAACTTTGTGGCCCTCTGTTGTAAGTACGCTACTGGAAGTCGGGTTCCCACCCTGTTGTATCAAGAAGAATATAAACTCCAGTTTTTGCGATGTGATAAATTTCATTTAATCAGAAATGCAGTAAATCATATACGTGTGACGTTTCGGCCACAATCCGGCCTTCATCAGACTGTGATATACATAAGAAAAAAATATACAAAAAGGATATATTATATATCATCATGATAGTGGTAAAAAACAGTATATACATAATATTACATACATATGAGGGTCCTATGTATATAAACCCGGAGAAGTACCTCACAGGCTGATATCAGTCAGCGAGGAGTATCTAGTAGTGTTGATCACGAATATTCGAATTTCGAATTTTTATCGCGAATATAGGTACTTCAAAAATTTACGAATATTTCGAATATAGTGATATATATTCGTAATTTCGAATATTAGATTTATTTTTATTTTTTTATATTAGATTTTTTTTTTTTTTATCAGTACACATGATCCCTCCCTGCTTCTAGCTTGTGGGCCAATAAGAAGGCTGCAATATACTTCACTTTAGGAGTAGTGTTGTTTGCGAATTTTGCTCTATATTCTTTTTTTTTTTAATATTCGCTATATTGCTATATATTCTTGTTTTAGCAATATAGCGAATATTCGAAAAAAAACGAATATAGAGCAATTTAGCTAATATAGTGCTATAATCTTTTTTTTTATAGTTGTAATTTTTTTCCAATCTGAACTTCAGATGAGAAAAAAATTACAACTATTAAACAAAGAAGATTATAGCACTATATTAGCTAAATTGCTCTATATTATTTTTTTTCGAATATTCGCTATATTGCTATATATTCTTGTTTTAGAATATTACGAATATTCGAAAAAAACGAAGTTATAGCAATATACCGAATATTTGAAAAAAAAACGAATATAGAGCAATTTAGCTAATATAGTGCTATAATATTCTTTGTCTAAAAGTTGAAAAATTCGCAATAAAAATTTGAAAATGCGAAAATTCGAATACGAAAATTTGCATATTACACGATCATTACCTTGCTGATTTTTTGAGTAAAAAAAATCGTAGAATGTAACGAATATTCGAATTTGCAAATATTCAACGAATATTGTATAAAATATTTGCGAAATATTGCTAATTCGAATATGACTCCTGCCGCTCATCACTAGTATCTAGACAATTACACCGTTTTACATATATCAAGATCCATTTGACACAATAGAACAGTTAAATTGAAATGAAATAAAACGGCATTGGTCTGCACCATATCTAGTCTAAAGTTAGATATACCTAAAGACATGGGTCTGTATATAGAAGGTGACACGGAGGTGGATGCAGCAATATAAAATATGATATAAGAGTCCCATTGGTGTTAGGATACTGTATACCAGTACCTTGAAAGGAGAAGAGCATAAGGTGAGAAAAGAGACAAAACAAGATCAGAGTGGATAAAATTGGCATATACTCAGAATACACTGGTAAT
Organism: Bufo bufo; assembly: GCF_905171765.1. NCBI lineage: Eukaryota > Metazoa > Chordata > Amphibia > Anura > Bufonidae > Bufo > Bufo bufo. The sequence goes on from NC_053393.1 coordinate 199,661,571, forward strand.
CAAGATCAAATAATTAACTGCTGTGGGTGATTGGAAATAAATGTAAGTACCTGGTACCGCTAAAGGAACTGTTCGAATGATGGGCGTAGTGGAATTGGAGAAACAATACTGTCAGTGGTTATAGTAACGCCTGCTTAGTGATTATTGCCGAGACCAGATAACGAGCGCGGACTGGAAGTGTTCCGGACGCAGCGCATGCCCAGAGCCATAGGGTTGCATGCCAAGTCTCACTTCCGGGATGGTAGGCCGGAAGTTACAAAACTAGTGCATGCGCGTATTGAGGATGTGTGCCAAGCCTCACTTTGGTAATGAAGTCCGAGGCTGTGCAGTCCCCGATCTTAATGCACACCATCTAGTGTCTAGTGCATGCGCAATGGGTAGAAGGGCGCTATCGATCCATGCTGAATGGCAAGCGCTAGCAATGAAGTTTATATAGTATTAATGACAAACAGCAGAACCTGTAACCAAATTAGAAAATTGGGTTCTATATCTCTGATGTACATACCTACTATTATATAAAGGATACTATATTCGGCACCAGGCTATCTGTAAGGACAAGAAAGAATAAATATGTTAGTGTGAATATAAGCTATCAATTGAATAAGACATATGACATATGTGTGTATATAAAATATAGATGGCGTACTATGGAGATACACAATAGAGCTATATCGACCAGATAGGACATATAGAATATGTGTGTATATCAAAATATAAATGGTATGCTGCAGCAATACACAATCGAAATGTGTTAGTATAGGAGATCATGGAATCCAGAGATTCCTCCCGGCCAAATAATAGTGGCTTACACTGATTCAATTCTTTCCCCTCTATCCATCCTTCTAGAGAAAGTTCTAACTCCCTTCATTCAAGACACAAAATCCTTTCTACTGGACACCTCCACTTTTCTTACATTACTTGATGGTTTGCCTTCACTGTCTCCTGACACTGTACTTGTCACCTGGGATGTCACCAGTTTATACACTTCCATCAAACATCAGAAAGGGTTAACGGCAGTTCACAGATTACTTGCCTCACATAATCTTGATCCCAACCTTATAAACTTCTACATGGATCTATTGGAACTAGTTTTAACTAACAATTTCTTTCTTATTCAGGATCACTTTTACTTGCAGAGACAGGGGACCGCGATGGGATCCAACGTGGCGCCTCCTTATGTAAATTGCTATATGTCAACAGTCCAATTTTGGTGAGCTCGTGCAAATTGTAGTCTCTTTTTCCTATTTGTAGTGGAGATGAGTGGTACCCGGTGGGGTCTTCTGCTGTTGTAGCCCATCCGCCTCAAGGTTGTGCGTGTTGTGGCTTCACAAATGCTTTGCTGCATACCTCGGTTGTAACGAGTGGTTATTTCAGTCAACGTTGCTCTTCTATCAGCTTGAATCAGTCGGCCCATTCTCCTCTGACCTCTAGCATCCACAAGGCATTTTTGCCCACAGGTCTGCCGCATACTGGATGTTTTTCCCTTTTCACACCATTCTTTGTAAACCCTAGAAATCGTTGTGCGTGAAAATCCCAGTAACTGAGCAGATTGTGAAATACTCAGACCGGCCCGTCTGGCACCAACAACCATGCCACGCTCAAAATTGCTTAAATCACCTTTCTTTCCCATTCTGACATTCAGTTTGGAGTTCAGAAGATTGTCTTGACCAGGACCACACCCCTAAATGCATTGAAGCAACTGCCATGTGATTAGTTGACTAGATAATTGCATTAATGAGAAATAGAACAGGTGTTCCTAATAATTCTTTAGGTGAGTGTATATCTTTAACAGTAGGGCTGGAGGGAAAGGGTTAGGTCGAGAATTTGTAAGCACTTTTTGTAGCCATCCAAGAGACCCATGAAATGTTCCCTGTGCCATTAGCTGCCACACAACCCCAAAGCGTGATTGATCCACCCCCATGCTTAATTGGTTGGAGAGGTGTTCTTTTCATAAAATTATGTGCCCTTTTTCCTCCTAACATCCCTTTGCTCATTGTGTCCAAAGAGTTTTATTTTAACCTCATTGTTCCACAGAACTTGTTTCCAAAATGCATCAGGCTTGTTTAGATGTTCACAGACTTCTGACACTGAAGTTTGTGGTGATAACACAGGTTTTCTTATGATGACTCTTCCATGAAGGCCATATTTGTGCAGGTGTCACTGAACAGTGTCCAGAGTCTGCTAAATTTTCCTGAAAGTCTTTAGCAGTCAAGCAGGGGTTCTGATTTGCCTTTCTAGCAATCCTACAAGCTGCTGTCTCTGAAATTGTTTCTAGTCTTCCATATTTTCTCTTAACCTCCACTGTTCCTGTTAACTGTCATTTCTTAATTACATTTTGAAATGAGGAAATGGGAACCTGAAAACGCTTTGTTATCTTTTTGTACCCTTCTCTTGCTTTCTGGTCCTCAACCATTTTCATTTTCAGAGTGTTAGGCAGCTGCTTAGAACCCATGGCTACTGTTTTTTGGGACAAGGTTAAAGGAGTCTGGGTATTTATAAAGCTTTGAAATTTGCATCACATGGCCTTTCGAAATGATGATTGTGAACAAGCCTAAACCTAACAGGCTATTTAAGGTCTAGTCAAAGCTATTTGCTCAAATCTCCTTGGTTTCCCATACTTTTCCAAGTAATCCTTTCAACTCTAAAATTGTACAAAACTAAAATAATACACTGATATTGCTTAAAATGTTGAAAAGTGTGTTTCATTTTTAACTTTCTGTCTTTTGGAGATAATTTCATCTTCAACTTGCTTAACTGATCACAGTAACAGTAATTTTGATCAGGAGGTCCAAACTTTTATATGCCATTGCACATAGTTAGAACTGTAATAAGACACTATCAAATAATGGTGATTTGTAGCTTATTTGATAACATAGTCGTCATAAGTCAGGACCTTTTTTAATTTTTTTCAGGTGCCATCTAGTGGTTGACAAGCAGAATACATCTGAACAAAACCAAGGCAGGGATGAAGTCATGTACAACAGAAACATACTCAGCCTTTTCATGGCATCAATTAATCGAAGCTGAAGGTCATTAACAGACGTCATGTGCAGCAGAGCTGGAAGTAAAAATAGAAAAACGACAAACCATAATTCTTTATGGCTGATGACAAACATTAACTAGAACCGCATATAAGGTCAGATGCTTAATTGAACAGACTATTATTTTAACAAAGAGTGACTAAATAGTATGTACTAATGTAAAAGAGTTCATAATTTTGTCCATAAAATATTCATACAGCTACTAAACAGACAGCGTTAGCCTGTAATGTCTTTGTATTACATATTATTTAGACTACTTTTCCATCTACTGCCAAGGTGTCATATTTTAAGACATTCACTCAGCAAACAAATGCACACTTAGACAGGGACATATTTACTTGGTCATTAAATTTAACTGTAACTCGAGTGGTTAATTTGGATATTTATATAGTATGACAAACAGGGATGTAGTGTCACAGCATAGTGTAATGTTAGCACAGGGTATTAACAACAGTGTGAGTCAGCCTCTGTACAATAAAATTGAGAAAATGTGAAAAATATATTGTTGAACTTCTCCACTTACGGTTGAGTAAAAGACTGAATGTGGTTATTTTATTTGTAATATGTAAAACTAGAAAAAATATCCTAGTAATGAAACTTTCGGCCAGAACCAGAACAAAGGGTTAGTGGACTTTGGAGTAACAGTAAAGTAAAGATATCGTTAAAATGAGTAATAATTATATTTCCTTGTGCTTCTTGGTAACGAATCAATTTTCCCTGAAATGGCTGTAAAAAAATAAAAAATAAAATAAAAATCATACTTACTTCATCCATTTGAGCGCGAAGAGACCACCGCGGCCATCTTGCTGGAAGATCCCGTGCAAAATCACGTGCGCGGTGAAATATGACGTCACCTCGCCGGCAAGCGTGATGACATCATCACGAGATTTCACGCTCAAATGGATGAGGTAAGAACAATCTCTTTTTTTTTAACTAATCAACACCTGATGGGCCTTATATTCATATCAGATGCCGCAATTAGCGATGGACAGGGCATCTGAGGGGTTCAATAACGGGGGTCAGTGCAATCGCAACCCCATCTTTGCAACCACTACTTACAAAGCAATGCACAATTACTTAGTCACGTAGCAAATCATTAGTGATGAGCAGCAGGTGTCATATTCGATTTAGACAAAATTCGCAAATATTCAATAGAATATTTGTTTTATATTCGTCGAAAACGAATATTCGTCATTATTCTTGTTATCGCGATTAATATGCGATTTAAATAATCGCCTATTGCGATTTTAACTTAAAGGCTACTCTCTTATTGAAATAGCAATGCGATTAATTCAAGTTATAATAATCGAATTTCGATTTTAACTTAGCACTGCTATATTCCATATTCGTTAATTCTAGCTTAATATGGAATATAGCAGTGCTAAGTTAAAATCGAAATTCGATTATTATAACTTGAATTAATCGAATTGCGATTTCAACTTGGACCTGGTTTACTATGGTTGGCTTGGTAGAATTAGCGAATATGACGAATGTATTCGTCATATTCCACAAAACGAAGATAACGAAGTATTCTGCATCTTCGTTTTAGCTACCTATTCGTCAACTTCGCTAATTCTAGCAATCATATAGGAAAGTTTACTATAGAGACAGCTAAGTTTAATTCGCTATGCGATTATATGACTGCTTTTTAAAAAAAAAAATATAGAATAATTATAATACCTGATAAATATTATAATTATTCTATTTATAAAAAAAAAGCAAAGTAATATAATCGCATAGCGAATTAAACTTAGCTGTCTCTATAGTAAACTTTACTATATGATTGCTAGAATTAGCGAAGTTGATGAATAGGTAGCTAAAACGAAGATGCAGAATACTTCGTTATCTTCGTTTTGTGGAATATGACGAATACATTCGTTATATTCGTTTTGTGGAATATGACGAATACATTCGTCATATTCGCTAATTCTACCAAGCCAACCATAGTAAACCAGGTCCAAGTTGAAATCGCAATTCGATTAATTCAAGTTATAATAATCGATTTTCGATTTTAACTTAGCACTGCTATATTCCATATTAGGCTTGAATTAAATATAGCAGTGCTAAGTTAAAATCGAAATTCGATTATTATAACTTGAAATAATCGAATTGCGATTTTTCACGTAATTCTCAAATCCGACAGTACATTCTAGTATATGGAGACGTTCTCATGGTGATGGGGACGCTCCATGAGCACGGAAGTCAGCAGAAGCGGCAACGGGCACTGACTGGAGCAGCCAGGAAGCCAGGAATCCAAAGGACAGGTAAGAACAACTTTAGGGAAGTGGGAAAAAAAAATCTAACAATAAAAATTTTTTAAAAAAAAGAATATTCTAAATATCGAATTTATATCACTATATTCGAAATATTCGCGAATTAGCGAAGTGCCGATATTCGCAAAAAAAAATTGATATTCCAATATTCGCGCTCAACACTACAAATCATCCTATAAAATTCTGCGAAGCAGCCAAATCGAATTTTTAAGAACTTCGCTCATCTCCATTAATAGCCCTTTATTTGCAGTCAAAAGATGCACACATTTCAAAGCTCATACACATGAGCATAGGAAGGGACAGATAGTGTAGGGAGTGTAATTGAATATAATTTTTCTACAAAAACGTTTCATAGACCAAAAAGTCCTTGTAAGGACTATTGTGTGTGACAGCAGTAATATATGTTTGTAGCGCAACCTGCACTAAATTGCTCATTGTTAGGGAGAGCTGTGCATAGGAAGGGACAGACAGTGTAGGGACTGTAATAGGAAGATTTTTATGAAAAAAACTTTTCAGAGACCCAAAAGTCCTTTTAAGGACTATTGTGTGTGACGGCAGCAATATATATTTTTAGCGCATCCTGCACAAAATAGCATGTAATAGGCCTCTGCGGACAGTAAAATTATTTGCGCCACATCTCCTGTTTAAAGTGTGCACATCCCTAAAATATCAGTGACATCCAGTGCACTTTTTCATTACGCAGTCCCCAGCCACCACTATTTTTCACGGTGTGCCGTGCCTGCCTTACACCAACATGTGTCCCGTAGCATCACACGTGCCCTGACCAATGCAGTTACTGGGAATGTCCACTTAAGCGTATCCACCTGTCAACTGAAAATGCTGACTCTTATAAAAATGAACACGGCCTGGATTGACCATGACTTTGATTCCACCAGAGGAAAGTGGCTGAACATAAAGGCACTTTAAATGTGTTGTTTATAATGTACTGAATACACTGTATTCCCATGCACCCCTTCCACCACAAACAAGGGTATATGGTTGAATATTCCTTTTCTCATCCTCCTCATCCTCTTCCTTCATATCAACATGCTTATTCGTCACATATAGAGTTGAGCGGACACCTGTATGTTCGGGGTCACCGGGTTCGGCCGAACTTCGCAAAAAAGTTTGAGTTAGGGACCCAAACTTGACCAGAGCTTGACCCCGAACCCGAACACCATTGAAGTCAATGGGGACCTGAACTTTGGAGCGCTAAAATGGCTCTAAAAAAGTCATGGAAAAGGGTTGGAGGGCTCCAAAAGGCAGCAAAATGTGGTTAAGAGCATGGCAATTGCTCTGCAAACAAATGTGGATAGGGAAATGACTTGAAATAATATAAAATACGTAAAAATAAAACATAATAATCTTGATCTAGGAGGAGGCGGTCCATATAGAGTAGGAGGTTGAGGAGGCAGTGGATGTGGCGGTGTAGGTGGAAGCGGCGGTGGATGAGGAGAAGGTAGCCAACAGTGGTTTTATTTATTTATTTTTTTCTTTCAATTTGGGTAGACCCAAAAACATTGGGAAATATTAAAAATTAAACAAAGGCAAAGTGCGCTGGAGTAGAACAATGGCTTGGTGAGGCCGGTATTCATGTCTATTCTGCACAAGGTAAGGACAAATCCTGTGGGATCCCTGCCTGGTTGATTTTAATGAACGTGAGCTTGTCCACATTGGCTGTGGACAGGCGGCTGCGCTTGTCTGCGATAACCCCGTCCTGCCGTGATAAACAAACGTTCAGACAATACAATGGCTGCAGGGCAGGCCAGCACCTCCAAGGCGTAAAGGGCAAGCTCAGGCCATGTGCCCAATTTGGAGACCCAGAAGTTGAAGGGGGCAGATCCATCAGGCAGTACGTGTAGGCGTGTGCACACATACTGCTCCACCATTTTGTACATCCCCGTGACGTCCACGATCCAATTGGATATCTTCCCTATCAACTTTCAATGTTCTTTTATGCGCCTACCATGGTGATCACAGGTAACAGGGAATCAGGGTTCCATGCCAGAGAGGGAACCTGAGAAAGAGATACCACAATGGAGGTCAATGGCTGAAATGTGATCTTGTGGAAATGTGGGACAAGTTATTAAATGCACCAGGCAAGGGATGTGTGTCAAACCAGCTAGGCCCAGAGCTGCTATGAGATTTCGCCCATTATCGCACACCACCAGGCCGGGCTTGAGGCTCACTGGCACCAACCACTCATCGGTCTGTTGTTCCATGCCCGTCCACAGCTCCTGCGCGGTGTGGGGTTTATCCCCCAAACAGATATGTTTCAAAACTGCCTGCTGTCGTTTACTCCTGTCTGTGCTGAAGTTGGTGGTGAAGGTATTACGCTGACCGAATGAGGAGGTGGTAGAGGATGAGGAAGCGGAGTAGGAGGAGGAAGCAACAGGAGACAAAGAGAAACGCCCTGCAAGCCTCAGTGGTGGAAGGACATGCACCAAACTGCTATCCGCCTCAGGCCCAGTCGCCACTGCATTTACCCAGTGTGCTGTTAGGGAGATATAACGTCCCTGACCATCCTTACTGGTCAACGTATTCGTTGTTAGGTGGACCTTGCCACAGATGGCTTTGCGCAGTGCACACCTGATTTTGTCCCCCACTTGGTTGTACAGGGAAGGGATGGCTCGCCTGGAAAAGTAGTGGCGGCTGGGCACAACGTACTGTGGGACAGCCACCGCCATCAGATTCTTAAAACTATCCGTGTCCACCAGATGGAATGACAGCATTTTAAAGGCCAGGAATTTTTAAATGCTGGCATTTAGGGCCAGGGATCGTGGGTGTCTAGGGGGTTCTTCCCTTTTTCGCTCCAGTGTTTGGGAGATAGACAGCTGAACGCTTCCATGGGACATTGTGGAGATGCTTGGTGACCGAGGTGGTGGCATTGCTGCCACATCCTCTCTTTGCGGGGTGGAAGGTGCCACTGTCACTCCAGAGGGGGATGAAGAGGCCAAGACTGCAGCAGAAGAGGAAGCAGGAGGAGCCAGAGATCTTTCTTGGTTTTCGAGGTGTCTACTCTGTGACGAGGGTACCCGAAGTAGAGTCCCCTTTTTAATCACACTCACAGGCCTAGAGGCCCCCTTTATTCTGCTTTAAAAGATAAATATTCCCTTGCTTGGAGCTGTGTCCTAGTAATTAAAAATGACACTTCCCCGTCATAAAGATAAGGATGGGAGCTTCAAAAACACCCCTGCCGAGGCTCATCGTAAAATATTGGATCCTTGGATAACATTAGCCAGACATTCTGACTACAGTCCCAGTAGGGGACCAGAGAGAGATGGGAAAGCAACCTATTGAACCTTTGAGGGACTCAAACATAGTCATTTTTTATATCTCTGGTCATAGGCATATTCTGCACTGGCTAAGGCCGGATTCAACCTCCGTGGACCAGTGCGATCACTGAGATATCAGACAGTATGTTCTAGTGCCCTTGGAAGGCTGAAAAGCCAGCTTTAAGCTGTCCTGGAGAACCACAAGCCCCAGCAGAGTCAAGTTTGGTCTTTTTAGACTTGTAAAATCATAAGGGTCATTAATACATGAATGTCATAGCTATATTTAGTGGTTCCATAGAACTGTGGGCTCAGCCAGAATAAGGCATTCTGTGCTGACCTTAGCTGGGTCATAAACCTTGCTGACACCTCCTCGCCCCTGCCCACACGTTCACACCATTGGTGGGCAGAACTGCTGGCACCTCCTGTTTTAGAACTGTTATAAGATGCTATCAGGGCACCTGGATTTGTATCGCATTCTGAATGTCAGTGCTCAGGGTCCACTGATATTATACCAATCGGATTACACAACGGCTTCAAGGACTGAAACAGAGGAACTTAAGTATACTTTTCATCCATTATCCCTTTTATTTTAACTGTCGTGAGTTACTATTACCTTGAATTATTATTATGTAGAATAGTCATTTTTCTGTAAATGTATATATGCACTGTTTTTCTTTTCACCTTTTATTAAAAGATTAAAAAATCTTTTTTGCTAAGTCTTCCATGTTCTAAGCAAAGGAATTAACGAATCCTGTCTCTGAAGAGAGTAATGTTACCATTTTGTGTGAGAAAGGTCATTTTGATTGTTGCTTAGCTGAACGATTGCAATCGGTCAGCAAGCGGGAGCTGGTTCATTCCCTGCTCTGCGTGAGGATGAGTTACTGGTAGTCGGTTCGTGTACCACTCGTGTCTTGTTGTCAGCACATTGTCTGAAGAACTGCCACGCCGGGGAACTCCTTGGAGCTGGCTTTAGTGTGCTCAGTCCCTTGGTGCGGTGGGCAGTAGCAGGCGTACTGTCTAGGGGACGGCCGCTCCACTTTTGCACCCTGCTCCCTCTTTTGCTGTGCTCTGTGCGACCACCGCCTCTTCCTCCGAACTACACAGGTCACTCGCATTACCTTGATTCCATGTGGGGTCGAGGACCTCATCATCCTCCACATCATCTTCCACCCAGTCTTCACCCCTGCCCTCCTTGTCGGTCTGCACACTTTCGAAATCCACAGCAGTTGGCACCTGTGTTTCGTCATCATCCGCGACGTGCTGCGGTGGTCCTCCCATGTACTCATCCTGAAACATAAGTGGTTGGCCATCGGTGCACTCAATCTCTTCCACTTCTGGGGCATGACTATGTGGATGGCCCTGGGAAACCCTGCTAGCAGAGTCGTCAAAAAGCAGAAGAGACTGCTGCATGACTTGGGGCACAGACTGCTTCACTGATTTGCAAGTGGGTGAGGTGAAAGACTGATGGCCATGGACTGCAGGTGCCAACTCTGCAATGTGGGAGACAATGTGAAGGAACTGGAGGCACTGTCAGCCACCCAATCTACTAGCGCCTGTACTTGTTCTGGCCTCACCATTCGAAGAGCGGCATTCGGGTCTACTAAATAACTCTGAAGGCTCTGTTTCATTTGGGCGTGTAGCTGGCACAGATCGACCACGTCCTCTACCTGCAACAGGAGCTCCACCAACACCAGCAGCACCACGACCAGGGCCATGTCCCTTATTTGATGCTCTCCTCTTTTTTTGCGGTCACCCACCAAAGTAACAGTCATTTTTACTACATTTTGTACCCTGTCAGCAATGCAGAGCAGGGGTTTTTCAACTGCAAAAATGGGTTAATGTCACCCACCAATTGAACAGACGATTTTTGGAAATTTCGGTCCCTGTCACCTATGCAGAGCAGGGGTTTTTCAATGGCAAAAATGGGTTAATGTCACCCACCAATGGTAAGGCAGGGACAAGAGGGAAAAAAAAGGAAGAGGGGATTAGTCACAGGCCCTTTTAAGAAAAAAAGGGTCTGGGATGTCCTGGCAGGGGGCGCCAAAGGAAGGACCGTAGATAATGGTTCTAGGTGTACAAACCGGATTCCAAAAAAGTTGGGACACTAAACAAATTGTGAATAAAAACTGAATGCAATGATGTGGAGATGGCAAATGTCAATATTTTATTTGTAATAGAACGTAGATGACAGATCAAACGTTTAATCCGAGTAAATTTATCATTTTAGAGGAAAAATACGTTGATTCAAAATTTCACGGTGTCAACAAATCCCCAAAAAGTTGGGACAAGTAGCAATAAGAGGCTGGAAAAAGTAAATTTGAGCATAACGAAGAGCTGGAAGACCAATTAACACAAATTAGGTCAATTGGCAACATGATTGGGTATAAAAAGAGCTTCTCAGAGTGGCAGTGTCTCTCAGAAGCCAAGATGGCTAGAGGATCACCAATTCCCACAATGTTGCGCAGAAAGATAGTGGAGCAATATCAGAAAGGTGTTACCCAGCGAAAAATTGCAAAGACTTTGCATCTATCATCATCAACTGTGCATAACATCATCCGAAGATTCAGAGAATCTGGAACAATCTCTGTGCGTAAGGGTCAAGGCCGTAAAACCATACTGGATGCCCGTGATCTCCGGGCCCTTAAACGACACTGCACCACAAACAGGAATGCTACTGTAAAGGAAATCACAGAATGGGCTCAGGAATACTTCCAGAAACCGTTGTCAGTGAACACAATCCACCGTGCCATCCGCCGTTGCCAGCTGAAACTCTACAGTGCAAAGAAGAAGACATTTCTAAGCAAGATCCACAAGCTCAGGCGTTTTCACTGGGCCAGGGATCATTTAAAATGGAGTGTGGCAAAATGGAAGACTGTTCTGTGGTCAGACGAGTCACGATTCGAAGTTCTTTTTGAAAATCTGGGACGCCATGTCATCCGGACCAAAGAGGACAAGGACAACCCAAGTTGTTATCAACGCTCAGTTCAGAAGCCTGCATCTCTGATGGTATGGGGTTGCATGAGTGAGTGTGGCATGGGCAGCTTGCATGTCTGGAAAGGCTTCTAGAACAACATATGCTCCCATCCAGATGTCATCTCTTTCAGGGAAGACCCTGCATTTTTCAACAAGATAATGCCAGACCACATTCTGCATCAATCACAACATCATGGCTGCGTAGGAGAAGGATCTGGGTACTGAAATGGCCAGTCTGCAGTCCAGATCTTTCACCTATAGAGAACATTTGGCGCATCATAAAGAGGAAGGTGCAACAAAGAAGGCCCAAGACGATTGAACAGTTAGAGGCCTGTATTAGACAAGAATGGGAGAGCATTCCTATTTCTAAACTTGAGAAACTGGTCTCCTTGGTCCCCAGACGTCTGTTGAGTGTTGTAAAAAGAAGGGGAGATGCCACACAGTGGTGAAAATGGCCTTGTCCCAACTTTTTGGGGATTTGTTGATACCATGAAATTCTGATTCAACATATTTTTCCCTTAAAATGGTACATTTTCTCAGTTTAAACTTTTGTTTAAACTTTTGTTCCGTGATTTATGTTCTATTCTGAATAAAATATTAGAAGTTGGCACTCATTGTTGGCATCATTGCATTCAGTTTTTTTTCACGATTTGTATAGTGTCCCAACTTTTTTGGAATCCGGTTTGTAATTAGTTACTGGGGAGGTAATAGGCTGCCACAGGTATACAGTCCAGATAAGGGAAATCCTATGTGGACGTGGTACAGAAATGAAGAAAAAGAAACCTGTATATGGCGCCAGATACCTCTGGAATAATAATATCCCACTAAATAAATTAGTGGCTAGTTGTGGGATGTCTTCGATTGGTTGCCCTTAAAATCAATAGCAGTAACTTAAAAAACACATGTACCTTTTAGTATAATAGTCGAGTCATATAATGATAACTAGTGTTATAAAATATGGTAAAATTATGTAGTAAAAACGTTAGAATAAAAACGATGAAAGACACTCAGTTCACCCAGGAGGGGCAGGGTGGGATAAAGCTCAAGACACCCACTCTGCTTCCTCCTGCGCCTGGGTCGCCTGTAGAGTATCCGGAATTAACGGCAGTCACACGTGGTACAGCTGGTTAATATCCTTTAATTAGCACAGGGTAGGGGTAAAGTGCAGGCTCAACGCGTTTCGGGGTCTATAGGATCCCCTTCATCAGGAGAATAAACAAATTACAAACATTGTCCGGTATTTAAACATAAAAGGGAGGAAGTAGCGCCACTTCCGGTCTGCGCTCCAGCGTGGAACGCATAAAGACCGGTGTGAAGGTAGAAGAGGCGGCGTCATTTCCGGTCCGCTCTCCAGCGTGAATCGCATTGGGACCGGCGCTGACAAAATGACGTCACTTCCGGTCTGCGCTCCAGCCGGCGTGACGTAAAGTAAGTTCCGGTATGCATTCCAACGTGGAACGCATCGGAACACATCAGAACTATGATCACAAGAATACATGATTGAACATCTGTATATAAACCATTAGTAAGTAGATCTGCCTAAATAGTAAGTAGATCTAATAGAGCCTATAGCCTATAGCTCGTAGCCTATAATCTCAGTGGTATAAGAGGGGGTCACTATAAAATAATAATACACAGCAATACGCAACTATACATACAGTAAGATGAATAGATACATGGATAATAAAACCTATAAATAGTAGGTGGATCCGATAAAGCCTAATGGCCTAAAACCTGTATAGATATAAAATGTATATAAATATATCATAATCTCGATGTTATAAAGGAGGTCACTATAAAATGGTAATGCGTAGCGATACGCGACTATACATAAATAAATCAATAGATAAATGGATAATATACATTACATATTAATCCAGGATATTGTGTCTACAGATAGGGGGCATAATTAGACAGTACAATAAGGGATGCATAACGCTTCATAGGGGATATATTAGTGATAATGTTAAAAAATGTGTAAAGTAAAAATCAATCATTCTTTGTCAATGTCACATAGTCAGTATCTTACCTGTGCCTCACCGGACTTGTTATTTAAGACTGCAGCCTGCATGTGTTCGCATGCAAACACGGCGAACTGGCCATCACTGTTTAACAGTTTTATTGGACTGTCAGAAATGCAGCACAGGCCGCAAATGTAATATCTAGCACAAAAAGTTAGGTTTTTCAAATGACAATGTAACAGCAGTATTTAACGGTTTTATTGGACTGTTAGAAATGCAGCGCAGGCCTCAAATGTACTATCTGGCACAAAAAGTGAGTTTTTTTCAAACGACAATAGAACAGCAGTATTTAACGGTTGTATTGGACTGTCAGAAATGCAGCGCAGGCCTCAAATGTACTATCTGGCACAAAATGGGTGTTTTTTCAAAACACAATATAAAAGCAGTATTTAACGGTTGTATTTGACTGTCAGAAATGCAGTGCAGGCCGCAAATGTACTATCTAGCACAAAAAGTGTTTTTTTTTTTCAAACAAAAATATAACAGCAGTATTTAACGGTTTTATTGGACTGTCAGAAATGCAGCGCAGGCCGCAAATGTACCGTATTTTTCGCCCTTTATGACGCACCGGCCTATAAGACGCACCTAGGTATTTGAGGAGGAAAAACCAAAAGGTGTGGTTTTGGTGGGTTTTGAACTAATGGTGGTTTGTACATGGCACTATTATGGGGGATCTGTGGATAGCACTGTTATGGGGGATTGTGGATGGCACTGTTATGGGGGATCTGTGGATAGCACTGTCATGGGGGATCTGTGGATGACACTGCTATGGGGTGGGGGATCTGTGGATGGCATTGTTATAGGGTGGGGGATCTGTGGATGGCACTGTTATGGGGGGATCTGTGGATGACACTGCTATATATGTGTAATCCACAGATATCCCTCATAACAGTGTCCCCCAATACACCGGCCCTCCGCTCACTGCAGTATTTCTAGACATTATTCCTTAACCTGTTAATAAGTTTAACTAAAGCTGCGCTCTCCCCTGTTCCCCTGTATCAGTACAGCACTTACTAACAAGCTTCCATAGCAGGCAGAGCGGACGGCAGTAGTAACGTCACTCACTGACGTCGCGCGCCTGCTCCGCCTGCTCCGCCTGCTTTAGTTAAACTTATTAACAGGTTAAGGATTCATGTCTAGAAATACTGCAGTGAGAGACGGGGCCCGGTGTAAGAGTAGTTCTGGCCCCTAGTTCCGGTTTCCAGCCCCTCCTCTCTCCCCGAACATACATCGCAGGCTGTGATGCTGCAGCATCGCAGACTGCGATGTAAAATGGAAGCATTCGCCCCATAAGACGCAAGGGCATTTTCCCCCCACTTTTGGGGGGGGGGAAAGTGCATCTTATGGGGCGAAAAATACAGTATTTTATGGGAAAAAATATTATATTTTCACCCACAGTGAAACAGATGGATTTACTGATTTTATTTCACTATCAGATTTGCAGTGCAGGCCGCAAAGGTATTTTCTGGCAAAAAATAAATAAAAAAAATTTCACCCACAATTAACCCCTTAAGGACTCAGCTCTATTTCACCTTAAGGACTTGGCCATTTTTTGCAAATCTGACCAGTGTCACTTTAAGTGCTGATAACTTTAAAACACTTTGCCTTATCCAGGCCATTCTGAGATTGTTTTTTAGTCACATATTGTACTTCATGACACTGGTAAAATGAAATTAAAAAAAATCATTTTTATTTATAAAAAATACTAAATTTACCAAAAATTTGTAAAAAAATTGCAAATTACCAAGTTTCAATTTCTCTACTTCTATAATACATAGTAATACATCTAAAAATAGTTATTACTTTATATTCCCCATATGTCTACTTCATGTTTGGATAATTTTGGGAATGATATTTAATTTTTTGGGGATGTTACAAGACTTAGAACTAAGTTTAGAAGCAAATCTTCCCAATTTTTAGGGACCAGTTCAGGTCTGAAGTCACTTTGCGAGGCTTACATAATAGAAACCACCCAAAAATGACCGCATTCTATAAACTACACCCCTCAAGGTATTCAAAACTGATTTTACAAACTTTGTTAACCCTTTAGGTGTTCTACAAGAATTAATGGAAAATAGAGATACAATTTCAAAATTTCACTTTTTTGGCAGATTTTCCATTTTAATAATTTTTTTCCAGTTAGGGTTAACAGCCAAAACAAACTCAATATTTATGGCCCCGATTCTGTAGTTTACAGAAACACACTATATGTGGTCGTAAACCGCTGTACGGGCACACGGCAGGGCGCAGAAGGAAAGTAATGCCATACGGTTTTTGGAAGGCAGCTTTTGCTGGACAGTTTTTTTTGACACCATGTCCCATTTGAAGCCCCCCTGATGGACCCCTAGAGTAGAAACTCCATAAAAGTGACCCCATCTAAGAAACTACACCCCTCAAGGTATTTAAAACTGATTTTACAAACGTTGTTAACCCTTTAGGTGTTCCACAAGAATTCATGGAAAATAGAGATACAATTTCAAAATTTCACTTTTTTTGGCAGATTTTCCATTTTAATAATTTTTTCCAGTTCCAAAGCAAGGGTTAACTGCCAAACAAAACTCAATATTTATGGCCCTGATTCTGTAGTTCACAGAAACACCCCATATGTGGTCGTAAACTGCTGTACGGGCACACGCAGAAGGAAAGGAATGCCATACGGTTTTTGGAAGGCAGATTTTGCTGGACTGTTTTTTTTTTACACCAATTTTCAAAAACCCACTTTTTAAGGACCAGTTCAGGTCTGAAGTCACTTTTCGAGGCTTACATAATAGAAACCACCCAAAAATGACTCCATTATAGAAACTACACCCCTCAAGGTATTCAAAACTGATTTTACAAATGTTGTTAACCTTTTAGGTGTTCCACAAGAATTAATGGAAAATAGAGATACAATTTCAAAATTTCACTTTTTTGGCAGATTTTCTATTTTAATATTTTTTTTCTAGTTACAAAGCAAGGGTTAACAGCCAAACAAAACTCAATATTTATGGCTCTGATTCTGTAGTTTACAGAAACACCCCATATGTGGTCGTAAACTGCTGTGCGGGCACATGGCAGGGCGCAGAAGGAGAGGAATGCCATACGGTTTTCGGAAGGCAGATTTTGCTGGACTGGTTTTTTGACACCATGTCCCATTTGAAGCCCCCCTGATGCCCCCCTAGAGTAGAAACTCCAAGAAAGTGATCCCATTTTAGAAACTACGGGATAGGGTGGCAGTTTTGTTGGTACTAGTTTAGGGTACATATGATTTTTGGTTGCTCTATATTATACTTTTTGTGAGGCAAGGTAACAAGAAATAGCTGTTTTGGTACCGTTTAAATTTTTTGTTATTTACAACATTAATCTGACAGATTAGATCATGTGATATTTTTATAGACTAGGTTGTCAAAGATGTGGCGATACCTAAAATGTATACTTTTTTTTTATTTATGTAAGTTTTACACAATGATTTCTATCTTTTAGTGTTTCCATAGTCTGAGAGCCATAATTTTTTCAGTTTTTGGGCGATTACCTTGGGTAGGGTATGATTTTTGCGGGATGAGATGATGGTTTTATTGGCACTATTTTGGGGTGCATGTGACTTTTTGATCGCTTTCTATTACACTTTTTGCGATGTAAGGTGACAAAAAATGGCTCTTTTTGCACCGTTACGGTATTTACCTGAGGGGTTAGGTCATGTGATATTTTTATAGAGCAAGTTATTACTGACGCTGCGATACCTAATATGTATACTTTTTTTTATTTATGTAAGTTTTACACAATGATTTTATTTTTCAAGCAAAAAAAAATATGTTTTAGTGTTTCCATAGTCTGAGAGCCATAATTTTTTCAGTTTTTGGGCGATTACCTTGGGTAGCGTATGATTTTTGCGGGATGAGATGACGGTTTTATTGGCACTATTTTAAGGTGCATATGACTTTTTGATCGCTTGCTATTACACTTTTTGTGATGTAAGGTGACAAAAAATTGTTTATTTAGCACAGTTTTTATTTTTTATTTTTTACGGTGTTCATCTGAGGGGTTAGGTCATGTGATATTTTTATAGAGCTGGTCGATACGGACGCGGTGATACCTAATATGTATACTTTTTTTTATTTATGTAAGTTTTACACAATAATATCATTTTTGAAACAAAAAAAAAATCATGTTTTAGTGTCTCCATATTCTGAGAGCCATAGTTTTTTCAGTTTTTAAGCGATTATCTTAGGTAGGGTCTCATTTTTTGCGGGATGAGATGACGGTTTGATTGGTACTATTTTGGGGTGCATATGATTTTTTGATCGCTTGCTATTACACTTTTTGTGATGTAAGGTGACAAAAAAATTGTTTATTTAGCACAGTTTTTATTTTTAATTTTTTACTGTGTTCATCTGAGGGGTTAGCTCATGTGATATTTTTATAGAGCCCGTCGATACGGACGCGGCGATGTCTAATATGTATACTTTTTTTTCTTTTCCCTATTTTTTCCCTATTTTTTTTTTACTTTATTTGGGGAAAATGACGTTTTTGTTTATTTTTACTCGAAACTTTTAATTTTTTGGGGTGAAAACTCTATTTTTTTCAACTTTGTTTTTACTTTATTTTTTGTCCCACTTTGGGACTTCAACTTTTGGGGGTCTAATCCCTTTTACAATGCATTCCAATACTTCTGTATTGGAATGCATTGGCTGTATGAGTAATACTGTGAGTATTAGGCCCCTTTCACACGGGCGAGTATTCCGCGCGGGTACAATGCGTGAGTTGAACGCATTGCACCCGCACTGAATCCTGACCCATTAATTTCTATGGGGCTGTGCACACGACCGGTGATTTTCACGCATCACTTGTGCGTTGCGTGAAAATCGCAGCATGCTCCTCTTTGTGCTTTTTTCACGTACATAGAAATGAATGGGGTTGCGTTAAAATCGCAAGCATCTGCAAGCAAGTGCGGATGCGGTGCAATTTTCACGCAAGGTTGCTAGGTGACGATCGGGATGGGGACCCGATCATTATTATTTCCTCTTATAACATGGTTATAAGGGAAAATAATAGCATTCTGAATACAGAATGCATAGTAAAATAGGGCTGGAGGGGTTAAAAAAATTATAATAATAATTTAACTCACCTTAATCCACTTGTTCGCGCAGCCGGCATCTCTTCTGTCTTCATCTGTGAGCAATAGGACCTTTGATGACGTCACTACGCTCATCACATGATCCATCACCATGGTGATGGATCATGTGATGAACCATGTGATGAACGCAGTGACGTCATCAAAGGTCCTATTGCTCACAGATGAAGACAGAAGAGATGCCAGCTGCGCGAACAAGTGGTTTAGGTGAGTTAAATTTTTATTTTTTTATTTTTTAACGCCTCCAGCCCTATTTTACTATGCATTCTGTATTCAGAATGCTATTATTTTCCCTTATAACCATGTTATAAGGGGAAATAATACAATCTACACTACAACTAACCCAAACCTGAACTTCTGTGAAGAAGTTCGGGTCTGGGTACCACAGTCGGTTTTTTATCACGCGCGTGCAAAACACATTGCACCCGCGCGACCTAATCCGGACACGCTCGTCTGAAAGGGGCCTTACTCATACAGCTTCTGGCCTGTGAAATCCAGGGGGCTGGATTTCACAGGCTCGTCACCGGAAGGCAGCGCAGATGCCTAAGGAAGGCATCGCGCTGTCTTCCATGCCATCGGGTCCCCCCTACAGCCGCATGGGGACCCGATGGCACCTTCGATCACCGCCGCCGCATAAGGTAAAAGCCGCAAACCGCAGGTCTGAATTGACCTGCGGTTTGTGTTGTGACAGGATGCCCGCTGAATGATTTCAGCGCAAATTCTGTTACGATCATCGTCCGCAGCGCCGCAATCTAGTTTTAAACTTAGGACGTACCGATATGCTCTGGATCCTTAAGGACTCGGCAAACATGGCGTACCGGTACGTCCTAAGTCCTTAAGGGGTTAAATTGATGGATTTAACAGATTTTCTTTCACTATCACATATGCAGTGCAGGGCGCAAATGTACTTTTTAGCAAAAAATTATTTATTTGTCCCCCCAGAATCTAACAGATGGATTTACTGAATGGATTACACTCACATATGCAGCACAGGGGTACTTTACAGAAGAAAAATTTTAATATGTCACCCCCTGGGTTCCTGAACTCACAGACGGATTACCGATATTATTTTCCCTTCCCCTGACTCATATGCAGTGCAGGTGCACTTAAAAAATGGGTATATGTTGCCCACTGAACTAAAAGAACAGGATTCAATTATTGTCCCCGGCACATATGCAGTGCTGGTGCACTGAACTTGCACAAAATGGCCGCCAACGCCCACCTAACTAACAGACGGATAAAACTTTTTTTTCTGTGTCACTAGGCTCAGGACAGGGTACAACAATGTTGCATTGCACCCACAAAAAAAAATAAAAAAATTGCCGTAGATCGCAGAGTTAACAACAAGTTCTGATATCAGATTATTTCCTATTCTCTCCCTCACAGCAGCAGAATCCTATCCCTACACTAGTAAGAGCAGAGTGACGTGCGGCACTACGTGACTCCAGCTTATATAGAGGCTGGGTCACATGCTGCACTGGCCAATCACAGCCATGCCATTAGTAGACATGGCTGTAATGGGTTCTAAGGGCACACGAGTTAAACACTTGTTGATTGACTGCCCTGCAGCCTTTCAAAAAGCTCCAGGAAAGCGCAGAACACCAAACTCAAACTTTTACAGAAAAGTTCGGGTTCGGGTCCGGGGTCAAAAAATCGTAAAAGTTTGGGATCGCTCAACCCTAGTCACATATAATGCCCTCGCATATATGCCCTTTGCATATAATGTTTTACAGGGATAGCTCACATGCAGGCCTTGCATATAATTTTTTAGAGGGTCAGCACACCTGCAGGCCCTCGCATATATTTTTTTGAGGGTCAGCTCAGCTGCAGGCCCTCGCATATAATTTTTTAGAGGGTCAGCTCACCAGCAGGCCTTCACCTACAATATTTTACAGGGTCAGCTCACCGGCAGGCCCACACCTCAAATCTTTTACAGGGTCTGCTCACCTGAAGGCCCTCGCATTTAATTTTATAGAGGGTCAGCTCACCTGCATGCCCTCGCATATAATATTTTACAGGGTCAGCTCACCTGAAGGCCCTTGCATACAATGTTTCAGAGGGTCAGCTCACCAGCAGGCCCCCACCTAAAATCTTTCATAGGGTCAGCTCACCAGCAGGCCCGCACCTCAAATCTTTTACAGGGTCAGCTCACCAGCAGGCCATCGCATATAATTTTTTACAGGGTCAACTCACCTGCAGGCCTTCACCTACAATCTTTTACAGGGTCAGCTTACCAGCAGGCCCTCGCATATAATTTTTTACAGGGTCAGCTCACCTGCAGGCCTTCACCTAAAATCTTTTACAGGGTCAGCTCATCTGCAGGCCCTCACCTAATTATACCTAATAGGAAATTTGCACGCATGCTGCCTTGCTTGTATGTGGTAGCCATAGCTGTTTCTCTAGCTCCCTCTCCGGAATCGAACCATGGTCTACATGGTTTGGGTTGAAAATAACATCGAAAGTTAATAGGGCAGACATCCGAATGGATCGTCGCCATCACGGGGACGTGCGATCATCCCCAGGTTATCTAGAGCAGTGTTTCCCAACCAGTGTGCCTCCAGCTGTTGCAAAACTACAACTCCCAGCATGCCCGGACAGCCTTTGGACTCAATGACAGCCTTTGATGGTTTGGGGTGAGCTGGACCGCAGAGTGAAGGCAAAAGGGACAACAAGTGCTAAGCATCTCTGGGAACTCCTTCAAGACTGTTGGAAGACCATTTCAGGGGACTACCTCTTGAAGCTCATCAAGAGAATGCCAAAAGTGTGCAAAGCAGTAATCAAAGCAAAAGGTGGCTACTTTGAAGAACCTAGAATATGACATATTTTCAGTTGTTTCACACTTGTTTGTTATGTGTATAATTCCACATGTGTTAATTCATAGTTTTGATGCCTTCAGTGTGAATCTACAATTTTCATAGTCATGAAAATAAAGAAAACTCTTTGAATGAGAAGGTGTGTCCAAACTTTTGGTCTGTACTGTATATATATATAATTACTGTAATTACTAATATATATATATATATATATATATATATACACACACACACACCACATATTTATACATACATTATATATATATACATATACATATCTAATATATAAAGCTGAGTGTATGTATGTCCGCTAAAGGAATCCGCACCGTCGCATTTACAATCACGAAATTTGGTACACAGGTACATCAGGTGTCCGGGAAGGTTTTCGACCAGGTCTCAGCTGTCTAGGATGTACCGTTCCTGAGATATTCCCAAAAAATGCATTAGCCAATAGAAGCTTGGTCACATGACCCTTATCAGCCAATAGAAGCTCTCAGGTCCTTCAGCCTCCACATACAGATTTACTCCAGGTTTCCATAACAACACAGCCATTTTTCTTCACTGCTGTAGGTCAGCTTTAAAAGGAAATCTGTCACCAGGAAAATTGCTATTGAAGTAAAGCCATGGCCTAATAGCACTTAGTATTTCAAGACGTGTTTTTGTTCCAGCAATAGATGTTTTTATCCTCTGAAAATGCAGTTTATTTGATATGCAAATGAGCCAGTAAGGTGCCCAGAGGGGCGTCACTCTTGCAGGAAGGAGCCCAGACACGAGCCCTGCCATAATATGTCCACCCTCAAAAAACTTAAAACCCTGCCCGCAGGTCCAGCTAAGCCACGCCCACCCACTCCTGAGACGGCAGGGATTGAAAAAATGAAGGTAAAAATCAACTTCTCTCAGCTGCAGGGGTGGGAGAGAGGGTGACTTTCTCCCTGCAGCTCACACTCACTTAGGCTCCACTACACTTAGGCTCCATTCAGATGTCTGTAGTGTATTGCGGATCCGCAAATTGCGGATCAGCAATACACCCAGCCGGCACCCCTATAGAAATGCCTATTTTTGTCCGCAATTGCGAACAAGAATAGGACATACTCTATTTTTTTCCAGAGCTGCAGACCGGAAGATCAGGGCTGCGATCCGGAATGAATGGGTCCGCACCTGTTCCGCATAATTGCGGAATGGATGCGGACCAATTCTACAGACGTATTAATAGACCCTTAGAGTGAGCTGTTCAAAATGACACGCCCCTGATCCGGTTAGGCCACGCCCATTCACACTCCTCAGGCGACTGAGATTGAAAAAATGAAGTTATAAATCAACTTCTAGGTCCAGCTAAGCCATGCCCCTATCTGGTTAGTCCACGCCCCTCCACTCCTTAGCCAACAGGGATTTAAAAAATGAAGGTAAAAATCAACTTCTGTCAGCTGCAGAGGTGGGAGGGAGGGTGACTTTCTCCCCGCAGATCACACTCAGAGAGCACAGTGCTGCTGTCTTAGACTGAGCTGTTCAAAAGGCCACTCACCCGATCCAGTAAAGGCCACTGTTAAGGGGGCGGGCCCCTGTAGAGGTCACTGTCAAGGGGGTGGTATGCTGTTAAAGTCTCTGTCAAAGGGGAAGGCTGCTGTAAAGGTCAAAGTTAAGGGGTGAGCTGCTGTGGAGGTCACTTTTTTGGGGGCGGGGTGCTGTAGATGTCACTGTTATAGTGGATAGTGTTGATATCTATTAACGAGAACGAGATTAAATATATCCGAGCGTAGCCAGGTCCTTCAGCTAGTACTATTATATATATGATAAACACATACATATTTATACATACATATACATATATATATTTTAGTAATTACACATTTTATTTTGTGCCATACATTTTTTACAATTACTAAAAAACATATAAAATATAAAAAATGTATTTAGTCTCTATTTCTGAAATGTATCTGCCGGGATTTGAACTCACAACCTTAAGTAATACTTACTGATACAAAAACTACTATGAGGTTTTTCCAGCATAGTTTATCATTAGCATATTTAGCCCAGTGGTTAGGATTCTTGCCTCTAATGCAAAAGGTTGTGAGTTCAAATCCTGGCAGATGCATTTCAGTAATAGAAACTAAACTGAATTTATATGTTTTTTAGTAATTGTAAGAAATGTATGGTACAAAGTAGATGTAATTACTAAAATATAATATATATATATATATATATATATATAAAATCCCAAATACTGCAGCAGCACAGTCAGACGTTGTGCACTGGGTGCAATTCCTCACAGAGGCCGGCCCCTCCTCCAAGATATATACTTTACAAATGATGAGGCAGCACTTCCAGCTTTAAGGTGACAGGGTGAAGACCCCAAAAGACTTTAATCCGGCAACGTTTCGGCCTGCTCAATGAGGCCTTTATCAAGCTACATAACAGTGTATACAACCAGGTATATATACCCACAATCCAATACAAAATAATTACAATCCGTGATTACACATGTCATCAATCAGGTCACATGATCTCCAACTCCATCGTCACGTGACATTTGTGCATAATAAACATTTGCAAAAGAGTCATACAAAGATATAAAAATTACAAATAGTGATCATCCTTGATTACAATAGATATGTGCATTTCAATCAATATATGTATGTACATCTATTTTAAAAAGAGTTTATGTCCCCTGCATACACAACTCCAAGATGTACATAAAGTGCTTAAGTGCTCCGTGCATAAAGAGTTAAAATCTTTTATTTGTGATGCAGCTGCATCATATCTAAACTTAAAATCAACCTGTTGGAGCTCACCATTCATGGACCCATAGAACAAACCGGCGTTGGCGTCCCTCAGTCTGCAGCGCGCATGCTCCGGGTCAGACGTCACTGGTCCCGCCCCCTACGTTGCCGCGCCCCTACATGCCAACTCCATGGACCGCAGCGTCATCCAATGGAGCGCATCGCAGGACCAACAGCAACGAGGGGAGGAGGGCCAGGTCATGTGACACAGAAAAACGTCACGCTACATCGGAGGGCGTGTTCATGCTCCGGGTCAGACGTCACTGGTCCCGCCCCCCACGTTGCCGCGCCCCTACGTGCCAACTCCATGGACCGCAACGTCATCCAATGGAGCGCATCGCAGGAACAACAGCAAAGGGGGGAGGAGGGCCAGGTCATGTGACACGGCCTAGCATCACTCAACATCCGAGGGCGTGTTCATGCTCCGGGTCAGACGTCACTTGTCCCGCCCCCAACGTCGCCGCG
Source organism: Bufo bufo (assembly GCF_905171765.1). Taxonomy (NCBI): domain Eukaryota; kingdom Metazoa; phylum Chordata; class Amphibia; order Anura; family Bufonidae; genus Bufo; species Bufo bufo. Next base: position 199,686,319 of record NC_053393.1, read on the forward strand.
CCCCTACGTGCCAACTCCATGGACCGCAGCGTCATCCAATGGAGCGCATCGCAGGGACAACAGCATAGGAGGGAGAAGGGCCAGGTCATGTGACACGGCGAAAACACCTCGCTGCATCAGAGGGCGTGTTCAGTGTCCAAGAAGATATTAAATATCTCAATGCGGACAATCGCGGAGGTGCCTGTAGTAACAGTGCGCAACCTTGCATGCTACAATAAATCTACAACCTCAGTGCATAAAGGGCGGACGGGGTGGAAAAAATGAACTCGGCCCCCAGCCAGAGGCGATCCCATCTCCTCCACCGGGTCCCCAACTGTCAAAATCATTATATGTGCAATTACAATGGGACAAACCCTTCCCATCTATCTGCACCGCGAACTCTGACATCAGTATATATCCACTCGCTATCCGGCTTGTGGCAAGTGAACATCGTATATCAACTGATGTAGTTCGCTAGTTATAAAATAATTTATCGAGGTCAATAGACACATTGCGCATCAAGTCGCCCACTTGGACACACATCCGCCACTGTCCATCTAATCTCCTCACTATGGTCACTTCATTCACCGGCGTGTTCAAGGGTCCATAGGCGGCTCCATGTAATGAAACAGATAAAGGGTCATTGGGCTCATCTACAGATTTATCTGAAATAGATGAAAAAATGTATCAACTTATAAACAATGTGTTAGATTCAAGAAAGAGTGTACACTGTTACATATCCCCCACACCAAACAAAATGGAAGAGGACCCCCACGTCCGGCAAGCTAACTGCACATCTATTATCCACATAGTTCCCATCTGCATTCTGCATTGAGGCCATCAGGCTTCAATGTATGTAACCTGTGTATCCACATAATCTCACGTTGTTTGAGAAGCTTTTCCCTGTTACCTCCCCTTTTCAGTGGTGGGATATGATCTATCACCCTGAATTTGAGGTCCTTCTCCCTGTGTCCAGCTTCAATAAAGTGCTTGGGCACAGGAAGATCTTTCCTCTTTTGGCGAATAGAATATCTGTGATAGTTCATCCTGGTCTTGACATCACATATGGTCTCCCCTACATAAAAAAGATTGCAGGGGCAAGACAAGAGATAGACCACATATGAGCTATCACAGGTTAGAAAGTGCCGTATGTCAAACTGCGTATTTAATACTGGGTGTGTGAATTTCTCCCCTTTTAGCATATAGCTGCAGTTAACACAGCTCAAACACGGATAACATCCGTATTTTTTGTGACCTATATACGTCTGGACTTTAGCCTTATCACCAGCCACCTGTTATGTAGCTTGATAAATGCCTTATTGAGCAGGCCGAAACGTTGCCGGATTAAAGTCTTTTGGGGTCTTCACCCTGTCACCTTAAAGCTGGAAGTGCTGCCTCGTCATTTGTAAAGTATATATATATATATATATATATATAGTAATTACTAGAAAAAAATTATTATATATATATATATATATATATATATATGTATTAAGGCAGATTGCCTGGATTTGTGGGAGGGGCTGAGGTCCGCCTCCAGCCTATTTAGGGCACTCCCCTTACCTGGCTCCTGCATCATTGAGGTCTGAGCTTTGGAGAGAGGAGGTCGCTTGTGGAGTGTCTGGAGAGTTGCCTGCGAGTCGCTGAATTCCTGGGAGTTTTTTCGTTGCCATCAGTTCTGGATTTGGAGCATTTCGGTTCTATTTTTCCGGCTTTACTCAGGTTCACTGTGGGTCACGTTTGCCCGTTAAACTGCGAGTCATCTATACGGTACAGCCGGGGCCTCACGGTTGCCCCCTGTACCGGTTCAATTCATTTCACCAAACGCTGCACCAATGTCACTGTCTCATACAAGTCACCAGTATTTCATTTCTGTCACGCCTTGTTCAGGCACAATTTGTCTACATGGTACCACCATTCCGGTCAGCACCCCTGCGGCAAGCATGCAGTCGGTTCCTGGGCAATCCCCCATTTCTGTTCATTTCGTTTCACCGAACGCTGCAAATGTCACAGCTTTCTCGCCCAGGTCACCAGCATTTCATTTCTGTCATGTCTTGTTCATGCGTAAATTTATCTACACCGTATCACCACTCCGGTCAACACCCCTGCGGCATGCAGGCAGTGGTTTCTGAGTCATCCACACGGTACAGCCGGGGCCTCACGGTTGCCCCTGTACCGGTTCATTTCTTTTTCATCATACGCTGCACCAATGTCACGGTTTTCTTATACAAGTCACCAGTATTCATTTCTGTCACACCTTGTTCATGCGCAATTTGTCCACACCGTACTACCATTCCGGTCAACACCTCTTTAGCATGCGGCATGGTTTCTGGCCTAATCCCCCATTTCTGTTTCATTTCATAGACGCTGCGCTAATGTCACGGCTTTCTCACAGTCACCAGCATCTCTTTTTGTCATGTCTCGTTCAGCAATCTTCCCACAGGCACAACACTGCGGTCAGCACCCCTGGGGTCCAGGCTCGTTCCCCATTTCTTTTTCAGTCCATATCACCCCACAATCATCCACATTCATGCCCCCCCCCCTCCTCATGTTCATGTGCACGGCTGCAGGAGCACAAATGCGTATGAGTTATTTCATACGGTACAGCAGGGCCTCACTTCATCAATGCGCACCAATGTCACGGTTTTCATGTAAGTCACCAGCATTCATTTCTGTCACACCTGTTTCATGCATATTCATTCACAAACCGCACCACCATTCCGGTCAACAGCTCTGGCAGCATGCGACCAATGGTTCGTGGATTAAATCCCCCCCTTTTTTTTCCATGGTTCTTTTCACACACACTGCATCCATGTCACGGCTGCTCGCAGCAATCACCGGCAGCTCATTGCTCATGCCTATTCTGGCGTCTCCCCACAGGACCGTCACTCCGGTCAGCCCCCTGATGGTTCCAGCCCCATTCCCCATTTCTGGGTTTCACCCCTCAAACATCCAACATTCATGCCCTCCCCCCCCCCTCCCCTCCCCTACCCTCCCCTCCCTCCCCTCCTCGTTTTCCAGGTACACAGCACAGGGGCCAGCTGCGGTACACCCGGCACACCCCCCATTCATTTCAAACTTCACTGGGCTTGCCGCGGCGCGGATATCCCCTCCCCACCGCCTCCTGCCTGTTTGCCACTCCTCCTGGGGCCTGGTCTGCGCATGCGCGGCCGGGGTTCTGCGCATGCGCGGCGATTTCATCGGCGCATGCGCGGTGTCCCGGCGGCCGTGGAGGGACTCCGGACGAATGGGTTCAAAATAAATGGCTTTCATTTTTCCTATGCTCCAAAATGTCACTCCTTACAAACAGTCACATAATCCTCCAAGCATGTTCCACATGATTCATTTTCACTTCACCAACAACGTTCATGCCCCCCCCCCCCCCCCGGTCATTTAGGTGCGCTGTCACGGGGGCCAGCGGCGGTGCAACCTGCCCCCCCCCCTCCACTGGGCTTACCGCTGCCCTGACATCCCCTCCCCACCACCTCCTGCCTGGTTACCGCTCCTCCTGCCGCGCGGTCTGCGCATGCGCGGCCGGGGTTCTGCGCATGCGCGGCGATTCCGTCGGCGCGTGCGCGGTGTCCCGGCGGCCGTGCGCGCCGCTTCTGTTGCGGGGGGGCGCCGTCGGACGGCAGGGGAGCCTTCCAGCACGCCCCTTACAGTCATATAACACCCCAGCAGCCCACACAAAGAAAAGAAAAATAAATAAATAAAAAAACGCCATCAAACACCTTTTGGAATAAACATGCAGATTATAAGCCAGGCCCTCTTGTCCAAAATCAATGTATGATCTTATAAATGCTCTTCTGGCTGAAAGGGCATAACTTCCCATACACACACTCAGCTGCAAAGAGACTGTCTCAAAAGGGTTCTTCACCTTTTTGCTAACAATGATCTACCCTTTGGATAGGTCATCAGCTTAAAAAAAAATAAAATAATAATAATAATAATAATAATAATGGAAGCACTGGGGGGAGGAGTCATCGTCTGGTCATCCGAAAAAAAAAAAAAAAATATATATATATATTATAATTGTTTCATCATAATCAATAAATAGGTGGGAATTGCAGGGACACGGTCCAAATGTTCCATTAAATTGCCGGCACGCGCTTTCCGCCTGGGCATGGCCACACGGCACGCACTGGTCTCTTTTCACACCAGGCGCAAGCTGTCGTTTCATGAACAACCGCCATGATCCTCCCGGTCGTGTATATGTACCATATGCATTAGCACATTTCATCACACTATTTTATGTCTACCCTCCCCCTTTCTTTTTTCAGGCGATCAACCTATATTGTATTTTGCACTACCATGTATCCGGAGAATTTTTCTTACCACCAGGTACGTTCACCTGCTCATTAACAAAAGTCTTCCTTACATTTCGAATAATCCCGTTAGGGTCAGCGTGCTGGCTTTAGGGGCACCATCATCCCACTAGGTTACCCCCTTCTTGGCTTCGCCAGCAGTTAGTGGTCCCGCGAGGCCGACACCCCGCCTCAAACGTACAGAGGCACCCGCCCAACGCGCCACCTCGTTAGTAAGCCGCCTCGCGTGTTGCATAGAGAGGGCCTCACCTGTCACTCCCTTCCCCTAGTCCTGTCTTACAGTCACCGAGAGGCCAACGCTCCTGCCACTACCACAAGTGGCCTCAGTAACCCCTCGCGCCAAATCATAGGTAGAGCCTCTCAACCCACTTGGCAATTAGCAGGGCCTTATCTGTCACCATGCAAGTATAATTTTTTCGCCGTCCGGCCTAGCTAGCCAGCACGATCCTGTGTTTCCCCAAGCTAATCAACTGTTTTGTTTTACTATATCTCTGGAAGGGAAAGAGAACTTCTCCCTACCTGGCACCCCTGCTAGATCCGTCACTGCTACCCAGGGAGACGGTCTAGCCAGTCCAGCACCCATCAGATCCTGGGCAATCCCGCACATAACGACGGAGTCAAGGTGACGGCATGTTCCCTTCCCCGCCACGGCGAGGGAAGCAGAGCTTTTCCGGCTGCTGCGCACGCCAATCGATAACAGGGAGGCAGGGGAGGACCTAGCCAGTCCAGCACAGGGGATATACATACCATGCTGTCCTCCCTAAATGTCATCCATGTCTAAAGTCAACGCCAGGTTGGAGAGGCTGGAATCGGTCACTGCGACCCTCTCCTTGGCGGGGCCACCACCGGCAGCGTCACCAGCCGGATTGCCAGTGATCACGTCGACCGTTAGCCTGGAGGACCAAGAAGTCAGCCCGACGCACATAATACCGGAGGAGGAACCGGGGGTACCCATCGCCACCAAGAAGACAGAAGGGCCAGACACGGTCATCACCTTTCCTGGGTACCCAGTTGGATTCAGCCAGTTTGCCATCCGGGAAGATCCAGGACATTCTCGCCCACATAGGCAACTACCTTCAACTCAGCACCGGCAACCGCAAAGAACTGCAGTCCCTGCTGGGCTCCCTGATCTTTGCCATGCGCATCCACCTCAGTGTCGCTCATTTATATCACGGCTCCTGCACCTCTCCCCTTTTCCTACACGACTCGCACAGGTTGTCCCTGGATGCCCACGCTGCAGGCAGGTCTGGGCATGTGGGGGAGATTTCTGTCCACCTGGAATGGCGGGAGCTTGTTTCTCCCTCAGCCGTCGGACTCTTCCCCCTCTATCTGGTCAGATGCGGCATCTACCACAGGCTTCGCGGCCATTTTTGGGAACGATTGGCTGTGGGGCAGCTGGCCTCCTGCGGTCCGGGGTTTGGAAGGATTCTCCACTGCCTCAGCGCTTTTCAAGATCTACCCCATCGTGGCGGCGGCCGTAGCATGGGGTCATTCATGGGCAACATGTCGGTCCGGTGCTATTCAGACAACCATACGACCTGCCAGTTCATCAACAGGATTGTTCCAAATCTCTCACAATCGTGAGGTTTCTGCGGAGACTTCCTTGGTTGGCCGCTTGCAATATTTTCTTCTTGCATTGTTTCCATGTCCCGGGGGTGGGCAATACGGCAGCTGACAGTCTGTCTCGCGTCAAATTTCAGGCATTTCATCAAGCTCTCCCATCAGCGTCACCCACGGCCTCCATCACTCCATCATTTCAAACAGCTCATTCTGGATTAGAAGGCATCATGCGGCATAGCCAGTCTTTGTCCCGCTTAGCACTATCAGACGATACACATAGAACATACGACAGAGCGTTCACACTATTCAACAGGTCCTGTTGGAACACAACATCACGCACCCTTTTTGTCATGACGTCTCTTCCGGGGTTGGCTTCTTTTTGCCACCTCAAACTCATGTCATACAACACCATCAAACCATATCTCACTGGCATTTCAACATCATATGCAATCATACACCCCAATAACATCAGCTTCATGTCCTCGCACCAGATCAAATCCATACTCAGAGGTATTCAGGAAACGGAACCCGCACGTCCAGCCCAGAGGCTACCCATAATCAATCATATCTTCAAAGCATTATCCGACTTACTGGACGCCACGCCTCTGGAAACAGATACCAACTCCATCATCAATACGGCATTTACTTGACCTTTTACGGATTCCTGAGTTCCGGGAAATTCACTACAGCCTCCACGACCCGAACCTCACCTTGTCTTCTTGTCTCCCACTTGTCAAACACATGGTTCACTACATCCTGTCCTTACCTCACTCCAAGAATAGTCAGCACTTACCCGTCAACATTTCATATTACCACACGCACAACAGATGGTGTCCAGTCAGGGTCCTGGATGCTCACAATCAGCGTCACAAGTTCTACCCTCTCAACCGCTACTTCAACTACATGGTTCGGTACTCACCACCACCACCACCTTCATGACCCATGTCGGGTCATCCCTCACACAACTAGGCCTCAACGCAGCCAACTACTCAGGGCACTCCTTTCGCATTGGAGCCATGTCCACGGCCTCCAGTGCCAACATCCTCACTCATGGCATCAGGGGATTGGGGCGCTGGGAGTCATCCGCTTACGCGCAATACATTCCCCAATCCAACACAAGAGTTTAAGAGTGGCTTTCCAAAACATGTCGGGTTAAGCTATTGATACATCAATTGGCTACAATAAACTGGTTATTTCCATTTTTGCCCTCTTCTTTCTCAGGCCTACCTCATCCTCGGTTTCGGCACACCACAACCGACTGCACTCATTACCTGCTTTCCCAGGGCTCTTCACTGTACTACCGTAAGCCCCTTACACAAGTATTAAGGCAGATTGCCTGGATTTGTGGGAGGGGCTGAGGTCCGCCTCCAGCCTATTTAGGGCACTCCCCTTACCTGGCTCCTGCATCATTGAGGTCTGAGCTTTGACCCTCCCACCACTCCACTCATTTACAACTCATTTCTTCCATATCTTTTCCTTGGGTAGGCCCTCTTCTTTCTCAGGCCTACCTCATCCTCGGTTTCGGCACACCACAACCGACTGCACTCATTCCCTGCTTTCCCAGGGCTCTTCACTGTACTACCGCAAGCCCCTTACACAAATATACACATACACACATATATACTATATATATATATATATATTTATATATATATTAGAAAGATAAGGCAGCATTTCGGTCTTCCAGTGAATAAGTGGATACTTTATTACACCCAACAGCAATGCAGCATTTCAGCTCTCTCAATAGGGCCTTTGTCAAGCTAGTGATAGTAGTGCCTAAACATGTATAAATAAAGCTGAATACATAAGTGTTGCATAATTGCTAATAAACATATTAAATAAATTACAAAGTGAATACATGATTGTGAATCAAAATTCATAAAGTTAAAAACTGATAAAAACATCAGGTGCTTCCAGTGATGACAGTGACAAATTGATACATAATCTTAATATCATAATATAGAGAATATACCATGATTACATACAATTAATTCATTAGTAATTAATAAAGTGCTCCTGTGCTAAATAAATAGTTAAAAAGGAACAGACCCTAACATGATCGTCTCCATGCGTCACGCTGTTGGCGTCCGACGATGTACACTGCGCATGCGTTCACAGGTGTCTCGCTCTCGCGAGACTTCCACCTGTCCCATGCCTGCGCACAACTCATGTACTTCCGGGACTCCCAATCAGGTATTGCGCATGCGCCAGCACGGATCCTGTAAACATCGGATCCCTGTATCGTGCGCCTGCGCCATGCAACCAGGATCCCTGTCCACAGGACGCGTCGCACACCGTGTGAAGAGATCCACTCAAAACTAATACAGGACCGGCCCTGGCACACAAAAGAGCTATAATAGATGCATTGTGTGCAGATGTATAGTATATACAGCAGTGTACAGTTATGTGAGGTACGAGGTATAATACATGCAGTGTGTACAGGTATATAGTATATTCCCTAGTGTTCTGATATGTGAGGTACAGGGTATAATATATGCTGTGTGTGAAGGTATATAGTATATACATTAGTGTACTGATATGTGAGGTATGGGGTAAAAAATATGCAGTGTGTACAGGTATATAGTATATACAGTAGTGTAATATGTGAGGTATGAGGTATAATAGATGCAGTGTGTACAGGTATATAGTAAATACAGCAGTGTATTGACAGCTCGTACCTCACATATCAATACACTGCTGTATATACAATATATCTGTACACACTTCATCTACTATACCTCATACCTAACATATTAGTACACTGTTGTATATACTATATATCTGTACACACTGCATATATTATACCTCACATATCAGTACACTGCTGTATATACCATATATCTGTACATATTGCATCTATAATACTGTGTAATATATGCAGTGTGAATATATATACACACAGAGCAGTGTATTGATGTGAGACATAGAAGATATAATACTGTAGATGCAGTGTTTACATAAATATATGGTCAGTTACACATTATGGTCAATGTTTGTGAGGTACATGAGGTAGTGGTCACTATAAGGGGGGGGTACTGAAGTATTATACATGAGTGAGTATTGAGTAAAAACAGGGCATGGGGGGGGGGGGGTAAATGACGAGATGTGGAGGACCTCCTCTTACCACTACATTCCAGTCTGTATGGATCAATGCAGAGCTGCTTGTGAACTTCTAATACTTGATGTTAGGGGTTGAAGGACCTGTGATGTCATCACAGGTCCTGGCAGATGTACCTTTCAAACCTAGGAACTACACCATTTTTGGTGCAGTTACTTTGCTTGATTCTGCAGGACCTGTGATGTTGAAGATAATGTCATCACAGGCCCTGGCAGATACACTGTCCTTTAGCTTTAGAAAGATAGACAGGAGCACTTAGGGGGCGGGGCCTCTCATCCACTTCGGGCCCCTTTTTCTCACGGGCCCCATAGCAGCTGCGTGGTCTGCCTATATGGTAGGCATGTGTCACGACAGGTGGGTAAGCGGGGAAACAACCAAACACAGGGAAAACCAACAGAACAAATGACTAGGCCCAAAAGCTAGGGAGAAAAGGGTCACCTCCTAGCGATCCCTAAAAGCTTTCCCTAGACAGCTGTGCCCATGTGCATACCCTTAGGTTGGATATGCACATGCCGTCGTGCCTAAATCTGAACACCGTGGGAAAACCCTAAGCAGCAGGGAAAAGGGAAGAGGCAACCTGCTTCTTCCAACCAGGAAGAAGCAAGCGTCTCCCTAGAGGCCTAGATAACACACACAAAGGGAAAGGAAGGAGAGGACTTATCTTTGAGCTGAGCTGGAGCAGACGATCCACCACAAATCAAGAGCTCCTAGAAAAGAACTATAACCTGCACAGGCCACTGGGGGAAGGAGGGATAAATAGCCTCACTAACGATGAAACCCAGTACACCTGAGGGAAGGTGGATCCAGCTCAAATCCAAATCGCAACAAACCAAGAAGTCAGACATGTGCAGCCAGTCTGACAGATCTCCGCACATTCACAGGGCAAGGTGTGACAGTACCCCCCCCTTCTATGGGTGACCTCCGGACATCCCGGACCAACCTTATCCGGGTGTGCCCTGTGAAAGGCCCTCACCAGGTGGCTAGCACTGACATCAGCAGCCGGAACCCACATTCTTTCCTCGGGACCGTATTACTTCCAGTGCACCAGGTACAGGAGGGAACCCCGAAGAACACATGAGTCGAGAATCTTAGAGATTTTAAACTCCAAATTGCCATCCACCAGGACAGGGTGGGTGGCAATGGAGATGGTTCCACAGGTTCCACATATTTCTTTTATAAAGACCTGTGAAACATATTATGGATCTTCCAGGTCTGCGGAAGATCCAGACGAAACGCCACTGGGTTGACAATCGCAGAGATTTTGTAAGGACCAATAAATCTTGGATCCAATTTCCAAAATGGTACCTTCAGTTTAATGTTTCTAGTGGACAACCACACCGAATCACCCACACACAGGTCCGGACCAGTCATACGTCTCCTGTCACCCATCCGTTTATATATTTCACCCATATTTTCTAAATTAACTTGGATCTTCCGCCAGATAGATGACAAGGCGGACGAGAATCTCTCCTCTTCTGGCATCCCAGAAGATCCAATCCCAGAAAAAGTACCAAACTGTGGGTGAAAACCATATGCACCAAAAAATGGCGACTTATCAGTGAACTCCTGTCTACGGTTATTCAAGGCAAACTCGGCTAGAGACAAGAACGAGGTCCAGTCATCATGGTTCTCAGCAACAAAACACCTCAAATAGGTCTCCAGGTTTTGGTTAGTGCGCTCTGTCTGACCATTCGTCTGGGGAAAAAAAGTCAAGGAAAAAGACAGTTGAATTCCCAGGCGAGAGCAGAACGCCCTCCAAAACCTGGAAACAAATTGTGTCCCCCTATCAGACACCACATCAGTGGGAATGCCATGTAGTTTCACAATGTTATCGACAAAAACCTGAGCGAGAGTCTTGGCATTGGGCAAGCTAGGCAACGGTACAAAGTGGGCCATCTTACTGAAGCGGTCCACTACCACCAAAATGACAGTTTTCCCAGAGGAACACAGAAAATCGGTAATAAAGTCCATGGACAAATGCGTCCAAGGACGAGACGGGATGGAAAAAGGAAGAAGGGATCCTGAAGGCCGAGTGTGAGCCACCTTCGCACGTGCACAGGTCTCACAAGTTGTCACATAACCCTCCACACTTTTGCGCAACCCTGGCCACCAGAATCTCCGGGAAATAAGATCTATGGTGGATTTGCTTCCAGGATGTCCCGAAAGGACCGTATCATGATGTTCCTTGAACACCTTGTATCGCAGTTCAGCAGGAACAAACAACTTGTCTGGAGGACAAGAATCAGGAGCCTCCTCCTGGGCCCCTCACACCTCCATCTCCAACTCGGTACAGAGCGGAAACCACCACCCCATCAGCCAAAATCGGAGCGGGATTCTCCAAATCACTCCCCCCAGGAATCTACGTGACAACGCATCTGCCTTGACGTTTTTAACCCCAAGGTGACCACAAAATTGAACTTAGTAAAAAACTGGCGCTTAGCAGACTGCAAGTAAGCCAAATTCTTGTGGTCAGTATATACCGTAATAGGATGAGTAGCCCCCTCCAATCAATGACACCATTCCTTAAAGGCCAATTTAATGGCCAGTAACTCTCTATCTCCCACATCATAATTTCTTTCAGCGGCCGAGAGCTTTCTGGAGAAAAAAGCACACGGACGCCATTTGCTAGGGGATGGACCCTTCGACAGAATTGCTCCGACCCCCACTTCTGATTCATCAACCTCCACGATAAACGGTTGAGACACATCAGGTTGCATCAGAATGGGAGCAAACGCAAAATATTTCTTAATAGCAGAAAAGGCCTGTAATGCCTCGTCCGACCAGAAAGAAAAGTCGGCGCCTTTTTTAGTCATATCTGTCAAAGGTTTTACAATGGTGGAATAATTCAAGATGAATTTTCTGTAGTAATTGGAAAAACGCAAAAACCACATCAGAGCTTTCTGATTCTCAGGCCGGTCCCATTCCAGTACCGTCCAGACCATTTCGGGGTCCATACGAAAACCAGAGTCAGAAAGCAGGTATCCTAAAAACGGTAGCTCCTGGACAGCAAATACATATTTTTCCAATTTTGCATACAATTTATTCTCCCGAAGGATCAACAACTCCTGTCTCATGTGATCCTGATGGGTCTCCAAATCGGTTGAGTAAATTAGTATATCATCAAGGTAAACAACAACAAACCTTCCCACTAAATAATGGAAAATATCATTCACAAATCGCTGAAAGACCGCTGGCGCATTAGTGTCACCGCCAGTTCTGTGAGAAGGTCTGTTAGACGTTCTTCTCTACCTCTTGCATGAGGTTCTTTGTTTTGGTTTCACTTTGTCATCTCTTTTCCTTCTCCCAGCTGTCATCTATTTACACTGATTGCCTCCCTTTATATTCCCTCTCATACTGCCTCACTTTGCGGTTTATACTACTTCCTGGATTGTGTTCACTGCTAGAGGCTACAACTGCTGGTTCCTCAGATAAGTATTTTCCTTTATTTGTGTTTCCGTGCTGGCTTGATTCTAGGTGACCCTGACTCCCTCCGTATTAAGTGCAGGGAGCTGGTGGTCGTGTCCCCGGTCGATATCATCCCTGGAGCTAGACTGCTAGGGTTTTCAGGTGTCACACAGTCTAGATACGTGGGCATGCAATTCTCTATCATAAAGATCTTTGCATGGGCATAGCAGTCAGGGCGAGCTCTAGGGGTTTTATAGGGCTCACCCATATGTTCCTTAGTTTGGGATCAAGTCAGTCGGATGTTTATTTATAACTTCCAGTTTTCTGCAACACCATCCGTGACATTATAAACTGCCAAAACCATCTTAAGCATGGATCCGGTTTCAGCCTTGATTGACCGCATGCAGGGTCTTTCACTGGAGGTAGCAGATGTCCGTAAAACTGTGTCTCAGTTTCAGGTGACCGGTTCTGCTTGAGTTCATGGAGTTTGTTCCGAATCTAAGATCTCGCTTCCGGATACATTCTCCGGGGGTAGTGAGAATTTTGTTCATTTTAGAGAGGCTTGCAAACTCCATTTTCGCCTACTTCCCCATTCCTCTGGTGATGAGGAGCAGAGGGTGGGGATCATCATCTCGCTGCTCAGGGATAACACTCAGTCTTGGGCCTTTTCGCTGCCGGTGGGGGCACTGCCCCTCCGATCGGTGGATGAATTTTTTGTAGCCCTGGGGTAGATATATGATGATCCGGATCGTATTGCTCTGGCTGAATCTAAACTGCATCTTTTATGCCAGGGTAAACAGTCCGCAGAGATATATTGTTCAGAATTTCGGAGATGGGCAGCTGATACTGGTTGGAATGATGCTGCACTCCAAAGTCAATTTTGCCATGGTCTTTCGGAGGGATTGAAAGATGCATTTGCCTTTCATGAGAGACCTGCCTCGTTGGAGTCTGCCATGTCTCGAGCTGTTCGTCTTGATAGGCATCTTAGAGAGAGAGGAGAGATCACTCCTTCATGTCATATTCAGTCCAAGGACAGTGGGGCGGTCTCAATCAGTGCGCAGGGGCCTCAGTCTCTCTCAATCCACTCTGAGCAGGAAGCCATGCAGCTGGGTTTGCTTGCCTCTGATAGTAGAGGATTCAGCTCTCAGAGGAGGGTTTGTTTCTGTTGTGGAGGTATAAATCATTTGGCAAATGTTTGCCCCTCTAGGAGATTCAGGGAGTTTTCTGAGGGTAATAAAGAAACAAAAAGAAATAAACCCTCTAAAAACTTTCCATCTGTTACTATTGGCAAGGTTGATGCGGAAATTGAAGGTTTGCCGTTTGCTTGTAGTTCCCGTTTTGTCCTACCTGCCAGGGTGGCGCTAGATAGCAAGAACATTGTTTGTGATATTTTTGTAGATAGTGGAGCAGCTGTCAATCTCATTGATAATCAATTTTCTATAACACATGGTTTCCAGGTATGCACTTTGGGAAAGGATATACCTGTTTTTGCTATTGATTCCGCTCCACTTTCTCAAAAATCGTTAAAGGGCATAGTTCACAATATCCGTTTGACTGTGGGTTATGCTCATGTTGAGGATGTGACATGTTTCGTCCTAAGCGGATTACCTACTCCTCTAGTGTTGGGGCTACCCTGGCTCACTAAACATAACCCCACCATTGATTGGCAAGCAAGGCAAATAAATGGTTAGAGTGACTTTTGCAGAGAGAATTGCCTCACGGCGTCTCTTTCAGAGGTTTCTACCAAGACTGTACCATATTTTCTCTCAGATTTTTCGGATATGTTTTCAGAGAGTGGTGTCCAGGAGCTGCCCCCTCACCGGGAGTATGTCTGGATTTCAGGGAGCTGAACTGTATCACAATTCGTGACCCTTATCCGCTTCCTCTGATCCCGGACCTGTTTAACCAGATTGTTGGGGCTAAAGTTTTTTCTAAGTTGGATTTAAGAGGGGCATACAACCTAGTCAGGGTCAGAGAAGGGGATGAATGGAAGACGGCCTTCAATACCCCTGAGGGCCATTTCGAGAATTTGGTTATGCCCTTTGGTTTGATGAATGCTCCAGCCGTCTTCCAACATTTTGTGAACAGCATTTTTTATCATTTAATGGGGAAATTTGTACTGGTGTATCTAGATGACATTTTGATTTTTTCTCCTGATTTCAAAACTCATAGGGACCACCTACGTCAGGTCTTGCTCATTCTGCGGGAGAATAAATTGTACGCTAAACTGGAAAAATGTGTGTTTGCGGTTCCAGAAATTCAATTTCTGGGTTTTCTTCCCTCCGCTTCTGGTTTTTGCATGGACCCTGAGAAGGTCCGCTCTGTGCTTGATTGGGAGCTTCCTGAGAATCAGAAGGCACTGATGCGGTTTTTGGGTTTTGCCAATTACAGGAAGTTCATTTTGAATTATTCCTCTGTTGTTAAGCCGCTCACTGATATGACTAAAAAGGAGGTAGATTTTTCCTCCTGGTCGGTAGATGCGCTTAAGGCCTTTTCTAGTATCAAAGAGAGTTTTGCTTCCGCTCCCATCTTGGTACAACCTGATGTCTCTCTGCCTTTCATTGTTGAGGTGGACGCTTCTGAGGTGGGTGTGGGTGCGGTCTTGTCTCAGGGTCCCTCTCCTGCCAAATGGCGACCGTGTGCGTTTTTCTCAAGGAAACTCTCCTCTGCAGAGAGAAATTACGATGTGGGAGATAGGGAGTTGTTGGCCATCAAATTAGCTTTTGAGGAATGGCGCCACTGGCTAGAGGGAGCCAGACACCCTATTACCGTGTTTACCGACCATAAGAATCTGGCCTACTTGGAATCAGCCAAGCATCTGAACCTGAGACAGGCCAGATGGTCTTTATTCTTTTCTAGGTTTAATTTTGTTGTCATGTTCCGCCCTGGGGTTAAAAATGTGAAGGCTGATGCCCTGCCACGTTGTTTTCCGGGAGGGGGGAACTTTGAAGACCCGGGTCCCATTTTGGCTGAAGGGGTGGTCGTCTCTGCTCTTTATCCTGATTTGGAGGCAGTGGTTCAGGCAGCCCAGGCAGAGGCTCCTGATCTTTGTCCTCCTGGGAGGTTGTTTGTGCCTCTCGCTTTACGACACAAGGTTTTTAATCAGCACCACAATAATGTGCTTGTTGGGCACCCGGGGAGTAGAGCCACAGTGGATCTCATTGCTCGGAGATTCTGATGGCCGGCTCTTCGTAAGACGGTTGAGGGTTTTGTGGCAGCCTGCGAGACCCGCGCTCGGGCCAAGGTCCCTCATTCACGGCCATCGGGTTCTCTCCTCCCGTTACCCATTCCTTCCCGTCCTTGGACACATCTGTCCATGGACTTCATTACGGACCTGCCTCATTCGTCGGGGAAGACTGTGATTCTGGTAGTAGTGGACCGTTTTAGCAAAATGGCGCATTTCATTCCCTTTCCTGGGTTACCCAATGCTAAAACGCTGGCACGAGCATTTGTTGATCACATTGTCAAATTGCATGGCATTCCTTCAGACATAGTTTCTGATAGGGGCACGCAGTTTGTTTCCAGATTCTGGAAGGCCTTCTGTTCTCGCTTGGGGGTTCGGTTGTCGTTCTCTTCTGCTTTTCACCCGCAGTCGAATGGTCAGACCGAACGTGTCAATCAGAATCTGGAGACATATCTGCGCTGTTTTGTGGCAGAGAATCAGGAGGATTGGTGTTCTTTTTTGTCCCTTGCTGAGTTTGCTTTAAATAACCGTCGCCAGGAGTCCTCGGATAAGTCACCATTTTTTGGTGCATATGGGTTTCATCCGCAGTTTGGGACATTCTCTGGAGAGGGGTCTTCTGGTTTACCTGATGAGATTTTCCTCGTCTTTGTCATTTATTTGGCAAAAGATTCAGGGTAATCTGAAGAGGATGAGTGAGAGATATAAGCGTGTGGCGGATAAGAGACGTGTGCCTGGTCCGGACCTGAATGTGGGTGATCTGGTGTGGTTGTCTACAAAGACTATCAAACTGAAGGTTCCCTCCTGGAAGTTGGGTCCTAAGTTTATTGGGCCTTACAAGATCTTGTTTATTGGGCCTTACAAGATTGGGCCTTACAAGATCATCAATCCCGTTGCCTTCCGTCTTGATCTTCCTCAGACTTGGAAGATCCATAATGTTTTTCACAGGTCCCTATTAAAACTGTATGTCCAACCCACTGTACCCTCCTCTTTGCCTCCTCCTCCGATTGTTGTTGATGGTAATCTTGAATTTCAGGTCTCTAGGATTGTGGATTCTCGCATTATCAGTGGTTCTCTCCAGTACCTTGTTCATTGGCAGGGTTATGGTCCTGAGGAGAGGATGTGGGTCTCTGTGGCGGACATTAAGGCCACTCGTCTTATCAGGGCTTTCCATAGGTCCCATCCTGAGAAGGTGGACTCTGAGTGTCCGGAGTCCACTCGTAGATGGAGGGGTACTGTCACCGCCAGTTCTGTGAGAAGGTCTGTTAGGTACGTGGGCATGCAATTCTCTATCATAAAAGATCTTTGCATGGGCATAGCAGTCAGGGCGAGCTCCAGGGGTTTTATAGGGCTCACCCATATGTTCCTTAGTTTAGGATCAAGTCAGTCGGATGTTTATTTAAAACTTCCAGTTTTCTGCAACACCATCCGTGACAATTAGTTAAACTCTCTGCAATATTCTTCCACATAGCTTCTCTTTCGGGTTGGGAAAGGTTGAATAGTCGAGATTTTGGCAGTCTAGCTCCAGGGATGATATCGACCGGACAATCATATTCTCGATGTGGAGGCAGCTCCTGGGCTCCACCCTCGGAGAATACATCCGCAAAATCATAGAGAAACTGAGGTAGGACCGTAGTTGACACCCCTGAGATAGAAGCACAGAGATAGTTGTCTGAACAAAATTCACTCTAGCTACTGATTTGTCTTGTTTGCCAATAGTAGAGTTATGCTTTGTCAACCACGGTAAACCCAGAACCATCGGAGCAGGCAAGCCCTTCATAACAAAACAAGAAATGGACTTAACATGTGAATCACCCACCCTTAACTTAACCACCTCCGGACCGCCTAACGCAGGATCGCGTTCCGGAGGTGGCAGCGCTGCGCACAGTCACGCATATAAGCGTCATTTCGCGAGACGCGAGATTTCCTGTGAACGCGCGCACACAGGCGCGGGCGCTCACAGGAACGGAAGGTAAGAGAGTTGATCTCCAGCCTGCCAGCGGCGATCGTTCGCTGGCAGGCTGGAGATGTGTTTTTTTTAACCCCTAACAGGTATATTAGACGCTGTTTTGATAACAGCGTCTAATATACCTGCTACCTGGTCCTCTGGTGGTCCCCTTTGTTTGGATCGACCACCAGAGGACACAGGTAGCTCAGTAAAGTAGCACCAAGCACCACTACACTACAATACACCCCCCCACCGGTCACTTATTAACCCCTTATTAGCCCCTGATCACCCCTGATCACCCCACATAGACTCCCTGATCACCCCCCTGTCATTGATTACACCCCTGTCATTGATCAACCCCCTGTAAAGCTCCATTCAGATGTCCGCATGATTTTTACGGATCCACTGATAGATGGATCGGATCCGCAAAACGCATACGGACGTCTGAATGAAGCCTTACAGGGGCGTGATCAATGACTGTGGTTATCACCATATATAGACTCCCTGATCACCCCCCTGTCATTGATTACACCCCTGTCATTGATCAACCCCCTGTAAAGCTCCATTCAGATGTCCGCATGATTTTTACGGATCCACTGATAGATGGATCGGATCCGCAAAACGCATACGGACGTCTGAATGAAGCCTTACAGGGGCGTGATCAATGACTGTGGTTATCACCCCATATAGACTCCCTGATCACCCCCCTGTCATTGATTACACCCCTGTCATTGATCAACCCCCTGTAAAGCTCCATTCAGATGTCCGCATGATTTTTACGGATCCACTGATAGATGGATCGGATCCGCAAAACACATACAGGCGTCTCCCTGGAGCCTTCCAGGGGGGGTGATCACCCCATATAGACTCCCTTATCACCCCCCTGTCATTGATCACCCCCCCTGTCATTGATCACCCCCCCCCTGTCATGCTGCATTCAGATGTCCGTATGATTTTTACGGATCCACGGATACATGGATCGGATCCGCAAAACACATACGGACATCTGAATGGAGCCTTACAGGGGGGTGATCAATGACAGGGGGGTGATCACCCCATATAGACTCTCTGATCACCCCCCTGTCATTGATCACCACCCCTGTCATTGATCACCCCCCTGTCATTGATCACCCTCTGTAAGGCTCCATTCAGACATTTTTTTGGCCCAAGTTAGCGGAATTTTTTTTTTTTTTTCTTACAAAGTCTCATATTCCACTAACTTGTGTCAAAAAATAAAATCTCACATGAACTCACCATACCCCTCACGGAATCCAAATGCGTAAATTTTTTTAGACATTTATATTCCAGACTTCTTCTCACGCTTTAGGGCCCCTAGAATGCCAGGGCAGTATAAATACCCCACATGTGACCCCATTTCGGAAAGAAGACACCCCCAGGTATTCCGTGAGGGGCATATTGAGTCCATGAAAGATTGAAATTTTTGTCCCAAGTTAGCGGAACGGGAGACTTTGTGAGAAAAAAAAAAAAATATCAATTTCCGCTAACTTGTGCCAAAAAAAAAAAATTTCTATGAACTCGCCATGCCCCTCATTGAATACCTTGGGGTGTCTTCTTTCCAAAATGGGGTCACATGTGGGGTATTTATACTGCCCTGGCATTCTAGGGGCCCCAAAGCGTGAGAAGAAGTCTGGTATCCAAATGTCTAAAAATGCCCTCCTAAAAGGAATTTGGGCACCTTTGCGCATCTAGGCTGCAAAAAAGTGTCACACATCTGGTATCGCCGTACTCAGGAGAAGTTGGGGAATGTGTTTAGGGGTGTCATTTTACATATACCCATGCTGGGTGAGATAAATATCTTGGTCAAATGCCAACTTTGTATAAAAAAATGGGAAAAGTTGTCTTTTGTCAAGATATTTCTCTCACCCAGCATGGGTATATGTAAAATGACACCCAAAAACACATGTTCCAACTTCTCCTGAATACGGCGAAACCACATGTGTGACACTTTTTTGCAGCCTAGGTGGGCAAAGGGGCCCATATTCCAAAGAGCACCTTTAGGATTTCACAGGTCATTTACCTACTTACCACACATTAGGGCCCCTGGAAAATGCCAGGGCAGTATAACTACCCCACAAGTGACCCCATTTTGGAAAGAAGACACCCCAAGGTATTCCGTGAGGGGCATGGCGAGTTCCTAGAATTTTTTATTTTTTGTCACAAGTTAGTGGAAAATGATGATTTTTTTATTTTTATTTTTTTTCATACAAAGTCTCATATTCCACTAACTTGTGACAAAAAATAAAAACTTCCATGAACTCACTATGCCCATCAGCGAATACCTTGGGGTCTCTTCTTTCCAAAATGGGGTCACTTGTGGGGTAGTTATACTGCCCTGGCATTCTAGGGGCCCAAATGTGTGGTAAGGAGTTTGAAATCAAATTCTGTAAAAAATGACCAGGGAAATCCGAAAGGTGCTCTTTGGAATATGGGCCCCTTTGCCCACCTAGGCTGCAAAAAAGTGTCACACATCTGGTATCTCCATACTCAGGAGAAGTTGGGGAATGTGTTTTGGGGTGTCATTTTACATATACCCATGCTGGGTGAGAGAAATATCTTGGCAAAATAAATTTTTTCCCATTTTTTTATACAAAGTTGGCATTTGACCAAGATATTTATCTCACCCAGCATGGGTATATGTAAAAAGACACCCCAAAACACATCTAACTTCTCCTGAATACAGAGATACCAGATGTGTGACACTTTTTTGCAGCCTAGGTGGGCAAAGGGGCCCATATTCCAAAGAGCACCTTTCGGATTTCACTGGTCATTTTTTACAGAATTTGATTTCGAACTCCTTACCACACATTTGGGCCCCTAGAATGCCAGGGCAGTATAACTACCCCACAAGTGACCCCATTTTGGAAAGAAGACACCCCAAGGTATTCCGTGAGGGGCATGGCGAGTTCCTAGAATTTTTTATTTTTTGTCACAAGTTAGTGGAAAATAATGATTTTTTTTTTTTCATACAAAGTCTCATATTCCACTAACTTGTGACAAAAAATAAAAAGTTCTATGAACTCACTCTACCCATCAGCAAATACCTTGGGGTCTCTTCTTTCCAAAATGGGGTCACTTGTGGGGTAGTTATACTGCCCTGGCATTCTAGGGGCCCAAATGTGTGGTAAGGAGTTTGAAATCAAATTCTGTAAAAAATGACCAGTGAAATCCGAAAGGTGCTCTTTGGAATATGGGCCCCTTTGCCCACCTAGGCTGCAAACAAGTGTCACACATCTGGTATCTCCGTACTCAGGAGAAGTTGGGGAATGTGTTTTGGGGTGTCATTTTACATATACCCATGCTGGGTGAGAGAAATATCTTGGCAAAAGACAACTTTTCCCATTTTTTTATACAAAGTTGGCATTTGACCAAGATATTTATCTCACCCAGCATGGGTATATGTAAAAAGACACCCCAAAACACATTCCTCAACTTCTCCTGAATACAGAGATACCAGATGTGTGACACTTTTTTGCAGCCTAGGTGGGCAAAGGGGCCCATATTCCAAAGAGCACCTTTCGGATTTCACTGGTCATTTTTTACAGAATTTGATTTCAAACTCCTTACCACACATTTGGGCCCCTAGAATGCCAGGGCAGTATAACTACCCCACAAGTGACCCCATTTTGGAAAGAAGAGACCCCAAGGTATTTCGTGATGGGCATAGTGAGTTCATAGAACTTTTTATTTTTTGTCACAAGTTAGTGGAATATGAGACTTTGTAAGAAAAAAAAAAATCATCATTTTCCGCTAACTTGTGACAAAAAATAAAAAGTTCTATGAACTCATTATGCCCATCAGCAAATACCTTAGGGTGTGTGCTTTCCGAAATGGGGTCATTTGTGGGGTGTTTGTACTGTCTGGGCATTGTAGAACCTCAGGAAACATGACAGGTGCTCAGAAAGTCAGAGCTGCTTCAAAAAGCGGAAATTCACATTTTTGTACCATAGTTTGTAAACGCTATAACTTTTACCCAAACCATTTTTTTTTTACCCAAACATTTTTTTTTATCAAAGACATGTAGAACAATACATTTAGAGCAAAATTTATATATGGATCTCGTTTTTTTTTGCAAAATTTTACAACTGAAAGTGAAAAATGTCATTTTTTTGCAAAAAAATCGTTAAATTTCGATTAATAACAAAAAAAGTAAAAATGTCAGCAGCAATGAAATACCACCAAATGAAAGCTCTATTAGTGAGAAGAAAAGGAGGTAAAATTCATTTGGGTGGTAAGTTGCATGACCGAGCAATAAACGGTGAAAGTAGTGTAGGTCAGAAGTGTAAAAAGTGGCCTGGTCTTTCAGGGTGTTTAAGCACTGGGGGCTGAGGTGGTTAATGTCATGAACGATATGAGTCACTCTTTTGTGAGAGAGGGGAGAAATCAATAGCAAACACTGGTATCTCTTTATCTAAAGTGCTAGTTCTAAAACCAAGATTTTGGAAGAACTGAAAATCAATAAGGTTTACCCCCGCACCACTGCCAACAAATACCTCAAAATCACAATTTCCTGAGTCTAGCGCCACCATGGCAGGCAGAAGGAAATGGGTACTGCAGGGAGAATGCATATTTGCTTGCTCAGACTCCCCATTCACACTACCAAGAGTCAGGGAAACTCCGTAGTTTTTCATTACCACTTTGAGGTTTAACAAAAGGACATGCACAAACAAAATGAACCTTCTTTTCCACAGAAGTAATATAGCTTATTCAGCTGCCTAATATCCCTATCACCTGAGTGAAAGGAAACCTGGCCCAACTGCATAGGTTCCTCTCCTGGCCCTGATTCAAAAGTCATCTTACCCCGGGAACTAGGTGGGATGGATCCACCTTCAGACGGGACCCCCTGCTCGAGAGGAATCTTATACCTTTCTCTAAGATGTCTATCAAGCCGCACTGCCAAAGACATGGCCGTCTCCAATGAATCGGGATACTCATGAAAAGCAAGGGCAGCTTTCAACCTCTCAGATAGCCCCTGACAAAACTGATTATTTAAATAATAATCAAAACAGCCTCAAAAAGTACATTGCAGGTCTCAGTGGTGAAGTGGGTGCAATTCACACAGGTAAATGCGTTTCTTTTTGTTGGACCGCGCTGCCTCAGGAGTAGCAGAAATTCCACATTCCAAACCAGTCAAATAATCGCAGACATGGGAAAGCAAACAGGCCAGTCAAAGCCTTTCCTCCTCTCCCTTCCAGGCTTCTATGGAACACCAAGAATGCAGCCAATAGTGAAGTACCGTCACATGAATTGGAGTAAAACAGGGTTTATTATACTCACAATATACAGGTAAAAACAAGCAATGTACAGTCGTAGCCAAAAGTTTTGAGAATGACACAAATATTAGTTTTCACAAAGTTGGCTGCTAAACTGCTTTTAGATCTTTGTTTCAGTTGTTTCTGTGATGTAGTGAAATATAATTACACGCACTTCATACGTTTCAAAGGCTTTTATCGACAATTACATGACATTTATGCAAAGAGTCAGTATTTGCAGTGTTGGCCCTTCTTTTTCAGGACCTCTGCAATTCGACTGGGCATGCTCTCAATCAACTTCTGGGCCAATTCCTGACTGATAGCAACCTATTCTTTCATAATCACTTCTTGGAGTTTGTCAGAATTAGTGGGTTTTTGTTTGTCCACCCGCCTCTTTAGGATTGACCACAAGTTCTCAATGGGATTAAGATCTGGGGAGTTTCCAGGCCATGGACCAAATATGTCAACGTTTTGGTCCCTGAGCCACTTAGTTATCACTTTTGCCTTATGGCACTGTGCTCCATTGTGCTGGAAAATGCATTGTTCTTCACCAAACTGTTGTTGGATTGTTGGAAGAAGTTGCTGTTGGAGGGTGTTTTGGTACCATTCTTTATTCATGGCTGTGTTTTTGGGCAAAATTGTGAGCCCACTCCCTTGGATGAGAAGCAACCCCACACATGAATGGTCTCAGGATGCTTTACTGTTGGCATGACACAGGACTGATGGTAGCGCTCACCTTTTCTTCTCTGGACAAGCCTTTTTCCAGATGCCCCAAACAATCAGAAAGAGGCTTCATCGGAGAATATGACTTTGCCCCAGTCCTCAGCAGTCCATTAACCATACTTTCTGCAGAAGATCAATCTGTCCCTGGTGTTTTTTTTTTGGAGAGAAGTGGCTTCTTTGCTGCCCTTCTTGACACCAGGCCATCTTCCAAAAGTCTTGGCCTCACTGTGCGTGCAGATGCGCTCACACCTGCCTGCTACTATTCCTGAGCAAGCTCTGCACTGGTGGCACTCCGATCCCGCAGCTGAATCCTCTTTAGGAGACGATCCGGGCACGTGCTGGACTTTCTTAGACGCCCTGAAGCCTTCTTAACAAGAATTGAACCTCTTTCATTGAAGTTCTTGATGATCCTATAAATTGTTGATTGAGGTGCAATCTTAGTAGCCACAATATCCTTGCCTGTGAAGCCATTTCTATGCAATGCAATGATGACTGCACGCGTTTCTTTGCAGGTCACCATGGTTAACAATGAAAGAACAATGATTTCAAGCATCACCCTCCTTTTAACATGTCAAGTCTGGCATTTTAACCCAATCAGCCTGAAATAATGATCTCCAGCCTTGTGCTCGTCAACATTCTCCCCTGAGTTAACAAGACGATTACTGAAATGATCTCTGCAGGTCCTTTAATGACAACAATGAAATGCAGTGGAAAGGTTTTTTTGAGATTAAGTTAATTTTCATGGCAAAGAAGGACTATGCAATTCATCTGATCACTCTTCATAACATTCTGGAGTATATGCAAATTGCTATTATAAAAACTTAAGCAGCAACTTTTCCAATTTCAATATTTATGTCATTCTCAAAACTTTTGGCCATGACTGTACAAAGGATCAATCACCCGACCTGTGTTTCACTCAGTCGAGCTTCGTCAGGGGTATTCATCCCGCCCTTTCCAGGGCAGTCTTATAAGGGGTCAGGTTGGTCCACACCCACCTCCCTGCTCAATCATGATCCAATTCATTATAAAATTTAATATTAAAACATTCAGCAATATAAATACATATCCCTCAGTAGCATGTCAAATACATAAAAGTTACAAATACATAAAAACAAGGACATTTCACATTAATCTCCCACATATAGATACACAAACTTCTAAACCAATCCTAGACCACACACATCAAACTGCAGCCGGCTTCATTAATTATACTTCTTCTACGTCACTTAACACATGACCACATTACTCCTATCCACCTTCTTTCTCTGATGTCCATCCTAACCAATCACAGTTTACACATTCCTTAGACCGCCCAACTCCATTCATAAAAACGGCAACCCCCCAACATCACATGATATTACTCAGCCAATTCGATCCTTCACTCTCAAAGGTCCTATATCAACAGGATAAACTACAACATTCATGTAAGGCAAGGTTTTAAATCAAAATCAACCTCTTGGCTGCAGTGTTCCCATTTTGTATATCCATTCAACCTCCCGCTTGTTTATCTGTTTGACTCCATCCCCTCTGCGCCAATAAGGTTTAACCTGTTCCAACCCCGCAAAAAATAGGCCACTAGGATTTTTTTCATGCACCGTTTTAAAGTGCATCGAAACACTGTGGGTTTCAAGCCCCTTCCTAATGTTCCACACATGTTCCTGAATTCTTACTTTGAGCTTCCTTAGGGTACGTCCCACATATTGGAGGCCACACGGGCACTCCAACATGTAAACAACTCCTACACTCTCACAGGTGATCTTGCCCTTTAACCTTCATATCTATATTTTTTTCATTTGAGTGAACAGATTGAGTATTCATTTTCTTATTTTCCCTTTTCCGATTTCTACATGGCAAAGATCACGGAAGTTGGAGAGTTAATAGTTTGGAAGAGATTAATCGACGATTGTCTGGTTCTATGGAAGGGGGAGAAGCAGGGCCTGCTAGAATTTATTAAAGGGTTAAATGACAACCAGTGAAACTTATCCTTTACCAGCATAGTTAGTGACATTTCCATAAATTTTGGGATTTGACACTTTTTGCTGAAGATAATCAACTTAAAACGAAAACGTTCTTTAACCACTTGCCATCTGGGCCATTTGCCCCCTTCCTGACCAGGCCAAATTTTGCAAAACTGACATATCTCACTTTATGTGGTAATAACTTTGGAACGCCTTTATTTATCCAAGTCATTCAGAGATTGTTTTCTCGTGACACATTGTACTTCATGATAGTCATAAATTTGAGTCAAAATATTTCACCTTTATTTATGAAAAAATCCCAAATTTACCCAAAAATTTTAAAAATTCGCAATTTTCTAAATTTCAATTTCTCTGCTTTTAAAACAGAAAGTGATACCTCATAAAATATTTATTATTTAACATTCCCCATATGTCTACTTTATGTTGGCATCATTTTGGAAATGTCATTTTATTTTTTTAGGACGTTAGAAGGCTTAGAAGTTTAGAAGCAATTCTTCAAATTTTTAAGAAAATTGCCAAAACCCACTTTTTAAGGACCAGTTCAGGTCTGAAGTCACTTTGTGGGGCCTACATAGTGGATACCCCCATAAATGACCCCATTGTAGAAACTACACCCCTCAAGGTATTCAAAACCGATTTTACAAACTTTGTTAACCCTTTAGGCGTTCCACAAGAATTAAAGGAAAATGGAGATCAAATTTTAAAATTTCACTTTTTTGGCAGATTTTCCATTTTATTCAATTTTTTTCTTTAACACATCGATGGTTAACAGCCAAACAAAACTCAATATTTATTACCCAGATTCTGCGGTTTACAGAAACACCCCACATGTGGTCATAAACTGCTGTGTGGGCACACGGCAGGGCGCAGAAGAAAAGGAACTCCACATGGTTTTTAGATGCCATTACCCATTTGAAGCCCCCTGATGCACCCTTACAGTAGAAACTCCCAAGAAGTGACCCCATTTTGGAAACTAGGGGATAAGGTGCCAGTTCTATTAGTACTATTTTTGGGTACATATGATTTTTTGATCATTCATTATAACACTTTATGGGGCAAGGTGACCAAAAAATTGGTTGTTTTAGAACAGTTTCTATTTATTTATTTTTACAGCATTCACCTGAGGGGTTCAGTCAAGTGACATTTTTATAGAGCAGATTGTTACGGACGTGGCGATACCCAATATGTATACTTTTTCTCATTTATTAAAGTTTTACACAATAATAGCATTTTTGAAACAAAAAAATTATGTTTTAATGTGTCCATGTTCTGAGAGCTATAGTTTTTTTATTTTTTGAGAGATTTTCTTATGTAGGGGCTCATTTTTTGCGGGATGAGGTGACGGTTTTATTGGTACTATTTTGTGGGACATACGCGTTTTTGATCACTTAGTGTTGCACCTTTTGTGATGCAAGGTGACAAAAATTGCTTGTTTTGACACCGTTTTTTTTTTTTTTACGGTGTTCACCCGAGGGGTTAGGTCATGTGATATTTTTATAGAGCTGGTTTTTACGGACGCGGCAATACCTAATATGTATACTTTTTTTTATTTGTTTCACTTTAACACAATAATAGCATTTTTGAAACCATAAAAATTATGTTTTAGTGTCTCCATGTTCTAAGAGTTATAGTTTTTTTATTTTTTGAGAGATTTTCTTATATAGGGGCTCATTTTTTGAGGGATGAGTTCACGGTTTTATTGGTACTATTTTGTGGGACATACGCGTTTTTGATCACTTGGTGTTGCACCTTTTGTGATGCAAGGTGACAAAAATTGCTTGTTTTGACACAGTTTTTTTTTTTTTTTTACGGTGTTCACCCGAGGGGTTAGGTCATGTGATATTTTTATAGAGCTGGTTTTTACGGACGCGGCAATACCTAATATGTATACTTTTTTGAATTTTTTCTATTTTTAACTTTTTTTTTTCATTCCTTACTTGGGGACTTTTTTTTTTTACATGTGAAACTTTTTTTTTATTTTTTTATTTTCAACCTTTCATTTTTATTTTTTTTATTTTTCACTTTTCGTCCCCCATAAGGTCATACAAGACCTCTGCGGGACATTTGCTTTATTTATTTATTTATTTATTTATTTATTTATTTATTTATTTTCACTGTTGATTTCTCCTGTAACTGGGGCTGACATAGTAGCCCCAGTTACAGGACAAATGCACCCCTAGAGAGGCTGTACAGCAGCAATCCTGCGCTGTACAGCCTCAGTGCAGGGCTGATCGAGGTCTCTGAGAGACCTCACACAGCTCCTGCACACTCCGGTCACGGCGGTCACATGACCGCCGGGCCGGAACAGGAAGCGCATAGCTCGGTGAGCTCTGTGTCTGCAGCGATCTAGAAGGCAGGGACACCTGGGCACTGTCCCTGCCTTGTCTTAGGGTTGCCCTGCTGTCACTGACAGCGGGCAACCCGATCAGCAGCTGCACGATTAGCGTGCAGCTGCACTTTCTGAAAAGACGTTCTGGAACGTCCGTTCAGAAATAGACGTCCACCCATAGGACGTTTATATACTATGGGCGGACGTAAAGCGGTTAAAGAAACAGATGTGAACGGTTATATAGATATCTCCAGCTGTCACTACACACCGTGGTTGAAAAATATCCCTAAAGGGCAAATAAAGAGGGTCTTTCGAAATTGTACTAAAGTGGAGGATTTTAGGACACAAAGTGAGATCATTAAGGAGCGTTTTATGGAACAAGGATATCAGGTAGATGAATTAGCCCAATGCAGTAGGGTGGTTGAGGAGGAGAAAAGAGAAAAAAGAGAAAAGGCAAAGACTGAGAAAGATTTTCGCTCGATAAAGGATGCGATTAGGAAGAACTGGTCCACTTTGAAAAATGATCCTGTGCTTGGGAAGGATATTCCACAGCAACCTGTTGTGATTTAAAAAAAAAGGCTCCCTGTCTACGTACTAAATTAGTGCATAGCTCCAATCACCAAGAGAAAATAATAAAAAAAATGGAATACGTTCAGCTGGTGTGGGTTTTGTTTGCCATTTAGAAATCGGAAAAATAAGAAAATTAATACTCAATCTGTTCACTCAAATGAAAAAAATATAGATATGAAGGTTAACAGGCAGATCACCTGTGAGTGTAGGAGTTGTTTACATGTTGGAGTGCCCGTGTGGGGCGCCTGACAAAACTGACTCCGGAGTGCAGGATCATTCCATCCCGAGTCAGTTGCCCATCTTCTAAATTCTGCACAATACGACTCCGCGGTACGTTCTCCCTGTAACAAACAGCGTAGCTTAGATTCAGCCATAGAGACCCGGTCTGGGTCATCATAAATCAAGCCCAAGGCTCTAAAAAATTCATCCACCGACCGGAGGGATGGTGAACCAGTCGGCAGAGAAAAAGCCCAGGACTGCGCGTCCCCTTTGAGCAGAGATATAATGATCCCCACTCTTTGATTCATCAAAGTCATCACCACCCCATGAGAACCTATCAGGGAGAGCGACTTTAGACTCTAAGCAGACCTGATTTCCTCCAACGGCGCCAGATGCCAGAGCATTCTGACACCGTGCAACAGAACTCCGGAGATCAGAAACCTCCAGCGATAATCCCTGCATGCGATCAACCAAGGCATCCATAGCCTCCATTTCGCAAACAGCAAGAATATGACAGTTTTTTGGCGGGTTATAATGTCACGACAGGTGGGTAAGCGGGGAAACAACCAAACACAGGGAAAACCAACAGAACAAATGCCTAGGCCCAAAAGCTAGGGAGAAAAGGGTCACCTCCTAGCAATCCACAAAATCTTTCCCTAGACTGCTGTGCCCATGTGCATACCCTTAGGGTGGATATGCACATGCCCTCGTGCCTAAATCTGAACACTGTGGGCAAACCGTAAGCAGCAGGGAAAAGGGAAGAGGCAACCTGCTTCTTCCAACCAGGAAGAAGCCTAGAGGCCTAGATAACACACACAAAGGGAAAGGAAGGAGAGGACTTATCTTTGAGCAGAGCTGGAGCAGACGATCCACCACAAATAAAGAGCTCCTAGAAAAGAACTATAACCTGTACAGGCCACTGGGGGAAGGAGGGATAAATAGCCTCACTAACGATGAAACCCAGTACACCTGAGGGAAGGTGGATCCAGCTCAAATCCAAATCACAACAAACCAAGAAGTCAGACATGTGCAGCCAGTCTGACAGATCTCCGCACATTCACAGGGCAAGGCGTGACAGCATGCCACTGCTCCCAGTGTCAACCGGAATGCATTAACCATTATGATATAGGGAGGAGAAACAATTCAATGTCCACTCCTCCCAATCATTATATCCCCATTACATGTATACTGTTGGGTAGGGGAAGAATTCATGCATGCTTAAATTTTCCAGGACTGGTATCCCCATGCGGGAAAAGGGAGAAGAACACCTCAGTGTCGCCCCCCTGGTCCCCTCATGCACCAAAAAACTGCATCACCACCTATATCATGATATAATGTATTACACCACTCCATAATAATAACCCAGCATTCTACTGGGACAATAAATCTTAATTTATGGAATCAAGACAGCCAAATCCCGCATGAGAATAATTTAAGAGGGGAGAAAACAAAAAGGAATGAAAAAACAAATACATCATGTCCGGATGGGCGCACATGGAGTCTTCATGCCTGGTAAGGTCCTCAAAAACATGACAATTATTTCCATCCAGATATCCTGAAATATAAAGAGAGAGAATATATAAGTAAAGAGCACTAGTCCTAACTCATACACAGGTATAGGGCACCCTCCCACAGGGAACAGATTAGACAACCCTAAATTCAACATTTAATCCGATAGGTTTTAATGCATTCAACTGATAAATCCAAAATAATTCACGTCGCTTCAGTAAAATCGACCTGTCGCCACCCTATCTCGGCATTGCAACCTGGTCGATGATCCTGAAGCGTAAATCCTTCTCCGTATGCTTAGCTTCGGTAAAATGTTTAGATACCGGTAGGTCAAGTTTCTTCTCCCTGATTGTGTATCTATGCTGATTCAATATAGTTTTAACATCCCATGTCATCTCCCCTAACTGTATGTTTTATGTTGAAACAAAACAGCCGGTCCTGTATTAGTTTTGAGTGGATCTCTTCACACGGTGCGCGACGCGTCCTGTGGACAGAGATCCTGGTTGCAGGGCGCAGGCGCACGGTACAGGGATTCGATGTTTACAGGATCTGTGCTGGCACATGCGCAATGCCTGATCGGAAGTCACGGAAGTACAAGTGTTGTGGGCAGGCGTGGGACAGGTGGAAGTCTCTCGAGAGCGGGACACCTGTGAACGCATGCGCAGTGCACATCGTGGGACGCCAACAGCATGACGCATGGAACCGATCATGTTAGGGTCTGTTCCTTTTTAACTATTTAATTAGCACAGGAGCACTTTCTTAATTACTAATGAATTAATTGTATGTAATCATGGTATATGCTCTATATTATGATATTAAGATTATGTATCCATTTGTCACTGTCATCACTGGAAGCACCTGATGTTTTTATCAGTTTTTAACTTTATGAATTTTGATTCACAATCATGTATTCACTCTGTAATCTAGTTAATATATTTATTAGCAATTATGAAACACTTATGTATTCAGCCGTATTTATATGTGTTTGGGCACTACTATCACTAGCTTGACAAAGGCTCCATTGAGAGAGCTGAAATGCTGCATTGCTGTTGGGTGTAATAAAGTATCCACTTATTAACTGGAACACCTGAGTGCTGCCTCATCTTTCTACTTTACAGTCATCGTTCCATGTCCTAGGAACTATTGGGAATTGCACCCGGCATCATAGGAGTGCTGCTGTATATTTTTTCTTCTTCTCTTATATATATATACATACATATATTTAGTAATTACACATTTATTTTGTGACATACATTTTTTACAATTACTAAAAATAAAATATGAGACTTCTACTGTATAGGTCTCAGTAGAAGTTCAGTACAGTAGAAGTCTTTTTTTTTTTTTTAAGTAGCTGGCTATGCAGCTGTTATAGCTGAGTGGCTAAGTGCCTTACCTCTAATACAGAAGGCTGTGAGTTCAAATCCCAGCAGAAAATTTTCTGAAATACAGGCTAAATTTGATTTAAATACACTGGGTGTCCCCAAGCACTGACTCCATATATGGACATAGCTATATATGGAGTCAGAGCAGGGACTCCTAAGCCGAACTAGAGTGCTGACACCCTCCCCTCTTCAGAGCAGGGGGTGCCTGGGGTTCTTCCATTGTGCTCGGTAGAACACCCGAGCATCGCAAAGTGTTCTAATGAAGTACACAAGCACTTTGGTGCTAGATCAACACTAATCACTACATCCCAAGACCCTTCACATTTTTATTTTTATTTCTGTGGAGCTGTGTGTGGGTTTGTTTTTATGGGACAACTTGCACTTTCATTGGTTTAATTTTAGGGTATAGGTGACAAATAAGCAAAAAAAAAAATTCTTGCTTTGTTTTTTTACTGTATTCACTTTAGGAGTAAATTACAGTACATGATAATTGTAGAGTCTGAGTCATTACAGACACTGTAATTCCAAATACGTATGTGGAAGAGATTTTATTTTTGCAATTTTTTCCATTAAAAAGCTTTTTTCAACTGAAAAAGTGTGTATTATTTAACTTGGATATTTTTTTTCCATTTAATAAAACTTTTAAAGAAAACCACAGAAATAAGATAATAATGCACTTAGTAAAGTAGATGCAAGCATTATATATGGACAAAGTCCTCACTCTGATATGATAATATCTGACACACTTAGTCAATATATTTTGATCAAAACACATCTAAGCCCGCCTACCAAGCGCCAAGGTGGTCTCAGGTCAGGCGGGTCCTACGCTAGACCTACCTAAGCCATTGGGCTTCTATGTTCAGGAGCGCAGACGCCGCACATATGGTGTGCTGCTCCTAGTCACCTCCATGTGCATAAAGCAACCAATGGGAGGAGGAGTAAACACACCCATATGTACCACCTAATCAAGGCGCTCTATTGGATAGGAAGGGCAAAAGTGCAGAGGAATGCTACTCCCAAAATAAAATAGGTGCGCATTCACACTTGAAGGTGCCACTCCCTCAAGCAAATACGACAGACAAAAAAATTCCACAGAAAAAACTTAGATGTGTTTTGATCAAAATATATTGACTAAGTGTCTCAGATATTATCATATCAGAGTGAGGACTTTGTCCATATATAATGCTTGCATCTACTTTACTAAGTGCATTATTATCTTATTTCTGTGGTTTTCTTCAATAATATGGCCAGGGACATCTGCACATTTGTCTATCATATCGTGCAGGATGTTTTTATCTTAGTTTTCTCTGTGGAATTAATAAAACTTTTTTTTTTTTTAATAAAATTTTTAAACAATTTACTAGACTCACAAAGGGAATATAACAGGTCATCTTTTGATTGCTTCTACTCCTAAAACACTGTTTATGCAGTGCAATGTATTTTACTGTCAGTGCTATACTGACAGTAACCAGCAGACAGCGCCAGAGAGGTACATCCTGCTAGGAATACAATGCAGGCAGGCATGGTTCCTCCAATAGGCCCCAGGCTGCCACGCAAAGACATCAGCACTCCTCAGTATCATTGTAGAGTGCTGATGGGAGATAGAGGGCGCTTCCTCTCTCTAAAGCACTTAGATGGTCAATAAGGGGTTAAACAGTCTGGATCTGCACTTCTGCTGTTAAGTCCCTTTCAAACGGGCGAGAATTCCGCGTGAGTGCAATGCGTGAGGTGAACGCATTGCACCCGCACTGAATCGGGACCAATTCACTTCAATGGGGCCGTGCACACGAGCGGTGATTTTCACGCATCATTTGTGCATTGCGTGAAAATCGCAGCAGGTTCTATATTCTGCGTTTTTCACGCAACGCAGGCCCCATAGAAATGAATGGGTATGCGTGAAAATTGCAAGCATCCGCAAGCAAGTGCAGATGCGGTGCGATTTTCACGCATGGTTGCTAGGAGATGACAGGGATGAAAGCAACACCGGACCCCATTAAAGTGTATTCCCTGTATTATTTTCCCCTATAACATGGTTATAAGAGAAAATAATAGCATTCTGAAAACAGATGCTTTCGATCGCGTGGGTGATTTCTATCTTTATTCAGCAGGACCTGCGCTGACGTCACCGCACTCATCACATGGTGAGCGCGATTACGTCACCAAAGGTCCTTTTGCAGGTCCTGAAAGAAGAAGAAAGAAGAGGATGCCGTCTGCGCGATCAAGTGGATAAGGTGAGTTATTATTTTTATTTTATTTTTGTAAAACCTCAATCTACATTTTACTAAGCATTCTGTATTAAGAATGCTATTATTTTCCCTTATAACCTTGTTATAAGGGAAAATAATAAAATATACAGAACACCTAACCCAAACCCGAACTTCAGTGAAGAATTCCGGGTCCGGGTCTGGGTATCACAGTTAGTTTATTATCACTCGCATGCAAAACGCATTGCACCCACGCAATAAAAACTTAACATCGGAACGCAATCGCAGTCAAAACTGACTGCAATTACAAACCTACTCGCACGATTTTTCCTTATCGCAGACGCAACGCATCCGGACCTAATCTGGACACGCTTGTCTGCAAGGGGCCTAAGCCACCATAAAAAGTTAGTGACCCAGCCTAAGTTCCTTTAGTGACCACTGTAAAAAGACATATTGGTGGTCATTAAGGGGGTTAAAGGATATGATTACTAGATTTACAGTATACGTTTTCCAGCAATTATGAATAGCAATTTATGAATATATATGGTGCCTCTTGGGACATGTAGCTATTCTCAAGTCTACTTAGCTTCCAGAAATATATTAACCCCTCTGCACTCTTTTGTTTCTCCCCCATTACTTTTTAAATTCTACTTTCACCCCTTGTTGCACTCATTCTGTCCAATTTCTTTTATTAAGCTCCCTGTTTGTGTCCATTTCTTTATAGGGTTTGCATGAGATTAGAAAATAAGTCTGTTTTCTTCAAAGAACAGCGCCACTCATGTTTATAGGCTGTGTCTGGTACTGCAGCTCAGTACCATTCAAGTTGATTCTGAGGATTGGACAGGGGGTGAAGCCTAATAAATTTTCATCAGCAGCCTTTTAATTAACCAGATAAAAAATTCAGTAAAATAATAAATAGAGAATATAATAAAAAAAAAATCGATTGGCCAGAAATCATACAAACATATCATTTTGATAACAGATGCCCATTAAATCATGTCATTCTTCCAACCATCTGTTAAACTGCTAGTGCAGCATCTAGACATTGCTATTAACCTGTGGTTCTGGCAATAAGGTAAAAATGAAACCCTAGGTCTCGGATGCCAACTTTTGGCACAGTATTGTGCTTCTGATCGCAAACTGATCCTCAGTCAGTTACCTTGGTGATGCATTTCCATAATCAGAAATTATATAGAATGATCATGATGCTCCTACTTGAACTATTGTTTGATCAGTCATCCCATCACAGAATATGAACTAGCAGATGGCAATCAGATTGCACGGGACTAAATTATTTTGCAAATACCTATAAGGCATACCGAATAAAGCTTGATTACAAAAATGTTTTCATGTTTTCTAATCTTCAATTCCCTCTTTTCAGAATGTAATCTATAATGTATGCATTTGCAAATATCGCTAATCGCTATGATCCATGAAGAAAATAACCAATGTAATGAAAGTCATATGACTAGGTAAAATAATCTCTTCCACCGAGTAACATACATTCCCCAATATTCCAGATGATAACAGTATCACTAAAATGACAGCACATAAACAGAAGAAGACCTCATTATGGTGACTAACAGGGTTTTCTTTCCCTATGTTAGGAATGTTATTATCTGTAAAAAAAAAAAAAAAGCTTCATCGAAACAATATGTCAGTGTAGGTTCTTAATGATTTATTGGGAGGTCTGTCTAACTGGAGGAAATAATCTGATCTATAAATGTAGACTACTAGAGGATGAGAATAGCAGCAAAACGTACTGTATGCCATGAATCTGCCATGTTCGTGCATACACTGCGTGCAGAATTATTAGGCAAATGAGTATTTTGACCACATCATCCTCTTTATGCATGTTGTCTTACTCCAAGCTGTATAGGCTCGAAAGCCTACTACCAATTAAGCATATTAGGTGATGTGCATCTCTGTAATGAGAAGGGGTGTGGTCTAATGACATCAACACCCTATATTAGGTGTGCATAATTATTAGGCAACTTCCTTTCCTTTGGCAAAATGGGTCAAAAGAAGGACTTGACAGGCTCAGAAAAGTCAAAAATAGTGAGATATCTTGCAGAGGGATGCAGCACTCTTAAAATTGCAAAGCTTCTGAAGCGTGATCATCGAACAATCAAGCGTTTCATTCAAAATAGTCAACAGGGTCGCAAGAAGCGTGTGGAAAAACCAAGGCGCAAAATAACTGTCCATGAAGTGAGAAAAGTCAAGCGTGCAGCTGCCAAGATGCCACTTGCCACCAGTTTGGCCATATTTCAGAGCTGCAACATCACTGGAGTGCCCAAAAGCACAAGGTGTGCAATACTCAGAGACATGGCCAAGGTAAGAAAGGCTGAAAGACGACCACCACTGAACAAGACACACAAGCTGAAACGTCAAGACTGGGCCAAGAAATATCTCAAGACTGATTTTTCTAAGGTTTTATGGACTGATGAAATGAGAGTGAGTCTTGATAGGCCAGATGGATGGGCCCGTGGCTGGATTGGTAAAGGGCAGAGAGCTCCAGTCCGACTCAGACGCCAGCAAGGTGGAGGTGGAGTACTGGTTTGGGCTGGTATCATCAAAGATGAGCTTGTGGGGCCTTTTCGGGTTGAGGATGGAGTCAAGCTCAACTCCCAGTCCGACTGCCAGTTTCTGGAAGACACCTTCTTCAAGCAGTGGTACAGGAAGAAGTCTGCATCCTTCAAGAAAAACATGATTTTCATGCAGGACAATGCTCCATCACACGCGTCCAAGTACTCCACAGCGTGGCTGGCAAGAAAGGGTATAAAAGAAGAAAATCTAATGACATGGCCTCCTTGTTCACCTGATCTGAACCCCATTGAGAACCTGTGGTCCATCATCAAATGTGAGATTTACAAGGAGGGAAAACAGTACACCTCTCTGAACAGTGTCTGGGAGGCTGTGGTTGCTGCTGCACGCAATGTTGATGGTGAACAGATCAAAACACTGACAGAATCCATGGATGGCAGGCTTTTGAGTGTCCTTGCAAAGAAAGGTGGCTATATTGGTCACTGATTTGTTTTTGTTTTGTTTTTGAATGTCAGAAATGTATATTTGTGAATGTTGAGATGTTATATTGGTTTCACTGGTAAAAATAAATAATTGAAATGGGTATATATTTGTTTTTTGTTAAGTTGCCTAATAATTATGCACAGTAATAGTCACCTGCACACACAGATATCCCCCTAAAATAGCTAAAACTAAAAACAAACTAAAAACTACTTCCAAAAATATTCAGCTTTGATATTAATGAGTTTTTTGGGTTCATTGAGAACATGGTTGTTGTTCAATAATAAAATGAATCCTCAAAAATACAACTTGCCTAATAATTCTGCACTCCCTGTACAGAGGCATATTTCTAGCAGAGGCACCTGATGTCAACATGGTGGAAGAGGTCAGCACCTTTGTGGCCTTCAAGTTTTCATAGTCATTTATAGTATAAATCAATAGTCATTAGAGTAGCTAATTTCATAGTCATTAGAGTAGCTAAGCTCTACTCAAAAAATTACCATGTTTTTCGCCATATAAGACGCATCGGCCCATAAGACGCACATAGGTTTTTGAGGAGGAAAATAAGAAAAAAAAAATTTTGAACCAAAAGGTGGGCTTTTGGTGGGCTTTGAACTAATGGTAGCCTGTGAATGACACTATTATGGGAGATCTGTGGATGACACTGTTATGGGAAATCTGTGGATGACACTTTTATGGTGGTCTGTGGATGACACTATTATGGGGGATCTGTGGCTGACACTGTTATGGGCGTCTGTGGCTGACACTGTTATGGGCGTCTGTGGCTGACACTGTTATGGGCGTCTGTGGATGGCACTGTTATGGGCATCTGTGGATGGCATTGTTATGGGCGTCTGTGGATGGCACTGTTATGGGCGTCTGTGGATGGCACTGTTATGGGCGTCTGTGGATGGCACTGTTATGGGCGTCTGTGGATGGCACTGTTATGGGCGTCTGTGGATGGCACTGTTATGGGCGTCTGTGGATGGCACTGTTATGGGCGTCTGTGGATGGCACTGTTATGGGCACATCTGTGGATGGCACTGTTATGGGCGCATCTGTGGATGGCATGACACTGCTAAGGGGGGGGGATCTGTGGATGACAGATAAATAGCATTTTATGCTATGTGTCATCCACAGATCCCCCCCATAACAGTGTCCCTGTGTATTGTGAATGACCCCCAAAACAGGGGGTGGGGGCTGGTATCTACACTAGTTTTGTAATGGCAGCGGGGCCCAGTTCAGTCATTGTATTCTATTGCATCGGGCCCCGCTCACTGTACTAATCGTATCTAACTGCAGGCAATGTTTAACTATAGAATATCTTCAATCCAGCAGCCTGTACTTACGTCCGTAGCAAGCAGGAGGCAGGAGACTGAGCGGGTGGGCGGAGCAGGCGCGTGACGTATTGAGTTGCGCTGCCAGTGCCCACCCAGCCTCTTGCCTCCTGCCTGCTATGGACGTAAGTACAGGCTGCTGGATTGAAGATATTCTATAGTTAAACATTGCCTGCAGTTAGATACAATTAGTACAGTGAGCGGGGCCCGGTGCAATAGAATACAATGACTGCACTGGGCCCCGCTGCTATTACAAAACCAGATGCCGGCCTCCAGCCCCTCCTCGCTGATACACCTCCGACCGTGCTGTGCAGCATGCGGTCGGCGGTGTATCAGTGTAAACAGCAGCATTCGCCCCATAAGACGCACTGCCTCCCCCCCTTTTTGGGGGGGGGGGGTGCGTCTTATAGGGCGAAAAATACGGTATTACGGTACATTAGAGCACCCCTAAGAATATGAATTCCCACTGTGCTGCAACTGTTAAAAGCTTAACTCCAGAACAGTTTGAGTCCCCACTATACCATGGTATGTACACCCTAGGGTACATGTACCTACCAAAGGGATTGTAGAAATGCATCAAAGGGGTTATCCCACAAAATTATTCAAACCAGCACCTGGATCTGTATACTTTTCTAACTGCATGTAATTAAAAATTTTGCATAGTCATTGAGTTATTCGATAAAATGTATCTGTATAGCGCCACCTGCAGTTAGTTTTTTTTGTCATTTTTTGACCTGCTCACTGAGAAGGCCGCACATGCTCAGCTTCAACCTTTAACTGCCTCCTGAGCTGTGATAGGCAGAGCATGGACACGCCTCCTGAGCTGTGATAGGGAGAGAACTGCAGAAGAATGGACACACCCCCTGAGCTGCAGCAGAAAAGACACTCCCCTTGAGCTGTCAGCTTGATATTAATCTAGCAGAGCAATGAAAGGGGAGATCTCTGGATCCATGTGAGGTACAGGGCTGGTTCTAGCTTTGTTAGAAAGAGATTGTTATGTACTAAATGAATTTTCATTTTTTTTTTACATTAGTCATGGGATAACCCCTTTTAATGATCTGCATGTAGAAAGTTCTGTATTTAGAATAGATGAAAAACTGATTTCAAAGAACAGCCATTTTTTTAAATACCAAGATGGAGGCCACCCACTTGAAAACGAAAAAAAACAGTCTTAAATTATTTTTTACTTTGAGCTGATGCCATCAAGCTTGCTTATACCCTCTAGCGTTTTTTTATTTTTATCAAATGACCATTCTATCACTTTCTCGTGGCTGGACTTGATCTATCTCAGTTGCGAATCGCAGACCCATTCAAATCAATGGGTCCCCATGGCAGCATGGATTTCACACGGCCGGGGCCTGTGCACTGCGTATCCGCCTTTTTCAGTCCGCAACATGGGCATGGCGATCATACAGTCCTGTGAATGAGCCCTAAGGCTCCATTCACACGTCCGCAAAATGTGTCCGCATCCTTTCCGCAATTTTGCGGAAAGGGTGCGGACCCATTCATTCTCTATGGGGACGTAATGTGCTGTCCGCATCCACATTTGCGGATCCGCACTTCCGCATCCGTGGTTCCGTTTCCGCAAAAAAATAGAACATGTCCTATTCTTGTCCGCAATTGCGGACAAGAACAGGCATATTTTATTATGTTGGCAATGTGCGGTCCGCAAAATGCGGAACGCACATTGCCGCTTTCCGTGTTTTGCGGATCCGTGACTCCGTGTATCCGCAAAACACATTGCGGACGTGTGAATGGACCCTTAGGCTGATGTTTTCATACACCAGTGTTACTAAGAATCCCTCTGGAGTTAGGTGCACCTACGGTAATTTATTAAAAGACATACATCTCTTTATAAATTAGGCATCTCTTTTGGCAGTCCAAACAATTCCTGCTATGAGGTATGCCAAACTGTGTTCTACTAACAAGGGTTATGTCACTGATCAAAAATCTTCTCTCCTACTGACACTAGAACCATACAAGTCACTATAAGGGTACAGCCACTTGATCAGGCTTCTGGATGCAGTTTTGGAAGCCAAAATTAGGTGTGGATCATAACAGGACAGAAAGTATTAGGCCTCTTTCACACGGGCGAGTTTTCCCGCGTGGGTGCAATGCGTGGGGTGAATGCATTGCACCCGCACTGAATACCGACCCATTCATTTCTATGGGGCTGTGCACATGAGCGGTGATTGTGCGTTGCGTGAAAATCGCAGCATGCTCTACTTTGTGCGTTTTTCCCGCAACGCAGGCCCCCATAGAAGTGAATGGGGCTGCGTGAAAATCGCAAGCATCCGCAAGCAAGTGCGGATGCAGTTCGATTTACACGCACGGTTGCTAGGAGACAATCGGGATGGGGACCCTATCATTATTATTTTCCCATATAACATGGTTATAAGGGAAAATGATAGCATTCTTAATACAGAATGCTTAGTAAAATAGGGCTGGAGGGGTTAAAAAAAAATAAAAAATAATTTAACTCACCTTAATCCATCCATCTTCTGTCTTCATCTTTGCTGTGCAATAGGAAAAGGACCTGTGGTGACGTCACTGCGCTCATCACATGGTCCGTCACATGATCCATCACCATGGTGATGGATCGTGTGGACGGACCATGGGATGAGCGCAGTGATGTCATCCAAGGTCCTTTACCAGGTCCTGAAGAAAGAAGAAAGAAGAGTAGCCGGGCTGCGCGAACAAGTGGATTAAGGTGAGTTAAATTATTTATTTATTTTTTCTTAACCACTCCAGCCCTATTGTACTATGCATTCTGTAATAAGAATGCTATTATTTTCCCTTATAACCATGTTATAAGGGAAAATAATACAATCTACACAACATCTAACCCAAACCCGAACTTCTGTGAAGAAGTTCGGGTTTGGGTACCAAACATGCCGATTTTTTTTCTCACGCGTGTGCAAAATGAATTACAATGTTTTGCACTCGCGTGGAAAAATCGCGCATTTTCCCACGTCGCACCCGCATCTTATCCGGCCCAAAACCATGACGCCTGTGTGAAAGAGGCCTTAAGGTCAGATGCAACTTCTCCTCTTTTTGAATTCACTCCTGGTTTTGGATTTCAAAACTGCATCAGAAACCTGACTGTGAGGCCGTACCCTAAGGCTACCTGCTCGCAGATATATAAGCAGAACATTTACTGAAAACCACATAAAAATGTTATAAAAACTGCACATAAATCCACATTATTTATTGTGGTTTTGATGGGGGTTTTTTTTTGTGTCGTTTTTATGCGCTTTTGGCCTCATGCACACGACCGTTGTGTGCATCCATGGCCGTTGTTCCGTTTTCCGTGATTTTCTGCGGACCCATTGACTTTCAATGGGTCCGTTGAAAACTCGGAAAATGCACCGTTGTTCATCCGCGGCCGTGATCCGTGTTTTCTGTCCGTCAAAAAAATAGGACCTGTCCTATTTTTTTGACGGACAACGGTTCATGGACTCATTCAAGTCAATGGGTCCGTGAAAAAACACGGATGCACACAAGATTGGCATCCACGTCCGTGATCCGTGGCCGTAGGCTACTTTCACACAGACGGATCGCAGATCCGTCTGCATAAAAGCTTTTTCAGAGCTGAGTTTTCACTTCGTGAAAACTAAAATCCGACAGTATATTCTAACACAGAGGCGTTCCCATGGTGATGGGGACGCTTCAAGTTAGAATATACTAAGAACTTTGTACATGACTGCCCCCTGCTGCCTGGCAGCACCTGATCTCTTACAGGGGGCTGTGATCCGCACAATTAACCCCTTAGGTACCGCACCTGAGAGGTTTATTGTGCGTATCATAGCCCCTTGTAAGAGATTAGGTGCTGCCAGGCAGGAGGGGGAACACCCAACCCCCCTCCCCAGTTTTAAATTCTTCGGTGGCCAGTGTGCCCCCCCTCCCTCCCCTGTATTACTGTACATTCATTGGTGGCCAGTGCGGCCCCCCCTCCCTCCCTCCCTCCCCTGTATTTAACTCATTGGTGGCCAGTGCGGCCTCCCCTCTCCCCCCCCTCCCTAATTAAAATCACCCCCCCAATCAGTGGTGGCCAGTGCGGCCTCCCCTCTCGCCCCCTCCCTAATTAAAATCACCCCCCCATTATTGGT
The DNA here is from genome assembly GCF_905171765.1 of Bufo bufo. Lineage (NCBI taxonomy): Eukaryota > Metazoa > Chordata > Amphibia > Anura > Bufonidae > Bufo > Bufo bufo. The sequence continues at coordinate 199,728,490 of NC_053393.1, forward strand.
GGCTAGTGCAGCCTCTCCTCTCCCCCCTTAATTCAAATCACCTTCCCCCATCATTGGTGGCAGCGGAGAGTTCCGATCGGAGTCCCAGTTTAATCGCTGGGGCTCCGATCGGTAACCATGGCAACCAGTGCGCTACTGCAGTCCTGGTTGCCATGGTTACTTAGCAATTTTTAGAAGCATCATACTTTCCTGCGATGTCTGTGACCGACCGGGCGCTCCTCCTACTGGTAAGTGACAGGTCTGTGCTATAGGCAATGCGCCGCACAGACCTTTCACTTACCAGTAGGAGGAGCACCCGGCCGGTCACAGACAGCGAAGGTAAGTATAATGCTTCTAAAATTGCTAAGTAACAATGGCAACCAGGACTGCAGTAGCATCCTGGTTGCCATGGTTACCGATTTGGAGCCCCAGCGATTAAACTGGGACTCCGATCAAAACTCTCCGCTGCCACCAAAGATGGGGGAAGGTGATTTTAATTAGGGGGGGGAGAGGGGAGGCCGCACTGGCCACCAATGATGGGGGGGTGATTTTAATTAGGGAGAGGGGAGGCCGCACTGGCCACCAATGATGGAGGGGTGATTTTAATTAGGGAGGGGGGAGAGAGGGGAGGCCGCACTGGCCACCAATGATGGGGGGGGGATTTTAATTAGGGGGGGTGGCAGAGGGTAGGCCGCACTGGCCACCAATGAATATAAGACTGGGGAGGGAGGGAGAGGGGCCGCACTGGCCACCAATGAGTTAAATACAGGGGAGGGAGGGGGGCCGCACTGGCCACCAATGAGTTAAATACATGGGAGGGAGGGGGGCCGCACTGGCCACCAATGAGTTAAATACAGGGGAGGGGGGTCTGCCCCCTCCTGCCTGGCAGCACCTGATCTGTTACAGGGGGCTATGATACACACAATTAACCCCTTAGGTGCGGCACCTGAGGGGTTAATTGTGCTGATCACAGCCCCCTGTAAGAGATCGGGTGCTGCCAGGCAGCAGGGGGAAGTCATGTACACATTCTTAGTATATTCTAACTTGAAGCCTCTGTGTTAGAATATACTGTCGGATCTGAGTTTTGACGATCTAACTCAAATCCGATGGTATATTCTAACATAGAGGCGTTCCCATGGTGATGGGGACACTTCAAGTTAAAATATACCATCGGATTGGAGAAAACTCTGATCCTATGGTATATTAACTCCTGACTTTACATTGAAAGTCAATGGGGGACGGATCCGTTTGCAATTGCACCATATTGTGTCAACGTCAAACGGATCCGTCCCCAATGACTTGCATTGTAAGGATCCGTTTGGCTTTGCACGGCCAGATGGACACCAAAACGACTTTTTCTTCATGTCCGTGGATCCTCCAAAAATCAAGGAAGACCCACGGAAGAAAAAACGGACACGGATCACGGAAAAACGGAATCCGTTTTTGCGGACCGCAAAAAAAAAAACGGTCGTGTGCATAAGGCCTTTTGTTGCAGATTTTCTGTTTATGTTGATAACCCCTTTGATGTTTATGGGGAAAACACTACCTATAAGGTTCAGAGTTGCACAAACAGTTGTCATGTTATGCATTTAAACATTTTAAAATCCTCACTTTGGGTCAATTTTCACTCATAAAAAATGCACAAAGTATTCCTGAGATTTGTCAAATTTTGCTAGTACTGTAATATGCTGTGGTTTTTCCTGCACAAAAATGTATGTGGAAAAACCAAACACAATCTGCAACGATTGAAGGTAGCCTAAAGCAGTAACATCAGTTATATATGTAAGTTTCCAGCAAAACTGGCACCAGTGAATAATAATGTGAATGTCATACGGACCCAAAAAGCTTGAAAAATGAGTCATGAACGTGACATAACTGGCCTAGACACAGGCCGTGGGGATCACCGGACCATTATGTCCTCTTAAAGGGTTGGTGAGAGTCCGACACCCGGCACCCCCGCCGATCAGCTGGTTGAATAGGAGACCGCGCTTCGTGCGAGCACAGTCTTTCCTTCATTGTTTACCTGATTTCTGTCGACATCGCAGTGGCGAGCAGGTGTAATTACAAGCTGTGCCATTAACTTCTAGGGGACAGCACACTCCTTTTCAACTGTATAGGAACTAACCATTTGCCAAAGTGAGACAACCCCTTTAATGACTGGCTACGGTGATTATGATTATATACCATAGATATCATTAGAAAACACATCTGTATAATCTATACCCTACAACTGCAGACCTGTTGGCACACATGGCACATTGTTTCCCACTTGAGTCAGGCTGAGAGCTGACAATCTAATACCCCAAACCATATGTAATCACCTCGGTCCGTAAAATTATGAGCTCAGTCCATATGTTATCAGTACAAATGTAAATATAATCATTAGTGTTGAGCAAATTGAAGTTTCTGAAGTGGACTTCGATCCTAATTTCAGGAAACATTTGATTCGCTACAAAGCGAAAGTGGTAATGAATCAATTTCTCTTAAAATGGTGGGTGAAAGTAAAAAAAAAAAACATACTCCCCTCATCCACTTGATTGCGTAGAGCCCACCCACTCCCGTCTTGATTGAAGAAAACCGCTAAAGGACCTGTGACGAGCTTGAAGACGTCACCATATGATCATGTTGGCTGCGCACTGTAACATCAGTGATTATTTTTTTTAACACTAGATTAACACCTGAGGACATGAATGTGAGTCTCAGATGCCATTGGGGGCTGTGTGGCTGGCTGCTCCAGTCACTGCTCAGGCTTCAGTTTTAGGCCAACCAAGGCCCTTGGGCAGGAGGTGGCAGCAAAGCTCACAGGTAGGTAGTCCAGTAGTCACAGCGCCCCTGTTTCCTTCTTGGCAGCGCAGATGGTGCCCGTTACTGTTGGAGTGTATGTGACTGAACAGATTGGTACAGAAGCAGTTCCCACTCACTGCTGCTCCACCAATCAGCTTAAGGACTCATTCACACGATGGTATTTTGCGGGCCGCAAATTGTGGATTCCGGTCATGTGTGTTTCGCATTATGTGGATCAGAATGTCCTTCTCAATCGTAGAAATTCATATATATTTGAAGACATTAAAGGAAGGAGATATAAGAGGAAGGAACTACAAGTTCCAGCCTGTGCAGGTTGTTATATGCTACCAGAGAAGATTACAGGGAAGAGGTATAAGAGGAGAGAACTACAGGCATTTCTCTGATTCTCACATTGATTCCATTGCTTCTCCACTTTCTTCTCCTCCATACAAAGTTCTGCCCCCTCATGTCACATGACCATTGCAGGTCCTTGACCAACACTTCTCCCCTCTACCGCTAAGCTCCACCCCCTCCTGCACTGATCACATGATGGTGATGTAATCACAGGTCCTTCAGTTCTTGCAGTGTAGCAATTCAGAGCAGGTCCTGGTCAGTAGTTATTGCTGTTGTGTCTGCAGCACTCTTGTTCTCTCTGTTATCAGCCATTATTTTTAGAGCGCCACCCCCCTGTGACCTGGTTACCCTGTTGGCACGGGAAAGAAGAAGTGGGGAAAACCATCTATCTGGCCCTGCCCTCCACTCACACTTGGAGGTGCCATAGGTACATGACCTCAGGTGCCTAATTGTAAATACGGCCCTAAATAAATACATTTAGTGCACTTTGACTACTGTTTGGACATATCAATCGAATTTACAGTGAACAGCTGGGCGAGTATATTCCTAATTTCCTACGATACAAGCACTGACAGAATGCACTTCTCACTGATAAACCTGTCCGTGCTCTGACTTCTGCACTAAAAGACATCAATGTGTGGAACAATTGGAAAAAGCTTACATTCAAAGATATGTTGCAATTATCAGAACAATTGTTCCACTGATTGCTGTTATGGAGAAATTCTACCTTTGCAACTGTTTTAACCCCTTGCTGTCACAACCAATTTAGTTTTCTTTTTATATTTCATTCCCACCTTCTACGAAACATACATTTTTATTTTTCCATCAACATAGCTACATGCCGGCTTGATTTTTTCTTGTAAAAACTGTATTATTAATGGCATCATTAAGGGGTACAGTACATATTTCGTAGACTACATAGTATTAGGAAACAAAAAAAAAAAAATCTATGTGAGATGGAATGGAAAAACACAATTCTGCCGTTACTTTTTGCTTTTTATTATTTAGTGTGCACTGCACAGGCAAAATGACATGTTAATATTATTTTGCGGGTCAGTAAAATTCTAGCTATATTTATATATGCCATAATTTGTGACTTTTTGAACATTTCCCTACTTTTCTAAAGTGACAAAATAGGGGTGGGGATTAGTGCAACAGGAGGGGCCTCAGTGGCCTGTTAGTCTTAGATTTACTATAATTTATACCAGAAACTGCCACATAGTTTCTTGTGCAAGGAGGGCTAGAGATGTGCACAGTGTATTAGGAGCCATCTTAAAGGGGTTGTCCCATTAAAAATATTCTACAGTTTTCAAACCAGCATCTGGATATGAAGACTTGGTAAATGCATTTAATTAAAAATTTAGCATAGCTACTGAGTTATTAAATACAATGTATTTGTATAGCGCCACCTACTGTTAGCCGCACATGCTCAGTTTCATCCTTCAACTGCCTCCAGAGCTGTGATAGGGAGAGGATGGACACACCCCTTTACTTCAGAATAAAAAGACACTCCCCTTGAGCTTTTAGCTCTAGCAATGAATGGGGAGATCTCTGGATCCATATGAGGTACAGGGCTGGTTATAGGTTTGTTAGAAAGAGATCGTTATTTACTATATGATGGTTAATTTTAATTTTTTTAAATTATTCATGGGATATCCCCTTTAATAAAACACCAATCTTGATAAATCTCCCTCACAGTTTTTACTGTGCCTACGACTAAGGACCCAAGGGGTTGGAGATGCGATATGTGATGTGCTACTTCTGCATTTGGAAATAATGTATCACATTTTAACAAGTATGAAATATATATATATATATATATATATATACACTGCGTGCAGAATTATTAGGCAAAGCTTCTGAATTATTAGGCAAAGCTTCTGAACAGTGGCCTGTTAGTCTTAGATTTACTATAATTTATACCAGAAACTGCCACATAGTTTCTTGTGCAAGGAGGGCTAGAGATGTGCACAGTGTATTAGGAGCCATCTTAAAGGGGTTGTCCCATTAAAAATATTCTACAGTTTTCAAACCAGCATCTGGATATGAAGACTTGGTAAATGCATTTAATTAAAAATTTAGCATAGCTACTGAGTTATTAAATACAATGTATTTGTATAGCGCCACCTACTGTTAGCCGCACATGCTCAGTTTCATCCTTCAACTGCCTCCAGAGCTGTGATAGGGAGAGGATGGACACACCCCTTTACTTCAGAATAAAAAGACACTCCCCTTGAGCTTTTAGCTCTAGCAATGAATGGGGAGATCTCTAGATCGATATGAGGTACAGGGCTGGTTATAGGTTTGTTAGAAAGAGATCGTTATTTACTATATGATGGTTAATTTTAATTTTTTTAAATTATTCATGGGATATCCCCTTTAATAAAACACCAATCTTGATAAATCTCCCTCACAGTTTTTACTGTGCCTACGACTAAGGACCCAAGGGGTTGGAGATGCGATATGTGATGTGCTACTTCTGCATTTGGAAATAATGTATCACATTTTAACAAGTATGAAATATATATATATATATATATATATATATACACTGCGTGCAGAATTATTAGGCAAAGCTTCTGAAGCGTGATCATCGAACAATCAAGCGTTTCATTCAAAATAGTCAACAGGGTCGCAAGAAGCGTGTGGAAAAACCAAGGCGCAAAATAACTGCCCATGAACGGAGAAAAGTCAAGCGTGCAGCTGCCAAGATGCCACTTGCCACCAGTTTGGCCATATTTCAGAGCTGCAACATCACTGGAGTGCCCAAAAGCACAAGGTGTGCAATACTCAGAGACATGGCCAAGGTAAGAAAGGCTGAAAGACGACCACCACTGAACAAGACACACAAGCTGAAACGTCAAGACTGGGCCAAGAAATATCTCAAGACAGATTTTTCGAAGGTTTTATGGACTGATGAAATGAGAGTGAGTCTTGATGGGCCAGATGGATGGGCCCGTGGCTGGATTGGTAAAGGGCAGAGAGCTCCAGTCCGACTCAGACGCCAGCAAGGTGGAGGTGGAGTACTGGTTTGGGCTGGTATCATCAAAGATGAGCTTGTGGGGCCTTTTCGGGTTGAGGATGGAGTCAAGCTCAACTCCCAGTCCTACTGCCAGTTTCTGGAAGACACCTTCTTCAAGCAGTGGTACAGGAAGAAGTCTGCATCCTTCAAGAAAAACATGATTTTCATGCAGGACAATGCTCCATCACACGCGTCCAAGTACTCCACAGCGTGGCTGGCAAGAAAGGGTATAAAAGAAGAAAATCTAATGACATGGCCTCCTTGTTCACCTGATCTGAACCCCATTGAGAACCTGTGGTCCATCATCAAATGTGAGATTTACAAGGAGAGAAAACAGTACACCTCTCTGAACAGTGTCTGGGAGGCTGTGGTTGCTGCTGCACGCAATGTTGATGGTGAACAGATCAAAACACTGACAGAATCCATGGATGGCAGGCTTTTGAGTGTCCTTGCAAAGAGCAAGAGCATTTTTTGTGAGATTTTTGTGGATAGTGGAGCAGCTGTCAATCTTATTGATAATCAATTTGCAATAACTCATGGTTTCCAGGTATGCACTTTGGGAAAGGATATTCCTGTTTTTGCTATTGATTCCGCTCCACTTTCTCAGAAATCATTAAAGGGCATAGTTCACAATATCCGTTTAATTGTCAGTGATGCTCATGTTGAGGATGTGTCATGTTTCGTCCTTAGCGGTTTGCCTACTCCTCTAGTGTTGGGGCTACCCTGGCTCACTAAACATAACCCCACCATTGATTGGCAAGCGAGGCAAATAAATGGTTGGAGTGACTTTTGCAGAGAGAATTGCCTCATGACATCTGTTTCTGAGGTTTCTTCTAAGACTGTACCACCTTTCCTCTCTGAATTTTCGGATGTCTTCTCTGAGAGTGGAGTTCAGGATTTGCCCCCGCACAGGGAGTACGATTGCCCTATTAATCTCATCCCAGGCGCCAAGCTGCCTAAATCTCGTTTATACAATCTTTCCCAACCTGAAAGGGTCGCTATGCGTGCTTATATCTCTGAGAGTCTGAGAAAAGGACACATACGACCCTCGAAGTCACCTGTTGCCGCTGGTTTTTTCTTTGTTAAGAAAAAAGATGGTTCTTTAAGACCTTGTCTGGATTTCAGGGAGCTGAACAGTATCACTATTCGTGACCCTTATCCGCTTCCTCTGATCCCGGACCTGTTTAACCAGGTTGTTGGGGCTAAAGTCTTTTCCAAATTAGACCTAAGAGGGGCATACAACCTGGTCAGGGTCAGAGAAGGAGACGAATGGAAGACGGCTTTCAATACCCCTGAGGGCCATTTTGAGAATTTGGTTATGCCTTTTGGTTTGATGAATGCCCCAGCCGTTTTTCAGCATTTCGTGAACAGCATTTTTTATCATTTAATGGGAAAATTTGTATTAGTGTATTTGGATGACATTTTGATTTTTTCTCCTGATTTCAAGACTCATAAGGAACATTTACGTCAGGTCTTGCTCATCCTGCGGGAGAATAAATTATACGCGAAACTGGAAAAATGTGTGTTTGCAGTTCCAGAAATTCAATTTCTAGGGTTTCTTCTCTCCGCTTCTGGTTTTCACATGGACCCCGAGAAGGTCCGCGCTGTGCTTGAGTGGGAGCTTCCTGAGAATCAGAAGGCGCTGATGCGTTTTTTGGGCTTTGCCAATTATTACAGGAAATTTATTTTGAATTATTCCTCTGTTGTTAAATCACTCACTGATATGACCAGAAAGGGGGTAGATTTTTCTTCCTGGTCGGTAGAGGCGCGTAAGGCCTTTTCTAATATCAAGCAGAGTTTTGCTTCCGCTCCCATCCTGGTACAACCTGATATTTCGTTACCCTTCATAGTTGAGGTTGATGCTTCTGAGGTAGGGGTGGGTGCGGTCTTGTCTCAGGGTTCCTCTCCTGCCAAATGGCAACCGTGTGCCTTTTTCTCAAAGAAACTCTCCTCCGCAGAGAGAAATTATGATGTGGGAGATAGAAAATTGTTGGCCATCAAGTTGGCTTTTGAAGAATGGCGCCATTGGCTAGAGGGAGCCAGACACCCTATTACTGTGTTTACTGACCCTAAAAATCTGGCATACTTGGAGTCAGCCAAGCGTCTGAACCCGAGACAGGCCAGATGGTCTTTGTTCTTTTCAAGGTTTAATTTTGTTGTCACGTTCCGCCCTGGGTTTAAGAATGTGAAGGCAGATGCCCTGTCACGTTGTTTTCTGGGAGGTGGGAATTTTGAAGACCCGGGTCCCATTTTGGCTGAAGGTGTGGTGGTCTCTGCTCTTTTTCCTGAATTGGAGGCAGAGGTGCAGGCAGCCCAGTCAGAGGCTCCTGATCTTTGTCCTCCTGGGAGGTTGTTTGTGCCTCTCGCTTTGAGACACAAGATTTTTAAGGAACACCACGATACGGTCCTTGCTGGGCACCCGGGGGCAAGAGCCACACTGGATCTCATCTCTCGGAGATTCTGGTGGCCTGCGCTTCGTAAGTCGGTTGAGGGTTTTGTGGCAGCTTGCGAGACTTGCGCTCGTGCCAAAGTCCCTCATTGACGGCCATCAGGTCCTCTCCTTCAATTACCCATTCCTTCCCGTCCTTGGACACATCTGTCCATGGACTTCATAACGGACTTGCCTCGTTCCTCGGGGAAGACTGTGATTCTGGTGGTGGTGGACCGTTTTAGCAAAATGGTGCATTTCATCCCTTTTCCTGGTTTGCCCAATGCTAAGACGCTGGCGCAGGCATTTATTGACCACATTGTCAAATTGCATGGTATTCCTTCAGACATAGTCTCTGATAGGGGCACGCAGTTTGTTTCCAGATTCTGGAAGGCTTTCTGTTCTCGCTTGGGGGTTCGGTTGTCATTCTCTTCTGCTTTCCACCCGCAGTCGAATGGCCAGACAGAGCGAGTCAATCAGAATCTGGAGACATATCTGCGCTGTTTTGTGGCAGAGAATCAGAAGGATTGGTGTTCTTTTTTGTCCCTTGCTGAGTTTGCTTTAAATAACCGTCGTCAGGAGTCCTCTGATAAGTCACCATTTTTTGGTGCATATGGGTTTCATCCGCAGTTTGGGACTTTCTCGGGAGAGGGGTCTTCTGGTTTACCTGATGAGGACAGATTCTCCTCGTCTTTGTCATCTATTTGGCAAAAGATTCAGGATAATCTAAAGAGCATGAGTGAGAGATATAAGCGTGTGGCAGATAAGATACGTGTGCCTGGTCCGGACCTGAATGTTGGTGATCTGGTGTGGTTGTCTACCAAGAATATCAGATTGAAGGTTCCCTCCTGGAAGTTGGGTCCTAGGTTTATTGGGCCTTACAAGATCCTGTCTGTCATCAATCCTGTTGCCTACCGTCTTGATCTTCTTCAGACTTGGAAGATCCATAATGTTTTTCATAAGTCCTTATTGAAACCTTATGTTCAACCTATTGTACCCTCGCCTTTGCCTCCTCCTCCGATTGTGGTTGATGGAAATCTTGAATTTCAGGTCTCTAGGATTGTTGATTCTCGTCTTGTCCGCGGTTCCCTCCAGTACCTCGTTCATTGGGAGGGTTATGGTCCTGAGGAGAGGATGTGGGTCCCAGTGACGGACATTAAGGCCTCTCGTCTCATCAGGGCTTTCCATAGGTCCCATCCTGAGAAGGTGGGCTCTGAGTGTCCGGAGTCCACTCGTAGAGGGAGGGGTACTGTCACAGCTAGACAGTTGAGAAGCTCTGACAGGAACCTTTCAGATCCTCCTCCTTGAATTTCTTTGTTTTGGTTAGTTCCTCATCTCGTTAGTCTATCTCAGCTGTCATGCTGTTGGACTGATTGCTGCCCTTTAAGTTCCTCCCCAGAATGCAGTAGTGTGCGGCTTATACAACTTCCTGGAGTGTGTGTGCATGCTGTTCCTTGTTCCCAGTCCACAGTCCCCAGTCGTCTGCAAGATAAGTTCTGTTTATGTATTTATGATTTTCTGTTTTCTGGATCCAGGTGACCCTGACTCCCTCCGTGTCTGTGTAGGGAGCCGGTGGTCGTGTCCCCTCACTATTGTAGGGTCTTCAGGTGTAAGATAGTCGAGGTACGTGGATATGCGCCCATCCACCTTTGGGGTGGTCGCGTAGGCTGAGCAATAAGGGAGAGCGGCAGGTCTCTTGCAGGGGTCTCCCCTTTTGTTCCTTAGTTGTGGATCCAGTGAGTCATTGTTTATATTATTGTCTTGTTTCCTGTACACCATCCGTGACAACAATGGCCAGACAGTACAAACACCCCACAAATGACCCCATTTTGAAAAGTAGACACCCTAAGGTATTCGCTGATGGGCATAGTGAGTTCATGGAAGTTTTTATTTTTTGTCACAAGTTAGCGGAAAATGATGATTTTTTTTTTTTTTTTTTCTTACAAAGTCTCATATTCCACTAACTTGTGACAAAAAATAAAAACTTCCATGAACTCACTATGCCCATCAGCGAATACCTTGGGGTGTCTTCTTTCCAAAATGGGGTCACTTGTGGGGTAGTTATACTGCCCTGGCATTCTAGGGGCCCAAATGTGTGGTAAGGAGTTTGAAATCAAATTCTGTAAAAAATGGCTGGTGAAATCCGAAAGGTGCTCTTTGGAATGTGGGCCCCTTTGCCCACCTAGGCTGCAAAAAAGTGTCACACATGTGGTATCTCCGTATTCAGGAGAAGTTGGGGAATGTGTTTTGGGGTGTCATTTTACATATACCCATGCTGGGTGAGAGAAATATCTTGGCAAAGGACAACTTTGTATAAAAAAATGGGAAAAGTTGTCTTCGGAAAGAAGACACCCCAAGGTATTCAATGAGGGGCATGGCGAGTTCATAGAATATTTTTTTTTTTTGGCACAAGTTAGCGGAAATTGATATTTTTTATTTTTTTCTCACAAAGTCTCCCTTTCCGCTAACTTTGGACAAAAATTTCAATCTTTCATGGACTCAATATGCCCTTCACGGAATACCTTGGGGTGTCTTCTTTCCGAAATGGGGTCACATGTGGGGTATTTATACTGCCCTGGCATTCTAGGGGCCCTAAAGCGTGAGAAGAAGTCTGGAATATAAATGTCTAAAAAATTTTACGCATTTGGATTCCGTGAGGGGTATGGTGAGTTCATGTGAGATTTTATTTTTTGACACAAGTTAAGTGGAATATGAGACTTTGTAAGAAAAAAATATATAATTTCCGCTAACTTGGGCCAAAGAAATGTCTGAATGGAGCCTTACAGGGGGGTGATCAATGACAGGGGGGTGATCAATGACAGGGGGGTGATCAGGGAGTCTATATGGGGTGATCACCCCCCTGTCATTGATCACCCCCCTGTCATTGATCACCCCCCTATAAGCCTCCATTCAGATGTCCGTGTTTTGCGTATCCGATCCATGTATCAGTGGATCCGTAAAAATCATACGGACATCTGAATGCAGCCTGACAGGGGGGTGATCAATGACAGGGGGGTGATCAGGGAGTCTATATGGGGTGATCACCCCCCTGTCATTGATCACCCCCCTATAAGGCTCCATTCAGATGTCCGTATGTGTTTTGCGGATCCGATCCATGTATCAGTGGATCCGTAAAAACATACTGACATCTGAATGCAGCCTGACAGGGATGTGATCAATGACAGGGGGGTGATCAATGACAGGGGGGTGATCAGGGAGTCTATATGGGGTGATCACTCCCCTGTAAGGCTCCATTCAGATGTCCGTATGTGTTTTGCGGATCCGATCCATGTATCAGTGGATCCGTAAAAATCATACGGACATCTGAATGCAGCCTTACAGGGGGGTGATCAATGACAGGGGGGTGATCAGGGAGTCTATATGGGGTGATCACCTCCGTCATTGATCACTCCCCTGTAAGGCTCCATTCAGACGTCCGTATGTGTTTTGCGGATCCGATCCATCTATCAGTGGATCCGTAAAATTCATACGGACGTCTGAATGCAGCCTTACAGGGGGGTGATCAATGACAGGGGGGTGATCAATGACAGGGGGGTGATCAGGGAGTCAATATGGGGTGATCACCACAGTCATTGATCACTCCCCTGTAAGGCTCCATTCAGACATCCGTAAGTGTTTTGCGGATCCGATCCATCTATCAGTGGATCCGTAAAATTCATACGGACCTCTGAATGGAGCCTTACAGGGGGTTATCAATGACCGGGGGGTGATCAGGGAGTCTATATGGGGTGATCACCTCCGTCATTGATCACTCCCCTGTAAGGCTCCATTCAGACGTCCGTAAGTGTTTTGCGGATCCGATCCATCTATTTGTGGATCCGTAAAATTCATACGGACCTCTGAATGGAGCTTAACAGGGGGGCTATCAATGACAGGGGGGTGATCAATGACAGGGGGGTGATCAATGACAGGGGGGTGATCAGGGAGTCTATATGGGGTGATCTGGGGTGATCAGGGGTGAATAAGGGGTTAATAAGTGACGGGGGGTGTAGTGTAGTGTAGTGGTGGTTGGTGCTACTTTACTGAGCTACCTGTGTCCTCTGGTGGTCGATCCAAACAAAGGGGACCACCAGAGGACCAGGTAACAGGTATATTAGACGCTGTTATCATAACAGCGTCTAATATACCTGTTAGGGGTTAAAAAAATCCCATCTCCAGCCTGCCAGCGAACGATCGCCGCTGGCAGGCTGGAGATCAACTCTTTTACCTTCCGTTCCTGTGAGCGCGCGCGCCTGTGTGCGCGCGTTCACAGGAAATCTCGCGTCTCGCGAGATGACGCACGGATGTGTCCAGGGGGAATGAATCAACCACCTTCCGGACGCATCCGTGCGTTAGGCGGTCGAGAGGTGGTTAAGAGGGACGGTTGGTGGCATTCGTATTGTGCCGGTACAGGTGAAATTCGTGGACCGGTGCAAGACGAACCACAGTGAAAGCATTTGCTAAGAATGTTTTAATTAATCAACAAAGAAAGTCGGAGGTTCGAAGACGATCCAACAGGCGATCTGGCAGCATTATTCCCATGACCCGCCGAGCAGCTTCTGGGAAAGCAAAGTCTTTGGGTTCCGGGGGGAGTATGCTTGCAAAGCTGAAACCTAAACTAATTGATGGAAGGGCACGACCAGGAGTGGAGCCTGCAGCTTAATTTGACTCAACACGGCAAACCTCACCCGGCCCGGACACGGAAAGGATTGACAGATTGATAGTAGTGTTGAGGTAGCATGCTCGGCCGAACTGCTGTTCGACTTGAGCATTGCTATGCTTGGCACATCCGAGTGCTCGTCTGAATACTGCGGGTGCTCGAGTACAATTTAATACAATGAAAGTCAGTGGGAGACCCGAGCATCAAACCAGGCACCCTCTCCTCTGAAGAAGAGAGGGTGTATGGTTCACAAAAAAAGGTTAGAAATTGATGGAAACCCCATCAAAATAATTTGGAAACAGCATTAAGAGGATGGCTGGATGCGTCTGAGACTCCTATTGTCTATGACATACAATAGACAACCACACAAAGACTATATGCCAAAAGACAGGTTAATGCAAGCCATCAATCTATCAATAAGACAGATGACAGGCTTAGTCAGCATACCTTACAATGGCAGCCTTGTGCACTATGAGACATTCCAAACCAGTTCTTATCTGACTGAGAGCCTGTAAGCCTCAAAGTTACTTCAGATCTGATGGAAGGCTTGGGTGGACCTGCACACCTAGATCAATATCATTAGGGAGACAAAAAGTTTTCTGATTGTCCTAACATAATATTCAATAACCTTTCTATACAGTTTTGTCATTTAAAAACGAATTTGCATAAACAGCAAGTCGCTAGTGTCACTGGGAGTCAGCAGGGTGGCAGCAGTGGGAGGTCGGGAGCCAAACGTGCCCAGGGTAGCTCAACAGCTTTGCAGGGGTTCACGGAAGCAGCGGCGGTAGCAGTCAGAGTGTTGGGGGTAAAATCACCTCGGCAGTGTGGCAGTTTTTTGTTAAGCTGCAGGAGGAGATGAACATGGCCATTTGTAGAATCTGTGGGCAGAAGGTGAATTATGGCCAGGGTGCCAATGTTTGCACCACGGCCCTGCGTCAACATATGCAGCATTACCATAAGGTGGCCTGGGAGAACCGTGGCTCCAATGTGGTGGTCCAGCCTGCCCCAGCAACCACTGCATCACCCACTGGCAGACACCCAGTTTCTGGCAGTCAAGGCTCCACCACCTCAGCCGAATGGAGCTGTTTGTCCTTCCTATCATCTGCTGGTCCTGATGCTCCTGCTCCTCCTCCTACTCCTCGTCAGTCATTCCATCAGCAATCGATCACTGAAGCAATTGCCAAGAGACAACAGTATGCGAGCACTCATCCAATGGCTCAGAAGCTGAATGTGCTCCTGGCCAAGTTTCTGGTGCTACAGTTCCTCCCTTTCCAAGTGGTGGACTCTGCACCTTTCAGAGAACTGATGGCTTTTGCCAAGCCGAGGTGGAGAGTCCTAAGAGGTCATTTCTTTGCCAAAAAGGCAGTACCAGCCATGCACACGTACAGTATGTAAAACAGAAAGTGTGACAGTCCTTGATCCTGTCGGTCTCTGCCAAATTGCATGGCATCGCCGACGTGTGGAGCTGTAACTATACTTAGGGACAATACATGTCCTTTATGGGCCAGTGGGTTAATGTGGTTCTTCCACAGCCACACCAGCAACTTGGCCAGGTGACGCCACGTCCGCCTCCACGTTCTCATGCAATTGGTCCTGCGACAATGTCCGCCTCTGCCCCCTCCATGTCCTCAGCCACCACTGCAGGGACAATTCACAGTGCCCCTCCAGCATACCACATGTGCAGGGAACGGCGGTGTCACACTGTTCTGAACTTCCATTGCCTGGGCGAGTTACACAGGGGAGGAACTGCTCCGTGTCCTACATCAAGAAATCGAATCCTGGCTTTTTCTGTGACAACTCAAATTCAGACCCATGGTGACTGACAATGGGAAGAACATGGTGTCGGTGCTGTGTCAAGGAGATCTGAGCCATGCTCCCTGCATGACACACGTGTTCAATCTGGTTGTCAAGCGATTTCTGAAGTCTTCCACTTATTTGCAAGACATCCTAAAAATGACCAGGAAAATTTGCATGCACTTCAGCCACTCATACACCGCAAAGCACACCCTCCTTGAGCTGCAGTGGCAGAACGGCATCCCCCAACTTAGGCTGATATGCGACGTTTCCACCCGTTGGAATTCCACCCTCCATTAGAGTTCAGCAAACCCGAACTGTAAAGTTCATTTACGTAAAAGTTCGGGTTCGGTGTTCGGCGCTTTCTGAAAGGCTGCACAGCAGCCAATCAACAAGCATTTAACTGTGTGCCCTTAGAAGCCATCACAGCCATGCCTACTATTGGCATGGCTGTGATTGGCCAACTGCAGCATGTGACCCAGCCTCTATTTAAGCTAGAGTCACGTAGCGCCGCCCGTCACTCTGCTCTGATTAGTGTAGGGAGAGGCTGCAGCTGCTGTCAGGGAGAGATCAGGGAGAAATATTAAGAACTGCCTTTTTATTCAGTGATCTAAATCCAATGTGTTTTGTGGGTGCAGTGCACAATTTTTTTAAGCCTGCACTGAGCCAACTTCTGCTGAAAACTAACCTTTTTTTACTTCAGTTTGTTACTATCAATACCTAATCGGCAGCCATTTTATGCAACAATAGTGCACCAGCACTATTTATCTGCATGTCTGCTAGTCCAGAAATACAGCTTTTTTGCTGACTGTGCTTAAAAAAACTTTTTGTTCATATACTGGTCATCTTTGATTAAACGTGCATTGATTACAGTCACATTTAGGCCACAAATATGGCCATTTGGTTAATGCGGTTAAAAAAGACAGTTTGTTCATATACTGGTCATTTTTGATTAAACGTGCATTGATTACAGTCACATTTAGGCCACAAATATGGCCATTTGGTTACTGCGGTTAAAAAAGACCGTTTGTTCATATACTGGTCATTTTTGATTAAACGTGCATTGATTACAGTCACATTTAGGCCACAAATACGGCCATTTGGTTACTATGGTTTAAAAAAAGTTTGTTCAGATACTGGTCATCTTTGATTACACGTGCATAGGTGACAGTCACATTTAGGCCACAAATATGGCCATTTGGTTACTGCGGTTAAAAAAGACCGTTTGTTCATATATTGGTCATTTTTTATTAAACGTGCATTGATTAGTCACATTTAGGCCACAAATACGGCCATTTGATTACTGCGGTATAAAAAAAATGTTTGTTCATATACTGGTCATTTTTGATTAAACGTGCATTGATTACAGTCACATTTAGGCCACAAATACGGCCATTTGGTTACTGCGGTTTAAAAAAAAACGTTTGTTCATATACTAGTCATTTTTGATTAAACGTGCATTGATTACAGTCACATTTAGGCCACAAATACGGCCATTTGGTTACTGCAGTTTAAAAAAAACGTTTGTTCATATACTGGTCATCTTTGATTAAACGTACATTGATTACAGTCACATTTAGGCCCCAAATACGGCCATTAGGTTACATTTGTTTGCAGAGCAGTTGCCATGCTCTTAAGCACATTTTACTGCCTTTTACATCCCTCTAGCCTTTTCAAGGACTATTTAAGAGGCATTTTAATGCAAAAAAGTGCCAATTTTAGTGCCCTAAATTGAAAAAAATCTTATTTTCAATTGTCGGGTGACATTTTACCATTTTTGGCGTATACAAACCCCTGCTGTGCCTGGGTGACAGGGGCCTAAATCTCTCAAAATCGTCTGTTTTATTGCTGGGTGACATGAACCCCCTTTTGCCGTGAATGAACCCCTGCAGTGCCTGGGTGACAGGGGCCTAAATCTCTCAAAATCGTCTGTTCTATTGCTGGGTGACATGATCCCCCTTTTGCCGTGAATGAACCCCTGCTGTGCCTGGGTGACAGGGGCCTAAATCTCTCAAAATCGTCTGTTCTATTGCTGGGTGACATAAACCCCCTTTTGCCGTGAATGAACCCCTGCTGTGCCTGGTTGACATGGGCCTAAATCTATCAAAATCGTCTGTTCTATTGCTGGGTGACATGAACCCCCTTTTGCCGTGAATGAACACCTGCTGTGCCTGGGTGACAGGGGCCTAAATCTCTCAAAATCGTCTGTTCTATTGCTGGGTGACATGAACCCCCTTTTGCCGTGAATGAACCCCTGCTGTGCCTGGGTGACATGGGCCTCGTTCTCTCAAAATCCTCTGCTCTATTGCTGGGTGACATGAAACCACTTTTGCCGTAAATGAACCCCTGCTCTGCATTGCTGACAGGGAACTAAATTTAGTGAAAACATCTGTTACTGATCAGAAGATGTGCGACTACAAACGCACGCTGCTGATGGCATTCCCACCTGACAGCGGGGGCACAGTGGAAGCACAAGGCGAAGGCAGAGGAGGAGGAAGAGGTCGCCAACGCAGCTGTGGCACCGCCAGCACCTGAGAAGGCAGGGTTAGCATGGCCCAAATGTGGAAAAGCTTTGTCAGCCTTGGAGGTGCTGACCTGCCCTGCAGCCAGTGTATAGTGTGAACGTGTGTTTTGCACGGCAGAGAGCATTATCACAGGCCGCAGACAATGTGGACAAGCTTACAGTTGCAAGAAAAAGTATGTGAACCCTTTGGAATGATATGGATTTTTGCACAAATTGGTCATAAAATGTGATCTGATCTTCATCTAAGTCACAACAATAGACAATCACAGTCTGCTTAAACTAATAACACACAAAGAATTAACTGTTACCATGTTTTTATTGAACACACCATGTAAACATTCACTGTGCAGGTGGACAAAGTATGTGAACCCTTGGATTTAATAACTGGTTGAACCTCCTTTGGCAGCAATAACGTCAACCAAACGTTTCCTGTAGTTGCAGATCAGACGTGCACAACGGTCAGGAGTAATTCTTGACCATTCCTCTTTACAGAACTGTTTCAGTTCAGCAATATTCTTGGGATGTCTGGTGTGAATCGCTTTCTTGAGGTCATGCCACAGCATCTCAATCGGGTTAAGGTCAGGACTCTGACTGGGCCACTCCAGAAGGTGTATTTTGTTCTGTTTAAACCATTCTGTTGTTGATTTACTTCTATGCTTTGGGTCGTTGTCCTGTTGCAACACCCATCTTCTGTTGAGCTTCAGCTGGTGGACAGATGGCCTTAATTTCTCCTGCAAAATGTCTTGATAAACTTGGGAATTAATTTTTCCTTTGATGATAGCAATCCGTCCAGGCCCTGACGCAGCAAAGCAGCCCCAAACCATGATGCCCCCACCACCATACTTCACAGTTGGGATGAGGTTTTGATGTTGGTGTGCTGTGCCTCTTTTTCTCCACACATAGTGTTGTGTGTTTCTTCCAAACAACTCAACTTTGGTTTCATCTGTCCACAGAATATTTTGCCAGTACTGCTGTGGAACATCCAGGTGCTCTTGTACAAACTGTAAACGTGCAGCAATGTTTTTTTTGGACAGCAGTGGCTTCCTCTGTGGTATCCTCCCATGAAATCCATTCTTGTTTAGTGTTTTACGTATCGTAGATTTGCTAACAGGGATGTTAGCATATGCCAGAGACTTTTGTAAGTCTTTAGCTGACACTCTAGGATTCTTCTTCACCTCATTGAGCAGTCTGCGCTGTGCTCTTGCAGTCATCTTTACAGGACGGCCACTCCTAGGGAGAGTAGCAGCAGTGCTGAACTTTCTCCATTTATAGACAATTTGTCTTACCGTGGACTGATGAACAACAAGGCTTTTGGAGATACTTTTATAACCCTTTCCAGCTTTATGCAAGTCAACAATTCTTAATCGTAGGTCTTCTGAGAGCTCTTTTGTGCGAGGCATCATTCACATCAGGCAATGCTTCTTGTGAAAAGCAAACCCAGAACTGATGTGTGTTTTTTATAGGGCAGGGCAGCTGTAACCAAAACCTCCAATCTCATCTCATTGATTGGACTTTTATTGGCTGACACCTCACTCCAATTAGCTCTTGGAGATGTCATTAGTCTAGGGGTTCACATACTTTTTCCACCTGCACTGTGAATGTTTACATGGTGTGTTAAATAAAAACATGGTAACAGTTTATTCTTTGTGTGTTATTAGTTTAAGCAGACTGTGATTGTCTATTGTTGTGACTTAGATGAAGATCAGATCCCATTTTTGACCAATTTGTGCAGAAATCCATATGATTACAAAGGGTTCACATACTTTTTCTTGCAACTGTACGTTTATTAAAATGAACCAGGCATGGATCCCACAGGACTTGTCCGTACCTTGTGCAGAATAGACATTTATACCAGCCTCAACCATCCATTCTTGTACTCAAGTGCGCTTATTCTTTGTTTTATTTTGTTATATGTCCCAATATTTTGGGGGATACCCCAATTAAAAAATAAAAAATAACACAAATCAGTGTTGGCCACCTATTCCTCCTTCACCGCCGCTTCCACGGCACCTACACCGCCACGTCTACCTACACTGCCACATCCACCCATCCACCGCCTCCTCAACCTCCTACTCCTAGATCCAGATTTTTATTTTTTATTTTTCTGTATTTTATGTTATTTTAAGTCATTTCCCTATCCACATTTGTTTGCAGAACAATTGCCATGCTCTTAAGCACATTTTGATGCCTTTTGCAGCCCTCTAGCCCTTTCCAGGACTATTTTAGAGCCATTTTAGTGGCCAAAAGTTCGGGTCCCCATTGACTTCAATGGGGCTCGGGGTCAAGTTCGGGTCCCGAAACCGAACTTTTTTTTCAAGTTCGGCCGAACCTGCCGAACCCGAACATCCAGGTGTCCGCTCAACTTTACCCTTCATATGTTGGACCGACTATGTGAACAGAGAAAGGTCATAAACTATTTCTTGATGATCCAAGCGGCAGTGGCGGATCCAGAGCCTGGTCTTGGGAGGGGCACTTCCAGATTATTTTCTGTCTGCCGCCACAAAACAATGGTGCTTATAGAACAGACTACACAGTGTAGAGGTATACTGTATATTGTGTGGCACAGTGTATGCTATATGTGTATAACATAAATATATTTCACTTGAAAACTTACAATTACTTGGCTTGGCCCTTGGGGATCCCGGACACCACTTCAACACTTTGGCTGGGGGGTTCGGCTGTGTTTTATCCTAATGAGAAAGATTTCATAATAAGGATTTGGAGAAGGGGCAGAGGGATAGCAGAGCAGGAGAGGCTGGTGCTGCTACTAGGGGGCTCATACTATGGGGGAGTAATAAAGCCCACTATAATGCTCCCAGTAGAAATAATTCTCCTTATAATGTGACAGTGCAAAAAATAACCTTGTAATGCCCCCAGGTGAGCTAATGTCCCCATAGTGCCCCCATATTGTGCCAGTATAAAATACCCCTATATAGTGACCCCAGTAAATTTCCCCATAGTGCTCCTCTCCCCCCTTCCTCCTAGTGCCTCCCATAATGTACCAGTATAAAATTCCCCATATATAGTGCCCCAGTAGATGCCCTCAGTGTCCCCCATAATTTGCAAGTATAAAATACCCCTTTTTAGTGCCCCCCGTAGATGACCCCATAGTACTCCTCTCCCCCCTTCCCCATAGTACCCACCATAATGTGTCCCAGTATAAAATGCTACTGTACAGAGCCCCCATAAAAAAAATAAAACCTTCTTTGTGGCCTCAGTAGATGCCTCTATAGTGCCCACCAATAATGTGCCAGTAATAAGTGCCCCCAAAAATGTGCCCCATAGATGCCCCCAATCATGTGCCAGTAATAAGAGCCCCCCATCATGTGCCAGTAATAAGAGCCCCCCATCATGTGCCAGTAATAAGAGCCCCCATCATGTGCCAATAGTAAGAGCCCCCATCATGAGCCAGTAGTAAGAGCCCCCATCATGTGCCAGTAATAAGCACCCCCCATCATGTGCAAGTAATAAGCACCCCCCATCATGTCCCAGTAATAAGTGCCCCCCATCATGTGCCAGTAACAAGCACCCCCCATCAAGTGCCAGTAATAAGCACCCCCATCATGTGCCAGTAATAAGCACCCCCATCATGTGCCAGTAATAAGAGCCCCTATCATCTGCCAGTAATAAGAGCCCCCATCATGTGCCAGTAATAAGAGCCCCCATCATGTGCCAGTAATAAGCACCCCCCATCATGTGCCAGTAATAAGAGCCCCCACCATGTGCCAGTAATAAGAGCCCCCACCATGTGCCAGTAATAAGAGCCCCCATCATGTGCCAGTAATAAGCACCCCCCATCATGTGCCAGTAATAAGAGCCCCCACCATGTGCCAGTAATAAGAGCCCCCACCATGTGCCAGTAATAAGAGCCCCCCATCATGTGCCAGTAAAAAGAGGCCCCCCTTCATGTGCCAGTAATAAGAGCCCCCAATCATGTGCCAGTAATAAACACCCCCCATCATGTGCCAGCAATAAGCACCCTACCATCATGTGCCAGTAATAAGAGCCCTCCCCCATCATGTGCCAGTAACAAGAGCCCCCCCATCATGTGCCAGTAACAAGAGACCCCCCAATGTGCCAGTAACAAGATCCCCCCCATGTGTCAGTAACAAGAGCCCCCCAATGTTCCAGTAACAAGAGCCCCCCCATGTGTCAGTAACAAGAGCCCCCCCCAATGTGCCAGTAACAAGAGCCCCCCCAATGTGCCAGTAACAAGACCCCCCCCCCCCAATGTGCCAGTAACATGAGCCCCCCCAATGTGCCAGTAACAAGAGCATCCCCCAATGTGCCAGTAACAAGAGGCCCCCCCAATGTGCCAGTAAAACTATTGTACACATATCCCAAAATAAAACAAAACACTTATACTTACCTCCATGTCAGCGATGCGATGCAGGCCTCTTCCGGCCTGTGTCCCGTGCTGTACGGCTCAGGCGGCGCGATGACATTATCGCACCGCCTGTGCCGGCCACTGATAGGCTGCCGGCCTAGTGCCTGCAGCCTATAAGAGGAAGGGGAAGAGACACGCCTCTCCCTCCCCTGCCCCACAGCACAGGCATCTGTATCGCTGTCTTGAGGACGGCAATACAGAGGATTATGGAGATGAGCGCTTCCACAATGGAAGTGCTCATCTCCCTGTGCCCTGCCGCCGCCGCCCCCCACTTCTGAGCAGCTCGGGGGGGGGGATTGCCCCATTGCCCCCCACTTGAGTCCACTAGTGCCAAGCGGACAGGAGTACTCCCCTGTGTAACTTCTATGTCAACCAGTGACAGCTCATGTGTGACACCTGCCGTTTGCTCAGGCCCTTTGATTATGCCATGTTATTTGTCCTTCGCCAGCACTACGGGATAAAGAACGTCATTCCACTGCTTCATGTCCTGGAACAGATGCTGGTAAATCTGGCTGGTTAGGGGACTGGAGACGTAGCGCCTTGATCTCACGGCCACATTAGCCCTGTGGGGGCTGAACTGGAGGAGGAGGAGGACATTGGAGCACAAGCAATGTGTAGTGAAATGGGTGGTTTATCTACTCAGGTGACAGGAGAGGAGGAGCAGGAGCAGCCAGTAGAGCTACAGGGTGATGAGGAAGGCGAGGCAGAGGACCCAGACACACCGTGGCAGTATGCAGTGGAGATGGAGGCAGAGTCCCTCCGAGTCACTTGCACAAATTGCCCGATGCATGCTCACTTGCTTGCGTAGTGACAGCTGAATTGTCACCATTCGGCAGAGGGATGACTTCTGGCTCTCCACCTTGTTTGACCCTCGCTATCGGTCCAAAATGGGGGCATTTTTTACACCCGCTGAAAGGGCGGACAAACTGAGCTACTATAGAGACATTCTATGTAGTCAGTTGGCCGCTGCCTATCTGCGCCATCGTCCATCCTCTGCACACTTTCTTCTGCCATGGCTGCTGGGGTGGGGTGGGGGGTAGGAGCAGTTCCAGCTCCATCAGCAGCACCCTGAGTCTGCAGTTGCTGATCAGTAGCTTTCTTCACCAGCCTAGTGAAGAAACTACTCACCAGCAGCAGCAGCTAGACCTGGAGCAGGACCTGAACCAGCAGGTGGTGACATACTTGAACAGCACCCTGCCACTTCACATTGAAGATCTACTGGACTACTGGGCAGCCAAACTGGATTTGTCCTGTCCTCTGCAACTGGCAGAGTTTGTCCTGGAAATGCTGTCCTGCCCAGGCCAGTAGTGTGGCATCAGAGCGGGTGTTTTATGCGGCGAGGGCCATAGTTACCCCAAGAAGAACTCGTCTGTTCACCCAAAATGTGGAGAAACTGACCTTTGTCAAGATGAATCACGTGTGGATCAGCCAGGAGTTTCCACCACCAATGCCTGATGCATCAGACTTTTGGGGTAGTTCTGGTATAGGAAGAAGGCGTCAGAACTATTTTCTATCCATTGTGTAGTCAATGATACTGGTAACTGATGTGAGAGCGGCTCTGCACTAACCAGCTCCATCCTCTGCACAACGGATGTTGCTGTGTAGTTCTGATGCCTGCTTCCAGTGCTGAAGCTACTCTTGAACAGATGATCAGCAGGGGTGCTGGGTGTCAGACCTCCTGCCAATCTAATGTTGATGGCCTATCCTGAGGACAAGCTATCAATATTCAGCACTACCCCTTTAAGCACCAAAATAGGCTGCTATCTTCAGGGGTTAAAGTCTTTGAGTCATTAAAGTTACACTACCAGCATACAGATAGATATGCCTCTCATCAGAATCATTCAAATGCATGATGGCCCATTTGCCCACTTTGATGCCAGTCTTTAATCTCAAAACAATTTTGGATCAGCTTGGGCATGCATATATTCAACGTGAGGCATCCTATTCAGTGTAGTATCAGTGTGAGCTAAATGACAACGTTTTTTTAACCCTTTGAAAGCATCTGTTATCTATTTAAATCTGTGTATAGTGGAAGTTGGACCACCTATGTAAATGTCAATAAAAATCCCAAACACATTTCTGGCTAATCTGGATTTGAAGGATTTTGATGTCTGTGTGTTGGCAGCATCAGAATCAATGGTCTGAATTCTCTGAACCCTGTGAAAAAAAAAACATATGTTCCTTATTGAAATCAAAAAACTGTGTCCATCTACCTATTTTAATGCCAACATTCATGCCCAGAACCACTCTGGGACAACATGGACAGGAATGATTTCGATATTAACCATCCCTATCAATTTTTACTAGTATGAGATCAGTGACTCGTAGTCATTTTAACCTTTTAAAACATATTACTTAAAGGGAACCTGTCACCGGGATTTGATGTATAGAGCTGAGGACATGGGTTGCTAGATAGCCACTAGTACATCTGCAATACCCAGTCCCCCTAGCTCTATGTGCTTTTATTGTGTAAAAAAAAACGATTTGATTAATATGCAAATTAACCTGAGATGAGTCCTGTCCCTGAGATGAGTCCAGAGTGAAGGAGCCCAGCACCACCCCGCCCCGCCCCGCATCCTCAGAATCTCCTCCTTGCTCCCCGACGTCAGAAAGCCAGAGCGCCGTAATCTGGCAATGCGCGAGCTAGCGCATGTGCAGTGTCGTCATAGTGTTCCTTCCCTGTGCTGGCATCAGCCTCAGCGAAGGAACTGTGCATGCGCTAGCTCGCGCATCGCAAGATTACGGCGCTCTGGCTTTCTGACGTCGGGGAGCAAGGAGGAGATTCTGAGGATGTGCTGGGCTCCTTCACGCTGGACTAATCTCAGGGACAGGACTCGTCTCAGGTTAATTTGCATATGTATCAAATCGTTTGTTTTTACACAATGAAAGCACACAGAGCTATGGGGACTGGGTATTGCGGATGTGCTAGCGGCCATCTAGCAGCCCATGTCCTCAGCTCTATACACAAAGTCCCGGTGACAGGTTCCCTTTAAAATGGTAAAATGTGTCCCGTTTTAATGCCTGTATTCAAGCCCAGAACCAGTTTGGGCCAGCCTAAACACAAATGATTTTGACACCGGTGCTTGCCTGTCTGCTTGTTAGCAGTGCAAGATCAGTAGTCCACAGTCATGTAACCCTTAGAAAACACCTGTTGCTTATGTGAAACATAAAAAAAAGTCAACATCTCTGCCTACTTTGATGCCAGCTTTGAATGGTCCAGCCTGGATTCAACTGCTAGAAGAGGTCCCTTGTCCACATTGATATACATTGCTGTGCCTCTGTTCTCTGATCTTATTTTCATCTTCATTCTCCCCTGTGCATTTAATGCAATGATTGTTTATGTTATATATAAATTCTCCCATAATTACAAAGTTATCAAAATGAACAATATATTCATATAATAAATAAAACAAAACTGGCTCATTAGAATCAACTTCAGCCCTGATAAGAATGTGGACGAATTAGAAAGCAGCTTCAGCATCGTCAGCTGCTAGAACATGAGGGAGGAGGTGAGGACTCCAGGCAGACAGGAGCAGTCACACAAGAGGAAGCACAGAGAGAACTGCTGCCTGCACCCTGCTCGCTGTCCTGCTTGCTAACACTGGCTGAATTGATTTCACTTTATTTCTTTGATTGTCCTCAGCTGCAGGTCTTCATCACTTGCTCTCTTATATAGTGAGAGTTGTGTGGGGGAAAGTCTTCACACAGAGAGAAGTACCTGAAAGTGCTCCTGATCAGTGCTTGTCTATCTCATTAGCTAAAGACATGGATCAGATTACAGAGCTGGGGAACCAAAGTGAGGGGTTCATCCTAGAATCAAACGGATCTGATGAGCAGCCATCTGTAAAGCCACTTCTGGGCATTGGCATAGACAATCTTATTACTTTGGTGGTGTTTGGCATTATATTTGCACTGGGGGTCTTGGGCAACTCATTGGTCATCACAGTGTTGACAAGAAACAAGCCTGGAAAGCCTCGCAGCACCACCAACATCTTCATACTGAACTTGAGCATTGCTGACCTTGCTTACCTCCTGTTCTGCATCCCTTTCCAGTCCACTGTCTATGTCCTGCCAACCTGGGTGCTTGGAGCTTTCATCTGCAAGTTCATCCATTACTTCTTCACTGTATCCATGCTGGTGAGCATCTTCACCCTCTCTGCCATGTCAGTTGATCGCTATGTAGCTATAGTGCACTCCAGGAGGTCTTCTTCCATTCGTGTTTCAAGGCATGCCCTGCTTGGAGTCATCCTCATCTGGATTCTGTCCATTGCCATGGCTTGTCCTGTTGCCTATAACCAACGCCTGATCTACAGGAACAACCAGACCTTCTGTTGGGAGGTCTGGCCAAATCTGAAGCACAAGAGGATTTATGTTGTCTGCACCTTTGTGTTTGGGTACCTGCTCCCTCTGCTCCTCATTTCTTTCTGCTATGCCAAGGTAATTCCATGAAACAGTTGTATGTTTGTCTTCTGTCCTGAATATTTCTACCAAGGCTGAATACAGGGTCATGCAACACAAGGCTAATGAGATAGCATATGTCCAATTCATATACAGTAATCCAACTTCTACATCCAGTATCTATCTTATCATTTAGCAACATTAGAACACAATTCTATGAGACACTTACCTCCTGCACACTCTTTACCAGCAGTCTCATTACACCTGTTGGTTCTCTATAGGGCTGGGGATATTTGTGTACACAGTCAAGTGAATCCATTAACTTTCTATGCATTGAACACTCTTAAATTGTCCCCAGTGAGGTCTCTCAATTTACTGTATTTTCTTTATCTCCACAAGCAGGATAGATGTTCTATATAATCCTTGTTCTAGTTCTTACTTCACAACAACAGTATCATTATTGAATAGTCAGAGGGATTGTAGATCTGAGACCTTGGCTGGTGAACATGTGAAATGGACACTTTATAAGTAACCTATAAAATTAAGTTCTCCTGGAATATCGGGGGATGCAGTTAATCTGCATTTATTTAACTCTTTATTATAAATGGTTTGATTCTCATTACCAAAACTTTCTGCAGGAGGTTTACCTACAGTCCTGTGTAAAAACAGTCAAAGCACAATGTTATACAGTACTGTTGTATAAAAAGACAGCCTCACCTCTGCTAGTGCACATCTTACCCTCACATCTTCTAAACATATTAGGTGCAATTTATCAAGCTCTGCAGACCAGAATGCAGGCTTTAAAAAGTCACAAGTAGGGGTTTTGCAACTTTTCGGAGTCACTTGCAAAAAAAAAAAAAATACAAACATGCAACTTTCTGAGCACTTTGCCAGGACTTTTCCAGTGCAACCTACAGTTTTGTCAGCATTTCAGAGTAGATCACAATTGTGACAAATTTATAAAGTGCGACTTTTTAAAAATTCTCAACTCCACACCAGGCATTGCCCAGATGTACTTTTTCTAAAATAGGTGTAACCACATTGCACATGCCTGAAATAAGTTACTGTGTGCAGTTTTCATAAATGTGGCACAGGTGCACATAGTAACTCCAATCTAAGAACTAGCCTCAAACACACATCCAATGATAAATTCCCCCATAAATGCAGATTTTTGGCTTCGAGTCACTAGGAAGGAGACACTGAGGGGAATTTATCAAAAGGTATTACACCACTATTGTGACATAAAAAGTCGCAAATTATAGCAAACAGCATATTTGCACTATAAACGCAAAATACGCTTTGGCCAAAATGTACACCAATGCCTCATCCAGCATAGAGGCAGGGCAGAATGCTGGTTGCAGAGTGCTATCACATTTGTATTTTGCGTTTGTATATGTATTTCGCCATAGTGATGTGCACCTACATACAGGGTTGTGCTGACTCAATCACCCATATTTGCACTATAATTGCCATATTGAGCTATATAATTACTAAATAATTTTTTCCATAGTGGCGATTAAAGGGGCAGGGCTTAGCACGAGGGGCTTTCCGTGGACTACCAAAATTACTATAACTTACAGCAGAAAACTGGCATAAGTAAAAGTGCACGTCTATGCCTAGGGAATCCTGTGTGCCTTGGCATGAATGAAGCAGAGGTTGAGCATACATGCTGTCACTCATCTCTATGGGACTGCTGGAGATCTTGCCTATCTCCAGCAGTCCCACAGAGGTAAATGATATGGCAGCACTCAAACTTGACTGCCTCTGCATTCATACTGGGGAACACAGGACAACAATTCTTGAGATCGGTGGAGGTAGCAGCAATCAGACCCTTATCACCTTTCTTGTTGCTAGGGCATATGTTTAAATCTTCGTACAACCCCTTAGAAATTGCTAATGAGGTTGTCTGTTGAAATATCCTGGTCAAGATTTCTCCTGTTAATCGCATTAAATGCATGCACATTGCTGGATTCAACTCTGCTTTCTCCGTCAGTCCCATAGAATTGAACGGAGCAGCAATATCCATGCATGACTGTCGCTCTATTCAAACGGAGCACAGGAGCCCACATTCTCATCATTTCTTGGGGTTCCAGCGGTTGAACCCCAGATCAGACACATCTCCTGTCCAGTGGAACAGCAGTGAAGGGCTCACTTCCAGTTATGTTCAATAATTCTGTTTATTGTCACACATCCCTGTGACGCGTTTCGACACTCGCAGGTATCTTTATCAAACCGTTATGGGATGCCAATCCTAGGACGCGAGCACCATGAAACTTACCTGCAGTGCCGAACTACTGGACATAATACTGTCCAGTGGAACAGTCATTTCAAGGAGCAATTTTTTTCTAAGCCTAGCAGACAGCAGCTGCAAACATACTCTCTCCCCGTGGAGGACCCAGCATGGCTGTGCGTTGCGTTTCATGTTTGGTTCATTGATTTCAAGGCGAATATTGCATCATTGAATTTTCCCACACTGTGGGAGAATTTAACATTTGATACCACGCTCCCTCCACAATTTACAGCTAACTGCTGGTCAAAAAGCTTATCATCAAGTGACCTTGCTACACAGTCGATATTGTCCAAAGTTCACAACCCCTTTCAAATTATCTTCATCTGTTCATTTTTTATGAGGTGTAAACAGAAATGCTTAGAAGCTTACATTTATCCCTAGATGTTAACAGGTATCATAGTGAAATATCACAGCAAGTACAAAATATCATGCAGTAAAAAACTCAGATGCACACCTAAAGAGTCTGTCAAACTGGAAAGCCTCCAAGAGAAGAGAACATGAAGAGTTTCATCAATTTCAAATGGTTCTAAGTTGTTACAAAGGGTTAAATGTGCAGCTCACTGTGCATAAAAAGGAAGCAGTGTATACTGGTTATACTGGAAGGCGTAGGTATGAGATACAGAAGCATGATGGTCTCCACTGTATTCTCCTCTATATTCGTGTATCTTTCCATTTATAGAAATGTCATTGTGTGCATTTTGAGCACTTTGTGTAGTAGTTATTTTATTTTAGTTTATGACTGCCTTGATATATTGCATAGTTATGACAGTTGCCACCTTTAGTATGTCAGCTGAACCAGTCATTAGTCTTGCCTGATAGAGAACATTTGCACCACTATTTAGTAGGGTTCCGTTAGTAATATCTATATGTCTGAGGGCTCGTTCATACGAACGTGGGAAGCCCGTGCCCGTGCTGTGGACCGCAAAATGCGGTCCGCAATGCACGGGCACCTTCCGTGGAGCAGGAGCATGGGAATCGCAGACCCATTCACTTGAATGGGTCCGCGATCCCTCTGTTCCGCAAAAAGAGAATGTTCTATGTTTTTGCGGTGCGGAGGCACGGAACGGAACCCCAGAAAGCGCTCCGTAGTGCTTCCGCACCGCTCCACATCTCCGGATTTGCGGACCCATTGAGATGAATGGGTCCGCATCCGTGATACGTAATGACAATGGAACGGTGCCCATGTAATATCCGCAAATGCGGTCCGCAATATGGGAACGGGACACCAATGGTCGTGTGAACGAGCCCTGACTTGAAGCACACACACCGTCTCTCTACCCTGAGAACTGTAATCATCAGAAGTGTAATATAAACCTCCCTACGTGTGATCTTGTAGCCAAAATAACTATACAAAAGTATGTGTTAATATCTTGTCTCCAAAATCTTCCCTGTAGTACATTGAAGGACTACATAATGTAAACCAGGTGTTCTTTTTTTGAAGTGGGACCTGGACTTTCAGTATGTTATTGTTCTAGGATGTCAAGTGTCAGCATGCCATCAATCTAGGGTGTTATTGATCTGTGCCTGCTCCCGCCAGTTCTGTGTTCAACCTGCAACTTTCTTCTGTTAGGACTGAGCAAGGAATTTTAGCAGAGAAGGTGCAGAATAGTAGAACTCTTTTTTCAGCAGCATTTTTTTAATTGATACTTTTCCAATGGAGAAAATTTGAATTTAAACTATACCAAGTGACACGGTCTACAGTACTATATGTACCGTATTTTTCGCCCATAAGACGCACCTAGGTTTTTGAGGAGGAAAATAATAAAAAATATATTTTTAACCAAAATGTGTGCTTTTGGTGGGTTTTGAACTAATGGTGGTCTGTGCATGACACTACTATGGGGGATCTGTGGATGGCACTGTTATGGGGGGTGATTTGTGGATGGCACTGTTATGGGGGGGGGTGATCTGTGGATGGCACTGTTATGGGGGGGTGATCTGTGGATGGCACTGTTATGGAGGGGGATCTGTGGATGGCACTGTTATGGGGGGTGGATCTGTGAATGGCACTGCTATATATGTCTCACCCACAGATCCCCCACCCCATAACAGTGCCATCCACATATCCCCCACCCCATAATAGTGGCATCCACAGATCACCCCCCCCCCCCCCATAACAGTGCCATCCACAGATCACCCCTCCCCATAACAGTGCCATCCACAGATCCCCCCCCCCCCCATAACAGTGCCATCCACATATCCCCCACCCCATAATAGTGGCATCCACAGATGCCCTAATATACCGGAGCTACGGTAAACCTGTGGGAGGGGCCGGTATCATGCAAATGCGGCGGGGCCGGTGCGATCATTGTACTCCGGCCCCACCGCTCACTCACTGCTTTATTGCCTAAACATTTTATAATAATAGCTTTCATTGAAGTTCTGATCCCCAGCCCCATCTGTACTGCTTACTAAATGTCCTGTAGCAGGCAGAGCAGAGCAGGGCAGGCGGCCGGAACTCACTTATGTCACGTGCCTGCGCCGCCTACTTTATGAATGAAGTAGGCGGCGTATGCACGTGATGTCAGGGAGTTACGGCTGGCCGCCCGCCCTGCTCTGCCTGCTACTGGACATTTAGTAAGTAGTACAGATGGGGCTGGGGATCGGAACTTCAATGAAAGCTATTATTATAAAATGTTTAGGCACTAAAGCAGTGAGTGAGCGGTGGGGCCGGAGTACAGTGACCGCACCGGCCCCGCCACATTTGCATGACACCGGCCCCTCCTCCCTCCCCGTCCAGCTGATACATCGCAGTCTGCTTTTGTGATCTAAAAATGTCCTACTGGATTCTGAATCAACAGTTTATTTAGTCAGTGACCTTGAGCCAACTTTACAAGTTGCAGGCCATTGAGGACATTTCCCACTTCTTGTTTTATTTAATGCCTTTGTCATGTTATTTTTATTAGTACATATTTACTTACACTTTGTTCTTTATATATTTTACATTACATTGATTGTTTAGGCAAATAAAGCTGTGGTTGTTTCTAAACATTACAATGAATTAACCATGACTGGTGTTGAGCGAATTGATGTATCCCAAGTGGACTTGAATCCAAATTTCTGGAAAAATTCCATTTGCCATGGAGCCGAATTTCCTCATGCTTCGTGGTAACAAATCTGGCAGTTAAAAAACCCAAAACATACTTACCTCATCCATTTGCATGTGAAAAGACCGTTGCGGCCATCTTAGTTGTAGAAACCACACAAAATCTCGAGCGGGGTGACGTGTGCGTCACCAGGCTGGTCGGGTGAGGTGACGTCATCATTGATCCCCTCCAGCGTGATGACGTCATCACGTTACCGTGGAAGATTTTGCGTTGTGTCTTCAATCAAGACGGCTACTCCGCGATCATTTGGATTAGGTTAGTATATTATAATTTTTTTAACCGGATTAGCCCCGAAAGGCTTTCATTTTAATCTCAGATGCCACATTAGAGATGAACATGGCATCTAAGGGGTTCAGGGTCGGGAGGCGGTGCAATTGCCATTCCCCGTCATTGCGCCTGCTACATACAAAGGATCGCGCTCCGTGATGAAGTAATTAGTTACAATTCAACCTTCTTTGTGAAATTTGGCAAAACAGCCAAATCAAATTTTTCATAACTTCGCTCATCTCTAACCATCACTAGACATTTACATCATTTCTTTTTTTTGTTTACACGGTTTAGGTAGCTAGTGGTCCAGGACCGAGAAGGAGAATAGCTGGCAGGATTTTAAAATGATACTAGGGTTAAGGGATGAATGAAACATAGAAACCTTAAAATTGTATTAGAGTGACGTTATTGTTGACAGCCTCCATCAAATTGGATGCACATTATGCCATGTCTGGATTGTATCTAATTTGTAGCCTGCAAACCTGATTGACGAGTATTGTGAGGAGGAAGCAGCACTGTAGATATGTGTAGGCAAGGAGAATGTTTATATTAAGGAAATAATAAGAAACTTGACGCAGAAACATAGCAGGAGCTGGCAATAGATTATGGACTAAAACTTGTCCAACTAGTTGGGGCACTCCAAGAACCAGTTTGATTTATTGGTTGGGTTGACAATCAGAGCATATTCTACCTTACCAATGATCTTCCAGTCTGATATTACAAAGAAAACACTCCTGCGCTCCCATACAAAAAATCCACCCACCTCCAATTGGAGGTCCGCTGCACAGTGTATATGATGGGCTTTGCTGCTGCCGCCCAGGATACAAAATTGATTAAATGTTAATTACCTTACGGTATAAACTTACACTGGCGCTGGTAGTTAGAAATATAACAAATCGAGTACAGTGGCTAGATAAATGTTCCGCTATAATAGAAAATGAGTATCAATTAACGATGCGATGAAATAATCACCGCGGTGGTAGTTACCTTTTCTTTAGGTGTAAGCCGGCAAAACAAACTAAGTGCTTACACGGTTCCCGTTCCTGTGTGTAGGGAAGTGTAAGGAAAAGTAAGTCTTCACTGCTCACCTACCAGCATTCACACTGCTCCGGCCAGTAGCTGTGTGGTGCGAGAGAGCAGACTACAGATTCGGCGTCCAGGATCTTCTGTGCGTGTGACGTCACCGCAAAGTACTACTGGTGCTCCCAGAGATCAAAGTTCATCCGACGCGTTTCTGAGCCGTCGGGCTCCTTCATCAGGGATGGTCTGACCCTTCAAGTCTGGGAGTTATATAGACATCCTGGTTGACAGAGCAACACCTGCTCTGATAGTTTACGATTGGTTGTACACTCCGTGGTCTACTAATCTGTAATGAAGCCTGCTATCCGGTGTCAGGGGTCGTTTTTGTCCTTTAACTGTAAACGGGTTTCCAGGTTCCAAAGAGATCTTCCAGTCTGCTTGCAACAGTTCCTAGGGTCCTCTGCTGGTCTCCACTTCCTGGTCCCTCTAGACCAGGCATGCTCAACCTGCAGCCCTCCAGCTGTTGCAAAACTACAACTCCCAGCATTCCCAGACAGTCTACAGCTATCAGCCTGCAGCAGGGCATGGTCGGGGTTGCAGTTTTACTACAGCTGGAGGTCCACAGGTTGATCATCCCTGCTCTAGACACAGAAATGTGACAGCTTAGCCAAGCACTGACTGATGTGGGTCACTGCTGTCCCCAGTGATTGGCTGAGTAATCACATTTTCTGATGGACCAGGAGGTAGAGATTGGCGAGAGACCTGAGAAACTGCAGAATAGGAATGGTGGGGGACCTGGAAGTTGAGTGTATCTTTTTTTTGAGGACACATAGGGCTGCTGGAGCTTAGTCTCTGGATGTAAGCAAGGTTATTTCCATTCATTGACAGCAAGTACATGTCTTGAAAATGGTGAGAAAGTTGAAGAACATGGATCATATATAAAGTAAGCTTTAATGATATAAAACTGCTTTCATCACTTAATGAAAAGTTAGGAAAAAAATAGTTTCCATTAATGTTTTTTGCTTGCTGACAGCGAATGGAAACACAACATATTTACATACCAAGGTTAAAAACCCACCATTCTTTTGGTTGTTCGCTCAGCTGATGAGCTTATTACACTATATCAGAGTAGGTAAGAGCTATTAGCCTGGAGACTAGGGCAGGGGAGAGATTTGAGCAGCCGCTGCTAAGGTAAGCTTACAGAGGATTATTTCAGCTACTTCTCAGTTGAAGAAAATCTGATAACAACATGTCTAGGTTGGTGCTACAAACACAGCTATTGATCAAGTCTAAAATCTAAAATGTGCACATTAGAAATAACTGCTAAAATGATCAAAATAACCCACAGAAAAAAGAATAAAGGGAATCTATAAGGGAATTTATGCTGCATAGGATAGAGGGGGTTGTGATAGTGTGTAGTTTAACATGTCATATAGGAAAATACCATTTATATTCTGCCTGGGCTTTCTGAACTATTAGCTTATGAGTGAATTGACAACGTTTGCTGTATACATGGTTTATGTAAGGTAACCGTAAAACATACAAATAGTTTTCAGGAAGAAACAATCTGTTCAGACTGTTTTAAAAAGCGAGATATTTGTTAAAACCACAGTTTCATAGGTCTTAATTACTTATTCCCTTTACAACAACTTATCCCTTATCCAAAGGTTAAAGGGGTTGTCTGGGTTCCGAGCTCAACCTGGACATATCCCCATTTTCACCCAGGCAGCCCCTCATGAAATGCTTTGATGATCTCCGTGCATCACACAAGGCAAGGGCTGTTTGATTATATTTTTACACTGCTAGGCTGAGTCTTCTGCCTAGCAGTGTTGCCGTGGACATCACCAGCACTGATGGCCGGGCTTTAGCTCTGCCCTAGCCGTTTTATAGGAAGCCTCCGCCTAGCTTTTCCCATGGAGAGCCCGGTAAGTCACCAGATCTCCAGAAAAAGCCTGCGATTCAGCGCAGTGCAATGGATTTCATGCTCCAATGCTCATATTAGGGGGGTTGACTGGGTGAAAATGGGGGGCACGTGTTCCATGTTTGAATGGACAGATGGACACACATACGCATCCACTCAACTGTATGGAGCTGCTAGAGATAGTTGAGCACTTGTGCTAGGTTATCTCTGGCAGTCCCATTGAGCTTAATGGTGCATTCGGGTCTGCTGCTCCTTTGTAAAGGTGGAACTTAGTCCCTTTTTTTGTGATAGGCTGGGGTCATACAGACAATTACCCTCCACCCATGGATAGGAAATAATCTCTAATGGGACAACTCCTTCAGTTATTTGTCTGGTAAAGATCTATTGGCTGAATAGTATATAATTATTACACATTGGCATAAAACAAATATGGACATTAAGGATAATATGGATGCAAAAGCAGGAGATGCTGTTAGGAGTCCAAACTTCTTGACTATCATCGATCAGTTTAAAGGGAACCTGTCACCAGTTTTATGGTGTCCTAACTAAGGGCAACATAAATAAGTGACTGATTCTCTTAGCAAAATGCTGGGTCACTTTCTTTAATTGACCCAGTCAATCTGCCAACATCTTGTATTGAAAAGCTCCAGCTGATAATGATGAGTCATGAATATTTATGAGCTCCTGACTCTCCCCGCCCACCTGCTGCTGAATGACAGTTTGTTTCCATATGAATCAGCAGCAGGTGGGCAGGGGAGTGGCTATAGCTCTGAATTAAATATACGCTGGACTCAATGACATCACGCTGGACTCAAATCAGCTCAAATTAGCATGCGGCATGTGGCATATTTGTGTGTATATTATGAGGTAACCATCTGTCACACCAGTAAGTGAATACATCTAAGGCACTTTTTAGTGGTTAATGATTGTATATAATTAGTTAGATTATAATCAAATATCCACATGACAGGTTCCCTTTAATGTCAGGAAAACTGCATTAAGAAAATGAGTTGTTCTAGGCATCCTCATTCCCGACTAAGGACTGTTTGATTATAGCAGAGATGAAGGCTTGTATCTGTGCTTATTGTTCTGAAATATTAGCCATTTTCCTTAACAGCCGCATTGGATGATTTGGCTTACTCGAACTCCACACCGCTGTAGCACAAAGTTACACTGGTTTAAACCTGCATGTACAAGTATGCGGAGCTTGGTTTTTACTATAGTGGGGTACATTGAGTTCAAAACTAACTGAATTACAGTGGCTCTACCTACTTTGAGCTGTGGTATAGGTGCACTCTCCTCGACACACCTACTGTCGATATGAGCAAATAATAAAAATATAAATATACTGGAGGGCACACAGTTATCTGGTGTTGCACAGAATACTCTAATATGCATTGTTATACAAATATTTATTATCTAACATATAAAGTAAAAAAAAAAAAGATATAGAATTATAATCAAAATATATTAAAAAAAAACTAAAATGATAAATGAAACATCACAAACCACAGACAAAAAAAAAAGGTTGACGATATACAATACTGATCCAAACTCTACAGCCAGTAAATGATGGCTAGATAAGCCCAGAGGTACTGGATCAGTTTTCAATCAACACCCTTTATACCCTGTGGCAATGTGAATAGTGATGGGTGCAGTAAAGTCCCGGGAAAGCATGAAAAAGGGGTGTTGTGTGCACCAGAAGCGTGCACCAAGGGGACCGGCCTTGGTGGACTAAAGGCCCTAGATATAGGTGGCCACCAAGTTAGTTGGTGGACACCAAGACAGTTTGCTTAGCTGGCTCCAGCTAATCCGGGGCGGGCTTTTACTGGGAATAGGCAATGTGTTGGGTGGGTGCCTGTTCCCCATGCTCCAGTCCTGGATTTTGGAATATGCCCATGTCCAGGGATGGTATTTAATCCTGTTTCTGGACTTGTGTGGCTCCCAGTCTGAGGAAGGAGACTGAGTTTTTGTGAAACACAGTCCTGCTGCAGGCTCTGGAAGAGTGGTCTCAGCTGGGCTGGCTGAGGGGCCACGGGGCTAGGTGCTAGCTGCATTGTTCGGGGACACCGTGACGCTTGGGCGCAAGTGGTCACAAGGCCGGAGTCAAGAGGACTACTGGGCCACACTCCCCCATAAAGGCACTGTGTGTGAATGGTGCTCTGTACAGCCAGGAGGCTGATGGACATTGGGCTGGGAAAGCCGCATGTTATGACCGTGTGTGAACGGTGCTTTAGGTAAGTCAGGTTATGTTATGCTTAGATACAAAGTAGGTTACAAAAAAGAAATGCGTCAAGCAATGGTGTGGCAAAGAGCCCCTCAGCAAAAAAGCTAACTCAGGGATAACCAGAAAAACCTACAAACGGATACTGAGAATTGATAAGCTATAAAAATATTGTTTATTGAAATACATTATTAAAACGTACAATGAGAGATGACAAACAAATCAGTAATTGAAAAAAGTGCGGTACAATCCTGAGAGAGTTTAATAAAACAAATGACCTAACAGAGGAGCCTAAAGACAAGAATCTACTGCATAAAATATGTGTATACATATATAGATGTCTCAATCGATGAAAGCAGAAGGTGCCATATATTGTAAAGTGCAAGTGCGAACTGCAAATGGGCAGTAAGAAATAGCAGCTCTGCAAGTACATAAATCATCGATTTGAGTAGACATTTATTTGGTAAAGTGCAACAGATACTATGATAAAGTGCATGTGCAAGCCACAGACCAGTGGCAATAAGGCATGGTAAAAGCTTATTCAAAGGCTCGACGAGAATGGTATATACAATGTAAGTGTAAAAAAGTCACATACCGTAATTTAAAGTAATAACTCCACAGGGAGACCGCACACCCCAAAGCGCGTTTCAGTGGAAACCTTCCGCTGGGGGTACGGTCTTCCTACTAGAGGGGCTATATTTAAATGAGTGCTCCTCCAATCAGAGTACACCAATTAGTGTGAAATAGGGACAGATGGTGTCAGTGAGACCATCTGCCCTATCGCCGTCCTTCTGAGGGGTGGAGTCACAGGCGGTCCTTGCGGAGGCGAATCGCACAAGTACGACTGGGCTCACCAAGTAAGTAGTCAAGGACCTTTGGTGACGTAATAATCCCGGCAGATAATCGGCGGCCACGTGATGGCCTGTCACGAGGTCGGTGAGGTCAAGGGGATGGCACACATGATTGCAAGTTGCGATCACATGATCAGCGGCTGCACTTAGGCCAAAAGATGGAGCGCAAAGAGAGAGATCACATGATCGCAAGTCGCGATTGAATGATCATTCAGGTAATAAGATGCCCACCATAAGAAAGTGAAAAACGTATGCAATAATAATAATAATGTGGTGTTATGTTTAGTTAGAGCCCAGCCGAGCAGGTGTATATTTTGTATCATTTGTTTGTTTTGCTGAGGTGCCAAATAAAGCAATGTTTGGACCTGAAACTTGGTGTCTGGCGAAGATACTTGTGTGAATGACCCCTGGGGAAGAGCTAACCCCACAATCACAGGAAACATAGGCACTCCTGAGAGCCGCACCGCTCTCCCCCTCTTTGTCTTCCCGACGGTTGCCCTGGGCAACGGCATAGATCCGCTTTTCCTTTGGAAATCCAGGTACACCACCGACACCTCGGACGTTTACAGAGAGTCCATACAGCGTTGGAGAATTGGTCTCGCGGGCCCACTGCAATTGAGCCCTCAACGCCTCACGCTCTACATCAAAGCACGCCATTTCACTGGGGCCCCAACCCAGCCTTGGCCAGGTTTTCTTGCCGTTTGATATGCTGCCACCGTATGGCATATTCCGTCATGAAAGTCACTTTAACAGACATTTTGGCAACCAAGTCCGCTTAGCCAGAGAACCCAAAAATTATTATAATTTTTTTTCTAGTCAGTCTCTCTCACAGTGACTCCTTTGCAACCCAGCAAAAAAAATGTCCAGAACAGCACAAGCAGCACCTGCTACTTTCAGTGATGACTTTGCCCTTAGGAACAACTTTGCCTTCTTTCAGCAGGGACGCTTGCTTGCATCCTCCACCAATTGTGGGGGGTTAGCTCTTCCCCGGGGGTCATTCACACAAGTATCTTCACCAGACACCAAGTTTCAGATCCAAACATCGCTTTATTTGGCACCTCAGCAAAACAAACATAAATGATACAAAATAAACACCTGCCCGGCTGGGCTCTAACTAAACATAAAATAACCTGACTCACCTAAAGCACAGTTCACACACGGTCATAACATGCGGCTTTCCCAGCACAATGTCCATCAGCCTCCTGGCTGCACAGAGCACCGTTCACACACAGTCTATAGTCCAGTGCCTTTAAGGGGGAGTGTGGCCCAGTAGTCCTCCCGACTCCGGCCTTGTGACCACTTGCGCCCAAGCGTCACGGCATCCCCCAACAATGCGGCTAGCACCTAGCCCCGTGGCCCCTCAGCCAGCCCAGCTGAGACCACTCTTCCAGAGCCTCCAGCAGGACTGTGTTTCACAAAAACTCAGTCACCTTCCCCAGACTCGGAGCCACACCCAAGTTCAGCAACAGGATTAAATACCATCCCTGGACATGGGCATATTCCAAAATCCCGGACTGGAGCATGGGGAACAGGCACCCACCCAACACATTGCCTGTTCCAAGTAAAAGTCTGCCCCGGTTTAGCTGGAGCCAGCTAAGCTAACTGTCTTGGTGTCCACCAACTAACTTGGTGGCCACCTATATCTAGGGCCTTTAGTCCACCAAGGCCGGGCCCCTTGGTGACACGCTCCTGGTGCACACAACACCCCTTTTTCATGCTTCCCCAGGACTTTACTGCACCCATCACTATTCTCATTGCCACAACCCCTAACAATATATTAAGGTACCATGCGCTATCATTTGCTGCATATGAGGGTCTCACCAGACGCGTTTCGGAGCATCTAGCTCCTTTTTCACTGAAGGAGCTAGATGCTCCGAAACGCGTAATAGCTCCCGATCATGTGGAACACCACGTGGGACGCTCCATTTTGGACACAGAGATATTCTGTTATCATATGGATCGGTAACGTAACTGTTAGTATGTTACAATTACACAAGTGAATTCTATTACTGTTTGCCTTATGAACAGCTGCTACAAATTCCTATGTAACTAAGCTGGTATAAAAGAGATAGTTATTCTCATACATAGTATCAGCATATACAAACAGTGGATCTCATACAAGTGTTACAGAGACTTCATCGGATACTAAGTCGCAAGTTTGTTTCAATCACACCAGTGACTCATGCGTCTAGATGAATAGCTGCTATGCCTATATAATGTCTATTACACTGTCACAGAAAGCCTAATTTGCCATTTCCAATACCACTATATTTTGCTTTCCTTAATACAATATAGCACCAATATATTGTTATTTTTCAATACATTATATGGACATCAGTGGACTTTTAAATTCTACATAAGTCAGTTGCATTTGATGCCAGCCTATTAATGCCACTTAGCTACTTGATTAATATTCTGTTGTGTTGATTTTATGTCCATTTGCTTCATCATATGAGAAATCGGTGTATATACATTTCATTTTTCATCCTTGGACCAACCAATTATGCATATGGGATTTACACAATACTGAGCTACTGTGATCAGATTGGATACTGTATCACATATTAGTTATATGAAAAATCAATATCACCTTAATATATTGTTAGGAGTATTAAGGGCATTGATTGCATACTGATCCAGTACCTCACGGCTTATCTAGCCACCATTTACTGGCTGTGGAGTTTAGATCAGTATTGTATATGGTCGTCCTTTTTTTGTCTGTGGTTTGTGCTGTTTCATTTATAATTTTAGTTTTCTTTTATATAATTGTATTATAATTATATATCCTTTTGTTTGAACTTTATATTTTTGATAATAAATATGTGTATACCAACGTATATTGGATTATTCTGTGCAACACCAGATAACTGAGTGCCCTCCAGTATATTTACATTTTTATTATGAGTCCAAAACTA
This sequence comes from Bufo bufo, assembly GCF_905171765.1. Taxonomy (NCBI): domain Eukaryota; kingdom Metazoa; phylum Chordata; class Amphibia; order Anura; family Bufonidae; genus Bufo; species Bufo bufo. The sequence continues at coordinate 199,769,415 of NC_053393.1, forward strand.
CAGTAGATAAGGAGTTGATTAGGATATTTGACAATATTTTGTCTAAAATGCAACATTTCATGGTTTACACGTTGAACAAATAAGATCAGTGGAGGGAGTTGGATATGTAACAATGGGTCCCATTTACTTGAAATCTATGTGTGAATGCAATGCTATTTTTCAAGGATAAAGCTAGCATTTACACAGTAACCCCACCGTTCCCCCACCGGATGTCACTATAGGGAATGGGGATCCTCTGGTGCCCGGCGGTGTCTATCTATGCCAGAAACAGTAACTCGATAGTATGCTTCTCTGCCGAATAGACTACCAGAGTTACCAGACAGAAATGTGAATGAAGCCTTAGGGCTCTTTCACATGAGCGGATCCCGTGCGTGGAATCCGCTGCGTGAAAGACAGCCAAGCCCTATTCCGGACAGCAGAGACACGGAGCTCAAACATGATGGATAATGCTCTGTGCCTCTCTGTGATCTTTTTACTACAAAATCACAGTGAGATAAAGTTGTCCTGTGATTTTGTAGTAAAAAGATCACAGAGAGGCACAGAGCATTATCAATCATGTTAGAGTCTGACTTTTAGGCAAAATTGCTTAAAGGTAGTTTGGATATGCATCTTGCAAGAATCTGTTATAAAGGGCTTAGAGTTGCTAGTTATTAGTGGGTGGCCTAGTGGTCAGACTCATGACCCATGGTGATTCAGAGCTGATCTGTATAAAGTGTAGAATAGACAGCATCCAGACTGAACTCTGCCTCATTATAGTTAATTGGCCAGCTCTCATATGTGATTTTCTGCATGAACCATAGGTGTGATTTTCCTGCAATAATCATTCTGTCTGGTCTACTATACAAACAGATTACATATGAACACCATTTTTTTCTGTCTGTTTAAAAACCTGTCCTTTTTTAACACAGACAAGTTTCAAATCACCCATCTGAATGAGCCCTAAGATGGCAATACCCTTTTAATTCATGAGTAGAACTACAGATGAGTCTAGATCTTTGCTTTTTATTTTCATACTGCCCTCCATTTGCTTACTGTGCAACAGCAAAGCTCTGCTGAAATTTATTGTCTGGACTGCTGGGCACATGCTCCGAATCGGGATGACCTCATTAGTATGAGCTCTGCAGTGCAGAATATGAATTTCAACAGACCTTTGCCAACATCCAATGGGGGAACAGGAGCTACAGATAGTGGCTAACTGGAATCCACATCTGCAGTACTACCCATGTAGTTCTGCAGATAATAGGTCAGATACAGTTCAATGGGTACAGTGCCTAGCTATTTCTGGCAGTTCCATATCCCCTTCATGCCTGATGACGTACATGTATGTCATCGGTCCGGTCTTTAAACATGGCCCCCGATCGCGTGGTTTCTGCTATTTTGCATTGCAGAGACCCGCGGCACATGTATGCGATCAGCCATAAGGCTGATCGCATACATTTTACCCTTTAGATACCGTGGTTAAATATGACCACGGCATCTGATCAGTCCGGAAGCGGGAGTTGCGCACAAGTACTGGGTTTCATTTTTATAAGAAGCATTGCCTGATGTGAATGATGCCTCGCACAAAAGAGCTCTCAGAAGACCTACAATTAAGAATTGTTGACTTGCATAAAGCTGGAAAGGGTTATAAAAGTATCTCCAAAAGCCTTGCTGTTCATCAGTCGACGGTAAGACAAATTGTCTATAAATGGAGAAAGTTCAGCACTGCTGCTATTCTCCCTAGGAGTGGCCGTCCTGTAAAGATGACTGCAAAAGCACAGCGCAGACTGCTCAATGAGGTGAAGAAGAATCCTAGAGTGTCAGCTAAAGACTTACAAAAGTCTCTGGCATATGCTAACATCCCTGTTACTGAATCTACGATATGTAAAACACTAAACAAGAATGGATTTCATGGGAGGATACCACAGAGGAAGCCACTGCTGTCCAAAAAAAACATTGCTGCACGTTTACAGTTTGCACAAGAGCACCTGGATGTTCCACAGCAGTACTGGCAAAATATTCTGTGGACAGATTAAACCAAAGTTGAGTTGCTTGGAAGAAACACATAACACTATGTGTGGAGAAAAAGAGGCACAGCACACCAACATCAAAACCTCATGCCAACTGTGAAGTATGGTGCTGGGGGCATCATGGTTTGGGGCTGCTTTGCTGCGTCAGGGCCTGGACGGATTGCTATTCCCAAATTTATCAAGACATTTTGCAGGAGAACTTAAGGCCATCTGTCCACCAGCTGAAGCTCAACAGAAGATGGGTGTTGCAACAGGACAATGACCCAAAGCATAGAAGGAAATCAACAACAGAATGGCTTATACAGAAGAAAATAAGCCTTCTAGAGTGGCCCAGTCAGAGTCCTGACCTCAACCCGATTGAGATGCTGTGGCATGACCTCAAGAAAGCGATTCACACCAGACATCCCAAGAATATTGCTGAACTGAAACAGTTCTGTAAAGAAGAATGGTCAAGAATTACCGTACTCCTGACCGTTGTGCACGTCTGATCTGCAACTACAGGAAACGTTTGGTTGAAGTTATTTCTGCCAAAGGAGGTTCAACCAGTTATTAAATCCAAGGGTTCACATACTTTTTCCACCTGAACTGTGAATTTTTACATTGTGTAACACAGTGTGTTGAATAAAAACATGGTAACATTTAATTTGTGAAGTCCTATAGAGTGCACTGTACCAGTGACACATGCTTTATGCAAGCATTGCCTGGAAAAAGCAGAGATACTGTTCATATGAAAACATCTCTATAATATTAGATTTTCTTTTAGCTCTGCCACAAAAATTATTTTGCAATTTTAGTTGCATGTGAATTGAACTCTAGATCCTTTGAACCCATATGTTCAACCAGATGGAATTGAAATTCTACCAATAAATAATAATCATTAATAAAGGTTTTAAAAAATGGCTAATTTACCGTATTTTTCGCCCTATAAGACGCGCCTAGGTTTTTGAGGAGGAAAATAAGAAAAAAAATATTTTAAACCAAAAGGTGTGCTTTTGGTGGGCTTTGAACTAATGGTAGCCTGTGAATGACAATATTATGGGGGCCTGTGGCTGACACTGTTATGGGGGCCTGTGGCTGACACTGTTATGGGGGCCTGTGGATGGCACTGTTATGGGGGCGTCTGTGGATGGCACTGTTATGGGGGCATCTGTGGATGGCACTGTTATGGGGGCGTCTGTGGATGGCACTGTTATGGGGGCGTCTGTGAATGGCACTGTTATGGGGGCGTCTGTGGATAGCACTGTTATGGGGGCATCTGTGGATGGCACTGTTATGGGGGCGTCTGTGGATGGCACTGTTATGGGGGCGTCTGTGGATGGCACTGTTATGGGGGCGTCTGTGAATGGCACTGTTATGGGGGCGTCTGTGGATGGCACTGTTATGGGGGCGTCTGTGGATGGCACTGTTATGGGGCGTCTGTGGATGGCACTGTTATGGGGGCGTCTGTGGATGGCATGACACTGCTATGGGGGGGATCTGTGGATGACAGATAAATAGCATCTTATGCTATTTGACATCCACAGATCCCCCCCATTACAGTGTCAGCCACTGTTAATGACCCCTAATACAGGGGCTGGCATCTACACTAGTTTTAAATGGAAGTGGGGGCCCAGTGCAGTCATTGTATTCCATTGCATCGGGCCCCGCTCACTGTACTAATGGTATCTGTAACTGCAGGCAGGCAATGGTTAACTGTACTTACGATCATAGCAGGCAGCCTGTGTCGCCTGCTTCATTCATAAAGTGGGCGGAGCAGGCACGTGACGTAGGAAGTTGCGCTGCCAGTGCCCGCCCGCCCAGCCTCCTGCCTCCAGCATCCAGCCTGCTATGATCGTAAGTACAGGCTGCTCAGTCCTGTATCGAACATATGTATAGTTAACTATTGCCTGCCTACAGTTACAGATACCATTAGTACAGTGAGCGGGGCCCGATGCAATAGAATACAGTGACTGCAACGGACCCCGCTGCCATTATAAAACTAAAGGCCGGCACCCAGCCCCTCCTCCCTCCTTGCTGATACACACGCCAGCCGCGCTGTGCAGCTTGCGGTTGGCGGTGTATCAGTGTAAAAATGGCAACCTTCGCCCCATAAGATGCACTGCCATTTTCCTCCCACTTTTTTTGGGGGGGGGAGTGCGTCTTATAGGGCGAAAAATACGGTAAATACCAGTAGATAAAGAAAATGCAGATTTAATGTGAAATCTTTATTAGTGTAAAATTGGAAATGATATATAGCCAAACTTCATGGGGTCCAACGCTGTGCACTGAGCACTGTACCCATTGAACTGTATCTGACCAAACTACCCCTTTAAGGACTATTATCTGCAGAACTACATACACAGCTCAATTTATTGTATAGTGGGCGGAGATTGTAACTGTGGCACACTAAGGAGTAACAAGTACTATGTGCGGGCAGGAAAGGGGCATACTGTAACTACTGTGTGGGGGCACTAAGGGAGCATAATTATCTTGTGACAGGAGAGTTGCTAGGTTCAGGGCCCCACATATATTTATTGCTGACTATACAATTGTATCGCTGTCAGCACAATAATACAGTTGATTTACTGCAACGGGACATGGAAGCCAATGGCTCCAAGCTCTGCCATTCATTCTCCTAGGCATGAGACCAGTAGGCTCGAGGCCCAAGAGACATCAGAATGGCACAGGCGGTTGCAAAGTGGTGACATCATCGTGACCACCTGTGCCCGGTCTCAGGCTGTGCAATGACATCATTGCACGCCTGTGCCAAGATGCAGATGGCACGTTGATTCAATAATGACCAGCTGAGCTGAGAAGCCAGAATACAGGACACAAGCAATAAGTTCTGTGGCCTTCAATAGAAATGATGGTAGGGATTTTTTTTTTCTTCCTCGCTTCAGGTGAAGATAATGCTGGGGTACTATGTGGGGGTATTATAACTACAGAGGTCATTATACCTACAGGGGCACTGCAGAGGGGCACTTTACCTACTGGGGAACTATGAAGTGGGGCATTATACATAGTGGAGGCACTATGTATGAGGGTATTATACTTACTGGGTTCACTATGTAGGGGGACATAATACCATCTGGGGGCACTACAGAGGGGCATTATACCTACTGGGGGCATTAGATAGGGGCATAATACTTTTTGGGGGCACTATATATACTGGGGGCACTACAGAAGGCATTATACCTACTGGGGGCACTGTAGTGAGCATTACAAATACTAGAGGCACTAGAGGGGGAATTATAACTACTGGACTCACTACCGGGGGAGTTATAACTACTGGGGCATTACTAGTGGCATTATAAGTACTGGGGCACTACGGGGAGCCATTATAATTATTGAGGGCATTATTTAGGTCATTACATCTACTGGGGGTACTAGAGGGCATTATAAATTATGGGAGCACAATTGGGGCGCTATAACTACTGGGGCACTATAAAAGGCATTATAACAGCAGGATAACACTGTTTGGGCTTCAGGAAGTGGGGGGGGCAGGGAATGATAGAAAAGTGAGGAACCTAAGATGTCTGTGTGGAAAACTCTTTAGAGACAAGATGTGGCTGAAGGACGTCATTATGAGGTGTCTGAGCCGCATGGAGAAGATAAGTCAAGAGAATGTCTACATCAGAGGAGACGTGACTGGATGTACAGTAAGAGGGATGTGGTGCTGTATTTTCCTGTAAGTGTGAAAGCTCTGAGTGTATTGTTCATCTAAAACGCATTGGGTCTTGGGCCCCAAGTCTTTTGAGGCCCTAGCAAGGCCCTTCCGGTGTGGGTACACTGAGAGCATAATTACTGTGTGGATGCACTAATAGAGCATCATTACCATGGAGACTAGGGCACTAAAGGAGCAATCTATTGTGAAAGAGGCACTAAGAGGGAATATCTAATGTGTCGGTGCACTTACAGGGCATTCTTACTGTGCGGGAACACTAAGGGAAAAAAACAACTATGTAAGAACACTAAGGGAGCATAACTACTGTGTAGAGCTGTAAAGGGGCATAACTAGTGTGTGGGGGTACTAAGGTAGCATGACTACTATGTGGGGCTCTTACAGGGCATTGTTACTATATGGGGCACTAAGGAAGCATTATTACAGTGTGAAGGCACTAAGGGTACATAACAACTGTGGGGACACAAAGTGGACTGGGCAGGATTGGGCCTGTATAGATAGACATTGGATAGAGTTAGAAGTGTAAAAAAAATGTCCATCCTTGGGCTTTTCAAAAGTTGGGAGCATGGACACGGACGTGTGAATGAGGCTTAATAAATATTGAGCTTTGTTTGGCTGTTAACCCTTGCTTTGTTACTGGAATTTTTTTTTATTAAAATGGAAAATCTGCCCAAAAAGTAAAATTCTGAAATGTCATCTACATTTTCCTTTAATTCTTGTGGAACACTTAAAGGGTTAACAAAGTTTGTAGAATCAGTTATGGCTACCTTGAGGGGGGTAGTTTCTAAAATGGGGTAATTTTTAGGTGGTTTCTATTATGTAAGACTCAGAAAGTGACTTCAGACCTGAACTGGTCCTTAAAAAAGTGGGTTTTGGAAATTTTCAAAAACAAAAAATGACATTTACAAAATGGTCCAAACATAAAGTAGACATATGGGAAATGTAAAGTATTAACTATTATATGAGGTATCACTATCTGTTTTATAAGCAGAGAAATTGAAATTTGGAAAGTTGCTAATTTTTCAAATTTTGGGGTAAATTTGGGATTTTTTTAAAATAAAAATGAAAAATATTGACAGAAATTTACCACTATCATGAAGTACAATGTGTCACGAGAAAACAATCTCAGAATGGCTTGGATAACTAAAAACGTTCTAAAGTTATTACCACATAAAGTGACACATGTTAAATTGCCTAAAAACGAGCCTGGTCCTTAAGCTGAAATATAGCAGAGTCCTGAAAGGGTTAAATTTACATAGTACAGTAAATGTGTATTTTGCAAGCTAATTGGTGGCATTGCTTTGTTTTTAATGGCTAATGCGACAAGGTTACGACAGTTATTTGTGTCTAGGTTTCACAGTTCATTAAACCTGTCCCACTCCAATGAAATTTACTGTGAAAGAAACATATCGCACCTTCTAAACTGTAGGTTGTCCCAGGGCCTTATTGCTTTTAAATAAATCCTTGAAAGCAGGTTGAGCAAGAAGGATGAGTTGTGCTGTGCTTTCAGGCTATCATAGGCTTTATGAATGCCCCTCATTTTTATGTATGTTTTTTTTTTTTGTAAATGGAGTAAGCGAGCACTCACACTATGGCATCAATTATATATGTTTAATATTATAGGTATAAAATATAAGATATAAAAAAGTAAGATACAGGATAAAAAAGGAATTGCAATTGGTCAACCAATCCTAGAATAGTAGCAGAAACATAGAAACATATACTGTAATGTGTCGGCAGATAAGAACCATTTGGCCCATCTAGTCTGCCCAATATACTGAATACTATGGATAGCCCCCGGCCCTTATCTTATATGAAGGATGGCCTTATGCCTATCCCATGCATGCTTAAACCCCTTCACTGTATTTGCAGCTACCACTTCTGCAGGAAGGCTATTCCATGCATCCACTACTCTCTCAGTAAAGTAATACTTCCTTATATTACTTTTAAACCTTTGCCCCTCTAATTTAAAACTGTGTCCTCTTGTGGTAGTTTTTCTTCTTTTAAATATGCTCTCTTCCTTTACCGAGTTGATTCCCTTTATGTATTTAAAAGTTTCTATCATATCCCCTCTGTCTCTTCTTTCTTCCAAGCTATACATATTAAGGTCCTTTAACCTTTCCTGGTAAGTTTTATCCTGCAATCCATGTACTAGTTTAGTAGCTCTTCTCTGAACTCTCTCTAGAGTATCTATATCCTTCTGGAGATATGGCCTCCAGTACTGCGCACAATACTCCAAGTGAGGTCTCACCAGTGTTCTGAACAGCGGCATAAGCACTTCACTCTTTCTACTGCTTATACCTCTCCCAATACATCCAAGCATTCTGCTGGCATTTCGTGCTGCTCTATTACATTGTCTTCCCACCTTTAAGTCTTCTGAAATAATTACTCCTAAATCCCTTTCCTCAGATACTGAGGTCAGGACTGTGTCAAATATTCTATATTCTGCCCTTGGGTTTTTACGCCCCAGGTGCATTATCTTGCACTTATCCACATTAAATTTCAGTTTCCAGAGTTCTGACCATTCTTCTAGTTTTCCTAAATCCTTTTCCATTTGGCGTTTCCCTCCAGGAACATCAACCCTGTTACATATCTTTGTGTCATCAGCAAAAAGACAAACCTTACCAGCGAGGCCTTTTGCAATATCACTTATGAAGATATTAAACAAAATCGGTCCCAGTACAGATCCCTGTGGAACCCCACTGGTAACATTACCTTGTTTTGAATGTTCTCCATTGACTACAACCCTCTGTTGTCTGTCACTCAGCCACTGCCTAATCCACTCAACAATATGGGAGTCCATGCTCAATGACTGCAGTTTATTGATAAGTCTTCTATGTGGGACAGTGTCAAAAGCCTTACTAAAATCTAGATATGCGATGTCTACTGCACCTCCAGCGTCTATTATTTTATTCACCCAGTCAAAAAAATCTATAAGATTTGTTTGACATGATCTCCCTGAAGTAAACCCATGTTGTTTTTCATCTTGCAATCCATGGGATTTTAGATGTTCCACAATCCTATCCTTTAATAGGGTTTCCATTAATTTGCCTACTATTGATGTCAGACTCACTGGTCTATAGTTGCTCGATTCCTCCCTACTACCTTTCTTGTGAATGGGCACGACATTTGCCAATTTCCAATCTTCCGGGACGACTCCTGTTACTAATGATTGGTTAAATAAATCTGTTAACGGTTTTGCCAGCTCACCACTAAGCTCTTTTAATAATTTTGGGTGTATCTCATCAGGCCCCTGTGACTTATCTGTCTTCACCTTAGACAGCAAACTTAGAACATCTTCCTCTGTAAAGATACATGCATCAAACGATTTAATAGTCATTCTTTCTAGTGGAGGTCCTTCTCCTTTTTCTTTTGTAAAAACTGAACAGAAGTATTCATTAAGGCAGTCGGCTAGCCCTTTATTCTCTTCTACATACCTTCCGTCCGTGGTTTTTAATTTAGTTATTCCTTGTTTTAATTTCCTTTTTTCATTTATATATCTGAAGAATGTCTTATCCCCTTTTTTCATAGACTGAGCTAGTTTTTCTTCTGCCTGCGCTTTAGAAGTTCTTATAACTTGCTTGGCCTCTCTCTGCCTAATCTTGTAGATTTCCTTATCTTCATTGCTCTGTTTTTTTTTATAATTACAAAATGCTAGCTTTTTATTTTTAATGATTTGGGCCACTTCTGCTGAGTACCACATTGGTCTCCTCCTTTTTTTGCTTTTACTGACAAGTCTAATGCAATTTTCTGTTGCCTTCAATAATGCACCTTTTAAGTAGTCCCATTTCTCCTGGACTCCATGTAATCCGTTCCAGTCTGATAAGGACTCATTTATGACTAATTTCATTTTTGAAAAGTCTGTTTTTCTAAAATCTAAAACTTTTGTTTTTGTGTGGTGGGACTCTTTCACAGTTCTTATATTAAACCACACTGACTGGTGATCACTAGATCCCAAGGTTTCGCCTACAATGACATCATATACCGAATCCCCGTTTGTGAATACCAAATCCAAAATGGCCTCCCTCCGGGTTGGCTCCTCAACCACTTGTTGTAGAGATAACCCCAGTAGGCAGCATGTATACAGGAAACCGCAGTGTGAATTAATAGGAACAATATAATAATTTGATATTACAATAGCAGCATACGGATATAATCAAGATAAAGTCAATAGTGATCAATAGGATGGTAAAAATATAAAAATAAGTGATGTAAAAATAATGTGTAGAAAAACTATGAATTTTAAAAAAATTATTTTTTGTGAGAAGTGTCCAACAAAAATGCGTAAAGTGTATGACTCTCTTGGTCATTAATATCCAGGATCTTCTAATAGCGTGCAATAGGTGATACAGTCCAAAAATAGTAGAACAAAAATGGTGTATCAAACTTAGGACTCTTAATAATTAGCTATGCGCCAATAGATGCTGGGGTTTTGCTTCCTTCCGTATCTATTAGATACAATCGCTTATAACAGATCGTCCCAATGAGTGTTGGATATATGAAACCTGTAACTCCTTGTTTCACAATATAAGTTCATATAAATTATCGAAGTCGCAATTCATCCAGTATATTCCAAATGTAGCTAGTGGTGGAGTATCGCAGTGATAATGGATACAAGAGATCTGTGCCGTCTCACTTGATAGTGCGTTTGTGTGAGAAATATATCATAGACACAGCACCTTCATCTAAATGTTCCAATTATCTCAGATATTGAGGAAAATCACTCTTACCTCCTGTTAGTCATATCAGAAGGGACTGTTGGTGGGATATCCCGGGAGGTGAGCTGAAGACGCCACAACGCCTCACTCCTCGTGTCCTCCGTCGACCGCACCAAGTATCGCGATACTGCAGGTGGAACTTTCGCTTGGTAAGCACAATCGCCTTAGTAGTGAGTGAGTTCAATATTCGGATGTGTTCAATATTCGGATGATATGAACTTTAAGATTGCATGGCCATGCGTATAGAGTTCTTTATAACGGAGGAATTTATCGATGTGTCCAATATACCAGACGCGTTTCGAGGTGATTCCACATCCCTTCCTCAGTGGTCATACCTGGCACTTCAAACCTCCTTCTTTTTAAATCCTTTAGGGTCCTCCATAAACTGTGGTAACTGGATTAAAATCCAAGATTGGATTGTGATTACCAACTTTCGCTTTGATGCGATTTTGGTGCGTTTTTTTTTCTTTTAGATGCGTTTTTTTGTGTAATCAATAGATCACACTGCGGTATGATCTATTGATATGAATATGAAATGATTTTTTAAATGTGGAAGATGTATAGGATGTAAATTGAATAACCTACCACACAAAATTTTGGAGGTTCACTCAACTCAAATTGCATACACATGGGAAATTAAAGATTGTATCTCCTGTAACTCATCGGGAGTTATATATCTAATCCAATGCCCATGCAATCGCCAATATTTAGGCCGTACCAAGCGAACCCTTAAAACAAGAATTAATGAACATATATTTAATATTAAAAAAGGTAATGACAAACATTCCTTATCGAAGCACTATAAAGAGGTACATAACAGCAATCCATGGGATATAAAATTTATGGCGTTAGAAAAGGTTAATCAACATTGGAGAGGAGGCAACTTCATTCAAAAAATGTCTAGAGCAGAATCTAGAAAGATATACGAATTCGGATCCCTATTACCATTTGGACTGAATTCTGAATTGGAATTGTTTGGTTTTCTTTAAGGTCAATGTCCCATCCCCGATGGTGAGTCGCATGTCTGGCCATCTATCGGCACTGACTCGCCCTCTGGTTTGGGACCTCTTCCCATTTTCACGAATCCTGCAATCCAATAGTATACAACAAAGTCCATTGCTTCAAGAGATTTAGTCAAATCACCCATATTGATTTTAGATTGTCTATTTTATATTGTTTTTTCTTTTCTAATTACATCTTAATAATACTCTATACTATTTTAATTGTATACCGATTATATGGTATCTGTGTGGTTCTAAACATCAGATCGAATTTGTATTACATACAGTTATATACCGCAGTGTAATCTATTGATTACACAAAAAAAACGCATCTAAAAGAAAAAAAAGCAACAAAATTGCAACAAAATCGCATCAAAGCGAAAGTTGGTAATCACAATCCAATCTTGGATTTTAATCCAGTTACCACAGTTTATGGAGGACCCTAAAGGATTTAAAAAGAAGGAGGTTTGAAGTGCCAAGTATGACCACTGAGGAAGGGATGTGGAATCACCTCGAAACGCGTCTGGTATATTGGACACTTCGATAAATACCTCCGTTATAAAGAACTCTATACGCATGGCCATGCAATCTTAAAGTTCATATCATCCGAATATTGAACACATCCGAATATTGAACTCACTCACTACTAAGGCGATTGTGCTTACCAAGCGAAAGTTCCACCTGCAGTATCGCGATACTTGGTGCGGTCGACGGAGGACACGAGGAGTGAGGCGTTGTGGCGTCTTCAGCTCACCTCCCGGGATATCCCACCAACAGTCCCTTCTGATATGACTAACAGGAGGTAAGAGTGATTTTCCTCAATATCTGAGATAATTGGAACATTTAGATGAAGGTGCTGTGTCTATGATATATTTCTCACACAAGCGCACTCATCAAGTGAGACGGCACAGATCCCTTGTATCCATTATCACTGCGATACTGCACCACTAGCTACATTTGGAATATACTGGATGAATTGCGACTTCGATAATTTATATTAACTTATATTGTGAAACAAGGAGTTACAGGTTTCATATATCCAACACTCATTGGGACGATCTGTTATAAGCGGTTGTATCTAATAGATACGGAAGGAAGCAAAACCCCAGCATCTATTGGCGTACAGCTAATTATTAAGAGTCCTAAGTTTGATACACCATTTTTGTTCTACTATTTTTGGAGCGTCTCACCTATTGCACGCGATTAGAAGATCCTGGATATTAATGACCAAGAAAGTCATACACTTTATGCATTTTTGTTGGACACTTCTCACAAAAAAATAATTTTTTAAAATTCATTGTTTTTCTACACATTATTTTTACATCACTTATTTTGATATTTTTACCATCCTATTGACTCTATCTTGATTATATCCGTATGCTGCTATTGTAATATCAAATTATTATATTTTTGCTATTAATTTACACTGCGGTTTCCTGTATACATGCTGCCACTATTCTAGGATTGGTCGACCAATTGCAGTTCCTTTTTTATCCTATATCTTACTTTTTTATATCTTATATTTTATACCTATAATATTAAACATATATAATTGATGCCATAGTGTGAGTGCTAGCTTACTCCATTTACTATTTATCTACTTTGTTGATTGAGGCAGGGTGTCCTCAATTCAAGTTAGTAGCACCTCACCATTACCAACTAGAAGTGAGCCACCCCATCTAACCTCCAGTTATGTTTTTTTTTTTATCTTATTGGATACATTTCATCAGTCTCACTCCATTTCTTTGAACTTTGCAACATATACTATACAGCTATAGTAAGCATACATGATAAACGTGTATTTTATTGTTTTATGCCATGCATTTCCTGTAAGTCGCTCAATAAATAAGAAAGAACTCTATTTCAAAGAATTATAAAAATATTTATTTTCATTTTCCACACACAAGCACATTAAATAATCTGTGAAATGAAGCCAAATGCAATATTTTCCCAGAAGATAAATGTATTCTTATTTTTAGCTAACCCTCGTCCTCGGGCATCGGTAAGTCAGAAATATAACAGCCTTAAAAAAAAACTAATTTATCGACAAGATTGCAAACATCTTTTTTTGTATAACTTGGCATTTTATTTCTTAGGAGGCCTAGAACAAAGAACACAAAAATAAAGAAAACAAATAAATGAAACTATGCAAAATATGTTAAAAAGGATTAATGGGAACATGCATATCAGGTTATTTAATCCTATTCCTATGCTACGTGTTGCGGATCCGCAAAACACGGACACCGGCAATGTGCCTTCCGCATTTTGCTGACCGTACATGTCCGGCACTATAATAGAAAATGCCTAATCTTGTCCGCAATTGCGGACGAGAATAGGACATGTTCTATTTTTTTCGGGAACGAAATTGCGGACCCCGAAGTGCGGGTCCGCATTTCTGGATCCGGACAGCACATCGTGTGGCCCTATAGAAATGAATGGGTCCGCAATTTCGTTCCGCAAAATGCGGAACAGAATCGCGGAAGTGTGAACGGAGCCTAAACCTAATACACAAGGCCATACCATCTGACTTACAATGAATAGATGAATGCATTAGGGTACATGCACACGAACATTAAAAACGGCCAGTTAAGTATCGGCCATCACATGGTAATTTTTAGCACCAATTAAAGTCTATAGGGGCCATTCATATGGCTGTTTTTTTAATGGTCATTTAATAGTCGTCGTCAAAAAATAAGACATGTCCTATTTTTGGCCGTTTTCACAACCAGACAGATCTGATTGAAATGAAAGGGACCATTTTTAACAGCCGCTTAGACCGGAGTGCAGCCATTTAAAACAGATGCACTAGAACAATATGGCCTCAGCATGAGATCATGCTAGGACCATGTGATCACGCTTAGCACATGTCCCTAAGCAGGTCCTTAATCAATAGAGGGGTGATTGCCTATGCGCGTGCAAGTGCATGAGGTGACCAACTGAGGACCACCATGGGGGACATTGTGGGCTACCATGGGGGAACATTGTGGGTTACCATGGGGGAACATTGTGGGTTACCATGGGGGAAGCACCATGTGATATGGGGGAGTTGCTGTTTTTATGAATGAAGTAGGGCGGGCCTAGGCGTATTTGATCTGTGACTGGCTAAGAGATATCATGTGGTATGGGGGTGTTGCCATTTTTTATGAATGGAGAAAAGAGGGTGAAGGATAATGTGGTCTGTGATTGGTTGGGAGGTTTAGAGTATAGTAAAGAGGAAGTAGCATGAACGGAACTGACAGTATAGAAGTAGGCATAGATCGCCACAAGTGATTATATACTGACATATGATAGATTCATTTTGAGATGTCCTTGTTTTATGTATTTTATGTATTTGTATTTTATGCATTTTATATTGTTTTAAAAGGATGTACAGTCATGTGAAAAAATTAGGACACCCTTTGAAAGCATGTGGTTTTTTGTAACATTTTTAATAAATGGTTATTTCATCTCCGTTTCAACAATACAGAGAGATTAAAGTAATCCGACTAAACAAAGAAAACTGAAGAAAAGTCTTTTCAAGATCTTCTGTAAATGTCATTCTACAAAAATGCCTATTCTAACTGAGGAAAAAGATAGGACACCCTTGCCCCTAATAGCGAGTGTTACCTCCTTTGGCTGAAATAACTGCAGTGAGACGGTTCTTGTAGCCATCTACCAGTCTTCGTCATCGGTCTGAGGAAATTTTACCCCACTCCTCAATGCAGAACTTTTTCAGCTGTGAGATGTTTGAGGGGTTTCTTGCACGTACAGCCCTTTTCAAGTCACCCCACAGCATCTCAATGGGATTCAAATCTGGACTTTGACTTGGCCATTCCAGGACTCTCCATTTCTTCTTTTTCAGCCAATCTTTGGTTGATTTACTAGTATGTTTTGGGTCATTGTCATGTTGCATGGTCCAGTTCCGCTTCAGCTTTAATTTTCTAACTGATGGTCTCACATGTTCTTCAAGCACCTTCTGATACACAGTAGAATTCATCGTGGATTCTATGATGGTAAGCTGACCAGGTCCTGCTGCAGCAAAGCAGCCCCAAACCATGACACTTCCACCTCCATGCTTCACAGTTGGTATGAGGTTCTTTTCTTGGAATGCTGTGTTTGGTTTACGCCAAACATGTCCTCTGCTGTTGTGTCCAAATAATTCAATTTTGGACTCATCTGTCCAAAGAACATTATTCCAGAAGTCCTGGTCTTTGTCAACTTTATCGCTGGCAAATGTCAGTCTGGCCTCGATGTTTCTCTTGGAAAGCAAAGGTTTCCTCCTTGCACACCTCCCATGCAAGTTAAACTTGTACAGTCTCTTTCTGATTGTAGAGGCATGTACTTCTACATCAACAGTAGCCAGAGCCTGCTGTAGTTCTCGAGATGACACTTTAGGGTTTTTGGATACCTCTTTTAGCATCTTGCGGTCTGCTCTTGGGGTGAACTTGCTGGGGCGACCAGTCCTGGGCATGTTGGCAGTTGTTTTGAAAGCCCTCCACTTGTAGACTATCTTCCGGACAGTGGAATGGCTGATTTCAAAATCTTTTGAGATCTTTTTAAATCCCTTCCCAGACTCATAGGCGGCTACAATCTTTTTTCTGAAGTCCTCTGACAGCTCTTTTGCTCTCACCATGGTGCTCACTCTCACTTCAACAGTCAGGAGCACACCAAACTAAATGTCTGAGGTTTAAATAGGGCAAGCCTCATTCAACATGCAGAGTAACGATCTACTAATTATGTGCACCTGGTGTGATATACCTGTGTGAGATCTGAGCCAATTTAAGAGGGAATACATGTGAGGGTGTCCTATCTTTTTCCTCAGTTAGAATAGGCATTTTTGTAGAATGACATTTACAGAAGATCTTGAAAAGACTTTTCTTCAGTTTTCTTTGTTTAGTTGGATTACTTTAATCTCTCTGTATTGTTGAAACGGAGATGAAATAACCATTTATTAAAAATGTTACAAAAAACCACATGCTTTCAAAGGGTGTCCTAATTTTTTCACATGACTGTATATGTGCATGATTTAATTTACCATTGATTGGATCATATGTGTGTGGGTAGGCGGGTGCAAACCAACCTGACCCGTTATAAGACCGCCCTGAAGTGGGTGGGATGAATACCCCTGACGAAGCTCAACCGAGCGAAACCCGGGTCGGGTGATTTTGATCCATTGTATACTGCTTGTTTATACGTGTGCATTGTGAGTATAATAAAACCGTTTTTACTCCGACTTGCATGACGGTACTTCACTATTGGATGCAATTTTGGTGTTCCATAGAAGCCTGGAAAGGAGAGGAGGAGAGGTTTTGACTGGCCTGTTTGCTTCCCCATGCTTGTGAATATCTTGCTGGCTTCGATTGTGGATTCTCTGTGATTCCAGAGGTAGCGCGGTCCTATCCAAAGAAACACTTTTACCATGGGGGAACATTGTGGGATACCATGGGGGAACATTGTGGGCTACCATGGGAGAACATTATGGGCCACTGCCATTATGGGGGACATTATTACAGCTGTGGGCCACTATGGAGGGCATTATTACTGCTGGGGGCCATTATGGGGGACATTATTACTGTTGGCGGCCACTATGAGGGACATTGTGGGCCACTATGGAGAACATTATGGGCCACTGCCATTATGGGGGACATTATTACAGCTGTGGCCACTATGGAGGGCATTATTACTGCTGGGGGCCATTATGGGGGACATTATTACTGTTGGCTGCCACTATGAGGGACATAATTACTGCTGGCGGCCACTATGGGCTACATTATTACTGCTGTGTCCACTATGGAGGACATTATTACCAGTGGCGTCTCTAGCTTTAACAACGATACATTTACACAAGTACGCTTAGAAATGCTGCAATACTTTACCTAATACCTAAAACCGCAACAGGGAAAAAAAGTCCAGCTGTCTGTGGATGACACTTTTATAGAGAGGGGGATCTGTGGATGACACTGCTATGGGGGGGATCTGTGGATGCCACATACCGCATATAGCATCTTATGCTATATGTGTCATCCACAGATCCACCCCATGACAGTGTCATCCCCATTTCCCCCTCCATAACAGTGTCATCCACAGATCTCCCTCCCCGCCTCTCACAGGAGTGTACATATATAAAATAAAATAAAATAAACATATTTCACATGAACACTTACAGTTACTTGGCTTGGCCCTTAGGGATCTCGGACGCCACTTCAACACTTTGGCTGGGGGGCTCGGCGGAGCTGATGTTGTGTTTTATCCTAATGAGAAAGATTTCATAATAAGGATTTGGAGAAGGGGCAGAGGGGTCACAGAGCAGGGAGAGGCTGGTGCTGCTACTAGGGGGTCATACCATGGGGGAGTAATAAAACCCACCATAACGCCCCCCAGTAGAAATAATTCTCCTTATAATGTGCAAAACATACCCCCTTATGCTTCCAGTTGAGCTAATGTCCCCCATAATGTGCCAGTATAAAATACCCCTATATAGTGCCCCAGTAAATGCCTCCATAGTGCTCCTCCCCCCCCTTCCTGCTAGTGCCCCCCATAATGTACCAGTATAAAATGCCCCATATATCGTGCCCCAGTAGATGCCCTCAGTGTCCCCCATAATTTGCAAGTATAAAATACCCCTTCTTAGTGCCCCCCGTAGATGACTCCATAGTACTCCTGTCTCCCCTTCTCCATAGTACCCACCATAATGTGTCCCAGTATTAAATGCTACTGTACAGAGCCCTCCATATAAAACACCCCTTCTTTGTGGCCTCAGTAGATGCCCCTATAGTGCCACCCAATAATGTGCCAGCAATAAGTGCCCTCAATAACGTGCCACTGCCAGTAACAAGAGCCCCCCAATGTGCCAGTAATAAGCCCCCATCACGTGCCAGTAACAAGAGCCCCCATCACGTGCCAGTAATAAGCCCCCCATTATGTGCTAGTAATAAGCCCCCCATCACGTGCCAGTAATAAGCCCCCATCACGTGCCAGTAATAAGCCCCCCATCACGTGCCAGTAATAAGCCCCCCATCACGTGCCAGTAATAAGCCCCCCATCACGTGCCAGTAATAAGCCCCCCATCACGTGCCAGTAATAAGCCCCCCATCACGTGCCAGTAATAATCCCCCCAATGTGCCAGTAATAAGCCCCCCATCACGTGCCAGTAATAAGCCCCCCATCACATGCCAGTAATAATCCCCCCAATGTGCCAGTAATAAGCCCCCATCACATGCCAGTAATAAGCCCCCCATCACGTGCCAGTAATAAGTCCCCCAATGTGCCAGTAATAAGCCCCCAATCACGTGCCAGTAATAAGCCCTCCCCATTACGTGCTAGTAATAAGCCCCCCCATTACGTGCCAGTATTAAGCCCCCCCATCATGTGCCAGTATTAAGCCCTCCCATGTTCCAGTATTAAGCCCCCCATCATGTGCCAGTATTAAGCCCCCCCCATCATGTGCCAGTATTAAGCCCCCCATCATGTGGCAGTATTAAGTCCCCCCCATCATGTGCCAGTATTAAGTCCCCCCCATCATGTGCCAGTATTAAGTCTCCCCCCAGTGTAATAAGCCCCCCAATGTGCCAGTAACACTATTGTAAAAAAAACCAAAAAAACACTTATACTTACCTCAGTGTCAGTGATGCGATGCAGACTCTTCCTGTGTCCCGCGCTGTAAGGCTCAGGCGGCGCGATGACTTCATCGCTCCACCTGCGCCGGCCTCTGATAGGCTGCCAGCCTAGTGCCTGCAGCCTATCAGAGGAAGGGGAAGGGACACGCCTCTCCCTCCCATGTACCTCCGCTGGCACAGGCAGATTACAATGGAGATGAGCCGCAATGGAAGCGCTCATCTCCCAGTGCCCGGCGGCGGCGGCTCACTTAGGGGGGGGGGGGGCATTTTAGTTGGGGGGGCACATGGGGGGCACAGCATGATGTAGGGGGAGCCGTGGCCCCCTGTGGCCCCCCCTGGCGACGCCACTGATTATTACTGCTGGGGTGGAAGAAAGAAGGCTCTGCTTCGGCGCAAAATCACTGGTGAAGACGGTCTTAATGGATGTATTCTTCTTGTTTAATACAAACAACGCGTTTCGGGGATCAGAATCTCCCCTTCATCAGGTTTCACAATGATGAGGTATCATTGTGAAACCTGATGAATGGGAGATTCTGATCCCCGAAACGCGTTGTTTCTATTAAACAAGACGAATACATCCATTAAGACAGTCTTCACCAGTGATTTTGCGCCGAAGCAGAGCCTTCTTTCTTCCACTACAAATACCTTTTGGGGGACTGGACATCCCATCCAAAAGAATATACAATCTGCGGCTGCAGTCCTGGTATTAAAGGTCTTATCTTTACTAAGTTTACATTAGCGTTGTGCCTACATGAGCACAACTCCACAAGGTGAGCTTGGATATTTCTCACTATATTAATTTATCTGGTTGAACATACTACCCAATTGTGCACCCCTTTTCTTTTTCTCTTCTCTATTTCCCTCACCTTGGAGGGGAATCTAGATTTGTCCTTGTTATAAGATTATTACTGCTGGGGGCCACTATTGGGGACATTATTACTTCTGGGGGCAACTATGGGGGACATTATTACTGCTGGGGGCCACTATGGGGGACATTATTACTGCTGGGGGCCACTATGGGGGACATTATTACTGATGGGGGCCACTATGGGGGACATTGTGTATACCACAGGGGTTAGAATTTTATTTTAAAAGGCCAATAGAATTTATAAATAACATTTTGAACAGCAATAGAAAATAGATACAACACGGCCATTAACAACAGACGGCCATAAAATGGATGCACAAATGGTTGAAAAATGGCCATAAAAACTGTCAGTGTGTCCGTTTTTAATGGCCTTTTTTCCACTGTTGTGTACATGTAGCCTTAACCCCTTAGGGACACAGCCTTATTTCACCTTAAGGACCAGGCCATTTTTTGCAAATCTGACCAGTGTCACTTTAAGTTAATTTTTCAGAAATTTACAAAAACCCAATTTTTAGGGACCACTACAGCTCTGAAGTCACTTTGCGAGGCTTACATAATAGAAACCACCCAAAAATGACCCCATTCTATAAACTACACCCCTCAAGGTATTCAAAACAGATTTTGAAAACTTCGTTAACCCTTTAGGTGTTGCACAAGAGTTATTGGCAAATGGGGATGAAATTTGCGAATTTCATTTTTTTGCCTAATTTGCCATTTTAACCCATTTTTTCCACTAACAAAGCAAGGGTTAACAGCCAAACAAGACTGTATCTTTATTGCCCTGACTCTGCCATTTACAGAAACACCCCATATGTGGCCGTAAACTACTGTACGGCCACACAGCGGGGCGTAGAGAGAAAGGTGCGCCGTTTGGTTTTTGAAAGGCAGGTTTTGCTGGACAGTTTTTTTTGACACCATGTCCCATTTGAAGCCCCCCTGATGCACCCCTAGAGTAGAAACTCCATAAAAGTGACCCCATCTAAGAAACTACACCCCTCAAGGTTTTAAAAACTGGTTTTACAAACTTAGTTAACCCTTTGGGTGTTGCACAAGATTTAATGGAAAATAGAGATACAATTTCAAAATTTCACTTTTTTGGCAGATTTTCCATTTTAATATTTTTTTCCCAGTTACAAAGCAACTGTTAACAGCCAAACAAAACTCATTATTTATGGCCCTGATTCTGTAGTTTACAGAAACACCCCATATGTGGTCGTAAACTGCTGTATGGGCACACGGCAGGGCGCAGAAGGAAAGGAATGCCATACGGTTTTTGGAAGGCAGATTTTGCTGGACTGTTTTTTTTGACACC
This sequence comes from Bufo bufo, assembly GCF_905171765.1. NCBI lineage: Eukaryota > Metazoa > Chordata > Amphibia > Anura > Bufonidae > Bufo > Bufo bufo. The sequence goes on from NC_053393.1 coordinate 199,790,579, forward strand.
ATGTCCCATTTGAAGCCACCCTGATGCACCCCTAGAGTAGAAACTCCAAAAAAGTGACCTCATTTTAGAAACTACGGGATAGGGTGGCAGTTTTGTTGGTACTAGTTTAGGGTACATATGATTTTTGGTTGCTCTATATTACACTTTTTGTGCGACAAGGTAACAAGAAATAGCTTTTTTGGCACCGTTTTTTTTTTGTTATTTACAACATTCATCTGACAGGTTAGATCATGTGGTAATTTTATAGAGCAGGTTGTCACAGACGCGGCGATACCTAATATGTATAGAATTTTTTATATTTATGTAATTTTTACACAATGATTTCATTTTAAAAACAAAAAAAAGTTTTAGTGTCTCCATAGTCTGAGAGCCATAGTTTTTTCAGTTTTTGGGCGATTATCTTAAGTAGGGTCTCAGGTTTTTGAGGGATGAGATGACGGTTTGATTGGCACTATTTTGGGGTGAATTTGACTTTTTGATCGCTTGCTATTAGACTTTTTGTGACGTAAGATGACAAAAAATTGCTTTTTTTACACCGTTTTTTTTTTTTTACGGTGGTCACCTGAGGGGTTAGGTCATGTGATATTTTTATAGAGCCGGTCGATACGGACGCGGCGATACCTAATATGTATACTTTTTTTTATTTATGTAAGTTTTACACAATGATTTATTTTTTGAAACCAAAAAAATCATGTTTTAGTGTTTCCATAGTCTAAGAGCCATAGTTTTTTCAGTTTTTGGGCGATTATCTTGGGTAGGGTATGATTTTTGCGGGATGAGATGATGGTTTGATTGTTACAATTTTAGCGTACATGCGACTTTTTTGATCACTTTTATTACCTTTTTTGGGAAGTAAGGTGGGTAAAATTTCAATTTCATCATAGTTTTTAATTTTTTATTTATATGGCGTTCACCGTTCGGGTAAAGTAACATGATAGTTTTATAGATCAGGCTGTTACGGACGCGGCGATACCAAACATGTGTAGGGAATTTTATTTTTTTCATTTTTAATCAGTGATAAATGTGTTTTTTGACTTTTACTTTTTTTCACTTTTTTTTTTACCTAGACCCACTTGGTTCTTGAAGATCCAGTGGGTCTTATGTCTGTATAATACAGTACAGTACAATATATAGTGTACTGTACTGTATTTTACTTACACTTTGTCTGAACAGATCTATGCCTTTAGCACAGATCTGTTCAGCACCATGGACAGCAGGATGCCTGAGAAGGCGTCCTGTTGCCATGGGAACCTTCCCCGTCTGCTCAGTAGTGGCCAGAACTGCGCAGACGGGGAAGGGTAAGGAGGGGGGCTGTCTGGGGGCTCTCTCCCTCTCCATCAGGGGGCTGCAAAGGCACAGCAGCCCCCCGATGGGAGAGGGAGGGAGCTCCCTGAGCTGTTAACCTTTTTCCATACAGCGGTCCGTACGGACCACGGTATGGAAAGGGTTAAACGGCTGACATCACATCACAGATGTCAGCTGTTTATACCAGGGTGTCAGCAATGTGCTGACACCCTGGTATACCCACTGTACACCAACGATTATTCAAGGGGAGGCGGGCGGGGGATCGCGATCCCGCCTGCCACACCGCCCGCCTTTCGCACCGCCCGCAACCCTCCCCCTGCACCTCCCGCAGCCATAAAATCATTTGGGGGTGCAGGGGGAGGGTTGCGGGCGGTGCGGCAGGCGGGATCGTGATCCCCGCCCGCCTCCCCTTGAATAATCGTTGGTGTAAGAGGGGGTTGAATAAAACTATATTTTAGGCATATAAAGTTTCTGATCAGAAACTGCTGAAAGCGCAACAAACCGCAGGTCTGAATTGACCTGCGGTTTGTTGCGATCGCCGACATGGGGGTGTCACGGGACCCCCCCGCGCATTTAGCCGAGGTGCCTGCTCAATGATTTGAGCAGGCACCTTGTTCTGATCACAGCCGGCCGTGCGGCAGTGATCAGGACAACACATGACGTACCGGTACGTCATGTGTCCTGAAGAGGTTAAAAAGTTGTATGCAAGTCATAGACTTTGATAAAATGACACAATTACCCAAGTTATAGAACAAGCAAACGTTGAGCTATTTATTTGCAGAAGTATTGGAAAGCCATCATCCATCGCCAGTGTATAGAAGCCATCAAGTCAAATTCAATAAAAAGCACAATGCAGTCAACAGCGGCAACTGTTCAGCCGCACCTGTTGCTATATTTGTGTTCTGTGCTATAGGAATATATAGCAGTTCCTTTGACAGTTCACAAATCTGATCCGTTTCCTGTTCAGTATTGGTTTTATTATACTTCATTGCTTTTAAATTGATAGAAAACATCATTAACATTTTGTTCAGTATAAAGCTTCATCCATGGTAAGCTTAAATAATGACTTTTATACCACTGTATGATTTTAGATGGCTTAAATGGTTTTCTAATATTCTATTACTGAAGTCAATCTCTGTAAATGCTGAAGCCTCTGGGGCAGATATACAAATCCAGGCTAAAATGTAGACAGCATAAATTTAGGTGGAAATGTATGAAATGTGACGCGCCAGAAAAGCCTGTTTTGTAGTTTTTCCTTTTGCTCCAAATTTATGATCTATTTATGACATTTTTAGCCAGATTTATCATTGCGACTTTTTGCAATAAAGTTGCCCAAAAAAAGTTACTCCAGTCCTCTGGGGGAGTATAAACTGTCTGAACTTTTGTAATAAGTAGGATTAGGGTCCATTCACGCTTCCATAGTGCTGTCCGCATCCGTAGTTTCATTCCACAGCCCCCCAAAAAAAGACAGAGCATGTCCTGTTCTTGTCCGCGGACAAGAATAGGCATTTCTATCATAGGGCCAGCCATGTGCGGTCTGCAAAATGTGGAACACACACGACCGGTATTCGTTTTTTGCGGATATACAGTTTGCAGACCGCAAAACACTTATGGATGTATGAATGAACCCTTACTAAAAAATCCATAGGCATTTTGAAGGGAATTTATCATGAGGGTAAGGCCTCCTGCACACGACCGTTGTGTGCACCCGTGGCCGTTGTGCCGTTTTCCGTTTTTTTTCGCGGACCCATTGACTTTCAATGGGTCCGTGGAAAAAACGGGAAATGCACCGTTTTGCAGCCGCATCCGTGATCCGTGTTTCCTGGCCGTGAAAAAAATAAGACCTGTCCTATTTTTTTCACGGCCAACGGTTCACGGACCCATTCAAGTCAATGGGTCCGTGAAAGAACATGGATGCACACAAGATTGGCGTCCGTGATCCGTGGCCGCAGGTTAGTTTTTATACAGACGGATCCGAAGATCCGTCTGCATAAAAGCTTTTTCAAAGCTGAGTTTTCACTTCGTGAAAACTCAGAACCGACAGTATATTCTAACACAGAAGCGTTCCCATGGTGATGGGGACGCTTCTAGTTAGAATACACTACAAACTGTGTACAAGACTGCCCCCTGCTGTCTGGCAGCACCCGATCTCTTACAGGGGGCCGTGATCAGCACAATTAACCCCTTTAGGTGCGGCACCTGAAGGGGTTAATTGTGCTGATCACGGCCCCCTGTAAGAGATCAGGGCTGCCAGGCAGCAGGGGGCAGACCCTCCCCCCCCTCCCGAGTTTGAATATCATTGGTGGCCTCCCCCCCCCCCTCTATTGTAATAATAGGTTGGTGGCCAGTGCGCCCCCCCCCCCTCCCTCTATTGTAAAAATTCGTTGGTGGCACAGTGTGCGCCCCCCATCGGCCCCCCCTCCCTCTATAGCATTAACAACATTGGTGGCCAGTGTGCGGCCTCCCATCTCCCCCCCCCCATCATTGGTGGCAGCGGAGTTCCGATCGGAGTCCCAGTTTAATCGCTGGGGCTCCGATAGGTAACCATGGCAACCAGGATGCTACTACAGTCCTGGTTGCCATGGTTACTTAGCAATAGTACAATAGTAGAAGATTCATACTTACCGGCTGCTGCGATGTTCGTGTCCGGCCGGGAGCTCCACCTACTGGTAAGTGACAGGTCTATGCGGCGCATTGCTAAATGAACTGTCACTTCCCAGTAGGAGGAGCTCCCGGCCGGACACGAACATCGCAGCTCCCAGGTAAGTATGAATCTTTTACTATTGTACTATTGCTAGTAACCCGCTGCCACTAATGATCGGGGGGGGGGGGGGGAGATGGGAGGCCGCACACTGGCCACCAATGTTGTTAATGCTATAGAGGGAGGGGGGGCAATGGGGGGCGCACACTGTGCCACCAACGATTTATTACAATAGAGGGAGGAAGGGGGGGGGGGCGGGGGGGGCACACTGTGCCACCAACGAATTATTACAATAGAGGGAGGAAGGGGGGGGGGCCGCACTGGCCACCAATGATATTCAAACTGGGGAGGGGGAGGGGTCTGCCCCCTGCTGCCTGGCAGCCCTGATCTCTTACAGGGGGATATGATAGTACAATTAACCCCTTCAGGTGCGGCACCTGAGGGGTTAATTGTGCTGATCACGGCCCCCTGTAAGAGATCGGATGCTGCTAGGCAGCAGGGGGCAGTCATGTACACAGTTTGTAGTATATTTTAACTAGAAGCGTCCCCATCACCATGGGAACGCCTCTGTGTTAGAATATACTGTCGGAAATGAGGTTTCACGATCTAACTCATATCCGACAGTATATTCTAACATAGAGGCGTTCCCATGGTGATGGGGACGCTTCAAGTTAAAATATACCATCGGATTGGAGAAAACTCCGATCCGATGGTATAAAAGGGACTCCAGACTTTACATTGAAAGTCAATGGGGGACGGATCCGTTTGAAATGGCACCATATTGTGTCAACGTCAAACGGATCCGTCCCCATTGACTTGCATTGTAATTCAGGACGGATCCGTTTGGCTCCGCACGGCCAGGCGGACACCAAAACGACTTTTTTTTTATGTCCGTGGATCCTCCAAAAATCAAGGAAGACCCACGGATGAAAAAACGGTCACGGATCACGGAAAAACGGGACCCGTTTTTGCGGGCCACAAAAAAATACGTTCGTGTGCAGGAGGCCTTAATCTCACATGTTGATTGTTAAATTTGGTGCATTTTTCAACCTAACACTTTTGTCTAGAAATTGTTCCAGTTTTCCTACCCCGTCCCCTACTGCAGTGACTTTGGAACTTTTTTGCATTATTGCCGAAGTGAAAAATCTGATGAGTGATGTGAAAATGCAAAAAAATCTCAATTGTTGTGTGCAGTGAGCCAAAAAGTTGTAAAGCCTGTACTTTTTATTTAAACTCAGAAGTTTGGAATGCAAGTGTGATAAATATATTGCATGGGGGGGGGGGGATTTAACAAGTGATGTGCAACATTTTATAAATTCGTTACAAAAATGACTTCAAACCAAGCAGACACTCCAAAACAGGTAAAAAAGTTGCATCTTGACACATTACACCCTTAGGCCTCATGCACACGGCCGTTGCTTGGGTCCGCAAACGGCGGCTTGGATGTGGACCCATTCACTTCAATGGAGCCGCAAAATATGCGGACAGCACTCCGTGTGCTGCCTGCATCCATTGCTCCGTTCCGTGGCCCCGCAAAAAAAATATAGCATGTCCTATTCTTGAATGTTTTGCGAACAAGAATAGGCATATCTACAATAGGCCGCCCGTTCCGTAAATTGCGGAAGGCACGCGAGCGGCTTCCGTTTTTTGCGGATCCGTGGTTTGAGGACCGCAAAAAACAGAACGGTTGTGTGCATGAGGCCTTAGTGAGTCTAAAGGTCCGCCAAATTTATCCCAGTCTCTCACACTGTATGATGAATTTGGTTCATGGTTAGACACACCTTATCCATATTTCACATCAACTAATTACCTGTTTTGGCACAATTTACAGTACTATGCTATACTGTAAGCCATACCCTATCCTGCTACGCCACACAACTTATTGAACTAGAAACGCTAAATAGAAGAGCAAGACCAAGTGGATTATTGTTTTTGCTTTTATCTTTATTGTCTTGTGCATGAAATCATGTTACTTAGGGTTCATGCACGCGAAAGTAAGGGCTCCTTGCTCATGCTGCCGACCGCAAATAAAGGGCCACAATGCATGGGCACCGGCCATGTGCACTCCGTGCTCCTGATGCAGACCCTTTGACTTGAATGGGTGTGCTATCTGTTAGATACGGCCAAAGACAGGACAAGCCCTATCTTTTGCGGTGCAAAGGCATGGACCAAAAGCCCACGAAAGCGCTTCATAGTGTTTCCGTGAGCTTCTGATCCTTTCCTCTGCTCTGCAAAAGATAGGACATGTAATTACTTTGATTCAAGTCAATGGGTCCGCATCCGCAGCATGGAGTGCACATGGCTGGTGCATTGCGGACTGCAATTTGCAGTCTTCAATACGGGCATGGAGCCCTTAAGTTCGTGTGTATAAACCCTTATATTAATCATACCCCCTCCACGTTTAAGATCTTATTTTTATGTTCATTCTTGTCATCCATTTTTACATAGTACCTCTTTTATTTCTTTTTATATACAGCATTGCTATAAAAGGGTTGTTCTGGTCGAAATTGTTTTTGTAAAAGGCATTAAAGCTATTAAAATAATAATAATTAAAAAAAAACTTACCATTCCAAACACACTCCATTCCAGTACCCTGCCCTGGTCCTCCCTGCCACTGAAGCCATGATGTTATATTTTTGGCTATAGGCAGGGTCGTCTTTAATATTGATTGGACCCTGGGCAAAAATTTACTTGGGCCCCCTGGATCCCGCCTTCCCACACCCTAGCATGCAATCACACCCTCCACCACAACACACACACACAAAAAATCCACACACACCTCGTAGAGTAGTAAACTTTAATAATGAGTGGCCACTAGAGGGGTTCCTTGCCAGTAATGTAAATACTACCTTTTTTTTCCTGAAAAGGCAGTGTTTACATTAAAAAGCTTGCAGAGACATGCTATAGACACCAGAACTACTACGAAGCTGTTGTGGTTCTGGTGACTATAGTGTCCCTTAATATAGAGAAAAAAAAAAGAAGCAGAACAAAAGTATCAAATAAAATGGCTGTATAAAAGCACAACTTCTGACACAAACATAATCTTAGTTTACTTCTTTTTCATCATCCCCTCATCTTCTGGGCAAATCATCCTACCACCCCCAATTCGTACATTTAGTTAAAAGTTTAATATTTTTATGAATAGTAGTTGCAGTAATTAGTTACATTTACAAAATTACTTCAGAGCTGTATTCTCAGTTCTCCTACTTATGTAATGCAGGGGAGAGTTAGGCTCCATTCACACGTCCGCAATGTGTTTTGCGGATACACGGAGACACGGATCCGCAAAACACGGAAAGCGGCAATGTGTGTTCCGCATTTTGCGGACCGCACATTGCCGACATAATAGAATATGCCTGTTCTTGTCCGCAATTGCGGACAAGAATAGGACATGTTCTATTTTTTGGCGGAAACGGAAGCACGGATGCGGAAGTGCGGATCCGCAAATGTGGATGCGGACAGCACATTCCGTCCCCATAGAGAATGAATGGGTCTGCACCCTTCCCGCAAAATTGCGGAAAGGATGCGGACACATTTTGCGGACGTGTGAATGGAGCCTGACTTTCCCCTTTCTCAGATACAGTGCTTGGTGCAAAAAATATGCTTCTCAAAATTCTAATTGTCAGAAAAAACTATGAATGTTGGAAGATTTCAGCTCTAGAAGTTATGAAACCAGCGTTGGACCATAAAACAGCCTGTAAAAGGATAATAGAATAACATGGAATGCAATGTGTTTACACAGTTAAAAGGGTTTTCTCCATCTCAGACAATGATGGCATATGGCTAAGATATACCATCAATGTCAGACAGGTACAGTTCCACCTAGGGGACACATTCCTACAGTATGTCCGGAATGTGGCCCCCGAAGCAATGAGAGCAAATAGCGCATGTGCAGCATTTACTGCCATGGGAGCTCCGAGTGATCGTGCTCAGCTGTTTTCTGAAGTCCAATAGCGGTGAATGGAGATTACACCATACACAAAGCTGGCTCGGATATTTCTGGCCGTCCCATTGCGTTGAATGGAGAGGTGGCCGTGCATGCGTGGTGCAGACTCCATTCGCCATGCGGATGCTCTCCTTTCATTTTGGGGAGCCTTTTCTGGAGATGGTGCCAGAGGCCATGAATGTCTGAGATGGGAAATTCCCGTTTAATGAAAAGAGTAACAATATCAGAAATTACTAAAATGCTGGAGATGTGTCCATTTTTTTTATTTTATTATTTTCTTAGATAAAAAAAATTGCCTTATAGGTCTTCTGCCTTAGGCCCCTTGAAGCCAAGCGTATCCGGATTAGGTCCGGATGCGTTCAGTGAAAACTGCACGATTTCGCAAGCAAGTCTATTCAGTTTTGTTTGCAATCGCGTTCAGTTGTTCCGTTTTTATCACGCGGATGCAATGCTATTTAATGCGTTTTGCACACGCGTGATAAAAAACTGAATGTTTACAAACAACATCTCTTAGCAACCATCCGTGAAAATCACATCTGCACTTGCTTGCGGATGCGATGCGATTTTCACGCAGCTCCATTCACTTCTATGGGGCAAGTGTCGCGTGAAAATCGCAGACTATAGAACATGCTGCGATTTTCACACAACTCACAAGTGATGCGTGAAAACCAACGCTCATGTACACAGCCCTATTGAAATGAACGGTTCGAGATTCTGTGTGGGCGCAATGTGTTCGCATCGCGCACTGCACCCGCGCCGAATACTCGTTCATATGAAAGGGGCCTTATAGTTTGTTTTTTTTTCCTTCAACATTGCAGGATAATAGGCCGAACTGGATGCACACATGTTTTTTGTTCAGCCTTACAGACTATATTAGTATGCTAACATTTTATGCAGCTAATTCCGTATAAAATGTCTTGATCCAGTAATTGAGTTTTTCTACATATTATGGTGCAATCCTATATGGGCAATAGTTAGCATTTCTGCTTATTCCCCTGGACAATAGTGATGCTGTTGCTGAAAAAAAAAAAAAAAAAAGTCTGTTTTTTTTTTTCTAATCCTTGACAACCACTTAGAAAAATCCTGAAAATAGATGGCTACTTACATGGGCTATATGTCCTCTGTACACATTCAAATTAGCCCTGTTTGTGAAAAGAAGTTGCCTGGATACAGACAAATACATTAATCCATCGACATATGCACTCTGTAATCTATTTCTGTTATAAATTAAAGAGGTTTTTCAAAAATTTCAGCTGTTTGAAGGAGCCACAGTGCTTCTATCTATCCATCATTTAACCACAATAATAATTGCAATCATTTGTTCATATTGTTCTATTTCCAATTGAATATTTCCTTATATATTAGTCATTTTACTCTGTTGAAAAATAGTTCATTTCTGTAATGTTTCCTGGAAGGAATGACATCTCACTTCTATGGCACCATCAGTTTCCATAACTTCCTTTCTATGGGATTAGCCCGAGGTTCTGCCATCACATTGCTTTTTAAATTGGTATCTGCAGAAAATGTATCCTTAAAGTAATTGCATCTTCCTAATCATGACAGATGTTTGGATCTGCTTTCTTGTGACATCGCAACTAACACGAGGAAAATTTTCTACAATTTTTCATTGCTCCTATTAACCCTATGGCCTCTTTCAGACGGGCGTTGCGGGAAAATGTGCGGGTGCGTTACGGGAACACCCGCTATTTTTCCGCACAAGTGCAAAACATTGTAATGCGTTTTGTACTCGCGTGAGAAAAATCGCGCGTGTTTGGTACCCAAACCCGAACTTCTTCACAGAAGTTCAGGCTTGGGATCGGTGTTCTGTAAATAGTATTATTTTCCCTTATAACATGGTTATAAGGGAAAATAATAGCATTCTGAATACAGAATGCATAGTAAAACATTGCTGGAGGGGTTAAAAAAAAATTAAAAAAAATTTAACTCACCTTAGTCCACTTGTTCGCGGCCCGGCATCTCCTTCTGGCTTCATCTGATCTCTGTGCAGCAACAGGACCTTTGGTGACGTCATTCCGGTGATCACAAGATCCATCACCATGGTAAAAGATCATGTGACGTACCATGTGATGACCGGAGTGACGTCACCACAGGTCCTATTGCTGCACAGAGATCAGATGAAGCCAGAAGGAGATGCCGGGCTTCGCGAACAAGTGGACTAAGGTGAGTTACATTTTTTTACATTTTTTTTTTTTAACCCCTCCAGCAATGTTGTACTATGCATTCTGTATTCAGAATGCTATTATTTTCCCTTATAACCATGTTATAAGGGAAAATAATAATGATCGGGTCTCCATCCCGATCGTCTCCTAGCAACCGTGCGTGAAAATCGCACCGCATCCGCACTTGCTTGCGGATGCTTGCGATTTTCACGCAACCCCATTCATTTCTATGGGGCCTGCGTTAAGTGAAAAACGCATAAAGAGGAGCATGCTGCGATTTTCACGCAACGCACAAGTGATGCGTGAAAATCACCGCTCATGTGAACAGCCCCATAGAAATAAATGGGTCGGTATTCAGTGCGGGTGCAATGCGTTCACCTCCAGCATTGCATCCGCGCGGAATACTCGCTCGTGTGAAAGGGGCCTATGAGTTGAAGCCCCAATGATGCTTATGACATATGGTTAGTGTACAACTGTACATTTTCAGACAGACGGCCATTATTGTTGTATTTGAATGTCTGACAATTTATTAGTTTATTGCCTTCTATAGTTTCATCATTTTGATGAATGATGCAGGAACTCTGTCATTCTGGAAACGATGGAGTCTTTTTAAAAGGCCTTTTCCATCTCTTACCCATCCTGCTCTGGCTCCTGATCTGATTTTTTTCAGAAGACAAATTGATTTACTTAAGCAAATTTGTCTGAGATGTTGACCTTTTTTTTTATTATATTTTGACATCTTCCTTTGCTATCTGTATGTGTTCTAGCAATGTGCATTTCGTACAAAGTAGTGCACTGCTTTGCAGCCTTAGGCCTCATGCACACGGCCGTTGTTTTGGTCCGCATCCGAGCCGCAGTTTTGACGGCTCGGATGCGGACCCATTCACTTCAATGGGGCCGCAAAAGATGCAGACTGCACTCCAGCACTCCACTCGCCACGCAAAAAAAAAAATAGAACCCGTCCTATGTATGTCCGCGCTTTGCGGACAAGAATAGGCAGTTATATTAAAGGCTGTCCGTGCCGTTCCGTAAATTGCGGAACGCACACGGACGCCATCCGTGTTTTGTGGGTCCGCAATTTGCGGACCGCAAGACACACAACGGTCGTGTGCACGAGTAATTCAAATAACAGTTCATTTTACTCGCAACCAGATAAAGGGGGAATTCAGTAATAAAAATGTGTTAAAGTATTGCAGATAATGTTACTCCCTAACATGGAGTTTACTAAAAGTGATTTTTTTCAGCTCTTTCTGAATTGTCTTTATTTTACATTGTATGTCTTGTTGTTTGTGAAGTACTTTACACCACATATCCAAAATCCTACTCGTATTCACATGGGTAGGATTTGACCTGCATTTTGGCATGGGTTCCATACCAAAATCTTCATCAAATCTGGGTGATAATCTGCCTGGAATGCAAGTGAATGCAAACCCATTCACATGCATCAGAAGTTTTCCACAGGGATTTTAAAGTATGGCAAATGTGACATGTCACTGTTCTCCTGCAATTTTCACACTGGCCACTAAGCCTAATAATAAGATGACAATTTCTGTTCAGTAAAGATCACTTTTCAGTAGTCATCTTATTATAATTACAGGTTGGATTACAGTGTCAGGTAACATCTCTGACGAGATAACATATAATCCACCATTTACAATAAGTTACGTTACAACTTATCTACTTCCCTCCCTGTACGGTGACCTCTGCAGAGGTTACAGGTCTAGAGATCCACCCATAGAAGTCAGTAAACATTCTATGTAAAATGTGTCTATGGCCCATATATTACAGGCGAGATAGTCATCCCTATAATACTATACAGAAAACAGAATTCAAAACATCTACAATCAGCAATTAAAAACAGATAAAAAACAGAATGTGTGTCACTAACTGGTTTTAATTGGCAAAAATAAATAAATTAGGCGACAGTTTCCCTCTAAACATCTGAGGAGGAGAGCTAAAAAGAACCGTGGTGTAGCCATGCCCATGTTGTGGACTGCAAGCCACGTGTCCGCAAAACACAGGTACAGAAGGGCTTCCGCGTGATTCCAAGGGCTTCCGATCCTTGCCTCCACTCCGCAAAATATAGGGCATGTCTTATCTTTTGCCATATATTGTGGATCGAGGGCCCATTCAAGTCAACATGGTCGTCGCACGTGTTTTGCCAACAAACCGTACGTCTTTGGCTACATTGACACGACCAAATGAGTTTTGCGGTCCGCAAAAAAAAAAAAAAAACAGATGAGGTCCGTATGGCATCGTTTTTTTTTTTTTTGCGGATCCATTGTAACAATGCCTATCCTTGTCCTCAAAACGGACAAGAATAGGACATATTCTATTTTTTTTTCTGGGGCTAAGGAACGGACATTTTTTGCGGACCCATTGAAATGAATGGGTCTTTATCCTATCCGCAAAAAAAAAAACGGACACGGAAACAAAATACATTCATGTGAATGTAGCATTAGTCTGAGGTTCAAATGATTTTCTTTGGATCAAAACCCTGCAGTCAGAGCCTCATTGCTGTTGACCTTGAAATCATAAACACTCGACCTCGCAATAGGCTCGTGTGGCACTAAAGGTCCCAGCAGGTCCTGATGTTTACATAACGGCATTTATGATGACTGGCCTGCCGAGCATTCTGAGAGTGTTGTGGCTGAAGGACTGAGATAGAGGACTGGGTTCTGAGGCAGAGAAGCCACTAGTATTCTAAAGTCCCATTCACACGGCCGTAATTTGCTTTGCATCTAACCCACTTTTTTTGTGCGTAGGATGCGGACCCATTCATTTCCATAAGGGGTTGCAAAAAATGCAGACAGGACACCGTGTGCTGTCCACATCCGCATGTACATTCTGCAGTCCCACAAAAAAGATAGAACATGTTCTAGTCTTGTCCATTTTGCTGACAAGAAAGAGCATTGTTACAATTGGTCCGGAATTTAAAAAATGCAACACGTACGTCATCTGTATTTTTTGAGACTTGTGATTTGTAAGACGTTGCATATTTTGCTGTATATGGTTTATAGCTAGTAATTGGTTTTTGCTATTGACATTGCTATTAATATTGAAGCACAGATGCTACTTTCTCTAATATATGAAAGTTTTACTGCGGATTAAAACTAATTGGAATTTATGTTATGCTCCGAGAGCCCCCAGAAACATACATTCAGCATTACCATCCCCTGAACATAGACACTTTATCATTTGGACATTTTCTTTTACTGCTTTTTCATATAATTCCTTATGATTACTTGTTGTGTGGTGACCCATGAGATCTGTGATACTATTCTCTGTATACGGTCAGTCAGTGGATAGTCACATTTGATATATTTTATAATTCCTTTTTTCATGAGGATTTTATTCATCAGTTGGTTTTATGTTTGTATTCAATATGCTATTACATTTTGGACAATTGATGGTATATTTTTGTGCTAGAATAAGACATTTTAAGCACTTCTAGTTTATGTCTTTCAAGTTTTGTCTTTTATGGTTGCTAAAATGATTTATTAACTAGTGATGAGCGTCAGGGGCTATATTCAAATTTGCGATATTTCACAAATATTTTGTAGAATATTCATCATATATTCGCGAATTTCGAGAATGAGATTATTTTATTGAATGCAAAAAATCTGCAATGTAAAAATCGCGTAATGCAAATTCATATCACAAAATACAGGCCTGGGTCACTTTGTCTACATTTTCTGAAGCTGGTATAAGTTTCCCGAGACTGGAGAAAATGGTCGGCACGGCAGAACATTAGGATAGCTTTATACGCAGATAGAGTCAAGTGCTCCAATATATTCGCGATTGCGCTATTCGGCAGTGATTAGAATATTTTTTCGCACTATGGGCAATTTCACATTTTAGCAGGTCTGACTACAGATTACTGATTGGTGCACTAAGTATTGTTGTGAACTTGATTGCTTCCTTCTCATTGGCCCATAAGCAAGAAGCAGAGAGGAATCATGTGTTCAGATGGAAAAAAATGCTGAATATTCGATATAACGAATATATAGCACTATATTCTAAATATTCGCAAATTCTCGAAGTGGCGATATTTGCGATAAAAATAAGCTATTCGAATATTCGTGCTCAACACTATTTTTTACAGAGTGCTGTCCGCATATTTTGCAGCCCCATTGAAGTGAATGGGTCCGCATTCAAGCCGCAAAAAACTGTGGCTTGGATGCGGACCAAAACAACGGTTGTGTGCATGTAGCCTTATAGTTGCCTCATTTCTTTTGTGATAAAAATATTTAAAATATATTTTTTTTCTACAGAGAAGTTTAAGGACAAATATCAGAATAAATGCCATACTAATCCTCGGCAAAAACACCACAAAAGCACCCCAAACAAAAACATTTTTGGCGTCATTAATCAAACTGGTGTACAGTAGAACTGGCTCAGTTGCCCATAGTAACCAATCAGAATCCACCATTTATTTTTGACAGCTCCTTTGGAAAATGAAAGGTGGAATCTGATTGGTTTCTATTGGCAACTAAGCCAGTTCTACTTTACACCAGTTTGATAAATGACCCCATTTATCTAGTGTGTTTTTTTTTTAACTTCACTATGGAATGTAAAGGGGTTTTCCAGGAATAGAATACTGACATACAACTCTCTCTCTGAACAGTGATTTGAAGAGGCAGCGATGCTCCGGCGAGCAAGGGGGCCTCCACAAGGTATACCAAACACAGTGCCGTACATTGTGTAGTGGCTGTGCTTGGTATTGCAGCCCCAGCCTATTCACTGGAATGGGACTGAGATGCACCTAAGCCACGTAACCAATGAAAGTGACAGCAGTGGCACAGAAAGAGGTGGCGGCGCTCAATAGAATGTATTTGGTCAACAGGGGCAGGACCCACACTGACAAGATATTGATGAACTCTCCTAAGGATAGATCAATATTTTTTTCCCAGAAAACCCCTTTAAAGTATCATCTGGCTGCAATGTTTTGACGTAAAAACCCAGCTGATAAAACTCCACTAAACACCCTGCAATCGCTGTTTGTGAATCCAGCCTATCACAGTTATATTTCAGTGGAGACAGTAGTATCAACGGCATCCAAGTGAAGCAGATGTAATATCAAAGCTAAAATGTGACTGTTGTCTGGCCTCCTGACACTGACCTTAGGCAAGATCCCACATGGAAATTTTGGATGCAGTTTTGTAGCCAAAGCCAGGAAGGAATAAAACAGACCTTTATACTCCCTTTCCATTTATTGTCCACTCGTGCTTTTGGATAAAAATAACCATTTTAAAAATTGCATCAAAAACTGCATTTGTGAATCTGGCGTTAAAGTTGTTTTCCAGGAATTAAATAGAGGTGTATGTGAATATGGATTGTTGTCTGTTTTGACACTAATTCTGCACCAAAATTATGACAAAATTCCACAAGTATGAATGGGCCAGGGTCTAGTACGCTATGACCTGGACTCAGGGGCGTAGCTAAAGGCTCATGGGCCCTGGTGCAGGAGTTCAGCTTGGGCCCCCCACCACCACCACCTTCCCTCAGTGCTTTATGGCAAGGGGCAGGGGTGCACCTAGCCTTTCTGGTGCCTAAGGAAAAAATTGAAACATCCCCCCCCCCCATGCCAAATTCTCAACCTAACCCATTCCCTCCAGTCCTACTGTTAAAGGGGTTGTCCTCTTTTTACTACTGACGACCTATCCTAAAGATAGGTCATTAATATAAGACCGGCAGGGGTACGGGAGATCAGCTGTTTGAAGAGAGGGCAGTGCTGATATGAGAGCTGCTTTCTCTGCTCTGTTCAGCTGCTCACCGTAGCAATTGCAGTGGTGAGCAGGTAAACAGAGCAGAGAAGGCAGCGCTCGTACGAAAAATAAAGTGGACAACCTCTTTAAAGACATACTTGGAAAACATTACATACAGCGCTACAGAACATACAGGGTAATACAGCCCCACATATGTACCTCTTCCATCCAGTGATGTCTCCTCTGATGTAGATATTCTTTCCTCATCTTCTCCTTCAGACCAGACTGCCATGGTGACTTCTTTCAGCTGCGTCTCGTCTCTGCAGATCAGGGGCGTTGCTAAGGTCTGAAAACATCCGGGGCACAAACCCACTGTATCACGCCCCCACCCAATGAAGCCACGACCCCATCCCTGGGGTGGGGCCTTCACAGTAGTTATTACCCCCTTTCAGCAGTCCCCCTTCACAGTAGTTATCAACCCTTTTCTGCAGTCCCCTCCTTCAGTGAATGGGGCACCGCTGAAAGGGGTTAATAACTACTGTAAATGGCTTAACCATCTGGGCAACCCCACAGATCATCCCCCCACCCCCATTGTACTTTAACCCCTTTCAGCAGTCCCGCCTTCACAGTAGTTATTAACCCCTTTCAGCAGTACCCCCTTCAGTGAATGGGGGACTGCTGAAAGGGGTTAATAACTACTGTGAAGGGCCTAGCATCTGGGCAACCCCACAGATCATCCTATCATCCCTCTTTTACTTGTTCCGCTGGCTGCATGGGCATGAGTTCAACTTCAGTCACTTCGGTGTGCAATCCCGTCCTGCGGCGCATGATCCCGCGGGATTGCGCATGAGGTGACTGAACTCATGCCCGCGCAGCACGGGAGTAGTGGAACAAGTACAACAGGGGCAGGACTGGTGCAAGGATTTTTGCCACCCTAGGAAAAAGCTAATTTTGCCGCCCCCCTTGACTCCACCTATTGACCACACCCTTTGACCCGCCCCTTTTTTGTTGGCCACCTATTTATACAGACTGTACCCTTCATTGTGGTAAGGCCACATTTTCTCCCTCCAGCTACATACTATGACATCCACAGATCCTCATCAGTGTCATCCACAGATCCCCCATAAGTGTCATCCACAGATCCCCCATAAGTGTCATCCACAGATCCTCCATAAGTGTCATCCGCAGATCCCCCATAAGTGTCATCCGCAGATGCCCCATAAGTGTAATCCACAGATCCCCCATAAGTGTCATCCACAGATCCCCCATAAGTGTCATCCACAGATCCCCCATAAGTGTCATCCACAGATCCCCCATAAGTGTCATCCACAGATCCCCCTTAGTGTCATCCACAGATCCCCCTTAGTGTCATACACAGATCCCCTCCCCACCCAGCGCCGCCTCCTAGCTAATTTATTCACTTCACTTGCCTCTGTGTAATTGCGCCTTAATCTCGCACAGGCGCACTGGCAGAGGCATCGTTGAACGAGGTGCGCTGGAAGACGGCGCATGTGCACTTCGCTCAACGATGCCTCTGCGAGATTACACAGAGGCAAGTGAAGTGAATAAATTAGCTAGGAGGAGGGGGTGGGTCCAGCATAACATTCGGGGCATTGGACAAAACATCCGGGGCTCAAGCCCGAATGTTTTGACCTAACGACGCCCTTGCTGCAGAGTTTAACAAACAGACGTCTTACTTTCCTACTTTTCCATCATCCTCCTCACCTTTTCAACACCCCATTCTGCCCCCCAATCTCCAATACTATACTGTAGAAACAGTCCTTCTGAAAATACTGGTACCACACAGATAGTGTGGCAGTACAAAAAAATACCTCCTCCCTTACCTTTCAGATCAGACCCCCATATGAGACCCCCTATTTCAGATCAGACCCCCTTTAGACCTCTGTCAGACCCCATATCAGAGCCCGCCCCAATATCAAACCTCAGATAAGACCCCCATTAAACCTCCAGACCCCCATTGGACATCAGACCAGACCTCCAAACTCCCATATCTGACCCCTATTAGACCTCTAGACCCCAATCAGACCCCCTTTGGACCTCTAGACCCCCAATCAGACCCCCATTAGACCTCTAGACCCCCAATCAGACCCCCATCAGACTTCTGGACACCCATTAGACCTCCAGACCCCCAATCGTACCCCCATTAGACTTCCAGACCCGCAATAAGACCCCCATTAGACCTCCAGACGCCCATTAGACTTCTCTAGACCCCCAATCAGACCATTTAGACCCCCATTCAGACCCTTTAGACCCCCAATCAGACCCTTCAGGCCCCTAATCAGACTCTTCAGGCCCCCAATCAGACCTCAGATCAGACTATAAAATAAATAAACAAACTTACCTCTCCTGCTGTGCCGCTTGTCTTCTGGTCAGGCTGTCTCCTGGGCTCTCATCTTTTCTCAGGTCCCACGCTGCAGTCACCTGACCTCCTGTAGCTTCAGGTCAGAGTGCGCTATGTATGTCCTGATGCTGCAGGCAGCCAGGACACAGCAGTGCGGGCCCCGGGAAGAGCGAGGAGGAGGAGGGGTAAATACTGTACAGCGCTCACAGCGCTTCTTTCCCCCTCCTCCTGCAGACTAGTGAGAGCTTTCGTTATGGAAGCGCTCACTAGTATTCCCTTTATAAGATGCAGTGCATCTTATAAAGGGAAATATACAGAACCACTGGCAAGGAAGGCCCTCTGGGCCCCCCTGGCTTAGGGGCCCGGTCGCAGCTGCGACCCCTATAGTTACGCCAGTGTCTGGACTGAAATATGTGTATGCCAAGACCTTGCACTGAAGAGTTTTTTAGCCAAAGGGTTACTGTCCATGGTTACATTACATATTGTGTGAAAATCATTAAAATTAGTCAATAAATGTTTTATTTTTCTGCATTTCACTGCATCCTATCTCACATTGTGTCATTTATCAGTCCAATGTTAACTTCAAGAGTACACTAAACAATACAATACATAAAACTGCTAAAAATTAGACCCAGCTGTATGAACTGGCATCTGCTAAAAGTACACTGTGTAGTCCTGGCCCTTCTTGATCTGATCAGAACGTAATAACTTGGAGTACAACATATCTCATCAAAATATTACCATGCTTGCTTCTGTATACTTAGGTCCAAATTCACTAATTTACAGTGATCTGATGTCATTTTGAAATAGAAATTCATTTGCTCAGTATTTCACATACTTGTACTTAGAAGTTCCCTTCTCCTATGTTCTGTTCTTCATTAGAAAATAATGCAGGGCAGCCAATCAACAAGCTTTTAAGCTGTTTGCCCTTAGAAGCCATCACAGTCATGCCTACTAATAGCATGGCTGTGATTGGCCGGTGCATCATGTGACCCAGCCTCTATACAAGCTGGATCATGTGTATCACCGCCCATCAGCTCTCCGTAGTGAAGGGACAGAAAGCAGGCAGCTGAAGTGAGGGACAGTGTTAGTGCAATTTTTTGTGGGTGCAATTAACCATCTTTGCATCCCTGACACAGAAAGCTAATCATAAATCTGGCTGTTAATTCTGTGGGTGACCTACAGCGATTTTTTTTTTTGTGGGTGCAATGCAACATTGTACTTTGTACCCCTGACACACAAATATAATAGTTAATACGTCTGTTAGCTAGGTGTGCGTCATATACCCATTTATTGCGTGAAGTACACCTCCACTGCATACGTGACAGGGAAAATAATATAGTTAGTTAATCTGTCTGTTAGTTCAGTGGGTGACCTCAAAGAATGAGGACGGTCCACATAGCCCTGCTCCAGAAGTGGAAGAGATTGAGTGCACTGATGCCCAACCACTTATGTTTCAGGATGTGGACATGAGAGGACCACCGTAGCACATCTCTGATGATGACAAAACACAGGTGCCAACTGCGGCGGCTTTCTGCAGTGTGCAGACCGGCAAGGAGGGCAGGGGTGAAGAGTGGGCGGAAGATGATGTGTAGGATGATGAGGTCCTAGACCCCACATGGAATCAAGGTCATGCGAGTCACGTGTGCAGTTCGGAGGAATAGGTGGTGGTCACACAGCACCAGCCGCACAGCAAAAGAGGGAGCAGTGTGCAAAAGCAGAGTGGCTGTCCCCTAGCCAGTACGCCTGCTACTGCCCACCGCACCCAGGGACTGAGCACACCAAAGCCAACTCCAAGGAGTTCCCTGGCGTGGCAGTTTTTCAGACAATGTGCTGACGACAAAACGCAAGTGGTTTGCACAGGTAGAAACCGCATGAGGAGTCAACATACTGGCCCCATCACAGAGTGCGAAGGGTGGCAACCACATGAGGAGTCAACATAGTGGCCCCGTCACAGAGTGGGGAGGTGGAGGGCAACAGCAGTAGCAGCACAAGATAGTGGGTGTTAGTACAAGAAGATGGCAGCAGAGGCAGCATGTGTGACATCAGGAAGGTGGCATCATCAAAACAGTGGCTAAAGCAGATGCCCAGAAGAAACAGGCCCTTTTTTCACAATATTTTGGTGTGGCATCCAGAATCATCTAGTCTGATGCACCAGGCACTGACATGTGGAAATACTAGCTGATCCATGCCTGATTCATCTTTACAAAGGTTAGTCTCTCAACAATTTGTGTGGAAAGGTGAGTTCTCTTTGGGGTAACTATGCCCCCTGCCACACTAAACACCCGCTCTTATGACACACTACTGACCAGGCAGGAAAGCTTGAGCAAACTCAGCCACTTGCGACCACAAATCAAGTTTGGCTGCCCAGTAGTCCAGGCGATCTTAGATCTGGGGTGGCAGGGTGCAGTCTAAGTATGCCACCACCTGCAGGTTCAGGTTCTGCTCAATGTCGAGGGTGGAGTTCCAATGGGTGGAAACTTTGTATATGAGGTGATGTTGGGGAATGCTATTCTGCCTTTGCAGCTCAAGGAGGGTGTGTTTTGCAGGGTAAGAGTGGCTGAAGTGCATGCACAGTTTCTTGGCCATTTTCAATATGTCTTGCAGTTGGATAGAAGACTTCAGGAGCCGCTTTACAACCAGATTAAAGACATGCGCCATGCAGGGCGCATGGGTCAGCCCTCCTTGATGCAGTGCCGACAGAATGTTCTTCATATATGACAGATCAGGGAAGAGGGTCCTTTTGAAACTTAAGTGAATAAGGCGTTAGCTGAGAGCTGGAGGATATGGGGGCCATCTTACTTAATCAAGAATGATATCCACATCTCTATCATCGGTGAACATGGTTCCTATCTTCAGTTGGTGAGGAGAGAGCTATGATTCGATTTCCTCTTGAAGGACGTGGAGCAGTTCTTCCCTGCTGCGACTCAGTTCACCCAGGCAATCCAGGTGCAGAACAGTGTGACACCGCCGTGCTCTGCATAGATGGTATGCTGGAGGAGCACTCTAAATTGTGCACACAGTGGAGGCGGAGGACAAGGTTGAAGATGAGAAGGCAGAGGATAACAATAAATGTAGAGGGCACACTACAAATGGAACGGAGTGCACTAACGGGTCAAATATAATGCTCAACACCCAAAAAAGCCAAAAGGCCCAAAGAACCGTAATAATGTGCGCCATCCATAAAGTGTAAAATCAATTAAGCAATTTTATTAGACTGCATAGACATACAGACATTTAAAAATTGTATACAATGAACCATGTGCTGGTAAGAATAAAACCAAGCACAAACACAGCATCCACCAAAGTACACAGATAAGGACACAACACGTATAGTCCGAGACAAGTACAATGCAGTGTTAAATAAAGAATCAACAATAAATAAATAATAATGTAGCATCAAATGACATGAAATAATACCTAAAAAGGATAAAGTACTAAGGTATCAAGCCCGGACTATGTACAGTTGTTTTCAAAATTATTCAACCCCCACTGAAATTGAGTGTTTTGGCCAGTTTGACATTGATTTTGATCATTTCAGTCATCTTGTTTACAATTAAATCAAAGAGGCCCTTGTAAGTCAGACAAATATAACATAACATTTATAATGAAATAACCACAAATGTCTTGTCTGTGCTCACATCATTATCAGTTTTATTCAACCCCCAAGTGACATTCAATCTTAGTACTTAGTACAACATCCTTTTCCAGTTATAACAGCTTTTAAACGTGAAGCATAGCTTGACACAAGTGTCTTGCAGCGATCTACGGGTATCTTCGCCCATTCTTTATGGGCAAAAGCCTCCAGTTCAGTCACATTATTAGGCTTGCACGCTGCAACTGCTTTCTTTAACCCCTTAAGTACTCAGCCCTATTTCACCTTAAGGACTTGGCCATTTTTTGCAAATCTGACCAGTGTCATTTTAAGTGGTGATAACTTCAAAACGCTTTGACTTATCCAGGCCATTCTGATATTGTTTTTTCGTCACATATTGTACTTCATGACACTGGTAAAATTACGTTGCAAAAAAAATTTTTGGCCAATAAAAAAATACATAATTTACCAAAAATGTGGAAAAATGTGCAAATTTCAAAGTTGAAATTTCTCTACATCTGTAATACATAGTTATACCCCAAAAAATTGTGATGACCTTACATTCCCCATATGTCTACTTCATGTTTGAATTATTTTGGGAATGATATTTTATTTTTTGGGGATTTTACAAGGCTTAGAAGTTTAGAAGCAAATCTTGAAATTTTTCAGAAATTTACAAAAACCCAATTTTTAGGGACCACTACAGCTCTGAAGTCACTTTGCGAGGCTTACATAATAGAAACCACCCAAAAATGACCCCATTCTATAAACTACACCCCTCAAGGTATTCAAAACTGATTTTACAAACTTCGTTAACCCTTTTGCCTAATTTTCCATTTTAACCCATTTTTTCCACTAACAAAGCAAGGGTTAACAGCCAAACAAGACTGTATCTTTATTGCCCTGACTCTGCCGTTTACAGAAACACCCCATATGTGGCCGTAAACTACTGTACAGCCACACAGCGGGGTGTAGAGTGAAAAGCCCCCTGATGCACCCCTAGAGTAGAAACTCCATAAAAGTGACCCCATCTAAGAAACTACACCCCTCAAGGTATTCAAAATTGATTTTACAAACTTTGTTAACCCTTTAGGTGTTGCACAAGATTTAATGGAAAATAGAGATACAATTTAAAAATTTCACTTTTTGGCAGATTTTCCATTTTAATATTTTTTTTCCAGTTACAAATCAAGGGTTAACAGCCAAACAAAACTCATTATTTATGGCCCTGATTCTGTAGTTTACAGAAACACCCCATATGTGGTCGTAAACTGCTGTACGGGCACACGGCAGGGCGCAGAAGGAAAGGAATGCCATACGGTTTTTGGAAGGCAGATTTTGCTGGACTGGTTTTTTTGACACCATGTCCCATTTGAAGCCCCCTGATGTACCCCTAGAGTAGAAACTCCATAAAAGTGACCCCATCTAAGAAACTACACCCCTCAAGGTATTCAAAATTGATTTTACAAACTTTGTTAACCCTTTAGATGTTGCACAAGATTTAATGGAAAATAGAGATACATTTTCAAAATTTCACTTTTTGGCAGATTTTCCATTTTAATATTTTTTTTCCAGTTACAAAGCAAGGGTTAACAGCCAAACAAAGCTCATTATTTATGGCCCTGATTCTTTAGTTTACAGACACACCCCATATGTGGTCGTAAACTGCTGTACGGGCACACGGCAGGGCGCAGAAGGAAAGGAATGCCATACGGTTTTTGGAAGGCAGATTTTGCTGGACTGGTTTTTTTGACACCATGTCCCATTTGAAGCCACCCTGATGCACCCCTAGAGTAGAAACTCCAAAAAAGTGACCCCGTTTTAGAAACTATGGGATAGGGTGGCAGTTTTGTTGGTACTAGTTTAGGGTACATATGATTTTTGGTTGCTCTATATTACACTTTTTGTGCGGCAAGGTAACAAGAAATAGCTTTTTTGGCACCGTTTTTTAATTTTTTTATTTACAACATTCATCTGACAGGTTACACTCACCTAAAGAATTATTAGGAACACCATACTAATACGGTGTTGGACCTCCTTTTGCCTTCAGAACTGCCTTAATTCTACGTGGCATTGATTCAACAAGGTACTGATAGCATTCTTTAGAAATGTTGGCCCATATTGATAGGATAGCATCTTGCAGTTGATGGAGATTTGAGGGATGCACATCCAGGGCACAAAGCTCCCGTTCCACCACATCCCAAAGACGCTCTATTGGGTTGAGATCTGGTGACTGTGGGGGCCATTTTAGTACAGTGAACTCATTGTCATGTTCAAGAAACCAATTTGAAATGATTCGAGCTTTGTGACATGGTGCATTATCCTGCTGGAAATAGCCATCAGAGGATGGATACATGTTCTCATTCTGTTTACGCCAAATTCGGACTCTACCATTTGAATGTCTCAACAGAAATCGAGACTCATCAGACCAGGCAACATTTTTCCAGTCTTCAACAGTCCAATCTTGTTGAGCTCGTGCAAATTGTAGCCTCTTTTTCCTATTTGTAGTGAGGATGAGTGGTACCCGGTGGGGTCTTCTGCTGTTGCAGCCCATCCACCTCAAGGTTGTGCGTGTTGTGGCTTCACAAATGCTTTGCTGCATACCTCAGTTGTAACGAGTGGTTATTTCAGTCAACGTTGCTCTTCTATCAGCTTGAATCAGTCGGCCCATTCTCCTCTGTCCTCTAGCATCCACAAGGCATTTTCGCCCACAGGACTGCCGCATACTGGATGTTTTTCCCTTTTCACACCATTCTTTGTAAACCCTAGAAATGGTTGTGTGTGAAAATCCCAGTAACTGAGCAGATTGTGAAATACTCAGACCGGCCCGTCTGGCACCAACAACCATGCCACGCTCAAAATTGCTTAAATCACCTTTCTTTCCCATTCTGACATTCAGTTTGGAGTTCAGGAGATTGTCTTGACCAGGACCACCCCCCTAAATGCATTGAAGCAACTGCCATGTGATTGGTTGACTAGATAATTGCATTAATGAGAAATAGAACAGGTGTTCCTAATAATTCTTTAGGTGAGTGTATATCATGTGGTAATTTTATAGAGCAGGTTGTCACAGACACGGCGATACCTAATATGTATACAATTTTTTTATTTATGTAAGTTTTACACAATGATTTCATTTTTAAAACAAAAAAAAAGTTTTAGTGTCTCCATAGTCTAAGAGCCATAGTTTTTTCAGTTTTTGGGAGATCACTTGCTATTACACTTTTTGTGACGTAAGATGACAAAAAATGGCTTTTTTTACACCGTTTTTATTTTTATTTTTTTACGGTGGTCACCTGAGGGATTAGGTCATGTGATATTTTTATAGAGCCGGTCGATACGGACGCGGCAATACCTAATATGTATACTTTTTTTTTTATTTATGTAAGTTTTACTCAATGATTTGAAACAAAAAAAATCATGTTTTAGTGTTTCCATAGTCTAAGAGCCATAGTTTTTTCAGTTTTTGGGCGACTATCTTGGTTAGGGTATTATTTTTGCGGGATGAGATGACGGTTTGATTGTTACAATTTTGGCGTACATGCGACTTTTTTGATCACTTTTATTACCTTTTTTGGGAAGTAAGGTGGGCAAAGTTTCAATTTCATCATAGTTTTTTATTTTAATGGTGTTCACCGTTCGTGTAAAGTAACAGGACCGTTTTATAGATCAGGTCGTTATGGACGCGGCGATACCAAACATGTGTAGGGAATTTTATTTTTTTCATTTTTAATCAGTGATAAATGTGTTTTTTGATTTTTACTTTTTTTTCACTTTTTTTTACTTTTGACCCAGACCCACTTGGTTCTTGAAGATCCAGTGGGTCTGATGTCTGTATAATACAGTACAGTACACCATATAGTGTTTTGTACTGTATTTTACTTACACTTTGTCTGAACAGATCTATGCCTTTAGCACACATCTGTTCAGCACCATGGACAGCAGGATGCCTGAGAAGGCGTCCTGTTGCAATGGGAACCATCCCCGTCTGCTCAGTAGTGGCCAGAACTGCGCAGACGGGGAAGGGTAAGGAGGGGGGTTGTCTGGGGGCTGTGTGGGGGCTCTCTCCCTCTCCATCGGGGGGCTGCAAAGGCACAGCAGCCCCCCGATGGGAGAGGGAGGGAGCTCCCTGAGCTGTTAACCTTTTCCATACAGCGGTCCGTACGGACCGCGGTATGGAAAGGGTTAAACGGCTGACATCGCATCACAGATGTCAGCCGTTTATACCAGGGTGTCAGCAATGTGCTGACACCCTGGTATACCAACTGTACACCAAAGATTATTTAAGGGGAGGCGGGGGATCGCGATCCCGCCTGCCGCACCGCCCGCCTCCCGCACCGCCCGCACCGCCTGCAACACCCTGCAAAATTATTCAGGGGTGTAGGGGGGGGGGTGAAACATATGTATTTTAGGAATACTAAAGTTTCTGATCAGAAACTACAGAAAGCGCAGCAAACCGCAGGTCTGAATTGACCTGCGGTTTGTTGCTATCGCCGACATGGGGGGGTCACGGGACCCCCCGCGCATTTAGCCGAGGTGCCTGCTCAATGATTTGAGCAGGCACCTTGTTCCGATCACAGCCGGCCGGGCGGCAGTGATCGGAACAACACATGACGTACCGGTACGTCATGGGTCCTTAAGGACTCGGGAAACACGCCGTACCGGTACGTCATGCGTCCCTAAGGGGTTAAGTCCCACCAGAGGTTCTCAATCGGATTTAAGTCTGGTGACTGCGATGGCCACTTCAAAATGTTCCAGCCTTTAATCTGCAACCATGCTCTAGTGGACTTGGAGGTATGCTTGGGATTATTGTCCTGTTGAAAGGTCCAACGTCTCCCAAGCCTCAGGTTTGTGACGGACTGCATCACATTTTCATCCAATATCTCCTGGTACTGAAGAGAATTCATGGTACCTTGCACACGCTGAAGCTTCCCTGTACCTGTAGAAGCAAAACAGCCCCAAAGCATGATTGACCCCCCGCCATGCTTCACAGTAGGCAAGGTGTTCTTTTCTTCATAGGCCTTGTTCTTCCTCCTCCAAACATAGCGTTGATCCATGGGCCCAAACAGTTCTAATTTTGTTTCATCAGTCCACAGAACACTATCCCAAAACTTTTGTGGTTTGTCCACATGACTTTTGGCATACTGCAGTCAACTCTTCTTATTCTTTGGAGACAGCAAGGGGGTGCGCCTGGGAGTTCTGGCATGGAGGCCTTCATCACGCAGTGTTCGCCTTATTGTCTGAGCTGAAACTTCACTACCCACATCTGACAAATATTTTTTCAGTTCCTCAGCAGTCACACGGGGACTTTTCTCCACTTTGCGCTTCAGGTAGCACACAGCAGTCGAAGTCAGCATCTTCTTTCTGCCACGACCAGGTAGCGTTTCAACAGTGCACTTTGCCTTGAATTTGCGAATGATGCTTCCTATGGTGTCTCTTGGTATGTTTAACATCTTTGCAATCTTCTTATAGCCATTGCCCTTCCTGTGAAGAGAAATCACCTCTTCTCTTGTCTTCCTGGACCATTCTCTTGACTTCACCATGTTTGTAAACACACCAGTAAATGTCTAGAAGGAGCTGAGTATCACAGTCCTTTTAAATCTGCCTAATTGGTGCTTATTATGCTTGATTGCTGCTCCTTGACATCCACAGGTGTTTTCAATACCTGATCGAAAACACTTGAATGAACCTCTGTTCTTAAGAGTGGTAGTCTTTAAGGGGTTGAATAATTGTGTCAATGAAGAAATCACAAAAAAAACATTTAATACTGTATTACAAAAACAATTGATGTCATTTTAGTTGCATTTGGTTCTTTAAAAAGTCCTTGTAAGATTTCATTCTGAACACAATTACAAATGTACACAAAATTTCCTAAAACCCTTTACAGCATTGGGGGTTGAATAATTTGGAACACAACTGTAGGTGGACCTGAGTCAATAGAAAAATGCCCCACGCGTATCGCCAGTAAAGTCCAGTTTCCTCAGGGGTAAAGGTCTGTATGTAACAGTGTCCTATATATACACCTATGTAAATAATAATGACTAATAATTGAATATAATTACCTGTGTAAGAAAGAAAGACAGTTTTGTGCTCGTGGCGTCCCAGGCCATACGCCATGCCTGCGCAAGGTGGCCGTGAACCAGAAGTATCATGAGACATGTGACCACAAACAGGAAATGCATATTTACTATTTCCTTAATGGAACGCAACTGTGTTCCATTTAGAGCGCAATTGCACTTTGAAATAATACAAACAAAAGCTGATTAATACACCTAAGTAAGTCCATAATGCTAGAATATCAATATAGGAAAATCAATCCTTAAGTAGAAACATTATAATATAGTATCATGATTAAATTGATAACAATAAAGATTTCATAATTATATGTAGATTGGTATCAAAGTGTAATGTGTAAATTATACAATAATTAATTAATTATTTAAAGCATACAGTAAAATGTGCATGCGCTCATCATGGAACCAGCCCCCCCCCCCCTAAAATAACAAAAAGCGCAAGACCTTAGAAGGATAATAGAGAATAATGAAAGAAGTTTATAAAAGAGTTTATAAAAAATAAAAAAGTATTTTACATATGTCAAACATGAAATAAACCTAATTAATACAACACCATATATTTAAATAACCATGGGGAGATAATGGTCACTCTTAATAACCCATAAATGGGTACCCAATTATGAATACAAGAAAGACTGAATTAGTGGGTGACCTCAATTAAGCCTTAACTTTTAATACATCATTAAAATAATATACCCAAGAGGAAGTCAGGGTATAACACACTTATCACAAATCACTCAGTGGTGAATAAATACAGTATTGCTATATTAGTGCCAGGGGACATAGAGAAGGGGCGGGGGGAGGGAAAACTGGGTGTCTTCCTCCTAGAAAGCTCTCCTCTAGTGATCCTCTACGCTGGGGATCAACAAGCTCACCCTAGACAGAGCGATCCCACTGTGTGTCTCCTTCCTCCTAGTGTAACCCTTGATATCCCTATGCTGCGGCAATTGACTGCCCAGCTTCTTTGGGGAAAAGGAGCAAGCGGAGAACCTGACACCTGGCACAATAAAAGGAAATACAAAGATATAGCTACATAAAGCAAGTAGGCAGGTATATGATGCCCTGCCCAGGCATAGACATGTACTTATGCACAAAAGATCAAGTAGTATATAGCTATGTCCCAGTACCACTCTGCCCGTCACGTTTCATCGGCATGAGGCAAACTTATCAGGGGACTTACAGCAATGAAATACAGCATTGAAATAAAAGATTAAGCAATAGATAAAGTGCAAATAACAAGTAAAACTTAGCTTAACAGCAGCGGCAGGGGCTCCATCTTGTCAATCTAATGGAGCACGTTGCCCTCATAGCGCAACCCTCTACATTCTCTGAAGCTGATAGTCATCCAGCCAGGCGTGTGGCGGCAGCGCATGTAATGGCGTGCAAATAGGCCTTTTAAAGACAGCCGCGCCACACATAGGCCGCATCCCATTCGGCACATGACCCGTCACGTGATTGGGGAGTCATGACATCACAGTCACATGAGCCGTCACATGATCAGACGGGGGCCGGCACGGCAGTCACAGGAGCTCAAAAATCCACCAGGTCTCCCTCTGCAGTACTCTCCTATCCCAGTCCCCACCCCTTTGTAGGGGGGGGGATAGTTTCAATCCCCAAGAACATCACCTTAGAAAAATCACCCCCATGTAGGAGTTCAACATGTTTTGATAGAGGAGTATCCCTTTTGTGACGCATAATCCCCAGGTGCTCGCCCACTCTTCTTCGGAGTTCTCGGGTGGTTTTACCCACATACTTAAAGAGAACCTTTCACCTGAAAATGCAAGTTAAACTAAAGATATACCCTTACTTGCCGGCCCACGATTGTGCTTATTCAGTTGTTCATTTTGCACTCAGTGCCCCCGTTTGTCCGCGGTGCCCCCCCGCAATATTTCCTGCCTTCTATGCTAATGAGCCATTCGGCTCAACTGGGCGGGCCTTCAAAAGTTTTCCCGGGCATGTCTTTCTTTTCACTGGCACGGAGCACATCCAATCAGCACGCTCCGCTCTTAACCAGGGAGAAGAAGCTACAGTTCTCGCAAGATTTGCGAGAACTGGAGATATTTCATCCATCCTGAGCCGCAAGAATCTCGCGAGAACTGGAGCTTCTTCTCCCTGGCTAAGAGTGGAGCGCGCTGATTGGATGCGCTCCATGACAGGGAGAAGAAAGACATGCCCGGGAGAACTTTTGCATGTCCGCCCAGTTGAGCCGAATGGGTCATTAGCATAGAAGGTGGGAAATATTGCGGGGGGCACCGCGGACAAACGGGGACACTGAGTGCAAAATGAACAACTGAATAAGCACCACCGGGGGTCAGCAAGTAAGGGTATATCTTTAGTGTCTTTAGCTGTCCCACTTCAAAAACGAGTGTCTAGATGTGGGCTTCCTGAAGGTCTTGGTTTAAATCTCCTTCCTGAAGGGGAGCAAGTTGGTTACAATTTCGGAGGTAAAATTAAAGGAGTTGTCCGAGTTATATCTATATATGTTATGGTGGCTTATAACATTATTAAAAATACATTTGTGATTTACTCACATTATTTATTCTGCAGTGCTTCTGAACGGCCAATGCGGGTCACGTGACCCCTGACGTCATCCACCAGGTTCCGGTGGTGACGTCTCATGTACAGGCTTCTTCCTGCCTTAGGGAGTGGCCTGGCTCTGTACACAAAATGTCAGAGCCTTGTGTGCCCGCCCCCTCTCTCTCCTCTGGCTGTAGCGGCTCTTGGGTGGGATCCTTAACAGTGCCGGCAGCAGGGCGGAAAGATTCAATGTTGTGACCGCTCCCTCCCTGTGATCCACCAGTGTTCCCCTGTTTCTGGCGTCTGGCGATCTGGCAGCCTCAGCAAGTTACCATTGCCCTACTCCACTGGCTATAAAAATAAAGAAAAACACCCCCAGGAACATCACAAAGTAAATCATTAACCCTCATATAGATATAAGTGTCATATAGCTTAGATAGATATAGGTGTCATATAGCTTAGATAGATTTAGGTGTCATAAAGCTTAGATACATATGGTTGTCATATAGCTTAGATAGATATGGGTGTCATATAGCTTAGATAGATGTAGGTGTCATATAGCTTAGATAAATGTAGATGTCATATAGCTTAGATACATATAGCTGTCATATAGCTTAGATAGATGTAGGTGTCATATATCTTAGATACATATAGTTGGCATATAGCTTAGATACATATAGCTGTCATATAGCTTAGATACATATGGCTGTCATATAGCTTAGATACATATAGATGTCATATAGCTTTGATACATATAGCTGTCATATAGCTTAGATACATATAACTGTCATATAGCTTAGATACATATGGCTGTCATATAGCTTAGATAGATAAAGCTTAGATATAGAGATAGCTTAGATACATATAGCTGTCATATAGCTTAGATAGATATAGCTGTCATATACAGTACAGACCAAAAGTTTGGACACACCTTCTCATTCAAAGAGTTTTCTTTATTTTCATGACTATGAAGGCATCAAAACTATGAATTAACACATGTGGAATTATATACATAACAAACAAGTGTGAAACAACTGAAAATATGTCATATTCTAGGTTCTTCAAAGTAGCCACGTTTTGCTTTGATTACTGCTTTGCACACTCTTGGCATTCTCTTGATGAGCTTCCTTTGAACGGTAGTAGTAGTTCGTTTGCGGAGGAGTGAGCCAGTAGGGCCAATAGTTTGTTAAGAACCTGGACCGGGCACCACTTGTTGAAAGTTTGGAAGTATTTGATTTGAACGGGTGGCCCGGATTGCAATGTTTTAGTGGATGGCAGATTTAGTACGTGATGATCAGGACTAGCTGGCTTTTGGTTAAACCTTTGATTTTGGATGATACTATGGTGAATTCTCCTGGGCGCAGAAAACCATAAAAGCTCAGATACATGGCAGCTTTAATGACCATGGAGGGAAGAAGGCCAAAAGGACTGCCGTCTAATGAGTCTGAGAGCTTTCTGAACAGCTACCCAGAGACCGGTTGTCTGCTGGGCGCGCTGCTCCGGCTGTTCTTGAGGATGCCCCTAAGGGTAGCTTTGACTACTGGGGAAGTGAAGACTGACTTGCTGCCTGGGTCCCTCAGCATGGAGTTGTGCTGAACCCCTGTCAAATACAGCTTTATGGACTTATAGGATAGCTTGAGGTGCGTGTGACAATATGCTAGAAAGGCTATTAAATACGTGGACTTATCTGTGTTGGTTCTGGGATGAAGACGGGAAAACTGTTTGTAGATGTTCCAACCGGTCCTGTAATTCCTGGCCGTCTTGGCGGAAAGTGAGCTATACACGAGGGACTTGGCTGTGGAAATGAAATGTCCTAATCCATGCGGAGGGTGTGGTAATCCGCAGGCGATAGACTCATTGATTCCGCCTCTGGCATGATCTGGAAGAAATTATGAAGGTTAAAACGGGACAATGCGTCGGCAACGGTATTTCGAATGCCCTGGATATGCCTGGCTGAGATATGGAAATTGTGATGTAAGGATAGCCATACTAGCTTGCGTACAAAGACATGATGTGAGGACATTTGGATCGCCCTTTACTGAGGATATCCACCACTGTTTGGTTATCGGTGATGAATGCGACTGGGGAATCTGCCCATTGGTTACCCCAGACCTGAGCCGCCGCCACTATGGGATAGATCTCCAGCAGGGGAGAAGACCTAAGGGACTCAGGTAAGGAAGAAATTTCAGTTGGCCACGGTGCTGCAAACCACTGCCTGTTGTATATGGCCGCAAAACCTCTGGATGCTGCGGCATCTGATAAAACCATGGGGAAATCAGGACTCCATTGGGGGATAAACAAAGAAACCCTGTTCCAATGGGCGAGGAAGGAATTCCACATGGCCAAATCAGCCATTGCCTGGGCATCTAAGAACACTGTGGAGTCCTGCTCGGGAGCTGACGGCAATAAATCTAGGAGCCCAGACATGAAAGCTTTCCCTTGAGGCATGATCCTGGTGGCGAAATTTAACATGCCAAGGAGTGACTGCAGCTCTCGTTTGGTGAGGACCTGGGACCCTGTAAACTGCGCAATGATTGTTCTGATTTTGAGAAGCTTGTCGACTGGCAGTCTAGCTTCCATTTTCTCTGTATCGAGCACGATACCGAGAAAGGTGACTACCGTGGCGGGTCCCTCGATTTTGGTTGGGGCTACCGGAACCTGGAGATCTTTGAGAATGCTCAGGAAATTATTAAGTTTGCACGGTTTAACACTGTGTTGTTCGATCAGGAGGAAATCGTCAAGGTAATTTAGCGCCATAGGACATTTGCAGCAATTGACCAAGATCCAGTGGAGGGCTTGGGCGAACCGGTCAAATAGCCAGGGACTGCTCTTTGAACCGAATGTTAAACGGGTAGCAAAATAATAACGGTCCTGCCATTTGATGCCGTGGAATTTCCAAAGCTGAGGGTCAATGGGCAACAGTTTAAACTCGTCAGCGATGTCTGCTTTAGATAACCATGCTCCTTTGCCTGCTAACAGAATGAGAGAAATGGCCTCCTGGAGTGAAGAATATTTCATGGTGAATTCTTCCGATGGAATCAAGGAGTTTAGGCTGGGAATATGCGAACCATGAGGCGCTGACAGGTCGTAAATCAATCGTTTTTTATTTGTGAATTTTTTGGTTACAATGCCGACGGGGTTGATCCTCCAGGAGTTGAAAGGAACGTGAGGGAAGGGGCCGATAAGGAAACCCTTCTCTACTTCCGACTGAATGAGGGAATCCACCGCGTCTGCATCCTGGACTGCGGACAGTAAATTGGAACCCTCCCAGGTGGACTGAGGAAGGGCAATGAGACCCGTGTGAAAGCCCTTACTGAAACCTGTGAGCAAGAATTCGACCTGGTCGGGGCTGTGGTGATCCTGGAGCAGCCTGCCCAGAAGCTCCACATTGACCCCGCTTAGTCATTTGTGCTTGGCCGTTCTCTGCAGGCATACTGAGATGGGGTGAGCCCGGAAGCAGGAGGAGCAGACGTGTAGTGCCCTGCACTGATTATAGTTGCAGGAGGCTAGGTTGTAGTTGTTGCAAATTTGATTATTGCCTAAGAAAATAATGGGGCGACCCAATTTGTCAGTGTTGCTGTGCCTCTGCTGAGTGCCGGAGGGGCCGGCCGAAGGCCTGCTGGGAGCCATCGGTTGACCAACGGAGGGACACCAATCGGAGGTGTGGAGAATGGACTGGCAGGAGCTGCAAGCTGGGGCTTTTAAAATGCCGGCAGAAAAGGTCCATGTCCAGACACGCCCAGTTGGTAACCCGATGGAAGTGAGCCAGCGCTGCGGCAGCTTTGGCCGAGAAGGAGCGGTGATAATCGTAAAATGCAAATCCGCTGTATTTATACCCCAGATCGGTGACTCTGTACATGTACAAGTCCAACTCCTCTCTTCTTTCAGGGTGGGCGGTGCAGATCATGTCCCTGAAGAGGCTAAAAGCCAGGACAAACTCGGGAACGGTTTGTTTTTTGTTCAACCGGGCGTCCCTGGATTTTAGAACTATGGAGATGTTTTCGCAAGCTATTGTCTTGTTCGCTACGGTGTCGTGGGTAGCTATCAAGATGGCGGCTAAATTAACATCTTTGCCCTCCAGAATGTCTTTTTTAATGCTATTTGTGATGAAATGAGCTGGAGCTATCTCGGAGAGGTTGGAGACCCTACCTGGGGAGGTTGACTGAGGTGAGGGAGCTGGAACGGAAGGACACTCGGGTGGGTCGACTGCCAAGTGCCTGGATTCCACCTTTGACAGCCTGTTTTGAACGTCCAGAACCGAAAAAGACAGGCTGTTGATGGTGGCATGTAACTGGGTCAATGACAGTTGTATGGTGGACATTGACACATTCTCCCTGGGTGGGGATGACGAGCCGGACATCAACAGTCTGAATAATTCCGCCTTTCTGGCGGAGGCCGGATAAGGTATCCTTCTATTATTGAGCTCGGCGATCAGTTTAGGCACGGTCCAACTCCTGAGAGAAGTAGCGCTGGCGTGCTCTGAGGCAAGGGTCTCCGGAATTGAAGAAGTCTCCCCCATGTTGTCCAGATGAGACATGCTGGAATTTGGAAGGATTGACAGTTACTGGATGAAGGATTTACCCGGGAACCGTGCGAGTGCTGTGGAGCCGATTATTGTGAAGAGAAACCGCCCAGAAGAAGGAAGGCGTGATGGGGCTATGTCGCCGCTTGTGCCCGGAGGTTTAAGAAACTAACGTACCTGATGGTTTGGAGCTCCTGGATTTGTGAACCGACTCGGGGAATTCCTGTTCCGTAGGAATGGACCGCGAACGAGCTTGAAGAAATCATGACAAGTAAATAGGCTGGGCCGAAGGTAGAAGCAAAGTAAAAGGGGTGGGTGCACCGTGCCCTGTTGGAGAGGCTTCCCCTGACAGCGTGAACAGGACGAATCTGTATCCTATGAAAAGAAAGGAGGTACATGAAGCCTGCGGGACGTGACCGGGCTAGACCTGGACCGTGGACCGAAAGGACAACCTAGACAAGGAGACCTAGTGATGAGATGATGTGAAAATTAAGGGCCTGAGTGACGTGGACAGGCATGGATTGAAAAAACGGAGGGCCTAAATAACGAAAACAGGTGTGGAGCGTGAAGGCGAGGCTGGATGACGTGACAGGCGAGGTACGTGAAAGACATAGAGCCTGGGTGAACTGACAGGAGTGAAACATGGACGGAAAGGAGGCCTGAGTAACGTAAACAGGCGTAAAACATGTACGAAAAGGAGGCCTGAGTAACGTAAACAGGCGTGAAACATGTACGAAAAAGGAGGCCTGAGTAACGTAAACAGGCGTGAAACACGAACGAAAAGGAGGCCTGAGTAATGTAAACAGGCGTGAAACATGAACGAAAAGGAGGCCTGAGTAACGTAAACAGGTGTGAAACATGTATGAAAAGGAGGCCTGAGTATCGTAAACAGGCGTGAAACATGTACGAAAAAGGAGGCCTGAATAACGTAAACAGGCGTGAAACATGAACGAAAAGGAGGCCTGAGTAACGTAAACTGGCGTGAAACATGTATGAAAAGGAGGCCTGAGTATCGTGAACAGGCGTGAAACATGTACGAAAAGGAAACCTGTGTAACGTAAACAGGCGTGAAACATGTACGAAAAGGAGGCCTGAGTAACGTAAACAGGCGTGAAACATGAACGAAAAGAAGGCCTGAGTAACGTAAAAAGGGGTGAAACATGGACGAAAAGAAGGCCGAAGAATTTCCTCAACAACAATACTTGTGGCTTGAAGTTTAGTCTCTGCCACAGTGCTTCCACCATCCCATTTTTAGATCTCTCCTTGACTGGTGACAGAGAGAAGAACATTATGGTTTCCTATACTTACTGTAAGGAGGCAGTGGTTAACACCATCCTTCTATCCCATCCTACTTTCCGAAATCATGAGGTACAAAACATCTGGGTATCCGAACTTCTCTCAAATTTTGCAAGTCTCTTATCCAACTCTTCCACCTCTAGCCTCTGACCTCTAGCCTCAAATTTTCAGATATGGGCTCGTCCCATCCCAACTGCTGTCTGCATAATTTTTGTATTATTTCTTTTGCTCTGAGGATTACTGGGGCCAAGAATCCAAATGGATCATATATAGAAGCCACTGCGGAAAGAATGGTGCGTCTAGTTGCAACTTTCTCTTCAATAGATACTTCAAAGAAAAACTTGTCATTCTCTACATTTCATCCCAATCCAAGTACGTTTTGAACTGGAAAATGATCATAATTGAGATCTACATTCTACATTGTTGCTGCACGTTCAGAGTCACTAATGGAGTCCAGTACCTCTCTGTTGTTTGAGATAAATTTGTGAAGGTGCAGGTTTCCTCTTGCGCATAACTCTTGGCTTTCTTCCACTAGTTTGATTGCAGATTCTGTGGACTCTAGACCTATAAGACCATCATCTACATAAAAGTTTTTGTTCAGAAAGTTTGCTGTGACATTGCCAGAAGCACATGGAGACGCTAATACCTCCCCTTCTGAGGCTTTTGCCTACGGTATGGTACCTCAAACCTTAGAGCCACACAATATAGCTACCCCTTAGTCACCATAGTGATCGTGCTATAAGCCAAATTTCTCAGGCTTTGGTGCAGGAAAAGGAATACAGGATAAAACCACCCTTTCATTTGCGGGCATTCCATTACACAATGGCGGGACTACAGAGTAAAGACACCCCCATGCTTTCTTTGGTGTTTTAGGGCCAGAACATTCAAAGTCAGTCAGTAATGTTTGCTTTGTGCAGTATTAGGTTCACTGGTTATAACAAGAGAAGGAAACTGTGTGTTGGACACCTTACTCTAGCGGGCAGGAACCTGGCGATAGTCGTTTCATGTTTGTCTATGTATGTCTATATATGTAATTCATGCAGCACTTTGTATTTATTGGGTACCCCAGAGCTGATTCCTCTACCTCCTAAGCATAAGCCGAGGGCGGCTTAACTCGAAGTAAGTGGGAATGTAACATCCCAGAGTTATGTTACTAAACTCTTTTTCCCGGCTACTATTTGTTGGTAACATATGCCTTGTCATCTAATGTGATTTAATTTAATATTCCTCACAAATGTGCATTTTCTAAGCCTGTTACATGTAATTTGCTGTAATTTCCATGTACACCAGCAGGTGGCAGCAATGTGTCAGCAGGGCCTTAGTAACAGTTTAGCATATCTAGACTGGAATAGTACATTCCAGTTTAGCTCCCCCTCTATGAGCAGAAGTGGGCTGGCCCATGTCCTGTCTCATGGGGAGGAAAGGAAGTTAAAGTGTGTATGCCAGCCACCCCGGCTAGGGGAAGGCTGTGCTGGTAGGAGCTCCCAGTTCTAGGGATCCCAGACCAGGATTGAGTCTCAGCTGAGACCAAAGATCTTCATGCCCAGCCTGAGCCTTCAGCCTCAGCTGGTGACAAGCAAGAAGCAGCACCTCCAGAACTCCAGGAAGAGCCATTCCCTGTGAGCTAACTGTGAGTACCATCCAGAGGCCAGGAGAAGCCAAATTTCTCCTCAGCTAGTCAGTCCCATACACAGCAGAAGATAGACAGAGCAGAAGACAGATTCCGGACATATTCTCCAGGCACATGATAGGAGCAGAAGAGATATTGATCCCTGCCATACATTGCCAATACCTGCTGGAACCCAAGACTATTTCTGTAACTCATATGGATTAATGCTGCAGTAAAGACAAGTTGAATTATATCCCAAGTCTGGATCTCATTTACTGCTACTAAAACCCTCAATTACTCCTACTAGCAACACTCATTTTATTGCAAGTGAGCCAAGATCCAGGAGTCCAGCCGTACCCAGGTAGGAGACACCGTTGACACTATTACTACTGCTACACAGAGACATTACACCACTCTGGCATTCCTAACCTGGTACGTGAGTTGCAACACCTTAAAGGGCCCTGAGACTGTACCCTGTGCACGCTGCAATTGGCGTCACGAACAAAAACTATAGACTTCTATATCCATATCCGGACCCACTGCATAATTTTGGCTTCCGCCTAACCGTACCACGGTCCGGCTCATTGCATGTGCAT
Source organism: Bufo bufo (assembly GCF_905171765.1). NCBI lineage: Eukaryota > Metazoa > Chordata > Amphibia > Anura > Bufonidae > Bufo > Bufo bufo. Next base: position 199,828,990 of record NC_053393.1, read on the forward strand.
CACCAGACTGGTCGGGTGAGGTGACGTCATCATTGATCCCCTCCAGTGTGATGACGTCATCACGTTACTGTGGAAGATTTTGCGTTGTGTCTTCAATCAAGACGGCATTTGCAGTTCAGCTGTGCAGTTATATGTTCCTAAAGCCATTTTTGTTGTGTATTAGTGGAAAAAAAGACACCCCAACCAAGAGTCGGTTGGTTCATCAGACACAACTCTTAGTTGGCAAGCCCTGTGGCCTCACCTGTCCTCAACCTGCCTCTGTCATTTTCTGTTCGTTGAGCCAGAGAAGTATTATATGCTGTGGGCTCAGCTCCCCTATACAGCGAGGACGAGCTACTAGAGTACGATCAGCAGCAGCTTGCCCAGCCAAGATCTGAAGAAAACATCCACCGCTTCCTCCACTAGGTGGCCAAGTAGTGATGAGGAGAGTGGCGTGGGAGCTGGTGTTGCAAGTGGTCAGGCTCCTGGCTCAGAGACTGTTGAGGAGGACATCAGTGATGTACGGACAGTGCTCAATGATGATGATGTAGCTGATCGCACTTGGGAGCTGGGTGAATTAGGGGCTTTTTTCATTATCGGGAGAAAAAGGTGGCAGCTTGCGCGTGAGGCAGCAGCGGAGCTAGCAAGTCGGTAGCATGGCCGGGAGTCAGCAGGCTGGCAGCAGTGGGAGGCCAGGAGCCAAACGCGCCCGGGGTAGACCACCCGCTTCGCAGGAGCCTACCTGCCCTAAAAGTAGTGGGTCAGGGGGTCATGGAGGCAGTAGCCGTAGCAGTCAATCAGTGCGGAGTGTTGAGGGTAAGATCACCTACTCGGCAGTGTGGTAGTTTTTTGTTAAGCGGCCGGAGGAGGTAAACATGGCCATTTTCCAAATCTGTGGGCAGAATGTGAAACGTGGCCAGGGTGCCAATGTTGGCACCATGGCCCTGCATCAACATATGAAGCATCACCATAAAGTGGCCTGGGAGAACCGTGGCTACGATGTGGTGGTCCAGCTGAAGGGAGCTGTCTATCCTTCCCATCATCTATAGGTTCTGATGCTCCTGCTCCTCGTCCTCCTACTCCTCGTCACTCATTTTGTCAGCAGTCGATCACCGAATCGATTGCTAAGAGACAGCAATACGCGTCTGATCATTTTTTCATGGCGCAGAAGCTGAATGTGCTCCTGGCCAAGTTGCTGATGCTGCAGTCCCTCCCTTTCCAAGTGGTGGACTTTGCACTTTTCAGAGAACTGATGGCTTGTGCCGAGCCGAGGTGGAGAATCCCAAGCCATCTTTTCTTTGCCAAAAAGGCAGTACTAGCCCTGCACAAATATGTAGAACAGAAGGTGGGTCAGTCCGTGATCCTGTCAATGTCTGCCAAAGTGCACGGCAGCGCTGACATGTGGAGCAATAACTACAGTCAAGGAGAATATATGCCCTTTACGGCCCACTGGCTAAATGTGGTTCCTGCCCAGCCAAACCAGCAACTTGGCCAGGTGACGCCACTTCCGCCTCCACGTTCTCACGCCGTTGGTCCTGCGACAATGTCCGCCTCAGTGCCCCACCAGCATACCACATGTGCAGGGCACGGCGTTGTCACACGTTTCTGCACCTAGTTTGCCTGGGCTAACGGAGTCACACAGGGGAGGAACTGCTCCGTGTCCTTCATCAAGAAATCGAATCCTGGCTTTCTCCGTGACAACTCAAAATCGGAACCATGGTGACCGACAACAGGAAGAACATGGTGTTGGTGCTGCTTCAAGGAGGGCTGAGCCATGCACTTGCATGGTGCAGATGTTCTATCTGGTTGTCAAGCGGTTCCTGAAGTATTCCAACCATCTGCAAGACATCCTACTGGTACACTGGTACCAGTAGGATGTACCTGTGTACCAGTAGGATGTCTGCATGCCACTCGTACACCGGCAAGCACATCCTCCTTTAGCTGCATCGGCAGAACGGCGTCCCCCAACATAGGCTGATATGCGATGTTTTCACCTGTTGGAATTCCACCCTCCATATGTTGAACCGACTACAGTATACGAACAGAGAAAGGCCATAAACGATTTCTTGATGATCCAAGCGGACAGGAGTACTCCCCGTGACACCTGCCATTTGCTCAGTCCATTTGACGTTATTTGTCAGTCGCCAAGACTACGGGATGAACAACGTCATTCCACTGCTTCATATCCAGGAACAGATGCTGGTAAATCTGTCTGGTCATGGGACTGGAGACATGGGGCCTACATCCCATAACCACATGAGCCCTGTGAGGGGGCTGAACTGGAGGAAGAGGAGGAGGAGGACATTGGAGTACAAACAATGTGTAACGAAATGGGTGGTTTTTCTACATATTCGACAATTCTGCCAAGCCAACTCAATAGGAAAGTTGCTTAACGCCCTTACGTGATTCGATTAATGCGCATATTTAATTGCCGATTTTTGGCATAAGATAAACTATATTAAATAATGAAGAATATTCTAATTCAGTACTGACTAAGATATTTTAGCCTTCTTACATTGGCCTACAAGTAATGGTCCACTACCGGCCTGCTTTTTGCTTGTGGGCCAATGTAAGAAGGCTAAAATATCTTACTCAGGACTGAATTAAAATGTCCCCAAGCACTGACTCCATATGTGGACATAGCTATATATGGAGTCAGGGTAGGGACTCCTAAGCCGAACTAGAATCCCGAAACCCTCCCCTCTTCAGAGCAGCGGGTGCCAGCGGGTGCCTGGTTTAATGGTTGGGTTCTCCCATTGACTTCCATAGAGCATCGGGAAGTGTTCTACTTGAGTACCAGAGCACACGAGCACTTGACCAACACTAGTTAGAGGGAATACAAGGAAAGATATGTTTTCCGCAATAGCGCACCTAAACCTTCCTCTCCGCCGTCTTTTATTCTTTTCTCACTTTTTTGTTTTCCATTATGTCTCAGCTGGCTGGGTGTAAATGGAAACATAGCTGTCTTCTGAGTTTACTCAATTAAATATGTTTGTACTTTTTCTTTTGCTAGAAAACTAATAAAAAGTTTTCAAAATAAATAAAAAATGTTTTATGCACAGTAATAAAGTACATCTTAAAATTCTGATATACAAAACTAGTAATATTATGGTTACAGGGCATCTATCAGCAGATTTGTACCTATGAAACTGGCTGACCTGTTGCATATGCGCTTAGCAGCTGAAGACATCTGTGTTGGTCCCATGTTCATATGTGTCCACATTCCTGAGAAAAATTATGTTTTAATATCTGCAAATGAGCTTCTAGGAGCAACGGGCTCACCTAGAGGCTCAGCTCTATCTGCAACTGCTGTGCCCTCTGAACTTTCACAGGGCCAGGTATGAAGACATTTCGCCCCCCAACCCCTCCGGCTATGTCAATCAAAATGAAGATGGAACAGCAGTTGCAGAGAGAGCAGAGCCTCTATGAGTAACAGCAACGGCCCTGTTGCTACTAGAGTCTCATTTAGATATATTAAAATATACTCAAAAAGCCTCCTCGTCTTATACTCGAGTCTAGGTCTTAGCTCCGGTAATAGCAGGCAGTGCGGGGGGCGGCGCTCACTCACTGACATCACGCGCCTGCGCCGCCTAGTGGGAGCAGGCGCGTGACGTCAGTGAGTGAGCGCCGCTCCCCGCACTGCCTGTATTACCGAAGCAAAGACAAAGTAAGATATCGTTTAAATATACTGCTGTGAGCGTCGGGGAGGGGGATCTGTGGATGGCACTGTAGGGGGATCTGTGGATGGCACTGTAGGGGGATCTGTGGATGGCACTGTAGGGGGATCTGTGGATGGCACTGTAGGGGGATCTGTGGATGGCACTGTAGGGGGATCTGTGGATGGCACTGTAGGGGGATCTGTGGATGGCAGTGCCATCCACAGATCCCCCTACAGTGCCATCCACAGATCCCCCCTCCCCTAAACAGTGCCATCATGGCACTGTTTAGGGAAGGGGGGGATCTGTGGATGGCACTGTTTAGGGGGGATCTGTGGATGGCACTGTTTAGGGGGAGATCTGTGGATGGCACTGTTTAGGGGGGAGATCTGTGGATGGCTCCCTGTATTTAATGCAGAGTGTGTGTGTGAATATAATGCACACACTCTGCATTAAATACAGGGAGTCACCCTCTTGCAGATGTGTGTATATAATGTAGAGTGTGTGCATTATATACACATACACTCTGCATTATAGCTGCATTTCCCACCCTAGTCTTATACTCGAGTCAATAATTTTTCCCATTTTTTTGGGGTAAAATTAGGGGCTCGGCTTATACTCGGGTCGGCTTATACTCGAGTATATACGGTAATTTTTCTTAGCAAGACAGGTACATATGAACATAATACCAACACAGATACCTTCAGCTGCCAAGTGCACATGCAACAGGTTAGCCAGTTTCATAGATACAAATTTGCAGACAGATGCACTTTAACCCCCTTAAGGATACAGTCAATTTTCACCTTAAGTACCAAGAATACAGCCACATTTCACCTTAAGTACCAAGCCAAATTTTGCTAATCTGATCTTTCACTTTATCTTGTAATAACTTTGGAATGCTTTTACTTATTCAATTGATTCTGAGATTGTTTTCTTGTGAGACATCGGACTTCATGTTAGTGGTAAATTTGAGTTGATATGTTTCACCTTTATTTATTAAAAATACATTATTTTCTAATTGGAATTTTCCTGCTTTGAAGATGGATAATTATTTATTAACATTCACCTTATGTTTAACCTTATGTTGGCATTATTTTGTAAATGTCACTTTATTTTTTCGGTTGTTAGAAGGCTAAGAAAATTTCCAAAATCCACTTTTTTAAGGACTAATTCAGTTCTGAAGTCACTTTGCTTATATAGTAAAAAACTACCCATAAATGACCCAATTTTAGAAACTATACCCCTCAAATCATTCCAAACTTTACATGTTTCACAAGAATTAAAGAAAATACAGGTGAAATTTCAAAATTTCAATTTTTTTTTGGCCAGATTTTCCATTTTTATATATTTTTTCCTGTAAGGCAGCAAAGGTTAACATCAAAACAAACCTCAATATTTATATCTCTGGTCTGCGGTTTACAGAAATACCCCATATATGATCGTAAACTGCTATGTGGGCACACGGCAGGTCTCAGAAAGGAATAAGTACCAAATAGGTCTTGGAGGGCAGATTTTGCTGGAATGATTTTTTGGTGCCACGTCACATTTTAAGAGACCTTAAGGTACCCCTATAGTGAAAACCCCCAAAAAGTTACCCTATTTTGGAAACTACACCACTCAAAGAATTTAATGAAGGGTATACTGTCCATTTTGACCACACAGGTTTTTCATAAAATTTAGAAACACATGGCTGTAAAAAAATAAAAAATGTAATTGTTGGATAAGCTCTCCATTTTTCATTTTTACAAGGATAATAGGATAAAAATCACCCCAAATTTTGTCAAGCATTTTCTCCGAAACACGACAATACTCCATATGTGGTCATAACCTGCTGTTTGGGCACACAGAAGAGATCAGAAGGGAAGGAGCGCCATATGGTTTTTGGAGGGCAAATTTTGCTGGAATGGTTTTCAGGGACTATGTCCCATTTGAAGAGACCCTGAGCTACCTATATAGTGAAAATGCCCAAAAAGTGACCCCATTTTGGAAACTACACCCCTCAAGGAATTTATTGAAGGGTGTACTGACAACTTTGATCCCACAGGCAATTCATGGAATTTTGAAACACTTGGCAATTAAAATGAAACATCTATTTTTTCCAATAAAATGTTGCTAAAGCCCCAGATTTTTCATTTTCACAAGGGGTAACATGAGAAAAAAATAACACAATGTGTTAGGCAAATTCTACTGAATATGGAAGCATACCATATATTGTCATAAATTGCTGTATGCAAGACTCAGAAGGAAAAGTGCAATATGCTTTTGGAGGGCAGATTTTGCTGGAATGGTCTCCGGGCACCCTGTGGCATTTAAAGAGACTCTGAGGTACCCCTACAGTTGAAACCCCCAAAAAGGGGAAACTACATTTCCCCCGCCCCCCATTGAATAGGCGTTTCATAGAATTTAAAAACACTTGGCTCTAAAAATGGAATATTACATTTTTTACAAGAGAATGTTGCTTTAGGCCCAGATTTTCTATTTTTTTAAGTGGCTTCAGGAGAAAAAGGACTCCGTAATTTCTTACCCATTTCTTCCTGAATACGGCAACACCCCATATATCATCATAATCTACTGTTTGGGCACACCGCAGGACTTAGAAGAGAAAGAGCACCATGTGCATTTGAGATCAAGTTTGGTCATTTAAACAGCGCTGGTCGACAACTGAAAAAGAAACTCCCAAGTAGTGACCCCATTTTGGAAACTACACCCCTCAAGGTGTTTATTTGAGGAGTGGAGTGAGCATTTTGACACCACAGATATTTTAAAGAAATTAATGCACAGCGGACCGTGCAAAGTGAAAATTGAAAGTTTTTCACAGATATGGCATTTCACTGCCCAATATTTTGTGCCCAGAGTGTACCATCTGAGACATACCATGCCCTTTAAAATGTTAGGCAGGTTCTACTGGTTACTATGGGTATTTTGACAATGTTTTTATTTTTATTTTTTATGGCATTCACCTGACGGGGTAGATCATGTGTTATTTTGATAGAGTTGTTTTTTACGGATGAGGAAATACCCAATATGTATTTTTTTGGTACCATTTTGGGGAACATATTACTTTTTGATCACTCACAATGACAATTTTTGTAAGGCAATGTGTCCACAAAATGGCTTTTTTTTATTGCAGCGTTCTTCTTACAGGTAGATCATGTGATATTTTTATAGAGCTGGCCGTTTTGGACGTGGCGATACATAATATGTCTATATGGAAAAAAATAATTATTGTACATTGTTTGATTATGAGAAAGGGCGTTTTTTTTTAAGCTGAAACTTTTAGGTGGTCATTTATTAAACAGAAATACTCCTAGGTTAGGGGTATTTCTGTTGCAGATTGCGGCACAAAAGGTCCTGCTCATGCCAGGTCTAAAAATGGCTTGGGTGGAGAAAAGGACGGGCTAGGAGGCCAGTCTCATTTACCATTTTCTATGCCTGTTTTAGACATAAAAAATGGTCTAAATGTAAAACAACTAGGAAGCTGTCTTACATTTAAAAGCAGTGGTGGATTCGCCGAAGTTATGTAGAGGCTGGCGCCAGTGCAGGGCTTAAGACCAGCGCCTAAAACACTTTTTTTTTTCTTTACTTTTTATTTATGTTTCATTATGGGACTTCAATTGTATTGTACTTTGACTGTCAGTGCACAGGGACCCAATGGGGTGAGAGAAGGAATCCCCTCCCTCTGCAAACCTTCTGTATGCTGCGGTCAGCTTTGATTGCACCATATAGGAGGTTAATCTGCTGGCATCAGTGTTTTAACCAATGCTGGTGGATACAGCAGGGGCCAAAAGGTAATCGTGATATACAGCAGGGTCCGACAGGTGATCGTGATAGCACATGTGGGGAAGGGGCTAACAAGAATTCTCATACTAAAGTAGGAAGGACCCACTGTTTAGGGTGAGTATTCTCGTCCTGCATCATCAAGTGGTTTTCCCATCTTATAAAGTGATGGCAATTCTTTAGAATGGTGAGGTTCCAAGCAATCACAGCACAGCACAGTCATCCAATATTGTGGGGCTCTATGTCATTTTTATGTCACTTGGGTAAAGGTTCAAATCTCTGTACCATCTCTGGATCAGGGCCAGGATGAGCTATTAAGTCAGATGACTTCTAGTCAGGGTGGAACTACAGTATAGTACTTCATTAACTTTTATGGGAACTTGTTCACAAATTGTTCCCAAATAAAGATGCCAGCAATCACAGGACAAATAAGAAAATACTTGTTTATCATGTGTTCATATCTTTTAGACAGCACCTAGTATCATTGTTTGCCGGTAGTGCATCACCCCGTGTAGACAGGGGTGTGCTGCCGGCAAACAAAGAATCTGTATGGGTACGAATGATCGCAGTAATAAATGTTCGCAGTGGAGTAGCTAGAAAAGACTGGGCCCCACAGAAAATTTTTGAATGGGGCCCCCCTCCCCCAGTAATTTTTTTGCAACCCCTTTCTTTCATGCCGCCCCCATTCCTGTGGCTAGTAAAGATCGCTCTCTCAGACCAGGCCCGGAAGTTGGTACATCCGTTTCCTACACTGTCTATACTGTCACTGTATATCATTTCATTGTGTTATACTGTTGAGGGGGCCCTGACCAAATCCTTTAGTCCTCCTCCTCCTGGATGGGCCCCTTTTGGGTCAGGGCCCCAAAGCAGCTGCTTCCCCTGCTTCCCCTATAGCTACGCCCCTAAATGTTCACTCCCATACAGAGGGGATGATTGCTGCTTGTTAATGCAGCTCGACTGCCCGTGAACATCGGGTAATGCTCAGGAGTGAACAGTTTCTTCTTGATCATTGCCCTGTGTGTTGGCCCTTGTAAAAGGACCCTTAGACTAAATATGTCATAAAAGTTTGAACCACTTGTATCACACTTTTAAAAAAAAAAGTAAGTCTATTTTATGTGGTATAAATATTATTGGTAGGAGCAGCTGCAGTAAGCCCTTGAGAAGCCAGAGTGGAAGATGTGAGTGGTAGTCCTTTCCTTCTCCAAGTTCTCCATTAATAACAAACATTTGCAGATATCTCCTGCTCTGGGGTACTGCAAAACCGCTGAAATAAATTTGTCTTCTTGTAAATATAAGGTCACTACCCTATGGACACATAAAAAATACAACACCTTAGAATAAAGTTCTCTGTGTGGTGCCAGAACTTGTTTCTATATGGCGTTCAGTAGAGGTGCTCTGTTTATTCTGTTTTGTTCTGTATGTTTTCAGTATCAAAACAAGATAATGTTTTTGTAGTGCTCATATGAAATAATAATAATAACAATAATAATAATAATAATAATACCAATTAGAGATGAGTGAATAATTGAAACGTTCGATTCGGCTGATTCGCCGAATTCTACAAAGAAATTTGCTTCGTGACAAATTACTTTGCCACGAAGCGCATTTTTTTTATAAGTAGTGGGTGTAATGACAGGGAGCTGCTATAGTGCTGTCCCCGTCATTGTATCCCTCAGATGCCGCGTTCATACATGATTGCGGCATCTGAGTGTAAAAACTGTGTAAAATTAACAATAAAGAAAAATTAAATCAAACTTACTGCCTCCATTTCTCGTGATGGGCCAGCCCGCCGCCATCTTGCTTGAAGATCTGGAGCGGCGCGAGATTACGTTATGACTCCGGCTGGTCGCAAGCAAATGGAAGAGGTAAGGTTTGAATTTTTGGGTTTTTGACACTATTTCAGGTTAAATCGATTCGCTGACACGAAGCACGAGGAAATTTGGCCTTGAGGCGAATCGAATTTATCCTGAAATTCAGGACGAATTCCACTTCAAGGATTCGATTCGCTCATCTCTAATAATAATCATAGGAAGCCGACATCAATCTAAATTTTCAGTCTTTATTGTTTTCTATGAGGGAAAATTGATATGTTCAAATGGTATCTATAATGGAACATATTGCAATTTTTAGTTCAGTGTGTCATTTTAGATTTTCTTCTTGTGTGAGTGTGTTAGTGTTGTATATATTTCTACAAGTTTGTATATTCCCCTATAAGGCACCTCATTAATGTCTACTATTTTAGACCCATTTTTGCAAAACTGAAATTCAAAATGTATAGTTGGAACAATGAGTGGAATTCACCAATGATTCCATAGCAGTTTTGTCGCATACAAAAGTCGCACATTTTTGTACAAGACTGTAGTGTGCAAAAATTTGTGAATTATGCCATGTTCAGCACTTTTCCAAAGAGTGAGCAGGCAAAGACGGGAGCGACAGGGCATATGCGGCCCATTAGATTTAAAGAGGACCTTTCACCGATTCTTACCCTATGAACTAACTATACAGATATGTAGAGCGGCGCCCGGGGATCTCACTGCACTTACTATTATCCCCGGGCGCCGCTCCGTTCTCCTGCTATGCCCTCCGGTATCTGCGCTCACTAAGTTATAGTAGGCGGAGATACCAGTCCCTAAGTTATGGTAGGCGGAGTCTGCCCTAGCGCTGGCCAATCGAAGCGCAGAGCTCACAGCCTGGGAGGTTATTTTCTCCCAGGCTGTGAGCTCTGCAATGCGATTGGCCAGCGCTAGGGCAGACTCCGCCTACCATAACTTAGGGAACGGAGATACCGGAGGACATAGCAGGAGAACGGAGCGGCGCCCGGGGATAATAGTAAGTGCAGTGAGATCCCCGGGCGCCGCTCCACATGTATGTATACTTAGTTCATAGGGTAAGAATCGGTGAAAGGTCCTCTTTAAAGGTGTTATCCCACGAATAATGTAAAAAATTAAAGTCAGACATCATATAGCACATGACAATACCTTTTCTAACAAAGCTGACAGCTCAAGTGGGATGTTTTTTCTGGAGGCGTGTCCATGCTCTGCCTATCACATCTCAGGAGACAGTTGAAAGATGAAACTGAGCATGTGTGGCCTTCTTAGTGAGCCGGTCAAACAAATAAGAATTTAAGTGGCCCTATACAGATACATTTTATTGAATAACTCAGTAGCTATACAAAATTTTTAATTACATGCAATTACAAAAGTATTCAGATTAAGCTGCTGGTTTGAAAACTGTAACTTATGTTAGAAAACTAGTGTTAAAGGGGTTGTCCAATATTTCTTAATGGATAACCTATCCTCTGGATAGGCACAGGCGCTTGCAGTAGTGCTGCAGTCTTCTCTCAGCTCACCAAGTACAGTGCCATACGGTGTACAGTGGCTGTGCTTGGTATTGCAGCTCATCCCCATTCATTTCAGTGAGGCTAAGCTGCACCTAGGCCATGTTACTGATGAATGTGACATCACATCACCTAGACAAAGCTGCAAAAAGGCTGTGGCTTTAACTCTCAAACAGCTGATAGGCAGGGGTCCCAGGTGTCAGATTCCCCATGGTCAGATACTGATGACCTATCCAGTTGATAAGTCATCAGTTAAAAAATGTCAGACAACCCCTTTAAACCTAAAATGTACGCCACTGTCACACCGAAAACAAATTGCAAAATCAGTTTTAATAAACTTACTCTAAGCTATAAAGCAATGAATGCTTGTGCTAAAACTAAGCATTTATGACATCCCGGTATTTCCCACACTTTTCTGCTAGTTATATTGGGAGATTTATGATCCCCGATGACAACTATGTACATGATTTCAGTCTGAGAAAAACATTTGTATACTTATTAATGCTAATATATGGTCTAAGTATGACATATGTGAAAGACATTAGAGAACAACATCAAGGCTTGCTTCTGTATTTTGGCATTTAAATAAGGATGACATTGTGGGTACAATTTGACAGTTCCTGTGCACTCTTTCTTCAGTAAATCAACTAAAAATGTTTGGTAGTTGTAATTGCAGCAATAAATTACTGCAGAACATATTCCATATCCTTTTTGACTTACTGTACGTGTTCTCCATGTGTATGGCTGGAACAACAGTGGTTGAAGAAAACTAAACAAATCCTAGCCAGAATGCAAGGGAGGTGGGGGGTAGCCCCCCATTGGAAATTTGCGGACCCTTTTTGTTTAAACAAAAGGCTTTATTTATTTTCCCACACAGAGGTACAATATCCTTGGTAGTTACAGTCACAAATGTTGGTACAATATGCTTGGTAGTTACAGCTGATACTTGGTGGGTTAACGCTTTTGAACAATTGTGTACCATCAACTCCATCTTTGGAAATAGCCATCTCCTTACTGGTGCCAGAAGACTGTGCACCGCATCAGTAATACCCCCAGAGGTCCAGCTTGCCAGCTTGTGGGTCTCTGGCTACACTGAAGAACTAAAAATAAAATAAAAAAAAAAAAACATTCAAAGAGGAGACAATGGAATGAATATCATGGAATAGAGCAAATAAAAGAGACTATTATGCAGTAATAAGTAGCGTTAACAGATGAATCTGTCATGTCTCTGGATATACAAAACGTACCCCACTTAGGTGATATTTGCAGGTCCTTGCACTATTAGGTCACTGCCCTTCCCAAAATCACCTACTGACCGCCCACGGCTGTATAGATGTAGCCAGCCCTATTTTGAAAGCAGTTGCTCCATGATGGTCACTTTAATGCAATATCTTGTATTACTGTAATGTATTATTGCTGCATTGATGCATTAAAACAATAACAGTCTTCATCTGTACAAACATTTATGCCACCTTATACTATTCATTACCAGAGTATAGTCCCTGACCACAGGGTGGTCCATACTGTTTGAGTCAAAAAATTGTGACACCATCTCTTTATGACTACTTACGTACACAGTTCTGGAACTACAAGAATACACAGTACAGTAACACCACTTAACTGGAATTTGGCTAAAAAATTGCATAGCTGTTCACAAACTTCAAAAAATGCTACATAAGATTACTTGCCATAGTTGAATGTCCTCATTTGCAGGAGGAGGGTACTTTAACAAATAACACACATAACCTTTTGTTGGACCAATTGCAGAAGTTACCTCTTATTTGCATACACTTTTACCTCTAATTTGCATACATAATGTTTTGTAGAGGAGAGAAAAGTAAGAGGATGCCTGTTTTCAATAGTCTTGGAGGATGTGATTGCCTATTTATCAGGAATCAATGCAGAAAAAAAAGACTCAATTTAATCTCCCCCAACTATAATGCCATTTTCCTACCATTGGGTACATTATATAATTTATACCTTGACCAGTTGAATTGAGTACAGAGGATGCCACAAAAATTACGATAACACCTTTCCACATCCTTTATTAAGGCATACAGATTTAGGGGAAAGATATCCCGCACTCAATATTATACTGTACTAGATTAAGTGGAGAGCAACGCTTGGTCTTGGCAGACTTATCTGGCCAGGTTACCTGGTTCCCTGTACATTTCAATGATAGGCATGTCATATTGCCAATTTATAACTGACAGCAATTGTTGTTGATAGTGAATTAATGAGGACTCGTGAAACCAGACTTGCAAGCTGAAGGCATTTTGCTGCCAGTTCCCTGGTTTTCACACTTTAACCAATATAGAGAGATCTGGACTTTGCTGCAGGGCATCCACCAGGCTATTACCTTCTGGAATAGCCCCAGTGTAACTGAAATCTGATTCATAGAGGTCAGAGACACCGGTGGGGAACACAAAGGGATCTGGCGAGAGAGTAGTCAGAGACAGGCTGAGTTAAGGAAAAGCAACATACAGGTAATCCAATATAACAGTCTGAGTTCAGGGCAGGCAGCACAGGACAGCAAAACAATGATCAGGCATGGGTCAGGTCAGGCAGCGGTCGGTACACGGGGAGACAAACAGAGTAGCACACCTTTGTAGGACTTAGTAGTAACTAAACTAACATATTGCTCAGGTACCTTTTCCCAGGAGAAGGTGCCTTAAATACCCAGGGGTAGCCAGCCATAGACTGGTGAAGAATTATGGTGCACCCTCTCTGTCCCTTTAAGAGCCAGGGAGCAAGCGTGCTTTACGGGCAGAGTGAGCGGGCCGGCCTGAGGAGTGCAAGCTACAGCCTTTTCCCAGAGATGGAGGACAGGATTCTGGCGGACAGGTCTGCTGCAGGAGCGCAGAGAAGGGGCAGAGGGTCCAGAGAGAACCACAGGAAGGTTAGTGAAGCCACACCCGTGCCTACCTACCGTGGGCACAGGGTGCTATTGTAACACCATCATTGTTTTTCTTGATTGTGGTTTGTTATGTTATGCAGGTTTGCTTTATTCACCTAGAAATACTATTACATCAAGGCGTCCATTTTTGTAAACTCCTTCCAATCACCACTAAGTATCAAATAGACTTTTTATGCAGTAAATTCCATTTTAAGTGATCTGGAACTATAACAAAATATGTGAATAGCTGCACATTCAATGTTGGTATAGTGGAAGAACTACAGAAACTACAGAAATTTCTAATAAGGTGTTGTTACAACCAGCTGGTCTTGTTCCTGTTGTGTCATCTTCTCCTACAGTATTTATTAGGTTGTTTGGGGCAGCTGCTATGCAACTGTTACACAGATGATCCATTACTGTTGGTCAGTTGATCACTAGAGCAGGTCAGCCTCAGTTGCAAAGGAGTTCCTGATTTGATAGCCTTTCTTTAAATATTTTTGGTCTTTGCTGTGATCATGTCAATGATAGCATAAACTCTGTGGGTTTGTATGCAGAAAATCCTTGTATCTTGTATATGCATTTTACCAGTAGATTTGTGATTATTCTAGTCAATGTCTATTTTCAGCATCTTGTAGTTTTTAGTTTGTTTGTGTCCTTCTTAATTCCAGTTTAGTTTTCTTGTTCCAGTGTCGCTCAGTTGTTGTTCTAAGGTCAGTATGGAGGGCTTCAGTAGGGAGATATTTAGAGACATTTAGGGTCAGTGGTTTTGACTTAAGGTCATCATTCACTGGCAGATCTAGGGAGAGATTCAGGAACAGTTAATTAGAGTAAGCTGTTGTCCATTTATCTTTATGGCTATCGTTATCCATCTGCTTCATTAGTAAATTGTGATAATTAAAGATGAGTGAAGTTTACAAAACTTTGATTCGGTTTCTTCACCACAAAGCGCTTTGCATTGTAAGTAAAGGGCGCAATGATGAGAAATGGCAATTGTACCACCACGACCCCTGTCTTGAACCCCTCTGATGTTGCGTTCATCGCTGATCGAGATAAAAAATTAGGAAAAAAATATATTTGACCACTTGATTGAAGGTTCTGCACGAAATCTCACACAGTGCGTGATGACATCATCATGCTGGCCAGTGTGATAACATCATACATCACCGCGGACAAGATTTCACACTGGATTTTCAATCAAGATTGCCGCGGTGGCCTCTTCTCGCTCAAATGGATGAGGTGAGTATGATTTTTTTTAACTGCCATTCCAGGCAAAATTGATTTGTTACCACAAAGCATGAGGAAATGTGGCTTTGCGACAAATCAAATTTTCCCTGAATTTCAGATTGAAGTCCACTTCGGATACTTCGATTCGCTCAACACTAGTGAAAATCATCACTTATATACTTCATTATCTATCTGACCTTTCCTTCATCCATCTGTTTAACATGATCATTCAATTCAGTTGTTATCTATGGGTGAATTTCTACTTTTGTACATTTGTTACCTGATACATGTTTCATAGTATTATTCTTATGTCAGTATGGTTGCTATACTATTTGGCCTTTTAAGTCCTGGAGGGATCTGAGTACCGGGAAACACTGATAGTACCCAGAAAAGATGACAGCTATTAGCTAAGTTCAGTTCTGCAGTCCTGTTGACAACCAAAGTATTTATAGGTGGTCTATGTGTACTAGGTATATCAGGTTAGATCTTCATCTTTCAACTAGTGCGCTCTTGGTTTATATCATTCCTGTATGATTCAGCAACATGAACTACTAATATACAGAAAAGTATTCATTATTATAAACAGATACCATATTCTTATGTATCAAAAGTTTTAACCTTCATTCCCTTTTAAAACCTGCTACTTTGGAGGTTTATATTACATATCGATAGCCTGTGACCCTGTATATAAACTCAATTAAAAGAATTCTAATACTGCTCACTGTAAAATATTTGTGGAAAATCACTTATTTCCAGCATTAAGTTGACTGATTACAGGAATAATACAGTGAGGTTCTTCAGCATACTGTCCTGTATTATGTTGGAGGTCAGAGACCCTTTCTGTGGCCTCAATGTAAGTGCCTTGTTGTCTTCCAACACTCCTCACACCCCCAGCAGCCCAACGTCATGTCTACCACTGTCAGTCAAATATGGCATAGATATAGGCATCTCTTAGACATATATGTCCTTCTGTTTCAAATGTTTGTTTTGACATACCTATACAGTATTTCACCCCCTCGTGCATCAATATAAATTCTATGTCAGCAGTGTGGACTTAGCTTTTTTCACCAAATACCAGTTATCTTGTATCACATCATATTTAACACTCACCCAATACAGCTTGTACTGTCCTTGAGGACTCTAGAGGGACAAGGATGTTTATGGAACGCTACAGTTATTAGAACAAAAGATCAAACTGTCTATGCTCTATATGTGTGCTATATGCTATCAAAACTTGATAGTCATAGTCTATCCTTAGGCTATCAATACCATTTTAGAGGGGCCTGACTGCTGGAACCCTCACTAATCAGATGACTAAAGAGGACACAGTGAGCTATATATTTTGTAGCTATTGTGCCTAGTACTAAAGCTCTCTGCAGCTGAAAAAATGGATGTTGCCATGCCTAGTATACAGTGAAGAGGGTGCAGTGCTCATTGAAATGCAACAGCCCCTTACGTAAAATGATTGTGGTGGTGCCTAGAGTTGTGCTCCCACTAATCTGATATTGTTGGCTTATCCCAAGTTCTCAATAATAGCAATTTTATTGTAAAACAACCTCATACTACTAAAAATAAAAGGAAATAAATGTTTCTCAAATGCAGTTTTTTTTTTTTACATTTTTTTGAGAAAGCTGTTTCTGGAAAGAATGGAGGTGCCAAAGTGTATGTTTGAGTCCATTTCTGGGCAGCTTCCCAATATCTAACCGAAAGGAATTTAGAGTACATATTTTTATTAAAAAATAAATGGGTGTCAAGTTACTGAGAGATGTGTAAGAAAATATACATCTGGATGCAATATGAACACCTTCTATTGTGGTTAGAGAGCTACAGTATATGGTGTGACACAATAGGATTTTTCTTCTTACCATCAGCTTTGAAAGTCCATTATTACTAAAGTAATACTCACCTTGAAAAGGAATATGCTGAACTTGCATATTTTACTATCATTTGTAATGTAATTGTCTGGCTGAGATATCTTATGAGATAATCTGCTTTATATACATCTTCTAACATGATGTATTGCAGGCATCATCTAGTTGCATGAATAATTCAGTGCATATAAATATATTTTTACATTTTGTGCCAAAGAGTCATATGTGAACATGGGAACCATGTTAAAGCTGACATATACGACACGTTTCACTCTATCAGTCAGCTTTCCAATACAGGCTACGTAACAGGAAGACATGCTTTTTGATTCATCATGTGCCGTGAGATATGCAGAGCTTGTGATATATTTGAAGTTAATACACAATAAATATTCATCCATAGGAACATACACATCTGTCATGGAAATGTATGCAGCTATTGGAGAGCAGTAGGATGTACATCAATGGACAGATCTTGGCAGGAATGAATGGGAGCTGATCTTGATGCTTGAATCTACAGTGTTAGCATTTTACCTGTAAAGGAAAGTTTTAGATCATATTACTGGAAAAATCTATGCAACAAATTTTCCATTGTGAAAAAATACTTATCCCCTTCCAGCTTATTACTGTGTAAGTGATATCTTGCAATAGTTCCTAATCATGAAACAAACTTTAATATTAGGTTCAAAATTTGATTAAACACATGCCACAATTATTGCATTATTAGTACATTCATTTACAGGAGTTGTGCAGTTCAGAAAATGTATCTCAAATACCCTCCAAGGGCCATCCGAGTTAATAAAGGGAGTTTCTTATTTGTAAGCCTCCATATTTTAATCCAGGGCAGAGACCTTCTGGTGGACCTGGCATTACTGAGGCAGCCATCAATTTAATTTTCCCTTTAACTACAGTCTGCCAGCCCTAATGACATGTCTGTTTTAGTAAATACTTCCATTCCCCATTTTGGGGTATGCATGAGTTTTGTTTTTTTTTTATTCATTTTTTGATGGATGCAAAACAACCCAAAAATTGTTATTCTGTCAGTTTTTTCATTTATTTGTGATCATTAGACACAGGTAGGGCTTAATAGGAACTTAACTATGGTAGGCCTGGAGGTCTTCAGAAGGCCTCAGGCTGTCATAGCAACCGAACGTTTCCCTCACAATCTCACTAGTAAATGATGACTCAGATACCATGGTTGCAGTTGACCATGGCATCTGGGGGTTTAAAAGTCTGTAATCGGCATTGTCTTTGATCAAGGGCCCTGCCACCAGAGGGCTGCTGTGTAAATCTGCCCTGCCAACCGCTGGCTATGGCTCCCACTCAGCACATGAGCGGGCACTTTCTATAAAAACTTGGCATCCATTGTACATATATAGTAGTTGGGAAGGGGTTTAATATGGTATGTCTAGAGATGTTTATTCAGTTTAAGCCACTCATTTGCTGGAATCTGAGCAAAAAAAAAAAAATTTTTACATTTGCAATTCATAAATATGTCTAAATCCTCACTATGCAGAAGGCCATACAAATGGTTTGACTGGGACAATGGTTAATAAATGTGTCCCAGAGCAGATAACACCTAATTTTGTAGTAAAATGGACCAGAAGAAACCATAAATGTGAGTCATACTTCCTAACTCAACTGAGAGACAAATATTGTTATTGAATATTGAAAGTTGAAAAACTGATACATGGCTAGTATGGAGTTTTATTGACTGGTGAATTTCTGGATTTATTCTGTTTAGAAATGTATCTTAGAATCATAGAAACCGATAAGATAAGAACCATTTGGCCCCATCTAGTCTGCCCAATATACTGAATACTATGAATAGCCCCTGGCCCTATCTTATATGAAGGATGGCCTTATGCCTATCCCATGCATGCTTAAACTCCTTCACTGTATTTGCAGCTACCACTTCTGCAGGAAGGCTATTCCATGCATCCACTACTCTCTCAGTAAAGTAATACTTCCTGATATTACTTTTAAACCTTTGCCCCTCTAATTTAAAACTATGTCCTCTTGTAGCAGTTTTTCTTCTTTTAAATATTCTCTCCTCTTTTATCTTGCACTAGTACTGACAGTGACAAGCAGTAGTTTTAATTCTTAAATGGGTTTTCTAAATTCTAGATAATGATGACCTATCCTCAGGATACAGTAGGTCTAAGGGTCTGACACCCATCTTCCCCACCAATCATCGGTTCTCAGCAGCCACCTAACACCAGAATGGGAGCTGAGCTACCGTAAACCTGGACAGAAACTACACAGTGGACAGAGTTTTCTGCTTTTAGGTCAGTCCTCTGTGTTTTTTAAGGTGCCCAACAGCTGCTGAGAACAGCTGTTCGGTGGGGATATCGGGTGTCTATTCTGAGGATATGTCATCAATATCTAGATTCCAGAAGACCTCCTTGAAAAGGAAAAGGACAATGTAGGCATTCTAGAATAAAACATTGAAGCAAGCTGGTTCAGTTCTTGAATTATTTAGAAGTGCATCCATTTTTTTCCTGCTTCGTTCATTTTTTCAAAGTTTGTCTTTAGTTACATATACCAAAGCTTGCCAACACCATTTCCTTGTTTTTGTTGTCTCACTATTTTTTTCATGCTAAATAAATCTCCTTTCCATCCTATTTGCCTCACATGCATGCATGAAGATGGACTCCCAAACCCTGTCCCCTCTTTACCTAGCAAAACTTATCTTTTCCTGATAATAGGTCCAGTTTGCCCCAGCATAGTGCCACCAATGTCCTGTAGTGCTATACAGCCCCCCAAAAAATAACTCCATATACAGCATTTGGCATCTTCAGGCACTTGGATTTACTTTAATGTGATAAATAAAAAAAATAGTTACGGAACTATAGTAACGCTCCAGTACAGAGCCAACTCAGTTATAACAAAAAAAAAAAACTACGCAAAAAATGGAGTCACCAAAGCTCAAATAAATGATACATTTTATTTAGATACAATCATGAAGATTTAAAACCGGATGAATCACTACAATAGAAAAAATTTGGTTTTCCTGAGGGATAGTAAACAACATATGGCACATGTAGCATAAAAGCTATAGTGACTGGATGTTGGAACAATCAAAAGGATATGAAAAATAGCTGAACGAAATATGTTTGGGGACTATCAAAATGGCTAATCATCCCCCCACCATACCAGTTACTAATGATTGCAGGGGGCTGTAATAGTAGATAAGAAACACTTTACCCACATTAGTATATATAATAATTAGAGATGAGCGAATTGAATCCAATGAAGTGGAATTCGATCCAAATTTCAGTATAAATTTAATTTGCTGTGAAGCCGAATTTCCTCATGCTTCGTGGTAGCAAATCGATTTAACCTAAATTAGTGGAAAAAAAAAGAAAAAAAATCATACTTCCCTCCTCCATTTGCTTGTGACGGGCCGGTGGCCGCCATCTTGATTAAAGATTTCAGTTGAAATCCCGTGTGGGGTGACGTATGACGTCACCACGCCAGCCGGCATGGCGGCGTCATCTCAGGCCGCAAGAGATTTTGCACAAGATCTTCAAGCAAGATGGTGGCAGCCGGCCCTTCTCGAGCGAATGGAGGTGATAAGAATAATTTAATATTTTTTTATGTTAATTTTAAACTGTATTAATACTCATATGCCGCGATCATGTATGAACACGGCATCTGAGGGGTACAATGATGGGGAGCGGCGCTTTCGCATCTCCCTGTCATTCCACTCGCTACTTACAAAAAAAGCGCTTTGTGATAAAGTAATGCGTCACAAAGCATATTTTTGGGTAAAATTCGTCAAAGCAGCGGAATCAAATTTGCCAAAACTGTGCTTATCTCTAATAATAATGTATGCATTACAATGACAATACGTGAGGACAAGCACCCAGAGGAAGGTGTGCCGAAACGTGCGTTGGGGTGTGCGGTTCTCCTGACGTGAAGATTGACTATGGGTAAGGAAGCACATGGCGCTTCTCCTCATTTATTGTCATTGCAGCACATGCATTATTATATATACTAATATGGGTAAAGTGTTATCTACTATTACAGCCCTGCAATTATTAATTATAATTATTAAATGGTATGTTGGAGGGATGATTAGCCATTTTGTGCTATATTTTGGCTTAGACGCTTATTTTGTTCAGCTATTTTTCATAGCCTTTTGATTGTTCCAACATCCAGTCACTATATATTTTATACTACTGTACATGTGCCATATATTGTTTGTTACTATCCCTCAGGAAAACCAAATTTTTTCTGTTGTAGTGAATCATCCGGTTTTAAATCATTATGATTGATAAAATGTATAATTTATTTCAGCTTTGGTGACAAAATTTTTTGCGTAGGTTTTTTTAATGTGATAAATAAAAGGTGCTTAAAACTCGGTTATAAAATGTATCAGCAAAGCAGAAGTGTATAGAGATTTTGGCATTCATTTGGTCTGACTGAAATATAGAAAGTGCCAGACAGATTTAAATTGGTATTGTATAAGGCTATTTTCACCTAATCAGTGTTTGGTCAGTGATTTTCATCAGCGATTGTGAGCCAAAACCAGGATTAGGTCAAAAACACAGAACAGGTGTGAATCTTTCCATTATACCTTATCTCTGTGTACTGTAGGTCCCGCACCTGGATTTGGCTTACAATCATTAATGGAAATCACAGACCAAATACCGACCAATAAACTAACCCAAAGTGGTCCATTTGGGAAAAGTGTAATTGCTTATGACCGATGTCTCGAATTATCATAATACTTCTTGTTTAACTAGAATACTGTACAAATGATAGAAATTTAAATTGCAGTTCAGTATATTGTAAATAAATATGCACAAGCTAGGTCTATAAAATGTGTATATTTAGGTCAGTTCCTGCAAGATAGATGCATATTCACTGTGCATATCCACAGATATTAGGAATGACGTGATAATGTCATTTATGGGCTTTTTATGTAACCTTTTCATGGAAGCCATCTATTAACAATAATTTCTTCATGTTCTAGCTGACAGGTCTCTAAATGATCTACTGCAGTTCTTATGAAGCCCTTAAAGAGGACCTTTCACTAAAATCAAAAATGTAAACTAAGTATACAGACATGGAGAGCAGCGCCCAGGGATCTCCCTGCACTTACTATTATCCCTGGGCGCCGCTCCGTTCTCCCGGTATAGGCTCCGGTATCTTCATATGTTCGGCTCAACTGGGAGGAGCCTGCAGGCGTCTCCTTCTCCCAGGCTGTAGCGCTGGCCAATTGCAGCGCTCAGCTCATAGCCTGAGAGAAAAAAAAACCTCTCAGGCTATGAGCTGAGCGCTGCGATTGGGCAGCGCTACAGCCTGGGAGAAGGAGACGCCGGCAGGCTCCTCCCAGTTGAGCCGAACATATGAAGATACCGGAGCCTATACCGGGAGAATGGAGCGGCGCCCAGGGATAATAGTAAGTGCAGGGAGATCCCTGGGCGCCGCTCTCCATGTCTGTATGCTTAGTTTACATTTTTTATTCTAGTTAAAGGTCCTCTTTAACTTGCTTTTAGGTTGGAATCACACATGCAGTTTCTAGAGAAGCTAGAGCTGTTTCTGACTTAAAAACTACACTTCAGGGGGCTCATGAAGTGGGGATTCGCTCTGGTAGTCAGGACTAGCGTATGCAGTATAGAGGCAAAGTACACAGTTCTTGAATCAAACAGCGGTGTTTATTCACACATTGGTGTATAACAAAATGCAGATAAGGTGTATCACAAAACACAGGTGGCTTGGTGTTTGTTCACACACAAGGAAAGTCCATAAACAATAAAAGTAACCTTTTCTCCTGGGTGTTAATTCACACCCTGTTAGTAGTTCAGCCTCATCAAGTCAATAGGCGGCCTGTTCGCCTTTAGAGGGGTCTGAGTCCTCCAGCCCGGCTCAAACCTCAAATTCCAGTACAGCCCTCAGTTCACAGCACACAGACTCCTGAGCTCCACTGTCAGAGGGAGGTAAATGCACACACCTGGCAGTGCTGGCTGGTTTTTATGCCTAGCAAAACCCAGCCTGGAACATGGGGAGTAGTCACCCACCCAGCACTTTGACTACCCCCATGGAGAGCCGTCCCGGATAAGCTATGACAGCCATGCGAAATCTCAACACATAAAATACCGGCTCTTACTTCACCGATGCCAGGAACCTCGGTGACACATACCTTCTGTCCACGATGATTCCAGGTACCTTCTTACAATGCACACAAACATATTTTTGTCCGCAGCCGACCTGCAGTTTTTTCTGATCGGATGCGAACCCATTCACTTCAATGCGGCCTCAGAAGATGCAAACAGCAGACTGTGTGCTGTCCGCATCCATATGTCCATTCTGTGGTATCCACAAAAATATAAAACATGTTCTATTCTTGTTCGTTTTATGGACAAGGATAGGACTATTCTATAAATGGCAGGGTGTTCCGTTTCGCAAAATGCGGAATTCACGCAGCTGTTATCCGTGTTTTGCTGTTCTGTAATTTGTGGATTTACTAGTTTTTTTGCACAGTTTGCACCAAAAAACAGGCATCACATTTACCAACTATTTAACACATTTTCTAAGCTTTTTTACACCTCACTTGACAAAGGGACTTGGCTTCAGGGGAAAGGGATGTGGCTTCATGGGAAAGGAATGTACTTTTATACACCTTTGTGCGCTAAAAAAAAATGCTAAAATCATTTTGGGAGTAAAACTTCACCAACTTATAGGTGGCATAAACTTAAACTAGATATTTTTTATGTCCCACGGACTAATTTTTGGTGCATGGACAGAATTCTAGTGTAAATCTGAAAACAAGATTTATGATACTCCAAATTTCGAAAGATCCATGCACCAGAATAGTAAATTTATAAGACTTTGATTTGTGTTCTTAGACAAAGTGTAAAATTGCGATACTGTGAGTAAGTCTACAACATTACCTGTATGTTTAAAGTTTTTTTGGGGGGCATTTGATCAGTGGGGGTCCAACACCCAGGACCCCCGATGATTAGCTGTTGGAGACAGCACCAGCACTTGCAGTGGTGCCGTGGCCTTCTCTCAGCTTTCCCTGGGCCGTGTGATGTCACGTTCATTGGTCACAAGGCCTAAGCTCAGCTCAGCCCAGTTGAAAAGAATGGGGCTGATCACGATACCAAGCATAGCTGATTTCAAATGGACAGCAATGTGTTTGGTGATCTGATCGGCAGGGATCCCGGGTGTCGGACCACCACTAATCAGATACTAAAGACCTATACAACAGATAGGACATCAGTAGAAAAGTCTCAGAAAACCCCTTTGATACAGTTCCATATAGTTCAGTTCAATAGCTCAACGGGTAATATAATATTGTAATTGGATTATACATTATGTTTAAAACATATACATATTTTCAAGGGCAATTAGCATTTTACAGGAATAATTAAATGACATTGATGTTAACATAGGGATAGTGAATGTTTGAGTTTTATGTTGCCTGAAATAATGTAGACTCATAACCTGATGTTATATAATATACTGTACAATGTGTGTCCTTTCTCTGCTGTTAATGTATATACCATCATGCTTATATAACTTTTGAGTTGCGTAATCATGATTGCTCATATCCTGCTCACGAAAGTAGATTTATAATAAGCTTTTAAAGGGAAAGAGTGAAGACACAGTTACTGCAAAATGCAAGAAATGATTGTGAAAAAAAAAAGAATTAAATAGGCCTTGAAAGAAACGTAAATGAGTTCTTTTGGGTCCATGCACATGCTACAGAAGTAACCCCATTTAAGTATATGGAATGTGATTTTCAGCTGCTGAAATCTCTACAAGATATTTCTGCGAATCTGTGGAATAGACTTCTCAGGACGTGGTCACAGCAGGAACAGAAGACAGTAAATTACATTAATTCTTATGAAAATGTGTAGAAATCTGAGTCTCACTTCCTTCTGTGATCCCCGTCCCCACCAATCCCTTGGTTGAACTTGACAAACTTACCGTATTTTTTGCCCTATAAGACGCACCTAGGTTTTTGAGGAGGAAAATAATAAGAAAAAAAAAATTAACCATAAGGTGTGCTTTTGGTGTGTTTTGAACTAATGGTGGTCTGTGGATTACACTATTATGAGGGATCTGTGGATGACGCACTGTTATTGATCTGTGGAGGACAAACTGTTATGGGGGATCTGTGGATGACGCACAGTTATTGATCTGTGGAGGACAAACTGTTATGGGGGATCTGTGGATGGCACTGTTATGGGGGGTATCTGTGGATGGCACTGTTATGGGGGGGATCTGTGGATGGCATTGTTATGAGGGGGATCTGTGGATGGCACTTATGGGGCATCTGTGGATGAAACTGTTATGGGGGCATCTGTGGATGACACATATATAGCATCTTATGCTATATATGTATCATCTACAGATATCCCCCATAACAGTGTCCCTGTATACAGTAAATAGTGACCCTAATACAAGTGGGGGCCGGCAACTGGTGTTATAATCGCTGCGGGGCCCGATGCAGTCACTGTACTCTAATACACCGGGCCCCACACACACCAGTATTCAGATGTAAACTGTAGGCAATTGATATGTAAACTGTAAGCAATCCATATTTAAACTACAAGGTAGCGCAATCCGCGTACCTTAGTACTCACTATTGAATGCCCGTACTTGCAAGCAGGCTGGCCGGTCACACACTTCCTCACGCCTGCTTCATTGATAAAGTGTGCGGAGCATGCGCCGTGAGAAAGTGAGTGACTGGCCAGCCTGCCTGCAAGTACGGGCGTTCAATAGTGAGGACAAAGGTACGCGGATTGCCTACAGTTAACATATCAATTGCCTACAGTTTACATGTGAATACTTGTGTGTGTGGGGCCCGGTGTAAGAGTACAGTGACTGCACCAGGCCCCGCCGCGAGTTCCCTCCAGCCCCTCCTCCCTCCCCGCTGATACATCGCAGCCTGCAATGTAAAAATGGCAGCATTCGCCCCATAAGACGCACTGCCATTTCCCCCCCACACACTTTTGGGGGGTAAAAAGGGTGTCTTATGGGGCAAAAAATACGATATGTCTTTTTTCAACCGTATTAACTATGTAAAACCAGGAGCCGCACACTTCCAGGTACTTTCCTTGGCTGAGATGGAGGAATATGACCCAGTTTTAAAAAATATAATATATATATATATATATATATATATACACTGCTCAAAAAAATAAAGGGAACACTTAAACAACACAATGTAACTCCAAGTCAATCACACTTCTGTGAAATCAAACTGTCCACTTAGGAAGCAACACTGAGTGACAATCAATTTCACATGCTGTTGTGCAAATGGGATAGACAACAGGTGGAAATTATAGGCAATTAGCAAGACACCCCCAATAAAGGAGTGGTTCTGCAGGTGGTGACCACAGACAACTTCTCAGTTCCTATGCTTCCTGGCTGATGTTTTGGTCACTTTTGAATGCTGGCGGTGCATTCACTCTAGTGGTAGCATGAGACGGAGTCTACAACCCACACAAGTGGATCAGGTAGTGCAGCTTATCCAGGATGGCACATCAATGCGAGCTGTGGCAAGAAAGTTTGCTGTGTCTGTCAGCGTAGTGTCCAGAGCATGGAGGCGCTACCAGGAGACAGGCCAGTACATTAAGAGACGTGGAGGAGGCCGTAGGAGGGCAACAACCCAGCAGCAGGACCGCTACCTCCGCCTTTGTGCAAGGAGGAACAGGAGGAGCACTGCCAGAGCCCTGCAAAATGACCTCCAGCAGGCCACAAATGTGCATGTGTCTGCTCAAACGGTCAGAAACAGACTCCATGAGGGTGATATGAGGGCCCGACGTCCACAGGTGGGGGTTGTGCTTACAGCCCAACACCGTGCAGGACGTTTGGCATTTGCCAGAGAACACCAAGATTGGCAAATTTGCCACTGGCGCCCTGTGCTCTTCACAGATGAAAGCAGGTTCACATTGAGCACATGTGACAGACGTGACAGAGTCTTGAGACGCCGTGGAGAACGTTCTGCTGCCTGCAACATCCTCCAGCATGACCAGTTTGGCATTGGGTCAGTAATGGTGTGGGGTGGCATTTCTTTGGAGGGCCGCACAGCCCTCTATGTGCTCACCAGAGGTAGCCTGACTGCCATTAGCTACCGAGATGAGATCCTCAGACCCTTTGTGAGACCATATGCTGGTGCAGTTGGTCCTGGGTTCCTCCTAATGCAAGACAATGCTAGACCTCATGTGGCTGGAGTGTGTCAGCAGTTCCTGCAAGACGAAGGCATTGATGCTATGGATTGGCCCGCCCGTTCCCCAGACCTGAATCCAATTGAGCACATCTGGGACATCATGTCTCGCTCTATCCACCAACAGACTGTCCAGGAGTTGGCAGATGCTTTAGTCCAGGTCTGGGAGGAGATCCCTCAGGAGACCGTCCGCCACCTCATCAGGAGCATGCACAGGCGTTGTAGGGAGGTCATACAGGCACATGGAGGCCACACACACTACTGAGCCTCATTTTGACTTGTTTTAAGGACATTACATCAAAGTTGGATCAGCCTGTAGTGTGTTTTTCCACTTTAATTTTGAGTGTGATTCCAAATCCAGACCTCCATGGGTTGAAAAATTTGATTTCCATTTTTTTATTTTTGTGTGATTTTGTTGTCAGCACATTCAACTATGTAAAGAACAAAGTATTTCAGAAAAATATTTAATTAATTCAGATCTAGGATGTGTTATTTTTGTGTTCCCTTTATTTTTTTGAGCAGTGTATATAAATGCGGTATAGCCATAAAAGTACTGACCTGGAGAATGAAGTTAATCGATCAGTTTTAACAAATAGGAAACGCCATAATTAGAGATGAGCAAACCTTTCAAAAATTCGATTTGCTGGTTTGACGAATTTTTGGGGAAAAATTTGGTTCGATCGGAATAGATTTGAGGCGAATTTCATTAGAATACAACTATTTCCTGGTTGCAGAGAGCCTTTATAGTGGTGTAGAACACTGTGCCTTGCAGTAACACGCCTAAGGAGTCTGCTTTGGTAGTGAAATAATACTGTGAGTCCGTATGACATGCAGATGACAGGCGTCGCACTTAGAATCACTGCACACTTCACTTATTAGGGCAGTCACGGTGCAAAACTGACCAAATAACTCATATATGAGCTCAGCCTTACAGGTCGAGCTTAGCGCCATGAAGAAGTGCACTCCTTTTACACCGTCATCAGCTGATTCCAGATAGATGTCTACAGAACCTGTTCTATTAAACGCTTATACAATTAGAGCCCCCCGACAGAGTGGAGCAGTAAGTTTGTGTTGACGTCACTGATTAATTTGCCCTTCCTCTGATCTGTCATAACAATAACCCACAAAAATGGATCCTATCTGTGGAGCATCCGCCTTCACTCGGTCAGCATTTGGTCAGTAATCCATCAGTATTGCTAATGCCAAAAAAACAGGAGTGGATCCAAAAGAGAGATGACACGCGAACAAAATATTTGCATGTCTTCTGTGTTTGTACCCACTCCTGTTTTTGGCTGCCAAATCACAAGCCAATTCTGATGGGACCATACAGGTCTTAAAGCTGCTACACAGACAGGATCCATTGTGCGTGTAATTTTTCCTTCCTTCTGATATATCAGAATAAGGGTCAAATAAATGATGATGTCAGCCAGGTCGAAAGGCAAAATAGTGGCCCAGTCATGAAGTGGGGAGGGTGGTAACAGCATGAGAAGTCCACAGAGTGGCCCTATGACACAGTGGTTAGGTGGAAGCAGCATGAGGAGA
This sequence comes from Bufo bufo, assembly GCF_905171765.1. Lineage (NCBI taxonomy): Eukaryota > Metazoa > Chordata > Amphibia > Anura > Bufonidae > Bufo > Bufo bufo. The sequence continues at coordinate 199,857,458 of NC_053393.1, forward strand.
CCACAGAGTGGCACAATGACAGAGTGTGGAGGTGGCGGCAGCAGTAGCATCAGGAGAAGGCCACAGAGTGGCACAATGACAGAGTGTGGAGATGGCGGCAGCAGCAGAATCAGGAGAAGGCCACAGAGTGGCACAATGACAGTGTGGAGGTGGCAGCAGCATGAGGAGGCCATAGAGTGGCAAGGTGACATAGTGTGATTGAAAAAGACCACGACGGTTGAAACATCGCACTAAGTTGGTGAATAAAGTTTGGAGTACAGAAGGCAAGTGAGTGCTGCGGTCTACTTACAAGTTTTGCGAGCAGCATGAGGAGACCACAGAGTGGCAAGGTGACATAGTGTGGAGGTGGCAGCAGCATCAGGAGGCCACAGACTAGCAAGGTGACATAGTATGGAGGTGGCAGCAGCATGAGGAGACCACAGAGAAGCAATATGACATAGTGTGGATGTGGAATCAGCATCAGGAGGCCACATAGTGGAAAGGTGACATAGTGTGGAGGTGGCAGCAGCATCAGGAGGCCACAAAGTGGCGAGGTGACAGTGTGGAGGTGGTAGAAGCATCAGGAGGCTACAGAGTGGCAAGGTGACATAGTGTAGAGATGGAAGCAATATGAAAAGACCACAGAGTGGCAAGGTGACATAGTGTGGAGGTGGCAGCAGCATGAGGAGGCCACAGAGTGGCAAGGTGACATAGTGCACATAGTGTGAAGGTGGGTGGCAATACCAATACCCGCTTAAGATGGTGGGTGAAAGAATGAGCACTTGGCATCAGATGTGTGGCATCAGGCGGGTGACAGTATCAGAATAGTAACTGAGGCAGGTAGCCAGAAGAAACCAGTCTCGTTTGTCAAGGTGTTGGTGTGGCACCATGGATGATCTAGTCTGATGCATCAGCCATTGGTGGGTGAAAATCCTGGCTGATCGACGCCTGATTCATCTTGACAGAGGTTAGTCTCTCCACATTTTGGGTGGACAGGAGAGTTCTTCTTGGGGTAACTATGGTCCCCCGCCGCACTAAACATCCGCTGACAGCTTTTGCAGGGCAAACTCGGCCAGTTACGGCCACAAATCCAGTTTGGCTGCCCAGTAGTCCAGCGGATCTTCAATGATGTCTGGCAGGGTGCACTAGATATTGGCTGAGCAGTAGATCCTTACTGTCCTCTACTAGCTCGTCCTCGCTGAGAAGTGGAGCAGAGCCTACGGCATATAATACTTCTCGTGGTGAGGGAACTGAAAATGACAGAGGAAGGTTCAGGACAGGTGGGGCACAGGGCCTGTTTCCGGGCCATGCCAACTAAGCTTCGTGTTAGAGGAACCCACCGACTCTTGGCTGGGGGTGTCTGATGTCACTTGGGCCGAAGTGAATGACCAAGTCAACCATTCAACAACCGCTGGGTTGCTGGTTAAGACACGTCCGCTAGATGACACCGGGAGCTCAGGCCTCTCGCGGCGACCCCTGCTGCCATGCCCCCTTACTCTGCTGCGACCTCTGCCTGCGCCAGAAACATTTAGGTCTCTGCCACTCCCCTGTGCAGGGCCTGGCACTTCTCTGTCTGACATGCTGTTAGATCAAATAAATAAATAAAAAGGAAATTAAAACACCCCAAAAAACTCTGTAATTTTCTCAATTCAGCACACAATGGCTAATAAGCCCTTTTTATTTTCCACTAATACACGCCAAAAAGGGCTGTAATTTTCTTCACTTAAGCACACAACGGCAAATACTTTTTTGTGCCACTAATGCACGCCAAAAAGGGCTTTAGAACATATAACTGCACCGCTGAATGAAAAATAGGCCCTTATTTTTTTCCACTTATACACAACACAAAAGGCTCTGAAACAGATAACTGCACCGCTGAGCGGCAAATATATATATTTTTTTTTCCGCTAATACATGCCACAAAAGGTTTTAGAACAGATAACTGCACCGCTGAGATGCAAATTTATTTTTTATTTTTCCACTAATAAACGCCACAAAAGGCATTAAAACAGATAACTGCACCACTGACTGGCAAATATATTTTTTGTTTTTCCACTAATACATGCCACAAATGGCTTTAACAGAGATAACTGCACCGCGGACCGGCAAATATATTCTTTGTTTTTCCACTAATAAATGCCACAAAAGGCTTTAAAACATATAACTGCACCCCTGACTGGCAAATATCTTTTTTATTTTTTCACTAATACACGCTACAAAAGGCTTTAAAACATATAACTGCACCGCTGACCGGCAAATATATTTTTTCTGTTTCCACTAATACACGCCACAAAAGTCTTTAAAACAGATAACTGCACCACTGAGCGCCAAATATATTTTACTTTTGCCACTAATACACGACAAAAAGGGCTGTAATTTTAGCATTCACCACACGACAGCTAATAAGCCCTTTTTTCCCAATAATACAAGCCCAAAAAATGCTTTAGAACATATAATTGCACCGCACAAGGGCAAATAAGACGTAGAAATATCTCCTTGTAATAAACCCTGTTAATGCCTGTATCAAACAGTACTTGCACCCTAATAAGAATGGTTTGCTGGAATTACAGAGCTGTATAATGGCAATTTGGATCCCCAGTCAGTGCAGCAAGGTGTAATAGGATTGTTCCTATTACCCAGGCTGTAACCTCCCCTACTGAACCCTGTTCAACATAAATGTTGCAGAATGATTCCTCCCTATCCTTTCCCTACACCTTGAATAATGTTTTAGCACAATGATGTTTTTTCTATCACTGTCCCTAGTGCCTGCAGACTTCTCTCCCTGCACTAAGTACACTGGTAAATGGCAGAATCTAAGATGGCTGCCACTACTTATAGGGCTGTGACATCACAGGGCTGTCGGCTGATTGACTAAATGCATGAGATTATGGGTGATCCCGCCTTCCCAGAGTTCCTTTCTCCATGTCCTCACATGTGCAGCAGCCATTTTAGGAAAAAATGTGATTCGTTACCATGAAGCGTGAGGAAATTCGGCTTCAGTGCAATTCGAATTTTTTCTGAAATTTGGATCAAATTCCACTTCGTCAGCTTCGATTTGCTTATCTCTAGCCATAATAACAAAACCCATAAAACGGTGGCAAAATTTAATTTTTTCTTTTCCATTTCCACAGCACTTGAAAATTTTTGACAGCTGCCCACTACATTGTATGAAATATCTAATAGTGCCATTAAAAAGTACAACTTATCCCACAAAAATCAAGCCTTCATATGGCTATGAGAATGGAAAAATAAAAAGGTTATGGCTCCAGGAAGACAGGGAGTGAAAAATGAAATTGCAATAATGGAATATTGCAGGCTCCTGAAGGGGTTAAAGGAGTCTGTCAGCTACTTTATACTTATTAAACTGCTGTCATTGCCCTATTAGCTGATATAAACAGTTAACAAGTTGTACCTTTCTTTCCCTTTTCTGTGTATCCGATGTTCACAGAACAAGGTTTAGCCACTAAAGTTATCTACAGAGGAATGGCAGTAGATTAATATTTGTAAAGTAGCTGACAGACTCCGTTTAATCCAGACCCCTGACCAAACCACAAAAATGAATCCAGACCAGCCCCTAAGATTAAATTTGACCCCAAGACAGACCCCTAAAATTAATCAAACCCTAGAGCAGACCCTAAACAAATTACCATATTTTCACCTTATAAGACGCACTTGCCTATGAGATGCACCTAGGAGGAAAATAAGAAAAAAATGTTAGTAAGACCACAATCAGACCTCAGCTCAGACCCCCAATGTTCATAGGATCCCCAAATAGACCTCAGCTCAGACCCCATTGTGGAAAATACCCCCATTGAGACCTTAGATCAGACCCCCAATGTGAATGACCTCCAATCAGACCTCAAATCAGACCCCCAATGGGAATGACCCCAAATAAGACCTTAGATCAGAACCCCAATGTGAAAAATACCCCCATTCAGACCTCAGATCAAGCCCCAATGTAAATAAGCCCCTCATACAGACCTCAGATCAGAGCCCCATGTTAATCAGAGCTCAGACCAGACAAACAAAAAAAGGAATTACTTCTCCTGCTCAAGGTGCTGACGCTCCTGATATCCAGCGCTCTTCCTGGCCTGCAGGAGAAGCGCTCATTACTAGTATTCACCCCATAAGCAGCACTGACATTTTCCCCTTACGTTGAGGAGACAAATTGAGCAAAAAATATGGTATCTGTTAGTTAAATAACTGAAATACATGATGCCTTCTCTTAAATGACAAAACATACTTAGTGTGCTAAGGTTAAATTTTGTGGGGAAAAAAATGCTATGTTGTTAAAAATATTAAATAATAGTTGGATATAAATATATGCAAAGTTTAAAGTTCCAAATGCTCAATTCCAGTGTGGGAATACTTGCAGTAACAGTCAGCACTTCACTGTTTAATCACCACCCTGTGTAGATATGTTATGTTGAAATAAGAATGATAACCTGCAAATCTGGCAACGGATTCTGATGTGCAACAAACAAAATTAAATGTAATGCATTTTAACTAAAAAATCATATGCAGTGAAACAGGAAGTAAAAGGAGATATATAAACCCCATATAACTGAACAGGCAATGATTGATAATGATGAGGAAGTTCCTAATAAGTTTGTTGTTCCCATACACACAGCAGAAAGACAGAATAAATATTTATATTGCTGTCATTAACTCTCACAGAACAACCAAATACTACTATATATTTCCTACAGGAGGAATTATCTAACAAAGGCTTTTCACCAGGTGTCTCCCCTGTATTTATACTGGGATTAAACATTTTCACCATGAATACTTTGATGCTAATACATCAGGTAATGCCTCTTCTTGAAAAGGCCATCAAAATACTCAGAAAAGCTTTAAATAACAAAAATTATTGATAATGTATTTAAATCGTCACATTCATGTTGAAATATATAAGAACAAAATGACGTTCAGTTTTTTCTGGCAAAAACTTTTTGGTTATTATTTATATTGAAAAAGAAAGGAAATGAATCAGTGCATCCTGCATGGTAGAACAAAAATGGAGGTGTAAATAGTCAGAGTTAGAGGGAAAGTCACACAGGCATAGCAGCATTCTTTAAACTGTGCATAATCTATATACAAACTAATACCTCATCTAATATACAATCAGAGGTTCATAGCATATATTTGTTTTTGTTTATGAAGAAGTATCTGGGCCCATTCACCAGCAGCAAGGTGACCTCCATACAGATGGGTACTTAACTATAAACCTATTTCTATTGCGATCATTGGCATCTACTTTCACTTATTTCTATTGCAATCATTGGCATCTATTTTCAAGGAGAGCTGAACCCATAAAAACACTGATTTCTATCATTATTACCTCTCATGGTGAGACGGCAATGACCCGTTGGCCCAGATACTGTATATCAAACACTATATCTGCTAAAAACCTCTGATTGTATATTAGATGAGTTATCAGTTTATTTATGTAGATCATGCACAACTTATTTAAAGAAGGCTGCTATGCTTGTGTGAATGTCCTTTTATTATTTATATTGGACTAACCAAGTCATATATTAGATGCATGTTCTTGAAAAAAAGGCCCAGATTTACAAACATGTCTGGGCCAAAAATAAGTCCCAAAAAAGTGGTACAAATTGGCATCAATTTAGTGCATCTCGAGATTGGGGCGGGACTTAGTGGAAAGGAATTTGGCAGAATTTCACAATTTTGACATAAAAATCTGTCTGAAAATAAGCCAACCAATAATTGCTATACAGTCAGAGAAAGGTGTCTATCCCTGCATTATTCATCCTGAGACCCTGTGATAAATTGACATCATCTATAAGACTAATAAATCTCAGTCAAAATATAGAGTATGAATATTTTTATGTGGCTATTTACATCAGAAAATATCGTCTAAAACATACTATAAAAATGTAATAACCCTATGAATAGCTGATAGTGTTGCATATTTTTATTTGTGCAGTGAGTTACTGACTTTACTGTTTAATACATAAGAAAAATTTGAGTCATTTATACGAAATTGAAAAATACTGGTGATGGGCTTTGTTATTGAGTCTCTCCTGCCCTATGTTTGTGATTGTATAGCTGTGTTACAGAAAATCCTTAAAATTTTAATGCACAAATCAAATCTGATGCAAATGAAAAAAAATAAATTATATATACACTTACCGAATACCGAATAAGGAGTTTGATATCCCTGCTTCCACAAAATACAGATTGAGGGTTGCGATATACCTGCTTCCACTAAATATTGATTAAGGGGTTCTATATACCTGCTTCCACAAAATACTGATTAAGGGGATTGATATACCTGCTTCCACCAAATATTGATTGAGGCCTGCGATACACCTTCTTCCACAAAATGCTGATTAAGGGGATTGATGTACCTGCTTCCACCAAATATTGATTGTGGCCTGTGATATACCTGCTTCCACAAAATACTGATTAAGGAGTTTGATATACCTACTTCCACAAAATACAGATTAAGGGGTTCTATATACCTGCTTCCACAAAATACTGATTAAGGGGTTTGATATACCTGCCTCCACTAAATACTGATTGAGGTCTGCGATACACCTGCTTCCACAAAATACTGATTAAGGGGATTGCTATAGCTACTTCCACAAAATACTGATTGAGGGGTGCAATACACCTGCTTCTGCAAAATACTGATTAAGGGGTTTGATATACCTGCCTCCACCAAATACTGATTGAGGCCTGCGATAAACTTGCTTCTACAAAATACTGATTGAGGGGTGCGATATACCTGCTTCCACAAAATATTGATTAAGGGGTTTGATATACCTGCTTCCACAAAATACTGATTGAGGGGTGAGATATACCTGCTTCCACAAAATATTTATTAAGGGGTTCTATATACCTGCTTCCACAAAATACTGATTGAGGGGTGCGATATACCTGCTTCCACAAAATATTGATTAAGGGGTTTGATATACCTGCTTCCACAAAATACTGATTGAGGGGAGCAATATACCTGCTTCCACCAAATACTAAATAAGGGGTTTAATATTACTGCTTCCACAAAATACAGATTGAGGGTTGCGATATACCTGCTTCCATCAAATATTGATTAAGGGGTTCTATATACCTGCTTCCACAAAATACTGATTAAGAGGATTGATATACCTGCTTCCACCAGATATTGATTGAGGCCTGCGATACACCTGCTTCCACAAAATACAGAATAAGGGGTTTGATATACCTGCTTCCACAAAATACAGATTGAAGGTTGAAATATACCTGCTTCCACCAAATATTGATTAAGGGGTTCTATTTACCTGCTTCCACCAAATATTGATTAAGGGGATTGACATACCTGATTCCACCAAATATTGATTGAGGCCTGCGATACACCTGCTTCCACAAAATACTGATTAAGGGGATTGATATACCTGCTTCCAGCAAATATAGATTGAGGCCCACGATATACCTGCTTCCGCTAAATACTGATTAAGGGGTTTTATATAACTACTTCCACAAAATACAGATTGAGGGGTGCGATATACCTGCTTCGACCAAATATTGATTAAGGGGTTCTATTTACCTGCTTCCACCAAACACTGATTGAGGGGTGCGATATACATGCTTCCAACAAATACTGATTAAGGGTTTCTATATACCTGCTTCCACAAAATACTGATTAAGGGGATTGATATACATGCTTCCACCAAATATTGATTAAGGCCTGCGATACACCTGCTTCCACAAAATATTGATTAAGGGGATTAATATACCAGCTTCCACAAAATATTGATCGAGGGGTGCGATATACTAGCTTCCACAAAATACTGATTGAGGGGTTTGATATACCTGCTTCCACAAATTACAGATTGAGGGTTGCGATATACCTGCTTCCATCAAATATTGATTAAGGTGTTCTATATACCTGCTTCCACAAAATACTGATTAAGAGGATTGATATACCTGCTTCCACCAGATATTGATTGAGGCCTGCGATACACCTGATTCCACAAAATACAGAATAAGGGGTTTGATATACCTGCTTCCACAAAATACAGATTGAAGGTTGCGATATACCTGCTTCCACTAAATATTGATTAAGGGGTTCTATTTACCTGCTTCCACCAAATATTGATTAAGGGGATTGATATACCTGATTCCACCAAATATTGATTGAGGCCTGCGATACACCTGCTTCCACAAAATACTGATTAAGGGGATTGATATACCTGCCTTCACCAAATATTGATTGAGGCCCACTATATACCTGCTTCCGCTAAATACTGATTAAGGGGTTTTATATACCTACTTCCACAAAATACAGATTGAGGGGTGCGATATACCTGCTTCCACAAAATACTGATTAAGGGGATTGGTATACCTGCTTCCACCAAATATTGATTAAGGCCTGCGATACACCTGCTTCCACAAAATACTGATTAAGGGGATTAATATACCAGCTTCCACAAAATATTGATTGAGGGGTGCGATATACCAGCTTCCACAAAATACTGATTGAGGGGTTTGATATACCTGCTTCCACAAAATACAGTTTGAGGGTTGCGATATACCTGCTTCCAACAAATATTGATTAAGGGGTTCTATATACCTGCTTCCACAAAATATTGATTAAGGGGATTTATATACCTGCTTCCACCAAATATTGATTGAGGCCTGCGATACACCTTCTTCCACAAAATACTGACTAAGGGGATTGATATACCTGCTTCCACCAAAAATTGATTGAGGCCTGCGATAAACCTGCTTCCACAAAATACTGATTAAGGGGTTTGATATACCTGCTTCGACCAAATATTAATTGAGGCCTGCGATACACCTGATTCCACAAAATACTGATTAAGGGGTTTGATATACCTGCTTCCACCAAATACTGATTGAGGCCTGCGAGATACCTGCTTCCAAAAAATACTGATTAAGGGGATTGATATACCTGCTTTCACTAAATATTGATTGAGGCCTGCGATACACCTGCTTCCACAAAATACTGATTAAGGGGTTTGATATACCGGCTTCCACAAAATACTGATTGAGGGGTGCGATATACCTGCTTCCACAAAATATTGATTAAGGGGTTCAATATACCAGCTTCCGCAAAATACAGATTGAGGGGTGCGATATACCTGCTTTCACCAAATGTTGATTAAGGGATCCTATATACCTGCTTCCACAAAATTCTGAATGAGGGGTTTGATTTACCTGCTTTCACCAAATATCGATTGAGGCCTGCGATACGCCTGCTTCCACCAAATACTGATTAAGGAGTTTGATATACCTGCTTCCACCAAATTCTGATTGAGGCCTACGATACACCTGCTTCCACAAAATACTGATTGAGGGGTGCAATATACTTGCTTCCACAAAATACTGATTAAGGGGTTTGACATACCTTCTAACACAAAATACAGATTTAGCGGAGCGATATACCTGCTTCCACCAAATATTGCTTAAGGGGTTCTATATACCTGCTTCTGCAAAATATTGATTGAGGGGTGCGTTACACCTGCTTCCACAAAATACTGATTGAGGGGTGCGATATACTTGCTTCCAAAAAATACTGATTAAGGGGTTTGATATACCTGCTTCTACAAAATACAGATTGAGGGGTTTGAAATACCTGCTTCCACCAAATATTGATTAAGGGGTTCTATATAAATGCTTCCACAAAATACTGATTGAGGGGTGCGATATACCTGCTTCCATAAAATAATGATTAAGGTGTTTTATATATCTGTTTCCACAAAATACTGATTTAGGGGTGCGATATACTAGCTTTCACAAAATACTGATTAAGGGGTTTGATATACCTGCTTCCACAAAATACAGATTGAGGGGTGCAATATACCTGCTTCCACCAAATATTAATAAGGGGTTCTATATACCTACTTCCACAAAATACTGATTGAGGGGTGCGATATACCTGCTTCCACAAAATATTGATTGAGGTCTACAATACACCTGCATCCACAAAATACTGATGAAGGGGATTGACATGCCGGCTTCCACCAAACACTGTTTGAGGCCTGCGATACACCTGCTTCCACAAAATACTGATTATGGGGATTGATATACCTGCTTCCACCAAATATTGATTGAGGCCTGCAATACACCTGCTTCAACAAAATACTGATTAAGGGGATTAATATACCTGCTTCCACCAAATATTGATTGAGGCCTGCGATACATCAGCTTCCATAAAATATTGATTAAGGTGTTTGATATGCCAGCTTCCAATAAATACTGATTGAGGCATGCTATATACCTGCTTTCACAAATACTGCTCTTCTCTAGGGACTTTGGCAAAAGGTCATTTTGAAAATGGTGCACCAGGTGGGAAGTTGGAGAAGGTTCGTGCGATAACGTCAAAGGACGCACCAGAGTTGGTTGAGTGGCTCACTCAGTCTTCTGTTTCTGCACCCTCCTCATCGTCTGTATCTGCACCCTCCTCACTCTCTGCTGTGTGCACCCCCCAAAGACCACCACCACCACCACCATAGCGCCACCACTCAAGTCAGAGGAATTATTTTCCCATCGATTATAAGACCTTACCGATGCGCAGCCATTATTGGCACTCAGCGGTCTGACGACAGTACCTAGAGTGGTCCCCGCAGTTGCTGCCTACTTCAAGATCTCTAATGTCAGTGGAGGTGAAGGTGACGATGATGACGTGTCGATGGATGTCACGTGGGTGCTTACAAGAGAGGAAGAGGAGGGGAGTTCAGAGTGAGAGACAGAGCAGCAGATAGAGAGGAGAAGAAGCAAGCAGAACTCGCAGTGCTCTGGACGCAAAAAGCAGACTGCAAATGGATCTGGAGCTATCCATTCTCCATGCACGGTCACATCTTGTGCTCCCAGGACGCCAGCACATGGCCCCGCAGTGTGGGCTTTTCTTAACATGTCAGCTACTGAGAATAATGTTGCCATCTGAAGCCTGTGATGCATAAGTCACGGTAAGCCCAACACTCACCTAAGGACAACCGCCTTAAGAAGGCACCTGGCCTCCCATCACCGAGCCCAGTGGGAGAAACGCCATCAGAACCCACAAAGCCACACTCCCAGTGCTCCAAGTCCTGACTCTTCTCCTTCTCCTACTCCTCTCTCCTCCCATTTGTCCTCCAATCCACTTCCACCGTGCCGTCGTCGCATTCATCTGGCAGAAGGTAGGCTTCCGTGGCCCAAATATTCGAGCGTAAAACGTTGATGATGCAAGACAATCCTCTTGCCCAACAGCTGACCACTGGCTTGTTGGAACTGCTAGCCCGCCAAGTACTGCCATATAAACTGGTGGACTCGGAAACTGTTAGAAAATTTGTGGCCATTGGCACACTGCAATTGAAAGTCCCTGGAAGGAAATATTTCTCCCAGAAGGGCATCCCAGAGCTATATGGCCACGTTCAGTGGCAAGTGAATATATCTCTGGCACACAGTGTCGGTGCCAAGTTACATCTGACCACAGACACGTGGTCTAGCAAACACAGGCAGGGAAGGTATATAACTTTTACTGGGTGAAACTTCTGACGGCCGTCAAGCATGTAAACCATGGCACCTGTGTAGATTTGGTGTTACCACCACGGATTGCATGCAGGTCTGCCTCTTCTTCTTATTCTTATTCTCCTTCTCCGACTCCATCCTCCGCCTTCTCCTCAACTGACTCCTCTTTTTCCACTGCTACCGCCTCTTCCGCTGCACCCCCAAGCTCCCCACAACCTATTCGACTTGCCAGGTGATATGTTGCCATTCTATGCTGCAGCTGTTGTGCCTGGAAGCCAAGAGCCACACAGGTCCTGCACTGCTTTCAGCTTTGCGGTCACAGGCCGATCAGTGGCTAACCCCGCTCAATTTGACAGTTGGTAAAGTGGTGTGCGACAACGGTGCCATGGCACATGTCCAGAACCTGTCGTGCAGTGATTTGTTGCCAAATACCCCAAGGTCCAGGACGTTTTGTGGCAGGCCAGGAAAATCTCTGGCCATTTTAGAAGATCTTACACGGTCATAGCTCGCCTTGCTGATGTTCAGCAGCGACACCACCTGCCCGTCAGCTGTCTGATTTGTGACAGTCCGATGCGCTGGAACTCCACCTTGTATATGCTTGATAGGCTGCTTCAGCAGCAACGTGCCGTTAACGACTACCTGTAAGAACTCTGCAGCAGGACAGGTTCTGGGTAGCTTAGTTTCTTTTCACCGCGTCAGTGGCTGCTCATGCGCGACACATGCAGACTTCTGCGGCGATTTGATGAGATCACCAAACTGGTCAGTCATAGCCAGGGCACCATCAGTGATATCGCACCTTATGCCTTCTTTCTGGAGCGTGCATTGCATCGTGTCATTGATCAAGCAATCAGGGAGCAGGAGCTGGAATATGAGGAAGTCACAATGCTGAAAGAATTCCCAGGGGGGCTACTCCATCTGAGACAAGTCAGCAGGAGTGTGAAGTGGAGTCAGCAGAGGATGGTGGCTGAGGGGAGGAGGAAGAGGAGGAGCAAGAAGAGCAGGCTTTGAGGGGGACTTTAAACTTTTTGGGGATCTTTGGTGTTGTCCGTGGCTGGGGGGAGGAGATCGAGGACGACATTCTCCTGGGCGATGAGCAGGAGCCAGGGCACTCCACCGCTTCCAAATTAGTGCAAATGGGGGCCTTCATGCTCCAGTGTTTGAAGAGGGACTCCTGTATAAAAAGCATCAAGGGTAGGGACCAGTACTGGGTGGCAACGTACTTAGACCTCTGGTACAAACACTAAATGGGGGACATGTTACCAGCATCAGAGAGGGTTTTTAGAATGCAGCATTTCCAGGCCTTGCTGTGAGAGATGCTGCATTCTGCTGTTGCGGGTGCTGGCAGAGGAATTTCCACCCACAGCAAAACAGATGTGGGTACCAATCCTACCGCACCTGCAAGAAGAGGGCGGTTTGAAGATATGTTGGTCACTTTGGATATGAGATTATTCTTGCAGCCAACCCATCGACAGCCGCCCTCCGGATCCAGCCTCAGGGAACGCCTAGACCGACAGGTGTCCGACTACATCGGGTTAACGGCTGATGTGGACGCTCTGAGAAGCGAGGAACCCCTGGGCTATTGGGTGTGCAGGCTTAACCTTTCACCAGAGCTGGCACAATGTGCCATGGAACTCTTGGCTTGCCCCTCTTCAAGTGTCCTGTCTGAAAGGACGTTCCGCGCAGCAGGGGGGATCATGACCGATAAGCGCACTCGCCTAGCTCACGACAGTGTGGACTACTTCACATTTTTTAAAATGAATGAGGCATGGCTCTCGGAGGAATTCAACACCTGTGACGACCACGTGTAATTGAATTTCCTCATGCCAACCCACACTTATACGCCACCACTCAAAACAAAGAATCGTCCTTGTCTTATGTATATACCGTGACATAAAAGGCCTTTTCTGTCAGGTGAATGCCTATTTTTTGTGGCCTACAGTGCAATTTTTATCCAGTCACCGCCTAATGTACCTCCAGCCACATAATCACTTGTTCTTTTCAGTCAGGTGAATACCTAATTTTTGGGGCCCGTACTGGCCTATAGTAAAATTGTCATCCAGTGACTGTCTAATATACCTCCAGCCACATAATCACTTGTTCTTTTCTGTCAGATGAATGCCTAATTTTTGGGACCTGTACTCCACTGGCCTACAGTAAAATTGTTATTCAGTGACCACCTAATGTACCTCCCAGCCACATAATCACTTGTTCTTTTCTGTCAGGTGAATGCCAAATGTTTGGGGAATATACTTCAGTGGCCTACAGTAAAATTGTTATTCAGTGACCGCCTAATGTACCTCCAGCCACATAATCACTTGTTTTTTTCTCTCAGGTGAATGCCTAATTTTTGGGACCTGTACATCTTTCTAGGCTCCAGCAGGGCACATTTTTGAGAGTATCCCTTTAAGACGCATAAAAATGGCCCCTGATTAAAATACATATTTTTTTGTGGGAATTGTTTCTATTGATCCCCCTTTGATATGTCACTGTCCATCTTGTGGGACTATTTGTGCACTTCTAGTAAGTATTTGGTGGCTGCAAATATGACCTGAAGGTTTTTCAGGTTCGCCCATCACTATTTGGGACCTACATCTGTGAACAAGCAGAGAAAGCCACTGATTGTGCATACATTGTTATGTGGATTACAGGGGACAGCCAAATCACCTGCTGTCCCCATGCTGACATTTTCCTGGTCACAGATCTCTATTTAGCTTTATTGAAGATGTGGCAACATATAACTATTGCAGTCAATCACTGGTTGTAGCAGCGGCATGATGACATCATTGATGTGACTAGTGATCTGCAGCAGAGGTCACATTTCAAGTGGACATAACATTGCAGCAACCAGGTAAACTAAAGACCAACGGGCGAACAGGTAAACATAAGAACCAGAGAAGTATTTGATTGTAAGCTGATTGTTTGCTAAAATAAAAAATAAAAAATCAAGGGATTGAGCTTGTCCAAGATCAGAAAACAAATGGGTCGAGGGGGAAAAATTTTGAATAGTCATAAAAGAATTATTACAGCATGTCAACACAAATGACCACTGCAGCCAATTACTTTCTCAGTATGGAGACAGCTGAGCCCAGCTTCGAGTGCTGATGTGATGCCATTATTATAGCATAGCAAATAAAGTCCAGAAGAAAGGGGGGCACCAGAGTGATGGCACTTGAGTGCCAGTGTAAATTAAGGTATTTTAGTCATGTATATACTTTTTCCCCTTGTCCTGTTTTTGCTGACCCTGAACAACCCATTTAACGCAGTTTATCAGAATCAGTTGGTCAGGAACCGCATTTGTTCATTTGGACCCCTGTATGTGGCTCTCAAGCTGTTGTCAGCACCATATAACATTAGTGCACTACTAGCACCACGTAGGTTCTACTAAAACATTATAACAAGGTCAAAACCATTTCATTGGCAGTCAGGGACATTGCTAAGAGCTAAACTCTTATAAAAAAAAAAAATCGCTCCAGGACTGTTTTCTCTGTTCAACAATAGACTATTATCAGGAAGGAACGGTTTGTTCCTCATATTTGCCCATCAATAAGCCTGTGTAAAAAGGCCTGTGAAGAAGAATCCTCAAAAGACGTGTTCTTCCATTCCTGCTGTACTGAAATTGCATGGCAGCTGTTGGCCTGTGTTCTGTAATTACCAGAGAACAGGTTACTACACCCCAGGGAGAGAATGTCGTCTTCTACATTGTAATTTGATCAGTGAAGGAAATCAAATACTCCAGCTTTGAGATATTCTCTTTATTATAATGGTGGCCCCTGGCATTCAATATGAATAATAAATGGTGATGTGCCCATCTACCTACTGAGATGGATAAACATGGTCGCACATGCTCAGTTTTACTTTTCAACTGCCACCAGCTACTGTATATCTACTGTTGAACCTGTGACAGTTACAGGGAAAGAGCTTCAGCAGAAGGACACACCTCTGAGAAAGGAAACACCCCCTGAGCTGTGATTTGGAGGGTGCTGCTGTAGAAGGACACACCCCCTGCACCCCCAGAGAAAAGAGAGAACCCTGAGCTGCCAGCCAAATCTCGCAGAGCAGCTGGAGCACTAAACAGGGAGATCTCTGAATCTCTGTAAAGTACAGGGTTGGTTTTAGCTTTTTTAGAAAGACTGTACTATATGATGTCTGAGTTTTTTTTTTTGTATCATCCTTGACATAACCCATTTGCTGTCAACATTTGTTGGAAGCAGGGGTGTTGCTAGGTTGAAACATTCAGGGTCTGGGAACCTGATGTTTTGTCCCAGGCCTCGAATGTACTGCCTGCCTGCTAGATACAACTGTATTGCTCTCCTTAGGACTGCAATACAATTGCATCTAATGCACTGGAAATGCTGAAGGACCTGTATTGACATCACAGGTCATGTGACCAGTAAAACAGGCAGTGGTTGAGAAGGACCTTCGAGTATGTCACCATCATGTGACCAGTGCAGGACAGGACAGCAGTAAGGAGGAGAATTCCCGGGGGAAGAAGCTGTGGTGATGTCTTTTATATGAGGAGAGGTAAGTGAAGGGAGAGGCTCTGCCATCATGGGACCAGTGCAGGAGAGGACGGCAGTAAGGAGGAGAATTCCCGGAGGAAGAAGCTGTGGTGATGTCTTCTATAGGAGGAGAGGTAAGTGAAGGGAGAGGCAGAGCAATGGTGGGAGTTGTGTTTATTTAACTGGGACTGTAGGTTAGGACTGAAGGGAGGGATGTTATTTACATGGAACTGTGTGTTTTACGTGGCTGGGGAAGGGGTCATGTTATTTTCATGGGACTGTATAATGGTGGCTGTAGGAGGGAGTGATGTAATTTACATGGGATTTTATGTTGGAGGAGGGAGTGATGTTATTTACATGGGACTGTATTGATGGAGGCTGTGGGAGGGAGTGATGTTACTTACATGGGACTGAATGTTGGAGCGAGTTGGGACAGGGTGATATTATTTACATGGGACTGTATGTCAGAGGGGGCTGAGGGAGGCAGTGATGTTATTTACATGGGACTGTAGGTTGATGGTGGCTGTGGGAGGGAGTGATGTTATTTACATGGGACTGTATTTTGGAGGGGTCTATAGATAGAGAGGGATGTCATTTACATGGGACTGTATATTGAAGGGGGCTGGAGAAAGGGTGTGATGTTATTTACATGGGACTCTAAGGCGGAGGGGGGAAAATAGTGTTATTTACATGGGACTGTATGTTGGACGGGCTGAAGGGAGGGGAGTGAGGTTATTTACAAAGGACTGTATTTTGGAGGGGGCAAGAGAGATGGTGTGATGTTATTTACATTGGACTGTATGGTGGAGGGAGGAACATAACTACAGAGGGCACTGCAAATCCAGGGGACATTATAGGCATTCTTATTACTACTGTGGGCTCTATAGGAGGGACTTATAGATCCACCTTATTTCTACTAAGAGCACTATGGGGGCCTTATTACTACTGAGGGGTCTGTAGATAGCTTTATTACCACTAGGGGAATAATAGGGGCTTTATTTCTACTGGGGGATCTGTGAGGGTATTATTAATACTGGAGGTCTTTTCTACTAATGGGGGCATTCTTGGGGAGCGTTATCATGGTTGGGGCACTATAGGGGGCATTATTACTAATAAGGGCATTCTAGAAGGGAATTACTATTTGTGGGACTATGAGATGCACTAGTAATATGGGGGGACTATCTGTATGGTACTAATTTTTCTTCAGGATAGTATTCCGGGGTATTGGGGAGCACAGCGAGCAGCAGGATAACACTGTGGGGACTTCAAGTTGGGAGATGATGATAGAAAAGTGAGGAAGCTAAGATGTCTGTGTGTCACACTCTGCAGAGACGAGGCGTGGCTGAAAGAAGTTGTACGGACCAAATGGAGAAGATGATGACAAAGAAGATCTACATCGGAGGAGACGTCACCTGGGAGGCCCTGGATGTAACAGGTATGTGCTGCTGTATAGCAAGTACACCAAAATGCGGTGTGTGGGGGGAGGGAGTGGGTCAACTTAGAAAGCTGGGTCATATAGGAACATAGTCCTACCACTTCACAAATCGCTAGTCAGACCACACATGGAGTACTGTGTACAGTTCTGGGCTCCTGTAAACAAGGCAGACATAGCAGAGCTGGAGAAGGTCCAGAGGAGGGCAACTAAAGTAATAACTGGAATGAGGCAACTACAGTACCCTGAAAGATTATCAAAATTAGGGTTATTCACTTTAGAAAAAAGACGACTGAGGGGAGATCTAATTAATATGTATAAATATATCAGGGGTCAGTACAGAGATCTATCCCAGCATCTATTTATCCCCAGGACTGTGACTGTGACGAGGGGACATCCTCTGCGTCTGGAGGAAAGAAGGTTTGTACACAAACATAGAAGAAGATTCTTTACGGTAAGAGCAGTGAGACTATGGAACTCTCTGCCTGAGGAGGTGGTGATGGTGAGTACAATAAAGGAATTGAAGAGGGGCCTGGATGTATTTCTGGAGTGTAATAATATTACAGGCTATAGCTACTAGAGAGGGGTCGTTGATCCAGGGAGTCTGATTGCCTGATTGGAGTCGGGAAGGAATTTTTTATTCCCCTAAAGTGGGGAAAATTGGCTTCTACCTCACAGTTTTTTTTTTGCCTTCCTCTGGATCAACTTGCAGGATAACAGGCCGAACTGGATGGACAAATGTCTATTTTCGGCCTTATGTACTATGTTACTATGTTACTATAGTCATTGGGTCACGGATCTTTTGAGACCATAGCAATGCCCCTGGTTGGAAGGGTAGCCAGGCTTTTTGATCAAAGTGTTAAATAGCTTTATGAACATAGCGTTTGGCTTACGGAAAATTGGAAAATGTGGGAACTGCTTGTTTTTGTGGCTTTTTTTGGCTTGCTTTCAGTCAGTTTTGATTGCATGTCACGCCCTATACTTCCTTACTTGTGAAGTCAGCACTATTTACTAGAAGTAGCTGAAGGTACAGATTAGTGTTGAGCAAAGCGAGCTTCGGATGCTTTATTCGAAGTCTCTTTATTCAAAACTTCGGAATAATACTGTACAAACATCAGTCTCCATACAGATATGGGCTCCAATGAGCCGAAGTAAGTTATTTGTGAAGTCGTGCGTGACTTTGTTGAAATTTTTCGGCAATTGATTGAAAACCACTTTCAAACTTGAAACCGAACTCGGCTTCAGGCTCCAAGGTACTAGTTGGAACCAAAGCCGAGTTCAGTTTCAAGTTTTTAAGTGGTTTTCCATTTTAAAAATCAATTACTGAAATTATTCAACGAAGTCATGCGCAACTGCACAAATATCTTACTTCGGCTCATCGGAGCCCATACATTCTAATACTGTATGGAGATGGATCTCTCTGGGGAGTACTCTTTCTTGTTACATAGAGTGCCTAGTATATGTAGTGCATGTGCGGAGTATTGTAGGTCAGGCAAAACGCCTCTGGGTTTC
Organism: Bufo bufo; assembly: GCF_905171765.1. Classification (NCBI taxonomy): domain Eukaryota; kingdom Metazoa; phylum Chordata; class Amphibia; order Anura; family Bufonidae; genus Bufo; species Bufo bufo. Next base: position 199,876,358 of record NC_053393.1, read on the forward strand.
TGGGAAAGATATTCAGATTAGCTTTAGGCTTCGCTCAACACTAGTACAGATGTATCCCTTTCTTTTGCTAGAATTTGATTAAGGACTTCTCACAAAGCAAATTCAATACAATATTGCAACATCTTAGCAAAACCCTTGACAGGTTGTGAATCACATCACAGTCACTAGGTGGCCACACATATAGCATACACATCCTGTGACAGAGCATCACAAAATCATGCTTTTGTTCAAAGTTAGTCATCTCCCATTATACATTATGAAATGAAAAAGTAAGGAAAGACATGTCTGTAAGAATAGAAATTGAGTACTGACCCCTATGTAGTTGTGTTGCATGATGTGTATATGAACATATGTTAGAGGTTTTGTGACAAAGGAGACTTGTAGGGAAATCAGGGGCAGAAACTGGCGGTCTTTTTACTAAGACAGTTGCTCTAGTTTTAAAGGTCAGTTTTTATTCAATTCTATTACTGATTCTGTACAGAGAGTCTTTTAGAAGTATATGGAGAGAGGACTTAAATTAGCTGTAGTGGAGAGTGGCTACAGAGGAGCTTCTCTCTTTATCTGGAGGACCCAGCATATTGGTGCATTGTATAGACAGTTAATTCGTTTATATGATCATTATGCTTTTCTTAAATTCCCCTTTGGTGGCACTGCAAGATTTCTCTATAGATTACAGCTGATTGCTATGGTCGGGAATTGGGATTCCATGGGATAACTTGCATTCAGCTTATATTTTGGGGCTTTGGCCAAAATGTACACCAATGCCTCATCCAGCATAGAGGCAGGGCAGAATGCTGGTTGCAGAGTGCCATTGCATTTGTGTCTTTTTCTTTGTATATGTATTTCGCCATAGCAATGTGCACCTACATATAGGGTTGTGCTGACTCAATCCCCCACATTTTTTCTTTGTAGTATATATTGGAGGCGTGGCGATCTCCATGCAGTCATGCACACCTGACCAGTCAATCTGTCCTGGAGGCTGGTTTTAAAGTCAGTATAAAACTGAGTCTGCATATATAGCACCTGCCAGTAGCCATTTGGCTCCAGGAGAAGTATATAGTGGGCTCAGCATGCATGTTGGTACTTGCATCCCTGGATCCGATGAAAGCTGTAATGGCACCGGACGGGGTTAAAAGCAGAGTGTGCTTGGCGTGCATGCTGCACCTGCATTCCCTGGACTTTGTGTGGCTGTCATGGCCCACAAACAGGTAGGAACTAGTGTTAGGGACCACTCCATAGAGGCGACCTTGACGTGCTGAGTGGCTTATTACGCTTTGGCCAAAATGTACACCAATGCCTCATCCAGCATAGAGGCAGGGCAGAATGCTGGTTGCAGAGTGCCATTGCATTTGTGTCTTTTTCTTTGTATATTTTGGGGTACTTTTCCAATAAAAAATGTCCAAACCCCCTTAGATTTTATTTTGCTTTGTGTGCAAAATACCTGTAAAGGTGAACAAGCAATATTTTTTTTTCAACTATTCTCTTTTGTGTAGTTTATTTATAGCATGGACCCTAGAAGCTGACTGTGATAAAAATTCTCACATAGGCTTCATTGTCTTGCAAGAATGATATGTTATCTAAACTGTTTGCCTTCCATCTGGCTGTTATAACGAAATACAATGTTGTATAGTTGTGTCCTGAATTTTCTTTTATGAAAACAAGAAATGTGTTTTACTGCAGTTTATCTTTTTGTTGATAACATCTGATCCTTAGAATTTCTTGAGTACATCAGCGTGTATACTTTAATGTGTGTAATAATAGCAGATTGAACTGTCTTTTTCATTCAAACGAGTGCGTAAAACACATTTATATCATTTCAAAGCCCTGGCATCTCATTTTGGTGACAAATAGTAGACATAATAAGGAACCAGAACTGTCCAGCATTGTAATTATGACTTGTAATATATGTATATCAAAGAATTACACTGCATTGTCAGAACTTTTCATTAAGACATATACAGTTGTTCCTACACTGCTTTACATATCACCTATTACAGATGGACTTTCAGTTGATTTTATTTTTCTTGTATGCTAAAATATCAATGTCGTAATGTTCAGATTGAGCAAATTGCTTGAAATTCTTTTTGTCTGACTCGCCAAATTTTTGAAAACGTTCAATTCAGGTACAAATCGATTTAACTCTAATCAAATATGCTCCAATTGCCCTAAAGTTTGGTGTATATCCCTCTATGGTCTCTCATTCTTGAATTGAGTCATGGAGGGAAAAAAAAAACGAATATAGTACTTTAGGTTTCTGGGCAATATATATGCATTATCTGGGACTACTCTTTCTCATTAAAGAGAGTGCCTAGTAAAGTATATGTAGTGTGTGTGCGGAATATTGTAGGACAAGCAAAGCTTCTCTGAGTATTTGGGAAAGATATTCAGATTTGCTTTCCTAAGCCTATATGATGCCAGAAGATAGTACTAATATTCATATATTTTTCCCATAAACGCAGAGGAGCATTGACTTGTTTACGACAATACTCCTAATGCATACTCAGCACCATTCATAAGCAGAAATAGTACCCCAACAAAAGGCATCTCAGGCAGCGAATCAAATTTTGTTCGCTCAGCTATGGGTAGTTATCCAGAAAGAGCTGGATGTCTCTTTTCAGAAAGCCATTATGTGGTAATACAAGTGCAGCAATAGATTAATCTTATTATGAGAAATTATTGACTGAACAGTTTGAGGCTCCACTGGAGAAGATGTTTTTATGAAAAAAGCACTGATTGAAAAGTTTGAGGTTACCACTGAAAACTCAGTGCGGAAAATTGATCTATGAAACACCAAGAGATAAGTATAAATATATATACTAGAGATTCAAATCAATTTTATCTGAACTAATTGCAATTTCATACCATACTTTTTGGGAAATTCCAGACAAATTATGTTAAGAGTTACTTTCAAATTTGACAGATGGTATTACCTATCTCACTTTCCTGCACATCATTGTAAATGTATAGTGCTGGCTGGAAGTAGTTGCTGCACATTAGTGTTAATGTATGATGCAGGGATATTTGCTTAGGAGTTGTGACTGGACCATCCGTCGTGGATGTCTGCTGTAACATACAGCTGTCACCCTGCAGCAATGGCCAGTCATTACTAACTGTATTACCTGAGTGGTTTTACAGGGGTAGGGGATGTCTAGCTATAAACCCATTGGCACCACAGCCATGTAATTATGAGGTGATGATAGAATGATGTTGCAGTTGGGTGCCTAAGAATGGCCCCCAGGTCTGACATGTACTAGAACCTCAGCCTAAGGCAGGACCTAATATATAACTTCCTACTGACCAACATGTTACATCTTGCCTCAGTGTTTTTTTGCTCAAAAAAGTTGACAAAAAATTTAGAGTTTCTGTGAAAAAAGTCTGCTCACTTGGTTGTTAGTATATTTAGTCTTGACAGCTTGAGTAAAAGTAAACAAAATGCAACAGCACTCTGGAAATATAGAATATATAAATTAATGCTGTATTCACCATATAAAAAAACGTAGCAAATATATTTTGATCAAAATCATTTGTGCCCATCCACCATGGCAAAGTGACCGGTTTTGTATTGGAACCCAGTCTATTTAAATCCCCTATTGTCATTTAATCCATTCCAATTATATTACTATTTGGTTTGCTAGCGTTGCTCCTGGTTCCCTTTTCCTGATTTGCTGCTTGATATCCTGTACTTATGATTCTGGCTTGTCTACTGACCGCTCTTGTCTAACCTTTTTTTTTTTTAAAGCAGCATCTGAGGGGTTCAATGATGGGGACGGCGCAATTGCTGTTCCCTATGATTGCACCCACTACTTACAAAGAAATGCGCTTGGTGACGAAGTAATTGGTGACAAAACAAATTTCTTTGTGAAATTCGTTGAAGCAGCCAAATCCAATTTTTGTAAACTTCGCTCATCACTAATGACAACCCAAACATCGATCCACCCCAGTAGGGTGAAAGGTCCGTACTTAAGTCCATAAAGATATGGGTCCAATGTCTCTGGGGAATAGGCAAGGGACAAAGCAAACCCACAAGATGTCTCCTGGATACCTTGGAATTGGCACACACACATTAAACAAAAGTACCAGCAAGGTGTGACCAAGTAAGCCACCAATCGGCCCGGGAGACCAAATATTAAGTCCTTGCAATCAAAGTAATATTAAAAATACCCAAGAAAACTGGGGAAAAAATCACATATAAACACTTACAAACACAAAACACAGACAATAATCTGCAACAAAAGTTACAGTCCTCAGATCAGTATTGTCCTTTTGCGCTGCAGTTTTTCTTGTGAGGCGGGTAACCTTCACAAATAACCAATGTATATAATATAGAAAACTGGGCTGCTTCAACTTGAGTGCAGTTCACACTGAGGGATACAAATGTATCTACCAATGTGATTCCTCAGTTAAGGTTCCCACTAAGGTAGATGCTCAAATCTCCTAAAAGTCATCGAAGAGACGGCCCAACATATAGTGAAATATCGCCAACTGAGTTTAAATAATGAATCAGAAGCAAAACCCGGGTCGGGTGTTTCATGAGTGGACGTGCACATTTTATATGGATCTTGTGAGTACATAAATCACGTTATTTAAACTCAGTTGGCGGTATTTCACTATGTTGGGCCGTCTCTTCATTGACTTTTAGTAGATTTGAGCATCGACCTTAGTGGTAACCAAAACTGAGGAATCACATCGATAGATACCTTTTGTCTCCCTCAGTGTGAACTGCACTCAAGGTGAAGCAGTGCGGTTTTCTATATTATATAAATTAGTCCAATACCTGGATGACCTGCCAGAACAGAACAATCAGATTCAGGAATATCTTCAAAGAAGAAAAACAAAACGAGCGGCACTCACTAGTTGTAGAAAGGTACGCTTTAATCCATAGCAGGAGGGGGGTGCATAAGGTGCAAACACAGCATAAGCAACAGCCGTTTCGCGCGAAACGGCTGTTGCTTATGCTGTGTTTGCACCTTATGCACCCCCCTCCTGCTATGGATTAAAGCGTACCTTTCTACAACTAGTGAGTGCCGCTCGTTTTGTTTTTCTTCTTTGAAGATATTCCTGCATATTTACTGCTGCTATAGGCTGAGCACCACCGCAAGGCATCACTCCTCGTCATCCAGATAAACTATAGGTTTGGTGTAGTGCCACTGATTCACTTTTTCTATATTTTGATAAGAACAATCAGATTCCTCCAACACTTTGAAGCTATAGTTTAGAGGCACAAACAATTTACCAGAAGGATGATCATTGGGAGCCAACCTCATATTTCAGCTGCCAGAACAAGGAGACAGAATGTTACCAGGTTAAGTATCAACGCAACCTTCAATACCAAAACTGCGCAATAAGGCATTCATCTTCACATTAGAAGACCTAGGACGAAATGACAAAAAGTTAAACCACATAAAAAAACTGTCATGGCGCGGTCTAGGAGGCGGGCACGTCCGGAGCGCACGCATCATCAGCGCATCCGGCGTCGCCCGCGCTTCTGATAATACTATGCGCGCCCCCGTGCGTCTATGCGCATTCATTCAAATGGTTTTAGGGCTGAGTGCCGAGCTGATCACTCGGCGTTCGGCTGTGTAGTCTGTGTGGAGTCATGTGACGCTGGCCACGTCACATGACCCCTCTGGCTCACTATTTAAACAGGCAATCTGCTGGCCACAGATTGCCTGTTATTCAGGTTCCACCTGTGTCTCCTTGGATTCCTGGTGTATTTACCTCCTGTTTATCCGACGTCTCCCTGTCTATTCCTGCTGTGCTGTATTGATTTCCTGGTTCCTGATCCCGGCCTGCTCCAGACGATCCCTGGTTACTCCTTTGGTACTTCTAGCTTCTCCTGGTAAACAACCTCGGCTTTCTCCTGACCATTCTCTGCTTATTCCTTTGTACTGCGCTGCATTCCTGGTTTTCGCTCGGTCTGTATTCATTCTGTTTGTTGTCTGTTTGTCCTCCCTCCACTTACACCAAGTTAGGGACTGCCGTCCAGTTGTCCCTAGTCATCAGGACTTGCGAGGCAAGTAGGCAGGGTCAGGGGCTAGTATGGAGCGCAGTGGTCACTCCCTCCCCCCTGTCTGTGTGTGTTTGTTTATGACCGTTACAAAAACATGGCCTATCGTGCCTCCCTGTGATCTAAGAGCTTGGCCGTATCCAGATAAATCTAATTTTTGTGGTCCATAAGCACAGTGACTTGGTGCTGAGCCCCCTCCAATTTTTTTCATAGATTTTCTATAATAATTAATGAAACCAAGAAACCATTGCAAAGCCTAGCCCAATTGACAACGGATGCAAGACATGTGACAATCAATCTGGGGAAAACACCAAGATATAGTCCAGATACACCACTAAAAACTTACTCAGGAACAGGGGTGTAGCTATAGGGGAAGCAGGGGAAGCTGCTGCTTTGGGGCCCTGACCCAGAAGGAGCCTTTCTAGTAGGAGGAAGACTAAAAGATTTTGTCAGGGCCCTCTCAACAGTATTACACAATGAAATTATATACAGTGGCAGTATAGACGGATAAAACAGCTGCCGGGCTTGGTCTGGGAGATTGATCTTTACTAGCCACAGTAATGGGGGCGGCATGAAATGAAGGGATTGCGAAAAAATTACTGGGGGTGGGGGGCCCCATTAAAAAATTTGCTGTGGGGCCCAGTCTTTTCTAGCTACGTCACTGCTCAGGAACTCACGAAAAAAGTAATTGACTAGATTCTGAAGTACAGCTGGGTCATTACACAGCCCAAAGGGCATCATCAGGCATTCAAAATGCCCTTTCGTGGGTGTTGAATGGCAAAAACCCAATTTTTCAGACGATGTTCCTTCCGGACATGGTGCTGACTTGCATAGACTCCTCTGACTCAAGTGGATTTGTGACTTTTCTACACCAAAAACAGGTGTAGAGGGAATAAATCAATGATAAAGAATATCTAAATAATGGCACAGGAAAACTCAATATTCTGCTAAAATGATAGATATACTATATACAGTATCCAGATTTTCTGAATTTAGTTAGAAAACTGTAAAATTTGGTATAGTCATGACATATAAAGTATAGGCAGCCATCCAGTAAGGTATCAAAGACCTTTACACACACTCTGTACTAAAGCCATGAAACTACAGTATATTTACTGGTTCTGCTGCAGAAATGTACGAGAAAGAGATTTTTTTCTGCAGAAAACGTGCAAAAGGATCTACAAGGATTTTTTTCATATTTTCATAATTTCATGATGTTTGCAAAGAAAATGTCAATTGACTGTATTAAGTTGTATGTGTAAAATCATATTGTATTGTGTTTTCATAAATGTGAGCATGACATGAAAGAATGGTGTGGTAATCAGACTATTATAACCCAATGAATATGCATGTCTTTGAAAAAATAAAGTGTGCGGGTGTATAATAATAATTTAACAGTGATAATAATATACAACCTTAAATAATGGAAATATATTTCAGAGAGTTTTATAACACTGCCAATTATTCACAATGACATGTACTGTAAAACAAATATTTGATCATCTAGTAACAACTAAACGAAGATGAAAATTCAGAGTTTATAACCTAGGAAATGAAGGGTGTGACACAAAGTACAAAGTGCTGATTTAGTTCAATGGCCCAGCCATATTAATGAACTGTTGAGGAAATATAAATACTGCCAGTCACCAGGTAGTATTGCTGCCAACACAATAACAGGCTCATCCAGCAAAGGCAAGTGTTCATGTTCTTTTGTTTATATATGCCCAAGTGTTCCAGAGCTGAGGCATTATATTATAGCTAAAATATTTATTGTAATTAAGCAGCATTTCACAATGTGTGGTTTACCATAAGGCTATGAGTAAACCTACTAAATTATCTGAGTGAGTTATTAAGGGCACAGAAATAGATGTAAAATTAAAGGCTATGGACACCTTTGGAGCCATTTTTAAGCTGTTTTACAACTTTTTTTTAATTCAAAAGCTATTACATGAAAATCAGTAAGAAAAGTGTGCTCTGAAGGTGTCCATATATCTTTAATGGGAATGTGTCATCAAAAAATTGCTATGTAAATCGTTTTTTAATGTTTAACATATTTTTTAATAATTTTTGATGATGTTTTCAGTTTTCAATGTATTCCATATATTTAAAGAGGTTGTCTCATCTTGCTGTTACTAAGGCAACATGAGACTCAGTACCGACCACCTCCAGGCCAGGACACAGCAGAGTGCTCAGGATCTGTGCTCTGGAACTCTACTGTTTCAGTAGCTCTCATTGCCGCGCCCAGGGCCGGTGCAAGGATTTTTGCCGCCCTAGGCAAGATAAAAATTGACGCCCCCCCCCCTTCCCTTATCAGATGATCTGCCCATATCATGTTCCACCCCTATCTCAGCTTTTAAATTAAAAGAACTGCTATGTTTCCCTTAGGGTTAATCTAGCTTCTTGTAGCCGTCTCTTTTTGCGGAACGGAATTGCGGACCCATACATTTCTATTTTCTATCCGCAATTCCGATCCTGAAAAAACAGAACATGTCCTATTCTTGTCCGCAATAGTGCCGGCAATGTGCGGTCCGCAAAGTGCGGAACGCACATTGCCGCTGTCTGTGTTTTGTGGATCCGCAAAACACACACGGATGTGTGAATGAACCCTAAATGTGAGGTAAATTAGTTTCCAATGTAGTATTAATAACTAAACAATTACATAATAAACATATTGCATTGTCTACTTACCACCAGGACAATAAGATGATCTGGTCTCTGGCTGCAGTCTGGCTCTGGGGACTCCCTTGTCACTCTCCCCCCCCCCCCTCCCTTGTCACTCTCATTATTCCCCCCCCTCCCTTGTCACTCATTATTTCCCCCCCTCCCTTGTCACTCATTATTTCCCCCCCTCTCCCTTGTCACTCTCATTATTTCCACCCCCCCTTGTCACTCATTATTCCCCCCCCTCTCCCTTGTCACTTTCATTATTTCCCCTCCCCCTTGTCACTCATTATTTCCACCCCCTCCCCCCTTGTCACTCATTATTTCCACCCCCCCTCCCCCTTGTCACTCATTATTTCCACCCCCCCTCCCCCTTGTCACTCATTATTTCCACCCCCCCTCCCCCTTGTCACTCATTATTTCCACCCCCCTCCCCCTTGTCACTCATTATTTCCACCCCCCTCCCCACTCATTATTTCCACCCCCCTCCCCCCTTGTCACTCATTATTTCCACCCCCCCTCCCCCTTGTCACTCATTATTTCCACCCCCCCCTCCCCCCTTGTCACTCATTATTTCCACCCCCCCTCCCCCCTTGTCACTCATTATTCCCCCCCCCTCTCCCTTGTCACTTTCATTATTTCCCCTCCCCCTTGTCACTCATTATTTCCACCCCCTCCCCCTTGTCACTCATTATTTCCACCCCCCCTCCCCCCTTGTCACTCATTATTTCCACCCCCTTCCCCCTTGTCACTCATTATTTCCACCCCCTCCCCCCTTGTCACTCATTATTTCCACCCCCCCTCCCCCTTGTCACTCATTATTTCACCCCCCCCTTGTCACTCATTATTTCCACCCCCCCTCCCCCTTGTCACTCATTATTTCCACCCCCCTCCCCCTTGTCACTCATTATTTCCACCCCCCTCCCCACTCATTATTTCCACCCCCCTCCCCCCTTGTCACTCATTATTTCCACCCCCCCCCCCCTTGTCACTCATTATTTCCACCCCCCCCTCCCCCCTTGTCACTCATTATTTCCACCCCCCCTCCCCCCTTGTCACTCATTATTCCCCCCCCCTTGTCACTCATTATTTCCACCCCACCTCCACCCTTGTCACTCATTAATTCCACCCCCCTTGTCACTCATTATTTCCACCACCCTCCCCCTCTCCCTTGTCACTCTCTTTTCCCCCCACCTCTAGTGTAGCGTGGCCGAGCTCTGTTCGATCCGCGGTACAGGAGCATTTGTTTCCTGTACCAGGCCGGACTGACATGAAGTGCACACTAAGTGAGCACTTCCTGTCAGTCCGGCCGGGTACAGGAAACAAAAGCTCCTGTACTGCGGACCGAACAGAGCTCGGCCAAGCTACATTAACAGCACACAGCAGGCGCAGGCAGGATTCTTTAGAGCGGCAAGCGCTCAGCCTCAGCCGCTAAGGCGGCGCCGCCGGCCGCCCGAACTTATATAAGCAATTTTTATTTTGTTTTTTTACCGCAACGTGCGCCGGGCGCCCCCTGCTGCATGGCGCCCTAGGCGACTGCCTAAGTCGCCTTACTGGTGGCGCCGGCCCTGGCCGCACCCTTTAAACAAAAAAGATAAAATCCTGCAGTTTTCGCAGTGGCCACTATGTCTAATAATTAGCACCACTTCTTGGTCTGTACAGATCACTTTACTGCAGTTATATATTATTCTAATCCTGCCTGTAATGATATCACCTCTGTGTATAGATAAGACAGGATCTTCCATTTACAATAGGCAATTGCCAGAGCTTATCTCTTCTTTCCTTCTACAATGACCTCTGCACAGGTCAATATGGTCCTCTTCTGACCATTGGGTCTCTTGCCCATTTTCTTAATGCTTTCTAAATGCTGTTAAGAACAGCTCAGGCAAGACGGCAGCCCCCATAATCATGTTCAGGAAATAGAATAATAAAATTCAGAAAATAAAAACAGATTAGTAAAAAAGGACATGTGCTTCTATCTGATCGTAATTGGCAGATACATTGTTGGTGACACATTTCGTTTAAGCTCTGTTGTTCAGATCATGAATGTAGGTTCTTTTTCATTAATACTAGATGTGTACCACTCTGAGGTTCTACATGACATGAGCAAATTGTAGCCCTCATGATTACTGTCTAAAACACACTTCCAGGCAAAGGCAGTAAATAGGAAATCCCAGAACCCAGGTGAGACAAGAAGATGGATGAGCAGTTCCATTGTTAGCAAAGCAAGGAAATCCTGACCAAGAATACAGAAAGGACCAGGGAACAGCTAGCACAAACTCAAACAAGACAGGACACAATTCAACCAAGGAACAATAAAAAGGAGTCCAGGAGTTGTGAATGCAGTTTTGAATTAAAATAGACGTGCTATCCCAGGATCAGCACAATATAAGTAAGTTAGCGCATTAATAGAATTGTATGTAGACGATATCTATAGGGAATTATAATTGGGCACTTTCAATTGGAAAGTACTTCTGTCTGGGTGATGTCTGAGTTTAGGACAGACATCACCCAGATTGAACACTGACCCAGTTAGTTGAATCTTCACATGAGCAATTTTCCACACTGACCACTGGTCTGTGCGGAGAAAAATCACAGCATGCATCATCTGCAGTGAGCCCCCGAGGGGCAGGAGCAGAGGACGTGAGTGGTAATGGCTCTAGCTGTCACAATCAATCATCACACCGTTTCTCCCTAGGGCCATGCAGTGGAAGGAGGGTGCACCTTTTCTTCCTTCGGGGCACACAATGGTTCTGATGGTAGTTAGGGTGCCTGTGATGTTAAGTGTTTATATTGGTAAAAGGCGGAGTGTGTACAATGCAATTGCCAGCATATGGTGTAGTCAGAAAACCAGGTCAAAGGTAGAAGAATAAATATCTTTCTTTATTGTAGTGCAAAATGGGAGTTGTAGCACATCTAGCTATAGCAGTCAGTTCCAACTGTACTCAGTACAATTCTTTCCCAGATGTATGGATATAGGCAGATATTGGAGTTATGGCCCTCTTTGTACACTATCTTGCTAAAAGTCTCTCTCAGTAGACTCTACGGCTGGCAATAATACCTTGGTAATAACGGCTGTAGTGTCCACTGCAAGATGCAGGATCCTGAAGGCACATCCAAGTGTGAATGGTGTGCAAATGATGTCTTTCACAGCAGCAATGGCTGTAGTACCAGGTTACCTTACTGACTTCTATGCTTAGCCATGCAGATTCTAAGATCTCCAATTCTCTCCTTCTTTTTCTCCTAATCTTGCACTAATTCACACCGAGATCTGTTCCTCTGGAGATTTCTAGGTCTGAGAAGAGGGAGCATAAGGCACAGCTTCCTCTCTCACTAAACTCCCCCCTAAGACTGTCTGAGTTAGGGGCGCATATTGGATCCCCACCCAACCTCCTGCAAAGGGCTGAACCAGCATTAACCCTGGTTTGGTTGTCCCAACCATGCACACTTATGCTGGGCATAATACATAACATAAAAATACATGATATGACATAACATCACATTACACTAAATAACAAACAATTTGGTACTGCACATCCTGCTCCTATTTTACTGGATTACACAATCCCTCCAGTGAATGGGTTCTGTGCAACAAATGTACTGCATAACAGACATCATCCATCTATCGATTTAAAAAACACAGACTGAAATGGGTGAGTTTGCAATCATCCATTTGAAAGGGTCCTAAGGCGATGTTGAAAGTGGAACATACTCGATTTGCAAAAATCTCCTTATACTGTATGGCCACTTTCACATACATAGTCAGTATTTGTCATGATTGTAAGCCAAAACCAGGAGTGGAACCTACAGAGAACAAATGTCATGGAAATATTTGTGCTTCTTCTGTGTTTTGTATACGCTTCTAGTTTTAGCTTACAAATAATGATGCAAAATATATGTGAAAGTAGCCTGAGAGTGCTATAAGAAATTGGCTATTAATATATTCACCAGGACATTGTAATTGTAATATTAAGGGTTTAATAAATAGCTAGTACCTCTTCAGAGATTTGTTATGCAAGGTCATGTGTTTTTTATACCAGTTTTTCACTTGTGGCCATGATAAGTAGTCATTTACACATTGTAGCTTAATATGCCCTCTGACATCAATCATAATAAATTGTGTTACTTTTTTCCCCTGTTTATTCCATTCACACGCTGGGCCGTCTAGCAGTGAATGCTTAAGGTTTAATAATTAATATGATTCAGAAACAATATAGAGCTTGCCAGCTTTTTCATATCTTCTTCATATTTCTGCAAACCCATCAGAGTTGCATGACCACATTTATGGCATTTATGACATATGTAAAAGAGCAGTATTACATTGATTCTCTATTCACAGTGGTGTAAAGACTGTAATCTATTAACAATAACTTTTTCAGAAACCAGTTACAGCTATTGAATTGAACTGAATGCCAAAAGAGAATATAAGTAATTGTATTTCCTCAGTGATAATATAATAAGACTAATACATCACGATGGTCAAATGCTTCCTCTTTTAATCACATTGGGAGGCAAAAACAAGTTGTTCATAGCCCTATCAAAAAATTATACTGATGTGGTTGTTCTAAGCATCCATTGCTTGTTACCGGTACCCCCAACTCAACTACTCAAAGACTTTCCTAATCTCAAATATTTGGTTGAAAATATTATATTTTCACCTATACAACCATATTTTGAGTATCCATTGGTTGCTGCATACACGTCATTCTGCCTATTTAAAGGTCAAGTGATAATGTCCATGCCATATCTGCCATATTGTGTATAAAGATTTTTACAAATGTATATCAGAATGGTGTTATATATAGATGAATTTAAAAGTTTACCAACCTTTGAACAAACTTTGCATACTTCAATAGTACAGATGACTAGAAGAAACTTTGTAATAAAGTTATCAGAGAAAAAGTGCTTCTTTCTCCACTTATTAGGCTCTTTACAAAGAATTCTATCACAAACTCACCTGTCCGGGCTCCGGCGGTGTGATCTCTGGCTTCGGCGTGGCCACGCCGGGAGAGACATGTTGCTAATTCATGCCCCTTGGAGATGCAACGGCATCCTTAGCAACAGGATGCAATACTCTGTTTTTCCCCACAGCTGGCATGTGCTGGAGGAGATTAGCTCTATTGGAAATGCTCTATTCCAATGTGCTAGTGTTTCCAATTAATGGAGTGCCGAGTCATGACCTATCAGGTTCTGATCCTGGAACCCAGTGCTTTATTTAAACCCTTTTCTGGCCATAAACCAATGCCAGTGATAGTTTTTGACTCACTAGCTGTGTTCCTAGTTCCTGTGCATTTTGGATTGCTCTTTCCTCTGACTCCGGCTTGTCTTCTAACCACTCTCTGTCTCTTGTTTGGTACTGCATAGCCTGTCTAGTTCTGACCTATTTACGTATGACCCTGTTTTTGTGTTGTTTTGTCTCTGCACCTTAGTACTACAGAGACTGTCAACTGGTTTCGGTCTTGCTACCTAGGGCTTGTACTGCAAGTAAGTAGGGAAAGTGGGCTGTGCTCACTGTCCATATCTGTTCCTATGTACAGGCATTACAAATTATTTGCTAAATCTGTCTTTCTTTAAAAATAATAGGAATGGCTACAAATCACTGCCAATGTAAATTAATTAGAATTTGAGAAATAAAAATTACAGGAAACATCTTTCAATGTAGAAATTGCATCTTCACCAGGCCATACAATCATTAAAATGCCCATGCTTATATAAGCAAAAACAGGGGGAAGGGGCAGGAAGTCAATAAGGGAGACCTTTGCTCTAACCATCATTCAACCTACCAATGTAAGAGAAAAATCTACAAAAGAAAATAACACAGAACACATAAAAAGATCATAAGAAAATACAGAATGGCTCAATTAAATAATAAAAAAAAATGAAATGAAAAGAAAAAAGCATCATTAAATGTAAAAATTTTACTTAAAAAGATGATTCTACCATATCATTAAGACCATTTGGCTGTCCAACTTACATTATATATCCAAAATGACTCGTACTACAGTAAGTCTCAAAAATCAATATGGAACAGTGTATGGTACCTGTTATATGGGAATAATGAGAATGAAACTGAAATCACAGTCATGCAGTGAAGAACAGTGCCGAGACACACTGGAGGAGATTTATCAAACTGGTATAAAGTAGAACTGGCTTAGTTGCCCATAGCAACTACTCAGATTCCACCTTTCATTTTCACAGCTCCTTTGAAAAATGAAAAGTGGAATCTGATTGGTTGCTATGAGCAATTAAGCCAGTTCTACTTTATACCAGTTTGATAAATCTCCCCCACTGTGTTTCTGGAAACCCTTCTGTACATTATGACAGTGGCAATTATTCCTGCACCTCAATGGTTGCACAGAATGTCCAATATACTGTAACCTACACAAGCACTGAACATATGGTTGTCAGTGGTGGTGGAACTAAGATTAAAAGCTCTAAGTGTTATATAGTCACAGCAGTGGCAGAATTTTACTTCACACCGTTTTTTAAAAATCAGATATAATTTTTATTAAAATAAAACATACAATAAAACCCATTCTGGTACATTGAATAAGATATAGACATAGCATATAGTTTGTTCATTTTAACAGTGACATATGCGAAAATGGCAAGTTACCACAATGCTTCTTATACTACAAAATCCCCCCCTCCCCCAACAACAATTCTGCAGAGAGACGACTCAAATTTTTTACTTCACACTTAAAATCTCCCTTGATGTTTGGAAGCAGTAATGGTCAGTTCGCATTGATCGCCCGCGAACATATGCAGGCTGCCATCTTTTTTCACAAGTCCGGTGATGCAAAGGTAATTCCTTACCTGTGCCTGTGCGCGAGCCGGTCTGAAAACAAGTGCGGTCAGCGGGAGCAGGCAATTCAGAGAAAAGCCACCGGGGGCCTTCATCGGGCTGTTCTCGGAACTGCCTGCTCCCGGTGACCTCATTTGTTTTCAGACCGGCTCGCGCACAGGCACAGGTAAGGACTTACCTGTGCCTCGCCGGACTTGTGAAAAAAGATGGCAGCCCGCATGTGTTCGCGGGCGAACAATGCGAACTGGCCATCACTGTTTGGAAGCATATAGAGCACTGGTTATGTAACCTACTAGGGGCAAGTACGTTATGAAATGTGATGGACCGCCTGAACGTTAGCTGTAGTTTTGGAGAAATGTGGCCCCTAAGGTATGGATCACTCTGTCAGATATGCCAGTGATATAATATGTTCCTAACTTTTCTATGTCCCATGTTGTAGGTAGTAATAAAATGTACACTAGACAGCTGCAAGCAATCAGCCTGTGATAGAGCCAAAGCTCTATTAAATGCGCATTTTGAAGCTCACAGGATAGTTCTTTTCTCTGAAGGGCATATTTTTAATCCAGGGTGTATAATAGGTGCTGTTAAAATCCAGATTCATGTAGATGGTTTTAAAATAGGTTTTTGTGGTAAACTTTCCTGTGTGTTCTTTAGACACAACTAGGTTTAAAAGTTTCAATGTGTCTGGGGAGTAGTAATATGTGAAGGATAGACCCAACTCATTACTGTTGAATTGAAAATAGCAGCCTCCTCCTCACTCCCACTCCAGATAAACAATAAATAATTAATAAATCTTCTATCTCTAAACAGATATATTTGGCCAAAAAACAAAACAAAAAAAAAACATATACGGGTCTGCATAGGATGGTGCAAATCTCAATCCCATAACACATCCTCAAATCTACCTGTAAACCTGTGAATTAAAACTAAAGATGTTTTGCTCTAATATATATATATAACTATAGGATTGTAAAACAAATTTTCGTTGAACTAACCAGTTTGACTTTGGGCTAAACCTAAGGGTGTTGTCCATGTGGTTCCCTAGTATTCACTGGTTAAACCCTGTACAGGACCCTGGACTTTGCCGCAGAGAATCTACTAGGCTGCTACCTCCTGGAGAAGGCCTGGTGTAGTTGACAGCCAAACCAGGAGGGTCAGAGACACCAGTGTAAAGTATCAAGGTAAAACGCCTAGTTGGAACACAGTCCTAGGTCAGGGCAGACTGAGTAGTGCATAGTCCAGGTAACAGTTCCAATGTTGGGGCAGGTGGCAAGAAGCAGAATCGGTGGATAGCTGCTGATCTGACCATCCAAAAAATTAGGGGTGAGGGTCTGCTGCTTAGCTGACTATCTAAAACATTAGGGGTGAGGGCCTGCTGCTGAGCTGACCATCCAAAAAATTATGGTTGAGGGTCTGCTGGTGAGCTGACTCTTTAAAACATTAGGGGCGAGGGCCTGCTGCTGATCTGACCATCCAAAAAATTATGGGCGAGGGCCTGCTGCTGAGCTGACCATCGAAAAAATTATGGTTAAGGGTCTGCTGCTGAGCTGACTCTAAAACATTAGGGTCGAGTGCCTGCTGCTGATCTGACCATGGAAAAAATTATGGGTGAGGGCCTGCTGCTGAGCTGACCATCTAAAACATTGTGGGCGAGGTCCTGCTCCTGAGCTGACCATCTAAAACATTAGGGGCGAGGGCCTGCTGCTATGCTGACCATCTAAAACATTAGGGGCAAGGGCCTGCTGCCGAGCTGACCATCTAAAACATTATGGGCGAGGTCCTGCTGCTGAGCTGACCATTTAAAACATTATGGGTGAGGGCCTGCTGCTGAGCTGACCATCTAAAACATTATGGGCGAGGTCCGGCTGCTGAGCTGAATCTCTAAAACATTAGGGGCGAGTGCCTGCTGCTGAGCTGACCATCGAAAAAATTATGGCTGAGGGCCTGCTGCTGAGCTGACCATTGAAAAAATTATGTTTGAGGGCCAGCTGCTGAACTGACCATCAAAAAAATTATAGTAGAGGGCCTGCTGCTGAGCTGACCCTCTAAAACATTTGAAGCGAGGGCAGCCTAATAAGCATGTTGATATGATGGAGGAGGATGAGGAGGATGATAAAAGGAAGATTGTACCATATACCCTTTTTTGTGGTGGAAGGGGTGCATGGGAGTACAGTGTATTCAATACACCATAAAAGCCACATTTAATGTGCCTTTTATGTTCAGCCACTTTCATCTGGTGGAGTAGATAAGAGTCAACCTGTCAGCATTTTCAGTTGACAGTCGGATGCGCTTATCAGTTATTATGCCCCCAGCAGCACTAAATACGCACTCTGACAAAACTCTGGCGGCAGGGCAGGCCAACACCTCCAAGGCTTGGACACCCAATAGTTGTAAGACACAGAGAGATAATTGAGGACGCTGACACGGTCTGCTACGTACTCCTTCACCATCTTCCAAAGCTTTTCTCTCCTTGTGACACTAGGCCACGCATCAGGGTTAGGTTGCTGGCGGGGTGTCATGAAACTGTCCCAGGCCTTGGACAGTGTTGTCTTGCCTCTGTTGGAACTGCTGTGTGTTCCCCTCGTCTCCGCTCCTCGGTTGCCCAAGGAACTACGTACTCTGCTACCAGCGTTGTCAGCTGGAAATTTTGGGAGCAATTTTTCCACAAGGACCTTCTGGGATTGCACCATTTTGCTTGTCCTCTCCACCACAGGAATGAGAGATGAGAAGTTCTCTTTGTAGCGGGGGTTGAGAAGGGTGAACAACCAGTAATCGGTCTTGGCCAAAATGCGTATAACGGTATAACGCAAGGGTCAAGGGAAAGGAAGCATAACATAAAGTCAGCCATGTGTGCCAGAGTCCCAACAGACAAGACTTCGGAGGATGACTCTCAATCTCCTCATCCTCTTCCTCCTCTTCGACCCATCCACGCTGAACAGATAGAATAAACCTGCTGTGGGTACTACTCTCTGTAGCGGAGGCAACTGTCTCCTGCTCCTCCCCCTCCTCCTTCTCATCATCATCCAATTCACGCTGAGATGACAAACGGAGTTTGGTCTGGCTATCACCCTGTGTACTGTCTTCCCCCATTTCCACCTCTTCCACATGCAAAGTGTCCTCCTTCAGTGTGAGAAGCGAGCGTTTCAGTAGACACAGAAGTAGGATGTTTACGCTGATAATAGCTGCATCGATGTGTTGATTCCTCAAAGTTGCGTAAAACCACACAGAGGTCAAGCATCCATGACCACTCGTCGCTTGTGAAGAGTGGAAGCTGACTGGAAAGGCGACGACCATGTTGCTGGTATTCCACTACTGCCCTCTGCTGCTCACAAAGCCCGGCCAACATGTCTAACGTGGAGTTCTAGCACGTGCTCATGTCTCACAACAGTTGGTGAGCTGGCAATTGCAAGCGCTGCTGCAGCGTTGCCAGACTGGCGGCAGCTGTACATGACTTTTAGAAATGGGCACACACGAGGCGCACCTTCACCAGTAGCTCAGGCAAATTGGGGTAGGTTTTGAGAAACCGCTGAAAAAACTAAGTTGAACACGTGGGCTAGGCGTGGTATGTGTGTGAGCTTGCCGAGCTCTAATGCTGCCACCAAGTTACAGTCATTATCAGACACAAGAATGACTGGCTCTAAGTTGAGTGGCGAGAGCCACAGCTCAGTTTGGTCCCTTATACCCTGCCACAGCTCTGCAGCGGTGTGCTGTTTGTCACCTAAACATATTAGTTTAAAGGGTTTCTGTCACCTGAAAAATGGGTATTAAGCTGTCTGACAATAGCGATGTGCTAATGTCAGCTGAACATAACTATATTAGTGCCATTAGTGTACTGAATCTACACTAAATATTGTTGTCAATCTCACGGATTACGAGTTGTCCCCGGACTGTGTCTCAGCCCTTAACCTGGGGCTGGGATACAGTCTGGTTGAGCAATTCGATCCGGTGGAGTTTGAAGTGGACCTGCACAAAGCTGTGCGAAAACTCCACTTAAAGAAAATGTTTAAAAATCTACCTCCCTGTCAGCAGCCTTCCAAACAGGGAGAGATCCCGGCCCACACTAGCTACCTAGGTTTCGACATTGCAGATCCCTTTAATGCACAAGAAATTGTCTGCTTAGAATTGCTTACTGGTATTAATTCACAAGGGACAGAGGATGAGATCACTGAGAAGGATGTATTCGCAGGAGATGTCAGGTCCACCTTTTCTCCCCCCATGTCGGCTGGCAGTGGCATCGACATTTTCCAGAAGCGCGTGATGAGAGATGTAAAAGCCCTCATCTATTCCGCTAGTCACGAGAATGTCACTCCCCTACAAAAAGCCGCCTTAAAGTGGTTGGGTAGTCTGGAGGATGTTGTTGTCAAGCCAGCCGATAAGGGGGGCAATGTGGTTCTACTTACCAAGCAATACTACATTAGTGAGGCACATAGGCAACTTGATGACACTATCACCTACGAAAAATTAGGGAATGACCCCACTATTAGTTTGTTGTCACAGTTACAAAAATTAGTCTCTAAATATGTAGCTGCAGATTTTTTGTCCCCTAGAATGTTTGATAAATTGATACCTCAACATCCGAACAAACCAGTCTGGTATTTTGTTCCCAAAATACACAAGTCTCTAACTGCTCCCCCAGGCCGCCCCATCGTGGCGGGCATAGGGTCCCTTACAGAACCCCTGTCCCAATATGTTGACTGGTTGCTTAGACACCTCCTATCTAAAGCTCCCACATATCTGAGTGACAACAGCGATTTCCTTTGTGCCATCAACCAGTTTGATTCGCAAGGGAGACTCGCGTTGGTGTCACTAGATGTGGAAAGCCTCTATACTAGAATACCACATGACATGGGGATCCAGGCGATCAGCCAAATATTGAGCAAAACTGACAAGATTTATACATATTGTCAGTTCATAGCAGAGGCACTTAATTTCATTCTTTCTAGCAATGTTTTCACGTTTAATGACCAATGGTATAGGCAAAGGGTGGGAACGGCCATGGGGACGCCTGTCTCTTGCACGTATGCTAATTTTTTCTTGACCGTCTTTGAAGACAGGCATGTCTTCACCACGGCCAATCCATACTTGCAACACATACAGCTATTTATAAGGTATGTCGACAACGTATTCATGATCTGGTCGGGCACTGAGATGCAATGCGGGGAGTTCGTGTCTTACCTCAATAACAGTAACAATATGAACATGAGATTTACCCTCAATTACGGGGGACAGTCTCTTGAGTTCTTAGATGTATATGTTGAGGCTGGTGAGAACGGTATATCCACTAGTGGTCATCGTAAGCCTACAGCCACGAACTCCCTTCTGCATCACAAGAGCTTCCACCCAGAGAGTGTTAAAAGATCCATACCCTATGGCCAGTTCATGCGATTGAGGCGGATAAACAACACGGAAGAAGGCTATAGGAGACAGTCAGAGGAATTAAAGGGTAGATTGCTAGACAGAGGATACAAAGAGAGGGAGATAGACACAGCTAAAAAGAAAGCGGGTTCCTTCACTCAACAAGATCTGTTACATAAGAGAAACAAAAGAGCCCACAAGAAAATGGAACGATTTGTCTTTACCTTTAAATACAGTCCTGCAGCAAACCTCATAAAACGTGCCATCTGAAATAACTGGGATATCCTAAAAAATGAGGAAGGTTTAGAAGGGGTTGTGAATAATAGACCACTCATAGCTTTCAAAAAATGTCACACCATAAAAGACCAGATTGTAGGGAGCAGGTTTAAAAACAAAGTAACCAGTAATTGGCTGTCATCAGGTAAATCTAAGGGCAATTTCAAGTGTGGGAATTGCTCCTTCTGCAACTATAATAATCAAAGGAAACAGTTATCATTTGGTGGGGTTTCTCATTTTGTTACCCAATTTATTACTTGCAGAAGTAACTATGTAGTTTACCTGATCACTTGCCAATCTTGAGCCTTTTACATAGGGAAAACCATCCGTCCCCTATTTGAGAGGTTCAGAGAACATCTGAATTCAATAAAAACCGGCAAGGGCTGTATCAGGCTCATCGAGCACGTTTGTCAAGACCACAGTGGTAATCCACAATGTATTTCCTTTGCGGGGATAGAGCAGGTGCCATTCAGGTCCTGAGGTGGGGACAGACACCGTGCTCTCCTACACAGGGAATCCATGAGGATTATTAGAGCCAATGCCGTAGGGCCGCTTGAACTAAATGATAGAAACGACCTGAGCACATTTATCTAACTGTCTGTCATGATGTTGTTTTGTGAATCAGTGTATCCAGCTAGACTGGATCGAGCGGGCGTACGCAAAGGAGTAAAAGCGTCTTGGTCACCATGATTACCAGACGCAGTGACGGGTATAAGAAGCGCCGGTGAGCGCACCCATGTCACTGGCCTGACGAAGCGCAAGTCAGCGCGAAACGGCCGTCGCCGCTGACTCCAGCTGTGTCGCACCGCACGCTCCAGCCCGAAGATTTTACCCTGTACCTTTTTTGTACGAATAAAGAATTTGATCCACGCCGGTGAGTGCCGCTTTTCTATTTCTCTCCTCATGTCTCCCTTATCATAAGGTAATCAATACCATCCACCTCACCGCTTAGTGATTGAATGCTGTGTCTGATTGATATAGGTGAGCTTATCATATGGTAAATTAGATAATAATGTGATATAAGTTCATTAAAGGATTGTCTGCTAAAGATTTTCCCATTTGAAAAGATTCTGACACAATGATCAGCTGATTCTTATAAGTCCGGAATTCCTAACTAGTAGCAATCAGATGTTATCACCGAGGAAGCCTGACTGTTCACTTATTTCCCCTGATGCGACCTCTGCATGAAAAGAATTACATGGTGATCTCAGTAGTCACTGTCATATAAAATCAATTTCATATTTTGAAAGTAATATATACAGGTCATATGTGCATTTTGTTTGTTAGGTATTCTTTTATTATATCAAGAGGAGACCTGTTCTTCTGTGATAACTCTTATTGATAATTGCTCTAACTTCTATCTTCAGGAAAATGCATTCTTGCTTTACCCTAGCACAGAATGCCTTCTAAGTGTCATATTGTGCTCATGCCCTCTTAGACATACAATATATAACTATTTTTCTATTCTTTCTAATTTAATTTTATAGATAGTGGAGAAAAGTAGACGAAACCCACAATTTGGCTCTGCCAGCAGTATAGATGCAGAAAAGTGTTGTTAGGAAGTTCTGCTTTATTGTAATAATAAAATGTCAACGCGTTTGTAGGACAGAGCATCCCCTTCATCAGGACATACATTGCACATGAGGCGCTGTGTGTTTTTGTCTTTGTTTTCTTTATATATATAATATAATTTTATGTTAGTTAGGATACTTTCACACTAGCGTTTTTCTTTTCCGGCATAGAGTTCCGTCACAGGGGCTCTATACCGGAAAAGAACTGATCAGGTATATCCCCATGCATTCTGAATGGAGAGTAATCCGTTCAGTTTGCATCAGGATGTCTTCAGTTCAGTCATTTTGACTGATCAGGCAAAAGAGAAAACCGCAGCATGCTACGGTTTTATCTCCGGCGAAAAAAACGGGAGACTTGCCTGAATGCCGAATTTTTCCCCATAGGAATGTATAAGTGCCGCATGCGCAGACCTTTAAAAATGAGAAAAAAATAAATACCGGATCCGTTTTGCCTGATGACACTGAAAAAAAACGGATCCGGTATTGCAATGTATTTTCTGACTGATCAGGCATTATTCAGACTGATCAGGATCCTGATCAGTCTGAAAAATGCCTGATCAGTCAGAAAAAATGACATACGTTTGCATACAGTTTGCCTGATCAGGCAGTCAGTTCAGGCAACGGAACTGCCTTCCGGAATCAAACAACGCAAGTGTGAAAGTACCCTTAACTTGTGAAAACCTGGCACTAAGAAATTTTTGTACACTACTAAAAGTTAAATAACATTTTAAGCAAAGCTCACCATGGTTTACAATTATTATTTTTTTTAAATAGCACTGCAAGTGATCTCAGTTGAAAACCTGATAAAAATTGACATAACTTTGTTTTTCAGTCCTTTTTCATTAAGTATTTAGATTGCAAAAAACAAAAAGGTCAGAGATGCATCTTTATGGCTTTAGATGGCTTAAAGCGTACCTCCATTGATCCACTTAAAAACCTCATTCAAGTTTCTAATTAGAATTGAAAATAATTGTTCTATATTGATTATTGTAAAACAGCAAATGTGGACCCTCAGTGTCAGGGCTCGTTCACTCGAACGTGTGAAGCCCATGCTGTGGACCGCAAATTGCGGTCTGCAATGCACGGGCACTGTCCGTGGGGCAGGCGCATGGGGATCAAAAACCCATTCCCTTGAATGGGTCCGCGATCCTTCTGTTCCGCAAAAAGATAGAGCAAGTTCTATCTTTTTGCGGTGTGCAATACGGAAACGGGCATCGCCCTCATACAACTGATTTGGCTTAGGGCTACTCCTAAGAAAGTTATGTAAGTGGTTGAAAGGATTTGGGCCTTTCTGGACCTCTACGACCACCTTGGTTTGATGTCACTGACGTCAGGAGAGATGTTTCTCAGTTGGCAATAACAGACACGCACACAGGCAATCACTGAGAAACACTCTGATTTTATTATGCTATTGCTTGGGCTCATATAGGCAGCAGAAAAGTTTGCACAACAACAGCGTTAAACCAATCATAAAATGATAAACATTGACGCCCATACAGATACTACTGGAACATCCCTTTTATGGGTATGTAATACGTCACATATAAGAACGTACACAGTTGTGCCGAATGACCCTGAGTGAATTAGAACATTTGCTCTAATTCTGGGAGATTCCCAGAATCTGTCCTGAGACAGATAAGTGAACCTAACTCACAGGGAAGGGGGATGTGAAGTGCGTAGGTGAGATATTATAACAATTCTGTACATCATAGAGAAGACAACATGGAGTCACATTTGCCTTCAATCCCCTCTAAGAACCAAATTTCTTAGATAATATGGTTCTTACCCTTGCCCTTTTCCCTGTATACCGCCAGATATTTTCTATATCCTTCATGTCAGTTGTCTTCGGGATTAGGCAGCAGAGTCTCATAAAATGACATATTTGATACTCCTTTCATTATCAGTTTCCGTACACATGGTATGATACATGTTGCAACTATTGCTATTACTATAATAATTATCAGGATAATAATTCCCAACTGTACAAGTGCCTGTTTCCAGGTAGTGAACCAGCCAAAATACTGATCCCAAGGGTTATCGATACCTGAGTTTCTTTTGAGCTCGATTGATAAATCCTCGAGTTTCTTTATTGCCAGTGTGACCTTACTATTAGGGCCGGTGTTGTTGGGTATGAACGTGCAGCATGATGAGGGTCCATCAATACCGTACAGACACCACCTCTTTCTGCAAGTATCATATAGAGTACCATGCGGTTTTGAAATGTCATAATGGAATCCTCCTGTAGCTGTTCTGCTACACCCTGTAACGCATCCCTGGTGCAGTTTACAAACCTTTGTTGATTATAGTAAATATAGTTGATCCAGTCTACATTTTTGTTGATTGTTATGTTGGGAATTATGGATTCAAATCCTGCTGCCACCTGACCTCTGGCCTTGAATTCTTCAGGGACCCCTCTTGCATCAATATATACGTGCGGGTCGAAGCTACCTTTTGGGAGGGCGCGACGGTTGCGTATATGTGTGTTGGAGTCTTTTTCATTTTCAGTGAAGATGTGTATGTTCATGATGGCTTTAGCAAGGGCACATTCACCTTTCCAGGAACCCTCTATCTAGATCTATCTTTCCATCCCCACAGATCCAATATACATCTCCAATCGAGTATACTTGATTCTGTGTGAGGGCGGTATCTGTTTCACTGTAAGTTGCACAGTACCCTTCAGTGAAATTACCCAGGGATCTTCCTTGATCTCCCCCTCTGTGGCAGATATAGTTACCAGGATAGATATGTATACCTGCACCAGGGCGGGAGTTTTTATGAGGAGTGGGTATTTTTGCTTCCATTCTTCACATGCAGACTGGTTACTAGATTAATTTGAGAATAATTGCAAAAAACATTCCTCAACACTAGAGGGCAATATTAAGGGCACAGTACCTAGGTGAGGCTTAGCTGTCCCACATATATAACAATTACTTTTATTTACTGAAGCAGCGCTGTACTTCATCCATTCTAACCATAGGTTGGCATCAGAGAACCCAGTTTCTTCTGCAAGAGCCTCCTCATATGTTGGGTCAGATATTGCTCTCATATTGTTAAAAGTTAAGATACAGGGTTTGAGGGGGTTTGTTTGTTTCTGAGGGCATGTCCATTCTTATAGGGGTTGCCGCATCTCGTGGAAGGACTGCACTTCATTATGCTGCATAAACAGAAGGAGTAAGTGGCAACGTGAGTACTGGAGGAATTGTACCAGAAGGTAGTGATTCCACCTTTCTGTGTTATAGCAACTTCAGCTTTGTTATCCTCCGGCAGAGTCATTAGGATCGTCAGTAATCCCACAGTCCAAGTGGACCGTCTGTGTCATCTTCCAGAATTGAAGGAGTGCATCCTGGTGGAGGTCAGAGCTGTCTGCTCCCGTTAGTACCTCACATTGTCCTTTTTCGAGGTCAGAGCTGTCTGCTCCCGTTAGTACCTTACTTTGTCCTTTTTCGAGGTCAGGACTGTCTGTCCCCGTTATTACCTCCTTTTGGGGTGCCTCCTTTAGCAGTTTCACTCTGGTGGCGTGGAACCAAGTAGGTGCTTCTTCTGTAAGTACAGCAGTGCGGGTCGCGGCTACCACTGTAGTCGGTGGTCCGTAGGTGAAATCTCCTGCAAATTTTCCTTTCTTTAATTTTTTTATCAGCACGATATCTCCCACTCGGAATGGGTGAGTTGGTTCCTGTGGAAGACAAGGAGACTTACAAGCAACTTTTTTACTTAATTTCACTTAGGGCTTTAATCAATCTGGTTACATTGGTGCTTGGGTTGTTCCTCAAACATGTGATACACCTGCCCACATAATCTGACACTAACTGTTTAATGCCTGTAATATAGAAATTCTGTGCTAGCAGCATGTGTTGTTTGAATGCTGTTGTGTCCTACTCCATGATAATGTGCAATGAACAGAGAGGAGCTGTGCTGTGGTATGCATGTTTCCCTCTCTTTGCAGAATAATCCTGTCCTAGGATTCTTCTGCAAGATTGGATAACACCAATCGGCCATTTCATCGTCAGTAGCTGAGGACTGGAGATCCACAAGCATCTGAGTTAACTCAAGTGAAGGAGGTACTAATTTCACCATCTGCAATGTGGCCGGGGCCATCAGTGCAGCCTTCTTGGCCTCCACGTCTGCCAGGCCATTGCCTTGGGACACATGATCTTTACCACCAGTATGCGCCCTGCAGTGGACAATTGCAATCTGTCAGGGAAATCTTATGGCTTCTAAAAGTTTTATGACAAGTTGTGAATGTGAGACGTGCTTACCATCAGCTGCAATGAATCGTCTCCTTTGCTAAATGACCCCGTGGTCCCAGACCACTTCATGTGCATACCTGCTGTCAGTGTAAATGGTGACTGGCTTGCCTTCATGTAGTATGCATGCTCTCGTGAGTGCAATTAATTCTGCTGCTTGTGCAGATTGGTATGTGATGGGTCTGGCTTCCAGGACAATATGTGTAGCATAACAATAGCATAACCTGCATGATAAGTGTTGTCATTTGGTCTGCTGCAGGATCCATCAACAAAAACATCAGGAGCCCCTTCTACTGGTACAGATTGTAAATCAGAGCGGGTGATTGTCTCATGTTGTATGGCGTGTATACAATCATGTGCCTCTGTCAAGTGATCCTCAGGTCCTTTAAGTCCTAATAGGGCATTCAAGATAGGTGCTGGACCTGAGGTGTGTGTTGCGTATTTGATTTGGAGGGAGGGATTGCTGAGGAGTAGAATCTCCCATCCAGACAGTCTTTGTGCGGACAAGTGCTGTGTGTGTATGCCTTTGAGAAGGCCTACTACATCATGTGTGATGTACAGGATAGTCTCATGTCCCATTGTGAGTGGCGTTGCAAGCTCAACCATCACAGCACAGGCTGCAAGAGATCTCAGACAGGCCGGCATTCCTTGGACGGATGCCAGAACCACCTTTGAGAAAAAAGCACAAGGACGTAACTTGCCTCCGTGATACTATGTCTGCACACCCGCCATGGTTTTACAATTTTGTCGAGCATATACGTAGAATGTGAGTTTGTAGTCAGGGAGGCCTGAACCTGGACTTGTCATTAAAAGAACATTTCAAATAATCAAATACATTAAACATTTCCTCAGACCACCTGATGAGATCTGGCATGTCTGCCAGAGTGGCTTGTCTCATTTTACATTGTCATAGTACGGTAGGAGCAATCAGGAATCCATTGTCTGCAGTAGTTTATCACACCAAGGAAAGATAACATTTCTTTCTTGGTGTGCGGGGTGACCAGGCCCGCAATCAGACTGGACTCTTTCTGTGCTGATTCTCCTTTCTCCCTTTGTGAGAACAAAGCCCAAGTATTCAACTTGCTTTTTACACCATTGCATTTTCTTGCGTGACACCTTGTGTCCACATTCAGACAACCATTTCAACAAAGATAAACCATCTGTTACATTGGCCTCCTCTGACATACTACACAATAACAAATAATCCACGTATTGCAAGAGCATAGAACCCTGGGGCGCGTGCCAGTGTTTTAAACTGGCTTGGAGGACAATGCTGTACACTACAGGTTAATCAGCATATCCCTGGTGCATCCTGCACCAGGTGAGTTTACATCCCTCAAAGGAAAAAGCAAAATTAGTCTGGTCCACTTATCAACCGGAATAGAGAAGAAAGCATTTTTCAAGTCTATCACGCTGAAACAGACAGCTTCTACAGTAGATGGCTGAGACCAACCGAGAAATGTGTCAGCTGTCTACTCACGGTTTTCCTAAACGTTTGCAACTATGTGTGTGGGTCTGAATCTTTCTGATCTCAAAGCATCCCGCTACCTCCTTCTCATATAAATGTTTCTCAAAGTCTTGTATTTTGTCTGAGGTCCATGAGAAAATGCGCTGCTTTACAATCAACATGAGATTAGGAAGGAGAATTTGGCTGTCAGTTTTTTTGCAGCCTTCAGTTTCTGGTTGGGAGGGGGAAACTCACACTTAGATTTTCCTCCACCCACAGTAAAAAAAATGCATCAAATGACAGAGTGATAATATTACAGGGAGATATGTTCTTACACTCACCACCAGAACAATAGCTCTCACACAAACAGATTAATCTTAACACTCTATGTATCTTATACTCTAAATATAGGTATGCGTCAAACCAAGGTAGGTCAGTCTCCTGGAGACTGTTCTCTTACATGTACTTCTGGTACAAAAAAAATCTCTGTCGACAGTTAGATAAAGTAAATAGACCTCCCGGAGAATCTATGGTGTGTCCCTGACACACAACAACTTACGGAATGGATCATGTGATCCTATGATGTGTCACTGACACAAAACAAATCTCCCGTGCCGGCCTTATTCATGAAAGTACTCCAAGTACTCATTATAAACTCCCGAAGTTTATTTTTAAGGCATAACAATGTATCCCGGATACATAATAAAAACTCACGGGTAGAGATGTGGCCAGTGCCCTCGTACCCGGCAGTGGACAAAAGGGATGTCTCTCTTACCGGACACGAGGATGGCCTTCTCTATCCCGGAACGGAGCCCCCAACTGAAAGGATTTTGGCCGTTTTTCTGGACCTCTACGACCACCTTGGTTTGATGTCACTGACATCAGGAGAGATGTTTCTCAGTTGGCAATAACAGAAACGCACACAGGCAATCACTGAGAAACACTCTGATTTGATTATGCTATTGCTTGGCCTCATATAGGCAGCAGAAAAGTTTGCATAACAACAGCGTTAAACCAATCATAAAATGATAAACATTGACGCCCATACAGATACTACTGGAACATCCCTTTTATGGGTATGTAATACGTCACATATAAGAACGTACACAGTTTTGCCGAATGACCCTGAGTGAATTAGAACATTTGCTCTAATTCTGGGAGATTCCCAGAATCTGTCCTGAGACAGATAAGTGAACCTAACTCACAGGGAAGGGGGATGTGAAGTGCGTAGGTGAGATATTATAACAATTCTGTACATCATAGAGAAGACAAGATGGAGTCACATTTGCCTTCAGTGGTCATCTTGGTTTTTACCTTTTTTAAGGCTACTTTTACACTTGCGTTTGGAGCGGATCCATCTGGTGTCTGTACAGACGGATCCGCTCCTATAATGCAAAAGCTTGCATCCGTTCAGAACGGATCCGTCTGCATAACTGTTTTTTTCAGATCTGAACGGAGCGCGTTTGAACGCGCTGTAAAACGCTCAAGTGTGAACCCAGCCTAAATGCCTTGAAAAGGCTAGCCATAGGCTGGGGACAGATTACAATCTGCACTGACCCTTTCAAAGATCAAAGCTGGAGAAAGCACATTATCTATGGGCATGGAGGACTGCAGGTAGAAAGCAAAGAAGACACAGGAGTCTAGAGTGGAGTAGGCACAGCTACTAACAATCTGGCACCCGTGCCTACTGGAAAGAAGCAAGGAGATGAGAGCAGGGGAGTGGGTAGGTTACCGTGGGCACGGATTGCCAGCATTACACTTATTAAGTCCACTGACCTCCAGGCTATGCTCTCCGGTCATTTTAAAATGAGAGATTAGGAGGAGGCTCGAATTACTACAGCAACTTCTCACCTCTTCGATGAGAGAGATGAAGATGTAGCTAAAAGAACTTAAATATGTTACCGAACAAGTTGTCTGTAGAAAAAGCTTGCTACCTAGTAAAGTCCTGTAATCATAGCACTACTGACACTGATTCAAGCTAGTATTGTGAGCTAGCAAACCTCTTGACAAAGTGACCAGGGCGTGTTTTCTATTCACCCACATCAATAACATGGCAGACATTTTCTGGTTAGCAAGTAAGAAAGAAGAAGACAAGACAAATGACTGACCTTAAACAGTTTGGTAACATGGAGATATTGGCCACGCTGCAGCTGTCGCACCCCAGTATTGCAGTGGGATCACAGTGTAGCAGTGCTAGCATAGAAATGAATGGGGTTGCTGTGCAACTTGCACATTTGCTGCAGTCAAGGCCCCAGGATTGCAAAGAAATCAAGCATGTGGGTCGCAATGCTACCCCATTCATTTCTAGACTAGCACCGTTACACTGTGATATCTGACCGCCATGTCCAAGATCGCCATGTAGCTAAACCCTAAAGGAAAAAACTTCACATATAGTAGTAGTTAGTGTACATGAGAATCTAAGGATTTGTCCACATTTGTGTTGTCCCTGTAGCAATTTCAGCCATCTTTGATGGAAAAAGATAGAAGCCACAATCCAGACGTGAACAGGCTGAGCACTGTGAAGCTGTCACGGCCATGCCCATGACCGTGACTCCTTTACCGCATGCGGTTGTCTGCGGTTTTGTATGGGCATTCAACCACGGGTGAGGGCCGCTTGTCTGTGGCCTCACTTGTGGTTGCCGCGGACAACCAGTGTTGTTTTTAGCAGCAGAGCAGCCTGAGCGTCGCTAGGTAGCTTGCTGCCCTGGCATGCGGTCACACCTAGCAACCCTTTGTTAGGTGTGTGTGTTGTGTGCACTGTGTTGTATGTCATTGTGTGCACTTTCCCCTTTAAGTGGTGTTTTCCCTTCCCTGGTGATGGAAGGGTTAATCTCCTTCCTAGTGTGTGTGCACTGGGTGTGTCCGTTTGTGGGTGTGGCTGCCTGGGCTATAAAGCCTCAGTTGAGACAGACTTCTGCGGGGTACTCCAGCCTTGTAAGCTGGAGGAACTCTCCTGGTCTTTTCCATCTGCCAGTGTGGGCCACCCTTGTGATCATAAATTGTCATACATTATGTTATGTTATGATCAGTTGGTTTGTTCCTGTGTATATTTGTGCAGCTATGGATCTGGGTTCCTGTGTGTGGTTGTGTGTTTGCTGGGTTCATTGAATCTTGTCTGGACTTCAGCTTGTCTGCACAGGGATCCAGTCAGCAAGGCTGTGGCAGGTAAGTGGAGTTAGTTCACATTACCTGCCATATCCATAGTACTGTTTGTGTTTCCCAACAGCTTGGCCGTTGAGACTCCTGCTCCTCCGTGCCTAGGAGGAGTGGGGCGTCTTACTCTGACTCCTAGCGCAGGGACCGGACGGAGGGTGAGTTAGGGATCCGAGGTTCCTGCGCATGGGTCCTCCTACCTTTAAGGTCGACCCATGCTGTTAGGAGTTAGGGTCAGGGTAGGGACGCTGTTAGGAGGTGACCTGCTCCCTATCCTGTTCTGCTGGCCGAGTAGGCCATAACATGACCTGGCTCTACACGGCTGAGGATTTCCCCCATCCTCAGCCGTGACAGTATGATCACAATGGCTCCTCACGTGGTGCTCCCTCGAAAGAGGGTAAAGCATGCACCGCTATCTACGGATGGGGTGCATGCGCGTTCTCCGGAGGGAGAGCGTTATGGGGCTTTCACCATTTACGGCGCGGTGAGTGGCATTCCCCGCCATTCCTTGCTCACCGTTGTCCGTGTTGGTGTCCCCTTTGTTTGTCTTTCCCCTCCCCCCCCCTCCCATTGTTTTCTAAGCCTCACCAACCTTCCCCTTTGTTGTTGGGAGGGGCTTTGAGGGGTGGGAGTATGCATTCCCTCGAAAGAGGGTGAAGCATGTACCGCCGTCTGCGAAGGGGTACATGCGCGCTCTTCGGAGGGAGAGCGTTCTGGGGGTTTTGCCTCTGACGGCGCGGTGAGTGGCGTTTCCCCGCCATCCCTTCACCGTTGCCTCGTGTGGCGTCCCCCTGATTTTACTACACGTGGTGTGTGTCTGGTATGCGGTATGCATACCTTCGAAAGAGGGTGCAGCATGCAGTGCCATATCCTTGTGGCCTGCATGCGCGTTCTCCGGAGGGAGAGCGTTCCTGGGGGTTCTCCGTTAACGGCACGGTTGGTGGCTTATTCCCCGCCACCTTACCTTCCGTGTCCGTGTTGGGGATCCCTCGTCCCTCTCCATGTTCCCATCTCTGGTCGTTTGCTGGCAGCACTCCGTAGGTGGTCCGGCTGCTTGCTGGTTAGGAGTGTCTGCTGGCAGCGACTGGAGTGGGGACGTGAGTGGAGAGTCCCCTCGTCCATCTCTCAGTGGTTCTTTTCTCTTTGTTGCTGGTGCGGGCTGCAGTCCTCGTCGGACTGGCTAGTGTGAGCCGGGAGAGGATGCAGCTGACAGCGACCCCTTTTTAGAACCGGCACTGAGAGTGGACGTCCCCTTCTCCTATCCCCTTGTCTGAGTCCCTCACGTGTCTTTTTTTGGTGGGGGGGCTTTGAGGGGTGGGAGTGTCACGGCCATGCCCATGACCGTGACTCCTTTACCGCATGCGGTTGTCTGCGGTTTTGTATGGGCATTCAACCACGGGTGAGGGCCGCTTGTCTGTGGCCTCACTTGTGGTTGCCGCGGACAACCAGTGTTGTTTTTAGCAGCAGAGCAGCCTGAGCGTCGCTAGGTAGCTTGCTGCCCTGGCATGCGGTCACACCTAGCAACCCTTTGTTAGGTGTGTGTGTTGTGTGCACTGTGTTGTATGTCATTGTGTGCACTTTCCCCTTTAAGTGGTGTTTTCCCTTCCCTGGTGATGGAAGGGTTAATCTCCTTCCTAGTGTGTGTGCACTGGGTGTGTCCGTTTGTGGGTGTGGCTGCCTGGGCTATAAAGCCTCAGTTGAGACAGACTTCTGCGGGGTACTCCAGCCTTGTAAGCTGGAGGAACTCTCCTGGTCTTTTCCATCTGCCAGTGTGGGCCACCCTTGTGATCATAAATTGTCATACATTATGTTATGTTATGATCAGTTGGTTTGTTCCTGTGTATATTTGTGCAGCTATGGATCTGGGTTCCTGTGTGTGGTTGTGTGTTTGCTGGGTTCATTGAATCTTGTCTGGACTTCAGCTTGTCTGCACAGGGATCCAGTCAGCAAGGCTGTGGCAGGTAAGTGGAGTTAGTTCACATTACCTGCCATATCCATAGTACTGTTTGTGTTTCCCAACAGCTTGGCCGTTGAGACTCCTGCTCCTCCGTGCCTAGGAGGAGTGGGGCGTCTTACTCTGACTCCTAGCGCAGGGACCGGACGGAGGGTGAGTTAGGGATCCGAGGTTCCTGCGCATGGGTCCTCCTACCTTTAAGGTCGACCCATGCTGTTAGGAGTTAGGGTCAGGGTAGGGACGCTGTTAGGAGGTGACCTGCTCCCTATCCTGTTCTGCTGGCCGAGTAGGCCATAACATGACCTGGCTCTACACGGCTGAGGATTTCCCCCATCCTCAGCCGTGACAAAAGCACACATTAAACTCTGAAAATGATAGGAAAAATGTAAAAGTACCTGGAAATAAAAAGGATACAGTATAATTTAACATTACATTTTCCAGGACGTCCCTCCATGACAGCACCCACTGGAGGATGTCCTATTGGACCTCTGTAGGGACAGGAAGCGAGAGAGGTTAAAAGGCCCCTCCCCACCCCTCATACCAGTGTTCTTCCTGTCCCTACAGGGATAGGAGCAGAGAGGAAGTTTCCCTGCTTTTTTAGTGGGGAGCGATATGGGCCGAGGCTGGTCGGGGGGCTTATGCCTCTCCTCTTCAGCCTCAGATGGGGCCCAAAGCTAGCACCTCTCTGGGAAGAGGTCCCCTAGCATTCCCGGTACCTGTATCCTGAAGCCGCGGTATGGGGACGCTGTTGCCGCTTCTCCTGCGGGAGCTCTGGGCACAGTATCGACTCCGGCGCTTCTCTGATGACGCGACGCGTCACGTCCCACGTGACCGGAAGTGACGCGAGGAAGCCGGAAGCCGGAGCCACTGGCGTCGCGCATCCATGCGGAGGCCTCGGGCTGGGGCCTCGCATGGGGGGGTCGATTCTCCTGGGATGAGTCCCCCAGAAGAGGAGGCGGAGCCGAGCGGTATCGAGGGGGGCCGGACGGTAAGTCCATTTAAAAAAGAGTGATGTATCCTGCATGCAGCACACATCATGGAAGGCCAGGTATCTGCAAAGCTAGATGCCACTGCAGACCCCCTCGTCCAGGGAAATGTAAGTGAGGTCCTACACAGTTAGGGTTTCTCTGACAGGCCCAGTTTCTATATCTCTCTCTCCCCCTTCTGTTAAGGTGGAAAGAGAACCAGGTCACAAACCGCATGGTGACTCCAAGAAAAGACCAAAGAAATGCGGGACCTGCGCCAAGAAGCTGGCGGAGTCATACAAGAAGGCCCTATGCACTGATTGTTTGGCAAAAATTTTAAAGGAGGAGCAACCATCCTTTCTGGCAGAATTAAGGGCAATAGTGAGGGAGGAGATACAGGCGGCAGGAACAAGTCAGCCCCCGTCCCTTCCAGTCCCCTCTTCTCTGCCGGTCCCCTCTTCCCCACCGGCGAAACGTTCTAGAGTACAGGTGGATTCCGACTCAGAGGAAGAACCAACGTACTATTCAGACGAATTGGAAGACGATCAGACCCCTTCCTTATCAGAGGAACCTAGGAGATTCCGGTTTTCGACTGAAGATCTAGACCCTCTCCTGACAGCTGTTAGACAAACAATGGCGGTGGAGGAGGAGGAGCAGACGCGCACTATACAGGATGAGATGTTTGGCGGTCTAAGAGCGAAGAAAAGGAAACTCTTTCCCGTCAACGCCAACCTGACTGACCTAATTAAAGATGAATGGGAAGAGGGTGACAAGAAGCTTTATGTTCCACGTGAATTCAAAAGCAGGTTGATCTTTAACCCAGAAGAAACAAAACTCTGGGACGAGATACCTAAAGTGGATATTCAGGTGGCCAAGGTGGTGAAGAAGACTTCCATTCCCTTTGTAGATTCCTCACAGCTAAAGGATCCTATGGATCGTAAGGTGGATGGGCTTTTAAAGAAAGCTTGGGAGTCTTCTGCTACCTCTATAAATACAAATATTGCGGCTACCTCAGTGTCCCGGGCCATGTGTGTATGGCTGGATCAACTAGAAAATCATCTTAGGATGAGGACATCCAGAGAAGATATTCTAGATTCCTTACCGTTATTAAAAATGGCGGCTTCTTTCATGGCGGATGCCTCGGCAGAATCAATTAGGTTTGCGGCGAGGAACGATGCGCTCACAAATACTGCAAGACGGGCCCTCTGGCTCAAATCTTGGACAGGGGACATTGCATCAAAGAATAAGCTCTGTGCAATCCCCTTTACTGGGTCCTATCTTTTTGGTCAGGTCCTGGACTCCATCCTAGAAAGTGCGGCCGACAAAAAGAAGGGCTTCCCAGAGGAAAAAGTAAAAAAACCTCAGCCCTTTCGGAAACCCTCCAAACAGTTTCCAACCTTTCAGAGGGGGAAAGGTAAAACGGGGAGATGGAGCTACCCCAAAGGAGGTAGAGGAAGGGGTTTCTTGTTTAACCCTTCTTCCAACACAGACAAACAATGACGCCAGGCCAGTCGGGGGCAGACTCAGTTTGTTCTGGGAGGCCTGGACTCGGGTCTCTCAGAATTACTGGATTCTCAGTACAATCCGAGAGGGAGTGAAAATAGAGTTCCGCAATCCACCCCCGTGGAGATTCCTGATAACAAATTTTCAGTCCACAGAACAAAAGAATCAGTTATGTCTCGACATAAGAAAACTGTTAAAACTAAAAGCAATAATACAGGTCCCAGTGGAACAAAAAGGCCGGGGTCATTATTCAAGACTTTTTCAGGTAAAAAAGCCGGACGGCTCGTTCAGGACAATTATCAATCTGAAGTCCCTAAACAGATCTGTAGCCTACCACAAATTCAAAATGGAATCTATAAAGTCATCAATCCCCCTGATATCAGTAGGAGATCTCTTATGCACAATGGATTTAAAGGATGCATATTATCACATCCCAGTACATCCACTCCACCAGCAGTACCTCAGGTTCGCAATCAACCAGGGGGGCACGATTCTCCATTATCAGTTCCAGTGCCTACCCTTCGGAATATCCTCGGCTCCTCGGATTTTCACAAAGGTGATTACAGAAATAGTGGCATACCTGAGACAGCAGCAAATAAGGATCATCCCGTATCTAGACGATTTCCTTCTAATCGCAGAGACAAAGCAAGGTCTTCTAGACAATGTCCAACAGACCCTGGCCCTCTTCAAGGACTTAGGTTGGATAATAAATTATGCCAAGTCGGACCTAGTTCCGAGTACCAGAAAACAGTTCTTGGGTGTCATCTTAGACTCGGTGAGTCAGCATTCCTTCCTTCCGCTACTAAAACAGGAAAGGATAGTGGAAAAGATAAGAGCCTTTCAGAGAAGAAGGGACCATACCCTAAGAGAATCCATGCAGGTTCTCGGTTTAATGACATCTTGCATATCGGTCATTCCATGGGCTCAGTACCATTCCAGACTACTACAGAGCTCAATTCTGAGTGCTTGGGACAAAAACCATCAGTCCTTAAACTCAAAAATAATCCTGTCAAGTCAAAGTCTAGATTCTCTATCTTGGTGGACCAACCCCAAAAACCTAAGGAAGGGGGTCGCCTGGAATCTTTCTCCGTTGATAGTAGTTACTACAGATGCAAGCCAGTGGGGCTGGGGGGCCCATCTAAGAGATCAATTCCTTCAGGGGAAATGGTCAGATCTCGACAGTCGCAGATCCTCGAATTTCAGAGAGCTGAAAGCTGTTTGGGAGACCCTGAAGAGGGCAGAACAAACACTCTCCGGCCACCACATCAAGATCCTATCGGACAACGTGACGACGGTTTGCTACCTGAAACGTCAGGGAGGAACCAGGAACCCTCATCTTCAGGGACTATCAGACCAAATATTTGGTTGGGCAGAGGGAAAAGTGCTCTCAGTTTCAGCAGTCCATCTAAGAGGAGTAGAAAACTCCACTGCCGACTTCCTAAGCAGACACACGCTCAACCCGGGAGAATGGTCTTTAAACAAGGAAGTGTTTCAGCAGATCTGTCATCAGTGGGGACTCCCGCAAGTAGACCTCTTTGCGGCAAGAGAAAACACCAAATTAAACAAATATTTTTCTCTGAATCCAAGGGACAACCCGCTGGGGGTAGACGCCCTGTCCCAGGTTTGGGATATGGATCTGGGGTACGCCTTCCCTCCATTCCCCCTGATTCCGGCGGTCCTAAAAAAGCTGAGGTCAAGCTCAATGACTCTCATTCTGATAGCTCCGGCATGGCCGAAGAGGGCCTGGTTTCCGTTGCTGAAGGAGATGGTAATAGGAGATCCGTTACCCCTTCCGAGAAGGAAGGACCTTCTCCTACAGGGACCCCTGGAACATCCAGACCTCGACAAACTGCAGTTAACAGCCTGGATCCTGAAAGGCAGATCCTAAGGAAAAAGGGTCTGTCAGAGAAGGTAATCTCTACCCTACAACAAAGCCGCAAACCTGTAACCTCAGCGATATATTTAAAAATTTGGAAAAAATTTACCTCATGGCTGTCACAAACACATCCTGGGGTTTCTGACCCATCTATAGGTTACATTCTGGATTTCCTGCAGTTGGGATTTGATTTGGGTTTAAAACCCAGTACCCTCAAGGTCCAGATTTCAGCTTTGAGTTGTTTTCTGGACACCCCCTTAGCTGAGCACAGATGGATAAAAAGATTTATTAAATCTACTTCCAGAATGAGACCTACTATTAGGCAGACGGTACCACCTTGGGATCTTAATATAGTCTTAGAAAGTCTATGTAATCCCCCGTTTGAACCGATTGAGCAGCTATCTGATAGATTACTCTCTCTAAAAACCATCTTTTTGCTAGCAATTACCACAGCACGTAGAATAGGGGAGATTCAGGCCCTTTCTATCAGAGAACCATATCTAAAAGTGTTGGACGACCGGATTATTTTAAAATTAGATCCGTCCTTTCTACCAAAGGTTGTCTCTTCGTTCCATAGAAATCAGGAAATAA
Source organism: Bufo bufo (assembly GCF_905171765.1). Classification (NCBI taxonomy): domain Eukaryota; kingdom Metazoa; phylum Chordata; class Amphibia; order Anura; family Bufonidae; genus Bufo; species Bufo bufo. The sequence continues at coordinate 199,914,766 of NC_053393.1, forward strand.
TCCTACCTTCCTTTTGTACCTCTCCCAAAAATGTGCAGGAAGAAAAGTTCCATTGTCTGGACGTAAGGAGATCCGTATTAGCCTATCTACAAAAAACGGATTCGTGGAGAAAATCTTCAAATCTTTTTATCTTGTTCGGAGGAAGGAACAAGGGCAATAAGGCCTCAAAACAAACTTTAGCTCGTTGGATCAGAGAAGCAGTTCAACAAGCCTACGTGATAAAAGGACTACCTTGTCCATTGTCCATTAAAGCCCATTCCACCAGAGCGGTGGCAACCTCTTGGGCAGAGAAGGCAGAAGCCTCAATTGAACAAATTTGCAGGGCCGCTACTTGGTCCAGTTTCACTACCTTTGTTAGGCACTATAGACTGGACTCTCTTACCAACCAGGACCTAGGCTTTGGCCGTAAGGTTCTTCAGGCAGTGGTCCCCCCCTAATTATTAAGCTGGTAGTTCTCCAGTGGGTGCTGTCATGGAGGGACGTCCTGGAAATTAAGATTTAGTCTTACCGGTAAACGGTTTTCCAGGAGTCCGACATGACAGCACCCGTTAATACCCCCCCTTTGTTTTTGGATTTTTGTTTCTGGGATCCATGCATATATACATTATATATATATTTATACTTGTATACAGAATTTCCAATGTGAGGTTAACATGGAGGTTCAAATAAAACAGTTTGGATCCTATCTGGTGTAGTAATTTGGAAAAACACTGGTATGAGGGGTGGGGAGGGGCCTTTTAACCTCTCTCGCTTCCTGTCCCTACAGAGGTCCAATAGGACATCCTCCAGTGGGTGCTGTCATGTCGGACTCCTGGAAAACCGTTTACCGGTAAGACTAAATCTTAATTTCAAACTCCATTATCAATCAATCATGCTGTAATAGTGGTCATGTAATATGATGTGAGCACTAGAAGTTCTGGAGTTATTATTATTATTATTATTATTATTACTACTATATGTGTTACAATTTCTGAGGTAATATAATTTTTTTAGGTAATATAATTTTAAAAATGTTAAGAGTAAATGTACCTGTAAATGTACATCTTTACATGATATATATCAATTAAATACAAATATATGAATACATATCACGCCAAATTCTCATCAGGAGGATCCCGAGTTCCTGAAGGGCTGGGAGGCATTCTTAACAGAAAGCTCTCTTTGCATGCAGGCATATCTACTAGAATATGAAAAAAGAGCACTAAATAAAGTTTCAATACGATTGGAAAAAGAAATTAATGCTATACAGATATTTCGCTCACATACAGAATTCACAAATCAGGAAGTGAACTCCAGAAAAATATAGAATATTTACAAAGTGAGGTCAAAGAAAGGAAACATCGGAAATATAATAGGGACAAAAGAGATTTTGAAACAGGATAGATTATTGTTAAAAACACCCATATAAACTATCGAAATAACTACGCGAAAAATCGTACTGAGTATACCGACATCTCGGAGTCTGAAGTGTCAGAGTCGGAGGGTAGTACCTCCATCTATAAACCAGGGAATAGACGTAGGGGAAAGAATAGATATAATCCTATACAGAGAAAAAATAGATATAATCCTAACGAGAACCCAAAATGTTCAAATACCATATTTACAAATCAGGGTGGGATGCAATGTGGAGGGGATGGGCAGCTACCATCTCAGTCGCTGCCCTCCTGTCCACAGCCATCCCAGACCTCCAGTGGGGGGCAAATTGGAACCACAACCCAAACAATTATGCCACATTTTTTAGTACCTGGGATACAGCTGAGGGACAGGGACAAATGGGGATACCGACAGGGGACATAACTGCTGACCAACAACAAAACAAGGAAATGCAGATCATCAATCTAACTAGTGTGATTTTAACACCAGAACATGAAACCCTATTGTATAAGGGTTTATCCTTTACACCAGGGTAATGGACAATGACTTATCAATCATTTAATTCCACAAAGAGTAAGTTCACACTCTCCTTAGGCTGGGTTCACAAGAGCGTGTCCGGATTAGTTCCGGATGCGTCCCGGTGTGTTGCGGCAAACCCGCGCGAGTAGGAATGCAATTGCAGTCAGTTTTGACTGCGATTGCGTTCCGATGTTCAGTTTTTATCGTGCGTGTGCAATGTGTTTTGCACGCGCGTGATAAAAAACCGACTGTGGTACCCAGACCCGAACTTCTTCACAGAAGTTCAGGTTTGGGTTCAGTGTTGTGTAGATGTTATTATTTTCCCTTATAACATGGTTACGCGAACAAACGGAGAAGGTGAGTTAATTTTTTTTATTTTTTTTAACCCTCAACTGATCACTTACTATGCATTCTGTTTTCAGAATGCTGTTATTTTCCCTTATAACCATGTTATAAGGGAAAATAATACAGTGAATAGACTGTCACCTAGCAACCATGCGTGAAAATCGCACAGCATCCGCACTTGCTTGCGGATGCTTGCGATTTTCACGCAACCCCATTCACTTCTATGGGGCCTGCGTTGCGTGAAAAACGCAGAATATAGAGCATGCTGCGATTTTCACGCAACGCACAAGTGACGCGTGAAAATCACCGCTCATCTGAACAGCCCCATAGAAATGAATGGGTCAGGATTCAGTGCGGGTGCAATACGTTCACCTACTGCATTGCACCCGCGCGGATTACTCGCCCGTGTGAACGCAGCCTTACATAGATTGCATAGAGGTATTATGGTGCCATATATCAAAGGCAGTATACACAATAAATAAAGACACCTGATGTATTGTGCAGCTGGATTCCTTCACAAATGTAATGAAAAATTTCCAGTGAACCCTATTCATTTATCACATATTTACTGGAAGTACGTGTGAGGTCTATAACTTTTAGGGCACAACTACACTGCAACATTTGTCGCGCGACATTTTGTTGCACCAATGTCGCGCAACAATTTTTATAATGATAGTCTATGGTATCGCACTGCGACATGCGACATGCTGCCACTGCGAAGCGACAGTCGTAGGAAAAATCAATTTCGAATGGATTTTTTGCGACTGTCGCGTCGCAGCATGTCGCAAAAAACTTGATGCAAACAATAAGTCATTTTCTGAATACACATTCACTTTTTCGACCCTGCAATATGTAGAAAGAACATGCTTTGGTTCAAATTGTTCTAAAGCTGCCCTTCATTGTTGATGAGCTTAATTGTCTGCCTTGTCTGTGTTTAAGGCTAAGTCTACATGACAACATTTGTCGCGTGACATTTTGTCGCACCAATGTCGCGCGACAATTTTTATAATGATAGTCTATAGTGTCGCACTGTGGCATGCGACATGCTGCGACTGTGACGCAACAGTCGCAGAAAAATCAATTTCAAATAGACCATAGACTATCATTATAAAAATTGTTGCGCGACATTGGTGCGACAAAATGTCACGCGACAAATGTTGTCATGTAGACTTAGCCTTAAACACAGACAAGGCAGACAATTAAGCTCATCAACAATGAAGGGCAGCTTTAGAACAATTTGAACCAAAGCATGTTCTTTCTACATATTGCAGGGTCGAAAAAGTGAATGTGTATTCAGAAAATGACTTATTGTTTGCTTCAAGTTTTTTTATGTTAAACATATTTATAAAGAATTTTAGGTGGTGTTAGGTGATGTTCTTTTTAATTTTGCATTTAACTATTTATAGAAATCATAAAATTCTGCTGTTTTCGCACCGGTCACTAAGCCTAATAATAGCCAACACTTTTTTTTATAGGTAGAGGTAATTACAGACAGGATTAGAATAACAGAGATCATCTATATATAGATAACACAGTTGGTGATATCAGAGCTAATCTACCCGGCTGCATCCCTAATGTGGTCACGATTCTGCCTGATGAAGGGCTTATATTAGCCCGAAACGTTGCTTCTGGTGTACCACTGTGCCCGGCTGAAATAATATGAAATAAAATTCACTAAGCATCATAACTGCTGTCGGAGTGCTGTCTAAATCTATACGACGTATACAGTTCTTGTGGTGGAGCTAAGACATAAACCCGGACGTGCACCCAATTCTGCCAGGTTAAGGAAGAGTGCTGTGGTCAAACAGATTTGAAACTATAGAGCTTATCTACCCATCATGATCTCTGCACAGGTCACAGAGCATGCCCAGAAAACTCTCCCATAGAATACAGTGAGGTCCCCTCCTGTCCATTGTGTCTATGGCCCATGGTGGCTGTTGTAAAGCCTATCTCTAAATGCTGTTAACAACAACTCAGGCAACATGGCAACTCCAAAATTATGTTCATTAACTAGAATAAAACATCTACAATCTCATAATAAAAACAGATAAAATCGATAAAAGGGCATCTGGTTTTAACTAGCAGAAAAAATTATAGAAAAAACATTCCCTACAGTATGTCAAAAAAACATAAAATCACCAATCAGCTAGTTGTGCAGTCTTATATGATAATGAGATATTGCTCAATTAAGTTTGAATTGAAGGAATGCTCTCAATCTGGCCCAAACGGCTTCATTATGTTATGTCTATTACATAACTTATAGAGCAGCATCAACTCCATTAAAACGGACATACTGCTTGGTAGTGCTAATTCTGCTGATTAAAATCAAACCTGTATTGTGAAAATTGGCTGTGCTGTTTCCAAGAAAAAAATATCCAATTCTTTAGTGCAGAAAAAGATGTAGTCAGCACTGGAAAGTCGAGGAGCTAAAGTGCCTAAAGGGATAAGACCATCATTTGCATAAAAGTAATAGTATTTTTTCTTGGGAATGTCACAACCAATTTACATGACAGTTATTTTTTTAATCAGCAGGATCAACCCTACCAGACAGTATGCCTGGGTTAACAGGGTTTATCCTGCCGACACATGCTTTTTAAGGTGCGGTGCTTGATACAGGGAAGTTCAGTCACAGGTTATATTTATAACAATGGTGATAAGCTGATGTAGTCACCTCACTGGTCTACCCATAGTTTGAGCTGTGTTTTTACATTTTGTTTGCCTATGTTTGTCACAATTAACCACAGCATTAAGATATTTATGTTTTAGTCTAATGAATGTTGTGTAACATAAAACTCCAGTACATTTCTTGGAAGGATACATTGAAATAAGTCAACCATAACTTATGTAAACTCATATGCTGACAATTACTATTCGCTGTAAGTAAGGATATATTTTTTGTGTTTATTTGTTTGACTTTGTTCATCTTCACAAACATTTTAAACATTTCTGGAAGACAGCTGAAATGAAAAAGTGAAATAACTTTTTTTCGCTAAAATATACTTATGCAAATCTGTGCATCTTAATAGTTACCAATGCCAAACAAGCCTTGTAAAGCATGAAACTTCGTTCATACTCCCTTCTGTCTGTCCCCTGCTTCTTCCTAACTTTCACTTGTGTATCATCTCTTGCTGGAGATGTGGATGGTCAGGACTGGAGCCAATAGTCTTAGCCAGGAGTAGAACAACAGGTACCAGGTGAAAAATCAAAAGGGTGAAGCAGGAGGATATCAAGGAATAAGGCTGGTGTCATGGTCAGGATAAATCAGGAGTCAAGATCAGAGTAAGGGTCCATTCACACATCCGTGTGTGTTTTGAGGATCCACGGATCCGCATATCCACAAAATACGGCCACCGACAATGTGCGTTCCGCATTTTGCGGGTCACACATCGCCGGCACTATAATAGTGCAATTGCACATCGTGCGGCCCCATAGAAATGAATGGGTCCGCAATTCTGTTCCGCAAAATGCGGAACAGAATTGCGGACGTGTGAATGGACCCTAACAATGCAGAGGAAGAGGAGCCAGGCTATATACCTAAGGCCTCAGGCACAAGGCCACTGTGCGGCCGTTCCTTGCATTGGGGACCGTTCCCCCGGGCAGAGATTGGGGAAGGCGTTCATGCATAGTAATAAACCTGAGCTTGTACTAGGCCAACAGGTGGCAGCACTAAACTGTAATATAGTGATTTCTGTATAGAATAATGGAGGAAATTCCATTATTCTATATAAATTGCAGTCTGATGATTGCAAGTTGGGGTTCAATTAGGGAACTCAGAAAAAAAGAAGTAAAAAAAGAGTTTTAAAAAACATAAAAAATATAAAAATCGAAATAAACAATAAAAAAAACATCATGGACATCGCTGCATGTTAAAACGCCCATACTATCAAAATCTTAAAAAAAATATCCCAAATGGTTAATGGCGTAACAAACAAACAATAAAAATTGCAGATTCGCTGTCTTTTTATCACTTTACTTCCACCAAAAATTGAATTAAATGTGATGAAAAAGTCATACACACCCCAAAATGGTATTATCAAAAACTACAGATTGTCCTGCAAAATATGAGCCCTCGCACATCTCTGTAGACATAACTATAAAAAGTTATGGAGGTCAGAATACGGCAATTACAAGAATATTTTTTTAACTATATATATATACGTGGTATTGCCGTAATCATACTGACCTGGACAATGAATAACACAAGTTTTACTGCATAGTGAATGCCATGAAAACAAAACCCGTAAACCCCATGGAGGAATATTTTTTTTTTTTTCAAATTCCAAATTCCAAATTTTCCTGCTTCTCACTACATTGTATGCAATATTAAATGGTGGCATTAGAAAGTAAAACTTGTCCCCGCAAAATCAAGCCACATTCGGCTATGTGAACGGAAAAATAAAAAAGTTAGGGCTGCATGAAGCCAGGGAGTGAAAAACAAAACTGCAAAACGAAAAATCGCTGAATCAGGACCAAGCAGAACAAAATAAGAGATCCAGTGGGAATAGTGGTGTAGATTTCCTTAAAATTAAACACTAGAAAATTACTGCCTGAATGGAACGTAAAAAACAAAATAATAAACTTTATTGTTTTATTCATTAAAAACGGAGACTCAAAACACAAATGTGTCAGGCTAAGGTATATCCCCAAGGTGTGGGGAAGAGATATACAAATTAAACTAAACTTGCGTCTCCAATCCCTAACTGTATTAATAGGGTATAGGAAAGTAATATCTCTGAACCCTATTAAAGCTTAGTAACACCGTCAATGTGCACATCAGTGTTAGGGCTCGTTCACATGACCTTATGTCTTTTTCAGTGTTTTGCGGGCCGTTTTTCCCGGATCCGTTTTCTTCATTTTTTTTTTCAGTAGTGTTTCCGGTTCCGTTCTGTTTTTCCGTTCCGTTTTTCCATATGGCATATACAGTATACAGTAATTACATATTAAAAAATGGTCTGAGCATAACATTTTCAATAGATGGTTTCGCAAAAACGGAATGGATACGGCCACATACGGAGTACATTCCGTATATATGCTCCATTTTTTTTGCGGACCCATTGACTTGAATGGAGCCACGGCAATAATAGGACATGTTCTGTCTTTCGATGGAACGGAAAAACTGAAATATGGAAACAGAATGCATATGGAGTACATTCCGTTTTTTTTGCGGAACCATTGAAATTAATGGTTACATATACGGACCGTATACGGAACGCAAAAAACGGCCCGTATACGGAACGCAAAAAACATTCGTGTGAACGGTCCCTTACTCTGGAATCTGGACATCCACACCTCCTCAATCACAAGGTAGTTATACTGTCCAGTATCCTATATCCTTGTAGGATACTGGACAGTATACCTACCGTACCTTTTGATTGAGGTGTGGATGTCCAGATTCCAGAGTAATACTGATGTGGACATTGACAGTGTTACTAAGCTTTAATAGGGTTCAGAGATATTACTTTCCTATACCCTATTAATACATTTAGGGATAGGAGACGCAAGTTTAATTTGTATATCTCTTCCCCGCACCTTGGGGATATACCTTAGCCTGACACATTTGAGTTTTTGAGTCTTTGACTCCGTTTTTAATGAATAGAACAATAAAGTTTATTATTTTGTTTTAATGTTCGAATCAGGCAATAATTTTCTAGTGTTTGACTGGTGCTCATATCATCAATTTAATACCTAATCACTTAATCCGTCTTAATCTGTTTCAGTCGCATCGGAATGGCTTTTATTTGTCTAAACATTTTAAGAATTATTGGAGATTGAGAATCTACACAACTCACACTAGTTTGTTAAATTCAAGGGCTTAAATATTCCATGTCCAGCACGATGAGGCCGTGTCCGCATATAACACTTGACACATGACTAACATAATTAAAATGATGAAAGACAGAATAGAGTTACTTATGCAGAGCACCGCACACTGTGTCAGGGCAGTAGATTGGAACAGCCTTGTTTACGCATGCAGAATATAATTTCTCCCTCTGTAGACTTTTGGCTTCCTGGTGAAATTTTAGACAATTTGTTGAAACTATTTTGACATATGCTTACAGAAAGGAAAATGCTAATTTGCTTTGGGGGAAATTCAGCATCATATAAAATAACTTTAATGCTTCCTGCATTCATTTGAATGAAGTATGACTGTATTTACTGCCTATTTTATATGCAGTATATCTTCTTTTTTTTTTGCCCAAATATGAAAGGGTCTCTCTCCAGCAAATGATTTATCATGTAGGCAAAGTTAATACAAGGTACTTACTAATGTTTTTCATTTTTCCATCACATTATACATAGTAAGGCCTCTTGCACACGACCGTCTGTATTTTGCGGCCCGCAAAAAATGAATCCGCAAAAAAAAGTGATGACATCCGCGCAGGGCCAGTTTTAGACAAAATGTGGCCCTGGACAAAATCAAAATAATGTAATAATGTGCTAAAAACACAGTCCGACGTCCAACACTCGACACCCCCGCCGATCAGCTGTTTGAGCAGATGGCCCGTGCTGTCCACTGCTGCTGTCCCATAGACATACAGCAGTGAGCAGGAAGAGAGAAAGGAGACGGCACGTGCGCGCAGAGCATGCTGTCTCCTAAAACAGCTGATCGGTAGGGGTGCCGGGTGCCCCTACAGTACCCTAGTAGTAATAATGTAACCATAATGCTCCCAGTGGCTTTAATGTCCCCCTGTAGTGCTCCCCACTAGTTCCAATATATAATGCTCCCCCCCATAGTGCCAGTATATATATAATGTACCCCGTAGTGCCAGTATATAATGCTCCTACATTCCTCCCCAGTAGTGCATGGTATATATGTAATGATCTACTTCCCCCCTTCCCTGGTGCCCCCAGCTGTGCGGACATTTAGTATATATATATAAAAAAAAAAAAACATTTCACTCCCATTTTCTTTTCAGATTTTTTTTTTAAATATGGCTTGTGTTGCTGTGTCCTGAAGCATGTGGTCCCAATGACATCACCACTCCTGCTGCGGGTCTTACATGATCACGTTATCATGCAAGACCTAGCGCAGTAGATCGCATAGATGTTGCTCTGTTCTAATGCCTCACAGGCTTGAGGCCTAGCAGCCTGAGTCTTGTGAAGTAGGACGGCCATGAGTACGCCCCCTACCCTTTATGGGTAGCAAAGTAGCTCCCTAGGTGGATGACTGCCCTCCCCTATCCATTGTCCTGACCCTAATTCAGAGCACATTACCGCAGGAGGTATAACAGTAGAGGACTACAACTCCCAGCATGTCTAAGCCGTTATTATGTGATATCAGACTACATTATAAAGAAAGAATAAGAGGAGAGGTCTACAACTCCCAACATATCCAGGGTGCTGTAATGTACCCTGATATTGCGTAACAGGAGGTATAAGAGTAGAGGACTACAACTCCCAGCACTTCACTGGAACTTGCATTGAATCCTTCACTTCTTCCCATGCATCGCTGCATCACGGCAGGTCCTACAGCTCCAGTAGATGAGTGTTTTGCCGGTGTCTGGAGCTGTTAGTTTGCAGAGTAGCACTGTGGTAACGACTTGTGTTATGTGTACAGGAAGGGGGCCTTACACCACATTGTAAAGTGTAGATTTTCAGCTGTCCGCCCGTCCGCCTCCAGGGATGTTCAGCTGAACAGCAGCACTGAAGCAGGGGCCCCTTAGACCATGGGGGCCCTGGGCAATTGCCCAGTTTGCCCCCCCCCCCCCCCCTAACGCCGGCCCTGCATCTGTGTGCATTCCGTATTTTGCAGAACGGAACAGCTGGCCCTTCATAGAACAGTCCTATCCTTGTCCGTAATGCGGACAATACACTCACCTAAAGAATTATTAGGAACACCATACTAATACGCTGTTGGACCCCCTTTTGCCTTCAGAACTGCCTTAATTCTACGTGGCATTGATTCAACAAGGTGCTGATATGGGCCAACATTCTTTAGAAATGTTGGCCCATATTGATAGGATAGCATCTTGCAGTTGATGGAGATTTGAGAGATGCACATCCAGGGCACGAAGCTCCCGTTCCACCACATCTCAAAGATGCTCTATTGGGTTGAGATCTGGTGACTGTGGGGGCCATTTTAGTACAGTGAACTCATTGTCATGTTCAAGAAACCAATTTGAAATGATTCGAGCTTTGTGACATGGTGCATTATCCTGCTGGAAGTAGCCATCAGAGGATGGATACATGTTCTCATTCTGTTTACGCCAAATTCGGACACTACCATTTGAATGTCTCAACAGAAATCGAGACTCATCAGACCAGGCAACATTTTTCCAGTCCTCAACAGTCCAATTTTGGTGAGCTCGTGCAAATTGTAGCGTCTTTTTCCTATTTGTAGTGGAGATGAGTGGTACCCGGTGGGGTCTTCTGCTGTTGTAGCCCATCCGCCTCAAGGTTGTGCGTGTTGTGGCTTCACAAATGCTTTGCTGCATACCTCGGTTGTAATGAGTGGTTATTTCAGTCAACGTTGCTCTTCTATCAGCTTGAATCAGTCGGCCCATTCTCCTCTGACCTCTAGCATCCACAAGGCATTTTTGCCCACAGGACTGCCGCATACTGGATGTTTTTCCCTTTTCACACCATTCTTTGTAAACCCTAGAAATGGTTGTGCGTGAAAATCCCAGTAACTGAGCAGATTGTGAAATACTCAGACCGGCCCGTCTGGCACCAACAACCATGCCACGCTCAAAATTGCTCAAATCTCTTTTCTTTCCCATTCTGACATTCAGTTTGGAGTTCAGGAGATTGTCTTGACCAGGACCACCCCCCTAAATGCATTGAAGCAACTGCCATGTGATTGGTTGACTAGATAATTGCATTAATAAGAAATAGAACAGGTGTTCCTAATAATTCTTTAGGTTAGTGTAATAGGACATATTCTACTTTTTTGCAGAACGGAAATACTGATACGGAATGCACGCGGAGTACCTTCCGTTTTTTTTTGCGGACCCATTGAAATGAATGGTTTCATATACGGTCCGCAAAAAAAAGGAATGGACATGGAATGAAAATACCTTCGTGTGCAAGAGGCCTAAAATAGTAACATAGTCTATAAGGCTGAAAAAAGACATCTGTCCAACTAGTTCAGCCTGTTATCCTGCAAGTTTATCCAGAGGAAGGCAAAAAAATAACTGTGAGGTAGAAGCCCATTTTCCTCACTTTAGGGGAAAAACATTCCTTCCCGACTCCATCTCTAGTAGCCATAGCCTGTAAAATTATTACATAGCTTAACTGTGATCTGCTCTCTGCATTGAGCTGCTTCAAGAGCCCCCCCCCCCCCCCCCCCCCCCATCTGCTCTGAGTGACACCTGTAGTGGTCTCCTGCTCGGATGCAATAGCTGTCACTCAGAGCAGAAGGAAGAAGTTGTGAAGCAGCTTAGTGTAGACTGAGAGCACGTCACAGTAAAACCCTGTCCTATGCCTTTGGAAGAGCAAAATTTGGCAGAATAAAAGTTTATATTCACAATACTCCTGGTAAGAAAAGTGTCCCAAAAAGTATGTTTGTCTTGCTTTCCCCATCTCCCACCTAGTACTTCCAGCAGTTTAGCATGGTGGAAAGTGCGGACGGCCTTCCTATAAGGATGACACATAGAGAAGGCACAGATTCATGTTTTTGTTCTTGTAATACTAATTGAGTTGTTGCCAGGTGTAGTATTGTTAATGTTTCTAATAATAATATTTATCATCATCAACATATTTTATGTTAATAAATAATATTATTTTAAGCTAATGACAGTAAATGCCCTAGGCCTATGTCTTGGCCAAGGACACAAGCAAATAGCAGCTTGGCATCCTCTTCTACTTTTATAATCTATAAAGGAATGTGAGGACAGATTTCCTGTCCTTCAGCTGGTATGACGCATACTACACATGTATTAAATGTAGGCTTAATGTAAAATGTAAATGAGGTGAATGTAAAATAATCTATCTATCTATCTATCTATCTATCTATCTATCTATCTATCTATCTATCTATCTATCAAATTGCAGAAACCAAAAGCACGGACACCGGCCATGTGCGTTCTGGATTTTGCGGACCGCATATGGCCGACACTATGATAGAAATGCCTTTTCTTGTCCGTGGCTGCGGACAAGAATAGGACATGTTCTATTTTTTCGGGGCTGCGGAACGGTAGTGCGGATGCGGACAGCACATGGTGTGCTGTCCGCATCTTGTGCAGCCCAATTGAATATTAATGAGTTCACACCCGTTCCGCAAAACAGAACAGATGCGAACCTATTTTGCAGACTTGTGAATGGAACCTTAAAGGGGCAGGGTGCTGTGGATGATTCTGTTAAGGGAGCAGAGTGCTGTGGAGGTCAGGTAGGGTGGCCATTCAGGCCATCCTCAAAAGACGGACTTCAAAAACCCCATACCCAGGTCCCGCTAAGCCACGCACCTGATCCGATTATGCCACGCCCCCTGTCACTCCACAGCCGACAGGGATTGAAGAAATGAAGGTAAAAATCAACTTCTGTCAGCTGCAGAGGTGGGAGGGAGGGTGACTTTCTCCCTGCAGCTCACGCTCAGACAGCACAGTGCCACTGCCTGAAAGTGAGCTGTTTGAAAGGACATCCCTGTGTCTGTCCAGGCCCTGCGCCGGACGGACGACAGGGAGTCTAAAAGCCAGACTGTCCGGCCTAAAACCAGAGCTCTGGCCACCCTATGGGCAGGTTGCTTTGGGAGGTCACAGTTGAAGGGGACTGTCCGCTATGGAGGTCAGTGTTAAGGGGCAGATTGCTGTAGAGGCCACTGTTAAGGGGGCGGGGTGTTGTGAAAATCAATGTTAAGGAGGTGGGGTACTGTGGAGGTCACTAATAAAGGGGCGGCATTGTGGAGGTCATTGTTAAAGGGGCAGGTTGCTGTGGAGGTCACTGTTAGGGGGCAGAATGCTGTGGAGGTCACTGTTAAAGGGGCAGGCGCTGTGGAGGTCTCTGTTAAAGGGGCAGGGAATGGTGGAGGTCACAGCTAAGGGGACGGTCCGCTATGGAGGCCAGTGTTAAGGGGCGGGGTGTTGTAGAGGTCACTGTTAAGGGGGCGGGTTATTGTGGAAATGACTTTAACGAGACAGGGTACTGTGGAGGTCACTAATAAAGGACTGCCACGGTGGACGTCACTGTTAAAGGGGAGGGTTCTGTGGATGTTACTGTTAAGGGGGAAGGCTGCTGTGGAGGTCACTGTTAAAGGGCAGGAACTGTTGAGGTCACTATTAAGGGAGGAGGGGACTGTGGAGGCCACTATTAAAGGTGCAGTGAGGTACTGTGAGGTCACTGTTAAAGGGCAGTCACTATGGAGGTCTCTGTTAAGGGGGTAGGGAATGGTGGAGGTCATTTAAGGGGACTGTAACCTATGGTCAGTGTTAAAAGGTCGGGTGCTGTAGAGGTCACTGTTAAGGGGAGGGCCCCTGTTGAGGTCACTGTCAAGGGAGTGGGGTGCTCTGGAACTCATTGTTAAATAGGCAGGCTGCTGTGAAGGTCAAAGTTAAGGGGGTGAGCTGCTGTGGGGGTCCCATTTTAAAGAGACGGGGGACTGTGGGGGGGTCGGTGTTAAGGGGTGGGGGGCTATGGAGGTCACTGTAAAGGGGGTGGGGTACTGTAGATGTCACTGTTATAGTGGATACTGTCAACACACGCAAACATTAAATGAAATAGATTAAGTATACCCATGCAAAGCCGGGTCCTTCTGCTAGTCCTTAATATAAGTAATCTTGCCTGAGCAGGTGTTACAGCCATCATAGATATGCTTTGCAATAGCCACATGGACCATAGGAACATGGGAGTTTCTAGACATGCTCTGTAACCTGTGCAGATGTCCATGTGCAGGGAGGGGGGATGAGTTGAGCTGTGACTATCACCAACTGTGAATAGTGGCATCTGTGTTATCTGTATATCGGTGTTATCGTTCATTGTAATCCTGTCTGAGATCATAAGAGATGATTGCTGAAAAGTGATCTCTACAGAACAGAAAATGTCCGCCTATTATTAAGCTTAGCGGCCAGAGCCAAAACTACAAGATTTCAGGATTTTTTTTCAATATAGACAGTGAAAGGTTTAAACATCAAAATTCTTAAAAAATAGATACTAACTTGATGAAACAACACCCTTTCAGCAATTGGCGAGAGTGCAGCTACCTAAGACATAGTTTCCCTTCAAATTATGGTGAAGATGTCACAATGCAGAAATGATAAAGGACATATTACTCAGCTGCTAGGAGACAGGGCTTATTCATATTCTTTATACAGTCCTGATCAAAAGTTTAAGACCACTTGAAAAATGGCAAAGAATCATATTTAGCATGGCTGGATCTTAGCAAGGTTCCAAGTAGAGCTTCAACATGCAACAAGAAGAAATGGGAGTGAGACAAAACATTTTTTGAGCATTCAATTTAATGAAAACAACGAATAAACTGAAACAGGCTGTTTTTCAGCTGATCAAAAGTTTAGGACCACATGCCTTTAAAAGGCCAAATCTGTGCAAAGATGTGGATTCATTGTCATTTTCTGTCAGGTAGTCACATGTTGTGATGGCAAAGGCAAAAAAACTTTCCCTTTTTGAACGTGGTCAGGTTGTTGAACTGTATAAGCAGGGTCTCTTACAGTGCGCCATCGCTGCTGAGGTGGGACGCAGTAATACAGTCATTTGGAATTTCTTAAATTCTTAAATGATCCTGAGGGTTATGGAACAAAAAAGTCAAGTGGAAGACCCAATAAAATGTCATCAGCACTGAGCCGGAGGATCCAATTGGCTGTCTGTCAAGACACTGAATGATCCTCGACCCAAATTAAGGCCCTTACTGGTGCTGACTGCAGCCCCATAACCATCAGACGGCATCTGAGACTGAAGGGCTTCAAAAACAAAAAACGTCTTCAAAGACCTCGTCTCCTTGAACGCCACAGAACTGCTTGTTTGGACTTTGCAAGAGAGCACCAAACATGGGACATTCAAAGGTGGAAGAAAGTTTTATTCTCTGATGAGAAAAAATGTAACCGTGATGGTCCTGATGTTTTTCAACGTTACTGGCATGACAAGCAGATCCCACCTGAGATGTTTTCTACGCGCCACAGTGGAGGTGGCGCCATAATGGTCTGGGGTGCTTTTTCCTTCTGTGGAACAATGGAGCTTCAGGAAGTGCAGGGGCGTCAAACGGCCGCTGGCTATGTCCAGATGTTGCAGAGAGCATTCCTCATGACTGAGGGCCCTCGTCTGTTTGGTAACGACTGGGTTTTTCAACAGGACAACGCTACAGTACACAATGCCCGCAGGACAAGGGACTTCTTCCAGGAGAATAACATCACTCTTTTGGCCCATCCTGCGTGTTCCCCTGATCTAAATCCAATTGAGAACCTTTGGGGATGGATGGCAAGGGAAGTTTACAAAAATGGACAACAGTTCCAGACAGTAGATGGCCTTTGTGCGGCCATCTTCACCACTTGGAGAAATGTTCCCACTCACCTCATGGAAACGCTTGCATCAAGCATGCCGAAACAAATTTTTGAAGTGAGCTACTGATTAGGCTACTTTCACACCTGCGTTCGGGTGTCCGCTTGTGAGCTCCGTTTAAAGGGGCTCACAAGCGGCCCCGAACGCATCCGTCCTGCCCATATGCATTCTGAGTGGACGCGGATCCGCTCAGAATGCATCAGTCCGGCAGCGTTCAGCCTCCGCTCCGCTCAGCAAGCGGAAACCTGAACGCTGCTTGCAGCGTTCGGGTGTCCGCCTGGCCGTGCGGAGGCAAGCTGATCCGTCCAGACTTACAATGTAAGTCAATGGGGACGGATCCATTTGAAGATGACACCATATGGCTCAATCTTCAAACGGATCCGTCCCCCATTGACTTGACGGATCCGTTCAGGCTACTTTCAAACTTAGAAATTTTTTTCAACTATAATGCAGACGGATCCGTTCTGAACGGATCCAAACGTCTGCATTATAGGAGCGGATCCGTCTGAGCAGACATCAGACGGACCCGCTCTGAACGGTAGTGTGAAAGTAGCCTTACTGAGTTCATGTTTGGAAGTTGGATTTCTGTTTTGGGGGGGTTTAGTTTTTTTTTGGAGGTGTGGTCCTAAACTTTTGATCAGCTGAAAAACAGCCAGTTTCAGTTTATTCGTTGTTTTCATTAAATTGAATTCTCAAAAAATGTTTTATCTCACTCCCATTTCTTCTTGTTGCATGTTGAAGCTCTACTTGGAACCTTGTTAAGATCCAGAAATGCTAAATATGATTTTTTTCCATTTTTCAAGTGGTCTTAAACTTTTGATCAGGTCTGTATGTTCTTAGCCAGACTGATGAACACAGCAGTCATATCACAGACCAGGACCCTGAGAGTCCCAACCTGTGCAGCACACTGTGAGAGAAGAAGGGTAGGCCATCTCAGCCATTAGGTCTCCATAAGATGAAACATATTTGATAAGCATTGAACAGGTTTAGATTGTCTGTGTAATTTAAAAGGGTTGTTTCAAAATACAAACATCCCTTATCCCTAGGATAAGGAGCGATTATCTAATCTAGGAACCTCACTGATAATCAGAAGGGGGTTCTGAATTTCTTGTATGAATAAAGCATTGGTCGACTATGCTCCCTACCATTCAAATCATTCTCTTTGAGACTGGGGATTACCAGGTACGGTGCTCAGGTTTTTCTGGCAGCACCATAAAGAATGAATCGAACAGCATGTGCGACCACTGCTTCACTCATTTGTGGAACTTGGGATCACTTTTGGTCTCAGCATTCAGAAACCCACCTGTAATATCTTAGTATGTCCCTTTTCAATAACATGATCTATGAGGGGCTGACAGTGTGGGGGCATTCAATGTGTGCAAGGCTAATATTGTGAGTGATGGTCTTATGCTTTAGGGAATTTTGTGTATGAAGAGCTTAAACTGTGGGAAATCAGTATATAAAGTAATGATACTGTAGAAGCTCAGTGAATCCTCGAGCGACGGATACTGTGGGATTATTTAGTGTATGACAATTGCACAATGTATCAGGATGATGCTATGGAAGTATTAAAGGCTATGTACACCTTCAGGGGGCAGTTTTTGTATGATTGCATTTTACAAATTTTTGGGCTAAAGTAATTTTTTACATTGGTCTTTATTAAAAATATTTAGCCATTCTGTCACAAAGGCAATCATAGTTTAAGTTTCACTTTGTGCTGGTCATCTAATAACCCTTCTCCCAAAATAATAAAAGATCATAAACACTTATGTAAGCCATATTCTTATCAGTTAGATAATATTTGAGCTATAATCAGTGCTTATAATGTCAGAGATCAGAGATAAGGAGCCATCAGCTAAGCTGCCTGACAGAACAGAATGAAAATAGACAGCAGGCTACTAGAGAAAAGGAGAGAGAAAATGAAAAGGTTCAGCATTTTTAATAAAGACCAATTGAAAAAAGATATCTCAAAATGAGTACAATGCAATAATAAAACAAATACCCCCAAAGGTTTCGTAGCCTTTAATTGTAAGAGGGAGAATTTGATATGTGAGGAGCAAACACTGTGGGGTGATTGAATGTATGAAGGGTGATACTGTGGGGAGTCAGTGTATAGGAAGCTGATACTGTGAGGTAATTAAGTGTATGAGGGGACTGGCATTGTGGGAAAGAGTATTGTATTGAGGTGTACTGAATTGTGCTATGTGGTCCTACATGGGTGTTGCTCTATCTTACATATTTATGGATATTCACCTTTGGGTTACATCAGTGGGTGTGGAACCACTTTGTCAACCAGCAGATTTGACATAGGGCTACAGTATATTCTGGCAGTTTCCTGGTTTTCACCTTTTAACCCCTATACAGGAATCTGGACTTTCCTGCAGGGCTGCTACCTCCTGCAGTAATCTCCATGTTATTGGCTGCTGACTGGAGATGAGTGAAATTCGTTTTAGGTCCGATTCATCAAATTTTTCAACAAATTCGATTTGTGGCTGAATCGATTATACAAAAATCAAGTGTTCTAATTGGCCTTTTTTTTATCTCTTGTTGTTCTTTCACTTTTTTATGTTTTTATACATTTTTTCTCCCCCCCTCCTTCCCCTTTAGAAATGCGTAAACACAGGGTTGATGGTGTTAAAAACAGTGTTTTTTTATGTTGTTTTTTTTTGGGGGGGGGGGGGGGGCAACTGGTGTTTGAACACACATGGTCTTATCAGAAAAAAAACGATGGTTTGTTACGACCAAGGATCCAAAAATTCTTAATGGGGGCAGAATACCTACCTATATTTATACACACACAAGTTTAAATTGTCAAAAGAAACAGTGACTTGTTCTGAAGCTGAAAAGGGTAAAGTGTGTAGGAGTAACAATGACAGCAATAGTAGCGACAGCTGAACTGGCTGCTGCTGTGGCTTCTGCTGATTGTGGTCGTGGAGATGGTGGGACATAGCTGATTTGCCAGTGAATGAAGAGGAGCATTGCTATCCAGTAATTGCTATCCAGTAATCATCAGATTGCTTTATTTTAATGATACACCTGTCTGTAGGTAAGCAAGCAAGAATACAGTTTGACATGCTCATCAGCATGCTCAAGGACCCAGTTATTTTCGGGTCCGCCCTCCATTGGGACGATTGGCCATCGTGGCCAGTTTCATCGTCATCATGTCATCATCACCAGCCTCTTATTCCTGCACAAGCGACTCTTCCGCCTCCTGCATCTACTCTTTCTCCTCCAGTGGTAGCTCCTCATCCTCCACTCCCTCCTCCATGGGACTTTCCTCAACAGCAATAGGATGGCCAGCAATATGCAGACATGGTTCTTATTCCTCCATCCCTTGTTGCATCAGTGTGAGCGTCTGCTCTAAGATAAATATCTGTGGGATTATAGCTGTTCATGCCGCAGTTGTCCCTACTGACAAATCTGGTGGCCTCTTTGAAGGACCTGAAGATATAATATGTGTCTCTGATGAGCTTCCACTGCCTGATCTCAAAACAACACAAGCTTCCTGCTAAGGTGGTCTGGTGCATAACAAAATAATTCACCCCTTTATGCTGCTCTTACAGATGCTCTACCATATGCAAGGTGGAATTCCAGCAAATTGGAAAGTTACAAATAGAGCAGTCCATTGGCAAACCTTTCTGTTGCTGCAAGTTCAGGAGAGAGTTCCTTGCCACATAAGAATGGCTGAAATGCAAGGACAGTCCTCCTGGACATGGTCAGCACCCTCTGCAAGCCATGGTACTTTTTTTTTTTTTTTAAGTATTACACCATTAAATTTATCATGTGAGCCATGCAATGGTCATATCTTATATCCCCAAATGCAGGGCAGCCACTGAGTTACTGCCATTGAAACTGACCACCTTGCCCAGTTGGAGCTGGCAGGGAGATAGCCAGCTTAATGCTTGCTGCTTGATGCACTTTACCAACTGATTGGCTATGTAAATACTCTTGCCGACACTCATCAGCTCTAATACAGCATGGTAACGCTTTACTTTACACATATGATAGCAGGGAGGCGGAGTGGGAGCAACTCTCTGGTGTGCACATTGCCGCCCATGCAACGGCATGTAACAATAAAAGGCAGAGATAGCTTTTTTTAGATAAATAATGGCAACTAAATATCTTCCAGTGAGGCTGAATGTACACTATAAGTTCCGTAAATGCAGCAGAATCCACTAAGTGGAACGGCAGTGACTGTGCTGCCAGCAACTTGGCCAGGGGGAAGTTCAACTGGCACATAATCGGATTGCTGGGCATGTAGATTTGTTTCCTAGAAACACATTTCGATATTGATGGCTGGCGATGGGGCAGAGTAGAAGTAGGAGTCTGAACGGTAGAAGCAGTAATTAATGATGACAATGACACTGCACTGCAAGTGTCTGGCTGCCTTAAAAAAGACCGGAAGAAGGAGGACATTCTTGTTGTGCTAGCTGGTGGTCACTTCTATTTTCCCACAGGATCTGATGATGCTGTAGTAGAGCTGTGATGCCTACGTTTGTGTTTGAACACCCACAACTTATTTTAATCCTGAAGATCTTGCACACAGCAATGCTTTTCTCTTCTAGCACTGTGGAAAATAGTGCCAGATGTTAGATAGTCACTCAGAGCTAGCAGCAGCCAAGCAGATCTGGCCCTGGCAGTTTATTTGGAGGTTCTGGCCATACGTTGTCTGTGCTCTTTGTCACTGATTCCCTGCTCTGTATTTGCCCAAGTTCCACTGTTGCTACCACTGCCCTTGTTGCCATAACAGTGGCTACAGTTGCTACTACTGCCACCACCACTACCAACACAGCTATAATAGAGCTTGAAAGTTTTTTGAATCCTTTAGAATTTTCTGTGTTTCTGCATACATCTTAGGAACGTACATTGCAGCAGAATTTTTTATACCCTTCTTCAGAACTTAGCCTCCACACAATCTTGTCTCTGAGTTCTACAGGCAGTTCTTTCCTCCTCACGGCTTATTTCTTGCTCTGATTTGCTTTGTCAGCTGTCAGACCTTATATAGATAATGTTTTGAAATCATGTCCAATCAGAGAGATGGGAAGCCCCCAGAGCTGAATTTTAAGTTTCTTAGCAAAGAGTCTGATTACTTATGTCCATTTAACTTAAAATTTTCCTTTTTATTAAATATGCAAACATTTTTCACATTTTGTTTTCACTTTCTCATTTTGGGAATTAAGTGGAGATTGTTGGAGAAAACCTTAATTATTTTTGTTTCAGCACAAGGCCACAACATAACAAATTGTGAAAAAAAATTAAGAGTCTGAAGACTTTCGGAATGCACAGTATTTTTACTCATTTCTTTCAGATTTATGGAAGAACATCAGAAATGTATGCCACAAGTAAATACACACTTATGATGAGGACAGTGCCACAGCAGTAGGGGCTGCAGCAGCAGAATCCATTGGATGCATTCCTGCGTTAGCCAAAACAGAAAAATATATTGTTACATTCAGATGGGAAGAACAATTAAAGCACATATCTCAACATATTATAGAGCAAGAGAAGCTGAACAGATTGATATATAGTTCTATGGGAAAAGATTCAGTAAAACTGACGTCCGAGACATACGGACGTCAGTGAGTGGCAGGAGATCTGTGAGACTGGCAATATGTGGTTTCATCTGACAGGTTTTCCTTGTGGATCAATAGGTGTATGTGTTGTTTCTGGTAATGGCCACATCCTATATGGCTAGATAGGACTCTAGGTATTCCTGCGTATGAAGTCACCTACCTTTGGGGTCTGTTCATACTAGTAGTCAGTCAGGATTTTGGTTAGGGTTTTCACTAGGAGGTGTCCATTTTCCATCCCTAGTTCTCAGGCCTGACTCCCTGTTTCTCCCTTCTCTCCTATACTCGGTGTGGCGTTTCCCTCCCACACCGAAGTGTGACAATCAGTGACTGACAGCTATCTCTGTATAGATACTTACACAGAGAATGCTTCTAATCACTGATAACACCTCCATATGTACAGCTATCAGTAACTGAAAGCTATCTCTGTATACACACTTACACAGAGAACAGTATTCATCCCCTCGGGTACAGCTATCAGTGACTGATAGCTGTCTCTGTATACACACTTACATAGGTAATGCCATCAATCACTGATAACATCTCACTGTGTTCAGCTATCAGTGACTGACACCTATCTTTGTATACGCACTTACACATAGAATGCTATCAATCACATAACACCTACTCTGTGTTCAGCTATCAGTGACTGACAGCTACCTCTGTATACATACTTACACAGTGAATGTTATTAATCACTGATAACACCTCCTTATGTACAGCTATCAGTGACTGAAAGCTATCTCTGTATACACACTTACACAGAGAACAGTATTAATCACTGATAACACATCCCCCGGGTACAGCTATCAGTGACTGACAGCTATCTCTGTATACACACTTGCACAGAGAATGCCATCAATCACTGATAATGTCTCCCTGTGTACAAATATCAGTGACTGACAGCTATCTATGTATACACACTTACACAGGGAATGCTATCAGTCACTGATAACACCTTCCCCTTATACAGCTATCAGTGACTGACACCTATCTTTGTATACACACTTACACAGAGAATGCTATCAATCACATAACACCTACTCTGTGGACAGCTATCAGTGACTGACATATATCTCTGTATACACACTTACACAGAGAATGCTATCAATCACTGATAACACCTTCCCATGTACAGCTATCAGTGACTGACACCTATCTCTGTATACATTCTTTCACACAGAATGCTATTAATCACTGATAACACCTCCCTGTGTACAGCTATTAGTGACTGACAGCTATCTTTGTATACACACTTACATAGAGAATGCTATCAATCACATAACACCTACTCTGTGTACAGCTATCAGTGACTGACAGCTATCTCTATATACACACTTACACAGAGAACACTATCAATCACTGATAACACCATCCCATGTACAGCTATCAGTGACTGACAGCTATATCTGTATACACACATACACAGAGAATGCTATCAATTACTGTTAACATTTCCCCCTTATACAGCTGTCAGTAACTGGAAACTATCTCTGTATACACACTTACACAGGGAATGCCATCAATCACTGATAACACCTCGTACACGAACAATGAAGTCAGAAATAGCAGAAATTGAAACATATAAATGACAAGTTTTGATAAATCTTTTCCTACCAAAACTGTATATCAATCTGCTCAGCTCCTCCTACTCTATAACATGCTGCCTGAAGATTACACTACATTTAGTGGTAACAGGTCTTTTGGAAAGAAGTGCTTGATTTTTAGTTGTTTTTTTTTTTTTTTTTTTACATATATTGCTAATTCATCACAAATATTCTAGCAGTGTATTATGGGAACCTGGTCTAGTGGTCTCAAGTCTGACCAGCCGTGCAAACCTTGCTCTAATGTGTAAACACAAACTTAGCCTCTCTGTATTCTGTTGAAGATATAATGTCTCCTCTATAAAGAACCAGGACTGCAGATATACTGTATAACAGGAAAGTGTGTACAATGGTTAGCTGCAGTTATATACACCCCCTGATTAACAAACACTGCCTGCCTGTACTATCTGTGTGTGATGAATCTCCAGTGTAGTTCTATGAGATGTAGCTTCAACCTGGTCTTCATGCCTCCTGCATATAACAGCTGGCAGGAGAGATAGAAAAAAAGAGAGAGATGACAGGGCACAGGGGGGAGACGGGCTCAAGCAGCATCACATAGGAGAACATGGAGGCCCTACTGTGTGAGGAGATAGCAGCTGTGTCACTGATCTGATATAGCTGCCATCAGAGGACTCCGAGCAGTGCAGTGTGGGGAGACTCTCCTCTCTCTGTCTTTGCAAAGTTAAGCATTATGGAAAATGTAGGATTTGTTAGAAAAACCATATCTGAGGAGAGAAGATGGCTGACAACACACAAATTACACATCAATTTAACCACCTCACGTGGATCCGTAAAAAACATATGGACGTCTAAATGGAGCCTTTCAGGGGGGTGATCAATGACAGGGGGGTGATCACCCCATATACACTCCCTGATCACCCCCCTGTCATTGATCACCCCCCTGTAAGGCTCCATTCAGACATTTTTTGGCCCAAGTTAGCGGAATTTTTTTATTTATTTTTTTCTTACAAAGTCTCATATTCCACTAACTTGTGTCAAAAAATAAAATCTCACATGAACTCACCCTACCCCTCACGGAATCCAAATGCGTAAAAATTTTTTTTTTTTTTTTTTTTTTTTTTTTTTTTAGGTTTTAAAAAGCTTTATTTTCAATTTAAGAAAATACAATATGAACAACACCAACAGTGGTGTAATATGGTACCGAGCACATACAGAGCATTTATGGTGTAGGCAGTGCAAGCATAAACCTGTAACAGTTACAGTTCAGAATGTAGGAAACACAGCCTAATTATTCTGTTTATCACAATCAGCAAATGGCAGAAAAAGAAAAGAAAAGAAAAAAGAAAAAACAAACCATGGTTCCATGTGGATGGACACTACCTTTTTTTATGGATGGGTGGGTTATAATATATATATAGATAATAATAATAATCCCGTGACCAGAAACTTTTGAAGTAGTAGGATTGAAGGTTGCAAGGGCAATTTAGTATGACCTATAGATTTTATATACTTAGGATTATGATTGGTTTATAGCGGCAGAAGGGAACCTGTATTGTGTCCAAGGTGACCATGTTTTCATAAATTTCAGGTGCGATCTTGATTCCCATGAAGCTAGCTCTTCAAATCGATGCATTTGATCGACCTTAAGCCTCCACTGTTCCATTGTGGGAACAGTTGTTTGTAGCCAATATTTGGGGATCAGTAAACGGGCTGCTAACAGGAGTTGCTTAAAAAGGTAGGAGGGAACTAAGGAAGTCTCTTTATCAAAAAGAGTAAGCAGCGCCCCATATGGAGAGATGGCCACATTTGAAGAGCAAATCTGGTTGCATAATTTGAAGATCTCTTTCCACCATTTGTTAATGGGAGTACATGACCACCATATATGAAGGAAGGTGCCTGGTTCTTCATGACACCTCCAGCATATATTAGAGGAGGGTCTGGCAAAGTGAGCTGATTTAATAGGCGTAATATACCATTGCGATAGTATCTTGTAGCCATTTTCTTGGGCTCTTACGCATCTAGATAATTTATGAGGGGTTTCAAATAATAAAGGCAGGGTTTGAAAAGGGATCTCTAGACCCGTCTCTTTCTCCCAGTGAAGGATAAAAGCCGGTTTGGAAATTAGGGGAGGGGATCTCAATTTATTATAGATAAGAGAGATAGGTTTTTTTGGTGGGTGCAAATTTATAATTAACGCTTCAAACCATGTAAGAGGTCGTTGGAGCTCACCTTTTGAGTTATTTTTTCGAATGAAGGTTTTAATAAGCGGAATAAGTGTAAGATCACAGGGTTGAGGTTTAAGTAATGATTTGATGGTGTCGGACGTGGGCAGTAAGCCTTGAGGCTCTAAAAGATATGATATAGGGACTGTTGAAGATCTGATTGAATTGGAGGAGGTGTTACGAGGTCCAGAAAAGGCTGAACCAAGAATGTCGCTAATCGTGGTCAAAGGGGAAGGGAAGGGGACTGAGCAATGTGACTGGTTCCACCATTTCCATGTTTCAATGGTGGCTTTAATTATTGGATATGACTGAAGGCTAGTGGAAGGAGGTAGGTCAGAGCCTAAGCATAAAGCTCTGGTTGGCATGCCAATGATGTTTTGTTCAAGGGCGACCCAAGATTTGTTTTTCGAGTTTCTCAACCAATCAATGACTCTAGTCATTGATATGGCTCTCCCATATAGTTCAGGATCTGGCAGGCCTATTCCACCTGTGGCTCTGGATCGAGATAGAAAGGAGTAGGAGAGTCTTGCTCTTCTGCCATTCCATATGAATGCACTGAATTTTTGTCTGAGGGCATTGTAATAAGATTTTGGGATAGGAATTGGTAGGACTTGCTGTAGATAAGTAAGGCGGGGAATGACTAGGGAGGAGAGAAGATTTTTCCTGCCAAACCAAGAAAGTGTCGGAGCTGATTTGTTGAGTTTTTCTAATGCATCAAATAGGGTGGACTTCATGGGAGTAAAGTTGAGAGAGAAGAGGTCAGAGATGTTTGGACTAATCTTTACACCTAAATAAGTTACAGTGGGAGATGACCAGTTGAATGGGGAGTCTACCATCAAGCAGCGTTTAAGTTGAGGAGATAGGCCCGTACTAATAATGATGGATTTGCTTTCATTGATCTTAAAGTCAGAGACTTCACTGTATTTCCTTAGATGCTCCTGGATTAGAGGAAGGGAGACCTTAGGGTTAGAGGTCATGATCATAACGTCGTCTGCAAAGGCGGCTAGTCAAATGCGTAAAAATTTTTAGACATTTATATTTCAGACTTCTTCTCACGCTTTAGGGCCCCTAAAATGCCAGGGCAGTATAAATACCCCACATGTGACCCCATTTTGAAAAGAAGACACCCCAAGGTATTCCGTGAGGGGCATATTGAGTCCATGAAAGATTGAAATTTTTGTCCCAAGTTACCGGAAAGGGAGACTTTGTGAGATAAAACAAAAAAAATCAATTTCTGCTAACTTGTGCCAAAAAAAAAAAATTTCTATGAACTCGCCATGCCCCTCATTGAATACCTTGGGGTGTCTTCTTTCCAAAACGGGGTCACATGTGGGGTATTTATACTGCCCTGGCATTTTAGGGGCCCTAAAGCGTGAGAAGAAGTCTGGGATCCAAATGTCTAAAAATGCCCTCCTAAACGGAATTTGGGCCCCTTTGCGCATCTAGGCTGCAAAAAATTGTCACACATCTGGTATCGCCGTACTGAGGAGAAGGTAGGCAATGTGTTTTGGGGTGTCATTTTACATATACCCATGCTGGGTGAGATAAATATCTTGGTCAAATGCCAACTTTGTATAAAAAAATGGGAAAAGTTGTCTTTTGCCGAGATATTTCTCTCACCCAGCATGGGTATATGCAAAATGACACCCCAAAACACATTCCCCAACTTCTCCTGAGTACGGCGATACCAGATGTGTGACACTTTTTTGCAGCCTAGGTGGGCAAAGGGGCCCACATTCCAAAGAGCACCTTTAGGATTTCACAGGTAATTTTTTACACATTTTGATTTCAACCTACTTCCCACACATTAGGGCCCCTAAATTGCCAGGGCAGTATAACTACCCCACAAGTGACCCCATTTTGGAAAGAAGACACCCCAAGGTATCCCGTGAGGGGCATGGCGAGTTCCTAGAATTTTTTATTTTTTGTCACAAGTTAGTGGAATATGAGACTTTGTAAGGAAAAAAAATAAAAAATCATCATTTTCCGCTAACTTGTGACAAAAAATAAAAAGTTCTATGAACTCACTTTGCCCATCAGCGAATACCTTAGGGTGTCTACTTTTCGAAATGGGGTCATTTGTGGGGTTTTTCTACTGTCTGGGCATTGTAGAACCTCAGGAAACATGACAGGTGCTCAGAAAGTCAGAGCTGCTTCAAAAAGCGGAAATTCACATTTTTGTACCATAGTTTGTAAACGCTATAGCTTTTACCCAAACCATTTTTTTTTTTTACCCAAACATTTTTTTTTTATCAAAGACATGTAGAACAATAAATTTAGAGAAAAATTTATATATGGATGTCGTTTTTAAAAAAAAAATTTACAACTAAAAGTGAAAAATGTCATTTTTTTGCAAAAAAATCGGTAAATTTCGATTAATAACAAAAAAAGTTATATTGTCAGCAGCAATGAAATACCAGCAAATGAAAGCTCTATTAGTGAGAAGAAAAGGAGGTAAAATTCATTTGGGTTGTAAGTTGCATGACCGAGCAATAAACCGTTAAAGTTGTGGAGTGCCGATTTGTAAAAAAGGGCCTGGTCACTAGGGGGGTATAACTGTTCATGTTGTAATGGCAAATGGCAAACAATGAACTTAGCTTGTGTCAGATTGAAGTCCAGCATTTTCACATCGATCAAGAGCTTTAAACTCTGTGAATATCTGTTTCTTTTCTTTTTGCTTGTATACTGTGGATGTACCAGCCCTCTCCCTCCTTAGCTAAGATAATCTAAGACATTAGAAGGAAATTAACACCTGCAAGTGTTCTTTGCATCATTTGTAAAAGTCGTGAAATTCTGCAAACTGACAAGACTGTGGATGATTTTTTTTTTTCTCTCAAACTTCATTTCTAGGTTTGTTATGTGTTTTTAAGAATGCTTTATGGGTCACTGTATGGGGGGACAGGTTAGATAAGCTGTGACCATTATCTATTGTGAATGGTGGATCATGTGATATCTACATTTGCAAGAAAAAGTATGTGAACCTTTTGGAATGATATGGATTTCTGCACAAATTGGTCATAAAATGTGATCTGATCTTCATCTAAGTCACAACAATAGACAATCACAGTCTGCTTAAACTAATAACACACAAAGAATGAAATGTTACCATGTTTCTATTGAACACACCATGTAAACATTCACAGTGCAGGTGGAAAAAGTATATGAGCCCTTGGATTTAATAACTTCATCCAAACGTTTCCTGTAGTTGCAGATCAGACGTGCACAACGGTCAGGAGTAATTCTTGACCATTCCACTTTACAGAACTGTTTCAGTTCAGCAATATTCTTGGGATGTCTGGTGTGAATCGCTTTCTTGAGGTCATGCCACAGCATCTCAATGGGGTTGAGGTCAGGACTCTGACTGGGCCACTCCAGAAGGCGTATTTTCTTCTGTTTAAGCCATTATGTTGTTGATTTACTTCTATGCTTTGGGTCGTTGTCCTGTTGCAACACCCATTTTCTGTTGAGCTTCAGCTGGCGGACATATGGCCTTAAGTTCTCCTGCAAAATGTCTTGATAAACTTGGGAATTCATTTTTCCTTTGATAGCAATCTGTCCAGGCCCTGACGCAGCAAAGCAGCCCCAAACCATGATGCCCCCACCACCATACTTCACAGTTGGGATGAGGTTTTGATGTTGGTGTGCTGTGCCTCTTATTCTCCACACATAGTGTTGTGTGTTTCTTCCAAACAACTCAACTTTGGTTTCTATTTGTCCACAGAATATTTTGCTAGTACTGCTGTGGAACATCCAGGTGCTCTTGTGCAAACTGTAAACGTGCAGCAATGTTTTTTTTTGCTCAGCAGTGGCTTCCTCTGTGGTATCCTCCCAAGAAATCCATTCTTGTTTAGTGTTTTACGTATCGTAGATTCACTAACAGGGATGTTAGCATATGCCAGAGACTTTTGTAAGTCCTTAGCTGACACTCTAGCATTCTTCTTCACCTCATTGAGCATTCTGCACTGTGCTCTTTCAGTCATCTTTACAGGACGGCCACTCCTAGGGAGAGTAGCAGCAGTGCTGAACTTTCTCCATTTATAGACAATTTGTCTTACCGTGGACTGATGAACAGCAAGGCTTTTGGAGATACAAAGTCAACAATTCTTAATCGTAGGTCTTCTGAGAGCTCTTTTGTGCGATGCATCATTCACTTCAGGCAATGCTTCTTGTGAAAAACAAACCAAGAACTGGTGTGTGTTTTTTCATAGGGAAGGGTAGTTGTAACCAACACCTCCAATCTCATCTCATTGATTGGACACCAGTTGGCTGTCACCTCACTCCAATTAGCTCTTGGATATGTCATTAGTCTAGGGGTTCACATACTTTTTCCACCTACTCTGTGAATGTTTTACATGGTGTGTTCAATAAGAACATGATAACATTTAATTATTTGTGTGTTATTAGTTTAAGCAGACTGTGATTGTCTATTGTTGTGACTTAGATGAAGATCAGATCACATTTTATGACCAATTTGTGCAGAAATCAATATCATTCCAAAGGGTTCAAATACGTTTTCTTGCAACTGTATATAAAGATTATATCTGGCATTTTAATCTCGCCTGTAATGATACAGAGATAACTACTAAAAAGTGATCTTTACGGAACAGGAAGTCTTGACACATAGGCTTTGTGGCCAGTGTGAGAGCTGGAGGAATTTAGGATTTACAGATAGTGAAATTAAAATGATCAGAAAATCAGGAAGAATTCTAAAAAATGATGTTTAATAAAGTAACTTGCTTTATACAGTAGGTACTTTTCTGATGACACATTTCCTTTAAGTATCACATGGTTATTCAGAGGACAGATTTCAAACATTATCTGCTACAAGGTGAGATAAGGAAAGCATCATTATCTTGTATTGCACACAAATATATCTTTTAATAGAACTTGGTGTTTATCACGGAAAGCTCACATTTATTTTCAAAAGTAATTTATCATAAAATTGGTTTCCATAGTGAGTCATGAGTCCTTTAATATGTTTTGGACTTTGCTTGATAATTATCTTTGACAGTAGTTATCATAATGTCAAATTTAATGATACTTTGTAGAATGCAGGACAGTATCATCCACGATAATTAAACACCATTATCTATCTATTATCTATCTCATATCTATCTATCTCATATTTATCTATCCAACTATCTATCTCCTATCTATCTATCTATCTATCTATCTATCTATCTATCTATCTATCTATCTATCTATCTATCTATCTCGTATCTATCTATCTCATATGTATCTATCCATCTATCTATCTATCTGTCTATCTCGTATCTATCTGTCTATCTACAGGGAGTGCAGAATTATTAGGCAAGTTGTATTTTTGAGGATTAATTTTATTATTGAACAACAACCATGTTCTCAATGAACCCAAAAAACTCATTAATATCAAAGCTGAATGTTTTTGGAAGTAGTTTTTAGTTTGTTTTTAGTTTTAGCTATTTTAGGGGGATATCTGTGGGTGCAGGTGACTATTACTGTGCATAATTATTAGGCAACTTAACAAAAAACAAATATATACCCATTTCAATTATTTATTTTTACCAGTGAAACCAATATAACATCTCAACATTCACAAATATACATTTCTGACATTCAAAAACAAAACAAAAACAAATCAGTGACCAATATAGCCACCTTTCTTTGCAAGGACACTCAAAAGCCTGCCATCCATGGATTCTGTCAGTGTTTTGATCTGTTCACCATCAACATTGCGTGCAGCAGCAACCACAGCCTCCCAGACACTGTTCAGAGAGGTGTACTGTTTTCCCTCCTTGTAAATCTCACATTTGATGATGGACCACAGGTTCTCAATGGGGTTCAGATCAGGTGAACAAGGAGGCCATGTCATTAGATTTTCTTCTTTTATACCCTTTCTTGCCAGCCACGCTGTGGAGTACTTGGACGCGTGTGATGGAGCATTGTCCTGCATGAAAATCATGTTTTTCTTGAAGGATGCAGACTTCTTCCTGTACCACTGCTTGAAGAAGGTGTCTTCCAGAAACTGGCAGTAGGACTGGGAGTTGAGCTTGACTCCATCCTCAACCCGAAAAGGCCCCACAAGCTCATCTTTGATGATACCAGCCCAAACCAGTACTCCACCTCCACCTTGCTGGCGTCTGAGTCGGACTGGAGCTCTCTGCCCTTTACCAATCCAGCCACGGGCCCATCCATCTGGCCCATCAAGACTCACTCTCATTTCATCAGTCCATAAAACCTTAGAAAAATCAGTCTTGAGATATTTCTTGGCCCAGTCTTGACGTTTCAGCTTGTGTGTCTTGTTCAGTGGTGGTCGTCTTTCAGCCTTTCTTACCTTGGCCATGTCTCTGAGTATTGCACACCTTGTGCTTTTGGGCACTCCAGTGATGTTGCAGCTCTGAAATATGGCCAAACTGGTGGCAAGTGGCATCTTGGCAGCTGCACGCTTGACTTTTCTCAGTTCATGGGCAGTTATTTTGCGCCTTGGTTTTTCCACACGCTTCTTGCGACCCTGTTGACTATTTTGAATGAAACGCTTGATTGTTCGATGATCACGCTTCAGAAGTTTTGCAATTTTAAGAGTGCTGCATCCCTCTGCAAGATATCTCACTATTTTTGACTTTTCTGAGGCTGTCAAGTCCTTCTTTTGACCCATTTTGCCAAAGGAAAGGTTGCCTAATAATTATGCACACCTGATATAGGGTGTTGATGTCATTAGACCACACCCCTTCTCATTACAGAGATGCACATCACCTAATATGCTTAATTGGTAGTAGGCTTTCGAGCCTATACAGCTTGGAGTAAGACAACATGCATAAAGAGGATGATGTGGTCAAAATACTCATTTACCTAATAATTCTGCACGCAGTGTATTCATCTCATATCCATATCTATCTATCTATCTATCTATCTATCTATATTTCTCATATCTATTTATTCATCTATGTATCTTATAACTATCTATCTCATATCTATCTAGGACATTTTTATTTATTGAACAGCTAAGTTTCGACTTTTGTCCACTACATTTGCTCTCTAAACATAGGTTGCTTTACCAGCTATCTTCCATTCAGTTTTGTGCAGTTTGTTTGGTATTTTATTTGTCAGTGAAAAAGCTGACCTCTGAATATTCAAAACTCCTGGGTACCAGCCTATGCATTCACATATATCAATGTACTAGAATGATACGACTGGGAACAGTATAAGCATGCATGTCTCTGGATTTTTTTGCTTTATTACTGATAGTTTTTCACTCTATTGCCACCATCACTTGTTTCTGCAGTAATAATGAAGTAAAATATTATCCAGTAAGGTTGCAGGCGGAGAAAAAAGTATCAAAAGTCAGAAATCAAATAAAAGGAGAATTTTGACTTGTTTTGTAAATTTTGCTCGGTAAAATTAGAAATTAGGTCATGTATTTTAAATTAGAGTAAAATACTGAAGAGTACAAAGTAACCCCTTAGTGAACACCCATACGTGTTTTTATGGCGGTCACTAAGGGGCTTAGGCTGGGCTGTCGCTTTTTTATGGCTCTAACAGCCCAGACCGGCAGGAGTGCCGATCCAGGCTGTTTAATACTTTACGTGCCATGGTGCCCGCCACATGTAAAGTGCTGACAGAGGGAGCGGACTCCCTCTGTCTTCCATCGGCACACCGTAAATACGATTGAGAGGTAACAATTTGTGTGAAGGCTGCATGGGGTCTGATGTAGGCCCCAGACCAGCCTTGAGTAATTTCCAGCAGGCAGCTGGTCAATGCCAGAATAGCATTGCCATTAAAATGCAATGCACTATAGGGATAGTGCATTGCATTTTAAAAGCAATCAGAAAGCTGTCTGTTATAGTCCCATTGTGGGACTATTAAGTGGTAAAAAAAAGTTTAAAAATAATAATTTATTCAATAAAAAAATCCCATAAAAAATAAGCTTTTTTTGCCATTGAAAATACGCTTTTCAATAAAAAAAAAATATATAAAAATCTTCCCCACATATTTGGTATTGCTGCATCCGAAACCCGGACTACATAAATATCATGTAAATTATCCCCTATGGTGAACGCCGTAAAAAAAAAAAAAAAAGACAAAATTGCTAATTTATTCTTAGTTGCTACAGAAAAAACATAATAAAAAGCAATAAAACAGCGCCATTTACTCCAAAATGATACAAATGAAAAATACAAGTAATCCTGAAAAAATCAAGCCCTCACACAACTCCATAGAAAGAAAAAAAAAAAAGTTATGGTCTTGGAAAGTTGCAATGCAAAAACATTTTTTTCTTTAAAAAAAAAGGGTTTTTATTGAAAAAAAGTAGCAAAATGTAAAAAAACTATATGTATTTGGTATCACTTTAATTTTAATGACCCAGAGAATAAAGATATTTTGTTACCGAAGGATGAACGCCGTAAAATTTATAACGTAAAAACGCAGTGGCAGTATTGCTGTTTTTCCCATCTCCCTCCCAGAAAGAGTTAATAAAAGTTAATCATAAAGTTATGTGTACCCCAAAATGGCACCATTAAAAACGACAGCTTTTCCTGCAAAAAAACAACTTACTTTTACCTATAAACCTATATAGACGGAAAAATAAAAAAGTTATAGCTCTTGGAACGCGATGATGAAAAAGGAAGAAAAATGCTTTGTTAGTAAGGCCCAAAACAGGCTGGTCACAAAGGGGTTAAAACTCTAAACACATTTATCATGTCTTTACTCCAGAATTCTGGCCACAAAAAGTTGCAAAAGGGGGTTTTTGTGACTTTTTTGTCTCCCTTATGCAAAAATGTTTCAACGTTCTGCATTTTATCAGCACTCACTCCAGTTTTGAAATATGGACGGCACAGTGGGCGTGGTTAGCTATGCTAATGAGTTTCATTCCAGATTTATCTCTGAGACTTTCTAAAGAGTCCCAATAAAGTCACGATCTCACTCCAGTAGGAGAGTGGAGTAGGAAAACTGAAGTAGCTTTTCTAGACAAAAGTGTTAGGTTTAAAGATAAGACAAATTTATCAAATAGCATGCCACATTTGATAAATGTGTTATAAAGTACATCAAAACAGACTCAAACAAAACTGACTTCAAATACTTCTCTCATAAGAAATTCCCCTATAGTTACAGTAGAACAGCTGTTCACTAGTTGTCTGTGAGGACACTGTTGGGCTGGTTCAGGAACTTAACTATGCAAACTATACACTTATTTGCAGAGGCCCGAATCAGAGTTATGTTTGATCCTGGCCGTGTAACCCCCTAAGATGAAGAGCCCAAGCCTGCCATCCTAGCTCAGTTGATTGATATAATAATAATTCATGTTGGGACAACCCCTTTGCTCACTAGCGGTCCTCTTATATGAACTGATAATCAGCAAATATCGAGCATGAGATCATTTTGAAGTGGAAGCAGCACTCCGATTGTCAATACCCCTTCAAACAGCTGAATGGTGTATATCCATAGTGAAGCAGCCCAGGCACCCTCATTCATTTCTAAAGTCATAAAAATATACAGCTATAATTATGTCTAGACAGTGACTGAAGAAACAGCATTCCATATCATAGCTCTTTTTACGTCTGAGAATAGCTGTAGCTGTATGTGAGAGTATTTTCTATACAGGGATGAAGGAGTTAGCAAGAGCTTAATGCATTGCAATCACAGAAGATGCAGGTGCTTGATGTGATGAGCTGATGCCCACCCACAGAAATTGAAGAGACTAGAGCTTGAGAGATACAGTCCTGATCAAAAGTTTAAGACCACTTGAAAAATGGAAAAAAATCATATTTTACATTGTTGGATCTTTACAAGGTTCCAAGTAGAGCTTCAACATACAACAAGAAGAAATAATAACGATTAAACTGAAACAGGCTGTTTTTCAGCTGATCCAAATTTTAGGACCACATGCCTTTAACCACCTCAGCCCCTATGGCTTAAACACCCTGAAAGACCAGGCCACTTTTTACACTTCTGACCTACACTACTTTCACCGTTTATTGCTCGGTCATGCAACTTACCACCCAAATGAATTTTACCTCCTTTTCTTCTCACTAATAGAGCTTTCATTTGGTGGTATTTCATTGCTGCTGACATTTTTACTTTTTTTGTTATTAATCGAAATTTAACGATTTTTTTTGCAAAAAAATGACATTTTTCACTTTCAGTTGTAAAATTTTGCAAAAAAAACGAGATCCATATATAAATTTTGCTCTAAATTTATTGTTCTACATGTCTTTGATAAAAAAAAAATGTTTGGGTAAAAAAAAATGGTTTGGGTAAAAGTTATAGCATTTACAAACTATGGTACAAAAATGTGAATTTCCGCTTTTTGAAGCAGCTCTGACTTTCTGAGCACCTGTCATGTTTCCTGAGGTTCTACAATGCCCAGACAGTACAAACACCCCACAAATGACCCCATTTCGGAAAGTAGACACCCTAAGGTATTCGCTGATGGGCATAGTGAGTTCATAGAACTTTTTATTTTTTTTCACAAGTTAGCGGAAAATGATGATTTTTTTTTTTTTCTTACAAAGTCTCATATTCCACTAACTTGTGACAAAAAATAAAAAGTTCTATGAACTCACTATGCCCATCAACGAATACCTTGGGGTCTCTTCTTTCCAAAATGGGGTCACTTGTGGGGTAGTTATACTGCCCTGGCATTCTAGGGGCCCAAATGTGTGGTAAGGAGTTTGAAATCAAATTCTGTAAAAAATGACCAGTGAAATCCGAAAGGTGCTCTTTGGAATATGGGCCCCTTTGCCCACCTAGGCTGCAAAAAAGTGTCACACATCTGGTATCTCCGTATTCAGGAGAAGTTGGGGAATGTGTTTTGGGGTGTCATTTTACATATACCCATGCTGGGTGAGAGAAATATCTTGGTCAAATGCCAACTTTGTATAAAAAAATGGGAAAAGTTGTCTTTTGCCAAGATATTTCTCTCACCCAGCATGGGTATATGTAAAATAACACCCCAAAACACATTGCCCAACTTCTCCTGAATACGGAGATACCACATGTGTGACACTTTTTTGCAGCCTAGGTGGGCAAAGGGGCCCAAATTCCAAAGAGCACCTTTCGGATTTCACTGGTCATTTTTTACAGAATTTGATTTCAAACTCCTTACCACACATTTGGGCCCCTAGAATGCCAGGGCAGTATAACTACCCCACAAGTGACCCCATTTTGGAAAGAAGAGACCCCAAGGTATTCGCTGATGGGCATAGTGAGTTCATGGAAGTTTTTATTTTTTGTCACAAGTTAGTGGAATATGAGACTTTGTATGAAAAAAAAAAAAAAATAATCATCATTTTCCACTAACTTGTGACAAAAAATAAAAAATTCTAGGAACTTGCCATGCCCCTCACGGAATACCTTGGGGTGTCTTCTTTCCAAAATGGGGTCACTTGTGGGGTAGTTATACTGCCCTGGCATTCTAGGGGCCCAAATGTGTGGTAAGGAGTTTGAAATCAAATTCTGTAAAAAATGACCAGTGAAATCCGAAAGGTGCTCTTTGGAATATGGGCCCCTTTGCCCACCTAGGCTGCAAAAAAGTGTCACACATGTGGTATCTCCGTATTCAGGAGAAGTTGGGCAATGTGTTTTGGGGTGTCATTTTACATATACCCATGCTGGGTGAGAGAAATATCTTGGCAAAAGACAACTTTTCCCATTTTTTTATACAAAGTTGGCATTTGACCAAGATATTTATCTCACCCAGCAAGGGTATATGTAAACAGACACCCCAAAACACATTCCCCAACTTCTCCTGAATACGGAGATACCAGATGTGTGACACTTTTTTGCAGCCTAGGTGGGCAAAGGGGCCCATATTCCAAAGAGCACCTTTCGGATTTCACTGGTCATTTTTTACAGAATTTGATTTCAAACTCCTTACCACACATTTGGGCCCCTAGAATGCCAGGGCAGTATAACTACCCCACAAGTGACCCCATTTTGGAAAGAAGAGACCCCAAGGTATTCGCTGATGGGCATAGTGAGTTTATGGAAGTTTTTATTTTTTGTCACAAGTTAGTGGAATATGAGACTTTGTATGAAAAAAAAAAAATAATAATCATAATTTTCCACTAACTTGTGACAAAAAATAAAAAATTCTAGGAACTTTCCATGCCCCTCACGGAATACCTTGGGGTGTCTTCTTTCCAAAATGGGGTCACTTGTGGGGTAGTTATACTGCCCTGGCATTCTAGGGGCCCAAATGTGTGGTAAGGAGTTTGAAATCAAATTCTGTAAAAAATGACCAGTGAAATCCGAAAGGTGCTCTTTGGAATATGGGCCCCTTTGCCCACCTAGGCTGCAAAAAAGTGTCACACATGTGGTATATCCGTATTCAGGAGAAGTTGGGCAATGTGTTTTGGGGTGTCATTTTACATATACCCATGCTGGGTGAGAGAAATATCTTGGCAAAAGACAACTTTTCCCATTTTTTTATACAAAGTTGGCATTTGACCAAGATATTTCTCTCACCCAGCATGGGTATATGTAAAATGACACCCCAAAACACATTCCCCAACTTCTCCTGAATACGGAGATACCACATGTGTGACACTTTTTTGCAGCCTAGGTGGGCAAAGGGGCCCAAATTCCCTTTAGGAGGGCATTTTTAGACATTTGGATACCAGACTTCTTCTCACGCTTTGGGGCCCCTAAAATGCCAGGGCAGTATAAATACCCCACAAGTGACCCCATTTTGGAAAGAAGACACCCCAAGGTATTCAATGAGGGGCATGGCGAGTTTATAGAAAAAAAAATTTTTGGCACAAGTTAGCGGAAATTGATTTTTTATTTTTTTCTCACAAAGTCTCCCTTTCCGCTAACTTGGGACAAAAATTTCAATCTTTCATGGACTCAATAAGCCCCTCAGCAAATACCTTGGGGTGTCTTCTTTCCAAATTGGGGTCATTTGAGGGTCTCCGCAATCATTACATGTATGCCCAGCATTAGGAGTTTCTGCTATTCTCCTTATATTGAGCATACGGGTAATGAGATTTTTTTTTTCCGTTCAGCCTCTGGGCTGAAAGAAAAAAATGAACGGCACAGATTTCTTCATTCGCATCGATCAATGTGGATGAAAAAATCTCTGCCAAAAAAAGAAAAAGGAGGGGAAAGGCGTCTGCCAGGACATAGGCGCTCCGCCCAACATCCATACCCACTTAGCTCGTATGCTCTGGCAAACCAGATTTCTCCATTCACATCAATCGATGTGGATGAATAAATCATTGCCGGGATTTTTTTTTTATATATATACAAAGTGTTTGCCAAAGCATAGGAACACTGCCACCTCCTCAGCTCATATGCCTCGGCAAACGTATCTTTTACTGCAGAGGAGAAATCTCGTCTTGCAGCGCCGCATACACCGACTTGCGTGTAATCTGACAGCAGCGCAATGCTTCTGTCAGAATGCACATCAGTGCTGCAGCTAGTCGATCGGTTGGTCCACCTGGAAGGTAAAAAAAACAAAACAAAAAAGAAAAAACCAGGCCGCAACGCAATAAATTTATTAACTTCAGAACAGAACATATTAACTTTTTTTAACTTTTTTAACTTTTTTACTTACCGGTAATTTTTTTTTTGTTTATTTTTTTTTACCTTTATAGAACAAACCTCTCCTTCCCCATGGGACAATGTGCAAAGCGCAAATCGCCCAAAGATGTGGCAAAGTACGTTATGCACTTTATCCCAGGTGAAAGGAGAGGTTTGCAGCAGCTGTGAGTAAAAGGGCCCTAATAGCCCTGTGTGCCTGTCCTGTGAGATGCAATCCCTATGCTAGGTGTACCTGTGTGTGGTACTTCCGGAAACACTCTCCTAAGCATAGGGCAGGGTGGTCAGGACAGTCAGGACAGAAATAGCGGGTGTCACGCCTTATTCCACTCCTGCTACAGACACGACATTTTTTTCGGGGTGGCGGTTGGGTTGAGGTACCAGCAACGACACTGGGGAAATGTCGCTCGTGTAGACGGCTAACTACACTGGTGGATGGGGCCACGGAACCTTCTGGATACAGGAGGTTCTCGATGATCTCTTCCTGGAATTTGAGGAAGGATCGTGTTCTCCCAGCCTTACGGTAGAGAACAAAACTATTATACAGCGCCAATTGAATTAAATATACAGACACCTTCATATACCAGTGTCTGGTTCTGCGGGAAACTAAATAGGGAGCCAACATCTGGTCATTGAAGTCCACCCCTCCCATGAGCGCATTATAGTCGTGGACTGAGAGGGGCTTTTCAATGACACGGGTTGCCCTTTCAATTTGGATTGTCATGTCTGCGTGAATGGAGGAGAGCATGTAAACGTCACGCTTGTCTCTCCATTTCACCGCGAGCAGTTCTTCATTACACAAGGCAGCCCTCTCCCCCCTTGCAAGACGGGTGGTAACGAGCCGTTGGGGGAAGCCCACGCGACTAGTTCGCGCGGTGCCACAGGCGCAAATCCGTTCTAGAAACAAATGCCTAAAGAGGGCCACACTTGTGTAAAAATTGTCCACATAAAGATGGTACCCCTTGCCGAATAAGGGTGACACCAAGTCCCAGACTGTCTTCCCACTGCTCCCCAGGTAGTCAGGGCAACCGACCGGCTCCAGGGTCTGATCTTTTCCCTCATAGATCCGAAATTTGTGGGTATAGCCTGTGGCCCTTTCACAGAGCTTATACAATTTGACCCCATACCGGGCACGCTTGCTTGGGATGTATTGTTTGAAGCCAAGGCGCCCGGTAAAATGTATTAGGGACTCGTCTACGCAGATGTTTTGCTCAGGGGTATACAAATCTGCAAATTTCTGGTTGAAATGGTCTATGAGGGGCCGAATTTTGTGGAGCCGGTCAAAAGCTGGGTGGCCTCTGGGACGGGAGGTGGTGTTGTCGCTAAAATGCAGAAAACGCAGGATGGTCTCAAATCGTGTCCTGGACATAGCAGCAGAGAACATGGGCATGTGATGAATCGGGTTCGTGGACCAATATGACCGCAATTCATGCTTTTTAGTTAGACCCATGTTGAGGAGAAGGCCCAGAAAAATTTTAAGTTCGGAAACTTGGACTGGTTTCCACCGGAAAGGCTGGGCATAATAGCTTCCCGGGTTTGCGGTTATAAATTGTGTGGCATACCGGTTTGTCTCTGCCATGACTAAGTCCAAGAGCTCTGCAGTCAAGAACAGCTCAAAAAATCCCAGGGCCGAACCGTCTCAACCCGAACTCCAGACTGGGCGGTGAAAGGGGGAACTACTGGTGCGGCTGAAGTTGGTGACTGCCAATCAGGGTTTGCCAGCACCTCAGGGATTCTAGGGGCTCTACGGGCCTGTCTGTGCGGTGGCTGCGACGGGGTAACTACTGCATGTGCCACCGTACCAGCTTCAACTGCCCTTCTGGTGCTCGCTACTTCACCAGGTTGTACGGCAGTGCTGGTACTAGGTCCAGGAAGGGCTGCGCTGCTGGTGTATGCCTCACCACGTGATCCGGCAGCGACAGCCCCACTCTGCTGCTCTTGAAGCGGATCCTGCGTAACCTGTGGTCTAGCGACATGGGGCCGGGTACGCCTGGTGCTATCAGGGACCTCCACCTCCTCGTCCGAACTTTGGGTTAGAGAGCCACTGCTTTCCACAGGTTCATATTCTGACCCGCTAGATTCGTCAGATGAGGGTTCCCATTCCTCATCCGACTGGGTCAGAATCCTGTAGGCCTCTTCAGAAGAATACCCCCTGTTTGACATTTTGGACTACTAAATTTAGGGGTATTCCCTGAGACTACCCAAGAAAAAAAGCAAACCTGTCTTACAAAGGGGAGGCTAGCGAAGTACCGGAGGCCGCTGCGGTTGATAAAAAATATCAAAACTGATTTTTTTATCGCCGCAGTGCGTGTAAAATGAATGTGCAGTGATCAAAAAATAATAATTTTTTGTCACTGCGGTGGGGCGGGCGTGGGTGAACGCACGTGTGGGCGACCGATCAGGCCTGATCGGGCAAACACTGCGTTTTGGGTGGAGGGCGAGCTAAGGTGACACTAATACAATTATAGATCTGACCGTGATCAGTTTTGATCACTTACAGATACTATAAAAGTACAAATGCTGATTAGCGATACGCTAATCAGCGAATAAAAGTGACTGCGGTGCGGTGGGCTGGGTGCTAACTGACGCTAACTACCTAACCAAGGGGCCTAAACTATCCCTAAAACCTAACAGCCAATACTAGTGAAAAAAAAAAAGTGACAGTTTACACTGATCACTTTCTGTCTTTCACTAGTGATTGACAGGGGCGATCAAAGGGGTAATCAAAGGGTTAATTGGGGTGCAGGGGGGTGATCTGGGGCTAAGGTGTGGTGTTGGTGCTACTCACTGTGAAGTCTGCTCCTCTGCTGGATCCAACCGACGAAAAGGACCAGCAGAGGAGCAGAGAAGCCATATAACAGATCATATTTACTAATATGATCTGTTATATGGCTTGTGATTCGATTTTTTAAAAATCAGCAACCTGCCAGCGACGATCATTGGCTGGCAGGTTGCTGATGCAATTGTCCTCGAACTTTTGCCGGCCCGCGATGCACATGCGCGGGCCGGCTGTGACCGAAATCTCGCGTCTCGCGAGAGGACGCGCCGGCGCGTCCACTCGGAATGAATCAACCACCTCCAGGACGCGTCTGTGTGTACAACGGTCCGGAGGTGGTTAAAAGGCCAAATCTGGGGGGGGCGCATGCGCGTGGCTCACGAGGAGGACATGCTTCAGTGAGCTCCGCACCGCAAGCCGAAATCATCCTTATATCAGCGCCTTTATCGAGCTCCACTAAGCCTTAAAACCAATGCAAGGGACCCCGAAGATGACCTGCACCAAAGGGAGATCTAGAATATCGGGTACCCCCGCACCTTAACAGACTTTACCGGAACTTTTCTGGCAGACCAGACAAACTGTCATGGCGGACGCAACTGCAGAACCAGCCAGCCCTGCCTCCTCGTGTGATGGCGTGCCCATGCCGGACATTGCTGAACGCTGCACAGGTCAGAATGACTTATACAAGAATATAGCAGCCCTGTTTCGATCAGAGTTATCCCAAGCATTCTCAGAATTTTCCCGCCAGATACAAGATCTAGGGAACAGAGTCTCTGAACTAGAGACAAGAACCGATGACATCTCAGATGCCTTGGGCCGTGACAGGGAAGACATTAATTCCCACGAAGCACAGCTGGCAGACTTGGAACTCAAAATAGAGGACCTTGAGAACAGGTCCAGGAGAGGAAACCTACGGGTCAGAAGCCTCCCTGAGTTGTTTCTTGATCTGCAATCCACCCTATCCACCCTGTTTACAATCTTACTGCCACACACAGAGTTGAATCTCCTGAAGATGGACCGGGTTCACAGGGCTCTGGGGAAGCCACGCAGTTCAGACTTGCCAAGGGATATAATCCTCAAGTTTCACCATCCAGAAACGAGAGATAAAATTTTAGCAGCAAGCAGAGGTCTCTCCGATTTACCGGGACTGCCTACTTCAGTCCGCCTTTATGCGGATCTAGCTCCATCTACACTCCCCAGACGACGAGAGATGAGGCCAGTTACCCAGGCCTTACAGAAAGCGCCAAATAAGGTACAGATGGGGATTCCCCTTCAACCTAACTTTCCAATTAAATTCCCGCTCTCATACGGTCCACTCGCCGTCAGAGGGATTTGAAGCATTGCAGCAGGCTGGGATACACTATGATCTTCAAGCATCGTCAACCTCTTCGCCGATGCCACAACGACCAGCGAGAGTCTGGACCAAAGTTACCCTAGCCTCTAATGGTCCGAACAGACCGAGGATCACCTGAACCTCCCATAACTCTTGAATCATATCCAACATGTTAACGAGGCTGTTCGCCTCTATGATGATCTAAACCTTGAGGGTCTCTTGCAGTATGACCTAGAAATGTTCACAAGGCTATGTTACTTTTTTACAGGGAATCGGCGATGCAGACTTTCATGTTGACCCCAACCCTGGGTTTATGTGGAAGGGTTCTGTTGGC
The DNA here is from genome assembly GCF_905171765.1 of Bufo bufo. Lineage (NCBI taxonomy): Eukaryota > Metazoa > Chordata > Amphibia > Anura > Bufonidae > Bufo > Bufo bufo. The sequence goes on from NC_053393.1 coordinate 199,957,762, forward strand.
CATCTTATGGCTGATTCTCCCCCCACCTTTCCCATCTACATTTGTTATTTGTTCTGGGCTAGCTCATTATACCTCTTTATGTTCAATTATGTCCTTTTAACGATTGTTTGTTATTGTTTTTTTTTTGGAGACTATACATATGAATACCACTTGGGATACTGTGACGGTACAGATCATTGAGCGGGAGGCGTGTCTGGGAGCAGTTGACTTCGGGCGTTATCCTAATAGTAAGAACACCTCCTAAATCTTCACTATGGGTAAACTGTTAACTCATAATGTGAGGGGTTTCAATTCCCCTAGGAAGAGAAAGACAGATTTTTCTATATACCTTAAACATACGCCCAACGTCATCTGTTTGCAGGAAACGCATTTCACCCCTACCTCCCACCCAAAGTATTTCCACCCACAATATACAAGCTATTATTCATCTACCTTCACATCAAAATGCTCACGCTGCTGAAAAAATCCTTCCCCCTAGTCGTCACTCACTCACATATTGATCCTAATGGGAGATATGTCATTTTAGTGGGAACTTACACGGAGGAAACTCTATGTCTGATTAATACTTACGCTCCTACTGATGGTCCCATTACCTTTTGGAGAGCGTGCGTAGGGTAATCGAATCACTCTCTTACCAAAAAATAATATGGTGTGGGGATTTCAATTTTGTTCTCCACCCTGTATTAGACCGTTCAGCTCCCCCCACAACCCCACGCCCTATGGCCCAGACAAACAAGATTAATCACGTCTTGCAATCCCTCTTCTTAGCTGATACCTGGAGGGAATATAATGGCCCACAAAGGAGTTACACATACAGTTGTGTTCAAAATTATTCAACCCCCAATGCTGTAAAGGGTTTTAGGGAATTTAGTGTACATTTGTAATTGTGTTCAGAATGAAATCTTACAAGGACTTTTTAAAGAACCAAATGCAACTAAAATGACATCAATTGTTTTTGTAATACAGTATTAAATGTTTTTTTTGTGATTTCTTCATTGACACAATTATTCAACCCCTTAAAGACTACCACTCTTAAGAACAGAGGTTCATTCAAGTGTTTTCGATCAGGTATTGAAAACACCTGTGGATGTCAAGGAGCAGAAATCAAGCATAATAAGCACCAATTAGGCAGATTTAAAAGGACTGTGATACTCAGCTCCTTCTAGACATTTACTGGTGTGTTTACAAACATGGTGAAGTCAAGAGAATGGTCCAGGAAGACAAGAGAAGAGGTGATTTCTCTTCACAGGAAGGGCAATGGCTATAAGAAGATTGCAAAGATGTTAAACATACCAAGAAACACCATAGGAAGCATTATTCGCAAATTCAAGGCAAAGGGCACTTTTGAAACGCTACCTGGTCGTGGCAGAAAGAAGATTCTGACTTTGACTGCTGTGCGCTACCTGAAGCGCAAAGTGGAGAAAAGTCCCCGTGTGACTGCTGAGGAACTGAAAAAAGATTTGTCAGATGTGGGTACTGAAGTTTCAGCTCAGACAATAAGGCGCACACTGAAGCGCGTAATTAAGGCCTCCATGCTAGAACTCCCAGGCGCACCCCCTTGCTGTCTCCAAAGAATAAGAAGAGTCGACTGCAGTATGCCAAAAGTCATGTGGAAAAACCACAAAAGTTTTGGGATAGTGTTCTGTGAACTGATGAAACAAAATCAGAACTGTTTGGGCCCATGGATCAACGCTATGTTTGGAGGAGGAAGAACAAGGCCTATGAAGAAAAGAATACCTTGCCTACTGTGAAGCATGGCGGGGGGTCAATCATGCTTTGGGGCTGTTTTGCTTCTACAGGTACAGGGAAGCTTCAGCGTGTGCAAGGTACCATGAATTCTCTTCAGTACCAGGAGATATTGGATGAAAATGTGATGCAGTCCGTCACAAACCTGAGGCTTGGACCTTTCAACAGGACAATGATCCCAAGCATACCTCCAAGTCCACTAGAGCATGGTTGCAGATTAAAGGCTGGAACATTTTGAAGTGGCCATCGCAGTCACCAGACTTAAATCCGATTGAGAACCTCTGGCGGGACTTAAAGAAAGCAGTTGCAGCGCGCAAGCCTAAGAATGTGACTGAACTGGAGGCTTTTGCCCATGAAGAATGGGCGAAGATACCCGTAGATCGCTGCAAGACACTTGTGTCAAGCTATGCTTCACGTTTAAAAGCTGTTATAACTGGAAAAGGATGTTGTACTAAGTACTAAGATTGAATGTCACTTGGGGGTTGAATAAAACTGATAATGATGTGAGCACAGAAAACACATTTGTGGTTATTTCATTATAAATGTTATGTTATATTTGTCTGACTTACAAGGGCCTCTTTGATTTAATTGTAAACAACATGACTGAAATGATCAAAATCAATGTCAAACTGGCCAACACTCAATTTCAGTGGGGGTTGAATAATTTTGAACACAACTGTACTACTCTCCAGCCCATCAACTTTACTCCCGTATTGACATGATTCTAGCATCCACATCCCTCCTCCCTTATTTGTCTTATTCCAGACATGTAGTGTCTTCCTGGTCAGACCATGATATGGTCATTTCGGATTTTACAGTCCCCAATCAAAGTTACACTCCGCCACTCTGGAGATTAAATGAATCCCTCCTGACTCGCCCTACTATACTCACCCAACTGCAGGAAGACCTTTCCAATTTCTTTGCTGATAATACAACCCCTGAAACTGAACCTATAATGTTATGCTTAACACATAAGGCATATATTAGGGGCAAATTGATAAGTATTGCTTCCAGACGAAAACAGGAACGAACCCAGACCCAAGTTGGCCTAGAATCCAAATTGAGTAAGCTGGTATGGGCTCATCAGAGATCCCCGTCACTATAACTCTTAAAAGCCATAAAAGATGTAAAACAACAACTTAATATGATCCTCACTAATAATACGGAAAAAGCCCTTCGCTGTACAGGCTCCTTCTATTATAGATATGCTAACAAGCCAGATAAATTCCTAGCTAGCCAACTTAAAGCAAAACAAAGGATTAACCACTTATTCCAAATACGCACTCGATCAGGTCGTGTCACCTCTAATCCGGATTCTATCTATAAAGCATTCCACAAATACTACGAACAGCTCTATTCTGCCCCTAGAGGAAACTCTGGCTTCCAGGATAATGACTTCCTATCATCAATACGTTTACCTGTATTGACCCTAGAATCACAGTCGGAATTGTGCAAACCAGTCTCAGTAGAGGAAGTGGAACACGCCATTAAGTCCCTCAAATTGGGCAAAGCCCCAGGGCCAGATGGATACACTGCCCTCTACTATAAGAAACTGGCCCCTATACTTACTCCCCATATCACAAATTATTTCAATCAACTAATGCAAGGATCTGCACCCCCTAAAGAATTCCTTAAAGATACAATTACGGTTATACCCAAGCCTAATAAAGACCCTTTACTCCCATCTAACTATAGGCCAATTTCATTACTGAATATAGACAACAAACTTTTTACCTCAATACTAGCAAGTAGACTCAATAGATTACTTCCAGATCTTATCCACAAAGATCAGGTAGGATTTATCCCGGGAAGAGAGGCACCTGACAATATTAGGAAAATCATGAACATCATACAAACCTCTAATACAACCAAGACCCCATTAGCCCTTCTGGCACTAGATATTGAGAAGGCTTTTGATACTGTCACCTGGCCATATCTCTATAAAGTCCTCTCCACTATGGGAATTAGGGGTCCCTTCCTTATGGCTATCCAAGCACTCTATTCCAAACCAGAAGCCAATCTTAAACTCCCTAGCACATTGGCCTCCCCTATCCCGATTGAAAGAGGAACAAGGCAGGGGTGTCCGCTCTCCCCTGCGCTGTTTGCCCTAGCCATTGAACCCCTAGCAATTCACATAAGATCCCACAATGACATCAAAGGATTATCAATTGGGGGGACTGAATTTAAACTAAGTCTCTTTGCCGACGATTTACAATTATCTATTACCAATCCCATCATATCCTTCCCCTCCTTTTTAAATCTTTTAGACTCCTTCACCAAGACCTCAGGCCTCGCAATTAACCATACCAAATCTGAAATGCTACTATGTAACATCCCCACCACAACTAAAGCATTATTACTACAAAAATTCCCTTTCCAATATAAACCTCAACACATTTCTTACCTAGGGGTATCGCTGCGAAATGTTCTTGAAGCAACTTATAAAATAAATTACCTACCAATATATCGAAAGATTTGTCAAGATTTGATATCTTGGCAATCACTTCAGATTTCATGGGTGGGTAGGATAAACATTATTAGAATGGTAATCCTCCCGAGACTACTATACCTATTTAGAGCCCTTCCAGTTCCAATTTCCATAAAGGATCTAAGATCTATTCAAAGAGATGTACCGGTACTTAGGTTCATTTGGGCACATAAACGTCAGTGTATATCTAAAGTAACCATGTGCAGGCACAAGTCACTAGGAGGGCTACCAGTCCCAGACTTTGTGAAGTACTATAAAGCAGCTAGATTAGCCCAAATGTTCCTGACTCACCTGGACCCAAAGTTGCACCCTCTGTGGATCGCGATAGAAAACTCCAACATTACCCCCTGTACTTGGAGAGCCCTGATTTGGAATATGGACCATATTCCGCACTCCATACGCTCTAACTCTCTCCTGACGTACTACTCACTGATACTCTGGAGATCGGTCAGATTAAAACATGCACTACAATAAAGACCATCTCCTTTAATGTAACTGTTAGGGAACCCCACATTTCCCCCGGGTCTCCAACATCCCAACCTCACCTAGTAGCTAACTAATAGTCTCTGTACATTGCACAGATTCTTGGTTAGAGGCAAATTAATCTCTCTTATGGACTTTAAAGAAAAATACTCCCCTCCTGTCAAGGAATACCTTAATATGAATCAAGTGTTTTCTTTCTTAAGGTCCGTACAAACAACTAATCAAGCTGTAGAATTTACCCCGTTTGAGCGATCTATTACTTACTCACTATACAGACAAGGTTTATTATCACGGATTTATGGGTCACTTAGCACCCTTCCTGAAGGTGATAAGTTACCTTATATGAAAGCATGGGAGGAAGACCTGCAACAGGAATACCCATCCTCCAAGTGGTATCAAAGATCCCAGACTCTCACGAAAGGGTCCTGGCAAGTCACATTAGCAGAAACCTCAATTAAGATCCTCCACAGAACATATATGGTACCTGCTAGACTCCACCGTATTTACCCAGAGGTTTCTCCTAGGTTCTCACCTATGCTAAAAATCCCAATAAATGCTCTTTGAAACATAAAAGGCCAAATCTGTGCAAAGATGTGGATTAATTGTCATTTTCTGTCAGGTAGTCACACATTGTGATGGCAAAGGCAAAAAAAATCTCCCTTTTTGAACGTGGTCGGGTTGTTGAACTGCATAAGCAGGGTATCTCACAGCGCGCCATCGCTGCTGAGGTGGGATGCAGTAAGACAGTCATTTGGAATTTCTTAAATGATCCTGAGGGTTATGGAACAAAAAAGTCAAGTGGAAGACCCAAAAAAAATTCATCAGCACTGAGCCGGAGGATCCAATTAGCTGTCCGTCAAGACACTGGACGATCCTCGACCCAAATTAAGGCCCTTACTGGTGCTGACTGCAGCCCCATAACCATCAGATGGCATCTGAGACTGAAGGGCTTCAAAAACAAAAAACATCTTCAAAGACATCTACAAAAATGTAACCTTGATGGTCCTGAGGGTTTCCAACGTTACTGGCATGACAAGCAGATCCCAGCTGAGATGCTTTCTACGAGCCACAGTGGAGGGGGCGCCATAATGGTCTGGGGTGCTTTTTTCTTCAGTGGAACAATGGAGCTTCAGGAAGTGCAAGGGTGTTAAACGGCTGCTGGCTATATCCAGATGTTGCAGAGAGCATTCCTCATGACTGAGGGCCCTCGTCTGTGTGGTAACGACTGGGTTTTTCAACAGGACAACGCTACAGTACACAATGCCCGCAGGACAAGGGACTTCTTTCAGGAGAATAACATCACTCTTTTGGCCCATCCTGCGTGTTCCCCTGATCTAAATCCAATTGAGAACCTTTGGGGATGGATGGCAAGGGAAGTTTACAAAAATGGACAACAGTTCCAGACAGTAGATGGCCTTCGTGCGGCCGTCTTCACCACTTGGAGAAATGTTCCCACTCACCTCATAGAAACGCTTGCATCAAGCATGCCAAAACGAATTTTGGAAGTGATAAACAATAACGGCGGAGCTACTCATTACTGAGTTCATGTTTGGAAGTTGGATTTCTGTTTTGGGGGGGGTTTATTTTTATTTTGAAGGTGTGGTCCTAAACAACTTAGTTGTTTTCATTAAATTGAATGCTCAAAAAATGTTTTGTCTCACTCCCATTTCTTCTTGTTGCATGTTAAAGCTCTACTTGGAACCCTGTTAAGATCCAGCCATGCTAAATATGATTTTTTGCCATTTTTCAAGTGGTCTTAAACTTTTGATCAGGAATGTATGAGTAAGGATGAAAATTACACTGGGGAGCACTGTTTTACGTATTTAATATTTACGTAGTTAAAATAGTGGTGTGCATTACTAACTATATATATATATATATATATATATATATATATATTTATTTATATTATTTTTATTTTTTTATTCCTAAAATAATGTCTTATAATGTATTTAAATCCTTACTGCCCAGCCTATTTTGGGTCTTACTGACCAGGAGATGTTTTACATAGTAACATAGTACATAAGGCCGAAAAAAGACATTTGTCCATCCAGTTCGACTGTCATCCTACAAGTTGATCCAGAGGAAGGCAAAAAAACCCTGTGAGGTAGAAGCCAATTTTCCTCACTTTAGGGAAATAAAAAACTCCTTCCTGACTCCAATCAGGCAATCAGAATAACTCCCTGGATCAACGACCCCTCTCTAGTAGCTATAGCCTGTAATATTATTACACTCCAGAAATACATCCAGGCCCCTCTTGAATTCCTTTATTGTACTCACCATCACCACCTCCTCAGGCAGAGAGTTCCATAGTCTCACTGCTCTTACCGTAAAGAACCCTTTTCTATGTTTGTGTACAAACCTTCTTTCCTCCAAACGCAGAGGATGTCCCCTCGTCACAGTCACAGTCCTGGGGATAAATAGATGATGGGATAGATCTCTGTACTGCCCCCTGATATATTTATACATAGTAATTAGATCTCCCCTCAGTCGTCTTTTTTCTAACGTGAATAACCCTAATTTTGATAATCTTTCAGGGTACTGTAGTTGCCCCATTCCAGTTATTACTTTAGTTGCCCTCCTCTGGACCCTCTCCAGCTCTGCTATGTCTGCCTTGTTCACAGGAGCCCAGAACTGTACACAGTACTCCATGTGTGGTCTGACCAGTGATTTGTAAAGTAGTAGGAATATGTTCTCATCACGGGCATCTATGCCCCTTTTGATGCAACCCATTATCTTATTGGCCTTGGCAGCAGCTGCCTGACACTGTTTTTTGCAGCTTAGTTTGCTGTTTATTAAAATTCCTAGATCCTTTTCCATGTCAGTGTTACCGAGTGTTTTTCCATTTAGTATGTATGGGTGACTTGCATTATTCCTTCCCATGTGCATAACTTTACATTTGTCAGTGTTAAACCTCATCTGCCACTTATGTGCCCAAGCCTCCAATCTATCCAGATCCCTCTGTAGTAGTATACTGTCCTCTTCAGTGTTAATTACTTTACACAGTTTAGTGTCATCTGTGAAAATTGATATTTTTCTATGCAAGCCTTCTACAAGATCATTAATAAATATATTGAAGAGAATAGGGCCCAATACTGACCCCTGAGGTACTCCACTAGTGACAGTGACCCAATCTGAGTATGTACCGTAAATAACCACCCTCTGTTTTCTATCATTTAGCCAGTTACTTACCCACTTACAGACGTTTTCTCCGAGTCCGAGCATTCTCATTATATACTAACCTTTTATGCGGTACAGTGTCAAATGCTTTGGAGAAGTCCAGATACACGACATCCATTGACTCGCCGCTGTCAAGTCTAGAACTTACCTCCTCATAGAAACTGATTAAATTAGTTTGACATGACCGATCCCTCACGAAGCCATGCTGATATGGCGTTATTTGCTTATTTCCGTTAAGATGCTCTAACATAGCATCTCTCAGAAAACCTTCAAACAGTTTACCCACAACAGATGTTAAACTTACCGGCCTATAGTTTCCAGGCTCTGTTTTTGGACCCTTTTTGAATATTGGCACCACATTTGCCATGCGCCAATCCTGTGGGACATTCCCTGTCAGTACAGAGTCCGCAAATATCAGAAATAAGGGTCTGGCTATGACATTACTTAATTCCCTTAGGATACGGGGGTGTATGCCATCCGGTCCTGGCGATTTGTCTATTTTGATATTTTTAAGTCGCTGTTGTACTTCTTCCTGGGTCAGACAGGACACTTTTAATGGCGAATTTATTTCAACATTCAGCATTTCATCTGACAGTTTATTTTCCTCAGTGAATACATTGGAGAAAAAAATATTTAACAGCTTTGCTTTCTCCTCGTCGCTCTCTGCGACTCCCCCCTCATTACTCTTTTTATTATTATAATTTTTTATTGTCGCCTTCAAGAGCTATAACTTTTTTCTTTTTTTTTTATCTAAGTAGTCATATGAGGGCTTGTTTTTTGGCAAAACAAGTTGTAGTTTTTAAAAGTGCCATTTTGGGGTACACAAAACTTACTGATTAACTTTTATTAACTTTTTCTGGGAGGGTTCTGTGAAAATTCTGACACTGAAATTTTACATTATAAATTTTGTGGCGTCACAGCATATAAGAAAATAACAGTATAGATAATTATTAGAGACCACCTGAGTCAGACAGAAATTATAGAATAAGTGATCAATTATTTAAAACTTAACATTTAATATAGTACACATAGAAAATTGGTCCCACGATAATTGGATACAAAAATTACAAAAAAGGAAACAATGCGGTGGTTCACCACATCGGTATTAATGGTACTAACAGCCAAAACACATGAATATAACAAAAAGTGCTCGGCGGCACCAAAAGGTAACCATGTGGTCCTACCGCTCTGATGAGGTGCTCCTTGATACAACGAATGCCCAGCTGGTGTTAATGGATGTGCACACCGTCGCTGAAAGCAGTTGTAAAACACAGGGTTAAGAGTGCTAGGTATGCTGGCCCTAGTAATGCCCTAGGGACCTACAATGACCTAAGTGACCTGACCACGGATCCCCGTGACCAGTCACACGCAGGAACCTAACCCTGGAATTTGTGCGCCCTAGAAAGCCCTCGCCTGCCTGATCCCTACACGCATGTTTCGCTGAAAGGATGAGTAAAAAGCTCATCAGGGGAAACACGGGAGCTTGGGCTGAAGCTGTGCAGGGCACACTGACAATGATATCCAATGTGTGCTCTGCACAGAGGCAAAGTGTGACCACGATCCTGATGTGGAAAATAGTGGCCAAACTAGCTGTAGGGTAATAGGGGAAAAAACTGATACTGAGCCCCTCTCCTACTAACAAACTTATGGTGCATGGGCTGATGTAGCCTAAGGTAGCGCAGAAATCCGCCACCTTTTGAAGAAGAAGCCGGCCTCAAAACGAGGCTTGGCTAAAACACTCCCACCTGACCCGGAAGACGCGGCGCATCTGCACATGCGCGAAGAAACGGATCGCATGGAGAAAGGGGGAGGTCACTGGGCGTGTCCTGATTGCCTGGCAACTGTTGCGTGATCTCGCATGAACACACGAGATCGGGCGCGGTGACGTCACCTCTGTCACGTGCGCCCGCCCAGTGACCTCCCCCTTTCTCCATGCGATCCGTTTCTTCTCGCATGCGCAGATGCGCCGCGTCTTCCGGGTCAGGTGGGAGTGTTTTAGCCAAGCCTCGTTTTGAGGCCGACTTCTTCTTCAAAAGGTGGCGGATTTCTGCGCTACCTTAGGCTACATCAGCCCATGCACCATAAGTTTGTTAGTAGGAGAGGGGCTACTAAACTTACTGTCTCCTAAAGTCTCCTGATGTGTCTGGGATTCGAACCCACAACCTCCAATGTATCAGTGTATCAGAGGCAAAGCATTTACCCACACAGCCATAAAGGCTGCATTGCAACTGATTGAAAAATATGAGACTTCTACTGTTATAGCTGGCTAAGTGTACATCTATACACATGACAGCTGCCCCAACACACCCAGCACTGCTATATCTCTATATGACAGCTGTCCCAGCACACTCAGCTCTGCTATATCTCTATATATGAGCAGCTGTCATGTGTATAGATGTACACTTAGCCAGCTATAACAGTAGAAGTCTCATATTTTTTCAGTCAGCAGCAAGGCAGCTCTTATGGTCTTGTGGTTAAGTGCCTCTGATACAGAAAGTCGTGGGTTTAAATCCCAGCAGAAACTTTTCTGAAATACAAGCACTGACTCCATATATGGACATACAGGGCGGGACACAATACAGGGCGGGACACAGGAAGAGGCTGCATCGCATCGCTGACATGGAGGTAAGCAGAAGTGTTTATTATTTTTTTTAATACCCGACTGTTACTGCCATGGGGGGAGCGGTGGGCACTTGATACTGGCACATGGGGGGAGGGGGGTTGGCACCTGATACTGGCACCTGGGGGGGTTGGCACCTGATACTGGCACATGGGGGGGGGGAGAGGCACTTGATACTGACACTTTTTTTGTGGGGGGGGGAGATGGCACTATGATACTGGGACATGGGGGGGAAGAGAGAGGCACTTGATACTGGCACATGGGGGGGTTGGAACTATGATACTGGCACATGGGTGGGTTTGGCACTATGATACTGGCACATGGGGGGAAGAGGCACTTGATACTGGCACTTTTTTGGGGGGGAGATGGCACTATGATTCTGGGACATGGGGGGAAGAGAGAGGCACTTGATACTGGCACATGGGGGGGGGGGGGGGTTGGAACTATGATACTGGCACATGGGGGTGGGAAGGAGAGAGGCACTTGATACTGGCACATTGGGGGGGAGATGGCACTATGATACTGGGACATGTGGGGGGGAGGAGAGAGGCACTTGATACTGGCACATGATGGGGGGGCATCTATGGGGACACTTACTGGCAATTATTGTGGGGCATTATGGGGGACACTAGGCCGGCAGCCTATCAGAGGCCGGACACTGAGGGGCATCTACTGGGGCACTATATATGGGGCATTTTATACTGGTACATTATGGGGGCACTAGCAGAAAGGGGGGAGAGGAGCACTATGGGGGAATTTACTGGGGGCACTATATAGGGGTATTTTATACTGGGACATTATGGGGGCACTATGGGGGCACTATGGGGACATTAGCTCAACTGGGGCATTACAAGGGGGTATTTTTGCACTGTCACATTATAAGGAAAATTATTACTACTGGGGGGGGGGCATTATAGTGGGCTTTATTACTCCCCCCATGGTATGACCCCCTAGTAGCAGCACCAGCCTCTCCCTGCTCTGCTATCCCTCTGCCCCTTCTCCAAATCCTTATTATGAAATCTTTCTCATTAGGATAAAGCACAACATCAGCTCCGCCGAGCCCCCGGCCAATTGTTGAAGTGGTGTCCGAGATCCCCAAGGGTCAAGTAACTGTAAGTTTTCATATGAAATATGTTTATGTTATACACATATAGCATCAACTGTGCCACACAATATACAGTATACCGCTACACTGTGCCAAAGGAGTGGGGTTTACACAGGAGGAGGGAGGTGCGAAGCACGCTGGAGGGGCCCTTACAAATATTTGCTGTGGGGCCCAGTCACTTCTAGTTACGCCCCTGATACCATTTAACTTTTATTATCAAACATATAGTTAACATTAGGCAAACAATCTGTAGTCATAAAGTAGAGAACAAAAACATCTAGGCACCTACTTATATTACATCAAGTACTGTCATTTGCTTTATGTAATATGCCAGATCAGATTAATCTCCTGTATGAACACGAATGTAGAAGTCCATACGATACATCAAAGACTTTGTTGTTGCACTGCATACTTATAAGAGTATAACGGTGTTATCCATCTGTTCTCAAGGTTTTAATCTTATCCAGGATAATATCCAGATTGCAAAATTAAAGACTGCTTTATGACTGATGTTTCCATTGTTTATTTTTCCATGGAAATAAATATTAGACAGTGTTATTTTCCATATTGCTGCAAGGGAGCAAAATGATCTCAACAACAGTCCTAGGTTCATTAATGATGATGTAGCAGCTGACTGAATACAAAGATGTCCTACTTTGATTTGTGCAGGAAGTAAACATTACTCTCAAACAGCTCAGAAAACTACCGCTAAGAAACAGTACAGAGGGGACAATTTACTTATAGTGTCTAATATTTGGAATACACTAGACAGTCTAAAGATACATCAAATTTATCACAGTGGCTCATGGTTCAAGAAAAATCAGTTGCATCTTTAGCCTGTCTAGTTTAAAGCGGTAAGGGACTATGAGGATAATATTTGACTTCATCTCTTTGGTGTGCCTGCTATTTTTTTGCCATTTTTTGTGACAAATTTACCAATTGTCTCGCGCCATTTGTTAAATGTGTTGCATGAATTACCTAGCAATTTTGCAGTCTAAAATATTATGTTATTTTTTTTTTATATATTGATATTGTCACATTTTACTCCACCCGAGGATGTGAGACATATTAAAAAGTCACAATTGATAAATCTGGCTAAAATGTAACTCATCCCACAAAACATCTCTGTCTCCACAGGTGGCCCCTGAGGCTATTATCCACGACCCTCGATTTCAATGTTCCACCTCTGTGGACTCTGTTTCACTTCTGTATTGCCACACAGCCCCCTCTGTATCGTATATGCTTTTCCGAGTTCTGGCGCTACCAGTTTGCCCACCATGGCAATTCACACAATTTTTGCTGTGTTCATTGCTGAGGTGGGCAGCCCCAGAACTTAGAACAGGCATAAGCCATGGTCCTGGCTAGAGTAGAGTTGCTCCTTGTAGGCATGATGTCACAGGAAAAGGTTGTCTAATGAGCAGGACCTACAGACTACAAGAGAAGCTTCAGTGGAGAGAGAAACACATTGTTGCAGGTTGTTATGTGGATGAGAGCAATAGTTTTCATTTTACTTGGAACATTTTGTAGGATGCTGAAGAAAGGGAGATGGGAAGACAGGGTCTAAAGGGAGAGGTAATTTACATAGGAGTGTATGCTTCTTTCTCTGATGAGCTATATTACAAAGTTTCTTATATTAGCCTATTCTATTCATTTATGGAGAAAAAGGAAACAACAGTTATTCTTTATATTTGGATGCCTTCTTGATAAAGTGGTTAGAGATGTCCATGAATATTTTAGTACCTTTTGTTGCTTGCCTTCTTTCTTTAATGAATGTAATTGTGATGATGACCCATGCAGTTTATCTAATAAATAATGATGTGTATGACTGTTTTAGGCCCAGAATACTCACACACACACACACCATCAGCACTTTTATCATGAAGATAAGTGAGAATCACTGATGCCTAGAAATATGCATGCTCTAAGTTAAATAAACAGAGCACAACTATTCCTGTAGATGGATACAGCTCGGTTGGCTGTAAACAGAATATATGTTTGTACTAAATCAAAAGAAAAAGTCAACTAAAAGTCTCTACAGAGATTTGACTTGTAGATCATGTCAATGTAAACAGGGAGAAGGACCAAAACACTGAGAGAATGACCAGAAAAGAAAGCGCAAAGATTACAAATGATCCTTTTAAATAGAAAGGTCATTGTATTCCAATCGACCCATCTATTTATATTCTCATCCCATACACATCTGCTTTGTAATAAGGATACAGCTTTTTCATTCAAGTGTAACTGCAATAAGGTATTTCTAGAAAGCTGCTTTTATTTTACATATTTCTGAAGAGAGGATTGATTTATTCCCGCTACTCCTAAAAAGGAAATTTTGTAATGTGTGTCCACCTAGAATCTTTCTCAAGGGCAGAACTTAGTGAAAATAATGATAGCTACTGTTAATACCTTCCTAAAAAAAAAAAAAAGAAAGAAAAAAATGCAATTTTGTATATAAAATAGTCCCTTAGCTATTAAAGCTACTCCCTGGTACAAGAAATAAAAATAACAATAACTGGGGAATGAACAGAACACTTATGCTTACATTTAGACTGGCTCATTAGCTCATGCAGCTCCACCTATACTACTCTATTTAGTGCAAAGATGGCTGGACCACTAAAAAAATAAAATCTTTATTGATATAGCACCAACATATTCTGCAGCGCCTCAAACATTTGGAGGGTTCATGTACAGAGTCATAAATTACATAGCAACAAATAAGTAAAAAATTATAACAAGAGGAGCTGAGGGTCCTTCTCCCAAGAGCTTACAATCTGTGAGGAGATGGGGTGGCATATGAGGTCAAAAGTGCTTGTTTTGAATAAAGATACATCAATCTTAACACAATAGAGGAGTAGATATAAAGTTGCATGAGACAGTCACCAGCTGATATCTGTATTTCTTCTGAGTGCACGGGTGTCGTGGATAATGTTTCATAATGGATCATGTTCAGAAGAATGATGACGAAGGGGGGTGAATGGAGAAGAGTGATATTAGAGCAGGAATCAGCAAGCTCCGGCACTCCAGCTATTCAGAAACTACAACTCCCAGAATCCTTCATTCAATTCTGTGGGAGTTGAAAGAACAGCCGAGCATGTTTGCATCCTAAAAGGATGTGTTTCTAGTGAGTGCCTAAAACTATGGATGTTATGAATTAAAGGGAGTCTGTCAGCACATTTACCCCTTTTTAACAGTTCCCATAGTGCTGTAGCCGCAACACAGATGATTAAAACGGTACCTTTAAGTGCTTTTGTGGACTTGTAAAACTGTCAAAAATGAACTTTGATGCATATGTAAATGAAGGCTTGCAAGTGCCCAGGGGCGGCGTCCACCGCGTTGGTGCCCAGGCAGCTCTGCCTCTTCGGCTGTTATCCCCGCCCAGCCTCTTCCTCTGTCCACCCATCTGTTTTCTCTTCCCCTCAGCGAGATCCCGCGCCTGCGCGCTGACTTCCTTGGCCGGGGCATGCGCACTGCGATGCCCATTGCTGGCACGGCATCGCAGTAGCTTATGCGCCAGCTAACGGATCAAACAGATAAATTTACCTCTCTTGGCTCTCTGTGTCTGCAGTGACAGCTTCTCACTCTGCTTTCCTCCTCTTCTCCTGCGCCGATGGACCACCTCCTTTCTGCAGTTTTCACGCCGTTAGCCGGCGCATGCGCATGAGCTACTGTGATGCCGTGCCAGCAATGGGCATCGCAGTGCACATGCCCCGGCCAAGGAAGTCAGCACGCAGGTGCGGAATCTCGCTGAGGAGTAGAGAAAACAGATGGGCGGCAGAGGAAGAATCCCTTTAAGGTCCATTCACACGTCCGCAACGTGAAGTTCCGCAATTCGCAAGCTGCGGAACGAAATTGCGGACGTGTGAATGGACCCTTAATGTAATTTATTGAGGGTAGGGAACGATCAATTTTAACTTTTGGTCACCCCCATTTCCTCATAGGCTGTAAGCTCTTGCGACCAGAGCCCTCCCTCCGAATATTTCAATTGTTTTCAATAGTATTCAATATGATTTCTATTTTGATTTGTACATGTACCCTCTGAATTGTAAACCGCTGTGGAATATGGTGGTGCTATATAAATACAGTTGCAAGAAAAAGTATGTGAACCCTTTGGAATGATATGGATTTCTGCACAAATTGGTCATAAAATGTGATCTGATCTTCATCTAAGTCATAACAATAGACCATCACAGTCTGCTTAAACTAATAACACACAAAGAATTAAATGTTACCATGTTTTTACTGAACACACCATGTAAACATTCACAGTGCAGGTGGAAAAAGTATGTGAACCCTTGGATTTAATAACTGGTTGAACCTCCTTTGACAGCAATAACTTCAACCAAACGTTTCCTGTAGTTGCAGATCAGACGTGCACAACGGTCAGGAGTAATTCTTGACCATTCCTCTTTACAGAACTGTTTCAGTTCAGCAATATTCTTGGGATGTCTGGTGTGAATCGCTTTCTTGAGGTCATGCCACAGCATCTCAATCGGGTTGAGGTCAGGACTCTGACTGGGCCACTCCAGAAGGCGTATTTTCTTCTGTTTAAGCCATTCTGTTGTTGATTTACTTCTATGCTTTGGGTCGTTGTCCTGTTGCAACACCCATCTTCTGTTGAGCTTTAGCTGGTGGACAGATGGCCTTAAGTTCTCCTGCAAAATGTCTTGATGAACTTGGGAATTCATTTTTCCTTCGATGACGGCAATCTGTCCAGGCCCTGACGCAGCATAGCAGCCCCAAACCATGATGCCCCACCACCATACTTCACAGTTGAGATGAGGTGTGGATGTTGGTGTGCTGTGCCTCTTTTTCTCCACACATAGTGTTGTGTGTTTCTTCCAAACAACTCAAATTTGGTTTCATCTGTCTATTTTGCCTGTACTGCTGTGGAACATCCAGGTGCTCTTGTGCAAACTGTAAACGTGCAGCAATGATTTTTGTTTGACAGCAGTGGCTTCCTCTGTGGTATCCTCCCATTAAATACATTCTTGTTTAGTGTTTTACGTATTGTAGATTCGCTAACAGGGATGTTAGCATATGCCAGAGACTTTTGTAAGTCTTTAGCTGACACTCTAGGATTCTTCTTCACCTCATTGAGCAGTCTGCGCTGTGCTCTTTCAGTCATCTTTACAGGACGGCCACTCTTAGAGAGAGTAGCAGCAGTGCTGAACTTTCTCCATTTATAGACAATTTGTCTTACCGTGGACTGATGAACAGCAAGGCTTTTGGAGATACTTTTATAACCCTTTCCAGCTTTATGCAAGTCAACAATTCTTAATTGAAGGTCTAATGAGAGCTCTTATGTGCGAGGCATCATTCACATCAGGCAATGCTTCTTGTGAAAAGCAAACCCAGAACTGGTGTGTGTTTTTTATAGGGCAGGGCAGCTGTAACCAACACCTCCAATCTCATCTCATTGATTGGGCTCCAGTTGGCTGACACCTCACTCCAATTAGCTCCTGAAGATGTCATTAGTCTAGGGGTTCACATACTTTTTCCACCTACACTGTGAATTTTTACATGGTGTGTTCAATAAAAACATGGTAACATTTAATTCTTTGTGTGTTATTAGTTTAAGCAGACTGTGATTGTCTATTGTTGTGACTTAGATGAAGATCAGATCACATTTTATGACCAATTTGTGTAGAAATCCATATCATTCCAAAGGGTTCACATACTTTTTCTTGCAACTGTATATACAGTACACCAACTGCTATATGCGCTGTTTACAACAGTAAAGGATGATTCCTTGGTATTCTCATAGGCAATCCTTTTCATAAATAGTGGCAACATGTAGATTAAATTGCATCCTTAGTTCAGTAGATTTAAATAGCACTAAAAAGGGGAATGTTATTATGGTTTAATATACTGAATGTAACAGGTATCCCAGCAACCACTGAAGATGGATGGATGACATAGGCCAAAAGAGTAGACAGTAATGAAGAATTAAATGAGTTGGCTACAGATATTGATGACCCTTTACCAGAAGTGATTGATCAGTAATATCAGATTGGTGTGATCTGACACCTGACATACCTACCAATCAGATGTTTCAGGCACCAGAAGTGTCCGCTGAGCTGCAGTTCTCTGACATGGCCACTACACCAGTGCTACGGCTGCTCAAAACAACTGGTCAGTGGGGGTGCTGGACCTTCGACCCCCACCAATCTGATATTGATGATGACTGATCTTGAGGATAGGTAATCAATATCTGTAGCTCAGACAACCCATTTAATCATGTGTGGGTGTAAGAGTGTGTGCTTGTAATTGTGTGTGCACATATGTATGTGCATATATGTGTTTGCAATAGTCTGTGCACATGTGTGTAAGTGTGTGCATGTTTGTGTGTATTTTGGGAGTGGAGATGTGCTTATTATGCATCCATAGTAAATCCATGTGCAGTGAAAAATTTATTTCTCACAGATGAATATTTCATCATTTTGCACTGTGTAATTATGATTGTAGTCGTCTGAAATAAAAAATGTTCAGTATCTCCATTATTTCATTTAATTATAGCATCAGTAGTCAGGTTTTGTTATAATTGCACACAATTTTAGTCATATTTATATAAATGTTCCCAAGGACAGAAAAAAATATTCCATCTGAAACTGTTCTTTTTCATAAAGAGTAAAGCATATGAAAAGAGGAACAATACCGTTAGGTCAATATAACAATGTTTTTAAGCCCCATGCACACAAATGTATTTTTGGTCTGCATCCAAACCACACTTTTTGCAGATTGGATGCGGGCCCGCTCATTTCAATTGTGCCACAAAAAATGTGGACATCACACAGTGTGTTGACCACATAGGTATTTCTGTTCCACATTTCCTATTCTTGTCCGTTTTGCAGACAAGAATAGAACATATTTACAGGAGGTTTAAAAAATGGTGGCATGCACACAACCGGTATCAATCTTTTACAGATCCATGGTTTGTGGATCGCAAAACATATGGTTGTGTGCATAGGGCATTATTTATACTATGCCACCTTTTCCGGTATACTATATAGAGGAAGCAGATAGGTAAGTCAGTATATTGGTCTCTGTACTCAGTGGTTCTGATAATATTTTTGGTATAATAATTATGACAGAAGAGGGTGTGACCTTGACAAGGCTGGCAGAGTAAAGGGCCTGGATAGGGCTCAGCACCTTTTTGACATCCAGTTAAAAACTATGTGGAGCAGACAGACATTTTCTCCCTTCTCCGCTACTTAATCTGGTACCGTGTACCTACTACTAAAAATGCGTAATTGTGGGAATAGGAGGACTACTGCAACGTACCCCCGGGGAGCCCCAGAATATTTGTGTTGAGCTCCTTGTGTCACAGTGGTCCTACTTCAGGCTGTCACTCCCTAGGGGTAGTTTTCTGTAATAATTGAGTTAAATTAGACAAAGAAATCCAGACTGGGAATTTTGAATGTAGCTTACTGAATTAATTCACTCCACTTGGTTCCAGCAGGGTGTAAGGTGGCAGTAGTTGGTCCAAATGATTCTCATAGTTCCTGTCTGGCTTAAAGGGAACCTGTCATGTGGATATTTGATTATAATCTAACTAATTATATACAATCATTAACTACTAAAAAGTACCTTAGATGTATTCACTTACTGGTGTGACAGATGGTTACCTCATAATATACACACAAAGATACCACATGTCGCATGCTAATGAGCTGATTGGAGTCCAGCGTGATGTCATTGAGTCCAGCGTTTATTTAATTCAGAGCTATAGCCACCCCCCTGCCCACCTGCTGCTGGTTCATATGGAAAAAAAACTGTCAATCAGCAGCAGGTAGGCAGGGAGAGTCAGGAGCTCATAAATATTCATGACTCATCATTATCAACTGGAGCTTTTCAATACAAGATGTTGGCAGATTGACTGGGTCAATTAAAGAAAGTGACCCAGCATTTTGCTAAGAGAATCAGTCACTTATTTATGTTGCCCTTAGTTAGGACACCATAAAACTGGTGACAGGTTCCCTTTAAGTCTGTTATCTGTTCAATGAATAGGGTGTCTCTTGCTCATTTTCCCTCTCGTGTAAATAAAGTCTATAGTTCAGTCAAAAGCAATGAGGATGGTGTTCTAGGAGCTGCTTCCCGGGCTCCTGAAGAAGGAGAAGGGAAAAACGCATCACCTCGCTGCGCCATGTCTTGTCTCTTAGGACTCCATCTTCAACTGACCACAGCTTCCTGAAAAACCTCTTCCTTAGTGGGAAGCAGGTGAGCTCACTTCTGCCCAAAGTGAAACAAAGAATGGAATGGTTAGTTCCGTTCTTGTCTCTAGGACTCTGCCAGACCTATGCCACCTTCTGGAAACCAGGAATTTAACATCAAATGCAATATAAGTTAACCTGTTGCAAAAATACAATTCTTAGTAAGGAGGACATTTATTACATAGGAACATGGAAAGCTAGCCATAATAAACAATGACATGGTGTTATTTTGCAGTGCTCCCTATCCGGGGTACTGCCCTACTACTGTGTGGCACAAAGAGAGGCATTGTTGTATTGCGAGTACAAAAAGTCTTTGGAGGCACACCAATGTTACTGGGTAGGACACCCAAAGGATCACTATTACTGTATGGGGAACAAAATGCGAGAATTCTTATGTGTGTGGGCATAAAGGAGGAACTTAATGTGTGGAGGTAAAAATGGGTGCTATTACTGAGCATGGCACTCAGAGAAGCACTTACTGTATAGGGGCTAATGGGGGCACTATTATTGTGTGGGACACAAAAGGAGTGTACTATGAGTGTATGGGGCCACGGAGGCATTGTTACCGTCTGTGGCGCTATGGATGGTGAGTTTATGAAGATTTGGAGAGGATACTGGAAAAGTGATAATCTTAAAATATCTGTGCATTAAATTCTAGAGAGACAAGTTGTCACTGGAGGAGGTTGTCAGGCAGTCTACATGGGATAAAGAAAAAAAGGAACTGTATGTTTCAAATCAATTGAGATATCACCTGTGGAGGCACAAAGCGGTACTATAACTAGGCAGGAGCACTTATGGTGTAGGGGCTAATGGAGGCACTATTACTGTGTGGGGCACAAAGAGGGTGTGCTATTACTGTATGGGGCCACAGAGGCATTGTAACCATCTGTGAAACTATGGATGGTGCGCTTATGAAAAGGTGGGAAAGAGATGGAGAGGATACCATAAAGGTGAGAATCCTAAGATACCTGCGCGTTAAATTCTAGAGAGACAATGTTGTCAGGCAGTCTACATGAAAAAAGAGAAAAAAGGGGAACTTAATGTCTCGAATCAGTTACTTGATGTAACTGTGGTGTAGTAACTAGGGATGAGCGAATCGACTTCGGATGAAACATCCGAAGTCGATTCGCATAAAACTTTGTTCTAATACTGTACCGAGCAGGAGCTATGTACAGTATTAGAATGTATTGGCTCCGATGAGCTGAAGTTATTGATTTGTGGAGTCTCGCGAGATTTCATAAATTAATCTGTACTGTAAAAAAACATTTCCCGAACTCGGCTTCGGTTCCAAGTGGTAGCAATAAGCAATAACTTCGGCTCATCTGAGCCAATACATTCTAATACTGTATGGAGCTCCTGCTCCGTACAATATTAGAACAAAGTTTTATGTAAATCGACTTTGGATGTTTCTCATCCCTAGTATTAACTTATATGGTGGTATCACCCTTAGTGCTGCAACATGCCAGTTCATGACCACATCAGTGCTGGATCTCCAGAGGAAAGAAAAGGCGAGTCTTTCTTTTTTGTTTTATCACAATTGCAGCTATTTAAATTGTTTACCATTTATTTTAAGGGTTGGCAATTGGCCTACAATCCAGCAATCACGGGATTCTTGGAGCCAGACCTGCTGCAATGTGTGGTTTTCTTTATAAAGAGGATATTTGTTTCTGCAACTCCTCTTCTGCAGTCCTAGTAACTCTGCCTCCAGGCGACTTTCAGCTAAATAATTAGAATTACTGTAGCTTAAATATGTAATTAAGCAAATAGGGTTGTGTTCACGCCAAACTAATATTTGCATGGGTCCAGAGATGGTTGACACTG
This sequence comes from Bufo bufo, assembly GCF_905171765.1. Lineage (NCBI taxonomy): Eukaryota > Metazoa > Chordata > Amphibia > Anura > Bufonidae > Bufo > Bufo bufo. The sequence continues at coordinate 199,979,415 of NC_053393.1, forward strand.
TTATAACCACATTGTATGTGGAAATTATTTTTAAATGTGTGCAACTTACATACAAATTTTATGCTAAAATGATCTGGAAGCAATAATCATGCATAAATAATATATTTTGTCCAGTGAGAAACCACTTTATTAAGCATATTTTTTTTATTTTTAGCGACTTATGTAAAATTGAATGGATAGCTAAAGGCTGCCCTGAGGAGAAAGTTATACAAGCAGTACCCTATTTGCATATGATTTGTTATATGCTGTAGATAGCACTGGTTTCTTCACTGTCTACCAAAATATAAAGATACTGGAGGGCATTTACTAACCTAAATAGGTTGCATATTTTGATACATGCCATTTGTACGGCAAAATGTACAACATTTCTCTCTTCATGCCATTTTTCAGAAGTGGCGAGAAAAGGAGGCGTACGGCACTGCTGGCCAGCCACATTTATCTTTCTTCACTTCAGTTTTCTGGCATGGAGAAAAACTTAAATCTATGGCAGCTAGGACGCTGCCATAAATTTAAGTGTGTTGCACGGCCAGAAAATGCACCCTATGTATGAGAGGTGTGCACTTCTGCATAAATTTGGCCTATCCTCCAGCAGCACAGGGGGATCAAGACCGGCATGTAATACACCGGTCTTGATAAGTGTCCCCCACTGCATTTTCATCTGAAGTAAGTCAATGCGTTATTTTGTTGATTTTTGCTATTCTATTTGTTCAAGTGTGGCTAGCAAACATGGCAATAACGTAAAAACTCCATGCAGATATTGTCCTTGGTCAGATTTGAACCTAGGACCCCAGCGCTACAAGGCACCCCATAATGGCTGATGACAAACACTAGGCATTTGACATGCCCTAATTGCATATTGTGAATGGAAAGACCAAAGGAGGGACAATTTGTCCTAATTGCATAAGCAGGAGTTTAAGAATGTCTCTTCAGTCCCTAAAGTGGTTGTCTCACTTTAGCAAATAGCATTTATTATGCAGAGGAAGTTAATAGAAGGCACTTACTAATGTATTGTGATTGTCCATATTGCTTCCTTTGCTGGCTGGATTAATTTTTTCATCACATTATACACTGCTTGTTTCCATGGTTACGGCCACCCTTCAATCCATCAGTGGTGGTTACGTGCTTGCACACTATAGGAAAAAGCACTAGCCTATGTGCGCTCCCACGGTCGCAGACATCAAATAGGCTGGCACTTTTTCCTATAGTGTGGAAGCACGGCCATGGCTGATGGATTGCTGGGTGCTTGTAACTCCTGGAAAAAAAAAGTGTATAATGTGATGGGAAAATGAATCCAGCCAGCAACGGAGGCAATATGGACAATCACAATACATTAGTAAGTGCCTTATGTTAACTTCGTCTATATCATAAATACCATTTGCTGAAGTGAGACAACCCCTTTAAATGGGGAATAATATATGTACAATGGCTCAAAATGGTGAAAATAAAGAAAGAAAGGCATAGTCAACTGAAGAATCTTCCACTGCTCTTATCCTGAGGATGCCTGGTCTCCAGTCTTTACTTTATGCTGCAGTGATGTCCGGACACAGGAACAAGTGGCTGCTATAGCCAATCATTGACCACAGAAATTACCCACAACAGTTATTGGCTGTTGTGGTCACATGTCCCAGGGCCAGGACATCATTATTGTAATAGAAGTAGAGAAGGACAGGGGACCAGGAATCTTCAAAATGGGATCAACTTTAAGTTTTTATCTTTGAGGTGAATATACCTTTTTTTTTTTTCTTATCAACCTTCCCAAGCCATTGCATTACTTGTGTATTTTCCACTAGAAAACCTCTTTAAAGTTTGGCATTATAGTTTAATTACAATTACACCATCCACTCCAGTGGTGTCATAGGTGGCCACCTATTCTTTCTATCATATGAATCAGCCCTGCATAAATCAGCCATTTTGGTCAAGCATAAAAATGTACATTCCATGACAGACATTTTTCAGCATAGCACTTAGTAGCTCTTGGGCTGTAAAGGAGAGGTTTCACATTACAGGACTGATCAGTCACACTATACCTCATATTCATCCTTTAAAATAAATATGGTTCTGATCTCCTCCTACCACCAAGAAGATCTTTCCTGAGTTTTACCAAAGGTTTGAAAGTAAAAAGAAATATTTGTAAAGTGGTGTGTTGTGGTGTGCCAGGGAAATAAATTATCTTAAGACATATAGAATTAGTTTGTTTTATGGGATGTACACAAAGAACTTATAGACACCAAGGCATCTTACAAGTCTATTATTACCTTGAGGAGTTTATTATGATAAAAGGACACATATTGGTTTATTTTTCAGTTGAGTGAGATTAGTGAAATTCTTGTTCTCTTATACTTGCAGGTTCTTAACCATTTGCATAAGAAGTTAAGGAACATGTCAAAGAAGTCAGAAGCTTCAAAGAAAAAGGTAAGTTTTTATTTTAAAAAGTTAGAAAGATCCAATCTACACTACAGAGAAGAGAGAAATAGGCATAAACCAGACACCTAAATCAAGGAAACACCGAAAAAAAATCACTCTACATACAAGGAGTCCCAAAGAAAATTAATTATAATAAAGTTTTTTTGAGATTATATATATATATTATAAAAGAAAAAAATCACAATAAGTGGCATCTACAAGTCTGCTTATAGCCATACTCAAAGGAAATGTGTCACACAGAAAATTCATCTGATATGGTCGAATCTGACAAAGTGACTTCGACTTCCACAAAAATCGGTGCTCCTAATCCCTATAATATTAAAGGAGACAGCCCAACATAGTGAAGTCCCACAAGTTCTTTATTTTATAAAATCATTTATTATACTCACAAATTCCATAAAATCTTAGTCATATAAAATAAGTGGCACTCCTCTCGCCGATTGCCGAACCCAGGTTTCGCCTCCGCTTCGTCAGGGGCATCTGAAAATCCTATTCGGTTCTTCCTTTTAATGGCGATGTAGGCGTTAACCAAAATGTTCCTTTTACAATTAGAGTAATTTCCACAATTTTTAAAAACATTCAGTATTAAAACATAATAATAGCACTACAATTTATATTACACAATAATCACATACCTTATAGTTATGATGCTTCTCCATAAAACGACACACAATTATTATCCTTCCCATAAAATCAACATATTGATCCAGCTAATATCCCTATCTCCACCTCTTTATTCCAATCACATGTTCCTCTCTCAATTACTAGTCCACATTCATTTCTAATGACCCTGCCAATCACATGTTAATGCTAACCAATGACTACAGAAACATCTAGCAACCATAGTAAAGTATCCGCAATCCTCTCTATCTCCCTACTACCCAAGCCTTGATGTCAAACTCTACATTCAATCCATCCGGTTCTCCCATAACCACTTTTAGTACAATTACAGAGATACCACATTTTTGTAATTTTTCTTGTGTTTTAACAATGATCTCTTAAGGCATAGAGGGCAATGGTATACAATTGCAGAGGAGACTTTCAGCAACTGGGAGTGTAGCGCTCCCAGTAAATGACCATTCAGATGCTGTGGTCACAATTGAACATGGCGTCTTAGGAGTTAAAATCTGTGATCAGCATTGTCTCTGATCAAGGACTCTGCCAATGGGTGTCTGATGTGTTAAACAGCAGGCACCCAGTGGTTATGGTGCCTGCCCAGCTTCTGTACAGAAGTAAATAAACAAAACAATAAATAATGGAGCACATACAGTACTATTAGATGTTTCAGAAATCACAATAAATGTATATAAATCTGCCTATAGCCATACATAAATGACCATATAAAGTGCTTAGTACAAATTAAGATAAACATATAGGACACAATTGCACAAAGCAAAGCACTAACCACCCTAGAGCAATACAGAGTAACCCATAAGATAAAGCATTAAGTGCATACAATGAATATCCAAACTGCCCTATAATTCCTGCCCTAGCACATGTTTTGCTTGCTTGATCCCCTTAAAAAAGTGAAAGCAAGACACCTGTTACATAATTACATAGTTAATACAGTTGAAAAAAGTCCATCAAGCTCAACCAAGGGATAGGTGGGGACGCAAATCCCAGAAGGAATTTAGACTCAGATTTCTACACGTTTTCATTAGCATTAATGTTGTTTACTTTTAAGAATTCATCTAAACCCTTTTTAACATTGTCCACTGTTTCTGCTGTGACCACGTCCTGAGGAAGGCCCCTTTCACACGGGTGCAATGTGTGAGGTGAATGCATTGCACCCGCACTGAATCCGGACTCATTCACTTCAATGGGACTGTTCAGATGAGCGGTGATTTTCACGCATCACTTGTGCGTTGCATGAATATCGTAGCATGTTCTATATTCTAAGTTTTTCACGCAACGCAGGCCCCATAGAAATAAATGGTTCTGTGTGAAAATCGCAAGCATTCGCAAGCAAGTGCGGATGCGGTGCGATTTTCACTCATGGTTGCTAGGAGATGATAGGGATGAAAGCAACCCCAGACCCCATTAAAGTGTATTCACTGTATTATTTTAGGTTATAAGGGAAAATAATAGCATTCTTAATACACAATGCTTAGTAAAATGTGGATTGAGGGGTTAAAAAATAATAATAATTAACTCACCTCATCCAATTGATCGTGCAGCTGGCATCGTCTTCTTGCTTCTTCTTCTTCCAGGACCTGCAAAAGGACCTTTGATGATGTAATCACGCTCACCACGTGGTGAGCGCGGTGACGTCAGCGCAGGTCCTGCTGAATAAAGATAAAAGATTTATATCTTCATTCAGCAGGACCTGCACTGACCAGCGCGATTACGTCATCAAAGGTTCTTTTGCAGGTCCTGGAAGAAGAAGAAGCAAGAAGACGATGCCAGCTGCACGATCAATTGGATGAGGTGAGTTATTTTTTATTTATTTTTTTAACCCCTCAATCCACATTTTAATAAGCATTCTGTATTAAGAATGCTATTATTTTCCTTTATAAACATGTTATAAAGGAAAATAATAAAATGAATAGAACACCTAACCTAAACCCGAACTTCAGTGAAGAAGTCCGGGTTCAGGTCTGGGTACCACATTCAGTTTTTTCTCACGCGCGTGCAAAACGCATTGCACTCGCACGGAAAAAACGGAACATCGGAACGCAATGGCAGTCAAAACTGACTGCAATTGCGTGCCTACTCGCGCGGTTTTCCCGCATTGCACACGCGACGCATCCGGAGCAAATCCAGGACGCCCGTGTAAAAGAGGCCGTAGCCTATTCCACAGCTTCACCGTTCTTACAGTAAAGAAGCTTTGACGCTTCCGGAGACTTAACTTTTTCCTCTCCAATCGGAGGCAGTGCCCCTTTCTTTTGAGCGCATTTTACATGGAACCGTTTTTCACCGCATTTTTTATATGGCCCATTTATATATTTATATAGGTTAATCATGTCCCCCCTTAGATATCTTTTCTCTCAAGATTAAATAAATTCAATTCTTTTAATCTTTCTTCATAACTAAGACCCTCTATTCCCCTTATCATTTTAGTCACTCTCCTCTGTACTTTTTCCAACTGTAGTGCGTCCTTTCTGTGGACTTGTGCCCAGAACTGAACAGCATATTCCAGATGAGGCTGCACCAACGCATTGTAAAGTGGTAATATCACATCCCTGCCCCACAAGTCCATTCCTCATTTAATACATGACAGTATCCTGGTGGCCTTAGAAGCAGCTAATTGACATTGTATGCTGTAATTTAATCTACCATCTACAAGGACACCCAAATCCTTCTCTATAAGTGACTCTCCCAGTGTTACATCCCCTAGGACATATGAAGCACAGAAATTATTACTACCAAGATGCATAACTTTACATTAGTCCACATTGAACTTCATTTGCCAAGTTGATGCCCAATCACTCAGAGTGTTCAAGTCAGCTTGTAGTTTATGGACATCTCCCATAGACTGTGCAGTTCTACAAAGCTTGGTATCATCTGCAAAAATAGATATGGTGCTATAAATCTCGTCCTCGATATTATTAATAAATAAATAAAATAATAAAGGGCCCAGCATTAGAGATGGCCTTGCGGTTCGCCCGGCGGTCATTTCACGGTAAACTTTGCGTGTTCGCGATTCGCCAAACATGCGAACATATGGAGAAATTCGCGCCCGCCATATTCTTTTACATTGTGAAGAACTTTGACCCATGACACATCCATCAGGTGGTACAGAACAGCCAATTGAGACATTTCAGCTCTTGGACATACCCCCTACCTTATAAATAAACCTGACCTGGCCGCCATTTTACATTCAGTGTTTTGCCAGTGTAGGGAGAGGTTGCTGTGTGGAGCAGGTACAGGCTGTTAGGGACACCAGACGCTAGCTAATAGGGCCACAAAAGTCCTTTTAAGGACTGGTATAGGTGTGCTATCGATAGGTGTGATACATAGAGGGGTACGATATACTTATAATATACTTTTATAATTAGTCAAAAACACATAGATCTCTATAGTGATCACCTGGAAGTCAGGGGCCTAGGGGCAAGGGGCTTACTAGGGCAATTTTTATATAGGGTAAGGTTCCAGGCGGGGTCGCTCTTATCAGGGTGGGTGGTCTGTGGTTAGGCTATCAGGGCCAGAATAGCACCCCCCTGTAGGGCAATATCAGGGACAGTTCTTTGACCAACCTGTCCTTCAATACCACATCATCCTCTAGCCCAGGGATGGATGTTTTTTTGCTTTCCCTCCGGGATTCATCAATGTGCACTGGAACCCCCTGGATTGTGGCAGGGCATATGGTTTCTGATTTGGTGCCGCCGAGCACCTAATTTAGTGCCGCCGAGCACTTGTTATTGCCTACCACAGTGATGGTGAACCTTTTAGAGACCAAGTGCCCAAACTGCAACCCGAAACCCACTTCTTTATTGCAAATTGCCAACACAGCGATTTAACTTGAATAGCAATACAGTATCTTCCATGTACTTTATCATTTAGCTATAATAGCCTGTCTACATTTAATGTGCTGCCTGTTCTGTTCATAGTGCACCCTGCATTGCTGCTGAAGAAAAGTCTAAGGCATATTGGTACACCATAGACTTTTTCATGGGTGCCCACAGAGAGGGCTCTGAGTGCCGCCTCTGGCACCCGTGCCATAGGTTCGCCACCACTGGCCTACCACATCTATGCTTTTTGCTTAAGTTAAATAATTTAATTTATTTTCATTTTGAGGGATATCTTTTCTATTCACATGTCCGCAAAATGGGTCTGCATCCGTTCCGCAATTTTGCGGAACGGGTGCAGACCCATTCATTTTCAATGGGGCCGGAATGTGCTGTCCGCATCTGCATTTGCGGATCTGCACTTCCGCATCTGTGCTTCCGTTTCTGCAAAAAAATAGAACATGTCCTATTCTTGTCCGCAAATGCAGACAGGATAAGGCATTTTCTATTATAGTGCCGGCGATGTACGGTCCACAAATTGCGGAATGCACATTGCCGGTGTCCGTGTTTTGCGGATCCGCAAAACACTTACGGACGTGTGAATGGACCCTCATAGTAAAATTATTAAAGCTTATGTTTTATCTTTATGTATATTCTAATGGATTGCCTTCCTTGTACAATGTTATAATATACTTAATATGTGAGAAAGTATATTATAGTGCATTTGTATTGTGCGGCAGTTGTGTGCGGTTCTGCTGCGATACTGCAGGTATATAGAGGGACAAGCGTTATTGGAACAAATAATTTCTACTGGTGTGATATACCAGTCGTCCCCCAAAAAAAACTGATTGAAGTGAGGTGTTATATACCAATATACTTTCTTTATAGTGCATTTGGGTACTGTATAGTGGATTTGCGCATGCGCGTACGTGAATATTATATTGCCGATATTTCGCATTGAAAAACAAAATTAATGGAGATCGCAAATTCGAATAATACATCTGGTATGTCACTGTCCATGTTGTGGGACTATTTGTGCACTTCTAGTAATTATTTCTTGGCTGCAAATATGAGCTGAAGGTTTTTCAAGTTCGCCTGCCATTAAAATGAATGGTACCCGCTGCGAACTTGCGGTTCGGGAACATTTGATCGTGTTCGCGAACCTTCCCAGCAGATGTTCGTCCATCACTACCCAGCATTGAACCTTGGGGTACACCACTTATAACCCGGGACCATTCTGAATAGGAATCATTTACCAGAACTCTCTGGACACGGTCCTTCAGACAGTTTTCAATCCAATTACAAACTATACTTTCCAAGCAAATAGACCTTACTGTACCTATTAAACGTCTATGAGGGACAGTATCAAAAGCCTTTGCAAAATCCAGAAACACTACATCCACAGCCGCTCCTCTGTCCAGGTTACTACTCACCACCTCATAAAAACAAATCAGGTTAGTCTGACAACTTCTGTCCTTGGTAAACCCATGTTGGTTATCACTTATAATATTATTTACAGTCACATACTCCTGTATATAGTCCCTTAAGAGTCCTTCAAACATTTGTCCCACAGCAGAAGTTAAACTAACTGGTCTATAATTACCTGTGGAGGATCTAGAGGATTTTTTTTGAATATGGGCACCACATTTGCCTTCCGCCAATCGCTTGGCACTGTACCAGTCACTAGAGTATCTTTCGAAATTATAAACAGGGGCACAGCAATGACTGAAATGATCTCTTTAAGCACTCTTGGGTGTAATCCATCTGGACCCGGAGCCTTGTTCATTATTTACCCTATTTAAATTCTCTTGGACCATATCTACAGTTAGCCAAGTGAGTATATTACTGGATGTGCAAATAGTGATGAATATTCTAATTGCAAATTTATCGCGAATATATTACATTGCCGATTTTCGTAATCAAGTAAACAATAACTGGAGATCATGATTTCTCGAATTTGCAAATTTATGGCGAAAATTCGGCCCAAAATTTGCTAAATATTGCAAATTCGAATATTGCCTATGCCGCTCATCACTAGTTTCTAGGTGAAACGCCCTGCTGCAGTGTTGCTGGCCCTGGGCTTTCATCCCTAATATCAGCCAAACAGGCATATTTACTAGGGCATTACTCCCTGGCACTTTTCCCTCTACCCCTTCTTCCTACATTAACCCAACTGCTAACCTGTTAGTCCTGATCTTGCCCTTCTCCTCCCACCTCCATTTCACTGACCCCAGTCAGTGCCTGCACAGTGAGGTCTAAGCCTCTCTCCAGGTCTGCAATGCCCCTAAGGCCTCTTTCACACGGGTGTTGCGGAAAAATGTCCGGGTGCGTTGCGGGAACACCCGCGATTTTTCCGCGCGAGTGCAAAACATTGTAATGCGTTTTGCACTCGCGTGAGAAAAATCGCGCGTGTTTGGTACCCAAACCCGAACTTCTTCACAGAAGTTCGGGCTTGGGATCGGTGTTCTGTAAATAGTATTATTTTCCCTTATAACATGGTTATAAGGGAAAATAATAGCATTCTGAATACAGAATGCTAAGTAAAACAGGGCTGCAGGGGGTTAAAAAAAATAAAAAATCATTTAACTCACCTTAATCCACTTGCTCGCGATGCCGGGCATCTCCGTCTGACTCTTTTACTGTCTAGGACCTGTGGAGAGCATTAACTATAGTTTAAGGACCTGGGATGACGTCACTCTGGTCATCACATGGTACGTCACATGATCTTTTACCATGGTGAATCACCATGGTAAAAGATCATGTGACGTACCATGTGATGACCGGAGTGACGTCATCCCAGGTCCTTAAACTATAGTTAATGCTCTCCACAGGTCCTAGACAGTAAAAGAGTCAGACGGAGATGCCGGCTACGCGAGCAAGTGGATAAAGGTGAGTTAAATGACTTTTTATTTTTTTTTAACCCCTCCAGCCCTGTTTTACTATGCATTCTGTATTCAGAATGCTATTATTTTCCCTTATAACCATGTTATAAGGGAAAATAATAAGGTTCGGGTCTCCATCCCGATCGTCTCCTAGCAACCGTGCGTGAAAATCGCACCGCATCCGCACTTGCTTGCGGATGCTTGCGATTTTCACGCAACCCCATTCATTTCTATGGGGCCTGCGTTACGTGAAAAACGCACAAAGAGGAGCATGCTGCGATTTTCACGCAACGCAAAAGTGATGTGTGAAAATCACCGCTCGTGTGCACAGCCCCATAGAAATGAATGGGTCAGTATTCAGTGCGGGTGCAATGCGTTCACCTCCCGCATCGCATCCGCGCGGAATACTCGCTCGTGTGAAAGGGGCCTAAGTGTTTCAAGCTGCTTATTTAGATCCAGGATCTGGGCTTCCATTATGCAACGTGATTGCATCTAGTACAAATGTATTCACCTTCGAATGGCTCTTCAAGGCACGCATACATTGCACAGGACACACACTTAGTAGCATTGTCCATGGAGCACATGTTTAAATGGGGATGAACAGTAAAGAAGAAAAACAGTAAATATGAATTAAGATTTAGACCCTGTTTGCTGTAGTTGAAGGACTAGCTAGAATCAAGCCAACAACACACAAGGGAAATCTATCAAACCTTAGTATCTTGCTCCTTGTCTTAAAGTTTGGTTCTTTATTCAGCAGCCACTTAGTACAGCAAGCTTCAGGTAGAGCACCAGAGTCACAGAGCTGTCTGTACATACATTGGTTAGTTTGTTTGTTCTTTGCTTTATGAATTTTTGTCCTACATTTTTATCTTATTTTGCATTAAGCACTTTATATGAATATTTATGCATGACTATAGGCAGATTTATATACACTTACTGTGACCTCTGTAACATCTTATAATACTGCATGTGCTTCATTATTTATTAACTACCCCATTTTTGTTTTATTTTATTTATATTTTTATGTTTTATTTACGTATTATGTTTTGTTTATTTTATTTGTAATATCTATAGATAAAAAGTGTTATTATATAGAATTTTGGTGGATCTTCTTTTATGTATAGCTATTATACAGTTAGTAAGATGTTTATAAAGAGTTATCTTTATGAATGCATAGGAATATAAAAATCAACATATCGAGTTACTATATTTTATTGATGTGAACACTGCTACAGTATTTCTACAGAAGCAAGGGTGTAACTAGTAATCATAGGGTCCATAGCGAAAGTTTAAATGGGCAACTACTCTGTTGCAACAGATACAGAAGTAGCAATTGTTAACATGACAGATGGTACGTTGCGCTATTAAGGAAGCATGTGAAAATGCTATGTTAATAACATAGTGCACCATCTGTCTAGTTAATCATTGCTACTCGTGTTGCGTGAAGTGAGCTTCGGATGCTTCATCCGAAGTCACTTTATTCAAAACTTCGGAATAATACTGTACGGAGATCTGTCTCCAGTATTAGAATGTATGGGCTCTGATGAGCCAAAGTAAGTTATTCGCGAAGTCGCGGTAGTTGATTTTTAAAGTGGGAAACCACTTTAAAACTTGAAAACGAACTTGGCTTTCATTCCGAGGTGCTAATCAGAACCGAAGCCAGGTTCGTTTTCGAGTACATCTATACATCTAACATAAGTGTTACATTTTTACTGTATACCTTTGACTGTGTTAAACCAACAGTGGTTGCTCGATTTCAAAACTGTGAAATAACTGTAATAATTTTTGACTTGGCTTCTTTCTCACCTTGATTTGTTGATTAAACCCTTCTACACTGCTTACTCTCTGGTCTTGATGGGCTCCTGATCCTGAGCCTTTGGTTCGTATCTGACTATGCTTATGTCTGGCCCTTGAACAACATGCCTGGTATCTGTAGAACCCATCCTAGCTCCGATCCCTGTGTTATCTATGATTATGCACCTGCCCGACCTACAGACATCATCCACTGAGCCATCCTTATTCCTGGCTTTGTTCCTGTGTCACCAACTACAAGTCAGCGCAGCCATGTACATCCTTTCTCATGGGGGCAGGGGTGAAAACTGGATTTCCCTTTGACTCCGTTCCTCAGTTTAGCCTGGGCCAAGTTGTGGTAGAAAATATACGTTTAAATTGTAGATATCCCGGTTTGTGTTTTTTTTTTTTTTTTATATGTCCTCTTATGATTGGTTTTAAGGCCAAATCCTGAAAAAACTCTTTAAATAATTTCACATAAAATTTATTTCAGATATACTAATCATCAGGAAGGCCTATTATAGTTTTCTGCTATAAGTTTCCTTCCTCATGAACATCAACTTTTGCAGGGGATCCACAGAAAAAATAAAGTGCTTTAGGACTAGGGTGGAAGGTATTTACCAGCATTATCTATAACTAGCATGATTGGTAAGGAAATAATAATTTGTGATAAGGTACTGTAGAAACATACACCAGCAGTCAAGCTCCCAGCATGATTTGCTTTACACCTGGATAATGTCTCATACAAGTAGTCATAAACATCAGTAAGTTAGTTTCTATTGCTTACTTTGCAAGCTGGTAACTCTTTAATCTTGGGTGTCACTGTCAGAATTATGTGTAACCCATGGAATGCAGCAATCATTTTGTACTCATTAGGTAATTATATTTGAATTTTAGAAGGCACAAACATATAACAGAACATTTTTGTCACGGCTGAGGATGGGGGAAATCCTCAGCCGTGCGGTGAAGTAAGATGTCCAGTCGCTACTCGCCAGGAACACAGAATTAGGGAGCAGGTCACCTCCTGTTGCGTCCCTAACGCTGACCCTGTCTCCTACCTGCATGGGCCGACCTTGATGGTAGGAGGACCCATGCGCAGGAACCTCGGATCCCTGACTTACCCTCCGACCGGTCCCTGGGCTAAGGAGCAGGGTAAGACAACCCACTCCTCCTAGGCACGGAGGAGCTTGAGTCTCACTGGCCAAGCAGCATGAAGAAGGGGGGTACATAAACAGGACTATGGATAAGACAGGTGAACCAAACAGTTCCACACAAACCTGTCTCAGCCTTGCTGACTGGAACCCGTGTTAAGGAAAGGCTGTCCACACAGACAAAGGTAAACAGCACACACATGAAGACACACAGGGACCAGGACATCCATAGCTGCACAAAAACCAAAGACACAAGACATCAACAACACATCACGGTATAAGAACTTATGACCGGAAGGGTGGCCCTTGCAAGAAGATGGAAATCACAGGAGGCTGCTACAGCAAAGCATGACTGAAGCAACCTACTGAGCCATGCCAAAGTGAGAGGCTTTATAGGCCTAAGAGGCCACACCCAACGGTCAGACACACCCAGTGACATCACACACACTGGGAAGGGAGTTAACCCTTCCAGCACCACAGGAAAGGGAAAACACCAACTTAAAGGAACAGTGTCCAACACAACAAACACACTGTGGATGTTGCTGCAGGCAACGACATGGGTGGCAACCGTGTCCTGGGAGTCAGCCCCAAAGGCCGGGACACTGCCACCACATGTACACATCACCAAACGTTGCCACAGGCAACCACAGTGCAGGAAAGGTGTCCGTGCACACCACACAATACACAGAGTGCACACAGACTAAAAACAGTGCATACATACACGCACACAAACTCCAAAGGGACCGCACACATACCTGTTGTCTGCGAAAACCGCACTTGAGGCAAACAACATCAAGCCTCAAGCTGCGGTTGAAACAACAACCCAAACCGCGGGCAACTGTATGCGGCTCCCAAGGAGTCACGACCAAAACCGTGGCCGTGACACTCCCACCCCTCAAAGCCCCCACCACCAAAAAAAAAAACACGTGAGGGACTCACACAAGGGGATGGGAGAAGTGGACGTCCACTCTCAGACACGGTTCCCAGAAAGTCGCTGTCAGCTGCATCCTCTCCCAGCACACAACTCAGCCAGTCCGACGAGGCCTGCAGCCCGCACCAGCGACACAGGGGGGAGAACCCCAGAGAGATGAACGAGGGGACTCTCCACACACGTCCCCACTCCAGTCGCTGCCAGCAGACACTCCTAACCAGCACGCAGCCGGACCAAATACGGAGTGCTGCCAGCAAACGACCAGAGATGGGAACATGTAGAGGGACGAGGGATCCCCAACACGGACACGGAAGGTAAGGTGGCGGGGAAAAGCCACCAACCGTGCCGTTAACGGTGATCCCCCCGGAACGCTCTCCCTCCGGAGAACGCGCATGCAGGCCACAAGAGGATGGCACTGCATGCTGCACCCTCTTTCGAAGGTGTGCACCCGCACACCAAACAAACACACCGGTGCCATAAAATCAGAGGGACGCCAAGCGAGGCAATGGTGAAGGGATGGCGGGGAAACGCCACTCACCGCGCCGTCAGAGGCGAAACCCCCAGAACGCTCTCCCTCCGAAGAGCGCGCATGTTCTCCTTCCGCAGACGGCGGTACATGCTTCGCCCTCTTTCGAGGGAGCATCCAAGCAAGGAGCCTTTCCGGTCATACTGTCACGGCTGAGGATGGGGAAAACCCTCAGCCGTGCGATGCTCAGAAATGTCCGGTCGCTACTCGGCCAGGGCAACAGCATTAGGGAGCAGGTCTCCTCCTATTGCGTCCCTAGCACTGACCCTGTCTCCTGTCCGCATGAGCCGACCCTGATGGTGGGAGGACTCATACTCTGGAACCTAATAGTCCCTGGAAGCCCTCAGGACGGCCCTGAACTAGGAGGAGGGTAAGACTACCTATTCCTCCTAGGCACGGAGGAACAGGGGTCTCACTGGCCAAGCAGCAGGGAGAAGGGGGTACATAAACAGGACTATGGATAAGACAGGTGAACCAAACAGTTCCACACAAACCTGTCTCAGCCTTGCTGACTGGAACCCGTGCTAAGGAAAGGCTGTCCACACAGAGAAGGTAAACAGCACACACATGAAGACACACAGGGACCAGGACATCCATAGCTGCACAAAACACAGAGACACAAGACATCAACAACACATCACGGTATTAGAACTTATGACCGGAAGGGTGGCCCTTACAAGAAGATGGAAATCACAGGAGGCTGCTACAGCAAAGCATGACTGAAGCAACCTACTGAGCCATGCCAAAGTGAGAGGCTTTATAGGCCTAAGAGGCAACACCCAACGCTCAGACACACCCAGTGACATCACACACACTGGGAAGGGAGTTAACTTTTCCAGCACCACAGGAAAGGGAAAACACCAACTTAAAGGAACAGTGTCCAACACAACAAACACACTGTGGATGTTGCCGCAGGCAACGACATGGGTGGCAACCGTGTCCTGGGAGTCAGCCCCAAAGGCCGGGACACTGCCACCACATGTACACATCACCAAACGTTGCCACGGGCAACCACAGTGCAGGAAAGGTGTCCGTGCACACCACACAATACACAGAGTGCACACAGACTAACAACAGTGCATACATACACGCACACAAACTCCAAAGGGACCGCACACATACCTGTTGTCCGCGGCAACCGCACTTGAGGCAAACAACATCAAGCCTCAAGCTGCGGTTGAAACAACAACCCAAACCGCGGGCAACTGTATGTGGCTCCCAAGGAGTCACGACCAAAACCGTGGCCGTGACAATTTTACAGTCTATGATACAAAGCCAAGATTTTGCCATATTTTGATTCCAAGTTCCAAAGACTCGCAATTACTCATAACTCAGTTTTCAGCATGCTCTAGCTCGCCATTGCAAGAGGGGTAGCAGGCATGAATTAAATTATTAAAGGCTTTTTATACATAACTCTAAGACATATGACTGCATTAGAATTGACTGGCCTATTTTGGCAGATCCATAGTAAGACAGTTATTTAGCCATAGCTATTGCATAAGCCAAGAAATGTTAAAAAAATGTGAAATATTTGACTTTGTATTTTATGTATTTCCACATTAAACCCAGTCGCAAAAGAAGAAATCTCCAGGATCCTCTCTTCTTCTTCTTTCCCCAGCACATGCACTACTGGCCCTATTTCCCTCCTCCAGACTCTCTCCCCAGCTGTCAATACTCACCCAACTGAAATCTTCAACCTTTCTCTCTTCTGGCATCTTCTTCTTTCAAACATTCATAATTAGGGATGAGCGAACCCGAACTGTATAGTTCGGGTTCGTACCGAATTTTGGGGTGTCCGTGCCACGGACCCGAACCCGAACATTTTCGTAAAAGTCTGGGTTCGGTGTTCGGCGCTTTCTTAGCGCAATTCCCTAAATAATTTTTTTCTGCTGTATCAGGCCAAGTTTAAATCGATCCATAAAATGGTATATTAGATTTAAGGTGCGGATAGTGTCATCCTCAATAACTTCACACGCTACCGTGCATTTCCAAGTTTAATTCTGTCCGTAAACGTATACCTGTCACCCAGCGCCTAAATAATAGGCCTAAAATTTATATTTAGCTAAATCTGTTGATACTGCTGTGGCTGGTCAATCTATTTAGTGTCTGCCAAAGCACAGTTTTTGTTCTGGGTTGAAATACAATTCCCAACTTAGCAAGTCCCTAAATAATTTTTTTCTGCTGTATCAGGCCAAGTTTAAATCGATCAATAAAAGGGTATATTAGATTTAAGGTGCGGATAGTGTCATCCTCAATAACTTCACACGCTACCGTGCATCTCCAAGTTTAATTCTGTCCGTAAACGTATACCTGTCACCCAGCGCCTAAATAATAGGCCTAAAATTTATATTCAGCTAAATCTGTGTTTATTGCTGAGGCTGGTCAATTCATTTAGTGTCCGCCAAAGCACAGTTTTTCTTCTGGGTTGAAATACAATTCCCAACTTAGCAATTCTCTAAATCAATGGTTTCTGCTGTATCAGGCCTACTTTAAATCTATCCGTAAAAGGGTATATTAGATTGAAGGTGCAGATAGGGTCATTCTCAATAACTTCACGTGCATTTCCAGGTCTAATTCTGTCCGAAAACGTATACCTGTCACCCAGCGCCTAAATAATAGGCCTAAAATTTATATTTAGCTAAATCTGTCGTTACTGTTGTGCCTGTATTAGTGTAATACGGTACCTAAATAGATAGCCAGATAGTGTTAGGTGCCTGTAAAAAAAGGCCTGAATTTGAATTCAATACATTGGGCCAAATAATTTTTTTCTTATTGTGGTGAACGGTAACAATGAGGAAAACATCTAGTAAGGGACGCGGACGCGGACATGGTCGTGGTGGTGTTAGTGGACCCTCTGGTGCTGGGAGAGGACGTGGCCGTTCTGCCACAGCCACACGTCCTAGTGAACCAACTACCTCAGGTCCCAGTAGCCAGCAGAATTTACAGCAATATTTAGTGGGGCCCAATGCCGTTCTAAGGATGGTAAGGCCTGAGCAGGTACAGGCATTAGTCAATTGGGTGGCCGACAGTGGATCCAGCACGTTCACATTATCTCCCACCCAGTCTTCTGCAGAAAGCACACAGATGGCGCATGAAAACCAAGCCCATCAGTCTGTCACATCACCCCCATCCATATCAGGGAAACTGTCTGGGCCTCAAGTTATGCAGCAGTCTTTTATGCTGTTTGAAGACTCTGCTGGCAGGGTTTCCCAAGGGCATCCACCTAGCCCTTCCCCAGGGGAGGAAGAGATAGAATGCACTAACGCACAACCACTTATGTTTCCTAATGATGAGGACATGGGAATACCACCTCAGCACGTCTCTGATGATGACGAAACACAGGTGCCAACTGCTGCGTCTTTCTGCAGTGTGCAGACTGAACAGGAGGTCAGGGAGGAAGACTGGGTGGAAGACGATGCAGGGGATGATGAGGTCCTAGACCCCACATGGAATGAAGGTCGTACCACTGACTTTCAGAATTCGGAGGAAGAGGCAGTGGTGAGACCGAGCCAATAGCGTAGCAAAAGAGGGAGCAGTGGGCAAAAGCAGAACACCCGCCGCCAAGAGAGTCCGTCTGCTACTGGCCACCGCCATTTGGGACCGAGCACCCCAAAGGCAGCTTCAAGGAGTTCTCTGGCGTGGCAGTTCTTCAAACAATGTGCTGACGACAAGACCCGAGTGGTTTGCACGCTGTGCCATCAGGGCCTGAAGCGAGGCATTAACGTTCTGAACCTTAGCACAACCTGCATGACCAGGCACCTGCATGCAAAGCATGAACTGCAGTGGAGTAAACACCTTAAAAACAAGGAAGTCACTCAGGCTCCCCCTGCTACCTCTTCTGCTGCTGCCGCCTCGGCCTCTTCCTCCTCCTCTGGAGGAACGTTGGCACCTGCCGCACAGCGCCACCACCACCTTCGTCACCAAGTATCTCAACCATGTCACACGGCAGCGTTCAGCTCTCCATCTCACAAACATTTGAGAGAAAGCGTAAATTCCCACCTAGCCACCCTCGATCCCTGGCCCTGAATGCCAGCATTTCTAAACTACTGGCCTATGAAATGCTGTCATTCAGGCTGGTGGACACAGACAGCTTCAAACAGCTCATGTCGCTTGCTGTCCCACAGTATGTTGTTCCCAGCCGCCACTACTTCTCCAAGAGAGCCGTGCCTTCCCTGCACAACCAAGTATCCGATAAAATCAAGTGTGCACTGCGCAACGCCATCTGTGGCAAGGTCCACCTAACCACAGATACGTGGACCAGTAAGCACGGCCAGGGACGCTATATCTCCTTAACTGCACACTGGGTAAATGTAGTGGCGGCTGGGCCCCAGGCGAAGAGCTGTTTGGCGCACGTCCTTCCGCCGCCAAGGATCGCAGGGCAACATTTTTTGCCTCCTGTCGCCTCCTCCTCCTACTCGGCTTCCTCCTCCTCTTCTTCTACCTGCTCATCCAGTCAGCCACACACCTTCACCACCAACTTCCGCACAGCCCGGGGTAAACGTCAGCAGGCCATTCTGAAACTCATATGTTTGGGGGACAGGCCCCACACCGCACAGGAGTTGTGGCGGGGTATAGAACAACAGACAGACGAGTGGTTGCTGCCGGTGAGCCTCAAGCCCGGCCTGGTGGTGTGCGATAATGGGCGAAATCTTGTTGCAGCTCTGGGACTAGCCGGTTTGACGCACATCCCTTGTCTGGCGCATGTGCTGAATTTGGTGGTGCAGAAGTTCATTCACAACTACCCCGACATGTCAGAGCTGCTGCATAAAGTGCGGGCCGTCTGTTCGCGCTTCCGGCGTTCACATCCTGCCGCTGCTCGCCTATCTGCGCTACAGCGTAACTTCGGCCTTCCCGCTCACCGCCTCATATGCGACGTGCCCACCAGGTGGAACTCCACCTTGCACATGCTGGACAGACTGTGCGAGCAGCAGCAGGCCATAGTGGAGTTTCAGCTGCTGCACGCACGGGTCAGTCGCACTGCGGAACAGCACCACTTCACCACCAATGACTGGGCCTCCATGCGAGACCTGTGTGCCCTGTTGCGCTGTTTCGAGTACTCCACCAACATGGCCAGTGGCGATGACGCCGTTATCGGCGTTACAATACCACTTCTATGTCTCCTTGAGAAAACACTTAGGGCGATGATGGAAGAGGAGGTGGCCCAGGAGGAGGAGGAGGAGGAAGAGGGGTCATTTTTAGCACTTTCAGGCCAGTCTCTTCGAAGTGACTCAGAGGGAGGTTTTTTGCAACAGCAGAGGCCAGGTACAAATGTGGCCAGACAGGGCCCACTACTGGAGGACGAGGAGGATGAGGATTAGGAGGAGGTGGAGGAGGATGAGGATGAAGCATGTTCACAGCGGGGTGGCACCCAACGCAGCTCGGGCCCATCACTGGTGCGTGGTTGGGGGGAAACGCAGGACGATGACGATACGCCTCCCACAGAGGACAGCTTGTCCTTACCTCTGGGCAGCCTGGCAAACATAAGCGACTACATGCTGCAGTGCCTGCGCAACGACAGCAGAGTTGCCCACATTTTAACGTGTGCGGACTACTGGGTTGCCACCCTGCTGGATCGACGGTACAAAGACAATGTGCCCACCTTACTTCCTGCACTGGAGCGTGATAGGAAGATGCGCGAGTACAAGCGCACGTCGGTAGACGCGCTACTGAGAGCATTCCCAAATGTCACAGGGGAACAAGTGGAAGCCCAAGGCGAAGGCAGAGGAGGAGCAAGAGGTCGCCAACGCAGCTGTGTCACGGCCAGCTCCTCTGAGGGCAGGGTTATCATGGCAGAGATGTGGAAAAGTTTTGTCACCACGCCACAGGTAACTGCACCACCACCTGATACGGAACGTGTTAGCTGGAGGCAACATTTCACTAACATGGTGGAACAGTACCTGTGCACACCCCTCCACGTACTGACTGATGGTTCGGCCCCATTCAACTTCTGGGTCTCCAAATTGTCCACGTGGCCAGAGCTAGCCTTTTATGCCTTGGAGGTGCTGGCCTGCCCGGCGGCCAGCGTTTTGTCTAAACGTGTATTCAGCACGGCAGGGGGCGTCATTACAGACAAACGCAGCCGCCTGTCTACAGCCAATGTGGACAAGCTGACGTTCATAAAAATGAACCAGGCATGGATCCCACAGGACCTGTCCATCCCTTGTGCAGATTAGACATTAATTACCTCCCCTTGACCATATATTATTGTACTCCAGGGCACATCCTCATTCAATCCTATTTTTATTCTCATTTTACCATTATATTGCGGGGCAACCCAAAGTTGAATGAACCTTTCCTCTGTCTGGGTGCCGGGGCCTAAAAATTTCTGACAGTGGCCTGTTCCAGTGGTGGGTGACATGAAGCCTGATTCTCTGCTATGACATGAAGACTGATTCTCTGATGAGTCGCTGACATGAATCCTGAATCTCTGTTATGGGACCTCTCTCCTCTGTCTGGGTGCCGGGGCCTAAATTATATGACAATGGACTGTTCCAATGTTGGGTGACGTGAAGCCTGATTCTCTGCTATGACATGAAGCCTGAATCTCTGTTATGGGACCTCTCTCCTCTGTCTGGGTGTCGGGGCCTAAATATCTGACAATGGACTGTTCCAGTGTTATGTGACGTGAAGCCTGATTCTCTGCTATGACATGAAGACTGATTCTCTGCTGACATGAAGCCAGATTCTATGTTATGGGACCTCTCTCCTCTGCCTGGGTGCCGGGGCCTAAATATCTGACAATGGACTGTTACAGTGGTGGGTGACGTGAAGCCTGATTCTCTGCTATGACATGAAGACTGATTCTCTGCTGACATGAAGCCATATTCTCTGCTATGGGACCTCTCTCCTCTGCCTGGGTGCCTGGGCCTAAATATCTGACAATGGACTGTTCCAATGTTGGGTGACGTAAGGCCTGATTCTCTGCTATGACATGAAGACTGATTCTCTGCTGACATGAAGCCTGAATCTCTGTTATGGGACCTTTCTCCTCTGTCTGGGTGCCGGGGCCTAAATTATATGACAATGGACTGTTCCAATGTTGGGTGACGTGAAGCATGATTCTCTGCTATGACATGAAGACTGATTCTCTGCTGACATGAAGCCTGAATCTCTGTTATGGGACCTCTCTCCTCTGCCTGGGTGCCAGGGCCTAAATATATGACAATGGACTGTTCCAGTGTTGGGTGACGTGAAGCCTGATTCTCTGCTATGACATGAAGACTGATTCTCTGCTGACATGAAGCCAGATTCTCTGCTATGGGACCTCTCTCCTCTGCCTGGGTGCCTGGGCCTAAATATCTGACAATGGACTGTTCCAGTGTTGGGTGACGTGAAGCCTGATTCTCTGCTATGACATGAAGACTGATTCTCTGCTGACATGAAGCCTGAATCTCTGTTATGGGACCTCTCTCCTCTGCCTGGGTGCCGGGGCCTAAATATCTGACAATGGACTGTTCCAATGTTGGGTGACGTGAAGCCTGATTCTCTGCTATGACATGAAGACTGATTCTCTGCTGACATGAAGCCTGAATCTCTGTTATTGGACCTCTCTCCTCTGTTTGGGTGCCGGGGCCTAAATTATATGACAATGGACTGTTCCAATGTTGGGTGACGTGAAGCATGATTCTCTGCTATGACATGAAGACTGATTCTCTGCTGACATGAAGCCTGAATCTCTGTTATGGGACCTCTCTACTCTGCCTGGGTGCCGGGGCCTAAATATCTGACATTGGACTGTTCCAGTGTTGGGTGACGTGAAGCCTGATTCTCTGCTATGACATGAAGACTGATTCTCTGCTGACATGAAGCCAGATTCTATGTTATGGGACCTCTCTTCTCTGCCTGGGTGCCGGGGCCTAAATTTCTGACAATGGACTGTTACAGTGGTGGGTAACGTGAAGCCTGATTCTCTGCTATGACATGAAGACTGATTCTCTGCTGACATGAAGCCAGATTCTCTGTTATGGGACCTCTCTCCTCTGTCTGGGTGCCGGGGCCTAAATTATATGACAATGAACTGTTCCAATGTTGGGTGACGTGAAGCATGATTCTCTGCTATGACATGAAGACTGATTCTCTGCTGACATGAAGCCTGAATCTCTGTTATGGGACCTCTCTCCTCTGCCTGGGTGCCGGGGCCTAAATATCTGACAATGGACTGTTCCAGTGTTGGGTGACGTGAAGCCTGATTCTCTGCTATGACATGAAGACTGATTCTCTGCTGACATGAAGCCAGATTCTCTGCTATGGGACCTCTCTCCTCTGCCTGGGTGCCGGGGCCTAAATATCTGACAATGGACTGTTCCAGTGGTGGGTGACGTGAAGCATGATTCTCTGCTATGACTTGAAGACTGATTCTCTGCTGACATGAAGCCTGAATCTCTGTTATGGGACCTCTCTCCTCTGTCTGGGTGCCGGGGCCTAAATTATATGACAATGAACTGTTCCAATGTTGGGTGACGTGAAGCCTGATTCTCTGCTATGACATGAAGACTGATTCTCTGCTGACATGAAGCCAGATTCTATGTTATGGGACCTCTCTCCTCTGCCTGGGTGCCGGGGCCTAAATATCTGACAATGGACTGTTCCAGTGTTGGGTGACGTGAAGCCTGATTCTCTGCTATGACATGAAGACTGATTCTCTGCTGACATGAAGCCAGATTCTCTGCCATGGGACCTCTCTCCAATTGATATTGGTTAATTTTTATTTATTTTATTTTTATTTTATTCATTTCCCTATCCACATTTGTTTGCAGGAGATTTAACTACATTTTGCTGCCTTTTGCAGCCCTCTAGCCCTTTCCTGTGCTGTTTTACGGCCTTTTTAGTGCTGAAAAGTTCAGGTCCCCATTGACTTCAATGGGGTTCGGCTTCGGGACGAAGTTCGGGTCGGGTTCGGATCCCGAACCCGAATATTTCCGGGAAGTTCGGCCGAACTTCTCGAACCCGAACATCCAGGTGTTCGCTCAACTCTACCCAACATCCATCCTGGATTTTTGTGTATGATGGTATAAAAGCACTAAATGAGGAGTTGCGGGTTACCACTGATGAAGAAGTCAGAGCTAGACTTCTAAACACGTCTGGTGAAGCGTATTATTGTACCCGCATACTTCTACACCAGGATGATCTTTGATTGATTAAGTATTGGGAAGCGCTTTTCTGAACTTTTCACCAACTACAATGTTTATCACTATTATCCTGGACATTTGAGGATACAATTGTTTTTAACATTTTTTCCTCTTTTTCTTTCTTTTTTTGTTCTCATATTTATTCATTATTTTTAAATTTTATCCTGGCATTTTTATAACATGTATTCAACATAGAATCAAAACTAAAGCCCCTTTAGAGACCCTCGGGATGTAATATTAAATATATTCAATGGTCTGTCAGACCAAAAAATCCCTTTAGGGGTCTCTAACTAATAATTCAATTTATATCTTTATTTCATTCAGTTAAAATATATGTTCAATAAGGAAACTCTAAATGTTAAAATTGTCAGGGCGCCAGTGAGATATCAAGATTTATGAATTACTATCTGCTGATGTTTGCTGATAGCAACTCATTGAATTATTCCTAAATCAGCCCTTATTTTAACTCTATGTGGCTCACATATGCACTGATTATGAGCGTATTAGAATCAGGGGACTGGTAGGTGTGTGGTTTACTACACTAGACAGCACACTTTTGATTAGTCCACATTGAATGTGGAATATACATTTTAGGTCTTTTTATTTTTCATTATGTTATTTGTTTGTTTGGAGTATTTTAACATTTAGAGTTTCCTTATTGAATATATATTTTAACTGAATGAAATAAAGATCTAAATTTTATTATTAGTTAGAGACCCCTAAAGGGATTTTTTGGTCTGACAGACCGTTAAATATCTTTTTAATGTATTCAACATATGTTTAACATGACTATGCATGCAATTACATAAATAGACTATTTTAATTAACCACTTCTGCGTGACCCCAGATATAGAGTGCCGGTCTATATTTCTCCTATCTCTACATTTGATGAGTATTTGTACTATTTTGATGTTATATTTATCATATATTATGGATTTTCTACTCCTTTGGCGGCCTATATGTGTTCCTATTTAGGACTTGGTGATTTTAGGTATGTGTGTTGGACATATTGTTGGTCCTAACACAGTGTTGTAATTGTGTACAATGTTTTTAATTCTTGGCTTTGTGTTTCTAATTAAATTATAGATTTTTAATATTAAGATGTGCAGCCTTTGTATGCGGTTTTGCTTTCTTTCATTTTACATAGTAAACCCACTCCCATGGGACACGGTGTGTGGGGGAACCGCTAGGTCAGATAAATGCAGAGGTGCATGTCATGCACACCAGATTGCTTTGCCTCTCACAGGCATTATTCATATACTCAATGGTCAGTCTTATGGAGAAAAAAAAAATAAAAATAAGCAGCAATATTTAAAAATATGCATGAAAATTTAATGAAGTGTGGTCATGTGTCCAGCATCACATTTATTTGATTCATTCCAGTAGATGGCTCCATTTATACTCCCTTTTCTTTGTTTCAAAAGCACTAAAAAGGTACAGAGAGAGAGAGAAAATATAAGTACAATAGTATTAATTCAATATTATAAGACGCAGTGCAGTGTGAACAGGACCATAAGTGGAACAGGGCAAACCACATCAACATGCCCACAGTTACCTTGAAATCAATATTAAAGCCATTAGGTTTAAGTGAATTCAATCTGAAAACCTAATGTAGTCACATTTTTTAAGTTGCGTCAATCTGTCACCACCTCATTTAGGTACAGTTACATGGTCCACGACCATAAATCGGTCCTGTTCCCTATGTCCCATTTGTTTAAAGTGATTAAATACCATCAAGTCTATTCGTTTATAGAGAGTCAGTGATTATTTAGTCTTGTTTTTAAATCACACGTAGTTTTCACAACATAAATGTATCCACACGGACACCAAAGCACATAAACCACCCACAATGAATTGCAGGTGAGATAGTTCCTAATGGGGAATACTTCCTGTGTCATTGGATGTACAAAATGTGTCCCAGTCTGCCTGAGTTTACAGTTACAGGCAGGGAAAAGAACCCTGGGTGCATGTTCCCAAATATGGTGGTTTACTAATATCTGTTTTTGTAACATCAGATTTAACTAATCTGTCTTTGATGCTTTTGCATTGTCTGTAAGGCATGAGAGGTGCTTTTTCAAAAGGGGGGGATTTCCGGATGTTCACTTTTGAGTACTCCCCAATGTCTGCGTATTATGGACTCAATGCTGGAACTCAACTCACTAAATGTACAGTAGTAACGAAAGGAATCCTATCCAATCGTCTGTTCTACACTGAACAAATATATAAACGTAACACTTTTGGTTTTGCTCCCATTTTGCATGAGCTGAACTCAAAGATCTGAAACATTTTCTACATACACAAAAGACCTATTACTCTCAAATATTGTTCACAAATCTGTCTAAATCTCTGTTAGTGAGCACTTCTCCTTTGCCGAGATAATCAATCCCACCTCACAGGTGTGGCATATCACGGTGCGGATTAAACAGCATGAATATTGCACAGGTGTGCCCTTAGAATTCTCACAATAAAGGCCACTCTGAAATGTGCACAGTTTTGCCTTACTGGGGGGGGGGGGACACCAGTCAGTATCTGGTGTGGCCACCATTTGCCTCATGCAGTGCAACACATCTCGTCACATAGAGTTGATCAGGTTGTTGATTGTGGCCTGTGGAATGTTGGTCCACTCCTCTTCAATAGCTGTGCGAAGTTGCAGAATATTGGCAAGAACTGGAACACGCTGTTGTATACGCCGATCCAGAGCATCCCAAACATGCTCAATGGATGACATGTCCGGTGAGTATGCTGCCCATGCAAGAGCTGGGATGTTTTCAGCTTCCAGGAATTATGTACAGATCCTTGCAATATGGGGCCGGCATTATCATGCTACAACATGAGGTGATTGTCGTGGATGAATGGCACAACAATGGGCCTCAGGATCTCGTCACAGAATGCCATCAATAAAATGCACCTGTGTTCATTGTCCATAACATACGCCTGCCCATACCATAACCCCACCGCCACCATGGGCTACTCGATCCACAACGTTGATGTCAGCAAACCACTAACCTACACGATGCCACACATGCTCTCTGCCATCTGCCCTGAACAGTGAAAACATGGACTCATCTGTGATCAGAACGCCTCTCCAACGTTCCAGATGCCATCGAATGTGAGCATTTTCCCACTCAAGTCGGTTACGACAACGAACTGCAGTCAGGTCCAGATCCCGATGAGGACGACAAGCATGCAGATGAGCTTCCCTGAGACGGTTTCTGATAGTTTGGGCAGAAATTCTTTGGTTATGCAAACCGATTGTTGCTGCAGCTGTCCGGGTGGCTGGTCTCAGACGATCATGGAGGTAAACATGCTGGATGTGGAGGTCCTGGGCTGGTGTGGTTACACGTGGTCTGCGATTGTGAGGCCGGTTGGATGTACTGCCAAATTCTCTGAAATGCCTTTGGAGATGACTTATGGTAGAGAAATGAACATTCATTGCACGGGCAACAGCTCTGGTAGACATTCCTGCAGTCAGCATGCCAATTACACGCTACCTCAAACGTTGCGACATCTATGGCATTGTGGTGTGTGATCAAACTGCACATTTCAGAGTGGACTTTTATTGTGGGCAGTCTAAGGCATACCTGAACAATATTCATGCTGTCTAATCAGCACCTTGATATGCCACACCTATGAGTTGGGATGGATTATCTCGGTAAAGGAGAGGTGCTCACTAACACAGATTTAGACAGATTTGTGAACAATATTTGAGAGTAATGGGTCTTTTGTGCATGTAGAAAATGTTTCAGATCTTTGAGTTCAGCTCATGCAAAATGGGAGCAGAACCAAAAGTGTTGCGTTTATATTTTTGTTCAGTGTAGTTATTTTAAAATACAATAACTAACCCCTATTAATGTTCTTGACCCGATTTTTATGTCTGTCGCTAAGTTTCTTGGATAACCCCTATTAATAAAGGATTTACCCATGTTGTCTAGGGCCATCTCAGCTTCTTTATCCTGATCCACAATCCAGCGTACCCGTAATTAGTGATGAGCGAAATTATGAAAAATTCGATTTGTTTGCTTTGACAAATTTCACAAAGTAATTTGATTTGTGGCTAATTATTTTGCGACAAAGTGGATTCCTTTGTCTGCCGGGCGCAGTGATGTCATCACTGATTATGTTGCTGCTCCCAGCCAGCACACTGGCATGGTGATGTCACATGTCGCCTGTGCAAGATTTTGTAAAGTATCTTTAATCAAGATGGCTGCGACGGCCTCTCCGCGAGCAAAAATGGATGAGGTGAGAATGTTTGTTTTGATTTGTTTTTTACCACCATTTCAGGAAAAAAAGATTAATTACCATGAAGAATGAGGAGATTTGGCTTCGTGATAAATCAAATTTTTCTTTAAATTTCAATTAATTTCAATTCGCTCAACACTAGCCTTAATAATTGACTCTATGGTAATGAGTTCATCATTCTTCTCAGACAGAAATTTCGGTATTGTAACAAAGTATTTTTATCTGTCGGTTAAACCTGTAAATTAGTATGCAAAGTACCATGCTTAATGTATACTAACCTGTCCAAAAATTGCAATGATGTTTCCGAAAGTGTATGGGAAATTTGATACCGTCATCTGTAGTATTAAGGTAGACATGGAAAGCCTGCAGTGTTTGTGAGTGTACCTTCACAACTAGAGTTGAGCGAACACCTGGATGTTCGGGTTCGAGAAGTTCGGCCGAACTTCCCGGAAAGGTTCGGGTTCAGGATCCGAACCCGACCCGAACTTCGTCCCGAACCCGAACCCCATTGAAGTCAATGGGGACCCAAACTTTTCGGCACTAAAAAGTCTGTAAAACAGCCCAGGAAAGAGCTAGAGGGCTGCAAAAGGCAGCAACATGTAGGTAAATGCCCTGCAAACAAATGTGGATAGGGAAATGAATAAAAATAAAAATAAAATATATAAAAATAAACCAATATCAATTGGAGAGAGGTCCCATAGCAGAGAATCTGGCTTCACGTCAGCAGAGAATCAGTCTTCATGCCATAGCAGAGATTCTGGCTTCACGTCACCCACCACTGTAACAGTCCATTGTCATATATTTAGGCCCCGGCACCCAGGCAGAGGAGAGAGGTCCCGTAACAGAGAATCTGGATTCATGTCAGCAGAGAATCAGTCTGCATTTCATAGCAGAGAATCAGGCTTTACATCACCCAACACTGGAACAGTCCATTGTCAGATATTTAGGCCCAGGCACCCAGGCAGAGGAGAGAGGTCCCGTAACAGAGAATCTGGCTTCATGTCAGCAGAGAATCAGTCTGCATGTCATAGCAGAGAATCAGGCTTCACGTCACCCACCACTGGAACAGGCCACTGTCACATATTTAGGCCCAGGCACCCAGACAGAGGAGAGAGGTCCCGTAACAGAGAATCTGGCTTCATGTCAGCACAGAATCAGTCTTCATGTCATAGCAGAGAATCAGGCTTCACGTCACCCACCACTGGAACAGGCCACTGTCACACATTTAGGCCCTGGCACCCAGACAGAGGAGAGAGGTCCCGTAACAGAGAATCTGGCTTCATGTCAGCACAGAATCAGTCTTCATGTCATAGCAGAGAATCAGGCTTCACGTCACCCACCACTGGAACAGGCCACTGTCACATATTTAGGCCCCGCACCCAGACAGAGGAGAGAGGTCCCGTAACAGAGAATCTGGCTTCATGTCAGCACAGAATCAGTCTTCATGTCATAGCAGAGAATCAGGCTTCACGTCACCCACCACTGGAACAGGCCACTGTCACACATTTAGGCCCTGGCACCCAGACAGAGGAGAGAGGTCCCGTAACAGAGAATCTGGCTTCATGTCAGCACAGAATCAGTCTTCATGTCATAGCAGAGAATCAGGCTTCACGTCACCCACCACTGGAACAGGCCACTGTCACATATTTAGGCCCCGCACCCAGACAGAGGAGAGAGGTCCCATAACAGAGAATCTGGCTTCATGTCAGCACAGAATCAGTCTTCATGTCATAGCAGAGAATCAGGCTTCACGTCACCCACCACTGGAACAGGCCACTGTCACATATTTAGGCCCAGGCACCCAGGCAGAGGAGAGAGGTCCCATAACAGAGATTCAGGCTTCATGTCAGCAGAGAATCAGTCTTCATGTCATAGCAGAGAATCAGGCTTCACGTCACCCACCACTGGAACAGGCCACTGTCACATATTTAGGCCCCGGCACCCAGACAGAGGAGAGAGGTCCCGTAACAGAGAATCTGGCTTCATGTCAGCACAGAATCAGTCTTCATGTCATAGCAGAGAATCAGGCTTCACGTCACCCACCACTGGAACAGGCCACTGTCACATATTTAGGCCCAGGCACCCAGGCAGAGGAGAGAGGAGAGAGGTCCCATAGCAGAGATTCAGGCTTCATGTCAGCAGAGAATCAGTCTTCATGTCATAGCAGAGAATCAGGCTTCACGTCACCCACCACTGGAACAGGCCACTGTCACATATTTAGGCCCCGGCACCCAGACAGAGGAGAGAGGTCCCGTAACAGTGAATCTGGCTTCATGTCAGCACAGAATCAGTCTTCATGTCATAGCAGAGAATCAGGCTTCACGTCACCCACCACTGGAACAGGCCACTGTCACACATTTAGGCCCGGCACCCAGACAGAGGAGAGGTTCATTCAACTTTGGGTTGCCCCGCAATATAATGGTAAAATCGGATTGAATGAGGAAGTGCCCTGGAGTACAATAATATATTGTTATGGGGAGGTAGTTAATGTCTAATCTGCACAAGGGATGGACAGGTCCTGTGGGATCCATGCCTGGTTCATTTTTATGAACGTCAGCTTGTCCACATTGGCTGTAGACAGGCGGCTGGTTTGTCTGTAATGACGCCCCCTGCCATGCTGAATACACGTTCAGACAAAACGCTGGCCGCCGGGCAGGCCAGCACCTCCAAGGCATAAAAGGCTAGCTCTGGCCACGTGGACAATTTGGAGACCCAGAAGTTGAATGGGGCCGAACCATCAGTCAGTATGTGGAGGGGTGTGCACAGGTACTGTTCCACCATGTTAGTGAAATGTTGCCTCCTGCTAACACGTTCTGTATCAGGTTGTGGTGCAGTTAGCTGTGGCGTGGTGACAAAACTTTTCCACATCTCTGCCATGCTAACCCTGCCCTCAGAGGAGCTGGCCGTGACACAGCTGCGTTGGCGACCTCTTGCTCCTCCTCTGCCTTCGCCTTGGGCTTCCACTGGTTCCCCTGTGACATTTGGGAATGCTCTCAGTAGCGCGTCTACCAAGTAGGAAGTAAGGTGGGCACATTGTCTTTGTACCGGGGATCCAGCAGGGTGGCAACCCAGTAGTCCGCACACGTTAAAATGTGGGCAACTCTGCTGTCGTTGCGCAGGCACTGCAGCATGTAGTCGCTCATGTGTGCCAGGCTGCCCAGAGGTAAGGACAAGCTGTCCTCTGTGGGAGGCGTATCATCATCGTCCTGTGTTTCCCCCCAGCCACGCACCAGTGATGGGCCCGAGCTGCTTTGGGTGCCACCCCGCTGTGAACATGCTTCATCCTCATCCTCCTCCACCTCCTCCTCATCCTCATCCTCCTCGTCCTCCAGTAGTGGGCCCTGTCTGGCCACATTTGTACCTGGCCTCTGGTGTTGCAAAAAACCTTCCTCTGAGTCACTTCAAAGAGACTGGCCTGAAAGTGCTAAAAATGACCCCTCTTCCTCCTCTTCCTCCTGGGCCACCTCCTCTTCCATCATCGCCCTAAGTGTTTTCTCAAGGAGACATAAAAGTGGTATTGTAACGCTGATAACGGCGTCATCGCCACTGGCCATGTTGGTGGAGTACTCGAAACAGCGCAACAGGGCACACAGGTCTCGCATGGAGGCCCAGTCATTGGTGGTGAAGTGGTGCTGTTCCGCAGTGCGACTGACCCGTGCGTGCTGCAGCTGAAACTCCACTATGGCCTGCTGCTGCTCGCACAGTCTGTCCAGCATGTGCAAGGTGGAGTTCCACCTGGTGGGCACATCGCATATGAGGCGGTGAGCGGGAAGGCCGAAGTTACGCTGTAGCGCAGACAGGCGTGCAGCAGCAGGGTGTGAACGCCGGAAGCGCGAACAGACGGCCCGCACTTTATGCAGCAGCTCTGACATGTCGGGGTAGTTGCGAATGAACTTCTGCACCACCAAATTCAGCACATGCGCCAGGCAAGGGATGTGCGTCAAGCCGGCTAGTCCCAGAGCTGCAACGAGATTTCGCCCATTATCGCACACCACCAGGCCGGGCTTGAGGCTCACCGGCAGCAACCACTCGTCGGTCTGTTGTTCTATACCCCGCCACAACTCCTGTGCGGTGTGGGGCCTGTCCCCCAAACATATGAGTTTCAGAACGGCCTGCTGACGTTTACCCCGGGCTGTGCTGAAGTTGGTGGTAAAGGTGTGTGGCTGACTGGATGAGCAGGTGGAAGAAGAGGAGGAGGAAGCTGAGTAGGAGGAGGAGGAGACAGGAGGCAAAGAATGTTGCCCTGCGATCCTTGGCGGCGGAAGGACGTGCGCCAAACAGCTCTCCGCCTGGGGCCCAGCCGCCACTACATTTACCCAGTGTGCAGTTAGGGAGATATAGCGTCCCTGGCCGTGCTTACTGGTCCACATATCTGTGGTTAAATGGACCTTGCCACAGATGGCGTTGCGCAGTGCACACTTGATTTTATCGGACACTTGGTTGTGCAGGGAAGGCACGGCTCTCTTGGAGAAGTAGTGCCGGCTGGGAACAACATACTGTGGGACAGCAAGCGACATGAGCTGTTTGAAGCTGTCTGTGTCCACCAGCCTAAATGACAGCATTTCATAGGCCAGTAGTTTAGAAATGCTGGCATTCAGGGCCAGGGATCGAGGGTGTCTAGGTGGGAATTTACGCTTTCTCTCAAATGTTTGTGAGATGGAGAGATGAACGCTGCTGTGTGACATGGTTGAGATGCTTGGTGACGCAGGTGGTGGTGTTGGTGGTACATCCCATGTTTGCTGGGCGGCAGGTGCCAACGTTCCTCCAGAGGCGGAGGAAGAGGCCGAGGCGGCGGCAGCAGCAGAAGAGGCCGAGGCGGCAGCAGCAGAAGAGGTAGCAGGGGGAGCCTGAGTGACTTCTTTGTTTTTAAGGTGTTTACTCCACTGCAGTTCATGCTTTGCATGCAGGTGCCTGGTCATGCAGTTTGTGCTAAGGTTCAGAACGTTAATGCCTCGCTTCAGGCTCTGATGGCACAGCGTGCAAACCACTCGGGTCTTGTCGTCAGCACATTGTTTAAAGAAGTGCCATGCCAGGGAACTCCTTGAAGCTGCCTTTGGGGTGCTCGGTCCCAGATGGCGGCGGTCAGTAGCAGGCGGAGTCTCTTGGCGGCGGGTGTTCTGATTTTGCCCACTGCTCCCTCTTTGTCTTTTGCTACGCTGTTGGCTCGGTCTCACCACTGCCTCTTCCTCCGAACTGTGAAAGTCAGTGGCACGACCTTCATTCCATGTGGGGTCTAGGACCTCATCGTCCCCTGAATCGTCTTCCACCCAGTCTTGATCCCTGACCTCCTGTTCAGTCTGCACACTGCAGAAAGACGCAGCAGTTGGCACCTGTGTTTTGTCATCATCAGAGACGTGCTGAGGTGGTATTCCCATGTCCTCATCATCAGGAAACATAAGTGGTTGTGCGTTAGTGCATTCTATCTCTTCCACCCCTGGGGAAGGGCTAGGTGGATGCCCTTGGGAAACCCTGGCAGCAGAGTCTTCAAACAGCATAAGAGACTGCTGCATAACTTGAGGCTCAGACAGTTTCCCTGATATGCATGGGGGTGATGTGACAGACTGATGGGCTGATGGGCTTGGTTTTCATGCGCCATCTGTGCGCTTTCTGCAGAAGACTGGGTGGGAGATAATGTGAACGTGCTGGATCCACTGTCGGCCACCCAATTGACTAATGCCTGTACTTGCTCAGGCCTTACCATCCTTAGAACGGCATTGGGCCCCACCAAATATCCCTGTAAATTCTGGCGGCTACTGGGACCTGAGGTAGTTGGTACACTAGGACGTGTGGCTGTGGCAGAACGGCCACGTCCTCTCCCAGCACCAGAGGGTCCACTAACACCACCACAACCATGTCCACGTCCGCGTCCCTTACTAGTTGTTTTCCTCATTGTTACCGTTCACCACAATAAGAAAAATATTATTCGGGCCAATGTATTGAATTAAAATTCAGGCCTTTTTTTACAGACACCTAACACTGTCTGGCTATCTATTTAGGTACCGTATTACACTTATACAGGCACACAAGTAATGACAGATTTGGTTGAATATAAATGTGAGGCCTATTTTTTACGCGCTGTGTGACAGATATACCTTTAATCACAGAATTAGACTTGTATCTGCACTGTAGCGTGTGTGTTAAGTTTTTCAGAATCACACTATCAGCACCTTCAATCTAAGATATCCTTTTTGGGATAGATTTAAAGTAGGCCTGATATAGCAGAAACTACTAATTTTGAGAATGGCAAATTTGGGAATAGTTTTTCAACCCAGAACAAAAACTGTGCTTTTACGGTCACTACAAATAATTTGACCAGCTAAAACAGTACAGATTTGGTTGAATATAAATGTCAGGCCTATTTTTTACGCGCTGTGTGACAGATATACCTTTAATCACAGAATTAGACTTGTATCTGCACTGCAGCGTGTGTGTTAAGTTTTTCAGAATCACACTATCAGCACCTTCAATCTAAGATATCCTTTTTGGGATAGATTTAAAGTAGGCCTGATATAGCAGAAACTACTAATTTTGAGAATGGCAAATTTGGGAATAGTTTTTCAACCCAGAACAAAAACTGTGCTTTTACGGTCACTAAATATAACTTGACCAGCTAAAACTGTACTGATTTGGAGGAATAGAAATATCAGGCCTATTTTTTAGGCGCTGGGTGACAGGCTCAACTTGCCCCTGATGTAGTATATGGCCAAAAAATAACCATACTATTGATGGTTAAATGCACTTGGGTGACACAGGCTCAGCCTGCACCTGATGTAGGATATAGCAAAAAATAACCACACTATTGATGGTTAAATGAACTTGGTGGTAGCTTGTGCTGGCACACCACAAGCCACAAAATGGCCGCAGATCACCCCAGAAAAAAGTGATATAAAAACGCTTTGGGCAGCCTAAAAAAAGTGAGCAATTCAATATCAGCACTTCAATGATCCACAGCTGGAGATCGATCACTGAATTAAGTCTTTTGGAGGAGTTAATCTGCCTAATCTCGCCCTAACGTCGCAGCAGCAACCTCTCCCTACGCTTGTATCAGCAGAGTGACGTGCAGCGCTACGTGACCCAAGCTTATATAGAGGCTGGGTCACATGCTGCACTGGCCAATCACAGCCATGCCAATAGTAGGCAAGGCTGTGATGGCCTCTTGGGGCAAGTAGTATGATGCTTGTTGATTGGCTGCTTTGCAGCCTTTCAAAAAGCGCCAAGAAAGCGCCGAACACCGAACCCGAACCCGGACTTTTACGAAAATGTTCGGGTTCGGGTCCGTGTCACGGACACCCCAAAATTCGGTACGAACCCGAACTATACAGTTCAGGTTCGCTCATCCCTATTCACAACCTCCGAACTTGTGGAAAGTGGGGAGATGCATAGATTAATCGGTCCAGACCTCCAGACCTCGGACAAAAATATTGGCATAGGTGGGTGCGACATTTGATCCCATTGCCATGCTCACCTGTTGCAAATAGAAATCCCCATTTAAGAAAAAATTATTGTTATACAGTGTCAACTGCAATATCTCAATCACAAAGTCCTGCATTGTCACAGGATAATTGGATTTAGATAACGCCATCTTAACAATAGAGAAATAATTCTGGTGACCAATTGAAATGTAAAGGCTTACAATGTCGAAAGAAGCCAAAGTGGCCCACTCTGGCAATGTTATTGACATATAGGATGTGGCACCTTCCTAAAATGGTCTGAGTGCTTTGTTCAAAAAAAGTGGCAATATTACTCAAAATAGAACCCCTCCTGGAGACAGTAGGTCTACCAGGAGTGTCTGTCAGGTTCTTATGTATCTTAGGCAAGACATACAGTAAAGGATTCACAGGAGAACTCACTGTCAAATACTCCTTTAAAGATATATCAAAAATGCCCTGATCACATGCCCTGTCAAGTACGGAAGAAATCTTCTTAGAGATAGCAAATTTCGGATCCTCATCAAGTTTTTTAAATGTTAATGAGTCTATAGACTTCAGAAATGTATTTGTGTGTGTCCGTAACCACAATACCACCCCCTTTGCGGGTTTAATGGTGAGATTGTGGTTTTGGGACAACTGGTCAAAAGCCTTTATTTCTTCAGTTGTCATGTTTGGATGTTCAAAGTTCACATCATGTATGTACAACCTTTAGCTGGCAACATCCATTTTCACTGCATATATGAAAGTCTCCAGTGCATGCAAATTTACAATAGGCAAAAAATATCACTTTTGTTGTAGAAATCATAATGTTTTAAACATAAATCAGCAGCAGAAGTTTCAGTCACCACAAGTTGATTAGTCCCACCCGATTTGGAGTCAAACCACATCCTCAGTTTAATATTTCTGAAGAAGCGGTTCAAGTCAAACTCGAGCTGGAACCAATCCATCCCTGCCTGGCAGTAAAAAGATAAACCCTTGTTAAGAACTTGCATTTTCAAAATCATTAAGAGTATATGAAGATATATTTACCACCATATTGTTCATAGTTAACGTTTCTTGTTCAGTCCTGCTTGCTTCATGGTCTGTGATTTGGGCGCTTTCTGGGACCTTGTTCTTGCGTGTTTGTTGGTAGCGACTGAAACTTCTGCAGCTGATTTATGCTAGAAACAGTTTGATAAGATGGAGGCTGCATTTGACAGCGTGTAGTGCGCATGCGCAGCTCATGTAAGTGGCTTCAGCCTATTATTGTTTCCTACAGGATGTACACCATGAGCGGGGAATGCGTAGAAGGACTCTGGGACGCCAGCACTTCGGCGTGTGGCTGATAATATATTGTTTACAACACATGTGGACCCTGGGTATTTTACATAATTATGAATTATGTCGAATTATATATTTTATGCACAGCAATAAGCACTTTAGGACTTTTGCACAGAGATTTGGACTATAGATGAATTATGGACACATCTATTTACTATAATCATGGACATTGATTATGTTTTTTATGCAGTTTACAATTATGGACTTAATTAACTGATTATGTCACTATGGATTTGCTGCCTATATAATGTTGCACTAATCTCACATTCATTGTACTTGAGAAAGATCCTGGAGAAGAGTCAAATGTTGTACTATATGGGTGAATAGCTACACCATTTTTTATCACTTGATCCCCTGGAGTGGGCTGGATTCTATGCTGCTGCTTATGGTTCATTGGTGACCGTTGTATACGCTAGCAGCCATAATGTTATAAGTATAGAGAGTACTGTCCTATATATATATATGTGTATATATATATATATACACTGCGTGCAGAATTATTAGGCAAATGAGTATTTTGACCACATCATTCTCTTTATGCATGTTGTCTTACTCCAAGCTGTATAGGCTCGAAAGCCTACTACCAATTAAGCATATTGGGTGATGTGCATCTCTGTAATGAGAAGGGGTGTGGTCTAATGACATCAACACCCTATATTAGGTGTGCATAATTATTAGGCAACTTCCTTTCCTTTGGCAAAATGGGTCAAAAGAAGGACTTGACAGGCTCAGAAAAGTCAAAAATAGTGAGATATCTTGCAGAGGGATGCAGCACTCTTAAAATTGCAAAGCTTCTGAAGCGTGATCATCGAACAATCAAGCGTTTCATTCAAAATAGTCAACAGGGTCGCAAGAAGCGTGTGGAAAAACCAAGGCGCAAAATAACTGCCCATGAACTGAGAAAAGTCAAGCGTGCAGCTGTCAAGATGCCACTTGCCACCAGTTTGGCCATATTTCAGAGCTGCAACATCACTGGAGTGCCCAAAAGCACAAGGTGTGCAATACTCAGAGACATGGCCAAGGTAAGAAAGGCTGAAAGACGACCACCACTGAACAAGACACACAAGCTGAAACGTCAAGACTGGGCCAAGAAATATCTCAAGACTGATTTTCTAAGGTTTTATGGACTGATGAAATGAGAGTGAGTCTTGATGGGCCAGATGGATGGGCCCGTGGCTGGATTGGTAAAGGGCAGAGAGCTCCAGTCCGACTCAGACGCCAGCAAGGTGGAGGTGGAGTACTGGTTTGGGCTGGTATCATCAAAGATGAGCTTGTGGGGCCTTTTCGGGTTGAGGATGGAGTCAAGCTCAACTCCCAGTCCTACTGCCAGTTTCCGGAAGACACTTTCTTCAAGCAGTGGTACAGGAAGAAGTCTGCATCCTTCAAGAAAAACATGATTTTCATGCAGGACAATGCTCCATCACACGCGTCCAAGTACTCCACAGCGTGGCTGGCAAGAAAGGGTATAAAAGAAGAAAATCTAATGACATGGCCTCCTTGTTCACCTGATCTGAACCCCATTGAGAACCTGTGGTCCATCATCAAATGTGAGATTTACAAGGAGGGAAAACAGTACACCTCTCTGAACAGTGTCTGGGAGGCTGTGGTTGCTGCTGCACGCAATGTTGATAGTGAACAGATCAAAACACTGACAGAATCCATGGATGGCAGGCTTTTGAGTGTCTTTGCAAGGAAAGGTGGCTGTATTGGTCACTGATTTGTTTTTGTTTTGTTTTTGAATGTCAGAAATGTATATTTGTGAATGTTGAGATGTTATATTGGTTTCACTGGTAAAAATAAATAATTGAAATGGGTGTATATTTGTTTTTTGTTAAGTTGCCTAATAATTATGCACAGTAATAGTCACCTGCACACACAGATATCCCCCTAAAATAGCTAAAACTAAAAACAAACTAAAAACTACTTCCAAAAATATTCAGCTTTGATATTAATGAGTTTTTTGGGTTCATTGAGAACATGGTTGTTGTTCAATAATAAAATGAATCCTCAAAAATACAACTTGCCTAATAATTCTGCACTCCCTGTATATATATATATATATATATATATATATATATTACATTTCTATTTAACTGCAGAAATATTAGTACAAAAATTACATATTCACAAATTATTGTGTACAACACTTTCCTGTTCATTGACCTTTATAATTTGTATATGGCCAGTTCTTTTTCACCTGTGCCAGACAGAACTGGTGCAAAAGTTGTAGTTTTGTGCACTTTTCAGTTGTCCATAGCCAGATAAAGTCTGTTTGTCTCAGAGAGATGTCGAGAGGCAAAAATGATCCCACTGTACACATAACTAACCAAATAGGAAACTAGTACCAGAACACCTGAAAGAAAAGAAACTGGTGGACAGCACATATATGAATAGGCCATTAAAATATAGCTAACATTAGGTCCTTCACTATATTTTATATACATTATAGACAGAGCATTGTGGATTGAATAAAAAGCAAAAGCAAATATACTAAAGGAAGGCGTGTATGACTTATAAAGTTAATTATGTGTTCTCTGCGTTGGTATGACACTGTACATTTATGTATAATTTTCATCTAATGGATTGAAAGTAATGTAGGTCTTTTATCAGATCCATTATTCAGATAAATACCTCAATATATATGTTGGTAGGCTAGGGCATCAAAGGAGACCTAACTACAGATTGCATGAGCAGAACTACTGAAAGAGAGAAAATAAACACAATAACATCAAATGTTAGAAAAAAAATAAAAAAACAAGTTAGCTCTTCTTTTCCCTGGCAACTCAGCACATCAGCTGCAGCAGACCGCTTATAAGGAGCCAGTAGGGCAGTTGCTCGGGTCTCAAAAGATATGGGGCCCAAGCCCCAATAAATATGTCCCAGTTCTCTAAGTCGCCCCCCGACCCCCACACATCGCATTTTGCTGTACTTGCTGTATAGCATCACATACCTCTTACATCCAGGGTCTCCCAGGTAATGTCTTGTCTGATGTGGATCTTCTCTGTCATCATCTTCTCCATTTGGTCCTTACAACTTCTTTCAGCCGTCTCGTCTCTGCAGAGTGTAACACACAGACATCTTAGCTTCTTCACATTTCTATCATCACTCCCCAACCTCAAGTCCCCACAGTTTTATCCTGCTGCTCGCTGTGCTCCCCAATATCCCCAATACACCAAAATACTATTCTGAAGAAAAAATAGTGCCCCCATAGTAATAGTGCTCATCATAGTCCCACCAATACTAATTCCCTTCTAGAATGCCCTCATTAGTAATACTGCCCCCTACAGTGCCCCCAACTGTGATAATGCTCCCCAAGAGTGCCCCCATTAGTAGAAGAACCCTCTAGTATTAATAATACACTCACAGAGCCCACAGTAGAAATAAGGCCCCCTATTTTTCCCCCAGTGGTAATAAAGCTATCTCCAGACCCCCTTAGTAGTAATAAGGCTCCACATAGTGCTCTTAGCAGAAATAAGGCAGATCTATAAGTCCCTACTAGAGATGAGCTACTTTCTCAAAAATTCAATTCGGTCAGTTAGCTGAATTCTCCAAAAAGATTTGATTCGGTACGAATTTATTTGGGGCGAATCACATTAAAAAACAGCTATTTCCAGGCTGCAGAGAGACTGTATAGTGGTGTAGAACACTGTGCCTTGCAGAAAAGCACACAGGGAGTCTGCTGTGGTAGTGAAACAATACTGTGAGTCAGCATGACATGCAGATGACAGGCGTCGCTCTTAGAATCACTGCACACTTCACTTATTTGGGCAGTTATGGGGCCAAAACTGACCAAATAACTCAAGTGTTATTTGGGCAGTTATGGGGCCAAAACTGACCAAATAACTCAAGTGTGAAGCCTTACAGGTCAATGTTAGCGCCAGGTATAAAGAACCGTGCAGAGGCCCAAGATTCTACTATAGCGTGAAAGAGCGCACTCCTTTTACACCGTCTTCAGCTGATTCCACATAGATGTCTACAGAACCTGTTCTATTAAATACTTATACAAGTAGAGCCCCCTGACAGAGTGGAGAGGGTGTCAGCAGTAAGTTTGTGTTGACGTCAATGATTATTTTGCCCTTCCTCTGATCTGTCAGAATAATTATCCCCAAAAAACGGATCCTGTCTTGTGAGCATCCACCTTCACTTGGTCAGCATTTGGTCAGTAATCCATCAGTATTGCTAAAGCCCAAAAAAACAGGAGTGGATCCAAAACAGAGATGACACGTGAATGGATTTTTGCATGTCATTTGAGTTTTGTACCCACTCCTGCTTTTAGCTACCAAATCATAAGCCAATTCTAAAGCAAAATAGGAACCATGTCATACAGGCCTTACAGCTGCTACATAGACAGGATCCGTTGTGCGTCTCATTTTTCCTTCCTTCTGATAGATCAGAAGAAGGGTCAAATAAATAATTATGTCAACCAGGCCAAAAAGGCAAAATAGTGGCCCAGTCATGGAGTAGGGAAAGCAGGAACAGCATGAGGAGACCACAGAGTGGCACATTGACAGGGTGTTGAGGGTGCAGCAGCATGAGGAGACCACAGAGTGGCCCAGTGACAGAGTGTTGAGGTGACAGAATCATGAGGAGACCACAGAGTGGTGAGGTGGCAGCAGCATGAGGAGACCACAGAGTGGCCCAGTGACATAGTGGTGAGGTGACAGCAGCATGAGGAGACCACAGAGTGGTGATGTGGCAGCAGGAGGTATATTTCCTATTAATACACCCTGTAAATAACTGTAGTACAATGTAACTTCACTGCAGAACAGCAATTAAGACGTATTATTTTTACTATTAATAAACCCCCCAAAAAAGGTCAAACAATCAAACTTCACCGCAGAATGGTTAATAGGACGTACTGTACGTATATTTAATATTAATACACCCCATAATTGGCTGTATCACACAGAACTTGCACCCCAATCACAAGCAAGGTTTGCAGGAATTAGTGATGTATCATATTGTGCAAACAACCTAAAAGCAGCAGTATAACTGCAATTTGGATCCCCAATTAGTGCAGCAAGGTGTAAAAGAATCGCTCCTATTACCCAGGCTGTACACTTTCCTATTGCACCCTGCTCTCCTTTTATAGTGTGGATAATGTCTCCCTATCCTTTCCCTACACCTTGAATAATCTTTCCCTGAACTTCTAAATCGTTTTTTCAACACAATGAAGTATTTTCTAGCACTCTCCCTAACGCCTGCCGATGTCTCTCCCTGCACTAAGTACACTGTAAAATGGTTGAATCCAAGATGTCTGAGGCTATTTATAGGGTTGTGACATCACAAGGGCTGGCTGGCTGCTGATTGTTTGTTGCATGGCATTGTGGGTGATCCCTCATTCCCAGAGTT
This sequence comes from Bufo bufo, assembly GCF_905171765.1. Lineage (NCBI taxonomy): Eukaryota > Metazoa > Chordata > Amphibia > Anura > Bufonidae > Bufo > Bufo bufo. Next base: position 200,021,037 of record NC_053393.1, read on the forward strand.
TTTTTCTCCATGTCCTAACACGTGCAGCAGCCATTTTAGGAAAAAAATGTATTTGTTACCACGAAGCACAAGGAAATTCATATTAATTGTGAATCAAATTTTTCCTGAAATTCAGATCGAATTCCACTTCGTCAACTTCGATTCGCTCATCTCTAGTCCCTACTATAGAGTACACAGTAGTAATAAGAATGCCTATAATGTCCCCTGGATTTATAATACCCCTACAGTGCCCCGAGTATTTATACTGTCCCCTGATGTTATAATGCTCACCCTGAAGTGCCACCAGTATTAATAATGTCCCCTGAAGTGCCCCCTGTAGTTATAGTCTTCCCTACACCATACAGTCCCATGTAAATAACATCACACCATCTCTCCTGCCCCCTCCAAAATACAGTCCTATGTAAATAACATCACTCCCCTCCATTCAGCCCCTCCAATATATAGTCCCATGTAAATAACACTATTCCCCTCCCGCCACCATCAAGTCCCATGTAAATAACATTGCACCATCTCTCCAGCCCCCTCCAATATATAGTTCCATATAAATAACATCGCTCTCTATTTACAGCCCCCTCCAAAATACAGTCCCATGTAAATAACATCATCTCCTCTACAGCCACCTTCAACATACAGTCCCAAGTAAATAATATCACCCCCTCCCCAGCTGCCTCCAACATGCAGTCCCATGTAAACATTACCCCCTCAACACTCAGCCCCATGTAAACACATCATTCCCCCCCACCAGCCACCTTCAGCATACAGTCCCCTGTAAATAACATTGCCCCCTCAACATTCAGTCCCATGTAAATAACATAACTCCATTCCTCAGACCCCTGTAACATTCAGTCCCATGTAAATAACATAATTCCCTCCCACAGCCACCATCAACATACAGTCCCATGGATATAACATTACTGCCTCCCCCAGCACCCTTCGACATACAGTCCCATGTAAATAACAACACTACCTCCCACAGCCACCATCAACATACAGTCCCATGTAAATAACATAACCCCTCCCCAGCCACCTCCAACACACAGTTCCATGTAAATAACATTCCTCCCTTCAGCCCTAACATACAGTCCCAGTTAAATAACCACAACTCCCAGCATTGCTCTGCCTCTCCCTTCACTTACCTCTCCTCATGTAGCAGACCTTACCACAGCCTCTTCCCCCAGGACTTCTCCTCTTAACTGCCGCCCTCTCCTGCACTGGTCACATCCGAAACATCTGAAGACGATTCGCATAAAACTTATTTCCAATACTGTACTGATGACATGAGCTGAAGTTATTGCTTTGTGAAGTCTCGATACCTTGGAACCGAACCCAAGTTTGGGAAATGTTTTTTTACAGTACAAATTTATTTTTTGAAGTTGTTATGCAAAGTGTCGCAAGACTTCGCAAAGCAATAAATTTGGCTCATAGGAGCCAATACATTCTTATAATGTACAAAGCTTCCGCTTCGTACAGTATTGAAACAAAGTTTTATGCGAATTGACTTCGGATGTTTAATCCGAAGTCGATTCGTTTATCCCTAGTCATCACAGGTCTTTCAGCTCTTCCAGTGCATTAGACTCAATACAGTTGCATCTAGCTGGCAGGCAGGACATTCGGGACCTGGGACAAAACATCAGGTACCCAGGCCCCGAATGTTTTAACCTAGCAACGCCCCTGCCGCATGTGGCCTGTGCCACCACATACAGCAGTCACATGCCGTATTGTTAAAATCATGGCTCCCATAACTGAGTGGTGGTAATATGGCACAGACATGTTGCGCAGTGGCGCACCTTCAATGGAGGCAGACCACGTGACTGCTACTGAGCTTAGGGGAGAGGGGCATGGGTGGGGCACTGAACTCCTTCTCCTCTTGACAAAAAACACTGCATTTTCATGCATCCACCACTAGAAGGGGCACAATGCAAAGAGATTATTTCAGCTTTCAGTAATCGTTAACTGTATAAATACCTATAATCTGAGCTCCCCCTTGTGGTGGCTGTAGGCAGGCAGCTTTGTAATAGAAGTTTTGCCAGTTGAGAAATATGGTGCTCAGAATACACACCATATTTATGAAGTATCTAATCCATTATTTTCTTTTACATAGAGTTCTTATGCAGTGAGTAAGGTGGAAACTGACTTTATTATTACAGCTTTTTAATCAAATTATTTTCTGCTTAAGTAAAAAAAAAAAAAAAAAAATAAAACAACATAACTTTGTCAGAAATCTCATGCATTGCCTAGGAGTGATTGCTATGGGGCCTGATAAGATCTGTGTCTGGTCACATGCTGGCCACTTGTAAGCAATAACCGGGATGGGCACCATGACTTCTGTACTGGAAAAAATAACAAATTTTTGTTTTCTAACATTTGCAGCTGTTATTTAAAGTTTTCACAATCTGGATAACATCTTTAAATCAACATTAGCAGCTTATAGTATACCTGAATTCGCTGAACAATCTGCCATTTTGTTTCGGATTTGCTTTGCTCCCGTCTTGCAGTTCCGATTTTGTTCCATCGAAGACTGCTGTGTAACAGGCGGATATGGCAAATGATTACAGGCAACCTTCTGAATGTCAATGACTTTATTTGCCTTGATAAGGCAAATGGACTTACACAATTTGATCTTAATAGAGAAATTAGGAGGATTCCACAGGCCTTGGACAGTAGGAGGATGATGGAGGGTGGACAGAGATCAGCTCAAACAGAAAGTATGTGCTGCTCTGTTGGAATGTGGCAGTGCAGGGAAGTATGTGCAATATACGGTATGTAACTATATGTGTGTATGAACGATATGAGTGTGTATGGATGTAATGTGGACTTGTGTGTGCATTGTGCATATACAGTATAAATGTGTGCAATATATGTGTGTACCATATACACTACTATATATGAGAGCATTAAATAGAAAAATAGACCATAAGTGACCCTATTGCAAAAGAGGGTAAGTACCCACCCCAAATTTTTTTGACAAAGTAACGGGCAAACTAATCAAATGACTCGGTACAAGCTCCTGAGTATATCCAGCAACTAAAGAAAAATGGAGCTCACACAGTACCATTATAAAAATATATAAATCTTTATTATGACATGATTAAAAAGTATATATGCCATTACAAAAGGGACGAAGGCATGCCGAAACGCGCGCCGGGGTAGTGCCATCCTGGTTGTTTCTGCACACTACCTATCTTGAGGTGAGTCTTTTTTCTGGCTTCGCTGGTTCCGTGTTACCTTTTTTTACCCGTCTCTTATTCAATACTTACCCCAGCATTTGTATATCCTTCTTGCCAATATCTTCAACATTTGAGGCAGTATGGTTATTGTAGAGACTCATTCCTTATATGAATAATTAATTTATTACTGTTTATACGTGCTGCAATTATACTCTATTGAGATATGTTTAATACTCTTTTTGGTGTGTGTGCAGTGCCAGGATGGCGTTCTTTCTGTCACTTTCCTTCCCCTTTTTAATGGCATATATACTTTTTAATCATGTCATAATCATACATTGTACTGCTAGACCACAAACATGCATAGACCAGCTATACTGCACACATAGTGTCCAATGTAAAACACACAGTCATACATTGTACTGCTAGACCACAAACATGCATAGACCAGTTATACTGTACACATAGTGTCCAATGTAACACACACAGTCATACATTGTACTGCTAGACCACAAACATGCATAGACCAGTTATACTGTACACATAGTGTCCAATGTAAAACACAGTCATACATTGTACTGCTGGACCACAAACATGCATAGACCAGTTATACTGCACACATAGTGTCCAATGTAACACACACAGTCATACATTGTACTGCTGGACCACAAACATGCATAGACCAGTTATACTGTACACATAGTGTATATTATAACACTATATCACTCTATTATAACGCACAGTTACATAGTACTGCTATGTTGCTCTCATATATATACTGTGTGTTTTACATTGGACACTGTGTGCAGTATAACTGGTCTATGCATGTTTGTGGTCCAGCAGTACAATGTACGACTGTGTGTGTTACATTGGACACTATGTGTGCAGTATAACTGGTCTATGCATGTTTGTGGTCCAGCAGTACAATGTATGACTGTGTTTTACATTGGACACTATGTGTACAGTATAGCTGGTCTATGCATGTTTGTGGTCCAGCAGTACAATGTATGACTGTGTGTTACATTGGACACTATGTGTACAGTATAACTGGTCTATGCATGTTTGTGGTCTAGCAGTACAATGTACGACTGTGTGTTACATTGGACACTATGTGTACAGTATAGCTGGTCTATGCATGTTTGTGGTCTAGCAGTACAATGTATGACTGTGTGTGTTACATTGGACACTATGTGTACAGTATAACTGGTCTATGCATGTTTGTGGTCTAGCAGTACAATGTACGACTGTGTGTGTTACATTGGACACTATGTGTACAGTATAGCTGGTCTATGCATGTTTGTGGTCCAGCAGTACAATGTATGACTGTGTGTTACATTGGACACTATGTGTACAGTATAACTGGTCTATGCATGTTTGTGGTCCAGCAGTACAATGTACGACTGTGTGTGTTACATTGGACACTATGTGTGCAGTATAACCGGTCTATGCATGTTTGTGGTCCAGCAGTACAATGTACGACTGTGTGTGTTACATTGGACACTATGTGTACAGTATAACTGGTCTATGCATGTTTGTGGTCTAGCAGTACAATGTACGACTGTGTGTGTTACATTGGACACTATGTGTACAGTATAACTGGTCTATGCATGTTTGTGGTCTAGCAGTACAATGTACGACTGTGTGTTACATTGGACACTATGTGTGCAGTATAACTGGTCTATGCATGTTTGTGGTCTAGCAGTACAATGTACGACTGTGTGTTACATTGGACACTATGTGTACAGTATAGCTGGTCTATGCATGTTTGTGGTCTAGCAGTACAATGTATGACTGTGTGTGTTACATTGGACACTATGTGTACAGTATAGCTGGTCTATGCATGTTTGTGGTCTAGCAGTACAATGTATGATTGTGTGTTACATTGGACACTATGTGTGCAGTATAACTGGTCTATGCATGTTTGTGGTCTAGCAGTACAATGTATGACTGTGTGTGTTACATTGGACACTATGTGTACAGTATAGCTGGTCTATGCATGTTTGTGGTCTAGCAGTACAATGTATGATTGTGTGTTACATTGGACACTATGTGTGCAGTATAACTGGTCTATGCATGTTTGTGGTCTAGCAGTACAATGTACGACTGTGTGTTACATTGGACACTATGTGTGCAGTATAGCTGGTCTATGCATGTTTGTGGTCTAGCAGTACAATGTACGACTGTGTGTTACATTGGACACTATGTGTGCAGTATAACTGGTCTATGCATGTTTGTGGTCTAGCAGTACAATGTATGACTGTGTGTTTTACATTGGACACTATGTGTGCAGTATAACTGGTCTATGCATGTTTGTGGTCTAGCAGTACAATGTATGACTGTGTGTTACATTGGACACTATGTGTGCAGTATAACCGGTCTATGCATGTTTGTGGTCTAGCAGTACAATGTATGACTGTGCTTTACATTGGACACTATGTGTGCAGTATAACTGGTCTATGCATGTTTGTGGTCTAGCAGTACAATGTACGACTGTGTGTTACATTGGACACTATGTGTACAGTATAACTGGTCTATGCATGTTTGTGGTCTAGCAGTACAATGTACGACTGTGTGTGTTACATTGGACACTATGTGTACAGTGTAACTGGTCTATGCATGTTTGTGGTCTAGCAGTACAATGTACGACTGTGTGTGTTACATTGGACACTATGTGTGCAGTATAGCTGGTCTATGCATGTTTGTGGTCCAGCAGTACAATGTATGACTGTGTGTTACATTGGACACTATGTGTACAGTATAACTGGTCTATGCATGTTTGTGGTCTAGCAGTACAATGTACGACTGTGTGTGTTACATTGGACACTATGTGTGCAGTATAGCTGGTCTATGCATGTTTGTGGTCTAGCAGTACAATGTATGACTGTGTGTGTTACATTGGACACTATGTGTGCAGTATAACCGGTCTATGCATGTTTGTGGTCTAGCAGTACAATGTATGATTGTGTGTTACATTGGACACTATGTGTACAGTATAACTGGTCTATGCATGTTTGTGGTCTAGCAGTACAATGTACGACTGTGTGTGTTACATTGGACACTATGTGTGCAGTATAGCTGGTCTATGCATGTTTGTGGTCTAGCAGTACAATGTACGACTGTGTGTGTTACATTGGACACTATGTGTGCAGTATAGCTGGTCTATGCATGTTTGTGGTCTAGCAGTACAATGTATGACTGTGTGTGTTACATTGGACACTATGTGTGCAGTATAACCGGTCTATGCATGTTTGTGGTCTAGCAGTACAATGTATGACTGTGTGTGTTACATTGGACACTATGTGTGCAGTATAACTGGTCTATGCATGTTTGTGGTCTAGCAGTACAATGTATGACTGTGTGTGTTACATTGGACACTATGTGTGCAGTATAACCGGTCTATGCATGTTTGTGGTCTAGCAGTACAATGTATGATTGTGTGTTACATTGGACACTATGTGTACAGTATAACTGGTCTATGCATGTTTGTGGTCCAGCAGTACAATGTATGACTGTGTGTTACATTGGACACTATGTGTGCAGTATAACTGGTCTATGCATGTTTGTGGTCCAGCAGTACAATGTATGACTGTGTGTGTTACATTGGAGACTATGTGTACAGTATAACTGGTCTATGCATGTTTGTGGTCCAGCAGTACAATGTATGACTGTGTGTTACATTGGACACTATGTGTACAGTATAACTGGTCTATGCATGTTTGTGGTCCAGCAGTACAATGTATGACTGTGTGTGTTACATTGGACACTATGTGTGCAGTATAGCTATTCTATGAAAACAAATGGACACTGTACCCCACAGTAGAGGGAGGCTCCAGGACAAACTCTTTGTGTCTTTTACGTGCCCATTATGACTCCTATAACGAGGAAAGCTGTGCCGGCTCCTCCACCTTGTCCAAAGAAGTAAGAAAAGGATCCTCAGCATCCAAACAATAAAATCCAAAAAATTTTAATTCATCTCTTTAAACTGTACAGCAGTATAGTAGCAAAGGGCCAACGCGTTTCGAATGAAACAGAGTTCCTTAGTCATGGCATGTTATGCATACAAGCAACATTGGTTAAAATAGCAGGAGTACTATTCTGCATCAATTCCTGCAACCTGACTGGAAAACAAGCTACAAGCGTTGTACATTAACCCTATGTGTCACATTGGCCTTGTGATGTACACATTAGAAATATGGGGATATATATATGTGGTAACATTAATAAACAAGCTATAAATTATATTATAAAATCATATATTATAAAATCGTGCAACCTGATATACCTTCAGTAACCATACAATATGCCAGCATATATGTATATGAAGACCAGTTCTAATAACAGTACAGTGATCCCTCAAGATACAATGGCCTAAGGATATAAGATTTTCAACATACAATAGTCTTTCCCGGGCCATCATATGTTGAACTAGACTCAGCATACAATGCTTCAGGTTTATATCCAACCAATCAGCATGGTCATTTCACTCGTAAAACACTTGTACAGTATATTGGCTGCCTGGTTGTTCCTCTTTAGAGTACTGCGCAGTGCTACATGTCCTGTACTGCCCTCTGTCTGTGCCAGGGTGAGCTGTGCCTTTGGATGTCAGGTGAGGGCTATACTTGACCCTGAAGAAGCTCCAGTCCTCATCATAGAAAGTGAGTTGCATCTTCCAGCATCTACTCCTGACTGTTATATGTATGACTTTTTTTTTTTTTTTTGCCTTGGTTATCTGCTTATTTTCTTAAAATATTAATGTTATCTTATCTTGGGATGACATTTTAGCATTTTGAAACCAATTAATTGTTCTCCATAGAGTTATGGATTCAGGTTACAATGGTTTCAACATACGATGGTGGTCCAGGAACCGATTAATATTGTAACTTTAGGGACCTCTGTACATTGTTCCTGTAAATGTGTTGAGACTATAGGGGTCGGTGGCCATCTAGCTTTATAATCCAGACTGCCTCATGTTGTAACACATTATTTCTAATGTGTACCATGGTTAATGTACATCAGTTTTAGCTTGTTTTTTTTAATCAGGATGCAGAAAATGATGCAGGCTACTCCTACTATTTTAATCAATGCTTTTGTATAACATGCCACGACTATGGGTGATCTGGTTCATCCAAAACACATTGGTGTTTTACTACTGTACTGCTGTACATTTTAAAGAGATAAAAAAAAAACTGTTGATTTTATTGTTTGAATGCTGTTCTATGCATGCTTGTGGTACAGCAGTACTATATATGTGTTAGTTATGGTGGTACTATGTTGTCTGTGATATAACACCACTAAATTTATATTTATTTAGTTCCTTTTTTGGGGTGGAGCGGCACACTGACTCTTTGTCCCGTGTGAAGAGATATCTGGCTGCAACCTCTGCTTCTACATTTTCATTGTAGGTAATTTTAAAGGGAGTTATCATCTACTTTCACACTTTCCGTTTGTAAGATCCGTTCAGGGCTCCCTAAGTGGTCCAAAACAGATCAGTTTTGCCCTAATGCATTCTGAATGGAAAAGGATCCGCTCAGAATGCATCAGTTTGCCTCCGATCAGTCTCCATTCCGCTCTGGAGGCGGACACCAAATCGCTGTCTGCAGAGTTTTGCTGTCCGCTTGACGAAACTGAGCCAGACGTTTTCTCTGACACAATCTGGCACAATAAAAAACGGATCAGTCTCCCATTGACTTTCAATGGAGTTCATGATGGATCCGTCTTGGCTATGTTACAGATAATACAAACGGATCCGTTCATGACGGATGCATGCGGTTGTATTATTGTAACAGATCTGTTTTTGCAGATCCATGACGGATCCACCCAAAACGCGAGTGTGAAAGTAGCCTTAGACACATTGCTAGAATATGTCCCGATATCTGATAGGTGTGGATGCCACCTCTGGGACCTACTCTTATCTTTAGAATGGAGCCCATACTACCCTCCATTCAGTCCTATGGGAGAGCCAAAAATAGCTGAGCAGTGCACTCGGCTTTTTCCAGAAGTCCCATTGAAATAAATGGAGAGCACACCACTCAAGCATGGCCACCTCTCCATTCACTTCTATGGGGTTGAAGAAAATAGCAGAGCCAGTGCTCAGCTATTTTGGGCAGTTCCATAGAAGTGAATGGAGGGCAGCCATTTATGCCGGGTATGCTCTTCTTCACTTTATGGGCTCCATTCTAAAGATAGATGCCGAGTCCCAGGGGGACATATCTTAGTGATATGCCCCCAATGTCTGAGATGATAAAAACCCCTTTAAGCCCTTTCTAGGTTGACACTTGCTTTCTAACTGTAACACAACTATAAACCGTAAGGATTAAGAAAATGTGTCTACCTTGTATGATTTCAGTGTACACCTAACACTTGCCCTTTTTTCTAAATCCAACAAAGAGAAATAATTTTGATACAAAGCACTCTGTTTTAGTGCACAAGATAGCATGCTTATTGGTAAATCCAGCACTGGCTATATTACTTTAAAAAATCATTAGGTGTTATTGAAATTCCCTTGATTAGCACATTAACCTTTTAATATAGATCAATGAAGGAAACTCAGCAGCCAGTACATGTCCTGTGATGTCTATTAAATTGAGAAATTGAGGTTTGCTGAATTTGAATGCGATAGTCCATCTCTAAGCTGAACTGGAATTAATTAAAAGTGTCAAAACAACCTGATTATAACAAAGAACATAATTGAAAAAACATCCTCCACTGCCCATTGGCAATGGAGAAAGTCATATGTTGCAATAAATAACATGAATATTTCAGCTTGTTTAGAAAAAAAAAGTTTGTATATTTGTCTTTTGATTGTTCAGAAAGATATTTCCAAGGATTGCTAAATTAGGTTCTTAGGAATGTTTTATAGCGGAATTTCATCACATTTTGGTGGAATTTATAATGTTTTTAAAGTGTTTGCTTATATAAGAAAGCAGCTATTTAATATTGTCACATACGGGAACTGCCCTTTTACGTGATCCGGACGCGACTGCCAAGGGTCGATCTATTTCACGCACTTAATCTCTCACGCTCTACATACAGGCCTCAGATTGAACCTAGATCACACTCCGACACAGCCTTTTAAGCACCCCAACACGCTGCTACCATCTATGACATTTAAATTAATACACTAATTAATTAGGGGCTCATAGGAAACCCCACAGCACCCCAATCACAAGCAGGTTCTCAGTAGCACAGGCTATACTTATAGCAAATACACGGTAATGTAAACCGCACTAATGCACTTAAAAATAGATGTTACTGGGCTCATTGAGGGCACAAGTCAAAACCATAAATATGAGATTTAATGTACTAAAAAGGTACAGTGCTTAGTTACAAAAATTAAAAGAAATAAAAGACATACATACATGTGCACATAAGAGTTATAAAAACAGAAAGGTTCTTACTACTCAACAAATTTTTGATCAGAGTCCGTTCTGGTTCCGGGGACAGGAGGATGTGGAACACAACCCGATGCTGATCGGATCCCCAAAATTATGTCAATGAAATGTTCTCAATCGTTCATTTTTATCCCGATTCGGCACGGGGTGGAGCTGAGAGTAGTGTTGATTGTAAATATTCTAATCGCAATTTTTTATCACAAATATTGGAACTTCGAGAATTCACGAATATCTAGAATATAGTGCTATATCTTCGTAATCGCGAATATTCTAGATTTTTTTTCCATCGGTACCCATGATCCCTCCCTGCTTTTTGCTTGTGGGCCAATGAGAAGGCTGCAATATCTTCGACTTTAGGAGTAGTGTTGATCGCAAATTTTTATTGTGAATTTTCTGATTGCCGATTTTCACAATCAAGAAAATAATGACTGGAGATCACAAATTCTTGAATTCGCCAATATATGATGAATATTCTCCCAAATTTCCGCAAAATTATCGTGAATTTGAATATTTCCCCTGCCGCTCATCACTGGCTGAGAAGAGTTTCCCTCCCACTCTCGGCCCAACCTTCTGGGAAGGCCTTCATTACCTGTGCAGGTTCCACCTCCTTTACTCAGCTGGCAAACATGAAATATCCATAAAATATCTCTTCCCATCCTCACTAATGGATATACGGGACCCAGAAGGTGATGTTCTGCGGTGCCCACATTATATGGAATGCAACTATTACAATTATGAGTAGGTGAATTGTACCAGAGGTGAGTTATTATGATATGTTTTCTTCATCTTCTGGTAGTCCATCTGAAAAGCTTCTGGACCCCTGCTGTGGGAGGTGCCCTTCTGTCTGAGTGTATGCATTTCCATGGGGTTCCAGGAAACATCTTCATTACCACTTGTACAGGAACAGTTTTTAGCAGTCAAGTAATGATCTGATTTCATCCAAACGGAATGCATATTCCCCATGCAAACCCAGACTGAACGGCGTTGTGGTAACAATACAGTATTCACAACCACACAATATATACATGAAATCACAGAAACACAGAAATAGGCCTCTATTTATCAACGTCCTTAGTCCCTATAAATGAATTGTGTTCTCTTCTTTGCTTCTAATGTTTCTTCTTTGTACCCACAATGTCTTTTATGGCACCTGCAGTATTTTTTATGTCCACACTATGATTTGATTTACTGGCATATCCAGAGATCTCATAGCACCCCATAGCAAAACTTAATAAAACTTCCCCACCCCACCCAGCTTCCCAGTAAGAGTGAGTCAAAGACTCCCAAACAACATAGAATGCAAAGAGTGACTCCAGATTTTTTTTAAATTTACACTTTTTTAAGCGGAAGAAATTTTTAGTAACAAAAATTATAATATAAAAGTCACCTTCAGCCTCACCCACCTTATATACCTTCTATGTTGGAAAAAATGAAAACTATATTTTTCAATGCGCTTATACCAGACAACTGGTATAAAAGCATAAATCTTCACTTCACACATTATATTATAAAACTCGTTGCCTGCAGCCATCACTAGGAGGAGCTCAGTACATAGGAATTTATACAGTTACCATTAATATCAGTGGAAGCTATAAATATATATTTGTTAAACTGAGCACGTAATGGTAGCCGCATTTAATCTATGCAGGGAACAGGAGAAGAAGTTCAGTGCCAGGCACCCATTACCTCTGGATGCCATAGCTGTTGTGTGTCCATGTTGTGGGTCATAAATGTAGGTGTTAGATCGAGTCCTCTTTTTAATAAAGACCAATTGTAAAAATGATTTTTAGCCTAAGATATGTAGAATGCAACAATTAAAGGGGGAGTGCTGTTCTTACTTACTGTTCAGACAATGCTCCATAGGAACAAGGTACGTAAATTAGTTCACACCAGAATAATTTGCATGTGCATAGTTATTCTAGATTATATGTAAACTGTAAAATGTAATTCAAAATGTTGTATTTTCTTAAAGGGCATCTGTCTGCAAATTTATACCTATGAAACTGACTGACCTGTTATATGTGTGCTTGGCAGCTGAAGGCATCTGTGTTGGTCCCATGTTCATATTTTCCCACATTGCTGAGAAAAAAATATTTTTATATATATATACAAATATATGCAGGGTGTGGCAGTTACAGAGAGAGCAGAGCTTCTAGGAGTAATGGCAACGCCCCCTGTGGCTCCTAGAGGCTCATTTGCATATATTTAAGCATCATTTTTCTCAGCAATGTGGGCACATATGAACATGGGACCAACAAAGATGCCTTCAGCTGCCAAGTGCATATGCAACAGGTCAGCCAGTTTGATAGGTACAAGTCTGCTGACAGCTGTCCTTTAATGATTGGAATGCTATTAGTTTGAATTTCCAGATTTTACTGTCCTTGCTGATCCTAAAATTGTCTTTCAGTATTAAGACATTTAAGTCCATAATTCTATGATCTGGGTGAAGTGTTTCCCCACAGCCCCTTGTGGTTACCTACAACCCCAGAATAAACATGTTTAGGAGAAATGCTGCCGATCTCCAACCAATATTCCACAAAGATAACACACTGAAACATGATTTCACATATCAATCTCTCTTCACCTTCAAACAACCGCCAAACTTAAAGGGGTTCTCTGGAAAAAATAAAAAATAAAAGTACTGAAGGATGTGTTATTATAAATAAACTGTTAAATGTCTTTAATTCTTTATAATGGCTCATTTTGTCTAGGGGACAATCAGTAGAGGAGTTGAAATGGCCACTGTCCTATTCCTGGACATGGAATCCATCCTCCTAATGACACTTCAGGACGGCCTTTGCAGGCTCCGTTCTCTGGCTGTATGAGCACTGTAAAGCATGAAATTATGTGCAGATGACAGCTGAGATGAGTGTTTATCTGTATGTCTGCCTCAGAAGAGAACTGAAGTCATCTCACCTTGAACACACAAGCTGAAGTGTTTTCTTATGACAATCCTCCCCACAGCAGAGTGTCTAGTTCTCATCACTACACTTCAGTTTGTGAATTCGAGGTGGGTTTAGTTCCATTCAGAAGCACATGGCAACAGATGTGCACTTGTCTCAGCTGTCACCTGCACATAATACCTTGCTTAACAGTGCTGGTGCAGGCAGAGACCGGAGTTTACATAGGACTCCTGCTCTGTATTCTCACACAGGCCGTCCTGCAGCATCATTAGGAGGACGGATTCCATGTCCAGGAATCTGACAGCAGCCATATTAATTCCTTCACTGATTGTGCCCTAGACAAAATGAGCCACTATAAATAATTAAAGGAATTTAGGCATTTATTTATAATAACTTGTTTTTTCATATTTTTTTCTTTTCCGGAGAACCACTTTAAGGAATCTCCTGGTCAGAAGTGCCCTGTCATCACCATATAAGATGGGCACATTCCACTGTAACAGTAAAAAATGCGAAACCTGTACGGCTCTTTGACATGAGCGGATGCCTTGCGTGGAATTCGCTGTATGAAAGACAGCCAAGGCCCGCTCTGGACAGCAGAGATATGGAGCATTAACATGATTGATAATGCTCCGTTGCCTCTCTGTGATCTTTGTACTACAAAATCACAGTGAGATAAAGTTGTCACTGTAATTTTTCTAGCAAAAAGGTCACAGAGAGGCAACGGAGCATTATCAATCATGTCTTTCACGCAGCGCATTCCACGCACGGCATCCTCTCGTGTGAAAGAGCCCGTAGCCACATTTTATCAATGGACACTGTCCACATACCCAACACATGACGAGACTACAAAATCACTGACACATTCTCATGTGCATCGTCCAATCAGGTGAACATGATACAATGCACAAAGTGCCCCAAAGACGGTATCTATATTGGAAGAAACATACAAAATTTCCGTTTGAGGATGAATTTACATAGGCACACAATAAAGGAAAATTTGGACACAATTGTGGGGAAACAGACCTCTTGATCAGGCAACAGTATCATGGACTTTAAACCCTTCTCAACATCATCCATATTAGTACAGCCGATGTCGGGTCTTGACACTTGCACTGGAGCAAAGTGAGCACCATAGCAACTGGGTGCTTGCAGTTTCACACAACAGACATCCAGGGCTAATATCCGTGGTTGGCTGTAATGCCGATTGTGGCCATTACACCCTTCAGATGCCGTGGTCAAATATGACCATGGTATCTGAGAGGCCGAAAAACCGGAAGCACGCACTTGTCAGGCAAGAATGCATCCTCTGGACAGAGATCGGGGAAGGTATTCCATTGATGTAATATGCAAGAGCCTGTAATAGTCTTCTTACTTGTATATTACAATTCATGCCACCAGGTGACAGCACTGAATTGTAATATACCGATCTTTGTATAAGGTAATGGATAAAATTCCATTACTTTATATACATATTGCAATCTAACTTTGGATGTTGGAGTCCACTTGCGGGCCTAAAAATTTTTTATTTTAGAAAAAAAAGTATAAAAATTCACTCTTTCCCCAAAACAAAATAAAAATAAATAAACAATAAAAAAATAAGCATCATAGGCATGGCCACGACCAAAAATGCCCGTAAAATTAAAATATAAAAAAAATCCCATATGGTGAATGGCATAATGAAATAAAAATTAATATGGCCGATTCACCATTCTTTCATCATTTCACCTCCCCAAAAAAAATTTAATATAAACTGATAAAGTCATACACACCCCAAAATGGCATTAATAAAATCTACAGATTGTCCTGCAAAAAGTGAACCTTTACACAGCTCCGTAGATTTAACTATAAAAAAGTTATGTGGGGTCAGAATATGGCAATGAAAAGAAAAAATAAATTTTTTCCAAAGTTTTTATTTTTTCAGTATCAAAACACAAGAAAAACTATACACATGTGGTATCGCTATAATCATACTGACCTGGAGAATGAAGAGCTCAAGTCAGTTTTACCGCATAGTAAATACCGTAAAACTAAACCAATAAAACTATGACGGAATTGCATTTTTTTCCAATTCCATCACATTTGGAATTTTTTTCTAAGCTCCCACTACATACTATGCAATATTAAATAGTTCCATTAGAAAAGTACAATTTGTCCCGCAAAACAAAAAGTCCTAAAAAGGCTATGTGAATGAAAAAATAAAAAAAGCTACGGCTCCAAGAAGGTAGGGAGTAAAAAAACGAAAACGCAAAAATGGAAAATCACTCCGTCAGGAAAGAGTTGAAAGTCTAAATACTGAGAGGCAATTTTAAGACCAGCTGGGAGAGACAACTCTGGAAATTCAAACTGATAGCAACATTTCAATCATTGAAAAGAGGACTCAAGCTAATATCTTGATTTATGACTCACTACATGGACACCCTTCCTGCCCCTCCCCAGTAGACTGTATCCTTCATTTCTAAGTTTTAACCTTTGTTGCCTCTCCACCTGTAACAATAAGTTTAGATTTATTGCTCTGTCTTAGGGTCCATTTACACGTCAGTAGTGCATTGCGGATCCGCAATACACTCGGCTGGCAACCCCATAGAAATGCCTATTCTTGTCCGCAATTGCGGACAAGAATAGGACATGTTCTATTTTTTTCTGGAGCCGCGGACCGGAAGATCGGCGGCGCGCTTCGGAAATGCGAATGCAGAGAGCACATACTGTGCTCTCTGCATCCATTCCATCCCCATAGAGAATAAATGGGTCCTCACACGTTCCGCAATTTGCAGAACGGATGTGGACCCATTATTACGGACGTGTGAATGGAGCCTTAGGCCTCATGCACACAAACGTATATTCTTTCCGCGTCCGTTCCGTTTTTTTGCGGACTGTATATGGAGCCATTCATTTCAATGGGTCCGCCCAAAAAAACGGAAGTTAATCCGTATGCATTCCGTTTCCGTATGTCCGTATTTCCGTTCTGCAAAAAAAATTTAACGTGTCCTATTATTGCCCGCAATATGGACAAGGATAGTGCTGTTCTATTAGGGGCCAGCTGTTCCGTTCCGCAAAATACGGACTGCATATGGATGTCATCCGTATTTTTTGCGGATCCGTTTTTTTGGACTGCAAAATACATACGGTCGTGTTTATGAGGCCTTATATTGATGATGTGTCACCCCGTGTACAAATGTCTGTAGCATCTTTTAAGTGTTGTGCCTTTCTCACAGTTACAGTATTTAATTGTATAATACTTGATGAAAAAGCTTGTGTTCCGAAAACTTTTTGGTTAGACAATAAAGGAATCACTGCTATAATATTTTTGTCTTTTTTAACACAAACGTATTTTACATCACACAGATTTTTCTGGGTAAGGGCTTATGCACACGACCATCTGTATTTTGCGGTCCGCAAAACACGGATCCGTAAAAATTACAGATTATGTCCGTGTGAGATCGGTATTGCATTAATTTTTGGGCGGATCCATTGTAACAATGCCTTGTCTGCAAAACGGACAAGAATAGGAGAGGTTCTGTCTTTTTTGCGGAACGGCCAAGTGAACCTATTGAAGTGAATGGTTACGCATACGGACCACCCAAAAAATGGAATGAACACAGACAAAAAATACGTTCTTGTGCATGAGCCCTAACACAGTGCCATGCTATTTTCGCTATATATCATCCAATCTTGCACTGTAATGAACTTTACCATTATGTTGTTTTTTATATTAACAATATGCTACAATCAAAGGAGACCCTATATAAGACACATCACCTTTTTCAACATGTCCCATCCTTCACTCACCGACATAATCCTTCAGGGACATAAGAAAGTCAGCTGATCCTGATGACATTATATGTATGTATTGCTGGGCCTTTTGGGGGGTAAGACTCAGACCAGAATTCGTTTCTAAGCTTTGTGATTGTATTTTCTTCTTAAGTTTCATGACACCACACCCTTTTCGAGACGGCCATCATTAAAGGGGTTGTCTCACTTCAGCAAATGGTATTTATCATGTAGATACAGTTAATAGAAGGCACTTAGTAATGTATTGCTATTATCCGTATTGTTTCCTTTGCTGGCTTGATTCATTTTCCACTCTGCAATCCATCAGTGATGGTCGTACTTGCACACTATAGGAAGAAGTGCCAGCCTCTCTGGTGGTCGGGACAATGGGAGCACACATAGGCTGGTGCTTTTACCTATAGTGTGCAAGCACGGCCAGGGTTGTCGTAACCATGGAAACGGGCAGTGTATAATGTGATGGAAAAATGAATCCAGCCAGCAAAGGAAGCAATATGGACAATCACAATACCTTAGGAAGTGCCTTGTAATAATCTTTCTCTACATGATGAATGCCATTTGCTGAAGTGACACAACCCCTTTAGGCTGCACCAGACTCTTCTGTGACTTTTTTTCAATTCCCTTATTTTTTATGTAGCAGTGACCCTTCAATCTGAGATGACTGTCCCTCTGTGAGACCATTTTCGCTACATATGTGGTTTATCTTACATCATGTCAAATGACATATCTCTCTTTTTTAACCAAAACATTAACTTATGCTTCAGTATAGCTACCCGAAATCATTTGGAATGGAAAGTATTACTGGATGCATTTATCAAACTGGTGTAAAGTAGAGCAGGCTTAGTTGCCCATAACAACCAATCAGATTCCACCTTTCATTTTTTACAGCTCCTTTGGAAAATTAAAGGAGGAATCTGATTGGTTGCTATGGCCAACTAAGCCAGTTCTACTTTACACTAGTTTGATAAATGGCCCCCTATGCTCCTCTTTTTTTTTGTAACTGTAACTACTAAGTAATTGTCTCTGCAAAAATGAAATAGAGTAGTTTTCTTGTAATTAAACATTGTACAAAATAAAAGGCTCTTCTGAATATTGCTTTATACATGAACACTTGGGAAATAATTACATACTAATTATGAGAACTTCCCCTATGTTGCTCTGTTGTAAAATAACAGAAAAGTATTTTAGCATTAATAGATAAAACAAAACAATGCATGTTTACAAGAAAATGACCGTAGAAGCAGAATAAGACAAATAAACAGTACTCAGATATAATTGCCAAATTCTGAACATTTCAGTTCATTATAAAGTCATCATTCTCCAAGAGTCACTCTTTTTAAGAGTGTCAGGAAAACAAGGACAACAATGAAAAGCTATCGGAAAGCAGGCGAGACAGCACAGAGAATATTAGCTCAAATTAAAAATATGTGGTAATATAATTTCTAATGGTTAATTTTACATAAAGTATAACAGCAAGCCCCTGTGGAAGCTGGTGTAGAGGATGGGAGTAGTAGTGGCCCTGATGTAGTGTTGTAGTGTCACGGTGTCCTACCTTTAGACCTCCCTGGGGTTCAGTCCAGTGAAAAAGGAAATGATGAAAGGAACCAGGCAGAGATGTTTGAACAAATAATGTGTTCCTTTAATGAGTGGAAAAACAGATAGCAGCACATTCATCAGCACTTCGTACAAAGTTCACTTTCTCTCCTCCCAGATGATGGGCTATAGTGGCTGGCAATGCGAGAAAGAAAACACTCGGAAACTTGATAGCTCATGCAAGAGGAGTACAGTCGTGGCCAAAAGTTTTGAGAATGACACAAAGTTTTCACAAAGTTTGCTGCTAAACTGCTTTTAGATCTTTGTTTCAGTTGTTTTTGTGATGTAGTGAAATATAATTACACGCACTTCATACGTTTCAAAGGCTTTTATCGACAATTACATGACATTTATGCAAAGAGTCAGTATTTGCAGTGTTGGCCCTTCTTTTTCAGGACCTCTGCAATTCGACTGGGCATGCTCTCAATCAACTTCTGGGCCAATTCCTGACTGATAGCAACCCATTCTTTCATAATCACTTCTTGGCGTTTGTCAGAATTAGTGGGTTTTTGTTTGTCCACCCGCCTCTTGAGGATTGACCACAAGTTCTCAATGGGATTAAGATCTGGGGAGTTTCCAGGCCATGGACCCAAAATGTCAATGTTTTGGTCCCCAAGCCACTTAGTTATCACTTTTGCCTTATGGCACGGTGCTCCATCGTGCTGGAAAATGCATTGTTCTTCACCAAACTGTTGTTGGATTGTTGGAAGAAGTTGCTGTTGGAGGGTGTTTTGGTACCATTCTTTATTCATGGCTGTGTTTTTGGGCAAAATTGTGAGTGAGCCCACTCCCTTGGATGAGAAGCAACCCCACACATGGATGGTCTCAGGATGCTTTACTGTTGGCATGACACAGGACTGATGGTAGCGCTCACTTTTCTTCTCCGGACAAGCCTTTTTCCAGATGCCCCAAACAATCGGAGAGAGGCTTCATCGGAGAATATGACTTTGCCCCAGTCCTCAGCAGTCCATTAACCATACTTTCTGCATAAGATCAATCTGTCCCTGATGTTTTTTTTGGAGAGAAGTGGCTTCTTTTCTGGCCTTCTTGACACCAGGCCATCTTCCAAAAGTCTTCACCTCACTGTGCGTGCAGATGTGCTCACACCTGCCTGCTGCCATTCCTGAGCAAGCTCTGCACTGGTGGCACTCCGATCCCGCAGCTGAATCCTCTTTAGGAGACGATCCTGGCGCTTGCTGGACTTTCTTGGACGCCCTGAAGCCTTCTTAACAAGAATTGAACCTCTTTCCGTGAAGTTCTTGATGATCCTATAAATTGTTGATTGAGGTGCAATCTTAGTAGCCACAATATCCTTGCCTGTGAAGCCATTTTTATGCAACGAAATGATGGCTGCACGCGTTTCTTTGCAGGTCACCATGGTTAACAATGGAAGAACAATGATTTCAAGCATCACCCTCCTTTTAATATGTCAAGTCTGCCATTTTAACCCAATCAGCCGGACATAATGATCTCCAGCCTTGTGCTCGTCAACATTCTCACCTGAGTTAACAAGACGATTACTGAAATGATCTCAGCAGGTCCTTTAATGACAGCAATGAAATGCAGTGGAAAGGTTTTTTTGGGATTAAGTAAATTTTCATGGCAAAGAAGGACTATGCAATTCATCTGATCACTCTTCATAACATTCTGGAGTATATGCAAATTGCTATTATAAAAACTTAAGCAGCAACTTTTCCAATTTCCAATATTTATGTAATTCTCAAAACTTTTGGCCACGACTGTACATAGAGAAGTAAGGGCCGCATAGCAGGGATCAAACCAGACCTCCCACACAGGACAGAAGGGTTTCTGCCTACAACCTTTTCAATGACCCATTTTTCCACTGCTTCATGTGCTAAAAGTTGTTTCTTTAGAGCAGGGATGGCCAACCTGCACTCCTCCAGCTGTTGTAAAACTACAGTACAATTGCCACCAGTTGTTCCATCCCCTTATGCAGAGGACTCTGATCAGGAGCCCAAGCCCGCCCTGAAACAGGTCACTAGCAGCTCCTTCACTGCTTGCCGCTCTTCCCTATCTGGTAAGATGGAGGAGGTAAAGGTGGATATTGGCTTTTTGATGATGTGATGACTGGCTACTGGCATTACAGTGAGGGCAGTAGCTACCTGCACGTTTATTGGCAGCCAAGAAAAGTGCGGGGGGGAGACTCGAGCATGGCGCTTGAGCACATGCGGTACTCGGCCGAGTACCGCCATGTGCCGAGCATCGAGATGCTTGAGTCAAACAGGTGTTCGGCCAAGCATGCTCGATCATCACTAGTGTGATGTCCTGGAATACTAGGGGTCTAGGGTACGCTAGCAAGCACTCTATCGTGTTCTCAGCGATCAGACAGTTTAACCCTCATATTTTGTGTTTACAAGAGACACATTTGACACCAGATTTCACTAAGAGGATCCATAAAACCTGGGTCCAAAGGGCACAACATTCTTGTCATACTACCCTATCTAGGGGTGTGATTAGGTTAGTGCACAAATCCCTGCTGTAGGAGGTTGAGAAGCTGCTATTTGACCCTTAAGGGAGGTTTGTTTTTGATGCAGCCAATATTAACTGTACCCTGTATGTGATTATGGCCATCTATGTACCCCCTCCCTCCTCTTTACATGTATTGCACCAGGCAGTGGCATTTTCAGCGTCATACCCATCTGCTTAAAAGGGTATTATCATCTGGGTAATCATGCTTCATCCCCCCCCCCCTTCCCCCGAGGCTTTTCCTAAATATAATAATTTTTCTAAATCCTATAGTTTTGATTAAAATTGAAAAATCATGTAGCATTGTTTATAGTCGCTGCCCATGGATACGGCCCCCGCTCGCCGGCCGCATCCATGGGCCGCGTGTCATGGACTTACCTTCTTGCTGTTCTCCTTCGTTTGACATGTGCTGGCGGCCATCTTGGTTTCTGGGTTTCTTGTAGCCTTCCACCCTGCGGCTCCTCCTTCCCACTGGGAGGAGCTGGATGCCTAGCTCATATATATAGGAGGTCTGTGGCTTCAGTTCCTTGCTTGGTCCTCCTGTGTTCACATGCTTCTAAGACTGCTGCTGCTTCTGGTTCCTGATCCTGGCTTCGTCTGACTACCCTGCTGGTTCCTGATCCTGGCTTCGTCTGACTACCCTGCTGGTTCCTGATCCTGGCTTCGTCTGACTACCCTGCTGGTTCCTGATCCTGGCTTCGTCTGACTACCCTGCTGGTTCCTGATCCTGGCTTCGTCTGACTACCCTTCTGGTTCCTGACCCCTGGCCTCTCAAAGACTCTGCTTCGGTTTCACCATCCGTTTGGACTTTTGCTTTACAGCTTTATTTTCAATAAAGCCTTCTTATTTTCACTTATCCCTTGTTGTACGTCTGGTTCATGGTTCCGTGACATTAGGACCAAGCCATGAATTCTGACGGTACAGGGCCATCCTCGCTACCCACGCTGGTTGCCAGACTTGATCAGCAGGATCACCTGTTGGGTCGGTTCGCTGTGGCGTTGCTAACCCTGCTTGAACGCACGGCTCATTTCGCTCCCGTTGCCGATGGGTCGGTTGTCGCTCCTGGGCTCGCTCCTACTGCCGCTCCGGTTGTTGCGCCAGAGTCTACCCCGACACCTGTTGTTGCGCCTGCGGTGTTTCGGGGTATGACCGGTTCTGCCCCTCTTCCACAGCGCTTTGGGGGAGAGCCAACTCAGTGCCGAGGTTTCCTTAACCAGGTGGGCATTTATTTCGAGTTGCTGCCACATGCCTTTCCTACTGAGAGATCAAAGGTGGGCTTCTTGATCTCGCTGCTCTCGGACAAGGCCTTGGCCTGGGCCAGCCCTTTATGGGAGAACAACAATCCGGTGGTTGCCGAGTTTTCCGGTTTTGTTGCTTCTCTTCGGAAGGTATTCGATGTGCCGGCTCGTGCTGCCTCTGCTGCGAAGCTCCTTATGTCCATCAGACAGGGTTCACGATCCGTAGCTGAATACGCCATTGAGTTTCGTACCCTGGCAGCAGAGGTGGGCTGGAATAATGAGGCTCTGGTCGCTGCTTTCTCTCATGGTCTCTCGGATGCCTTGAAGGATGAGGTTGCAGCTAAGGACCTACCAGTGGAGCTCGAGTCTCTTATTTCTTTCCTGATTTTGATTGACACCAGACTCAGGGAGAGACCTTCCTTTAAGGAGAGCCTGCGGAGGTCTTCTAACAGATTGGCGCCTACGTTTGCTGTCCCACCCGTGCCTCCCTCTCCTCCCACGCCTCCTGGGGATGACTTGTCTGGGGGTGAACCCATGCAGCTGGGGTTTGCTCGCCTGTCCGAGGGGGAGAGGGTACTCCGGAGACGCGAGGGCCGATGCATGTACTGTGGTCTCGGTGGGCATTTTCGGTTGGCATGTCCGAACCGTCCGGGAAAACGCTCGCACCTGAGATCCTGTCGGGGGCAGATCTTGGGTGGAGTCTCCTCGTCCCCGGTTTCCCGTGTTGACAAACCACTGATCACTGTTGTCCTCTCCTGGGTCGGGGGCTCGGTGACGACCCAGGCGTTGGTGGACTCTGGTGCTGGTGGTTTGTTCATTGATAGTGTGTTCGCTGCCGCCAATTCCATTCCTCTGCAGGCTCGAGGTTCCCCACTGGCTCTTGAGGCGATAGACGGCAGACCCCTTCTGCCGCCACACGTGACTCATGAGACCCTTCCAGTGGGGATAGCCATTGGTGCCGTTCACAGAGAGTCGGTCTGCCTCCAGGTTATTTCGTCTCCACACTACTCGGTGGTCTTGGGGTACCCCTGGCTCCAGAAGCATAATCCGACTTTCGATTGGAGATCGGCCGAGATCCTCTCGTGGTCACCGCAGTGTGGGGCTAGTTGCATCCATGGGTCTGTCAAGTTGCTGTGTACTTCCTCGGACTCTCTGTTGCCTCCTGAATACGAGGAGTACCGGGATGTATTCGATAAGGTGCGCGCGGTTGCCCTACCTCCGCACCGCCCATACGATTGTGCCATAGAGTTACAACCTGGTGCCGTTCCTCCTCGTGGCAAAGTCTATCCACTGTCGGTAGCGGAGAATGAGGCCATGGAGGAGTACGTGAGGGAGGCGCTTTCACGCGGACACATTCGCAAATCCTCGTCCCCGGCAGGGGCTGGATTTTTCTTTGTGAAAAAGAAGGGCGGTGAGTTGAGGCCTTGCATCGATTACAGGGGTCTCAATCGCATCACGATCAAGAACGCTTACCCGATACCCTTGATTTCCGAGCTGTTCGATCGCCTTAAAGGGGCCACGGTCTTTACCAAACTCGACCTGAGGGCGGCATATAACCTGGTAAGGATCAAGGCGGGCGATGAGTGGAAGACCGCGTTTAACACCAGGACCGGTCATTATGAATCCTTGGTTATGCCCTTTGGGTTGTGCAATGCGCCCGCAGTCTTTCAGGAATTCATCAACGATGTTTTCCGTGACCTGTTGCAGCAGTGTGTGGTGGTCTATTTGGATGACATCTTGGTATATTCTGAATCCATGGAGGCCCACATTCTGGATGTCAGACGAGTGTTGCAACGGTTACGAGAGAACAAGCTGTTCGGTAAGCTTGAGAAATGCGAATTTCACCGATCCCAGGTAACCTTCTTAGGTTACATCATTTCCGCTGAGGGGTTCTCCATGGATCCTGAGAAGGTTTCGGCTGTCTTACAGTGGCCCCAGCCCAGTGGTCTTCGTTCCCTGCAGCGCTTTTTGGGCTTCGCCAATTATTATCGGAAGTTCATCAGGGACTTTTCCATGCTGGCCAAGCCTCTCACGGATCTGACCAGGAAGGGCAGTAATTCCCAGGTCTGGCCGCTCGAGGCCATCCGAGCTTTTGAGGCCCTAAAGTCCGCTTTTGTATCGGCTCCGATTCTGTCGCATCCCAACCCTGGGTTGCCCTTTGTCCTCGAGGTGGACGCGTCTGAGACGGGAGTAGGCGCCCTTCTGTCTCAGCGTAGAACACCAGAGGGTCCTCTGCTTCCTTGTGGGTTTTACTCCCGGAAACTGTCTTCTGCGGAGTGCAACTATCAGATTGGTGACAGGGAGTTATTGGCCATCGTGCAGGCCCTTAAAGAATGGAGGCACTTGCTCGAGGGTTCGGTGGTTCCGGTTCTCATCCTGACGGACCACAAGAATCTGACCTACCTTTCTGAGGCCAAGAGATTGACACCACGTCAGGCCAGATGGGCTCTGTTCTTGTCACGTTTTAATTACGTGGTCTCCTACCTACCCGGTTCCAAGAACATCAGGGCGGATGCCCTATCACGGCAGTACTCCGAGCTGTCCAGGGAGGAGTCGATTCCGACTTCGGTCATACCTCCGAATCAGATCCTGGCCGCCATTCGCACCAGCCTGACCTCTCCCCTGGGTGAGCAGATTTTGGCGGCTCAATCTGGTGCTCCCTCTGGGAGACCCAACGGCAGATGTTTTGTGCCTGAGGAGTTGCGCACTCGGTTGTTGCGAACCTACCATAACTCCAAGACCGCGGGGCATCCTGGAAAGAATCAGCTGTCCTGGGCTGTTTCACGTCTGTTCTGGTGGCCTTCCCTACGTTCCGACATCGCCGCATATGTAGCGGCATGCTCCGTTTGTGCCCAGAGTAAGTCCCCTCGGCACCTTCCATTGGGCCTTCTGCAACCCATAGCCGCCGGGGAGCGCCCATGGTCACACCTGGGGATGGATTTCATTGTGGACCTCCCTGCATCCCGAGGCCATACGGTCATTCTCATGATTGTGGATCGGTTTTCCAAAATGTGCCACTGTGTTCCTCTCAAGAAGTTACCCTCTGCACAAGAGTTGGCCACGATTTTTGCCAGGGAGGTCTTCCGGTTGCACGGTTTGCCCAAGGAGATTGTGTCGGATCGGGGGAGTCAGTTTGTGTCCAGGTTCTGGCGCGCCTTTTGCTCCCAGTTGGGGATTCATCTCTCCTTCTCCTCGGCCTACCACCCTCAGTCCAATGGTGCCGCAGAACGATCCAATCAGGCCTTGGAGCAATTCCTTCGTTGCTATGTCTCCGATCACCAAGACAATTGGGTTGACCTCCTGCCTTGGGCTGAGTTTGCCAGGAACACGGCGGTGAACTCTTCCTCTGGGACGTCTCCCTTCATGGCCAATTATGGGTTCCAACCTGCCGTGTTACCGGAGGTATTCTCTCCCCAGGATATTCCGGCTGTGGAGGATCACCTTTCCGTCCTACGTGCTTCTTGGGTACAGATCCAGAAGTCCCTTGAGGCCTCTGCGCAGCGCCAGAGACTCCAGGCTGATCGCAGACGAGCGCCTGCTCCTTCCTACCAGGTCGGAGACCGTGTATGGTTGTCAACCCGCAACCTCAACCTTCGAGTGCCCACTCCCAAGCTGGCGCCTCGCTTTGTTGGTCCCTTCCGAGTGCTTCGCAGGGTAAACCCGGTAGCCTATGCCCTTGCGCTTCCTCCTGGCATGCGGATCTCTAACGTGTTTCATGTCTCCCTGTTGAAGCCACTGGTGTGTAATCGTTTCACTTCCTCGGTTCCTCGGCCTCGTCCGGTCCGAGTGGGCAATCGTGAGGAGTATGAGGTGAGCAATATCCTGGACTCACGCCTGGTCCGCGGTCGGGTGCAGTTTTTGGTCCATTGGCGTGGTTATGGTCCAGAGGAGCGTTCCTGGGTTCCCTCCGCAGATGTCCATGCTCCTGCCTTGCTCCGAGCCTTCCACGCACGCTTCCCTCAGAAACCGTTTTTTGCTCTGCGGAGGAGGGGCCCTTGAGGGGGAGGTACTGTCATGGACTTACCTTCTTGCTGTTCTCCTTCGTTTGACATGTGCTGGCGGCCATCTTGGTTTCTGGGTTTCTTGTAGCCTTCCACCCTGCGGCTCCTCCTTCCCACTGGGAGGAGCTGGATGCCTAGCTCATATATATAGGAGGTCTGTGGCTTCAGTTCCTTGCTTGGTCCTCCTGTGTTCACATGCTTCTAAGACTGCTGCTGCTTCTGGTTCCTGATCCTGGCTTCGTCTGACTACCCTGCTGGTTCCTGATCCTGGCTTCGTCTGACTACCCTGCTGGTTCCTGATCCTGGCTTCGTCTGACTACCCTGCTGGTTCCTGATCCTGGCTTCGTCTGACTACCCTGCTGGTTCCTGATCCTGGCTTCGTCTGACTACCCTTCTGGTTCCTGACCCCTGGCCTCTCAAAGACTCTGCTTCGGTTTCACCATCCGTTTGGACTTTTGCTTTACAGCTTTATTTTCAATAAAGCCTTCTTATTTTCACTTATCCCTTGTTGTACGTCTGGTTCATGGTTCCGTGACACCGCGCCTGTGCACATCATTCCCTGGTGATCTAGTGGCGGCCACAATTCTTCTCGAGATCGCGCACGTCTCCGGCCGGCTGCGCATGCGCAGATCTATTTTCCTTTGAGCTGCGTTGAAAAAAGATCTGCGCATGCGCGGCCGGCCGATCAGTTCGTGGAAGGAAAAGACGAGTGCGGACGGCGTGGGAGAAACAGCGGGGTAAGTATTTGTTATGTATGCGATTGGGGGCAGATGGAGGCATATGGGGGGCAAATGGAGGCTATATGGGGCCGATGGAGGCTATATGGGGCAGATGGAGGCTATATGGGGCAGATGGAGGCTACATGGGGGCAGATGGAGGCTACATGGGGGCAGATGGAAGCTACATGGGGCAGATGGAGGCACTTGGGGCAGATGGAGGCACTTTTGTGGCAGATGGAGGCTATATGGGGGCAAATGGAGGTTACATGGGGCAGATGGAGGCTACATGGGGGCAGATGGAGGCACTTTTGGGGCAGATGGAGGCACTTTTGGGGAAGATGGGGGCAGATGGAGGCTATATGGGGCAGATGGAGGCTATATGGGGGCAGATGGAGGCTATATGGGGCAGATGGAGGCTATATGGGGCAGATGAAGGGCTATATGGGGGCAGATGAAGGCTATATGGGGACAGATGGAACCTACATGGGGCAGATAAAGGCACTTTTGGGGCAGATGGAGGCTATATGGGGTCAGATGGAGGCTACATGGGGGCAGATGGAGGCACTTGGGGGCTGGTGAAAGAGAAACAGATGTAGCAGAGCTGAATATGCGGATGTTCTGACACAGTGCTGGTTGAATAGAAAAAAAGATGTAGCAGAGCTGTATATGTGGCAGGTCAGCATCAATGCTTGTGAAAGAGAAACAGATGTAGGAGAGCTGAATATGCGGTTGTTCTGACACAGTGCTGGTTGAATAGAAAAACAGAGGTAGCAGACCTGTATATGTTGCAGGTCAGCATCAATGCTGGTGAAAGAGAAACAGATGTAGCAGAGCTGAATATGCGGGTGTTTTGACACAGTGCTGGTTGAATATAAAAAAAGATGTAGCAGAGCTGTATATGTGGCAGGTCAGCATCAATGCTGGTGAAAGAGAAACAGATGTAGCAAGAATGAAGTGCTTTGTATGGGAGACTGTAATATGACATTAAGCTCCACCTTAGATAGATTCCACTCAGATTGTGTGCCTGGAGGTTCAGGTGATTCCCTATCGCCACTGGCCAGACTTCTAGAGGAGGTGGGGTGGATGGACATGTGGAGCCTTAAACACCACAGCACTACTGTCAACTCATGCCAATCTGCCAGCTATGATACACTGTCCCGTATAGAGTATGCCTTTGGCAATCCGGCTTTATGCTCTGTTAGCTGGAGATGGTGGTATGCTAATAGAATCTAGCGATATAGCACAGAGGTTTCATGAGTTCTATTAAGACCTGCACAGGTAGAATACACCTCGGCAGAGGTTCTAGACTACCTCCGGGAACTAAAGTTCCCCAAACTGTCTCAGGAGGCTGTAGACTGGCTAGATGCCCCAATTACTGCTCCTGAGCTTGCCGAAGCTATTGCTTCATTAGCGAATGGCCTGCCATTAGAAGTGACGCCTTCCCTACTCAAAATGTATGACAATGCCTTTGTTAGAGGGGCTTTGCCGCCATCCCTGTATGATGCCACCATTGTAATACTCCTTAAGCCAGGCAAGGACTCTGCTGACTCTGGATCATACAGGCCAATATCGCTATTAAACCTAGTGTACAAAATATTGGCTAAGATACTGGCAGTTCGTCTGGCCAGATATATTTCTTACTATAATCCATCCCGACCAGTCTGGATTTATGCCAGGGAAATCCACCACCGATAACATCTGGAGAGTGCAGGCGGTGACTCAAATAGGTCTTAGGCATTAGCAGCAATGGGCACTGGCATCATTAGATGCGGCTAAAGCTTTTGACTCAGTAGAAGGCCCTATCTGTTGGCCACCCTTTAATGCTTTGGTTTTGGGCCCAACTTTATTAAATGGGTCTCTATTCTGTGCAAACACCCAATATCTAGCATCCTGGAACAGGAACTAGGCAGGGGTGCCCGCTATCTCCACTACTATTCGTCCTAACAATAGAGCCATTAACCATGCGCATACGAAGGGATTCTCAGTTCCGGGGTGTTCGAGTGGACAGGGAGGACAAACTGGGACTCTATGCTGACGATATGGTGCTCTTTATGTCAGAGGTGGAGGACACTCTCCCTCAAGCTATCTCTCTAATTGATACTTTTGGTCATTATTCTGGGCTTCGGATTAACTGGTCTAAATCCGCTCTATTTCCGTTGAATGATACTGATTTGGCCTGCCCTAGTGGAGAATCGCCTGTGGTTTCCTACTTTAAATATTTAGGACTAGTTATTACTAAAGAGGCCGCCTCTTTCCACACTTTTAACATGCAACCTCTCCTGGATTATTGCAGAGACAAGTTTCGGGTATGGAACGGCTTGCCACTGTCAGTCGTTGGCTGTATTAACCTGATCAAGATCATCCTATTACCCAAATGCCTTTATATTCTGGTGCATGCCCCATACATAGTACCTAAGGCATTCTTCCAGCAACTTAACTCCTTGATATCACCATTCATCTGGGTATCTACTGGACCTAAACTTTCTAAAATCAATTTATGACATCCTAAGGTGAGAGGGGGAGTGTCCTTACCTGATTTCTATCTTTATTATTTGGTAGGTCAGCTGCGCTACTTGAAGTCCTGACTGTCTCCCTATGACCAGCTTCCCAATTCTGAAGCACATCTAGCTATGTATTTGAATCTCAGGTACTTGTGGCCAGTGCTGAAGGGACCTCAGTTATTCCCCCGTATGCTTCTTCCAATCCTTAGACTGGCTATATAGGTTTGGGTGGCATGTAAAGGATTCATGCATTTCAAGGAAACATGGCTGAGACACCTCTTTGGTCTCTCTTTCTGAATGCCAATTCTGAAAAACCCAGGGTATTTGCACTCTAAATGATGCATACAATAACAATGTATTTACCACATTTGATGCCCTGCGCACTCACTGTGATCTGCCTAGAATGACATTCTACAGATATCTTCAACTCAGCCCTGAAATCACACTTTAGTAGCACTCAGATAGCTATATCTACCTACCCGCTAATTGGGGTGTTTCGTTGCCAGGGCCTCTGAGGGTTCATCTTTGCTATTTATACTCACCTGTTGGGCACGAAATTGCAATCTGTCCAGCTACCAAGTATTGATAAGTGGATGGCCATGGTCCCAGACCTCAGGGATGATGATATAAGTGATGTTTTAGAGTCACCCCCACTGGTGTCACTTGCTATCAATAATATGTTCATACAATTATGTATTATAGACTAAAGTTACCTATCCCCCTCATGACTATATAAAATGGGCAGGCTTTCGCACTCTAGATGCCATTGATGCACAGTGGAGGGGGAAATTTTTTGGGCATCTTATATGGGCATGCTTATATCCAAAAGTTTTGGAAAGACATTAAGGATTTTCTATCTAACCAATTGAACCTTCCTGTTCCTATGGAACCTACTGTATGCTTATTTGGTATTCTTGATGAAGCCACCTATCCACACTACACTAGAACCTTCTTAGGGAAAGTCTTGTTTCTGGCACGAAAAGCCATAGTAATCACATGGATGCGAGACAGAAGTCCCACTATGAACCAGTGGAAGATATTGGTAAATACTATAATCACATATGAATATATAGTCTTCAAAAATAGGGGGTGCTCTTCTCTCACATATGATCTGTGCTATTTGCGATTTGATATGTATGGATATGGTTAGAGATTAGTGAATCAAAGCTGATGAAGTGGAATTCGATCCGAATTTCAGGAAAGATTAGATTCGAAACAAATGCGAATTTCCTTGCGTTTCGTGGTAACGAATCACAATTTTCCTAAAATGGCGGCTACACATGTGAGGACTGAGGACATAGGGCAAGGAACTCTGGGAAAGTGGGATCACCCAGATTGACATGCCTGCATGCAGCCAATCAGCAGCCAGCCAGCCCTGTGATGTCACAGCTCTATAAATACAGCAGCCATTTTAGATTCTGCCATTTTTTTAAGTGCAGGGAAAGGATAGGGAGGAATCATTTCATAGCATATTAGAGACTTCAGAAGGCGCTAGGGACATTTATAGGAAAGCGATTTACAAGTGCAGGGAAAGATTATTTGGGGATCCAAATGGCCATTAGACAGCTCTGTCATTCCAGCTATTTGTTATTGGGCTGCAAGTGCTATGTTGAAAAGTCTTCAGTGGCTTTTATCTGTATCTTATTCAGTACTACAAGAAAAATATATACTCAGTTCACTTCTGCAGTTATTTCTGTTGAAAGCGTATAGGGGTATTACAGTAAAAAAAAGGAAAATATATATGCACTGAACTGTTGCAGTTATCTATGGTGAATGCATATAGGTGCATATTTCAGTACTACAAGAAAAATATATACGCAGTTCACTCTTTAAGTTTTTTCTGGTCAAAGCGTATAGGGTTGTATTTCAGTACAACAAGAAAAATATATTCTCAGTTCACGTCGGCGGTTATATGTGTTGAAAGCATGGCTGGGTGGCAGCAGTGGGAGGTCGGGAGCTAAACGTGCCTGGGGTAGAGCACCTGCTTCGCAGCAGCCTGCCTACCCAGGAAGTAGTGGTGCAGGGGCTCACGGAAGTAGCGGCGGTAGCAGTCAGTCAGTGCAGCGGTTATATGTGTTATTTTGTATTTCAGTACAAAAATAAAAATACATTATCAGTTCACGTTGGCGGAGGTTATTTGTGTTGAAAACATTTAGTGGCCTATTTGAGTAAAAAAAGAAAAATACATTCTCAGTTCACATCGGCGGCGGTTATATGTGTTGAAAGCATTTAGTGGCCTATTTCAATACAAACAGAAAAATACATTCTCAGTTCCCGTCGGTGGCGGTTATATGTGTTAAAAGCGTTTAGTGGCCTATTTCAGTACAAAAAGAAAAATACATTCTCAGTTCACGTCAGTGGCGGTTATATGCGTTGAAAGCGTTTAGTGGCCTATTTCAGTACAAAAAGAAAAATATATTCTCAGTTCATGTCGTCGGCGGTTATATGTGTTTAAAGCGTTTAGTGGCCTATTTCAGTACAAACAGAAAAATTCATTCTCCGTTCACGTCGGCGGCGGTTATATGTGTTTAAAGCGTTTAGTGGCCTATTTCAGTACAAACAGAAAAATTCATTCTCCGTTCATGTCGGCTGCGGTTATATGTGTTGAAAGCATGGCTGGGAGTCAGCAGGGTGGCAGCAGTGGGTGGTCGGGAGCCAAACATGCCCAGGGTTGAGCACCTGATTCGCTGCAGCCTACCTAACCGGGAAGTAGTGGTGCAGAGGTTTACGGAAGTAGCGGCGGTAGCAGTCAATCAGTGCGGCGGTTGTATGTGGTAAAATCTTTATTGAAATATTTTGGTTAAAAAATGAAATTTATTCAGCGGTCAGCTCTGCGGTTATATGTGGTAAAATCTCTATGATAATTCTGCAGCGTGGGGGCCCTGTGTGGCTTCTACACACTTTCAAAATCATCCTTCAACGGAGCGAATAGATGCCGGATCACTGGGACGCTCCTTGACCTTCCCAGGAGCTGCTGTCGGAAGCAGAGGTTCATTTCTGAGACGTCCGTTTAGTGCGGGGGGAATCCAAAAACCCTCTCCATCTCTGTGCTCTGTTATATATGGTAAAATCTTAATTGACGTATTTCGGTCGCAGTTATATTTATTAAAATCTTTATTGATTTATTTCGGTGGAAAAACAAATTGTATTCAGTGTTCAGCGCTGCAGTTATATGCAGTAAAATTTCCATGATGTCTCCATGATAAATCTGCAGCGTGGGGGCCATATGTGGCTTCTACACACTTTCAAAATCATCCTTCAGTGGAGCGAATAGATGCTGGATGATCGGGACGCTCCCTGACTGTCCCAGGAGCTGCTGTCGGGAGCAGCGGTTCATTTCTGAAACGTCTGTATAGTGCGGGTGGGAATCTGAACACCCTCTCCATCTCTGTGCTCCGTTAAATGCGGTAAAATCTTTGGTGACTTATTTCGGTGGGAGAAAAAATTATTCAGCGTTCAGCGCTGTAGTAATATGCAGTAAAATCCTCATTGAAGTATTTCGGTCGAAAAACAAAATGTATTCTGCGGTCAGCGCTGCGGTTATATGCGGTAAAATCTTTAGTGACGTAACTTGATGAACTTCGCAACTCTTCTGGGCTCAAAGCTATCTTGACGCTTTGTCTTGTCATTGTCTGTAACAGAGGCCTGGTCATGCCAGGCAGGTTCTCCCAGAAGTATCTTGGTCGCTCTGTCATTGTGCCATTATGTGGTTTCCTCATGCTGCTGCCACCTTCAGACTCTGTTGTTGTGCCACTCTGTGGCCTACTCATGTTGCTGCCACCTCCAGACACGGTCATTGTGCCACTCTGTGACCTTCTCCTGATGCTGCTGCTGCTGCTGCCACCTCCAGACTCTGTCGTTGTTCCACTCTGTGGCCTACTCATGCTGCTGCCACCTCCAGACTCGGTCATTGTGACACTCTGTGGCCTCCTCCTGATGTTGCTGCTGCTGCCACCTCCAGACTCTGTCGTTGTGCCACTCTGTGGCCTAATCATGCTGTTGCCACCTCCAGACTCTATCGTTGTGCCACTCTGTGGCCTACTCATGCTGCTTCCACCTCCAGTCTCTGTCATTATGTCACTCTGTGGCCTCCTCCTGATGCTGCTGCTGCCACCTCCCGACTCTGTCGTTGTTCCACTCTGTGGCCAACTCATGCTGCTGCCACCTCCAGACTCGGTTATTTTAACACTCTGTGGCCTCCTCCTGATGCTACTGCTGCCACCTGCAGACTCTGTCGCTGTGCCACTCTGTGGCCTACTCATGCTGCTGCCACCTCCAGACTTTGTCGTTGTGCCAGTCTGTGGCCTACTCATGCTGCTGCCACCTCCAGGCTAGATCATTGTGCCACTTTGTGGCCTCCTCCTGATGCTGCTGCTGCCAACTCCAGACTCTGTCATTGTGCCACTCGGTGGCCTCCTCATACTGCTTCTACCTCCAGACCCTGTCATTGGGCCAATCTGTGGTCTCCTCATGCTGCTTCCACTTCACCACTATATCATAGGTCCACTATGTGGACTTCTCATGCGGTTACCACCCTTCCCCACTTCATGACTGGTCCACTATTTTGTCTTTCGGCCTGGCTGACATCATCATTTATTTGACCTTTCTTCTGATCTGTCAGAAGGAAGGAAAAATGAGACGCACAATGGATCCTGTCTGTGTAGCAGCTTTAAGGCCTGAATGGTCCCATCAGAATTGGCTTATGAATATGTAGCCAAAAGCAGGAGTGGGTAGAAAACACAGAAGGCATGCAAGTATTCAGTTCACATGTCATCTCTGTTTTAGATCCACTCATTTTTTTTTTGCATTAGCAATACTGA
Organism: Bufo bufo; assembly: GCF_905171765.1. Taxonomy (NCBI): domain Eukaryota; kingdom Metazoa; phylum Chordata; class Amphibia; order Anura; family Bufonidae; genus Bufo; species Bufo bufo. Next base: position 200,055,640 of record NC_053393.1, read on the forward strand.
TGAATTACTGACCAAATGCTGACCGAGTGAAGGTAAATGCTCAACAGACAGGATCCATCATACGGAAGGGTATAAAAAAACAGTGACGTCAACAGAAACTTACTGCTAACACCCTCTCCACTCTGTCCGGGGGGAACAGTACGCCCCATAGTCTCTGCCCACACAACTCTCTCTACCTACTTGGACAATCCAATGAAGCTGGGAGAGCTGCGGGAATGCTCGCAGATAAGTACATGGCAGATGCTACCCTTATTCATAGCTATCAGTAAGGTTCCCTTCTACCTCAAAATGCATCAGACATTTTCTGCTAATTTGTAATTTGAAGTAATAAAGGATAAGCTTAACTTTTTAACTTAACCTACTTTGTGATACTGCATTCTCCCAGGTGCAAAATGTAAAGTGGTTGTCTAACTTCAGCAAGTGGCAAAGTTAATACAAGGTACTTAATAATGTATTTTGAATGTCCATATTACCTCCTTTTCTGGCTGGATTCATTTTTCCATCACAATATTCATTGCTCATTTACAGGGGTTACGACCACTCTGCAGTCCAGCACTACTTTGCGCACTATAGGAAAAAGAGCAGGCCTCTCTTGTGGCCAGGACCATGGGAATGCACATAGGCATGCATGTGCAGCAGCTCCCATCTCGGCCAGCTCATATCTGCGCTGCAGTGGTGGCCGTAACTCCTGGGTATATGATGGAGAAATTAGTCAAGCTAACAAAGGAGGCAATATGGACAATCACAATACATTAGTAAATGCCTTGCATTAGCTTTCTCTTTGTGATTAATTTCATTTCCTGAAGTGAGAGAACCCCTTTTTTTTAAATTATAAATCTTTATTACATTTTTCCAATTCTTACATAATTATTCAATAATCATCTTATTCTTGCATTATTATGTTGGTTAATTACATATACATATTTCCCCAACCCCCCCCCACCCCCCACCCGTAATATGTCGGTTTTTATTTAGCCATTTCTTCCACAACCTGGCAAATCTGTGTTTTTTCTTAATCCCAGTCAAATGAAACTCCTCTCTGGCTAGCAACATCCTAGTACGGTTCTCCCATTCTTTAACTGTAGGGGCACCCCCCCCCCCCAATGTCCAACTATACATTTCCTGGCTTGGAACGGTAGTTTAGTTGCAATTTCCCTGTGTTGGGGCACTTCCACACCATCCATCACCCCTAAGATGCATTCCCCAAAATGTCTGGGCACTATAAACTGATGGTATTCCTCTATTTTTTAAATTATCTTTACCCAATAGTCTTGGATTTTTATACATGTCCATAATATATGTATATCATCCACTCCTATCTCTCCACATTTTTGACAAGTAAAACTTTAGTTCTATAGTACTTCATTAACTTCTTAGGAGAGTAGTAGAGACGATACAATATATTAAATTGGGTTATTCTATAAGAGAAATTCCTTGAAACCCTGGTCTTTGCCTGTATAGCTGAGTCCCAAAAATCTTCCCGCATAGGGTCCAGAATACCCTGCCATTTATGGATCAGGTTATCAACTGCTCTACTGTTATTCTTTTGATGTGACAGCCGTTGGTATATTCTTGAAATTTCTTGCCAAGTATTAACTTAGTAATATTGTCCAAAGCCTGTGGCAAAGTAGTTATTTGTGTGCCTTTCCCTATCGTCTTATACAGTGCGTGTTTTAGTTGTAAGTAATAGAACCTCGACCCTATATTTTTCAATTGGTATTTCCTTTTTAACTCTTCATAAGGTATTATGTCCCCCTCCTCCCATACCTGACCTAATTTGTATATTCCGTATTTCCACCAGATCTTCTGCTCAATTAACTTTAATTCTGTGATGCCAATATTGTCCCATAGTATGGTGTCTACATAGAACCCAGTTTGGGACCATAGTTCTTTTACCGTCTCCCACCTCTTGGCCATCAACAGAATCAAAGGTATATATTTACATCCCTGTTGGGCCAGAATACCTGTTTCCATAACTTGAAAGATATTACATTTCTCCAGTCTTTTATTTATCCCTGCTATTATATTCTTGTAATTTTGCGTATTACTCCATGCTATCATATTTTTTATAATCCCTGAACTAAAATAAAGTTCCAAATCTGGTACAGATAATCCGCCCTCCTTCTCCTGGATACTCAGTATCTGTACCTTTATCCTCGTTTTTTTTTCCTCGCCATATTAAATCAGTTAGTAAACTGGCTATTATTTTAAAGTATCTTTTGGGGATTGTCACTGGTGTATAATTCAAGGCAGGTAATACACACATCTTAACCAGTGAAATACATCCTGCCATCGACATATACAGTCTTTTTCATACCTCTATTTTCTTCTTAATTTCCTGGATTTTCGGGATCACATTTAATCTAACATAATCATTGGGATCCGGGGTAATCTGAATTCCCAAATATTTAACGGGTTCATTAATCTTCTTAATTTCCAACTGTCCCGGTCTAAAATTGTTCAGAGGATCAATCGGGATACACGCCGATTTAGACCAGTTTATACTGAGTCCCGCATGTTTACCAAATTGTTTGAATACTAGAAATATCCTATTAAGTGATCCATGTGAACCCACAAATAACATGATATCATCCGCGTATAAAGCGCTTTTTTCCTCATGGGTACGGTATCTGAACCCCACAATTCGCGGATCCTGTCTGATCATGTCTGCAAGCGGTTCAACAGCTATAGAAAATAGCAGAAGGGAGAGGGGGCATCCCTGTCTAACCCCTCTGCCAATTGGTATGCGACCTGAGTGTTTTCTATTTACTATCACCCTTGCGGAGATTTCAGTATACAATAGCTTTACCCATGTAACAAAGTGATCGCCAAATCCCATTTTCTTCATTGTGTTGAACAGGAAGGGCCATTCTATTGTGTCAAAAGCCTTTGAGGCATCTATCGTTACAATCAGCCGTTCTCCGCAATTTGTGGGTTCAAACTGGGTATTCACAAAGTATCTCATAATATTCTCTGTGGTAGTTTTCCCCAACATGAAGCCCGATTGGTCCTCATGAACAAGCGCGGAAATCACACTCCTAAGTCTATTTGCCAAATTCTTAGCTAATATTTTATTATCGGTGGTGATCAATGAGATAGGACGGTACGAATCCATCCGGGCCGGGTCCTTACCTGTCTTTAAAATAAGTGTGATCAAGGCTTCTCGCATAGAGTCTGGCAATTTTCCCACCTGCTTCGCTGACTCCCAGATTTTAAGCAGTTTCGGAATTAATATTTCTTTATATTGAGCGTTCACCTCAAACGGGATGCCATCTATTCCTGCGGCCTTGTTCTTTGTTATCCCGTTTAACATATCCTTCACTTCTATCGGGGTTAAGGGAGCTTCCAGGGACTTACATTGATCTGTTGTTAACCTCGAAATAATAATTTCATCCAAAAACTGTTGTATTTGCTCTGAATTTTTATTTATCTTACTACTGTATATATGCACAAAATATTTTTGGAGTAGCTCTATTTTGGCTTTTTGTTCAGTATTTTTATGTCCCATTTCATCCATTATACAGTGGATATACTTGTTCTTTTTTGTTTGTGTCGCTACCAAGGCCGCAAATTTTTCCCCAGGAGTATGTGCATATATATAGTTGTGGTCAAGGCTACGGCCGAGCTCGTGCCTGAACGTGCCGAACCTGACAGAGGAAAACCACCATGCCTACCTGATATGGCTGGAGAGGTGCCCTTAGCCATGCCGCGGGTAAGCCTAAAAGGGGGCATACCCTGATGAGTATAAAAGAGAAAAGGGGAGGGTGGGTGGGGCACCAGAAACGCACGCAAATGGGGAGAGGGCATGCCTCCTTTTAAGGGCGCCTACGCCCCTCCCACAAATCAGGCTGACATGTCAGCCTTAACCTACTTGTGGTCAAGGCTACGGCCGAGCTCGTGCCTGAACGTGCCGAACCTGACAGAGGAAAACCACCATGCCTACCTGATATGGCTGGAGAGGTGCCCTTAGCCATGCCGCGGGTGAGCCTAAAAGGGGGCAAAAAGACAAACAGGTAGGGAGGAAAAAACCTTTATTGGCAGTGAACCGAATTACAAAACCAACTTGTGGAAAGCCTGGGATATCTCGACCTGGGGGTTAGGTATGTATCGTGTGAAGCATGAGGAGCGCCAGCGACCCATTTTTCGGATGATGTGGCCGGGGACGTTGTGTTTTGAAGCTGCGGATGCAGCTCCAATGCGGAATGAGTGCCCTGAAATGGCCTTGGGGTCGAAACCCCAACCCATAGCCAGAGTGCGGACGTGTGAGATAAATTGCGAAGCGGTGAGGGCTGCAGCCTGAAACGGGAGCAATGGTTGGTCAGGGGCGGAGTCCCCCAGAGCCGACAGCAGACGCTTGAGTACCTGGACCGGGCACCATGCGTTGGCAGAAGGGAAGAAATCCACCTCCACTGGTGGACCTACCTGCGAGGTTTTGGAAGTAAGGAGGTGCAGGGAGAAATGGTCGTGGTGCCAGACTAGTTGACCCCTGGTGAGGCCCTTGGACCTAGCTGAAGTGCGGGTGACTTCGCCGGGTCTTAAGAACCCATAGAAACTAAGGTACATGGCAGCCTTGATGACTGTGCTGGGAAGGAGCCCAAAAGGAAGACTATCTAGGGAGGTTGAAAGTTTCCTAAATAGTTCCCCAGATACGGGCTGCCTGCTCGGGATGGCTGTGATACTACTTTTCTGAACCCCCCTAAGGGTTGCCCTGACTGCTTGGGATAGAAAAACCGACCTGCTTTCGGGGTCTTCCAACATGGAAAAATGTTGGACTCCGGCCAAATACAATTTAATGGTGTTGAAGGACAGCTTGAGATCGAAATGACAGAAGGCTATGAAAGCTGTGATGTACGTGGTTTTGTTGGTGTCTTGACATGGGTGTAGGCCCCTGAACCTGTTGAAGGTGTTCCAGGCGGTCCTGTAGTTCCTGGCAGTGTTGTGAGACAAAGACTTCTGCATCAATGTTTTTGCTGAATTAATAAAAGGGTTTAATCCAACACTAGCAATTGGTACGTCGGAGGAGGAAGCCCCACACGGTCTGCCTCTGGCATGACCTGGAAGAAAGTTTCGTAATTAAAACGAGATAGGGCATCTGCGGCCACATTGTGAACCCCCTGGATGTGCTTGCAAGCTACGTGTAAATTGTACACCAGCGAGAGCCAGACCAGCCTGCGGACGAATGACATGATCTGGGGTGACTGAGACCTGCCCTTGGTGATGATGTCCACCACTGTTTGATTATCAGTGATGAAAGCCACAGAAGAATTGGCCCACTGGCTGCCCCACACCTGGGCTGCCGCCACGACTGGGTAGAACTCCAGCAAAGGGGATGACTGCAAAGCGCCTCTGGCTGTTGATACCTCGGGTGGCCAAGGGCCCGCGAACCATTGGTTCCCACAGATCGCCGCGAACCCCCCGGAGGCGGCGGCGTCCGAGAAAATCAAGGTGGACTCTGGCCCTAGCCGAGGAACAAACAACGAGACTCCGTTCCAAGAGGCCAGGAAGTTCTCCCACATGGACAAGTCGGCCATGGCTTGGGCGTCTAAGGTGACGAGGCTGTCCTGCTCTGGGGCTGAGGGGAGCAATTGGAGAAGCCTGGACATGAAGGCCCTGCCCTGGGGCATGACTTTGGTGGCAAAGTTGAGCATGCCTAAAAGGGACTGCAACTCGACCTTGGTGCAGGTCCTGCAGCCCGCCGCAGTTGAAATGGCTGCCTTGATCTTTGCCAATTTCTCGGCTGGAAGCCTGGCCTCCATCTTCCCTGTATCTAGCGTTATGCCTAGGAAGGTGATTACCGTGGCGGGCCCTTCGGTTTTTGAAGCTGCCACCGGAACGTTGAGTCGGCCGAACAGTTGCAGCAGAGCCTGGAGTTTGCAAGGCTGGCGGTCTGGGCTTTCGATAATGAGAAAATCATCCAAGTAGTGGATGGTCATAGGGCAATCGCAGTGGTTGACCAGGATCCAATGCAATGCCTGAGCGAACTGGTCGAACAGCCAGGGACTGCTCTTGGACCTGAACGTCAGGCGATTGGCAAAGAAGTACTGATCTTGCCACTTGATGCCGTAGAACCCCCAGAGCCGTGGATGAATGGGCAGCAGCTTGAAGGCGTCGGCGATATCTGCCTTTGCCAACCACGCCCCCCGACCTACTTGGAGGATCAGCTGTATGGCCTCGTCTATGGTGGCGTAGCTCATGGAGAACTCCTCAGATGGCACTAAGGAGTTAAGACTGGGTACACTGGAGCCATGAGGCGCCGACAAGTCATAGATTAAACGTTTTTTATTTGTGAACTGCTTGGTCACAATACCGATAGGGTTGATCCTCCAGAGGTCGAATGGAATGAAGGGGAAGGGGCCGATGAGAAACCCCTTCTCCAACTCTGACTTGATCAGGGTCCCCACCGGCTCAGGGTCCCTGCTTGCTGACAGTAGATTGGGCCCTTCCCAGGAAGTTTGTGGGAGAGCTACCAGCCCCGTGTGGAACCCGGTGGTGAACCCGGAGACCAGGAACTGCACCCAATGCGGGCTGTGGTGCTCGCGCAACAGGGACTCTAACAAGACCACGTTGACCCCGCTTAGTCAGGATGGCCTTGTTCTTTGAGGACATGCCGTCTGCGGGTGAGCCCTGAAACAGCCTGCGCAGACGTGGAGAGCCCTGCACTTGTTATAATAACAAGCCTCCTGGTTAAAATTATTGCAGACCTGGCTGTTGCCCAGGAAAACTATTGGCCGGCCTAACTTATCCGTGGTAGCGCCAGGTCGTTGGAGGGACCCGGAGCTACTACGGAGGGATCTGCCCTGGGATGTGGAGGGACCTGAGTTGGGGCACCAATCCGACGAGTGAGTAATGGACTGGCATGACGTACATGCCGGTGCCCTGAGGCACGCAAAATGTCGACAAAAAAGCTCCATGTCCATAACCGCCCAGTTCGTGAGGTGCTGGAATTGGACCAGCGAGGCGGCGGCTTTAGCTGAGAACGAGCGATGATAATCGTAAAAAGCCTGCCCACCGTACTTGTGGCCCAAATCCGTGACCCTGTATAGGTAAGTGTCCAACTCTTCCCGCCTCTCAGGGTGGACGGAGCAGATGACGTCCCTGTATAAGCTAAACGCCAGGACAAACTCCGTGGGGGTTAGCTTCCTGTTGAGGCGGGGGTCCCTCGCTTTGAGGACGATGGACATGTCGCCGCAAGCAATGGTCTTGCTCTCTACTGTGTCATGGGTTGCTATCAAAATAGACGCCAGGTTGACGTCCTTGCCCTCTAAAATGTCCTTCTTGATGTTGCTGGGGATAAAGTGGGCCGGAGCTACCTCGGGTGCGCCAAGAACCCTACCTGGGGGAACCAACCCTGCCGCGGGGGCAACCGGCAATGGAGCGGCAACACGCTCGGATGTCAGTCCCTGGTGAGACTCGACAGCCAAGAGTCTGGACTGCACGTCTGAGACTGAGGAGGCAATAGTGTTCATCATGGCGTGCAGTTGTGTCAGAGACACTTGCAGAGTGGACATGGAGACTTGCTCCAAGTCCTGGGCTGCTGGCTCCGCCGTGAGTAGCCTGAATAGTTCGGCTTTCCGGGCGGAAGCGGGGTGTTGGATCCCTCTTCTGTTAAGCTCCGCCATTAACTTAGCGATCGTCCAACTCCTCAGTGATGAGGAGCTGGGCCGCTCGGATGCGGGTGTCTCCGGGATGGACAGGGCTTCCTCGATATTGGAAATCTGCGACATATCGTGGCTGTGAGGTGATAAACAAAAAGTTAACATCTGAGCTGGAGACCCCACGTGACAGAACGACGACACCCGAGCCGTGAATGGTGATGAAGAGCGAACTGGGGCGGGCGCGTGCCTAGAGCTATGAAGGGGGTACTACTGTGGAAGACCTTACCAACCTAAAAGTGAAAACAAGACGTAAGCGCTACGAGGACGTGGCCATTGACAGGGGAGTAAACACATGGAAAGAACACCAAACCTGGGGTCGTACCGTAGAAAATAATATCGATCGAACCTGAAAAACAATGATAGCGACAAAGAATAGTGATTAACCGCATGATCCTGACCTCTAACCGGTAATGGAAAACGTAAAACCGGCAGCGTGACGGGGAATAAAAACATGGGAGAAACGTAAGCCTGACGACGTGACAGGCAACAGACGGGGTACAGTAGATACGTAAGCCTGAAGCGTAACAGGCGATAATTGGAAAAACGTAAGCCTGAAGCGTGACAGGCAGCATGACATATATTAAAACGTGAACCGGAGAGGAACCGGCAAGAGAAAAGGAAAAACGTAAGCCCGCAGACGTGGCGGGCAACAAACATGAAATAACGGAAAACGTGAGCCAGGAAAGTGACTGACGCTAGACAGAGAAAAACGTAAGCCTGAAACGTAACAGGCAGCAGACATGTTATAACAGAAACGTGAGCCAGAAACGTAACTGGCAACAGAAAGAACACAAGTGAGCCTGCAAACGGAAAACAGACAGCAAACATGAGAATAAGCCCCCCTTTTTTTTTTTTAACTGATTGTCCCTGACCCCGGCTCTGGCGAAACTAAAACGTGAGCCTGAAGCGCGACCGGGAACCGGTATGGTATGAGGGAAAACGTAAGCCCGTAGCGCCAAGGGCAATGAGATGACAAGTAATACGTAAACCTAACACAAAATAGGCCCCAAACATGGCGGAGCATGATATGACATAGAAAAAATAAGTATTTACCGAACAACGTCCGTAGATGTGGCAGAGCAGAATGGCGGTGTTCGCAGCGGGTGGAATTTGTTGAGAACCTTGGCAGACGATGGATGGCAAGCACGGCAGAGTAACCAGAGTCTGCAACAATAACCAGTAGCGTGAGGGGGGCGGGGGGGGGGGGTGGCCCCTGCTACGCCATTGTACGACCCTTGAACCAGGGAACTGCGTGTCCCTGTGAACTGATGAGACTGTGTTTGTGGGAGCTGAGGTGTGAGGTAGCGGAACCGCTGCCGTGGGGTGTGGAGGGTTGACTGGTCTGCTGCTTAGCAAGACAGGGGAGGGCACGTGGGAGCTAGCGGTGTGCCATGACCCTGGCAAGCAGCTATGATATGCGTGTGCTGGCGAGGGCCTGTGATGGGGCTTATTGTGAAGAACCAGTGTGTGTAAACCAATGCTGTATTTTTTTTTTTTAACTTTATTGCTGGTGAACAGCAGCCGGCCGCCGGCCAGTGGCTGCGTGGAAAGAAGCGGCACCCCTGGGTCTAGACGGACCCGCCCGTGGGGAGAGCGCCAGGACCAGCCAGACGAGGGGGGTTTGAGCTGCTGTGGCGGCCGGTGCCAGGACGAGAGCCCGACAGCAGAGGCCGGCCGGGACGCAAGCTCGGAGCCCGGAGATGGGTGCGGCGGAGCGTGAAACTTACCCCGACAGCTGAGCGGGAAGCGTTGGAGGGGAACCCTCGGCAAACTTACCTGCACAGCAGCACAGCAGGACGGGGCGTGACGTCAGGCGGGAAAAGGCACCAGAAACGCACGCAAATGGGGAGAGGGCATGCCTCCTTTTAAGGGCGCCTACGCCCTTCCCACAAATGCAGGCTGACATGTCAGCCTTAACCTACTTATCCCTTACATGATTTTCTTTTTGTTGTTCTGCGAATAAGAGCAATTCATCCTTTAGTTCAGAGGCCTTCTCTGTCCAGAGAGTATAATTTTGATCTGTAGGGTTTGCAATATAATTTTTTTCATTTTTTTCTGCCTCACTTTCCAGTTTTGTTATTTTCTCCCTTGTTCCTTTCTTGTATATTACTGTATATTTTGTAATAATCCCTCTAAGACTACTTTCACATTTGCGTTTGGGGCTCCGCTTATGAGCTCCGTTTGAAGGCTCTCACAGGCGGCCCGAACGCCTCCGTACTGCCCCAATGCATTCTGAGTGGATGCGGATCCGCTCAGAATGCATCAGTCTGGCAGCGTTCAGCCTCCGCTCCGCTCAGCAGGCGGACACCCGAACGCTGCTTGCAGCGTTCGGGTGTCTGCCTGGCCGTGCGGAGGTAAACGGATCCGTCCAGACTTACAATGTAAGTCAATGGGGACGGATCCGTTTGAAGTTGACACAATATGGCTCAATTTTCAAACGGATCCGTCCCCCATTGACTTTCAATGTAAAGTCTGGACAGATCCGTCTGAACAACTTTCACACTTAGAGTTTTTTCTAAACTATAATGCAGACGCATCCGTTCTGAACGGATCCAAACGTCTGCATTATAGGAGAGGATCCGTCTGTGCAGACACCAGACGGATCCTCTCTGAACGCTAGTGTGAAAGTAGCCTAATAAAGGCCTTGGCAGCCTCCCATATCATATTAACTGTCGTTGATCCCTCGTTCATCTCGAAGAACTCTCCTATCTCTCGCAAGATCTTATTATGTATATCCATCATATTTCTCCACCCTATATTTATATTCATCCCTCTTTTTTTATTTTTTGTGTTTTAATATTTATATTAATTGGATTGTGATACGAAACTCCCCGTTGCCCATATTTCACACCTACAATTTCCAGGGAGCCTTTCTCATTTGTAAAAGCTAAATCGATCCGTGATAACTCCTATGAGTCTTTGAAAAACACGAATATTTCCGTAGATTAGGGTGCATCTCTTTAGTGATATTTTTAACTTTGGATCCCATACAGGGCCCCTGAATATTCCCCAATTTACATCTATCTATTCTTGCATCCATAACGTTATTAAAATCCCCAACCACCAACAGTGATTTATCCCCTACCTTAAGTGCAATATCATAAATTTTTAATAGGACGTCGATTTTAAAGGGTGGTGGTATATACACACTTGCTATTAACCACGCCCTACCTTCCAGTATACAATCCAATAGGACATAGCAGCCCTCCCTATCTATAGTTACTTTCACTATTTTTATATCTATGTCCCGGTGTATTAATATACTTACTCCTCTCGCGTATGCTGAATACACTGAGTGGAAAGCATGTTGCATCCATGGTCTACCTATCCCATCCATCGTCTCATTCGTCAGGTGTGTTTCCTGTATCCAGACTATAGCGGGAAGAGACCTGTGTATTGCATCAAAGACCGCAACTCTCTTTGAACCCCTACTCAACCCCCTAATATTCCATGAGATAATTCTCATATTTTTTGTTCATAATCCTATCCATCACCAGGATGTGGCAGGACCCCCAATGTTGTAGAGGGGTCAGGAGCCCTGAGACAAAGGAAGGAGAAGGATGGCACGGCAGGGGTGAAAGAGGGAGACAAGGGAGGAGAAAAGAAGGAGAGAGAGAGAAGGAAAAAAAAAAAAAAGGTGCAACCGATAGACATTACCCATTCCTCATAAATGATCCAGGAAACCTAAGCCCTGGTTCTCTAACCTAGCATTCCCCCTTATGGCACCCCGTCCATCCCAGCCCCCGCTCAGCCCTTTATCTTTTCCTTGACTCATTCTCCCGCCGCCTCTGCTGTATCGAAAAACCACGATTTATTTTCCCATTCAATCCTCAACTTGGCCGGAAACATCATTGAGTATTTCACATTCTTTGACCGCAATATTTTTTTCACATCCTTAAACCGGCTTCTTTCATTTACTGTTAATTTTGCATAATCGAGAAATACCATAACTGTTGTATCCGCATAATCCAGCCTCCCTTTCCTCCTTGCGCTACGCAATATCTCCTCCTTATCCCTGACAGAGAGTAGATTCAAAATCATTAGCCTCGGTCTCGTTCCTGGAGGAGGTATCTTTGCCGGCACTCTCCACAAAGTTTTTATATTCAGAAATATCCTGACCCAATTGTTCCCTCAACCACTCTTGTATAAAAATGCGGGGGTCTTGCCCCTCTGCTCCCTCTGGGATCCCCAGGCATCTCAGAGTTGACCTCCTGGACCTTTTTTCCCAACTGTAATAGTTTGTTTTTCATTACTTTATTTTCTACCATTAACATATTTTTCTCTTTAACCACTGTCTGCACTAAGTCCTCCACTTCCGATGTTCCTTTCTCCACTTCTGTCAGTCTGTCTTTATAATTTTGTAGGTCCGCCCTGAGGAGTCCAACCGATTCCCTAATATTTCCCGTCTGGAGAGAGAGGTCCTGTATCACCATATTACATTTTTTAATTTCCTGAAATATATCTTGCAGGCTAGGAACCTGCTCCAAGAGATTTCTTTTTTTTCCGGCCTCATTGCTGTTTATTACCTCTCTCCCCAGACTGAGAATCATACCCAGCTAACACCGACTCCAGGTTTCCCTCCAAGAGCAGTTCCCCCATCCAGGCATGTTTGGATCTTTCAATTCTTTTAGGCATTGGGGAGACCGATGTATTCAACTCTGCTTGCCCCTTTGCCTTTTACCCTGTACCCTGTCTCGACATTCTCCTACTTTACCTCTAACCAAACTAACCCAGGTACTCTATCCTTATACAGTCCACAGGGGGAGACCATTCACATTCCCACAGCAATATTATAACAGTAACTCTATCGCATGCACTTAAATCAGCAAGTTTCATATATCCACAAGCAATTATCCATTAGCAGTCCATCTTTGCTGTTAATAACATAGTACAGTTAAATGATTAGAAACTTTGCAGTTAGTAGCAACAACAGTTCCAAATTAGTAATTCGCAGGGGTTACAGGCAGTCTCTTGATTAGTTATATTATTTGGATTAGTTCCTGTTAGATCACAGTTACCAGTCCCCGTTCTTTCTCATGTAATTGAGTTGCACTGGTAGTGCTAGCATGCTGTACTGATTTCAGGTTCCTTTCCACCCTGTCCATAAACGATTAGGCCTTGAGACAGGTTAGCAATATCCCCTTTATAACACACTGGTCAGTCAGGTTGGAGTTCAGGCCGCTTCAACTTTTTAGGTGCCTGCAGTCAGAGTCTTATCTAGGAAAGTGTAGTTAGCACTATAAACACACCCTGTTCCTGTCCACGGGTATATTCTCCCCGACCGCAAACCTCTGGACCAGTAACCCCTCTGGGCCAGTCACTAACGTTCCCTCCACCTCTGCCGTGGTCTAGAGCCTAAGTGCCGGCTTTAATTTGGGGGGGGGGACCACACAAATTCCACCTGTATTCTTTAGAACTTGTTATTATGGCCCCCTCTACCCCTCCAGCCCGCACTCCCGCTCACTTGCTATTCTGTCCAGTTAAGATACCACAGTTCCAATGAGGCTGTGACAGAGCATCCAGGTCGCACCACACTGCACAAAATTCAAGGAAGAAGGGGAGTGCTCCCACTCCTCCAACAGGCCCCTTCACTGTCACACCTCAGTTCTATGTGATTTTCCAAAGGGCCCCTCAGGTGCTTACCTCCCACACCAGTGGGATTACGACCTTCCGGCAGCAGGACCTCAGCGTAGGGCTATTAGTAGACGGCCAGCAGAAAAATAAGCCGAGGAGCAGGCGAGCAGTAACCAGCTGTCACGGCCATGGTAATGGCCGTGACTCCTTTACCGCATGCGGTTGCCTGCGGTCTGGTTTAGTTGTTCAACCACAGGTGAGGGCCGCTAGTGTGTAGCCTCACTTGTGGTTGCCACGGGCAACAAGTAGTTGGGTATTGTCACAGTAGAGCAGCCTGAGCTGGTGCTAGGCAGCTTGCGGCAATGTGCATGCGGTTGCAACTAGCAACCTCTCTGTTAGGTGTGTGTGTGTATGTTATGCACTTTGTATGTCTGGTGTGCACTAGGTTTATGTTAGGTGTGCACTGTGACACTTCCCTTCACTGTGGCTGCCCGTGGCAACGTTTGGTATGTGTACATGTGGTGGCAGTGTCTCGGCCTTCTGGCTGACTCCCAGGACATGGTTTCCACCCATGTCGTTGCCTGCGGTAACAGCTACAGTGTGATGTGCATTTGGACACTTCCCCTTTAAGTGGTTTCACTCCCTGTTAGTGTTGGAAGGGTTAATTCCCTCTCCTGTGTGTGTCTGTGTGGGTGTGGCCACTTTGGGCTATAAAGCCTCTTTGGAGATCAGAAGCTGGGGGGTTCTTCAGCCATGCTTTGCTGGAGAAACCCTCCTGGTATTTCCATCTGCCAGTGGGGGCCACCCTTGTGGTCATAAACAAATTGTTATGTATTGTTTATACACGATGTTATGAGGATGTGTTTGTGTGTCATGTCTATTCTTTGCAGCGTATGGTTTCCTGGTGTCCTGTGTGGTGTGAGTGCTCTGTCGTTTGTGTTTGTGGACAGCAGCACTGATATTTGGGTCCCAGGCCCTGTGTCTGTGGCAGGTGGGTGTTAGTACTAGTTGCACTTACCTGCCATTGCCATATGCCTGTTTCCGTTTCCCCTGTCTTTATAGTTTGGCCATCTTTTGACTCCTATTTCTCCATGTCCAGGAGGAACAGGTAGTCTACCCAGCTCCTAGCGTAGGGACCGGCGGAGGGCAAGTAGGGACCCGAGGTTCCAGAGCATGAGTCCTCCTACCTTCAAGGTCGGCTCATGTCGCTAGGAGTTAGGGTCAGATTAGGGAGGCAATAGGAGGTGACCTGCTCCCTAGTTCTGTGGTTCTGGCCAAGACGTGACTACCATCCTCTGTCATCGCACGGCTGAGGGTTTTCCCCATCCTCACCCGTGACACCAGCACGGCGTCAAGCACCATCAGCTGGCTTCATGGCCGGCACCATTGCGGGAGCTAGAGTGGAGCGGTTTCACAGCGGTATCCCAAGCAGCCTCAGGGCGAAGATCGCGGCGGCATCAGGGCTTCACTCAGAGCGGGATCGCATCAGGCTGGGAGCACGAACGCCGAAGGGGGGTGCGCACGTCATTGGCGTGCGTCCGCACGCATGCTCCTCCTCCTACGCCCTGCTAAGCAATGCAACTTTGCAAACAGTCTTTGTGTTACCATGGTAACAGACTACAAACAAATCCTGTTTAGTCTGATCCCGCAGGCATACTCTTTTCCATCAGTCCCCTGCTTCTTGTTAGCTTGGCAAATGCATGTTAGGTAGGGATGAGCGAATCGACTTCAAAAAGGAATTTCCACTGTTAAAAACCTTTTTCCCGAACTCTGGTTCGGTTCCAAGGTACCACTTGGAACTGAACCTGAGTTCAAGAAACTGTTTTTAACAGTAGAAATTAATTTTTTACGTTATTACCCGAAGTCATGCGAGACTACGCAAAGTAATAACTTTGTCTCATCTGAGCAAATACATTCTAATACTGTAAGAAGCGCTCGCTCCATACAGTATTCAAAGTTTTATGTGAATTGGCTTCGGGTGTCAATTTGCTCATCCCTAATGTTAGGTAAAGAACTAATGGAAGGAAGTATGACAGCAGGATCAGACCACATGGATATTGTCTCTCAGTATAGAGATACTGTATATACATTTGCATAGAAGCTGTAGACACAAAACTTTGAAAAGGACTATTTGCAAGTATATAGTTTTCATTTTAGATGCACTGAGCATATACAATAAAAGGTTTGGGCAGGTGAGCATAGACCTTAAACAGATAAGTTTCTACTTTCTGGGTTGCTTTTCAATTTACAGTATTTTGAATAATTGACATAACTATTGTACTTATCCTTTATAACTATTAGACCTAAAGCTCATGGTTAGTTTTATAAAATCCACTTGTTGTTTCTGTTGGGTTCAAGATAAATGTTTTTTTATATTTTTATGGTTTACTAAGAACTGTTGTAAATTTGTTTTCAGATGTTAGTTTCAGATTTATAAAAAAAAAATAGGACAGTTAATTGGTTTTAAGTTTGTTTCAAATGATTGAATTGGTATCTCTAAAATTGTACTTAATTTCAGTTTTAACAACCACGCTACAGACCTGACATATTACTTTATATTTCCTTACCTCCTCAAGAGACCATTGAACAAGGTCATTCACTTTTATTAAACTAGTTTCACATTTGGAATCTAATTCCTACCTCTGAAAATGATATGCGTATTAGAATAATAATGGCTGGCCAAAGTACTTTTGTAAATCCATGAATATCAATAAGGAAGATGAATATGTTATCATATGCTAAAATATGAATAGTGACCACAATTTTCATATCTGGCTATAGCTCTGAAAAATGATTTCATTAAGTAAATAGTCCATTTATGTTCAATACTAATGAGACATTTCACAAGCAAATGTGCTTGAAAGATTAATTCACATCCATAAGATAGTTTCTCCAAAATACCTGCCATTTCTATAAAGAGGGTGATGGTAGCACTAAGGAAAACTAAATATACATATAATATACTATATAATCTTCAGATTTTATGGATATTGAAAGACTAAAATAATCTGTTGCAAGCATTACACTCTATTCTAACTCTATTTCAAATATCCTACTAAATAATTCTGAGGAACCTGTTGTATTCTGCCATATCTGAGAGATAAAGACACTGACAGATGAAAACAATGGGGGAGATTTATCAAACTGGTCTAAAATTAAAAATAGGCTTAGTTGCCCATACCAACGAATGAGCTTCCACTTTTCATTTTCCAAAGGAGCTATGGCAACTAAGCCAGTTCTATTTTACACCAGTTTCTCCCCCAATGACTTCATCTACTGACTCAAACTGGAGATGTTCAGTGCTTATTTTAAAAAAATATGTAGGTCAGTACAAGTAAAGTTAGTCATTGATTTAATCAAAGTTCCTATCACAAGTTAAGGGCTGTCCTGAGTTAGGGACAGATTTCCTTTAAAGCTCCTGTCCATATGACTGTTCAGAGTTTATGAATATCATAGGGGATGTCTCCCACCTGAGACCCTTCTCTATGAGCCAGAATGGAGAGCTGCTCTGAAAGATTCACTATAAAATGCTTTATTTTTTTCTGCAGATGTATTGATTTTAGTTAAAATTGAATAATGCTTCATTTGTGAGAACTGTATAATACTTAATGTATTACTGGTTCTCCTGTAGATTACTGGAATCCCACTGGCACCAAATTTTGTGATTAGATTTTTTGGGGGGAACTCTTCTTATAGAAAGAGATTGTCAAAAGTGGACAACCCCTTTAAGGTTTATCTTTATTGTTATAGCCTAACTAAAAGCTCCCAAAGTGAGATATCTAACCAAACCTGTCTAAAGTTAAATATTTACTTTGCTTTTAACAAACATTGGATAAACTAGCTGTACTGGCAAAATTGCACTTATTGACAAAAAATATATATGCACTAAGAAGGACTTGTTGGAATCAAATGAAATTTGATATGTATGAATGTAATGATGATTTTTGTAACGGATTTCAATATTAGAGTGAAAAAAATATGTTTATTGGGGCAAACTGTACAATTGAAAAAATCTCTAGTACCCTGTTGGGCTGCCTGGGTACAAGATGAGATATGGTTGAGCATGGAGGCATACAGGTTTCATATGGTAACCTGTGGCGCATTTGCCCACAGATGTTGCAGCTAAGCCTGCAGATCCTTCACACACAAAGATTGCAGGTCCCATAAATGCTGGGTTGGCAATAAATCTGGCAACAGGACAGGCCAAAGAAATTAGTAAATTGCCGGAGGCATTGTTGGGAAATCTTTTCTTTGTGTGGCAAGCATTATCCTGCCCAAAAAATTGCCAGTTGGAAGCTATGTCATTAGAGGCAAACCATGTGACCACAGGATGTCCTGCACATATTACTGAGCTGTTATTGTCCCTTGTATTACTACTAGGGATGACCAACTGTTGTATGTAATGGCTTCTAAGATCATTACACCAACAATTGGGGCAATATGTTGCTGCACAGCAAAGGCAGGATTGAAGCAGTCACGTACTCCAACAGACCATCATCAGATCCCAAGCAAAAACATTGATAAATACAATACAGTTTTAATATGTAACAGTCCAGGTTTCTCATTCACGAGATCACTGCAAACTGGTGATGGTGTCTAGCTGTCAAAGGAAGGACATGTAATGAACACAGTAACACCAAATTTCCTTCTGTTAAGCTCCTGAAAGTTGTCCAGGTAGAGACATGGTTGTGGCAGCTGTTCATGCTGGTTGGTGGAACAAATGACCCTCTCTACTGGTGGTCTGTCTGGGCCATTTAAAGCCTGTTTGCCATGTGTGTGCCCTCATATAACCACTGCTCCCAACAGTTCCTAAAAGGTAGGTCAAAATGGCCTACAATAGATGGTGGGCAGTTAGTTGGCATGACCATCCTGCTTCTCTCAGTCCAGTGAAGTGTCCCCTCTCAAAATCTCTCAGCTGAGCAAAATGTATTTTAATGTGTCATAGAGGCATGTCCAACAGTCAACAATCTCTCATCGAGAGGCACTCTACCCAAAAGTAGCCTCTGAGAGATGTTTTATAGGGCAGCAGGAGATGCACTTTTGGGGCCTGTAGTGCAAGACCCTGTATCTAATCAGACCACACCTCTATTATAGAAAAATGCCTGTTTGTCCACTTATGAGCCACTTAATTATAACCAAAAATCCTCTAGCGCTGTGAGGTGCCTTCCTCTGTGGGATAAAGCCCCCCTGGTCCAGAAAGATTAGATTTGGCAAGACCTGAAGTATACAGTTAGATAATATCTTGGCACAGATTTTGACGTCTCTGTTCAGGATCAGGAGTGATATATAGGACGAAAATTTGCCGGCAGAGTTGCCTACTTGCCAGGTTTGGGCAACCTCTCTATAAGTGCCTCCAACATTTCTTCCAATCTCCATCTCTTTATTGAACACAGATGCCAAATGGGGAGCAAGGATAGAACCATGCTTTCTTTAATGCCTATCTGGACCAGGGTACTTAAAGGCCTTTAGGGTTGTTATTGCCCGATAGACTTCATCCACAGCGATGAGAAGAGAAAATGTCTCTAGTTGACCTTGAGATAAGTTCAATAAGTGCATCTCACTAAGAAATGCAGAAATCTCTGTGTCAGTGGGCTAGGGAATAGTACCTTCAGCTTCAAGATTATAAAAGGTAGAGTAATAAAAGACAAATTGGTCAGCTATTTTTTGAAAATGGTGAATTTTATTCCTATGCTCATCTAATAAGTAGGAGCTCTATCCTTTACATTTAACCAGTGATGGCCAGTTCGCCGTGTTCACCCGCGAACACATGCGAGCTGCCATCTTAACTGACAAGTCCGGGGATGCACAGGTAAGTCCTTACCTGTGCCTGTGCGCGAGCCGGTCTGAAATGAAATGCGCACAGGCACAGGTAAGACCTTACCTGTGCATCGCCGAACTTGTCAGTTAAGATGGCAGTTCGCATGTGTTCGCGGGCGAACACGGCGAACTGGCCATCACTGCATTTAACCCCTTAAGGTTTTTTTTTTTTGCGTTTTTGTTTTGCGCTCCTTGCCTTTCCAGAGCCATAACTTTTTATTTGTCTATTCACATAGCCATATGAGGGCTTGTTTTATGCAGGACAAGTTGTCCAACGCCACCATTTAATATTTCATATTATGTAGTGGGAAGTGGGAACAAAATTCCAAATGGGGTGAAATGTAAAAAAAAAAAAACAATTCCACTGCAGTTTTACGTTTTTTTTTTTGTTCGATGTGCGATAAAACTGACTGGTTACTTTTATTCTACAGGTCAGTACGAATCCGGCGATGCCTTATATGTATAGTTTTTCTTGCTTTTTGATAGTGATAAAAAAATTAGAAGAGGGAAAAAAATCTGTTTTCTTTTTTTGTCACTATATTTTGACCACTATAACTTTTTTTAAATTATGCTTACAGAGCTGTATGGGGGCAAATTTTTTGCAGGGCGATCTAAACTTTTCATTAATACAATGTGTATGACTTTTTGATTACTTTTTCTTAATTTTTTTTGTAGAAAATGAAGCAACCATTTTGCTGTTTTATGTTTTTTTTTACTTTTTTTAACTTTTTTTTAAACACTTTTTTAATCAATCATTAGATTGTTATTATCATAGATTCCAATGCACTTGCATTGGAATCTATGTTGATTTTACTAGTTTCCTGTGAAGCCCTATTACAGGCAAGGGCTCCATAGGAAATACTATGCAGCAGCCTCCTCTCATTCATAAAGACAGGGGCTGCTGCATACATGCTCCGGCTCCTCCGATCGCCACACGGGGGAGCTGGAGCGCAACCAAAAGTGCGCACTTTCAGTTTCAGCGCGCTCAGATGCCGTGGTCAGGATTGACCACTTCATTTGAGGGGTTAAATTCCGCGATCGGCATTACTGACGGTTGCAGACATGAGCCGCGGGTGTCTGCTAAAAGAAGCAGTACGATGCTGGGCGTGAAAGAATTAAATCCCTTTAGATTGGCTAACAATGCCTCTGAAAGGTTATCATGTGCCTGTTTTTAAATGCATAATCATATTTTTGGGACGAGTGAGATATGTGCCTTGCGTACTCTAGACAGATCTGATGTCACATTATCTGAGGGGTGTTCTTTATTTTTAATCTATAACCAGCAAATTTGTGCTAATAAAGAATTTAGGTCTTGCTTCTTTTTAGCTTGAGAGAACTCTTTTATACAAATACCCCTCATGAAGGCCTTGTGAGCAGCCCATACAAAGAACACACTAGAAACAAGTGTTAAGATTTAATTCAAAATACATTTGTAATTCAGATTCAAGAATGTTCTTGTGCTCGGGATGAGAATTCTCCATTGAGATAAAGAAGTGTTGGCCAAGCTGTCAGCTATAGTGATTGAGATTGGGGCATGATCTGACCACGTTATAGCCCGGATCTTCGCTTGAGAGACATTGGTTAACCCATCATATTCCACTAGAAAAAAAAATCTATTCTGGAATATGACATTTGTAAATGCGAAAAAAATGGTGAAGTCCCTTTCAGAATCATGAAAGCACAGGCAGGCATAGTATACTGTAGCTACCTCTTGTGCAATATAGGAAATATGGCCAATGGGACTCTCAAAGCTGAAGAAGAGTCCCACATTCGTTCTAGTACAGAATTAAAATCTCTGCCTTGCAGTTTGTCAAGAAGTCTCATTAGTTTACAAAGTAATTTATTTTGCCTCTTATGTGAAAAATAAATGTTAACTAAAGTATACAGGCAGTTATTAATATAACATTACAAAATATGAAAAAAAAAAACAATAGGGTCAGCATATTGATAGTCTAAGAAGAAGGCAATACTATCTATGATAGCAATAAGTACTCCTTTCCTTTTTCTCAGTGGATCAGAAGTGCTAAAAACATGAGGGACTTTAGAATGGTAACATTTGGGGTGTTTATTATGAATTAAATGTGTCTCAAGGGCGTAGATGATATCAGACTTCAAGCTTAGAGTTTCCCTCCAAAACATTCTGCATTTAAAAGGGGAATTCACCTCCTTCACATTAAGAGGTACAATATGGACTGGCATAATGACTAGCGAGGGGTAGACGCTGGGCGGTAGAGAAGTTAGCCTGATATTTCTTCAGAAATATCTTTGTGCAAAGACCTTAGCATGTCTTTCAGCAGGATCACTGTAACTGGGCCATCAGGTTTTTGAAAGGAATGAAGCCCTGAGATCAGTTCCAGGACTGAAGCCCTTTTTGCTGGACGGGTCTTTACATAAGGGGCCCAAAGGAGGAGTAGAGCCCTCAGCAAGCTGGGTTATTTACTGTGAGAACGTGGAGGAGAGATATTCTTCTGCATTCATAGAGCTGCCACGTGCATCAGTGCCATCTTGTAAAGGGCCAGTGCCAGGGCTGAAGAAGATCTCCGAGGAACAACAGTCTTCCTCTTTATCATTGTTTTGGTAGCACCAAGGAGCTATTGGAAGTGGGGTGATGATGTCTCTGACTTTGCCAGATACACTGACTTGACAAAGACTCAGTATGTGAGTTGAAACACATCGTTTATCTAGTCCTTTGGACGGCGAAAATAAAGAAAGATTGAAGATCATATTATCATTGCGAGTGCCGGTCCTTTACTTTACATTGATTTATGGGACGCTGACTCTGGACGCGAGCGCCACAAGGCTGATATACCAGAGTGCCGGCTGCATCTGTTTTCTATTTGCCAGATACACTGTGACCTGCAATGGAGCACAATAGGTAGCAGAGGTTCAGAGAAGAGCAGCCATCAAGCATAGTGGATAAGCTCTGCCCTATGTATTGGTTATATTTTATCACCTGCTATGTTTAAAAAAAAAAAGGATTAAAAATTAAAATCTGCAAAAAAAGACATTTTTAATTTCAGCTCCATTTTGCATAAATTCCTGTGAAACACCTAAGGGGTTAACAAACTTCCCAAATGCCATTTTGAATACTTTGGAGTGCGCAGTTTTTAAGATGGGGTGGTTTATGGAGCATTTCTAATATATAGGCCTCTCCAAGCCACTTCAAAATGGTCCCTAAAAAATTTGGATTTTCTTGAAAAGTTGTAAAAAGCACTTTAACATCTCCAAAGAATTTAAAATATGATTGAATAATGATGCCAGCATAAAGGGGACGTATGGTAAGTATTAAGTATATTGTGAGCAATAACTGTCTTAAAAGCAGATAAATTCACATTTGGAAAATTGAAAATTTTCTTACACTTTCATGAAATTTGAGATTTTTAAATAAATAAAAAGAATGTTTTGACCAAAATTTATCACTAGCATAAAGTACAATGTGTCACGAGAGAATACTCTCATAATCGCTGAATAAATAAAAGCATTCTAAAGTTATTACCACAAAAATTGACACAAATCAGATTTAAAAAAATGGGTCTTTGTCCTTAAGGCCAAAATAGGCTTTGCCCTTAATGGGTTAAGGGTAGCTACCAAATAGGCTCTTTTATGAACCTTTTTGGAACTTCTCATTTTTATATGTTGTTTTTCCTAAATTTCCACAGGCTTATTACAAACAATATCCCATATGGGCCATGATATATTGTACTTTTTGATGTTGACCTTTCCCACAATATTCTGAATATTCTAAGCTTGTGTTTCCACTATTGTCCCTACGTTTGTCAACAAAATGTGCCCATATGTATACCTCATCTCTATTTCTTAATGCATACAGTTTGAAATTGTTTCACAAAGAAGGGGAAATATTTGCGGTAGTAAAATATAATATTTTATTAGGTTATTCATATACAGACCATACCACAGAAGTCATACAATGCCTTTTATATAGGCACAGTGCTATAGACAGGGTCTGCTCATATAAACCTTATAATAGGTTGAATACATTGAGAAAGGGGACCACAAAAGCCTAAAATGAGAAATTATTATAACACTGCCTTTTTTGTCCATGTGTTTGATTTAGGGGTATATTCTGCCTTCTCAAAATAACTTTAAAACATGAAAGATGGAAAATTGTTATAAATGAATAGGAGGAAGCCAAAGATACTGGCTTTAAATAGAAATGGATATGGCTCACTCCTACTCCTTAGTGTTAGCTTCTAATTGCACCTAGTTCAGAACCAACTTAGATAAAAACTAATCTGATATCTTTCGGATATTCCATTGCAGAGAAATTTCAAAGTGTTTTTTTTTTTTTTCCAGCAAAGCTTCTACCTTACTTGATTTTCTCTATAGCCACTACTGCCAAGATGTGCATAGTTTGGTATGAGCTGAGATCGGGGAAGCTGTTACATTGCAGTGATAGGCTGGAGCCTGCTTGAGGTTTCAATGCCTATCACTGGCATATTCCAATACAGGCCTGAAGGTGGCAGCACTGCATTGGAATATAATTGACAGATCCCATCTCTATCATAGTTTCCATCAAGTATCTGGTGTAAATACCAACATTTTACCGGGCAAAATATCACTGCATGAAGTGTTATAATTTCATCCTTTTTTTTGTTTATTTGTTTGCTGGACTGAGACTCCTGCCAGAGCTTTTAACATAAATGTGAGCCTAACATAAGTCTTTTACTGGACATGTTTTTACTGCAGGCAAACCATTTTTTAAGAGGGCTTGATATTGTTAAATACAATAGTTCGTATTATAAAGATCCCAATGCTGAATGCATTTACTCTAGATGCTTTCAGGTTGAAATTGTAGTTTAGATGTTTCTTAAGGACAAGCCTAGGGTTCAAGTCCTACCAGCAGCTTTGAGGAAAACTACTTGTAATAGCATTGCAACTTGGCTAATCACACTTTCTCACATGTTTTTCCACAAATAAGGGACGTGATATCACCATATATGGAAAAATTCATTTGGCCCTTCTTATACATTGCCAAATTTATTTCTATAAATGTTAACAAAAATTATGATATGTCATATTAACAGCGATAGATTAAACAAATATCTTTTGTACTTGGAAAAAGTAGAACTGTATGGCATTTGGTTCAAATTAAAAGACAAGCATTTCCTGTTACAAAAAAATAAGGTAAC
This sequence comes from Bufo bufo, assembly GCF_905171765.1. Taxonomy (NCBI): domain Eukaryota; kingdom Metazoa; phylum Chordata; class Amphibia; order Anura; family Bufonidae; genus Bufo; species Bufo bufo. The sequence goes on from NC_053393.1 coordinate 200,079,836, forward strand.
ATTCTGAGAAACCCATGGGACTTAACTCAACATGTTTCTGTCAAAATGTTAAAAAGATCTGCTATCTGGAAGAAGGACAAGGTGAAATCAGAACACATAGTTGAACACGATTAAGAAGTGGAACAAAAATGGTAGCCCCTAAGCTTGTAATGATAGGTAAAAAGCTTATTTCTCATGCCAGTTATCTTCCAATGGAAAAATGAATTGTGATGGGGTTAGGTTGGCTGAGGAACTATGCACTTATAGCCCAGCTGACTCCTAGTTTGTCTAGAAATACTATATTTCTTACTAACATATAGAATCAGCCTTCATAACGCTCACTTTTTATGTAACAAGTTTGTTGCTGTTTTTTTGCTACAGTAATGAATATGACTGAGTGCGCTTGAAATATACAGCAGATTCTTGAAGCAATATTGCTATGTGTTCTAAGAGGTGAATTCTGCTCATACACAGTTGCTGATGATCACTTGTATCCTTAACGCTGCATACTGTGCCTGATGGTTTTATTCATTTGTTCCAAAATATGTGGCTAATGCAGATTTGTAAACATTACTACGTTTCTCATCCCTACTTCAGGGAATCTATAGTTATCTTAGTGAACTAACCCTAACTTCTATTATTATGTTATTTTAGGCACTTTTTGGTATGAGAAGGTGCCTGAGAAGTAAGTTTTAGTTAGCTAGTTTTCCTGTGAAAAAACCGCATGGTCTGAACAGTGGTTTCCAATGTTAAAAACAGAACAAAAAAATGCAAATCAAACATGCCAAATATATCCTCATAGCTGCTCTTCTGAGTGAAATAACACAATAAACATATAGGCACACCAGGAATAGACTAAATCCTAATACAGATACATGAGTTCTTTTTTCAGGTTCAAGCCATTCGGAAGTCTCGTTTTTAATCGAAGAATCCAAAAGGCTTCCCTTTGTATTAATCGCCTTTGGAAATTGCCCCCTCGAATAGAGGGAAAAACTCGCTCAATTCCAAAGGCAGAAAAAGTTCGTAAGCTCCTGTCATGCATCGAAATAAAATGCCTAGCTGCATTCGAAATATTGACATACAAAGAGTTAGTAACATAATTCAAATGTTCCAGGATTCCGTTTTTCACCCTTCTTATAGTACTTCCCACATAAAGTAGGTCACACTGTGTACATCTGATAACATAAATGACCCCAGTGGTATTACAATTTATATAAGACTTAATGGAGAAGGTTGAAATATGTTCTGAGTCCTGGAACATTTTAGTGGGCACAACATAGCCGCAAGTTTTGCAGGGATGACTGCCGCACCGTGTGAACCAGGTGTATTTAAGCCAGGTACTTGCCTGGGTTCTTTTTGGAGCAGATGTGAAAAGTGAAGGGGACAATGATGAAGCCAGCGTGGGAGACCGTCTAGCTGCCACTCTATAGCCATCCTGTAGTGAACCATGTAAAATATTGTCTTCATGTAAAATCGATATGCATTCCGATACTACCTGTTTCACCTGCTGAAATTGGTTGCTATAAGTAAGAACCAAAGTAGGCAGGTTATTGTGATCTTTCCCACCTGCTGTATTCCCATCGTCCCTAACCTTATCACTTCTCCCAAAGAGTAATGTCTTGCAACTTTTCATCTGTGCTATTTTTTCAGCTCTTTTGATCATCCAAATAGGATAGCCCCTTACCAACATACGTGACGTGATGAGTCGGCATTTTAATGTGAAGGCCGCGTCATCACTACAATATCTTCTAGCACGCAACATCTCGCCTACCGGTATGGACTTGATAGTATGCATAGCATGATGGCTGTTAGCTCTAAAAATCGCTTTGCCAGAGACTGGTTTGCGATAAGTAGTTGAGTGTATATTCGAACAGGGGATACCCGTGAGAGTTAAATCGTGAAAATTAATCATAGAGCTATCCTGTGAATGAGTGAATCTCAAATTGTAAGGATTATCATTAAGGTAGGGCATAAAATCAGGTGTGGCAGGCACATCGCCGCTCCATATAATGAGCAGATCATCGATGTACCTGCCATACCAATCCAATGCCGCTGAAAAAGGGTTGTCAGTGATATATATATACCTTTCTTCCCAGTACAACATGGTTAAATTCGCTAGGGAAGGGGAAAATTTAGCCCCCATCGAAACTCCCCGTATTTGCAAAAAGAACAGACCGTCAAAAGAAAAATAATTATGAGTCAGTAAAAATTCAGTGACTTCTATAACATAATCTATGAAATACAACTTATGATGGCTGTACTTATGCAAACGAAATTCCAGTGCGAATAAAGCCACGTCGCGGGAGATGGAAGGGTAGAGCGAAGAAACATCACTAGTGAGCCAGGTGAAACTGGAAGACCACTCTTTCTGATAGAAACTTCTTAAAATGTCTCCAGTGTCTTTAATATAACCTGTTGCTCGTTTTACAAGGGGCTGTAAAATCGCGTCTAACCACTCTCCTAATTTTTCAGTCAGAGAGCCTATGCCAGAGACAATGGGGCGCAGTGGGGGTGGATTTAACTCTTTGTGAATTTTGGGTAAAGCATGTATGATGGGTGTAATGGGTGACTCCACTTGTAGGTACAAAAATAGTTTATGGCTAAAATAGCCTAAATCTTTGCCCTTATCCAAAAGAGCAAAATATTGTGCCTGAAAATCAGCAATTGGATCATTTTTCAATTGTTTGTAGGTGGAGGTATCCAGAACAATATCCATCATTTGTTGCTTATAAACCATTTTATTCAATACCACCACTGCACCCCCCTTGTCTGCCATTTTTGCAATAATATTCTCTTTATCTCTTAGTTCAAGAAGGGTTTTTAATCAAAGAATCCAAAAGGCTTCCCTTTGTATTAATCACCTTTGGAAATTGCCCCCTCGAATAGAGGGAAAAACTCGCTCAATTCCAAAGGCAGAAAAAGTTCGTAAACTCTTGTCATGCATCGAAATAAAATGCCTACCTTGACATACGAAGAGTTAGTAACATAATTCAAATGTTCCAGGATTCTGTTTTTCAACCTTCTTATAGTACTTCCCACATAAAGGAGGTCACACTGTGTACATCTGATAACATAAATGACCCCAGTGGTATTACAATTTATATTCGAAACGCGTAGATGTTCATTTGGAACACTGAAGTGATGCTGTCACTGTATGGATCTCTACAACACCGAATAAAGTAACCCACAATATTTTCAACTTCGATGCTGGATTCATAGTTTTATTTCCATAATTTCACGGTCTTACCAAGGTCTCCGTGCATCAGGGAAGTCGACTCAAGGGATAGAGGCAGCAGGTGAGCTGGATATTGTCCACAACATGAATTCTGCCTGTCCTGCCTGTTTTTGCTGACTACATTTTTGCCTTATCAGTCAGTGTTTCGCGCTGGTGTCTGTTGACAGCAGCCACTGAACTGAGAATACCCCAGGAGGTAGCGGCCTGTTTGTTCCCCCACAGCAGAGTTCAGATTCCTGTATAGAAGTTAAAGAGTGAAATTCGTTCATGCTTCATTTAATGGTATAAGCTGAATTGCGTTATGGATTCCGTTAACGCATAACGCAAAACGGGACGGATCTGTTTTGCAGCCCATAGACTTCTATTATAACGGAATGAATAACGGAATGCCTCTAAAGGCATTCCGTTATGCATTCCGTCATAGAATTGCGTTATGCTCCGTGGTAACGGAATCCATAATGCAATTCACCTTTTACCAGTAAACTAAGTATCAATTTTATTTCATAAGCGGAAATTCACTCATATATAGGCAAGATCTCTGAATCCATATGAGGTACAGGGTTGTTTCTAGATTTGTTCGAAACAGATTGTCATGTCATACATGGTCTGATACATTTTTTACATTAATCATTGGATAAGCCCTTTAATGTTATTGCATTTTAAGAATTCACATAAGTCTTTTTTAAACTGTCCACAACAGGTTTATAGTTCTTACAGTAAAGAAGCCTTGACGCTTCTGGAGGCTGAACTTTTTCTTCTTCAGTCAGAGGCGGTGCCCCCTTGTCTTTTGAGGTGATTTTAATGGAACAGCTTTTCCCTATATTTATGGCCCATTTATATATTTGTATAGGATAATCATGTCCTCCTTACACACCTCTTTTCAAGACTAAATAAATGTAATTCTTTCCTTATAACTAAAATGTGTATTACACCTGCCGATTTTTTGGCAAATGTCGCTAATGGGCGTTTATAGTAATGCTCGTTAGCGATCATCTAGCACTCTAATACCACAGCCAATTGCCCAAGCAAATGCTCATTCATCAGGCAATCCAAATCTTTTGACAGGATAAAAAATTATATTTTGCAGGCAGCAGATTGTGGTGTCTAATAACGATCTGCCACCGGCAAACCGCTATAAGCATGGGGACGAGCAATGGCATAGCGATCGCTTGTCTCCATGCTGCAGAGGAGATGGCTGAATGTAGTAGCAGCCGTCTCCTCCACTAGCAAGCAGGTGATTTCCAGGGAGGAATGCTTCCTTCCCAACAATCGGGCTGTCTAATACACCATTTAGACTCTCGATGCCCCTTATCATTTTATTCTCTCTTTTTTGTAATTTTCCAGATCCAGGACATTCTTTCTATGGACTGGTGGCCAAAAATGAACTGCATATCCCAGATGATGCTGCACCAAATCTTTTTAAATTTTAAAACCCACAGGGACTCTTTCTAGCCACAGTAGTGATGGAAAAGTTGTTTCAAGGGGACTAACACCTGGACTGTGGCATGCCGGAGGGGGATCCATGGCAAAACTCCCATGGAAAATTACATAGTTGACGCAGAGTTGGATTTTAATCCATAAAGGGCATAAATCACCTAACAATCCCCAAATTTTTTGAACAACAAGGTTTAAAACATCCAGTGTGTGTATACAATCAGGTATAATGTTGTATCGATCAGGTAGTGTAAGGGTTACGCCCGCTTCACAGACATTGACAGACCAAACTCCCCTTTTAATGCACTGCAAACAACCGCAAACAGTCCATTTGCCCAACCGCAAACTTCCCATTTGCACAAGGTTGGATACCAAGCTAGCCATGTCCCGTTGATGTCATTGAAGGTTTCTTCCTCCACCCAGCCACGTACAACACCAAGGGTCCCCGAAAGGTGAATTGAATAGATTTTTCGAACGGGGAGATGGTTAAAAAAACGCTGGCTCCCTCCCCTATGTTTGAATCCATGCCACGGTCACTGCGTCTGCGTCGTGCAATTTACTGTCACACCCGTGAGTGGTATTTTCTGTAGTACTATTCTCATCAGTTTAATCCCTGTATGGTCCCCAATCTGGGATCCATTTATTAAATTGATTTTTCGAACGAAGAGATGGTTAAAAAAAACGCTGGCTCGCTCCCCTTTGTTTGAATCCACGCCACGGTCACTGTGTCTGCGCCGTGCAATTTACTCTCATACCCAGGAGTGGTATTTTCTGTAGTACTATTCTCATCAGTTTAATCCCTGTAGGGTCCCATATCAGGGATTGCCTTTTGTGAAAAAAAATTTAGGCCGGGTACCTTCGACTGCCTTCACAGTGACAGACCAAACTCTGATACACCAAACTGAATTGATTTTAGGAACCGGGAGATGGAAAAAGCAGCTTGGTGGGTCCTCTTACTCCCATGTTGGGGCACTGTGCGTGCACGGAGCAATGTGCTGTGACACCCCATATGAGTGGTGTCTTAACTAGTACTGCGTCTGCGCCGTGCAATTTACTGTCACACCCAATATGAGTGGTATTTTCTGTAGTTCTCTCTTCTCATCAGTTTAATCCCTGTTACATCCCCAATCTGGGATCCATTTATTAAATAGATTTTTTGAACGGGGAGATGGTTAAAAAAACGCTGGATCCCTCCCCTTTGTTTGAATCCACCCCACGGTCAATGCGTCTGCGCCGTGCAATTTACTCTCACACCCGATATGAGTGGTATTTTCTGTAGTTCTCTCTTCTCATCAGTTTAATCCCTGTTACGTCCCATATCAGGGATTGCCTTTTGTGAAAAAAATTTAGGCCGGGTACCTTCGACTGCCTTCACAGTGACAGACCAAACTCTGATACACCAAACTGAATTGATTTTAGGAACCGGGAGATGGAAAAAGCAGCTTGGTGGGTCCTCTTACTCCCAAGTTGGGGCACTGCGCGTGCACGGAGCAATGTGCTGTGACACCCTATATGAGTGGTGTCTTAACTAGTACTATTCCTATCAGTTTAATCCCTGTTACGTCCCCTATCTGGGGACGTGTGTCGAATTGATTAACCATTGTCGAATTAACGAACCATTACGACATCCTGCAATAATTTAGTTCTGAGGTTTGTACTTGCTTTGTATTGGAATTGATGTGGATTTTTTAAATTGTCTGCATTATTTCTAATAAACTATTAAGAGACTTTATTATGATTTTTTTAATTTTATGTATTAAAAACACACCCATACAACTTAAAAAAAAAAAAAAATCATGTTTTTTCTATGAAAAATTTGCCAGCCGATCGCTTTTGGTCTGATCATAATGAAGCAACGGCCTTATCATCTGGGGTGTGGCAACATTGCCAACACACTCATAGAGGTGATGATCGCTTCATTGTGATACGCAAGCACCTTCACCACAACAAGGTAACGATCACGAAGGGGAATTGACACTTGTATGTGCCTTTTTTTTTTTGCAGCCACAGTGCAGCACCAGAGGCCAGAAAAATTAGGCATGTACACATGCCTGAAAAATAATGTTACTGTTGCAGCCGCTGTTGTAGCAGCGGCCGGAAAAATTTATGTTTTCAAGGCAGAAAGGTGACTAAAACATTGCAGCTTGAACCCTAGTTGGTGGCGGAGAATTAACGAAAGTCATCCAGTATGCAGACATTAAATACAGCAGCGTGGGGACCATTTTGAGGCCAAGGCATGTCATCAGGCCTTTTGTTAGTCAAACGTATCCCCCACTGTCAGTCCCTTCGGGATCCATGCCTCATTCATCTTAACCACTTGCCGCAACTGTAACGCCGAAAGGCGTCATCGCGGCGGCTCCCCCAGGCTACGAAACGCCGATTGGCGTCATCTCGCGTGAGCCGAGATTTCCTGTGAACGCGCGCACACAGGCGCGCGCGCTCACAGGAACGGAAGGTAAGAGAGTGGATCTCCAGCCTGCCAGCGGCGATCGTTCGCTGGCAGGCTGGAGATGTGTTTTTTTTAACCCCTGAAAGGTATATCAGACGCTGTTTTGATAAAAGCGTCTAATATACCTGCTACCTGGTCCTCTGGTGGTCCCCTTTGTTTGGATCGACCACCAGAGGACACAGGTAGCTCAGTAATATGTTGCACCAAGCACCACTACACTACACCCACCCTGTCACTTATTAACCCCTTATTCACCCTTGATCACCCCTGATCACCCCATATAGACTCCCTGATCACCCCCCTGTCATTGATTACCCCCCTGTCATTGATTAACCCCCTGTAAAGCTCTATTCAGACGTCCGCATGATTTTTACGGATCCACTGATAGATGGATCGGATCCGCAAAACGCATACGGACGTCTGAATGGAGCCTTACAGGGGCGTGATCAATGACTGTGGTGATCACCCCATATAGACTCCCTGATCACCCCCCTGTCATTGATTACCCCCCTGTAAAGCTCCATTCAGATGTCCGCATGATTTTTACGGATCCACTGATAGATGGATCGGATCCGCAAAACGCATACAGACGTCTGAATGGAGCCTTACAGGGGCGTGATCAATGACTGTGGTGATCACCCCATATAGACTCCCTGATCACCCCCCTGTCATTGATTACCCCCCTGTAAAGCTACATTCAGATGTCCGCATGATTTTTACGGATCCACTATTAGATGGATCGGATCCGCAAAACGCATACGGACGTCTGAATGGAGCCTTACAGGGGCGTGATCAATGACTGTGGTGATCACCCCATATAGACTCCCTGATCACCCCCCCTGTCATTGATTACCCCCCTGTCATTGATCACCCCCCTGTAAAGCTCCATTCAGACGTCCGCATGATTTTTACGGATCCACTGATAGATGGATCGGATCCGCAAAACACATACAGGCGTCTCTGGAGCCTTCCAGGGGGGGTGATCACCCCATATAGACTCCCTGATCACCCCCCTGTCATTGATTACCCCCCTGTCATTGATCACCCCCCTGTAAAGCTCCATTCAGACGTCGGCATGATTTTTACGGATCCACTGATAGATGGATCGGATCCGCAAAACGCATATGGACGTCTGAATGGAGCCTTACAGGGGCGTGATCAATGACTGTGGTGATCACCCCATATAGACTCCCTGATCACCCCCCTGTCATTGATTACCCCCTTGTCATTGATCACCCCCCTGTAAAGCTCCATTCAGATGTCCGCATGATTTTTACGGATCTACTGATAGATGGATCGGATCCGCAAAATGCATACGGACGTCTGAATGGAGCCTTACAGGGGCGTGATCAATGACTGTGGTGATCACCCCATATAGACTCCCTGATCACCCCCCCTGTCATTGATTACCCCCCTGTCATTGATCACCCCCCTGTAAAGCTCCATTCAGACGTCCGCATGATTTTTACGGATCCACTGATAGATGGATCGGATCCGCAAAACACATACAGGCGTCTCTGGAGCCTTCCAGGGGGGGTGATCACCCCATATAGACTCCCTGATCACCCCCCTGTCATTGATCACCCCCCCTGTCATTGATCACCCCCCTGTCATTGATCACCCCCCCTGTCATTGATCACCCCCCCTGTCATTGATCAGGCTGCATTCAGATGTCCGTATGATTTTTACGGATCCACGGATACATGGATCGGATCCGCAAAACACATACGGACATCTGAATGGAGCCTTATAGGGGGGTGATCAATGACAGGGGGGTGATCACCCCATATAGACTCCCTGATCACCCCCCTGTCATTGATCACCCCCCTGTCATTGATCACCCCCCTGTAAGGCTCCATTCAGACATTTTTTTGGCCCAAGTTAGCGGAAATTATTTTTTTTTTCTTACAAAGTCTCATATTCCACTAACTTGTGTCAAAAAATAAAATCTCACATGAACTCACCATACCCCTCACGGAATCCAAATGCGTAAAATTTTTTAGAGATTTATATTCCAGACTTCTTCTCACGCTTTAGGGCCCCTAGAATGCCAGGGCAGTATAACTACCCCACAAGTGACCCCATTTTGGAAAGAAGACACCCCAAGGTATTCCGTGAGGGGCATGGCGAGTTCCTAGAATTTTATATTTTTTGTCACAAGTTAGCGGAAAATGATGATTTTTTTATTTTTTATTTTTCCTTACAAAGTCTCATATTCCACTAACTTGTGACAAAAAATAAAAACTTCCATGAACTCACTATGCCCATCACGAAATACCTGGGGGTGTCTTCTTTCCAAAAATGCGGTCACTTGTGGGGTAGTTATGGTGCCCTGGCATTCTAGGGGCCCAAATGTGTGGTAAGAAGTTTGAAATCAAAATGTGTAAAAAATGACCAGTGAAATCCGAAAGGTGCTCTTTGGAATATGGGCCCCTTTGCCCACCTAGGCTGCAAGAAAGTGTCTTACATCTGGTATCTCCGTACTCAGGAGAAGTTGGGGAATGTGTTTTGGGGTGTCATTTTACATATACCCATGCTGGGTGAGAGAAATATCTTGGCAAAAGACAACTTTTCCCATTTTTTTATACAAAGTTGGCATTTGACCAAGATATTTATCTCACCCAGCATGGGTATATGTAAAATGACACCCCAAAACACATTCCCCAACTTCTCCTGAGTACGGCGATACCACATGTATGGCACTTTTTTGCAGCCTAGGTGGGCAAAGGGGCCCATATTCCAAAGAGCACCTTTCGGATTTCACTGGTCATTTTTTACAGAATTTGATTTCAAACTCCTTACCACACATTAGGGCCCCTAGAATGCCAGGGCAGTATAACTACCCCACAAGTGACCCCATTTTGGAAAGAAGACACCCCAAGGTATTCACTGATGGGCATAGTGAGTTCAAGGAAGTTTTTATTTTTTGTCACAAGTTGGTGGAATATGAGACTTTGTAAGAAAAAAATAAAAAATAAAAAAATCATCATTTTCCACTAACTTGTGACAAAAAATAAAAAATTCTAGGAACTCGCTATGCCCCTCACGGAATACCTTGGGGTGTCTTCTTTCCAAAATGGGGTCACTTGTGGGGTAGTTATACTGCCCTGGCATTCTAGGGGCCCAAATGTGTGGTAAGGAGTTTGAAATCAAATTCTGTAAAAAATGACCAGTGAAATCCGAAAGGTGCTCTTTGGAATATGGGCCCCTTTGCCCACCTAGGCTGCAAAAAAGTGTCACACATCTGGTATCTCTGTATTCAGGAGAAGTTGGGGAATGTGTTTTGGGGTGTCATTTTACATATACCCATGCTGGGTGAGAGAAATATCTTGGCAAAAGACAACTTTTCCCATTTTTTTATACAAAGTTGGCATTTGACCAAGATATTTATCTCACCCAGCATGGGTATATGTAAAATGACACCCCAAAACACATTCCCCAACTTCTCCTGAATACGGAGATACCAGATGTGTGACACTTTTTTGCAGCCTAGGTGGGCAAAGGGGCCCATATTCCAAAGAGCACCTTTCGGATTTCACAGGTCATTTTTTACAGAATTTGATTTCAAACTCCTTACCACACATTTGGGCCCCTAGAATGCCAGGGCAGTATAACTACCCCACAAGTGACCCCATTTTGGAAAGAAGACACCCCAAGGTATTCGCTGATGGGCATAGTGAGTTCATAGAAGTTTTTATTTTTTGTCACAAGTTAGTGGAATATGAGACTTTGTAAGAAAAAAAATAAATAATAAAAATCATCATTTTCCGCTAACTTGTGACAAAAAATAAAAAGTTCTATGAACTCACTATGCCCATCAGCGAATACCTTAGGGTGTGTACTTTCCAAAATGGGGTCATTTGTGGGGTGTTTGTACTGTCTGGCCATTGTAGAACCTCAGGAAACATGACAGGTGCTCAGAAAGTCAGAGCTGCTTCAAAAAGTGGAAATTCACATTTTTGTACCATAGTTTGTAAACGCTATAACTTTTACCCAAACCATTTTTTTTTTACCCAAACATTTTTTTTTTATCAAAGACATGTAGAACAATAAATTTAGAGAAAAATTTATATATGGATGTCGTTTTTTTTTGCAAAATTTTGCAACTGAAAGTGAAAAATGTCATTTTTTTGCAAAAAAATCGTTAAATTTCGATTAATAACAAAAAAAGTAAAAATGTCAGCAGCAATGAAATACCACCAAATGAAAGCTCTATTAGTGAGAAGAAAAGGAGGTAAAATTCATTTGGGTGATAAGTTGCATGACCGAGCAATAAACCGCTAAAATTGTGGAGTGCCGATTTGTAAAAAAGGGCCTGGTCTTTAGGGGGGTATAAACCTGTGGTCCTTAAGTGGTTAATGAAGGTGAGGTAATCAACACTTTTTTGACCGAGGCGACTTCTTTTGTCAGTGACAATGAATCCTGCTGTACTGAAGGTCCTTTCTGACAGGACACTTGAAGCGGGGCAGGCCAGAAGTTCTATCGCAAACTGGGATAGCTCTGGCCACAGGTCAAGCCTGCACACCCAGTAGTCAAGGGGTTCATCGCTCCTCAGAGTGTCGATATCTGCAGTTAAGGCGAGGTAGTCTGCTACCTGTCGGTTGAGCCGTTCTCTAAGGCTGGATCCCGAAGGGCTGTGGCTATGTGTAGGACTGAAAAAGCTCTGCATGTCCTCCATCAACAACACATCTGTAAAGCGTCCTGTCCTTGCCGCCGTGGTCGTGGTAGGAGGAGGATTACTTTCACCTCTTCCCTTGTTAGATTCCCGTTGTGCTGTGACATCCCCCTTATAAGCTGTGTAAAGCATATTTTTTTGTTTTGTTTTGAACTGCTGCATCCTTTCTGACTTTTGGTAATTTGGTAACATTTCTGCCACTTTCTGCTTATACCGGGGGTCTATAAGCGTGGCCACCCAGTACAGGTCGTTCTCCTTCATCCTTTTTATACGAGGGTCCCTCAACAGACATGACAGCATGAAAGACCCCATTTGCACAAGGTTGGATGCCGAGCTACTCATTTCCCGTTCCTCGTCCTCACTTATGTCATTGACGGTTTGTTCTTCACCCCAGTCATGTACAACACCACGGGTCCCAGATAGGTGACAACAATGAGCACCCTGGGATGCCTGCTGTGGTTGTTCTTCCTCCTCCTCAAAGCCACATTCCTCCTCTGACTCCTCTTCCTCATACGTCTCTTGCAGCGTTGCCGCAGGTCCGGCAAGCTATGATGACAAGGCTGTTTCTGGTGGTGATGGTGACCACAACTCTTCCTCTTCCTCTTCACGCTCATCTACAGCCTGATCCAGCACTTTTCGCAGGGCACGCTCCAGGAAGAAAACAAATGGAATGATGTCGCTGATGGTGCCTTCGGTGCGACTGACTAGGTTTGTCACCTCCTCGAAAGGATGCATGAGCCTACAGGCATTGCGCATGAGCGTCCAGTAACGTGGCAAAAAAATTCCCAGCTCCGCAGAGGCTGTCCTAGCACCCCGGTCATACAAATACTCGTTGACGGCTTTTTCTTGTTGGAGCAGGCGGTCGAACATTAGGAGTGTTGAATTCCAATGTGTCGGGCTGTCGCAAATCAAGCGCCTCACTGGCATGTTTTTTCGGCGCTGAATGTCTAAAAAGTGCGCCATGGCCGTGTAGGAACGCCTGAAATGGCCACACACCTTCCTGGCCTGCTTGAGGACGTCCTGTAAGCCTAGGTACTTAGACACAAAACGTTGTACGATGAGATTGAACACATGTGCCATGCACGGCACATGTGACAACTTGCCCAAATTCAATGCCGCCAACAAATTGCTTCCATTGTCACACACCACTTTGCCGATCTCCAGTTGGTGCGGGGTCAGCCACTGATCCACCTGTGCGTTCAGGGCAGACAGGAGTGCTGGTCCGGTGTGGCTCTCTGCTTTCAGGCAAGTCAACCCCAAGACAGCGTGACACTGTCGTATCCGGGATGTGGAATAGCCCCTGGAGAGCTGGTGGGATTCCGTTGATGTGCAGCCAGATGCCGCAGCAGAAGAGGACTCAGCCGAGGAGGTTATCGAAGAGGATGGAGTAGGATGAGTAGAGGAGGTGGCAGTAGGCCTGCCTGCAAGTCGTGGCGGTCACCAACTCCGCTGCAGAGCCACGCATTCCATGCTTGGCAGCCGTCAGCAGGTTGACCCAATGCGCAGTGTAGGTGATATACCTGCCCTGACCGTGCTTTGCAGACCAGGTATCAGTGGTCAGATGGACCCTTGCCCCAACACTGTATGCCAGAGATGCCATGACTTCCTTTTCAATCACTGAGTAGAGGTTTGGGATTGCCTTTTTTTTAAAAAAATTCATCCGGGTACCTTCCACTGTGGTGTCCCAATAGCGACAAATTTTTTGAAGGCCTCAGACTCCACCAGCTGGTATGGTAAAAGCTGGCGTGCTAAGAGTTCCGTCAAGCCAGCTGTCAGACGCCGGGCAAGGGGGTGACTCTGTGACATTGGCTTCCTACGCTCAAACATTTCCTTTACAGACACCTGACTGTGGGCAGATGAGATGGAATTGCTGAAGGTGAGAGCCGGAGTGGCGGGTGGTTGAGAGGGGGCAAGGAGGACAGCAGTGGTTGACGTGGCTGAAGATGCTGGACCAGGAGGAGGATGGTGGCTTTGAGCTTGTGTGCTGCTTCTACTCGTCATCATGTGTTGATTCCATAGGCGTTTGTGATGTGCGATCATGTGCCTTCGCAAAGCAGTTGTACCTAGGTGGGTGTTGGATTTCCCACGACTCAGTTTCTTTTGGCACAGGTTGCAAATGGAATCGTTGTTGTCAGAGGCAGACACAAAAAAAAATGCCACACTGCTGAGCTTTGCAATGACAGCATTCTGGTGGTGGCAACAGCATGAGTTGATTTTCGTGCTGTCTGGCTGACCCCGGGTGCCGATACATGCTGTCTGACTGTGCCACTACCTCCTTGCGATGACCTCCCCCTTCTTCCAACTCGTCTCCTCCTTCTCTCTGTCTCAACAGCATCATCACACTGTACGTCCATGTGTGTAATGCTGCCTGACTGAGACATATCCCTGTTATCTCCATCCTCTGGCAATAATGGTTGTGCATCACTAATTTCATCCAACTGATGTGTAAATAACTCCTCTGAGGTATCAAGTGAAGCGGCTGTGGTGGTAGTGGTGGTGGTGGCGGCGGGGGAGAGAGTGGTAACTTGAGAGCAGGTGACCAAAGCTGAGCTAGAGGAGGATGGTGCGTCAAGGTTCTTAGCGGAAGATGTTGAAGATTGGGTGTCCTGTGTAAGCCAGTCAACTATTTTATCCGAATTTTTAGGGTTCAGGGTATGTGGCCTCTGAACACTGGACATTATTCCAGGGACGGAAATCACCACGACCACGACCCATCTTGTTATGTCACAAAATAGCAATAATGCACACAGTGATGTCACTAGTAGGAGAATATACGCAAATAGGTCATTGCATAGGAATGACACACATAGAAAGGTCATCATGTATCCTTTCTCTATGTTGAGAAGGGGTAATACAGGGTGACCCACAAAAAAGTAGACAGTTTCCAGCAATAGTATGACAAAATGAATGAGCAAGTGGATTGTTTTTTTAATAACCCACATGCCACACGATGCAGAAAGTGGTCCCCATTCATATCTATGCATTTTTGGGCACGTCGGATTATGTCGGCTGATGCTACTTGTAATGTTGCGGATAGTGTTTGTGATATTTTCCTTCAGTTCATCCAAGGATGTGGATTGTTAGCGGACATTTTCTGTTTTAAATTTCCCAACAGTTAAAAATTGCATGAGGACAAGTCTGAGGAACGTGGTGGCCATAACCCCTTGCTCACAGTTTGCTCCTACATCAACAGTTCATCAATCCGTGCCAGTGAGGTGTGGCATGTTGTCCCATCTTGTTGGAAAGAGCAGGACATTTTTGTTTCTGCAGCAAGCACCACGACCACGACGGCCCCTGCGGGGTGGCCTGCCTCTGTCTGTCATTTTTTATTAGGTAAGTGTTACTATGCGTGCAAGGTACTGTGCCACCCTATATAAGTGGTGGGCAGTGGGCACAATACAGTCTGTGTGGGCCTGACACACATGGGCTTGCAAATGTGATTATATCACAGAAAAATATTAAATATAATTTTTTTTATCTGAAAGTTATTTGAGTGAGTGACACCCTGTAACGGTATAAGTGGAGGCCTAGCCAGTGGCCACAATACAGTCTGTGTGGGC
This sequence comes from Bufo bufo, assembly GCF_905171765.1. Lineage (NCBI taxonomy): Eukaryota > Metazoa > Chordata > Amphibia > Anura > Bufonidae > Bufo > Bufo bufo. The sequence goes on from NC_053393.1 coordinate 200,095,168, forward strand.
CTGACACACACGGGCTTGCAAATGTGATTATATCACAGAAAAAGATTAAATAGGATTTTTTTTATCTGCGAGGTATTTTCTCTCACACCCTGTATGAATGGTGTGCACACAGTACTGTCTGTGACTGAGCCTGCAGCCTCTCACACACGGGCAGGCAACTGCAATATATACAGTACAGACCAAAAGTTTGGACACACCTTCTCATTCAAAGAGTTTTCTTTATTTTCATGACTATGAAAATTGTAGATTCACACTGAAGGCATCAAAACTATGAATTAACACATGTGGAATTATATACATAACAAACAAGTGTGAAACAACTGAAAATATGTCATATTCTAGGTTCTTCAAAGTAGCCACCTTTTGCTTTGATTACGGCTTTGCACACTCTTGGCATTCTCTTGATGAGCTTCAAGAGGTAGTCCCCTGAAATGGTTTTCACTTCACAGGTGTGTCCTGTCAGGTTTAATAAGTGGGATTTCTTGCCTTATAAATGGGGTTGGGACCATCAGTTGCGTTGAGGAGAAGTCAGGTGGATACACAGCTGATAGTCCTACTGAATAGACTGTTAGAATTTGTATTATGGCAAGAAAAAAGCAGCTAAGTAAAGAAAAACGAGTGGCCATCATTACTTTAAGAAATAAAGGTCAGTCAGTCAGCCGAAAAATTGGGAAAACTTTGAAAGTAAGGGCTATTTGACCATGAAGGAGAGTGATGGGGGGCTGCGCCAGATGACCTGGCCTCCACAGTCACCGGACCTGAACCCAATCGAGATGGTTTGGGGTGAGCTGGACCGCAGAGTGAAGGCAAAAGGGCCAACAAGTGCTAAGCATCTCTGGGAACTCCTTCAAGACTGTTGGAAGACCATTTCAGGGGACTACCTCTTGAAGTTCATCAAGAGAATGCCAAGAGTGTGCAAAGCAGTAATCAAAGCAAAAGGTGGCTACTTTGAAGATCCTAGAATATGACATATGTTTAGTTGTTTCACACTTGTTTGTTATGTATATAATTCCACATGTGTTAATTCATAGTTTTGATGCCTTCATAGTCATGAAAATAAAGAAAACTCTTTGAATGAGAAGGTGTGTCCAAACTTTTGGTCTGTGCTGTATATATATAAAATAAAATAAAAAAAGCAGACTGATGTACCAGCCCTGAAAAGGGCTTTTTGGGGTGCTGTCAGGATGCTGTCCTTACAGCAGATGAGTCTGTGGACACAGAACACTGCCCTAGCTAACGCTTTCTCCATTGAATCAGCAGCAGCACTGTCCCTCCTCTCACTGAGAATGCAGCTTCCGAATGGATGCTGTCCAGGAGGTGGGAGAGTCTGGGAGGGAGGGTCTGCTGCTGATTGGCTGGAATGTGTCTGCTGACTGTGAGGTACAGGGTCAAAGTTTACTCAATGATGATGTATAGGGGGCGGACCGAACATCGCATATGTTCGCCCGCCGCGGTGAACGCGAACAAGCTATGTTCGCCGGGAAATATTCGCCGGCGAACTATTCGGGACATCTCTAGTTATTAGTATAAAGATACACAACTTTACCTTGATGTTGATGCCCAAACATGATAAGAGTTTAGTTTATGGACAACTTCTATGGACTGCACCATACTTTATAGCTTGATGTAATCTGCAAAAGTAGAAATAAGGCTATTAAAGGGGTTGTCCCACGAAAAATATTCTACAGTTTCCAAACCAGCACCTGCATCTGAATACTTTTGTAATTGCATTTAATTAAATATTTAGCATGGCCACTGAGTTATTGAATAAAATGTATCTGTATACCGCCACCTACAGTTTGTTTTTTTATTTCTTTGACCTGCTCACTGAGATGGCCACGCATGCTCAGTTTCATCCTTCAACTGCCTTCTGAGTTTTAATAGGGAGAGCTGAGACACCCCCCCTGAGCTGCAGCAGAAAAGACACTCCCCTTAAGCTATCAGCTTGATATAAATAGTTCTAACTTTGTTAGAAATAGATTGTCATGTACTGTATGATGTCTGATTTTCATTTTTTACATTAGTCATGGGATAACCCCCTTAATCCAATCCTCTATAACATTAAATATAAATATTTTTCATCAGACTCCCAATCAGACCTTCGATCACACCCTCAATATTAATTAAACATCATCAGACACCCAATCCAACCTCATCTCAGACCCTCGATATAAATAAAAAACCCAAACAGACCTCAGATCAAACCCCCAATGTTAATAAGACTCTCAATTGAACCTCAGATCAGTCCTCCACATTAATAAGCTACTTGAGTTAACCCCGAGCTACTTGAGAAACCTTGGTGCGGTGCTCGGGCTCAGACATATCCTCCACAGTAGGATATGTTGACTAATCTCTCAATTTTAACATCAGTATGAGGGTTTAGTAAGAACGCAGAGTGCACCTGTCTTTGCAAAGGATATTACGAGTGATGAGCGGCAGGGGTCATATTCGAATTCACCATATTTCGTGAATATTTTGTAGAATATTCGTCGAATATTCGCAAATTCGAATATTCGTTATATTCTACGATTTTTTCACTCGAAAAATCGGCAAGGTAATGATCGTGTAATATGCGAATTTTCGTTTAGTAATGCGAATTTTATTGCAAAATTTTCAACTTACAACTATTAGACAAAGAAGATTATAGCACTATATTAGCTAAATTGCTCTATATTCGTTTTTTTTCCCGAATATTCGCTATATTGCTATAACTTCGTTTTTTCAAATATTCGTAATATTCTAAAACAAGAATATATAGCAATATAGCGAATATTCGAAAAATATAGTGCTATAATCTTCTTTGTCTATTAGTTGTAAGTTGAAAAATTCGCAATAAAAATTAGCATTACAAAAATAATCGCATTACGAAAATTCGCAAACAACACTACTCCTAAAGTCAAAAATACTGCAGCCTTCTCATTGGCCCACAAGCTAGAAGCAGGGAGGGATCATGTGCACTGATTAAAAAAAAATGGAATATTCTAAATTGCGAATATATATCACTATATTCAAAATATTCAAAATATTCACGAATTTTCGAAGTACCTATATTCGCGATAAAAATTCGAAATTCGAATATTCGTGATCAACATTATTACTAATGTATTGTTATTGTTCATATTGCCTCCTTTGCTGGCTTGATTCATTTTTCAGTCTCATTATACACTGCTCATTTCCATGGTTACATGGTGATCGTGCTTACACAATATAGGAAAAGGCACTGGCCTATGTGCACTCCCACAGTCCTGGCCACCAGGTGGTGAGGTGACAAGTTCTCTTTAAGTTCTGTTGAAATTAACCGCCTCACGTCCGCCCATAGACTATAAACGTCCTATGGGTGGACGTCTATTTCTGACAGCACGTTTTAAAACGTCCTGTCAGAAATAGCAGCTGCACGCTAATCGTGCAGCTGCTGATCGGGTTGCCCGCTGTCAGTGACAGCAGGGCAACCCTAAGACAAGGCAGGGACAGTTCCCAGGTGTCCCTGCCTTCACGATCGCTGCAGACACAGCGCTCACCGAGCGCTGTGTCTGCAGAGAAGGAAGCGCTGTGCGCTTCCTGTTCCGGCCCGGCGGTCATGTGACCGCCGTGACCGGAGAGTGCAGGGGCTGTGTGAGGTCTCTCAGAGACCTCGATCAGCCCTGCTCTGAGGCTGTACAGCGCTGGATTGCTGCTGTACAGCCTCTATAGGGGTGCATTTGTCCTGTAACTGGGGCTACTATGTCAGCCCCAGTTACAGGAGAAATCAACAGTGAAAAAAAAAAGAAAAAGTGAAGTAAATGTCCCCCAGAGGTCTTGTATGACCTTATGGGGGACGAAAAGTGTAAAATAAAAAAATAAAAAATAAAAGGTTGAAAATAAAAAAATAAAAAAAAGTTTCACATGTAAAAAAAAAAAAGTCCCCAAGTAAGGAATGAAAAAAAAAAGTTAAAAATAGAAAAAATAAAAAAAAGTATACATATTAGGTATCGCCGCGTCCGTATAAACCAGCTCTATAAAAATATCACATGACCTAACCCCTCGGGTGAACACCGTAAAAATAAAAAAAAATGTCAAAACAAGCAATTTTTGTCACCTTGCATCACAAAAGGTGCAACACCAAGTGATCAAAAACGCGTATGTCCCACAAAATAGTACCAATAAAACCGTCACCTCATCCCGCAAAAAATGAGCCCCTACATAAGAAAATCTCTCAAAAAAAAAAAAACTATAGCTCTTAGAACATGGAGACACTAAAACATCATTTTTTTGGTTACAAAAATGCTATTATTGTGTTAAAGTGAAACAAATAAAAAAAGTATACATATTAGGTATTGCCGCGTCCGTAAAAACCAGCTCTATAAAAATATCACATGACCTAACCCCTCGGGTGAACACCGTAAAAAAAAAAAAAAAAAAACTGTGTCAAAACAAGCAATTTTTGTCACCTTGCATCACAAAAGATGCAACACCAAGTGATCAAAAACGCGTATGTCCCACAAAATAGTACCAATAAAACCGTCACCTCATCCCGCAAAAAATGAGCCCCTACATAAGAAAATCTCTCAAAAAATAAAAAAACTATAGCTCTCAGAACATGGACACATTAAAACATAATTTTTTGGTTTCAAAAATGCTATTATTGTGTAAAACTTTAATAAATAAGAAAAAGTATACATATTAGGTATCGCCACGTCTGTAACAATCTGCTCTATAAAAATGTCACTTGACTGAACCCCTCAGGTGAACGCTGTAAAAATAAATAAATAGAAACTGTGCTAAAACAACCAATTTTTTGGTCACCTTGCCCCATAAAGTGTTATAATGAATGATCAAAAAATCATATGTACCCAAAAATAGTACTAATAAAACTGGCACCTTATCCCCTAGTTTCCAAAATGGGGTCACTTCTTGGGAGTTTCTACTGTAAGGGTGCATCAGGGGGCTTCAAATGGGACATGGCATCTAAAAACCATGTGGAGTTCCTTTTCTTCTGCGCCCTGCCGTGTGCCCATACAGCAGTTTATGACCACATGTGGGGTGTTTCTGTAAACCGCAGAATCTGGGTAATAAATATTTAGTTTTGTTTGGCTGTTAACCATCGATGTGTTAAAGAAAAAAATTGATTCAAATGGAAAATCTGCCAAAAAAGTGAAATTTAAAAATTTGATCTCCATTTTCCTTTAATTCTTGTGGAACGCCTAAAGAGTTAACAAAGTTTGTAAAATCGGTTTTGAATACCTTGAGGGGTGTAGTTTCTACAATGGGGTCATTTATGGGGGTATCCACTATGCAGGCCCCACAAAGTGACTTCAGACCTGAACTGGTCCTTATAAAGTGGATTTTGGCAATTTTCTTAAAAATTTGAAGAATTCCTTCTAAACTTCTAAGCCTTCTAACGTCCTAAAAAAATAAAATGACATTTCCAAAATGATGCCAACATAAAGTAGACATATGGGGAATGTTAAATAATAAATATTTTATGAGGTATCACTTTCTGTTTTAAAAGCAGAGAAATTGAAATTTAGAAAATTGCGAATTTTTCAAATTTTTGGGTAAATTTGGGATTTTTTCATAAATAAAGGTGAAATATTTTGACTCAAATTTATGACTATCATGAAGTACAATGTGTCACGAGAAAACAATCTCTGAATGACTTGGATAAATAAAGGCGTTCCAAAGTTATTACCACATAAAGTGAGATATATAAACGGAAAATGCAAATGTGATCGCACACTACATCCAGCACTCTGCCCTCCATGCTGGATGAGACATTGGTTTATATTTTGGCCAAAGCATAGTAAGCCACTCACCGCGTCAAGGTCGTCTCATGAGTGGTCCCTAACTCTTGTTCCTACCTGTTCATGGGCCATGACAGCCACATAAAATCCAGGGAATGCAGGTCAGCATGCAAGCCAAGTACACTTTGCTTGTAACCCCGTCCGGTGCCATTACAGCTTTCATCGGATCCAGGGATGCAAGTACCAACATGCATGCTGAACCCACCATATACTTCTCCTGGAGCCAGATGGCTAATGGTAGGTTCTATACAAGCAGACTCAGTTTTATACTGACTTTAAAACCAGCCTCAAGGACAGATTAACTGGTCAGGTGTGCAATGACTCCAAGGAGATCGCCACGCCTCCAATATATACTACAAAGAAAAAAATAAGGGGTTGGGTCAGCACAACCTGCCTGTAGGTGCAGATCACTATGGCGAAATACATATATAAACGGAAAATGCAAATGTGATCGCACACTACATCCAGCACTCTGCCCTCCATGCTGGATGAGACATTGGTTTATATTTTGGCCAAAGCATAGTAAGCCACTCACCGCGTCAAGGTCGTCTCATGAGTGGTCCCTAACTCTTGTTCCTACCTGTTCATGGGCCATGACAGCCACATAAAATCCAGGGAATGCAGGTCAGCATATATATATACTACATTACACTTACCTGATATATATACTATATAGATTACACTTACCGTAAATATACACTAGACTATTATTACTCTATATATAAATTACATAGAGTACATGTACCCTAAATATACACTATATACAATATACTTGCCTTATACATACACTATATACTGTACACATACCCTATACACACAATATTGACAGCACTTACCCTATACAAGCACTACATACACTATATATACACTATATACTCTACACATACTCAATATACAGATTAACTATAAAGATTACACTTATATACACACTACATAGACTACACTATACATATACTATATACACTACATTAATCCTATATGCTGACACTATATAGATTACTTATCCTATATACACACTATATACACTACACTTACCTTTTTTTACAGACATTAAATAGATTACACTTATCCTATAAGCACACTATATAGATTACACCTATCCTATGTAAACACTATGTAGAGTACACTTACCTTACACATAAACTGTATACACTACACTTACTCTATACACACACTATATACACTATACATCCACTATATATACTATACTTACCCTATATACAGGCACTTTATAGATTAATTATCCTATATGCACATACACTATATACACTACACATGACGTATGTAACACTATAATGACTACACATGTCATATACATATACTATATACACTAAACTTACCCCATATACAGAAACTATATAAATTACGCATATCCTATAAATACAATATATACATTGCACTTACCCCACATAATATATTTATATATATATATATATATATATATTACACATACCATATATACAGATAATATATAAATTAAACAACACTTACCCTGTACAAACACTATATACACTATACATTTACTATATACTCTACACATACCTAATATACAGACTAGTTATAAAGATTACACTTATCATATATACAAAACATAAATACTAAATTTATGCTACAGTATATACATACTACATAGACTACACTATGCAGATATACTATATACAATACACTTAACCTATACATAAACTATATACACTACATTTATCCTATATGCAGACACTATATAAATTGCTTACCCCTATATACACACTATATATACTACACTTACCTTATATATAGACATTACATAGATTACACTTATCCTATAAGCACACTATATACCTATGTACACACTATGTAGACTACACTTACCCTACACATACACTATATTCACTACACTTACCCTATACACACACACTATATACACTATACATACACTAAATACACTACACTTACCATATATACAGACAATATGTAGATTATCATATATACACACTATATGCACTACACTTACAGTATGCTCACATTATATTAACTACACATGTCATATACATACACTATATACACTACACTTACCGCATATACAGACACTATAAAAATTACACTTATCCTATACATACATATACACTATATAGACTACACTTACCATTTGTATGCACAGTATATATATATATATATATATATATATATATATGTATATATAGATAAAGAGAGGTGACGCACTGGATTTGGAGCAGATTATGGTAGAGGTGCTCTCAGTAAAAAGGAATCACCCTTCCTTTGATAAAATGTACAAATGAAAAAAGATACTGGGCACTCTCTAGAATAAAAGGAACCTCACAATTTATTATCAATAAGACATATAAACATATAGACAGTTCATTTAATACCATTAAAACACCATAACATAAAATCCGGATAAATATACTAAAATATAGATATAAAACTAGATTCCTAATAGTCTAAAAAATATATATAGGAATAAGACCGCCTCTGATTGTTCGGGGATAAAAAGTCTTTTAAATAAATGTTCCTCCAACTTCGAGTTTGGGTATACTGTAGAAATATTCTTTAGGGTATTGATAGCCCAAATATAACTTCTCCTCCGCAAATGAAATGAAATCTCAGTTTTTCAATACAGTGATTTAGTTGTGCGGCGTCCCGCTTTACTCACTGTTCAGTTGAAATGCTTTATTCCGCTGCTGTGCCGGTACTTTGAGTTCAGGGATATCACATATAAGTTTGTATATATATTTTTTAGACTATTAGGAATCTAGTTTTATATCTATATTTTAGTATATTTATCCGGATTTTATGTTATGGTGTTTTAATGGTATTAAATGAACTGTCTATATGTTTATATGTCTTATTGATAATAAATTGTGAGGTTCCTTTTATTCTAGAGAGTGCCCAGTATCTTTTTTCATATATATATATATATATATATATATATATATATATACTACATTACACTTACCTGATATATATACTATATAGATTACACTTACCGTAAATATACACTAGACTATTATTACTCTATATATACATTACATAGAGTACATGTACCCTAAATATACACTATATACACAATATACTTGCCTTATACATACACTATATACTGTACACATACCCTATACACACAATATTGACAGCACTTACCCTATACAAGCACTACATATACTATATATACACTATATACTCTACACATACTCAATATACAGACTAACTATAAAGATTACACTTATATACACACTACATAGACTACACTATACATATGGTATATACACTACATTTATCCTATATGCTGACACTATATAGATTGCTTATCCTATATACACACTATATACACTACACTTACCTTTTTTACAAACATTAAATAGATTACACTTATCCTATAAGCACACTATGTAGATTACACCTATCCTATGTACACACTATGTAGACTACACTTACCTTACACATAAACGGTATACACTACACTTACCCTATACACACACTATATACACTATACAAAACTATATATACTACCCTTCCCTATATACAGGCACTTTATAGATTAATTATCCTATATACACACTATATACACTACACTTACCGTATGTAACGCTATAATGACTACACATAAATTACACATATCCTGTACATACAATATATACATTGCACTTACCCCGCATATAATTTATATATATATATATATATACTACACATACCCTATATACAGATAATATATAAATTAAACAACACTTACCCTGTGCAAACACTATATACGCTATACATTTACTATATACTCTACACATACCTAATATACAGACTAGTTATAAAAATTACACTCATCATATACACAAAACATAAATACTACATTTATGCTATATACATACTACATAGACTACAATATGCAGATATACTATATAAAATACACTTACCCAATACATAAATGATATACACTGCATTTATCCTATATGCAGACACTATATAAATTGCTTTCCCCTATATACACACTATATATACTACACTTACCTTATATACATACATTAAATAGATTACACTCATTCTATAAGCGCACTATATAGATTATACATGTGTACACACTATGTAGACTACACATGCACTATATACACTGCACTTACCCTATACAACACTATATACACTATACATACACTAAATACACTACACTTACCATATATACAGACACTATGTACATTAATTATCATATATACACATTATATGCACTACACTTACCGTATGCTCACATTATATTAACTACACATACCCTATACATACACTATATACACTAGCCTTATCCAGTATACAGACACATTATAGATTACACCAATCTTATATACACACTACCTTATTCATACACTATATACACTTACCCTATATACAGACTAACTATAAAGCTGACATATTCTATAAACACAACACATAGAGTACACTTACTGTTTATACACTAATACATACCACATAGACTACGCTTACCCTATATATTATCTATATACACTACATTTACTTTATACATACACGAAATACACTACACTTACCCAATATACAGAAACAATATAAATTACACTTACCTAATATACAGACACAATATAGATTACATTTGTCCTATGTACACACTATATAGAGTACACTAACACTATGTAGACTATACTTAACCAATAGACAAACTATATAGACTACACTTACCCTATACATCCACTATATAGACTTCATTTACCCTATGCATCCACTATATAGACTACACTTACCCTATATATAGACAATATAGATTACACTTACTGTATGTACACCCTGGAAAATATGGTGCGGTGCGGGACAGAGGCACAGATTGGAATCCCATGAAAGCTCTACAGAGTGCTTCCGTGGGTTTTCTGTCCGTGCCTCTACACAGCAAGAAAGTAGTGCATGCGGACCGCAACAGAGGCAAGGCCGGCACACATGAGCCCTAAGTCACATGACAGTGACATTACTTACGGCAGCAGCTATTTTCCAATATTGAGGACATGTTGCGGACATGTTGCAATAAAAACAGAGTAAACAGAGCTGTGGCAGGGACGTGGACTGTGACTCGGTGACTCGGCACTTGTGCACATCGATCTGCTGCCACTTCTCAAACAGTGCACATCCAGAAAGTGCATGCTCCAATGATGCACGACTACACCTGGAAGTGAAGGCACCGAACCTGGCGCCTTCACTTCAGGGTGGACTGACGTGTCTCGGTTTCATGTGCAGTCGGAATCTGCTCAGGAAGCAGAAGATCAGGTCCACAAGAACTGAGTCACAGCACAGGCACGAAAATCCTGGGCTAGGCAAGATGTCAGGCCCTGTCAATCAGAGAGGAGATGGACATTTCAAAAGCGGAGCACCAAGGTTTCGGGCCATCCCCTTCTGCTTGAAAGAGAGAACTTGCATAATAATAAAAAAAACTGATATTTCAGGAATGCTGCTATATACAAAGATACTAAGGTATCATTTTAATGGCATGATCAACCCTACCAGGCAACATGCCTGGTTTAATAGGGTTGATCATGCTGACAGACGCTCTTTAAGAATATACTATACACTGAGAATATATATATGTATCAGGGCTTGTCTTGCAGTACAAGATGTACTTTCTAATGGCGCCATTTATAGTTGCATACAATGTGAATAAGAAGCGGAAACAAATTTCAAATGGGATGGAATTATAAAAAAATAAACAATTCTGCAACAGTTTTATATTAGTTTTTTTTAACACCGTTTCCTATGCATTAAAACTGACCTATTATTTTTATTCTTGGTCATTACGATTACATTAGTCCCAGGTGCCTGCAGTTTAAAACAGAAGGCACCTGGCAGATATCGCGCCCACTCTGCTCATGCGGTTTTTGTTACAGAAGAGCACAGAAATCCGTACAGAAATTTGTGCTGACTTTCTGCACCTTACCCTACACCTGTGTACAGACACCCTAAGGCTTGGAGGGGAGTATGCAAATTAACTAATATCAGCCCAACCAACTATCTGAATAAAAAATTACCCTTTTTGGGAGAGTTTTTCCAATATTTATATCACTGTGCCTGTAGTAATAGAGCAAGATTTGCATTTAAGGGTTCAATTCTAAAAAGCTATACTTTGGATCCGCAAAAAACAGAAGCCACCCGTGTTGCCTTCCGCAATATAAATGCCTATACTTGTCCGCAAAGCGCGGACAAGAATAGGACATGTTATATTTTTTTAGCGGGGCCGCGGAACGGAGCCACGGATGCGGACAGCACACGGAGTGCTGTGTTGAGTTTTGGAGTACCGCACTCCGTTTTGGTTCACTGGTGCCTGCAAGGACTTGTTCAGTCACACTCCAATAATAGAAAGATTGCAGCACACAGTTTTTCTTGTTGCTTATTAAATTTTAATTTTTTATCATCACATGATCAAAGTTCCAGTGCAAATTTCACAGCTTAAATGTATAGAAGAAAATGACCAGACGTTTCGGCCTGTCACGGCCTTTTACAGTGGTCTTAAATCTACAAAGATAATAATGTATATTTGTACAGAATATATGCATCAAGATTTTGGTTAGGTAAAAAATTGTAAGAGAAAATTTTTGTATATACATGTACATTGAACATAGGGGAAAAAATATATACAAAGAGCATAATATAAAAACAATTGACAGCTTGTTGCATTCTGAGAGTGAACACAATGATGCCAGCGACTACGGTTTGAATCAATAGAATTTAAGACGGTGCTATAGGTAAATAGGTTTGTGCATGTAATACATTTCAGTGCCATAATTGCACACATGGGATACTGCCCAACATAGGACACATTTGCAGTAGTGACCAGACATGTAGGTTTAGTGATCCACCTACTGGCTCAAGGGATCATATTGAGTATGTGTATATGTAAATATATGGGGTCAGTGCATTGTGTAATCGGCTGGGCAGCCCCCTGGGTGCAAATAGTTTGACCATTATAGAGAAATAATTCGATAGATAATACTAATGCCGGGTATATCCTGAGCAACCTAATCAAGCATCGAAGAACATCATATTGAACCTCATTGTATAGAAAACAAACATCGGGTTATGATCCTGTAATTACCTTAGGTGCTGTGTTTCAGGGGTATTGCGCTGGATGCACCGGACGGATGCTGGCTGAGCGCCTTTTAAAGTGGCGAGGGACGCCACTACTCTATTGGTCACGAGGTGTGTCCGGGTCACGTGACGCTGGTGGAGCGTGCGTGCGTTCCATCTGCGTGTCAGGTACGCAGGCTGGCCGTCCACTTTGTTATGCTGCGCATGCGTGAGTTACGTGACAAGGGCGGAACAGGCGTGCGTTCCACCTGCGTGTCACCTGCTCAAGCCGCGCGTCTATTTTGTTTTTCTGGGGGCAGGAGTATCTGGTCACGTGACACTGTTATGTATTTTGAAGGAGGGCTTGAATGAACACCCGTCCGTATCCGGACATATCTGTTGTGGGGGCCAAATGTATATATTCTTGGTAATGAATGGCAATGATATATACTATTAATATATGTAAATCCCTGGTGAATCCAATGATTTGAGATGGATTGGCACACTGGAATAAACGGCAGTACACAATATAAAATACCATAACATGCTTTTATGATCATTGATCGATGGTAAAGACCTGTTGATATATGACTAATATATAATGTCCCTATCGTAATAAATGGTGGGTGGGGTGGATAACGGGAGAGAAGGATAAAGGAAAAACAGGGGGGGGGTTGGGGGGGAAAGGGGAAAAGGGGGAGGGAAAAAGGGGAAAGGGAGGGGGGAAGGGGGGGTTAGGGGTTGGGTTAAATTATCTCACCCTCGCAGGTCGTAATTTCAACGGGTCTGTAAGGGAAAATGAAAAGATTGTTAATTACATATAGGCACAATAATCTTAACCGTTACATTAGACATTAATAGAGAAATCACATTCTCGATTGAGACCGTGTGGTGAAAGAGTTCCGAGTGTGTGGATCCAGTATGCCTCTCTTTGTTTTAGATGTAAGATCCGGTTTCCGCCGCGTCTTGGAGGATCGACTTGCTTCAATACCTGGAAGCGCAATTGGGAAACCCGATGTTTTTTTTCGCTAAAATGGTATGGGACAGGTAGCAAGGTGTGTCCGAGTCTAATGGTGGATTTGTGCTTACTTACTCGATCACGAACATGTTGAGTTGTTTCTCCCACATACGCCAATCCGCAGGGGCACTTCAATACATAAACTACAAAACTGGAATCACATGTAAAAAATCCCTTAATTTGGTATGGTCGTCCAGTTCTTGGGTGGGTGACATGTTCGCCTCTAATAACACTTGAACATTGTGCACAATGTAGACAAGGGAATGTTCCTTGTCGTCGACTCTTCAAGAAAGTTTGTTTTGGTAGCTTGGTAAGGCTACCTATATCAGCCTTGACCAATTTGTCTCTGACATTGTGGGGTCTCTTATAGCAAGTGAGTGGGGGTTCACTAAATTCCGAAATGTTAGGGTATGCCTTTATGAGTACCGGCCAGTGCTTCCTCAATGCCTGATGGATTTTGGGGACCAAGGGGTGGTATGTTGTTACACAGGCTAACCTTTTATGTTCTTTTTTGCGTGGTTGGACTACCTCGGTGATGTTATTCAATGTGGAATCAAGGAGTGTCTGTGGATAACCTCTTATCTGAAATTTCTCCGTCATCTCTTTTAGTCAGATTTTTTTCACATTAGTGTCAGTGACGATGCGGTTGAACCGTATAAACTGAGATTTGGTCAGAGAGTTTTTTGTGGCCCTGGGATGACAGCTGTTATAGTGAAGAAGACTGGTACGGTCAGTTGGTTTGTTGTAGAGATCCAATGTTATATTATCCACTGGGTCAAGTTTAACTACTGTGTCCAGGAAGCTTATTTCTTCCTGGCTTGTCTGCATGGTAAAACATAATTCTGGATAGACAGCATTAAGGTCCTGGCATTAAGGTCCTGAACAAACTCCTCGATGGTGGTGATGGGGCCCCCCCATATGCAAAAAATATCATCGATGAATCGTAGCCACGTAACTGAAAATTGATTGAACAAGGGGTGAGTATATACGTGGTCTTCCTCAAAGGCTATCATGTAGGCATTTGCATATGGTGGGGCCACATTTGATCCCATAGCGGTACCCCTTTTCTGACCGTAATATGTGTCACCGAACATGAAATAATTTTTTGTTAATATGGTTGTCAATAACTCAATACAAAATTCCTGTTGTATCATATCGAGATTATAATGGGTAAACAGTAATCTAGCCGTGGCCTGAATTCCCTTTTCATGTTCAATTGATGTGTATAAACTGTTCACATCTAGAGTAATTAGTGTGCAGTTTGGTGGTCTATCTGACTGTTGTAGTTTGGAGATAAAATCTGTTGTGTCGAGGAGGAAAGATCTGGATGTTTTAATCAGTGGGGTAAGGATTTTTTCGAGGTAAATGGCCAAGGGAGAAAATATTGAGTCCGTTGAGGTGACAATGGGGCGTCCTGGGGGATCTTGCAAATTTTTATGAATCTTTGGTAAGGTGTAAAATACTGGTATGATGGGATCTTATTTGGTGAGGAACGTTGCGGTCTTGGAATCGATTATCTCTAAACTAGTGTATGTACTGAGGATATTTGAAATTAGTTCCTGAATTTGTACTGTTGGATTCTGTCGTAGGGTCTCATATGTTGTCTCATCATTTAATTGTCTCCTGATCTCGCACATGTATTTAGTTTTGTCCATTACTACCAGGGCACCACCTTTATCGGCTGGTTTGATTATAATATCACTCTGTGTTTGTAATGAATCTAGGGCCATTTTTTCTTCTGCTGTCAGATTATTTGTATGTTTGTAATGACCTTGTCTATGATCTTTTATAATTTCCTGTATAGATTTTTGGGCAAAGGAAATAAATGTTTCTACCGGATGTTTGTTACGTGGTGGCATGAATGAGATTTTATTTCTAAGGCCTAGTGCCTCTAGGGATAATGCCCCTGGTGGTTCCGCGATAGTGGATGGTCCTGGTTCCGCCTCGCTAAAGTGTACCTTTAGTCTTAGGGTCCGGTAAAACCTCTGGAGTTCTTGTTCCAGGGTAAATGTGTTCAGGCTTGGTGTTGGGCAAAAGGATAATCCCTTTTGGAGTATGTAAGTCTGTGCAGGGGATAGGTTGGTAGCGGAGATATTTACAACTAAGTTGTTCTCCTTACCTGGGATCTTGTCTGTACTTGGCTTCCTTGACCGTTTCCTCCCGCCTCTCCTAGTGCGCCTTGTCCTGGTCCCCGTCCTCTCCGTCGGTTGCCTAAAAAACGAGCCGGATGTTTGTAGCTTCCTGATCGGTCACTATCGGATGAAGAACCAGGGCCGGAATAATGTTGGTGTCTGTTATCCCAAGGATTATACTGAGGGTTTCTTTTCCATCTATAGACGTTGTCAAGACGATAGTCCTCCGCGTCGCATACAAATTATTGTAGTTTGTTCAGTTCTGTGTGTTTCCTATATTCGCTCAATTGTTTGTCAATCCTCTCTTTGGCTTTTTTCCAGTCTTCCTCTGGTGCTGTTGTAGTCAGAGTTGTTTCTGTGATCTCAATTTTCTTAGATAATCCTTCTATTGACTTTTGTAGTTGTTCTAGGGTGAGCAGGATTATATCAAAAGAGCATTTGTTCAGAATATTTTCAAAACGTGTGGAAAATTCTGTGTTGTCAGCAAATAATGTGGGTCTTAATCTTGATCGCAGACCTCTCGGTATACGATTGTTTCTATAATATTCGGCAAGGGTGCTACAGTGGAGCTCCCAACCAATCAGACGTTTGCGGTCTCTTTCATAGTCTCGTATCTTTAGTTCGTGGCTGGGTATATGAAGGAAGTCGCTGGGTAGGTTCACTCCAGAGACAATACTGTCGGCAGTGCTGGTGTCATATGAAAACACATTTGTCATGTTCGAATAGGGTGCTGGTAACTCGCAGTATCGCTTACAGTGTTGAGTTTTGGAGTACCGCACTCCGTTTTGGTTCACTGGTGCCTGCAAGGACTTGTTCAGTCACACTCCAATAATAGAAAGATTGCAGCACACAGTTTTTCTTGTTGCTTATTAAATTTTAATTTTTTATCATCACATGATTAAAGTTCCAGTGCAAATTTCACCGCTTAAATGTATAGAAGAAAATGACCAGACGTTTCGGCCTGTCACGGCCTTCTTCAGTGGTCTTAAATCTACAAAGATAATAATGTATATTTGTATGAGTCACAGAATATATGCATCAAGATTTTGGTTAGGTGAAAAAATTGTAAGAGAAAATTTTAGTATATACATGTACATTGAACATAGGGGAAAAAATATATACAAAGAGCATAATATAAAAACAATTGACAGCTTATTGCATTCTGAGAGTGAACACAATGATGCCAGCGACTACGGTTTGAATCAATAGAATTTAAGACGGTGCTATAGGTAAATAGGTTTGTGCATGTAATACATTTCAGTGCCATAATTGCACACATGGGATACTGCCCAACATAGGACACATTTGCAGTAGTGACCAGACATGTAGGTTTAGTGATCCACCTACTGGCTCAAGGGATCATATTGAGGCCAGTAGGTGGCCACCCGTGTTGCCTTCCGCAATTTGCGCCAGCAATATAAATGCCTATACTTGTCCGCAAAGCGCGGACAAGAATAGGACATGTTATATTTTTTTAGCGGGGCCGCGGAACGGATCTACGGATGCGGACAGCACACGGAGTGCTGTCTGCATCTTTTGCGGCCCCATTGAAGTGAATGTATGAGGCCTAAAGCCGCAATGCATATGAAGAACCTCACTGACAGGCAACTACATGAGATGAGTTTAATGACGCCAAGAATTTTCACATTTTAAGGCTTCATTCACACAGTCAGTGTTTGGTCAGTGATTTCCATCAGTGATTATGAGCCAAAACCAGGAGTGGACACTACACAGACATAAGGTAGAAGGGAAAGATCTGCGCCTGTTCTGTGTTTTGGACCCGCACTTGGTTTTGGCTCAAAATCACTGATGGAAATCACTGACCAAACACTGACTGTGCGAATCATCTGCAGTGTCTGTCATTCTTTATACTTCTCCTTTCTTTATGTAACTTCACCACATGTGTTGTAGACCTGACCAAAAGTCCTATTTTCCCTAGACACATAATAAACCGTTCAAATTTAGGGAAAACGCTAAACATCTTTTCCTGTTTTATTGTATTTATTGAAGCTTACTAAAAACACACCAGTTTTATACGGAGATATCCCGCACCTGAATATAACAGTTAGATAAATCTCAGTCTCTTACCCCAGAAATCCCACCGTGAGCAGTGGACGTAAAAGCAGCTCCTCCGGGTGTCTCCAGAATTCATCACTAACCATAAAATCAGTTTCATCTCCCAAGGAGCCAACTGATGATTTTTAGATTCAAGCCGACCAATAGCTGTCTGTTTACTGCAGTTGCCATGGTGATGTCAACATCAGAGTTAAAGGGGACATTACCTTCCTGATCACTTTTTCTTTTCAAATACTAATCTTGATGAATTCCTGCACTTATGTCAAGTGTGAATGAAATCCAAATAATCTTTACATTTTATGCCATGGAGAGGTAGAAATTAAAGGGGGTTTGTCACCTATTTGTGCTGCCTTATCTGAGGGCAGTATATAAAGGTGACAGAAATCCAGATTTTTTTTTAAGTAGTGGCAATCTCCAACGGGATCTTAGTGCTGGAGTGCCTGTTAGGCCAGGTTCACATCACCGTTTAGCTTTCCGTTCTTCTGAATTTTAAGCATCCATTATGCTCAGTTATGCACATGTTGCATCCGTTTTAGCCATTTCCGTCTGGGATCCGTTATTTTAGAGGGAAAAATTCCTACATACATTTTTTTTTTGTAGTCTAAAATAACTGATCGTAGACAGAAATGGCTAAAACGAAGGCAACATGTGCATAACAGATGCTTAAAATACATGTGAACTCAGCCTTAGGCCTCATGCACACGGCCGTTGTGTGGTCGTTCCATGCATTGGGGACTGCAATTTGCGGTCCCTAATGCACGGGCAATGTCCATGCAGCGGCCATGACCTATTCAACTTGAATGGATTTGTGATTTGTCCGCACCACAAAAAAACAAAACATGTATGAACCCGTAGCTCTGGATTGCGGGCCGCAATATGGCCACAGCCGGGCAACGGCTGTGTGCCTGAGGCCTTAAAGGGATTGTGTCACTTCAGTAAATAGTATTTATCATGTAGAGAAAGTTAATACAAGGCACTTACTAATGTATTGTGATTGTCCATATTGCCTCCTTTGCTGGCTGGATTCATTTTTCCATCACATTATACACTGCTCGTTTCCATGGCTACGACCACCCTGCAATCCATTAGCGTTGGCTGTGCTTGCACTCTATAGGAAAAAGCACCAGCCTATATAAGCTCCCACTGTACCAGCCACCAGAGAGGCTGGTGTTTTTTTTCTACTGTGTGCAAGCACGTCCACCACTGATGGATTGCAGGGAGGTCGTAACCATGCAAACGAGCAGTGTACAATGTGGTAAAAAAATGAATCCAGCCAGCAAAGGAGGCAATATGGACAATCACAATACATTAGTATGCCTTGTATTAACTTTCTCCTACCATGACAAATGCCACTTGCTGAAATGACACAATCCCTTTAAAGGTAGGTTTTGTCAGCTCCAAAATCCTCTGTGTATCCCACGTCAGAAACCGATGCACTGTGTTTTCTGCCACTGAATGGAGCTAAACCACTAGCAGGCTCCGGGTACGGCTTTGTGGGGGGCAATAACCCTCGGCTGCATGAACTGCCGCTTGGCCTCCCATTGAATACAATGGGAGGCGGTTTCAGCGCAGATTCAGCCAGGTTTTCTGCACCAATGAAATGAACTCAGTGAGAGAGAGTGAGAGAGTGCAGTGAGAGCACAGCATGGACACGCAAGATAAGGTAGACCTCGCGTCACTCTAATCTTTTGGTCAGTTATTTCTATCAGTGATTTTGAGCCAAAACCAGGTGCGGGTCTAGCCACAGAACAGGTGCAGATCTTTCCCTTATACCTTATGTCTGTGGAGGCTCCACTTCTGGTTTTGGCTCACAATCACTGATGGAAATCACTGACCAAACACTGATGTGTGAATGAGGCCTAACACTGCCCTGATTCCACAGTATCAGAGTGGTGGAGAGAAATGAGAGCTGGTGGCCGCCCCGTGATATATAAATGCCCCAATAACAATAAGATCTCTTTCGCACGTCCGTGATGACATCTGGGTCAAGCTGCTCAGTCTTTCATCCGTGAAAATGTCTGTGAAGGATCCGTGTGTCCGTTTTTTGCCCTCCAGGTGTCATCTGTATTCCATATACACAGCTCCTACCAATGGTCAGTGAATATCACTGACAGAACAAAGTGGTTTTCACTGACCCGTAGACTCCAATGGGCTAGTTTGGTTTTGGGCAGTTTTAGGTAACAAGCTGCATCTGAGCAGCCTCCTATTTAGTTCACCACAGTGGAGAGGTCATGTTAGAATACCACAGCATCTGCCGCAGGAGCAAAGTAGTAGCTGTCGCTCCGAAACTATGGCTCAAATTCTTTGTCTTCCCTACCATCCCTGTATTTTGAAGCAATGTACCCACCTTTCAAAAACCTTGCCCTTTAAAAAACAGGGAGGATGCTGCATGCACGCTAGGCGGGCGTCCCCTTCCTCCCTCTACAGATGGTGAAGCTCCAGGTCTCCAGACACATCAATCATTGCTCTGCAAATAGCCGTTTGTCCTTCTGTTATGGAACCTTCATCTGTGGCTTCTTTATGTCATAGACGTATGCATCTATGACATCAACAGCACAGTTGCCATAGTTACTACAGGGGCTTATTATTGATACCTACCTCGTGCACTTTAACTGTGAAGTCAGCCACAGTGGTCCCAAGTATTAACCCTTTCTTGACTGACTGGAGACTCTACAATATACTTGTCACTAGAAAGGCCCCTAATCACTATGGCATTTAAAAGCTGCCCTAACAATACTAAGTTAGGGAGTGTAATGACAGATTTGAGGTGTAATATGCACACCCATGCCCTCAAGTCCATTTGCTACATCTGAATTTACACAGATTCCAGTGGACTTTTCTTTTGGTGCCAAAAAGTAGCGATCTACCAAACTATCACATTAACAAGATTTTAGTATAACCAGTTTCTTATACATTGTCTTTGAAATGACCAATACCTCATCTAAAAAAAATCACCATGGAAGCTTCCACAAAGAGTACACATTCAAAACGAATAGGAATCAGGATTGGTACAGAGAAGAATTAAGGGGGTCATTTATCAAACTGGTGTAAAGTAGAACTGGCTTAGTTGCCCATAGCAACCAATCAGATTCCTCATTTCATTTTCCAAAGGGGCTGTCCAAAATAAAAGATAGAATCTGTTTGGTTTAATTTATGCTACAGATTTCCACTGTATATTTCACCGTTTGCAATGCGTAGGGTTAGATTTTCGGTAAATCCGCACCGAAATCCACTGTGGAATTTCATCAAAATCTGCAGTAAAATTTCCAAGAAAGGGACCCTGTCACACACAGCCAGAAAAGGAGGAAGTGGCCGACGTTGTGCTGCTCTCTCCTTTCACTTTAGTGGGGCTTAGGTAGAATCGGACCTGCTATAGATAGACGGCCAATCTTGTAGCGTGTATTATATATCTTATTGTGTGAGTTGTATCCCATATTGTTCTGATCCTTCTGTATTTGATAAAGGATGACTTTCGGCTCCGCTGAATCTGGGAGGCTGTGTGGTGATAGGAACATAAATTTTTTGATCCAATTCAATTATGCTAATACCAGATGTTGGGTCAACTGGGCCATTGTGGTATTGTTTAATAAGATGAGCACCAATCTTCACACAGGCAAATCACTTAATCCCATGGAAATGTATGGAGGTCTACTCACAGCATTAGGTGGACAGGCTGTAGGTCTACATAGGAATATGAGTAAATATACATATTAGGGCTCATGTACACAGTCGTAAGTGTTTTATTGTCTGTAAATGGTGGATACGCTAAAAGCCGGACCTTTATTTTTTAACTTCTGTAGAAATTTCCAATCCTTGTCCCCAAACGGACAAGAATAGGACATGTTCTACCATGGCAATACATAGCACATGCTTCCAAACACACAATAATAACATTTTTTAATTTTGTATTTTATTTTATAGAACCTTAATGCAATAAAAACACGAGACTAGAGAGTGGAGATAAGCCGAGGCCTGTTTATTTAAACTCAAATCAACTTTAATATACTCAAAATATTAACCATATAAACACCATGAGCCTAGTCATAAACTCAGACTCGTTTAAACCATCAATACATCAGAGTCCATCCCATCCCGGGATGACTATATCAACCACCCTGCACAGACCTTGACTTTACAAACAAAATTGGGGCGGGGGGGTGGGGAACAAACTGGTCCAGGCTTCCAGGGCAGGTGAGGCAAACAGGCAAACCAGCCCCTGGAGCCTGGACACTTATAGCCCCCCAACCCCACTAATCCACCAATGATTCACTGTCACCAGGGCTCGGGCAAACTTTGCCCGATCCCAGCGACATCATAGGTCATTAAGATGACCAATTAAGAACATCACCGGGCAGAATTAAAATTCTGTCCAGCGATCCTCAGAGGAGAGCGGGAAAAAATTTCCCTCCAAAACCTCTTGACTAAAAATAACGTCTAATCACTGGCCAGAGAACTGACCTCTCAGTGACCAGAGCCCATAGACAGGCAATGCAAGTATTGCCATGTGTACCCCTCCATAATGTCCAGGGTACCTTCATTCTACAGTTATTGGAGTGACTGTAAACACATTTATGTGATCCTCTGAGGTGGAAGCAGGTAGACACTGACCCCGTTTTATCCTTAAAGGGGTTATCCCATGACTAATGTAAAAAAAATCTACATGACAACCTCTTTCTAACAAAGCTAGAACCAGCCCTGTACCTCACATGCATCCAGAGATCTCCCCATTCAATGCTCTGCTAGATTGATATCAAGCTGGCAGCTCAAAGGGAGTGTCTTTTCTGCTGCAGCTAAGGGGGCGTTTCCATTCTTCTGCAGTTCTCTCCCTATCACAGCTCAGGAGGCGTGTCCATGCTCTCCCTATCACAGCTCAGGAGCCAGTTGAAGGATGAAACTGAGCATGTGCGGCCACTTCAGTGAGCAGGTCAAAGAAATAAGAAAAAAAGGAAACAGCAGATGACGCTACACAGACACATTTTATTGAATAACTCTGGGGATATGCTAACTTTTTAATTACATATAAATACAAAAGTATTCAGACCCAGGTGCTGGTTTGAAAACTGTAGAATATTTTTTTGTGGGACAACCCCTTTAAATGCTGTGGGGAGAAAAAATGTTTCCCTCTGTAATGGAGATCGCAAATTCGAATAATACATCTGGTATGTCCCTGTCCATGTTGTGGGACTATTTGTGAGGTATTCCAGCTTCGCCTGCCTTTAAAGTCAAGGGGGCCCATCGCGAACTTGCGGTTCGCGAACATCTGATCGCGATCGCGAACCGTCCCGGCCGATGTTCGTCCTTCACTACACCCGGGACCCCCGCCAATCAGCTGTTTGAGAAGGCAGTAGTGCCACAGCTTTTTCTCAGCTTTCCCTAGGCCATGTGACATCACATTCATTGGTCACATGGCCTAGGCGCAGCTCTATACAATGTACAGCGCTCTGATTGGTAAACTGTGAGAAGGTCTGTTGCATTCTCAAACAGCTGATCAGCGAGGGTCCTGGATGTCAGACCACCACTGATCAGATATTGATGACCTATCCAGAGGATAGGACATCAGTATAAAACTCCCAGAAAACCACTTTAGTGTGTGGAGGCTGACTCAAGGAGGAAGATGTTGAGCCAGACTGGAATTATCAGATATACAACTACATTAGGCATATTAATCCTAACATCTCCTTTTAGAGATGGATTGCAC
Organism: Bufo bufo; assembly: GCF_905171765.1. Classification (NCBI taxonomy): domain Eukaryota; kingdom Metazoa; phylum Chordata; class Amphibia; order Anura; family Bufonidae; genus Bufo; species Bufo bufo. Next base: position 200,118,904 of record NC_053393.1, read on the forward strand.
AAGGTATTAAATCATTAGTTGATATACAGTATGTACTAATTTAGTTATATACCTTTAAAAGGGTACTGCGGTAGGAAAAAGTTATCAGATCAGGTTGGTGGGGGTACTACCGGTGGGACCCCCACTAATCACAAGAACAGGGCCCTGTACCCCCGGCAAGCCCCCTGCTGCTCTCCTGAAATGACCTGCGCGGCCGGTCGCACAAGCGCACGGCCGCTCCATTCATTTCTGTGGGTGTTCCGGAGATAGCCAATCACTGTACTCGCCTATCTCCGGAACTTCCATAGAAATGGATAGAGCTGGATAACTTTCACCTACCGGAATACCCCTTTGAGAAGTTTTAGCCAAAGACCTCTGATTTGTTAGCATATCTTCAGATTAAGGGCTTGTTCAGACAAACGTGCCGTGTTTTGCAGTCCTCAAATTGCGGATCCGCAAAACACGGATGGTCCTTTATAGAAATGCCTATTCTTGTCAGCAAAACGGACAAGAATAGGACATAATATATAATTTGTGCAGGTCTACGGAACGGAGCAACGGATGCGGACAGCACACGGAGTGTCTTGGCGCTAACATCGACCTGTAAGGCTGAGTTCATACTTGAGTTATTTGGCCCCGTAACTGCCCAAATAAGTGAAGTGTGCAGTGATTCTAAGAGTGACGCCTGTCATCTGCATGTCATACGAAATCACAGTATTATTTCACTACCAAAGCAGACTCCATATGTGTGTAACTGCAAGGCACAGTGTTCTACACCACTATAAAGGCTCTCTGCAGCCAGGAAATAGCAGTTTTTTAACGTAATTCGCTGGGAATTTATTCGGATCGAACCAATTTTTTCGCCAAATCGAATTTTTAAATAAAATTCACTCATCTCTAATTGCCAGGGGAGAAAGGTCAACTTTTCAAATGGGAGACTATTTTGTTGCTTTCCAGTCTTCTGGACTCACAAAGGAGTGTCTTCAACTCCTATACACTGGGCATTCCATGACTGGTTTCATGATCCTCCCATCAATTGGTCCAGCAATTTAATAAATTCCTCTTAGGCTACATGCACACGACCGTATGTGTTTTGCGGTCCGCAAATTGCGGATCCACAAAAAAAACGGATGACGTTCCGTATGGCATCCGTTTTTTTTGCGGATCCATTGTAATAATGCAAATTTTATTGCGAAATTTTTGCGAAACTATTAGACAAAGAAGATTATAGCACTATATTAGCTAAATTGCTCTATATTCGTTTTTTTGTTTTTTTGTTCGAATAGTGCTATAATCTTCTTTGTCTAATAGTTGTAATTTTTTTCTTATCTGAAGTTCAGATTGGAAAAAAATTACAACTATTAAAAAAAAAGATTATAGCACTATATTAGCTAAATTGCTCTTTATTCGTTTTTTTTCGAATATTAGCTATATTTCTATAACTTCGTTTTTTCGAATATTCGTAATATTCTAAAACAAGAATATATAGCAATATAGCGAATATTCGAAAAAAAAAAAACGAATATAGAGCAATTTAGCTAATATAGTGCTATAATATTTTTTTTATAGTTGTAATTTTTTTCCAATCTGAACTTCAGATGAGAAAAAAATTACAACTATTAGGCAAAGAAGATTATAGCACTATATTAGCTAAATTGCTCTATATTCTTTTTTTTCGAATATTCGCTATATTGCTATATATTCTTGTTTTAGAATATTACAAATATTTGAAAAAACGAAGTTATAGCAATATAGCGAATATTCGAGAAAAAAAACGAACATAGAGCAATTTAGCTAATATAGTGCTATAATCTTCTTTGTCTAATAGTTGTAAGTTGAAAAATTTGCATTACAAAAATAATCGCATTACGAAAATTTGCAAACAACACTACTCCTAAAGGCAAATATACTGCAGCCTTCTCATTGGCCCACAAGCTAGGGAGGGATCATGTGTACTGATTTAAAAAAAAAATTAATATTCGAAATTACGAATTTTCGAAATATATTCGAAATATTCGCAAATTTTCGAAGTACCTATATTCGCGATAAAAATGTGAATATTCATGATCAACACTAGTTATTACACGTTAACAAGACCCCCAATCAGACCTCAGATCAGACACCCGTGTTAATCAGCCCTCAGATCTCACAAAAAAAAAACTCGCCTGTCCGGTTCTGGACACAGCCACTGCTCTTGATATCCAGTGCTCTCAAACTGTGCGCAAGTTACAGCCCAGTGTGTGGTGTTGGTTGATGAAGACCAGGAAGCCGTGACTACAGAGTCCATACAGGGAGCGCTGCATTCACCGCTCCCCAGTCCTACTGTACTAATGAATGCTTCCATGATGGAAGTGCTTAATAGTATTTGCTTGAAAGATTCACTGAACCCCCTCCACTTTGGAGAAAGAAAAAGTGCATCTTATAGGATAAAAAATACAGTGTTAAATAAATGGGTACGCAGCACAGAACCTTGGAGTACACCACTTATAACCAGGTACCATTCAGCATAGAAATCATTGACCACAACTGTCTGGGCATGGTCCTTCAGCTAGTTTTCAATCCAATTACAAATTATATTTTCTACGGCTGTGGACTTTATCTTACTTATCAAACGTCTATGAGGGACAGTATCAAAAGCCTTTGCAAAATCCAGAAATGCTACATCCACAGCCGCCCCTCTGTCCAGGCTACTACTCACCTCCTCATAAAAACAAATCAGGTTAGTCTGATAACTTCTGTCCTTGGTAAACCAATGCTGGTTATCACTTATGATATTATTTACAGTCTCATACTCCTATATATAGTCCCTAAGAGTCTATATACAAGAGTATATCAAGCATTAAATCATGCAGCTTCACCTTCGTGGAATAAGCACCAGAAGAAGTGAAAAGTGCCAAAAAGTCACTCTCTAACTTGGTTTGCCACGTTTTAATACCTGATGAGCTTGTTGTGGGTGCCCAAGGCTCATTAGATGCACATGTAGATCAAAGGCTAACATGAGATAGAAAGTTGTCAGAACACACAGTGCATTGCAGCTTGCATCATATGGGGCTGCAAAATTACAGACTGGCTAGCATCCCCACAGTGCCACCTACAGTGCCTACAATGGGCATGTGAGCATTAGAACGGGACCATGGAACAATGGAAGAAGGTGGCCTGGTCTGCTGAATCATATTTTTTTTTTCATCATGTGGATATTGTCTCTTACCCGGGAACAGAAGCCACCAAGATGCACTATGGGAAGAAGGCAAGCTACTGGAGGCAGTGTGATGCTCTGACCAATGTTTTGCTGGAGACAGACTACCCCTTTATGGAAACTGCAGGGTATTGTGTCATCCACAATGCAAAATGGTTAAAGAATGGATTGAGGGACATGATGCACAAGTGTTCAAGGTGTTAACCTGGCCTCCAAATTTTTCATATATCAATCTGTTAGGGCATTTGTGGAATTAACTAAATAAAATAGTTCAAATCATGGGGGCTACACCTCAGATGTTTATAAAACTTAAAGGATCTGTTACTAATGTATTGTGCCATATACCACAGGACACCTTTACAGGGTCAGAGCTTTTTTGCTTCATGAGGCATGTGGTCTTGGTTAAGCGATTGTGAAGAAGTATTTATCACTCTTTCTTTAAAGGGACACTGACAGGGCCAAAAAGCATATTTAGGTATATATATGACATTACAGGTCTTATAAAGTGTATTAGAATCATGTAAGTATCCCCCCTGTCCACCTTATAACTACAGTAAAATGAAGTTTTATAACCTGCTTGAATCGTGTTCAATCTGCCCAAGGGGCAGCATTTCATCTCAACTTGCGCCCAACCAGCCTCGCCACAACTGCCGTTTGAAGCGCCGCCCAGCTCATCAATAATCACTTTGCTGGGTGGTTACTAGTGTCCCCGACGATGAGCCGGAGGCCGATGCCCATAGGATTGTACTGGGCATGCGCCGGATCTTGCGTCGGGGACACTAGTAGCCGCCCAGCGAAGTGAATATTGATGAGCTGGGCGGCGCTTCAAACGGCAGTTGTGGCGAGGCTAGCTGGGCGCAATTTGAGATGAAACGCCGCCCCTTGGGCAGATTGAACACGATTCAAGCAGGTTATAAAACTTCATTTTACTGTAGTTATAAGGTGGACAGGGGGGATACTTACATGATTCTAATACACTTTATAAGACCTGTAATGTCATATATATACCTAAATATGCTTTTTGGCCCTGTCAGTGTCCCTTTAAATAATGCATTTTCTTTACTTTACTTATTGTCTATTAGGGTGCCTTCTCACGCAGGAGATTTCGTGGCAGAAAATGCCATGACTGAAAATCTGTTCCATTCACCTTAATGGGGTTTGCAGGAATCCAAAGTCGCTAACTTTTCTGCCACAAAATCTGCTGTGTGTGAAAGCACCCTTAAAGACAAAGCAAAGCATCTCAAATTGTCCACTTAACTGCTTGGTAGCCTAATTGTATTTTTATAACCTTGATATCTACTGAAGGTTCTGTGTTTGTGCCTTCATTTTCATTTTTAGTTTTCCAGCTGATTTCACTTTGTTACAAACATGTGAATTATTATTATTATTATTCATTTGTGAAGGGCCAACACATTCTGCAACACTTTGCTAAATGCAGAGTACAATCTGGGAATGCAAGCTTTATACAAACTATCACATATTTTAAGCAATTGTCACCACAACTTTCTCAGACGCATGGAGCAAGCCTCAAAAATTAATTGGCATGATTAGCACAAAATGGCAAATTAATCAGTCACTTGCATAATTTCAGCTACAATATGAATTATCTATTATGGATCTCTGTTCTCTGCAGCTATAAGGGGGATTTAATTCCAGTTTATTAGGTTTCCCCTTTAGTCTACTTTCACATTGCAGTATTTTGGTTAGTGTTTTACATCTAGATTTTTAAGTCAAAATCAAACTGCAGAAGAGTGGCTCCAAAATGCAGAAGAGGTGCAAGTGTTATTATTACTGTAACAACACCAGTTGTGTACAAGACCGCAGAACTGGAATTAACAGTCACAGTGCTAACTGTGTCTCTTAGTATTCAGATTTACAGAGGATTCACAAAATCCTGATAGTCACACAAACAACATATACTCCTCAACATAGAAGGAAAAGTCAATTATGAAAATCACACGATTGGTAGATATGATAGACATGGTAATGATATGCAAATGATAAAAAATGCAACCAAAATATTCAAAACATCTCAATTGATTCAGTATTATGAGGGCTACGCGCAGAAATACTATATTCCGCAGCGCTTTACAGACATTGGCCCCATACTGTCCCCAATGGGGCTCACAATCTAAGTTCCCTATTAGTATGTCTTTGGAGTGTGGGAGATAATCAGAGTACCCGGACGAAACCCACACAAATGAGAAGAGCATACAAACTCCATGTCCTTGGTCGAATTCGAACCTAGGACCCCAGCACTGCAAGGCACCAGTGGAAACCACTGAGCCACCGTGCTGAGGAATTATGCTACTCCACATCATAATACCAGGAAAAGGACCAATGTGACTTTCCTTTGTGAAGCCCTCTTCATGACATTGCCCACGTGGTCCCCACACCAATCTCCAGCTATCATTGCGCCCAGATAAAAAAAGTTGGGTTTATCACTGAAGAGAATAGACCCCCATTCCAGCCTCCATTGCTGTCTTGATGTGTACCATGATAGCCTTTGAAAGCATTGACTTGAGGTTGATCGAACACCAATAGGTAGACATCTGGTTCATAGCCCAGTATCTTTCAAACACCTTCTGATAGTTTGTGTAGACATTATTTTTCACCCTAGACTTGGGATGTGACATCCAATTTCACTTGTAGTACAGATTAGATCACTATGCTCCATTCTTCTGATCAGAAGACCCCTCAGTACAGAGGTTCAGAGCTGTGCACTTCTTGCTATCATTCCACAAGGACATGCAACTTGACATCTCAGTCTAGGCACATACTGTACCTACAGGTATATTAACAAACTTAACAGAAATGAGAGAGACTGATGTATGTTACTAGTAACTGTTACCCTTTCTGTTACCTATTCTTCCATACTTCAGCCAGTTATTTACCATACCAGGTTGGTCCAAGGGCCCTCAACTGATTGCTAGAATAAAGAGCCACGTGTCCTACCTCCTCTAAGTGAACCCCTCAGTCTTCACAGTACCCATGATGGTGGGGATAGACTTTCCCAAGGGGAACACCAGGTCACTACCTCTTGAGAAGGATAGGCACATGAGGCAGCTGATCCAAGCGGACAAGGAGGTACCTGAGAAAGGTATCAGAGGTACAGGTGTTGACAGCAGGCTGAGTCATTACCAGGAGCAACAGTGCATAACCGAAGGATGAGGCAGAGGTTAAGTCAGAAAGGAAATAGGTCAGGGCAGGCATCACAGGTAGAGGTCAGGTAATCCGGGTCGGTAACAGGAGAGTCAAGGCAAGGAGGCAGAGATCAAACAGGTAGCAGAGTCCAGGAACACAAGTACGAGTCAGGAACACAAGTGGATATCAGGAACCTTAGCAGGACACAAGGACCTTGACACTGAGGCCTCTGGAAAGGGGACTGAGCCACTTATATACAGCATGTGCAGAAGGGCTAGGATTGGTTGGCGAGGTCACATGATCCAACCGATAAAACACAGGAAGTGACACGCGCCTGTCACAATCAGTGTGGGAGGGAAACTCCACAGTTAACAGAGAAGGGAAAGGGAACAGTAACTGGGCCTGGAAACTAGGGAAGAAACAGGTCACCTCCTAGACAACCCTAATCCGGGGCCTGACTACCTATCAATATGAATAGACCTTGAAGGTAGGAATATTCAAAAGCAGTATACCTAGGCCCTGATTTCCATATAGGGACCTGGAATAAGTATAGAACCAGAGACAACCTATTCCTCCCCAGATGGACGAATGAAAGTCTCTGTCTCAGGCCCAGATAAAGCAACAGGGAATATAACAAATAATAATAGAAAAATCCAGCTCACCTGCTTCTCTATTCTAGAATTATTTCTCCTTCATGCACGGAAACCGCAGGTAAGACCTCGATACTTGTAGCAAAGAAAAAATATTGGATCCAGCACCGGAGTATTTTAGAGTTGTTTGTTTCTTTATTTTCAGTGTAAAGGTACATGCAGCATCAAAACCATCCTATGATGTCAATCAAGTCTACACGTTTCGAACCGTGCGGTTCTTACTCATGACGTACACGGAACACCCAGACAGCCTAACTTATAAGAATAGACTCAATCTCCTCCTTCAAATGGCGGAGGGATGATAGAATAGGTCAGTTGTATCCTTTAACAAATTAAGCTGCACTGGGCGTTACCTGTGGGGTAAGTCTACTTAAAACATTCATAAAATGAAAAATAGTGTATAATACAAGACATAATAGTGTACATAAAATAGAGCAGAGACCATGGGTATATATTGTAGAGGCAAATTAATGCCTGAACCTCAGGTATAAACCTTCTAGGGGCAAGCACATCAACCTTCATAAACCGCAAGGTCTGAACACACAAATCTCCTTGATTACCTGGCATCAGTCACCTGAGGGACCGTGACAGCGCCGGCCCTTAAGGAAATACTGCAAGAAACAAGCAGCAAGCATGCTGTGGCTAGGGATGAAAGGAAACACTGGCATCAGATCACTGCTGAACACGGCGCCCGGGACCGTGGCGGTAAGCAGGGGAACAGCGGCGCACAGCAGCCGCTGTTACAAAAGGTATATTATGTCTGCTAAGTACTTTTCCTCTTCAGCTTGTGCTAGTTATTGTCATCTCTCCTTGCATCAGACATGTGTATGGACTATTGAACTTGCATCCCTCTGTTGGTTAGAAACTGCACATAAATGCAGCTACAATAGAGCAAAGTGCCCATCAATACTTAATACATTTTGTGGCACAAACAACCGAATGCTCTTGTACTGTATATTCAACTACCAAATGTACTGCATCCATTTATCATGAAGTGCAGTGGGGCCGTATACTGTAAGTCAGTTATCCCTAGTAGTGGATTGATTGTTTAGCAAACTTTTAATATCTTATGTCACCATCATAGACAGGGAAACACACTTACATGGTGAGCCCTAACTTGCACCCAACCAGATGTCCCAGCCTACTAGCAGAGCAAGCCCTAAGCAGCAAGTCCACAACTAGTTGACTATCCATATGCTGGTAACTAAGTGCAGGGAGCCAAACCAAGCACCCGCTGTAAAAACTGCAGGGACCTGTTCGCACAACTGGAACCCACAACAGACAAACACACAGTGAGGTCAATGCAGCCAGGAGGTCAATACAGTACCAAATGACAGAGTGGAGGGTGGTCACAAATAGCCAAGCCAAGGGTCAAAACTGGATGGGAAACAGGGTACAAAATCACTAAGCAGAGAGAGAGGTCCAAGTCAAGCCAAATACCAATGATCCAAGAACGCACGATAGCAACTGGAGAACAGCAAGGGAAAACCTCTAACTGGCAAGGGTGTATTGCCAGCAGGTGATTTAAATAGAGGACCAAGTTCCTAGATCAAAACCTGATAGGTCCAGGGGCTCGGCGCCCCACTGGACCAGAAAACAAGCAGTCCTGAGATAGGCAGGCTGAGCTGTCACTCAGTCTGCATCATAAACATACAGAGGTGATACATTTAACTACTAATCTCACTAATCTCACAAGCATGTGCGCTCACATCATCAGGAGGTGTGACTTAAGTGGCACATAATAAGGGGCATGGCTTAGGTCGTGCATCACCAGGGGGCATGGCTTAGGCGGCGCATCACCTGTGTGCATGACCATAGCTGGTGACATCTTAATTTTATGGCTATGCATAAGCTTTGGAGCTCTGACACAGAAAAAAGGCTCCCAGAACTACTGATGTATGGTAGAAGTGAATATGTAGCTTTTATATATCGGGACATTCATCCAATAAACAACACTTTCAGTGTTATTAGCCCTCATCACTGCAAAACATTTTCGTAGTGATGTTGATTTGAAAGTTTTGTTGTTTTTCTGCAGTGCTGGATTTTACCGCTCCTGACACAGCGGTACGGTACAGAGGACAGTTACCTTACACACCAAGTCATACCGTTACAGCATTGTGAAACACACAGGTCCCATATTTATGGGGATGTAGCAGCCCATATTAAACTCACATACTGTAATGTGAAGTCTCAAATTTTATAGCAGGCCTTCAAATCTGCTTATTCTGCTTGGTTGTGAGTGTGACCAGAATTTTCTGCTGTTGGATAGGCAGCACAGTGGGAGGAAATGTGAATTTCACAAAGCCCTAAATCTTATCTTATACCCCTGTTTATAAAGAAATTGATTTAGATAATACATTTTGTTGGGGAATTTATTTTTATGTGATTCCACAATATATTTGTGTAAATATTCTACAGTGAATCTACAATTATGCAAGTGCTTCGTGCTTATGCAAGTAATGAGAGTTTTTCAGTAGCTGGTCTAAAGGAAAAGAAATCACGAGGGGATCTTATGTTTAGCTCATGGAGATTCAAGTTATAATATCCTCACTAATCCTCTCTTCACTGACAATAGTCTAGTCTAGTATTCTCAGCAGAATCATTGTGGATATATGCTTTAGTGGAGATATCAAAATTTGTATTTGTTTTTTACCTGCAAAAATACTAATGGTGAATAACTTTAGCTAATACATATACTGTATTCATGTTTCTTCAACAAATTCATGTTTCTAACCTTCATTGTATTACACTATGATTATTCATAAATCATAATCCTCATTCAGATTGACTCGTGTTTCATTGAACACAACAGAGCCATTTTCAGAATAAGGATCTCCAGTGTAGAATACCAATCAATGTCAGTGGGGAAGATTTACTAAGCATTTTATTTTCACACCTGCGGTAATGCTAACCGGCAGGCTGTTCCGGCAGAGGAACAGCCTGCCAGAGTTTACCATATCCGACCTAGCCGGATACTACCTTTCACCGACAGACCCTATTGACTATAATAGAATCCAGTGGTGATCCTGCCATTTTTCAGCATGAGCACTAGTTTCAGACAGACAAAAATCTGATGCATGCACCGTTTTTTGTCTGGCCAAAACCCAACACTCATGCCAGAAACCGTCTGAATCCCTGCCAGATCCCATTAGGTGGTGCATGGCCCTGGATACAGTGAATTTCAGGAGGCTGTTCATCTGCCGGAACAGCCTGCCTTATATCTTAACCGCAGGGGTGGAATTATACTTTTTATGTCTTGCTTGACATGAAGCATAGCTTAGCAGGATAGGAAACGGGAGTGGTTTAAGATGTATGATGACATGCACCAAAACTTTGCTGAAAACCTTTGGTGAAAGTGAGCCAACCAGTCGGTGATGTAAAGTTAGACAAAGATGTCTAACAATGCACCAAGTTTATCACATATTTTGGACCAAATTTACATTGCCTAGATATTACACAGGCTTAGTAAGTTTTTTCCACTCTTGTTCCCATAAAAGTCATAGGTGTATGCTCCTTTAGAAACACGTTTATCATCTGCACAAATAAAAACCAAAGACTGTAACTGTGTGAGCAATTAAAATGAATATTTATCATTTGTAACAGTGATCATTTAATGTGTATGATTTCTATATGTTCAACTGATGTTTGTTTGGCATGTAGCCACAGAATAAAGCATAGACGAGGCAGCATAAGGATATAAGCCACCATCAGCATTGCTTGGCAGTGGTTTACTGTAGCCTCTCCATTCAGAAAAAATGCACATAAGGCTGAATGCATGAGAATATAAATTAGGAATAAATGTTGAATAAATGACCCTGACAGATATAAAAAATGTATGGCCTTTACTCCAAAAAGGCATAAGATATCCACATATAGTTGTCAGGGGGAGAAAAACAGAACTGGATCGCACATCCACAATGCTATGCTTTGATCTAAGCACCATATTAAAGTGTACAGCCCCCCATACTACATGATGTACAAGAGGCATTAGTGTACATTTTGATCAAAACTAAGGCATAAGCCTACTCACCACGCCAAGGTCGCCTCTTTGAGTGGGACCTACTCTGACAAAAAGGCACAGCACAATGCGGTGACTTAGCGGCACTGCCCTAGTAGGCGGCAGGACCCAGGAGTCAAACAGCAACCCTGCTGTCTGACAATGCCAACCATGACACTGGGCCCCACCAACCCACCAGCACAGCGCCACAAAAACAAAGGCCACCACGCAGTACTGCACCATGTGAACATTTGTCTAACACAACATGTCCATTGCTATCAGGAGCTACAGGTCAATTTCCACTTATATGCAGACTTCTGCAAAATTGATATATCCACATATAGAGATGGCCTTTCGGTTCACCCAGGGGTTGTTTCGCGGACAACTTTGCTCGTTCGCGGTTCGCCGAACAGGCGAACATGTGGCGATGTTCGCCGATGTCATATTCTTTTGCATTGTGCCAAACTTTGACCCATGACACATCCATCAGGTGGGTCATATAGAAGAAACCACAGCACTCTCCTGTCTTCAATTCAGTGGAATTTATTTCACCAGCAAAAAAAAATGTGACGTTTCGACCGTAAAGGTCTTTCTCAAGCCTAACATCCATCAGGTGGGACAGGACAGCCAATTGAGACGTTTCCACACATGGACACACCCACTTCCCTATAAATAAACCCGATCTGGCAGCCATTTTACATTCTGTTTTTTGCCAGTGAAGGGAGAGGTTGCTGTGTGGAGCAGGGACAGACTGTTTGGAACGCCAAACGCTAGCTAATAGGGCCACAAAAGTCCCTTTAAGGACTGGTGTAGGTGTGCTATCGATAGGTGTGAAATACTGAGGGGTGTAATATACTTATAATATAATTTCTAACATATAAAGTATATTATAGTGCATTTGTATTGTGCAGCAGTGTGCGGTTCTGCTGCGATACTGCAGCTAGATAGAGGGACAAACGCTATTGGAATAACTAATTGCAACTGGTGTGATATACCAAAACACACCAAAAATTAGCATCAAACACATGTATATATAAACATGAAAGAGTCTTTATTTAACACACATTAATTTAACATGTATAAAAATATACTTTGTAAAAACAGCAGCAAGGAAGGGGGAAACCTTCAGTGAGGAAAAAACAACCCTAGAGGAGGCTGAGGGGTCAACACACAAGGATATATAGATTGCAGAGAGAAGCCACACACAAGCAAGCCAGTAAGAAAATAGAAGCCATCAGACATAAAAATCCAAAAGTAAGGCATAAACAGACCTATGTGTGGAAAGGGTAAGCAAATAACTACCCAAGAATGCATGTGGAACCCTCAGGTGTTACTGGCAAAACGACGTCTGGAGGAGGCGGCTGAGGGTTCCACACGCATTCTTGGGTAGTTTTTTTGCTTACCCTTTCCACACATAGGTCTGTTTATGCCTTACTTTTGGATTTTTATATCTGATGGCTTCTATTGTTTTACTGGCTTGCTTGTGTGTGGCTTCTCTCTGCAATCTATATATCCTTGTGTGTTGACCCCTCAGCCTCCTCTAGGGTTGTTTTTTCCTCACTGAAGGTTTCCCCCTTCCTTGCTGCTGTTTTTACAAAGTATATTTTTATACATGTTAAATTAATGTGTGTTAAATAAAGACTCTTTCATGTTTATATATACATGTGTTTGGCGCTAATTTTTGGTGTGTTTAGTACATTGAATTGTTTAGGCTGCTCTCAGCACTATATATTCATTATAACCCAGTGATCAAATCTAGTGGGTGGTGTGATATACCTGTTGTCCCCCGAAAAAAAAACTTATTGAGGGGTGTGAAATACCTATAATATACCTTCTAACATAGAAAGTATATTATAGTGCATTTGTATTGTGCAGCAATTGTGTGTGCTTCTGCTGAGATACCGCAGCTAGATAGAGGAATAAACGCTATTGGAATAACTAATTTTAACTGGTGTGATATACTTGTTGCCCCCCAAAAAATGATTAAAGGGTGTGATATACCTGCTTCCACAAAATACTGTATAAGGGGTTTGATATACCTGCTTCCACAAAATACTGTGAGGGTTGTGATACACCAGCTTCCACAAAATATTGATTGAGGCCTGCGATACACCGGCCTCCACCAAATATTGAATAAGGGGTATGATATACTGGCTTCCAGCAAATACTCATTAAGGGGTTCTATATACCTGTTTCCACAAAATACTGATAGAGGGGATAGACATACCGGCTTCCACCAAATATTGATTAAGGCATGCGATACACCAGCTTCCACCAAATATTAAGGGGTTTGATATACCAGCTTTCAGCAAATACTCATTAAGGGGTTCTATATACCTGTTTCCACAAAATACTAATAGAGGGGATTGATATACCCGCTTCCACCAAATATTGATTGAGGCCTGCGATACACCAGCTTCCACCAAAAATTGATTAAGAGGTTTGTTATACCAGCTTCCAGCAAATACTCAATAAGGGGTTCTATATACCTGTTTCCACAAAATATTGGGAGAGGGGATTAATATACCCGCTTCCACCAAATATTGATTAAGGCCTGCGATACACCGGCTTCCACCAAATATTGATTAAGGGGTTTGATATACCAGCTTCCAGCAAATACTCATTAGGGGGTTCTATATACCTGTTTTCACAAAATACTGATAGAGGGGATTGATATACCGGCTTCCACCAAGTATTGATTGAGGCCTGCGATACACGGGCTTCCACCAAATATTTTTTAAGGGGTTTGATTTACCGACTTTCAGCAAATACTCATTAAGGGGTTCTATATACCTGTTTTCACAAAATACTGATAGAGGAGATTGATATACCGTCTTCCACCAAATATTGATTGAGGCCTGCGATACACCAGCTTCCACAAAATATTGATTAAGGGGTTTGATTTACCAGCTTCCAGCAAATACTAATTAAGGAGTTATATATACCTGTTTCCACAAAATACTGATAGAGGGGATTGATATACCAGCTTCCACCAAATATTGATTGAGGCCTGTGATACACTGGCTTCTACCAAAAATGTATTTGATTTACCTGCTTCCAGCAAATACTAATTAAGGGGTTCTATATACCTGTTTCCACAAAATACTGATAGAGGGGATTGATATACCAGCTTACACTAAATATTGATTGAGGCCAGCGATACACCGGTTTCTACCAAATATTGATTTAGGGGTTTGATATACCAGCTTCCAGCAAATACTTATTAAGAGGTTCTATATACCTGATTCCACAAAATACTGATAGAGGGGATTGATATACCGTCTTCTACCAAATATTGATTTAGGCCTCCGATACACCAGCTTCCACAAAATATTGATTAGGGGTTTGATATACCAGCTTCCAGCAAATAGGTTCTATATACCTGTTTCCACAAAATACTGATAGAGGGAATTTATATACCGGCTTCCACCAAATATTGATTGAGGCCTGCGATACACCAGCTTCCACAAAATATTGATTAAGGGGTTTGATTTACCTGCTTCCAGCAAATACTAATTAAGGGGTTCTATATACTTGTTTCTACAAAATACTGATAGAGGGGATTGATATACCGGCTTCCACTAAATATTGATTGAGGTGAGCGATACACCGGCTTCTACCAAATATTGATTTAGGGGTTTGATATACCAGCTTCCAGCAAATACTCATTAAGGGGTTCTATATACCTGATTCCACAAAATACTGATAGAGAGGATTGATATACCGGCTTCCACAAAATATTAATTGAGGCCTGCGATACACCGGCTTCCACCAAATATTGATTATGGGGTTTGATATACTGGCTTCCAGCAAATACTCATTAAGGAGTTCTACATACCTGTTTCTGCAAAATTCTGATATAGGGGATTGATATACTGGCTTCCACCAAATATTGATTGAGGCCTCCCATACACCAGCTTCCAGCAAATATTGATTAAGGGGTTTTATACACCAGCTTCCAGCAAATACTCATTAAGAGGTTCTATATACCTGTTCTACAAAATACTGATAGAGGGGATTCCACCAAATATTGATTGAGGACTGCAATATACCTGCTTCCACAAATACTGCTCTTCTATAGGGACTGTGTCACAGGGTCATTTTGAAAATGACAGGCAGAGGAAGAGGCAGGCCATTCCTCAGGGGTGGTAGGGGTCGGGCAGGTGCACCAGGCTGATGCCTAAGTGGGAAGTTGGTGAAGGTGCATGCAATTACGTCAAAGGATGCACCAGAGTTGGTTGAGTGGCTCACTCAGCCTTCAGCTTCTGCACCCTCCTCATCCTCTGTATCTACACCCTCCTCACTCTCTGCTGTGTGCACCCCCAAAGACACCACCACCATACTCGAGTCAGACCAATTATTTTTCCATCCATTCCCAGACCTTACCGATGTGCAGCCATATTTGCCATTGATCCGCCTCTGGTATGTCAGTGTCCATGTTGTGGGACGATTTGTGCACTTCTTTTAAGTATTTGGTGGCTGCAATAATGACCTGAAGATTTTTCAGGTTCGCCTGCCATTAAAGTGAATGGGGCCTGCCACGAACTTGCGGTTCGCGAATATTTGATCGCGTTCGCGAATCGTCCCAGCCGATGTTCGTCCATCACTGATTACTGGGATGAACAATAATTACCCAGTGTAAATCGTTGTTTGCTAGCAGCAGATTGTCCTATGTAAATAGGGGCCTACTGCTTGCAAACAATGAGTTTGCATTGAAATGAGCAATCACAATAAGGGTCGTTGGCCCTTGTCAGGATCAGGGACTTAGATTTAGGAGGAGAGCCTGCAGGGTCACACTGGACCTCCCTCTGTCAGCACTCCTTTGTCTGAAACTAATCAATCTTAGCTGCCACCACTCGTCATATCAGGCTGACGAGACTCCTATGCATAAAATAACACTTATACACTCTCTACAGCTGCTAGCATTCACAGGGTTAATAAATCAATCTAACTAACGCTTCTTCTAAGGTCATGAATCGTTAGAACACAAGAAGGCCCTTATTAAAGTGAAGTTTTAATATAAAAAAAAGACAGTGCGTACAAACAATTGGGGGTTGTCAGAGAAAAGACAAAATAAAATATACAGACATATACAGTACAGACCAAAAGTTTGGACACACCTTCTCATTCAAAGAGTTTTCTTTATTTTCATGACTATGAAAATTGCAGATTCACACTGAAGGCATCAAAACTATGAATTAACACATGTGGAATTATATACATAACAAACAAGTGTGAAACAACTGAAAATATGTCATATTCTAGGTTCTTCAAAGTAGCCACCTTTTGCTTTGATTATGGCTTTGCACACTCTTGGCATTCTCTTGATGAGCTTCAAGAGGTAGTCCCCTGAAATGGTTTTCACTTCACAGATGTGCCCTGTCAGGTTTAATAAGTGGGATTTCTTGCCTTATAAATGGGGTTGGGACCATCAGTTGCATTGAGGAGAAGTCAGGTGGATACACAGCTGATAGTCCTACTGAATAGACTGTTAGAATTTGTATTATGGCAAGAAAAAAGCAGCTAAGTAAAGAAAAACGAGTGGCCATCATTACTTTAAGAAATGAAGGTCAGTCAGTCAGCCGAAAAATTGGGAAAACTTTGAAAGTAAGGGCTATTTGACCATGAAGGAGACTGATGGGGTGCTGCGCCAGATGACCTGGCCTCCACAGTCACCGGACCTGAACCCAATCGAGATGGTTTGGGGTGAGCTGGACCGCAGAGTGACGGCAAAAGGGCCAACAAGTGCTAAGCATCTCTGGGAACTCCTTCAAGACTGTTGGAAGACCATTTCAGGGGACTACCTCTTGAAGCTCATCAAGAGAATGCCAAGAGTGTGCAAAGCAGTAATCAAAGCAAAAGGTGGCTACTTTGAAGAACCTAGAATATGACATATTTTCAGTTGTTTCACACTTGTTTGTTATGTATATAATTCCACATGTGTTAATTCATAGTTTTGATGCCTTCATAGTCATGAAAATAAAGAAAACTCTTTGAATGAGAAGGTGTGTCCAAACTTTTGGTCTGTACTGTACATACAGTGCAAAATAACAGTTTGTAAAATAAAAGGTATAAAAACTGAATTTAATACGTTACGCGACAGTTAAGTCCGGTTGCCTGGGGGGAGTAGAAATATTGGTCAGTCCATCAAGCTAGTGATCCCCAAAGAAATGACAGTTTAATTTTCTCCCTGTATGTGTTAAAAAGGGCCAGTATCATACCCCCATAATCCCCCTACCTCTGATATCAGAGGTGGCAAGTGAGTATGGTAATGATCTTTTATGACCGTGTTTACAACCACTTGCTGAAAACCAAGTCTGCCTTAAAATCTTTATGTTGGAATATCTTTTCGGGTATTCACCTTAGCAATTTTATATTACACTCATCAACTCTATCCGAATGTCCCGCACACATGTGTACCAAACATGGCGGAGGTAATGGCAGGATAAATGGAGTTATCTAATTGCTCCCTGTTACTGAGCTGGGATCAATTTAACTTTGATACAGTAGACGCACATACGTACATGGCCTGAGTTCTCAGGAGGAAGCACGCGGCCCAAATATGGATTTGTCCACTTATTTCTTTAATGTATATTGCAAGATAGGGGTTTCATGTGTGACCACGGTGGAAAGGACACTAGCCTTTTCCTGACCCCCCTAACGGTTCTGGTCTGTATAACGCTGGTACATGACATCTTCACATTTCATGATAGGGCTCTTGTTTCTGTGAAGTTGTTCCATCTTACTGATTTTTATTTCTACAATCTCTGGCCTGGATAGACATGGAAGAGGTGATGACCCACTAAAGTAATGTAAAAGGAGGGGTTGCCTACTCCTAACAATAATTTTAATATCTTGATCCCTCTATCACCACAACCCCCATACAGAGTAGATGATTGTTGCATGTTTATTGATCAGGTAGTGATCAGCAACAATTTGTTCCTGGTCAATTTCTAGACTTGGCAGGTGTAAGGGGGTCTTCAGTTTTGGAGTAATGAATTAAACACATTTTCAGTTTTTTCTTCAAGCTAGTTTTTAACACTAATATAACAATGTTTTTCAATATCATATTCTTCTACTGGCTACTATTTCTCAAATGGATACACAGAGTGGAATCATCAATGCAATACATAAATGGAAATGAAAAGGCTAGCATACAAAAGCAAACAAAGATCACTCCCACACAGTCAATATGTAAAAAGAAAGCTTCATAATTATTTGTAATAGCATAGCTGACTTACGGTATATGTGATTTAATGAATCAGACTTTCTTTTTTTCTTCATGCTCTCTGACTTCTATGGTGATATTCTGTGTACGGAAAAATATATACTGTAGCACTTAGAATTAGTCTGTATGTGTAATTTGCTATGTTTCTTCATAATCAGCATGAAAAATGTACTTCATGGTTTGTTCATTATAGAAAACCACACAAAAACCTAAAGATACAAATGAAACTCTAACAATTAAAACTCACATTATACATAAACAAGTGGTTGAATTGTTTGCACATTTTTGTGTATCAACTCAAATATGCTCAATAATATGATGTTCCATCAAGGCAATGGGCAGGTAATTGCAGTGATAACCATTAGTGTTTCCAGGGGTGTTTCTAAGGTCCTAAAGGAACAGGGACACAAGATGGTGGGTGTATATACCTTGACCACTGGATTATTGCAGCAACACTGTCCTTAGTGCATGAGCGCTTCCCACGTCATTCCCTTTGCTCAGCTCACAGGACAATGTCTGAGACCGTGCGGGATGAGGCTTTTATAGGGCTGTGACATCAAAGGGGATGGCTATCTGTGGATTTGCTGGCTGAATGCTCTTATGGGTGTCCCGGGCTTGTCTCCTCTGTAATTTGAAGACAGAGACAAAATGAAATGCCCCTCGACTTCTTCAAACACACTGCACATTGGTATTGACATTTCACAATGGTAATAATACAGTTATTGCAGTAAAATCTGCTTGCTGTAACATTGAAGAGTATCTTGCAGTAATATACAACACGTTAAATAACCTGGGTATACTGCACTGAATTACAAACCGTAGCTACAAACTGGAATTTAGCAACAACAAAAAAAAAAAGACAATTCCTCAAGTTTTGCAGCAGAATTTATGCTATTGGGGTTGTGGCAATATGCTTATGAACCGCAAAATCTTTTTTAGAAAAATAAAAGCTAGCTGGTTGTTCATACATAGTAACATAGTAACATAGTACATGAGGGCGAAAAAAAAACATTTGTCCATCCAGTTTGGCCTGTCATCCTGCAAGTTGATCCAGAGGAAGGCAAAAAAAGAAACTGTGAGGTAGAAGCCAATTTTCCCCACTTTAGGGGAATAAAAAAATCCTTCCCGACTCCACTCAGGCAATCAGAATGACTCCCTGGATCAACGACCCCTCTCTAGTAGCTATAGCCTGTAATATTATTACACTCCAGAAATACATCCAGGTCTACTTGAATTCCTCAGGCAGAGAGTTCCATAGTCTCACTGGTCTTACCGTAAAGAATCCTCTTCTATGTTTGTTTACAAACCTTCTTTTCTCCAGACGCAGAGGATGTCCCCTCGTCACAGTCCTGGGGATAAATAGATGATGGGATAGATCTCTGTACTGACCCCTGATCTGATATTTATACATAGTAATTAGATATCCCCTCAGTCGTCTTTTTTCTAAAGTGAATAACCCTAATTTTGATAATCTTTCAGGGTACTGTAGTTGCCCCATTCCAGTTATTTCTTTAGTTGCCCTCCTCTGGACCCTCTCCAGCTCTGCTATGTCTGCCTTGTTCACAGGAGCCTAGAACTGTACACAGTACTCCATGTGTGGTCTGACTAGCGATTTGTAAAGTGGTAGGACTATGTTCTTATCACGGGCATCTATGCCCCTTTTGATGCAACCCATTATCTCATTGGCCTTGGCAGCAGCTGCCTGACACTGGTTTTTGCAGCTTAGTTTGCTGTTTATTAAAATTCCTAGATCCGAGTGTTTTACCATTTAGTATGTACGGGTGACTTGCATTATTCCTTCCCATGTGCATAACTTTACATTTGTCAGTGTTAAACCTCAACTGCCACTTATCTGCCCAAGTCTGCAATCTATCCAGATTCCTCTGTAGCAGTATACTGTCCTCTTCAGAGTTAATTACTTTACACAGTTTAGTGTCATCTGCGAAAATTGATATTTTACTATGCAAGCTTTCTACAAGATCATTAATAAATATATTGAAGAGAATAGGGCCCAATACTGACCCCTGAGGTACCCCACTAGTGACAGTGACCCAATCTGAGTGTGTACCGTTAATAACCACCCTCTGTTTTCTATCACTCAGCCAGTTACTTACCCACATACAGACATTTTCTCCCAGTCCAAGCATTCTCATTTTATATACTAACCTTTTGTGTGGTACAGTGTCAAATGCTTTGGAGAAGTCCAGATATACGACATCCATTGATACGCCGCTGTCAAGTCTAGAACTTACCTCCTCATAGTAACTGATTAAATTAGCTTGGCATGACCGATCCATCATGAAGCCATGCTGATATGGCGTTACTTGCTTATTTCCGTTGAGATACTCTAAGATAGCATCTCTCAGAAAACCTTCAAACAGTTTACCCACAACAGATGATAAACTTACCGGCCTATAGTTTCCAGGCTCTGTTTTTGGACCCTTTTTGAATATTGGCACCACATTTGCTATGAGCCAATCCTGTGGAACATTCCCTGTCAGTATAGAGTCTGCAAATATCAGAAATAAGGGTCTGGCTATGACATTAGTTAATTCCCTTAGGATACGGGGGTGTATGCCACCCGGTCCTGGTGATTTGTCTATTTTAATCTTTTTAAGTCGCTGTTGTACTTCTTCCTGGTAGAGTTGAGCGGACACCTGGATGTTCGGGTTCGGCAGGTTCGGCCGAACTTGAAAAAAAAGTTTGGGTTCGGGACCCGAACTTGACCCCGAACCCCTTTGAAGTCAATGGGGACCCGAACTTTTGGGCAGTAAAATGGCTCTAAAATAGTCCTGGAAAGGGCTAGAGGGCTGCAAAGAGCATCAAAATGTGCTTAAGAGCATGGCAACTGTTCTGCAAATAAATGTGGATAGGGAAATGACTTAAAATAACATAAAATACAGAAAAATTTAAAATAACAATCTGGATCTAGGAGTAGGAGGTTGAGGAGGTGGTGGATGGGTGGATGTGGCGGTGAAGTTTGACGTGGAGGTGTAGGTGGAAGCGGCGGTGAAGGAGGAATAGGTAGCCAACACTGATTTGTGTTATTTTTAATTTTTAAATTGGGGTATCCCCCAAAATATTGGGACATATAACAAAATAAAACTAAGAATAAGTGCACTTGAGTACAAGAATGGATGGTTGAGGCTGGTATAAATGTCTATTCTGCACAAGGTACAGACAAGTCCTGTGGGATCCATGAGTGGTTCATTTTAATAAACGTAAGCTTGTCCACATTGGCTGTGGCCTGTGATAATGCTCTCTGCCGTGCTAAACACACGTTCACACTATACACTGGTTGCAGGGCAGGTCAGCACCTCCAAGGCTGACAAAGCTTTTCCACATTTGGGCCATGCTAACCCTGCCTTCTCAGGTGCTGGCGGTGCCCCAGCTGCATTGGCGACCTCTTCCTCCTCCTCTGCCTTCGCCTTGTGCTTCCACTGTGCCCCCGCTGTCAGGTGGGAATGCTATCATCAGCGTGCGCTTGTAGTCGCGCATCTTCCGATCAGTAACAGATGTTTTCACTAAATTTAGTTCCCTGTCAGCAATGCAGAGCAGGGGTTCATTCACGGCAAAAGGGGGTACATGTCACCCAGCAATAGAACAGAGGATTTTGAGAGATTTAGGATCCCGTCACCCAGGCACAGCAGGGGTTCATTCACGGCAAAAGGGGGTACATGTCACCCAGCAATAGAACAGAGGATTTTGAGAGATTTAGACCCCTAACACCCAGGCACAGCAGGGGTTCATTCACGGCAAAAGGGGGTACATGTCACCCAGCAATAGAACAGAGGATTTTGAGAGATTTAGGCCCCTGTCACCCAGGCACAGCAGGGGTTCATTCACGGCAAAAGGGGGTTCATGTCGCCCAGCAATAGAACAGAGGATTTTGAGAGATTTAGGCCCCTGTCACCCAGGCACAGCAGGGGTTCATTCACGGCAAAAGGGGGTTCATGTCTCCCAGCAATACAACAGAGGATTTTGAGATATTTAGGCCCCTGTCACCCAGGCACAGCAGGGGTTCATTCACGGCAAAAGGGGGTTCATGTCACCCAGCAATACAACAGAGGATTTGGAGAGATTTAGGCCCCTGTCACCCAGGCACAGCAGGGGTTTGTATACGCAAAAAATTGTAAAATGTCACTCGACAATTGAAAATAAGAATTTTTTCAATTTAGGGCACTAAATATATATATATTTTTTTTTATTAAAATGGCTCTAGTCTAAAATAGTCCTTGAAAAGGCTAGAGGGATGTTAAAAGGCAGTAAAATGTGCTTAAGAGCATGGCAACTGCTCTGCAAACAAATGTGGATAGGGAAATAACTTAAAATTAAATAAAATAACAAAAAATTACAAATTATTAACCTGCAACTCAGAGAAGGAGGTGGATATGGAGTCGGAGGTTGAGGAGGCGGTGAATGTGGTGTTGTACGTGGAGGCAGCAATGGAGGAGGAAAAGGTAGCCAACAATGTTTTTTTCATTTTTTTATTGGGTAGGTAGCCCCCAAAATATTGGGACAAATAAAAAAAAAAGAAAACAAAGAATCATTGCACTTGACTTGAGTACAAGAATGTATGTTTGATGGTGGTATAAATGTCTATTCTGCACAAGGTACAGACAAGTCTTGTGGAATTCAAGCCTGGTTCATGTTAATGAACGTGAGCTTGTCCACGTTGGCTGTGGACAGGCGGCTGCGTCTGTCTGTAATGACGCCTCCTGCCATGCTAAATACACGTTCAGAGAGTACACTGGCTGCAGGGCAGGCCAGCACCTCCAAGGCATACAGGGCAAGCTCTGGCCATGTGAACAATTTGGAGACCCAGAAGTTTAATGGGGCAGAACCATCAGTTAGTACGTGTAGTCGTGTGCACAGGTACTGTTCCACCATGTTGTTCAAAGGCTGCTTCCTGCTAACACGCTCCATATCAGCAGTAGGGGCCGGTTGTTGCAGCGAGGTGACAAAGCTTTTCCACATGTCGGCCATGCTAACCCTGCCTTCTGAGGTGCTGGCGCTGACACAGCTGCGTTGGTGACCTCTTCCTCCTCCCCTGCCTTCGCCTTGTGCTTCCACTTGTCCCCCGGTGTCAGTCGGGAATGCTCTCAGGAGCGCGTCTACCAGCGTCCGCCTGTAGTCGCGCATCTTCCGATCACGCTCCAGTGAGGGATCTTTGTAACGGGGATCCAGCAGGGTGGCCACCTAGTAGTCAGCACACGTTAAAATGTGGGCAACTCTGCAGTCGTTGCGCAGGCACTGCAGCATGTAGTCGCTCATGTGTGCCAGGCTGCCCAGAGGTAAGGACAAGCTGTCCTCTGCGGGAGGCGTATCGTCTGCGTCCTCTGTATCCCCCCAGCCACGCACCAGTGATGGGCCCGAGCTGCGTTGGATGCCACCCCACTGTGAACATGCTTCATCCCCATCCTCCTTCTCATCCTCCAGTAGTGGGCCCTGGCTGGCCAAATTTGTACCTGGCCTCTGCTGTTCCTCTTTCTGAGCCACTTCTAAAAGACTGGCCTGAAAGTGTTAGAGATGACCCCTCTTCCTCCTCCTCGTCCTGTGCCACATCCTCTTCCATCATCGCCCTGAGTGTTTTCTCATGGTCACATAGAAGTGGTATTGTAACGCTGATAACGGCGTCATCACCACTGGCCATGTTGGTGGAGTACTGGAAACAGCGCAACAGGGCACACAGGTCTCGCATGGAGGCCCAGTCATTGGTGGTGAAGTGATGCTATTCCGCAGTGCGACTCACCTGTGCTGCTGCAGCTGAAACTCCACTATGGCCTGCTGCTGCTCACACAGTCTCTCCAGCATGTGCAAGGTGGAGTTCCACCTGGTGGGCACGTCGCATATGAGGCGGTGGGCGGGAAGGCCGAAGTTGCGCTGCAGCGCTGACAGGCGAGCAGCAGCAGGGTGAGAATGCCGAAAGCGAGCACAGATGGCCCGCACTTTATGCAGCAGCTCAGACATGTCGGGGTAGTTGTGAATGAATTTCTGCACCACCAAATTCAGCACATGCGCCAGGCAAGGGATGTGCGTCAAACCGGCTAGTCCCAGAGCTGCAACGAGAGGTGGAAGAAGAGGAGGAGGAAGCCGAGTAGGAAGAGGAGGCAACAGGAGGCAAAGACTGATGCTCTGCGATCCTTGGTGGCGGAAGGACGTGCACCAAACAGCTCTCCGCCTGGGGCCCAACCGCCACTACATTTACCCAGTGTGCAGTTAGGGAGATATAGCGTCCCTGGCCGTGCCTACTGGTCCACGTATCTGTGGTTAGGTGGACCTTGCCACAGATGGCGTTGCGCAGTGCACACTTGATTTTATCCGATACTTGGTTGTGCAGGGAGGGCACGGCTCTCCTGGAGAAGTAGTGGCGGCTGGGAACGACGTACTGTGGGACAGAAAGCGACATGAGTTGTTTGAAGCCGTCCGTCTCCACCAGCCTGAATGACAGCATTTCAAAGGCCAGCAGTTTAGAAATGCTGGCATTCAGGGCCAGAGATTGAGGGTGGCTAGGTGGGAATTTACGCTTTCTCTCAAAGGTTTGTGAGATGGAGAGCTGAACGCTTCCGTGTGACATGGTGGAGATGCTTGGTGACGGAGGTGGTGTTGTTGGTGGCACATCCACTGTTTGCTGGGCGGCAGGTGCCAATGTTCCTCCAGAGGCAGAGGAAGAGACCGAGGCAGCAGCAGAAGAGGAAGCAGGAGAGGCCTGAGCCCTTTCTTGGTTTTGAAGGTGCTTACTCCACTGCAGCCCGTGTCTCGCATGTAGATGCCTTGTCATGCAGGTTGTGCTAAGGTTCAGAATGTTAATGCCTCGCTTCAGGCTCTGATGGCACATCGTGCAAACCACTTGGGTCTTGTCGTCAGCACATTGTGTGAAGAAGTGCCATTCCAGGGAACTCCTTGAAGCTGCCTTTGGTGTGCTCAGTCCCTGGTGACGGTGGCCATTAGCAGGCAAACTGTTTTGGCGACGGCTGCTCTGCTTTTGCACCCTGCTCCCGCTTTTGCTACGCTGTTGGCTCTGTCTCACCACTGCCTCTTCCTCCGAACTCTGAAAGTCAGTGGCACGACCTTCATTCTATGTGGGGTCTAGGACCTCATCGTCCCCTGCATCGTCTTCCACCCAGTCTTCCTCCCTGACCTCCTTTTTGGTCTGCACACTGCAGAAAGACGCAGCAGTTGGCACCTGTGTTTCATCATCATCAGAGACGTGCTGAGGTGGTATTCCCATGTCCTCATCAGGAAACATAAGTGGTTGTGCATCAGTGCATTCTATGTCTTCCACCCCTGGAGAAGGGCTAGGTGGATTCCCTTGGGAAACCCTGCCAGCAGAGTCTTCAAACAGCATAAGAGACTGCTGCATGACTTGAGGCTCAGACAGGTTCCCCGATATGCACGGGGGTGATGTGACAGACTGATGGGCATGATTTTCAGGCGCCACCTGTGCGCTTTCTGCAGAAGACTGGGTGGGAGATAATGTGAACGTGCTGGATCCACTGTCGGCCACCCAATTGAATAGCCCCTGTACTTGTTCAGGCCTTACCATCCTTAGAACGGCATTAGGCCCGACCAAATATCGCTGTAGATTCTGGCGGCTACTGTGACTTGAGGTAGTAGGTTCAGTAGGACGTGTAGCTGTGGCAGAACGGCCACGTC
Organism: Bufo bufo; assembly: GCF_905171765.1. Taxonomy (NCBI): domain Eukaryota; kingdom Metazoa; phylum Chordata; class Amphibia; order Anura; family Bufonidae; genus Bufo; species Bufo bufo. The sequence goes on from NC_053393.1 coordinate 200,144,754, forward strand.
CTCTCCCTGCACCAGAGGCTCCACCAACACCACCACCACGACCATGACCGCATCCCTTATTAGATGTTTGCCTCATAGTTAGCGTTTACAAAGCAAAGTAAAAAGTGGTTAAGTCTGTTAAATAAAACTAACCGCCAATAAAAACCCTGATGTAGGGTATTGCACTAAATTTTTTTTTTAAAACTCTATATGACAGCGGTATTTGTGGCCTAAATGTAACACTCACTTATGCACGTCTTATCCCAGATGTGCAGTATATCAGAGGCTTTTTTCACCCCAGTAACCAAAAAGGCGTATTTCTGGCCTAAATGTGACACTTACTTATGCACGTGTAATCCCAGATGTGCAATATATCAGAGGCTTTTTTCACCCCAGTAACCAAAAAGGCGTATTTCTGGCCTAAATGTGACAATCACTTATGCATGTGTAATCAGAGATGTGCAGTATGTCAGAGGGTTTTTCACCCCAGTATGACAAAGCAGGATTTCTGGCCTTAATGTGACAATCACTTATGCACGTGTAATCACAGATGTGCAGTATATCAGAGAGTTTTTTTTACCCTAACCAAAAAGCTGTATTTCTGTCCTAAATGTGACAGTGACATATGCATGAGTAATCACAGATGTGCAGTATATCAGAGGGTTTTTTCACCCCAGTAAGAAAAAAGCTGTATTTCTGGCCTTAATGTGACAATCACTTATGCACGTGTAATCACAAATGTGCACTATATCAGAGGGTTTTTACCCTAACCAAAAAGCTATATTTCTGTCCTAAATGTGACAGTGACTTATGAACGTGTAATCACAAATGTGCAGTATATCATAGGGTTTTTTCACCCCAGTAAGAAAAAAGCTGTATTTCTGTCCTAAATGTGACAGTGACTTATGCACGTGTAATCACAGATGAGCAGTATATCAGAGGGTTTTTTCACCCTAACCAAAAAGCTGTATTTCTGTCCTAAATGTGACAGTGACTTATACATGTGTAATCACAGATGTGCAGTATATCAGAGGGTTTTTTCACCCCAGTAAGAAAACAGCTGTATTTCTGGCCTTAATGTGACAATCACGTATGCATGTGTAATCAGAGATGTGCAGTATATCAGAGGGTTTTTTCACCCCAGTATGCCAAAGCAGGATTTCTGGCCTTAATGTGACAATCACTTATGCACGTGTAATCACAGATGTGCAGTATATCAGAGGATTTTTTCACCCTAACCAAAAAGCTGTATTTCTGTCCTAAATGTGACAGTGACTTATGCACGTGTAATCACAGATGTGCAGTATATCAGAGGGTTTTTTCACCCTAACCAAAAAGCTGTATTTCTGTCCTAAATGTGACAGTGACTTATGCACGTTTAATCACAGATGTGCAGTATATCAGAGCGTTTTTCGCCCCAGTAAGAAAAAAATCTGTATTTCTGTCCTAAATGTGACAGTGACTTATGCATGTGTAATCACAGATGGGCAGTATATTAGAGGCTTATTTCACCCCAGTAACCAAAAAGCTGTATTTCTGTCCTAAATGTGACAGTGACTTGTGCACGTGTAATTACAGATGTGCAGTATGTAACCAAAAAGCTGTATTTCTGTCCTAAATGTGACAGTGACTTATGCATGTGTAATCACAGATGTGCAGTATATTGCAGGCTTTTTTCACCCCAGTAACCAAAAAGCTGTATTTCTGTCCTAAATGTGACAGTGACTTATGCACATATAATCACAGATGTGCAGTATATCAGAGGGTTTTTTCACCCAAGTAACCAAAAAGTCGTATTTCTGGCCTAAATGTGACAGTGACTTATGCACGTTTAATCACAGATGTGCAGTATATCAGAGGGTTTTTTCACCCTAACCAAAAATCTGTATTTCTGTCCTAAATGTGATAGTGACTTATGCACGTGTAATCACAGATGGGCAGTATATTAGAGGCTTTTTTCACCCCAGTAACCAAAAAGCTGTATTTCTGGCCTTAATGTGACAATCACTTATGCATGTGTAATTACAGATGTGCAGTATGTAATTAAAAAGCTGTATTTCTGTCCTAAATGTGACAATGACTTATGCATGTGTAATCACAGATGTGTAGTATATTACAGGCTTTTTTCACCCCAGTAACCAAAAAGGCGTATTTCTGGCCTAAATGTGACAGTCACATATGCTTGTCTAATCCCAGATGTGCAGTATATTAGAGGGTTTTTTCACCCCAGTATGCCAAAGCTGTATTTCTGGACTTGCAGATAGCCTATGCTGGTGCACTATTGTTGCATAAAATGGCTGCCGATCAGGTATTGATATTGATGAAATGAAGAAAAAAAAGTTCGTTTTCAGCAGTAGTTGGCTCAGGGCAGGCTTAAAACAATTGTGCACTGCACCCACAAAACACTTTTTCTGTAGATCGCTGAGTACATAAACCAGTTCTTGATAAGATCGCTCCCTGATCTCTCCCTCACAGCAGCTGCAGCCTCTCCCTACACTAATCCGAGCAGAGTGACAGGCGGCGGTAAGTGACTCCAGCTTAAATAGAGGCTGGGTCACATGCTGCAGTTGGCCAATCACAGCCATGCCAATAGTAGTCATGGCTGTGATGGCCTTTTGGGGCAAGTAGTATGACGCTTGTTGATTGGCTGCTTTGCAGCCTTTCAAAAAGCGCCATAAAAATCGGCGAACACCGAACCCGAACTTTTACGTAAATGTTCGGGTTCGGGTCCGGGTGCCGAAACACCTAAAGTTCGGTACGAACCCGAACTTTACAGTTCGGGTTCGCTCAACTCTACTTCCTGGGTCAGACAGGACACTTTAAATGGGGAATTTATTTTTACATTAAGCATTTCATCTGAAAGTTTATTTTCCTCAGTGAATACATTGGAGAAAAAAATGTTTAACAGCTTTGCTTTCTCCTCGTCGCTCTCTGCGACTCCCCCCTCATTACTCTTTAAATTCAGATTTATACTTTTTAACATTTATATAATTGAAGAACATTTTAGGGTTAGTTTTACTCTCTTTGGCAATGAATCTCTCGGTCTCTAGTTTGGCCGCTTTTATTAGTTTTTTACATGTTCTATTTATTTCCTTATAGTTTTTCAGTGCTTCCATGCTACCCTCCTGTTTTAGTGATTTATATGCTTTCTTTTTGTCATTTATTGCTTTCTTTACAGTTCTGTTTATTCACATTGGTTTCTTTTTGTTCCTTAACCTTTTATTTCCATACGGTATGTACCTCTCACATTGAGATTTTAGGATGCTTTTAAAGATATCCCATTTTGTGGCTGTATTTTTATTTTTGAGGACTTTGTCCCAGTTAGTTAGGCCTATGGCCTCTCTTAGTTGGCTAAATTTTGCTTTTTTTGAAGTTTGGTATTTTTGTTCCTCCCTGTAGAAACGCTCTTTTGAATAATAATTGGAAGGTTATTACTTTATGGTCACTATTTCCCAGGTGTCCCCAAACCTGCACGTCTCTTGTTCTGTCAGGCCTAATGGTTAATACTAAGTCTAGTATGGCCGTCCCTCTAGTCGGGTACTGAACCAGTTGGGAGAGGTAATTGTCTTTGGTTATTGCCAAGAACCTGTTTCCTTTATGGGATGTACAGCTTTCAGTTTCCCAGTCTATATCTGGGTAGTTGAAGTCCCCCATAATAACCACCTCATTATGATTTGCTGCCTTGTCTATCTTGTTTAGAAGTAGATTTTCTGTGGACTCTGGTATATTAGGTGGTTAATAGTAAACTCCTATTAGTAATTTATTATTGTTTTTAGCTCCATGTATTTCTACCCACAGTGACCCCACATGTTCATGTCTTTCACTTATATCTTGAGGAGTGTGGGCTTTAGACAGGGCTTTACATAAAGGCAGACCCCTCCCCCTCTCCAGTAAAATATAAGTTTATTGCAGGGTTCTATGATGAAGAAATTGCCAGTAAACTGGGACAGGGATTAGTCCTTCCTTCTCTATATTAACCTTTCCCTGATAAAAATCTTTCCAATTATATGTATGGGCAGATGGCAGGGCTGAGAAAGAACAGAGAGTCATATGTTTTTTTTTAGGGCAGATTTTGCTGGAATGGTTTTGAGTGTTATGTCACATTTGAAGAGATCCTGTGGTACCCCTAGAAAGGAAACTCCAAAAGACTACACCACTTAAGGAATTGATCAAGTGAAATCTTTGACCCAGCAGGCGTTTCATAGAATTTAGTAACACTTGGCTGTGAAAATGAAATTTATTAATTTTTTTACAATAAAATGTTGCATTAGCCCCAAATTTGTTCATTTTCATTTTAAACTGCTGTTTGGGGGCATGGAAGGGTTCAGAAGGGAAGGAACAGCACTGCCATTTTAGAAACTACCAAATTACTGTAGATAGTTGTGTACAGATAAAAGCCATTTTTGGCCATGATAAGTATACAGGGTTCCCAGCCCATACACTCGCTTGGGTCCCATTATGTTAATACAGAAGTATACAAAACAAATCAACACAGAACACAAGGCAGCTACAGGAAGCAGGAGAAGGAAATCTGTTCATTGAGACCCAGTGGTCTCATGGTTTTTAGTCTGTGAATCCACTGGGCCTCCTTACACAGAATCCTTTTATCCCAGTCCCCACCTCTTGGCGATTTACGCACCACCTCAATCACTTGAAATCACAAGACTTTAAAGTTACTAGAATGATACCGCCACTTGGGGAAACGCGTCGGGAAGAGGAGATTATAGCAGGGACATCCAGGGCTTTTCAGGGTGTAGCCACCGAGAAGTGGGGTCGCCCCTTTCGGGGCGGGTGCTCCGCTTGTAGGTAGGGATAGTGGTAGGGTCACCCCAGGGAAAGAACCTCCTCCCCACCCCATTTGTCGGTTGCTACCCCAGAAGACTGTCTGGCACCCAGTGAATGGTATCAAGTAACCGTGAGTTATGGTTTACAACCATGGTTTTTTCTGCATCATAGATGTGATCTTTAATATGCAGATTAAGTTTCATCATATTGTCCTTGCTGATCTCTGATTAACTGTGCGTACACTATATGATTATACACTGAGGTGTAGGCACAGGATATTTGTTGATGTATTGTGTACACAAGTGTATTATTTTCTATTTTGGGGCTTTGTGTATCTTTTTTAAATGTATCTAGTAAAGGTTAAATATTAGGGGTTAATTTTTTCAGTGATATTATTTTGTCTATACCCTCTTTTGGAAGATAAATTTTTTATTCTGTGAGTTGTATATAATGTCATTGTATAATACTGTTGAGGGGGCCTTAACAATAATATCTTTTAGTCCTCATCCTGGTTGGACCCTTTCTGAGTCTGACCCCAAAGCAGCCGCTTCTTTATAGCTACGCCCCTGGTTATAATAATGATGAAAAAAACAATGTATTAAAAATACTTTATACATTGCCTATTTCGTCACAAAATGAAGCATTTATTTATTTTGGGTTTAACACAACTAACATCACAAAAATAGATTGCAGTTGAATATACTGTACATACATTAGGTTACAATGAAATAATTGTTTTGATAATAATACCAATAAAAATGACAAAAGAAACTCAGGTTTGAAGATCAGAATATACTGTTTAGACCAATTTGACAAAAAATGCTAAATTATTGCTAGGATCCCTGCACATATCCATCTATCCATCTCAGTTTCCCTCCAACGTGTTGCAGAAATCTCCAGAGGGAAACTGAAGCTAGAAATGATCCCATAGAATTCTAAGGGATCATTCATATATATTCAGCATATCAGTTGTGATGCCAGACACTGTAGATGCTGGGTCTATACATTAAGGGGTGGAGTTTATCATAGACTGGTCTATGATATCCCTTGTGCTGCCAGAGGATGCACCTAACTTATGCGGAGACAAAGACCTGATCATATATTAGGTGCATCTTCTGGCAGTCATTGTGCACAAACAGAAGTCTATCCAAGTTGCCTTTGATTTCTGCCTTCATCTACATAAAAAAAAAACTGGCCTAAACTAAGAAAAATATGCCTGTGGCATATTTTAACGTCAAAAGCGGTTGTAGTAAAGAATGAGTGGCACTGCACTCGACCGAGGTAAATCCCTTATATTGACACAATCGTCACCGGGGTACTTGGGAGCATGTATGCAACATCGCTGCTGCTGGTGGTGCTCTGTCCAACATGTAACCAGTTAATTTGAGGGTCATGTTGTACCTTTTTTAAGCAATATGTTTTTCACAATGACGCGATCCTCTCTGACGCGTGCCGCTGGTGCGGCGCAGAGAGAATCGCGTCATAGCCTGAGTCTTTTAAAAGCAGGTAAATTGTTTTACCTGATTATGGGCCAGACGAAGCACTTAGCTAACTCAGCTGGTGCACTAGTGTATGTTGTCCGCTCTCTACCAGGAATAAAGGAAATTTTTCTGCAAGCATTGGTGAGTGCCGTCCGTTGTCTTTTACACGTGCAACATTTTAACGTCACCATGTGATCACGCAGTGAGCATGAGATGAAGTCATAACATTCAGTGCAAGTACTTTGGCAAGACTTTTCAGTCAATAGAGGAGCGGACTGCTTCTGTGTGATCAAGTGGATGAGGTGAGTGATTTTTTTTTTAAACCCAAAAGGCCATATTTTACTAGTGTATTACCGTTACATTACATTAAGATTTATTGCATATTTTCTTGTTTGTTCAAGTGTTTGCTTCATTTCCAATTGTATGAATTTAAGAAACTAAAATGATTTCAAATATCCACAGAAACATTTTACTTTGCCTCTACCTAAGATAGGAAGCCACCTGCAGCTTACAGCTCAATTACCAAATTTTATAAATTGAATCGGTACAAAGAGCAAATATTGTAAAATGTCTTTCTTGAAATCTGTTGTGCCAGAATTAATGCATTTTTCAAAACAGCTTTTAATTGTTTCAAGTTTTACATTGATTTTCTCCTTGATTGGTATTTTGATGTAATTGCTTCCTTGTAGCTTTTGCTTCAGTTTGCTGCAGAAATATGATATTTGAAAGGTTAAACATGCAATATTTCAAAATGAATGTAGAACTTAAAGAAAATTATACCGTAAATAGCTAATAATTTTTAACTTAATGCTTATTAAAGAGCAATGTATTTTACAGAAGAGAACAACAAAAATGCAAAACGAAATTTTATAAATGTATAACAACTAATAAAAAAAAAGAATTTATAAAAATTCTACATCATACATTTGCTGTCAATGCTCTAAAATAATTTGTTGGAAGACCATACTTGTCATGGTCAGCCGGCGGCGCACTCTCTTTTCGCATCGCCAGCAGCATTCCGCAAGCATAGCGGAGCAAAGACGTGTGCGGCGTCCTCGTCTCCATGGGAACCAGGGGGCGGGGAGGATCCGGCCGTGCATGCCTCCTATGCGTGGCCGGCGTCCTCCGTCCCCTAGACAAAAAGCAGCAGGAGAGCTGAGCGCTGATAATGATGATCAGCGCTCGGCTATGCTGGGCTGTGTTATGAAAGTCACGTGACGCTGGCCACGTCATGTGACTCTCCAGTCTGGGATATTTAAACAGGCAGCCTGCTGGCCACAGGTTGCCTGTGATTGGTCTTTCTACCTTCACCAGCGTTCCTATTTACCTTGCTATTGTGTTTGGACCTCGGCTTTGTTTCTGACCTCGACCTTGTTACCTCCTTGGGATAGACGTGACCTCTCGGCTTATGACTTCAGTTTGTGTTGACCTTGCTATTGTGTTTTCCCTTGTGTACCTGAGTGATCTCCTGGCTTTGACCTTTGCTTCCCTGACTCTGTTACATATTACTTTAGTACTCTTTAAGCCCCAGCACATATCTAAGCTAGGGACCACCGCCAAGTTGTACGCCATCAGTTAGGACGGGCCGTGCAAGTAGGTAGGGACAGAGGTGGGGGTGGAGATCAGGGCTGCACTCTTCCCTCCTCTACGTGTCAATACTGATGAGTTTGAGTCTGTTGTGAAATACTCTTAAGAAATGCTGTAACAGAACACAGCATTCTCTATTAGGAAGTGGTTACTAAATTTCTGATTTTAAAATTAAATTGTGGTTAAAAAATCTTTTGGGACACAAAAATAGATCTTCTTTATTTTTGTGTGCTAAAATAATGTAGACATTTGCTACCTATGTACCTATATTCACAACAAAAAATATGCTGTTTAAGGGTATGTTAAATGGATGACCAAGGACATTTATAATGAAAACACTAAGTAATTAGAAACATATTTTCCATCTTTCTGAAATAATAAAAGCACTTTAAGCTGCACTTCATACATTTTCAGTTTACTTTAGCACCTACGCACACAGAACAAAAACAGAATAGACAATCCAGCAAACTTTCAAAGAGGAAACCATTTTAATTAAATTACAGACTTTGAAAAATATGCCATGTTTATTTTAATTAAACAGAACAAGAAAGTGGAGAGTATAGTACATAAATTAGTTCACTAGCAATTTCCTATTCAAGTAGATTCACTAGTAAGATAACTGTAAGAGTATAATCAGATTGTGTGCATTACCTGCACAATTTTACATGAAAACATAGGAATGTACAAAGATCAAATATAAAACTGTTTTGGGGGATACTGTTAATATCTATTAACGACACACACAAACGTGTGAAATAGATGAAATATACCCGTGCAAAGCCGGATCCTTCTGCTAGTACAAACATAAAACAGTAAACATAATCACACATAAAAAAATATATATTAATATTTTGAATAATCTAATTATGTAAGGTAAACTTTTCCTTATTGTACAAGAAATCATTTCTAATAGTGAAAAGTGTGAACAAATTATACTCTCCTTGCTTGGAAGAATCTACCTAAAGTAAATGTGGCATCAGAAAATTACCTATTCTTTAAATCAAGTTTTCTGTTAAAGATATTTTAACAGAATTTTTTGATGATTTTTTTTTACTTTTCCACATCATTGTCTGTTTAAAAAATCCTAAAATCTTGCAGCTTTCACACTGGCCACTAAGCCTACTAATAGGTGCTATTGCTTGGTCTATACGGATCACTTTTTACTAGTCATCTCATTATCATCAGAGGCAGGAATATACAGTAATATATATATATATCTATCAGAAACAATCATTCTTTGTATAAGGCCCTCTGCAACGGTCACACAGCATACTTAGGAAACCCTCTCAGAGTCCTCTGCAGACTACAGTGTCTATGGCCCATGGTGGCTGCTATAAAACATATCTCTATATGCTGTCAACAACAATTTAGGCAAGATGGCATGTTCAGGAAATAAAATTAAAAAATCTTTGATCGGAAAATGAAAACAGATTCGAAAAAAGGATGTGTGTCATCTGGTTTTAACTGGCAAAAAAGATCTAAGTGACACATTCCCTTTAAATGACAGAAATAAAGTTTGTCCTGGAGCTCCAAAGGTGGAGCACATATAATAAATTGTCAGTTCTACTTCTCCAGTGTTGAGCAATCTCCACCACTAGTGTTCTCCTGTAGTGATGACCTGGCTGTCTATACATACCAGTCTTGTTACTATCTTAAAGAAGCACTGTCATATTTTTATAAATTTTTCTTCTCAAAAGCTAAAGATATGTCTACAAGTATATAACAAAACAATAACAAACATAGGTGCACTCTGCAGTCTCACTAATTCTCAAACTGATTTTAAAATTGAGAGATTAGTCAACATGTCCTACGGTGTAGAACATGTCTTAAGCCCGGACACCACGACAAGGTTTCTCAAGTAGCCCGGGACCCTACACTCTCCTACCTGAGCCATATGGGCAATACCAGGAGCCAGTGGGCAAATTACAGGAGCATAGGGCCGACTCGCAAACAACTCACCAGTTACCTCCAGCATGTGGCCATGCTTGCAATGGGAGGAGGGAGGAGTCTGTGAGTCCCACTCAAGACTTGCTGATATAGCCCAGGCTTCACAGGTGCACCTAAATGTGACCTGTAGATGGAAAACAGGCACATTTAAATAGGAGTTTATACACCTCCAGGAATCTATATATACAAACTAAGAAGACAGGTTGGCATCAGCAGGAGCTGCTCAAACCCACATGCAGTTGTGCATATATATAGGGGAGCAAATCCTGCACTTGTGGCCCGTTGCTAATGGCAATCCCCAGCAAAATGCATACAATGGAGGATGCCCGCGGCGAACCACAAGTACCACAATAGACATCCTACACAAGGTAACAAGTGCGGATGTGATAATCAATATAACAAAACAATAACAAACATAGGTGCACTCTGCAGTCTCACTAATTCTCAAACTGATTTTAAAATTGAGAGATTAGTCAACATGTCCTACGGTGTAAAACATGTCTTAAGCCCGGACACCACGACAAGGTTTCTCAAGTAGCCCGGGACCCTACACTCTCCTACCTGAGCCATAGGGCAAATTACAGGAGCATAGGGCCGACTAGCAAACAACTCACCAGTTACCTCCAGCATGTGGCCATGCTTGCAATGGGAGGAGGGAGGAGTCTGTGAGTCCCACTCAAGACTTGCTGATATAGCCCAGGCTTCACAGGTGCACCTAAATGTGACCTGTAGATGGAAAACAGGCACATTTAAATAGGAGTTTATACACCTCCAGGAATCTATATATACAAACTAAGAAGACAGGTTGGCATCAGCAGGAGCTGCTCAAACCCACATGCAGTTGTGCATATATATAGGGGAGCAAATCCTGCACTTGTGGCCCGTTGCTAATGGCAATCCCCAGCAAAATGCATACAATGGAGGATGCCCGCGGCGAACCACAAGTACCACAATAGACATCCTACACAAGGTAACAAGTGCGGATGTGATAATTAATATAACAATATAACAAAACAATAACAAACATAGGTGCACTCTGCAGTCTCACTAATTCTCAAACTGATTTTAAAATTGAGAGATTAGTCAACATGTCCTACGGTGTAGAACATGTCTTAAGCCCGGACACCACGACAAGGTTTCTCAAGTAGCCCGGGACCCTACACTCTCCTACCTGAGCCATATGGGCAATACCAGGAGCCAGTGGGCAAATTACAGGAGCATAGGGCCGACTCGCAAACAACTCACCAGTTACCTCCAGCATGTGGCCATGCCTGCAATGGGAGGAGGGAGGAGTCTGTGAGTCCCACTCAAGACTTGCTGATATAGCCCAGGCTTCACAGGTGCACCTAAATGTGACCTGTAGATGGAAAACAGGCACATTTAAATAGGAGTTTATACACCTCCAGGAATCTATATATACAAACTAAGAAGACAGGTTGGCATCAGCAGGAGCTGCTCAAACCCACATGCAGTTGTGCATATATATAGGGGAGCAAATCCTGCACTTGTGGCCCGTTGCTAATGGCAATCCCCAGCAAAATGCATACAATGGAGGATGCCCGCGGCGAACCACAAGTACCACAATAGACATCCTACACAAGGTAACAAGTGCGGATGTGATAATTAATATAACAATATAACAAAACAATAACAAACATAGGTGCACTCTGCAGTCTCACTTATTCTCAAACTGATTTTAAAATTGAGAGATTAGTCAACATGTCCTACGGTGTAGAACATGTCTTAAGCCCGGACACCACGACAAGGTTTCTCAAGTAGCCCGGGACCCTACACTCTCCTACCTGAGCCATATGGGCAATACCAGGAGCCAGTGGGCAAATTACAGGAGCATAGGGCCGACTCGCAAACAACTCACCAGTTACCTCCAGCATGTGGCCATGCTTGCAATGGGAGGAGGGAGGAGTCTGTGAGTCCCACTCAAGACTTGCTGATATAGCCCAGGCTTCACAGGTGCACCTAAATGTGACCTGTAGATGGAAAACAGGCACATTTAAATAGGAGTTTATACACCTCACAGACTCCTCCCTCCTCCCATTGCAAGCATGGCCACATGCTGGAGGTAACTGGTGAGTTGTTTGCGAGTCGGCCCTATGCTCCTGTAATTTGCCCACTGGCTCCTGGTATTGCCCATATGGCTCAGGTAGGAGAGTGTAGGGTCCCGGGCTACTTGAGAAACCTTGTCGTGGTGTCCGGGCTTAAGACATGTTCTACACCGTAGGACATGTTGACTAATCTCTCAATTTTAAAATCAGTTTGAGAATTAGTGAGACTGCAGAGTGCACCTATGTTTGTTATTGTTTTGTTATATTGTTATATTAATTATCACATCCGCACTTGTTACCTTGTGTAGGATGTCTATTGTGGTACTTGTGGTTCGCCGCGGGCATCCTCCATTGTATGCATTTTGCTGGGGATTGCCATTAGCAACGGGCCACAAGTGCAGGATTTGCTCCCCTATATATATGCACAACTGCATGTGGGTTTGAGCAGCTCCTGCTGATGCCAACCTGTCTTCTTAGTATGTCTACAAGTATCATAACAGTTCTTACTGTTGCTTCATCCCAACTAAAAGTCTCCTTTCTGATTTCTGGTTTTCCTGTGTGGTCTGCCATCTTTATCTGTCTTTTCTCTCTATTATATTCATTAACCCCTTAGTGACCAGCCTGTTTTGGGCCTTACTGACCAAGCGTTTTCGCGTTCCAAGAGTATTAACTTTTTTATTTTTCTGTCTATATAGCTCTATGAGGGCTTGTTTTTTGGGGGACAAGTTGTAGTTTTTAATGGCACTATTTTGGGGTACACATAACTATCTGATTAACTTTTATTAACTCTTTTTTTGGAGGGAGCTGGGAAAAAACAGCAATACTGCCACTGCGTTTTTAGGGTTATAAATTTTACAGCGTTCATTTTTTATTTATCTTTATTTTCTGGGTCAGTACGATAACAGTGATACCAAATACATAAAGTTTTTTTTAGGTTTTACTACTTTTTTGCCATAAAACCCCTTTTTTAAAAAAAAAAAAAATGTTTTTACATTGCCGCTTCCCAAGACCCAAAACTTTTTTATTTTTCTTTCTATGGAGTTGCGTGTGGGCTTGATTTTTGCTGGATGACTTATATTTTTCATTGGTATCCTTTTGGAGTAAATGGCGCATATTGATCACTTGTTATTAAGTTTTTTCGGTGGCAACGAGCAAATTTTCAATTCTGTTTTTTTATCACGTTCACCGTAGGGGATAATTTATGTGATATTTTCTGTAGTCTGGGTCGTTATAGACTTGGCAATACCAAATATACGGGAAAGATTTTTTTTGCAATTTTTTTCATTGAAAAGCGTATTTTCAATGGAAAAAAGGTGTAATTTTTTAATAGAATTTTTTAATTTAATAAATGTTATATTTTTTTTTTTTACCACTTAATAGTCCCACAAGGGGACTATAACAGACAGTATTTTGCTTGCTTTTAATAGCAATTGTAACGGTCACGTCCACACACACACACAGGGGGAAGGATAGTGACCACTGCGCTCCACCCTCACCCCTGGCCCTGCCTACTTGCCTCACGAGTCCTGATGACAGGGGACAACTGGACGACAGTCCCTAACTTAGGATACGTGCAGGGAAGACAGACAAGACAAAATACGGAACATGAACGGACCGGGTCAGAACCAAGAGAGCTACGCAGTACAAAGGGTTAAGCAAAGAATGGTCAGGAGAAGCTGGGGTCAAATACCAGGAGAGTAGAGAAGTACAAGAGGAGTCCTAAGAGACTAGTCAGGTGGGAGCCGAGGTCACAATACCAGGACGGATGCACAGTGCAGGAGGAGCAGGCAAAAGGAGCGTCAGGGAACGGAATCAGGTGAGTATTCAGTAGTGCAACAAATAGCCAGGAACCTAGAAATTGGGGCAATGGGGGACCGAGTGCACCTTCGGAACCCCGTTACAGCAATGCTATGTTAACATTGACCACCAGGCTGCGCCAGAGAGGCGCAGCCTGCTGGAAATTACTGCAGTCGAGACCAGGGCCTACATCGGAAGCCAGGTAGTCTTCAAACACATCAGCACCCCGCAATCGCATTTGTGGGGTACCGATCGGAGACAAAGGGAGTCCACTCCCTCTGTCATCGATTTACATGTGGAGGGCGCCATGCAAAGTGTTAAATAGCCCGGATTGGCACTCCTGCCAGTCCGGGCTGTTAGAGCAGGGCTGCGGCTCTCATTTGAATTTGAATTTCTTGGCTTTTAAGACGGATAGTGATATTTCATAAAATAGTTATTACTTAAAGGATAACTGTCACATTTAGACCCTAATTTCAATTTTTATATATGTAGTTACTAATGACATCCCATATGTGGTCATAACCTGCTGTATGGGCACATGGCAGGGTGCAGAAGGAAAGGAGTGCCATATTGTTAACAGAGGGCAGATCTTGCTGGAATGGTTTTCAGTTGACATGTCTAATTTGAAGAGCCCCTGATGGTATCCCTAGAAAGAAAACCCCTAAAAGGGACCTTATTTTGGAAACTACACCCCTCAAGGAATAAATCTAGAGGTGAAGTGAATGCTTTGACCCAACAAGCGTTTCATAGAATTTAGAAATACATGGCTGTGAAATTAACTTTTATTTCCAATATAATGTTGCTTTAGTCCCAAATTTTTTTATTTCACAAGGGGTAACAGGAGAAAATGCACCCCACAATTTGTTATGCATTTTTTCCTGAATATGGCAACACCATATATGTGTTTGTAAACCGCTTTTTGGGGACAGGGCAGCATTCAGAAGGGAAGAAGGGGCATGTGGGATTTTCTAACATGTAATTTGCTGATATTGTTTTTAGGGGCCATAACATTTTATTTTACCAATGTAGCTGTTTGAGGGTATATCATTTTGGGGTACATACATCTTTTTGATCACTTTTTACAACTTTTTGTGGAGGTGATTTGGGTAAAAATGGGAATTGTGTCAGTGTTTTTTATTTTTATTTTTTATGAGGTTCCTCTTGCGGTAAATATGATATGATAATTTTATTCTGTGGGTTGATGCGGTGACGGCAAAACCAAATTTATATAGTTTTTTTTATGCTTTACTAATTTTTTAGCATAAAATCACTTTTGTGTTAAAAATTTATATTTTGCATCACCATTTACTAGTCCATAACTTTTTTTATTTTTTCACCAATGTAGCTGTGTGGGGGCTTGCTTTTTGTGGGATGGGCTGTAGTTTTTATTGGTATCAATTATGAGTACATATGACTTTTTGATCACTTATTTATGTTTTTGTGGAGGTGAGGTGACAAAAACAGCAATTATTTTTTTTAAATTAGTAACATGATACTTTTATAGATCAGATTTTTTCTTTCCTTTTTTGCACTTTTTTTTACACTTTTTTTTATCAAGACCCATTTGGATCTTGAAAATCCAGTGGGCCTGATGGCTATACAGTGCTTTGCAATAGTCATCTATTACAATGCACTGTATAGTCAGTGCTACAATTACACTAAGGCCTCTTTCACAAAACCGTTTTTTTCCCGTTTGCGGGTCGTTTTTTGTGTTCCGTATACGGTCCGTATACGGTCCATATACGGAACCATTCATTTCAATGGTTCCGCAAAAAAAACTGAATGTACTCCGTATGTATTCTGCTTCCGTATTTCCCTACAAATCACGTTCTGTGGCTCCATTCAAGTCAATTGGTCCGCAAAAAAATGGAACACATACGGAAATGCATCCGTATATCTTCTGTATCCGTTCCGTTTTTGCGGAACCATCTATTGAAAATTTTATGCCCAGCCCAATTTTTTCTATGTAATTACTGTATATGCCATATGGAAAAACGGAACGGAAAAACGGAACATAAAACGGATACACAACTGAAACAGAACAACGGATCAGTGAAAAACAGACCGCAAAACACTGAAAAAGCCATACGGCCTTTGTAAGGCATCCGATTGCCATGGCAACCATCAGGCCGCTGCCATCGCAGCAGCAGTGGCCCGATGGAAGAGAGAGGGTGCTCCCTCCTTCTCAACCCCATGGATGACACGGTTGGCTACTGACTGCAGCATCTATAGGGTTAAACGGCCGAGATCGGTGCCAGCATCATTTTTGGCCGTAGCAGCAGAGTGTCAGCTGTAAGTCGAGCCGCCATTCCTGAGCCACTGCCATCAGAGATGGCAGTGGACAGAGGAGCAGAGGGGGCATCTGGGGGACATTGGCCATATTTGGAGGCATACAGGGCGCATATTGGGGGAAATATAATAATGAGCACTTGGAGCACAGTGGGGATCTTACAACATGGAGATTACAGCCTGAGACCGGCATTTTCACTGTAAAGTGCTCCGATTGGTTAGTCTGTAGAGACTAACCAATCGGAGCGCTTGCTGGCAAGGGACCACTCTGGTCCCTTGCCAGCTTCCGCTGGTGTATCTGCTCTCTGGGAGAGTGGAGACTCTGGGGCTGACACTGAGTCACAGAGGGCCGGTAAGCAGTTTGGACGTGACTGTACGTTCCAAATGATTTAATTACTGGTGATTTGGAAGTACAGTTACATCCAAATGCTTGAAGGCGTTAAGATGCCATCTGTACAGCAGTTAGGGCAAAAGATACTCAGTGATTTACCCTGGATGTCCATTTTCTTGCTTATGTGCCTTGAGTTCACCTTGCAACCACTTGGAATCACACCATCGGGCAGATCCTAATGGATTGCTCTAGGCACATTGTTATACTCACATAATTAAAACTTGGATGTAAACATAAATGATGTAAGCATAAAAATGGTATTGTAGCAGGAATCCCAAGGTACGGTACACCTGACTGGTGTAAATAATAGTATTGATCCACAGCACTGTAGGAAAAAGATCATGTATAACATGTATTACATTAATTTAATCCTCAGGATAGGTCATCAATATCAGATTGGCGGAGGTCCGCCACCCGGCATCCACAGCGATCAGCTGTATGAAGGGAAGGCGTGTGCTGTGCGCATGTGGCATCTCCCTTCTCTTTTCCTGCTCGCCATAGACATAGCAGCAATGAGCAGGAAGAGAGAAGGGAGAAGGCATGTGTGCTCTGCGCTTCCCTTCATACAGCTGATAGGTGGGGTGCTTGGTGTTCGGACCCCCACTGGTCCTATATTAAAAGCCTGGAGAATCCCTCTAAATCTCTGCTTTCTTTGCTTAGGTGTCCAATGGGTGGTTCTACTCAGTTATTAGCAATCTTTCCTGTGTGAGTGTGCATGGATAATTGTCAGTCACTAAGTAAAACCATCCACTGAGCTTCTAATTTGTGTTGACTCTGAGTGAAACTTTGATCCGAATTTCAGGATAATTTTGATTTGCTGCAAAGCGGAATTTTCTTGTACTTTGTGGTAGCGAATAGA
Organism: Bufo bufo; assembly: GCF_905171765.1. Taxonomy (NCBI): domain Eukaryota; kingdom Metazoa; phylum Chordata; class Amphibia; order Anura; family Bufonidae; genus Bufo; species Bufo bufo. The sequence goes on from NC_053393.1 coordinate 200,161,932, forward strand.
TTTTACCTGAAATAGTGTAAAAAATAAAATAAAAATCATACTTACCTCATCCATGTGCTCGCGGTGGGCCACCTGCCGCCATCTTGCTTGAAGATCTTGCACAAAATCCCATACGCAGTGAAATATGATGACACCAAATAGGCCGGCGTGATTATGTCATCATGGGCCACATGAGATTTTGTGCCAGATCTTCAAGCAAGATGTTGGCAGCCGGCTCATCGTGAGCAAATGGATGAGGTAATTAAGGATTTAAAAAAATAATAATTCAGATTCTACACTGTGTTATTTATATCAGATGCTGCAATCAGCTATGAATGCAGCATCGGAGGGGTACAATGATGGGGAGCGGTGCAATCGCTGCTCCCTGTCATTGCATCCACTACTTACAAAGAAATTCGCTTGGTGACGAAGTAATTCGTGACAGAGCAATTTTTTTTAAAATTCGGCAAAGTAGCTGAATTGAATTGAATTGAATTTTTTTATACTTCGCTCATCTCTAAGAGCAGGAAAGTTATTTTGAATCTTTTTCTATAAAACTACCGTATTTTTCGCCATATAAGACGCACTTTTTTCCCCCCAAAAGTGGGGGGAAAATAGCAGTGCGTCTTATGGGGCGAATGCTGCTGATTTTGCCGTATTTTCAATGATACACCCGCCGCGATGCCGTGCGGCGGGTGTATCAGCTGTGAGGGAGGAGGGGCTGGGGGCTGGCATCTGCATTTATAATGACAGCGGGGCCTGTGCAGTGACTGTATTCTACTACACGGGCCCCGCTCACTGTATAATCGTATCTGTATTCTGTAATAGTTAATTGTGTATATAATGTAATCGCATAATCAGCGCTACTTACAACTACAAGCGCTCGGTAGGTAGCAGAGAGGAGGGAGGAGGCAGACCGGGAGGATGGGCGGGCGGCGCATCACTCACTACGTCACGCGCCTGGGCCACCCACTTTATGAATGAAGCAGGCGGCGTGGGCGCATGACGTAGTGACTCACACTGCCAGCGCCCGTCCTCCCGGCCTGCCTCCTCCCTCCTCTCTGCTACCTACCGAGCGCTTGTAGTTGTAAGTAGCGCTGATTATGCGATTACATTATATACACAATTAACTATTACAGAATACAGATACGATTATACAGTGAGCGGGCCCGTGTAGTAAAATACAGTCACTGCACGGGCCCCGCTGTCATTATAAAAGCAGATGCGACCCCCACCCCTTGTATTGAGGGTCATTCACTATCATTCACTGTTATGGAGGGGATCTGTGGATAACACATAGCATAAGATGCTATATATGTGTCATTCACAGATCCCCCCCATAACTGTGTCATACACAGATCCCCATAACAGTGCCATCCAGAGACCCCAATAAGAGCCACCCACAGATCCCCCATAAGTGTCACCCACAGATCCCCCATAAGTGTCACCCACAGATCCCCCATAACAGTGCGTCACCCACAGATCCCCCATAACAGTGCGTCACCCACAGATCCCCCATAACAGTTCGCCATCCACAGATCCCCATAACAGTGTGCCATCCACAGACCACAATTAGTTCAAAACCCACCAAAAGCACACCTATTGGTTCAAAATATTTTTTTTCTTATTTTCCTCCTCAAAAACCTAGGTGCGTCTTATGGGCCGGTGCGTCTTATAGGGCGAAAAATATGGTATATATCAATCTGCTCAGCCCCACCCCCCACCCCCACACACTCTATGATATTCTGCCTTTAGATTGGACTACACTTTTAACATTAAAGGTTCCTTTTAACAACCCTTATACCTAGATACTGTTAATTATTACTTAGACACTAAGTATAACTGAACAATATTAAAACATTTGTATTTGAAGTTTCTAAAATAAATTGTTGAAGGGTTTGGCCACCTTCTGGCTACTTGTGACCAATGTGTACCCTTTGTTGATATTCTGAGCCATTTGCTATATTTTATAAGCCATGCCCCATTGTCAAATTTTCTGTGCGGTGTACATAGAGGTCCTGTCCATAAGATAGCTGCTGATAGAGGTTCATGCGACCTGGCAAATCACCTCTATGTGATGCCTCCTCTATTCAAACTCACTGTGCCTACACTAATCTCCCAATAGTGCAAGTACAGATGGCAGGTGCAGTATATTTGACTGGAGGAGACATCACATGGAGGTGATTCTTATGACAATTCATCAGTAGCCATTTTATGGACAGGATCTCTGTGTGGACGTCACAAAAGACTCGGCAAACAAGCGGAATACCTTATAAAATAGAGAAAATGGTGCAAAGTTTCAACAAAGGTTATATTATTAAGTGCCATATAATTATCTTACAAACTCATTGGTTAACACTACTCAGAAAATGGCCAACCCCTTTAATATTTGGGTAAGTGTCCCAACTACAGATATGTATATACATATATGAAGTTATTCTTTCAGTCTTCTGTCTAACCAAATAATACTCTCTCTGTATTTTTTATGATAAATGTCAGTATAACTATAAAACTGTGACTTTATTAAGTGCATGGCATATTGTTTCCCAGGGTTTTCTGTGTTTCACTAGAATGAGTAAAGGAAAAATGCATCTTTAGATATTGAAAATAATAGTATTTCTATATAGTAAAATAGTAGCTACTGTATGTACAGTAGGACATTGGGGTTTTCCAAAATGCATTGTTGGTCTTAGTGGTGATACATAATATTAATTCACTATATTATTTGTGTTTTGTAGACTGCGCAAACAGTCCTCGTTGTTGTGGTGGTATTCGGAATATCATGGCTCCCCCATCATGTGATCCATCTCTGGGTGGAATTTGGAAGTTTTCCTCTCACTCAAGCCTCCTTCGTCTTCAGAATAACTGCTCATTGCCTTGCATATAGTAACTCTTCTGTGAATCCTATCATCTATGCTTTTCTGTCTGAAAATTTCCGAAAAGCTTATAAGCAAGTATTTAAATGTCAGATGGGCTGCAATTCCATGCAAAGCGATGTCAAGGAAATTAAAAGTAAGATGGAGACCCCACCCTCCACAAATTGCACTCATGTTTGACAGAGAGAAAAATCATGTTCCTGCTCAGATCCATTCATGCAAGCTGCGAGATTTCAAAGCACAAGGATACTTGGATAAAATTGCAACTACATTGTCTAGTCTTAATGAAGTTGGCATCTGTTTCAGTTAGCTTATGTCTTATAAGTTATATCTGGTAAGCTGCTGCTGCTCAAATAAGATCTAGTACCGTTCTGTTCATCAAAAGAGAAGTGAGATGGAAATCTTGATGCATTTTAAACTGTAAATGGTATTTTTATTTTTAAAGTAAAAACATGCAATGTGCTCTGTGAACCAATTATCTTACGCCAATGTGCTATAAAATGACTATTATGTTGCCAATTTGATGTTATTATCGCTATAATTTAACTGGCAAATCTTCATTTAAGTAAAGCTGATATAAAATTAATGGTGGAAAAAAATTAAACATATGGACTGCAAATAGTAGAGCAGTGGGCATGCATGACATATAGGGAAGCGTGATATCACTAGTTTGATTCTTAAAATCACTATTCAGACTATAATTCACTAAAGGCTTTACTTCTAAAAATCATCATTTCAATGTAAAAGATTTGTTCTATATGACATTGATCTTATTTATTCATTGCTTTTGTTTCACTTGCAATCAAGAAAGCATTAAATAAAAACAAAGCAGTGGAATCGTGAAATCCAAGTCTAGCCTTATCTTCTGGTCAAGGATTTGGATTTCTAAACTGAACCATTGCTTTGCATATCTATTATAGCTATATTTTGCATAGTCAAAGTGTTCAAATGCATTTTTCTAAGAAAATCACTTTATTACGCTTAACATCACATTCTAGAATTGTAGACATTTCAAATATTTTCCATGTAAGAAGACATTTTGCTAAATAAAACCATGCACAGGATGGTAATCCATACACTTACAACCAGAAAGATAGTAAATTGATAATTTGATGTAAATACAGTGTGGCATTTGTAGATGTACACAGGCTGTTGTTTTTAAGTGATGCTGTTCTGTATAATGGATTTTAGTACAAGGAAAGGAAACCTGCAGTAACTTTAAAAAATCCAATTGAATCGCATGTAAAGCTTATGTATTTCCTAGTGTTTTTTTTATTTTAATTTGAACTTTTTAAATAAAGTGCAATACTTACAATTTCTAAATGCTCCCATGTTAATACAAAGTAAATTTATTAGGTCTATATTATGCTGTGGACACATTAAATGCATTATAATCATGCCCATATTTCATTTAGATCATTGATTTTCTGGTAAAAACTAATTTGGCATTGTAATTGGTGATGAGCGAATAGAAGTTAACAAAGTAGAATTTGATCCGAATTTCCAGAAAAATGTGATTTTCCGCAAAGCCAAATTTCCTGAAATGGTAAAAAAAAAAAGACATTAATTTGAGCATCAAGAGGCCGTTGTGCCCATCTTGATTAAAGAAAACGCATGAACGTGTGACGTCAACATTTCATAGCGCTGGGTGGGCACGGCGACATCACCAGTGACCGTCCAGCGTGATGACATGGTGATGTCAGCGCACGGCCCAATTGATGCGTTTTCTTCAATCCAGATGTCCACGATGTCCTCTCCACGATCAAGGTGAGTATATATATTTTTTTGTTTTAACCCCTCATTTACCTCCTGAATGTGCAGGGTTCAATGCTGATTGAAGCATCTGAAAGGTTAAATGACAGATCTGTGCGATCGCTGTTCCCCATCATTGCGCCCACTCCATACAATGAAATGCGATTCATTACGAATCAAATTTCTTGATGAAATTCAGCAAGCAGCCGAATCGAGTTTTAAATTTTTTTTAAACTTTGCTCATCTCTAATTGTAATCTCTTATGTCGATTTGCATATTTACTAATATTACCTTTTAAGGCTCTTTTTTTAACCCCTTCACTACCGAGCCACTTTTCATCTTAAATCCCAGGCCGATTTTTGCAAATCTGACATGTGTCACTTTATGTGGTATTAATTTTAAAACACTTTTACTTATCCAGGCCGTTCTGAGATTGTTTTTTTGTCACATATTGTACTTCATGACAGTGGTAAAAGTGAGTCAAAGAATTTCATAAGCAAATTTCCAAATTTCAATTTCTCTACTTTTATAATAGTAATAACTCAAAAGATAGTTACTACTTTTCCCCATATGTCTACTTCATGTTTGGATAATTTTGTGAATGCCATTTTATTTTTGGGGACGTTAGAAGGCTTAGAAGTTTAGAAGCAAATCTTTAAATTTTTCTGAAAATTTCCAAAACCCACTTTTTAAGGACCAGTTCAGGTCTGAAGTCACTTTGTGAGGCTTACATAATAGAAACCACCCAAAAATGACCCTATTTTAGAAACTACACCCGTCAAGGTATTCAAAACAGATTTTAGAAACTTTCTTAACCCTTTAGATGTTCCACAAGAATTAATAGAAAATGGAGATGAAATTTCAGAATTTCAATTTTTGGGCAGATTTTCCCTTTTAATTAATTTGTTTCCACTAACAAAGCAAGGGTTAACAGCAAAACCAACCTCAATATTTATTACCCTGAATCTGTAGTTTACAGAAACACTCCATATGTGGTCATAAACTGCTGTATGGGCACACGGTATTGCGCAGAAGGAAAGGAACGCCATATGGTTTTTGGAAAGCAGATTTCACTGGGATAATTTTAAGCTGCCATGTCACATTTAAAGACCCCCTGATATACCCCTAGCGTAGAAACTCCAAACAAGTGACCCCTTTTTGGAAACTACGGGATAAGGTTAGTTCATGTGATATTTTTATACAGCAGGTTCTGTTTTACACATTAAAAGCATTTTTTTTTTATAAAAAATAAAAATCATGTTTCAGTGTTTCCATATTCTGAGAGCCATAGTTTATTTATTTTTTAGGCGATTTTCTTAGGTAGATTTTTTGTGGGATGAGATGACAGTTTGATTGGTACTATTTTGGGGTGCGTATGACTTTTTGATCGCTTTCTATTACACTTTTTGTGATGTAAGGTGACAAAAAATAGCTTTTTCAACAGTTTTTTTTTTTTTACGGTATTCACCCGAGGAGTTAGGTCATGTGGTATTTTTATAGAGAAGGTTGTTACAAATGCAGCGATACCTAATATGTCAACTTTTTTTATTTTTACATTTAACACAATAAAAGAATTTTTGAAATCATGTTTTAGTGTCTCCATAGTCTGAGAGCCATAGTTTTTTTTATTTTTTGGGCGATTTCTTAGGTAGAGGCTCATTTTCTGCGGGATGAGGTGACGGTTAGATTATACTATTTTGGGGGGCATACGACTTTTTGATCGCTAGGTGTTGCACTTTTAGTGACATAAGGTGACAAAAAATGTTTTTTTTAGCACAGTTTTTATTTTTTTATTTTTTACGGTGTTCACCTAAGGGGTTTGGTCTTGTGATATTTTTAGAGAGCCGGTTGATACAGACGCAGCAATACCTAATATGTCTACTTTTCTTTTTTTCCATATTTTTTACAATTTTTTTTTAACTTTATTTTGGGAAAAGGAACCTTTTTTTTTACTTGAAACTTTAAATATTTTTTTTTTAAACGTTATTTTTTTTAAAAGATTTTTATTGAAATTTTTTGGGGACTTCAACTTCTGGGGGTCTGATCCCCTTTACAATACATTACAATACTTCTGTATACTTCTGTATAAAGAAAAAAGAGGTTTTGTCCAGCTTGTGGTAATCCAAAGGCTTCTTTATTGAATATTCAGTATAAATTACTACCTATGCGATTTATTGCATAACATGCACAAGTTGCAAGTTACAATATGTGGGATGTACCACAAATGCAATAAAAACACGCATCAGAAAACATATATCAGACATACCGCACCATGAGAACCGCAACATATCTGCGGCAAGTCTCCATTTTGCCATGGTACATGGTGGTGATGTCTCCTATATGTCAGTACAAGGCATTGAAAAGGTTAAAAAACCAATAAGAGGTGGCGACAGAAAAAGGAAACTCTTAAACAGAGAATCATATTGGATTTTCCGACTTGAAAGTCGCCAGCCTCAAGGTTTAAATTAGAAACTGGATCTAATTTTGCAGTATTAACCAACGGTTTATTTCTCTTCTTCTTCTCTTCCTTTATTTCCCATTTCCTTCAATCTATTGTTTTATGGACCATATGAATTGTCTTCTGGCATGTTTTTACCTATGTACACATTTGTGGAAGGGAGGGGTTGAATTTCAGCCTGATTATTTCAGGTGAGGGATCCTCCCCCTCCTCTCTACAAAAGTAACTCACAGTGTATTTGAAACAGTCATGAGTAAGGGCTAAGATTGCATTGTGCCCGAAACATGTAGACTCTGCTTTCTGTACCTGGATTTTATACTGAATATTCAATAAAGAAGCCTTTGGATTACCACAAGCTGGACAAAACCTATTTTTTCTTTATACTTCCGTATTTCTCCTTATTCAGGTGAAGGAGTTGTTCCGTGCTATAACAGTGGAATCCCTGGCAGGTGAGAGCTGCTCAAAATCTCTGTTTTCTTTAAAATTACAATACTTCTGTATTGTAATGCACTGGCTGTAAGTGTATTACCACTGTAATACGCTTACAGCCTGCTTGCCTAGGAGATCCAGGGGGTTGGATCTCACAGGCTTTCCCGGAAGGCAGCCGCTATGCCTAAGGAAGGCATTGGGCTACCTTCCCTGCCATGGGGTCCGCGTCACAGCAGCGCAGGGACTCAATGGACACCAGCACCCGTGAGGATACCACATGTGCCGCGGTTAGCGCTGACCGCGGCTGTGCAAGGGTTAATGCGCCAGCATCGGTGTTTTGACCAATGCCGGAGCATACAGCCTGGGTCTGGCTATCAGTGACAGCCAGACCCCTGCCTCTGATGTATGGCGCATTTCTGCGCCATACATATATGGCGCTGGTATCCTAAGGGTTAAGCATATATATTATTACAAAGCAAAAATCCTGTTCATCTCTAAGGCAGTTGTAGAGGTGAACTAAGATCTACTCTGGATCTTTTTGTCCTTTCTCTTTCTCGATTCATTTCTATAAATGTTTATTTCTAATGACTGGGGAGGCCAAGGAAGTGATGCAATCTGGCAGACATTTTTGAGAAATCTTTGTTGTATATGGGCAAGCATTAACCTGCTGAAAAATGGCAGTTGGAAGCCCTGTCATGAGAGGCAACACATGTGGCCGCAGGATGTCCTTCCTGCACATATCAATAGGCTGTTAGTGTCCCTCGTATCACTACAAGGGGGACAAACTGTCAAATGTGATGGCTTCCTAGGTCATCACACCAGCAATTGGGGCTGTGTGTTGCTCCCCGCAATAGCAGTATTGAAGCAATCACGATGAGGCCTCTATACTCAAACCTGACCGTTTTGGGATCCCAAACTGGATTTAACATTAAAGACAATACTGTTCCAGTCCATAGTAGTCCAGATTTCTTGTTCATGATACCACTGCAAATAAAGGTGGTTCTGGCTGGCTGACAATGGCAGGACACATAATAGGTGCTGTGATATCAAATTTCCTTCAGCTAAGCACCTGGTAATGACTTGGGTATGTAATGAAGGTGCCTACTGCATCTAGACAGTGGATAATGAAATTGTGGGAGTTGCTCATGGATTTTGCAGATCCTTTCTACTGGTGATCTGTTTGGACTTTTCGCAGTCTGTTCACCTTGTGTGTGCCCCCATATACCTACTGCTCCCAACATCTTCTAACAGCTAGGTCAGAAGGAACTACATGGTGGGCAATTCATTGAAACAATTATCCTGCTTCTCTCAGGCCAATAATGCTTCCTAGAGGCATATTCATCAGTCAACAATTTCTCACCATGAGGTACACAACCCAAAAATGGCCTCTTTTTTTGAAGGGCAGCGAAGGAAGCACTTTTACGGCCTCTTATGGCAAGACCCACTGTCCAATTAGACCACACCTGTCATTTACATATCTGCTTGAGACATGCATGCCGAATTTTGCATCAATCTGAAATTTCTATCCTGGGTATGTTACTTTTATTTGTCAATGAGTGTAGATTCTCTTGATAACATCCCATAAGAGCATAATTTACATGCATGTTTTGGTGTTGCATTGTATAAACACTGTGATATATATAAAAAAAAATCTAAGTATTAACACATACAGTAAGTTTCAGTGAAGGTAAATACAAGATTTTATATTTGTATGCCAAACGTGTAAATAGAATGTACTCAAAGTATTGCTGCCTACATCATTGTAATTTAAAGCTTGTCAACTGTCCAGTTACCTTTAGCTAATGCTTTTTACATTTGACCTGAAGAATTTTTGATTGCTCTAGGGAGCCAAAATCATATTTATAGTTTAATCTAGAAATCTCTACCATACATCTTTTGCCACACCTGTATCCTATCAGTCAATTTGAAAAGGTCAGATTTCCATAAATTCAACAGAATGCTTTTTATTTACCCTAATAAACTTTGAAAATTCTTTTACAACTGTACACATGTTAAAATTCATTTTTATAATGACCAGACACTAAGCTCTGGCCTTTTGTGAATTTTTAAATTAAAGATATTACACAGTCTTTCGATGACATATAATGTTAGTAATTTAAGATTATATAATACCTTATATGATTGTATTATATGATACAGTAATAGTGACTTTTTTTTATTCTGTTCACAAAAACTACAGTATACAGCTATTAGAGATCTCCAGATTTAAAGGATAGTTCCATGGTGCCTGAACTAATGTATCTGTAAACTTGAAGAAGAAAACATAGCTTTTATATATAAGTGGGCATATCAGTTATAAAGCAATTTACTAACTGGTAATAATGTTTTACTAGATATGAATTTATTGACTAACTTGCTATATACAGTATTTAAGGCTGCATTCACATCACGTTTTTGTCCTTTGTTTAACATATACATTGGGAAAAAAGGATAAAGTGTAGTACATTACATTATGTGTTAAGCCGTTAATATATACATTTTATTACAGTGGCCACTGTACAGCATCCATCAGAGCTATCCACTTAACGTATATGATACGTTTTTTGTATATCTTAAACATAAAATAAAAACGTGATGTGAATACAGCCTAAGAGGTATGTGGTCTCCTCACAGCTTACCAAGCACAGCGCCATCCAATGTATAGCAGCTGTGAGAAGTATTGCAGATCAGCCCTATTCACTGGAATGAGACTAAGCTGCACCTAGGCCATGTGACCAAAGAACTAGAAGTCACTAGTAAGAGTGCTGTAGCCTCTTCAAACAGCTGATCAGCAGGTGTGTAAGGAGTCGGACCCCCACCGATCTGATGTTGACCTATCTTAAGGATAGGCCATCAATATAATAACCTATAATAATTGATTTACTAATATATTTTCATTAGTGACATGGCTAGTAAAAAAAAATCCAATTCATGTTTTGTTTTTTGTTTTTTTCAGACTATATCACTTTATTTAATTTTTTTAAATCAGCAAATGACTTTGAGATAGCAGACTACCATAAATAACTGTAACATGAAGGGGGCAATCACAGGCAGTGAAGAAAACTAAAGCAATGGCAAATAAATTTAAAAGTGATGACTTAATGGTTTATAATTCTATTTATACATAGTGTATATGGTTGAAAAACGGATCCATCATTGTTTCATATTATGGAAAAATCGTCCTTTCTACAAAGACAAAAAGCTGAATAAATCCCTTAATCTTCATCTCATCTTTAGAAATCTAGTACTTAAAACTTGAAATATATTTTTTAAGAAAAGAATTCAGGCCTCTCTTAAATTTATACAATTAACCAACCACCAAAACATTGTCTAGCAAAGAGGTTTATACTGTCTTTTCCCTCTGCATGTAAGGGATGTCCCTATTGTCCTGGTTACAAGCCTAGGTATATATATATATATATAAAATAGATCATTAGCCAATATCTGTACTGCCCATTCATATACATTTATATGTACATTGAAGATTGACTGCCCACATATGCCTTTTCACTATCAAAATGAGGCTCTAGATGTCCAGGTATTTGGCAACACAGTAGAGTTGAGTTCATAATTTCTTACAACTCGTCATTCTACCACTATGTCTGTGGTTTTTCATAAGACTACAGGTATTCTCTATGTGTTCTGGATTTCAGTCAATAAGTTCTGAAGATGGTCAAAAAAATTGGTATACTGAGAATGTAGAACGGGTCAATCGTGTTTTTGAATTTATGGGGCACATTTGTTTAGACCGGCGTTTTAGAAGCTAATCTTAATAACCCCTATAGCTGATGGGGGATCTTCCGAAGTTATGTAGAGACGCAGGCCTCTACATAACTTTGACTCATCCAGCACCGATTCTAAAGCTTCCTTGCTGTCTTACATTTAGACCATTTTCTACGCTTAAACCAGGCATAAAAAATTATCAATGAGACGGGCCTGCGGGTTCTTCCCCTTCCCCGCCCATACCACGCCTACTTTTATAGATCGGGCGTGAGCATGGAAGAAGTTGTAGATTCTGCATCACCATGGCGTGTGACAGAATCTGCACCCCCTATGTTTTTTTTCTAGTAATGGGTTACTATAAATGTGCTAAAAAAAAGGCCAAATATAGAATGTGTTCAATCATACGCAATACTCAATAATCATAGATGAAATAACAAAGGTGTTCTACAATGCTACTACATTTTTACTGCGCAGAACTCTAATTGCACATGGTATTTGTATTGTATTGCACATTAAAGTTGTGTTCCTACAAAAAAGACTCCAGTGTATTGACTGCAGTTTGCTCATTCCATTGTAATCATGCATTTAAGGAAATGTACATTCTGTATAAAAAATATTGTTCCCATTGTACTTTGAATGGCTTAGCTACTTAGATCAATTCCATTTTTATTCAGCCTGTAAGAATGTTTTCTGCTTCAGTAGACAATATTGTATTGTTGTGTCTAATGCTCCTCTGCCTTAAATCCCTCCTGTTTTACTTATGATTAAACACATTCCTTGTTGCACAGTCTTCTGTAAATGCTTTACAATATTCAGCAATTAAAAAGAAACTATGATTCATGTGGGTGATTCATATATTTAAGAGAAGCTTCATTATTCATAGTTCTAGTAAAGCGATAACTCTATAAGCTGCCCAAAAAAATATATTCTTGCTGTAATCAAATGAGCTGGTTTCCTTTTTATGTTCTTGTATTAGATTATTTCTATATATGTCTCTTTCACTTTAGATACTGTAGAAACAAATTGCTAAGAAATAATGTGATTAAGCTGATAATCAGAGCTGTCTTGAACACACCAATAGAGATGAGTGAATTGATTCTAAATAAATCTAATTCAACTTGAACTTTCGAAAAATTTGGGTCAAAGACGAAAAAAGAGGATCACATGACTCCAGTGTGTGTATGTAAGTGCACTGGCAGACCGGACTAAATGAAAAAAATGAAAAAAATAAAAAAAATCCTACAGTGTAGTGTGTTTTTAGCCTGTTGAAGATGCAGGACAAGAATACTTGCCCTAAACAGTGGGTCCTTCCTGCATTAGGATGAGCATTCTTGTCCTGCAGTTCTATACTTCTACTGTCGTTCAGCTGCCGAGACCCTGCTGTATCTTCCTGCATCGGTGAAAACAGAGATGTTGGTGGATTAAACCCTCCCCCACCAGTTCTGACCACAGCATATAGGACATTTGCAGAGGGAGGGGGCACCCTCTCTCACCCCATCGGGTCCCTGTGTTTAGATGGCAGGGTCCTGATGGCTGCCATGGCAGCTATAAGCCTTGCAATGGCCTGGGGGCCCAGCAGCTACAGCAGCCTATTAGGCATGTATTGGACTGCATTTGTTTCATAGTGGGACAAAAATACAAAATAAAAAAAACAGCAAAAAAAGTTTACGTTTCCTTTAAAAAAGCACCCTTTCCAATAATCAAGGTACGTACAATAAAAAAAAAAAATAGACATATTAGGTATTGCCACATCTGTAACGACTGTCTCTATTAAAATATCCCATTATCTATCCTGTCAGATGAACGTTGTAAAAAATAAATAAAGTAAAGTAAAGTAAAAACAGTGGCAAAATAGATATTTTTTTGCTACATTGCCTTACAAAAAGTGTAATAACAACTGATCAAAAAATACTATGTACCCCAAAGTGGTACCAATAAAAAATGCCAACTCAACCCAAAAAAATAAGCCCACACACAAGACAATCAACAGTAAAATAAAAAATATGGCCATAAAAAAATGGCAACACAAAAACAGGATATTTATTTTCAAAAATGCTTTTATTGTGTAATGTTGCAAAAAAAACCTTAAAAAAAACAACATATTGGGTATTGATGCATCCATAACAACTTACTCAAAGTTGCACATGATCTACCCCTTCAGGTGAACTCCGTAAAAATAGATAATTTAAAATGGTGTCAAAACCTTGACTTACAAAAAGACTAATAGTGAGCACAGGGGCGGACTGACAACTCATGAGACCCCCGGGTAATCAAAGATTATGGGACCCTCAAGCCACAAACACACACAGCCCCTCCCACATATTGCGCCGCCCACATCACCTACACTTAGTACAGACTTTCTCTTCACTATGTTCAAAATAAAAGTTAATTATAGTTAATGGAGCCGGCGGTCATTCTGTCTGAATCCAGCAGTGCCGAATGGAGTAAATTCCGGCAGGCTGTTCTCAGCTGGAACAGCCTGCCAGAATCACTAATGCGTATGTGAAGGCAGCCTAATACAGCGCCACATACATCTTACATCCAGTGACGTCTCCTTTGATGTAGATGTTCTCTTTCTTCATCTACTCCATTCAGACCAAACAGCCATGATGATTTCTTTCAGCCATCTCCTTCCCCCCTTCTCCATAGTGCCCCCCATAATGTGCCAGTATATAGGGGCCCCCATAGTTCTCCTTACCCCCCTTCTCCATAGGGCCCCCACCCCCCTTCTTGCCATACTATACTAAAAATAATTACAGAGCCTGTGTCCTGCTCTGTTCGGCTCATGCGACCTGCACCTGCCTCTGATAGGCTGCAGGCGTAGTGCCTGTAGCGTATCAGAGGAACAGGCAAGGGAGACGCCTCTCCCCTGCCCTCCACTGTTCATCTGTTTCGCCATCCGGAGGATATAGACATGAGTGCTTCCACAATGGAAGTGCTCCTCTCTCCCTGCCGAGTGCCTAAATGGACAGTCCCCTCCTGAGCAAGCAATCAAAAAGTTCTATGTACTCTAAAATGGTACCAATGAAAGCATCAACTTATCCTGCAAAAAACGAGACCCCACACAAAACGATGGGACTAAAAATAAACATAATATTGCTCTCAGAAAATGTCAACACAAAAACAGGATTTTTTTTCGACAATGCTTAGTGTAAAAATGATAAAGTGTAAAAAAAGACTATATAAAATTGTTATCCCTGTAATCATGGTGACCAGCAAAATAAAGATGTGTCATTTTTTCCTTCACAGTGTACACCGCTATAACAAACCGCTTTCCAAAAAGCTAAATAGAAAGTGATCAAAAAGTTGTATGTACCCCAAAACAGAACTAATGATAATGGCAACTCCTACCCCAAAAAATAAGCTCTCACACAGTTGAGAGAAAATTAAAAAAAGGATGATTCCCAGAAAATGTATCTACTGGTACCCTAGAGGCTGTTCAATAGCAAAATTGTGCCCATAAACAAATCCATCAAAATCTGTGCTGCAAAAGCCAAAAGGTGGTCTTTCCCTTCTGAACCCCCGCGGCATATCCAAACAACAGGTTACATCCACATTTATGGCATTTCAATAACCCGTAGAACTTCCCTAACATTTTAAAGGGCATGGTATCTCACAGTTTTTTTCTCTTTGCATCGGCCACTTGTGCATTAATTTCTGCAAAATATCTGTGGTGTCAAAATTCTCCCTTCACTTCTCAATGAACACAATGAGGGGTGTAGTTTCCAAAGTGGGGTCACTTCTAAGGGGTTGCATTTATTTTTTCACCCCTGAGCCTCTATAATTGTCAGGATATGTAAATCAACGCAATTCAAATGCACATGCTCTTTTACTCCTGAGCCCTGTGGTATGTCCAGGCAAATAATGAAGGTCACATGTAGGGAGGTTATACAAAGATGAAGTACAGCATAATAAAAAGAGGGCTCACTTTTCATACTGGCACACAATGGGCACAACACATTGGGCACTGAGATGACATATCTGTGTAAAAATGGCAATTTTCACTTAGCACCATCAGCTGTGAATTAATTGTTGCAGAACATCTGTGGGGTCAAAATGTTCACCACACCTATTGGTAAAATAGAGTCACTTCTTTAGGTTTTCCTTTTTTTATTTCACTTAAGAACCTCTGAGATTGTTGGCCAGTAGAGATGGCCTTGCGGTTCGCCCGGCGGTCATTTCGCAGGCGAACTTTGCGTGTTCGCAATTCGCCGAACATATGGAGAAATTTGCGCCCGCCATATTCTTTTACATTGACATACCCCCTACCTTATAAATAAACCTGATCTGGCCTCCATTTTACATTCAGTGTTTTGCCAGTGTAGGGAGAGGTTACTGTGTGCAGCAGGGACAGGCTGTTAGGGACACCAAACGCTAACTAATAGAGCCACAAAAGTCCTTTTAAGCACTAGTATAGGTGTGCTATCGATAGGTGTGATACACAGAGGGGTGTAATGTACTTATAATATACTTTGTGATATAGAAAGTATATTATAGTGCAATTGTATTGTGCAGCAGTTGTGTGCGGTTCTGCTGCAATACTGCAGCCACACAGAGTGCCAAACGCTATTGGAACAAATAATTTCTAGTGATGAGCGGCAGGGGTCATATTCGAATTTGCGATATTTCGTGAATATTTAGAATTTTCGTTATATTGTACGATTTGTTTTGCTCGAAAAATCGACAAGGTAATGATCGCGTAATAAGCAAATTTTCGTAATGCGAATTTTTATTGCAAATTTTTCAATTGCCGAGTAAAAACATGATTCATCCCTGCTCCCTGCTTCTTGCACTATATCGAAAATATTCATTTTTTCAAATATTCGTAATATTCTAAAACAAGAATATATAGCAATATAGCGAATATTCGGAAATGAATATAGAGCAATTTAGCTGATATAGTGCTACAATCTTTTTTTTTCAACTTGTTTTTTGAACTTCAGATGAGAAAAAAATTACAACTATTAGACAAAGAAGATTATAGCACTATGTTTTTTTCGAATATTCACTATATTGCTATATAGTCTTGTTTTAGAATATTCTGAATATTCGAAAAAAAGAATATATTCAATATAGTGCTATATATTCGTTTTTTAGAATATTCATAATTTTTCCCATTTAAAGTCATGATTCCTCCCTGCTTCTTGCTTGTGGGCCAATGAGTTATTGGCCCACAAGCAAGAAGCAGGGAGGAATCATGTTTTTACACGGCAATTGAAAAATTTGCAATTAAAACTCGCATTCCGAAAATTTGCAATAAAAAAATCTCGAATATTCTAAATTACGAATATATATCACCATATTCTAAATATTCGAGAATTTTCAAAGTACCTATAATATATACGAATATTCGTGATCAACACTAATAATTTCTACTGGTGTGACATACCAGTTGCCCCCCCCCCAAAAAAACTGGCTGAAACAGGGGTGTTATTTACCAATAATATGCTTTCTATATAGGGCATTCAGGTAGTGCAGCATTTGTCTGCGGTTTTGCTGCATTACCGCATCTACACAGAGTGACAAACGCTATTTGAAGAAATAATTTCTACTGGTGTGATTAACCAGTTACCCCCCCAAAAAAACTGATTAAAGCAGGGGTGCTATATACCAATAATATACATTCTATATAGTGCATTTAGGCAGTGCAGCATTTGTTTGCGGTTTTGCTGTGTTGAAGCATCTACACAGAGTGAAAAACACTATTTGAAGAAATTATTTCTACTGGTGGGATTAATCAGTTGCCCCCCCAAAAAACTGATTTAAGCAGGGGTGCTATATACCAATAATATACTTTCTATATAGTGCATTTAGGTAGTGCAGCATTTGTTTGCGGTTTTGCTGCATTACCGCATCTACACAGAGTGAAAAACACTATTTGAAGAAATAATTTCTACGGGTGTGATTGACCAGATTCCCCCCATAAAAATTGATTGAAGCAAGGGTGCTATATATCAATAATATACTTTCTGTATAGTGCATTTAGGTAGTGCAGCATTTGTTTGAGGTTTTGCTGCGTTACCGCATCTACACAGAGTGAAAAACACTATTTGAAGAAATAATTTCTAATGGTTTGATTTATCAGTTGCCCCCCAAAAAAACAGATTGAGGCAGGGGTGTGAATTACCTTCTTCCACAAATACTGCTCTTCTATAGGGACTTTTGTCACAGGGTCATTTTAAAAATGACAGGCAGAGGAAGAGGCAGGCCATTCCACAGGGGTGGTAGGGGTCGGGCAGGTGCACCAGGCCGCAGCCTAAGTGGGAAGTTGCAGAAGGTGCATGCGATTGCGTCAAAGGACGCACCAGACTTGGTTGAGTGGCTGACTCAGCCTTCCGCTTCTGCACCCTCCTCATCCTCTCTAACTGCACCCTCTTCACTCTCTGCTGTGTGCACCCACAAAGACACCACCACCATATGCCCTCCGCTTGAGTCAGAGGAATTATTTTCCCATCCATTACAAGACTTTAGTCATTATTGGCATCGGATCAGGAAGAGGAGGTATCAACGGTCGCCACCCAGCAGTCTGACGACAGTACCTAGATCAGCCCAAGGAGGGTGGTCCCCACTGTTGCTGCCTACTCCAAGATCCCTAATGTCAGTGGTGGTGAAGGTGACAAATCCGATTATGACATGTCGATGGACATCACGGGGGTGCCCACAAGAGAGGAAGAGGTCAAAGGGAGAGATGGAGCAGCAGATTGGGAGGAGAAGGAGGAGAAGCAGGCAGAACTTACAGTGCACAGGAGGCAAAAAGCAGACTGCTAATGTATCTGGAACAAGCCATCCACCATGCACGGTCACATCTGGCGCTCCCAGGACGCCGGCACATGGCTCCACAGTGTGGGCTTTTTTTAACGTGTCCGCTGCTGACAATAGTGTTGCTGTCTGCAGCCTGTGCTGTCAGCGCATAAGTCGCGGTAAGCCCAACACTCACCTAGGGATAACCTCCTTAAGAAGGCACCTGGCCTCCCATCACCGGGCCCAGTGGGAGCAACACCGTCAGAACCCACAAAGCCCCACTCCCGGTGCTCCCCGTCTTGCCTCTTCTCCTTCTCCTCTCTCCTCCCAGTTGTCCTCCACTCCACCTTCCACCGTGCCGTTGTCATGTTCATCTGGCAAAAGGCAGGCATCCTTGCCCCAAATGTTCGAGCGAAAAAATACGATGATGCCGGATAACCCTCTTGCCCAACGGCTGACCTCTGGCTTGTCAGAACTGCTATCCAGCCAACTACTGCCTTATAAACTGGTGGACTCGGAGTCCTTTAGAAAATTTGTGCACATTGGCACACCGCAATGGAAGGTCCCCGGAAGGAAATATTTCTTCCAGAAGGGCATCCCAGCGCTATATGGCCATGTTCAGTGGCAAGTGAATGTATCTCTGGCACACAGTGTCGGTGCCAAGATACATCTGACCACAGACACGTGGTCTAGCAAACATAGGCAGGGAAGGTACATAACTTTTACTGCCCACTGGGTGAACCTTCTAATGGCCGTCAAGCATGCAACTCGTGGCACCCGTTTAGATTTGGTGTTACCGCCACGGATTGCATGCAGGCCTGCCTCTTCTTCTCCTCCTACTCCATCCTCCCTCTCCTCCTCGGCTGACTCCTCCTTTTCCGCTGCTACCGTATCTTCTGTTGCACCCCCAAAACTCCCCAGAACCTATTCGACGCGCCAGGTAAGACGTTGCCATGCTGTGCTGCGTCTGTTGTGCCTGGAAGCCAAGAGCCACACCGGTCCTGCATTCCTTTCAGCTTTGTGGTCACAGGCCGATCAGTGGCTAACCCCGCTCAATTTGGCAGTTGGTAAAGTGGTGTGCGACAACGGTGCCAATCTGCTGAGTGCGCTGAAACAGGGCAAAATAACACATGTGCCGTGCATGGCACACGTCCTGAACTAAGTCGTGCAGTCGAGACAAGTCAACAACAGGAGTCTGAAGTGGAGTCAGAGGAGGATGGTGCTGGGGCGGAGGAGGAGCAAGAAAAGTATGCTTTAATCATTTCTGGGATCCCTGGTGTTTCCGTGGCAGGGGGGAAGGAGAACGAGGATGACATTATCCTGGATGATGAGCAGGAGCCAGGCCACTCCAATCCTTCCAGTTTAGTGCAAATGGGGGCCTTCATGCTCCAGTGTTTGAAGTAGGACCCCCATATAAAAAGCATAAAGGGAAAGGACCAGTACTGGGTGGCAACGTACTTAGACACCCGGTACAAAAACAAAATGGCGGACATGTTACTAGTATCAGAGGGCTGTCAGAATGCAGCACTTCCAGGCCTTGCTTCGAGAAATGCTGCATTCTGCTTTTGCTGGCGCTGGCAGAGGAATTTCCACTCACAGAGAAACAGTTGCGGGTACCAATCCTTCCGCGCATGCAAGAAGAGGGCGGTTTGAAGATGTGTTGGTCACTTCTGATATGAGATCATTCTTGCAGCCAACCCATCGACAGCCGTCCTCCGGACCCAGCCTCAGGGAATGCCTAGACCGACAGTTTAATGGCCGATGTGGACGCTCTGAGAAGTGATGAACCCCTGGACTACTGGGTGTGCAGGCTTGACCTGTGGCCAAAGCTGGCACAATTTTCCATGGAACTTTTGGCTTACCCCTCGTCCAGTGTCCTGTCCGAAAGGACATTCAGCGCAGCAGGGGGGATCGTGACCGATAAGCGCACTCGCCTAGCTCACAACAGTGTGGACTACCTCAATTTTCTAAAAATGAATGAGGCATGGATCTCGGAGGAATTCAACACATGTGACGAGTCGACCACGTTTGAGTGAATTTCCTCATGACAGCTCACAAATATCCACCACCACACAGAACAAATCATGGTCCCTGTCTTAGGTAAATACAGCGGCATAAAAGGCCTTTTATGTCCGTTGAATGCCTAATTTTTGTGGCCTGTACTGGCCGACAGTTACATATTTATCCTGTGAATGCCTAATGTACCTCCAGCGACAGAATCCAAAGTTCTTTGCTGTCAGGTGAATGCCTGTTGCCTAATTTTTGGGGCCTGTACTGGCCTACAGTTACATATTTTTATTCTGTCATCGCCTAATGTACGTCAAGCCTCAGAATTCAAAGTTCTTTGCTGTCAGGTGGATACCTATTGGCTAATTTTTAGGGCCTGTACTGGCCGACAGTTTCATTTTTTATCCTGTGACCGCCTAATGTACCTCCAGCCACAGAATCCAAAGTTCTTTACTGTCAGGTGAATGCAAATTGGCTAATATTTGGGGCCTGTACTGGCCGACAGTTACATAATTATCCTGTGACCGCCTAATGTATCTCCAGCCACAGAGTCCAAAGTTCTTTGCTGTTAGGTGACTGCAAATTGGCTAATTTTTGGGGCCTGTACTGGCCGACAGTTACATATTTATCCTGTGACCGCCTAATGTACCTCGAGCCACAGAATCCAATGTTCTTTGCTGTCAGGTGTATGCTATTTCCATAATTTTTGGGGCCTGTATTGGCTGACAGTTACATTTTTATCCTGTGAGCGCCTAATGTACCTCCAGCTACAGAATCCAAAGTTCTTTGCTGTCAGGTGAATGCAAATTGGCTAATTTTTGGGGCCTGTACTGGCCTACAGTTACATATTTATACTGTGAACGCCTAATGTACCTCCACCCACAGAATCCAAAGTTCTTTGCTGTCAGATGAATGCCTATTACCTAATTCATGGGGCTTATACTGGCCGACAGTTACATTTGTATCCTGTGACTGCCTAATGTACCTCCAACCACAGAATCCAAAGTTCTTTGCTGTCAGGTGAATGCAAATTAGCAAATTTTTGTGGCCTGTACTGGCCAACAGTTCCATTTTTATCCTGTGACCACCTAATGTACCTCCAGCCACAGAATCCAAAGTTCTTTGCTGTCAGGTGAATGCCTATTACCTAATTTTTGGGGCCTATACTGGCCGACAGTTAAATTTTTTATCTCTAGCCACATAATCACACCCTTGTCTCACTCCTCTGCCTCTCATTATGGTGGCATATTAACTGCATTCACCATAAGGACCTAATGTCACAGGATCATGTGACTGTGCCCTCCACCCTGTACTGTGCTCCTCACCCCGTACTGTGCCCCCTTATACCTTGCATTGTGCCCTCTTACCACACCCTGTACAGTGCCCCTAGTCATTCCCTGTACTGTGCCCTCTTATACTCTTGTATCCGGTCACGGTATGGCGGTGTTATCCAGTCACTGTGCAGAGGTGTTATCCGGTCAATGTATGGCGGTGGTATCCAATATCTGGATGGCCATAACTGTATCCCTTTCCCTGCCCACACCATCCTTTTTAGATCTGGCATGAGCAGGAAAAATATGCAGATTGCGGTGCTAAGGACCTTTGCGCCACAATCTGTGTCAGAAATACGCCTAACATAGACGTATTTCTATATAATAAATGATCACCTAATTGTATTATCATTCGAGGGTAGGGCTAATATCTTTATATTATATAGATTCTAGTGTATTATACTGTTCCCTGTATTTCCCAGTAGAAAATAATGCTTGGGAAACACAGTCCTCATCCCTGGCCACCAGGACCATTTAGCGCTCTGTCAATACATGGTGGCCTCCCCTCTCCGCCACACTGCTCCGATGTGTACTGGTGCTTATTCTGACACTAGGGCTGGGTTCACATCCTATTTTTGCCATCCATTTAATGCATACCAAAAATGTATGCGTTAACAGATGCCTCAGACTGATGCCATACAGTGAAATGAAGAGTCCCAGCAGACGTGACTTGATGCTCATTAGGAATTTATTGCAAAGTAACAATATGTCCCATATTCTAGGACGCGTTTCGGCTAAGCAGCCTTTTTCAACAGGTAAGTCTCCATTACAAAACACAGGTATATATACACACATCAATGCATGAGGATAGGGAACGTCAGACGCCCAGATAGGGGTGGTGCACTCAAAGTAACAAAAAATATCCATAGTCAGATAGCAACACAGGAATTGTATCAGAACATATATTATAAATACCAGCACAGCAGAGAAATCCTTCATTGGGTGGTAGATGTCTAAAAGACAATAATAGTATATAAATAAATTAAATGTCCAACGTTTAATAGAAATTGTGCATTAGTTTACAAAGTACAATCTCAAATGTGCATAATTTCGTAATCCGTGTTAAGACCCCTTGGGTGTAAGGTGTCCAGGGTATGGATCCAGTAAGCCTCCCGACGTAATAATAATTTCTTGATGTCACCTCCCCCTTCTGGGTCTGGTGACTCGTTCTATTACCTGGAACTTCAATTGAGCAATAGTGTGTTTATATTTTTCAAAATGGGAGGGAATTGGTAACAACAAGTTCTTAGTCCTAATGGTGGACTTATGCTTTCCAATGCGATCTCTAATGCTCTGCATTGCTTCTCCAATATATAACAGCGCACATGGACATTTTATTAAATATATCACCTTTGCAGATTCACAGGTGAAAAAACCGTCCACCGGATATTTACGTCCAGTATGTGGGTGATAGATATTGGGTCCTTTGATTATATTTGAGCACTGGAAGCAGTGCAGACAAGGAAAAGTACCTTTCCGCTGTGTAGCAAGTACACTCTGTTTTAGGGTGCCTTTGGTGCTCCCCATATCAGCGTGTACTAGCTTATCTCTGTAGCTTGTTTTTTTTTTGTTACAAATAAGCGGGGGGTTTTTGAATTCATCAATCTGGGGATACGCTTTTCCCAACAGATGCCAGTGTTTCCTCACAACGTTGTCTAGTTTATGATTAAAAGGATGGTATTTATGAATCAATGCCACTCTTGGGCTTTTTCTTTTTCTGATCTACAAGGATTGTTCAAATCGCTCAAGGTTTTTGTTAGAACTGATGAGGGATACCCTCTTTCTTCAAACCTCTTGGTCATTTCATCAATTTCATCAATTCTAAGTCCCTATATGGAGGGATTAGAGACAATATTGTCTCTAATCCCTCCATACAGGGACTTAGAATTGATGAAATGACCAAGAGGTTTGAAGAAAGAGGGTATCCCTCATTAGTTCTAATATGAGGAAATAAATATTTTTTTTTTTCACAGCCAAGTTTTGCTAAATTCTTTGAAATGCCTGTGCGGTCAAATCGGTCAATATACCATTCAATAAATTCCATGATGGGTATACTTTGAAAAATTTGGTGACTATTTGGGGGTTTCCACTGTAGTAGTACCTTAGAGTCTTTAAAAATGTGACATGATGCCCAAAAAACATTCCAGCAAAATCTGCCCTCCAAAAACCATATGGAGCTTCTTCCATTCTTCGACCTGCTGTCTGCCCATATGGCAGTTTATGACCACATATGGGGTGTTTCTGTAAACTGCACAATCAGGGTAATAAATATTGAGCTTTGTTTTGTTGTTAGCCCTTGCTGCCTAACATGAAGAAAAAAAAAAAAAGATTGAAATGGGAAATCTGAAAATACATGCAAAGGGTTAACATAGTTTGTAAAATCAATTTTGAATGATTTGAGGGGTATAGTTTCTAAAATGGGGTAATTTATGGGTGGTTTCTACTAAGTAAGTCCCACAATGTGACTTCATAACTATTAATTATTGGGTTTTCGAGATTTTCTTAAAAATGTAAAAAATTGCTTCTAAAATTCTAAACCTTCTAACGTCCCAAAAAATAAAATGACATTTACAAAATGATACCGACATAAAATTTGCATATGGTGAATGTTAATTTACTATTTTATGTGATATGCAGATGAATTCAGATAAATTCAAATTTAGAAAATAGTGAATTTTTTTAACATTTCAATAAATGTAGTTTATTTTAATAAATAAAGGTGAAACATATTGACTCAAATTTACCATGAAGTAACTAGATGTGTCACTAGAAAACATTTTCAGAATCGATTGGATAAGTGAAAGCAGTCCAAAATTATTATGACATAAACTGACATGTCAGATTTGCTAAATTTGTCACAGTCCTTGAGGTGAAAATTGGTGGTGTCCTAAGAGGTTAAAGAGGCTATTTGCCAGACAGCACTATGTGTTTACCCATATAATATATGTTGCTGCCACTTTAAGACTATTAATGCCTTGGCATTCCAGAGCTTGTGGACAAGTGAGCGTGAACTCACTGTACCAACTAACTAGTTTGGCTTTGAGCTAAATCCTAAAGGAGTTTTTCCAGTGCTTTCTTGGTAATCACCCTTTAACCCCTGTACAGGCATCTGGACTTCTCCACAGGGGAGCAACCAGACTGCTACCTCTTGGGATAGTCCCCGCGTAGTTGGCAGCTGACCAACTGAGGTCAGGGACACTGGTACAAGCACCAGAAGCTCTAGGCACAGAAAATGCACCAAAAATGCAAGTACAGTCTGAATAATCATATATACTGATTAAGAAGCTTTTTGGAAAAACTTGACTGTAGGAACCTTGATCACATAGCTAGGATGCGGGAAAACCACACCACAATCACATGAACAGTCTGGAGAGTCACTAAAACTGGCAATGCAATTATTTGGCAACACAGAACAAGAGATACTAGTCAGTGCCAGTGACGTATATTATAGCTACATATAAGCCAGTATTACAATAGCAATACTGAGACTTTCTACTAACAACATACCACCCAAAAAAAAGGACATGTCAAGTAGAACAAAAGACACAGACAATGAAATGCTACATAAGCAACTTCTTCTGGAGAAACGGTCAGCTCAGCAAGTAAACATCAAAAAAAGGAAGGCTGAAAAACAAAGTAAAAAAACAGAAAATAGATCAATTCAAGAAAAAAATATGAGATTCTCAAAAAAGCTAAAATAGAAAGACTCAGACGAGCAAATAGATATATACAAGAACTGGAAAATGAGCGAAAAAAACCGATCTCTAAGAGAAAGATAAAGACGAGCAAATAGATCAATTGAAGAAAAGGAAAATGAGCGTAGGAAAAATGCCAAAAAACACGGAGAAAGGGCTCATCCACACGACCGTATGCCATCCGAGTAGGGATGAGCGAACCTGAACTGTATAGTTCGTGTTCGTACCGAATTTTGGGGTGTCCGTGACACGGACCCGAACCCGAATATTTTCGTAAAAGTCCGGGTTCGGGTTCGGTGTTCGGCGCTTTCTTGGCGCTTTTTGAAAGGCTGCAAAGAAGCCAATCAACAAGCATCATACTACTTGCCCCAAGAGACCATCACAGCCATGCCTACTATTGGCATGGCTGTGATTGGCCAGTGCAGCATGTGACCCAGCCTCTATATAAGCTTGGGTCACGTAGCGCTGCACGTCACTCTGCTGATACAAGTGTAGGGAGAGGTTGCAGCTGCGACGTTAGGGCGAGATTAGGCAGTGAATAACTTCTCCAAAAGACTTCATTCAGTGATCGATTTACAGCTGTGGATCATTGAACTGCTGCTATTCAATTGCTCACTGTTTTTAGGCTGCCCAGAGCGTTTTTGAGTCACTTTTGTCTGGGGTGATCGGCGGCCATTTTGGGGCTTGTGGTGCGCCAGCACAAGCTGCCACCAAGTACATTTAACCATCAATAGTGTGGTTATTTTTTGCTATATCCTACATCAGGGTCAAGCTGTCATCAAGTGCATTTAACCATCAATAGTGTGGTTATTTTTTGGCCATATACTACATCAGGGGCAAGCTGAGCCTGTCACCCAAGTGCATTTAACCATCAATAGTGTGGTTATTTTTTGCTATATCCTACATCAGGGTCAAGCTGTCATCAAGTGCATTTAACCATCAATAGTGTGGTTATTTTTTGGCCATATACTACATCAGGGGCAAGCTGAGCCTGTCACCCAAGTGCATTTAACCATCAATAGTGTGGTTATTTTTTGCTATATCCTACATCAGGGTCAAGCTGTCATCAAGTGCATTTAACCATCAATAGTGTAGTTTTTTTTTTGGCCATATACTACATCAGGGGCAAGCTGAGCCTGTCACACAAGTGCATTTAACCATCAATAGTGTGGTTATTTTTTGCTATATCCTACATCAGGGTCAAGCTGTCATCAAGTGCATTTAACCATCAATAGTGTGGTTATTTTTTGGCCGTATACTACATCAGGGGCAAGCTGAGCCTGTCACCCAAGTGCATTTAACCATCAATAGTGTGGTTATTTTTTGGCTATATCCTACATCAGGGTCAAGCTGTCATCAAGTGCATTTAACCATCAATAGTGTGGTTATTTTTTGTCCATATACTACATCAGGGGCAAGTTGAGCCTGTCACCCAGAGCCTAAAAAATAGGCCTCACATTTATATTCATCCAAATCTGTCATTACTGCTTTAGCTGGTCAAGTTATTTAGTGTCCGTCAAAGCACAGTTTTTGTTCTGGGTTGAAATACAATTCCCAATTTTGCAATTCTCTAAATGAGTGGTTTCAGCTGTATCAGGCCTACTTTAAATCTATCCCTAAAAGGGTATATTAGATTCAAGGTGCTGATAGGGTAATTCTCAAGAACTTCACACACACGCTACAGTGCAGATCCAAGTCTAATTCTGTGATTAAACGTATACCTGTCACCCAGCGCCTAAAAAATAGGCCTCACATTTATATTCATCCAAATCTGTCATTACTGCTTTAGCTGGTCAAGTTATTTAGTGTCCGTCAAAGCACAGTTTTTGTTCTGGGTTGAAATACAATTCCCAATTTTGCAATTCTCTAAATTAGTGGTTTCTGCTGTATCAGTCCTACTTTAAATCTATCCCTAAAAGGGTATATTAGATTCAAGGTGCTGATAGGGTAGTTCTCAAGAACTTCACACACACGCTACAGTGCAGATCCAAGTCTAATTCTGTGATTAAATGTATACCTTTCACCCAGCGCCTAAAAAATAGGCCTCACATTTATATTCATCCAAATCTGTCATTACTGCTTTAGCTGGTCAAGTTATTTAGTGTCCGTCAAAGCACAGTTTTTGTTCTGGGTTGAAATACAATTCCTAATTTTGCAATTCTCTAAATTAGTGGTTTCTGCTGTATCAGGCCTACTTTAAATCTATCCCTAAAAGGGTATATTAGATTCAAGGTGCTGATAGGGTAATTCTCAAGAACTTCACACACACGCTACAGTGCAGATCCAAATCTAATTCTGTGATTAAACGTATACCTGTCACCCAGCGCCTAAAAAATAGGCCTCACATTTATATTCATCCAAATCTGTCATTACTGCTTTAGCTGGTCAAGTTATTTAGTGTCCGTCAAAGCACAGTTTTTGTTCTGGGTTGAAATACAATTCCCAATTTTGCAATTCTCTAAATTAGTGGTTTCTGCTGTATCAGTCCTACTTTAAATCTATCCCTAAAAGGGTATATTAGATTCAAGGTGCTGATAGGGTAGTTCTCAAGAACTTCACACACACGCTACAGTGCAGATCCAAGTCTAATTCTGTGATTAAATGTATATCTTTCACCCAGCGCCTAAAAAATAGGCCTCACATTTATATTCATCCAAATCTGTCATTACTGCTTTAGCTGGTCAAGTTATTTAGTGTCCGTCAAAGCACAGTTTTTGTTCTGGGTTGAAATACAATTCCTAATTTTGCAATTCTCTAAATTAGTGGTTTCTGCTGTATCAGGCCTACTTTAAATCTATCCCTAAAAGGGTATATTAGATTCAAGGTGCTGATAGGGTAATTCTCAAGAACTTCACACACACGCTACAGTGCAGATCCAAGTCTAATTCTGTGATTAAACGTATACCTGTCACCCAGCGCCTAAAAAATAGGCCTCACATTTATATTCATCCAAATCTGTCATTACTGCTTTAGCTGGTCAAGTTATTTAGTGTCCGTCAAAGCACAGTTTTTGTTCTGGGTTGAAAAACAATTCCCAATTTTGCAATTCTCTAAATTAGTGGTTTCAGCTGTATCAGGCCTACTTTAAATGTATCCCTAAAAGGGTATATTAGATTCAAGGTGCTGATAGGGTAATTCTCAAGAACTTCACACACACTACTGTGCAGATCCAAGTCTAATTCTGTCCGTAAACGTATACCTTTCACCCAGCGCCTAAATAATAGGCCTCAAATTTATATTCAGCTAAATCTGTCATTACTGGTGTGCCTGTATTAGTCTAATACGGTACCTAAATAGATAGCCAGATAGTGTTAGGTGTCTGTAAAAAAAGGCCTGAATTTGAATTCAATACATTGGCCCGAATAATATTTTTCTTATTGTGGTGAACGGTAACAATGAGGAAAACATCTAATAAGGGACGCGGACATGGTCGTGGTGGTGTTAGTGGACCCCCTGGTGCTGGGAGAGGACATGGCCGTTCTGCCACAGCCACATGTCCTAGTGTACCAACTACCTCAGGTCCCAGTAGCCGCCAGAATTTACAGGGATATTTGGTGGGGCCCAATGCCGTTCTAAGGATAGTAAGGCCTGAGCAGGTACAGGCATTAGTCAATTGGGTGGCCGACAGTGCATCCAGCACGTTCACATTATCTCCCACCCAGTCTTCTGCAGAAAGCGCACAGATGGCGCATGAAAACCAAGCCCATCAGTCTGTCACATCACCCCCCTGCATATCAGGGAAACTGTCTGAGCCTCAAGTTATGCAGCAGTCTCTTATGCTGTTTGAAGACTCTGCTGGCAGGGTTTCCCAAGGGCATCCACCTAGCCCTTCCCCAGCGGTGGAAGACATAGAATGCACTAACGCACAACCACTTATGTTTCCTGATGATGAGGACATGGGAATACCACCTCAGCACGTCTCTGATAATGACGAAACACAGGTGCCAACTGCTGCGTCTTTCTGCAGTGTGCAGACTGAACAGGAGGTCAGGGATCAAGACTGGGTGGAAGACGATTCAGGGGACGATGAGGTCCTAGACCCCACATGGAATGAAGGTCGTGCCACTGACTTTCACAGTTCAGAGGAAGAGGCAGTGGTGAGACCGAGCCAACAGCGTAGCAAAAGACAAAGAGGGAGCAGTGGGCAAAAGCAGAACACCCGCCGCCAAGAGACTCCGCCTGCTACTGACCGCCGCCATCTGGGACCGAGCACCCCAAAGGCAGCTTCAAGGAGTTCCCTGGCATGGCACTTCTTCAAACAATGTGCTGACGACAAGACCCGAGTGGTTTGCACGCTGTGCCATCAGAGCCTGAAGCGAGGCATTAACGTTCTGAACCTTAGCACAACCTGCATGACCAGGCACCTGCATGTAAAGCATGAACTGCAGTGGAGTAAACACCTTAAAAACAAGGAAGTCACTCAGGCTCCCCCTGCTACCTCTTCTGCTGCTGCCGCCTCGGCCTCTTCTGCTGCTGCCGCCGCCTCGGCCTCTTCCTCCGCCTCTGGAGGAACGTTGGCACCTGCCGCCCAGCAAACATGGAATGTACCACCAACACCACCACCTGCGTCACCAAGCATCTCAACCATGTCACACGGCAGCGTTAAGCTCTCCATCTCACAAACATTTGAGAGAAAGCGTAAATTACCACCTAGCCACCCTCGATCCCTGGCCCTGAATGCCAGCATTTCTAAACTACTGGCCTATAAAATGCTGTCATTTAGGCTGGTGGACACAGACAGCTTCAAACAGCTCATGTCGCTTGCTGTCCCACAGTATGTTGTTCCCAGCCGGCACTACTTCTCCAAGAGAGCCGTGCCTTCACTGCACAACCAAGTATCCGATAAAATCAAGTGTGCACTGCGCAATGCCATCTGTGGCAAGGTCCACCTAACCACAGATACGTGGACCAGTAAGCACGGCCAGGGACGCAATATCTCCCTAACTGCACACTGGGTAAATGTAGTGGCGGCTGGGCCCCAGGCGGAGAGCTGTTTGGCGCACGTCCTTCCGCCGCCAAGGATCGCAGGGCAACATTCTTTGCCTCCTGTCTCCTCCTCCTCCTCCTACTCAGCTTCCTCCTCCTCTTCTTCCACCTGCTCATCCAGTCAGCCACACACCTTCACCACCAACTTCAGCACAGCCCGGGGTAAATGTCAGCAGGCCATTCTGAAACTCATATGTTTGGGGGACAGGCCCCACACCGCACAGGAGTTGTGGCGGGGTATAGAACAACAGACCGACGAGTGGTTGCTGCTGGTGAGCCTCAAGCCCGACCTAGTGGTGTGCGATAATGGGCGAAATCTTGTTGCAGCTCTGGGACTAGCCGATTTGACGCACATCTCTTGCCTGGCGCATGTGCTGAATTTGGTGGTGCAGAAATTCATTCGCAATTACCCCGACATGTCAGAGCTGCTGCATAAAGTGCGGGCCGTCTGTTCACGCTTCCGGCGTTCACATCCTGCCGCTGTTCGCCTGTCTGCGCTACAGCGTAACTTCGGTCTTCCCGCTCACCGCCTCATATGCGACGTGCCCACCAGGTGGAACTCCACCTTGCACATGCTGGCAAGACTGTGCGAGCAGCAGCAGGCCATAGTAGAGTTTCAGCTGCAGCACGCACGGGTCAGTCGCACTGCGGAACAGCACCACTTCACCAACAATGACTGGGCCTCCATGCGAGACCTGTGTGCCCGGTTGCGCTGTTTCGAGTACTCCACCAACATGGCCAGTGGCAATGACGCCATTATCAGCGTTACAATACCACTTCTATGTCTCCTTGAGAAAACACTTAGGGCGATGATGGAAGAGGAGGTGGCCCAGGAGGAGGAGGAGGAGGAGGAAGAGGGGTCATTTTTAGCACTTTCAGGCCAGTCTCTTCGAAGTGACTCAGAGGGAGGTTTTTTGCAACACCAGAGGCCAGGTACAAATGTGGCCAGACAGGGCCCACTACTGGAGGACGAGGAGGACGAGGATGAGGAGGAGGTGGAGGAGGATGAGGATGAAGCATGTTCACAGCCGGGTGGCACCCAACGCAGCTCGGGCCCATCACTGGTGCGTAGCTTGGGGGGAAACCCAGGACGATGACGATACGCCTCCCACAGAGGACAGCTTGTCCTTACCTCTGGGCAGCCTGGCACACATGAGCGACTACATGCTGCAGTGCCTGCGCAACGACAGCAGAGTTGCCCACATTTTAACGTGTGCGGAGTACTGGGTTGCCACCCTGCTGGATCCACGGTGCAAAGACAATGTGCCCACCTTACTTCCTCCACTGGAGCGTGATAGGAAGATGCGCGAGTACAAGCGCACGTTGGTAGACGCGCTACTGAGAGCATTCCCAAATGTCACAGGGGAACAAGTGGAAGCCCAAGGCGAAGGCAGTGGAGGAGCAAGAGGTCGCCAACGCAGCTGTGTCATGGCCAGCTCCTCTGAGGGCAGGGTTAGCATGGCAGAGATGTGGAAAGGTTTTGTCACCACGCCACAGCTAACTGCACCACCACCTGATACGGAACGTGTTAGCAGGAGGCAACATTTCACTAACATGGTGGAACGGTACCTGTGCACACCCCTCCATGTACTGACTGATGGTTCGGCCCCATTCAACTTCTGGGTCTCCAAATTGTCCACGTGGCCAGAGCTAGCCTTTTATGCCTTGGAGGTGCTGGCCTGCCCGGCGGCCAGCGTTTTGTCTGAACATGTATTTAGCACGGCAAGGGGCGTCATTACAGACAAACGCAGCCGCCTGTCTACAGCCAATGTGGACAAGCTGACGTTCATAAAAATGAACCAGGCATGGATCCCACAGGACCTGTCCATCCCTTGTGCAGATTAGACATTAACTACCTACCCTTAACCATATATTATTGTACTCCAGGGCACTTCCTCATTCAATCCTATTTTTATTTTCATTTTATCATTATATTGCGGGG
The DNA here is from genome assembly GCF_905171765.1 of Bufo bufo. NCBI lineage: Eukaryota > Metazoa > Chordata > Amphibia > Anura > Bufonidae > Bufo > Bufo bufo. The sequence goes on from NC_053393.1 coordinate 200,193,851, forward strand.
CAACCCAAAGTTGAATGAACCTCTCCTCTGTCTGGGTGCCGGGGCCTAAAAATATCTGACAGTGGCCTGTTCCAGTGGTGGGTGACATGAAGCCTGATTCTCTGCTTTGACATGAAGACTGATTCTCTGCTGACATGAAGCCAGATTCTCTGCTATGGGACCTCTCTCCTCTGCCTGGGTGCCTGGGCCTAAATATGTGACAATGGACTTTTCCAGTGGTGGGTGACGTGAAGCCTGATTCTCTGCTATGACATGAAGCCTGATTCTCTGCTATGGGACCTCTCTGCTCTGTCTGGATGACGGGGCCTAAAAATACCTGACAGTGGCCTGTTCCAGTGGTGGGTGACATGAAGCCTGATTCTCTGCTATGACATGAAGACTGATTCTCTGCTGACATGAAGCCAGATTCTCTGCTATGGGACGTCTCTCCTCTGCCTGGGTGCCTGGGCCTAAATATGTGACAATGGACTGTTCCAGTGGTGGGTGACGTGAAGCCTGATTCTCTGCTATGACATGAAGACTGATTCTCTGCTGACATGAAGCCTGAATCTCTGTTATGGGACCTCTCTCCTCTGTCTGGGTGCCGGGGCCTAAATTATATGACAATTGACTGTTCCAATGTTGGGTGACGTGAAGCATGATTCTCTGCTATGACATGAAGACTGATTCTCTGCTGACATGAAGCCTAAATCTCTGCTATGGGACCTCTCTCCTCTGCCTGGGTGCCTGGGCCTAAATATGTGACAATGGACTGTTCCAGTGGTGGGTGACGTGAAGCCTGATTCTCTGCTATAATAGTAAGAAGATTGCAGCACACAATTTTTCTTGTTGCTATTAAGTTTTAATTTTCCCAAAAATCTTTTTCATCACATAATTAGAGTTCCGGTGCACTAATCACAGCTATGGGCATAGAAGAAAACGACCAGACGTTTCGGCCTTTCACGGCCTTCCTCAGTGGTCTTAAATCTACAAAGATAATGTATATTTGTATGAGTTATATAATATATGCATTGGGATCTTCGTTATACGACGAAAAAATTATTATTTAGAGAGAGTTTTTTTATATACATACATTTGAACATAAGGCAAAAATTATTTACAAAGAACATAGTATAAAAACAATTGACAGCTCGTTGTCATCTGGAAGTAAATATGATCTAATCAGCGATTGTGGTTGAAGCCAATAGTCTTTAGTATACTACTGTTGGTAAATGGGTTAATACATGTGGTGTATCGCAGTCTCATGGTTGCACCCATGGGGGGAGCCTGTCCAGCGTGGGACACACTGGCACTAATGTCAAGGCATTTATTATAGATGATCCAAAATAGGTCAAGGGATCATATGAAGTATTTGTATATATATTGTAAGCCATATATAGGGTCAGTGCAATATGTCTATGGCTGGGCAGCCCCATGAGTGCATGAAACCTGGACCATTGTGGAGAAATCATACAATTGTTATTGTTGTTGCCAACATCCCCAGCGTCCTGATTAAGCATGTAAAAGCCCCATGGGAATACATATCCAGACACATAAGAAAACAATATCACCAAAATAGGATAGAGATTCAGTGGTTACCTTTTGTGCTGTGTGTCAGGGGTTCTGCGCCGGATGCACTGCAAAGGCGCTAGCTTGGCGCCTTATAAAGTGGCGAGGAACGCCACTGATCTATGGGTCATGGACTATGTCCGGTCACATGACCTTGTTGGGGCGTGTGCGTGCGTTCCACTTGCGTGCCAGGCACGCAGATCGGCCGTTCGCTATGTTGTAGTGCGCATGCGCAAGCAGAGTGGAACTGTTATGCGTTCCACCTGCGTGTCACTCGCTAACTCCGTGCATCTATTTGACAGTCAAGGGGCGGAAGTGTTATGTCATGTGACACTGTAGTGTATTATGGAGCAGGGCTGCGCTAGACACCCTTAAGTGTCCAGATAGTGGGGGCCTGATATATACTATTATTATATTATTATGTATTGATACAGATACTTAGTGAAACCAGTGACTGGGGATGAATGGCACATTCAAATACACTGAAATACACAGCGGTGTACCACATATAATACCAGAGTATACTTATATAGGAATGAAATCAATATCAAGACATATTGATTTGTGGTTAATCTATAATGTCCCTGACGTAATTGATGGTTAGTGGGGTGGATAACGGGAAAGGGGGGGGGGGGAAATAGGGAAGAGATCAGGAGGGGGGAGGAAGGACAGGGAGGGGAGAGAGGGAGGGAAGGGGAAAAAAAGGGGGGTGGGGGGGGGGGGGGGGGTTTTGGTTATCTCACCCTCGCAGGTCGTAAATATCAACGGGTCTGTAAGGAAAGATAAAACTTTGTTAATCACACATAGAAATGGTAATCATCACTGTTATACTAGACATTAATAGAAAAATCACATTCCCGATTGAGGCCATGTGGTGAGAGAGTCCCGAGTGTGTGGATCCAGTACGCCTCTCTTTGTTTTAGATGTAGGATCCGGTTTCCGCCGCGTCTTGGAGAATCGACTTGTTCCAATACCTGGAACCGTAGTTGCGATACCCAATGGTTATTTTCGTTAAAATGGTATGGGACGGGTAGCAGGGTCTGTTTGAGTCTAATGGTGGATTTGTGTTTGCTTACACGATCGCGAACATGTTGGGTTGTCTCGCCCACATACGCCAGTCCGCATGGGCATTTCAGTACATAAACTACAAAGCTGGAATCACATGTAAAAAATCCCTTGATCTGGTATGGTCGTCCAGTTCTTGGGTGGGTAACGTGTTCGCCTCTAGTCACACTTGAACATTGTGAGCAATGTAAACAAGGAAATGTCCCTTGTCGTTGACTCTTTAGGAAAGTTTGTTTCGGTAGCTTAGTAAGGCTACCTATGTCAGCTTTGACCAATTTGTCTCTGACATTGTGGGGTCTCTTATAACAAGTAATTGGAGGTTCACTAAATTCCGGAATGTTGGGGTATGCCTTTATGAGTACTGGCCAGTGCTTTCTCAATGCCTGATGGATTTTAGGTATCAAGGGATGGTATGTAGTAACGCAGGCTAGCCTTTTAGGTTCCTTTTTACGTGGTTGGACTATCTCAGTGATGTTGTTTAATGTGGAGTCAAGAAGTGTTTGTGGATAACCTCTTGTCTGGAATTTCTCAGTCATCTCCTTCAATCTAGTTTCTCTCACATCAATGTCGGTGACAATACGGTTGACCCTTATAAACTGAGATTTGGGCAGAGAGTTTTTTGTGGCCCTGGGGTGACAGCTGTTATAGTGGAGGAGACTGTTACGGTCGGTTGGTTTATTGTATAGATCCAATGTTATGTTACCTGCTGGATCAAGTTTGACTATTGTGTCTAGGAAGCTTATTTTTTCTTTGCTTGTCTGTATGGTAAAGCATAATTCTGGATAGACAGAATTGAGGTCCTGAACAAATTTGTCAATGGCGGTGGCGGGGCCCCCCCATATGCAAAAAATATCATCAATGAATCGTAGCCACGTAATTGAAAATTGATTGAACAAGGGATGAGTGTATACGTGATCTTCCTCAAAGGCTATCATGTAGGCATTTGCATATGGTGGGGCCACATTCGATCCCATAGCGGTACCTCTTTTCTGACCGTAATATGTGTCCCCAAACATAAAGTAGTTTTTTGTCAGTATAGTTGTCAATAATTCTATACAGAATTCCTGTTGTATCATGTCGAGATTTGAATGGGTAAATAGTAATCTGGCTGTAGCTTGAATACCCTTTTCGTGTTCGATCGATGTGTACAGGCTGTTTACGTCTAAAGTGATTAATGTACAATCAGGTGGTTTGTCTATCTGTTGTAATTTGGAAATGAAATCTGTTGTGTCGAGGAGAAAAGATCTGGATGTTTTAATCAGAGGAGTAAGGATTTTTTCAAGGTAAATGGCCAAAGGGGAAAATATGGAATCTGTGGAGGCGACAATGGGGCGTCCTGGAGGATCTTGTAGGTTTTTATGAATTTTTGGTAAGGTGTAAAATACTGGTATGATGGGATCTTGTTTGGTAAGGAACGTTACGGTCTTGGAATCAATTATCTCTAGATTATTATATGTGCTGAGAATATTGGAGATCAACTCCTGAATTTTTGATGTCGGATTCTGTCGTAAAGTTTCATATGTTGTTTCATCATTTAATTGTCTCCTTATTTCACACATGTATTTAGTCTTGTCCATTACCACAAGGGCACCGCCTTTATCGGCTGGTTTGATTATAATGTCGCTCTGTGTTTGTAGCGAATCTAGGGCCATCTTTTCTTCTGCTGTCAAATTATTTGTGTGTTTGTAACGACCTTGTTTGTGGTCTTTTATGATTTCCTGTATGGATTTTTGGGCAAAGGAAATAAATGTTTCTATCGGATGTTTATTGCGTGGTGGCATGAATGAACTTTTGTTTCTAAGGCCTAGTGTCTCCAGGGATAATGCCCCTGGTGATTCTGTGGTATTGACTGGTCCGGGTCCCACCTCGCTAAAGTGTGCCTTTAGTCTTAAGGTTCGATAGAACCTCTGGAGTTCCTGTTCCAGGGTAAATGTACTCAGGCTTGGTGTTGGACAAAAGGAAAGTCCCTTTTGGAGTATGTAAGTCTGTGCGGGGGATAGGTTGGTAGAGGAGATATTTACAACTAAGTTGCTCTCCTTACCTGCGATCTGGTCTGTACTTGGCTTCCTTGACCGTCTCCTCCCGCCTCTCCTGGTGCGCCTGGTCCTGGTCCCCGTCCTCTCCGTCGGTTCCCTAAAAAATGAGCTGGACGTTTGTAGTTTCCTGATCGGTCACTATCGGATGAAGAGCCGGAATAATGTTGGTATCTGTTATCCCACGGATTATGCTGCGGGTTCCTTTTCCATCGGTAGACGTTGTCCAGACGATAATCCTCCGCGTTGCGTACGAATTTTTGTCGCTTGTTCAATTCTGTGTGTTTCTTATATTCGCTCAGTTGTTTATCAATCCTTTCTTTGGCTTTTTTCCAATCTTCCTCTGGTGCTGTTGTGGTTAAGGTTGTTTCTGTGATCTCAATTTTCTTGGATAATTCCTCTATTGATTTCTGTAATTGTTCTAGGGTGAGTAAAATTATATCAAAAGAGCATTTGTTCAGAATATTTTCAAAACGTGTGGAGAATTCTGTATTGTCGGAGAATAATGTGGGTCTTAATCTTGATCGCAGACCTCTCGGTATACGATTCGTACGGTAATATTCGGCAAGGGTGCTACAGTGGAGCTCCCAACCTATCAGGCGTTTTCGGTCTCTTTCGTAGTCTCGTATCTTCAGTTCATGACTGGGTATATGAAGGAAGTCTCTGGGTAGGTTTACTCCAGAGACAATGCTGTCAGCGGTGCTGGTATCATAGGAAAAAACATTTGTCATGTTCAGGTAGGGTGCTGGTAACTCGCAGTATCGCTAATAGTATTGAGTCTTGGAGTACCGCACTCCTGTTGGGTTCACTGGTGCGTGCAAGGACTTATTCAGTCGTACTATAATAGTAAGAAGATTGCAGCACACAATTTTTCTTGTTGCTATTAAGTTTTAATTTTCCCAAAAATCTTTTTCATCACATAATTAGAGTTCCGGTGCACTAATCACAGCTATGGGCATAGAAGAAAACGACCAGACGTTTCGGCCTTTCACGGCCTTCCTCAGTGGTCTTAAATCTACAAAGATAATGTATATTTGTATGAGTTATATAATATATGCATTGGGATCTTCGTTATACGACGAAAAAATTATTATTTAGAGAGAGTTTTTTTATATACATACATTTGAACATAAGGCAAAAATTATTTACAAAGAACATAGTATAAAAACAATTGACAGCTCGTTGTCATCTGGAAGTAAATATGATCTAATCAGCGATTGTGGTTGAAGCCAATAGTCTTTAGTATACTACTGTTGGTAAATGGGTTAATACATGTGGTGTATTGCAGTCTCATGGTTGCACCCATGGGGGGAGCCTGTCCAGCGTGGGACACACTGGCACTAATGTCAAGGCATTTATTATAGATGATCCAAAATAGGTCAAGGGATCATATGAAGTATTTGTATATATATTGTAAGCCATATATAGGGTCAGTGCAATATGTCTATGGCTGGGCAGCCCCATGAGTGCATGAAACCTGGACCATTGTGGAGAAATCATACAATTGTTATTGTTGTTGCCAACATCCCCAGCGTCCTGATTAAGCATGTAAAAGCCCCATGGGAATACATATCCAGACACATAAGAAAACAATATCACCAAAATAGGATAGAGATTCAGTGGTTACCTTTTGTGCTGTGTGTCAGGGGTTCTGCGCCGGATGCACTGCAAAGGCGCTAGCTTGGCGCCTTATAAAGTGGCGAGGAACGCCACTGATCTATGGGTCATGGACTATGTCCGGTCACATGACCTTGTTGGGGTGTGTGCGTGCGTTCCACTTGCGTGCCAGGCACGCAGATCGGCCGTTCGCTATGTTGTAGTGCGCATGCGCGAGCAGAGTGGAACTGTTATGCGCTCCACCTGCGTGTCACTCGCTAACTCCGTGCATCTATTTGACAGTCAAGGGGCGGAAGTGTTATGTCATGTGACACTGTAGTGTATTATGGAGCAGGGCTGCGCTAGACACCCTTAAGTGTCCAGATAGTGGGGGCCTGATATATACTATTATTATATTATTATGTATTGATACAGATACTTAGTGAAACCAGTGACTGGGGATGAATGGCACATTCAAATACACTGAAATACACAGCGGTGTACCACATATAATACCAGAGTATACTTATATAGGAATGAAATCAATATCAAGACATATTGGTTTGTGGTTAATCTATAATGTCCCTGACGTAATTGATGGTTAGTGGGGTGGATAACGGGAAAGGGGGGGGGGGAAATAGGGAAGAGATCAGGAGGGGGGAGGAAGGACAGGGAGGGGAGAGAGGGAGGGAAGGGGAAAAAAAGGGGGGTGGGGGTTGTGGGGGGGGGGTTTGGTTATCTCACCCTCGCAGGTCGTAATATCAACGGGTCTGTAAGGAAAGATAAAACTTTGTTAATCACACATAGAAATGGTAATCATCACTGTTATACTAGACATTAATAGAAAAATCACATTCCCGATTGAGGCCATGTGGTGAGAGAGTCCCGAGTGTGTGGATCCAGTACGCCTCTCTTTGTTTTAGATGTAGGATCCGGTTTCCGCCGCGTCTTGGAGAATCGACTTGTTCCAATACCTGGAACCGTAGTTGCGATACCCGATGGTTATTTTCGTTAAAATGGTATGGGACGGGTAGCAGGGTCTGTTTGAGTCTAATGGTGGATTTGTGTTTGCTTACACGATCGCGAACATGTTGGGTTGTCTCGCCCACATACGCCAGTCCACATGGGCATTTCAGTACATAAACTACAAAGCTGGAATCACATGTAAAAAATCCCTTGATCTGGTATGGTCGTCCAGTTCTTGGGTGGGTAACGTGTTCGCCTCTAGTCACACTTGAACATTGTGAGCAATGTAAACAAGGAAATGTCCCTTGTCGTTGACTCTTTAGGAAAGTTTGTTTCGGTAGCTTAGTAAGGCTACCTATGTCAGCTTTGACCAATTTGTCTCTGACATTGTGGGGTCTCTTATAACAAGTAATTGGAGGTTCACTAAATTCCGGAATGTTGGGGTATGCCTTTATGAGTACTGGCCAGTGCTTTCTCAATGCCTGATGGATTTTAGGTATCAAGGGATGGTATGTAGTAACGCAGGCTAGCCTTTTAGGTTCCTTTTTACGTGGTTGGACTATCTCAGTGATGTTGTTTAATGTGGAGTCAAGAAGTGTTTGTGGATAACCTCTTGTCTGGAATTTCTCAGTCATCTCCTTCAATCTAGTTTCTCTCACATCAATGTCGGTGACAATACGGTTGACCCTTATAAACTGAGATTTGGGCAGAGAGTTTTTTGTGGCCCTGGGGTGACAGCTGTTATAGTGGAGGAGACTGTTACGGTCGGTTGGTTTATTGTATAGATCCAATGTTATGTTACCTGCTGGGTCAAGTTTGACTATTGTGTCTAGGAAGCTTATTTTTTCTTTGCTTGTCTGTATGGTAAAGCATAATTCTGGATAGACAGAATTGAGGTCCTGAACAAATTTGTCAATGGCGGTGGCGGGGCCCCCCCATATGCAAAAAATATCATCAATGAATCGTAGCCACGTAATTGAAAATTGATTGAACAAGGGATGAGTGTATACGTGATCTTCCTCAAAGGCTATCATGTAGGCATTTGCATATGGTGGGGCCACATTCGATCCCATAGCGGTACCTCTTTTCTGACCGTAATATGTGTCCCCAAACATAAAGTAGTTTTTTGTCAGTATAGTTGTCAATAATTCTATACAGAATTCCTGTTGTATCATGTCGAGATTTGAATGGGTAAATAGTAATCTGGCTGTAGCTTGAATACCCTTTTCGTGTTCGATCGATGTGTACAGGCTGTTTACGTCTAAAGTGATTAATGTACAATCAGGTGGTTTGTCTATCTGTTGTAATTTGGAAATGAAATCTGTTGTGTCGAGGAGAAAAGATCTGGATGTTTTAATCAGAGGAGTAAGGATTTTTTCAAGGTAAATGGCCAAAGGGGAAAATATGGAATCTGTGGAGGCGACAATGGGGCGTCCTGGAGGATCTTGTAGGTTTTTATGAATTTTTGGTAAGGTGTAAAATACTGGTATGATGGGATCTTGTTTGGTAAGGAACGTTACGGTCTTGGAATCAATTATCTCTAGATTATTATATGTGCTGAGAATATTGGAGATCAACTCCTGAATTTTTGATGTCGGATTCTGTCGTAAAGTTTCATATGTTGTTTCATCATTTAATTGTCTCCTTATTTCACACATGTATTTAGTCTTGTCCATTACCACAAGGGCACCGCCTTTATCGGCTGGTTTGATTATAATGTCGCTCTGTGTTTGTAGCGAATCTAGGGCCATCTTTTCTTCTGCTGTCAAATTATTTGTGTGTTTGTAACGACCTTGTTTGTGGTCTTTTATGATTTGCTGTATGGATTTTTGGGCAAAGGAAATAAATGTTTCTATCGGATGTTTATTGCGTGGTGGCATGAATGAACTTTTGTTTCTAAGGCCTAGTGTCTCCAGGGATAATGCCCCTGGTGATTCTGTGGTATTGACTGGTCCGGGTCCCACCTCGCTAAAGTGTGCCTTTAGTCTTAAGGTTCGATAGAACCTCTGGAGTTCCTGTTCCAGGGTAAATGTACTCAGGCTTGGTGTTGGACAAAAGGAAAGTCCCTTTTGGAGTATGTAAGTCTGTGCGGGGGATAGGTTGGTAGAGGAGATATTTACAACTAAGTTGCTCTCCTTACCTGCGATCTGGTCTGTACTTGGCTTCCTTGACCGTCTCCTCCCGCCTCTCCTGGTGCGCCTGGTCCTGGTCCCCGTCCTCTCCGTCGGTTCCCTAAAAAATGAGCTGGACGTTTGTAGTTTCCTGATCGGTCACTATCGGATGAAGAGCCGGAATAATGTTGGTATCTGTTATCCCACGGATTATGCTGCGGGTTCCTTTTTCATCGGTAGACGTTGTCCAGACGATAATCCTCCGCGTTGCGTACAAATTTTTGTCGCTTGTTCAATTCTGTGTGTTTCTTATATTCGCTCAGTTGTTTATCAATCCTTTCTTTGGCTTTTTTCCAATCTTCCTCTGGTGCTGTTGTGGTTAAGGTTGTTTCTGTGATCTCAATTTTCTTGGATAATTCCTCTATTGATTTCTGTAATTGTTCTAGGGTGAGTAAAATTATATCAAAAGAGCATTTGTTCAGAATATTTTCAAAACGTGTGGAGAATTCTGTATTGTCGGAGAATAATGTGGGTCTTAATCTTGATCGCAGACCTCTCGGTATACGATTCGTACGGTAATATTCGGCAAGGGTGCTACAGTGGAGCTCCCAACCTATCAGGCGTTTTCGGTCTCTTTCGTAGTCTCGTATCTTCAGTTCATGACTGGGTATATGAAGGAAGTCGCTGGGTAGGTTTACTCCAGAGACAATGCTGTCAGCGGTGCTGGTATCATAGGAAAAAACATTTGTCATGTTCAGGTAGGGTGCTGGTAACTCGCAGTATCGCTAATAGTATTGAGTCTTGGAGTACCGCACTCCTGTTGGGTTCACTGGTGCGTGCAAGGACTTATTCAGTCGTACTATAATAGTAAGAAGATTGCAGCACACAATTTTTCTTGTTGCTATTAAGTTTTAATTTTCCCAAAAATCTTTTTCATCACATAATTAGAGTTCCGATGCACTAATCACAGCTATGGGCATAGAAGAAAACGACCAGACGTTTCGGCCTTTCACGGCCTTCCTCAGTGGTCTTAAATCTACAAAGATAATGTATATTTGTATGAGTTATATAATATATGCATTGGGATCTTCGTTATACGACGAAAAAATTATTATTTAGAGAGAGTTTTTTTATATACATACATTTGAACATAAGGCAAAAATTATTTACAAAGAACATAGTATAAAAACAATTGACAGCTCGTTGTCATCTGGAAGTAAATATGATCTAATCAGCGATTGTGGTTGAAGCCAATAGTCTTTAGTATACTACTGTTGGTAAATGGGTTAATACATGTGGTGTATCGCAGTCTCATGGTTGCACCCATGGGGGGAGCCTGTCCAGCGTGGGACACACTGGCACTAATGTCAAGGCATTTATTATAGATGATCCAAAATAGGTCAAGGGATCATATGAAGTATTTGTATATATATTGTAAGCCATATATAGGGTCAGTGCAATATGTCTATGGCTGGGCAGCCCCATGAGTGCATGAAACCTGGACCATTGTGGAGAAATCATACAATTGTTATTGTTGTTGCCAACATCCCCAGCGTCCTGATTAAGCATGTAAAAGCCCCATGGGAATACATATCCAGACACATAAGAAAACAATATCACCAAAATAGGATAGAGATTCAGTGGTTACCTTTTGTGCTGTGTGTCAGGGGTTCTGCGCCGGATGCACTGCAAAGGCGCTAGCTTGGCGCCTTATAAAGTGGCGAGGAACGCCACTGATCTATGGGTCATGGACTATGTCCGGTCACATGACCTTGTTGGGGCGTGTGCGTGCGTTCCACTTGCGTGCCAGGCACGCAGATCGGCCGTTCGCTATGTTGTAGTGCGCATGCGCGAGCAGAGTGGAACTGTTATGCGTTCCACCTGCGTGTCACTCGCTAACTCCGTGCATCTATTTGACAGTCAAGGGGCGGAAGTGTTATGTCATGTGACACTGTAGTGTATTATGGAGCAGGGCTGCGCTAGACACCCTTAAGTGTCCAGATAGTGGGGGCCTGATATATACTATTATTATATTATTATGTATTGATACAGATACTTAGTGAAACCAGTGACTGGGGATGAATGGCACATTCAAATACACTGAAATACTGTGTATTTCTAAAAACCTACAAGATCCTCCAGGACGCCCCATTGTCGCCTCCACAGATTCCATATTTTCCCCTTTGGCCATTTACCTTGAAAAAATCCTTACTCCTCTGATTAAAACATCCAGATCTTTTCTCCTCGACACAACAGATTTCATTTCCATATTACAACAGATAGACAAACCACCTGATTGTACATTAATCACTTTAGACGTAAACAGCCTGTACACATCGATCGAACACGAAAAGGGTATTCAAGCTACAGCCAGATTACTATTTACCCATTCAAATCTCGACATGATACAACAGAAATTCTGTATAGAATTATTGACAACTATACTGACAAAAAACTACTTTATGTTTGGGGACACATATTACGGTCAGAAAAGAGGTACCGCTATGGGATCGAATGTGGCCCCACCATATGCAAATGCCTACATGATAGCCTTTGAGGAAGATCACGTATACACTCATCCCTTGTTCAATCAATTTTCAATTACGTGGCTACGATTCATTGATGATATTTTTTGCATATGGGGGGGCCCCGCCACCGCCATTGACAAATTTGTTCAGGACCTCAATTCTGTCTATCCAGAATTATGCTTTACCATACAGACAAGCAAAGAAAAAATAAGCTTCCTAGACACAATAGTCAAACTTGACCCAGCAGGTAACATAACATTAGATCTATACAATAAACCAACCGACCGTAACAGTCTCCTCCACTATAACAGCTGTCACCCCAGGGCCACAAAAAACTCTCTGCCCAAATCTCAGTTTATAAGGGTCAACCGTATTGTCACCGACATTGATGTGAGAGAAACTAGATTGAAGGAGATGACTGAGAAATTCCAGACAAGAGGTTATCCACAAACACTTCTTGACTCCACATTAAACAACATCACTGAGATAGTCCAACCACGTAAAAAGGAACCTAAAAGGCTAGCCTGCGTTACTACATACCATCCCTTGATACCTAAAATCCATCAGGCATTGAGAAAGCACTGGCCAGTACTCATAAAGGCATACCCCAACATTCCGGAATTTAGTGAACCTCCAATTACTTGTTATAAGAGACCCCACAATGTCAGAGACAAATTGGTCAAAGCTGACATAGGTAGCCTTACTAAGCTACCGAAACAAACTTTCCTAAAGAGTCAACGACAAGGGACATTTCCTTGTTTACATTGCTCACAATGTTCAAGTGTGACTAGAGGCGAACACGTTACCCACCCAAGAACTGGACGACCATACCAGATCAAGGGATTTTTTACATGTGATTCCAGCTTTGTAGTTTATGTACTGAAATGCCCATGCGGACTGGCGTATGTGGGCGAGACAACCCAACATGTTCGCGATCGTGTAAGCAAACACAAATCCACCATTAGACTCAAACAGACCCTGCTACCCGTCCCATACCATTTTAACGAAAATAACCATCGGGTATCGCAACTACGGTTCCAGGTATTGGAACAAGTCGATTCTCCAAGACGCGGCGGAAACCGGATCCTACATCTAAAACAAAGAGAGGCGTACTGGATCCACACACTCGGGACTCTCTCACCACATGGCCTCAATCGGGAATGTGATTTTTCTATTAATGTCTAGTATAACAGTGATGATTACCATTTCTATGTGTGATTAACAAAGTTTTATCTTTCCTTACAGACCCGTTGATATTACGACCTGCGAGGGTGAGATAACCAAAACCCCCCCCCCCACAACCCCCACCCCCCTTTTTTTCCCCTTCCCTCCCTCTCTCCCCTCCCTGTCCTTCCTCCCCCCTCCTGATCTCTTCCCTATTTCCCCCCTCCCTTTCCCGTTATCCACCCCACTAACCATCAATTACGTCAGGGACATTATAGATTAACCACAAACCAATATGTCTTGATATTGATTTCATTCCTATATAAGTATACTCTGGTATCATATGTGGTACACCGCTGTGTATTTCAGTGTATTTGAATGTGCCATTCATCCCCAGTCACTGGTTTCACTAAGTATCTGTATCAATACATAATAATATAATAATAGTATATATCAGGCCCCCACTATCTGGACACTTAAGGGTGTCTAGCGCAGCCCTGCTCCATAATACACAATAGTGTCACATGACATAACACTTCCGCCCCTTGACTGTCAAATAGATGCACGGAGTTAGCGAGTGACACGCAGGTGGAACGCATAACAGTTCCACTCTGCTCGCGCATGCGCACTACAATATAGCGAACGGCCGATCTGCGTGCCTGGCACGCAAGTGGAACGCACGCACACGCCCCAACAAGGTCATGTGACCGGACATACTCCATGACCCATAGATCAGTGGCGTTCCTCGCCACTTTATAAGGCGCCAAGCTAGCGCCTTTGCAGTGCATCCGGCCCAGAACCCCTGACACACAGCACAAAAGGTAACCACTGAATCTCTATCCTATTTTGGTGATATTGTTTTCTTATGTGTCTGGATATGTATTCCCATGGGGCTTTTACATGCTTAATCAGGACGCTGGGGATGTTGGCAACAACAATAACAATTGTATGATTTCTCCACAATGGTCCAGGTTTCATGCACTCATGGGGCTGCCCAGCCATAGACATATTGCACTGACCCTATATATGGCTTACAATATATATACAAATACTTCATATGATCCCTTGACCTATTTTGGATCATCTATAATAAATGCCTTGACATTAGTGCCAGTGTGTCCCACGCTGGACAGGCTCCCCCCATGGGTGCAACCATGAGACTGCGATACACCACATGTATTAACCCATTTACCAACAGTAGTATACTAAAGACTATTGGCTTCAACCACAATCGCTGATTAGATCATATTTACTTCCAGATGACAACGAGCTGTCATTTGTTTTTATACTATGTTCTTTGTAAATAATTTTTGCCTTATGTTCAAATGTATGTATATAAAAAAACTCTCTCTAAATAATAATTTTTTTGTCGTATAACGAAGATCCCAATGCATATATTATATAACTCATACAAATATACATTATCTTTGTAGATTTAAGACCACTGAGGAAGGCCGTGAAAGGCCGAAACGTCTGGTCGTTTTCTTCTATGCCCATAGCTGTGATTAGTGCACCGGAACTCTAATTATGTGATGAAAAAGATTTTTTGGAAAATTAAAACTTAATAGCAACAAGAAAAATTGTGTGCTGCAATCTTCTTACTATTATAGTACGACTGAATAAGTCCTTGCACGCACCAGTGAACCCAACAGGAGTGCGGTACTCCAAGACTCAATACTGATTCTCTGCTATGACATGAAGACTGATTCTCTGCTGAGATGAAGCCAGATTCTCTGCTATGAGACCTCTCTCCTCTGCCTGGGTGCCTGGGCCTAAATATCTGACAATGGATTGTTCCAGTGGTGGGTGACGTGAAGCCTGATTCTCTGCTATGACATGAAGCCTGATTCTCTGCTATGACATGAAGACTGATTCTCTGCTGACATGAAGCCAGATTCTATGTTATGGGACCTCTCTCCTCTGCCTGGGTGCCGGGGCCTAAATATCTGACAATGGACTGTTCCAGTTTTGGGTGACGTGAAGCCTGATTCTCTGCTATGACATGAAGACTGATTCTCTGCTGACATGAAGCCTGATTCTCTGCTATGGGACCTCTCTCCAATTGATATTGGTTAATTTTTATTTATTTTATTTTAATTTTAATTCATTTCCCTATCCACATTTGTTTGCAGGGGATTTAACTACATTTTGCTGCCTTTTGCAGCCCTCTAGCCCTTTCCTGGGCTGTTTTACAACCTTTTTAGTGCCGAAAAGTTCGGGTCCCCATTGACTTCAATGGGGTTCGGGTTCGGGACGAATGTTCGGGTCGGGTTCGGATCCCGAACCCGAACATTTCCGGGAAGTTCGGCCGAACTTCTCGAACCCGAACATCCAGGTGTTCGCTCAAGTCTACATCCGAGACATACGGTCCGTAAGCGGGCCATATGTCCCGGAGCGGCATACATCGTGTGCATGGGAGCACACAGCATCATAGGTTACTATGATACTGTGCGCATCGGTCCGCCTGCGGGACTACTGTCCTGCACTCATATGATGATATGAGTGCGGGACAAAAGCCCCACGGGTGGCCCGATGCGCACAGTATCATAGTAACCTATGATGCTGTGCGCTCTCGTGCACACGATGTATGCCACTCCAGGACATATGGCCCGCTCACGGACCGTATGTCTCGGAGGGCATACGGTCGTGTGCATGAGCCCTTAGGAAAGTAAGTCTTACTGCAGATGAACGAAAAACACTACGTCAGCAACAAGCTAAAATAAAGAGAGGCAGGATAACAGATCTTCAAACAGACACAACACATCTATCAACAGCCACACCGGAGAGGATAAGTGTTAAGGCTGGCCGCAGGATTTGTGGGAGGGACCAGTACCTGTTTTAAGCGGTCCACCTCTCCCAGGCAGCACTTCGGCATTCGGACGTCGCTACTTCCGGGTGTGACGTCATCACCAAGCGTCCTGCACGAGTTGGAGCTCCTAGACGCCGGGTGGTGCCTTTCCTTTTCAGCCTGCAAGCTGCCACAATCTTTTTCGGATCGCTGGTTTGTTCACAGAGGTGGGGTAAGTGAGGGAGGGCAGGAAGTCACGAGCATAGGGGGAAGTGTGCGGCAGGATAGCTTCTCCTTGCGATCAGGCACATGCGGTTTCAAGTCTTGACACCAGGGGGCAGCGTTGCTACATGCGCAGAGCTCATTGCCGGCTCAGCACCTGCAGCTCATTCTGAATTTGCTAAGTTCACATGGGGCTGCGAGTTACCTGGGCACGGCATGTCTAGGCTCTAGTAGCTGGGTCCCGGTGCCATTACTGTGTATTTGCTTGCAGGTTTTCTGACAGTGCACACGTTTGATCTCATAACATACACTACATACTTACCTTTATACACGTAGTTCCGCACATGAGACAGTTTGACGAAAAAAATAAAAATAAATTAGGGGGCGTGGTTACAAATAAAAAAAAAAAAAAAAAAGGGGGATTGCTTAGGCAAAAAAAAAAAAAAATCAATGTAATGTGGAAACCTTTTTCCACCAAGCGTCTTGCATACACCACTAGCATAGGTACATTCGCTAGTACAGCCACACTCTCGCACGACAGTCAGAGAGACCTCGCATCATCTCGTAGAATAGTGTCATACGTCATACGGTCTGTTTTCCACAAATCCTATACTTACATACATTACCTACCACGTCTGTAGGTTCAATAGCCCGCAGTGTTCGTTTTTAATGAGTCTGCCACGTCACAGATTCAGACAAACTCGGGCTCGTTTCATACGTCAGTGGAAACGACTATCATACTCCCTGTCAGCCTCGTCGGCTGCTCGTTAAAACGTTCACGCTGTTGGGGGGGAGGTTAGATTCTGTCAGTTTGTCTGTCGGCTTACGGGCAGCAGGTCGTAGGGTTAACAGGTTGTTTTTTTCTCTCTCTTTTTTTTTTGTTTTTTTTGTTTTTCTTTCTTCTTTGTTGTTTTATTGTTGTGTTGTTTCAGTCATCATGTCTCAGCCTTCAGATATTGAGGAGTTTGTGTCCTTGCCTCCGTCTCCAAGAGGGTCGGAACACGGCAGCACTCCATCCCTCAGGGCTTGGACAGTGCCTAAGTTGACGGCTGAATTGCTCAGGAGAGGGATTCCGTTCGCGGCTACAGCCAGAAAGGCGGAACTATTCAAACTTCTTTTTCCCGCTACACCACAGGCCAGGCCTGCTTCTTCCAGTGACAATACCACCATCACCAATTCTTTGGTACAGATCCACTCGGTGTTGAACTCACTCACTAGTTCCATCCAGGATTTACAAGCCCGGATGGAAGTAATGGAACAGCATCGCGACCCCCCCCCCCAGCAGTTGGGCCGGCTGGCGGCGCGGCACCTCCGGCTGTGGTCACAGGTACCGTGCCTACTCTACTTCCAACAGCTAACCTGTCACAGGGCGGGAGAGTGCCTTCAGTGACGCCGATATATTTCGTTAGGCCCAGTATAAAAAAGGACATCTTAGAGCGCAAGGATGTCAACTTGGCTTTCAGCCTATTCAGAGACGTTTTGTGTTCTGCCAGCCCCAATAGGAGAGAAGAGTTGGACATTTACCTCTACAGGGTGGTAGATTTGGCGCATAAGTACGGGAGCACAGCGTTCTATGATTATTATAGGTCCTTCTCGGCCAAAGCGGCAGCCATTTGGGCCCAGTTCCAGGTAGTCACGGACTGGAGCGATATTGATATGGAGCTATTTTGTAGGCACTTCGCCAGTTTGAAGTCCCCGGTGTGCGCCACATGTCAGTCTCCTGCTCATACTACCGCCTGGTGCCCATTGGCTGACCTTACAGCTGCCTCCAGAGGTGGGATCAACCCGGGTCCTAGCCAGCAGTCAACCCAGTTTGACAAGCTGGGGAGGCCCATTCATTACTTGGGAAAAGCCCAGCTCTGCAACAACTTTAACTATGCTGTCTGCAACTTCAGCCAGTGCAGGCTCCTGCATATCTGTGCCACTTGTTTCAGGGCACATCCGGTCACGGTCTGCACCGTGAAGCCGGCATGACTGAGCCGGGTGAATGTCGAGGTACTAGACCAGCTGCTGCGGCTTCACCCGGTTCAGCCGTTCCGCGCTTTTCTGGTGGAAGGTTTTTCACGGGGGTTCCACACTGGGCTCATCGCCTTGCCACAGCAGACTCATGAATGCCCCAACCTGCAGTCGGCTTCTAAACATGCTGATCTGGTGGATCTGCTGTTGGCAAGTGAGCTGGAGAAGGGCTTCATCATTGGTCCTTTCCAGTCCTCTCCTTTTTGCACATGGAGGGTGAGCCCGGTGGGGGTGGTACAGGGAAAATACTCAAATAAATTCCGTTTGATTTATGACTTGTCTGCTCCACATTCTTCCCACGTTCCAAGTCTTAACTCACTAATTCCGTCTGAGGAGTTTTCGTTGAAGTATACTTCCGTGGACCAGGCTATCCAGGTCATTCTACAGACAGGCAGGGGTGCTTGGCTGTCCAAAGCAGATGTCTCTGATGCGTTCAAACTGCTGCCTATTAGCCCATCTCTCTGGCAGTGGCATGGCATCAAATGGAGAGATGCATACTATTTCGCCACCAAGTTGACGTTTGGTTCCAAGAGCAGCCCCAGTCTGTTTGACAAATTAGCGCAGGCCCTGGAATGGATTTTGTTGGAAGTACGGGGTTGCCAGAATGTCATTCACTACCTGGATGATTTTCTGTTGATAGAAGAACCCTCACGGGCGCCTGCTGACTTGCAGGTTCTCTTGCAAGTTTTCAAGGAGTTAAACATTCCGGTGGCTGCCCACAAAACAGAAGGGCCTGCGCAGGTTGTCACATTCTTGGGGATCTCCCTGGATTCACGCGACATGTCGGCCAGTCTACCACAAGACAAACTCGACAGGATCAAGTCAGGCGTCCGTTCCTTGCTCACGTCTCAGGTTTGCACCAAGAGAGAATTGCAGTCTCTGTTGGGTAAGTTAAACTTTGCCATGAGGATCATTCCTCAGGGTAGATCATTTATTTCAAGATTGTTGGTCTTACTCCAACAGACCAGTGATTTGGACGCATCAGTGCATCTCCATGCCAATGCCCGAGCGGATCTGTTCATGTGGGACAGATTTCTCAGCGGGTGGAATGGCATTTCCATGTTCATTCCAAGGGCCACTTCGGATTCTCCACACGTATTTTCAGACGCAGCTGCCTCGATAGGTTTTGCGGCCATATTTGGCTCACATTGGTTCGCCGGCCTATGGCCCACGCATGTACTTCAGATGCCGGGGTTTTTCCAGACGTCGGCGTTGTTCGAGATCTATCCTATAGTAGCAGCTGCTATAGTTTGGGGGCATAGGTGGTCGGGTCACACGGTGGTTTTCCACACTGACAACATGGCGACTGCAGAGATTATTAACAAGGGTAGGTCCAAATCGTTACTCATCATGTCTTTCATGCGTAGGTTGACCTGGGTAGCCCTGGAACAGGGGTTTCATTTCCATGCCCAGTTTTTGGACGGGGTCAGCAATGTTGCAGCTGATGCTTTATCTCGTTTTGATTTTTCACGCTTTTTCTTACAGAACCCAGAAGCAGACTCGGTGGGCACCCCGGTACCGGACTGGCGGCTGCTGGTCTTGGACTAGACTCTCTGATGGTGGTCGCCAGTTCACTCATTACAAAGTCTTTGTCGACCAGTACATTGAAGTCATACCGCCGAGCGTGGGTAGTTTTCTTAGACTTCCAGTTGGTATATCCTAGGGGTGACACTGGTCAGGTCAAGTATATGGTGGCTTTCGTGTCTTACTGTCACTCGGTATTGGCTTTATCCTACAACACCATTAGGCTATATTTGGCAGGGGTGCAGCATTTTTTGGCACTTCAAGAGCCAGACAGACCCTCTATATTTTCAGCTCACCCGATTAAGGCCATCCTCAGAGGCATCCAGAAAAGCCAGGTCACGGTCAAGTCGGTCCGTCAACCAATTACGGGGGACACGTTTCGTAGCCTGTCGGAAGTCCTCACGTTGTCACCATTCGGAGTCCTTCCCAGCCTGGTGATCAAGGCAGCGATGTACATGGCATTTTACGGGTTTTTAAGACCAGGTGAAGTGACACAGGCCAGACAAGGGGCTGTGGCTCTCCGCAAGGGAGACTTAGTTAGGATGGGCAGTGACTTTCATTTGCAGTTGCCTCACAACAAAACTAGGCAGGTAGGTCCCGGCCATGTAGTCAAATTCTTCCAGACCACAAACGCATGGTGTCCAGTGGCAGTCTTGGACAACCTTTTGCTGGCCCTTAGTCTTCACAGCCCCACCGACCCGTTACTTCCATTCCCTGTTGGTCCACTGACGGCCAGCCAGTTCACCAAACATATCCGCATCCTGTTGTCCAGTGTAGGATTGAATCCGGCTCAATTCTCGGGGCATTCTTTTCGCATCGGTGCGGCATCCGCAGCGTCCAAGCATGGAGTCCCTGCGCATATCATTAAACACTTGGGGCGCTGGCGCTCGAGGTGCTTTGTACGGTATATCCCGGAGCCACTGGCAGAGTTGGTCCAAGCATTCAGTACATTGGCAGAGTAGCACGGCAGGCCATCCTTCCCTCGCTGGTGGGTTTTGCCCCCTTTTTCAGGCATACCGACCTAGTGAGGCCAAGGCACACCTCAGGCCAATTAGGTAGGGGGGTGGTGTTTGGGCATCTTCCACTCGCCAGGTCCTGACCACAAGTGTTAAGGCTGGCCGCAGGCTAGCCTGGATTTGTGGGAGGGACCAGTACCTGTTTTAAGCGGTCCACCTCTCCCAGGCAGCACGTCGGCATTCGGACGTCCCCTGCCCACCCATTCCCATTCTTCATTCAGTCATTTAACTATCACATCCAGGGTATGCCCCCTTTTTCAGGCATACCGACCTAGTGAGGCCAAGGCACACCTCAGGCCAATTAGGTAGGGGGGTGGTGGTTGGGCATCTTCCACTCGCCAGGTCCTGACCACAAATGATATAAGAGAGACAAAAACGTAAGAGACATGCTGAAAGAGAAAAAGCTAGGACAGCAAGTCTTACACCAGAAGAACGACAATTACAATGTTTGCGACATGCACAATTACAGAGACTGGCCTGAAGTAAACGAGTGGAAACAAATGAATCTAGGGCCACAATAGAAAGAATGTCACTTATAAATGATATAGTTAATATTAATGAGTGTAACATTATACCCCACACATTTGGAAATTTAAGTCAGATATGCAATTTTTGTCAAGCAAAACATTTTGAAGGAGAAAGACCATCTGACCAAAAATTTACACAGTGTTGCCCAAAGGGAAAAGTAAATCTTCAACCAATTCAAACAAATCCTTTTATACAGCAGCCCATGATGGGTCAGCATCATTATAGCAAACATTTCATGCAAAATATAAGGTCAATAAATAGTGCTCTAGCATTTGCATCTATTGGAGCTAACATTATTTCACCTCCTGGCTATGGGCCATACTGTTTTCAAATCCATGGTTCGATTTGTCACAGAGCAGGAACACTGCATCCTCAACAGGGTGAAAACAGACGGTTTGCACAATTAAACATTTTGGATCCCGCTAAAGCTGCAGAGCCAAGAATGCAAATTTCTGCCAACTCAGGAATAAATACAGAGCTTATGCAAACATTAAAGGGACTCTGTCACCACTTTCTAACCCCCCCTTTTAAAAGTATTGTTCTCTCCATAGCGCCCTTGTGATTACAAAGGTGTTGTTATAACATAAATTCGCCGTCTCGTTTTGATAAAAATACCTTTTATCTAACCTGTCAATCTTGTGGATAAGGTGCCCAGGGCGTTTGTGAAGGTCTGAAGCTGCCGCCCGCCGCCGCCGCCGTTGGTGCCCAGCTCCTCCCCTGATCCTTTCAGCGCCGCCTGAATGTAAAGAAATCCGCCTCCGGCTCTCGCTCAGTGCCCCCTCCTCCTTTTCAAAGATTCCGCGTGTGCGCACAGGCCTGTGCCTGATGCGCCCGTGCGGACATTTAGAATCAGCCTCATTGAGCGAAGTGCGCATGCGCGCACTTCGCTCAACCTCCTCATAAGACGAGCACTGCAGCCAGCCACTCAGAGCCTGCGGCTCCATACAGCGCTTGGCAGGCTCTGAGTGGCTGGCTGCAGTGCTCGTCTTATGAGGAGGTTGAGCGAAGTGCGCGCATGCGCACTTCGCTCAATGAGGCTGATTCTAAATGTCCGCACGGGCGCATCAGGCACAGGCCTGTGCGCACGCGCGGGATCTTTGAAAAGGAGGAGGGGGCACTGAGCGAGAGCCGGAGGCGGATTTCTTTACATTCAGGCGGCGCTGAAAGGATCAGGGGAGGAGCTGGGCACCAACGGCGGCGGCGGGCGGCAGCTTCAGACCTTCAGAAACGCCCTGGGCACCTTATCCACAAGATTGACAGGTTAGATAAAAGGTATTTTTATCAAAACGAGACGGCGAATTTATGTTATAACAACACCTTTGTAATCACAAGGGCGCCATGGAGAGAACAATACTTTTAAAAGGGGGGGTTAGAAAGTGGTGACAGAGTCCCTTTAAGTACATTTATGGCGCAATTTAATCATTTTGCCGAGGCCTGCAAAATGATGTACCAAGTTAAAAAGGATATGAAGAGGATGCTGCAAAAAACAGCAATGTTATTAAGGAAGTGTCCATGACAATAGTACAAGATTGCAAAAATGACCAAAGGTGCTATAACGCACCAAAATATAAAGAGGTTGCTTTTATTTTTCAAAATGATGACGTAGAACCACCACTTGAAAGAGATCTTCTTATATAGAGTTGAGCGGACACCTGGATGTTCGGGTTCGACGGGTTCGGCCGAACTTCACAAAAAAGTTCGAGTTCGGGGCATGAACTTGACCCCGAACCAGAACCCCATTAAGGTCAATGGGGACCCGAACTTTTGAGCACTAAAATGGCTCTAAAAATGTCATAGAAAGGGCTAGAGGGCTGCAAATGCCAGCAAAATGTGGTTAAGAGCATGGCAAGTGCTCTGCAAACAAATGTGGATAGGGAAATGACTTTAAATAACATAAAATACTTAAAAATAAAAAATAATAATCTTGATCTAGGAGGACGAGGTCCATATGGAGAAGGAGGTTGAGGAGGCCGTGGATGTTGCGGTGTAGGTGGAAGCGGCGGTGAAGGAGGAGGAAGTAGCCTACACTGATTTTTGGTTTTAAATTTATTTAAATTTTTTTAAATTAGGGTACACCACAAAACATTGGGAAATATAACCTGTGATAACCCCCTCCAGTCGTGTTAAACACACGTTCACACAATACACTGGCTGCAGGGCAGGTCAGCACCTCTAAGGCATAAAGGGCAAGCTCAGGCCATGTGCCCAATTTGAAGATCCATTTGGAAATCTTCTCTATCAATTTCCGATTTTCTTTTCTGAGCCTACCATGTTGATCACGGTTATCGGTGAATTAGGGTTCCACACCGGAGAGGGAGCGTGAGAAAGAGAGACCACATCCAAGGGAGGTTAATTATTTGAAATTAAATATGATCTAGCGGAAAGGTGGGACAAATTATTGAAGCGCAAATGTGGGACAAGTTGTTAAAGTTTAAGCATTAAAGGGGTTATCCCATCATAATGTTTACTGTTAAATCTGTTAATGATTTGACAGTGATCATTTTTGTGAATATACTTTATTAACAAATTCCCACCGATTAGGATAAAATTCATCCCCACTTACCTTATTGTTGTGACTCGGTCTCCCCTGGTTACGACCACCGCTCTTCTGCAAAATCCCGATGGTCGCGCTTGCCCAGAAGACTCCTTCTTTTCTCCCGACCGGGCCACTCGCTGTCCTGAACGCGCACGCTGCCGCGCATGCGCGACGATGACTTCTTCCCGGCCAGAATAGTACAGAGCTGCGAACGCGCACGCCGGCTCTGTACTATACTGGCCAGAAATAAGTCACATGGCGCATGCGCAGCGGCGTGCGCGTTCAGTCCAGTGCGCGGCCCGGCCGGGAGAAGACTTCAATCAAGATGAAGCCCGCCCCCAGCCAGAATCCAGGAAGTGAACGCGCGGTGGCAGCAGGTAAGTATAAAAAACGCAAAGTGGGATAACCCCTTTAAATGAAAGGAGGGGGCATGCATTAATTAAAGAAGAATTTTAGAAATTTAATTCCCTGTCACCTATGAAGAGCAGGGGTTTGTATACGGCAAAATTGGTAAAATGTCACCTGACAATGTAACAGACGATTTTTTTTAATTAAATGTATGTCCCTATCACCTATGCAGAGCAGGGGTTTAATCACGGCAAAAATGGTCAAATGTCACCCAAGAATGGAACAGATAAATTTGTGAAATGTTTTTACCTGTCTACTAGGTATAGCAGGGGTATATCACAGCCAAAAATAGGTGAATTTTACCCGAGAATGTAACAGACAAATTAGTGAAATTTGTTTACCTGTCTACTAGGTATAGCAGTGGTATACCACACCCAAAATTGGTGATTTTCACCAGAAAATGTAACAGACAAATTAATGAAATGTTTTTACCTGTCTACTAGGTATAGCAGTGGTATACCACACCCAAAATTGTTGATTTTCACCAGAAAATGTAACAGACAAATTAGTAAAATGTTTTTACCTGTCTTCTAGGTATAGCCGGGGTATATCACACCCAAAAATTGGTGAATTTCACACGAATATGTAACAGAAAAATTAGTGAAATGTTACCTGTCTACTAGGTAGAGCAGGGGTTTTATCCTAATCGGTGGGAATTTGTTAATAAAGTATATTTACAAAAATGATCACTGTCAAATCATTAACAGATTTAACAGTGATCATTATGATGGGATAACCCCTTTAATGCTTAAACTTTAACAACTTGTCCCACATTTGCGCTTCAAAAATTGGTGAATTTCACCCGAATATGTAACAGACAAATTAGTGATTTTTTTTTACCTGTCTACTAGGTATAGCAGTGGTATATCACACCCAAAAATTGGTGAATTTCACCCAAAAATATAGCAGACAAATTTGTGAAATGTTTTTACCTGTCTACTAGGTACAGCCGGGGTATATCACACACAAAAATTGGTGAATTTCACCCGAATATGTAACAGACAAATTAGTGAAATGTTACCTGTCTACTAGGTAGAGCAGGAGTATATCACACCCAAAAATTGATGAATTTCACTTGAATATATAACAGACAAATTAATGATTTTTTTTACCTGTCTACTAGGTATAGCAGCGGTATATCACACCCAAAATTTGGTGAATTTCACCAGAAAATGTAACAGACAAATTAGTGAAATGTTTTTACCTGTCTACTAGGTACAGCAGTGGTATATCACCCCCAAAAATTTGTGAATTTCACCTGAAAATGTAACAGATAAATTAGTGAAATTACATAAAAGAAAAAAATATGTACAAATAAAAAATAAAAAAACTTGATTTATGAGGTGGAGGTCCATAGGGAGTAGGAGTTTGAGTAGGCTGTGGACGTAGCGGTGTAGGTGGAAGCGGAGGACGAGGTAGCCAATACTGTTTTATTTATTTATTTATTTTTAATTAGGGTACACTCCAAAATAGTGTGAAATATTCAAAATACGGCAATGAGCCATTGCGCTGTAGTATAACAATGGCTGGTTAAGGCCGGTATACATGTGTATTCTGCACTAGGTACGGACATGTCCTGTGGGATCCATGCCTGGTTCATTTTAATGAACGTAAGCTTGTCCACATTGGCTGTGGACAGGCGGCGACGCTTGTCTGTGATAATGCCCCCTGCTATGCTAAACACACGTTCAGACAATACACTGGCTGCAGGGCAGTCCAGCACATACAAGGCGTTAAGGGCATGTTCAGGCCATGTGCCCAATTTGGACACCCAGAAGTTGAAGGGGGCAGACCCGTCATTCAGTACGTGTAGGCATGTGCGCACAAACTGCTCCACCATGTTGGTGAAATGCTGCCTCCTGCTAAGAGGTTCCATATCAGCTGGTGGTGCTGGATGTTGTGGCGTGCTGACATAGCTTTTCCACATTTCGGCCATGCTAACCCTGCCTTCTGAGGTGCTGGTGGTGCCCCAGGTCCATTGGCGACCTCTTCCTCGTCCTATGCCTTCGCCTTTTGCTTCCACTGTGCCCCCGCTGTCAGGTATGAATGCCACCAGCAGCGCATCTATCAGCGTGCGCTTGTACTCGCGCATCTTACGATCACGCTCCAGTGAGGGAATTAAGGACGGTATGTTGTCCTTGTAACGGGGATCCAGCAGCGTGGCCACCCAGTAATCAGCACAAGTTAGAATGTGGCCAACTCGGTGGTCATTGCGGAGACACTGCAGTATG
Source organism: Bufo bufo (assembly GCF_905171765.1). Classification (NCBI taxonomy): domain Eukaryota; kingdom Metazoa; phylum Chordata; class Amphibia; order Anura; family Bufonidae; genus Bufo; species Bufo bufo. The sequence continues at coordinate 200,220,131 of NC_053393.1, forward strand.
TAATCGCTCATGTGAGCCAGGCTGCCCAGAGGCAACGAATAACTGTCCTCTGTGGGAGGTGTATCATCTGTGCCCTCTGTATCCCCCCAGCCACGCACCAGTGATGGCCATGAGTTGGTCTGGGTGCCACCCTGCTGTAAACACGGTTCATCCTCCTCCATCTCCTCCTCCTCATCCTCCACCTCCTCATCCTCCAGAACTGTGCCCTGGCTGGACAATTGTGTACTTGGCATTTGTGGGTGCAGAAACCCACCCTCGTAGCCACTTGTGAATGACTGTCCAGAAACCCTATGAAATGATCCCTCTTCCTCCTCCTCATTCTGTGCCACATACTCTTCCAGCATTGCCAGCAGCGTTTTTTCAAGGAGGCTTAGAAGTGGAATAGTAACGCTGAGAACAGCGTTATCGGCACTTGCCATGTCGGTGGAGTACTCGAAACAGCGCAACAAGGAACACAGGTCTCGCATGGAGGCCCAGTTATTTGTGGTGAAGTGGTGCTGTTCCGCTGAGCGACTCACCCATGTGTGCTGCAGCTGAAACTCCACAATAGCCTGCTGCTGCTCACACAGTCTGGTCAGCATGTGTAAGGTGGAGTTTCACCTTGTGGGCACGTCGCATATGAGGCGGTGAGCAGGAAGGCCTAAGTTACGCTGCAACGCTATGGGGCGAGCAGCAGCAGGGTGAGAACGCCGAAAGCGCGCACAGATGGCCCGCACTTTAAACAGCAGCTCTGACATATCGGGGTAATTTTTAAGGAACCTCTGCACCACCAAATTCAGCACATGCGCCAGGCAAAGGATGTGCGTCAAATTGGCTAGTCCCAGAGCTGCTACGAGATTTCGCCCATTATCGCACACCACCAGGCCGGGCTTGAGGCTCACTGGCACCAACTACTCACCTGTTTGTTGTTCAAGGCCCGTCCATAGCTCCTGTGCCGTGTGGGGTTTGTCCCCCAAACAGATACGTTTTAAAACTGCCTGCTGTCGTTTACCCCTGGATGTGCTGAAGTTATTGGTGAAGGTGTTACGCTGACCGGATGAGGAGCTGGTAGCGGATGACGAAGCGGAGTAGGAGGAGGAAGCAACAGAAGGCAAAGAGAAGTGCCCTGCAATCCTCGGTGGTTTAAGGACATGCGCCAAACTGCTATCCGCCTCAGGCTCAGTGTGCTGTTAGGGAGATATAACGTCCCTGACCGTGCTTACTGGTCCACGTATCCGTAGTTACGTAGACCTTGTCACAGATGGCATTGCGCAGTGCACACCTGATTTTGCCCCCCACTTGGTTGTGCAGGGAAGGGATGGCACGCCTGGAAAAGTAGTGGCGGCTGGGCACGATGTACTGTGGGACAGCCACCGCCATAAGGCTTTTAAAACTCTCCGTCTCCACCAGATGGAATGACAGCATTTCAAAGGACAGTAATTTTGAAATGCTGGCATTCAGGGCCAGGGATCTCAGGTGGGTAGGGGAGGTACTTCCTCTTCCGCTCCAGAGTTTGGGAGATAGAGAGCTGAACACTTCCATGGGACATTGTGGAGATGCTTGGTGACCCAGGTGGTGGTGTTGCTGGCAGATCCTCTGCGGGGTGGCAGGTCGCACTGTCATTCCAAAGGTGGATGAAGAGGCCAAGACTGCAGCAGAAGAGGATATAGGAGGAGCCAGAGACTAGAGTTGAGCGGACACCTGGATGTTCGGGTTCGATGGGTTCGGCCGAACTTCGGAAAAAGGTTCGAGTTCGGGACCCGAACTTGACGCGAACTTGACCCCAGCCACGCACCAGTGATGCACACACCATAAGCTGGTCTGGGTGCCACCCTTCTGTGAACATGGTTCCTCCTCCTCCATCTCCTTCTCCTCATCCTCAACCTCCTCATCCTCCAGAACTGTGCCCTGGCTGGACAATTGTGTACCTTGGGCTTGTGGGTGCAGGAACCCACCCTCGGAGCCACTTGGGAATGACTGGCCGGAAACCCTACAAAATGATCCCTCTTCCTCCTCCTCCTCCTCCTGTGCCACATCCTCTTCCATCATCGCCAGCAGCGTTTTTTCAAGGAGGCATAGAAGTGGGATGGTAACGCTGAGAGCGGCATTATCGGCACTGGCCATGCTGGTGGAGTACTCGAAACAGCGCAACAAGGAACACAGGTTTCGCATGGAGGCCCAATCATTGGTGGTGAAGTGGTGCTGTACCGCCGAGCGACTCACCCGTGCATGCTGCAGCTGAAACTCCACTATCGCCTGCTGCTGCTCGCACAGTCTGGCCAGCGTGTGCAAGGTGAAATTCCACCTTGTGGGCACGTCGCATGTAAGGCGGTGAGCGGGAAGGCCGAAGTTGCGCTGACAGGCGAGCAGCAGCAGGGTGAGAACGCCGAAAGCGCGCACAGACGGCCCGCACTTTATGCAGCAGCTCTGACATATCGGGGTAATTTTTAAGGAACCTCTGCACCACCAAATTCAGCACATGCGCCATGCAAGGGATGTGCGTCAAACCGGCTAGTCCCAGAGCTGCTACGAGATTTTGCACATTATTGCACACTACCAGGCCGGGCTTGAGGCTGACTGGCACAAACCACCCATAGCTCCTGCGTGGTGTGGGGTTTGTCCCCCAAACAGATACGTTTTAAAACTGCCTGCTGTCGTTTACCCCTGGCTGTGCTGAAGTTGGTGGTGAAGGTGTTACGCTGACCGGATAAGGAGCTGGTAGAGGATGAGGAAGCAGAGTAGGAGGAGGAAGCAACAGGAGGCAACCTGAACCGCCCTGCAATCCTCGGTGGTGGAAGGACATGCACCAAACTGCTATCCGCCTCAGGCCCAGCCGCCACTGCATTTACCCAGTGTGCTGTTATGGTGATATAATGGCCCTGACCATGCTTACTGGTCCACGTATCCGTAGTCAGGTGCACCTTTCCACAGATGGCGTTGCGCAGTGCACAACTGATTTTGTCCCCCACTTGGTTGTGCAGGGAAGGGATGGCTCGCCTTGAAAAGTTTTGGCGGCTGGGCACAACGTACTGTGGGACAGCCACCGCCATAAGGCCTTAAAAACTATCCGTCTCCACCAGACGGAATGACAGCATTTCAAAGGCCAGTAATTTAGAAATGCTGGCATTCAGGGCTAGAGATCGCGGGTGGGTAGGGGGGTACTTCCTCTCCCTCTCCAGCGTTTGGGAGATGGAGAGCTGAACGCTTCCGTGGGACATTGTGGAGATGCTTGGTGACCGAGGTGTTGGTGTTGCTGGCAGATCCTCTGTTTGAAGGGGTGGCAGGTGGCACTGTCACTCCAGAGGTGGATGAAGAGGCCGCGAATGCAGCAGAAGAGGAAGCAGGAGGAGCCAGAGACCTTTCTTGGTTTTTGAGGTGTCTACTCCACTGCAGCTCGTGCTTTGCACTTAGATGCCTGGTCATGCAGGTTGTGCTCAGGTTGAGAACGTTTATGCAGGGGCGTAGCTAGAAATGACTGGGCCCCATAGCAAAAAAAAATTATGGGCCCCCCCCTCCCGGATCTCCCACCCCAACATCCCCACACCACACTATTAAAGGGATTCTGTCATCAGATTTAACCCCTCTAACCTAAACATATGCTCATGTCCAGACTAATAAGAAGAATCCTAAGCTGGCCTTATTAAACCTCACTGTGGCTCTATTTGCCCAAAAAACAGGTTTTTATAACCTGTCAATCACTTACTTAAGGTGCCCAAGGTGAGGTCCGTTAATACAGGGTGCCCGGCCGCACCCCTTGCTGTCCGTTGCCCAGCGCCGCCTTCCTTGTCTTCAGTGCCGCCTCCGCAATCCTCCCCGTCCCAGACGGCAAGGGGTGTGGTCGGGCACCCTGTATTAACGGACCTCACCTTGGGCACCTTAAGTAAGTGATTGACAGGTTATAAAAACCAGTTTTTTGGGCAAATAGAGCCACAGTGAGGTTTAATAAGGCCAGCTTAGGATTCTTCTTATTAGTCTGGACATGAGCATATGCTTAGGTTAGAGGGGTTAAATCTGACAGAATCCCTTTAAATAATGCAGCTGCACCTCCCAGGCTTGAGCAGGTATATGTGTGAATATGGATTAGGGAAGATGCTGAGATCTGGCTGTACCTCACTTTGAGGTACAGCCGGATCTCAGCATCTTCCCTATTCACACATATACCTGCTCAAGCCTGGCTGCATTATTTAATAGTGTGGTGTGCGCCCCCCCAACATAATAAACATTGGTGGCGCAGTGCGCCCCCCCCAACATAATAAACATTGGTGGCGCAGTGCGCCCCCCCTCCCTAGTATAATAAACATATAAACATTGGTGGTGCAGTGCGCCCCCCCCAACACCCCAGTATAATAAACATTGGTGGCACAGTGCGCCCCCCCCAACATAATAAACATTGGTGGCGCAGTGCGCCCCCCCTCCCTAGTATAATAAACATATAAACATTGGTGGCGCAGTGCGCCCCCCCCCTCCCTAGTATAATAAACATATAAACATTGGTGGGCAGTGCCAATGAGAGTTAAAAAAATAAATAAAAATTAACTCACCACCTCCAATTGATCGCGTAGCAGCCAGTCGCCTGTACTTTCTTCAGGACCTGTCAAAGGACCTGTGGTGATGTCACTGAGCTCATCACATGATACATCACCATGGTAATGGACCATGTGATGGAGGCTGGAGCTCAGTGACGTCACCACAGGTCCTGAAGAAAGAACAGGAGACCGTCAGCAGCTACGCGATCAATTGGAGGAGGTGAGTTAATTTTTTGTTTTTATTTTTTAACCCTCATTGTCACTGCCCACCAATGTTTATATGTTTATTATACTGGGGGGGGGTGCTCTCAATGTTTATTATACTGGGGGGGCCGCACTCAATGTTTATTATACTGGGGTGGGCCGCACTCAATGTTTATTATACTGGGGGGGGCGCACTCAATGTTTATTATACTGGGGGGGCTGCAGCCCGCACTCAATGTTAATTATACTGGGGGGGGCCGCACTCAATGTTTATTATACTGGGGGGGGGGGGGCGCACTCAATGTTAATGAAGATAACTGACCTGTTAATACAAATGCAGGAGGCGGGTGCCGGAATCAAATAGCGGCACCCGACCTCTATGACAGGGAGCGGCACCTGAGGGGTTAACTGCTGCTGATCGCAGCTCTCTGTCATAGAGGTCGGGTGCCGGCTATGTGATTCCGGCACCCGCCTCCTGTATTTGTATTAACAGGTCAGTTATCTTCATTGGTGGCGGCGGCGCAGTGGCCACAGCCCCTCCCCCTGCCCTTTCCCTCTCCTTATTGGCCGCGGCGGCAGCAGCACAGGGGGGAGAGACCATCTGGAGCCCTGCCCCTATCACAGCGCCACACCTGGCCCACTCGCCACATTTTTTTTATCCTCAGTCGCGGCGGGCCCCCAGTGGCATAGGGCCCCATAGCCATTGCTATGGCTGCTATGGCGATCCCTACGCCACTGCGTTTATGCCTCGCTTCAGGCTCTAAATGCACAGCGTGCAAACCACTCATGTCTTGTCGTCAGCACATTGTCTGAAGAACTGCCACACCAGAGAACTCCTTGGAGCTGGCTTTGGTGTGCTCGGTCCCTTGCTGCGGTGGGCAGTAGGAGGCGTACTGTCTAGAGGACGGCCGCTCCGCTTTTGAACCCTGCTCCCTCTTCTGCTGTGCTGGTGGCTCTGTGCGACCACCGCCTCTTCCTCTGAACTACATAGGTCACTCGAATGACCTTAATTCCATGTGGGGTCGAGGACCTCATCGTCCTCCACATCATCTTCCACCCAGTCTTCACCCCTGCCTTCCTTGTCGGTCTGCACACTTTCAAAAGCCCCAGCAGTTGGCACCTGTGTTTCGTCATCATCCGAAACGTGCTGCGATGGTCCTCCCATGTACTCATCTTGAAAGATAAGTGGTTGGGCATCAGTGCACTCAATCTCTTCCACTTCTGGGGCAGGGCTAGGTGGATGGCCCTGGGAAACCCTGCTAACAGAGTCATCAAAAAGCAGACTGCTGCAAGACTTGGGGCTCAGACTGCTTGGCTGATTTGCAAAGGGGTGAGGTGAAAGACTGATGGACATCGGCTGCAGGTGCCAACCGTGGTCTTTCAGCAGGAGACTTGGTGGGAGACAATGTGAAGGAACTGGATCCACTGTCAGCAACCCAATCTACTATCGCCTATACTTGTTCAGGCCTCACCATTCGTAGAGCAGCATTAGGCCCGAACCAAATACCGCTGCAGGTTTTGTCGCCTACTCGCACCTCAGGAAGGGGTTTCACTTGTTCGTGTAGCTGGCACAGATCGATCGCGTCCTCTCCCTGCAACAGGATCTCCACCAGCAGCACCACGACCTGGGCCACTTCCCTTTTTTGACGCACTCCTCATATTTTTCAAATTTAGGATCTTGCCCTAAATGGTAGTAATAGTAATAGTAGAATAGAACGACAGTATGTAAAGGGTGTATATCACATGGCCTGAACCAGACTAGACCTCAATTAAAGATTTTTTTGCCCAAAATGGCTGTATTTCAAATGCCTGAATCAAACCCCTGTATGTATCTCACAGGGTCTGAACCAGTGTAGGCCTGAATTAAATATTTATTTGCCCAACAAGTCTGTATTTCAAATGGCTGTATTTCAAATGCCTGAATCAAACCCCTCTATGTAGAGGGTGTATCTCACACGGTCTGAACCAGTGTAGGCCTGAATTAAATATTTAATTGCACAAAATGGCTGTATTTCAAATGCCTGAATCAAACCCCTGTATGTAGAGGGTGTATCTCACACGGTCTGAACCAGTGTAGGCCTGAATTAAATATATATTTGCACAAAATGGCTGTATTTCAAATGCCTGAATAAAACACCTTGTATGTAGAGGGTGTATCTCACATGGTCTGAACCAGTGTAGGCCTGAATGAAATATTACTTTGCCCAAAATGGCTATATTTCAAATGGCTGTATTTCAAATGCCTGAATCAAACCCCTGTATGTAGAGGGTGTATCTCACACGACCTGAACCAGTGTAGTCCTGAATTCAATATTGGTGCACCAAATGGCGGTATTTCAAATGCCTGAATCAAACCCCTGTATGTAGAGGGTGTATCTCACACGGTCTGAACCAGTGTAGGCCTGAATGAAATATTTCTTTGTCCAAAATAGCTGTATTTCAAATGGCTGTATTTCAAATGCCTGAATCAAACCCCTGTATGTAGAGGGTGTATCTCACACGGCCTGAACCAGTGTAGGCCTGAATTCATTATTGGTGCACCAAATGGCGGTATTTCAATTGCCTGAATCAAACCCCTGTATGTAAAGGGTGTATCTCACACGAACTGAACCAGACTAGGCCTCAATTAAAGATTTTTTTTGCCCAAAATGGCTGTGTTTCAAATGCCTGAATCAAACCCCTGTATGTAGAGGGTGTATCTCACATGGTCTGAACCAGTGTAGGCCTGAATTAAATATTTCTTTGCCCAACAATGCTGTATTTCAAATATCTGTATTTCAAATGCCTGAATCAAACCCCTGTATGTAGAGGGTGTATCTCACACGATCTGAACCAGTGTAGGCCTGAATTAAATATATATTTGCACAAAATGGATGTATTTCAAATGCCTGAATAAAACAACTGTATGTAGAGGGTGTATCTCACACGGTATGAACCAGTGTAGGCCTGAATGAAATATTTCTTTGCCCAAAATGGCTATATTTCAAATGCCTGTATTTCAAATGCCTAAATCAAACCCCTGTATATAGAGGGTGTATCTCACACGGCCTGAACCAGTGTAGGCCTGAATTCAATATTGGTGCACCAAATGGCGGTATTTCAAATGCCTGAATCAAACCCCTGTATGTAGAGGGTGTATCTCACACGGTCTGAACCAGTGTAGGCCTGAATGAAATATTTCTTTGCCCAAAATGGCTGTATTTCAAATGGCTGTATTTCAAATGCCTGAATCAAACCCATGTATGTAGAGGGTGTATCTCACACGGCCTGAACCAGTGTAGGCCTGAATTCAATATTGGTGCACCAAATGGCGGTATTTAAAATGCCTGAATCAAACCAATGTATGTAGAGGGTGTATCTCACACGGTCTGAACCAGTGTAGGCCTAAATGAAATATTTCCTTGCCCAAAATGTCTGTATTTCAAATGGCTGTATTTCAAATGCCTGAATCAAACCCCTGTATGTAGAGGGTGTATCTCACACGACCTGAACCAGTGTAGGCCTGAATTCAATATTGGTGCACCAAATGGCGGTATTTCAAATGCCTGAATCAAACCCCTGTATGTAGAGGGTGTATCTCACACGGTCTGAACCAGTGTAGGCCTGAAGAAATATTTCTTTGCACAAAATGGCTGTTTTTCAAATGGCTATATTTCAAATGCCTGAATCAAACCCCTGTATGTTGAGGGTGTATCTCACACGGTCTGAACCAGTGTAGGCCTGAATTAAATATTTCTTTGCCCAACAAGTCTGTATTTCAAATGTCTGTATTTCAAATGCCTGAATCAAACCCCTGTATGTAGAGGGTGTATCTCACACGATCTGAACCAGTGTAGGCCTGAATTAAATATATATTTGCACAAAATGGCTGTATTTCAAATGCCTGAATAAAACACCTTGTATGTAGAGGGTGTATCTCACACGGTCTGAACCAGTGTAGGCCTGAATGAAATATTTCTTTGCCCAAAATGGCTATATTTCAAATGGCGTATTTCAAATGCCTGAATCAAACCCCTGTATGTAGAGGGTGTATCTCACACGACCTGAACCAGTGTAGTCCTGAATTCAATATTGGTGGACCAAATGGCGGTATTTCAAATGCCTGAATCAAACCCCTGTATGTAGAGGGTGTATCTCACACGGTCTGAACCAGTGTAGGCCTGAATGAAATATTTCTTTGTCCAAAATAGCTGTATTTCAAATGGCTGTATTTCAAATGCCTGAATCAAACCCCTGTATGTAGAGGGTGTATCTCACACGGCCTGAACCAGTGTAGGCCTGAATTCATTATTGGTGCACCAAATGGCGGTATTTCAATTGCCTGAATCAAACCCCTGTATGTAAAGGGTGTATCTCACACGGACTGAACCAGACTAGGCCTCAATTAAAGATTTTTTTTGCCCAAAATGGCTGTGTTTCAAATGCCTGAATCAAACCCCTGTATGTAGAGGGTGTATCTCACACGGTCTGAACCAGTGTAGGCCTGAATTAAATATTTCTTTGCCCAACAATGCTGTATTTCAAATATCTGTATTTCAAATGCCTGAATCAAACCCCTGTATGTAGAGGGTGTATCTCACACGATCTGAACCAGTGTAGGCCTGAATTAAATATATATTTGCACAAAATGGCTGTATTTCAAATGCCTGAATAATACACCTGTATGTAGAGGGTGTATCTCACACCGTCTGAACCAGTGTAGGCCTGAATAAAATATTTCTTTGCCCAAAATGGCTATATTTCAAATGCCTGTATATCAAATGCCTGAATTAAACACCTGTATATAGAGGGTGTATCTCACACGGCCTGAACCAGTGTAGGCCTGAATTCAATATTGGTGCACCAAATGGCGGTATTTCAAATGCCTGAATCAAACCCATGTATGTAGAGGGTGTATCTCACACGGTCTAAACCAGTGTAGGCCTAAATGAAATATTTCCTTGCCCAAAATGGCTGTATTTCAAATGCCTGAATCAAACCCCTGTATGTAGAGGGTGTATTTCACACGACCTGAACCAGTGTAGGCCTGAATTCAATATTGGTGCACCAAATGGCGGTATTTCAAATGCCTGAATCAAACCCCTGTATGTAGAGGGTGTATCTCACACGGTCTGAACCAGTGTAGGGCTGAAGAAATATTTCTTTGCACAAAATGGCTGTTTTTCAAATGGCTATATTTCAAATGCCTGAATCAAACCACTGTATGTTGAGGGTGTATCTCACACGGTCTGAACCAGTGTAGGCCTTAATTAAATATTTCGTTGCCCAACAAGTCTGTATTTCAAATGCCTGAATCAAACCCCTGTATGTAGAGGGTGTATCTCACACGATCTGAACCAGTGTAGGCCTGAATTAAATATTTATTTGCACAAAATGGCTGTATTTCAAATGCCTGAATAAAACACCTTGTATGTAGAGGGTGTATCTCACACGGTCTGAACCAGTGTAGGCCTGAATGAAATATTTCTTTGCCCAAAATGGCTATATTTCAAATGGCTGTATTTCAAATGCCTGATTCAAACCCCTGTATGTAGAGGGTGTATCTCACACGGCCTGAACCAGTGTAGGCCTGAATTCAATATTGGTGCACCAAATGGCGGTATTTAAAATGCCTGAATCAAACCAATGTATGTAGAGGGTGTATCTCACACGGTCTGAACCAGTGTAGGCCTAAATGAAATATTTCCTTGCCCAAAATGGCTGTATTTCAAATGGCGGTATTTCAAATGCCTGAATCAAACCCCTGTATGTAGAGGGTGTATCTCACACGACCTGAACCAGTGTAGGCCTGAATTCAATATTGGTGCACCAAATGGCGGTATTTCAAATGCCTGAATCAAACCCCTGTATGTAGAGGGTGTATCTCACACGGTCTGAACCAGTGTAGGCCTGAAGAAATATTTCTTTGCACAAAATGGCTGTTTTTCAAATGGCTATATTTCAAATGCCTGAATCAAACCCCTGTATGTTGAGGGTGTATCTCACACGGTCTGAACCAGTGTAGGCCTGAATTAAATATATATTTGCACAAAATGGCTGTATTTCAAATGCCTGAATAAAACACCTTGTATGTAGAGGGTGTATCTCACATGGTCTTATTAAATATTTCTTTGCCCAACAAGTCTGTATTTCAAATGTCTGTATTTCAAATGCCTGAATCAAACCCCTCTATGTAGAGGGTGTATCTCACACAATCTGAACCAGTGTAGGCCTGAATTAAATATATATTTGCACAAAATGGCTGTATTTCAAATGCCTGAATAAAACACCTTGTATGTAGAGGGTGTATCTCACATGGTCTGAACCAGTGTAGGCCTGAATTAAATATATATTTGCACAAAAATGGCTGTATTTCAAATGCCTGAATCAAACCCCTGTATGTAGAGGGTGTATCTCACACGGTCTGAACCAGTGTAGGCCTGAATTCATTATTGGTGCACCAAATGGCGGTATTTCAATTGCCTGAATCAAACCCCTGTATGTAAAGGGTGTATCTCACACGGACTGAACCAGACTAGGCCTCAATTAAAGATTTTTTTTGCCCAAAATGGCTGTATTTCAAATGCCTGAATCAAACCCCTGTATGTAGAGGGTGTATCTCACACGGTCTGAACCAGTGTAGGCCTGAATTAAATATTTCTTTGCCCAACAATGCTGTATTTCAAATGTCTGTATTTTAAATGCCTGAATCAAACCCCTGTATGTAGAAGGTGTATCTCAAACGATCTGAACCAGTGTAGGCCTGAATTAAATATTTTTTTGCACAAAATGGATGTATTTCAAATGGCTGTATTTCAAATGCCTGAATCAAACCCCTGTATGTAGAGGGTGTATCTCACACGGTCTGAACCAGTATAAGCCTGAATGAAATATTTCTTTTCCCAAAATGGCTGTATTTCAAATGGCTGTATTTCAAATGCCTGAATCAAACCCCTGTATGTAGAGGGTGTATCTCACACGACCTGAACCAGTGTAGGCCTGAATTCAATATTGGTGCACCAAATGGCGGTATTTCAATTGCCTGAATCAAACCCCTGTATGTAGAGGGTGTATCTCACACGGTCTGAACCAGTGTAGGCCTGAATGAAATATTTCTTTGCACAAAATGGCTGTTTTTCAAATGGCTATATTTCAAATGCCTGAATCAAACCCCTGTATGTTGAGGGTGTATCTCACACGGTCTGAACCAGTGTAGGCCTGAATTAAATATTTATTTGCCCAACAAGTCTGTATTTCAAATGGCTGTATTTCAAATGCCTGAATCAAACCCCTGTATGTAGAGGGTGTATCTCACATGGGTTCGTACCGAAATTTAGGATTTTTGGACCCCAGACCCTAACCCCAGACATTTCAGTAAAAGTTCAGGTACGGGTTCGGTGTTCGGCGCTTTCTTGGCGCTTTTTGAAAGGCTGCAGAGCAGCCAATCACCAAGCGGTTAACTGTCACGGCTGTGGATGGGGGAAACCCTCAGCCGTGCGATGCCTGTAGATGTTAGTGGCTGCTCGGCCAGGACGACAGAAATAGGGAGCAGGTCACCTCCTAGAGCTTCCCTAATCTGACCCTGACTCCTAGCTGCATGACCCGACCTTGAAGGTAGGAGGGCTCATGCTCAGGAACCTCAGATCCCTACTGACCCTCCGTCGATCCCTGAGCTAGGAACTGGGTAGACAGCCCGTTCCTCCTGGACATGAAAGAACAGGAGTCTCACTGGCCAAGCTGCAAGGAAAAGGGATATAAAAACAGATCTATGGATATGGCAGGTGAACTGCACTAGTTCTACCTATCTGCCACAGCCTTGCTGACTGGATCCCTGTGCTGACACGCTGATGTCCACACCATACTTAAATGGACACAGCAAACACACATACACACACAGGAACCCAGATCCATAGCTGCATAAAATAACAAAGGGAAAGCAACATCGACTAAACTTCACATAACATTTGCTATGACCACAAGGGTGGCCCTCACTGGCAGATGGTATTCGATAGGAGGATGACTACAGCAGACCATGGCTGAAGTACCCCCCTGACTACTGCTCTCAGCAGAGGCTATATAGGCCCAAGTAGCCACACCCACACAGACACACCCAGTGCTCACATACTAGGAAGGGAACTAACCCTTCTTACACCCGGGAAGGGAAGACAGCCACTTAAAGGGGACGTGCACCCATAAATAAACCTCATGCACAAACAACAATCACACATACAAAATCTCGTGCACAACATACAAACACACCAAGTCAGGTGCAACCGCATGCACTTGACAGCAAGCTGCTTAGCAACCGCTCAGGCCGCTATACTGCCAAAACATAATAAGAACATGTTGCCAACGGCAACCACAAGTGAGGCAACATACAAGCGGCCCTCACCTGTGGTTGAAACAAGCACACGAGACCGCAGGCAACAGCATTGTGTTTAGGAGTCACGACCATGTCCATGGTCGTGACATTAACTGTCTGACCTTAGAAGCCATCACAGCCATGCCTACTAATGACATGGCTGTGATTGGCCAGAGCAGCATATGACCCAAGCTTTATATAAGCTTGAGTCACATAGCGCTGCACGTCACTCTGCTGTTACAAGTGTAGGGAGAGGATGCTGCTGGACTTGTGATATCAGGGAAAAAACTGTATTTTCCTGATCTGCAAGTGTTAAATTCTAGTTTAATATATACAGCTTTCATATTCTGTTACCAAAAAAAAGACTTTTTTGGCAATCTGCCACATCTGGATTAGACAGTGTGCAATTTAAGCTAGAAATACACCCATCATTTTCTGGGGTTTTAAAAACACACTTTTTTTGCCCAAAAAAATTATTTTCCTGATCTGCAAGTGTTAAATTCAAGTTTAATATATACAGTTTTAATATTGTGTTACCAAAAAAAGACTTTTTTGGCAATCTACAACATATGAATTAGTCAGTGTGCAATTTAAGCTAGAAATACACCCATCATTTTCTGGGGTTTTAAAAACACACTTTTTTTTTGCCAAAAAACTGTATTTTCCTGATCTGCAAGTGTTAAATTCAAGTTTAATATATACAGCTTTCATATTCTGTTACCAAAAAAAACACTTTTTTTGGCAATCTACAACATCTGGATTAGTCAGTGTGCAATTAATATAACCTGTATTAATCGCATTGCGATTACAACTAAGATCTGAGTTCCTAATGGTTGTATTGTTAAAATTGACGAATATAACGAATATAGCATTATATTCTCAATCTTCGTTATATTCTAGCATTACAACAACCATTAGGAATCCAGCTCTAAGTTGAATTCGCAATGCGATTAATATAACCTGCAATCAAATTTGTGACACTGCAGCTTCCGAATGAATCTAAAATGGATGCTGTCCAGGAGGTGGGAGGGTCTGGGAGGGAGGGTATGATGCTGATTGGCTGGAATGTGTCTGCTGACTGTGAGGTACAGGGTCAAAGTTTACACAATGATGACGAATAGGGGGCGGACCGAACATCGCATATGTTCGCCCGCCATGGCGAACGCGAACAAGCGATGTTCGCCGGCGAATAGTTTGGGACATCTCTAGACAGCAGTATCTAATGCGTGTATTTTACACTGACAGATGCAACAAGGGTGGTAAAATTTAGTATTTTGCCCAAAAAGGGTGTTTTTTTAATAACAGAATATGATAGTAGTATCTAACGCTTGTATTTCACACTGACAGATGCAACCAGGGCTGTAAAATTTAGTATTTTGCCCAAAAAGGGTGTTTTTTTTAATAACATAATATGACAGCAGTATATAGCGCTTGAATTTCACACTGACAGATGCAGCAAGGGCTGTGAAATTTTGTAGTTTGCCCAAAAAGGGTGATTTTTAAAACCCAGTAAATTATTGCTTTATTTCTAGCTTAAGTTGCACACTGACTAATGCGGCAAAGGCCCCAGATGGAGGGTATTGACAAAAATGGGTGTTTTTTAAAACCCAGAAAATTATTGAAGTATTTGAAGCTTGTTTTTAACAATGACAGATGCAGCAAACACCGCAAAATTAAGATTTTGCCCTAAATGTTTTTTGTTTTTTTTATAACAGAATATGACGGCAGTATATAACGCTTAATTTTCACACTGACAGATGTAGCAAGGGCTGTAAAAAAATTTTTAAAACCCTGAAAATTATTGCTGTATTTCTAGCTTCTATTTGACTGTCACAAATGCACATATGCTGTGCTGGTGCACAGAACTTGCAGAAAATTGCCACCGCCGCCCACCTAACTAACAGACGGATAAAAGTTATTTTTCTGGGTCACTGGGCTCAGGGCAGGGTAAAACAATTGTGCACTGCACCCACAAAACAAAATCTAAGTAGATCGCTGAGTTAACAAGCACTTCAGATTAAAGATGCTGTCCTATTCTCTCCCTCATAGCAGCAGCATCCTATCCCTACACTAATCAGAGCAGAGTGATGTGCAGCGCTATGTGACTCCAGCTTATATAGAGGCTGGATCCCATGCTGCACTGGCCAATCATAGCCATGCCATTAGTAGGCTTCTAAGGGCACACAAGTTAAACGCTTGCTGATTGGCTGCTCTGCAGCCTTTCAAAAAGCGCCATTAACTCGCCAAACACCGAACCCGAACTTTTACTGAAAAGTTGGGGTTTGGGTCCGGGGTCCAAAAATCCAAAAGTTCAGTACGAACCCGAACTTTACAGTTCAGGTTCGCTCAACCCTAGTTATGAGCAGCGCCCTCCTGGTTTCATAGTCTCCTGACAAGACAAACATTCTTAGACTTGTCATAAGACTGTAAAACCAATAGAGGGCGCTGTTCATAACTCCATAGCGCCATCTATTGGTTTTCATAGTCTTATGACAGCTGAAAAACAAGGCAGATTTTGCTCATTTGCATGTCTTTCCCATAAGGCCATTTTTATGCAAATGAATTTTTACTGTATGGAAAGGTTATTGAATATTATGTTAGGACAATCTGAAAACTTTTTGTCGCCCTAATCATATTGATCTAGGTGTCCTGGTCCACCCAAGCCATCCAACAGATGAGAGCTGTTTGGAATATCTCATAGTGCACAAGGTGCCATTGTAAGGTATGCTGACTGTCATCTGTCTCATGGATAGATTGGACACATACATATGTGGCTTTTGGCATATAGCTTTTGTGTGGTTGTCTATTGTATGTTGTACATAATAGGAGTCTAAGATGCATCCAGCTATCCTCGTAATGCTGTTTCCAAACCATTTTGATGGGGTATACATCAATTTCTAACTTTTTATTATAAACCAGACACCCTCTTCTCTTCCGAGCAGGGGGTGGCTGGTTGTCTCCCATTGACTTTGATTATTCTTTGGTGCTCGGCCGAGCACGCAAATATAGCAATGTGTTCGGGCCGAACACCCGAATACTTTGGTGCTCGTTCATAGCTGGTAATTGGATAGGATCCTTCTAATCTGACTTTGAAGATAAGTGCTTTCTCTAGAGGATCCCTCTGATAGACACCCATTCTTTGTGTCACTCAATGTTTGAATGTCTATGTAGGCAGTGGAAAAGCTGAGTATAGAGAAAACTGCCTCATGCCAAAGTACTGTGAGGGACCTGAGTTATTGTTGTCCCCCATGCCCCCGACCATCACTTTACAAGATGAGAATACTATCACATTTATATAAAGAAGATAAGGAAACAGTGATCAGCATATACACAGGTGGCCCAAAAATTTGATACCCTTCTGTTAAAGAAAGAAATACCCCAAATAAAACTGGCCTGGACAAAAATTATGGCACCCCTAGAAAAGAGATATATTAAGCTAAGCTGTGTCCTGTAATTAGCAAGACAGGTGTCTGAAAAGTAGTCACTGTGCTGTTTGGTATCATGGTGTACCTCACTAAACATGGACCAAAGATGGCTATGGAGAGCGTTGTCTCAGGAGATTATAAAGAAAATTATAGACAACCATATTAAAGGTAAAGGATACAAGACCATTCATCTTCAAACAGCTTGATTTTCCTGTCACTACAGTTGCACATATTATTCAGAAGTTTAATGTCTACAAGACTGTAGCCATCCTCCCTATACGTGGCCGCGAGAGGAAAATTGATGACAAATTGAAGAGACAGATAATACAAATGGTAACCATCAAAGAGCCCAGAAGAATATTCATAGAAAATAAAGGTGAACTCCAAGGTCAAAGCACATCAGTGTCAGATGTACCATCCGTTGTTGTCTTAGCTAAAGTGGACTTAATAAAAGACGACCGAAGAGGAAACCACTGTTGAAAGCAAATCAGTAAAAAATTAGACTGGAAATAGCCAAAATGCATATTAACAAACCACAAAGCTTCTGAGAGAATGTTCTTTGGACAGATAAGACAAACCTAGAGCTTTTCGGCAAGTCACATCAGCTCTATGTTAACAGACGTAAAAATAAAGTATACAAAGAAAAGAAGATTGTACCTACTGTGAAACATGGAGTATGTTTTGGGGCTGCTTTGCTGCTTCTGGCACAGAGTGTCTTGAATCTGTACCATATACCAGGGTACCATGAAATCACAAGACTATCAAAACATTTTGGAGCGAAATGTGGTGCCCAGCATCAGAAAACTTGGTCTCAGTCGCAGGTCATGGGTCCTCCAACAGGATAATGACCCAAAACACACATAGCTAAAAAGATCTAAGAATGGCTGAGAGCAAAGTATTGGACTATTGTGAAGTAGTCTTCTATGAGCCGTGATCTAAATCCTTTACAACATCTGTGAAAGGAGCTGAAACATCCAGTTAGGAGAAGGCAACCTTCAAACCTGAGACAGGTGGAGCAGTTTGCTCATGAGGAGTAGAGATGTCGCGAACATAAAATTTTCTGTTCGCGAACTGCGAACGCCAATTTCCGCAAATGTTCGCGAACGGGCGAACCGCCATAGACTTTAATAGGCAGTTGAATTTTAAAACCCACAGGGAATCTTTCTGGCCACAATAGTGATGGAAAAGTTGTTTCAAGGGGACTACCACCTGGACTGTGGCATGCCAGAGGGGGATCCATGGCAAAACTCCCATGGAAAATTACGCAGTTGATGCCGATTCTGGTTTTAATCCATAAAGGGCATAAATACCCAGCTCCGCAGAGGCTGTCCTCTTTTTTTTTATAGAAAAAAATCTGTTCTTACAGTTTAATCTCTGTTTTGTCCCCTATCAGGGGCCGGTGTGGTGTATGGAATAGATTTTAGGAACCGGGAGATGGAAAAAGATGCTTGGTCGGTCCTCTTACTTCCAATTTGGGGCACTGCGCGTGCAATGTACTGTGCTACCCGATATGAGTGGTATGTTAAGTAGTACTATTCCTATCAGTTTTATCCCTGTTACGTCCCCTATCAGGGGACGTGTATGGAATAGATTTTAGGAACCGGGAGATGGAAAAAGATGCTTGGTCGGTCCTCTTACTTCCAATTTGGGGCACTGCGCGTGCGCCGTGCAATTTACTGTGCTAACAGATATGAGTGGTATGTTAAGTAGTACTATTCCTATCAGTTTAATCCCTGTTACGTCCCCTATCAGGGGCCGGTGTATGGAATAGATTTTAGGAACCGGGAGATGGAAAAAGATGCTTGGTCAGTCCTCTTACTTCCAATTTGGGGCACTGCGCGTGCGCCATGCTATTTACTGTGCTACCAGATATGAGTGGTATGTTAAGTAGTACTATTCCTATCAGTTTAATCCCTGTTATGTCCCCTATCAGGGGCCGGTGTATGGAATAGATTTTAGGAACCAGGAGATGGAAAAAGATGCTTGGTCGGTCCTCTTACCTCCAATTTGGGGCACTGCACTTGCGCCGTGCAATTTACTGTGCTACCAGATATGAGTGGTATGTTAAGTAGTACTATTCCTATCAGTTTAATCCCTGTTACGTCCCCTATCAGGGGACGTGTATGGAATAGATTTTAGGAACTGGGAGATGGAAAAAGATGCTTGGTTGGTCCTCTTACTTCCAATTTGGGGCACTGCGCGTGCGCCGTGCAATTTACTGTGCTACCAGATATGAGTGGTATGTTAAGTAGTACTATTCCTATCAGTTTAATCCCTGTTATGTCCCCTATCAGGGGCCGGTGTATGGAATAGATTTTAGGAACCGGGAGATGGAAAAAGATGCTTGGTTGGTCCTCTTACTTCCAATTTGGGGCACTGCACGTGTGCCATGCTATTTACTGTGCTACCAGATATGAGTGGTATGTTAAGTAGTACTATTCCTATCAGTTTAATCCCTGTTACGTCCCCTATCAGGGGCCGGTGTATGGAATAGATTTTAGGAACCAGGAGATGGAAAAAGATGCTTGGTCGGTCCTCTTACCTCCAATTTGGGGCATTGCACGTGCGCCGTGCAATTTACTGTGCTACCCGATATGAGTGGTATGTTAAGTAGTACTATTCCTATCAGTTTAATCCCTGTTACGTCCCCTATCAGGGGACGTGTATGGAATAGATTTTAGGACCCGGGAGATGGAAAAAGATGCTTGGTTGGTCCTCTTACTTCCAATTTGGGGCACTGCGCGTGCGCCGTGCAGTTTACTGTGCTACCAGATATGAGTGGTATGTTAAGTAGTACTATTCATATCAGTTTAATCCCTGTTATGTCCCCTATCAGGGGACGTGTATGGAATAGATTTTAGGAACCGGGAAATGGAAAAAGATGCTTGGTTGGTCCTCTTACTTCCAATTTGGGGCACTGCGCGTGCGCCATGCAATCCCAATATGAGTGGTATGTTAAGTAGTACTATACCTGTCAGTTTAATCCCTGTTACGTCCCTTATCAGGGGACGTGTATGGAATAGAGTTTCGACAACCGCAAAGAGTTGTCAATAGTTAGTTGACACACTCATGACATAAATTGTATTCCTCTATGCGTCAATCTTGGTGTAGTGATGACTGTGCTCGTGCGCACGTTTGGGAGATTGCAGTCGATGGCGGTTTTTCAAAGCCTATGGTAGTGCTGAGGTAGTTCAGTGACAGTTAAGTGACCCAGAAAACAATGATTCTGCAGTGTGGGCCCATTGTTGGCCTAGTAGGCTTTAATGATCACCTAAGATGATCACAAAGAAAATTAATGTTTTTTCTATGCAAAATTATCCAGCCGATCACTTTTGGTCTGTTCACAATGAAGCAACGACCTTATCTCATCTGGGGTGTGCCAACATTGCCATTGCCAACACACTCAGAGGTGATCGCTTAATTGTGATACGCAAGCCCCTTCACCACAACAAGGTAACGATCAAGAAGGGGGATTGACATATGTATGTGCCTTTTTGTTTTGTTTTGTTTTTGCAGCCACAGTGCAGCACCAGAGGCCAGAAAAATTAGGCATGTACACATGCCTGAAAAATTTGGTATTGTTGCAGCCGCTGCTGTAGTTGTTTTCCAGGCAAAAAGTACACTAAAACATTGCTGCTTGAACCCTAGTTGGTAGCGGAGAAATCACGCAAGTCATCCGGCATGCAGAGATTAAATACAGCAGCGTGTGGACCATTTTATAGCCAAAGGCATCTCATCAGGCCTTTCTTAGTCAAATGCATCCCCCACTGTCAGTCCCTTTGGGATCCATGCCTCATTCATCTTAATAACGGTGAGGTAATCTAGACTTTTTTGACCTAGGCGACTTCTCTTCTCAGCGACAATACCTCCTGCTGCGCTGAAGGTCCTTTCTGACAGGACACTTGAAGCGGGGCAGGCCAGAAGTTCTATCGCAAAATGGGATAGCTCAGGCCACAGGTCAAGCCTGCACACCCAGTAGTCAAGGGGTTCATCGCTCCTCAGAGTGTCGATCTCTGCAGTTAAGGCGAGATAGTCTGCTACCTGTCGGTCGAGTTGTTCTCTGAGGGTGGACCCCGAAGGGCTGTGGTGATGCTTGTCCTCCATCAGCAACACGTCTGTAAAGCGTCCTGTCCTTGCCGGCGTGGTCGTGGTAGGAGGAGGATTACTTTCACCTCTTCCCCTGTTAGATTCCCGTTGTGCTGTGACATCACCCTTATACGCTGTGTAAAGCATATTTTTTTTACTTGTTTTGGAACTGCTGCATCCTTTCTGACTTCCGGTAATTGGGTAACATTTCAGGCACTTTCTGCTTATACCGGGGGTCTAGTAGCGTGGACACCCAGTACAGGTCGTTCTCCTTCAGCCTTTTTATACGAGGGTTCCTCAACAGGCATGACAGCATGAAAGATCCCATTTGCACAAGGTTGGATGCCGAGCTACTCATGTCCCGTTCCTCATCCTCACTGATGTCATTGAAGGTCTGTTCTTCCCCCCAGCCAAGTACAACACCACGGGTACCAGATAGGTGACAACGAGCACCCTGGGATGCCTGCTGTGGATGGTCTTCCTCCTCCTCAAAGCCACATTCCTCCTCTGACTCCTCTTCCTCAGACTCCTCTTCCAGCGTTGCCGCAGGTCCAGCAAGCGATGCTGATAAGGCTGTTTCTGGTGGTGATGGTGACCACAACTCTTCCTCTTCCTCTTCACGCTCATCTACGGCCTGATCCAGCACTCTTCGCAGGGCACGCTCCAGGAAGAAAACAAATGGGATGATGTCGCTGATGGTGCCTTCGGTGCGACTGACTAGGTTTGTCACCTCCTCAAAAGGATGCATGAGCCTACAGGCATTGCGCATGAGCGTCCAGTAACGTGGCAAAAAAAATACCCAGCTCCCCAGAGGCTGTCCTAGCACCCCGGTCATACAAATACTCGTTGACGGCTTTTTCTTGTTGGAGCAGGCGGTCGAACATTAGAAGTGTTGAATTCCAACGTGTCGGGCTGTCGCAAATCAAGCGCCTCACTGACATGTTGTTTTGCCGCTGAATATCTGAAAAGTACGCCATGGCCGTGTAGGAACGCCTGAAATGGCCACACACCTTCCTGGCCTGCTTGAGGACGTCCTGTAAGCCTGGGTACTTATGCACAAAGCGTTGTACGATCAGATTCAACACATGTGCCATGCATGGCACATGTGTCAACTTGCCCAAATTCAATGCCGCCAACAAATTGCTTCCGTTGTCACACACCTCTTTGCCGATCTCCAGTTGGTGCAGAGTCAGCCACTGATCCACCTGTGCGTTCAGGGCGGACAGGAGTGCTGGTCCGGTGTGACTCTCTGCTTTCAGGCAAGTCAACCCCAAGACGGCGTGACACTGTCGTATCCTGGATGTGGAATAGCCCCTGGGGAGCTGGGGGGTGCAGTTGATGTGGAGCAAGACGCAGCAGCAGAAGAGGACTCAGCTGAGGAGGTTAGTGAAGAGGAGGAGTAGAGGAGGTGGTAGCAGGCCTGCCTGCAAGTCGTGGCGGTGTCACCAACTCCTCTGCAGAGCCACGCATTCCATGCTTGGCAGCCGTCAGCAGGTTAACCCAATGCGCAGTGTACGTGATATACCTGCCCTGACCGTGCTTTGCAGACCAATTATCAGTGGTCAGATGGACCCTTGCCCCAACACTGTGTGCCAGACATGCCATGAGTTCCTTTTCCACAATAGAGTACAGGTTGGGGATTCCCTTTTGTGAAAAGAAATTTCGGCCGGGTACCTTCCACTGCGGTGTTCCAATATTTACAAATTTTTTGAAGGCCTCAGACTCCACCAGCTTGTATGGTAAAAGCTGGCGGACTAAGAGTTCCAACAAGCCAGCTGTCAGACGCTGGGCAAGGGGGTGACTCTGTGACATTGGCTTCTTATGCTCAAACATTTCCTTGATAGACACCTGACTGTGGGCAGATGAGCAGGAACTGCTGAAGGCGAGAGGCGGAGTGGCGGATGGTTAAGAGGGGGCAAGGAGGACAGCAGTGGTTGACGTGGCTGAAGATGCTGGACCAGGAGGAGGATGGTGGCTTTGAGTTTGGGTGCTGCTTGGACTCATCATGTGTTGATCCCATAGGCGTTTGTGATTTGAGATCATGTGCCTTCGCAAAGCAGTTGTACCTAGGTGGGTGTTTGACTTCCCACGACTCCGTTTCTTTTGGCACAGGTTGCAAATGGCATCGCTGTTATCAGAGGCAGACACACAAAAGCTTTGCAATGATGGCATTCTGGTGGTGGCAACAGCATGTGTTGATTGGCGTGCTGTCTGGCTGACCCCGGGTGCCGATACATGCTGTCTGACTATGCCACTAGCTCCTTGCGATGACCTCCCCCTGCTTCCAACTCGTCTCATTCTCCTCTCTGTCTCCCCATCTGAACTTTCCCCCTGTTCTTCTTCTCTTCGAACGGGCACCCACGTGACATCAACGGACACATCGTCATCATCAACAGCTTCACTTGTATCTGACAACTCAGCAAAGGAAGCAGCAGCGGGTACAACATCATCATCATCACACCGTACGTCCATGTGTGTAATGCTGCCTGACTGAGACATATCCCTGTTATCTACATCCTCTGGCAATAATGGTTGCGCATCACTCATTTCTTCCAACTGATGTGTAAATAACTCCTCTGACAGATCAAGTGAAGCAGCTGTGGTGCTACTGTTGGTGGTGGCGGCAGGCGGGCGAGTGGTAACTTGAGAGGTGCCCGAAGCTGAGGTGGAGGAGGATGGTGCGTCAAGGTTCCGAGAGGAAGCTGTAGAAGATTGGGTGTCCTGTGTTAGCCAGTCAACTATGTCCTCAGAACTTTTTGAGTTCAGGGTACGTAGCCTCTGAACACTGGGCATTATTCTAGGGCCAAAGGAAGTCAAAGCACTACCTCTGCCTGTCATTTTTTTTCCGATTAGTTGTACTATACGTGCAAGCTACTGTGACACCATATATGAGTGGTGCAACTGGGCACTGGCAGTAGTGGGCACAGTACACGCTGTAGGTGTGACACACACGCTTGCAGGCAACTAACTGCAATTATATTACAGTCAAACAAGTTTTTATTTTATTTTATGTAATCTACTATGACACTAGATATGAGTGGTGGCACTGTGCACTGGCAGTAGTTGGCACAGCACACGCTGTAGGCCTGACACACACGCTTGCAGGCAACTAACTGCAATTATATTACAGTCAAACAAGTTTTTATTTTATTTTATGTAATCTACTATGACACTAGATATGAGTGGTGACACTGTGCACTGGCAGTAGTTGGCACAGCACACACTGTAGGCCTGACACACACGCTTGCAGGCAACTAACTGCAATTATATTACAGTCAAACAAGTTTTTTTTATTTTTATGTAATCTACTGTGACACCAGATTTGAGTGGTGGCACTGTGCACTGGCAGTAGTGGGCACAGTACACACTGTAGGCCTGACACATACACTTGCAGGCAACTAACTGCAATTATATTACAGTCATAAAATATATATATTTTTTTTAATTTACTCTACTGTGACACCAGATATGAGTGGTTGCACTGTGCACTGGCAGTAGTTGGCACAGTACATGCTGTAGGCCTGACACACACGCTTGCAGGCAACTAACTGCAATTATATTACAGTCAAAAAAGTTTATTATATTTTTTAATTGTAATCTATTGTGACACCAGATATGAGTGGTGGCACTGTGCACTGGCAGTAGTTGGCACAGTACATGCTGTAGGCCTGACACACACGCTTGCAGGCAACTAAATGCAATTATATTACAGTCAAACAAGTTTTTTTTTTCTTTTATGTAATCTACTGTGACACCAGACATGAGTGGTGGCACTGTGCACTAGCAGTAGTTGGCACAGTACACGCTGTAGGCCTGACACACACGCTTGCAGGCAACTAACTGCAATTATATTACAGTCAAAAAAGTTTTTTTTTTTTTTATGTAATCTACTGTGACACCAGATATGAGTGGTGGCACTGTGCACTGGCAGTAGTGGGCACAGTACACGCTGTAGGCCTGACACACACGCTTGCAGGCAACTAACTGCAATTATATTACAGTCAAAAAAAGTTTTTTGTTTTTTTTATGTAATCTACTGTGACACCAGACATCAGTGGTGGCACTGTGCACTGGCAGTAGTGGGCACAGTACACGCTGTAGGCCTGACACACACACTTGCAGGCAACTAACTGCAATTATATTACAGTCAAAATTTTATTTTATTTTTTTATGTACTCTACTGTGACACCAGATATGAGTGGTGGCACTGTGCACTGGCAGTAGTTGGCACAGTACACGCTGTAGGCCTGACACACACGCTTGCAGGCAACTAACTGCAATTATATTACAGTCCAAAAATTTTTTTTTTTTTTATGTAATCTACTGTGACACCAGATATGAGTGGTGGCACTGTGCACTGACAGTAGTTGGCACAGTACACGCTTTAGGCCTGACACACACACTTGCAGGCAACTAACTGCAATTATTATACAGTCAAAAAGTTTTGTTTTTTTTTTAAATGTAATCTACTGTGACACCAGACATGAGTGGTGGCACTGTGCACTGGCAGTAGTTGGCACAGTACATGCTGTAGGCCTGACACACACTTGCAGGCAACTGCAATTATATTACAGTGAAAACTTTTTTTTTTTTTTTAAATGCAAGCTACTGTGACACCAGATATGAGTGGTGGCACTGGGCAAGTGGGCACAGTATACGCTGTGGGCCTGACACACACGCTGGCAGGCAACTGCAATTAGATTACAGAGGAAAAAAAAAAAAGCAGACTGATGTACTAGCCCTAAAAAGGGCTTTTTGGGGTGCTGTCAAGACGCTGTCCTTACAGCAGATCAGATGAGTCTTTCAGGACTGTAGTGGACACTAAATACTCTGGCCTAGCTATCGATTTCCCTATTAAATCAGCAGCAGCTGCACTGTCCCTCCTATCACTAAGACTGCAGCTTCCGAATGAATCTAAGATGGATCCTGTCCTTGCTTTTTCCTAGGAGGTGGGAGGGTCTGGGAGGGAGGGTATGCTGCTGATTGGCTGGAATGTGTCTGCTGACTGTGAGGTACAGGGTCAAAGTTTGTTCAATGATGACGTATAGGGGCGGACCGAACATCACATATGTTCGCCCGCCGCGGCGAACGCGAACAAGCGATGTTCGCCAGGAACTGTTCGCCGGCGAATAGTTCGGGACATCTCTAATGAGGAGCGGGAAAAAATACTTGTGAACAGGTGCAGAAGTCTCATTGAGAGTTACAGAAATCGCCTGATTGTATTGATTGCCTCAAAAGGTTGTGCAACAAAATATTAAATTAATGGTACCATCATTTTTGTCCAGGCCACTTCATTAGTTTGTTTTATAAATGATTCTGTTGACTCACAATTCAAATATAATGTCTGATTTTCATTAGCTGATTTTAAGAAAATTTCATTTCATTATTACTTATTAGTTTAAAGTAATTTCAGTGACCATTGTGGGATTTCTTTCTTTATAGGAAGGTGTGACGAATACCGTACCCCGACTGATACGTAGAGCCAGTGAGATACGGTATGGTCACTGGCGTGACGTTACGCCGTCCCTGAGGAACAGGAAAGGTCAGCTTAGTACAGTGTTCACACACTCCTCCTGTCCACACGGGCACAAAGAGGCAACAAGCTGAGAGAGCCTTTTCACTGCCCCAGTGAAACAGAGCGTTCTCAACTCGGATATACTGCCACCAGTTTATTGTTTGATATAAGCCCAGTCCACTAACGGGATTATATAGGGTAAGAAACCAACCCGTGGTAGCGTAATACTAGGACGAAACACGGACGTGGGGATTCGTGATCAAGATACAAGACAGCACAAGATTAAATTATATATTTAATCGCCTTAAGGGCTCGCTAGAATTAACACCATACACATAAAGAATATATGCAGTGGTCTGAGGTTACAAATACAGATGATAGGCTACAACAGGGTTAAGCAGAACAAAAGTCAGTTTACCAGGTATAGGAGTCCTTTGGGTTGCAATGAGTTCTTAGCTGTGGTCATGGGAAGCAGTGATGTCAGCCGGTTGCAGGTCCCTCTAAACACATGGCACGATGTGACCTCCCTTTAGAGAAAGACCAGCCCGCTTGCTGGCACAAGACTTTTAACCTGTAGCCTGCCCCTCCCCTCCCGCCCTCTGGGAAGGGTCCAACCCCCTCTGCTGGGCTGGCAGCACATGAGCCGCAAAACCGATTAGGGCTCATGGCTCCAGTCCAGAATGTCACAGGGAGGTGGTTCTGGGACCAATGGGTCCGCCTGGGTTCCGGCTACCAGTAGAGTCCAAGCATGGTACCGTTACTTGGTTTCTGTGGGGAGATATGTATATCTCCGCTCCCTGGCATCCCACCACCAAACTTTGACCATGGGCCTGTTCATCGTGGCCACAGGGACCCAAATATGTATCTGTTTTATGCCTGTGATGGACGGGCGATTCATAATTCCTTATGAATTGTCGGTTCCGTGATGTCTGATAATGTTCATTGAACTGGGGAATGGCCTAGACCCCGTGCAGAGAGGTTTTTCATGTTCCCTTAGCTGGGTTCCTGGCTGGCTGAATGGAAGTGAGAAATTGTAAACAAAGGTGGCCTGCAAGAAGTTCTCTGCCAGTTGGCTGGTCTTTGAAGCAGGGCCCCCCTGTGGAGTTCACTACCTCTGCTATCTGACAGCTGATGGTTGGTGTGGGAACATGGCTGACAGTAAATAATAATCCATATTTCTCACAGAAGGGTACCAACAATTTTGTCCACGTGTATATTTAGATATCAATTGTGTTATTTTGTCAAATGTCAAACTTATTAGTCTGATATTATATTCTATAACATTGATGGCTAACCTTCATCGCTCCAGCTGTGGATAAACTACGACTCGCGGGATGCTCCATTTATTTATATGGAATTCTGGGAATAGACAAGCAAGTGTGTATCTTGGGAATTACATAATCTTGGACTTGTGCCCATTTACAACAATATATTTAATGACCTGAGCTTAGGCATGGTTAAAACTAGTATCAGTGACATTTCTACACTGAACAAAAATCTAAACACAACACTTTCAGTTTTGCTCTCATTTTGAATAAGCTGAACTCAAAGATCTGAAACATTTTCTACATACACAAAAAAAACATTACTCTCAAATATTGTTCACAAATCTGTCTAAATCTGTGTTAGTGAGCACTTCTCCTTTTTTACCGTGATAATCCATCCTACCTCACAGGTGTGGCATATCAAGGTGCTGATTAGACAGCATGAATATTGCACAGGTATGCCTTAGACTGTATTGATATGTAGAGAAAATCTAAATCGCACATCCTCATTCCTATACTTCTGATATGACAACTGTTTACAATTTTCTGCATTTCTTTTGATAAAACATGGCTATACAGCACTGTTATCAATCATTTGCTGTGCACTATTAGGAGGCATTAGTATACAGTTTGATCAAAGAGCATAGGCCCACTTACCACGACAAGGTTGCCTCTTTTAAGTGGGGACCTACTCTAACTATGGCGTGGCGCCGTACGGCGACCACCGCGCCTCCACACCGCTCCAGCAGGCAATAGGATCCAGCAGCCACACAGCGGCCCCACTGTGCGGCAAAGCCACCTAGGCCCCGGGTCCCATCACTCCACCAGCACAGCACAGAAGCAGCGACGGACACAGTCCAGCGCCGCGTGTGAACTGGTGCAAAGAGCTAACCTGTTCACAGCCTCTCAGGAACACCAACGTAGATTTGGTAGGAATTTATAGACCCTTTGCAGACTTCTGCTAATTAAAAGCACCTGAGCCAAATGGCCTTAGACTGCCCACAATAAAAGGACACTCTGAAATGTGCACAGTTTTGCCTTACTGGGGGGAGGGTCAGAAAACCAGTCAGTATCTGGTGTGGCCACCATTTGCATCACCAGTGCAACACATCTCCGTCGCATAGAGTTGATCAGGTTGTTGATTGTGGCCTGTGGAATGTTGGTCCACTCCTCTTCAATAGCTGTGCGAAGTTGCAGAATATTGGCAGTAACTGGAACACGCTGTCGTATACGCCGATCCAGAGCATCCCAAACATGCTCACTGGGTAACATGTCCGGTGAGTATGCTGGCCATGCAAGAACTGGGATGTTTTCAGCTTCCAGGAATTGTGTACAGATCCTTGCAATATGCCATCTGCCCTGAACAGTGAAAACCGACACTTATCCATGAATAGAACGCCTCTCCAGATGCCACAGAATGTGAGCATTTTCCCACTCAAGTTGGTTACGAATATGAACTGCAGTCAGGTCCAGACCCCGATGAGGACAACGAGCATGCAGACGAGCTTCTCTGAGACGGTTTCTGACAGTTTGTGCAGAAATTCTTTAGTTATGCAAACCGTTTGTTGCTGCAGCTGTCCAGGTGGCTGGTCTCAGACTATCATGGAGGTGAACATGCTGAATGTGGAGGTCCTGGGCTGGTGTGGTTACAGCTGGTGTGGTTACACGTGGTCTGTGGTTGTGAAGCTGGTTGGATGAACTGCCAAATTCTCTGAAACGCCTTTGGAGATGGCTTTTGGTAGAGAAATGAACATTCATTCCACTGGCAACAGCTCTGGTAGACATTCCTGCAGTCAGCATGACGCTCCCTGAAACGTTGCGACATCTGTGGCATTATGCTGTGTGATCAAACTGCACATTTCAGAGTGGTCTTTTATTGTGGTCAGTCTTAGGCACACCTGTCCAATATTCATGCTGTCTAATCAACACCTTGATATGCCACACCTGTGAGGTGGGATGGATTATCTCGGCAAAGGAGAAGTGCTCACTAACACAGATTTAGACAGATTTGTGAACAATATTTGATAGTAATGGGTCTTTTGTGTATGTAGAAAATGTTTCAGATCTTTGAATTTAGCTCATGCAAAATGGGAGAAAAATCGAAAGTGTTGCATTTATATTTTTGTTCAGTGTATGTTTTAGGGCTCATGCGCATGAACATATTTTTTTTACAGGTCCGTATGCGGAACCATTCACTTCAATGGGTCCGCAAAAAAATGGAAATGACTCGTACATTCTGTTTCCATGTGTTCGCATGTCCATTCCGCAAAACAATAGAACATGTCCTATTCTTGTCTGTTTTCTGGACAAGGACAGGCATAGTTACAATGTATCCTCAAAAAAACTGATGATATATGGATGTCATACGGATGTCATCAGTTTTTTTTTTCATATCCATATTTTGCGGACCGCTAAATACATACGGTTGTGTGCATGAGCACTTAGTCTGTAGGAGTTTTCAGCCAGTAATATACCTTGTTTGTCATTGCCTATGAGCTGGAGATTGCACAAATCTGCTATTCTGGAGTTTCTTATATACAGCTGGGGCTACATGGCAATCTTGGATGCAAAACCAATTGCACGGTCAAAGATCACTTTGTAGAAGTGCCGCCATTTAAGTAAATGGGGTCGAAGAGTGACTCATGAGTTGCCATGTTTTTTCCCGATTCTGGGTCATCTACAAAAATGTAGATACAGGTTTATTACTTGCTCCTTTTAGAAAAAAAAATTGATTTAGGGTGTGACTACATAGCGATCTTGCCCATGACACCCAACTCATGACCAAAGATTGCTGTGTAGCAGTGCAGCCATTGAACTGAATTGGGTTGTAGCACAACTTGCAAATTATCATGACGATAATTTGCAAGTTGTGCTACAACCCAATTCAGTTCAATGGCTGCACTGCTACACAGCAATCTTTGGTCATGAGTTGGGTGTCATGGGCAAGATCGCTATGTAGTCACACCCTAAATCAAAATTTTTTTCTAAAAGGAGCAAGTAATAAACCTGTATCTACATTTTTTATATCCAGATTAAACAAATAAAAGGTCTATTCTCAGATCTCAGGAAAGCTTCTCCATGCCCTTTAATTCTGAGTTAGAAATATTTTCTGTATTGTATATTATCTGAAAAAAAAAATCCCTATAATAGGCGTATTTCTGACACATTTCTGACTTTTCCCCACTCACACCAGGTATAAAAAAGTTGGCGTGGTGTAAGCGGGGAAGGGGATGGGCCGGTAGGCCCGTCTCATTTATCATTTTCTCTGTGTAGAAAATGGTATAAATGTAAGACAGCTAGGAAGCTATTGTATATTTAGAAGTGGTGGTGAAGCCCCCGAAGTTATGTAGAGGCCGCCATCTCTACATTACTGCGGCGGATCCACCGCCAGTGCAAGGATTTATTAAGACCGGCGTCTAAAAAATAAAAAAAATAAAGCCCCGTGCATATATATATATACAGTCCTGATCAAAAGTTTAAGACCACATGAAGACCAGATCGAAGAAAGTTTTATTCTCTGATGTGAAAAAATTTAACCTTGATGGTCCTGATGGTTTCCAACGTTACTGGCATGACAAGCAGATCCCACCTGAGATGTTTTCTACGCGCCACAGTGGAGCGGGCACCATAATGGAATGGTCTGGGGTGCTTTTTCCTTCAGTGGAACAATGGAGGTTCAGGAAGTGCAGGGGCGTCAAACGGCCGCTGGCTATGTCCAGATGTTGCAGAGAACATTCCTCATGACTGAGGGCCCTCGTCTGTGTGGTAACGACTGGGTTACGCTACAGTACACAATGTCCGCGGGACAAGGGACTTCTTCCAGGAGAATGACATCACTCTTTTGGCCCATCCTGAGTGTTCCCCTGATCTAAATCCAATTGAGAACCTTTGGGGATGGATGGCAAGGGAAGTTTACAAAAATGGACAACAGTTCCTTTGTGCGGCGGTCTTCACCACTTGGAGAAATGTTCCCACTCACCTCATGGAAACGCTTGCATCTAGCATGCCGAAACAAATTTTGGAAGTGATAAACAATAACGGCGCAGCTACTCATTACTGAGTTCATGTTTGGAAGTTGAATTTCTGTTTTGGGGGGTTTAGTTTTTTTTTGGAGGTGTGGTCTTAAACTTTTGATCAGCTGAAAAACAGCCTGCAAAATTGTTGCATGTTGAAGCTCTACTTGAAACCTTGTTAAGATCCAGCCATGCTAAATATGATTCTTTGCCATTTTTCAAGTGGTCTTAAACTTTTGATCAGGACTGTATATATATATATATATATATATATATATATATTAGTAACATAGTAACATAGTAACATAGTACATAAGGCCGAAAAAAGACATTTGTCCATCCAGTTCGGCCTGTTATCCTGCAAGTTGATCCAGAGGAAGGCAAAAAACCCTGTGAGGTAGAAGCCAATTTTCTCCACTTTAGGGGAATAAAAAATTTCTTCCCGACTCCAATCAGAATAACTCCCTGGATCAACGACCCCTCTCTAGTAGCTAATAGCCTGTAATATTATTACACTCCAGAAATACATCCAAGCCCCTCTTGAATTCCTTTATTGTACTCACCATCACCACCTCCTCAGGCAGAGAAATAAAAACATAAAATCCTAAGCACTGTCCAATGACAGCATTGTTTTTAGGGCTTTTTACTTTCATATTGTTCACTGTGATGTGAAAATTGCATATTTACTTTCTTCTGTAGGTCAGTAGAATTATGAATATGCCACATTTATATGTTTTTTTATGTTTTACTATTTTTTTTTATTTTAAAATCACTATAAAAAAAACAACGATTACTTTGAACCACCATATTCAGGCATCTATAACTCAGGAGTCCACTGTTCATCATATATAGGCTTATCCAGGACACTAGCCATTGATTGACACATTTCTCGCTATGCACAGTAACAGGGAAAAAGCTTCCAATCAGTGGCTGTATAACAGGGGGAGCCTGCATTTCATCAAATCTTTGGCCTTCTGCCTCACAGCACTGGCTCACATCACGCTGAGAAACCCTGACTCATATTGCTGAATTTCAGGCAGAAATTTATGTTCCTCATATGCTTATTTCATATTTTTTTTTTGTTACTCTATTTAACCACTTAAGGACCACAGGTTTATACCCCCCTAAAGACAAGGCCCTTTTTTACAAATCGGCACTCCACAACTTTAGCTGTTTATTGCTCGGTCATGCAACTTACCACCCAAATGAATTTTACCTCCTTTTCTTCTCACTAATAGAGCTTTCATTTGGTGGTATTTCATTGCTGCTGACATTTTTACTTTTTTTGTTATTAATCGAAATTTAACGATTTTTTTGCAAAAAAATGACATTTTTCACTCTCAGTTGTAAAATTTTGCAAAAAAAACGACATCCATATATAAATTTTGCTCTAAATTTATTGTTCTACATGTCTTTGATAAAAAAAAAAATGTTTGGGTAAAAAAAAAAATGGTTTGGGTAAAAGTTATAGCGTTTACAAACTATGGTACAAAAATGTGAATTTCCGCTTTTTGAAGCAGCTCAGACTTTCTGAGCACCTGTCATGTTTCCTGAGGTTCTACAATGCCCAGACAGTACAAACACCCCACAAATGACCCCATTTCGGAAAGTAGACACCCTAAGGTATTCGCTGATGGGCATAGTGAGTTCATAGAACTTTTTATTTTTTGTCACAAGTTAGCGGAAAATTATGTTTTTTTTTTTTTTCCTTACAAAGTCTCATATTCCACTAACTTGTGACAAAAAATAAAAGCTTCCATGAACTCACTATGCCCATCAGCGAATACCTTGGGATGTCTTCTTTCCAAAATGGGGTCACTTGTGGGGTAGTTATACTGCCCTGGCATTCTAGGGGCCCAAATGTGTGGTAAGGAGTTTGAAATCAAATTCTGTAAAAAATGACCAGTGAAATTCGAAAGGTGCTCTTTGGAATATGGGCCCCTTTGCCCACCTAGGCTGCAAAAAAGTGTCACACATCTGGTATCGCTGTACTCAGGAGAAGTTGGGGAATGTGTTTTGGGGTGTCATTTTACATATACCCATGCTGGGTGAGAGAAATATCTTGGTCAAATGCCAACTTTGTATAAAAAAATGGGAAAAGTTGTCTTTTGCCAAGATATTTCTCTCACCCAGCATGGGTATATGTAAAATGACACCCCAAAACACATTCCCCAACTTCTCCTGAATACGGAGATACCACATGTGTGACACTTTTTTGCAGCCTAGGTGGGCAAAGGGGCCCATATTCCAAAGAGCACCTTTCGAATTTCACTGGTCATTTTTTACAGAATTTGATTTCAAACTCCTTACCACACATTTGGGCCCCTAGAATGCCAGGGCAGTATAACTACCCCACAAGTGACCCCATTTTGGAAAGAAGACACCAGAAGGTATTCGCTGATGGGCATAGTGAGTTCATGGAAGTTTTTATTTTTTGTCACAAGTTAGTGGAATATAAGACTTTGTAAGAAAAAAAAAAAAAACATCATTTTCCACTAACTTGTGACAAAAAATATAAAATTCTAGGAACTCGCCATGCCCCTCATGGAATACCTTGGGGGAGACACCCCCAGGTAAATGACCTGTGAAATCCGAAAGGTGCTCTTTGGAATATGGGCCCCTTTGCCCACCTAGGCTGCAAAAAAGTGTCACACATGTGGTATCGCCGTATTCAGGAGAAGTTGGGGAATGTGTTTTGGGGTGTCATTTTACATATACCCATGCTGGGTGAGAGAAATATCTTGGCAAAAGACAACTTTTCCCATTTTTTTATACAAAGTTGGCATTTGACCAAGATATTTCTCTCACCCAGCATGGGTATATGTAAAATGACACCCCAAAACACATTCCCCAACTTCTCCTGAGTACGGCGATACCAGATGTGTGACCCTTTTTTTGCAGCCTAGATGCGCAAAGGTGCCCAAATTCCTTTTAGGAGGGCATTTTTAGACATTTGGATACCAGACTTCTTCTCACGCTTTGGGGCCCCTAGAATGCCAGGGCAGTATAAATACCCCACATGTGACCCCATTTTGGAAAGAAGACACCCCAAGGTATTCAATGAGGGGCATGGCGAGTTCATAGAATTTTTTTTTTTTTGGCACAAGTTAGCGGAAATTGATATTTTTTATTTTTTTCTCACAAAGTCTCCATTTCCGCTAACTTGGGACAAAAATTTCAATCTTTCATGGACTCAATATGCCCCTCACGGAATACCTGGGGGTGTCTTCTTTCCGAAATGGGGTCACATGTGGGGTATTTATACTGCCCTGGCATTCTAGGGGCCTTAAAGCGTGAGAAGAAGTCTGGAATATAAATGTCTAAAAAATTTTAAGCATTTGGATTCCGTGAGGGGTATGGTGAGTTCATGTGAGATTTAATTTTTTGACACAAGTTAGTGGAATATGAGACTTTGTAAGAAAAAAATAATAATTTCCGCTAACTTGGGCCAAAAAAATGTCTGAATGGAGCCTTACAGAGGGGTGATCAATGACAGGGGGGTGATCAATGACAGGGGGTGATCAATGACAGGGGGGTGATCAATGACAGGGGGGTGATCAATGACAGGGGGGTGATCAGGGAGTCTATATGGGGTGATCACCCCCCTGTCATTGATCACCCCCCTATAAGGCTCCATTCAGATGTCCGTATGTGTTTTGCGGATCCGATCCATGTATCCGTGGATCCGTAAAAATCATACGGACATCTGAATGCAGCCTGACAGGGGGGGGTGATCAATGACAGGGGCGGTGATCAATGACAGGGGGGTGATCAGGGAGTCTATATGGGGTGATCACCCCCCCTGGAAGGCTCCAGGGAGACGCCTGTATGTGTTTTGCGGATCCGATCCATCTATCAGTGGATCCGTAAAAATCATGCGGACGTCTGAATGGAGCTTTACAGGGGTGTAATCAATGACAGGGGGGTGATGAGGGAGTCTATATGGGGTGATCACCACAGTCATTGATCACGCCCCTGTAAGGCTCCATTCAGACGTCCGTATGCGTTTTGCGGATCCGATCCATCTATCAGTGGATCCGTAAAAATCATGCAGACGTCTGAATGGAGCTTTACAGGGGGGTGATCAATGACAGGGGGGTAATCAATGACAGGGGGTGATCAGGGAGTCTATATGGGTTGATCACCACAGTCATTGATCACGCCCCTGTAAGGCTCCATTCAGACGTCCGTGTGCGTTTTGCGGATCCGATCCATCTATCAGTGGATCCGTAAAAATCATGCAGACGTCTGAATGGAGCTTTACAGGGGTGTGATAAATGACAGGGGGGTGATGAGGGAGTCTATATGGGGTGATCAACACAGTCATTGATCACGCCCCTGTAAGGCTCCATTCAGACGTCCGTGTGCGTTTTGCGGATCCGATCCATCTATCAGTGGATCCGTAAAAATCATGCGGACGTCTGAATGGAGCTTTACAGGGGTGTGATCAATGACAGGGGGGTAATCAATGACAGGGGGGTGATCAGGGAGTCTATATGGGGTGATCACCACAGTCATTGATCACGCCCCTGTAAGGCTCCATTCAGACGTCCGTGTGCGTTTTGCGGATCCGATCCATCTATCAGTGGATCCGTAAAAATCATGCTGACGTCTGAATGGAGCTTTACAGGGGTGTGATCAATGACAGGGGGGTGATGAGGGAGTCTATATGGGGTGATCAACACAGTCATTGATCACGCCCCTGTAAGGCTCCATTCAGACGTCCGTGTGCGTTTTGCGGATCCGATCCATCTATCAGTGGATCCGTAAAAATCATGCGGACATCTGAATGGAGCTTTACAGGGGTGTGATCAATGACAGGGGGGTAATCAATGACAGGGGGGTGATCAGGGAGTCTATATGGGGTGATCAGGGGCTAATAAGGGGTTAATAAGTGACCGGGGGGGGTGTAGTGTAGTGTAGTGGTGCTTGGTGCTACTTTACTGAGCTACCTGTGTCCTCTGGTGGTCGATCCAAACAAAGGGGACCACTAGAGGACCAGGTAGCAGGTATATTAGACGCTGTTATCATAACAGCGTCTAATATACCTGTTAGGGGTTAAAAAAATCACATCTCCAGCCTGCCAGCGAACGATCGCCGCTGGCAGGCTGGAGATCCACTCTCTTACCTTCCGTTCCTGTGAGCGCGCGCGCCTGTGTGCGCGCGTTCACAGGAAATCTCGGCTCACGCGAGATGACGCCAATCGGCGTTAGTGTGACCTGGGAGCGCCGCAGAAATGACGCCTTTCGGCGTTAGTGTGACGGTAAGTGGTTAAAATGACCTTCTAAATACCGGTAAATGCATTTCTCATATGCCGGCTCAAAGTTGATAACTTCATAGAGTATTGACACATTTCTGAATTCTGACTTCATCAACTGAAATGTTTAAAACATTCTCACCACATTTGACAGTTCACAAAGTAGAAAGTAGTTCATTGCTAGAATATTATTTAGCTCAGTTATGTAACATCGGAATGCTCTCATCTCAAACTTTTGAATGCTTTTTATATTTTGCTGGGTGTAATCGCTATTCAGACAAAAATTGTCATGCATTATTCATATAATTAGACATTAAATGTTAAAACTAAAAATTCATTTTAAAGAAGATTCCCATTGTGTTCTGACACACATAATGGAAAAAGTTTTACCAGTTGACAACATATCAGTAATTGATAGATCCTTTTTGAGCCATTTTTTTCATACGCTAATGGACTAAATGAAAGTGTTGAAGGTTCATCCTTAACTATTGCATTACTTCAAGTTTGTATTAAAGTTAGAAATTACAGTATCTATCATTTTATTACTGCCTGCATCAAAAAGTATTCAAAGGTATTCCTAAATGATTAATATATGTTACTTAAAAAAATCTCTCATACAGCATTTTTAAAATAAAATTTAAAGAGATTCTGGCAATTCAGAAGTGGCTTTAAAAGTACAAAAAAAGTCAAGACTGTAAACAAGGCTGCATCAGAAATAATAATCGTATCCAAAGTTGCACACTCTTTCACTCACAGACTGTAATGGAGTGAGAAGGCTCCTTTATGAGTCCTCTTCATTATGTGTGCATGTTCAGTAGTTCTCACCTGCATTACACTGATTATTTATGGGTTAACAGAATGGGTAACAGGGGTATTAGAATAAAACTTACATACCACATTCTGATGAAGTTGTGTTTAACCCCTTACCATACACCTGGACAGTGACCACATATTTCTGCATTGTCTCTGCAGAGACCACAGCTGTGCGCTACTCATGCAGCTGCGGGAGTGGAGAACCCACTGTCTGAGACATAAAGGCTCCCTATAAAGAAGGCAGGGATGGAGTTTTACTGTCCCTGCCTTTCCCATCGCTTAATACATTGTTCAAAAAGTGCTATGTATAGAAATCAGGAAGCAGCAATGCCATTTCCTGCTCCAGTCCCAGTGGTCATATGATCGTGGAGGGCTGGAAGTCTGCATGAGCTGATGAGTCTTAACAGACCCAGATCACTTGTGCAGATAGGTTGCACAGTCCTGTACAACCTTTCTGCAGTCTCTATTCCCTCAGTAACTGGGGTTAATATGTCATCTCCAAGTACAGATCTTGTATGATGCTCTGGGGGGCACAAAGTAAAAAGTAGAATGGGTAGGTTGCAGTGTATATAAGGGTGTTTGAGGCTGCATGCTGTTAGAGGGAAGAGAGAGCTGAAGTGTGGAGACACATGCTTGCTCTAAGTACCAAGCACAGCAAGAGAGAAAAAAAGCATGAAGATGGATGGAATAAGGGTTCTTTAACATGTATACATGATCTGGCAGATTATGGGAAACAAAGCAGATGCTCCTGATAAATGTCAGATCATCAGTGGAGATGAGGGCTGCATTTGCATGCAGCAAGCACCTCCACTGTATGGTGACAAGAGATCAATATAATGATCACATGTCACTATAAAATATTATTGTTCCTTGGCAGAAAATCATTGTTTGGAAAACCACTGCCAGCAGAATGACACAATCATCTGATGAATTAGCGTTTTCTTGTTCATTGGGTGATCGCCGTCACCTTTTACAAAGGAAGATTATCGGGAACAACCGTTTATACAAATGCTCATCCCCAATAATTTGAATGATAATTGGTCTGGATAAAAGGAGATTCAGTGCTAAAACTGGCAGGTTATACAAACTATTGTTTGCTAATGAATATTGATTAGCAGTTTCTCTATTTTTTTATTCACCTCAAAGTGAAAGTTACTGAAGAATAGTGCATGCCCATTATAGTTTATGGGTCCATGAAAAAATACTGACAAAACAAGGATGGCATCCGTGTTTCATATATTCTTGCTAGGAAATGCTCTTGAAAGAAATTTTCAGCTGATCAGTGTCTGTGGAATACAAATGACACAATAAGGGTTAAAAATGGACAAGATAAGGGAAGTTTTGAAAATTTTGATTTGGCAACTTTTTTTACACAATGAAATTATATACAGTGACAGTATAGACAGTGTATAAAACGGATGGAACAGCTCCAGGCCCTGGTCTGAGAGAGCGATCTTTACTAGCCACAGGAATGGGGGCGGCATGAAAGGAAGGGGTCGCTAAAAAATTACTTGGAGATGGAGCCCCATTCAAAAATTTGCTGTGGGGCCCAGTTATTTCTAGCTTCACCCCTGATGCAGCCCACAAAAGCAAGTTGGGTTTATCGATTCCAAAACCTTAATTAAATTGTCGGCCTGGTGATAAGTTTAAGGCCTTTAAAGCAGCATCAGCAGCTGCATAGTGATAAAAATGAGTGGCAAGGTGACATGGTGTTGAGATGGTAGCATGAGGAGGCCACATAGTGGCACAATAACAGAGTCTGGATAAAAGAATAAGGCCACAGATTGTTCAGAAAGATGCAGATGGAAACAAATCTGTAGAGCTGTATGACGGTCACCTGCAGATTAATGCAGCCATCAAAATCAAGTTGGGTTTGTCGGTTCCACCTCAGCACACCAGCAGGCCCACACCTAAAATCTTTTACTGGGTCAGCTCATCTGCAGGCCCGCAACTAAAATCTTTTACAGGGTCAGCTCAGCTGCAGGTCTGTGATTCAAATCTTTTACAGGGTCAGCTCACATGCAGGCCCTCGCATATAATTTTTTAGAGGGTCAGCTCAGCTGCAGGCCCTTGCATATAATGTTTTACAGGGTCAGCTCACCCGCAGGCAGTCGCATATAATATTTTACAGGGTCAGCTCACCAGCAGGCCCGCAGCTAAAATCTTTTACAGGGTCAACTCACCTACAGGCCCGCAACTCAAATCTTTAACAGGGTCAGCTCACCTGCAGGCCCGCAACTCATGCTGCCTTGCTTTGAAGTAGTAGCCGTAGCCATTTATCAGGCTCCCTCTCTGAAATTGAACAATGATTCCCCGTTACCGGTGGTGACCATGTTAGGCGCATAAAAGAAAATCGAAAATTGATAGGGATGATATCCAAATGGATCGTGGACGTCATGGGGACGTGCGATCAGGCAGAAGTTATCTAGAGTCAACAAAGCGGCAGCAGGGCCTCTCGTGTATAATGTTTCCTCATTCAAAATACCGCAGTGACATTCCCTGTCATTTTTTATTACTCATTCCAATAACAGGGCATCTTAAGAGTCCTGTATTGTTATTTATCGTCACTACCTCCACTTGTTAGGAGTGTGTGATTTGCGCGACATCCGCTTGCCTTCCTTGGATGTGTTAGCCGTTTCTCAGGCTCCCTCTCCGGAATCAAACACTGATTCTCCGTTACCCGTAGTTTACAATGGTTTTTAGCTGACAATTACATCGAAAGTTGATAGGCCTGAGATCCGAATGGATCGTCGCCGTCACAGGGACGTGCCATCAGACCCAGGTTAACTAGAGTCACCAAAGCGGCAGCAGGCCAACGCCCCTAATCTTTTAGATAGTCAGATCAGCAGGCCCTTGCTCCTAATGTTTTTGAGGGTCACCAGCAGGCCATCAATTATAATTTTTAAAGGGTGTGTATGATGCCCTCCTTTATGTGTAACTAAGAGTGTATCAGAGTGCCTATTCCTTGTAATTTTTGGCAGCACTTGCACTTTATGTACAAGTAAATATTCAGGAAAGAAGGTTTTCTATCAATTTTTCCTCAAAATTTTTTTTTTTCCCCCTCTTGGTTATGTGCGTATTATTGTCATTATTTAAAAGTGACGTACTATTTGGACAACATAGTTCCCAGCAGTGACCAGCGAGTCCAAGATGCATCCATACATCCTCCCCAGGGTGTTACAGAACCATTTTGGTGGTGTTACCAACAATTTCTGACAATTTCTTATAAACCAGGCACCCTCCCCTCTTCGGAGCAGGGGGTACCTGGTTTAATGCTCGGGTTCTCCCATTGACTTCCATTATATCAGGATGTGTTCAGCCCGAGCCCCCGAGCACCCGGGCACTACGATGCTCGATCAACACCAGTTACCACCAAAATAAAACAAAGTTCCAAACTATTCACAGTGCAAATTTTCCCAGATAGTGATGTATTAATAACAGCAAGGATGGGGGTTGTAGCACTGTGAGGGCAATTACCCCTGCGTCTATGATTATGGGTTCCGAATTCAAATAGCGTATGTGCACAGAGAGGGCTGATACAAACACACAATGGTTGTAATCAGTAATCTACTTTATTGTAAATTAGCAGACAATCTTATACCATGAATTTTGGTAGACGCCCAGCAGCCGTGCGTCACATAAAACCACAAATACAGAAGAAATGAAACATCTTTATCAGAAAAGAGGATGTGAACTTAGCACAGCAGAAGCTAGCATTTATAAAAATAGAACAGGAAAGGGGGCGGAGGTTTTCAGCTGATTTTCCCCCGCGTGCCTGCAAAAAGAAGACACTTCAGCTAACATTTTAATTTCCTCTAATTTAACTCTGGTTCAGATAGATATAGCATATACAAGATGGAGTTCTATCTCTCACAATTCCCCCATTTTGAGAAATCTGTGAGATGTTACCGCCCAAAGGTACCGTATTTTTCGCCCCATAAGACACACTTTTTCTCCCCCCAAAATGGGGGGAAAATGCCCCTGCGTCTTATGGGGCGAATGCTTGCAGTTTTACATCGCAAGCTGCGATGTACGAGCGAGCGGTGACTCGGGGAGGGACTGGGAGGAGGAGCTGGGGGCCGGCAATAGCGGCGGGGCGGTGCAGTCAGTGTAGTATAGCCCCGCCCCGCTGCTCCGGTATACTAATATAAGATGTCTTATTCAATTAATAGTTATTAAACATGCCCCCTCACTCCTAATAGTACCTTACATCCTAACAGCTTCTGTAGAATGCAGGCAGGCAGGCCGGGCGGGCGGCAGCGTAACTCCCTGATGTCACGTGCCTGCGCCGCCTACTTTATGAATGAAGCAGGCGGCGCAGGCAAGTGACGTCAGTGAGGGACGCGCTGCCTGCCGGCATTGTACAGAAGCTGTTAGGATGTAAGGTACTATTAGGAGTTGGTGGGCAGTAATAACTATTAATTGAATAAGACATCTTATATTAGTATACCGGAGCGGTGGGGGGGATCTGTGGATGACATTTTTATGGGGGACATCTGTGGATGGCACAGTTATGGGCTGGGAGGGTCTGTGGATGGCACAGTTATGGGCTGGGGGGGTCTTTGGATGGCACTGTTATGGGGTGGGGGGGTCTGTGGATGGCACATATATAACAGTGCCATCCACAGATCCCCCCTGTAACAGTGCCACCCACAGATCCACCCTGTAACAGTGCCATCCACAGATCCCCCCTGTAACAGTGCCATCCACAGATCCCCCTGTAACAGTGCCATCCACAGATCCCCCCTGTAACAGTGCCATCCACAGATCCCCCTGTAACAGTGCAAGCCACAGATCCCCCCCATAACAGTGTCCGTCATCCACAGATCCCCCCATAATAGTGTCCGTCATCCACAGATCCCCCATAACAGTGTCCGTCATCCACAGATCCCCCCATAACAGTATCAGTCATCCACAGATCCCCCCATAACAGTGTCAGTCATCCACAGATCCCCCCCATAACAGTGTCCGTCATCCACAGATCCCCCCATAATAGTGTCCGTCATCCACAGATCCCCCCATAACAGTGTCCGTCATCCACAGATCCCCTCATAACAGTGTCCGTCATCCACAGATCCCCTCATAACAGTGTCCGTCATCCACAGATCCCCTCATAACAGTGTCCGTCATCCACAGATCCCCCCATAACAGTGTCCGTCATCCACAGATCTCCAGTAATAGTGCCATCCACAGACCACCATTAGTTCCAAACCCGCCAAACACACAGCACACCTTTTGGTTAAAAATATTTATTTTCTTATTTTCCTCCCCAAAAACCTAGGTGCATCTTATGGGCCGGTGCGTCTTATAGGGCGAAAAATACGGTACTTCA
Source organism: Bufo bufo (assembly GCF_905171765.1). Lineage (NCBI taxonomy): Eukaryota > Metazoa > Chordata > Amphibia > Anura > Bufonidae > Bufo > Bufo bufo. Next base: position 200,262,887 of record NC_053393.1, read on the forward strand.
GAACAAGCTAATCCTATTCTGCCCTAAGGATTCCCTTTAGGGGGAACAGTACCACAGATACTCTCAATAATCTCGATATAGTTTCCCCTTCTTACAAACTTTATTAATAAACATATCTATGTCGGAATGGGGTATTATAAGGGTTGCATGAGTAAGCCGGGCGATTGTACATAAACCAGTGAGATTTCTGAGTAACCACTTGTATGCCTTATGCCCACAGACCAGGAATATATCTTCTGGGACTGCAACCACCGAACTATTAAACAACTGATTTATCAATTTGGCCAGTAGGACACCTTCTGCCAGTTTTGGTCCTTTTTCATGACCCTCCGAGGGGTTAGAGGTTATTCCAGCAATTAAATCAACTCAAGTATGGTTTTTGCAGGCCAGATTTTTACCCTTTACAGGATCTATACCAACACACTGCACCAGGCTGCTCGGGTTAGAGTCATTGCAGTCGAATTTGTCATGAGGACTAAAAGACATACCTTTCGACTGTATTTGCAAACAATAACAGTGTGTCCAACTTGGAAAGCATGACACATTGCACCACATGTTCTCTTTCCAGGGGGTAAGGGGGTAGAGCTATAATCAACTGGTGGCCCTGATCTGTTTACCATGAGCCAGGGGGGCTCAGCCCATCCTTTAACGGGTAAGGGTACCCCCCAGTTTTTAGTTTGGACTTAACCTGCTTCATGCCTGTGAAAAAGATAGTAGAGTTGGCCGGTTCAAACTGAGGGGCACGGCGAAATAGGGCATATTGGCTGAACTCACAGATCCAACAGTTTCTCAATTTTCATTCTTTCCTTCAAACAGCACCTGATGCTGCTGTATCAAAGCATTTTCCAATTCATCATTCAGTGGACGAAACACTGCTGACACGCTCAGGTTCAGAGCCACTGTCAGCAGGAGGATCTTCATCCTGTGGTTCCAAGACTTAATCTATACAGAGGTGTGGGTGGTCAGCAGTACTTGAAAGGGACCATCGAATCTTGGAACTAGTCCTTTTTTCACAAGCCTTTTTATCACCACCCAGTCTCCGGGCTGCAAGTTGTGAGTTCCTTCTACTGAGTCAGGATCTGCAAGTGAAGCAAACACCTGTTTATGCGTGTATTCTAGCCTTTTTGCGAGGGCCGGTATGTAACTGGTCAGACTGTCATTATTCATCTGCAGCTGCTGGGCAAAGTATAACCCTAACCTGGGGGCACTTCCAAACAGGATCTCAAATGGGTACAACCCTATCCTCTTGTTTGGGGTAGTCCTTACTGAATATAGAGCCAGAGGTTAGCACTCTGTCCAGGGCCTCTGGATCTCCCGCTTGGCCTTTTATGCATTCAAGCGCTCAACTCAGAAAGCTTGGATCACCCCTAATGCTTGCATAACTTTCCTCATCACTTCAACTGCGAAATGAGAACCTCTATCTGACTCAATAACTTCAGGAATACCTTACCTGCATATCAGTTCACTGACCAGTTTCTTTGCCGTATTCTTGGCATTTGTTTTGGCTATTGGGAAGGCTTCCGGCCAACCTGAAAAGAGATCAGCACACACAAGAACAAATTCATACACTCCTACCTTTGGTAGTTGTATATAGTCTATCTGCAGTCTCTGAAACGGGTAAAGTGGCCTGGGGGTCTGCTTGCTTGGAGTCTTCACCACTTGACCGGGGTTATTTAGTGCACAGAGAAAACCCTGGAGCAACCCACCCTGTATTAACCACACTTTCCATGGCACCTTTCGATAGGTGAGTGGGCCCATGGGCCTCCTAAGCCATAGCTGGGTACAGAGAGCATGTTTTTCCATACTCCTTGGTCATCTGGCCTAGCCCCTTGTTTAGTCCACGGTTCTTTCTCTTCAAGTGGGGCCTGCTCAAACAACTAATTAAAATGTCTTTAGATATATCCACAGGCTTTAAGGCTCTTACTGAGGTGGCATCAGCATTTATTGGCTGGAGTGCAGCGTGTTTGGCCGCCTTTCCAGCTCTGTCATTGCCTTTCGCCTCTACCGTGGTACACCTTGTGTGAGCCTTTACCTTTATAATAGCAACTTCTTCTGGCAACAGTAAAGAGTTCATCAGTTCAAGCACAGAGTCTTTGGTTTTAATAGGCTGACCTGCAGAGGTTAGAAAGTCACTAGCCTGCCATATGGGTCCATAGTCATTTGCAATACCAAAACCATACATTGAATCTGTATAGATGTTCACCTTTTTCCCCTCAGCCAATTTACACGCCTTAGTGAGTGCCTTCAGCTCTGCCTCCTGCGCAGACATGTGCGAAGGGAGTGGTTCAGCAATGGCTACCTCATGCTGTCTGACCACTGCATATCCAGTGTGAAACTGGCTATCCTCTCCCATATTCCTGCTTCCATCTACAAAACACTCAAAATCAGGGTTATCAAAAGGTTCTTTCATGAGAAAATCCAGAAGTTTCTTGTTGCATAAACTGTATACAATCATGAGGATCATTTTCAGCTAAATCAGACAAAAGGCTACCTGTGCTACCCTCCCCTATTTCTGAATCTGTAATTGGATACAAAGTAGCAGGATTTGAAAGAAATACAAGTACATCTTTTGAAAGAAATGAGCAGTACACATTGGAGTCTGAGTTGTCTAGCCATAGAAATATGTTTTGGTTGCACCTGTGTGAGAATGCCTGGCCTGTATGTCATGAGGTGTTTGCACAACTGTATGTTTCCATTCCTCCTCCCCCCCGCACTTCCTGAAACTCAAACTGATTGCTAAAGAGGAAATTGTGGGGAAGGGGGTGCGTGTGGGTGCTATCTATACACAGAAACTGCCATATCTTCACAGCTGCTCATTTATTTTATTGCCTGCACTACCGCGACTGCCCTGTCACAGGAGGGTGCGCCGCAGACAACAGGGTCTAACCTGGCTGACTGTGATCCTGAATTTCAGAACAGAACAAGTTAAATTCCTCATCATATTTTGGAATACTCAGGGCTGGAACTGAGGTTATGCACAGCTTCATTGTATGAACATTAGTCACTGCCTCTTCTGTCAGGTGAAATGGGTCAGATAACAAACAATCAAACAGAGGCTGCATTAACATGGAGGCATGTCTAATACAGTATGACACCAGTCCAAAAAACTCCCTTTGGCTTTGTGCTCCTTTGGGCACTTGAATCCCTTCAACAGCCTCCCTTCTATCTGGGGTTTTCAAAATTGTCACCTTGTTAACTTCTCTAGGAACATGAACCATCCTGTAACTGACAGTCAGCCCTTAACTGTGTTTCTTCTTTAGTAACAATTGGGTAACAACCATACTGTCTTTTATCTTTAGTTTAACTGGCTCAGATTAACAGTTTCTCCCATAAATCCCACAGCCGGTACATAACAAGGTGTTAACTGATAAGGCTGCAAGAAACTCTTTCCTACTCTCTCTCTCACTATTTGTCTGGCAGTTTTCCTCTTCTGCTCCCCGGACTTATTTGGTATGGTCACCATGGTCTGTCTCAGTCCAATCCCAGGATTTGGGTCTGGATCACAAGGCACTTTAACACCCCAAATCCTGAATTACATAATTTGCAGGCCGGGCTTCCCCTAGGTCCTCCTCCCTCGGATTATAATTCTTCTGGTACACCTAGTTAAAACGTTCCCTAGGTCCTCCTCCCTCAGACAGTCCTTCTGGTTCACCTACTCTAGGTCATCCTCCCTCGGACAGTCCTTCTGGTTCACCTAGTCAGGACTTACGCACAGCCCACCTTGGGGACCCACCAGGTCTATAATAACCTCAACACAGGGTGTCCCTTGCAAGTACCCAGCTCTCCGTCTCCATATGTTCTCTATCTCAGCAAACAGAGTTCCTACGGGTTCTGCAGAAGTAATTCTTGCATGTACATTGCATGTACATTTAATCCAAACACCCATTTGGTATCCATCAGTCCCATCCCTGCGCTCAAAGCACAACCTACTGCCAGGGGAATTCTCTTGCCCTGGTTAATTGCTACCTGGGAGGCGCCTGACACACAACACAAAACACAGGAAACAGAGAAGAATATCTACAATAGAGTAAAATTTTCCTTCTCAGTCTGGTTCTAAAGACCCAAAATGTCAACACCAGTTACTACTCACAGTATTTTCATCTTCCAGTAGAAAGACAGCCGTGATGTAATGAAACAAAGCAACTAGAGGCAGGCAAGATTGCTTACCTTCTCATGGGGCTGCGGTCCCCTTCTCAAGTGCCTTTCGTAACGCCCTGGAGGTCATTTATGTCGGCTACCAATGTTTCATTCTCTCTCAAACACCCAATTTCAACCTCACAAACTACTTTTATACATATGTCAACAACTCCTTTGCATCCATGATCCCTAATCCAACCACCATAAGTTTGTTTGATCTTTTCGCACACTTCCACTAGAGTCTTGTCATGGTCTTACCTGCTTGCTGCTCTCCTTCGTTTGACATGTGCTGGCGGCCATCTTGGGTCCTGGGTTTCTTGTAGCCTTCCACCCTGCGGCTCCTCCTTCCCCTGGGAGGAGCTGGATGCCTAGCTCATATATATAGGAGGTCTGTGGCTTCAGTTCCTTGCTTGGTCCTCTTGTGTTCACATGCTTCTAAGACTGCTGCTGCTGCTGGTTCCTGATCCTGGCTTCGTCTGACTACCCTGCTGGTTCCTGATCCTGGCTTCGTCTGACTACCCTGCTGGTTCCTGATCCTGGCTTCGTCTGACTACCCTTCTGGTTCCTGACCTCTGGCTTCGCAAAGACTCTGCTCGGTTTCACCATCCGTTTGGACTTTTGCTTTACAGCTTTATTTTCAATAAAGCCTTCTTATTTTCACTTATCTCTTGTTGTACGTCTGGTTCATGGTTCCGTGACAAGTCTTTGCTGTCTTGTAACCCTCTGGGACACTAAGATTATTAGCCATATCTGTCAGTTGTCCACAAGTTTTGTCATTCAACACCAAAGAATACAATTTCCTGACGTCAGTTTCTTCTAGTCCTTACCTAGAGCTTCCTCACTTGTACCAGTGTACTCTAGAATACTAAAAAAAAAATTCCAGCGAACCCAACTCAGTTTTCCACAGAACTTCCCCACTATATACCTAGTGCATTCTGCACTGAGCCTCAGCTTATTCAACCCCTCAGGGGGTTCCAAGGCTCCTGATTTCCCTTTTTGGTGTTCTTAGTTATTTTCCGCAAAACATACCGGACAACAGATATCTATATCAGCAATCCCAAAACCATTCCAAACTATTCCCAGTTTACTGTCTCAAACGTCATAGTCAAAAGTCTTGCCCAATAATCATAGGAATATCATCTCTTTAGAGTTATTTACCAAAAACAGGCTGGACTGTAAATCAGCTTTTTAGACTCCAACTCCACACCGATTTGGACAGACAGGATATGAGGCACAGATTTTAGCAAGATGAAGTCTCTTACCTTGCAGCGCTGCTTTAAGTGGATCTGTAGGTCCTCTGACCATCTGACCATGGTTATCGGGGTGTTGAGGGAGAGCTGATTAGTCCAGTCCCACATTGGGGGCCAAGTTTTGCAAGGGAAATTACCCCTGCGTCTATGATTATGGGTTCCAAAATCAAATAGCGTATGTGCGCAGAGAAGGCTGATACAAACACACAATGTTTGTAATCAGTAATCTACTTTATTGTAAATTAGCAGACAGTCTTATACCGTGATTATTGGTAGACGCCCTACAGCTGTGTGTCACATAAAACCACAAAGAGAAGAAATGAAACATCTTTATCATAAAAGAGGATGTGAACTTAGCACAGCAGAAGCTAGCATTTATAAAAATAGAACAGGAAGGGGGGGGGGGAGGTTATCAGCTGATTCCCCCCACGTGCCTGCAACAAACTGACACTTGAGACACTTCAGCTAACATTTTAATAACCTCTAATTGAACTCTGGTTCAGATAGATATAGTGTAAGATCCTCACCTGCTTTGCACTCCAGGGGAACCAAGAGGGGCCCTCGTGGAGTTGCGGGACAGGTTATGCGTGTCTCTGATGCACCAGCGCTGACCCCTTTGCGAGCCAGTGCGGGGATGCGTTCGCGTGGACATCGGAGGGGAGGACCGTCGGAGTCCCGGGGACAGAGTGGCCAGGCGAGTGACAAGACGCCGCGGCCAGGGTTGTCTCCGGTGTCTCCTGCGACTTCCGTTTCCGCATCTGGGTCCACGCGCTCGCATACTCGCGCTGAGTCAATCATGCGTCCGTGCGTACGCACGAGGGCAGGTTCGCAAAGGGATACACGGTCGCGAGTACGCGCTTCTTATGCGCTTCGTCGACCAGTGGCGCATAATATACTGACTCACAAGAGCAAAGTGGATTAGGGAGCCAGCCATGGGTTAATCAACTTGTGATTGCCTTAGGCCATGTACTCAGGTGCAGGGCAATTTGTTCACCTATGGTAGTGGACACTTGGCACCCTGGGATTGGTCAGCAGGCATTTAAAAGGAGGTCTCTCAGGGTGATCAGTGCCCACTGTTATTTTCCCTCAACCAGGTATACGTCACAACTGCTAGTGACTGAAGACTGCCAGGAACTTTGTCCTTTGCAGCGGACCCAAGATCTGGAGTGACTCGACTGCCAAGTGCACAGCATCATTCAGCACTGGTTGGGACTATTCCTGGAATCTCCTTGCCTGGTTTTTGTTATTATTCCTTGTTACCAGCAAGTGTCCTGGACGTTTATGTTTCTGGTGAATAAACACCTTTTTGCTTTCATCACTGGTCTGTTTGTTGGTGCCTTGCATTACATATAGGATATACAAGATGGAGTTCTATCTCTCACAAGCACTCCTTCCCTTTATCTTTCCAAATTCTCTCTCTGCAGAATCCAAGTCTGACAATAAGGTTCTTGCAATACGTGTCTTTAATTCCCAAGTTGAAGAGTGCAGATTTAAGATATGACTGGCCAAGACTTTGTCAACGTGTGGAAAGGTGTATTGGCAATGTCCTTCCCACTGCAGTAAAGTCTTAATCAGCCTTAAACAATCAGTACCTTACTGGCTGACTCCAGTGCTTGGACATGCAGATTATGGACCTTCTTTCTCTCTCTTCTCTCTCTCTCTCTCTCTACTGAGTACTGCAATGTAGACATGGCATTCATGATAAAAAGAAAAACTCTAAGCAATGTGCACATATAGCATGAGCTAGGGTCAAACCTAAGTCCATTCTCCAGCTTCCTAAAAGGGCAGAGTCAGAATTGTTAAGCCTGACTTTTCTGTACAGAGCTATAAGGGCAAGCACCCTATTTTGGGATATTGCATGCTTTTACCCTAAAGCTTAAACATTTATGACAGATACACTAATAGATTTTAGTGTTGAAAGAATTGTAGATGGAATCCGAAGTGGAATTCAATCTGAAGTTTAGGAAAAATTCAATTTGCCACAAATCTGAATTTCCTGGTAACAAAACAGTTTTCCCTAAAATGGCAACTGCATGTGTTACAAAGTGATAGTAAGAAGCCCCGGAATGCAATATGACTCATAATAATGCCATACAGCCAGCCAATCCATTTTTAGCCTTCCTCCTGTGATGTCACAGCCATATAAAAGTCTCATCCCTCGCGGTCTCGGGGAGACTGTTTTGAGACTATAGGCAAACAGTAAGGAGACTGCAGGTTGAGTGTATTTCTATGTGCATGACTCTCTACTGCACCCACATTAAGAATTAATCTGTTATTTTACTCATACAGTTAGAGGGGGAGATTTATCTAAACTGATATAAAGCAACCAATAAGATTAAAATTTTCATTTCGCAGAGGTCCTTTCGAAAAAGAAAGTTGGAATCTGATTGGTTGCTATGGACAACCAAGCCAGTTTTCCATTACACCAGTTTTGATAAATCTCCCTCTGTTTGCCTCAGTATATAAGGCAGGTGTAATATATCACCGTGTGGAGCACGTTGCACTGCACCCACATTCAGAGTTAATCTGTTATGTTAGCAAAACTGTTAGTTTGCGTCCATGTTCCAGGATGCTGTAATATTTCACTCTGTTCAACTGTGCAGTGGAGCGAAATTTATCATAGAAAATGCTTTCTGTTAGCTGTTGCATTACATAGTGTCAGTATTAGGCCACTGTTAAATATTTTTCGCTATTCAACTGTGCAGTCGAGCAAAATTTATCATAGTGAATGCATTATGTTAGCTGTTGCGTTACATAGCATCAGTATTAGGCCACAATTAAATACTTAGCCCTGTTCAAATGAGCAGTGGAGACAAATTTATCATAGCAAATGCATTCTGTTAGATGTTGCGTTATCTAGTGTCACTATTAGGCCATGGTTATATATTTCGTCCTGTTCAAATGAGCCATATTTATCATCACAAATGCATTATATTAGCTGTTGCATTACATAGCGTCATTATTAGGCCACAGATAAATATTTTACCCTGTTCAAATGAGCGGTGGAGACAAATTTATCATAATGAATGCATTCTGTTAGCTGTTACATTACATAGCGTCAGTATTAGGCCAAGGTTAAATATTTTTCCCTGTTCAAATGTGCAGTGGAGCTAAATTGATCATAGTGAATGAATTCTGTTAGCTGTAGCATTACATAGCATCAGTATTAGGCCACGGTTAAAAATCCAAGTATGAGGTTCTTAACTTCATGAATCTTTAACCCCTTAAGGACTCAGCCCTATTTCACCTTAAGGACCAGGCCATTTTTTGCAAATCTGACCAGTGTCACTTTAAGTGCTGATAACTTTAAAACGCTTTGACTTATCCAGGCCATTCTGAGATTGTTTTTTCATCACATATTGTACTTCATGACACTGGTAAAATGAAGTCAAAAAATTTCATTTTTATTTATAAAAAAATACCAAATTTACCAGAAATTTGTAAAAAATTGCAAATTTCCAAGTTTCAATTTCTCTACTTCTATGATACATAGTAATACCTCCAAAAATAGTTATTACTTTACATTCCCCATATGTCTACTTCATGTTTGGATCATTATGGGAATGATATTTAATTTTTTGGGGATGTTACAAGGCATAGAAGTTTAGAAGCAAATCTTGAAATTTTTCAGAAACCCAATTTTTAGGGACCAGTTCAGGTCTGAAGTCACTTTGCGAGGCTTACATAAAAGAAACCACACAAAAATGACCCCATTCTATAAACTAAACCCCTCAAGGTATTCAAAACTGATTTTACAAACTTTGTTAACCCTTTAGGTGTTCCACAAGAATTAATGGAAAATAGAGATATAATTTGAAAATTTCACTTTTTTGGCAGATTTTCCATTTTAATAATTTTTTTCCAGTTACAAAGCAAGGGTTTACAGCCAAACCAAACTCAATATTTATGGCCCTGATTCTGTAGTTGTCACGGCTGAGGATGGGGAAAACCCTCAGCCGTGCGATGACGGAAGATGGTGGTGGCTGCTTGGCCAGGAGCACAGAATTAGGGAGCAGGTCACCTCCTATCGCATCCCTAATCTGACCCTGACTCCTAGCTGCATAAGCCGACCTTGAAGGTAGGAGGGCTCATGCTCCGGAACCTCGGATCCCTTGTAACCCTCCGCAGATCCCTAAAGCTAGGAGCAGGGTAAGACGACCTGTTCCTCCTAGACACGGAGGAACAGGAGTCTCACAGGCCAGGCTACAATAAAGGGGAACATATACAACTCATGGCAGTGGCAGGTAAATGCCATAAGCACAACACCCACCTGCCACAGACACAAAGTCTGGAACCCATGCGCAAGTGCTGCTGTCCTAACACAGAAACGGACACAGCACACAACACACATCACACAGGAACCCAGGACCATAAGCTGCAATAAGAAACATACAACAGACACATCTGCATCACATCAAACAAGATTTATGACCACAAGGGTGGCTCTCAGTGGCAGATGGTATAAACCAGGAGGGTGCGTCCAGCTTACAAACAAGGCTGGAGTACCTCTCAGCTTCAGGTCTCCACTGAGGCTTTATAGCCCAAGTAGCCACACCCACACAGACACACCCAGTGTTCACACACACAGAAGGGAATTAACCCTTCTCACACCAGGGAAGGGAAGACAACCACTTAAAGGAGAAAGTGTCCAAATAAACATCACACTGCAGCTGTTACCACAGGCAACGACATGCGTGGCAACCATGTCCTGGGAGTCAACCTGAAGGCCGGGACACTGCCACCACATGTACACCATACCAAACGTTGCAACGGGCAGCCACAGTGAAGGGAAGTGTCACAGTGCACACCTACATAAACCTCGTGCACACCAGACATACAAAGTGCATAACATACACACACACACAACCAGGAGTTACCGCATGCACTTGACAGCAAGCTGCCCAGCAACAGCTCAGGCTGCTATACTGCCAAGTACAACCGTGTTACCAGCGGCAACCACACATGAGGCAACATACCAGCAGCCCTCACCATGTGGTTGACAATAAAACCAAACCGCAGGCAACTGCATGTAGCTCGTGAGTCACGACCATGACCATGGTCGTGACAGTAGTTTACAGAAACACCCCATATGTGGTTATAAACCGCTGTATGGGCACATGGCAGGGTGCAGAAGGAAAGGAATACCATACAGTTTTTGGAAGGCAGGTTTTGCTGGACTGGTTTTTTTGACACCATGTCCCATTTGAAGCCCCCTAATGCACCCCTAGAGTAGAAACTCCATAAAAGTGACCCCATCTAAGAAACTACACCCCTCAAGGTATTCAAAACTGATTTTTACAAGCGTTGTTAACCCTTTAGGTGTTCCACAAGAATTAATGGAAAATAGAGATACAATTTCAAAATTTTACTTTTTTAGCAGATTTTCCATTTTAATAATTTTTTTCCAGTTACAAAGCAAGGGTTAACAGCCAAACCAAACTCAATATTTATGGCCCTGATTCTGTAGTTTACAGAAACACCCCATATGTGGTCGTAAACCGCTGTACGGGCACACGCAGGGCGCAGAAGCAAAGGAATGCCATACGGTTTTTGAAAGGCAGGTTTTGCTGGACTGTTTTTTTTTGACACCATGTCCCATTTGAAGCCCCCCGGATGCAACCCTAGAGTAGAAACTCCATAAAAGTGACCCCATCTAACAAACTTCACCCCTCAAGGTATTCAAAACAGATTTTACAAACGTCGTTAACCCTTTAGGTGTTCCACAAGAGTTATTGGAAAATGGAGATGAAATTTCAGAATTTAAATTTTTGGGCAAATTTTCAATTTTAATCCATTTTTCCCAGTAACAAAGCAAGGGTTAACAGCCAAACCAAACTCAATATTTATGGCCCTGATTCTGTAGTTTACAGAAACACCCCATATGTGGTCGTAAACAGCTGTACGGGCACACGGCAGGGCGCAGAAGGAAAGAAATGCCATACGGTTTTTGGAAGGCAGATTTTGCTGGACTGTTTTTTTTGACACCATGTCCCATTTGAAGTGCCCCTGATGCACCCCTAGAGTAGAAACTCCAAAAAAGTGGCCCCATTTTAGAAACTACGGGATAGGGTGGCAGTATTGTTGGTATTAGTTTAGGGTACATATGATTTTTGGTTGCTCTATATTACACTTTTTGTGAGGCAAGATAACAAGAAATAGCTGTTTTGGCGCCGTTTTTATTTTTTGTTTGTTTTATTTACAACATTCATCTGACAGGTTAGATCATGTGATATTTTTATAGACCAGGTTGTCACGGATGCGGCGATGCCTAATATGTATACTTTTTTTTATTTATGTAAGTTTTACACAATGATTTCATTTTTGAAGCAAAAAAAATCATGTTTTAGTGTTTCCATATTCTGAGAGCCATAGTTTTTTTCAGTTTTTGGGCAATTATCTTAGTTAGGGTCTCATTTTTTGTGGGATGAGATGATGGTTTGATTGGCACTATTTTGGGGTGCATATGACTTTTTGATCGTTTGCTTTTACACTTTTTGTGATGTAAGGTGACAAAAAATTGTTTATTTAGCACAGTTTTTTTTATTTTTTTTTACGGTGTTCATCTGAGAGGTTATGTCATGTGATATTTTTATAGAGCCGGTCGATACGAATACGGCGATAGCAAATATGTATACTTTTTTTATTTATGTAAGTTTTACACAATAACAGCTTTTTTTTAAAAAAAATATGATGTTTTAGTGTCTCCATATTCTGAGCCATATTTTTTTTATTTTTTGGGCGATTGTCTCAGGTAGGGGCTCATTTATTGCGGGATGAGGTGACGGTTAGATTGGTACTATTTTGGTGGGCAAACGCCTTTTTGATCGCTTGCTGTTGTACTTTTTGTGATGTAAGGTGACAATTTTTTTTTATTTAGCACAGTTTTTATTTTTTACGGTGTTCATCTGAGGGGTTAGGTCATGTGATATGTTTATAGAGAAGGTCAATACGGACGCGGGGATACCTAATATGTATACTTTTTTTTTACCAATTTTTTTTAACTTTATTTGGGGAAAATGACGTTTTTGTATATTTTTACTTGAAACTTTTAATTATTTGGGGGGGAAAACTTTTGGGGGTATATTACTTTACAATGCTTTCCAATACTTCTGTATTGGAATGCATTGGCTGTATGAGTAGACATCGCGCTGCCTTCCATGCCATCGGTTCCCCCCCACAGCCGCATGGGGACCTGATGGCACCGCTGCACAGCCGCCGCAACCGCAAGTAAAGCCACAAACCGCAGGTTTGAATTGACCTGCGGTTTGCGGCGATCGCCGATACGGGGGGTCACATGACCCCCCGGCGTTGTGACAGGATGCCCGCTGAATGATTTCAGCGGGCATCCTGTTCCGATTAACACCCGCCGCTCCCATGACGTACCGGTACGTCATGGGTCCTTAAGGACTCGGGAAACATGCCGTACCAGTATGTCATGCATCCCTAAGGGGTTAATACATACTAAAGCTTTAATTACTGTGGCTGCAGGTGTAATATATTGCCACATGGGGTCAAAGAACTTCTTAGCACAGAATTGATGTGCTGGTTATCAGAATGAAGCACACAAATTGCTCCACCAACTCAACCTAAATTCATCATAGCTAGTTATTTAAGCAAAAAAATTAGTCTGCTTCGTTATTGCAATCATTTATGGTCGGAACGATGACGGTATTACTAGAGAAAATGCTCCACCAACTAGACCCAAATTTATCATTCCTAACTAACACGTTCTCTTAGCAAAAATGTTATTCTGCATCACTCTAAAAGCCATGACAAATTTTAAACAAATTCTAGATCACTGTGCAGTGCAACGAAATTTTAAACCTTGTGGATCCCTCCATAAGGTCCGGGATCCCTCCATACTATGAACATAGTGGTATTTTGCTTTCAAAATGTATTAGGGTTAAAACCAGATGGGCTAAACATGGTGGATAAATCAAACATGGCAGCTGGATTATTGCCTTAAGGGACAGGAGCCCGCTACCATATAACATGGTGACCAAACAGGGGCTGTTGCTGGAATGGGGTAATGCTATCTGAAAGGTTAAAAGTCCACGACCACCATTACCGTCAGTCACAGAAATTGGTTCCAGGTGTCTGATTTTTAAAACAACAGACATCTGGCGGCCATGGCGTCCATAGCACGTATTGCTCCTGATGAAGGGACGTGCCTGTCCCGAAACGCGTTGAGCCGGATTTTACATGTATTGCAATAAAGACATTTGAAGAGAAGCACCCGTGTGATTGGCTGCCTTCATCCGTTAAAATCCTTGAAGCGATCCAGGCTGGGGGGGTGTTTGGTTCACGGGTGTATTATGCTTAGGCTACTTTCACACCTGCGTTAGGTGCGGATCCGTCTGGTATCTGCACAGACGGATCCGCACATATAATGCAAACGCTTAGATCCGTTCAGAACGGATCCGTTTGCATTACCATGAACAAAAAATATATATATATATATATATATATTTTTTTTTGTTCATGATAATGCAAACGGATCCGTTTTGACTTTACATTGAAAGTCAATGGGGGACGGATCCGTTTGAAAATTGAGCCATACTGTGTCAACTTTAAACGGATCCGTCCCCATTGACTTACATTGTAAGTCTGGACGGATCCGTTTGCCTCCGCACGGCCAGGCGGACACCCGAAAGCTGCAAGCTGCGTTCAGGTGTCCGCCGGCTGAGCGGAGGACAAACGGTGCCAGACTGATGCATTCTGAGCGGATCCGCATCCACTCAGAATGCATTAGGGCTGGACGGATCCGTTCGGGGCCGCTTGTGAGAGCCTTCAAACGGAACTCACAAGCGGAGCCCCGAACGCTAGTGTGAAAGTAGCCTTATCCTGGTGAACCGCCCCCCTCGTGAAGTGAGTAAATAAGCCTACGATACTACAGTATTTTTATTATATGTACTCGTATCCTTTTACCATTCGCCCCACTACACCACACTATGTCGTGTATGACACTACAGATTACGGTCTCTTAGGCACTTGAGACAGAATGTAGTGTATTTATGCTCATCCATTCAGAATTTGTTCCTACCTTGCGTGTATATCTTTTTATATATACAAACCGGATTCCAAAAAAGTTGGGACACTAAACAAATTGTGAATAAAAACTGAATGCAATGATGTGGAGATGGCAAATGTCAATATTTTATTTGTAATAGAACGTAGATGACAGATCAAATGTTTAATCCGAGTAAATGTATCATTTTAAAGGAAAAACACGTTGATTCCAATTTTCACGGTGTCAACAAATCCCCAAAAAGTTGGGACAAGTAGCAATAAGAGGCTGGAAAAAGTAAATTTGAGCATAACGAAGAGCTGGAAGACCAATTAACACTAATTAGGTCAATTGGCAACATGATTGGGTATAAAAAGAGCTTCTCAGAGTGGCAGTGACTCTCAGAAGCCAAGATGGGTAGAGGATCACCAATTCCCACAATGTTGCGCAGAAAGATAGTGGAGCAATATCAGAAAGGTGTTACCCAGCGAAAAATTGCAAAGACTTTGCATCTATCATCATCAACTGTGCATAACATCATCCGAAGATTCAGAGAATCTGGAACAATCTCTGTGCGTAAGGGTCAAGGCTGTAAAACCATACTGGAAGCCCTTAAACGACACTGCACCACAAACAGGAATGCTACTGTAAAGGAAATCACAGAATGGGCTCAGGAATACTTCCAGAAACCATTGTCAGTGAACACAATCCACCGTGCCATCCACCGTTGCCAGCTGAAACTCTACAGTGCAAAGAAGAAGCCATTTCTAAGCAAGATCCAAAAGCTCAGGCGTTTTCACTGGGCCAGGGATCATTTAAAATGGAGTGTGGCAAAATGGAAGACTGTTCTGTGGTCAGACGAGTCACGATTCAAAGTTCTTTTTGGAAATCTGGGACGCCATGTCATCCGGACCAAAGAGGACAAGGACAACCCAAGTTGTTATCAACGCTCAGTTCAGAAGCCTGCATCTCTGATGGTATGGGGTTGCATGAGTGCGTGTGGCATGGGCAGCTTGCATGTCTGGAAAGGCACCATCAATGCAGAAAAATATATTCAGGTTCTAAAACAACATATGCTCCCATCCAGACGTCATCTCTTTCAGGGAAGACCCTGCATTTTTCAACAAGATAATGCCAGACCACATTCTGCATCAATCACAACATCATGGCTGCGTAGGAGAAGGATCCGGGTACTGAAATGGCCAGTCTGCAGTCCAGATCTTTCACCTATAGAGAACATTTGGCGCATCATAAAGAGGAAGGTGCAACAAAGAAGGCCCAAGACGATAGAACAGTTAGAGGCCTGTATTAGACAAGAATGGGAGAGCATTCCTATTTCTAAACTTGAGAAACTGGTCTCCTCGGTTCCCAGACGTCTGTTGAGTGTTGTGAGAAGAAGGGGAGATGCCACACAGTGGTGAAAATGGCCTTGTCCCAACTTTTTGGGGATTTGTTGACACCATGAAATTCTGATTCAACATATTTTTCCCTTTAAAATGGTACATTTTCTCAGTTTAAACTTTTGTTCCGTGATTTATGTTCTATTCTGAATAAAATATTAGAAGTTGGCACCTCCACATCATTGCATTCAGTTTTTATTCACGATTTGTATAGTGTCCCAACTTTTTTGGAATCCGGTTTGTATATGTCATGCCCCGCTCTGACGATGTGCGGAGGTCGGCCAGGATAGCAGCACGAGTTTAGAGTTTGTTTTGGAGCTGTGCTGGATCCGCCTCTCATCAGGTGCACTGGGTGGAGTCATTAGTTTAAATAGCACACCATTCCAGTGCTCTGAGCGGATTATAGGAATCATTGTGGTCTTGGAAGCTAGGAAGGAAGGTTGTCTGTTCCAGCTCAGAAAGATAAGTGTGATTTCAAGTTTGGTTGTTTTGTGTCATCTCTCCCATCCAGGTTCTGTGCGAGCAGGCTGCTCCTATTTCCCCTCTTCACCATCTTAAGGAATTTAGGGTGTTTCAGCCCAGGCACGGGGACACATCATACCTACCATAAAGGTCTGCATGTGGGCTGAGCAGTGCAGGGAAAGAGGTCAGGGATTAGTTAGGAGGTGACCATATCACGACTGTGACTGATCCAGACAGGTCTGGGAGGAGAAGGTCGCAGCGACTTGCTACTCGCGATAGCTTGTGAGTTTGCTCCATGGTTCAGGGTATGTCATCAGGGTTTTGCCTTGTGAACCTTTTTGTCCTGACTGGGAGTTTGTAGGCATCCTTCTCAGGTGAGTCCTGTCTGCCACTCCCAGCTACTATATTAGTTTCAGTTTCACTTGCAGTCATTGCCAGATATAGTCCTTACTTCCAGTTCTATTCTGACCTTTGAAGGAGATCGTTTGATGGTGTTGCTGTGGAGCTCTTGTCCGGCGTGGACTGTCGTGATTGGGATCGCCTTCTCTGCTCGTGACTGGATAAGTCTATCTCTGCTATAGTTTGTTTGTTGCTGTCTTCCCCTGCTGTTCTCCTAGACATGAGTGATGGTGACTAGTGCTCCCATCGGCCTTTCCCCACTCTAGGCTTGTTAGGGTGACTGAGGGTTTAGGCATCCTGCTCGCCGCACGGGTTCACACCCCGTCTAGGGTATCAGGGCAGACAGGTGCCAGCTTAGGGTTAGTCAGGGGTGGCCATACTATTCCCATCTGTAGATAAGGGTCCCCCTTTTCCTCCGTCTGGTGCGACACGACTGCTTCTGGGATAGCAGTCGTGACAGTATATCTGACCTTTTTAAAAAAAAAGTGACATTTCTTTTTTTTTTTTTTTTGCTTGCTGTTTTGCTTTGTATTTTTCTGTTCCACTATGGATCCGGTTACGGTTTTGGCGAAACAATTACAGGGATTATCCCTTGAAGTGACAGGATTAAAAGCAACAGTGCTGCAGCAACAGCAATCATAGGGTTCCACCGTTGCTACGGGAAAGCAAGGTACTCCTGAGCCAAAAGTGGCTTTACCTGATAGGTTCTCAGGAGGGAGAGACCAATTTGTAGCCTTCAGAGAAGCTTGCAAATTGTTCTTCAGGTTACGCCCTAGATCCTCCGGCGGTGAGGAACAACGGGTGGGCATTGTAATTTCTCTCCTGCAAGGAGATCCGCAGGCTTGGGCTTTCTCCCTACCATCAGACTCTCTGGCCTTACGATCAGTGGAGGAGTTTTTTGAAGCCCTGGGTCTCGTATATGATGACCCGGACAGGGTCTCACTGGCTGAGTCTAAGCTACGTAGACTTCGGCAAGAGAACCGGTCTGCTGAACTATATTGTTCCGAATTCCGTAGATGGGCTACTGATACGTTATGGAACGACTCGGCCCTTAGGAGTCAGTTCTGCCAGGGGTTGTCTGAAAAATTAAAAGACGCGCTGGGGGTATACGAGGTCCCTGGGTCTCTGGAGGCTGCTATGTCTCTGTCCATAAGAATCGACAGACGACTCAGGGAAAGACTATTAAATTTTACGGAGGCCTCTATAGGGCAGGGATCGGTTTGTTATGATCCAGTCGAACCAATGCAAATAGGGGGCGCCACTAGACGGGTGAATACTCCTAAGTTCCGCCGTAGGTCAGAGGTTTGTTTTCGTTGTGGGGGGAGAGGTCATTTTGTAAAGGTTTGTCCCTCAGAACCCAAGAGACCTCAAACAAAGGAGCCGCCGGAAAACTAGAGTCCCCAGATTGTGCGGAGGATAACAGTCTGGGCGTATTCGTTTCCTCCATACGCATGTCTCAGTTTTTGTTGTCCGCTACCGTTGAGGCGGGCAATAAGACTGAGATCTGTTCCGTCTTTTTGGACAGTGGGGCGGGGGTCAACTTGGTGGATTCACGGTTTGCTCAGGCTCTGGGTTTTACTCCGGAACCGATACGCAGAACTATTCCTGTTTTTGCCATCGACTCCTCCCCTCTTACTCAGAGAGAGTTAACTCAGATCATCCATAATATCCATCTGCAGGTAGGGGACCTCCATAAAGAGCATATCTCTTGTTATGTCCTGGACGGTCTTCCGGCTCCTATGGTATTGGGGCTTCCCTGGCTGGTGACTTACAATCCAGTGGTGGATTGGCAGGCCGGGGACATTGTGGAGTGGAGTGAACATTGTAAGGACAACTGCTTGAGTAGTAGGTGCTCTACACTCTCTGTAACATCTTTACCTGCCTTTCTGTCAGATTTTATGGATGTGTTCTCTGAGAAGGGTTGTCAGGGGTTACCACCTAATCGTCCATATGATTGCCCGATTAATCTATTACCTGGGGCAAAACTGCCTAAACCCGGTTATACAATCTTTCCGGCCCAGAGAGGAAGGCTATGAAAGAATATATTTCGGAGAGTTTGGCTAAGGGACACATCAGACCCTCTTCTTCACCTGTGGCTGCAGGGTTCTTTTTCGTTAAAAAGAAAGATGGGGGCCTACGTCCTTGCCTGGATTTCTGGGAATTAAACCGGATAACTATCCGAGATCCCTATCCTCTTCCTCTCATTCCCGACCTCTTTAATCAGGTTGCTGGTGCTAAATGGTTCTCCAAAATGGATCTCAGAGGAGCCTATAACCTGGTTCGCATCAAAGAGGGGGATGAGTGGAAGACGGCTTTTAATACTCCGGAAGGGCATTATGAAAATCTGGTCATGCCATTTGGTCTTACTAATGCGCCTGCGGTATTCCAACATTTTGTCAACGATATTTTTAGTCACCTTATCGAGAGATTTGTTGTGATATATCTTGATGACATCCTGGTCTATTCCCCGGATCTGGATACACATAAGATCCATGTGAGACAAGTGCTGCAGATATTAAGGGCCAACAAATTGTTTGCTAAGTTAGAAAAATGTGTGTTCGCCGTAAAAGAACTGCCATTTCTGGGGTATGTGTTGTCAGATTCAGGTTTCCGCATGGATCCAGAGAAAGTCCGGGCGATTATAGACTGGGATCTGCCTGAGAACCTGAAGGCATTGCAACGCTTCCTGGGGTTTGCCAATTTTTATAGAAAGTTTATAAAGAACTATTCCTTGGTGGTCAAACCACTGACGGACATGACCCGAAAGGGATCCGATTTTTCCAAATGGTCACATGCAGCCAAAACTGCCTTTGCATCTCTGAAGGAGAGATTCACCTCGGCCCCTATTCTCGTACAGCCAGATGTCTTGCTTCCTTTTATTGTAGAGGTTGACGCATCAGAGGTGGGGGTGGGAGCGGTACTATCTCAGGGTCCGTCCCCTGGTGAATGGCGTCCGTGTGCTTTCCTTTCGAAGAAATTGTCTACTGCAGAAAGGAACTATGATATTGGCAACAGGGAACTTTTGGCTATTAAGTTGGCTTTTGAGGAGTGGCATAATTTTTTGGAGGGGGCGGTTCATCCCGTCACGGTGATTACTGATCACAAAAACTTATTATATCTGGAGTCTGCTAAACGTCTCACCCCTAGACAGGCTCGGTGGTCGTTATTTTTTACTAGGTTTAATTTTGTAATAACCTATCGCCCGGGGGCAAAAAATACTAAGGCGGATGCATTGTCTCGAAGTTTTCCTGGAGGGGGTGATGTTGAGGTACCAGAGCCTATTTTGCAAAAGGGGGTGGTGGTCTCTGCATTACACTCAGGTTTAGAGGGGAGGGTGTTGTAAGCTCAGGGGGACGCCCCGGCCTCCTGCCCCTCGGGTAAACTGTTTGTGCCAGAAAATTTACACCTGGAGATACTAAAAGAACACCATAACTCCACACTGGCAGGACACCCAGGTAGTAGGGCAACCTCTGAATTAGTGTCTCGTCGGTTCTGGTGGCCTAAGTGGCGCCAGGAGGTGTTGAATTTTGTGTCTGCATGTGCTACCTGTGCTCGTTCTAAGGTAGATCATACTCGTCCGGCAGGGCGTCTTTTACCTCTAGCCATCCCCAACAGGCCTTGGACGCACCTATCAATGGATTTCATTACGGATCTACCAGTATCAGCGGGGAAAACTGTTATTCTTGTAGTTGTTGACAGATTCAGTAAAATGGTGTACTTTATTGCTCTTGCCGCATTGCCTAATGCTAACACACTGGCTCAGGTTTTTATTGACCACATCGTGAAGCTTCACGGGGTCCCTTCCGATATTGTTTCGGATCGTGGTACCCAATTCGTTTCTAAATTTTGGAAAGCTTTTTGTTCTCGTTTAGGGGTTCATCTGTCGTTTTCTTCATCTTTCCATCCACAGTCCAACGGTCAGACTGAACGTACCAATCAAAACCTAAAGACATATTTGAGATGCTTTGTTTCCGAAAATCAGGAGGAATGGTCATCTTATTTACCGTTAGCCGAGTTTGCCATTAATAATCGTCGTCAAGAATCCACCGATAAGTCACCATTTTTTGGTGCGTATGGTTTCCATCCTCAGTTTTGTACGTTTAGTGAGGGGGGGCCGTCTGGGATTCCCGAGGAGGAACGATTTGCGTCTTCACTTTCTTCAGTGTGGCAGAGTGTGCAAGAAAGTTTGAAGAGAATTGGTGGTAGATACAAACGTGTGGCTGATAGGAGGCACTCTGAAGGTGCGGACCTTGGGGTGAATGACTTGGTGTGGTTGTCTACCAGAAATATCAAGTTGAAGGTTCCCTCGTGGAAATTAGGTCCGAGATTTATTGGTCCTTATAGGGTAATTAAGATCATTAACCCGGTGGCTTTTCGTCTGGAGCTACCTCAGACTCTAAGGATCCATAATGTCTTCCACAGATCTCTGCTTAAGAGATATGTAGAACCTCCTGAACCATTGCCACTACCGCCTCCACCGGTGGTTGTTGATGGCAGTCTTGAGTTTCAGGTAGAAAAGATTGTTGACTCACGATATGTTCGCCGCTCTCTTCAGTACCTAGTGCACTGGAGAGGTTATGGTTCCAAAGAGAGAATGTGGGTTCCAGCTTCAGAGATAAAAGCGGACAGACTCATTCGGGCTTTTCATAGCTCCCATCCGGAGAGGCCTGATCTTGAGGGTCCAGGGGCCCCTCGTAGAAAGGGGGGTACTGTCACGACTGTGACTGATCCAGACAGGTCTGGGAGGAGAAGGTCGCAGCGACTTGCTACTCGCGATAGCTTGTGAGTTTGCTCCATGGTTCAGGGTATGTCATCCGGGTTTTGCCTTGTGAACCTTTTTGTCCTGACTGGGAGTTTGTAGGCATCCTTCTCAGGTGAGTCCTGTCTGCCACTCCCAGCTACTATATTAGTTTCAGTTTCACTTGCAGTCATTGCCAGATATAGTCCTTACTTCTAGTTCTATTCTGACCTTTGAAGGAGATCGTTTGATGGTGTTGCTGTGGAGCTCTTGTCCGGCGTGGACTGCCGTGATTGGGATCGCCTTCTCTGCTCTTGACTGGATAAGTCTATCTCTGCTATAGTTTGTTTGTTGCTGTCTTCCCCTGCTGTTCTCCTAGACATGAGTGATGGTGACTAGTGCTCCCATCGGCCTTTCCCCACTCTAGGCTTGTTAGGGTGACTGAGGGTTTAGGCATCCTGCTCGCCGCACGGGTTCACACCCCATCTAGGGTATCAGGGCAGACAGGTGCCAGCTTAGGGTTAGTCAGGGGTGGCCATACTATTCCCATCCGTAGATAAGGGTCCCCCTTCCCCTCCGTCTGGTGCGACACGACTGCTGCTGGGATAGCGGTCGTGACAGACCATTCCCCTGTCTCTCGCCCAGAGCCTGGTTGGTGGGTTATCTGTGAGTCTGAGTGCAGGCCCGCCGTGACAATATATATATATATATATATATATTATTTTTTTAAATATATATTTTATATCTTATATATCATATTTTATATATTTTTTATATATATATCCACACATCTTTTATTACACTCTTTTACAAATTTTAAGTTGATGTAAGATCCATTGTATACCTGAGCAGCTTGACACTGACCTACCACTATTGGCGCTAAAAAGGGTTTCTCCAAGAACAGGCGAGACTGGGGTGGTACCATTACCCACCAGTCCCCCTAGTTCGGCATACTCTCATATCCTTTACAGGCAGACACTCATGTCGACCTGAATAACCCAGAGCAGCCTTTAGTATCTAGCACTCTACTTCCAAGTTTTTCAGATCTAGTGGAATCCCTTCCAACAGATCTGTCTGACCCTCAAAACTTTCTCTCTCTCTTATAGTCCATAGCACGTGCCAGTAGGCCCCATTTTTAAATGCCAGTCTGCAAACGTAAATATACTGTCGGTGTTCAGGAAGGACCTGGGTATACCTGATTTATAACGATTTGTGACAAATTAATTCATAACTAATCAAATTTCTTGTTGATGTTTGGCAAATCGGCCGAATTGAATTTTTCAAAACTGTGCTCATTTCTAAAAGAGATATTTGAAATCTTGGATTGTGGCAGGTTTTGTAGTGGGATATAACTTCTCATAGTTTACATTTTACAATTTAGTTAAAACCACTAGTTTACTAGAGATAAGCGAATTTATATAAATTTATTTCAGGTTTGATTCAGTCTAATTGGTCATTAGATTTAAATTATTCCAATAAAATTGACCTGAATTGAAAGCGCCTCAATTGCCCTAGGTCTCCTAGGTTTGTATCCAACCCTTTCAAGCTCCTAACTTCAAGACAGCATTAGCAATGGGTAAACAGGTGGTAGCCGATGGTAACAAGCAGCCGGATTAATGTACACTGGACTGTTGGATTTTTTTAAAAAAGTCAAACGTATCCCTTTTTTAGTGACAGATGCCTTCTTCTCTGTCTGCTGACCTATAAACTGATAGCAATTAATTTGAGCGATTTGCACAGGCAGAATAAGAAAAATTTTCAGATTGGCCAAAATTTGAATATTTAGGAAACTAATAAAAAATTTGATTTGTGTAAGATTGATTTGCACAAGTCTTAATTCAATTGTTAAATGTGTTATTTAATATTGCATTGTGGTGTAAGGACACATGCAAATAACTTAGATGCAACAATTACAAACCGGATTCCAAAAAAGTTGGGACACTATACAAATCGTGAATAAAAACTGAATGCAATGATGTGGAGGTGCCAACTTCTAATATTTTATTCAAAATAGAACATAAATCACGGAACAAAAGTTTAAACTGAGAAAATGTACCATTTTAAGGGAAAAATATGTTGAATCAGAATTTCATGGTGTAAAAAAAAAAAAAAGTTGGGACAAGGCCATTTTCACCACTGTGTGGCATCTCCACTTCTTCTTACAACACTCAACAGACGTCTGGGGACCGAGGAGACCAGTTTCTCAAGTTTAGAAATAGCAATGCTCTCCCATTCTTGTCTAATACAGGCCTCTAACTGTTCAATCGTCTTGGGCCTTCTTTGTTGCACCTTCCTCTTTATGATGCGCCAAATGTTCTCTATAGGTGAAAGATCTGGACTGCAGACTGGCCATTTCAGTACCCAGATCCTTCTCCTACGCAGCCATGATGTTGTGATTGATGCAGAATGTGGTCTGGCATTATCTTGTTGAAAAATGCAGGGTCTTCCCTGAAAGAGATGACGTCTGGATGGGAGCAAATGTTGTTCTAGAACCTGAATATATTTTTCTGCATTGATGGTGCCTTTCCAGACATGCAAGCTGCCCATGCCACACGCACTCATGCAACCCCATACCAGCAGAGATGCAGGCTTCTGAACTGAGCGTTGATAACAACTTGGGTTGTCCTTGTCCTCTTTGGTCCGGATGACATGGCGTCCCAGATTTCCAAAATGAACTTCGAATCGTGACTCGTCTGACCACAGAACAGTCTTCCATTTTGCCACACTCCATTTTAAATGATCCCTGGCCCAGTGAAAAAGCCTGAGCTTGTGGATCTTGCTTAGAAATGGCTTCTTCTTTGCACTGTAGAGTTTCAGCTAGCAACGGCGGATGGCACGGTGGATTGTGTTCACTGACAATGGTTTCTGGAAGTATTCCTGAGCCCATTCTGTGATTTCCTTTACAGTAGCATTCCTGTTTGTGGTGCAGTGTCGTTTAAGGGCCCGGAGATCACGGGCATCCAGTATGGTTTTACGGCCTTGACCCTTACGCACAGAGATTGTTCCAGATTCTCTGAATCTTCGGATGATGTTATGCACAGTTGATGATGATAGATGCAAAGTCTTTGCAATTTTTCGCTGGGTAACACCTTTCTGATATTGCTCCACTATCTTTCTGCGCAACATTGTGGGAATTGGTGATCCTCTACCCATCTTGGCTTCTGAGAGACACTGCCACTCTGAGAAGCTCTTTTTATACCCAATCATGTTGCCAATTTACCTAATTAGTGTTAATGGGTCTTCCAGCTCTTCGTTATGCTCAAATTTACTTTTTCCAGCCTCTTATTGCTACTTGTCCCAACTTTTTGGGGATTTGTTGACACCGTGAAAATTGGAATCAACGTATTTTTCCTTTAAAATTATACATTTACTCGGATTAAACGTTTGATCTGTCATCTACGTTC
The DNA here is from genome assembly GCF_905171765.1 of Bufo bufo. Classification (NCBI taxonomy): domain Eukaryota; kingdom Metazoa; phylum Chordata; class Amphibia; order Anura; family Bufonidae; genus Bufo; species Bufo bufo. The sequence goes on from NC_053393.1 coordinate 200,287,684, forward strand.
TATTACAAATAAAATATTGACATTTGCCATCTCCACAACATTGCATTCAGTTTTTATTCACAATTTGTTTAGTGTCCCAACTTTTTTGGAATCCGGTTTGTAGATTGCCCTGAACCAGTACCTTTAGAGCCGTCTCGACTACCAGAGAGCCCTGTATGGTTCATCATAGAGGGTACCCAGGGCCTGAAAAAACCCCTCCACAGATGTTAAACAACTGGAGCCAGCAGGTAAAGAGAATGCCCAGTCCTGGGGATCACCCTGTAGTCGGGAAATGATAATGCCCATGCGTTGACTCTCGGGGCCAGAGGACATGGGGTGCAAACGGAAGTAAAGTTTGCAATTTTCCTTAGAGGAGAGAAACTTCTTCCGGTCTCCTGAAAAAGGTTCTGGGAGCTTAATCTGGGGATCAAAATGCGGACTGGAGGCCTGAGGAGTGGAAGAACCTTGTCCTAATTTAAAAGAACGTAGTTTTTCCCCTAGCTCCTGCACCATCTGCGTCAGGTTAGAGATATGGTCAGTCAGGGTCACCAGAGGATTCATTATACAGTGGTTATTGGGCCTGTTAATCTGTAACGGTCACGTCCACACACACACAGGGGGGAGGATAGCGACCACTGCGCTCCACCCTCACCCCTGGACCTGCCTACTTGCCTCACGAGTCCTGATGACAGAGGACAACTGGATGGCAGTCCCTAACTTAGAACATGTGCTGGGAGGACAGACAAGACAAATAACGGATCGTGAACGGACCGGGTCAAAACCAGGAAAGCAATGCATTAAAGAGGGATAAGCAAAGAATGGTCAGGAGAAGCTGGGGTAAAATACCAGGAGAGTAGAGAAGTACAACAGGAGTCCGCAAAGAATAGTCAGGTGGAAGCCGAGGTCAAAATACCAGGAGGGATGCGCAGTACAGGAGGAGCAGGCAAAGGATCGTCAGGGAACAGGATCAGGTAAGTATACAGGAATCAAACAAATCGTCAGGAACCTAAATTAACAGGCAACCTGTGGCCAGCAGGCTGCCTGTTAAATACTAGCTAGCTGGGGTCATGTGACGTGGCCAGCGTCACATGACCCGCACCAGGAAGTACAGCTGAGCACAAAGTGCCCAGCTCAGTGCTCAGACCTCGTCTGGTTGCTGGGGGAACTGGGGCCGCTGGCCGCGCGGAGGAGACATGCGTGGCCGGTCCGTCCTGCCCCCTATCACCAAGGAGACGAGGACGCTGTGCGCGTCCTCGCTCCTGCACAGAAACGGGATGCCGGCGGCGCTGAGGAGAGCGAGCGCCCCGGCGTCTCGTGACATATATATATATATATATATATATATATATATACATATATAGTAATTACACATTTATTTTGTACCATACATTTTTTACAATTACTAAAAAAAAAAAAAATATCTAAATCTAATTTAACCTCTATTTCTGAAAAAGATTGCGTTGGGATTTGAACTCACAGCTTCTGCATCATAGCCCAGAACTTTAACTACTACACTATATAGCTGCATAGCTTGTAAGTTAAAAAAAAAAAAAATAATATGAGACTTCTACTATACTGTACTATATATATATATATATATATATATATATATATATATATATATATATAATTTTTATTTTTTATTAAGTTCAGCCTCTATTTCTGAAAAAGTTTGTTATGGGATTTTAACTTATAGCTTCTGCATCATGGCCCAGAACTTTAACTACACTACACTATATAGCTGCATAGCCAGTCACTAAAAAATAACTAAATATGAGAGTTCTACTATATAGGTCTTTTAAAAATATATATATTAAAGTAACTGGTTATGTAGCTATTATAGTTGAGTGGTTAAGTGCCTTGCCTCTAATGCAAAAGGTCTTGAGTTTGAATCCTGGTAGAAACTTTTCTGAAATACAGGCTAAATTTTATTTTAATACACTGGGGTGTCCCCAAGCACTGACTCCATATATGGACATAGCTGGGACTCCTAAGCCGCAGACTCACACTGAGGGATTTCTTCACTGTACAGCGATCTTCTGCATAGAAATAGAGGCTAAATTAGATTTAAATACACCACGTCTGCTCAAGCCTCTATTTCTATGCAGAAGATCGCTGTACAGTGAAGAAATCCCTCAGTGTGAGTCTGCGGCTTAGGAGTCCCAGCTATGTCCATATATGGAGTCAGTGCTTGGGGACACCCCAGTGTATTAAAATCTAATTTAGCTTGTATTTCAGAAAAGTTTCTACCAGGATGAGCAGACGCGGTGTTCGGCCGAGCATGCTTGCTCAACACTAATAATCGCATAAGGAAGGGATGGTAACTGTATATGTTAAATACCTAGGTGGGGGCTGCATGCTGCCCTGGAAGAAAGAGCCATCCCAATATTATAATAGGGTAATCCAGAGCATTGCTTTCCCCTTAGGGCTACCACTCAGTACTAATGCCCACATTGTGTCTTCTTCACAGTAGTTATGCACATCTTTGTGGCCCCCTCACAGTAGTTATGTCCTCCTTGCGACCCCTTCACAGTAGTTATGCCCACCTTTATGCCCCCTCAAAGTAGTTATGCCAACCTTTGTGCCCCCTCACAGTAGTTATGTCCTCCTTGTGGACCCTTCACAGTAGTAATGCCCACCTTTGTGTCCCCTCGCTGTAGTTATGTCCATCGCCGGAGCTCAATGGTACAATGAAGCAGGGACCGAACAGCTCCTTTCTTCACCATGTAAATGAACTGCCCTGCAGGTGTACCCCTCCCCCATCACCTGGGGCACGAGCCCTAGCTGCCCCCCCTTCCCTTTTCTACGCCCCTGCTTCTATTCATGTATATTGTTTCTTTATATCCTTTTTACAGTATCAATGCATCTATGGGCAGGACTGTGGGGTCTAGGCAGCTGGTGTCACCATTTAGGATTCTAACCATAGTTCACCAGTAATGGACCATTATGTTATCCCATGCCATACTACTAAGTTGTTCCCTCCTTAGAAGCCATGCTTCTAGGAGAAAATATTACCCACATATGACAACGAACAGAACATGGTTCAACAGCTCATGGAGTCACTAATGACTTGCTGCATTCAGCATATAGTGCATGTGCACCCAGTGGATATTCTATTGGGTACAACATTCTTATTAATGAAATCTCCACCGAATTTTCTGTATTTTTATGTCTACATAAAAGTTGAACAACTTCAAAAATCATTTGTTTTGCATATCACTTTTTAATTACATGACATCTTTGTGAAATTTCAGAGAGCAAGTTAATCCAGAATTCAATGATGCTAGGTCACATGTCTGAAAGGAAATTGTGCTAAATTGATGTATGATTCAAACAAAACCGTCAGAATTCTAAATGAGCATTGAACACAGATATGTCCAGTATATGAATGGAAAAAATTGTGAAATACGTAGTTTGAAATCAATATCATTATCTCACAACCAACAGAATACAGTAATTCATAAATTCATATAATGCATTATAGACTCATTCACTGCTTCAGCTTGCCTCAAACTCTGATCCTACTTACAATAGTGGCCCGTGCCCACCACTGTCCCACTCTCCTGGGCATGTATGGGTGCCACTCCATTCACCTTTCCTGTGTTTGTCCATCGAGTGGACCGGCTGCAAGGCGGAAGAGGAGGGACAGTGGATTACCCTCCATCTTGGGCTGCAGGCTGCCCTTCTCAGTCCAGCATGCTTCCTCTACCTTTAGAATGCATGCTCTAAAAGGGCCAGTGCACACACCCTAATTCTTCCCCAGTCTATGGCAGGCTAACCAGGGTATTTAAGGCACCTTCCGCTGTGAGAATGTACCTGAATAATAGGTGTATCTTGCATGCCAGTTCTTGCAAGGTTGTTATCTTACATTCTGCTTGTGTACCTACCATTGCCTGACCTGACCTGTGCCTGATTACCATATTGACCATTCCCTGCTTGAGCTGACCATGGACCAATTTCATGGATTTGCAAATATGCGGCCAAATCTGACCTCAGCTTATTTTTTACTATGACTTTTCCCTGTTTCCTCGGTGGCCCACACTGGTGTCTCTGGTCTCTGTGGGTCAACCACACTGGACTACTCCACTAGGAAGTGGGCTGGTATCAGTTAAAGGATGAATATAGGGGACTGCCAGGATAATGCCCTTACATTTAGCCCATGGTCAAACAAGTTGGTTCACACAGAGGTCCACAGACACTGATCATTACACTACTACAGTATCTACATGCATTGTCTTTCCAGGTATAACAATTTCAAGTGCAGTTTCTAGTTCCGTAGGGACATAAATACTCCTAGAAACCACTTAAATATATGTACCCACTCATGTGGCAATGATTATGCTGACATCTTTTACGTGACAGAAATACCTTTTGCCCCCCTCAGGCTACCTCTACACCTATATAGCTATGGCTTTGACTTTTGAGTGTTAGAGTTACTGTTGCTTTCCTTTCAGTTTTAACCAACTATAAAGACTACTTAGACTGCATAATTATCTCAAGATATCAGGTTCTAATATATTGAAACAACCATGTCTGGCTCTGGCAATCATTATGTTAAGCTGCTCAAATTACACTTAGTACACAAATGCCAGTTTTTGGTCAGAAAAACAGCTAAACCTCTTTTGCTTTGAATTGCAACCAAAAGATTGGTTAATGTGTACCTAACGTTTCTACAAACTTTGCATTAATCAATAGTGCATTGTGTGTACATGAGGAAAAACACTACTTCTTGCCATTATATGATTTGTATCTGGTATTTTTAGGAGCTTTCTTATTTTTGCAGTTCTACCACATCTGGTAGGTGGTGACTGGCTCCCATCCACTGCACATAGTAAGTAGAGGGAGATTTGCTTCATAACTTTATCTTACTCATTCAGAAGCAGCGCCAGGACCTTTGAAGACTTTATTGAGAAGTACTTACCTGTACAGATGTGAATAATGCACTTGAACATAGATACAAACTATTTAGCTGCAGCAGTTTCTTTGTTGTGTCTGGTGGAGTCATTTCTCGCTCAGCTCTTGCTCAATGCCTCCCGCTCCCTTCTCCAAAGACTTGTATTGACGTGTAATCTGATCCTTCTGTGAGCCCATCCTGGATGCCTTCAAGGAAATTTTCAAAGAGGAAAGCATTTAGCAATTAGGGGGAGAAGTAAAGAGATGATTACAGGATAAGTAGACATTTCTTTCTTTCTGATAAGATATATTGAAAAATATCTTATTGTTGCTTATATTATTGATCTAGCAAAGTTGCATGAAAAGTTAGTAACAATTTAAGATTCATTCCCATCTACACTGGAGATCCTCTGTTGCAAATTCCATTTAAAAAAAAAGTCAGCCTTCCTGACAGAAACCCCAACAATGGCCAAAGGGTTGTCATTGGAGATGAGCAAACTTTTCAAAAATTTTATTTGGATGGTACATCGAATTTTCCAAAAAGATTCAATCCGAATTTATTTGTGATGAATTGCGTTAAAAAACATACATAGACAGTCCGCTGTTGTAGTGAAATAGTTACTTTGCGTCTGTATGACGGGCAGTTGACAGGCGTCACTCTTACTTCACTTATTTAGTAGGTTACGAGGCCAAAACTGACCAAATAACTCAAGTGGGAACTCAGCCTTACAGGTCAAAATTAGCATCAGGAATAAATAACCGTGCAGTGGCCCAATATTGTACTATAGAGTGAAAGAGCGCACTCCTTTTACACCATCGTCAGCTGATTCCACATAGATTTCTACAGAACCTGTTCCGTTACAAGCTGAGACAAATAGTACCCCAATGACCGAGTCAATGACCGGTGTCAGCAGTAATTTTGTGTTGATGTCACTGTTTATTTTGCCCTTCTTCTCATCCGTCATAAGAACAACCCCAAAAAAACTGATCCTGTCTTTTGAGCATCCCCCATCACACGGTCAGCATTTGCTCAGTAATCCATCAGTATTGATAAGGCCAAAAGAAAAAACAGGAGTGGATCCAAAACAGAGATGACAAGTGATTGGAAACTTTGCATGCCTTCTGTAATTTGCACCCACTCCTGCTTTTGGCTTTCAAATTATGAGGATATGCCGCTTCAAAATAGGGACCGTGTGATAAAGCCCTTACCGATGCTCCAAAGACAGGATCTGTTGTGTTTCTCATTTTTCCGTCCTTCTGACAGATCAGTAGAAGGGCAAAATAAATAGTGATGTCAACAATGCCAAACAGGGACAATAGTGGCCCCGTCATTGAGTGGTTAGGTGGCAACCACATGAGGAGTTAACACAGTGGTCAGTCACAGAGCAGTGAGAGTGGCAAATGCATGATGAGTCAACACGGTGGTCCAGTCACAAAGTGGTGAAGGGGGCAAAGGCATGAGGAGTCAGCACAGTGGCCCAGTCACAGAGCGGTAAGGGTGGCAAACGCATGAGGAGTCAACACAGTGGCCCAGTCACGGAGCAGTGAGGGTGGCAAACGCATGAGAGAAACATTGTGGACCAGTCACAGATTGGTGAGGGTGGCAAACACATGAGGAGTCAACACAGTGGTGCAGTCACAGAGTGGTAAGGGTGGCAAACGCAAGAGAAGTCAACACAGTGGCCCTGTCACAGAATGGCGAGGGTGGAAAAAGCATAAGGAGTCAACACAGTGGCCCAGTCACAGGGTTGAGGCAACAGCATTGGCAGTACCAGCACAAGATGGTGGGTGGCTGTATGAGAACATGGCAGAAGAAGCAGCAGGTGTGTGGCATCAGGTAGGTTGCAGCATCAGAATAGTGGCTGAAGTAGGTGACCAGAAGAAACGGGTCTTTTCAATGTTTCGGTGTGGCACCTAGAATGATCTAGTCTGAAGCATCTGGCACTGGTGGTGGAAATCCTGGCTGATCCACGCCTGATTCATCTTCACCAAGGTCAGTCTCTCTACATTTTGGGTGGGAAGGCAAGCTCTCCTTGGGGTAACTAGGCCCCCAGCCGCACTAAACACCCTCTCTGATGCCACACTACTGGCCGGGTAGGAAAGCTTGTCCAGGGCAACCTTGGCCAGTTGCGGCCACAAATCAAGTTTGGCTGCCAGTAGTCCAGGGGATCTTGGACTTTGGGTAGCAGGGTGCAGTCTAAGTTTGCCACCACCTGCTGATACAGGTTCTGCTCCATGTCTTGCTGCTGCTGCTGGCGGGTGGTTTCTTCAGTAGGCAGGTGAAGAAAACTGCTCATTAGAGACTCCAGACTTAAGTTGCTGCTAATGGAGCTTGTACTGATCCTGCTCCCCCACTCCCCCCAGCAGCCATGGCAGTGGAATTTTAGTGCAGAGGGCCCTGCTCAGACCTTCGTGAGGATGGGCGATGGCGCACATAGGCAGTGGCCAACTAACTACATAGGATGTCTCATAGTAGTTGAGTTTATCCTCCCACTTAGTGGGTGGAAATAAGGCCCCAATTTTTACACAGTAGAGAGGGTCTAACATGGTGGAGAGCCAGTAGTCATCCCTCTGCCGAACAGTGATAATATGGCTGTCACTATGCAAGTAACTAAGCATGCTTCTGGCCATTTGCTCAAGGGACTCAGAGGGACTCCCTGCCTCCATCTCCACTGATTATTGCCACGGTGTCTTGGGGTCATTTGCCTGGTCTTTATCATTGCCCTCTACATCCTCCTACTCCCCCTGCTCCTCTCCTGTCACTAGTGCAGAAAAACCAACCATTTCTGTATACATTGCTTGTACGTGAATGTCCTCCTCCTCCTCCTCATCCAGTTCAGCTTCCACAGGGCTCAGATGGCCATGAGATGTAGGCGCCACATCTCCTGTCCCTTGTCCAGCCATATTAGTCAGCATCTGCTCCAGGACATGAAGGAGTGGAATGACATATTTCATCCCGTAGTCCTGACAAATAAAGTGGCCTCCTCAAAGGGCCTGAGCAAACAGCAGGTGTCACGTATGAGTTGCCACTGGCTAACGTCAAAGTTACACAGGGGAGTGCTCCTGTCTGCCTGCATCATCAAGAAATCGTTGGTGGCCTTCCTTTGCTCATATAGTTGGTCCAACATGTGGAGGGTGGAGTTCTAATAAGTGGAAACATTGCATATGAGAATATGATGGGGGATGCTATTCTGCCTTTGCAGCTCAAGAAGGGTGTGCTTTGCAGTGTAAGAGTGGCTGAAGAGAATGCACAGTTTCCTAGCCATTTTCAGGATGTATTGTTAGGTGGAAACACTTTACAACAAGATTAAAAGATGTGTGCCATGCAGGGCGCATGGGTCAGCCCTCCTTGATGCAGCACTAACACAATGTTCTTCCCGTTGTCTGTGACCATGGTTCCGATTTTAAGTTGGCAAGGAGACAGTCAGGATTTGATTTTCTCTTAAAGGATGCGGAGCAGTTGCTCCCTGGTGTGACTCAGTTTGCCCAGGAAAACTAGGTGCAGAACAGCGTGACTTCATCGTGCTCTGCATAGGTGGTATGCTGGAGTAGCACTCGGAATTGTGCCTGCAGGCTGAGGATGAAGAGGCAGGGGAGGATATTGGCGCAGGACCAACAGATTGAGAACGTGGAGGCGGAAGTGCTGTCACCTGAGGTGTGGATGGGCAGGAACTACCAAGGACCAACCCAACTTCTGTTCAACATACGTGTACAGGGCTGGTACAACCTTTTTTGAGAAGTAGTGATGGCTTGGGTGTCACGGCCACGGTTATGGTCGTGACTCCTTGGGAGTCGCATACAGTTGCCCGCGGTTTTGGTTGTTGTTTCAACCGCAGCTGAGGCATTATGTAGTTGGCCTCGCTGCGGTTGCCGCGGACAACAGCCTTGTGTGCGGTTCCCGGGGAGTTGTTGTGGATGCACGTTTGTATGTCTGGTGTGCACTGTGTTTTATGTTTGTGTGCGCACGGACATCATTCCCCGCACTGAGGTTACCCGTGGCAACCTTAGGTAGTATTTTGTACATGTGGTGGCAGTGTCCCGGCCTTCGGGCTGACTCCTTGGACACGTGTGCCACCCATGTCGTTGCTTGCGGCAACGGCCACAGTGTGTTCTGTTGGACACTTTTCCTTTTTGTGAGTTTCCCTTCTGTGGTGTGTGTAGGGTTAACTCCCTTCCCAGTGTGTGTGTGATGTCTCTGGGTGTGTCCTTCCTTTGGGTGTGGCCACTTTGGGCCTATATAACCTCTCTCTGTGGCAGGGCTCAGAAGGTTGCTTCAGCATGCTTGCTGATAGCAGCCTCCTGTGTTTTTCCATCTGCCTGTGAGAGCCACCACTGTGGTCACAGATTTAAGTTTATGTTTATGCTTCTTCTATGTCATGTTGTATGTGATGTTCTGTTGGGACCTTCCTTGTCACTTTTGTGCAGTTTACGGTTCTGGATTCCTGTTGCTCAGGGATCCAGTCAGCCATGCTGTGGCAGGTTGGAGGAACTTCTAGTTCGCCTGCCATACCCGTAAAACTGTTTGTGTTCCCCTTTTTCCCAACAGCTTGGCCAGTGAGACTCCTGCTCCTCCGCGTCTAGGAGGAGTAGGTCGTCTTACCCTGACTCCTAGCGCAGGGACCGGACGGAGGGTGAGTTAGGGATCCAAGGTTCCTGCGCATGGGTCCTCCTACCTTTAAGGTCGGCCCATGCAGTTAGGAGTTAGGGTCAGGGTAGGGACGCTGTTAGGAGGTGACCTGCTCCCTATCCTGTTCTCCTGGCCGAGTAGGCCTACAGCATCTGGCATTGCACGGCTGAGGATTTCCCCCATCCTCAGCCGTGACAGTATGACCACAAAGGCATCTCATGTGGCGTTTTTCCCTCGAAAGAGGGTAGAGCATGCACCGCTATCTACGGATGGGGTGCATGCGCGCTCTTCGGAGGTAGAGCGTTATGGGGGGTTTCGCCGCTTACGGCGCGGTGAGTGGCTTTTCCCCGCCCTTTCCTCACCGTGTTCGTTTGGCGTCCCCTGTTGTTTTTTATCCCCTCACCCTGGTGTTTTTTGGTGTGTGGGTGTTGTTTCGGTATGCGTGTGCATACCTTCGAAAGAGGGTGCAGCATGCAGTGCCATACCCTTGTGGTCTGCATGCGCGTTCTCCGGAGGGAGAGCGTTCCTGGGGGTTCTCCGTTAACGGCACGGTTGGTGGCTTATTCCCCGCCACCTTACCTTCCGTGTCCGTGTTGGGGATCCCTCGTCCCTCTCCATGTTCCCATCTCTGGTCGTCTGCTGGCAGCACTCCGTAAGTGGTCCGGCTGCGTGCTGGTTAGGAGTGTCTGCTGGCAGCGACTGGAGTGGGGACGTGAGTGGAGAGTCCCCTCGTTCACTCTCTGTGGTTCTCCTCCCTGTGTCGCTGGTGCGGGCTGCAGGCCTCGTCGGACTGGCTGTGTTGTGTGCTGGGAGAGGATGCAGCTGACAGTGACATTTTGGGAACCGTGACTGAGAGTGGACGTCCCCTTCTCCTATCCCCTTGTCTGAGTCCCTCACGTATTTTTTTTTGGTGGGGGGGGCTTTGAGGGGTGGGAGTGTCACGGCCACGGTTATGGTCGTGACTCCTTGGGAGTCGCATACAGTTGCCCGCGGTTTTGGTTGTTGTTTCAACCGCAGCTGAGGCATTATGTAGTTGGCCTCGGTGCGGTTGCCGCGCACAACAGCCTTGTGTGCGGTTCCCGGGGAGTTGTTGTGGATGCACGTTTGTATGTCTGGTGTGCACTGTGTTTTATGTTTGTGTGCGCACGGACATCATTCCCCGCACTGAGGTTACCCGTGGCAACCTTAGGTAGTATTTTGTACATGTGGTGGCAGTGTCCCGGCCTTCGGGCTGACTCCTTGGACACGTGTGCCACCCATGTCGTTGCTTGCGGCAACGGCCACAGTGTGTTCTGTTGGACACTTTTCCTTTTTGTGAGTTTCCCTTCTGTGGTGTGTGTAGGGTTAACTCCCTTCCCAGTGTGTGTGTGATGTCTCTGGGTGTGTCCTTCCTTTGGGTGTGGCCACTTTGGGCCTATATAACCTCTCTCTGTGGCAGGGCTCAGGAGGTTGCTTCAGCATGCTTGCTGATAGCAGCCTCCTGTGTTTTTCCATCTGCCTGTGAGAGCCACCACTGTGGTCATAGATTTAAGTTTATGTTTATGCTTCTTGTATGTCATGTTGTATGTGATGTTCTGTTGGGACCTTCCTTGTCACTTTTGTGCAGTTTACGGTTCTGGATTCCTGTTGCTCAGGGATCCAGTCAGCAAGGCTGTGGCAGGTTGGAGGAACTTCTAGTTCGCCTGCCATACCCGTAAAACTGTTTGTGTTCCCCTTTTTCCCAACAGCTTGGCCAGTGAGACTCCTGCTCCTCCGCGTCTAGGAGGAGTAGGTCGTCTTACCCTGACTCCTAGCGCAGGGACCGGACGGAGGGTGAGTTAGGGATCCGAGGTTCCTGCGCATGGGTCCTCCTACCTTTAAGGTCGGCCCATGCAGTTAGGAGTTAGGGTCAGGGTAGGGACGCTGTTAGGAGGTGACCTGCTCCCTATCCTGTTCTCCTGGCCGAGTAGGCCTACAGCATCTGGCATTGCACGGCTGAGGATTTCCCCCATCCTCAGCCGTGACATTGGGACTCTATGCCATCAGTTCGCTGAAAGGTGCAGAGTCCTCCACATGGAAAGGGAGGGACTGTAGTACCAGAAACTTGGTCAGGTGCACGTTCAGCTTCTGCGCCTTTGGATGAGTGCACGCGTACTGTTGTCTTTTTGCAATTGCCTCAGTGATCGATTGCTGACGAAACGAGAGACAAGGAGTAGTATGAGTAGGAGCAGGAGGATCAGGACCAGTAGATGATGGGAAGGAAACACAGCTCCCTTCTGCTGAGGTGGTGGAGCCTTGACTGCAGGTGAAGGGGTGATAGCCACTGGGTGATGCACTGGTTGTTGCGTCAGGCTGCACAACATTAACGCCACAGTTTTCCCAGGCCGCTTTATGGTGATGCTGCATGTGTTGATGCAGGGTCATGGTGCCAGCATTGGCACCCTGGCAACCCTTTACCTTCTGCTTACCGATTCAACAAATGGCCTCACTGACATCGTCCGTCGGCTTGATGAAAAATTCCCACACCGCCGAGTATGGCATTTTCCCCCACCACTCTGTGCTGACTGCCTGCTGCCACTGCCTCCACGAACCTGTGCACCTCTTGTTAATTATGGACAGGAAGACATCTGCATAGCAAACGGTCTACAACGGGCAAGTTTGGCTCAAGATCTCACACTGATGCCACCCTGCTGACTCACAGCCACACTACCACCCTGCTGGCTCATCCACTGTCTCATGTGCAAGCTGCCACACTCTTCTCCTGATGAAGATGAAGCACCCTGCTCCTACGTGCGATCTGCTAGTAGCATTGGCTACTGTCTGCATGTCACTGATGTCACCCTCACCAGTCTCAGAGCCACATGCCTGACCACTTGCAACACCAACTCCCACGCGACTCTCATCGTTGCTACGTGCCCGCCTACCAGAGGAAGCAGCAGATCTTGGTTGGGCAGTAGCTGCTGACTGTTCTCTAGAAGCTCGTTCTCTCTGAAAAGTGGAGCCGAGCCAATGGCATACAATACTTCTCAAGCAGAAGGAACCGAAAATGAAAGAGGCAGGTTCAGGACAGGTGAGGGCACAAAGCTTATTCCCGGGCCATGTCAACTAAGCGTGGTGTCAGAAGAGCCCACTGATTTCTGGATGGGGGTGCCTGATGTCACTTAAGATGAGGTAGAAGACCAAGTCAACCATTCAAGGACTTCTTGGTTGCTCGTCAAAACACGACCGCTGGATGACACTGGAAGCTCTAGCCTGTTACCACCCCTACCTTCTTCTGCTGCTACTTCTGCCATCTCCAGAAACATTATGGCCACTGCCCGTTCCCTTAGAATGGCCTTTCACCTGTCTGTCAGACATACTTTACTATAACTGTAAAGGAAAAAGAGCAGGAGTGTTAGGCCGCAATTTCACACCAACTCCACAAGGGATTAATGGATATATTTACGAGTAATACAATTTGATCACCCTAAAATCTGTAGTATCAGACCGAATTTTCACCCCAGAATCAAGGATGAATGGATGTACTTATATATAAAATAAAAACACCCCAAAACTTGTATCAGACTGCAATTTCACCCCAGGATAAACAATGAATTGATGTACAGGGTGGGCCATTTATATGGATACACCTTAATAAAATGGGAATGGTTGGTGATATTGACTTCCTGTTTGTGGCACATTAGTATATGTGAGGGGGGAAACTTTTCAAGATGGGTGGTGACCATGGCGGCCATTTTGAAGTCGGCCATTTTGAATCCAACTTTTGTTTTTTCAATAGGAAGAGGGTCATTTGACACATCAAACTTATTGGGAATTTCACAAGAAAAACAATGGTGTGCTTGGTTTTAACATAACTTTATTCTTTCATGAGTTATTTACAAGTTTCTGACCACTTACAAAATGTGTTCAATGTGCTGCCCATTGTGTTGGATTGTCAATGCAACCCTCTACTCCCACTCTTCACACACTGATAGCAACACCGCAGGAGAAATGCTAGCACAGGCTTCCAGTATCCGTAGTTTCAGGTGCTGCACATCTCGTATCATCTGAAGGCAATCGTCTATGATGTGAAGATACGAGATGTGCAGCACCTGAAACTACGGATACTGGAAGCCTGTGCTAGCATTTCTCCTGCGGTGTTGCTATCAGTGTGGGCAGCACATTGAACACATTTTATAAGTGGTCAGAAACTTGTAAATAACTCATGAAAGAATAAATGTACGTTAAAACCAAGCACACCATTGTTTTTCTTGTTAAATTCCCAATAAGTTTGATGTGTCACATGACCCTCTTCCTATTGAAAAAACAAAAGTTGGATTCAAAATGGCCGACTTCAAAATGGCCGCCATGGTCACCACTCATCTTGAAAAGTTTCCCCCCTCACATATACTAATGTGCCACAAACAGGAAGTTAATATCACCAACCATTCCCATTTTAGTAAGGTGTATCCATATAAATGGCCCACCCTGTACTTATTTATAAAATAAAAACAACCCAAAACTTGTTGTATCAGACCACAATATCACCCCAGAATCAAAGATGAATGGATATACTTATATATATAAAAAAAATACCATAAAACTGTATCAGACCACAATTTCACACAAATTCCACAATTAGGGATTGACGGATATACTTATGTATAATACAACTTGAGCAACCTAAAATGTGTATTATAAAGCCGCAATTTCACCGCAATTAGACAATCAAGGATTCACAGATTGAATTATATATTAAACACTGTGAACACCCCAAATTCTTTAATATCAGTCTGCAGTTTCACCCTAATAACAGAATCAAGGATTACTGGAATTACTGATGTATTAAAGAATGCAAACAGCCTAAAATCTGTAGTATTAGAACACTTTTTGTAACCCCAATTAGTGCAGCAAGATGTAATAGAATAGCTCCTATGACCCAGGCTTTACACTCTTCTATTGATCCCTGCTCTCTCACTGTAGTGTGGATAATGCCTCCCTACTATATAACTACACTAGGAATAATCTGTCCCAGAACTGCTCAATAGTTATTTTTTGAGAATAAAGGCTTTCCTTAACACTGTCCCTAGTGCCTGTAACGTCTCTCCCTGCACTAAATTCACTGTAAATTGGCGGAGACTGAGCAGGCTGAAACTTTTATAGGGTTGTGATATCACAGGGGCTGGCTAGCTGCTGATTGGCTGGCTAGCTGCATGCATGGCATTATGGGTGCCCCCTCATTCCCAGGCTTTTTAACTTCTCTTTCTAACATGTGCAGCAGCCATTTTAGAAAAAATGTAATTTGTTACCACAAAGCGCAAGGAAATTCGACTTTGGGATGAATCAAATTTTTCCTGAAATTCGGATCGAATTCCACTTCATTAACTTCGACTCAGTCATCTCTAGTTGTCATACATTAGTACCTGTCGTATGGTAGATTTGTGGCAGAACTGTCATTTTTAGTTTTTATGGACCTAAATTGAAAAAAAAAAGATATAAACAAAGTTTTAATTTCTTTTAATATTAAATGGGTTGTTTCACTTCAGAAAATGGCATTTATCATGTAGAGAAAGTTAATACAAGGCACTTACTAATGTATTGTGATTAGTGATGAGCGTAGCGAGCTTTGGATGCTACATCCGAAGTTGCTTCTCTTAAAACTTCGGATTAATGTTGTACGGAGATCCGTCTCCATACAGCATTAAAATCTACAGGCTCCAATGAGCCGAAGTCAGTTATTCAAAAAGTCGTGCAAGACTTTGTTTAATAACTTCGGTAGTTGATTTTTAAAGTGGAAAACCACTTTAAAACTTGGAACTGAACTCAGCTTCGGCTCCGACTGGTTCCTCGGAATCGAAGACGAGTTTGGTTCTGATTATCCATATTGCCTCCTTTGCTGGCTTAATTCATTTTTCCATCACATTATACATTGCTAATTTCCAAGAGTTATGGCCATCTCTGCAATCCAGTGGCTTGCACATTATAGGAAAAAGCTTCAGCCTATCTGGTGGCCGGGACCATGGGATAGTGCATAGGTATATCAGCGCGGCAGTTGCAGTAACCCCTGGAAATGAGCAATGTATAATGTGATGGAAAAATGATTCACATCAGCAAAAGAGGCAATACAAGTGTTATGTATTAACTTTGTATTTGTGATAAATAACATTTGCTTTAACCCTTAGAGGACCTTGCAATTTTCCATTGTTTGCATTTTTGTCTTTCACTCCCCGCCTTCCCAGAGTCCTAACTTTTTTCCCAATTTAAATAGCCTTATGAGGGCTTATTTTTTTCAGGACAAGTTGTACTTTCTAATGGCACCATTTAAAGTTGCATACAATGTAGCGGGAAGCGGAAATAAAAATCAAAATGGGGTGGAATTATGAAAGTTTTAAAACGTTTTAAAACGTAAGAAAAAGAAGTAAAACTTGTCCTGTAAAAACTTTTTCAGTAGTTTTTACTGAAAAATAAATAAAAACCTTCAAAATGTTTTTTTTCATCACCATATTCTGACCCCTATAACTTTTTTGTAGTTATGAGTACGAAGCTGTGTGAAAGGTCATCTTTTGCGGGGCAATCCGTTTTTTTTTCCTGCCATTTGCTGTATGGCATTAATGTTGTTATACTAATAATAGTATGGGAATTTTCACATGCAGCATGCGGCTATAATGTTTATTTTTTTATTGGTTCCAAATTTTGGGGAAAGGGGATGATTTGAACCTTTATATATATTTTTTATTTTTTTTATATATATTTTTTTTTTAAACTTTTTTTTTAAACTGGGTGACAATAACTGGCAATCATTAGATTGCCTATTGTGTTCATTAATGGCCATATAGCCATCATTGAACTCTTCATTTTGAATATATGAATACAGTGCTGTAACCTAGTGCTCTATATTGGTATATTCCACTAATAGCCGCCAAAGCCTGCTTGAGGCTTCGGGCCATTATCGTACTGTAATAGGTTCCCCGATCTCAGCCGACCTGCTCATATTTGACCACGGCATCTGAGGGGGAAAATGTAAGGAATAAGCCTTAAGGTCCGGCGGCTATGGGGCCTAGTGCACACGAGCACCATATTTGAAGACGTGACTTCAGTCGTACATGTACGGCGGAGATCGTGAAGGGGTGATGACTATTTGTATTATTAAGTTTTCGTACATACAAATTAATACACTAAGCGATGTTCGAGGTCATTAAGTTAACATACTACTTAAAGTACAAACAGGATAATGTTAATCATTTATTAAATGATCTGGTCATTGAATTGCTAAACTCGACTTGCCATAATAAGGTTAAAAAAGACTAAATGGAATATCTACTGTATGTTTTTGCTTTTATTTGTGATATGTTCAGTATAAATTCTGCATGTTATTATAGGTTGGCATTCCATATAACGCTGCTTGCATTTTTAGCTGAATAGAAATAATTACAGTGAATATTTAACTACATGCTGAACCCAAGCTTTGTGCAATGCATATTAATAAAGGTGGTTCTGCACAATTTGTCTAATACTTAATCATCTTCAGTATTTTTTTAATGACAATGGCAGCCAGTAGTTGAAATTTTAATATTTCCTAATAGAAATGGCCTTGCGGTTCGCCCGGCGGGCATTTCGCAGCGAACTTTGCTCGTTTATTCTTTTACATTGTGAATAACTTTGACCCTCGACACATCCATCAGGTGGTACAGGACAGCCAATTGAGACACTTCAGCACATGGACATACCCCCTACCTTATAAATAAACCCGATCTGGCCGCCATTTTACATTCAGTCTTTTGCCAATGTAGGGAGAGGTTGCTGTGTGGAGCAGCGACAGACTGTTAGAGACACCAAACACTAGCTAATAGGGCAACAAGAGTCCTCTTAAGGACTGGTATAGGTGTGATATTGATAGGTGTAACATACTGAGGGGTGTAATACACTTAGAATATACTTTCTAACAGAAAGTTTATTAGAGTGCATTTGTATTGTGCAGAAGATGTGTGCGTTTCTGCAGCAATACTGCAGCTATACAGAGGGGCAAACGCTCTTGGAACAAATAATTTCAACTGGTGTGATATACCAGTTGCCCCCCCCAAAAAAAACTGATTGAGGCAGGGGTGTGATATACCAGTAATATACTTTCTATATAGTGCATTTGGGTAGTGCAGCATTTGTTTGCGGTTCTGCTGCGTTACCGCAGCTACACAGAATGACAAATGCTATTGGAACAAATAATTTCTACTGGTGTGATATACCAGTTCCCCCCCAAAAAAACTGATTGAGGCAGGGGTGTGATATACCTTATTCCACAAATTCTGCTCTTCTATAGGGACTTTGTCACAGGGTCATTTTGAAAATGACAGGCAAAGGAAGAGGCAGGCCATTCCGCAGGGATGGTAGGGGTCAGCAGGTGCACCAGGCCGGAGCCTAAGTGGGAAGTTGCAAAAGGTGCGTGCGATTACGTCAAAGGATATATAAAAGGATGGGACAGTGTTCTCACTGAAAATTCACTAAGACTTATGAAATATATGGTCGATTAAGAAAGACACTACTTTGAGCGTATTTCTGAACAACTCAATCAAGAGATAAAAGAAATACTTACGTTCGGTCAACATTCAGACTTTAAAAATCAGGAGTCTAGGCTACAAAAAAGTTTGGAAAGCCTGAAAGAGGAAATAAAGGAAAGAAAACATCGGAAATATATTCGCGACAAATTAGACTTTGACGCTGACCGTATATATAATTGGAAAAATAGATAGAATTTTTCAATGAGAAACACTAGATACACTGACTACTCCGAATCTGAAACCTCTGGGGCTGAAACCACAAGTACTAGAGATCCTAATAGAGGTGGAACTAAAAGAAAGGTCCGATACAATAGGTACCGGAATTTGAAAAAAGCAGGAAATCCGATAAATAACACATCAGAATGTACCCAGCCTTCACAGACTGGCGAACCCTCATTATTGGGTGGATTTGCATTCTCCAGTACCTATGGCACTGGAGCTCAAGTGCAAATGGACAATACCATTGTAACGAGGCCAAAAATGACAACTGAAATACAGAATACCCCAGTGACAGCACCAGTATCATCAATACACTCAGGGATGAATATCACCAATACTACAGTGCAACAGAACCTGGGTCCAACATTGGCTGGCCAGCCAAATATGTTTGCGACACCACCCAAAGCCTCCCTTTTTTTTAGGGCAAAACAGTGTCCAACTAAGGGACAGGGACAAATGGGGTTACAACGCAAAATGACTGTAATTGGTAGTGAGAGATGGAATCAGGGCTCTGAACAACATGTTATTCAAGAGAACACTGGTCCCCCCTATGAAAAAACTACCAATACGGATAGAAGAACGTTAGACTCCAATACTACCCAGGTTATTAATCTGTCAACACTGTCTTTAACAGAGGCACAAATTTTACTTTTAAAAAGAGGTCTTACTTTCACACCAGTACCAAGATTTGATAAGTTTCGTTGGGTGAAGGATGTAAATTTATTTGCACGTAAATTAGCACTGCACAAACAATTCACAAGCACCATTTCTGACACAGGTAAATTAATCCAGAAAGAACAACAAGCACTGCAGACTCTGGAAAGTCTCCATATGGAGAGCGAAGGTTTTTCCTCTGAGATTATACCCCCACTGACAGACTTAAAATCCAGATCCAGATGGACCCCCCCCCCCTTTCTCTCAGTTCAAAAACATTGAAACATTTGTCGAACTAGTGTCTCAGGAGATCAACAAATTAAAAATAAAAACGGATACTATTCCAAAAAATGTGACACGTGATGAATTTAATGCACTTGAAGAATTGAGGACTAACAAGGATATTGTGATAAAATCAAGTGATAAAGGGGGAAACATAGTGGTCCAAGACAGGACTGATTATGATCAGATGGTGAATAAGTTACTGATGGATAAATATACTTATGAGGTTCTGAAAGAGAACCCTACGAACAGTTTTCTCAGTGAGCTACAAAAAATCCTGAAGACAGCCAGGGATCATGGCTTGATATCTAAAGAAGAGTTTGAATTCCTGTACAACAAAAGCCCCACGGTTGCTACGTTTTATGCACTTCCAAAGGTGCATAAAAATAAGTCTCCAATACCGGGACGTCCAATAGTCTCAGGAAATGACTCCTTGACTCAACCGGCTAGCGAATATGTGGATGTAGTGCTGAGACCATTTGTAACATCATTACCTTCATACATTAAGGATACCACCGATGTACTTACTAAAATCAATGACATTTCGCTATCTGCATCCACGTTTTTAGACAGCCTGGATGTGGAGGCGTTGTACAGTAGTATAGAGCATGAAATTGGCATTAAAGCTATTAAATACTATCTGGATACTAAGAGTACATGCTTTCATGAACACAATGAATTTGTATTAATTCTACTGAGATTTATACTCACTCACAATTACTTTCTCTGTAACGGTACCTTTTATCATCAGACGAAAGGTAGCGCTATGGGGACACCCTGTGCACCGACTTTCGCAAATTTGTTTTTGGGGTGGTGGGAGGACAAAATAGTTTTTTCTGATACACTTGCACATTTTACTAGTCACATTTTATTTTGGGGTAGATTTATTGATGATGTGCTGTTATTCTGGGAGGGCGATAAACAAGAATTCATAGAATTCGTAAATATGTTAAATAAAAATGATATAGGGATGCATTTCACTTTTGAAATCCACTCAAATAAGATCTGCTTTCTGGATTTAATAATCCAGAAAGATGAAAATGGACATATTTTAACGGATATTTTCCGCAAGCCAACGTCGACAAATAGCCTCCTCCACTGGACAAGCTGGCATCCGACAGCTTTGAAAAATGGGATACCGGTCGGACAATATCTAAGAGCCAGTAGAAATTGTACCACAGAGGAGGCTTTTAAAAATTAGGCAGATGAATTGTTCAAACTCTTCAGAGCAAGAGGTTACCCGCGGAAAATCCTTAAAAGGGCATACAATCGTGCCAAGAATCAAAAGAGAGAGGATCTTCTAGTACAAAGAACAGAACTGATCCCACACAGGAAACTAAAATGATAAGATGCATTGGTACCTATGACTACAACCACCCACAAATCATGAACATTCTGAAGAAGCATTGGAAAATACTTACCAGTGACCCGGACTTGAGTACGGTCCTGCCGCCATATCCTAGTGTCACCTATAGAAGGGGGCAGAACCTCAAAGACAAACTTGTCCATAGCTTCCTCCCTAAAATACAAACAACAAAAGAAACTTGGTTAAAATCCAGTATTGTGGGGTCATTCCCATGTGATAATTGCACGCTATGCAAATTCAAAGTCAAGAGTTTTAAAAATCCAACTGATGGGCGAGAATACACTAAAAGAGAATTTTTCAACTGTCAAAGTAGCGGATTGGTATATGTGGCCTCCTGCACTTGCCCAAAATTATACGTGGGCAAAACAACGCAAGAGTTAAGAAGGAGAATATCGGGACATATTAGCGCCATAAATACTGAGAAAGATACATCACTTTACAGACATATCACTTACACCCATAATAGCAATCTTGACGTCCAAAAATTTTGGGGACTGACAAGAATCAAATTGGGTGCTAGGAGTGGTAATTTGGACCAAAAATTATTACAGGAGGAAGCCAAATGGATTTATAGATTCCAAACTCTTAGTCCTAAAGGCCTTAATGAAGGCTTTTCTTATACAGCCTTCATATAAGCATTTATAAATAAATAGAGAAATCATAAATTAAATTATAAATCCTGATAAAAAGTGGTAGAAAAATTAAGGTAGGCCCGTTTAACATATAGTATATTCCATACCCATCCGTTTTGAGAATATATGAGATTATATGCTGCCTATGCACTTTGGAATGTATATATACATGTATAATGATATGGATGGTGATATATGGGTGTAAAAAACAGGGTGTTGGTTTGAAATTTCTGTGATATTGCCAGTGAAGAAAATTAAGAACCTTTGCTTGACATTTTTTAATGTTGAGTATAGTAAAATTACTAAATAAATTTGCGTTTTAATATCAAATATGATATGATTAATGTACATGCACACTGAAGGAGCAAGGATTGCTCCACGTGATTATGCTCTAATATACAGTTAGATAAAGTTTTTTTCTTCTCTTTTTGTATACTATAATAAACTGGCAATGCACAGCTATATAAGAATGGCTTTTTGTGATTTAGACATGTTGAATGTTCGTTTTTACGAATGTAATATTACATGTCCCACTAAAACAACACACTGATATATGGATCACATATATCACGAATTTTTATATATCTAAATGAAACAACATATTGCGATATGAATTGATCGTCAAGGAAAATAAACCAAACCGGTATCCATGGGGTTAATGTATATGTTCAGGAGCGCTTCATCTACGTCCTTCCTATGGGCATTAATATAACCATCATATAGCACGTCAGTCTCGTTCCCTCTATAGACACTAGTATAATTGCGATATATATTAAAGGGAGGACAATTGATTGACATGTAGAGGGACTTGAGCGTAGGGTGCAATGACATAGCTGTGCGCCCGCATCTGATAGAAGCGAATACCTGTTAGTTAGGCAATCCAGGAGCGCAATGGGTTGCTTCGAACAGAGGGAGGGTGCAGGAAATAGATAAAGGAGGCTACTAATAAGCACGCGCACTGCTATACCCCACTTCCCCTGACGAAGCCACATAGTGGCGAAACATGTCGGGAGGGGTGTAATACAATGTAGCGTTTTAGACAGTGAACAGTGAGGAATATAATTGTAGCGCAAGGGTTATCTGAGGGCAAGCACGACAGTAATGTGTGATTGACACCAGCAATGTATGTTTGAATTAGTATGCCGGAGCAGGTGTGTGTGATGAGGATAAGGGATACACAGTGTTAGAGTGTAGAGATTAGCTAGCCACACAGTTTCCAATTGAGCCGTAGCGTGTTTAAATGCTACATGAAACTTCAAAGGCAGTTGATACAAGCGTGTGACCTGTGAAATAAAAAGGTTATGCGCAAATAGACTGCTAATGAGACTTGTAAGTTACGGTGGTGAATACTGACCCCTATCAATTGATAATACACGTTAGGCTCCTCAAATAGTCGATACCTGTGTGTGACTTGCAACAACCGCAGGCTACACACAGATAGGGGAAGTATTGTGGCAACTCTCACTGTGTAAAAAGGAAACCCATACTCTCAAAGACACCTAATGCAGGCTTAGTAAACAGCGGTGTTTAATACACCCCTGTAAATTCTAGTGGTGGATCAACTAACATATTAATAAATCTGCAGATCCTACAGAGAAATATAGTACCTGTAGGTGACTGCATTACAACTTAGATGCTATAAGCCCCACAGTTGCCGCTAGCAACCACTAGTAGCTACCAAGATATTTGGCCTCACTGTCACTGACAATTTTTAAAATACATTTTTTTCTTTACCACTTTTTCAGTTGAAATTAAGTTATAATAAAGATACTTAATTAAAAAAAATTCACATTACTAGTTAGAGACCCCTAAAGGGATTTTGTCCTGGTCTAATGACCGTTTAGTACACTGCGTGCAGAATTATTAGGCAAATGAGTATTTTGACCACATCATCCTCTTTATGCATGTTGTCTTACTCCAAGCTGTATAGGCTCGAAAGCCTACTACCAATTAAGCATATTAGGTGATGTGCATCTCTGTAATGAGAAGGGGTATGGTCTAATGACATCAACACCCTATATTAGGTGTGCATAATTATTAGGCAACTTCCTTTCCTTTGGCAAAATGGGTCAAAAGAAGGACTTGACAGGCTCAGAAAAGTCAAAAATAGTGAGATATCTTGCAGAGGGATGCAGCACTCTTAAAATTGCAAAGCTTCTGAAGCGTGATCATCGAACAATCAAGCGTTTCATTCAAAATAGTCAACAGGGTCGCAAGAAGCGTGTGGAAAAACCAAGGCGCAAAATAACTGCCCATGAACTGAGAAAAGTCAAGCGTGCAGCTGCCAAGATGCCACTTGCCACCAGTTTGGCCATATTTCAGAGCTGCAACATCACTGGAGTGCCCAAAAGCACAAGGTGTGCAATACTCAGAGACATGGCCAAGGTAAGAAAGGCTGAAAGACGACCACCACTGAACAAGACACACAAGCTGAAACGTCAAGACTGGGCCAAGAAATATCTCAAGACTGATTTTTCTAAGGTTTTATGGACTGATGAAATGAGAGTGAGTCTTGATGGGCCAGATGGATGGGCCCGTGGCTGGATTGGTAAAGGGCAGAGAGCTCCAGTCCGACTCAGACGCCAGCAAGGTGGAGGTGGAGTACTGGTTTGGGCTGGTATCATCAAAGATGAGCTTGTGGGGCCTTTTCGGGTTGAGGATGGAGTCAAGCTCAACTCCCAGTCCTACTGCCAGTTTCTGGAAGACACCTTCTTCAAGCAGTGGTACAGGAAGAAGTCTGCATCCTTCAAGAAAAACATGATTTTGATGCAGGACAATGCTCCATCACACGCGTCCAAGTACTCCACAGCGTGGCTGGCAAGAAAGGGTATAAAAGAAGAAAATCTAATGACATGGCCTCCTTGTTCACCTGATCTGAACCCCATTGAGAACCTGTGGTCCATCATCAAATGTGAGATTTACAAGGAGGGAAAACAGTACACCTCTCTGAACAGTGTCTGGGAGGCTGTGGTTGCTGCTGCACGCAATGTTGATGGTGAACAGATCAAAACACTGACAGAATCCATGGATGGCAGGCTTTTGAGTGTCCTTGCAAAGAAAGGTGGCTATATTGGTCAGTGATTTGTTTTTGTTTTGTTTTTGAATGTCAGAAATGTATATTTGTGAATGTTGAGATGTTATATTGGTTTCACTGGTAAAAATAAATAATTGAAATGGGTATATATTTGTTTTTTGTTAAGTTGCCTAATAATTATGCACAGTAATAGTCACCTGCACACACAGATATCCCTCTAAAATAGCTAAAACTAAAAACAAACTAAAAACTACTTCCAAAAATATTCAGCTTTGATATTAATGAGTTTTTTGGGTTCATTGAGAACATGGTTGTTGTTCAATAATAAAATGAATCCTCAAAAATACAACTTGCCTAATAATTCTGCACTCCCTGTATATTGATTAAAATATCCTGAGGGTCTCTAAGAGGGCTTTCAACAAGATAGCCCCAAATACACCACCACTACCACCATATCCCCTCCGCTCAAGTCAAAGGATTTATTTTCCCATTCATCCCAAGACCTTACCGATGCACAACCATTCTTGGCATCTGTGAGAGATAGGCTTTATTCCTCTATACATATATAATGTGAACATTATGTAGTACACATTTTTGTCCACTAGATGGCCGCAAACCAGATGTATGAGCCATGTGTCCATTAAGGTCACTAGGGGAGGGGGAAGGGGGGAGTTAGGTTGCAGTTTTCAAATCTACCTATGAACTCAGAGTTGAAGTTGCTGAAACCACTCCTATCAGGTTAAGGAGCCAATAGTCTCTTCTTAATGAACAGCCCTTTTGTAATGTCATGTCAGCTATATATGTCAATGTATTTCAAATAAACAGGGTCTTGCTCAGGGGGATGAGGAAGTGCTTTCCCATGAAACCACCTAGTGTGTCTGGTCTCATTATGAAAGCTGTGTGGCATGCACATACGTATACTTCTAATTGATTTGGCACCACACAAAGATGATGAGAATCGCTAAGATGGCGATGACACATCAGATCAGGAAGAGGAGGTATCAACGGTTGCCACCCAGCAGTCTGAAATCAGTACCCAGATCAGCCCAAGGAGGGTGGTCCCCGCTGTTGCTGCCTACTCCGAGATCTCTAATATCAGTGGTGGTGAAGGTGATGACGTGTTGATGGATGTCACATGGGTGCCCACAAGAGAGGAAGAGGAGGGGAGTTCAGAGGAAGAGATGGAGCAGCAGATAGGAATAGAAGGAGGAGAAGCATGCATAAATTACAGTGCACAGAAGGCAAAAATCAGACTACTAATGTATCTGGAACGAGCCATCCACCATGCATGGCCACATCTGGCACACTCTCGGTGCTTCACGTCCTGCTTCTTCTCCTTCTCCTCTCTCCTCCTATTTGTCCTCCACTCCACCTTCCACCATGCCGTCGTCGCGTTCATCTGGCAAAAGGCAGGCTTCCGTGGCCCAAATTTTTGAGCGTAAAAAGAAGATGACGCCGGATAACCCTCTTGCCCAATAGCTGACGGCCGGCTTGTCGTAACTGCTAGCCCGCCAACTACTGCCATATAAACTGGTGTACTCAGAGGCCTTTAGAAAATTTGTGGCCATTGGCACACCGCAGTGGAAGGTCCCCGGAAGGAAATATTTCTCCCAGAAGGGCATCCCGGAGCTATATGGCCACGTTCAGCGGCAAGTGAATGTATCTCTGGCACACAGTGTCGGTGCTAAGATACATCTGACCACAGACACGTGGTCTAGCAAACATGGGCAGGGAAGGTACATAAACTTTTATTGCCCACTGGGTGAACCATCTGACTACTGTCAAGCATGCAATCCGTGGCACCAGTGTGGATTTGGTGTTACCAACACGGATTGCATGCAGGACTGCCTATTTATCTCCTCCTACTCCTGTCACGGATGGAGTACAGGAAACAAAACAATGCAATACAATAATGACTCACTGGATCCACAACTAAGGAACAAAAGGGAGACCCCTACATGAGACCTGCCACTCTCCCTAATTGCTCAGCCTATGCGAACACCCCAAAGGTGGATGGGCGCATATCCACGTACCTCGGTTATCTAATACCTGAAGACCCTACAATAGTGAGGGGACACGACCACCGGCTCCCTACACTAGACACGGAGGGAGTCAGGGTCACCTGAAAATCCAGCAGACAGAAAATCACAAATAAAGGAACAGCACTTATCTTGCAGAGGACTGGGAAATAGAAACAGCAAGCACACACACACTCCAGGAAGTTGTATAAGCCGCAACCTAATGCATCATGGGGAGGAACTTAAAGGGAAGCAATCAGTCCAACTGCATGACAGCTGAGATAGACTAACGAGATGAGGAACTTAACCAAAACAAAGAAACTCAAGGAGGAGGATCTGGAAAGCTCCTGTCAGAGCTTCTCAACTGTCTGGTTGTGACAACTCCATTCTCTGTCTCCTCCTCTGCTGATTCCTCCTTTTCCACTGCTACCGCCTCTACCGCTGTGCCACCCAAGCTCCCCAGAACCTATTCGACGTGCCAGGTGAGACGTTGCCATGCTGTGCTGCGGCTGTTGCCCTTGAAAGCCAAGAGCTACATCGGTCCTGCACTTTTTTCAGCTCTGTGGTCACAGGCCGATCAGTGGCTAACCCCGCTCAATTTGACAGTTGGTAAAGTGGTGTGCAACAATGGTGCCAATCTGCAGAGCGCGCTGAACAGGGCAAAATGACACACGTGCCATGCATGGCACACGTCCTGAACGTAGTCGTGCAGAGATTCGTTGCCAAATACCGAGGGGTCCAGGACGTCTTGCGGCAGGATAGGAAAATCTCTGGCCATTTTAGAAGATCTTACACGGCCACGGCACCACCTGCCCATCAGACGTCTGATTTGTGACTGCCCGACGCAATGGAACTCCACCTTGTATATGTTTGATAGGCTGCTCCAGCAGAAACGTGCAGTTAACGACTACCTGTACGAACTCTGCGGCAGGACAGGTTCTGGGAGCTTGTTTTTTTTCTCACTGCGCCAGGGGCTGCTCATTCTTAACACATGCAGACTTCTGCGACCATTTGATGAGATCACCAAACTGGCCAGTCGCAGCCAGGGCGCCATCAGTGACATCGTACCGTACGCCTTCTTTCTGGAGCATGCATTGCGTCATTTATCAAGCCGTCGAGGGGCAGGAGCAGGAAGATGAGGAAGTCGCAATGCTGGATGTAATTCCCAGGGGAGCTACTCCATCTGAGACAAGTCAACAGGAGTCTGAAGAGGAGTCTGAGGAGGATTGTTCTGGAGCAGAGGAGGAGGAGTAGCAAGAAGAGCATGCTTTAAACTTTTCTGGGATCCCTGGTGTTGTCCGTGGCTCGGGGGGATGAGACCAAGGACACCATTATATTGTACATTGAGCAGGAGCCAGGCCACTTCACTTCTTCCAATTTAGTGCAAATGGTGGCCTTCATGCTCCAGTGTTTGAAGAGGGACCCCCGCATAAAAAGCATAAAGGGCGAAGACCAGCACTGGGTGGCAGTGCACTTAGACCCCCGGTACAAAGACAAAATGGCGGACATGTTACCACCATTACAGAGAGCTGTCAGAATGCAGAACTTCCAGGCCTTGCTTTGAGGAATTTCCACCCACAGAGAAATAGTTGCCAGTACCAATCCAACAGCGCATGCAAGAAGAGGGCGGTTTGAAGATGTGTTGGTCACTTCGGATATGAGATCTTTCTTGCAGCCAACCCATCGACAGTGGCCCTTCGGATTCAGCCTCAGGGAATGCCTAGACCAACAGGTGTCCGACTACATCGGATTAATAGCCAATGTGGACGCTATGTGAAGCGAGGAACCCTTGGACTACTGGTTGTGCAGGCTCGACCTATGGCCAGAGCTGACACAATTTACCATGGAATTCTTGGCTTGCCCCTCATCCAGTGTACTGTCCAAAAGGAAGTTCAGCACAGCAGGGGGGATCGTGACCGTTAAGCGCACTCGTCTAGCTCACGAAAAAAAACTTGTTATTTTCTTTCTGCTGAATGCATAATTTTTGGGGCCTGTAGTCCACTGGCCTGCTGTAAAATTGATATACAATGACCGTGTAATCTACCACCAGCCACATACTTACATGTGCTTTTCTGTACGGTGAATTAATAATTTTTGGGGCCTGTAGTCCACTAGCCTGCTGTAAAATTGATATCCAATGACCGTGCAATCTACCTCCAGCCACATACTTACTTGTTCTTTTCTGTACGGTGAATGAATAATTGTTGGTGCCTCGGAGTAATTCAACACCAGTGGCGACCACGTTTTATAGAATTTCAACTTTATTATCATTAGGGTTTTTTTCAAGAGGGGGGATTTCATTAGCCATGTTTTTGTAATCAATTTTATATTTGTTGTTCATTGTATATGTATGTATATATATATATATATATATATATATATATATATATATATATAACATATGTATTTGACCTGTATTTGTACTGGCCTGCATTCAAATTAAAACCCATTGACCATGTTATATACCTACAGCCACATAATCACTTGATATTTTCTGTCCGGTGAATGCCTAATGTTTGGCGCCTGTAGTCCAATGGACTACAGTAAAATTTTTATCCATTGACCACATAATGTACCTCGAGCCACATGATCAGAATTACTTTTATATCAGGTGAATGCCTAATTTTTAAGGCCCGCACTCCCGTGGCCTAAAATAAAATTTTTCTAGGCTCCAAAAAGGCACATTTCAGAGAATTTCCCTTTAAGACGCATAAAAATGTCCCCTGATTAAGATACATATTTTTGGGGAATTTTTGTCACTGTCCATGTTGTGGGACTATTTGTGCACTTCTACTAAGTATTTGATGGCTGCAAATATGAGCTGAAAGTTTTTCAGGTTCATCTGCCATTAAAGTGAATTTGATCGTGTTCGCAAACCGTCCCGGACGATGTTCGTCCATCACTGTTACCTAACAATAAAGTATACAAAGGCTATTCAAGTGGGAGAAAAGAGGATGGAGGTAACCAATAGAAAATAAATAAAATTGTGAGAGGTTTTATGTAGCCGGTTTCATAAAGGATTACATGTTTTATGTGTACTAAAATCTATTTAAGATCAGCAAAATATTATATCAAATAAATGTTAAAGGGGCATAAAATTAAAAGCACACAATTATTGCATGGTAGTATACAGTTATGCTGCAGATGTGGCATAAAAATAAAAGTAAAAAATTATTGCATGGTAATATATATTCAGGCTGTAGATGTGTATTTGTTGATTATAGACTTAAAGAAGTGAGTTCCACATGAAGCATGGCAAGACAAATAGAAAGTTCCTCATATCTTTAAGCTCTGACCCCACTAAATTGAGTGCAAAAAGGTTGCAAAAGAGTAAAGACTGATTTGACAAATACATTTTATCTCAAAAGTCTGCAAAAGTTATTAAGTTCACTTTACCAAAGTAATTTAAGTTAACCTCATAGTAACTGGCCTTGTTCTGACTCAATAACTAGGCTGAAGTGTGTGTAAGGCTCATTAGAAAATAAATTCACCTTGATATCAGAGGGAATTCAACTCCACTGCAAGATATATATAAAGAATGCAGATGAGGTTTATTTCCAGGCTAAATCTTTGCAATTATGTACACCCAGTAAGTGAAAAGATTCATTTTCGCCATGGTTCAACAGAAGATGTTAACAGTAGAGATAAGTAGTGTTGACCGAGCATGCTCGGCTGAATACCAGTTCGGCTCGAGCATCGCTATGCTCGACACATGGCGGTACTCGGCCGAATACCGCATGTGCTCGGGCGCAATGCTCGAGTCTCCTCCCCGCACGTTTCGCGGCTGCTAAGCAGCCAATAAACGTGCAG
This sequence comes from Bufo bufo, assembly GCF_905171765.1. NCBI lineage: Eukaryota > Metazoa > Chordata > Amphibia > Anura > Bufonidae > Bufo > Bufo bufo. Next base: position 200,317,708 of record NC_053393.1, read on the forward strand.
GTAAGTATTGCCCTCACTGTAATGCCAGTAGCCTTACAGTTGACAGGCTGGCATTACAGTGATTGGCTGGCCGAAACGCGTCTTCGGGTGGTATATAGCACCCGATGACGCGTGTTCGGCTCATTCTAAGTCAGGTAGAGCTGAGCAACGGAAGGGACAGAGAGTGTAGGGAGTGTAATTGAATTACATTTTTTTGCAAAAACGTTTCATAGACCCAAAAGTCCATGTAAGGACTATTGTGTGTGACAGCAGCAATATATGTGTCACGGGGTTCCGAAGGTGCACTCGGTCCCCCATCGCCCGCAGACCTGTTGCTTAGCTTTGGGAATGAGGATCTGTGTTTGACCTCATTCCCAGGGCGGCTTTACTAGCTGGGTGGCTCCCTGCTCCTAAGTCTGCCTTGAGCGCCGAGCTGATCACTCGGTGCTCGACTGGTTGGTCTGTCGGTCATGTGACGCTGGCCACGTCACATGACCCTCACTCCCCACTATAAATACAGGCAGCCTGCTGGCTACAGGTTGCCTGTTAATTTCTAGGTTCCTGGCTATTTGTTGGACTGCTGAATACTTACTGTGGCGAAACCGACCTCGCCACTGGGTTTTGGAGAGGACTGGCTGCTGGCCTCTTGCCCCAGGATTATGGGCCATATACTAACTTTTAAACCCCTGAACCGATTCAAGTGAATTTTGGATAGGTTTGTCCCCAAGTTATACTGTTTGAATTAATGTAAGTTATATGTATGGCCAATGTAAACTCACAAAGTTGTAACAATTTATAATAAGTGTAACTTGTCAGCTTGGGAGGAATATGCGGGTGTGTTTCTATTGTGCCATTGTCCCATTGTGTGTTTAAATGGTGATGTCTGTTCTGTTGTCCTCACATGTGTATTGGCGATCTCCCTTTGTCCTCAGAGATAATTGGATTGCTCTTCAGGTTGTCTGGACAGAGAGGAGGAAACCATGATGCATTGTGGGGATATGTTGTCCTATGTCCCAGTCTTCATTCTGGTCCTCTGGGGGCGTGAACGATTGGTTGCTGTAGTTACATTGTATGTGTTGTTAATTACTGATTGGTTGTATTTCAAACCCCTGTTGGCAGTACTATGTTTGTGGTTTATGAATAAAAGAGGCTGTACGTGAAGTACAGTCAGACCACTGTTTGACCCTCAAAACGGAGCCTTGTCTCGTTATTGGGGGGATTCACTGTATGCTGTTAGAAGACCGATTGCCAGGATTGTATGCTTTTCCTGTTCGTCTGCTAGCAGCTATTCGTGAGGTTCCAGTTTAGAGTGCTACTTTGTATCCAGTTCGGGACATTGGTGTTCTGCAGTAGCTGTGCCTGTCTCTCAGAAAGGGGCTTATCGCCTAAACGGATTTTAACCCCTTGTCTGCTGAAACGGTCCGTTACATTGGTGGCAAGCAGCGGGATCGTTCCTACAGCCAGAAGGACAGCTACAAAGAAACATCATTCCCTGGAATTACAATTTGAGGGCAACGCTTGTCCCAGTACAGCGACCCTGACAGCACCAGAATGGAAACAGCAGTGGAGTACGATGAGGGTGTCATGGATGACGGAGGAATGGGTAAAGGAATTGGAACTCCTAGCATGGTGGGAGCTGTGGCTGGAAGATGTCTACCAGGCGCTCTGGTGGTATGGGGCACAGTACCTACCCAGGACAGCTGAGCATGACAAGCCGGAGGGAGAGGAGTTTGATGGTCCTGGCTTGTTATGGGAGACCTTTTCAGAGCTGGAGTTTGGGAGCCCTACACAAGCCCGGTTCCATGATCTCTTGGAATGGAGGGAGAGCAGGTATGACTGGGACGACACTCATGAGATTAAGCAGGACCTGGTCCACCTGGTGACCCGGGAGATGGAGCTGGAACAGGGCTACCAGCAGCTGTTCCACGCCAGTGAGAAGGCTCAGCAGGACAGTAAGGTGACAGACCCAGTCTCCATTCCCCAGCGGCAGTGTGAATTGCAGGGAATTGGGAGCCCAGTCTCCATTCCCCAGCGGCAGTGTGAAGTGCAGGGAGAGGAGAGCAGCGTCCTCCCTCCTCAGCGGCAGGCGGAGTTACAGGGGGCAGAGGTAGTTGTTCCTGCCCCCCAGCAGCAGCATGATTTTTTGGGAATTGGGAGCCCAGTCTCCAGTCCCCAGCGGCAGGCGGAGTTACAGGGGGCAGAGACAGTCGGTCCTGTCCCCCAGCGGCAGAGTGTCCAGCAGGGAATAGAGAGCCCAGTCTCCTTTCCCCAGCAGCAGGACACTGTATTGGGAGCGGAGACGGTCGGTCGCCCTCCCCAGCGGCTGGAAGTATGTATGGGAGAGGAGCTCATTACCCCCTCTCCCCAGCGGCAGCTTAACGCACCAGGGGGACAAAGTAAGCCCCACAACAGTGCAGATGGGACCGTGGTCTCTGCACTTACAGCACAGGGGGTAGAGACAGTCGGTCTCCCCCTCCAACAACCAGGTTCCAACCAGGCTTCTTCCGTGTTAGCGCTGGCACCAGGGCAGAGTACCGCTGATACCTGCCCACAAAGCAACCGCCACTCCAAGCCAGGGAGCAACACAGAGACCGAGAGTACCAGCTTCCAACATAACCTTGGTGGACTCACTGGACAGAGACAGGCTACTAAAGTCAACAGGTCCAGTATTTGGTTGTGGGTGGGCTGCCAGACTAACTCAGGTACCGACCGGCGTGAGGTCAGGTATCTGGTTAGTCTTACCTGGGGGGGGGAGATGTGTGGCGAAACCGACCTCGCCACTGGGTTTTGGAGAGGACTGGCTGCTGGCCTCTTGCCCCAGGATTATGGGCCATATACTAACTTTTAAACCCCTGAACCGATTCAAGTGAATTTTGGATAGGTTTGTCCCCAAGTTATACTGTTTGAATTAATGTAAGTTATATGTATGGCCAATGTAAACTCACAAAGTTGTAACAATTTATAATAAGTGTAACTTGTCAGCTTGGGAGGAATATGCGGGTGTGTTTCTATTGTGCCATTGTCCCATTGTGTGTTTAAATGGTGATGTCTGTTCTGTTGTCCTCACATGTGTATTGGCGATCTCCCTTTGTCCTCAGAGATAATTGGATTGCTCTTCAGGTTGTCTGGACAGAGAGGAGGAAACCATGATGCATTGTGGGGATATGTTGTCCTATGTCCCAGTCTTCATTCTGGTCCTCTGGGGGCGTGAACGATTGGTTGCTGTAGTTACATTGTATGTGTTGTTAATTACTGATTGGTTGTATTTCAAACCCCTATGGGCAGTACTATGTTTGTGGTTTATGAATAAAAGAGGCTGTACGTGAAGTACAGTCAGACCACTGTTTGACCCTCAACACGGAGCCTTGTCTCGTTATTGGGGGGATTCACTGTATGCTGTTAGAAGACCGATTGCTAGGATTGTATGCTTTTCCTGTTCGTCTGCTAGCAGCTATTCGTGAGGTTCCAGTTTGGAGTGCTACTTTGTATCCAGTTCGGGACATTGGTGTTCTGCAGTAGCTGTGCCTGTCTCTCAGAAAGGGGCTTATCGCCTAAACAGATTTTAACCCCTTGTCTGCTGAAGCGGTCCGTTACACTTACCTGATCCTGTTCCTTGACCATCCTTTTGCCTGATCCTCCTGTACTGCGCATCCGTCCTGGTATTGTGACCTCGGCTCCCACCTGACTACTCTCTTAGGACTTCTCTTGTACTTCTCTGCTCTCCTGGTATTTGACCCCGGCTTCTCCTGACCATTCTTTGCTTAATCCTTTGTACTTTGCAGCTTTCCTGGTATTGACTCGGTCCGTTCACGTCCTGTTGTTTGTCTGTCTGTCTTCCCTGCACATATCCTAAGTTAGGGACTGCCGTCCAGTTGTCCCCTGTCATCAGGACTCGTGAGGCAAGTAGGCAGGACCAGGGGTGAGGGTGGAGCGCAGTGGTCACTACCCTTCCCCCTGTGTGTGTGGACGTGACCGTTACAATATGTTTGGCAGCCCTTTCACTTATTCAGTGAATAGGCTTTATGAGTGTAGGTGTCCCAATACATGAACAATTGTACCACAAGGTGATTGAGGCCCTCCTTTATGTGATATACAGGTTGTATCGGAAAGAATGTTTCCCATCAATTGTTCCTCTAAAATCTATTTTTTCTTTGGTTTTGTGCGTATTATTGTCAGTCTGTAAAAGTGGCGTACTATTCGTACAACATCGTTCCCAGCAGCGACCTGGGAGTACAAGATGCATCCAGATGCATCCAGACATCCTCCCCATGCTGTTACAGAACCATTTTGGTGGTGTTTCCATCAATTTCTGACATTTTCCTATGAACCAGGCACCCTCCACTCTTCAGAGCAGGGGGTACCTGGTTTAATGCTCGGATTCTCCCTTTGACTTCCATTATACTCGGGTGCTCGGTCGAGCACCTGAACATCCCGATGTGTTCGGCCTGAGCCCCCGAGCACCCGAGCACTACGGTTCTCGATCAACACTAGTATATACAGTGTTTTTCATATACATTTCTAGATAATTGCTTATCAAATTGATAGACCAATTTTATATTTAACTACTAGCATTAGCTGTTTTATTACATTTTTCTGTTCCTTTAACTTACAAAAAGTGTCACGTTTGTAACTCTGTGGAAGAATACTTGCAAGCCAAACCAATGTGACCCTGGTTGGCTACATAGAGCTGATATATGGTCTTTTGTGGGACAACATAAGAAGTTTGTTCATCATTTAACATTTCAGCAATTTAATGTGCTTTAATACCCATCTATTGTACTGGTAAGGATGAGATAAAGATAGAAAATATGTTTATAAATAAAGAAAAAAACCTTAGAGTCCAGTTTACATGCAACTTAGTGTTTCAAAATCCACTTAAAGTAGTTCTCCTTCGATCAGTCTAACAATAAAATATAGGATCAGTATGGTTCAGAGCAGAGCAGGTTAAATAATATGAAATGATCTTGATGTTCCTTCAAATGCATGACAGAAAATTACTAGTTTCCACTTCTGTCTCATGTTACTCTTCAAACTTCCACTTGGCACCTTAATTTTTCAGAATAAAATTGCATATATAAAAATCTGTGTTCAGTCAGCATTCGCCCAACCCAGGTTTCACGTTGCGCTTCCTCAAGGGCTACCTTAAGGAAGCGCAACGCAAAACCTGGGTTTATCTGTTTTACTCTGAACCATACTGAGCGGCGCGGATCCCATATTTTTTGTTTGAAAGATAGAAAATAATTAAGTATAAAAGCTACAATTTCTGGGGAAATTGTGTGAAGTGTTCTTACCTCCACCAGTAGTCTACAACTGCAGTGGGCGGAGTATCTGGGTGGAGTGGCTTGAGTAACTGTTGTGTGGTTGGAGTGGCTGGAGTAACTGTGGAAAGGTTGGATTGGGCAGAGTAACTTTATGGAGTGGGCACAGTAACTGTGTGGAGTGTTTGGAGTGAGCAAAGATAGTAAACATTACACTAACCAATTGTTTGATCAAATTGAGAAATGCATTTCAATTTTTATTTATTTATATAGCACATTTAATTGCAATGTTGTTGCCCAAAGTGCTTCACAGTTACATTAAAGCATACATTTATAAAAAAAAAAACATTAGTAGCCGATTTATGTAGGTAGGCTTGAAAATGAGGGAGTGGTGGCAGTTTAGAAATAATGTCCTGATTTTTCAACTCACACTCTAGCTTTTGTCACTCTGCTCATACACCTGGGTTCCTATGGCAACTCACGATACAGCAAGGGCATGGAAGAGCGGTTAAAAACAAACTTCTCCAACTTGCTCACTTCACTGGCGGTTGCCACCTTCAAACGGTTGTAATTTCAAATTATAAATCCTACAGCGAAGAGCTTTATATTGGGAGAATCACAAGATCCAGACCTACATTTTGATGCATAGTATGTCTCTGAAATATTAAAAATGAAGGCACAGTCGCAGTTTAGCAATTGCCCTTCAATTTTGAGGTGGCTAGAGTGGAGTTTCAATAAATGTCAATGGGCAGTGTGAGTTGCAAAGAAATGGTCATATTGTGAAAATTATCAGGACTATGGCTTAGCCGTGGACATTTTTAGTGGCAGCAGGGATAGATGAACGTTTTGATATAAGATTTGTGTAGGTGGGCTTAAAAATGAGGGAGCGGTGGCAGTTTAGAAATCATGTCCTGATTTTTCAGCTCACACTCTAGCTTTTGTCAGCTCCTACTCTAGTTTTGAACATTCCGCCATTCATTCCTATGGGACCAATTTTGCCACATTTGAAACATTCAGCGAAAGGTTCCACAAAGTAATAGCACACCAATCGGGAACAATCCGCACGTTTCGGTATATTACTGTCTATGTAGTGTGAAAACTGCGGGAGGAGTTAGGGTGGTAAATTTGGCTATAATAAGAATATATATGTGAGATAACAGTAAGTGGTCTTGCCATGCAAGAACACTTAATTACATTCCTCATCCTGTCAACAATAGGAATTATCTTTCTGAAGATAACTTTCCTAGCTCCTTCTGGTCAGCATATGGAGGCTGTTGCTTTGATTCAGATCCACATTTTTGTGATACATGTTTTTAATTTATTGTCACCTTTTTGCATTTAATAGTTTCCTGATTGCTCAGGAAAGTTTATAGTTTAATCTTTCCCATATATTTTGGCATATTATAATACATCCATTGAACATGTCCACATCTCAATGTTCACATACTAGTCAATATTTAGTTGCAGAGGTCTGTGTAAATTTAAACTATAAAAGAGCCCAAAAAGAGGATTTTGACATCAAATCTAGCAGCCTCAGGCTTTATTAAATCAAGCATATTGCCCGGTTGGATTGATCATGCTGATAAAAATTATACCTTATTTACCTGTGTAGGTTGCAGCATTCCCAACATATGAGGATTTTTATTTTTATGCTAATCAGCCAGTTGGAGCGTCAAGAGGGGGCTGTAAAGCTTCGAGAAGTGCTACAGCTAAGCCTGTAGTGGTCATTACCTTCCCCCCTCTGCTAATTGCCCTGTCTAATTTTTGCTTCTCTGTGACTCACTGGTGGTCTGGTGTTAATATGTTATGTGGAGTCATTAGTGTCAGTTTGTTTCAAAATCATGCATTCCCCTAGGATAATATGCTGTGGCTTATATGTATGCAATCAATGGTGAGAGCGGAGCCTCTGTGGAGGGGAGCAAATGCTGTGCAGGAAGGAGAGAATACTTACTTTTTTATCCTGCTCCGCTGTTGCTGAAGCTGCCTGTACCTACACTTTCTGGTGGACTGACACATTGGCATCTTCAGAATAATAAAATACACTAGTGTAGAGTGCGAATATTCGAATTGCGAATTTTAATTGCGAATATCGCCACTTCGAGAATTTGCGAATATTTACAATATAGTGCTATATATTCTTATTCGCAAATAGTGTTGAATGTTCGAATCGCAAATTTATCGCAAATTTATCGCAAATATATTACATTGCCGATTTTCGCAATCAAGTAAACAATTACTAGAGATCACGAATTCTCGAATGTGCGAATTTATGGCAAATATTCGGCCAAAAATCGCAAATTCGAATATTGCCTATACCGCTCATCACAAAATTACCACTAGAGGAGGATGTTGCAAATTCTGTTTTCTACAGGTTGACAAAGAGTATACAGTGAAGGATAGGGGCGTTGCTAGAGTCCCAAAATATCCGGGGCCCAAGCCCCAATGAATATGGCCCAATTTTCTATTTCGACTCTCCCCCTGCACACTGCATTTTACTGTACTTGCTATACAGAAGCACATAACACCAATATCCAGGGCCTCCCAGGTGATGTCTCTTCTGATGTAGATCTTCTCTGTCATTATCTTCTCCATTCAGTTCAGAAAACTTCTTTCAGCCGTGATCGTCTCTGCAGAGTTTGACACATATCTTAGCTTCCTCACTTTTCTATCATCATCACCTAACCTGGAGTAACACCAGTGTTATCCTGCTGCTTGCTCTGCTCCCAATACCCCCAAATACTATCCTGAAGAAAAATGAGTGCCATACAGATAGTACCCCCCATAGTAATAGTGCTCCTCAAAGTCCCACCAAGAGTTATTCTCTTCTAGAATGCCCTCATTAGTAATAATGAGTGATAATGCTCCCCAAGAGTACCTCCATTAGTAGAAGTAAGGCTCCCCTATTGTTCCCCCAGTGGTAATAAAGCTTTCTACAGACCCATTGGTAGTAATAAGGCCCCCCTTAGTGATCTTAGTAGAAATAAGACAGATCTATAAGTCACTCCTATAGAGCCCTCAGTAGTAATAGGAATGCCTATAATGTCCCCTGGATTTAAATTAAAAAACCCCTAAAGTTCCCCCAGTATTTATATCCACCCTTACTGTCATAATGCTCGCCCTGAAGATCGCCCAGTATTTATGATGCTCCCGGCAGTGCCCCTTGTAGTTATATTCCGCCCTTTAGTGTCCTCAGAAATTATAACTCTTCAGCCCCCTCCACCATATAGTCCTATTTAAATAATACTATTTGCCTCCCTCCACAATAGAGTCTCATGTAAATAACATCACACTATCTCTCCTGCCCCCTCCAATATATAGCCCCACGTAAATAACATCCCTCTCTATCTACAGCCCCCTCAAAATACAGTCCCATCTAAATAATACAACCCCCTCCCCAGCTGCCTTCAACATACAGCCCCATGTAAATAACATCACTCCCCTTCCTCAGCCCCCACTAACATTCAGTCCCATGTAAATAATATCCCTCCCTCCCACAGCTGCCTTCAACATACAGTCCCATGTAAATAACATCCCTCCCTTCAGCCCTAACATACCGTCCCAGTTAAATAACCACAACCCCAACTTACTCTGCCTCTCAAACTGAGCAATCTATCCCTTCACTTATCTCTCCTTATGTAGCAGACCTGACCACAGCTTCTTCCCTAGGACTTTTCTTCACTGCTGAGCGCCATCCTTTCCTGCACTGGTCACATGATGGTGACATAATCGCAGGTCCTTCTCAACCACTGCCTTTTGCACTGGTCAGATGGACTGTGATGTCATCACAGGTCTTTCAGCTATTGCAGTGCATTAGATTCAATTTTATTGACATCCTGAGGACGTCAATACAGTTGCATCTGGCTGGCAGGCAGTACATTAGGGGCCTGGGACAAAGCATCCGGGGCCCAGGCCCCAAATGTTTTAGCCTAGCAATGCCCCTGGTAAAGGAATTAATTGACTTGTGTATGCTTGATGTTATAGTTCTATATGTGAGAATGATTTAATTACTGTGCTATGAGTCACAAGATGATTAGCATCATTTAACTACCTATAATCTTATTTACAATGCACAGTATCTATATATCATGCTAACTTTGCATACAGTTGTATGGGCATAAAACTAACGAATATGTCCAGAGAACATAGGCAGACTGCTAAATAGTTTGGTTCTCTTATAAGCTGTTACACTTATCATGCACAGTATGTGGGGGATAGGGAAGGTGAGCATACATTCTGTTATTTATTGGGGAAAAAATTTTCTTTGTATCGGACTATCCATTTAAACTAGAGCATGATTATGTAGGAGAGCCTACACAGAGCAGGGGAAGAGGGTGAATCACATAGTTTCTGTATATCTTCAGGGAGAGAAGAAAGGAAACACAGTAGGCTCTGTAGGGAAGGAGAGGGGAATTCATTATGCCTTACTGATTTCAATGGAGCTGAGGCAGGCAGAAGTATAGCAGCGCTATATAAATACTTGGTGCAGAACAGTGTGCCAGTTTTTGGTGGCACAATTAGATAATATGCAAAATAACAAGTGACATCATATCCATGATGTTTGTATGCTAGAAGGCATGATGGAGAAGCCCACTGGGCCGCCGCCTTTTTTGATCATATGATGAACCAACAACTACAAGACTTGTTACAGTACGGTTACCAGAATTCTGTCAAGTTACAAACTGTGCATATGTGAGCCCATCACATGACCAGGAAAATTTGGAAACCTGGATGCAAAATATAGTCCCTATTAAATGAAAGCAAATGGAGAGCTTGAAAAACATAAGCAATTCCATGACTATACTAAAATGATTATACTAAATTCCAACTATACTATTATTATTATTGTAAAATCAGAACATTCCTTTAAGCCCCAAGACATTTTGCAAGTATATGTATCCACACACTATAATATTATTCTGGCAGGACATTTTCATATTCTGATAAATCCTATGATGTGTATATAATAGGCAGAAGAATCCTTGCATTTGTAATGTGCCCTGAGAACTTGGAACCTTGGGTTCTCCTGAGGTTAGGAACTATACATTTCTATTAGCAGTTAGAAGACAGAACAAATTCCAGTTCATTATATAATATTATATTGTGCTAAGAGACTGTGTTAAAATTTATATCTTTATACTATATCATATTTAGAATTTCAAAGTCATCAAAACTATTTTGTGACTATCAGTTCTACCTGAGATTAACCAGTACAGTAATAATTATGTAGAACTTAGCAATTCAAACTTCCTTTTGTCACTTGCAATACAATTATAAGTAGACTGCATCTTGTGTATATGACATAACTGTCTAAGATGGGAATGACCATTTAATACTATAAATTCAGTACTCAATGTACTGCCCATGTGTTTGCCGATGTACCAACTCTGTTTTCCAGATTTGACCCTTTGCTACCTGAACTAAACTCTGCCTGATCTCCATATTGACCCTTCGCTTCCTGCCCTGACTGCAGACTGTTTATCAGACTGCATGTATTCTGCCTTCCTGCCCTCAGCCTGACAACAGTTTTACTTCATCATTTGGTGCTCAGCACAAATATCTCTTGACCCCCATGGGTAAAAAGTCTACCATACAGAGACTAATTCAGGAGGTAGCAGCCTGGCAGTTCTCCTGCATTTAAGTCCATATCCCTGTACAAGGGTTAAAGGGTGAAAACCGGGGGACTGCCAGGATAATACCCTTAGGAGTAGCCCCAAATCAAATCTGTTGGGAAACAGTGATTCAACAGCCAATGCTGTAACACAGAAATTTCCCAACTTATATTTAAACTCAGGACCCCAGCGTTCCAAGGCAACAGGGCTCACCATGCAATTTGGCTTTTACAATTATGCAGAATTGTTGCTTGATTACTGTTAGATATTGTTAGAGAACAGATTCCTTCCCTCATCTTCAATTTATTCTAACATTTATCAATGTTACTGCTGCAAAATGTTAAACTAAGCCTTCTCTGTTTGAGAAATTTAATGAGAATTTACTTGCTATAATTTAAAAAATGTGGGTAATGATAGTGGTACTAGGCTACACATTCTAACTTCACTTATTCATGTAGAGATTATAATCACACTGAAATTTATGATGCCAGTTATCAAAGCAGTCACATTCGAAGGGCCCTGACATAATTTCATTTATATGTCAGAAATGCTTTTTATCAGACCTTGGCATTTGCAGGATTCGATGTTCAAAAGTGTATACAAATATTGAGGTTTAAAAGTTCAAAGCTGCTTTATAACACTTGCAAAATTCATAAACCCTAATCCCTATTAGTTGTTTGTATTTTTTTTTACATTAGTTAAAATGTAGAGAAATACATAAGGTATTTTGTGTAAAATTAGCCACCACTAAAAATATGTATTTTTTTTCATGTGACTACATTTTGTTAATAAAGGGTAGTGTGTAAGTCCCTTGCATCATAATGACCTTGTGGCACCACAGGGTCACATGACATTTGAAACCTCGGTCCCTAACTCACCATGCAACTTACCGTAAACACTATGATACGATTAGTTATTATTATTTTTTATTACTGTATATTACTACTCTTTATTACCAGAGTACATGAATAAATGGTCAATATTACCCAACTGCTACATCCCATAACTACTTCAAACCCATGTGACTGTCACGATGCGGTGTTCTGGGAAGCGGGGGCGGCCGGGGCGTGCTCGCGTAATCAGCGCGCCTGGCGTCGCCTGTTCCCATGACAACCGCAATAGGGCTGAGCGCCGAGCTGATCACTCGGCGCTCGGCTGCATCAGAACTCAGGAGTCATGTGAAGCTGGCCACGTCACATGACTCCACCAGTGCTCTATTTAAACAGGCAATCTGCTGCCCACAGATTGCCTGTTATTGAGGTCCTTCCTGCATGATACTCACCTGGTTTGTTTGTTCCTGCTTGGCTGCCGATTTTCCGTCCGTCTCATCCTCTGGTCTTGGGGTGCTCTCTTGGTTTGACTTCGGCTTGTCCTAACGATTCTCTGCTTGCTCCTCCGGTACCTTTTCTGCTCTCTTGGTTTTGACGTGGCTTGTATGACCTTTCTGTTTATGTGTTGTTTGTCTTCCCTGCACTATCCTAGCTAAGGGTTTGTCGACCAGTTGTCCCTTGTCGCTAGGACTTGCGAGGCAAGTAGGCAGGGACAGGAGTGGGGGGGGAGTTCAGTGGTCACTACCCCACCCCCTGTGTGTGTGACAGTGACATTCTAAAGGTCCTTATTGGGCATGTAAATAAAGTCTGTGTACATTTGTGCATTTAGTAATGAGTTACATAAATCAAGATGGGAATGGATCAGGGCAACAATAAGAGTTTTTTTGGTTTCCACAGTAAGAAAGGGGTAGATTCTAGATATGTTTTTGAAGTGCAGGCAGCATTAGCGGGCATGAGATTGAATATAGAGGGTGAAAGAAAGATCAAACATAACCCGGAAACAGCAAGCATGACAGTAGTAGTGCCACATACTGATAGGCAGATATCAGGTTTAGGCAGGTTAGTAGATGGAGAAAACACTAGTTCAGTATGTGAATAATTTAGTTTCAGAGACAGATAGGACATGATGCTGGAGACAGTAGACACTGGAGACAGTCAATGGTCTTCTGTAGTATAGCAAAGGTGATGTCACGGGTTGAAGTGTATACTATGTATCAACATAGAGATGGTACTAAAAACCAAATCTGCTGATAGTCTGTCTGATCAGGCTAGCGTAGAGAGAAAAGAGGAAAGGGCCTAGGACTAAACCCTAAAGAACCCCAATAGCAAGAGGGAGAGGAGGGGAAGTAGAGCCAACAAGTAAGGAAGAGATGGTGTACTACAGTATCAAATGCTGCAGAGAGATCAAGGAAAATAAGTAGAGAGTAGACCCCATTGCATTTAGATGCCAGGAGATCATTTGCCACTTTGGTAAGGGCAGTTTTTTGAAGAGTGTAGGGTACAAAAAAACAGATTGTAACGGATCGAGAGACAGTGAATAATGTGAGTGTAGACGAGATGCTCTAGGAGTTTAGAGATGAAACAGGTCTGTAGTTAGTTGGGCAGGACAGTTCAAGACAAGGTGTTTTTTATTTTTCTTTATTATGGGTAATGAGAGAATTAGAGATGAGCAAACCAGTCGAGATTTGTTTCAGGTCCGGTTCGCCGAATGTATGCTGCTTAATGAAATTGAACCCTCCCCCCACCAAGAAAAATGTAAATTTCAACACTTAAATGCATGATTGAGACATTAGTGGCATGATGCATGCTGCTGCAGCAGCAGCCGCCGCACAGAATGTGATGGTAGGCAGACAGACAGCAACAGTGACAAGATGGGGAACTGCCTGCAAAACCAGGCCTATTAATCTGGAATCACTGGAATCAGCCTGAGCTGTGAGAAAACATTGGTATTGATGCAGTAATCACACATGTATGCTGCCTAAAGAAATGTAACACCCTCCCCCCCAAAAAAGTAAAAATGTCAACCGCTTGGGAACTGAATACACGTAAACTGATTATTGAGGCTTGATGCTCAATTTCTCATTATTACACATGGGTAGATTTCTGCTATACCTTGTATAGTGATCACATATATATGCTGGTTTATTGACATTGACACTAAATTTGACCTTTAAAAAAAAAAAGGAGATTGCTACCACACCAGGGGAATTGCTTCAGAAATCACCTATATATGAAACTTAAAAGCGACATACCTCCATTTTCACCCAGGCAGCCCCCCTTGACTTGAGCATCGGAGCAGTTCATGTAAACCCTCCAAAAAAATATAAATAAATTGTGACCACGTGGAAACCGAATATAAATAAACGGATGAATGAGGCTTGACGCAAAATTTCACCTTAATACACACAGGTAGATTGCCGCCACACCATGGGTATTTATGCAGTAAATATATATATATATATATATATATATATATATACAGTTTAACTAAATTGAATCCCACCCAAAAAAAAGGATTTCAGTGAAAATGGGGAGAAAAAATAAAAGTATGCTTGCCGATGGCTAATTTTGAGGTGCATCTGCACTTCTCATAGCTGGCACAGTCAGCCACGGGTCTTGTCTCCTCTTTCCCTGTCTGTTAGCTGCCCTACTTCCTTCCTTCTATTGTACACAACATACACCATTCTTCTTTGGAATCCTACCCTTTCCCTTCTGTCTCCCTGGCTGTTTGATTTCTTTGCTGTCCCTAATTGATTTTTTATTCTCCCTGGCACCCAAACACCCTCATTCACAGCCCAGAACAGAATGAAATTCTGCTTGTTCTTCTAGGGAACCCCCCTGCTACTGCAGCATTGATTGACTCATCCAGGCTGTCTGGCAAACCAGAACAAGCCCTCCCCACACTTTTTCAGGGTCATGTGAGAACCCTTCTTCTTCCTCCCTAGTGCTTTTTTCCTGCCGACATGCGCATTAGTGTATTCATCAGAAACAAACCTGAAAATATTCAGGTTCATCTACCATCCAAAAAATAGCAAAGTTCGGACTGAACCCGCTAAGTTACAAACTGGTTTGCTCATCCTTAGATAGAACGTTTGAAAGAAGAGGGGGATGTACCAGAAGAGAGAGGTTGACGATTTTAAGTAGATGAGTAGTGACAGTTGGGGAGATACACTGGAGGAGGTGTAATGGAATAAAGTCAATAGTGTACTAAGGTAAGAGAGAAGCCTGGAGACTAGGGATGATCTAGCAGTGATGATCTGACTGCTGGCATTACAGTGATTGGCTGGCCGGAACGCGTCATCGGGTGCTATTTAGCACCCGATGATGCATGTTCGGCTCATTCTTAGTCAGGGAGAGCTGTGCTTAGGAAGGGAGAGACAGTGTAGGAAGTGATTTAAAAATGGATATACCACCAAAACTTTTCAGAGACCCAAAAGTCATTTTAAGGACAATTGTGTGTGGCAGCGGCAATCTATATTTTTTGCGCAACCTGCGCTAAATTGCTAAAACTTTAGAGACCCAAAAGTCCTTCTAATGACTATTGTGTGTGGCAGCAATATCTATTTTCAGCGCATCCTGCTCTAAATAGCGTACAATAGTTAGGCCGCTGCAGACAGCGACATTAGCTGCGCCACATCTCCAGGGTAAAGTGTGCGCATCCCAAAAAAATCTGTGACATCCAGTGTACTTTTTCCGTAGATGGTATCCGCTGCGGACAATGACATTAGCTGCACCATATCTCCAGTGTAAAGTGTGCGCATCCCAAAAAAATCTGTGACATCCAGTGTACTTTATCCATAGACGGTGTTCACTGCGGACAGTGGCATTAGCGGCACCACATCTCCAGTGTAAAGTGTGCGCATCCAAAAAATATCTGTGACATCCAGTGTAGAGATGTTGCGAACATAAAATTTTCCATTCACAAACGGCGAATGCGAATTTATGCAAATGTTTGCGAACGGGCGAACCGGGCGAACCGCCATAGACTTCAATAGGCAGACGAATTTTAAAACCCACAGGGACTTTTTCTGGCCACAATAGTGATGGAAAAGTTGTTTCAAGGGGACTAACACCTGGACTGTGGCATGTCGGAGAGGGATCCATGACAAAACTCACATGAAAAATTACGCAGTTGAAGCAGAGTCGGGTTTTAATCCATAAAGGGCATAAATCACCTAACATTCCTAAATTGTTTGGAATAACGTGCTTTAAAACATCCAGTGTGTGTATACGATCAGGTATGATGTTGTATCGATCAGTTAGTGTAAGGGTTACGCCCGTTTCACAGTGACAGACCAAACTCTGACAGACCAAACTCCAAACTTTAACGCACCGCAAACAACCGCAAAAAGTTGTCAATAGTTGACACACTCATGACATAAATTTTATTCCTCTATGCGTCAATCTTGTAGTGATGACTGTGCTCGTGCGCACGTTCGGGAGATTGCAGGCGATGGCGGTTTTTCAAAGCCTATGGTCGTGCTGAGGTAGTTCAGTGACAGTTAAGTTACTCAGAAAACAATGATTCTGCAGTGTGGGCCCATTGTTGGCCTAATAGGCTTTAATGATCACCTTAGATGATCACAAAGAAAATTAATTATTTTCTATGAAAAATTATCCAGCCGATCGCTTTTGGTCTGTTCACAATGAAGCAACGACCTTATCATCTGGGGTGAGCCAACATTGCCAACACACTCATAAAGGGAATCGCTTCATTGTGATACGCAAGCCCCTTCACTACAAAAAAATAACGATCACGAAGGGGAATTGACACATGTATGTGCCTTTTTTTTTGTTTTTGCAGCCACAGTGCAGCACTAGAGGCCAGAAAAATTAGGCATGTACACATGCCCGAAAAATTTGGTATTGTTGCAGGCAGAAAGTGTACTAAAACATTGCGGCTTGAACCCTAGTTGGTGGCGGAGAAGTCACGCAAGTTATACGGCATGCAGAGATAAAATACAGCAGCGTGTGGACCATTTTTAGCCCAAGGCAGCTCATCTCATCACCAGGCCTTTATTAGTCAAATGTATCGCCCACTGTCAGTCCCTTCGGGATCCATGCCTCATTCATCTTAATAAAGGTGAAGTAATCTAGACTTTTTTGACCTAGGCGACTTCTCTTCTCAGTGACAATACCTCCTGCAGCACTGAAGGTCCTTTCTGACAAGACACTTGAAGCGGGGCAGGCCAGAAGTTCTATCCCAAATTGGGATAGCTCAGGCCACAGGTCAAGCCTGCACACCCAGTAGTCAAGGGGTTCATCGCTCCTCAGAGTGTTGATATCTGCAGTTAAGGCGAGGTAGTCTGCTACCTGTTGGTCGAGTCGTTGTCTGAGGGTGGACCCCGAAGGGCTGTGGCGATGCGTAGGACTTAAAAATCTCTGCATGTCCTCCATCAACAACACGTCTGTAAAGCGTCCTGTCCTTGCCGGCGTGGTTGTGGTAGGAGGATTACTTTCACCTCTTCCCCTGTTAGATTCCCGTTGTGCTGTGACATCACCCTTATACGCTGTGTAAAGCATACTTTTTAATTTATTTTGGAACTGCTGCATGTTTTCCGACTTGCGGTAATTCGGTAACATTTCAGGCACTTTCTGCTTATACCGGGGGTCTAGTAGCGCGGCCACCGAGTACAGGTCGTTCTCCTTTAGTCTTTTTATACGAGGGTCCCTCAACAAGCACGACAGCATGAAAGACCCCATTTGCACAAGGTTGGATGCCGAGCTACTCATGTCCCGTTCCTCGTCCTCAGTGATCTCACTGAAAGTCTGTTTTTTCTCCCAGCCACGTACAACACCACGGGTACCAGATAGGTGACAAGGAGCACCCTGGGATGCCTGCTGTGGTTGGTCTTCCTCCTCCTCCTCAAAGCCACATTCCTCCTCTGACTCCTCTTCCTGACACTCCTCCTTCAGCATTGCCGCAGGTCCAGCAAGCGATGCTGATAAGGCTGTTTCTGGTGGTGATGGTGACCACAACTCTTCCTCTTCACGCTCATCTACGGCCTGATCCAGCACTCTTCTCAGGGCACGCTCCAGGAAGAAAACAAATGGGATGATGTCGCTGATGGTGCCTTCGGTGCGACTGACTAGGTTTATCACCTCCTCAAAAGGACGCATGAGCCTACAGGCATTGCACATGAGCGTCCAGTAACGTTCCAAAAAAATTCCTAGCTCCGCAGAGGCTGTCCTAGCATCCCGGTCATACAAATACTCGTTGACGGCTTTTTCTTGTTGGAGCAGGCGGTCGAACGTTAGGAGTGTTGAATTCCAACGTGTCGGGCTGTCGCAAATCAAGCGCCTCACTGGCATGTTGTTTCGCCGCTGGATATCTGAAAAGTGCGCCATGGCCGTGTAGGAACGCCTGAAATGGCCACACACCTTCTTGGCCTGCTTGAGGACGTCCTGTAAGCCTGGGTACTTATGCACAAAGCGTTGTACAATCAGATTCAACACATGTGCCATGCACGGCACATGTGTCAACTTGCCCAAATTCAATGCCGCCAACAAATTGCTTCCGTTGTCACACACCACTTTGCCGATCTCCAGTTGGTGCGGAGTCAGACACTGATCCACCTGTGTGTTCAGGGCGGACAGGAGTGCTGGTCCGGTGTGACTCTCTGCTTTCAGGCAAGTCAACCCCAAGACGGCGTGACACTGTCGTATCCGGGATGTGGAATAGCCCCTGGGGAGCTGGGGGGGGTGCAGTTGATGTGGAGCAAGACGCAGCAGCAGAAGAGGACTAAGCCGAGGAGGTTATGGAAGAGGATGGAGTAGGAGGAGTAGAGGAGGTGGCAGCAGGCCTGCCTGCAAGTCGTGGCGGTGTCACCAACTCCTCTGCAGAGCCACGCATTACATGCTTGGCAGCCGTCAGCAGATTTACCCAATGCGTAGTGTACGTGATATACCTGCCCTGACCGTGCTTTGCAGATAAGGTATCATGGTCAGATGGACCCTTGCCCAAACACTGTGTGCCAGACATGCCATGACTTCCTTTTGCACAATCGAGTACAGGTTGGGGATTGCCTTTTGTGCAAAGAAATTTCGACCGGGTACCTTCCACTGCGGTGTCCCAATAGCTACAAATTTTTGGAAGGCCTCAGACTCCACCAGCTTGTATGGTAAAAGCTGGCGAGCTAAGAGTTCCGACAAGCCAGCTGTCAGACGCCGGGCAAGGGGGTGACTTTGCGACATTGGCTTCTTACGCTCTAACATGTCCTTGACAGACACCTGACGGTGGGCAGATGAGCAGGAACTGCTCAAGACGAGAGGCGGAGTGGTGGATAGTTGAGAGGGGGCAAGGAGGACAGCAGTGGTTGACGTGGCTAAAGATGCTGGACCAGGAGGAGGATGGCATCTTTGAGTTTGTGTGCTGCTTGTACTCATGTGTTGATTCCATAGGCGTTTGTGATTTGAGATCATGTGCCTTCGCAAAGCAGTTGTACCTAGGTGGGTGTTGGACTTCCCACGACTCAGTTTCTTTTGGCACAGGTTGCAAATGGCATCGCTGTTGTTAGAGGCAGACACACAAAAAAAATGCCACACTGCTGATCTCTGCAATGCCGTCATTCTGGTGGTGGCAACAGCATGCGCTGATTGGCGTGCTATCTGGCTGACACCAGGTGCCGATACATGCTGTCTGACTGTGCCACTAGCTCCTTGCGACGACCTCCCCCTGCTTCTAACTCGTTTCCTCCTCCTCTCTGTCTCCCCATCTGAGCTTTCCCCCTGTTCTTCTTCTCTTCGAGCGGGCACACACGTGACATCCACAGACACATCATCATCATCAACCACTTCACTTGTATCTGGCAACTCAGCAAAGGAAGCAGCAGCGGATACAACATCATCATCATCACACCGTACGTCCATGTGTGTAATGCTGCCTGACTGAGACATATCCCTGTTATCTACATCCTCTGGCAATATTGGTTGCGCATCACTCAATTCTTCCAACTGATGTGTAAATAACTCCTCTAACAGATCAAGTGAAGCAGCTGTGGTGCTAGTGTTGGTGGCGGCAGGCAGGCGAGTGGTAACTTGAGAGGTGCCCGAAGCTGAGCTGGAGGAGGATGGTGCATCAAGGTTCCGAGCGGAAGCTGTAGAAGATTGGGTGTCCTGTGTTAGCCAGTCAACTATGTCCTCAGAACTTTTCGAGTTCAGGGTACATGGCCTCTGAACACTGGGCATTATTCTAGGGCAAAAGGGAATCACAGCACCACGACCACGACGGCCCCTGCGGGGTGGCCTGCCTCTGCCTGTCATTTTTTTTTTATTAGTTTAGTTGTACTATGCGTGCAAGCTACTGTGACACCAGATATGAGTGGCACTGTGCACTGGCAGAAGTTGGCAGAGTAGACGCTGTAGGCCTGACACACACGGTTGCAGACAACTAACTGCTATTCAATCTATTACAGTCAAAATTGTTGTTTTTTTTTTAATTTAATCTACTGTGACACAAGATTTGAGTTGCGCTGGTGACACTATGCACTTGCAGGGCCTGAAACACACACACGCGTGCAGGCAACTGACTGCTATTTATTCACAGTATAAATTGTTGTTTTTCTTTAATTGTAATCTAATGTGACACCAGATATGAGTTGCGCTGGCGACACTATGCACTTGCAGGGCCTAAAACACACACACGCGTGCAGGCAACTGACTGCTATTTATTCACAGTCAAAATTGTTGTTTTTCTTTAAATGTAATCTAATGTGACACCAGATATGAGTTGCGCTGGTGACAATATACAGTTGCATGGCCTGAAACACACACACACGCGTGCAGGCAACTGACTGCTATTTATTCACAGTAAAAATTGTTGTATTTCTTTAAATGTAATCTACTGTGACACCGGATATGAGTTGCGCTGGTGACACTATGCACTTGCAGGGCCTGAAACACACACACGCGTGCAGGCAACTGACTGCTATTTATTCACAGTCAAAATTGTTGTTTTTCTTTAATTGTAATCTAATGTGACACCAGATAAGAGTTGCGCTGGCGACACTATGCACTTGCAGGGCCTGAAAAACACACATGCGTGCAGGCAACAGACTGCTATTATTTCACAGTCAAAATAATTTTAATTTTTAAAATTTAATCTTCTGTGACACCAGATATGAGTTGCGCTGGTGACACTATGCACTTGCAGGGCCTTAAACACACACACACACACGTGCAGGCAACTGACTGCTATTATTTTACAGTCAAAATTGTTTTGTTTTTTTAAATGTCATCTACTGTGACACAAGATTTGAGTTGCGCTGGTGACACTATGCACTTGCAGGGCCTGAAACACACACACACACACGTGCAGGCAACTGACTTCTATTATTTCACAGTCAAAATTGTTGTTGTTTTTTAAATGTAATCTACTGTGACATCAGATATGAGTTGCGCTGGTGACACTATGCACTTGCAGGGCCTGAAAAACACACACACGTGCAGGCTACAGACTGATATTATTTCACAGTCAAATTTTATTTAATTTTTTTATGTAATCTACTGTGACACCAGATTTGATTTGCACTGGTGACACTATGTACTTGCAGTGCCCGAAACACACACACACGTGCAGGCAACTGTATGCTATTATTTCACAGTCAAAATATATATATTTTTTTTATATAATCTACTGTGACACCAGATATGAGTTGCGCTGGTGACACTATGCACTTGCAGGGCCTGAAACACACACACACGTGCAGGCAACTGACTGCTGTTATTTCACAGTGAAATTTATATATATTTTTTTAAATGTAATCTACTGTGACACAAGATTTGAGTTGCGCTGGTGACACTATGCACTTGCAGAGCCTGAAACACACACACACACACACGTGCAGGCAACTGACTGCTATTATTTCACAGTCAAAATTGTTGTTTTTAAAAAAAGTTAATCTACTGTGACACAAGATTTGAGTTGCCCTGGTGACAATATGCACTTGCAGGGCCTAAAACACACACACACACACACACACACACACACACACACACGTGCAGGCAACTGACTGCTATTATTTCACAGTCAAAATTGTTGTTTTTAAAAAAATGTAATCTACTGTGACACAAGATTTGAGTTGCGCTGGTGACACTATGCACTTGCAGGGCCTGAAAAACACACACGCGTGCAGGAAACTGACTGCTTTTATTTCACAGTCAAAATTGTTGTTTTTAAAAAAAATGTAATCTACTGTGACACTAGATATCAGTTGCGCTGGTGACATTATGCACTTGCAGGGCTTTAATCACACACACACACACACACACGTGCAAACAACTGACTGCTATTATTTCACAGTCAAAATTGTTGTTTTTTTAAAAATGTAATCTACTGTGACACAAGATTTGAGTTGCGATGGTGACACTATGCACTTGCAGGGCCCGAAACATACACACACGTGCAGGCAACTGACTGGTATTATTTCACAGTCAAAATTGTTGTTTTAAAAAAAATGTAGTCTACTGTGACACCAGATATGAGTTGCGCTGGTGACACTATGCACTTGCAGGGCCTTAAACACACACACACACGTGCAAGCAACTGACTGCTATTATTTCACACTGAAAATTGTTGTTTTTAAAAAAAATGTAATCTACTGTGACACAAGATTTGAGTTGCGCTGGTGACACTATGCACTTGCAGGGCCTTAAACACACACACGTGCAGGCAACTGACTGCTATTATTTCACAGTCAAAATATATATATTTTTTTTAATGTAATCTACTGTGACACAAGATTTGAGTTGCGCTGGTGACACTATGCACTTGCAGGGCCCGAAACACACACACACGTGCAGGCAACTGACTGCTATTATTTCACAGTCAAATTTATATATTTTTTTATGTAATCTACTGTGACACCAGATATGAGTTGCGCTGGTGACACTATGCACTTGCAGGGGCTGAAACACACACACACACGTGCAAGCAACTGCCTGCTATTATTTCACAGTCAAAATAGTTGTTGTTTTTTTAAATGTAATCTACTGTGACACAAGATTTGAGTTGCGCTGGTGACACTATGCACTTGCAGGGCCCAAAAAACACACACACGTGCAGGCAACTGACTGCTATTATTTCACAGTCAAAATTATATATTATTTTTTAATGTGATCTACTGTGACACCAGATATGAGTTGCGCTGCTGACACTATGCACTTGCAGGGCCTTAAACACACACACACGTACAGGCAACTGACTGCTATTATTTCACAGTCAAATATTTTTTATTTTTTTATGTAATCTACTGTGACACTAGATTTGAGTTGCGCTGGTGACACTATGCATTTGCAGGGCCTGAAACACACACACACGTGCCGGCAACTGCCTGCTATTATTTCACAGTCAAAATTGTTGTTGTTTTTTTAAATGTAATCTACTGTGACACAAGATTTGAGTTGCGCTGGTAACACTATGCACTTGCAGGGCCCAAAAAACACACACACGTGAAGGCAACTGACTGCTATTATTTCACAGTCAAATTTTTGTTAATTTTTTTTATGTAATCTACTGTGACACAAGATTTGAGTTGTGCTGGTGACACTATGCACTTGCAGGGCCCGAAACACACACACACGTGCAGGCAACTGACTGCTATTATTTCATAGTCAAAATAAATGTTTATTTTTTTATGTAATCTACTGTGACACAAGATTTGAGTTGCGCTGGTGACACTATGCACTTGCAGGGCCCGAAACACACACGTGCAGGCAACTGACTGCTATTATTTCACAGTAAAAATTATATATATTTTTTAAATGTAATCTTCTGTGACACCAGATATGAGTTGCGCAGGTGACACTATGCACTTGCAGGGCCTGAAACACACACACATGTGCAGGCAACTGACTGCTATTATTTCACAGTCAAAATTGTTGTTGTTTTTTTAAATGTAATCTACTGTGACACAAGATATGAGTTGCGCTGGTGACACTATGCACTTGCAGGGCACAAAAAACACACACACGTGCAGGCAACTGACTGCTATTATTTCACAGTCAAAATTATATATTATTTTTTTTATGTGATCTACTGTGACACCAGATATGAGTTGCGCTGGTGACACTATGCATTTGCAGGACCCGAAACACACACACACGTGCAGGCAACTGACTGCTATTATTTCACAGTGAAAATTGTTGTTTTTTTTAAAATGTAATCTACTATGACACAAGATTTGAGTTGCGCTGGTGACACTATGCACTTGCAGGGCCTTAAACACACACACACGTGCAGGCAACTGACTGCTATTATTTCACAGTCAAAATTGTTGTTGTTTTTTTAAATGTAATCTACTGTGACACAAGATTTGAGTTGCGCTGGTGACACTATGCACTTGCAGGGCCTGAAACACACACACACACACACGTGCAGGCAACTGACTGCTATTATTTCACAGTCAAAATTGTTGTTGTTTTTTTAAATGTAATCTACTGTGACACAAGATTTGAGTTGCGCTGGTGACACTATGCATTTTGTCAAACAAATTTTTTTTTTTTTAAATGCAATCTACTGTGACACCCGATATGAGTTTAAAAAAACTAGACTTTCCCTTTTAGTGTTAGGATGCGGTGTTTTATACAATAAACATTAACTGATGTCCCTTGGACTGCTTTACACCTATTAATCCTACACCTACCTCTATTCCTAATATTTAACCTTTATTGATATGCTCATAATAATATTGCTAGTTACTAGCTACATATTTAAAATTCCAGTGCACGCAGCCATTGGTGTATGTCTGTTTCCTATTAGGGATCTCCTAACTAAATATACTGGTCCAGGGTAAATCACACTAGTGCCTTTCTGGCTGCGCACTGCCAGTATTTGTATAGGCACTGTGTTAGTCCCTGTAAGACTGGCTGCAACAATGTGCTGTGTTAAAACTAAAGCTCCTCACTGCCCCCCGACATGTTTCGCCGATTACCGGCGTCTTCAGGGGTTAGGGCAGACACACACACACACACGTGCAGGCAACTGACTGCTGTTATTTCAAAGTGAAATTTATATATATTTTTTAAATCTAATCTACTGTGACACAAGGTTTGAGTTGCACTGGTGACACTATGCACTTGCAGGGCCTGAAACACACACACACGTGCAGGCAACTGACTGCTATTATTTCACAGTCAAAATTGTTTTTTTTTTTTAAATGTAATCTACTTTGACACAAGATTTGAGTTGCGCTGGTGACACTATGCACTTGCAGGGCTTGAAACACACACACACGTGCAGGCAACTGACTGCTATTATTTCATAGTCAAAATATATGTTTATTTTTTTATGTAATCTACTATGACACAAGATTTGAGTTGCGCTGGTGATACTATGCACTTGCAGGGCCCGAAACACACACACACACGTGCGGGCAACTGACTGCTATTATTTCACAGTCAAAATTATATATTTTTTTTAAATCTAATCTACTGTGACACAAGATTTGAGTTGCACTGGTGACAATATGCACTTGCAGGGCCTGAAACACACACACACACACACACACACACACACGTGCAGGCAACTGACTGCTATTATTTCACAGTCAAAATTGTTTTTTTTTTTTAAATGTAATCTACTTTGACACAAGATTTGAGTTGCGCTGGTGACACTATGCACTTGCAAGGCTTGAAACACACACACACGTGCAGGCAACTGACTGCTATTATTTCTTAGTCAAATTTTTTTAAAATTTTTTTATGTAATCTACTGTGACACAAGATTTGAGTTGCGCTGGTGACACTATGCACTTGCAGGGCCCAAAACACACACACACGTGCAGGCAACTGACTGCTATTATTTCACAGTCAAAATTATATATTTTTTTTAAATGTAATCTTCTGTGACACCAGATATGAGTTGCGCTGGTGACACTATGCACTTGCAGGGCCTGAAACACACACACGCGTGCAGGCAACTGACTGCTATTATTTTACAGTCAAAATAGTTTTTTTTTTAATGTAATCTACTGTGACACCAGATAGGAGTTGCGCTGGTGACACTATGCACTTGCAGGGCCTGAAACACACACACGCGTGCAGGCAACTGACTGCTATTATTTTACAGTCAAAATTATTATAATTTTTTTTTGTAATCTACTGTGACACCAGATATGAGTTGCGCTGGTACACTATGCACTTGCAGGCCCTGAAACACACACACATGTGCAGGCAACTGACTGCTATTATTTCACAGTCAACATTATTATTTTTTTTTTTTATGCAATCTACTGTGACACAAGATTTGAGTTGCGCTGGTGACACTATGCACTTGCAGGGCCCAAAACACACACACACGTGCAGGCAACTGACTGCTATTATTTCACAGTCAAAATTGTTGTTTTTTTTTAAATGTAATCTACTTTGACACAAGATTTGAGTTGCGCTGGTGACACTATGCACTTGCAGGGCTTGAAACACACACACACACACACACGTGCAGGCAACTGACTGCTATTATTTCATAGTCAAAATAAATGTTTATTTTTTTATGTAATCTACTATGACACAAGATTTGAGTTGCGCTGGTGATACTATGCACTTGCAGGGCCCGAAACACACACACACACGTGCGGGCAACTGACTGCTATTATTTCACAGTCAAAATTATATATTTTTTTTAAATCTAATCTACTGTGACACAAGATTTGAGTTGCACTGGTGACAATATGCACTTGCAGGGCCTGAAACACACACACACACACACACACACGTGCAGGCAACTGACTGCTATTATTTCACAGTCAAAATTTTTATTTTTTTTTAAATGTAATCTACTTTGACGCAAGGTTTGAGTTGCGCTGGTGACACTATGCACTTGCAAGGCTTGAAACACACACACACGTGCAGGCAACTGACTGCTATTATTTCTTAGTCAAATTTTTTTTAAATTTTTTTATGTATTCTACTGTGACACAAGATTTGAGTTGCGCTGGTGACACTATGCACTTGCAGGGCCCAAAACACACACACACGTGCAGGCAACTGACTGCTATTATTTCACAGTCAAAATTATATATTTTTTTTAAATGTAATCTTCTGTGACACCAGATATGAGTTGCGCTGGTGACACTATGCACTTGCAGGGCCTGAAACACACACACGCGTGCAGGCAACTGACTGCTATTATTTTACAGTCAAAATAGTTTTTTTTTTTATATAATCTACTGTGACACCAGATAGGAGTTGCGCTGGTGACACTATGCACTTGCAGGGCCTGAAACACACACACGCGTGCAGGCAACTGACTGCTATTATTTCACAGTAAAAATATATATATATTTTTTTTATGTAATCTACTGTGACACCAGATATGAGTTGCGCTGGGGACACTATGCACTTGCAGGGCCTGAAACACACACACGCGTGCAGGCTACTGACTGCTATTATTTCACAGTCAAAATATATATTTTTTTTTTATATGTAATCTACTGTGACACCAGATAGGAGTTGCGCTGGTGACACTATGCACTTGCAGGGCCTGAAACACACACACGCGTGCAGGCAACTGACTGCTATTATTTTACAGTCAAAATAGTTTTTTTTAAAAATGTAATCTACTGTGACACCAGATAGGAGTTGCGCTGGTGACACTATGCACTTGCAGGGCCTGAAACAAACACACGCATGCAGGCAACTGACTGCTATTATTTCACAGACAAAATTGTTGTTTTTAAAAAATGTAATCTACTGTGACACCAGATATGAGTTGCACTGGTGACACTGTGCACTTGCAGGGCCTGAAAAACACACACACACACGTGCAGGCAACTGACTGCTATTATATTACAGTCAAAAAAGTGGTGTGGTGGCACTGGGCAATTGGGCACAGTATAACTGTGAGCCTGACACACACACTGGCAGGCAACTGCAATTAGATTACACAGAAAAAAAAAAAAGCAGACTGATGTACTAGCCCTAAAAAGGGCTTTTTGGGGTACTGTCCTTACGGCAGAGATCAGATGAGTCTTTCAGGACTGTAGTGGACACTGAGTACACTAGCCTAGCTATCGATTTCCCTATTAAATCAGCAGCAGCTACACTGTCCCTCCTCTCACTAAGACTGCAGCTTCCGAATGAATCTAAAATGGATGCTGTCCAGGAGGTGGGAGGGTCTGGGAGGGAGGGTATGATGCTGATTGTCTGGAATGTGTCTGCTGACTGTGAGGTACAGGGTCAAAGTTTACTCAATGATGATGAATAGGGGGCGGACCAAACATCGCATATCAGAAACAAATGAAGAGGGAGCTCATAATACCAAAAGTATATAAATTTTATTGAAGCATGTTAAAAATACCAAAAAAAGGAATAAGGTAGGTACATAAGATGCCGTGAGGCAAGGTGATGAGAGCGGAGAACAGAAAGAGCGCCACCCTGGGAAGAAAAACACACGCATATAGAGATGGAAAAATGTAGTAATAGTGATATATAACATGGGAATAGAAAATATTGGGTACAGTGCCCAACCCATGAGATGGGTAAATAGATGATAAAACCATATGATATCAGGTAAAGCAAGGTCAACTCATGCACCCCCACTGGCAACAGATGCAAACGCATAAAGGTGGAAGTATGTTGCATAGAAAGCAAAGTGCAAGTGGACAAAAGGTGACCACACAGCCAGCGGGGGGCAATAGAGGACCAAAGCTTACCTGGAAAGACCGTGTGCAACGAGACCCAGGGTGGCGCTACCCCAACGCGCGCTTCGGCGTGCCTTCGTCAGGGGGCAGCGCCATCACTGTGAACCAGGTTTAAATAGACTCTCTTAGCCAATGAAAATGAGTACTTACTCGTCCCCAGGTGTACATGTTAGAAAGGCGCGCAGGAATCCTGGTAATCCGCATCCAGCCGCCCCACGGCCGGCGTCCCGCCGACACGCCCACACCATGTGATAAAGATCACATGATCGGGCGGCTCTGGCGTAAGGACGCACGGGCGTGAGGCGCCGGAGGCGGTACCCAGGATGACGCGCGCACACATGACAGAGAGGGAGGAGAATCAGGAGACCAAAAAAGTAGTCCCAAATGCTGCCTCTCAATTTTGGAAACAGTAACCAGGCCATATTAATGCATAATGATAATATAACCATGCCGCATCAAGACATCGATGCGGCATGTGTAGCTCTATAACAATATATATATATATATAGGTGAACAATTCAAAGAATAATATGCGGATACAATAGAATGCATTCATAAAATTGTATACATATTGTACATAAAGAAAGAATAATGTTGACAGAAAAATAATAAAAAGTAAAATATATATGCATACGGCAACATAATTAAAGATAACAAACATGATTATAATAGAATGTGGTTAAAAAGCAAAGAATAGAGGTCATGATCTAGATCAATGAATAAATGAATAAATAATTAATGAAGAAGGACATGCTAAAAAAGTGAAAGGGGGAAGATTATACATGTGAAATAAATATGTGAAAATAATAGTGCGAACAGGGAACTAATAAAGTTCATGGAAAGGGAGCTAGTAAAGTTCGTGAAAAGTGAATATGGAAAGTGCATCATATATAATGATAAGTAATAATTCATAACGAGAAATGGGGGGAAAACATGATGTGCGTGGGAATAAGGTGAAGGGAATGTAAATAAAAACAGAGTAAAGAATAATAATAAAGTGTGAGTGGTGATGAGGGATGAATAAATTAATTATGAAAAAAGAAATTCATAAGATGTATATAAATATACCTGGCTGAGAAATAAATACATAGAGCCAGGGAAGAAGGAAAAGGTGTTGGACAGGAGTAGGGCCCTATAAAGAGCATATATGGTTACGTACTGGTGTGAAAACACCAGTAATAACAACATAGGAGACTCGAATTATGTGTCAACATGAGAGAACAAGTGTATATAAATATGGCCAATGCCAAAAGCGAAGTACAGAGCAAGGTGCTGCGTGAAAAAATGGGGAAGAATAAAGTAGAATAAAACACCAAAACGTGTATAATAGCTATGTCCGTAAATTGGTCCCGCAAACGAACCACATTAAAAAACAATAGTAACATCATGTTGGAGATAATCCATTCCCAAAGAAATCAGAGAGACGCAAGGCGACTGGATATCCATCAAATGGTGGGCTAAAGAGAGAGAAAAAAATAATAAATAATTACATAAATAATAAAAAATCAAAAGATGAGAAAGAAAGTCAGTAAAATAATATACGAACAACTGTTAAAAGAATAAGGTCCACAGTAGTGGGCCCAGCGGCTACAAAAAAGAAGAGAAGCCCAAATTCTCATTCAGGCCCCTAGGGCGCAATGTCCCAAGGGTCCATATCCAGCGGCTCTCCTTTTGAGCCAGCCGCTTGGATGTATTGCCTGCACGTAAATCTACCTGGATGCAATCTATACCTCTAACTCTCAGACATCTTGGATTACAAGAGTGAAATTCCTTGAAATGTCTAGGGATGGGTTTTAATGTCTCAATCTCCTTCACCTCCTGTGCATTAATGATATCCCTCACGTGTTCCCGCACACGAACCCTCAGCTCACGGGTCGTCAAACCAACGTATACCTTGGGGCATGGACACACAGCGTAATAAACAACTCGTGTGCTGGAGCACGTGAGGGACTGAAGGATTTTAAAGGATCTCGCTCCAGAAGAATCCACAAAATCACAGGAGCGCTCCATATTTGGACACGCGGCGCAGCTGCCGCATGGTCTGAAGCCAACCTTGGGGCTACCTTGTCCAATACAGAGTTGAGATGGTGTCGGTTGAAGATAGCCTCGAACCAGACTATCCCGTAGGGTATTAGCCCTACGTGCCGTAACAAGAGGTCGTATAGATAGAAGCTTTTCTAAGACGGGATCCGTCAATAGAATGGACCAATGTAAGGTCAAAATCTCCCTCATTTTTGTCCACTGTGAGTGGTATGTGCTTACAAATCTAATTTTGTTATCCGGCATCTTGTCTCCCTTGGTTTGCAGCAGAAGAGTTTGATCCTGGGTTTTAGCACGCCAATAGGCTTTTTTAATTGCCCGATGGCTGTAACCCCTAGCAAGGAACCGATCCTTCAGTTCACTGGCCTGTCTTTCGAAGGTAGCATCGTCCGAACAAATTCGGCGGATGCGTAAAAACTGGCCCACAGGGATGGCAGAAATGGTACTGGTAGGATGCAAAGATGTAGCATGTAAATAGGCATTGACGGCCGTCTCTTTACGAAAAACATCCGTCCTGAGAAGGCCGCCAGCATCCCTAAACACAGAGACATCCAAGAAATCAACTCTCTCTCTACTATGAGTGTAGGTCAATTTGATGTTCCTAGAATTAGTGTTCAGTAATTTAAAGAAAGCATGAAGTTGTTCTTCAGTGCCCTGCCAGATCAAGAAGACGTCATCTATGTACCGCGCCCAAAGAATGGCGCGGTCCATGATGACGTGTCTGTCTGACAGGAAAAGGTCCCTCTCCCACAGCCCCAGGAACAGATTGGCATACGCCGGCGCACATGCCGCGCCCATAGCTGTCCCCTGGAGCTGCAGGAAGAAGGACCCATTGAACGAGAAAAAGTTCCTCGTCAGCACAAACTTAAGAAGTTGCAGCAGGAAAAGAGAAAAGTCCTTGGGTAGATTACCGACTGAAAGAAAAAACTCCACTGCCCGTAGTCCGTCTACATGTTGGATACTCGTGTAGAGGGACTCTACGTCACATGTCACCAAAATATTGTCCTCCTCAAGGGTAATGCCCTGTATCCTTTGCAGGAAATCGGATGTATCTCTAACATGTGATGGTAGAGTCTCCACAATGGGTTTAAGATGGAAATCTAATAACTTACAGATATTCTCTACCATACTGTTACATCCAGATATAATAGGCCTACCTGGAGGTACAGAAGAATTCTTATGGACTTTTGGTAGCAAATATAATGTAGGAATAGATGGTTCCTGAATGATGAGAGCTTCATACATCTGTTTCGATATGGTATTTTCCTCCAATCCAGCATCCAAGATTTTCAGAAGTTCACCTCTGAAAGAGATAGTAGGGTTAAAGGTTAACTTCCGATAGCAGATAGGGTCTTTTAGCTGTCGATAGGCTTCCGCTAAGTACATATTGCGGGGCCACATCACCAAATTCCCCCCCTTGTCAGCTGGTTTGTAAATAACATCCGGAAGATTTTTAAGTTTGGCAAGGCTCTGTCGTTGGTCCTTATTTAAGTTATCATATGGGACGGATGTAGAAATCCGTTCAAAGTCCTTGCTGACCGTCTTAACAAAGAGGTCAATTGCCGGACATAGTGACAAAGGGGGGAATTTCTTAGATCTCTTTTTAATGGCCGATGGTATTTCATTGACAGTGGTCGTACCCGGTCTCTCCTGTTCTAATAGGAGGTCCTCCAAAATATGGAGGGCTCGCTGTTCCTCCTCGGAACTCAGGGAACCAATTGAATCACTCCTGCAATGCCACCTCTTCATCATTAGGGAACGTCCAAAGAGGTGCAAATCCTTGATAGCAGTGAAACAATCGAACCTACAGCTAGGTACATAGGATAATCCCTTCTCCAGCAGAGAGGTATCTGTGCCGGAGAGGGTATAGTCAGTTAAGTTAATTACCTTAGGTTCCCTGTCCGGATGTTTTGTGGTCGTAGTTGGTTCCGGTTGTCTCTTCCGTCCCTGTCCATTGCCCTGCTCCATTTTTCTTTTATTACGGGTCTGGCGAGCAGGATAGGTACCCTGTGACTGGGACTCCCCCATAGATGACATGGAAGAGACTGAGGACGATCTGCTGCGGGATCTAGTTCTATAGGAATCTCGACTTTTCCATTTGTATATACGATTCTGTTGTGCATCGTTGTTATCTCTGGAGAACTTTTGGATCTTGGCCTCCTGAATTTCTTTTTCCCAGACAGGGTATTTCGTATCCAGTTGTTCCTGAAAAGTTTTCAAAAGTTCTGGGCTACAGATATTGGATAAACGTGTCTGTAAGAGATCAATCTCCGCATCTAGTTGTTCCAGGCTTTTTTTTATTGTGGCCAATCAAAAGCTCCATAAACGTAAAAGAGCTTTGATTACAGGTCTCCTCCCATTTAGATACAAAGGCGTCATCCTCTATGGGAAAGGAGGGGAACACCTGTATTCTAAGGCCCCTAGGTATTAGCCCTCTCTGGAGATACTTCTCCAAGAAAGCCTTGTTCCACCAAATACGGGCCCTTTTGTGCAGCAATAACAATAATGAGTTCTGGACCTCCTTACTCATGCCACCGCTGGGACCACCAACCGCTCCCTCATCCTTGAAAACGGCATCTAGTTGGGAAAGCCAAGAAAGTTCTCTGGCCTTGTAATCCATGTTGAGCGTGAGGTCAGGGATCTGTGAAAAACCACAGTAGAAATTAATCAGATAAACAAAAATGACCCAGGGTATCCCCAGGGCGAGTGAGGAACAGTGCCCACCCAAAATGGCAACAGGGGATACGCCTAAAGTATAACTCGGTAAAAGCTCCCGAGTGAAACAGCAGAAACAAATGAAGAGGGAGCTCATAATACCAAAAGTATATAAATTTTATTGAAGCATGTTAAAAATACCAAAAAAAGGAATAAGGTAGGTACATAAGATGCCGTGAGGCAAGGTGATGAGAGCGGAGAACAGAAAGAGCGCCACCCTGGGAAGAAAAACACACGCATATAGAGATGGAAAAATGTAGTAATAGTGATATATAACATGGGAATAGAAAATATTGGGTACAGTGCCCAACCCATGAGATGGGTAAATAGATGATAAAACCATATGATATCAGGTAAAGCAAGGTCAACTCATGCACCCCCACTGGCAACAGATGCAAACGCATAAAGGTGGAAGTATGTTGCATAGAAAGCAAAGTGCAAGTGGACAAAAGGTGACCACACAGCCAGCGGGGGGCAATAGAGGACCAAAGCTTACCTGGAAAGACCGTGTGCAACGAGACCCAGGGTGGCGCTACCCCAACGCGCGTTTCGGCGTGCCTTCGTCAGGGGGCAGCGCCATCACTGTGAACCAGGTTTAAATAGACTCTCTTAGCCAATGAAAATGAGTACTTACTCGTCCCCAGGTGTACATGTTAGAAAGGCGCGCAGGAATCCTGGTAATCCGCATCCAGCCGCCCCACGGCCGGCGTCCCGCCGACACGCCCACACCATGTGATAAAGATCACATGATCGGGCGGCTCTGGCGTAAGGACGCACGGGCGTGAGGCGCCGGAGGCGGTACCCAGGATGACGCGCGCACACATGACAGAGGGGGAGGAGAATCAGGAGACCAAAAAAGTAGTCCCAAATGCTGCCTCTCAATTTTGGAAACAGTAACCAGGCCATATTAATGCATAATGATAATATAACCATGCCGCATCAAGACATCGATGCGGCATGTGTAGCTCTATAACAATATATATATATATATAGGTGAACAATTCAAAGAATAATATGCGGATACAATAGAATGCATTCATAAAATTGTATACATATTGTACATAAAGAAAGAATAATGTTGACAGAAAAATAATAAAAAGTAAAATATATATGCATACGGCAACATAATTACGGCAAGATAACAAACATGATTATAATAGAATGTGGTTAAAAAGCAAAGAATAGAGGTCATGATCTAGATCAATGAATAAATGAATAAATAATTAATGAAGAAGGACATGCTAAAAAAGTGAAAGGGGGAAGATTATACATGTGAAATAAATATGTGAAAATAATAGTGCGAACAGGGAACTAATAAAGTTCATGGAAAGGGAGCTAGTAAAGTTCGTGAAAAGTGAATATGGAAAGTGCATCATATATAATGATAAGTAATAATTCATAACGAGAAATGGGGGGAAAACATGATGTGCGTGGGAATAAGGTGAAGGGAATGTAAATAAAAACAGAGTAAAGAATAATAATAAAGTGTGAGTGGTGATGAGGGATGAATAAATTAATTATGAAAAAAGAAATTCATAAGATGTATATAAATATACCTGGCTGAGAAATAAATACATAGAGCCAGGGAAGAAGGAAAAGGTGTTGGACAGGAGTAGGGCCCTATAAAGAGCATATATGGTTACGTACTGGTGTGAAAACACCAGTAATAACAACATAGGAGACTCGAATTATGTGTCAACATGAGAGAACAAGTGTATATAAATATGGCCAATGCCAAAAGCGAAGTACAGAGCAAGGTGCTGCGTGAAAAAATGGGGAAGAATAAAGTAGAATAAAACACCAAAACGTGTATAATAGCTATGTCCGTAAATTGGTCCCGCAAACGAACCACATTAAAAAACAATAGTAACATCATGTTGGAGATAATCCATTCCCAAAGAAATCAGAGAGACGCAAGGCGACTGGATATCCATCAAATGGTGGGCTAAAGAGAGAGAAAAAAATAATAAATAATTACATAAATAATAAAAAATCAAAAGATGAGAAAGAAAGTCAGTAAAATAATATACGAACAACTGTTAAAAGAATAAGGTCCACAGTAGTGGGCCCAGCGGCTACAAAAAAGAAGAGAAGCCCAAATTCTCATTCAGGCCCCTAGGGCGCAATGTCCCAAGGGTCCATATCCAGCGGCTCTCCTTTTGAGCCAGCCGCTTGGATGTATTGCCTGCACGTAAATCTACCTGGATGCAATCTATACCTCTAACTCTCAGACATCTTGGATTACAAGAGTGAAATTCCTTGAAATGTCTAGGGATGGGTTTTAATGTCTCAATCTCCTTCACCTCCTGTGCATTAATGATATCCCTCACGTGTTCCCGCACACGAACCCTCAGCTCACGGGTCGTCAAACCAACGTATACCTTGGGGCATGGACACACAGCGTAATAAACAACTCGTGTGCTGGATTTTGGTGACATGTGACGTAGAGTCCCTCTACACGAGTATCCAACATGTAGACGGACTACGGGCAGTGGAGTTTTTTCTTTCAGTCGGTAATCTACCCAAGGACTTTTCTCTTTTCCTGCTGCAACTTCTTAAGTTTGTGCTGACGAGGAACCTTTTCTCGTTCAATGGGTCCTTCTTCCTGCAGCTCCAGGGGACAGCTATGGGCGCGGCATGTGCGCCGGCGTATGCCAATCTGTTCCTGGGGCTGTGGGAGAGGGACCTTTTCCTGTCAGACAGACACGTCATCATGGACCGCGCCATTCTTTGGGCGCGGTACATAGATGACGTCTTCTTGATCTGGCAGGGCACTGAAGAACAACTTCATGCTTTCTTTAAATTACTGAACACTAATTCTAGGAACATCAAATTGACCTACACTCATAGTAGAGAGAGAGTTGATTTCTTGGATGTCTCTGTGTTTAGGGATGCTGGCGGCCTTCTCAGGACGGATGTTTTTCGTAAAGAGACGGCCGTCAATGCCTATTTACATGCTACATCTTTGCATCCTACCAGTACCATTTCTGCCATCCCTGTGGGCCAGTTTTTACGCATCCGCCGAATTTGTTCGGACGATGCTACCTTCGAAAGACAGGCCAGTGAACTGAAGGATCGGTTCCTTGCTAGGGGTTACAGCCATCGGGCAATTAAAAAAGCCTATTGGCGTGCTAAAACCCAGGATCAAACTCTTCTGCTGCAAACCAAGGGAGACAAGATGCCGGATAACAAAATTAGATTTGTAAGCACATACCACTCACAGTGGACAAAAATGAGGGAGATTTTGACCTTACATTGGTCCATTCTATTGACGGATCCCGTCTTAGAAAAGCTTCTATCTATACGACCACTTGTTACGGCACGTAGGGCTAATACCCTACGGGATAGTCTGGTTCGAGGCTATCTTCAACCGACACCATCTCAACTCTGTATTGGACAAGGTAGCCCCAAGGTTGGCTTCAGACCATGCGGCAGCTGCGCCGCGTGTCCAAATATGGAGCGCTCCTGTGATTTTGTGGATTCTTCTGGAGCGAGATCCTTTAAAATCCTTCAGTCCCTCACGTGCTCCAGCACACGAGTTGTTTATTACGCTGTGTGTCCATGCCCCAAGGTATACGTTGGTTTGACGACCCGTGAGCTGAGGGTTCGTGTGCGGGAACACGTGAGGGATATCATTAATGCACAGGAGGTGAAGGAGATTGAGACATTAAAACCCATCCCTAGACATTTCAAGGAATTTCACTCTTGTAATCCAAGATGTCTGAGAGTTAGAGGTATAGATTGCATCCAGGTAGATTTACGTGCAGGCAATACATCCAAGCGGCTGGCTCAAAAGGAGAGCCGCTGGATATGGACCCTTGGGACATTGCGCCCTAGGGGCCTGAATGAGAATTTGGGCTTCTCTTCTTTTTTGTAGCCGCTGGGCCCACTACTGTGGACCTTATTCTTTTAACAGTTGTTCGTATATTATTTTACTGACTTTCTTTCTCATCTTTTGATTTTTTATTATTTATGTAATTATTTATTATTTTTATTTTTTTCTCTCTCTTTAGCCCACCATTTGATGGATATCCAGTCGCCTTGCGTCTCTCTGATTTCTTTGGGAATGGATTATCTCCAACATGATGTTACTATTGTTTTTTAATGTGGTTCGTTTGCGGGACCAATTTACGGACATAGCTATTATACACGTTTTGGTGTTTTATTCTACTTTATTCTTCCCCATTTTTTCACGCAGCACCTTGCTCTGTACTTCGCTTTTGGCATTGGCCATATTTATATACACTTGTTCTCTCATGTTGACACATAATTCGAGTCTCCTATGTTGTTATTACTGGTGTTTTCACACCAGTACGTAACCATATATGCTCTTTATAGGGCCCTACTCCTGTCCAACACCTTTTCCTTCTTCCCTGGCTCTATGTATTTATTTCTCAGCCAGGTATATTTATATACATCTTATGAATTTCTTTTTTCATAATTAATTTATTCATCCCTCATCACCACTCACACTTTCTTATTATTCTTTACTCTGTTTTTATTTACATTCCCTTCACCTTATTCCCACGCACATCATGTTTTCCCCCCATTTCTCGTTATGAATTATTACTTATCATTATATATGATGCACTTTCCATATTCACTTTTCACGAACTTTACTAGCTCCCTTTCCATGAACTTTATTAGTTCCCTGTTCGCACTATTATTTTCACATATTTATTTCACATGTATAATCTTCCCCCTTTCACTTTTTTAGCATGTCCTTCTTCATTAATTATTTATTCATTTATTCATTGATCTAGATCATGACCTCTATTCTTTGCTTTTTAACCACATTCTATTATAATCATGTTTGTTATCTTGCCGTAATTATGTTGCCGTATGCATATATATTTTACTTTTTATTATTTTTCTGTCAACATTATTCTTTCTTTATGTACAATATGTATACAATTTTATGAATGCATTCTATTGTATCCGCATATTATTCTTTGAATTGTTCACCTATATATATATATATATTGTTATAGAGCTACACATGCCGCATTGATGTCTTGATGCGGCATGGTTATATTATCATTATGCATTAATATGGCCTGGTTACTGTTTCCAAAATTGAGAGGCAGCATTTGGGACTACTTTTTTGGTCTCCTGATTCTCCTCCCCCTCTGTCATGTGTGCGCGCGTCATCCTGGGTACCGCCTCCGGCGCCTCACGCCCGTGCGTCCTTACGCCAGAGCCGCCCGATCATGTGATCTTTATCACATGGTGTGGGCGTGTCGGCGGGACGCCGGCCGTGGGGCGGCTGGATGCGGATTACCAGGATTCCTGCGCGCCTTTCTAACATGTACACCTGGGGACGAGTAAGTACTCATTTTCATTGGCTAAGAGAGTCTATTTAAACCTGGTTCACAGTGATGGCGCTGCCCCCTGACGAAGGCACGCCGAAACGCGCGTTGGGGTAGCGCCACCCTGGGTCTCGTTGCACACGGTCTTTCCAGGTAAGCTTTGGTCCTCTATTGCCCCCCGCTGGCTGTGTGGTCACCTTTTGTCCACTTGCACTTTGCTTTCTATGCAACATACTTCCACCTTTATGCGTTTGCATCTGTTGCCAGTGGGGGTGCATGAGTTGACCTTGCTTTACCTGATATCATATGGTTTTATCATCTATTTACCCATCTCATGGGTTGGGCACTGTACCCAATATTTTCTATTCCCATGTTATATATCACTATTACTACATTTTTCCATCTCTATATGCGTGTGTTTTTCTTCCCAGGGTGGCGCTCTTTCTGTTCTCCGCTCTCATCACCTTGCCTCACGGCATCTTATGTACCTACCTTATTCCTTTTTTTGGTATTTTTAACATGCTTCAATAAAATTTATATACTTTTGGTATTATGAGCTCCCTCTTCATTTGTTTCTGCTGTTTCACTCGGGAGCTTTTACCGAGTTATACTTTAGGCGTATCCCCTGTTGCCATTTTGGGTGGGCACTGTTCCTCACTCGCCCTGGGGATACCCTGGGTCATTTTTGTTTACCAAACATCGCATATGTTCGCCTCTCGTGGCGAACGCAAACATGCTATGTTCGCCGGGAACTGTTCGTCTGCGAATAGTTCTGGACATCTCTAATCTCGGATTGGTTCTCTGCAATGGTGCACACCCCCGGGGTGAGGGGTTTAGTTTATATCGGTTCGGCGTGTGCTGGGCCATCACAGCACCGATGCCTGCACGCAACAGTGCGGTCACAATGTATCAAATGGCATTGTAGCACAATTTCTATTGCTCCTGAGGAAACGTGGAACGTTATATCCACGCAGAAACGCGTCGAGCATATGAGCTAATGTAGAGCAATTGAATATTTTCCTAGCCATTGTAATGGAAGATTTTATTGAAGACAGAAGGCTCACATTGTGCAATAACTTTCTTTTACTACTCCCATAGCAGCAAGAACTATTATAACAGGTGAATGAAAAGTTTTTTCAAAACAGGTAATCAGTATGTAAAAGAAGAATACAAGTAACCAATCAGAGAGTATCTCAATGGATATAAGGTTAGTAGAGAATAGACCCCGCCTCTTTCTTGATGACTACCAGAGAAGAACTGGAACCGGCTTGAAGTAAGCCAAATATGGCAGCAATGGAATAAATGTAGGTCTGGATGATAGAAGACTGGAATAACAGGAACTTCTGAGGATGGATGAAAAGATGAAGTATACAAGATGTTCTAGTATGCTGTGGAGAACGAATATATACAGTCAGGGTTGGGTTAATAAGGAGGGACAATGTTCACCTCCTGTCTTTAATAAAAATCTATATTTTCCGTTATAATAGCTAGGAAAATCTTCAATTTTATTGCAGCAGGAGACTCACATTGTGCAAGTTTAAAGCTAAATAGTACGTAAAAAACATGATAATAATATTGGTTTATAAAATGGACATAGAGACATGAGAGTCAGGTTTGAAATAAAACATTTTAAAAGTGGAGTCTGAAGACCAGTCTGCGGCATTCAGAATATCAGAGAGAGAGCCTCCATTTTGGAAGGCTTTAGTGGATACTGCACCTCGGACTGAATGGGAACTAAAGATTGATGTAGTAATCCCGGCCATTTGCATGGTAAGTTTAACCCACCTGGATAGTGTAGGTGAAGATACTGGAAGATGTGGTTTACGAAAGGAGATAAGAAGTTGGGAAGATTGAGGGGTGCGTAGAGATTGGGTCATAAGTTCATATGCCTTTAGACAACGAACAACACATAGTTTATCATGGAAAGGGAAAGCTGGGTAGAAGACCGCGTGTAGGTTGGTTTTGGTTTGTCTAACAATACAGAAGGTTACTCCGTTAGGGGTAAAGGATCTGTGAGTAATGTCCAAAGCTCTGATGTCTGACACTCTCTTGATGGAGATAAGACATAAGAGAGCTGTGAGTTTAAAGGAAAGTAGTTTTAGGGGTAGATGTTCGTTGTCCTCCCAAGATGAGAAGAGGTTTAGAAAGAGGGTAACATCCCAAGTGGAGTGGTATCTAGGTTCAGGAGGTTTCCTAAAACGTGTGCCCTTCATAGGTCTGCAGATCATTGGATGTTTACCAACAGGAATGAAGTTAACGGGGGCATGTTCCGATGATATCGCAGAATGGTAAATGTTTATGGTCCTATAGGCCTTCCCGATTTCGAAGGATGCAGAAAAAAAGTTTAAGATATGGGTAATAGATGCATGAACGGGATCCAAATGCCGTTGAGAGCACCAATCAAGCCAAATTTTCCAGGCTGATCTATAAGCCTTTCTGGTACCTGGGGCCCATGCATCAGAGAGGATGTCAAGAGTAGATTGTGAAAGGCTGTGATTGAATTCTGATTGCCTGAGATCAACCAGGCTACTAATGATAGGAGTCCTGACAAGATCAGAGGGTGGCGATTACCTAAAGGATCTCGGGATATCTATGGCCAGATTGAGTAGTGTGGGGAACCATGTTTGAGATGGCCACCAAGGAGTGATGATCATTAATGTCGATCTCTGGGAATTTGTCTGAAGTAGAACTCTGGGTATTAGGGTGAAGGGGGGGAGGCGTAAAGGCATTTTTTTGGCCAGATTTGGCGAAGAGCATCCAGAGCATCAGGATCTGGATGCCAGCTGAAGAAGATGGGTAAATAGCTGTTCAGTCATGATGCAAATAGATCCATGTGGAGGGGGCCCCATAAGCTGTTGATTTGTTGGAAGATGAGAGGATCCAATTGCCAGTCGCTGGAATACGAAAGGTATCGGGAATTCCAGTCGGAAACCGAATTGACAAAACGCGGAAGGTATTCTGCTCTCAGGGTAATATCTCTGTCCAAGCAGAAATGCCAAAATTATTTGGCAATACTGTTTAAGATCTTGGAAGTAGTGCCCCATAATTTGTTGATGTACTGTACTGCTGCAATATTGTCCATAAACAGTAGGATGCAGCAGTGTGATCTGTCTTTCACAAAACTTTTCAGGGTAAAAGAAGCCGCCAGAAGCTCCAAACAGTTGATGTGTAAGAGAGATTCTGTTTCTGACCATTTCCCTCCTGTGGAATAAGGGCTGCAATGAGTGCCACAGCCTGATTGACTGGCATCTGATTCTAGGACCAGATCTGGTAAGGAATTGAAAATAATTTTTCCATTCCAGATCTGGATGTGTTGCAGCCACCAAAGAAGTTCTTCCTTGGCTTCTGAATAGAGAAGGATTTTGTTTGAATATTGTAGGCCCTCCCGTAGATGTTGTGCTTTGAGGCGTTGGAGGGCTCTGTAGTGTAATGGGGCAGGTAAGATGGCTTGTATGGAAGCCGATAACAGCTCCACAAAGAACAACCCAGCTGCCACTGGGGATTTGGATGGTCTGATATGACCTTTCGCCAAGCTCTAGGTGATATACTCTCACATAGCCTTTCTTTCGGGCTTCGAAAGATTTTACAACCGAGATTTGGGCAGTTTAGCTCCAGGAACAATCATACTGCCGGGACAATCATACTCCCGATGCGGGGGTAACTCCTGGTTACCACTCTCATAAAACACATTTGAAAATTCGGAAATAAACGAGGGTACAGATTTAGTGGTGACCACAGAGAAAGACGCATTAAGACAGTTGTCCATGCAAAAATCACTCCAATCGAGAATCTGTCTCGCCTTGCCAGTCGATGGTAGGGTTATGTTTGCTTAACCATGGTAAGCCCAAAACCATCAGAGCAGGCAGACCCTCCAACCCATAACACGAGACAGATTCCTGATGAAAATCACCCACTCTTAAATGGATGTCATTTACCACCTGGGACAGGCATTTTGGGTAAGAGGTGCAGAATCAATTGCAAAGACAGAAATGCTTTTCTCTAGTGCACTAGTAGTCAACCCATGAATACGAACAAACTGTCCATCAATCAGGTTAACCCCAGCCCCACTGTCAATAAATACCTTGATTTCCACAGTTTTGGACTCTAGCTCCACCGCGGCAGACAGGAGAAATTGGGTACCACCCCCATTCGCAAGTATCACAGCTTGTAAATGTTTTATGTAGCCATTAGCCAACCAAGAATTGTTCAATTCTTTTTTCAAGGATTTTCATCTTTTCTTCCTTGCAAAAGTCTTCCAGTTCTGTGAGATTCCTTGGCCGTTTTGCATGCACTGCTCTTTTGAGATCTATCCACAGATTTTCAATGATGTTCAGATCAGGGGACTATAAGGGCTATGTTAAAACCTTCAGTTTGTGCATTTTGAAGCCCTCATTCCTCTTGTTTTAATTGTTGACTTGCTTGTTACTATTTCATTTATAACTCTGTTTGTATTTGAACCCCCTGATTGTAAAGCAATGTGGAATATGTTGGTACTATATAAATAAAGGGTATAATTATTATTATTATTATTATTATTGTTATTATTATGTAGTCTATTGTGAGTTTTGAGGTTCGTTTAATTATCCATTTGTAGAAGCCATCCTCTTTTCAATTTCAGCTTTTTTACAATTGGTGTTATGTTTGCTTCAACCCTCTACTAGAGAAATGTTCCCCATACAACTGGCTGCAACATAACCCCAAAGCATGATTGATCCACCCCTATGCTTAAAGGACATCTGTCAGAAGATTTCTGGCAGCAGGAGTGCTGTTGGACTGCTAGGTCGTGCCTCCTTTTGGCGATGTACTGCAGTGGCAACTCAAAGTAGTTAGCAACTCGAAAGAAGCAATGGCGAGTGGGCTTATTCATTTTGATGAATGTATACAGATACAAATGGCCTCGTATATAGATCATGGCACTGTATACAATTAACCCTTTCAGTGCTGAGCCACTTTTCACCTTAAATTCCAGGCTGATTTTTGAAAATCTGACATGTGTCACTTTATGTGACATTAACTTTGGAACGCTTTTACTTATACAAGCCATTTTGAGACTATTGTCTTGTGACAGATTATATTTCATGACAGTGATAAATTTGAATCAATATATTTCACCTTTATTTATAAAATAATCCAAAATTCACCAAAAATTTGAAAAAATTCAAAATTTTGTAAATTTAAATTTCTCTACTTTTAAGATAGTAATACCTCATAAAATAGTTATCAATCAACATTCCCCATATGTCTGTTTTATGTTGGCATACTTTTGTAAATGTCATTTTTTTTTTTTTAGGATGTTAGAAGCTTCGAATTTTAGAAGCAATTTTTCTAATTTTCAACAAAATTTCCAAAAC
This sequence comes from Bufo bufo, assembly GCF_905171765.1. Taxonomy (NCBI): domain Eukaryota; kingdom Metazoa; phylum Chordata; class Amphibia; order Anura; family Bufonidae; genus Bufo; species Bufo bufo. The sequence goes on from NC_053393.1 coordinate 200,361,436, forward strand.
CATTTTTTTAAGCACCAATTCACAAAGTGATTTTGAGGGTCTTACGTAATGGAAATCAACTCATAAATGACCCCATTATAGAAACTACACCCCTCAAATTATTCTAAACTAATGTTACAAACTTTATTAACCCTTGAGGTGTTCCGCAAGAATTAATGGAAAATGAAGGTCAAATTTCTAAATGTCCCTTTTTTTGTAATTTTTTTATTTTTGTTAATCTACAGGGTGGGCCATTTATATGGATACACCTTAATAAAATGGGAATGGTTGGTGATATTAACTTCCTGTTTGTGGCACATTAGTATATGTTTGGGGGGGAACTTTTCAAGATGGGTGGTGACCATGGCAGCCATTTTGAAGTCGGCCATTTTGAATCCAACTTTTGTTTTTTCAATAGGAAGAGGGTCATGTGACACATCAAACTTATTGGGAATTTCACAAGAAAAACAATGGTGTGCTTGGTTTTAACGTAACTTTATTCTTTCATTAATTATTTACAAGTTTCTCTTTGTTTACAGCCATTGACATGTCGCCGAGGTTAACACGTGAGGAGCGGATAGAAATTGTGTTGATATCTGGTGAACGCAGTAACCGGGTCATTGCAGCAGATTTCAATGCAAGACACCCTACGAGACCACCCATCTCCCATGCTACAGTTAGCAAACTGCTTGCTAAGTTTCGTGAAACTGGTTTAGTGTTGGATTTGCCAAAATATGGACGCATGAAATCTGTCTCTAATGAAGAAACATCAGTGGCTGTCCTAGCTTCATTCAGCAAGAGCCCACAGCGTAGCACTCGCCGCATGTCACTGGAGAGTGGCATTAGTCGAACATCCCTTCGGCGGATATTAGCTACTCACAAATGGCACCCTTACAAACTCCAGCTACTGCAGCATCTCAACGAGGATGACCCAGATCGGCGCACTGAATTTGCAGAATGGGCAAAACAAAAATTGGAACAGGACCCTCAGTTTACGCAGAAGATTTTGTTCAGTGATGAGGCAAACTTTTGTGTGAATGGTGAAGTTAACAAACAAAACCACCGCTATTGGTCTGACACTAACCCACATTGGATAGATCCCTCCAAGACTGTTGGAACAAAAAAATTGATGGTATGGTGTGGTATATGGGGTACAAAGATAGTAGGGTCATTCTTCATCAATGGAAACCTCAAGGCCACTGGATATGCGAAATTGCTACATGATGATGTGTTTCTCTCTTTATGCACTGAAGCTGGCACGTTCCCTGAGTTTTTCCAGCAAGATGGTGCACCACCACATTATGGGTATCAGGTCCGAGCATTCGTAGATGAACAGTTTCCTGGAAAGTGGATTGGTCGTCGTGGGCCAGTTGAATGGCCCCCAAGGTCTCCCGATCTGACCCCCTTAGACTTTTATCTTTGGGGTCATCTGAAGGCAATTGTCTATGCTGTGAAGATACGAGATGTGCAGCACCTGAAACTACGGATACTTTAAGCCTGTGCTAGCATTTCTCCTGCGGTGTTGCTATCAGTGTGTGAAGAGTGGGAGAAGAGGGTTGCATTGACAATCCAACACAATGGGCAGCACATTGAACACATTTTATAAGTGGTCAGAAACTTGTAAATAACTCATGAAATAATAAAGTTACGTTAAAACCAAGCACACCATTGTTTTTCTTGTGAAATTCCCAATAAGTTTGATGTGTCACATGACCCTGTTCCTATTGAAAAAACAAAAGTTGGATTCAAAATGGCCGACTTCAAAATGGCCACCATGTTCACCACCCATCTTGAAAAGTTTCCCCCCTTACATATACTAATGTGCCACAAACAGGAAGTTAATATCACCAACCATTCCCATTTTATTAAGGTGTATCCATATAAATGGCCCACCCTGTATTATTTCTTGCAACACAGCAAGGGTTAACAGCAAAATAAACCTCAATATACAGTACTCTGATTCTGCAGTTTACATAAATACCCCATATGTGGTGGTAAACTGCTCTATGGACACATGGCAGTGGTCAAAAGGAAAGGAGCGCCATATGGATTTTGGAGGCAGATTTTGCTAGAATGGTTTTTAGGCACCGTTTTGTATTTGAAGAGACCCTGAAGTACTCCTACAGTAAAAGTCCTCAAAAAGTGCCCCCATTTTGGAAACTACACCCCTTAAAAAATATATTAATGGGGGTACTGAGCACTTTGAGCCCCTAAGCATTTTACAGAATTTGGAAACACTCGGCTGTGAAAATGAAAAGTTTAATTTCTTCCAATAAAAAGTTGCTTTAGCCCCAAATTTTTCATTTTGACAAGGAATAACAGGAGAAAAAGCACCCCATAGAGTGTTACTCATTTTCTCCTGAATAAGGCAACACCCCATATGTGGTGGTAAACTTCTGGGGGGGCACATGGCAGGATTCAGAACCGAAGGAGTGTCATATGGATTTTGCAGTGGAGATTTTGATGGATTGATTTGCGGGTGCCACTGGTTTTTATTTTTTGAGTGATTGTCTTAGGTAGAGTCTCATTTTTTGTGGGATGAGATGATGGTTTGATTAGTACAATTTTGGGGTACTTAAGACATTTTGATCGCTTGGTCTTATAATTTTTGTGAGGCAAAGTGACAAAAAATGGCTGTTTTGGCATACTTTAACCTGTTTAGGACATAGAGCGTACATGTACGCCCTGATGTCCCGGTACTTAAAGGGAACCTGTCATGTGGATATTTGATTATAATCTAACTAATTATATACAATTATTAACTACTAAAAAGTGCCTTAGATGTATTCACTTACTGGTGTGACAGATGGTTACCTCATAATATACACACAAAGATGCCACATGCCGCATGCTAATGAGCTGATTTGAGTCCAGCGTGATGTCATTGAGTCCAGCGTATATTTAATTCAGAGCTATAGCCACTGCCCACTTGCTGCTGATTCATATGGAAAATAACTGTCAGCAGCAGGTGGGCGGGAAGAGTCAGGAGCTCATGAATATTCAGGACTCATCATTATGAGCTGGAGCTTTTCAATACAAGATGTTGGCAGATTGACGGGGTCAATTAAAGAAAGTGACCCAGCATTTTGCTAAGAGAATCAGTCACTTATTTATGTTGCCCTTAGTAAGGACACCATAAAACTGGTGACAGGTTCCCTTTAAGGACACAGGGCATACCTGTACATCCTATGTATTTCCGATCACCGCCGTGCGGCGGGCGGTGATTGGAATTGGGTGCCTGCTCCAGGTTGCAGCGGGCGGCGGTGCCATCGAGTCCCCGTGGATCCCCGTGGGGCTGTAGGGGGGACCCAATGGCATGGAAGGCAGTGCGATGCCTTCCTGAGGCATCGGCACTGCCTTCCTGTGACGAACCTGTGAGATCCAGCCCCCTGGATCTCACAGGCCGGAAGCTGTATGAGTAATACACACTGTATTACTCATACAGCTAATGCATTCCAATACAGAAGTATTGGAATGCATTGTAAAGGGGATTAGACCCCCAAAAGCTTTAGTCCCACAGTGGGACAACAAATAAAGTGAAAAAAAAGTTGAAAAAATAAAGTTTTCCTCCCAAAGAATGTAAAGTTTCAAGTAAAAAAAAGTCTTTTCCCACAAATAAAGTAAAAAAAAAATTGGTAAAATATAGGGAAAAAAGTTGACATATTAGGTATCGCCGCGTCCTTATCAACCGTCTCTATAAACATATCACATGACCTAACCCCTCAGATGAACACCGTAAAAAAATTAAAAATAAAAACTGTGCTAAATAAACAATTATTTTGTCACCTTACATGACAAAAAGTACAACAGTAAGCGATCAAAAAGGTGTATGCCCCCCAAAATAGTACCAATCTAACCGTCACCTCATCCTGCAAAAAATGAGCCCCTACGTGAGACAATCGCCCAAAAAAAACTATGGCTCAGAATATGGAGACACTCAAACATAATTTTTTTTGTTTTAAAAAAGCTGTTATTGTGTAAAACTTAAGTAAATTAAAAAAGTATACATATTAGTTATCGCCGTGTCCTTAATAACTTGCTCTATAAAAATATCACATGACCTAACCCACATGAACACCGAAAAAAATAAAAAATAAAAACGGTGTAAAAAAGGCAATTTTTTGTCACCTTACATCACAAAAAGTGTAATAGCAAGCGATCAATAACTCATACGCACCCCAAAATAGTGCCAATCATAACGTCATCTCATCCCACAAAAATCCTACCCTACCAAAAATAATCGCCCAAAAACTGAAAAAACTATGGCTCTCAGACTATGGAAGCACTAAAACATGATTTTTTTGGTTTAAAAAATGAAATCATTGTGTAAAACTTACATAAATAAAAAAAATGTATACATATTAGGTATCGCCGCATCCTTAATAACATTCTCTATAAAAATATCACATGACCTAATCCCTCAGGTGAATACCGTAAAAAAAATATATAAACGGTGTAAAAAAAAGCCAATCATTGTGTAAAACTTACATAAATAAAAAAAATTGTATACATATTAGGTATCGCCGCGTCTGTGACAACCTGCTATATAAAAATACCACATGATCTAACCTGTTAGATGAATGTTGTAAATAACAAAAAAAAAAACAGCCAAAACAGCTATTTCTTGTTACCTTGCCTCACAAAAAGTGTAATATAGAGCAACCAAAAATCATATGTACCCTAAACTAGTACCAACAAAACTGCCAGCCTATTCCGTAGTTTCTAAAATGGGGTCACTTTTTTGGAATTTCTACTCTAGGGGTGCATCAGGGGGGCTTCAAATGGGACATGGTGTCAAAAAACCAGTCCAGCAATATCTGCCTTCCAAAAACCGTATGGCATTCCTTTCCCTCTGTGCCCTGCCGTGTGCCCGTACAGAAGTTTAAGACCACATATAGGGTGTTTCTGTAAACTACAGAATCAGGGCAATAAATATTGAGTTTTGTTTGGCTCTTAACCCTTGCTTTGTAACGGGAAAAAAAATATTATAATGGAAAATCTGCCAAAAAAGTGAAATTTTGAAATTGTATCTCTATTTTCTATTAATTCTTGTGGAACACCTAAAGGGTGAACAAAGTTTGTAAAATCTGTTTTGAATACCTTGAGGGGTGTAGTTTCTAAAATTGGGTCACTTTTTTGGAGTTTCTACTCTAGGGCTGCATCAGGGGGACTTCAAATGGGACATTGTATCAAAAAACCAGTCCAGCAAAATCTGCCTTCCAAAAACCATATGGCATTCCTTTCCTTCTGTGCCCTGCCGTCTGCCCGTACAGCAGTTTATGACCACATATGAGGTGTTTCTGTAAACTATAGAATCAGGGCAATAAATATTGAGTTTTGTTTGGCTGTTAACCCTTGCTTTGTAACTGGAAAAAAAATATTAAAATGAAAAATCTGCCAAAAAAGTAAAATTTTTAAATTGTATCTCTATATTTCATTAATTCTTGTGGAACACCTAAAGGGTTAACAGAGTTTGTGAAATCAGTTTTGAATACCTTGAGGGGTGTAGTTTCTAGAATGGGGTCATTTTGGGGTGGTTTCTATTATGTAAGCCTCACAAAGTGACTTCAGACCTGAACTAGCCCTTAAAAAGTGGGTTTTTGAAAATTTCTGAAAAATTTCAAGATTTTCTTCTAAAGTTCTAAGCCTTGTGACATTCCCAAAAAATAAAATATCATTCCTAAAATGATCCAAACATGAAGTAGACATATGGGGGATGTAAAGTAATAACTATTTTGGAGGTATTACTATGTATTATAGAAGTAGAGAAATTGAAACTTAAAAATTCCACATTTTTTCACATTTTTGGTAAATTTGGTATTTTTTTACAAATAAAAATGAATTTTATTGACTCCATTTTACCAGTATCATGAAGTGCAAAACGTGACGAAAAAACAATCTCAGAATGGCCTGGATAAGTCAAAGCATTTTAAAGTTATCACCACATAAAGCGACACTGATCAGATTAGCAAAAAATGGCCTGGTCCTTAAAGTGAAAATGAGCCCGGTCCCAAAGGGCATTCACCTGAGGGGGTATATCATGTGATATTTTTATAGAGCAGGTTGTTACAGATGCAACGATACCCAATGTGTCAAATTTTTTATATTTTTGCTAAGTTTTACACAATAAAAGCATTTTTGAACAAAATCAAATCTTGTTTTTGTGTTGCCATTTTCTGAGAGCCATATTATTTTTATTTTTTGGGATATTGTCTTAGTTAGGGTCTCATATTTTGCGGGATGAGATGACAGTTTGATTGGCACCATTTTGGGCTAAATATACCTTTTTGATCGCTTGGTGTTGCACTTTTTGTGAGGCCAGGTGACCAGAAAATGGAAGTTTTGGAACACTTTTTATTTTTATTTTTTACGGCGTTCACTTGACGGGGGTGGATCATGTGATACTTTTATAGAGCCGGTTGATATGGATGCTGCAATACCTAATATTTATACTTTTCTTTTTTCCCTATTTTTTTTTACAATTTTTTTACTTTATTTTGGGAAAAGGACGCTTTTTTTTAACTTGAAACGTTACATTTTTTATTTGTAAAACTTTATTTTTTTACTTTTTTCACTTTATTTTTATTTTGTTTTTTTATAAATTCTTTATTTTTCATTTTTCAATAGTCAAGTAACAGCATCAAATGGACATGACATATATATGCAAAGCTTTGCGGTATTAATATCCAGTGTCTTACAATAGTTAACATTGCAAAGTAACTGTAAACATACATGGATTGTTATCACTTGTCATTGCTGTTCAACTCCCTTTGATATTTAAGGAAATATAAAGAAGAATGGAAGCCTTCAATTCTAGTTTTCTTCCTTAAACTTGAGCTATGTAGGAGTAGTAAAATAACAGTATAAAATAAGAAGTTGAGAGTAAAGAGTAGGAAGGATAGAGAAAGTTGAGATATAAGAGAGGGGGGGTGGGGGGGAGACACACAGACAACTAATGTCCCAAATCTATGTATTTGTGTATCTGCTTAGTAAGGGTTCACCAACACCAGTGACCTCCAAGGATTCCATAACCTCAAAAATTTATCGTGAGTCCTGTTAATCCAGCTAGTCATCTTTTCAAACCGGCAGATTTGAGTTACTTTAGCTTTCCATTCTTGTATGGAAGGGGGATTTACATCTAGCCAATGTAAGTTGTAGCTGCGGCTATAAGGTGTGAAATCAGATTTCTTTTGGATGGAGAGTATTGAGGAGCGGGAAGAGCTAGGGCCACCATCTCTAGGGTAAGTTTAAAATCGGAGGTTCTACTTCTCTCCAGTAGGACTTAATCCGAGGGCAATCCCACCAGATATGTGACAGGGAGCCCACTCCTACTCCACATCTCCAACACTCTCTTGTAGTCGCTAGTCCTCTCTTGTAGAGAAAGTCAGGAGTTTTGTACCACCTTGTAAGTAATTTAAAATGGTTCTCCTGTAGGCGGATACAGTGGGAAAATCCATGTGAGTGTCTCATTACCTGATTGACCTCTGCATCAGTCATAACCCTGTTCAACTCCTTTTCCCATTCTCTGAGATACAAGGGTTTCGAATGTTCACCCTCGCCTCCCACCATTGGGTAGAGCTTCGACACCTTTTTGGCAGCAGCAAGTGGCGAGGAGATTAATTTCTCAAATTTAGTTAAGGACCTCTGGGGGTGGTACCGCTCTTTTAACACTCCACACACAGCTTTAATATGGAGCTTTGTCAGGAAAAATCCTGGGGAATCAGTAATAGAGCATGGAAGTGCTCCAAGAATGGAGGACTCCACATCAGGAGTGATTTCACCAAGTTTTACCGATGTCAGGGAGGTCCACAAATGTGGTTTATCTAGATTAACTCGATTTAGGAGGTCTGGAATAAGGCTCGCTGGCATCAGGGGAGATGGAATAGGGGCCAAACTTTTGCTCATTTCTCTCCACACCTTTCCAAGTCCACATATCAATGGATCTATAGTCGTATCTCTGTTTATATTCCGATCTGGAAGCCATAAGTGTTTCTGGAAATATCTTCCTATGCTATAACTACAGATGGCTTGTACGTCTGGTTGTCTTTTGGGATCTACCATTTCAAGCCATCTATTGAGTTGTATCGCTCTATAGTATCTAGAGACGTCAGGTAACCCCAGTCCTCCTCTCTCCCTACTTCTGACTAAGATTTCATGGGATATCCGAGGCTTCCTGTCGTTCCATAGGAACCTAGAAAACATACTATTTATACTCTTGAGGAAGGATTTAGGAAGCCAAATCGGGACTAATTGCATGACATATAGGACCTTTGGCATTACATAAGCCTTTAGGATGTTTTTCCGTCCCATCCAGGAAAGATAGGGAAGGTTGTAAGCTTGTAGCAAGCGTTGTAGTTCTCCCAGAAGGGGAGCATAGTTGTGTTGGTATAGGTGATTAGTGTTTCTGGGGATTTGGATCCCTAAGTATTTAATAGGCCCTTTAGTCCAATGAAATGGAACTCGAGCACGTAAGGTGGCTACTTTGGATTCTGGCAGAGATATATTTCATATCTCTGATTTGGTGTGATTCACCTTAAAATCCGATAGAGAGCTATATATGTCTATACTCTTCACTAAGGGGTCTAGCCCCTTCTCCGGGTCCATTATTAAGAACAGTAAGTCATCTGCAAACGCAGTACATTTTAGTTCTTTTTGGCCATATTTAACTCCTGAGATATCTGGTGACTGCCTGACCAGTTGTAAGAGTGTCTCCACCACTAGAATAAACAAAGAGGGGGACAAAGGGCACCACTGTCTGGTCCCATTGGTTATATCAAAAGATGGTGAGAGCGTGCCGTTAACTTTCAATCTGGCGTGAGGGTTCTGGTAGAGAGTAAAGATCGGCTGCATAAAAGCATCTGGGAAGGCGAAGCGTTGCAGAGTCAACTTCACGAACAGCCAGTTTACCCTGTCAAACGCCTTTTCGGCATCAATACAAAGTAAAGCTAGGGGTAGTTATTTTCTATGTGCCATGTGTATGGCGTGAAATATTCTGTGTGAATTGTCTTCTCCCTCCCGACCCTGGACAAAGCCTGATTGTTCATGTCCTATCAGAGCTGGCAAGAACTTGCTAACCTGCAGGCCAAAATCTTGGCCCACAGTTTTAAGTCCAGGTTCAAGAGGAAAATCGGGCGGTAGCTTCCGCAGCTTAGGGGGTCTTTTCCCTCTTTAGGGATTAAGGTGACATAAGATTCTAGTGTCTGTTTGGGAAGGGAGTCCCCTCGCAGTAGTGCATTGCACACTTCTGTAAACCTAGGGATGAGGATATCCTGGAACTTTTTATAATATAGCAAAGGCAGACCATCTGGTCCTTGGCTTTTTCCAGGTGGGAAACTTTTAAGAGTGCTAACTACTTCTTCAGTTGTTATCGGACTAATGAGGTATGTAGAGTCTTCTGGTGTTATGACCGGAAGATGGAGAGAATCTAGAAAGTCTCTGATGCGGTGCTCTCTTTGGAGTTCCCGATCAGGCGTTCCTGTCTGATGTAGTTTGTACAGCTCCGAGTAGCACTCTTTAAAGGCCCTGGCAATTTCTGGAGTTTCATTAGTCAGTTTGCCATTTGACTGTTTTATAGAGGAAATGTGAGTGACATTCTTAGCTTTCTTAAGCAAGGATGACATCAGCTTTCCTCCTTTGTCTCCATGAGCATAAACTTTATGCTGAAAATGCATTTGCTTCGTCACTTTTTGGTTAAGGAGGTCACAGAGTTGTATCCTAAGTTCTGTCAGAGCTTTTTGGTGTTCATTACGTAGCGAAGCTTTATGTTTTTTCTCTATTATTGCTATGTCTGCTAAGAGCGTGTTAACGGCCTTCTGTTGTTCCCTCTTAACTCTGGTGCCTAGAGAAATAAAGCAGCCTCTAATAAACGCCTCCCATACAATAGGTTGTGAGCTGTGTGTGGAGGAGTTAAGCGTAAAGTACTCTATCAATTGAGTCCTAACCTGATCCAGGTGGAGTTGATTGTACAGTAGAGATTCATTCAACGTCCAACTCCAATCCCTTTTTGGTAGAGAGGCCAGGGTGAAGGTCGCCAAGCAAGGAGCGTGGTTGGACAGGGTGATATTTCCGATCTCCGCTGATCTAAAAGAGGGAAGTAGAGACGCAGAGGTCAAAATGTGATCTAGTCGTTGGTACGTCCCATGCGGAACCGAGTAAAAAGAGAAGTCCTTGTCTGTAGGGTGAAGGCTACGCCATAAATCAATTAAGTGTAAGTCATGGAGTTTCTTATGGAGTTTACTGAGAAGCTTTTGGGTTACATGGAACTTAGCCGAAGATGAGTCCATGGCAGGGTTTAGGACTAAATTTAGGTCAGCTCCCAAAATTATCTGGCCCTCGGCAAAGAGTTTAAGCGTGTCAAGAGCTTGTAGAAGCCAATGCACGGGGGACTTATTTTGAACTAAAAAATTGGCCAAAGTGAACTTGCGATCTGCTATTGAGCCCTTGACTAACAGGAGTCGTCAGTCTGCATCTGAGTGTTGCTGTAGAAAGGTAAATGGAACAGATTGATGGATTGCTATGGCAACTCCTTTAGAGGCAGAAACTGGCTGTACGCTGAGGTACAAGTGCGCAAATGGACGCTTCGGCAATCTTGGCATTTTCCTCTGGCGGAGGTGAGTTTCCTGAAGAAACACTATATGGGAACCCATTTTCTTGAGAGCAACATAACTTGACCTCGTTTCTGAGGTGAATTAAGACCTTTCACATTGAATGTAGAGGCCACTATATCAGTCATCTCAGTGGGTAAGCTATCTACTTCCAGGACAGAACTATTATCTGTGAACTCGTCTAGAGGGTACACTGAAGGATCTGAGTGGGATACCGATAGGAAAGGGAGGAGGGGAGGAAGAAAAAAAGAAGAGAAATCAAGAGAAGGTAGAGATATAAAGAACAGTAACGTTCAGTAGAACAAATCAGTTACTGGGTATGAGGCCAGTAAAAGGAGGCTATCACAACAGATGTTTTCAATGATGAGTGTGTGATAGCAAGGGGGTGAAACACAAAAATACTTCTAGCCTGGTCGTGTTGCCCAGACATCACAGCCAGAAATATTAGCACTATTTTTAGTGACCTATATCCTCTACAAAATTTCTAGACCTTAGGTAAGGAGGTGGGAGAGGGAAGGGGGAGGAGGTGGGAGAGGGAAGGGGGAGGAGGTGGGGGGAAAGGGGGGGAAAGAGAGGTCAAGGGAGGGAGGGTGAGCTAAGTAGAAGTTTATGCTTGTTAGGTATAGGTATGCTGAGTACATTAGATAAGAACATATCTTAAAGTGGCGCCTCAAATCCAAACTTTCTGGCAACGGAACATTAAAAACATTAAACATGTGTTTACCTTATATCTGACCTTCACAAATATACGTATTAGATATACCTATGCTGAGTACATCAAATATGCTGAATACATTAGGCATGCTGAATACATTAGGCCTGCTGGATACATTAAGTATGCTGGGTACATTAAGTTAAACAGAACACAGTGCTTATCAGGCGCTCCAACTGCAATCCTTCAGAAAAATGCTGAACACATTTAACAGGAATACATTATTACTTAAGCTACACATGTGTGAACTGTCAGGTAATCAGGTGCTGAGAACATTTATCAAGGGTTCCTTAATATAAAACAACAACAAACAAGGTACAAGATGCACCGGAACACTCATTGGGGTTAATGGCTATCTTAAACCCCAGGGGTATACAGCGGTCTAGCCACAGGTCCCAAAACTTGTGGTCAAGGGGCAGTAGATTCCACTTTATACAATATATGTACTAAAGTGTAGGGACTGTCTATCATGAAAGAACCACCGCCGGGACCCTCCCATGCTCCCATCAATACTGGACCAGATCTTGGCGTGGTAAGTCCTCAGGGTGGAAGATCTGTGGATCCCATCAGGTACTTGGTCGCTTTGCCGGCCTTGGTGCGTTGGACTCTTCTCCAGGGTTCCAGCTGTGGTAGGATCGGGAGCGTCGTCGGGTAAGCCACCGGTAGCCACGTAGGAATGTCGATGGGTTGGATACCAATGTGCTCCCACGCCTTGTCAAGATCATCCGGTGTGTGTATGACGATGCGTTTTCCATTCTTATGTATGGATAGTCCAAACGGGTACATCCAAGTGTATGGAATTTTTTTTCGCTCGTAGTGCATCCAGTAGGGGTTTCAATATGCGCCGTTTTGCCAGCGTTGATGGAGCAATGTCCTGGTATAGGGCGATATCTGTACCTCCATACGCAATTCGGCCTTTAGTACGTGCCGCCTCCATGACCCGCACTATGTCTACAAAAGACAGTAGGCCGCAGGTCTTGGTCTTCAGTTGTGCCGCAGCGCTCACTGTCCTCCTCTGAATCTTTAGCTTCCGCCTCTTTCATGCGTGCCGTCGCCATTTTGGCACTTGCTCCTGGCGAAGGAGAGCTTCTCTTTTTGAGGAATTTTTGCATATCTTGTTGCCCTTTGTGGGATCTGGGGGTGTCTGCTGATTATAAGGCTGTAGATGCTGGGACGTGTAGGAGCAGCTCTTTCACACAGCCATCCATGCCAGCGGCCAGCTTTTTCACTTTATTTTTTGTCCCACTCTGGGACTTCAACTTTTGGGGGTCTGATCCCCTTTTCAATGCATTACAATATATCTGTATTGTAATGCATTGGCTGTAAGGGTATTACCAGTATTACCAGTATAATACACTTACAGCCTGCTTCCTGTGAGATCCAGGGGGTTGGATCTCACAGGCTGACAGGAAAGGCAGCACAATGCCTAAGGAAGGCATTGGGCTGCCCTCCCAGCCATCAGATCCCCGTCACAGCAGCGTGGGGACCCAATGGACACGAGGACCCGATAGGGATACCACACATGCCGTGGTCAGCACTTACCGTGGCATTGCGAGGGTTAATGTGCCGGCATTGTTGTTTTCACTGATGCCGGCACATACAGTAAGGGTCTGGCTATCAGTGGCTGCCAGATCCTACAGCTCAACGCGTCATTGCTGTATAGCACTGGTTTCTCAGACCCAGTTCCCAGTGTTGTACATATATGGCGCCTCTTATCCTACAGGTTACCTATGCTAAGAAGTAATGTGAATTGTGATAAAAAGCTATAGAATCAATGCATAGCATGTAGATGTGAGATCTATGTTGTCTGTTTTTCTTTTGGAATTAATGTGACCCGGCCTCAACATATACCTTGCTGCAGAACCCTAAATAAAGGGTGCACCACAGGTTTTGTAATTGTTGCTTAAAAACCATGAGCAGTTTATACTTTGTCAATGTCAGCTCAATCAGATTAAGTTTTACAGGTGTTTTTTTTTTTTTTTTCATTTTCTGCTAGTGTAGTTTGTGTCCCTTCAGGGTTTCTCGGGGCTTTTCAGTCTTCTAAGGACCACAACGGTTTTAATGGATTTCCCCTTTGAAAACACAAGATCTCTGAAACAGTGATGGATCTGTGGTTTGGCTGATATGAACTAATTTGCAGGAACATTGCCTGTCTTCATACTATACATATCTGAGTCTCTTCTATGAGAGTCAGTACCCCTAAGATGGATCTGAGGTTTCTCAATAAGCCAGCCATCAATATCAGATTGTAGTTTCCAGCACATGTGTACTGCAGCTCAACTCCCTTTTACATGAATGGGGGTTGAGTGCCTTACCCTAGCATGGCCACTACACAGTGAATGGGGCATTCTGCTTCTGCTCAATCCACAGTATAGTTTCCAGCATTGGCAACTCCCTGGAACAGCTGATTAGTGGTGGTGCTAGGTTTCAGGCCCCTTACAAATCTGATGTTGACCTATTCTAAGCATAACTCATATATAGCTAAGGCCTCATGCACACGACCGTGCTGTTTTTTGCGGTCCACAAAACGGGGATCCACAAGAAAACGAAAGCCGCCCGTGTGCCTTCCGCAATTTGCGGAATGGGCGGCCGTCAATATAATGCCAATTCTTGTCCGCAAAGCGCGGACAAGAATATGACATGTTATATTTTTTTAGCGGAGCCGCGGAACGGAGTGCTGTCTGCATCTTTTGCGGCCCCATTGAAGTGTACGGGTCCGCATCGGAGCCGCCAAAACGGCGGCTCGGATGCGGACCCAAACAACGGTCGTGTGCATGAGGCTTAAGTCAAAAGAAACCCCCTTAAGCTTCTAGTGGTTATTATTTAAGTGACATATTTTTTTCTGAGACCATGGATTTCCCAAAGTATAACTGCACATCAAGGTGTCAGAATTTCCTTCAAACTTTGACATACAACTATGTCATGTTGGTGAAAAGGGTTTAAAATTTAAAGGGATTTTTTTTAACCCTGTGACCAGTCTAAAGAGTCTTACCAGATAAGATGTTGCTTTTATTAATGTATAAAAGTAAAGTATGTCAGGCATGGCTGTTTATACGAAACAGTGAATAAAGTCAGGGTTATCTAGCTTTTGCTACTCTAAGCTATAGAATGTGCTGATGCAATAGCATGTCCAAAGTATAAATATAATAGCAAAAGGATCACACCTGAATGTGCTAACAGGACACAAATTGCTTCTCTAGAAGCCAGTAAGAGCACTTCAAATACTTTTTGTGACTGAAGATGGTAATATCTATTTCTTGCAAAGATAAAGGTATCCAAACATTCCAGTAAGTGTAAGTTCATATTTACAGAACAAAATGTTCCACACAACAATTATGTGTCTTAATGTATCTGTTTATTGTCACATTATTTGATGTAAAACTATTGGGTGCCTATTTTTATCATAAATGTTAGCATAGTTTGCATACTTTCTGTAAGTCAAGCAACAGCATCCCTTTCCATTTATAAAGAGAGGGTGAGAGTATAAAAATAAATCATGGCTTTGATAAACACATGAGTTTTCCACATGGGCGGGCTAGAAGAAAATTGTGTTATAGTCTTCCATAAAAATAAACTGCTTGGAAGTTAAAGAGGTTGTCCGGTCCCAAAATCAAACTTATTTTTCTATGCTCTGAACACCCCTCACCTTCCATACATATGCCCCCAATACCTGTTTTTCATGTCTGAGCTTTCTTTCCCCCCTGGAAAACTATAGATTATCCTGGCAGATCTGTTTACTTTCTCCCCTTCTTGTTTTGTTGAATACATAACTTTATTGATGCACAAGCCTGGCTGCACTGCACAGTGATGAGTCACAGGCTGGACCCCCCACTGCTCTGCCTGCAGCATACACCCAGACGGGAGTCTACTTCTCACTCTGTCTCCTATCAGGTATGTGCCTGATACACAGCCTGTTGTGTGCGATACTGCCTGCTGAAGTGTGTATCTAATCCCATCTTCTATGATCCTGCCTGCTGAGCTGTGTATCTAAACCCTTATGCACACAACTGTATCCATTTTTGCGATCCACATTTTTTGCAGTCCCATTGAGTTCTATGAATTTGAGGACCACTATAGGACATATTCTAGCTTTTCTGGAACTGACATATGGATATGGAAAGTACACTGATGAAATCCCTGTGCTTTCCACATCCGTGTGTCAGTTCTGTGACAGATAGAACATGTCCTATTCTAGTCCTCAAAATGCAGATGGAAAACCCATATAACTCAATGGGACTGCAAAAAAAAAAGTGAATAGCACACATACAGTAACCTTATTTAGTGGATCCGCAACTGCAGACCGCAAAACGGATACAGTTGTGTGCCTGAGCCCTATCACTCATACTGAGCGCCCAAAACAGTGACCTCCACAGCGCCCCCATAACAGTGAAATCCACAGTGCCCCCATAACAGTGACCTCCACAATGCCCCTATAACAGTGACCTCCACAGTGCCCCCATAACAGTAACCTCTCCAGTTCCCCCATAACAGTGACATCCACAGCGCTCTCATAACAGTGACATCCACAGCACCCCCATAACAATGACATCTAGAGTGACCTTTAACAGTGACATCTAGAGTGCCCCATAACAGTGAAATCCACCATGCCCCATGTGCCATCCACAATGCCCCGAGTGACATCCAGTGCCCCTGTGCCATCCACAGTGCCCCATGTGCCATCCAGTGCCCCCACGTGCCACCGTGTGCCCCATGTGCCATCCGCAGTGTCCCATGTGCCATCCACAGTTCCCCCACGTGCAATCCAGTGTGCCCCACGTGCCATCCAGTGTGCCCCATGTGCCATCCAGTGTGCCCCAAGTGCCATCCAGTGTGCCCCAAATGCCATCCAGTGTGCCCCATGTGCCATTCACAGTGCCCCAGTGACATCCAGTGCCCCTATGGGCCATCCACATGGCCCAAATGTGCCATCCACAGTTCCCCAGTGACATCCAGGGCCCCCATGTGCCATCAATAGTGCTCCCATTGCCCCCATTGCCATCCAAAATGCCCCATGTGCCATTCACAGTGCCCAAGGTTCCATCCACAGAACCTCAGTGAAATTCAGTGCCCCCATGTGCCATCCGCATTGCTCCAATGCGCTATTCACAGTTCCAGTCAGTGCCCCCAGTGAGATCCACATCATAGCAATCATCCACTGTGGCTGATGGCTATGCTGTCACTCCTGCACAGATCTTACATCGCGCTGTCCAGGAGTCAGTACAGGCTTTACATAGAAGCTGGTACACTGCAGAGAGCGGCCGGCAATCCCGTGCATGCGCACTAGCTGAATGCTGAATGCTAGTGCTCATGCTCAGTGAGTGAAGACGGCCGGCCGAAGCTTTCTTTTGCAGGAGGCAGTGACTTAATTCATGACGATCCGTCTCCTGCTCAAGAAAGGAAGAGAAGAAAGGAAGAGAAGAAGACGGAGACTTACCGGAAGACCAGAAAGCCCGGCAGGAGCAGTCATGCCCCAAATTTTGAGTTAGCCCAGAGAACCCCTTTAAGTACTAAGAATTTCTGCCATAGGGATTATTAGCACTGTGATATCTCTTTCAATCTTCCTTCCTACATCAGAAAAGGTGTCCTTTCTGACTTCATCTACCAATTCTAGTGCTTAACCCCTTAGTGACCAGCCTGTTTTTGGCCTTACTGACCACGCGTTTTTCTTCCTTTTTTTCATCGTCGTGTTCCAAGAGCTATAACTTTTTTATTTTTTCGTCTATATAGCTTTATAAAGTCTTTTTTTGTGTCATTTTGGGGTACACATAACTTTATAATTAACTCTTGCTGGGAGGGAGAAGCAATAATGCCACTGCATTTTTACGTTATGAATTTTCCGGTATAAATAAAATAATATCTTTATTAGGCTACTTTCACACTTGCGTTCGGGGTTCCGCTTGTGAGTTCCGTTTGAAGGCTCT
Organism: Bufo bufo; assembly: GCF_905171765.1. NCBI lineage: Eukaryota > Metazoa > Chordata > Amphibia > Anura > Bufonidae > Bufo > Bufo bufo. Next base: position 200,378,652 of record NC_053393.1, read on the forward strand.
CACAAGCGGCCCCGAACGGATCCATACAGCCCCAATGCATTCTGAGTGGATGCGGATCCGCTCAGAATGCATCAGTATGGCATCGTTTGGCCTCCGTTCTGCTCAGCAGGCGGACACCCGAACGCAGCTTGCAGCATTTTGGTGTCCGCCTGGCCGTGCGGAGCCAAACGGTTCCGTCCTGACTTACAATGCAAGTCAGAGGGGACGGATCCGTTTGACGTTGACACAATATGGTGCAATTCCAAACGGATACGTCCCCCATTGACTTTCAATGTAAAGTCAGGAGTCCCTATTAATATACCATCGGATCAGAGTTTTCTCCAATCCGATGATATATTTTAACTTGAAGCGTCCCCATCACCATGGGAACGCCTCTATGTTAAAATATACCATCGAATTTGAGTTAGATCGTGAAACTCAGATCCGACAGTATATTCTAACACAGAGGCGTTCCCATAGTGATGGGGACGCTTCAAGTTAGAATATACTGAGAACTGTGTAATAACTGCCGCCTGCTGCCTGGCAGCACCTGATCTCTTACAGGGGGCTGTGATCCGCACAATTAACCCCTCAAGTGCGGCACTTGAGGGGTTAATTGTGTCGGAACTCGGAACTCTCCGCTGTGACCAATGATGGGGGGGTGATTTTAATTGGGGGGGGAGAGGGGAGGCCGCACTGGCCACCAATGAATATAATATTGGGGAGGGAGGGGGGCCGCACTGGCCACCAATGAATATAATACTGGGGAGGGAGGGGGGCCGCACTGGCCACCAATGAATATAATACTGGGGAGGGAGGGGGGTCTGGCCCCTGCTGCCTGGCAGCACCTGATCTTTTACAGGGGGATATGATATGCACAATTAACCCCCTGAGGGGTTATTGTGCGGATCACAGCCCCCTGTAAGAGATCGGGTGCTGCCAGGCAGCAGTTATGTTATTTTAGTATATTCTAACTTGAAGCGTCCCCATCACCATGGGAACGCCTCTGTGTTAGAATATACTGTCGGATCTGAGTTTTCACAAAGTGAAAACTCAGATCTGAAAAAAACTATTATGCAGACGGATCCAGACGGTTATGCAGACACCAGACGGATCCGCTCCGAACGCAAGTGTGAAAGTAGCCTTATCTGGGTCAGTACGATTACAGGTAGCTTCTGTGTCACATGGTCTGTTGTGGGTGCGGCTCACAGCTTTATTTTACCTCACAATGCATTTGTGATACCACTATGGAGGCATGTAAGAGCCTAGCTGTGAGTTAATTGTACTGTTCAGACCCTGTTCACACACGACGGGCAGGTTAGTGGTAGGACCCCATGCGTGCTGAGACACCGTGACGTGGTGCATGAGGGGCTCCGATAGGTTCCTGACTGGAAGATATTGGCAAAGTTCTCAGCTTTTAACATCGGTCTGAGGAATTGGCTAGTATTGTCAGTTGCGTATCATTTTGGTGCATTTTTTGCAGTGAATTGTGTATGTATATTTTTTCATCTGCACAATGTATCATTTTGTGTAAGATGTTCTTGTGATGCATGCAGTCCGCACCAGCATCCTCCATTGTACAAATTTTTTGCTGGAGATTGCCGTTGTCTGTGGACCGCATGCAGAGGAATTGCTCCCTTGGTTAGAGACACGCCACAGTGTATGGATTTGGAGCATTTTCACCCATTTTTTTAAAAGAAAAAAAATCTTTTTGCATCGCTGCTTCCCAAGATCCCTAACTTTTTTATTTTTCTTTCTATGGAGTCATGTGCGGGCTTGATTTTTGCAAGATGACTTGTATTTTTCATTGGTATCATTTTGGAGTAAATTACACTTTTTGATCGCTTGTTTTTTGGTGGCAACTAAGAATAAATGAGCAATTAAGTCATTTCTTTTTATTTACAGCGTTCACCGTAGGGGATAATCTCCGTGATATTTATGTAGTCCGAGTCGTGACAATACCAAACATATGGGAAAGATTTTTTTTGTAATTTTTTTTTCATTGAAAAGTGTATCTTCAATAGAAAAAAAGTGTTTTTTTATGGAATTTTTTTAATTTAATGAATGTGTTTTTTTTGCTTTTTGTTTTTTACCACTTCATACTCCCACAATGGGACTAAAACAGACAATTGTATCCCTATAGTGCATTGCATTTTAATAGCAATGCTATTCTGACATTGGCCAGCAGGCTGAGCCAGAGAGAAATTACTGAAGGCTAGTCTGGGGCCTACATGAGCCAGTCTTCACTCACATCGGCACCCCGCGATCACATTTGTCAGCACTTTACATGCTGCGGGTGCCATTGCCCGCGGCATGTAAAGTATTAAACAGCCTGGATCAGCACTCCTGCCGGTCCAGGCTGTTAGAGCAGGGCCGAAGTTCTCATGTGAGACCCGTGTATTTCACACTAGCGATTCAGTTTTCCAGTATTAAGATCCGTCATAGGGGCTCAATAACGGAAAGAAAACACTTCAGTTTTGTCTCCATTCATTGTCAATGAGGACAAAACTGAACTGAACAAAACGGAATGCTCCAAAATGCATTCCGTTCCGTTTAGTTGCGTTCCCATACTTGAGAGCAAAACGCAACATGTTGTAGTTTACTTTCTGTCCTGGGATGCGGACCAAGGCGGATCTGGCATGACCCCTAATGCAAGTCAATGGGGACGAATCCGTTCTCTCTGCCACAATCTGCCACAATAGAAAACAGATCCTTCCTCCATTGACTTTCAATGGAGTTCATGACTGATCCGTCTTGGCAATGTTAAAGATAATACAACCAGATCCGTTCATAATGGATGCAGATGGCTATATTATCAGTAGCGGAAGTATTTTGCTGAACCCTGCCGGATCCAGCAAAAACGCTAGTGTGAAAGTAGCCTTAGACTGCGCCGCTTTTTTTACGGCCGCCCAGCCTAAGGCCCCTTAGTGACTGCAGTAAAAACACGTATGGGTTGTCACTAAGGGGTTAAACACCTTTCTTATCTAGCGGGCATTGGGCATCCCGACTTTCAGGCATGTTGGATCTAGCAGCAACTTATTCCTTTCTCACCATAGAAATAAGATGTCAAACATATGATAACCTCTACATTTCAACTTTTATTTTCTCATATTTTCTCATATTTTCTCATCACTTATAAAATTCTAAGCTACATAGGGATGGGTGCATTAGTAACATAGTAACATAGTACATAAGTCCGAAAAGAAGACATTTGTCCATCCAGTTCGGCCTGTCATCCTGCAAGTTGATCCAGAGGAAGGCAAAAAAAAAAAAAATGCGAGGTAGAAGCTAATTTTCCCCACTCTAGGGGAATAAAAAATTCTTTCCCGACTCCAATCAGGCAATCAGAATAACTCCCTGGATCAACGACCCCTCTCTAGTAGCTATAGCCTGTAATATTATTACACTCCAGAAATACATCCAGGTCCCTCTTGAATTCCTTTATTGTACTCACCATCACCATAGTCTGAGATACATTTCAGTAGTTCTGCAGTAAAATCACAGTTTCCTTTAGAATGTACTGTGCAGATGCTTGTAGCATAGAGAGGGTTTAGGTCTCCATTGAAGATATGAGAATTTACTAATCTCTTGAAATTGCAGCCATTATTTTACAGGTCAGAACAAAGAAAAGGAGGCATCTGCCTCTGAAAGGGATAATTTTTGGACCATGTTTTGAAAGTGCAGTGTATTTTTAAAAAGGCTGTTTGTAGCCCTCAGCTACAATCTGATAACACGTTGCTGAATACATTGCCCGTCCCAAAAAAAGTCACCATCAGAAATATTTTGTTGGACCGCCTTTAGCTTTGATTCTGCATTAGCTTCTGCAATGTCACAAGATTTATTTTCATCTAGTGTTGCATTAATGTTTCACCAAGATCTTGCATTGATGATGGTAGAGTCTGACTGCTGCGCAAAGCCTTCTCCAGCACATCCCAAAGATTCTCATCTGGAAACTGTGGTGGCCAATCCATGTGTGAAAATGATGTCTCATGCCCCCTAAACCACTCTTTCAAAATTTTATCTTTGAATATGCCCATGCCATCAGGGAAGAAAAAATCCATTGATGGAATAACCTGGTCATTCAGTATGTTCAGGTAGTCAGCTGACCTCATTTTTGGAGCACATACTGTTGCTGAACCTAGACCTGACCAACTGCAGCAACCCCAGATCATAGCACTGCTCCCACAGGCTTGTACAGTAGGCACTAGGCATGATGAGTGCATCACTTCATCTGCCTCTCTTCTTACCCTGATGTGCCCATCACCCTGGAACAGGGTAAATCTGGACTTATTGACCTTCTTCCATTGCTCCAGAGTCAAATCTTTATGCTCCCTAGCAAATTGAAGCCTTTTTTTTTATTTGCTCACTGATAAGTGGTTTTCTTACGGCTACACAGCTGTTCAGTCCCAATCCCTTGAGTTCCCTTCGCATTGATTTCACCAAACGTTTAAGTGATCGCTGATCACGATCATTCAGCATTATTTTCCCTCCACATTTCTTCCTCGAATGCGATGGGTCCCCACTATCCTTCCAGTTTTTAATAATGCAATGGACAGTTCTAAACCCAATTTTAGTAGTTTTTGCAATCTCCTTAGATGTTTTCTCTGCTTGATGCATGCCAATGATTTGACCCTTCTGAAACAGACTAACATCTTTTCCACGACCGCGAGATATGTCTTTCGACATGGTTGTTTAAGAAATGAGAAGCAACTCATTGCACCAGTTGGGGTTAAATAACTGTGTGGCTATCATGGCCCATAAACAGGTAGGTACTAGTGTTAGGGACCACTCATAGAGGCGACCTTGACGTGGTGAGTGGCTTATTACGCTTTGGCCAAAATGTACGCCAATGACTCATTCAACATCCAGCATAGAGGCAGGGCAGAGTGCTGGTTGCAGAGTGCTATTGCATTTGTGTTTTTGCGTTTGTATGTGTATTTCGCCATAGCTATGTGCACCTGCATACAGGGTTGTGCTGACTGAATCCCCCACATTTTTTCTTTGTAGTATATATTGGAGGCGTGGCGATCTCCATGCAGTCATGCACACCTGACCAGTTAGTCTGCCCTGGAGGCTGGTTTTAAAGTCAGTATAAAACTGAGTCTACTTTTACAGCACCTACCAGTAGCCATTTGGCTCCAGGAGAAGTATATAGTGGGCTCAGCATGCATGTTGGTACTTGCATCCCTGGATCCGATGAAAGCTGTCACGGCACCGGACGGGGTTAAAAGCAGAGTGTGCCTGGCGTGCATGCTGTACCTGCGCTCCCTGGACTTTGTGTGGCTATCATGGCCCATAAACAGGTAGGTACTAGTGTTAGGGACCACTCATAGAGGCGACCTTGACGTGGTGAGTGGCTTATTACGCTTTGGCCAAAATGTACACCAATGCCTCATTCAACATCCAGCATAGAGGCAGGGCAAAGTGCTGGTTGCAGAGTGCTATTGCATTTGTGTTTTTGCATTTGTATGTGTATTTCGCCATAGCGATGTGCACCTGCATACAGGGTTGTGCTGACTGAATCCCCCACATTTTTTCTTTGTAGTATATATTGGAGGCGTGGCGATCTCCATGCAGTCATTGACACCTGACCAGTTAGTCTGCCCTGGAGGCTGGTTTTAAAGTCAGTATAAAACTGAGTCTACTTTTACAGCACCTAGCAGTAGCCATTTGGCTCCAGGAGAAGTATATAGTGGGATCAGCATGCATGTTGGTACTTGCATCCCTGGATCCGATGAAAGCTGTCACGGCACCGGACGGGGTTAAAAGCAGAGTGTGCCTGGCGTGCATGCTGTACCTGCGCTCCCTGGACTTTGTGTGGCTATCATGGTCCATAAACAGGTAGGTACTAGTGTTAGGGACCACTCATAGAGGCGACCTTGACGTGGTGAGTGGCTTATTACGCTTTGGCCAAAATGTACACCAATGCCTCATTCAACATCCAGCATAGAGTCAGGGCAGAGTGCTGGTTGCAGAGTGCTATTGCATTTGTGTTTTTGGGGTTAAATAACTTGTTGTCAGCTGAAAGATAATCGCCCATGCAGTAATTATCAAATAGGAGTCCCATAACTATTTGCTTAGTTAAATCTAGGTGGCGACTTTTTTTGGGACAGGCAGTGTATATAACTGTTACATTGACATTACTAATGCCAACTTGGCATTAAAGAGGTTGAAAGGGGTTGGATGCAGTCCTAGGAGACTTCAGAGTATTGTACATGACGATTCAGGTTTATTCGTGCCTGAACCTAATCTGCCAAGTGTCGACCGATTTGTTAGAATCGGACCTGAATCAAATTTTAGGAAGTTCACTCATCTCTAATCTCTGTGTCATTTCTGGAATCCTGAGGATGACATGCAGAATGGGAATCTCCTTTTGCAGCTTAAAAATAAGCTTTAGTAGTTATATGTATTCTCCATGAAGCAAGAGGCCCCTGAAATGTGTTGTACACTATCATGCTTTTACTGTTTTATGGATTGCATTTTTTAACTATAATATTAAAAGTATTATTATTGCGAACTGTGCTCTGGCAAGGTGTCTCATGGAGATAAGGATAAGGTTTCCTAAGGTAATAGATAGAGATGAGCGAATTTAAAAAAAATTCGATTCGGCTGGTCCGCTGAATTTTCAGAAAAAATTTGGTTATACGAGCTATTTCCTGGCTGCAGAAAGCCTTTATAGTGGTGTTGAACCCTGTGCCTTGCAGTAGCATGCATAGGGAGTCTGCTTGGCACAAGAAGTGGCACAATGGTAGAGTGTGGAGGTGGCAGAAGCAGCATGAGGAGACCTAAGTGGAGAGCTGGCAGCAGCATCATGAGACCACAGAGTGACCCGGTAACAGAGTGGGGAAGGTGGGTGACAATAACAGCACCCGTTGATGATGGTGGGTGTAAGATGGAGCACTTGGCATCAGATGTGTGGCATCAGGCGAGTAGCAGCATCAGAATAGTAGCTGAGGTAGGTAGCCAGAAGAAACCTGTCTCTATTGGTTTGGGTGAGACAGCATGGATAATCTCATCTGATGCATCAGGCATTGGTGGGTGAAAATCTTGGCTGATCCATGCCTGATTCATCTTGACAAAGGTCAGTCTCTCCACATTTTGGGTGGACAAGCGAGTTCTTCTTGGGGTAACTGGCCACCGCCGCACTAAACACCAGCTCTAATGCCATAATACTGGCTGGGCAGGACAGCTTTTCCAGGGCAAACTCGCTCAGTTGCGGCCACAAATCCAGTTTGACTGCCCAGTAGTCCAGCGGATCTTCAATGCTGGGTGGCAGGGTGCTGTCCAAGTATGCCAATGCCTGCTGGTTCAGGTTCTGCTCTAGGTCTAGATGCTGCTGCTGGTGAGTAGTTTCTTCACTAGGCGGGTGTAGAAAGCTGTTCTTCAGCGACTCTAGACTCAGGCTGCTGCTGATGGAGCAGGTACTGCTCCTGCCACCCCACCCCTCCCCAGCAGCAATGGCAGTGAAACGTGAGTGCAGAGGGCCCCCCGGTCAGACCTACGAGAGGATGGGTAATGGCGCAGATAGAAAGCGGCCAACTGACTACATAGGATGTCTCTATAGTAGTTCAGTTTGTCCTCCCTCTCATCGGCTGTAAAAAAGACCCCCATTTTGGACCGGTAGCGAGGGTCCGACAAGGTGAAGAGCCAGAAGTCATCCCTCTGCCGAATTGTGACAATTCGGCTGTCACTACGCAAGCAAGTGAGTATGCATCGGGCCATTTGTGCAAGTGACAGAGGGACTCCCTGCCTCCATCTCCACTGCATACTGCCATGGTGTGTCTGAGTCCTCTGCCTTGTCTTCCTCATCTCCCTGTAGCTCCTCTGGCTGCTCCTGCTGCTCCTCTCCTGTCACCTGTGTAGAAAAACCACCCATTTTGCTATACATTGCTTGTGCTCTAATGTCCTCCTCCTCCTCCAGTTCAGCCCCCACAGGGCTCATATGGCCATGAGACGTAGGCGCCACATCTCCAGTCCCCTGAACAGCCAGATTTACCAAACGGCAGGTGTCACAAATGAGCTGCCACTGGCTGACATCGAAGTTACACAGGGGAGTACTCCTGTCTGCTTGGATCATCAATAAATCGTTTATGGCCTTTGTCTGTTCGTACAGTGTGTCCAACATGTGGAGGGTGGAATTCCAACAGGTGGAAACGTCGCATATCAGCCTATGTTGGGGGATGCCGTTCTGCCGCTGCAGCTCGAGGAGTGTGTGCTTTGCAGTGTACGAGTGACTGAAGTGCATGCAAATTTTCCTGGCCATTTTTAGGAAGTCTTGAAGATGGGTGGAAGACTTCAGGAACCCCTTGACAGCCAGATTAAACACGTGTGCCATGCAGGGCGCATGGCTCAGCCTTCCTTGACGCAGCGCCGACAACATGTTCTTCCCATTGTGGAATGCTGAAGGGGTACTGTGACTTGTCCCTGCAGTGGAGGCGGCATTGTCACAGGACAAATTGTGAGACAACGTGGAGGCGCAAGCGGCGTTACCTGGCTAAGTTGCTGGTGTGGCTGTGCAGGAAGCACATTCACCCAGTGGGTCGTAAAGGACATGTATTGTCCCTGATCATAGTTACAGCTCCACAAATCGGCGCTAACGTGCACTTTGACAGACACAGACAGGCTCAAGGACTGGCCGACCTTCTGTTCTACATATGTGTGCAGGGCTGGTACTGCCTTTTGTGAAAAGAAATGACGGCTTGGGACTCGTCACCTCGGCTCGGCACAAGACATCAATTCTATGAAAGGTGCAGAGTCCACCACTTGGAAAGAAAGGGACTGCAGCATCAGCAACTTGGCCAGGAGAACGTTCAGCTTCTTCGCTGTTGGATGCGTGCATGCATACTGCTGTCTCTTGGCAATCGCTTCAGTGATTGATTGCTGGCAGAATGACTGACGAGGAGTAGAAGAAGGAGGAGCAGGCGCTTCAGGACCAGCAGACAATGGGACCGACAGACAGCTCCCTTCTGTTGAGTCAGTGGAGCCTTGACTGCCTGCAATGGGGTGTGTGCCACTGGGTGATGCAGCTGTGGCTGCGGGGAGCTGGACTACCGCATCAGAGTCACCATTGTCCCAGGTCACTTTATGGTGTCGCTGCATATGTTGTCGCAGGGCAGTGGTGCAAACATTGGCCCCCGGGCCACGCCTCACCTTCTGTCCACAGATTCGACATATGGCCATGTTCACTTCCTCCGGAGTCTTGACAAAAAACTGCCACACCGCTGAGTAGCTGATTTTCCCCCCAACACTCCACACTGACTGACTGCTAGTAGCGCTGCTTGCGTGAACCCGTGCACCACTCCATTCCTGGCAGCTAGGCTGCTGCAAAGCGGGTGGTCTACCCCGTCCCCGTTTGGCTGACAATGTCCCACTGCTGCCACCCTGCTGACTCCCAGTCATGCTACCACGTTGCTGGCTCAGCTGCTGCCTCGTGGGAAAGCTGTCACCCTCTTCTCTAAATGATGTTGAAGCCCCTTCTTCACATGGCTCACAAGTGCGATCGGCTTCATCATCGTCGAGTAGTGTCTGCAAGTCAATGGTGTCCTTCTCAATGCTCTCTGGGTCAGGAGCCTGACCGATAGCAACAACTCCTCCCATGCCACTCTCCTTATCACTACATGCCCGCCTAGCGGAGGAAGCGGCAGATGTCTCCTCCAATTATTGGCTGGGCATTAGCTGCTCACTGTCCTCGAGTAGTTCGTCTTCGCTGAATAGTAGAGCTGAGCCCACAGCAGATAGTACTTCTGTGGCTGAGGGAACAGCTAAGGACAGAGGCAGTTTGAGCACAGGTGAGGGCACAGGGTCTGATCCCTGCCTAAGCCAACTAAGGGTTGTGTCCGATGAACCCACCGACTGTTGGCGGGGGTGTCCGATGTTACTTGGGATTAACCAATCAATAACCACTTGGTTGCTGGTCAAGACACGACCAGTAGATGAAAACGGGAGCTCAGACCTCTCGCTGCGACTCCTGCTGCCATGGCCCCTTAATCTGCTGCAACCTCTGCCTGCACCAGAAACATTTATGCATCTGGCACTCCTCTGTGCATGTCCTGGCACTTCTCTGTCTGACATACTTTTAGCTGAAAAAAATAATTAAAAGCAAATTAAAACAACCCTAAAAGCCCATAATACAGTGGGATGCGAAAGTTTGGGCAACCTTGTTAATCGTCATGGTTTTCCTGTATAAATCGTTGGCTGTTACGATAAAAAATGTCAGTTAAATATATCATATAGGAGACACACACAGTGATATTTCAGAAGTGAAATGAAGTTTATTGGAATTACAGAAAGTGTGCTATAATTGTTTAAACAAAATTAGGCAGGTGCATAAATTTGGGCACTGTTGTCATTTTATTGATTCCAAAACCTTTAGAACTAATTATTGGAACTCAAATTGGCTTGGTAAGCTCAGTGACCCCTGACCTACATATACAGGTGAATCCAATTGTGAGAAAGAGTATTCAAGTTTCCCTCCTCTTTTAATTTTCTCTGAAGAGTAGCAACATGGGGGTCTCAAAACAACTCTCAAATGACCTGAACACAAAGATTGTTCACCATCATGGTTTAGGGGAAGGATACAGAAAGCTGTCTCAGAGATTTGAGCTGTCTGTTTCCACAGTTAGGAACATATTGAGGAAATGGAAGACCACAGGCTCAGTTCAAGTTAAGGCTCGAAGTGGCAGACCAAGAAAAATCTCGGATAGACAGAAGCGACGAATGGTGAGAACAGTCAGAGTCAACCCACAGACCAGCACCAAAGACCTACAACATCATCTTGCTGCAGATGGAGTCACTGTGCATCGTTCAACCATTCGGCGCACTTTGCACAAGGAGATGCTGTATGCGAGAGTGATGCAGAGGAAGCCTTTTCTCCGCCCACAGCACAAAAAGTGCCGCTTGAGGTGGGCTAAAGCACATTTGGACAAGCCAGCTTCATTTTGGAATAAGGTGCTGTGGACTGATGAAACTAAAATTGAGTTATTTGGCCATAACAAGGGGCGTTATGCATGGAGGGAAAAGAACACAGCATTCAAAGAAAAACACCTGCTACCTACAGTAAAATATGGTGGTGGTTCCATCATGCTGTGGGGCTGTGTGGCCAGTGCAGGGACTGGGAATCTTGTCAAAGTTGAGGGACGCATGGATTCCACTCAGTATCAGCAGATTCTGGAGACCAATGTCCAGGAATCAGTGACAAAGCTGAAGCTGCGCTGGGGCTGGATCTTTCAACAAGACAACGACCCTAAACACTGCTCAAAATCCACTAAGACATTTATGCAGAGGAACAAGTACAACGTTCTGGAATGGCCATCTCAGTCCCCAGACCTGAATATAATTGAAAATCTGTGGTGTGACTTAAAGAGAGCTGTCCATGCTCTGAAGCCTTCAAACCTGAATGAACTAAAGATGTTTTGTAAAGAGGAATGGTCCAAAATATCTTCAACCAGAATCCAGACTCTCATGGGAACCTACAGGAAGCGTTTAGAGGCTGTAATTTCTGCAAAAAGAGGATCTACTAAATATTGATTTCATTTCTTTTTTGTGGTGCCCAAATTTATGCACCTGCCTAATTTTGTTTAAACAATTATAGCACACTTTCTGTAAATCCAATAAACTTCATTTCACTTGTCAGATATCACTGTGTGTGTCTCCTATATGATATATTTAACTGACATTTTTTATCGTAACAACCAACAATTTATACAGGAAAATCATGACGATTAACAAGGTTGCCCAAACTTTCGCATCCCACTGTATATTTCTCTTTTTGGACAGATATAGGCCACTAACCACTTTTAGCACAAATACAAGTAAACGTGAACTACCTATATATTTCTTGTTTTGGACTGAAATAGGCCACTAAATTATTATAGCGAAAATAAAAAGAAACGTGACCTGCTTATATATTTCTCGTATTCCACTGAAAATAGCCAATAAATGATTTTAGCGTAAATAACAGGAAACGTTAACCGCGTATATTTTTCTCTTTTGTTTCTAACATATGGCAATAAATGCTTTTAGTGCAAATAACACCAAAATGTGAACTGCGTATATTTTTCTCTTATTGTACTGAACTGGCAATAAATGGTTTGAACGCAAATAACACCAAATGTCAACTGTGTGTATGAAATAACTGCAGAAGTGACCTGAGTAAATATATAACATATTTTTTGCTTTATAAGACGCACTTTCCCCCCCAAAAGTGGGGGAAAATGTTAGTGCGTCTTATAAAACTAATACTAGTGAGCGCTTCCATTATGGAAGCACTCACTAGTATGTATTAGGAGCGGGATGCGAAGAGCAGCAAGCGCAGGTAATACTTACCCTCCCTGGTCTGCGCCACAGCTCCTCTTCAGCTGTTGCGCTCCCATCTTCCCGGCCTGTGCTGCACTGTCCTGACCCCGTACAGCATCAGGACGTAGTGCGCGCACTATGACCTGACGCTGCACGCAGTCATGTGACAGTGCAGCGCAGGCTAGGAAGATGAGAGTGCGACAGCTGAAGAGGAGCCGTGGCGAAGGACAGGTTAGATGATTTTTTATTTTAGTCTGATCTGAAGTCTGATGGGCTATTCTGAGGTCTGGGGGTACTGATGGGCTATTCTGAGGTCTGGGGGTACTGATGGGCTAATCTGAGGTCTGGGGGGCACTGATGGGCTAATCTAAGGTCTGGGGGTACTAATGTGCTAATCTGAGGTCTGATGGGCTAATCTGAGGTCTGATGGGGGTCTGATGGGCTAATCTGAGGCCTGGTGGGGGTCTGATGGGCTAATCTGAGGTCTGATAAGGGTCTAAATGGGTAATCTGCGGTATCTTAAGGCTCTGAGTGGGCTGATATGAGGTCTGATGAAAAATATATTTTTCTTATTTTCCTACTCTAAAATCTGGGGTGCGTCTTTTCATCAGGTGCGTCTTATAAAGCGAAAAATACGGTATCTTGTTGAACTGGAATAGGCCACTATACACTTTCACCAGAAATTACTACAATAGTGTAGTGGGTATATATTTTTCTTGTATTACTGATATAAGGTCACTATACGCTTTCACCAGAAATTACTGCAACAGTGCAGTGGTTAAATATTTTTGTTGTATTACTAAAATACGGCCTTATACTCTTTCACCAGAAATTACTGCAACGGTGCAGTGGGTATATATTTTTCTTGAATTACTAAAATACAGCCTTATACTCTTTCACCAGAAATTGCTGCAACAGTGCAGTGGGTATATATTTCTCTTTTTTTAACTGAAATACTGCCCTGTATGCTTTCATCAGAAATAACTGCAACAGTGCAGTGGGTAAATATTTCTCTTTTGTTTACTGAAATACTGCCCTATATGCTTTCAACAGAAATAACTGCAACAGTGCAGTGGGTATATATTTCTCATTTTTTTATGAATTACTGCCCTATACACTTTCAACAGAAATAACAGCAACAGTGCAGTGGGTATATATTTTTCTTGTATTACTGAAATACGGCCTTATACTCTTTCACCAGAAAAACTACAGCCAGTACCACAAAAAAACTGTTCCCACACAGCTACAATGGTGAAAAAATAAGAATGGCATTGATGTTAGTATATGATGATGCAAAATATCATTTATTTTAAACACAAAAATGATTTTATGCTAAAAAAGTAGTAAAACATAAAAAACTATATACATTTGGTATTGCCATAACCGTACCAAACTCAAAGAATAAAATTATCATATCATATTTACAGTAAGAGGAACACCATAGAAAATAAAAATAAAAAACACTGACAGAATTGCCATTTTTACCCAATTCACCTCCACAAAAAATGTTATAAAAAGTGATCAAAAACACTTATGTACCCCAAAATGATACCAATAAAAACTACAGCCTGTCCTGCTAAAAACAAACCCCCACACATCTATATTGGTGAAAAAGTAATTTCAGCAATGCCGCTCCTTCCCTTCTGAATGCTGCTGCATCCCCAAACAGCGGTTTACAACCACGGACAAAGTGTTTCCCTGTTCAGGAAAAAATGCATAACAAATTGTGGGGTGCATTTTCTCCTTTTAGCCTTTGTGAAAATAAAAAATGTAGGGCTAAAGCAACATTATGCTGGAATAAAAGTAAATTTTTCATTTTCCCAGCCATGCTTTTCTAAATTCTATGAAATGCTTGTTGGGTCAAAGCATTCATTTCACCACTATATTTATTCCTTGAGGGGTGTAGTTTCCAAAATGGGGTCAATTCTGGGGGTTTTCTTTCTAGGGGTACCTCAGGGTCTCTTCAAATTCGACATGGCACCTGAAAACCATTCCAGCAAAATCTGCCCTCCGATAACAATATGGCGCTAATTTCTTTCTGAGCACTGCCATGTGCCCATACAGCAGGTTACAACTACATATGGGGGGTTTCTGTAAACTTCAGAATCAGGGCAATAAATATTGAGGTTTGTTTGGCTGTTAACCCTTACTGTGTAACAAGAAAAAAATATTAAAATGGTAAATCTGCCCAAAAAAAAAATGTTTTTAAAAAAAATCTGTTTTAAGTAACTTGAGGGTGTAGTTTGTAAAATGGGTTAATTTATGGGTGGTTTCTACTAATTAAGTCCCACAAAGCGACTCAATAACTGAACTGGTCCTTAGAAAAGTGGGTTTTGCCAATTTTCTTAAAAATTTAAAAATTCACTTCTAAACTTCTAAGGCTACTTTCACACTAGCGTTAAAGTTTTCCGGTTTTGAGTTCCGTCCCAGGGGCTCAATAATAGAAAAAAAAGCTTCATTTTTTTACTAATGCATTCTGAATGGAAAGCATTCCGTTCAGTATGCATCAGGATGTCTTCAGTTCAGTCACTTTTACGGTATTTGCCTGGAGAAAATACCTCAGCATACTGCGGTATTTTCTCCAGACAAAATACTGGAACACTTGCCGGAATGCCGGAATGTATTATTTTAAACAATCTCAGAATGGCTTGGATAAGTAAAATCGTTCCAAAGTTATTACCACATAAACTGACACATGTCAGATTTGAAAATTGGGGCGCCGGCATTTGGTCCAAACTGGCTGTCGCTTGAATGGGTTAATAATGTTTGTCAATGGCTGCATGCATGTGTTTTTTCCAGCACATGTGCACTTATTAATATATATAGGGGCCAACCCATTGATTGCAATCTTAGTACTTATCTATATGCCTTATATACTTACATCCTTTGTTTAATTGCTTGCAAATATGTAATTACCTTTTTGGAACTTACCCAACCACAGTCCAGCTTACAGCTGTTCTAGGAGAGTTGTCATGCCAAACAACCAAGCCTGGCTGGTCGACTTATCAGTTAGCCTGGACCCCCGAACTAATCAGGTTCTTGGCTCTGTGTCCAAACCCAGAGCTAGGCATGAAATTTAAGACTGGCATTTGCTGATTGTCAGTGTCTATGATTTGTATACATATTAGATCCTGATACTTTATTTGTGTATTATGCTTCTTCTAACTTCCACTTAGAACTCCTAGTTTTCTGACTATGGCTTGTCTCTGGATTAACAGTTTGACTACTGACTTGACTGCAATGGTTTCTCCTCGTGAACTGACTTTGGCTCGTCTATGGATTAACCCCCTGTTTAATGATCTGGCTCCAACTAACTTTTCTGGTTTAAATTCTGGCTGTGCTTCTTTCCTGCTACTCCACTAACCTGTGAGCTTGCATTCATTTTCTACTACATGACAACACATAAGGAACCTGGGTCCACAGCAGCCAAATCCAACCTTCCTTGCAGTTGGCTCTGGTGAACACCTAGGAACAGCCTTAGATCTACTTACCTGAGTACTGAAGGAAGACAGGTAAAAGATTAAGAATTTGATGGTGGTAGTCTCACACAGTGACCTGTACATTCTTCTGTACTTTTGTCTCTTAGACTCTGATTCTACAGCCTTTAAATTATTAAAATAAATACTTCTTATTTTGAAAACCCACTAATAAGACATGACATAGGTCTTGCAGAAGCTGGTCTGTGGAATTGTTATGCTAATTTAACAGCTATTTCTCTCGTGCTATTTACTTGGAAGCACTCGGCTATAAAAATAATTACTTTATATTTGGATATAACCAAAATTAAATATATTATTATATACTTAACCTTTATTGACATATCTTTTGTTCCAAGATTAGTAGAATCCATAAGCTTAAAGTGTTTCTTATTAGCAGAAATTGAGAAAATAATCATCTGTAATAGTGGAATTATCTTGATCCACCGAATATGCAGCCAGGAAGACCTTTCTAAGTACTTAAGAACTTTCAGCATTGACTCAAAGGAAATTATTAAAATGAACGGTCAGTTTTCACCATTCAGACACCTCATTTTCTTATGAAAGAGATTCTGAGTGTTTTCTTCATGGCACACCATAATTCATGTTAGTGGTCAATTTGGGTTAATATGTTTTACATTTATTTATTTAAAAATAAGTAAAAAATTTACAGAAAAAAATCTGTAAAATGTGCAATTTGATTTTTGGCTTTTAGGACACACAAAAAGTAAATAATTAAAGGGTTTTTCCCAGTAATAATATTCTACAGTTTTTAATCCAGCATCTAAATACTTTTGTAATTGCATGTAAAGCGGTTGCTTTGGGTCCCAAACTCAGAAGGGGCCCAAAGAGCAGAAGGACTGACAGATTTTATCGTCAGAGCCCTCTCAACAGTATTATAAAATTATATATTAGTATATACAGTGGCACTGTAGGAAATGGACAGAGCGGCTGACAGATCTAGTCTGAGAGGACGATCTTGAGGGTTGCACGGGAGGAGAGGGTTGCGAAGAAGTGGCAGCCCCTTCAAAAATTTGCTATGGGACCCAGTCATTTCTAGTTATGCCACTGCATGTAACTAATAATTTATTATAGTCTGAGTTATTCAATGAAATCTATTCGAATAACACCACCTGCTGTTTACTCTTTTTCTAATTTCTCTGTCCTGCTCACTGATAAGGAAGCCCATGCTCAGTTCCATCTATCAACTGCCACTAACTGTAGCAGATAGGACACACTCTATAAGAAAGGATCCATGTGAGTTACAGGGCTGATTCTAGCTTTGTTTGAAACAGATTGTCATGTAATAGATTATGTGTAGTGTTGAGCGAACAGTTCGAGCATAGTTCGGGTCCGTACCGAATTTTGGGGTGTTCGTGACACGGACCCGAACCCGAACTTTTTCGTAAAAGTTCGGGTTCGTCGTTCGGCATGTATTTTGGCGCATTTTGAAAGGCTGCAAAGCAGCCAATCAACATGCATCATACTACTTGCCCTAAGATGCCATCGCAGCCATGCCTACTATTGGCAAGGCTGTGATTGGCCAAGTGCAGCATGTGACTCAGCCTCTTTATAAGCTTGTGCGCACGTCGGGACGTGCTCACTCCCGATGTGAATAGAACAGGGATAGACGCAGCTGATGCTAGGGCGAGAATAGGCAGGGATAATTGAATAACTGGAAGCAAATTTCTCTCCTCCACCTGTGATTCATCTGAACAACTGCAGCTGAGCTGCTTTTTTGATAGGGATTGGCTATTTTTAGAGTGGCCAGAGTGATTTTTCCATCCACATGTACCTGGGCTGACCGCCGGCCGCCATTTTGCGACTTGTAGTGCTGCAGCAGAAGCTGCCACAGTGTGCATTCCAAAGCTCCAAACAAGTCAGACATCTACACCTGGGATTCAGACCAATAGCGATTTAGCAGCACAGTCCAAGGCTATTTTTTTTAAAGGTTGTGCAGACCATTTTGTGGCACATGTTACTGGGCTGATAGGCGGCGGCCATCTTGGGACTAGTGCTGCAGCACAATCTCTCCCAACGTCCATTAATCACTTGTAATAGTGGTCTGTGCCATAGAAATCCTACATCAGGGACTTGGGTGTGCTTGTGTCACCCCTACTAATACCAGTCCACCTGTAATCCATACAGTGAAAAGCCATAAAGTATTCCAGTGAGGGAATTTTTTTTTTATTTAAAAAAGGCCAAGTTAGTTTATCTGGCGTTCAATATACTAGATACAGTTAGGCCTGCGTTTCATACATCTGGAATTAGCAAACTAATGTGCTGGGGGTTGGGAAAACATATATGTACCCATACTAGAATCTGTCAAAGAAAGCGGTACTCACATATAACAGTCATTCCATCTGTAATCCATACAGTCAAAGACTGAAAGTATTCCAGTGAGGGAATTTTTTTTATTTAAAAAAGGCCAAGTTAGTTTATCTGGCGTTCAATATACTAGATACAGTTAGGCCTGCGTTTCATACATCTGGAATTAGCAAACTAATGTGCTGGGGTTGGGAAAACATATATGTACCCATACTAGAATCTGTCAAAGAAAGCGGTACTCACATATAACAGTCATTCCATCTGTAATCCATACAGTCAAAAGACTGAAAGTATTCCAGTGAGGGAATTTTTTTTATTTAAAAAAGGCCAAGTTAGTTTATCTGGCGTTCAATATACTAGATACAGTTAGGCCTGCGTTTCATACATCTGGAATTAGCAAACTAATGTGCTGGGGTTGGGAAAACATATATGTACCCATACTAGAATCTGTCAAAGAAAGCGGTACTCACATATAACAGTCATTCCATCTGTAATCCATACAGTCAAAAGACTGAAAGTATTCCAGTGAGGGAATTTTTTTTATTTAAAAAAGGCCAAGTTAGTTTATCTGGCGTTCAATATACTAGATACAGTTAGGCCTGCGTTTCATACATCTGGAATTAGCAAACTAATGTGCTGGGGTTGGGAAAACATATATGTACCCATACTAGAATCTGTCAAAGAAAGCGGTACTCACATATAACAGTCATTCCATCTGTAATCCATACAGTCAAAAGACTGAAAGTATTCAGTGAGGGAATTTTTTTTATTTAAAAAAGGCCAAGTTAGTTTATCTGGCGTTCAATATACTAGATACAGTTAGGCCTGCGTTTCATACATCTGGAATTAGCAAACTAATGTGCTGGGGTTGGGAAAACATATATGTACCCATACTAGAATCTGTCAAAGAAAGCGGTACTCACATATAACAGTCATTCCATCTGTAATCCATACAGTCAAAAGACTGAAAGTATTCCAGTGAGGGAATTTTTTTTTTATTTAAAAAAGGCCAAGTTAGTTTATCTGGCGTTCAATATACTAGATACAGTTAGGCCTGCGTTTCATACATCTGGAATTAGCAAACTAATGTGCTGGGGTTGGGAAAACATATATGTACCCATACTAGAATCTGTCAAAGAAAGCGGGTACTCACATATAACAGTCATTCCATCTGTAATCCATACAGTCAAAAGACTGAAAGTATTCCAGTGAGGGAATTTTTTTTATTTAAAAAAGGCCAAGTTAGTTTATCTGGCGTTCAATATACTAGATACAGTTAGGCCTGCGTTTCATACATCTGGAATTAGCAAACTAATGTGCTGGGGTTGGGAAAACATATATGTACCCATACTAGAATCTGTCAAAGAAAGCGGTACTCACATATAACAGTCATTCCATCTGTAATCCATACAGTCAAAAGACTGAAAGTATTCCAGTGAGGAATTTTTTTTTTATTTAAAAAGGCCAAGTTAGTTTATCTGGCGTTCAATATACTAGATACAGTTAGGCCTGCGTTTCATACATCTGGAATTAGCAAACTAATGTGCTGGGGTTGGGAAAACGTATATGTACCCATACTAGAATCTGTCAAAGAAAGCGGTACTCACATATAACAGTCATTCCATCTGTAATCCATACAGTCAAAAGACTGAAAGTATTCCAGTGAGGGAATTTTTTTTATTTAAAAAAGGCCAAGTTAGTTTATCTGGCGTTCAATATACTAGATACAGTTAGGCCTGCGTTTCATACATCTGGAATTAGCAAACTAATGTGCTGGGGTTGGGAAAACATATATGTACCCATACTAGAATCTGTCAAAGAAAGCGGTACTCACATATAACAGTCATTCCATCTGTAATCCATACAGTCAAAAGACTGAAAGTATTCCAGTGAGGGAATTTTTTTTATTTAAAAAAGGCCAAGTTAGTTTATCTGGCGTTCAATATACTAGATACAGTTAGGCCTGCGTTTCATACATCTGGAATTAGCAAACTAATGTGCTGGGGTTGGGAAAACATATATGTACCCATACTAGAATCTGTCAAAGAAAGCGGTACTCACATATAACAGTCATTCCATCTGTAATCCATACAGTCAAAAGACTGAAAGTATTCCAGTGAGGGAATTTTTTTTATTTAAAAAAGGCCAAGTTAGTTTATCTGGCGTTCAATATACTAGATACAGTTAGGCCTGCGTTTCATACATCTGGAATTAGCAAACTAATGTGCTGGGGTTGGGAAAACATATATGTACCCATACTAGAATCTGTCAAAGAAAGCGGTACTCACATATAACAGTCATTCCATCTGTAATCCATACAGTCAAAAGACTGAAAGTATTCCAGTGAGGGAATTTTTTTTATTTAAAAAAGGCCAAGTTAGTTTATCTGGCGTTCAATATACTAGATACAGTTAGGCCTGCGTTTCATACATCTGGAATTAGCAAACTAATGTGCTGGGGTTGGGAAAACATATATGTACCCATACTAGAATCTGTCAAAGAAAGCGGTACTCACATATAACAGTCATTCCATCTGTAATCCATACAGTCAAAAGACTGAAAGTATTCCAGTGAGGGAATTTTTTTTATTTAAAAAAGGCCAAGTTAGTTTATCTGGCGTTCAATATACTAGATACAGTTAGGCCTGCGTTTCATACATCTGGAATTAGCAAACTAATGTGCTGGGGTTGGGAAAACATATATGTACCCATACTAGAATCTGTCAAAGAAAGCGGTACTCACATTAAACAGTCATTCCATCTGTAATCCATACAGTCAAAAGACTGAAAGTATTCCAGTGAGGGAATTTTTTTATTTAAAAAAGGCCAAGTTAGTTTATCTGGCGTTCAATATACTAGATACAGTTAGGCCTGCGTTTCATACATCTGGAATTAGCAAACTAATGTGCTGGGGTTGGGAAAACATATATGTACCCATACTAGAATCTGTCAAAGAAAGCGGTACTCACATATAACAGTCATTCCATCTGTAATCCATACAGTCAAAAGACTGAAAGTATTCCAGTGAGGGAATTTTTTTTATTTAAAAAAGGCCAAGTTAGTTTATCTGGCGTTCAATATACTAGATACAGTTAGGCCTGCGTTTCATACATCTGGAATTAGCAAACTAATGTGCTGGGGTTGGGAAAACATATATGTACCCATACTAGAATCTGTCAAAGAAAGCGGTACTCACATATAACAGTCATTCCATCTGTAATCCATACAGTCAAAAGACTGAAAGTATTCCAGTGAGGGAATTTTTTTTTTATTTAAAAAAGGCCAAGTTAGTTTATCTGGCGTTCCATATACTAGATACAGTTAGGCCTGCGTTTCATACATCTGGAATTAGCAAACTAATGTGCTGGGGTTGGGAAAACATATATGTACCCATACTAGAATCTGTCAAAGAAAGCGGTACTCACATATAACAGTCATTCCATCTGTAATCCATACAGTCAAAAGACTGAAAGTATTCCAGTGAGGGGATTTTGCTTATAAAAAATAATATATTTCATTGTGGTGCGAGTTGAATCGCAACAATGAAGAAAAATACTATTAAGGGACGAGGACGCGGTCGTGGTGGTGTCCGTGGAGCCTCTGTTGCTGGTAGAGGACGTGGCCGTTCGGCCCCAGGCGCACACAGTAGGGAACGAACTCCCTCAACTAGCCGGCAGAATGTACCGCAATATCTCGTGGGGCCCAATGCCGCTCTTAGGATGGTAAGGCCTGAGCAGGTACAGGCATTAATCGATTGGGTGGCCGACAGTGCTTCTAGCACGTTCACCACATGGTCTTCCACCCAGTCTTCTGCGGAAAGCGCACAGGTGGCACCTGAAAACCAAGCCCATCAGTCTGTCACATCACCCCCAAGCATATCAGGGAAACGGTCTGAGCCACAAGTTATGCAGCAGTCTCTTCTTCTGTTTGAAGACTCTGCTTCCAGGGTTTTCCAGGGGCGTCCACCTAGCCCTTCCCCAGTGGAGGAAGACATACCATGCACTGACGCACAACCACTTATGTCTCCAGATGAAGAGGACATGGGAATACCACCACAGCAGAGTCACCGACTCTCTGATGATGACGAAACACAGGTGCCCACTGCCGCGTCTTTTTGCAGTGTGCAGACTGAACAGGAGGAGGTCAGGGAGGGAGACTGGGTGGAAGACGATGCAGAGGACGATGAGGTCTTAGACCCCACATGGACTGAAGGTCGTGGCGATGACTTTCACAGTTCAGAGGAAGAGGTAGTGGTGAGACCGAGACAACAGCGAAGCCAAAGAGGGAGCAGGGGGCCAAAGCAGACGAGCCGCCGCCCCCAGAGTTCGCCTGCTACTGGACATCGCCACAGGGACCCAGCCCCACAAAGGCAGCTTCAAAGAGTTCCCTGGCATGGCACTTCTTTAAACAATGTCCTACCGACAAGACCCGAGTGACTTGCACGCTCTGCCATCAGAGCCTGAGGCGAGGCATTAACGTTCTGAACCTCAGCACAACCTGCATGACCAGGCATCTACATGCAAAGCATGAACTGCAGTGGGGTACACGCCTTAAAAACCAGGCACTCGCTGAGGCTCCCCCTGCTCCCTCTACCGCTGCTGCCTCGGCTTCCGCCTCGAGAGGAATGTTGCCACCTGCCGAGCAGCAAACAGAGGATGTGCCACCGACACCACCACCACCGCCACCGTCAACTAGCGTCTCCACTATATCACACAGCAGCGTTCAGCTCTCAATATCTCAAACCTTAGAGAGGAAGCGCAAATTCCCCCCGAGTCACCCTCGAGCCCTTGGCCTGAACGCCAGCATTTCTAAACTGCTGGCCTTTGAAATGCTGTCATTCCGGCTGGTGGACACAGACAGCTTCAAACAGCTGATGGCCATGGCTGTCCCGCAGTATGTGGTTCCCAGCCGCCACTACTTCTCCAAGACAGCCGTGCCTTCCCTGCACATGCAAGTGTCCGATAAAATCAAGTGTGCACTGCGCAACGCCATTTGTGGCAAGGTCCACCTAACCACAGATACGTGGACCAGTAAGCACGGCCAGGGACGCTATATCTCACTAACTGCACACTGGATGAATGTAGTGGCGGCTGGGCCCCCGGCGGACAGTTCCTTGGCGCACGTCCTTCCGCCCCCTAGGATCGCAGGGCATCATTCTCTGCCTCCTGTAGCCTCCTCCTCCTACTCGGCTTCCTCCTCCACTGCTTCCACCAGCTCATCCGGTCAGCCACACACCTTCACCACCAACTTCAGCACAGCCCGGGGTAAACGTCAGCAGGCCATTCTGAAACTCATATGTTTGGGGGACAGGCCCCACAGCGCAAAGGAGTTGTGGAGGGGTATTGAACAACAGACCGACGAGTGGTTTCTGCCGGTTGGCCTCAAGCCAGGCCTGGTGGTATGCGATAATGGGCGAAATCTCGTGGCAGCTCTGGGACTAGCCGGTTTGACGCACATCCCTTGCCTGGCGCATGTGCTGAACTTGGTGGTGCAGAGGTTCATTCACCACTACCCCAACATGTCAGAGCTGCTGCATAAAGTGCGGGCCGTCTGTGCGCGCTTCCGCCGTTCACATCCTGCCGCTGCTCGCCTGTCTGCGCTACAGCGGAACTTCGGCCTTCCCGCTCACCGCCTCATATGCGACGTGCCCACCCGGTGGAACTCCACCTTGCACATGCTGGAGAGACTGTGCGAGCAGCAGCAGGCCATAGTGGAGTTTCAGCTGCAGCACGCTCGCGTCAGTCGTACTGCCGAACAGCACCACTTCACCACCAATGATTGGGCCTCCATGCGAGACCTGTGTGCCCTGCTGCGCTGTTTCGAGTACTCCACCAACATGGCCAGTGGCGATGACACTGTTATCAGCGTTACAATACCACTTCTATGTCTCCTTGAGAAAACACTTAGGGCAATGATGTTAGAGGAGGTGGCCCAGGTGGAGGAGGAGGAGGAGGATGAGGGCTCGTTTCTAACACTTTCGG
Source organism: Bufo bufo (assembly GCF_905171765.1). Lineage (NCBI taxonomy): Eukaryota > Metazoa > Chordata > Amphibia > Anura > Bufonidae > Bufo > Bufo bufo. Next base: position 200,402,709 of record NC_053393.1, read on the forward strand.
GCAGTCTGTTCGAAGTGGCTCAGAGGGAGGTTTGTTTAAGCAGCAGAGGACAGGTTCACAAGTCGCCAGCCAAGGCACTGTACTGGAGGACGAGGAGGAGGAGGAGGTGGAGGGGGACGAGGATGACGCAAGTTCACAGCGGGGTGGCAGCCCAGGCCCATCACTGGTGCGTGGCTGGGGGGATACGGTGGACGATGACGATACGCCTCCCACAGAGGACAGCTTGTCCTTACCCATGGGTAGCCTGGCCCACATGAGCGAATATATGCTCCAATGCCTGCGCAACGACAGCAGAGTTGCCCACGTTTTAACGTGTGCAGACTACTGGGTGGCCACCCTGCTGGATCCCCGGTATAAAGACAATGTGCCCACTTTAATTCCTGAACTGGAGCGCGACCGTAAGATGCGCGAGTACAAGCGCACGCTGATAGAGGCGCTCTTGAGAGCATTCCCACATGTCACAGGGGAACAGGTGGAAGGTGAAGGCAGAGGAGTGGCAAGAGGTCACCAACGCAGCTGTGTCACGGCCAGCTCATCTGAGGGCAGGGTTAGCATGGCAGAAATTTGGAAAAGTTTTGTCTCCACGCCACAGCTATCTGCACCGACACCTGATACGGAACATGTTAGCAGGAGGCAGCATTTCACTAACATGGTTGAACAGTATGTCTGCACACCCCTCCACACCCTGACGGATGGTTCGGCCCCATTCAACTACTGGGTTTCGAAATTGTCCACGTGGCCAGAGTTAGCATGTTATGCCTTGGAGGTGCTTTCCTGCCCGGCGGCCAGCGTTTTATCTGAACGCGTATTCAGCACGGCAGGGGGCGTCATTACTGACAAGCGCAGCCGCCTGTCCACAGCCAACGTGGACAAGCTGACCTTCATAAAGATGAACCAGGCATGGATCCCACAGGACCTGTCCCTCCCTTGTGCAGAGTAGTCTTATTAACTGCCTAAAACATGTCTTGTTGTGCTACGGGCCACTTCTTTATTTGATACAAATTTTATGAAACCCACAGTTGAATGAAACTCTTCTCTGTCTGGGCGCCGGGGCCTAACCAGATGAAAGTGGCCGGTTAAACTAACGGGTGACATGAAGCCATAACCTCTGCCATGCTACCTCTGTCTTCTGTCTGGGTGCTGAGGCCTAAGTCAAATAAAGCGGTCTTCTGCTGTGCTGGGGGATATGAAGCTAATCTCTGACCTCTCTCCTCTGTCTGGGTCCAAAGGCCTAAATCACTGAAAGAGGCCTTCTCCTGTGGTGTGTGATATGATGCCAGAATATGTGCTGTGGGGCCTCTCTCCTCTTCCTGGGTGCAGGGGTCAAATAAACTAAATTGTGACCTACTCCTGTGGTGGTTGATATGATGCCTGATTCTCTGATGTGGAACCTCTCTCCTCTGTTTGGGTGAAGGGGTCAAAGTAACTAAATGGTGGCTTCTCCTGTGGTGGCTGATATGATGCCAGAATATGTGCTGTGGTGCCTCTCTCCTCTTCCTGGGTGCAGGGGTCAAAGTAACTAAATGGTGGCTTCTCCTGTGGTGGCTGATATGATGCCAGAATATGTGCTGTGGGGCCTCTCTCCTCTTCCTGGGTGCAGGGGTCAAAGTAACTCAATGGTGGCTTCTCCTGTGGTGGCTGATATGATGCCAGAATATGTGCTGTGGTGCCTCTCTCCTCTTCCTGGGTGCGGGGGTCAAAGTAACTCAATGGTGGCTTCTCCTGTGGTGGCTGATATGATGCCAGAATATGTGCTGTGGGGCCTCTCTCCTCTTCCTGGGTGCAGGGGTCAAAGTAACTCAATGGTGGCTTCTCCTGTGGTGGTTAGTATGATGCCAGAATATGTGCTGTGGGGCCTCTCTCCTCTTCCTGGGTGCAGGGGTCAAAGTAACTCAATGGTGGCTTCTCCTGTGGTGGCTGATAATGATGCCAGAATATGTGCTGTGGTGCCTCTCTCCTCTTCCTGGGTGCGGGGGTCAAAGTAACTCAATGGTGGCTTCTCCTGTGGTGGCTGATATGATGCCAGAATATGTGCTGTGGGGCCTCTCTCCTCTTCCTGGGTGCAGGGGTCAAAGTAACTCAATGGTGGCTTCTCCTGTGGTGGTTAGTATGATGCCAGAATATGTGCTGTGGGGGCCTCTCTCCTCTTCCTGGGTGCAGGGGTCAAAGTAACTCAATGGTGGCTTCTCCTGTGGTGGCTGATATGATGCCAGAATATGTGCTGTGGTGCCGCTCTCCTCTTCCTGGTGCGGGGGTCAAAGTAACTCAATAGTGGCTTCTCCTGTGGTGGCTGATATGATGCCAGAATATGTGCTGTGGGGCCTCTCTCCTCTTCCTGGGTGCAGGGGTCAAAGTAACTCAATGGTGGCTTCTCCTGTGCTGATTGATATAAAGCTGATGGTTGTGCCATCTGACATGGTTGCCAGGGTCTGATTCAATGGGGGCCTACTCCTGTGGTGGGTGATCTAAATGCCTGATTCTCTGCTGTGAAACCTCTCTCCTCCGTCTGGGTGTAGGGGTCAAAGTCTTTCAAAGTCGCCTTCTCCTGTGCTGATTGATATGAAGCTGATGGTTGTGCCATCTGACATTGTTGCCGGGGTCCCATTAAATTGTGGCCTACTCCTGTGGTGGTTGATATGATGCCTGATTCTCTGATGTGCAACCTCTCTCCTCTGTTTGGGTGAAGGGGTCAAAGTAACTAAATGGTGGCTTCTCCTGTGGTGGCTGATATGATGCCAGAATATGTGCTGTGGGGCCTCTCTCCTCTTCCTGGGTGCAGGGGTCAAAGTAACTCAATGGTGGCTTCTCCTGTGGTGGCTGATATGATGCCAGAATATGTGCTGTGGTGCCTCTCTCCTCTTCCTGGGTGCGGGGGTCAAAGTAACTCAATGGTGGCTTCTCCTGTGGTGGCTGATATGATGCCAGAATATGTGCTGTGGTGCCTCTCTCCTCTTCCTGGGTGCGGGGGTCAAAGTAACTCAATGGTGGCTTCTCCTGTGGTGGCTGATATGATGCCAGAATATGTGCTGTGGTGCCTCTCTCCTCTTCCTGGTGCAGGGGTCCAAAGTAACTAAATGGTGGCTTCTCCTGTGGTGGTTGATATGATGCCTGATTCTCTGCTGTGAAACCTCTCTCCTCCATCTGGGTGTAGGGGTCAAAGTCTTTCAAAGTCGCCTTCTCCTGTGCTGATTGATATAAAGCTGATGGTTGTGCCATCTGACATGGTTGCCAGGGTCTGATTCAATGGGGGCCTACTCCTGTGGTGGGTGATCTAAATGCCTGATTCTCTGCTGTGAAACCTCTCTCCTCCGTCTGGGTGTAGGGGTCAAAGTCTTTCAAAGTCGCCTTCTCCTGTGCTGATTGATATGAAGCTGATGGTTGTGCCATCTGACATGGTTGCCGGGGTCCCATTAAATTGGGGGCCTACTCCTGTGGTGGGTGATCTAAATGCCTGATTCTCTGCTTTGAAACCTCTCTCCTCCGTCCGGGTGTAGGGGTCAAAGTCTGTCAAAGTCGCCTTCTCCTGTGCTGATTGATATAAAGCTTATGCTTGTGCCATCTGACATGGTTGCCGGTGACTGATTCAATGGTGGGCCTACTCCTGTGGTGGGTGATCTAAATGCCTGATTCTCTGCTGTGTAACCTCTCTCCTCCGTCTGGGTGTAGGGGTCAAAGTAACTAAATGGTGGCCTACTCCTGTGGTGGGTGATATGATGCCTGGTTCTCTGCTGTGGGACCTCTCTCCTTTGTCTGGGTGCTGTGGTCAAAATAATAGTAAGTGACCTTCTCCATTGGTGGGTGACTTGAAGCCTGATTCTGTGCTATGGGACCTCACTCCAATTAATATTGTTTAATTTTTATTTATTTTATGTTAACTCATCATTTCCCTATCTACATTTGTTTGCAGGGGATTTAACTACATTTTGCTGCCTTTTGCAGCCCTCTAGCCCTTTCCGGGTGTGTTTTTACAGCCTTTTTAGTGCCCAAAAGTTCGGGTCCCATTGACTTCTATGGGGTTCGGGTTCGGGATGAAGTTCGGGTCGAGTTCGGATCCCGAACCCGAACATTTTTCGAAAGTTCGGCCGAACTCGTCGAACCCGAACATCCAGGTGTTCGCTCAACTCTAATTATGTGTGATTTTCATGTTTTACATTAATCATGGGATAGCCCCTTTTATATTCACCATAAAGGATGAGGGAACCTGGACCCCCACATTCGGAACCTTACTGGACATTTAGGTGTCCATGTGCAGAACCCGAACCTGGATTTTTGCGCCAAAGTCCATGTCCGGGTTCATTGTTTTTACTTTAAATAACGCTTACTGAAAGCAAGCGATTAAGCTGTGGGCACTTGGAAGCCATCTCAATGATGCCTAGTACTGGCATGGCTGTGATTGGCTGGTGCACCATGTGACCATGCATGCATAAATGTTGGATCACATGGAGCGCCGCCATTCTGCTCTGACTAGTGTAGGGACAGGACATTGCTGCAGGCAGGGAGAGTGTTAGGCTTTTATTAGTTTTAAAAAGTGTGCCAATGACCTGTAGGCATTATTGATGGGTTCAATACAGCTCGTTTGCACCAGTGAGACAGAAATACCATACTTAATCATGCTGTTCAGACTGAGGGTGACCTGTTGGGCTTTTGGCATTTTTCTTTTGGTGCAATCCTACTCCTTTGCACAAGTGATAAAGTAATATAATAGTTAATCAGTCTGTTAATTTTGTGGGTGAAACATACCTATTTTTTGGGTGAAAAAACCTTTACTTGCCACTGTCAAAGGGATATATAATAGTTTTTCAGCCGGTTATTGGTCGGTGTGTGTCCTACCTTTTTTTTGTCTAAATGCACTGTGCTTGCCACCGTCACAGGGATATATAATAGTTATTCAGCTGGTTAATTGGGTCGGGGAGACCTACCTTTATTTTGGGTTGTAAATCACTGTATTTGCCACTGTCAAAGAAATATATAATAGTTATCAAAGGTGTCAAAGGAGTACATAATAGTTATTCAGCCAGTTAATTGGGTCGGTGTGTCAGACCAATTTTGTTTTTCCAAACACCTCTTTTGCATCCATGACACGGATATATAATTGTTCATCTGTCAGGCAATTTTGTGGATGACTGTAACAATTACACACTTTGCTCTGGTGCACGCAGGCGACAGGACGTTATGCAACATTTTGCAGGCCCGAATACCGCTGTAAGAATGGTGAGGTCAGAACAAATAGAGGCGGTAGTAGATAGGATGGTTAAGAGTCCCTCTAGTTCCTTCTCATTGTCTTCTACCCAGTCCACTGCTGAAAGCGCAGAGTTGGCACCAGTGGCCTACAGGCATCCGTCTTCCACCTCAACCACTTGCACATCAGTCAAGCAGTCTGGACCCCAAGTCATGCAGCAGTCACTTATGCTTTTTGATGACTCTGCTGGTGGGGTTTTTGTGGGCCATCCACCTAGCCCTGCCTGACAGAGATTGAGTGCACTGATGCCCAGCCACTTATGTTTGAGGGTGAGGACGTGGGAGAACCACACAGCACATCTCTGATGACAAAACACAGATGTCAACTGCTGGTGCTTTCTGCGGTGTGCAAACCGGCCAGGAGGGCAGGGGTGAGGAGTAGGTGGAAGATGATGGGAAGGATGATGAAGTCTAGGACTTCATACGGCATCAAGGTCATGCCAGTGTTGTGTGCAGTTCGGATGAAGAGGAGGGGGGCACACAGCACCAGCCGCACAGCAAAAGACGGAGCAGGGTTGCAAAAAGCAGAGTGGCTGTCACCCAGCCAATACGCCTGCTACTGCACAACACGCCAAGAGACATAGCACACCAAAGCCGGCGCAAAGAAGTTCCCTGGTGTGGCAGTTCTTCAGGCAGTGTGCTGATGACAGGGTGGTTTGCACGCTGTACAGTCAGAGCCTAAAGCGAGGCCTCAAATTTTCCCAACCTTAGCACCACCTGCATGATCTGGCATCTAACCACAAAGCAGGAGCTGCAGTGGAGTAGACACCTCAAGAACCATGAAAGATCAGAGGCTCCTACTGCTTCCTCTTCTGCTGTGGTCTTGGCCTCTTCCTGCCCTTCTGGAGTGACAGGGCTCCCTGCATGTCCACACTGTCCCGAGGAAGCGTTCAGCTGTCCGTCCACAAACACTGGAGAGAAAGAGGAAGTACCCCCTACCCACCCACAAGCCCTGGCCCTGAATGCCAGCATTTCCAAACTGCTGGCCTTTGAAATGCTGCTATTCCATCTGGTGTAGACTGACAGTTTTAAAAATGTAATAACGGCAGCTATCCCACGGTACGTGGTTCCCAGCCACCACAACTTTTCAAGGTGGGCTATCCCTGCGCTGCACAAACAAATGGCGGAAAAAATCAAATGTGTGCTTCGCAACTCCACCAGTGGCAAGGTCCACATAACCACCGACACGTGGACCAGTAAGTGTGGGCAGAGATGTTATATCTTACTAACTGCCCACTGGGTTAATGTAGTGGTGGCATGTACTACTGCCACCGAGGATTTCTGGACGTTTCTCGGTGCCTCCCCCTCCTACTTTGCTTCCTCCTTTGGTTCCTCCTCTACCGCCTCCTCATCAAGTCAGGCAACACCTGCACCCCAACTTCAGCACAGACAGGGGGAAACAGCAGCAGGCTTTTCTGAAACTCATATCTTTGGGCAAAAGACCCCACACTGCGCAGGAGCTGTGGGCGTACATAAAAGAACAGACCGATGAGTGGTTGGTGCAGCTGAGCGTCAAGCCAGGCCTGGTGGTGTGCGACAACATGCAAAATCTTGTAGCAGCTCTGCGGCTTGACTCACATCCCTTGCCTGACGCATATGCTGAACTTGGTGGTGCAGAGGTTCCTCAAGAATTATCCATATATGTCAGAACTGCTGCAGAAAGTGAGGGCCATCTGTGCGTGCTTTTGCTGTTCTCACCCTGCTGCTGCTCGCCTGTCTACCTGTAGCATACCTTTGACCTCCTCACTCACCACCTCATATGTGATGTACCCACAAGGTGGAACTGCACCTTGAACATGCTTGAGAGACTGTGAGAGCAGCAGCAGGCAAGAGTGGAGTTTCAGCTGCAGCACACATGGGTGAGTCGCTCTGTGGAACAGCAACATTTCACCACCAATGAGTGGGCCTCCATGCGGGACTTGTGCGCCCTGTTGCGCTGCTTCGACGTCATCATCATCAGCCTTACTAACCCACTTCAGATGCTGATAGATGAAAATGTGGCACAGGAGGAAGAGGAGGAGGAACATGGATCATTCCAATGGCTATCGGGCCAGTCGTCCACAGGTAGTTCCGAGGGTGGGTTCCTACACCAACAGTGGCCAGGTGCCCAACTGAGAAGTCAGGGCACAGTTTTGAAAGAGGAGGATGAAAATGATGATGATGAGGAGGAAAATCCCCATTCACAGCAGGGTGGCACCCAAATCAGCTCACGGGCATTAATGGAGCATGGCTGGCGGGATGCAGAGGACGCAGATGATATACCTCCCACCGAGGACAACTTGTCATTGCCTCTGGGCAGCCTGGAACACATAAGCGACTACATGCTGCCGTGCCTGTGCAACGACAGCCAAGTCGGCCACATTCTAACCGGTGCTGATTACTGGGTGGCCACGCTGCTGGATCCCTGGTTCAAGGACAACATGCCGTCCTCACTTTCATCACTGGAGTGTGAACGGAAGATGACGAGTACAAGTGAATGCTGCTTGAGGTACTGCTGATAGCATTCCCACCTGACACCGGGGGCTCATTGGAAGCATGAGGCGGAGATGGCAGAGGAGGAAGTCGCCAATGCAGCAGGGGCATCGTCAGCACGGCGGGGGGGGGGGTGATCACGGACAGGCACATGCGCCTGTCCACAGCCAACGTGGACAAGCTCATGTTCATTAATATGAACCAGACATGGATCCCACAGGACTTGTCAGTACCTTGGCCAGAGTAAAGAGGCATACCAGACGCACCTAGCCATTGTTGTAGTTTGTGCTTTCTCTTTGCTATTTCCCAATGTTTTTGGGCTTCCCAAAAAATAAATAAATAAATAAATAAGGTTGGTGACCTCCTCCGCCTCCTTCTTCTGCTCCTGTGTCTGTGACACTGGCAATTTTTTTAAATTTACAACACCCCTCTGTGTTACTGTATTAGGATAAATATTGTTTTAATATATAGTCTTCAGAGGATGTTTGAGATCTATAACTGAGACAAAAATATTTACCCAGTTTTGACCCAGGACATACAAGCACCAAACTGTCACGCCATGGCCCTTAGCAACCTGACACAGAATTGACAGACACATGGAAAATAAACAAACAGAAAGGAGTGTTGGCTTTCTCCCTCCTCCGCCGTCTCTTCCACCTACACTGCCATGTACACAGCCTACTTAACTTACTACTCCTTTTGGATCTCCGCCTCCTGGTTTAGATTGTAATTTTTTATTTTTTATGTATTTTATGTCATTTAAGTCACTTCCCTATCCACTTTTGTTTGCAGGGCAATTGTACTGCTTTTACACATACTTTGGAGCCTTTTAAGCCCTCTGCCCTTTTTATCAGTTTTTTAGAGCCATTTTAGTTTCTCCAAAGTTCGAGTCCCCATTGACTTCAATGGGGTTCGTTGTTCGGGGTCAAGTTCGGAACCTGAAACAATGTTCGGCTAAACCCGTCAACCCAGACATCCAGCGGTCCGCTCATCCCTAATCATGACTGATACTTAAAATAATGATTATTTAAAAAAGTCTTGTCCTTCTGATGGATCAGAAGAACAGAAAGCTAAATGCTGATGTGAACCTGGTTTAACTGAGGAGCATTGTTGCCTGGCATAAAATACTCATCATTGCATAATTGTTGGTCTTCCTAATGATAAAGAACGCTCTCAAAAGTAACCCCAAGGGCCACTCAGCTACCCAGGCCACTCTAGTTCTCTTGTCTTTTTGAATGGAAAAATAACGTGCATTTTTTGAATGAAGAAGTGTAATACAAGGTGAGGTATTGTGTTCTTTTGGATGTAGGAATAGCTTATACATCTGCTTTTAGTAGTGTATTATATATGACTCTCTGATTTTCCTGAAATGAATCATAAACATTCAGGTTTGATCAAGTCTGAATATTTTAAAAAGTTTGAATGATTTTCAAATACATTCACTCATATCTAATACCTTCCAAAACAAGTGAACTTGTATAGTTCACTGGTATGTTTTTACAATACATAAAATATTATTTGATGGTTTTTCATTAAAATCTAAGGCATACAAATAGGGTAGGTTTACATTACGTTTATGCCTCCGTTTGATCTATACGTTAGAAAAAAGGCTACAAAAACGCAGCACATCACTTTTTTTATGTATCCTCACAGTTCGGTTTAAAAAAAGTATACTATTTTTACAATAGTAAAAAAAAGTATATATATATATATATTTTTTTTTTTTACAATAGAATTCTATGGTGAACGGATGACACTGTATGGCATCAGACTAAGGCATCAATTTTTTGTATACGTTAAAAGAATGGGAACAACGTTATGTGAACCCAGCTTTGATGTAAAAAATGCATAGGTTTGTTTAGGTTCAGTAAAGATCAGTTTCAGGAGATCAAAAAATGCCACATGGTAAACTTTTTGCTCCTGTCAATACAAATAGACAAAATCTTGACTTAGTCTGTGAACAGGTTAGCCTTTTGCACCTGTTCACATTATGCGGTGCTGAGCGGGGGCCATTGCTGCTTTTGTGCTGTGCTGGTGGAGTGATGGGACCCAGGGACAAGGTGGCTTTGCTGCACAGTGAGGGTGCTGTTGTGGCTACTGGGTCCCGTCGCCTGCTGGCGCAGTGCGGAGGTGCCAGTGGTCGCTGCGCAGTGCCGTGCTAAAGTTAGAGTAGGTCCCTCTCCCTCTTTGATCAAACTGTATACCAATAGCCTCCTTTTAGTGCATAGCATAAGGTTATATTTATTAATATTGTGCTGAGAAGCCATGTTTTATTATGCTGAAAAACAGTTTTATATCAAAAGCATAGTATTGAGGATGTGCGGTCCAGATTCACTCTCACTTGTTATACTTATAGTCTTATTTTCTGTTTCCCCCCATTTCTGAATCAGCACTCCTCCCCATTCGGCCCAGGTGTTTTTAATCTACAGGAGTCTGCTAAGGGTCTATAAATTCCTACCATCTCTCAGTTGGAGTTATTGAGAGTCCTGTGAACAGGTTAGCCCTTTGCACCTGTTCACATTATGCGGTGCTGAGCGGTGGCCATTGCTGCTTTTGTGCTGTGCTGGTGGAGTGATGGGACCCAGGGCCAAGGTGGCTTTGCTGCACAGTGAGGGTGCTGTGTGGCTACTGGGTCCCGTCCACCTGCTCGCGCAGTGCGGAGGTGCCGGTGGTCGCTGCGCACTGCCGCGCTAAAGTTAGAGTAGGTCCCACTTGAAGAGGCAACCTTGTCGCGGTAAGTGGGCCTATGCTCTTTGATCAAACTGGTATACCAATGCCTCCTTTTAGTGCATAGCAAAAGGTTATATTTATTAATATTGTGCTGAGAAGCCATGTTTTATTATGCTGAAAAACTGTTGGTTATATCAAAAGCATAGTATTGAGGATGTGCGGTCCAGATTCACTCTCACTTGTTATACTTTAGACAAAATCTTATAATTGGTGTTATACTGTAGTTGCAATATAGCGAAATAGTTGGTTGTCTATTGTATGTCATACATAATAGGAGTCTAAGACGCATCCAGCTATCCTCTTAATGCAGGTTGCGAAACTTTTTGATGGGGTTTCCAACAATTTCTAACCTTTTTTTAATGAACCAGACACCCTCTTCTCTTCCGAGCAGGGGGTGCCTGGGGTTCTCCCATGACTTCCATTGTATTAAATTGTATTCGAGCACACCAAATTATTCGGACGAGCACTCAGATCTGCAGAGCATAGGGTTGCTCGAGCCGAACAGCAGTTTGGCTGAGCATGCTCGCTCCATCACTAACTATTACTTAATTTTTCATTTTGCTCACTTATATAGCAGTGACATATTCAGTATGTCTTTGGAGTGTGGGAGGAGACCCACGCAAACACAATGAAAAAATACAAACTCCATGCAGATGTTGTGATACGATCCCAAGACCTCAGCACCTCAAGGCACCAGTGCTAGCCACTGAGCCACTGTGCTACCACTTCTGCTACTATTGCTAAAGTGCTATTACTAATATTGCTTATTACTATCTTACAGTATTAATAGATTACACTAGAGATGAGTGAATCTATTTTTATAAATAGATTTGTCCCAACAAACAGAATTCTACTCCTGTAAGGGGTTGCCCCCGGTACTGTAGATTAGTATTGAGCAAAGCGAAGCATCCAAAGTAGAATTCTGTCCGAATTTTAGGAAAAATTTGATTCTAAACTAAGCTGAATTTCTTCGTGCTTCGTAGTAACTAATCATTTTTCCTAAAATGGCGGCTGGAGTTGTCTTAGAAATAATGGAAAAAAAATACTCACCTCATCTACTTGCTTGTACTGAGGCAGTCCACTCATCTCCTGTTTGAAAGAGACCTGCCAAGGCCATATTGCACTAGCGTATTACCGTTTTGAGCGGATGTCTTACAGGTGCGCTACTGTCTAAGTGGCCGTTAAAAACAGTCCCTTGATTGATAGGCTGAATAGGGTTTTAACATACCGATTCATAACTAATGAATTTGTAACAAATCAAATTTCTTGTCAAACTTAAGCGAAGCTGCCAAATCGAATTTTTCCAAATGTTGCTCGTCTCAACTGTAGATGTTTCGCCAGCTGTTCGACTGACAGGGTCAGACATCACTGCTGGTAATGACAGTCTTGCAGCAGTGCTGCTGCTCCGAGTAGCAGCGCAAGCAAGGATGCTCTGCTTCCTTACTGGAACAGGTGCAGTGCATATGCTGCTACACTTACTTACTGCTCCAGAAGTCCCTGCTTTTGCACTATCCTTTAATACGATTCTTTAACTTATTTTACAGGTTCGCGCTGTGGTCCCATAAATGTCAAAAGTAATCTAATTGTTATTTTTACATTTGTTGAGGGTAATGAATTACATATATTACTTTATAAAAATTAAAACCAGATAGTGATACATTATTATTATTTTTTATTATTTTTTCATTATAAATCTCCATCAATCCCCTGCCACTGCTGTTGCAATGCTACTCTGGTTCCCGCTGGTCTCCACATCCTAGTCCTCATTTGACATTCCAGAAATGCCAGGAAAGTTCAGCTCAGCCAATCACTAGCCTAGCTTTGACCCCTCCCTAAGCCACAGGGTCCATAGGAAACCGTTAGTCTGGAGATGACTCTTAACTTTAATAGGATATTTTTCTCTGCGACATGTGCAAAGGTCATTGTACAGTCATGGGGAGGAGGTAACCCATGACCATAAGCTGTTGTGGATGCTATCATCCTGTATTATCTGTGTTGATGTTAACTTTCATTGCAATCCTACCTGTGATAATAATAAGGCATCTACTGAAAGGTGATCTTTCATATAAAATAAATACATTTTCTTAATGACACATTCCATTTAAGTACAAAATTCATAATTATTTTTATTCACTACTATACATTTAGTTAGACAAAATGCTAATGTGGTTTCTTAAGAGTGAAGCCAAATCATCTTTATACATTTTAAAATCACTAAAACGCATACATTTTCTTACTCCCTAAAGACAACAGGTTGCTGGCGGTTCCTGGGGAATACTAATAGGCTGCTGACTACAAGCTGCTCTAAATTAGAATTTGTGTTTTCTTTATTATCACATTAAAGACATAACTATAACTGATGTAGACTATTATAGAAATGATGGTGGATAAAGGCATGCTTTTCTTGTCACAGCATATTTGCAATGTCGATTGTGCGTAGGTTGTTTGTACAGTGTCCATTTAAATGCATGCACCATTAATAACATAATAAATTACCCACCGTTATGAGCAGGATCAAATACTCACGTAGACCTTATTAAGCTGTGATTGCTTTTTAAATTTTATCCCAGAGTAAAATCAATAAAAACATTTTATTTCTGCTAAATGTGACATTGATTGAACCTGCCCGTACCTCACACTTACATCTGTAAGTGGATAATGGATCATTCATATAATTAGGATTATATTGCTCATAAGTATTTTAATCTGAAGCTATGTAGCTAATGAATCAGCTGAGAACATTTTAGGCCCCCAAATAGTGTCATGACCTATTTACCACCCATAATATAATGTAATTTAAATTTTCAATTCATTATTTTTTTCAATGCTGAATTTTTATTTGAAGATTCAATGTACCTTTATAGGGTAGCAGAGTACAGAGCCTGTACAGAGAAAAATGTTGTTATTGCTGCTCCACCATAAAGAGCCATAGGCATTAATTGTGCTGCCACATGGTAACCTTGTTTGGCACTGTAATGTGTAGATATTCTACCCTAGAAGAAATTTGTTTAAAGGGGTTATCTTTCTTTTTGTAACTAATGACCTAGTCCTCCGATTGGTGGGGGCCTGACACCCAGGAACCCTGCCGATCAGCTCTTGAAAAGGTCCCGGAGGCTCCAATGCTTACCCTAGGCCAGTTATTGTCACAACTATTCACTCATCGGACAGGGGTCCCCGGAGTCGAAATCCAAATCTGTGCTTAAATGTGACGTATGTTTCCTAGCCAAAAATATTAACAATTTTTGACATGAACCGTGATATGAAACACAATGTCGATCCACTACAGAATATGCAAAATGTGCTCTCCATTGTTTTGAATCTCAGGTGATCCTCTTTTCCGATTCATGATGCACTGGGAGCAGCAACTTAGCAGAAATGTTTGCACAGGCGTACAGGATCCACTGCTGCATGTGCGCCACAGTCCTGGATTTTCACTGCATAAACCCTGTACTTGACATTACCCCACGGGTAGAATTCTAAGGGGGTGAGATCCGACAAGTGCGGGGCAATTCCACTGGGCCACAATGCCCATGCTACTTACCTTGGAAATTGCTGAACCCAAAACTCATGGAAATTATGTCCATAATGTGGAGGGGCACCATCGTGCTGGAAGAACACTGCGAATGTGCCATCTTGATTGCACAGTGACGGGAACACCTCGTCATGTAACAATTGCAGCTACCTGGCAGCAGTAAGGTTACGTCAATTAAGAATGGGTCCACTATCTGCATCCCCCCACACGCTACACCATAACATGACTTTCTGCCAACCATCTTATAGGGATCTGTCCAGTGCAGATTTTTGTCAGACCACGTGTACACCTCCTTGTCCACGTAGAAGTCAGCTCATAATTAATAGTACCAATCTCTGTGAAATGTGGGTCCCATTGCAACTGCAATTCAACAAAGCAATTGGGATCATGGTCATTAAGATAATGCAGCAATTGGATCTTGTATGAGTACAATTGTGCATAGCCAGTATACGACCATTGTGGGTTTGGCTCACACCTGCTCTCCTATGACAGACGCCAGGTGCTACTATGTGGGCTTTTGCAGAAGAACCCCAGGATTGCCTATTGTTGCTTCATCTGTGGCAGTTTTGTTACATCCACTTTTGGCAGGTCGTATACAGAACTTGCCATGACAGATGGGTGTTCTATTATGGTGCTAAGAGTTGAAAACCATTGCAATGACTCAGAACTGCGCTCCACAGATATCAGCATAAGCTCTTTCCTCTCCTCAGAGTTAACCTCACAGCCATATTTATGTTTGTAACAAAGAGAAAATTCTTAATAACTTTGGCAGGAATAAAGGTACGTCACATTTGGATTCCTCATCAAATTCTCTATGAAATACATATGTCATATGTACCACATCCATTTGAAAATGTTGACTTTCAAAATGACCACTGTGTTAGACCTGGACCCTCACAGATGTTCATTCTTCTTAGAAACATGCCACACACAGAATGGCGTTCTCACCACCGTTTTCCAGTTATTCTGATGTCTCCATACTTTTGGACCACCCTGTAGACTTAACTGGACTTCTACAGAGCTATAATATAGTCAAGTGAATATGCCTAACTGTTTTATTTGAGAACGGACAACTGTCTGGATTTAGAGGGGTTTTATGCAGGATTCTATTTTACATTTATATAAAAAAAACATGCAGAAATCTCGCCTTTGCAAACCATTTATATAGGGATTTTGACATGTTTGTACTATTTTTAAGCAGTCATATTTTAAAGGTGTTGACATTATATTCCCTGTGAAGAAAAATGCATTTTTGTGTAATTTGCAATTTATGTCATGTAGCACAGGCGTTATTAAAGTTCTCTTAAGATTCCAATGGAGAAAGAGGCCATAAAAATGTCATAAATACAGTACCCCGAACAGGCCAATGTTCTCAAAAATTGTGCCAAGCAAAGCATTAAATCCAGTCCACACCGACGCAGTCTCTCCTTACTTCCCTACAAGGACCCGAAAGTTTGAAAAGTTTGGAATGGTACTTAGATTCCCACCTAGCAAGCTCCTCCATTAGGGCTCGTTTACACGAATGTGTGATCCCGTTGCCGTATTGCGGACCGCATTTGCGGATCCGCAATACAATGCACCGTTCCGTAGCCATTCCGCTTCACGGAAGCAGACCCATTAATTTCAATGGGTCCGCAAATCTGGAATGGTGCAAAATGGAAGAACGGAACGGAACACTACGGAACCACTACTTCCTGGGGTTCTGTTACGTGCTACCGCACCGCAAAAAGATAGAACTTGCTCTAACTTTTTGCGGAACGGAAGCATCGTGGACCCATTCAAGTGAATGGGTCTGCGATCCCCATGCGCCTGCCCCACGGATGGTGCCGTGCATTGCGGACCGCAATTTGCGGTCCACAGCACGGGTACGGCACGGGCTACACAGTCCGTGTGAACGAGCCCTTAGGCAGATCTGGTCAACCTTGGCACTTCACATATCAATGGTAGGAGGTGTGTCGCTTAATCACTTTAGTGAACAAGCAGTCCTTGCATCCTGAACCAGTATTGTAGAGAAATCAAATTTGGAAGACATCCAGGCCTGCGATGGTAGCCATAATAGCACAGTCAGAAGTCTAAACCGTCATACCACAGATTCTATTGATTTGGGTTTCTATGTTCTGCCAATAATGTTGGATAGTAATTGTCCAAAAAATATGGCCCAAGGAGCATGGGCTTTCTCCCACATAGACAGCAGGTGTCAGATTCTCCCCAAACCCATCTGAAATAGTTTTTGGGGATCCTTGTATCATCTGGACATGGTCTCGTATGAATATACACATTTGGAGAATCCATGTGACCGTAAGTGGACCTAAGCAATTTCAGCTTCTGAAAAAGACCGCCCCAAAATCCCTCTCCCACCTCATAATGTAAGATGGTGTCTCTTAATAGTGCTTTTGAATGCTTAATTTGATATATTTGAAAAAAAAAATATGTCTTTCAGACCATGGCAGTTGCATAACCTTTTGTTACCAATAACTTTTTGTTAATGATTCCAGCCTATGCCATTATCCTTTTTCAACCCTACTGAATCCTCACTCAACTGCTACACATGACGACCCTGTGTTTAAGTATTCATGTACAGGGCCGCTATAGGCCAGTACAGCTGGCCCAGTTGTACCGGGCCCGGCTGGCAGGGGGGCCCGGCAGTGGCGTAGCTATAGGGTCACAGCGGTCGCAATTGCGACCGGGCCCCTAAGTCAGGGGGGCCCACGGGGCCCCCTCAGCCAGGAGAACGCGGCCCCAAGCTGGTGAAATCAGATTCACATGGGGCGGAGGCGAGGCCCTGCATGACGCGCACTGTGCAGGGCAGGGCAGGCTAAATAGGAGGAGGAGGGGGAGTGGCTTCAGTTGAGGTCAGAAAGACGAAAGAGGAAGCTGTGTGCAGCCGCCGGTACTGACTGACTCCGCCTCCTCTCCTGGCTGAGAGCTCCCCTCCTCGGCTCCTCCTATCCTGAGCCTGCGAGTGCGGCTGCCTGCCAGACTGTCTGCTGTGCTGAGGTGAGCGTGGCTAGCTGGACCATTCGACTGGACCAGGGTCCTGGTGGTCCGGTCCAGACCAGTTAAAGTGTGTGTCTGTGAACTGTGAGTGTCCCTGAGTGAGTGAGTCCGGTCCGGGGGCCCTAACCCGCCTGGTGGAAGCGCCGGTGGCGGTGACATAGTCAGTGATAACTAAGCCCAGCAGCCCAGACCAGACCAGTCAATACCCGGCTCCTTTAGGAAAAAACTAATCAGTACTCTCATCACTCAGATGTGACTGCAGGCAGCACAGCAGCAGGCCAGAAGCGATCGATCAGCCAGGATTAATGTGCACAGCCTGGGTGGGAGGACCCCCTTACCCTTGCCTTAGGCAAGTGACAAACTGCCCCCCCCTCCTCAATCTGAATCCACAGATCCCCTCCATAACAGTGCCATCCACAGATCCCCTCCATAACAGTGCCATCCACAGATCCCCTCCATAACAGTGCCATCCACAGATCCCCTCCATAACAGTGCCATCCACAGATCCCCTCCATAAAAGTGCCATTCACAGATCCCCTCCATAACAGTGCCATTCACAGATCCCCTCCATAACAGCGCCATTCACAGACGACCCCCCAGCGCCATAAATATCACTTGTAGACAAATCTGCATGTTGTTCAAGGCGGCGTCTGGGGAGGGGCCAAGGGCGGGGCCAGGGGTGTGGCTGAAGGAGGGATCAGGGGGTGGAGCTGAAGGGGGCCCCGTCATGTATGCTGTATGGGGCCCCATGATTTCTATCAGCGGCCCTGTTCATGTATACACTCAACTAAAAAATTATTAGGAACACCATACTAATACAGTGTTGGACCCCCTTTTGCCTTCAGAACTGCCTTAATTCTACGTGGCATTGATTCAACAAGGTGCTGATAGCATTCTTTAGAAATGTTGGACCATATTGATAGGATAGCATCTTGCAGTTGATAGAGATTTGAGGGATGCACATCCAGGGCACGAAGCTCCCGTTCCACCACATCCCAAAGATGCTCTATTGGGTGAGATCTGGTGACTGTGGCGGCCATTTAAGTACAGTGAACTCATTGTCATGTTCAAGAAACCAATTTGAAATGATTCGAGCTTTGTGACATGGTGCACTATCCTGCTGGAAGTAGCCATCAGAGGATGGATACATGTTCTCATTCTGTTTACGCCAAATTCGGACTCTACCATTTTAATGTCTCAACAGAAATCGAGACTCATCAGACCAGGCAACATTTTTCCAGGTCTTCAACAGTCCAATTTTGGTGAGCTCGTGCAAATTGTAGCCTCTTTTCCTATTTGTAGTGGAGATGAGTGGTACCCGGTGGGGTCTTCTGCTGTTGTAGCCCATCCGCCTCAAGGTTGTGCGTGTTGTGGCTTCACAAATGCTTTGCTGCATACATCGGTTGTAATGAGTGGTTATTTCAGTCAACGTTGCTCTTCTATCAGCTTGAATCAGTCGCCCATTCTCCTCTGACCTCTAGCATCCACAAGGCATTTTTGCCCACAGGACTGCCGCATACTGGATGTTTTTCCCTTTTCACACCATTCTTTGTAAACCCTAGAAATGGTTGTGCGTGAAATTCCCAGTAACTGAGCAGTATGTGAAATACTCAGACTGCACGTCTGGCCCCAACAACCATGCCACGCTCAAAATTGCTTAAATCACCTTTCTTTCCATTCTGACATTCAGTTTGGAGTTCAGGAGATTGTCTAGACCAGGACCACACCCCTAAATGCATTGAAGCAACTGCCATGTGATTGGTTGACTAGATAATTGCATTAATGAGAAATAGAACAGGTGTTCCTAATAATTCTTTAGGTGAGTGTATGTCCAAGAGACATAAAAAATCTTGATGGTTTAGTTTGTTATTTTTATTTTGTGAGATTGCATTTCTGCCTGATTGACTTAGCATGTCCTCTAAAAATGTCTTGTGCTTTGAGAAATTACAAATAGGTGAGCAGTAAAATGGTAGTCGTGGAGGAATAAAGGATATTAGTAAGCATGGTCAATGCTATAAACCAGGCATACTGCTTGATACAGTTGTCATGCTGATTAAAACGATATATTTCTTTACTCTGTACCTGTTAGCGATGGTGAGATAAGTGGACTTTTAGGCCTCTTTAACACTACCGTTTTTTTTTTTCCATTTTGCGGGCCGTATACGGAACCATTCCTTTCAATAGTTCCGCAAAAAAAACGGAATGTACTCCGTGTGCATTCCGTTTCCGTTTCCGTTGAATGATAGAACATGTCCTATTATTGTCCGCAAATCACGTTCCGTGGCTCCATTTAAGTCAATGGTCCGCAAAAAAACTAAACACATACGGAAATGCAGCCGTATGTCTTCCGTATCCGTTCCGTTTTTGCAGAACCATCTATTGAAAATGTTATGCCCAGCCCAATTTTTTCTATGTAATTACTGTATACTGTATATGCCATAAGGAAAAACGGAACGGAAATGGAAACACAACGAAAACAAAAAAATGGAACAACGATCCGTGAAAAACGGACCGCAAAACACTGAAATAGCCATACAGTAGTGTGAAAAAGGCCTTATCCATATGCTAATTAACATTTGGAACACCGAGAGTGGGTTGTAGTGCTTCGAGCACCACTAAAGCGACACTCTGGAAATTTGATTCGCCTGAAAGCAGAATTTCCTCGAGCTTTGTGCAGCAAAACAATTTTCACTGTAATGGCGGTAAAAAAAAAAAAAATCATACTCATCAATTTCAGCACAAAGTGACTGGCCGTGGCCATCTTGGGTTAGGGGCAAGACCACGTCAGCCAGCGTGATGACATCATCATGCACGATCGATATTTTGCAATGGATCTTCAACCAAAAGGGCTGCGGCAAGCCTCTTTGCGCTCAGCTGGATAAGGTGAGTGTTTTCTTTTAACCGATTAACCCCTGAAAGCCCTCATTTTTTTTACCTCAGATGCCGTGGACATAGATGAACCACCATTTCCCATTCCCCCGTCATTGCGCCTGCTACTTTATCATAAAAGATTTCCTCTTAGTTTTGTATACTTACTTTAAGAGGTTAATGAGTATTGGTAACCACTCCTAACATGCCATTTTCTTTATTATTCCTGCTAGAAGTTATAAGTGGGGTTGAGCGAACTGAAAGTTCAGGTTCCTACCGAACATTAGGATTTTGGACCCCGGACCCCAAACACGAACATTTCAGTAAAGTTCGGGTTCGGTGTTCAGCGATTTCTTAGCGCTTTTTGAAAGGCTGCAGAGCAGCCAATCAACAAGTGTTTAACTGTCTGACCTTAGAACCATCACAGCCATGCCTACTAATGGCATGGCTGTGATTGGCCAGTGCAGCATGTGACCCAGACTCTATATAAGCTGGAGTCACGTAGTGCTGCACGTCACTCTGCTGTTACTAGTGTAGGGAGAGGATGCTGCCGGTGATTTCAGGGAGAGAATCGGACAGAATCTGTGATCTGAACTCGAATCTAACTCAGCGATCTACATACATTTAGTTGTGTGGGTGCAGTGCGCAATCTTTCTACCTGCCTCGAGCCCAGTGACAGCAAAAAATAACTTTTATCCGGTCTGTTAGTTAGGGTGGGCGGCGGCGGCCATTTTATGCATGTTCAGTGCAATTACACTGCATCTGAGCTTTTGTGACATTCAAATCCAAGCTGAAATACTGCACTAATAATCTGGTTTTAAAAAAAACACCCTTTTTTGGCAGTAACAACATCTGGTGCATTTGCAGATTAGTCAGTGTGCAATTTAAGCTAGAAATACAGCCATAATTTTCTGGGGTTTTTACAAACACCCTTTTTTTTTTTACAAAATACACTATTTTTACATATCTGCACGTGTGAAATTCAAGCGTAATATACAGCTTTCATATTTTGTTACAAATAAACACACTTTTTGGCAATATCCAACATCTGATTAGTCAGTGTGCAATTTAAGCTAGAAAGCCATATTTTCTGGGTTTTTAAAAACATCCTTTTTGTGCAAAATACAACTATTTTAACAGCCCTAGCTGCATCTGCACGTGTGAATTCAATCGTTTTATACAGCTTTTATATTCTGTTATAAAAAAAACTACGTTTTTTTTTTCAAAATACTTAATTATTGCAGCCCTTGCTGCATCTGTGATTGTTAAAAACAAGTTTAAAAAAATTTAAATAATTTCTGGCTTTGAAAAAAACACAAATTTTTGGCATTATCCAATATCTGGATTATTCAGTGTGCAATTTAAGCTAGAAATTACAGCCATCATTTTCTGGTTTTAAAAGCACACTTTTTTGGCAAAATACACAATTTTACAGCCTTGCTGCATATGTCACTGTGAGATACATACTTAGATACTGTTGCTCTATTCAGATATTGAAAAACAGCCATTTTGGGCAAAAAACATGAATTGCGGCTAGTCTGGATCAGGACGAGTGAGATAAACCTTTAGATACTGTGGTTCTATTCAGTTATTTGAAACACAGACATTTTGGGCAACAAAATTAATTGCGGCCTAGTCTGGATCAGTCGGTGTGAGATACACACTGTAGATACTGTGGTTATATTCTTCTATTAATAAAACACCCTTTTTGGGCAAAATACACAATTTTTCAGCCCTTGCTGAATCAGCACGTGTGAAATTCAAGGGTTATATACTGCTGTCATATTCAGTTATTAAAACAAACAGCCGTTTTGGTCAAAAAAGTTAATTTTGCAGCCTTTGCTGCATATGTCATTGTGAGATACACACTTTAGATACTGTGGTTATATTCAGTTTTTTTGAAGAACAGCCATTTTGGTCAAAAATCTTAAATTCCGGCCTAGTCTGGATCAGGACGTGTGAGATAAACCCTTTAGATACTGTGGTTCTATTCAGTTATTTGAAACAGACATTTTGGGCCAACAAATTTAATTGCGGCCTAGTCTGGATCAGTCGGTGTGAGATACACCCTTTAGATACTGTGTTTATATTCTATTAATAAAACACCCTTTTTGGGCAAAATACACAATTTTTCAGCCCTTGCTGCATCAGCACGTGTGAAATTCAAGAGTTATATACTGCTGTCATATTTAGTTATTAAACACCCGCTTTGGGCAAAAAACTTTAATTGCGGCCTAGTCTGTATCAGGACGTGTGAGATACTCCCTTTAGATACTGTGGTTTCTAGTCAGATATTATAAAAACAGCCATTTTGTAAAAGAAACTTAAATTTCGGCCTAGTCTGGATCAGACGTGTGAGATACACCCTTTACATACTGTGGTTCTATTCTGCTATTAATTGAACACCCATTTAGGGGCAAGATCCTAACTTGAGAAATATGAGGAGAGCGTTCATATAAGGGACGTGGCCCAGGTCATGGTGCTGCTGGTGGAGCTCCTGTTGCAGGTAGAAGACGTGGTCGACCTGTGCCAGCAACACGCACAAGTGAAACCCCTTCTCAGGTGCGAGTAGGCGACAGAACCTGCATTGGTATTTGGTCGGGCCTAATGCGGCACTACGAATGTGAGGCCAGAACAAGTACAGGCGATAGTAGATTGGGTTGCTGACAGTGCCTCCAGTTCCTTCACATTGTGTCTCCCACCCAGTCTCCTGCTGAAAGATCAGAGTTTGCACCTGCAGCGATCTCCATCAGTCTTTTACCTCACCCCCTTGCAAATCAGCCAAGCAGTCTGAGCCCCAAGTCATGCAGCAGTCTCTTCTGCTTTTTTGATGACTCTGTTAGCAGGGTTTCCCAGGGACATCCATCTAGCCCTGCCCCAGAAGTGGAAGTGACTGAGTGCACTGATGCCCAGCCACTTATGTTTCAAGCTGAGTACATGGGAGGACCATGGCAGCACGTCTCAAATGATGATGAAACACAGGTGCCAACTGTCGGGCTTTTGAAAGTGTGCAGACTTACAAGGAGGGCAGGGGTGAAGACTGGGTGGAAGATGATGTGGAGACGATGAGGTCCTTGACCCCACATGGAATCAAGGTCATGCTAGTGACCTATGTAGTTCGGAGGAAGAGCGGTGGTCCGCACAAAGCCACCAGCACAGCAGAAGAAGAAGCAGGGTGCAAAAGCAGAACGTCCGTCCCCTAGACAGTACGTCAGCAAGGGACCAAGCACACCAAAGCCAGCTCCAAGGAGTTCCATGGCGTGGCAGTCTTTAGACAATGCGCTGATGACAAGACACGAGTGGTTTGCACGCTGTGCAATCAGAGCCTGAAGCAAGGCATAAACATTCTCAACCTGAGCACAACATGCATGACCTGGCATTTAAGTGCAAAGCATGAGCTGCAGTGGAGTAGACACCTCAAAAACCAAGAAAGGTCTCTGGCTCCTCCTGCCTTCCTCTTCTGATGCAGTCTCGGCCATCTTCAGCCACCTCTGAAGTGACAGTGCCACCTGCCACCCCCGCAAACAGAGGATCTGCCAGCAACACCACCACCTGGGTCACCAAGCATCTCCACAATGTCCCACGGAAGCGTTCAGCTCTCCATCTCCCAAATAATGGAGAGGAAGAGGAAGTGCCCCCCTACCCACCCGCGATCCCAAGCCCTGAATGCCAGCATTTCAAAATTACTGGCCTTTGAAATGTTATCATTCCGTCTGGTGGAGACGGAGATTTTGAAGGCCTTATGGCGGTGGCTGTCCCACAGACGTCGTGCCCAGCCGCCACTACTTTCCAAGCGAGCCATCCCTTTCCTGAACAACCAAGTGGGGGATGAAATCAGGTGTGCACTGCGCAATGCCATCTGTGGCAAGGTGCACCTCACTACGGATACGTGGGACCAGTAAACACGATCATAGACGTTATATCTCCATAACACAGCACACTGGGTAAATGCAGTGGCGGCTGGGCCTGAGGGCAGATAGCAGTTTGGCGCATGTCCTTCCACCACCGAGGATAGCAGGGCGCTTTCAGTTTGCCTCCTGTTGCTTCCTCCTTCTACTCCACTTCCTCATCCTCTACCGGCTCCTCATCCGGTCGAGCGGAACACCTTCACCACCAACTTCAGCAAAGCCAAGGTAAACGACAGCAGGCAGTTTTAAAACTTATCTGTTTGGGTGACAAACCCCCACACCGCGCAGGAGCTGTGGATGGGCCATTGAACAACAGGACCGATGAGTGGTTGGTGCCAGTGAGCCTCAAGCCCGGCCTGGTAGTGTGCGATAATGGGCGAAATCTCATAGCACTCTGGGACTAGCTGGTTTGAACGCACATCCCTTGCCTGGCGCATGGTGCTGAATTTGGTGTGCAGAGATTCCTAAAAATACCCCAATAGGTCAGAGCTGCTGCATAAAGTACAGGCCGTCTGTGCGCGCTTCAGCGTTCTCACCCTGCTGCTGCTCTCCTGTCAGCTCTGCAGCGTAACTTTTGGCCTTCCCGCTCACCGCCTTCATATGCGACGTGCCCACAAGGTGGAACTCCAACTTGCACATGCTGGCCAGACTGTGCGAGCTGCAGCAGGCGATAGCGGAGTTTCAGCTGCAGCATGCACGGGTGAGTCGCTCTGCGGAACAGCACCACTTCACTACCAATGACTGGGCCTCCATGCGAGACCTGTGTTCCTTGTTGAGCTGTTTCGAGTACTCCACCAACATGGCCAGTGCTGATAACGCCGTTCTCAGCGTTACTATCCCACTTCTATGCCTCCTTGAAAAAACGCTGTTGGCGATGAAGGAAGAGGAGTGGCACAAGAGGAGGAAGAGGAAGAGGGATCATTTCATAGGTTTCCGGACAGTCATTCACAAGTGGCTCTGAGGGTGGGTTCCTGCACCCACAAACGCCAGGTACACAATTGTCCAGCCAGGGCACAGTTTTGGAGGATGAGGAGGTGGAGGGATGAGGAGGAGGGAGTTGGAGGAGGAAGAACCATGTTCACAGCAGGGTGGCACCCAGACCAGCACATGGCCATCACTGGTGCGTGGCTGGGGGGATACAGAGGACACAGACAATACACCTCCCACAGAGGACAGTTTTTTCATTGCCTCTGGGCAGCCTGGCAACACATGAGCGATTACATGCTGCAGTGTCTCTGCAACGACCGCCGAGTTGCCCACATTCTAACTTGTGCTGATTACTGGGTGGCCATGCTGCTGGATCCCGTTACAAGGACAACGTACCGTCCTTATTCACTCACTGGAGCGCGATCATAAGATGCGCGAGTACAAGCGCATGCTGGTAGATGTGCTGCTGGTGGCATGACTTAATAGGATGGAAGATAATTTCAGTCATCCACCAAACCTTCCCAACTAACTACCCTTCCCAATAAGACACATGAATACCTACTTGGATAAAGAGGCCTACTCGGCACCAATTTTATTAAACATTTACATAATTCACCAAATAATAAAACACAGGAAAAACATATCAAAACATATCAAAATAAATGACAACATTCCAAACTTTGAAAGGACTAATAGGATCCTAGAAGGCACAAGGCAAGCCATTCTCCTCACTCTTCCCTCCATTTTCATACCACTTTAACACTTGGCCGCGGTCACCGACCCAAGGGCACGGAATCCCGCCAATTCTAATTACATCTACCCCTGTGGGCCCATTTTGCAAAACAGGGGCCCCAACCACCAGCTTACCGATCCTCATGCGATTGCACGCTCCAACTTGTCATGCACCTATAAGGCCTTGATTTGCCTTCCAGACCCTCCGTTAACCTGCCACCAACGACCTTAGTGGAAACCTCACCTATGGCGTCCTGCCACACCCTCAAAGGCTGTCTCCAATCCCTCCTTGAAGCCCCAGGGCCCACATGTCGATACCCACATCATTGAGATGAACCCCGTCATCCCTAAGGAACTGAGGCGAAGCCGCCTCCAATCTCGTGACGCACCAATATGCCGCCATGCTGCCGCACAAAGCGGCCCACTTTCCTTATTCAGCTTCGCCCTAGCCTTATTAATCCGACAACCGACCGCGCCAAGCGCCACAACCCTCCGAGCAACCACCTCCGACCACACCACCAACAGCCCCGGAAAATCACACCACAACCGCAAACAAATCCAACTTATATCCCAAATCACTTCCCTAGAACTACGCAACCCCCATGTCATTGCCCCCCCACATGTAAAACCAAAATATCCGTGCCCTGTCCAAAGCAACTGACGCATGGAATTCTTGAAGAACCCGTCCCCATAATAAACCCCCGCAAACCAATCCACCGAATTTTGCAACTCATCTGGTAGAAAACCCAACTGCCTGCCGTTCCTTCTCACATCGCTCGCATGGCTCCCCAACGTAAGAATCCACGCCAAACACGGTGAAGCACCTAAAAAACAAGACGATCAGAGCTTGCTGACTGGAAACAACAGACAAATGCCAACAATCACAACCACAAGTTACAACATGTGAGGAGCGAATATACGAACGATAACACGCAGATTCCCACCTCCTATCCGCTTGATAGCCTCCTCGCCCAAACCCTACCTAGCCCGCTCAGTCGCCGCGCCAATCCTGAAAGAATGAGACGCAAACTCCTGAGTCGGGAAACCCGCGGCTGAACAAACATTTTCGAAAAAACAGCCGCAAATTGAAAAGGTGACAAAGCCGAACCATCCCTATGCATCAATAAATATCCCCGGAACATCAGGCCGAACCTGCAAAAACTCCTCCACACACTTCAACGGGACACAAAACCGACCCCATCAATGCACGCAACACGATCCTCACCCCTTTGCCCTCCTGTCATCTTAGACCTGCGCAACACGCAACACAGGCCCATCCTCACAAAAGGAAATGCTTCGCGTAACAAACCGCCCCTTACCAACCGACTTCTAGACACCAACTCCGAGACCCGATAAAGCACCCAAAAAAGGCCAAAGAAAAAGCAGCTCTAAACAAACTCACTTCAAAAACAGACGAACACACCACCCCCGCTTGTTCCACAATTTCTGCAACACAGCAAACGAAACCGACGATGAGAATCCAGCCTCGTAACATACGCCGGTAACCTTTCAAAGCCTGGCGCACCAAAAAACTCTTAGACACATCCGGCTGACCCCGCAAACACAACCCAAAACACCACTGCCGCCACCCGTTTAGAGGCTACTGAAAATACACACCCGAACTGAACGACACCCCCACAAAATACAACAATAAGGAGTGAAAATCCTCCACCTCCACAACCACCCACTTGCTCAATAACCTCTCCCACTGAGACCACACAGACGCATATGCCGACCACGTACCCCTACTCCACAGATCGCCCGATCAAATCTGAGGAGACCCCAAGGCCACGCTCCAGAGCCACTTGAGGACAAGACAGACCCTCTGCATCCGCGTCCGGCACCTGCCTGCGAAAACGATCCCACTGAACCGAGAGAAGTGAGTCAGCAATAGTATTTTCAACATCAGGAACATGTACAGCAACAAAACAGGCATTCAGCCGCAATACCCTTGCAGGACCAAATGACGCAGCAAACGCAACACTGGAGTGGAATTAGCCGACTGCCTATATACACCGCCTGCACTACGCTCAAATTATCGCACCAAAATTGCACTCGTTTATTCAAGAGCAAGTCCCCCCACCAAATCCGTAGCCAACACAATTGGGAACAATTCTAACAAAGCTAAATTGCCCAAATAACCTGCCGCTCTCCGCTCCTCAGGCCAAGGACCCGCACTCCACTGCCCCTGGCAAAATGCTCCATAACCACATGACCCTGACGCATCTGTAAACAGTTCCAAATCAGCATTAGACACAGGGGTCTCCATCCACACCGACCGACCATTGAACTCACCCAAAAAACGCTCCCAAACCGCTAAATCCGCCCTCACGTCAGCTGACAAACGCAAGAAATGAAAAGGCACCGAGACACCCGCCGTAGCCATGGCCAAGCGTCTACAAAAAACACGATCCATTGGTAGGATTCTACAAGCGAAGTTCAACTTACCTAATATGGACTGCACCCGCCGCAACTGTACCTTCCTAGCCCTTCTCAGAAAAACCACCTCACACAACAAGTCCGCCACCTTATCCTCAGGCAAGCGACATTCCATCGCCACACTATCGATCACAATCCCCAAAAACTTGACCGTCGTAGCCGGCCCTTCAGTTTTTTCAGGCGCTAACGGCACGCCAAACTTGGCCGCCACCCGCTCCATCGTCCGCAACAACATCGAGCAAACCCTTGACCCTGCCGGTCCCAAAAATAAAAAATCATCAAGGTAATGCAACACCGAATTCCAACCCGCTTCCTGCTTAACTACCCACTCCAAAAAGGAGCTAAACGTCTCAAACAACGAACATGAAATAGCGCAACCCATCAGCAAGCAACAATCAACATAAAACTGTCCCTCCCACTTAAAACCCAGCAAATGAAAACTATCCGGATGAATGGGCAACAAACGAAAAGCAGCCTCAATATCCGTTTTTGCCAACAAAGCTCCTTGACCGAAGCGACGTACCCACCGGACCGCCTCATCAAAAGACGTATATGACACTGAACATAACTCCTCGCTAATACCATCATTGACTGAACCCCCCGCGGGAAACGACAGGTGATGAATAAGCCTGAACTTGCCCGGCTCCTTCTTAGGGACCAACCCGAGAGGGGACACCCACAAATCCCGCAAAGGACATTCAGAAAACGGGCCAGCAATTCTCCCCGCAGCCACTTCCTTACCAATCTTCTCCGCAACCACCTCCGGTCGCCGCAAGGCAGAAGACAAATTGCGAGCCGCAACCTCAACCTGAACTGAAGCACACGGGATTACAAAACCGTCCCTAAAACCCCTCAACAACACCTCCGCAGCCTCCCTATTTGGGTATATCTTTAGCCACGGTTCCATCTCTGCCACCATCACGGGAGTCGCCCCCCTTGTGCGCAGCTTCAAACCCTCTGCCCCTCCCACGCTTAAAACACAGAGACAGACTGTGGGACCCCCCACAACCTGAACACTCGTGCTTGAACTTGCAATCGGCAAGATACCTACAGAAACCCTCGTTGTACTGCCAACAACACCCCTTCCTATTCCCACTAGAGACCTCTGACGCCGAGGAACCCCCGGCGCCGGACCGAAAGGGCTGGCCAACACCTTTTGGAGCCGACATAAGCCACATCCACAGACCAATATCTTTATGGTCCCACCTGAAACTCGATCGCACCGCCTTTCTCTGTCTAAACTGCTCGTCATAGCGGAGCCAAGCCACCCCGCCATACGTCCTATAAGCCTCCCCAATCGCATCCATATAACAAAATAAAGCCGAACAATTTTACGGCGCCTTCTCCCCCACCACACTCGCGAATATCGCAAAAGCCTGAAGCCAGTTCAAAAACGTCCGCGGAATCAGCCTATACTGTACCGCCGCTTCTCCTCCTCCTCCTTTTTGCTTTCATCCGGCTTACCCCTCTCTAAATTAAACTTCTCCAACGGCAGCAACGAGAATATCTCAACATACTTCCCTTGCCAGATTCTTTCCCTGACCTCATCCTTCAAATGCGCCCCCAAAGGCCCTTCAAAGCAAACATACACTTCCCCTTTTGCCGAATCCGCTATTCTGACGTCATCGCACGCCCGGCCTCTGCTACCCCCACACACCGCCGTCTCCCCAACGACAGCACCCCCCGTGACAGCCGGCGTGCTCTCAACGGCCTCCGCCCTAGCACACACACCCCCTCCCACCACCGGCGCAGGTGACCACACCGCCGCCGGGGACGTGTCAGCACCCGAACCCAAGCGCGCCATCAGCGATAGCATCCCCGACATAAAATCCCGCACTAAACCCTCAGACCCAGACAGCCCCCCCAATCACCCCCCGACCCCGACCCGCAAAGGGTCCGTTGTTGACACGAAGTTCGCTCACCTGGCTGTCCCTGGGACGTCCCCCCAGCAGCCGCCGACCGTCCTGTAGATCCTCCCGTCCACGATCCGCTCCGCGCCGATGCTGAGGAAGGACCGTCACCCGCCGGAACGTCAAGGCTGCCGTCCGCATCCCCTTCGTCCAAACTCACTCCGCCCTCCTCAAAGGCACCATAGTCCTGGGGGCCACGGCCAGCGTCCACCTGGCCTGGCCGCAAGTCACCGTCCTCACAGCCGCCCGGCCCACCTCCTGATGGCCGCCTGCCCAGCGCACCTCTACCAACAGGAAATAATTCCACCATTCCAGGCTCACCGGAAGGAAAACCGGCAGCCGCACTAAGTCCTGAGGCCGCCGTCACACACCTCTGCTGCACCATGGGGAACTCGAACCCAGAATCCACAGCCAGCGCTTGGGAAACTTCTTGACCTGCAGTGCCACCTCCGGCCACCACTGTTCCTCTCCTCGAGCTCCTCAGCTGTGCAGACGCAGACTGCCGCCGGCCAGAGGATGCAGGCCGCGGCGTTCCTAGATCCCTCACTGCAGCTGCGCTCCCGGACAGGCCCTCACCAACCGCCGATGAGGCCGCACACTCCGCCGCTCTCCCAGATCGGACCCTACCCGCGTGCTGAGCAGGTAAGATCCGACCGCCGGCTCGCTCCCCTCCAGGCCGCCGTCCCCCTCTGCAGAGGGAGACACCGCTCCAGACCTTGTACCCTTTGTCGCACCGAGGACGAGAGACTCAGCGCAGCACGTCCCTCTCCCACCGGTGCCCGGCGCTGCGCAGGATTCCTCCCGCTGCGCCGGCAAGGGGTAACAGCCTCAGCCCCAGCCAGCGGCAGCGGAGGGTCCCTGACGGGGCTCCTTAAGCACCGCCGCACCCGGGGAGTAGCCTCAGGCGCTCAGGAGGCACTGATCTCCTGGCCCTGAGCCTGGCTGCAGGTGCCGCAGGGGGCCCGGCCGGACCCGATAAAGCCACCCTTAAACAATCCTGCAGCCAGTCTTGCCCATGCCGCTCAGCAGCAGCCCTCACAGCCAAAACTAAATCTTCCACAGAAGCCATAATGCGACTAACCGTGAAAAATCCCTGCACGCCGGTGAGAGGTGACTCCTCCCCCAGGCATATGTAATGCACGTGAAATTCCTAACCCAACCCCTAACCCAACCTAAACCTTAACCCTTTATCTGCCTTCAACTTCCCCCTAAGTCAAGTTGCACTACGCTATGCTGCGCCCCGCTCCGTTGCTCTCATTATCACCTGACAGCACGGGAACAGTGGAAGCACAAGGCGAAGGCAGAGGAGGAGGAAGAGGTCACCAACTCACCTGGGGCACCGCCAGCACTTCAGAAGGCAGGGTTAGCATGGCCGAAATGCGGAAAGCTTTGTCAGCACGCCACAACAACCAGCACCACCAGCTGATATGGAATGTCTTAGCAGGAGGCAGCATTCACCCAACATGCTGGAGCAGTATGTGTGCACACGCCTACACATACTGAATGGACGGGTCTGCCCCTTCAACTTTTGGGTCTCCAAATTGGGCACATGGCCTGAGCTTGCCCTTTACGCCTTGGGAGGTGCTAGCCTGCCCTGCAGCCAGTGTATTATCTGAACGTGTGTTTAGCATGGCAGGGGGCGTCATCACAAACAAGCGCAGCCGCCTGTCCACAGCCAATGTGGACAGCTCAAGTTCATTAAAATGAACCAGGCATGGATCCCACAGGACTTGTCCGTACCTTGTGCAGAATAGACATGTATACCAGCTTTACCCAGTCATTGTTATACTACAGCACAATTGCTCATTGTTGTATTTTTTGATATTTCCCACTCTTTTGGGATGTAACCTAATAAAAAAAATGTAAAACCAAAACCAGTGTTGGCTACCTCATCCTCCACCGCCGCTTCACCTACACCGCTACGTCCCCTGCCTCCTCAAACTCCTACTCCATATGGACCTCCACCTCATAAATCTATTTATTTTTATTTTATCTGTACGGATTTTATTTTATGTCATTTCTCTAATTGGTCTGTTGCATTCTTGGGTGAAATTACACCAATTTTGGGTGGATATACCACTGATATACCTAGTAGAAAGGTTAAAAAATTTCACTATTTTGTCTGTTACATTTTCGGTGCAATTTACCCATTTTTGGGTGTGAAATACCACTCCTATACCTAGTAGAAAGTAAAAAAAAAAAACCACTAATTTGTCTGTTACCTTTTCTGGTGAAATTAACCAATTTTTGCTGGGATATACCCCTGCTCTACCTAGTTGACAGCTTAATAAATTTCACAAATTTTTCTTTTACATTTTCAGGTGACATTCAACAATTTTTTGGCTGTGTTAGACCCTGCTCTACCTAGTAGACAGGTTAATAAATTTCACTAATTTTTCTGTTACATTCTTGGGTTGACAATATTCAATTTTTTGCCATGAATAAACCCCTGCTCTGCATAGGTGACAGGGACCGAAATTTTTTAAAATAATCTGTTCCATTGGTGGGTAACATTAATCCATTTCTGGCGATGAAAAACCCCTGCTCTGCAAGGTGACAGGAACTTCAATTTCTAAAATTCGTCTTTAATTGGCCCTTTCCTTCGATCTTCTGCCTTAATAACTTGTGCAACATTTCCGCTTCATCCCATTGCAGCCATTGACCTTCCCTTGGATGAGGTCTCCCTTTCTCACACTCCCTCTCTGGCATGGAACCCTGATTTGTCGATAACCGTGATAACATTGTAGGCTCAGAAAAGAACATCGAAGTTGATAGAGAAGATATCCAAATGGATGGTGGACGTCACAGGGACGTGCGATCAGGCAGAAGTTATCTAGAGTCAACAAAGCGGCAGCAGGGCCTCTTCTGGCTAATGTTTCCAAACCCAAAATACCCTAGTGACATTCCCTATAATCTTTTATTAATCATTCAAATAACAGGGCATCTTAAGAGTCCTGTATTGTTGTTTATCGTCACTACTCCCGAGTCGGGAGTGGGGTAATTGCCGCGAGCCCCTCCTTTCTTCAATTCTTCCATTTTAATAGCTTCTCACACATTTCTGCTCTATCACAATTAAATTTCATCATTGATCTCCCTTGGATGTGGTCTCTCTTTCTCAATCTCACTCTCCGGGGTGGAACCCTGATTTGGCGCTAACCGTGATTAACATGTAGGCGCAGAAAAGAACATCGATAGTTGATAGAGCAGATATCCAATTGGATCATGAACATCACGGGGACGTGCGACATTGTGGGGCAGTATGTTTGGACACACCTACACGAACTGACTGATGGTTCTGCCCCCTGAAACTTCTGGGTCTCCAAATTGGGCACATGGCCTGAGCTTGCCCTTTACGTCTTGGAGGTGCTGGCCTGCCCTGCAGCCAGTGTATTTGTCTGAACATGTGGTTTAGCCTACGACTGGAGGGGGTTATCACAGGTTTAGATTTGCCAATGTTTTGGGGTGTACCCCTAATTAAAAAATATATAAATAATTTAAAACCAAAAAGCAGTGTAGGCTACCTCCTCCTCCTCCACCCTCTGCTTCCACCTACACCGCCACATCCACCACCTCCTCAACCTCCTAGATCAAGATTATTATATTTAAAGTAATTTCCCTATCACATTTGTTTGCAGAGCACTTGCCATGCTCATAAGTTATAACCACATTTCGATGCCATTTGCAGCTCTTTAGCCCTTTCCATTACATTTTTACAGCCATTTTAGTGCTCAAAAGTTCGGGTCCCTATTGACTTCAATGGGGTTCGAGGTCAAGTTCGGGTCCCGAACTCGAACTTTTTTGTGAAGTTAGGCCGAACCCGTTGAACCCAAACATCCAGGTGTCCGCTCAACTCTACTTGCTACCTGTTTGGTGTTAAAACAGGTTGGTGCTGCTATCAGCAAGGACTCTTTGAGGCAGAATTGCAGCATGGTGTGAATTAACACCAACACCGCAAGGTGACTTTTTGTTTGATTATGACTGCTTTTTTGTCACTTGCCTAAAGTGTGAATAAACACTGAACTGTTTGATCCAAAGAACTTGCTGTTGCCTCTATACTGCGTCCGCAAATCCTTTCTACAGAGCGAACCCACCCCACAGAGTCACCCCTCTCCCTCTACCACAAGCAGCAGAAGCCGTAGCAGCTTCCTCCAGTTATTTCAGTCTCCTCAACATGATGGAGCAGTTTTCTCCACATGCCACGCCAGGCTGAGGCCAATCAGCAAGCTGAAGGCACCAGCCTCAATGCCCAGGTTCAGGGAAAAAGCTAAAATTCATTAATAAATGAACAAAAAGCAATCTAGGAGACTCTAGAGGGTGTTATATACAAATTTTCAGGGAAATTGGAGACAATTTGTTCGTCCCCAAACATAATTTTAAAAAAATGTAGCGAATCTGAATTGAAACAAACATCAAATGCTTTGCTCATCATTAATACATTGCATTACATAACATTACATTACATAAAGGAATAAACAATTTGTAGATTCCCCCATGCTATGGTGTACTACAAATATAACTTGAAAGTCAGCAGTGTTGCATTTTTGCAAAGCGGACCATCATGTTTTCTCCATTTCTTCATTCTGATGTGCTGTCCTTTATTGTATCTGACAAAGTTATGCATAGCTTTACTGTATCTGACAGCCTCAATGCCCAGGATCAGGGAAAGAAAAGCTAAAATTCATTAATAAATGAACAAAAAGCAATCTAGGAGACTAGAGGGTGTTATATACAAATTTTCAGGGAAATTGGAGACAATTTGGTTCGTCCCAAACATAATTTTAAACAAATGTAGCGAATCTGAATTGAAACAAACATCAAATGCTTTGCCTCATCATTAATACATTGCATACATAACATTACATTACATAAAGGAATAAACAATTTGTAGATTCCCCCCTGCTATGGTGTACTACAAATATAACTTGCAAAGTCAGCAGTTGTTGCATTTTTGCAAAGCGGACCATCATGTTTTCTCCATTTCTTCATTATGATGTGCTGTCCCTTTATTGTATCTGACAAAGTTATGCATAGCTTTATTGTATCTGACAAAGTTATGCATAGCTGTCATGGATCAATCTATTGAATGAACAGCTCATTACTAGCAATTACCGTATTAAGACACCTTCTAATAACATAAACAGATGGAAACAGCTTCTAAGAAAAACACTTCAAATCACTCCAAAAAGTACAAATAAAATGCTTTTCTCTTTTGCATCCACTCTAGTGTTTAGCTACAAAAAGGCACCATAAACTGTATATGTGTGAATCTAGCCTCAAGGCAACACAAACAGTGAGAGCATCCATATAATAACAATTATATATGGACTAAGCCCTCATTCTGATATGATAAAATAGTAATTAATTTAATTGATCTCAATAAACTATTATGGAATTATATATATTTTTTTCAATTCCACCCCATCTAGAATTTTTTTCCAGCTTTCCAGTACATCACATTTAATAGTAAATGGTACCAGTAGAAGGTGCAACTTGTTCCACAAAAATAGCCCTCAAACATTTATATGAATGGAAAAAAGTTTTGGCTTCTAGAAGGCAGTGAGTAGAAAAAGTAAAAAACTGAAAAATCACATCAGGAAGGGATCAAGATTAGCAAAATTCTTGAAATTCATTTCATGTCCAATTTGCAGGTTTTTTTTTTTACAAAAATTCTGTTTGTGCCAGAATCAATTCTACACAAATTAAATGTGCTCTATCTGGCCTGAAAATTTGTGTATGATACTCTGATGTCTCCTAGGACACATATAGCTATGGGAACACACATGGTTGAAGGTGCTCTATTGCATGTGTTATTCTTTTTCATGTTATAAAACTTCTAAAAATTGTCTCTTATTGGGGTCAGATGGTATTTAAATACACATGGTGAGAAGGTAGAATGAACACCACTCGCCTTATCAACATCACTCAGTACGCACGTAGCCGATCTGTAAAAAAAAGCGTTTGACCGAATTGATTGGTTATTTATGCAAAAGGCCTTGATGAAGTTTAAAATCCCTGTAGACTTTGTCAATGCTATCATGGCCATGTACTCCAAGCCATCTGCTAGGGTGATGGTTAATGATACACTCTCTCCCCCTCTGCAGATTTCCAATGGAACAAGACAGGGTTGTCCGTTATCGCCTTTATTATTTGTTTTGACAGTGGAGTGCTTATTTCAGGCTATTAGGCAGGATGATAGAAACGGGGGTATTGAGCTACAAGGGGTGCATCACCAACTAGCAGCATTTGCTGATGACCTTTATGGTAATAATTACAAATCCAAATGAAGCATTTACGGCTATACAGTCATTATTTGAACTTTTTGGGGAGCTATCTAACTTTTTGATTAATCCCACAAAGTCTCAAGTTTTAAATGTGTCTATGAATACCCGAAGCCAAAAGGGCCTGGAGCTCAGTACCCCGTATCAATGGTCAGCCACTACCATGAAATTTTTGGGCATTAAACTTACATCGGATCCTACTCGGATATATGATGAGAATTATAAAGGTTTATCTGATGAAATTAGACATACGCTAGATTCATGGGAAATACCATTTACATCCTGGTTTGGCAGACGACTCATTAATTAAAACCATTATACTACCCAAGGTTTTATATCTTCTCCAAACCCTCCCTATTCCCCTCCCTCGCTCCTTTTTCACCAAATTGGAATCAACACTGTCCAAGTTCCTGTGGAATAAAAAAAGACCTAGACTTTCAAAAAAATACACTTCTCTACCTATTAAACAAGGAGGAATGGGGGTTCCGGATTTTTATGGTTATTATTTGGCGGTTCACGGTATGAGATGCCTGGAATGGCTACGCTACAAAGGTGACAGACTGGATATTCAATCGGAATTTGCCATTAGCCAAACAGCATTGCGGCCTCTTCTGCTGCATGGAAAGTATACATCTGAGTATGTATTGGAAACCCCATTACTAAGAATACAATATGGCTATGGAGACAAAAATTGAGTATTCATTTTCTCACTGCTACAATTTCCCCTTTGACACAGCTAAGAGATATCCTGCAAGATGCTCCCCTACAATTTATACAAACTTTACTGAAAAGGCTAAAGCTATAACTACACCAGTGGTAGACTTATTAGATACCTGGGGTACACTAGAGAAGGAATGGGACAGAAGGGAAAGTATTACTTCTTTGTCTTTTTTACAAAGATCATATATTAGAGATTATTTAAAACCATTGACTCCACTACATAAGACAGACCCAACTAGGTTTGAGAAAATAGCCCTTCAGAAACAGGAACCAGTTAAAAAAATCTCTATATTATACTCCATGATTCTTACCTTTACAAGCCCAGAGATTAACCCCTATCTAGCGAAATGGGAACCGGATTTGAGCTTGGATAGAGAAGATAAATCACTAATTAGGTGTCTTGCAATGACTCCAAAATACTTACCAGATGGTATTATACACCAGATATTTTACATAAAATGTACCCTAAAGTTAGTGAAACATGTTGGAGATGCAAAAGAGAAAATAGGCACCTTTTTTCATATCTGGTGGATTGTGAGGTAATTGGAGTCTATTGGAAACAGATCTGCTCAACAATCACAGGGATATGTAAGATTCATGTACATCCATCTCCACAGATTTGTCTATTGAATTTAATGGACAAAATAAAGAGTTCGAGTTTGATTAAACGTCTTATTTCACACTTACTGGCAGCTGCAAGGATATTAGTGGCAGCCAAATGGCGAGATACATCCCTCCCTCAATGGGTACTTGGGAACTTAGATGCGATGACATATATAGGATGGAACAAATAGCAGGTTGGGAAAACAGATCCACCCAAAAATTCCCAAAAATATGGAACCCTTGGATAATTTACAGAGGCTTCCAAATTATTTAAAGTACCACCTCCTTTATCATTTACTCTAGGGTTTGAGAGGCCTGCAGAGCTGCTTTTTGAGCGTTGCTGAAACGTACGCTGCAACAT
Organism: Bufo bufo; assembly: GCF_905171765.1. Taxonomy (NCBI): domain Eukaryota; kingdom Metazoa; phylum Chordata; class Amphibia; order Anura; family Bufonidae; genus Bufo; species Bufo bufo. The sequence goes on from NC_053393.1 coordinate 200,440,424, forward strand.
CCCTCCCCCCCTCCCCACTCTTCCCTTATATCCCCTCCCCCCCTTCCCCGCTATACAGTTATATATAGTTTATTTTTTTTTTGTTTCATTTTTCTTATGCTTGGATTATCTTTTTGCACTTGAAATTATAAGTGTATTAAGCTGTCTTGTAATGTATGAGATGTCATGTTTATCTTCACTGATATTCATATATTGATCTTTTATAAATTTTGTACTTATGAGACAAATATGTACAATAAAAATAGTTTGAACATAAATACACATGGTGTTATGGGGAAAAAAAAACAGCAGCTTATTGGGACCAAGCATCCAAAAATCAGGTCATTATGGGGGTAGATGTCTGCCTATTTATACACAAACCAATATTGATGTCATAAGTAAAGATAAGCGAAGTATTCAAAAATTCTTTTTGTCCGCTTCGCCGAATTTTACAAAAAATGTAGCTTCAAGAGAAATTACTTTGTCACAAAGCGCGTTTCTTTGTAGTAGTGGTAATCCCCCCTCCGCGTCATTGCCGTTTGCGCCATTTGACAGTTATAACACAGTGTAAAATTAACAAGAATTATAAATCATACTTACTTCATCCATTTGTTTGCGATGGGCCGGCCACCGCCATCTTGATTCAATGTCTAGCGTGAAATATCACGCGGGTCGTGATGACATCATCATAATGTGGCCAACATGGTGAAATCATACGGCTCACATTATTTTGTATGAGATCTTAAATCAAGATGGCGGCAACTGGCCCTTTGGAAGCAAATCGATGAGATAAGTATGATATATATATATATTTTTTACACCATTTCAGGAAAAATCTATTCGCTATTACAAAGCATGAAGAATTTGTCTTTACAGCAAAATCTAATTTTCCCTGAAATTTGGATTGAAGTCCACTTTGTGGATTCGCTCAACACTAGTCATAAGTAAGGGTTTTATGGCTTGTTTTGCACAAGTGCCTAAAACGTATGCATTAAAAAGGTGCAGAATGCCCATCCGCTTTTACTCAAGTGTTAATTGTCAGAGATTCAGTGGTTTGTTCAGAAACTGTAGAAGTTTGGACAAATTCTTCCTTTTATTTGGGAGCAGCAGCAGTACAGTGTGATATAGAAAGGGTAAGGTGTGTAGGAGTAATAGTGGAAACAATATTAGTGGCAAGCAGTAGCCACACAACATAGCACGACAAGGCATGAAATACATGTTTAGCTGTGCTGGGATAGTAGTGGTTGTAGTGGTGGCTGTGTAGCTGTAATCGTAATGCCAAGTAGGGGTAATGGAAACGTAAGTAGGGTGATTTAGCAGCGAGGAATAGCAGCTATGGTAGAGTCAGAAGCATGGCTATCCAGTAATCATCAGATTGCTTGATTGTCAGGATACGGCTGTCCTTATGTAAGCAAGCATACAGCTGTTCTGGAGTTTTCCTCACCAGACCTGGACAAATGATTCATAGTCAAGTAAGAGCCCTACAGGTTGGGAGTCAGCAATGACAGGTAAACATAACCCCCCTGAGGAACAAAAAAAAAAACACTGCTGGACTGAAACTAGGGAGATGTGAACCCTGCCCTAATACATCACTGGTATGAAACGGCTAAACAATTCCCATTATCTATTATCAAAGATCATTTCCATTTGTAGCCACCTTTGGGTATGTTCTTACATATGTATTCTGTGAAATGTTTGTGATGTTTTGCAGTTTTTGGTGCCTTTTTAAGGCAAAAACACTAGCTTCAGATGTGAATGTAAATCTATTCAGGACAAACTGACATCTTTTAAAAGTGGCTTTATTTCTCCCTTACGCTGGGTTCAGACCTGAGCATACTGGATGGAGCGCTGTGTATGTACGGGCGTCTAACATACACGGCTCCTGTGCAAGCGAACGCCCAATGTCCGCAGCTTCCCGGAAGTTTATGTACAGGAACGCGCGACCACTACGCCCCAAAGAAGCTCCTGTACTTCTTGGGGGTAGGGCGTTTTACAGTGCGTTCCTACGCGCTGCAAAACGCTCAGGTGTGAACCCAGCCTTAGGGCTCGTGCACACCATCGTGTGCATCCGTACCCGTGCTGCGGACTGCAAATAGCGGTCCACAATGCACAAGCACCAACCATGTGCCCGCCATTTGCGGAAGCGGACCCATTCACTTGAAAGTGTCCGTGATCCCCAAGATTCAGGGGAGACGGACCTTAATCCCATGGAAGCACTCCATAATTCTTCCATGGGCTTCCGCTCAGTACCTCCATTCCACACCAATCCGTATCTTGTAAATTGCGGACCCATTCAAGCTGTTTGTGGGGCCGCAATACGTTTGTTTTTTTTGCTGCTTCACAAAAACTTGTGAGTAATATGTGCATTTTAATTTTCAATTTAGTTTTTGTATGGCATTTTTTTTAGCAAAGTTGTTTTTTCCCCATACAGCTCTACAGAGAAACATTGCAGGGGCACATACTTTAATCTAAAAAGAAACATTAGGCCATGCAAAAAACACCCTTAAAAATGTCAGGTTAAAAACACACAATATGGGCAAAAAATACCTAAAAATGCTAAATTAGACATTTTTAGGCCCAAAAATTGTCATGAACAAAACTGCATGTGAAGTGACCTTTCTGCTGCTGTGAGTGTTTTCACAACATTGTAATACTGTATATGCTTGCGACAATTTTTTAGAACACATACTATATTTTTCGCTTTGCCAGACTCACTTTTTCCCAAAAGTGGGGGGCAAAAATGGCAGTGCATCTTATAAGCGAATAATAGTGAGTGCTTCTATTATGGAAGTACTCACTAGTATGAAGGAGGCACGGAGAGAGGTACTGCAAAACTTCTAGCACTGCCTATACTTACCGCTCCCTCGTTCTTCCACCGGGCTCCTTGCTGCACGTGTCCTGACATTTTATTTTTATCTCTGATGGGCTCCTGATCTGAGCTCTGATATGGGAGTCTGATCTGTAGTCTAATGGAGATTGGGGGTCTAATTTGGGGGTCTGTTCTGAGGTCTGATATATAATTTTTTTTTTCCTCCTCTAAAAAGTAGGTGCATCTTATCATTAGCATCATCTTCTATTTATTCTTTCAATTTTGTTCAATGGGCACAGTAAAAATGAGATATAGTTTATTATAGAGCTGGCCTACACAGGATATAACTTGGGACCAACATCCAGCATTTACAAATACGTATCTATTGGGTCAGAGGTCAAATAATTGAGGTCCAGCTACAGCATAACCCTTTACAAAAATATAATATAAATAAATTTTAATATAACAAAACAGCAACCATGTCCCTATATGTCCAGACCCATACCAGGCCACCCAGAGGATACTGCCAGGGAGTGGGGTAGTTGACCCTAGTAACGTTTACTAAAGCTTGGCCCTAAGCCCAGGGGCGGCCCCTAATGGTGGAGCCCCCTGTCCTCGAACCTGGCTAACAACTCCTATTAGGCCCTAGGGTGATGAATATAGGTAGTGATACAATAGTGGTGGGCTGGTATGGGCATGGACAGAGAGGATCAGAAGGATGCTAATGAGGCACCGTATATACAGCCCTGATGGTAAGAACTACCATCCGGTACACGGTGCACACGACTACAGAATAACATAAATCACTTAAATAAGATACAGAAGATGCCACAGAAATTAAACCGTGGTAAACCCCAACGCGTTTCCCCCACGGTGTGGGATCATCAGGGGGTGATAGGAAAAAATATTAAATATAGATAAACCGATTTGAGCGGAATACAGGATAAACGGACGAAGGCCCAGATACAATTGGTACATCCGTAACATAGCCGCTCAAAAGTGTCAGTTGTGGACATTCAGTAATCAACATAAAAAATTATTTGGACCAGATAATAATCCTGGGAGGGACAAATAAACCTATACCAACAGTCCTGATGTATCACACACGTATGTCATACGTAAGAGAGGTAGATATCTGTAAAGAAAAAGGAGGATATCCATATATCAATATGCGTACGTCTATACCGCACCACCAGGTTAAAAATGTGACGAACCACCACCGGCATAGATAATATTGAGAGGAATCACTCACAGTGTATAGGGCAAACTCCATGTATTGATAAAGTCACGATCAGGCTCATAGATAGTACAGAAACTCCTTTGTAGATAATGGAGTGCGCTGCTGCCAATCGTGTTAGTGATGTTCACATGGCGTAACACACGTATCAATCAGTAAAGTGAGCTAAAAACATAATAGAATATTCATGCCAAAACACTGCACTCCACCCTCATAACATAATATTGATAAATAGGGAGGTAGGCATACCTTCAAGTATAGGCTGGATCGTATCAACCACTAAGGCAAGGTCAGACTGATAGATAAAGATCCACTATATAACAGAAAGGCATGTGTTACAAAGACACCACTAAAAATAGCTCATGTCTAGGGGTGAAATTATCAGTTTACTTACTGTTGGTCAAGTAGTCAAGGACATGTATCCCCTCCCAGGGTCCAACTATGAATCTCCCAGAAGTGCCCCCTCTTATAGTGAACACCTAAAGTTCACTGATTGTACACATCTGTGTCTGGGCGGAGGCCCAGATCAATGCCCCTCATTGGTCAGATCCGTATATCGGGTTGGGGAGCATGTACATACCATTGAAGTCAGCGTGCGTTCCACACTGGAACGCACGCCGCGCGACTTCCGGTATACGCCCCCGGAAGTGGCGTCATCGGCATATGCGCTCCAGCCTGGAGCGCATCTATACAGCAACACAATCACATGGAGACGTGCAGTCATGACATCATCTCCCCGAGCCCTTGCGTTCCAGCATGGAGCGCAAACAGCCGGATCTGACACATCTATATGGGTAAGATAAATCGGTGAGGGCTCAATGAAGATCAAAGATGAATAGAGAAGTTGCCAAATAGAAGCAACAATGTCATCCAGCCCCATAAAACAGTAATAATATGAAGTGGATGATCAAGGGGACATATAGAAAGGACAGAGGATTATTGTCTGCATCGATAAAGAATATATAATTATAGAACGATATACAGTGAGAACAGTGAAGCCATTTATCATCACTGTTAAAGATAATTATGATTTCGGTGCTTCACGCACCCGGTCCAGTAAAGGGACAAGAATAACCACCGAGTCCACCGGTAGCAAGGGCAAGATGGGGGAAGGGGAGGGGGGGGGGAAGGAAAGGAAAAGGGAAGAAAAAGGAAATATCGAGAGCAGGCCAGAAGGCCAAAAAGTAAAACAGGTCACAAATAGCATGAAAAAGTCAATCTTTCATTTAACCCGCGGGGGGATTGGGACCGGAGTCTGTGGATCCATTCGCTTTCCTTTTGTAGGATCCTCCTGTCCCAATCACCCCCACGTGGAGATGGATGTACCAATTCAAGTACAGTAAATCGGAGGCATCCCGTATCACCCCCGTGAACTTCATTAACGTGTGTTGCAATCAGGGTGACTTCCTTGTTTTTAACGTCATTAACGTGTTCAGGATTCGTCTTCTAAATTCCCTGATGGTTTTCCCGACATAGTCAAGGGGGCAGGTGCATTGACACAGGTAGACAAGACCCCTAGATTTTCAGTTGATAAAATCACGTATCTGGAAGGTCTGACCCGAGACTGATCCTGTAATTGTTCTCGCTGTATTCAGGAATGCACAAGCCTTACAATCACCACATCTATAAAGGCCTACTGGCCTACGATCAAGCAAGTCCCCGTCTTAGCGGGAGGCATAAAGTGGCTGGCCACCAGACGATCCCTAAGACTTCTGCCCCGTCGGTACGAGACGGATGGACGATCACTCACGACCTCGGAGAGGTCGGGATCCATTTCTCAAGATGGGCAATATTTACTTAAGATTTTCTTAACATTCTGATTGGCTGTGTCAAATTAGAGATGATTCTCGTGGGTTGAGGGCTATCCAGACACCTTGTTTTAGGGATAAGAAGATCGTTCCGTTCTCTCCTCTGTGCATGCTTAAAGGCTTCCCTGAGTATTGGTTGGGGATACCCCCTGAGTGCAAATCTGTCACGAAGGGCCCTCGCTTCTTGAAAGAAGGCCTCATCACTGGAGCAGTTCCTCCGCACCCGCAAGTATTGTCCACTTGGGATCCCGCGTTTGAGGGAGGTAGGATGGTGACTGCTCCAGTGAAGGAGGGAGTTCGTGGCCGTGGCTTTCCAATAGATATTCGTAGAAAGCCGATCCCCCACTATAGTGACCTTGACGTCAAGAAATGTAATGCTAGACTGATGGTGTTCAAAGGTAAAGTGGAGACCGATCTCATTCATATTGAGCTCAGATATGAATCTTTTAAGCTCAACAGAGTCTCCTTTCCAGACGACGAACACGTCGTCTATATAGCGAGTCCAGAACTGTATGTTTTCGGACCACCATGCATCATAGTCAGGGAAAACGAGGGTATCCTCCCACCAGCCCAGGAAGAGGTTGGCGTAAGTGGGGGCACAGGGGCTCCCCATCGCCGTCCCCCTGAGCTGGTGGTAGAATTTGCAATTGAATAGAAAAAAATTATGAGTCAGGGTATACTCGAGGAGCCTGATGATAAATTGGTTATGTAGGTTATATTGAGTGCCCCTAGCACAAAGAAAATACTCAATGGCTTTAAGGCCATGCTGGTGTGGAATGGAGCTATAAAGCGCCTCAACATCAATACTGCATAAAATGCAGTCAGGGTCAAGAGTCAAAGCATCTATTTTGTTGAGGAAGTCCGTTGTGTCCCTCGTGTATGCTGGGAGGGACACAACGAACTCCCTCAACACCTTATCCAGGTACACCCCACAGTTCTGGGTAAGTGAATCGACACCAGACACTATGGGGCGACCCTTGAGTGGATTAGTCCCTTTATGGATCTTGGGAAGCCCATAAAAGGTCGCTATCAGTGGTTTAGTAGGTAGGAGGAATTCAAATTCCGAAGTCCCAATAACTTTATTCGCAAGGCCAACAAGCAGAATGTGTTTAAGCTCAGCAAGAAAAGTCGGAGTAGGATTCGATGGTAAGATACTGTAACCCTCCCGGTCCCTGAGTAATTCAAGGCACATGCGCATGTAGACCTCGTTGTCCAGTACAACCAAATTTCCCCCTTTATCTGAGGGCTTTATAATCTTTATGATCTTTCTCAAGAGATTGCAGAGCCTGCATCTCAGGGATGGAGAGATTATACGATTTAGGGGTTGCCCGGTCAAGTTCTTCAAGGTCATTAGTCACCAATTGTAGTGTCACGGAACCATGAACCAGACGTACAACAAGAGATAAGTGAAAATAAGAAGGCTTTATTGAAAATAAAGCTGTAAAGCAAAAGTCCAAACGGATGGCGAAACCGAAGCAGAGTCTTTGCGAAGCCAGAGGTCAGGAACCAGAAGGGTAGTCAGACGAAGCCAGGATCAGGAACCAGCAGGGTAGTCAGACGAAGCCAGGATCAGGAACCAGCAGGGTAGTGGGACGAAACCAGGATCAGGAACCAGCAGGGTAGTCGGACGAAACCAGGATCAGGAACCAGAAGCAGCAGCAGTCTTAGAAGCATGTGAACACAGGAGGACCAAGCAAGGAACTGAAGCCACAGACCTCCTATATATATGAGCTAGGCATCCAGCTCCTCCCAGTGGGAAGGAGGAGCCGCAGGGTGGGAGGCTACAAGAAACCCAGAAACCAAGATGGCCGCCAGCACATGTCAAACGAAGGAGAACAGCAAGAAGGTAAGACCATGACAGTACCTCCCCCTCAAGGGCCCCTCCTCCGCGGAGTAAAGAACGGTTTCTGAGGGAAGCGTGCGTGGAAGGCTCGGAGCAAGGCAGGAGCATGGACATCTGCGGAGGGAACCCAGGAACGCTCCTCTGGACCATAACCACGCCAATGGACCAAAAACTGCACCCGACCGCGGACCAGGCGTGAGTCCAGGAGTATTGCTCACCTCATACTCCTCACGATTGCCCACTTGGACCGGACGAGGCCGAGGAACCGAGGAAGTGAAACGATTACACACCAGTGGCTTTAACAGGGAGACATGAAACACGTTGGAGATCCGCATGCCAGGAGGAAGCGCAAGGGCATAGGCTACCGGGTTTACCCTGCGAAGCACTCGGAAGGGACCAACAAAGCGAGGCGCCAGCTTGGGAGTGGGCACTCGAAGGTTGAGGTTGCGGGTGGACAACCATACACGGTCTCCGACCTGGTAGGAAGGAGCAGGCGCTCGTCTGCGATCAGCCTGGAGTCTCTGGCGCTGCGCAGAGACCTCAAGGGACTTCTGGATCAGTACCCAAGAAGCACATAGGACGGAAAGGTGATCCTCCACAGCCGGTATATCCTGGGGAGAGAATACCTCCGGTAACACGGCAGGTTGGAACCCATAATTGGCCATGAAGGGAGACGTCCCAGACGAAGAGTTCACCGCCGTGTTCCTGGCAAACTCAGCCCAAGGCAGGAGGTCAACCCAATTGTCTTGGTGATCGGAGACATAGCAACGAAGGAATTGCTCCAAGGCCTGATTGGATCGTTCTGCGGCCCCATTGGACTGAGGGTGGTAGGCCGAGGAGAAGGAGAGATGAATCCCCAACTGGGAGCAAAAGGCGCGCCAGAACCTGGACACAAACTGACTCCCCCGATCCGAGACAATCTCCTTGGGCAAACCGTGCAACCGGAAGACCTCCCTGGCAAAAATCGTGGCCAACTCTTGTGCAGAGGGTAACTTCTTGAGAGGAACACAGTGGCACATTTTGGAAAACCGATCCACAATCATGAGAATGACCGTATGGCCTCGGGATGCAGGGAGGTCCACAATGAAATCCATCCCCAGGTGTGACCATGGGCGCTCCCCGGTGGCTATGGGTTGCAGAAGGCCCAACGGAAGGTGCCGAGGGGACTTACTCTGGGCACAAACGAAGCATGCCGCTACATATGCGTCGATGTCGGAACGTAGGGAAGGCCACCAGAACAGACGTGAAACAGCCCAGGACAGCTGATCTTTCCAGGATGCTCCGCGGTCTTGGAGTTTGGTAGGTTCGCAACAAACGAGTGCGCAACTCCTCAGCACAAAACATCTGCCGTTGGGTCTCCCAGAAGGAGCACCAGATTGAGCCGCCAAATCTGCTCACCCAGGGAGAGGTCAGGCTGGTGCGAATGGCGGCCAGATCTGATTCGGAGGTATGACCAAAGTCGGAATCGACTCCTCCCTGGACAGCTCGGAGTACTGCCGTGATAAGGCATCCGCCCTATGTTCTTGGAACCGGGTAGGTAGGAGACCACGTAATTAAAACGTGACAAGAACAGAGCCCATCTGGCCTGACGTGGTGTCAATCTCTTGGCTCAGAAAGGTAGGTCAGATTCTTGTGGTCCGTCAGGATGAGGACCGGAACCACCGAACCCTCGAGTAAAGTGCCTCCATTCTTTAAGGGCCTGCACGATGGCCAATAACTCCCTGTCACCAATCTGATAGTTGCACTCCGCGGAAGACAGTTTCCGGGAGTAAAACCCACAAGGAAGCAGAGGACCCTCTGGTGTTCTACGCTGAGACAGAAGGGCGCCTACTCCCCGTCTCAGACGCGTCCACCTCGAGGACAAAGGGCAACCCCAGGGTTGGGATGCGACAGAATCGGAGCCGACACAAAGGCGGACTTTAGAGCCTCAAAAGCTCGGATGGCCTCGAGCGGCCAGACCTGGGAATTACTGCCCTTCCTGGTCAGATCCGTGAGAGGCTTGGCTAGCATGGAAAAGTCCCTGATGAACTTCCGATAATAATTGGCGAAGCCCAAAAAGCGCTGCAGGGAACGAAGACCACTGGGCTGGGGCCACTGTAAGACAGCCGAAACCTTCTCAGGATCCATGGAGAACCCCTCAGCGGAAATGATGTAACCTAAGAAGGTTACCTGGGATCGGTGAAATTCGCATTTCTCAAGCTTACCGAACAGCTTGTTCTCTCGTAACCGTTGCAACACTCGTCTGACATCCAGAATGTGGGCCTCCATGGATTCAGAATATACCAAGATGTCATCCAAATAGACCACCACACACTGCTGCAACAGGTCACGGAAAACATCGTTGATGAATTCCTGAAAGACTGCGGGCGCATTGCGCAACCCAAAGGGCATAACCAAGGATTCATAATGACCGGTCCTGGTGTTAAACGCGGTCTTCCACTCATCGCCCGCCCTGATCCTTACCAGGTTATAAGCCGCCCTCAGGTCGAGTTTGGTAAAGACCGTGGCCCCTTTAAGGCGATCGAACAGCTCGGAAATCAAGGGTATCGGGTAAGCGTTCTTGATCGTGATGCGATTGAGACCCCTGTAATCGATGCAAGGCCTCAACACACCGCCCTTCTTTTTCACAAAGAAAAATCCAGCCCCTGCCGGGGACGAGGATTTGCGAATGTGTCCGCGTGAAAGCGCCTCCCTCACGTACTCCTCCATGGCCTCATTCTCATGACAGTGGATAGACTTTGCCACGAGGAGGAACGGCACCAGATTGTAACTCTATGGCACAATCGTATGGGCGGTGCGGAGGTAGGGCAACCGCGCGCACCTTATCGAATACATCCCGGTACTCCTCGTATTCAGGAGGCAACAGAGAGTCCGAGGAAGTACACAGCAACTTGACAGACCCATGGATGCAACTAGCCCCACACTGCGGTGACCACGAGAGGATCTCGGCCGATCTCCAATCGAAAGTCGGATTATGCTTCTGGAGCCAGGGGTACCCCCAAGACCACCGAGTAGTGTGGAGACGAAATAACCTGGAGGCAGACCGACTCTCTGTGAACGGCACCAATGGCTATCCCCACTGGAAGGGTCTCATGAGTCACGTGTGGCGGCAGAAGGGGTCTGCCGTCTATCGCCTCAAGAGCCAGTGGGGAACCTCGAACCTGCAGAGGAATGGAATTGGCGGCAGCGAACACACTATCAATGAACAAACCACCAGCCCCAGAGTCCACCAACGCCTGGGTCGTCACCGAGCCCCCGACCCAGGAGAGGACAACAGTGATCAGTGGTTTGTCAACACGGGAAACCGGGGACGAGGAGACTCCACCAAGATCTGCCCCCGACAGGATCTCAGGTGCGAGCGTTTCCCGGACGGTTCGGACATGCCAACCGAAAATGCCCACCGAGACCACAGTACATGCATCGGCCCTCGCGTCTCCGGAGTACCCTCTCCCCCTCGGACAGGCGAGCAAACCCCAGCTGCATGGGTTCACCCCCAGACAAGTCATCCCCAGGAGGCGTGGGAGGAGAGGGAGGCACGGGTGGGACAGCAAACGTAGGCGCCAATCTGTTAGAAAACCTCCGCAGGCTCTCCTTAAAGGAAGGTCTCTCCCTGAGTCTGGTGTCAATCAAAATCAGGAAGAAATAAGAGACTCGAGCTCCACTGGTAGGTCCTTAGCTGCAACCTCATCCTTCAAGGCATCCGAGAGACCATGAGAGAAAGCAGCGACCAGAGCCTCATTATTCCAGCCCAACCTCTGCTGCCAGGGTACGAAACTCAATGGCGTATCAGCTACGGATCGTGAACCCTGTCTGATGGACATAAGGAGCTTCGCAGCAGAGGCAGCACGAGCCGGCACATCGAATACCTTCCGAAGAGAAGCAACAAAACCGGAAAACTCGGCAACCACCGGATTGTTGTTCTCCCATAAAGGGCTGGCCCAGGCCAAGGCCTTGTCCGAGAGCAGCGAGATCAAGAAGCCCACCTTTGATCTCTCAGTAGGAAAGGCATGTGGCAGCAACTCGAAATAAATGCCACCTGGTTAAGGAAACCTCGGCACTGAGTTGGCTCTCCCCCAAGCGCTGTGGAAGAGGGGCAGAACCGGTCATACCCCGAAACACCGCAGGCGCAACAACAGGTGTCGGGGTTAGACTCTGGCGCAACAACCGGAGCGGCAGTAGGAGCGGGCCCAGGAGCGACAACCGACCCATCGGCAACGGGAGCGAAATGAGCCGTGCGTTCAAGCAGGGTTTGCAACGCCACAGCGAACCGACCCAACAGGTGATCCTGCTGATCAAGTCTGGCAACCAGCGTGGGTAGCGAGGATGGCCCTGTACCGTCAGAATTCATGGCTTGGTCCTAATGTCACGGAACCATGAACCAGAAGTACAACAAGAGATAAGTGAAAATAAGAAGGCTTTATTGAAAATAAAGCTGTAAAGCAAAAGTCCAAACGGATGGCGAAACCGAAGCAGAGTCTTTGCGAAGCCAGAGGTCAGGAACCAGAAGGGTAGTCAGACGAAGCCAGGATCAGGAACCAGCAGGGTGGTCAGACGAAGCCAGGATCAGGAACCAGCAGGGTAGTCGGACGAAACCAGGATCAGGAACCAGCAGGGTAGTCGGACGAAACCAGGATCAGGAACCAGAAGCAGCAGCAGTCTTAGAAGCATGTGAACACAGGAAGACCAAGCAAGGAACTGAAGCCACAGACCTCCTATATATATGAGCTAGGCATCCAGCTCCTCCCAGTGGGAAGGAGGAGCCGCAGGGTGGGAGGCTACAAGAAACCCAGAAACCAAGATGGCCGCCAGCACATGTCAAACGAAGGAGAACAGCAAGAAGGTAAGACCATGACATGTAGGAAAATATCTACATGTTCATAATTAGCTGGGGGGGGCATTTTCTTACTTTTTGGTCTTAATGCAAGTGAAGGGCCTGTACCGGTGATACGGGTATGGTCCCATATTTAGGTCGGTTAGGGTCTGAAGGTCATCAAAGTCCTCTTCATCAAGGCCCAATCTACTGCATGTGTCTCTATTTGAGACTTTAAAGAATTTACGCCACTTGAGCCTCCTGCAGAAGAGGTGGAGGTCCTTGGTCCATGTAATAAACTAAAATTAGAGGTAGGTACAAATGATAAACCCTCTTTAAGACCTCCACCTCGACTGGAGTGAGAACTCGTGAAGACAGATCACAATTTGAAGGTCTGTCATTAAACCTTGTCCGGGCGACCCCGATCGCGTAGTTGATATGGCATTACATTCTTTTCTAAAAAAGAGATGAACCTGGTTGTTGTTGAGTTTGGGTATTGGAGTAGCCAGAGGGAGGTGATGAGGAGGAGGCATTCGGGATACCCCGATCCCCGTGCACCTCGTCCCTGCCTCCATAGCACCCCCCCTTTTTTGCCATCCCTCGACCACCGCGTCGCCTCGTTCCCTGGCGACCTGAGTAGGAAGAACTACCGTAAGGCTTGGAATAGGAAGTCAGTATCTGAAGAGTCGAATTCTGAGGAGGAGGGTTCTGGTCCCCCTACTGGTCCCTGTGTGACGGTGTAGGCACGATTCTCCTTGAACTCACTAAGGTCCCTAACAAATTGCCTATGTTTACGCTCTTTGATCAATCCCTGGAAACGTTCAACGGCAGTTTGCAGGGATACCTCGCGCCTAGAGAAGTCAGGATCCTCCTTTAACTTAAGGGCGTTCTCAATTTGTTCATGTAGTTTTTTGGACGATAGTTCAAAGCCTTGCCTTTCTTCATCGAGAAGTAGATGCATTAAATTTAATGAACTCTGTGTAAGTAACTCCTCCCACCTAGCTAGAAGAGAGGGTGAGGATATTCTGTCTGCTGGTTTAACTCGAAGGCGGAGCCCACGAGGGACAATTTTGTTAGCAATATAACTTTCCAACGACTTAATCTCCCACCAGCCTTTGATATTTTCTTTATAACCGTTATACAATTCATTAAAGACCTGCTTACTTGTGGCCTGCTGGCCTAGACCCGGTACATCCCTATCAGAGAAGATATCCCTTGCTTCGATAGCTAGAGCCTCGGTGAAAAGTGTCCCTGACAAAAAACTGGCCATAGTAATAGTAGAAAATCAACATCCAGCATTTACAAATACGTATCTATTGGGTCAGAGGTCAAATAATTGAGGTCCAGCTACAGCATAACCCTTTACAAAAATATAATATAAATAAATTTTAATATAACAAAACAGCAACCATGTCCCTATATGTCCAGACCCATACCAGGCCACCCAGAGGATACTGCCAGGGAGTGGGGTAGTTGACCGTAGTAACGTTTACTAAAGCTTGGCCATAACTTGGGACCACCAACATAAAACAATGGGGTGAATCATTAAATTGTTTTTTTTTCAAAATCAGGCAGTTTTATTAACAAATGTTCAGGGGTAAAACAAGCAAAATTGATTAAAAGGTGCAGCTCTCTTATTGCAGACTGTGCACCAGAAAATCAAATCTATACAAGTTGGGCTGTAGTAAATTTAAACAATCATTTATGACAGTTTCTGGTGTCAATTTTAGTAAATCGGTCTGGCCATGTGAAACCACTCCCTCACTAAGCCCTATTCACATAAAAATTGCCACGAGTGATGTAAAATGATGCTTACAGAAACATTAGAAATTTTGGCAGTAGTTTTCTAGCACAAAGGTCATGATAAATTATCTAAATCTATTTATACATTTTATTTGTACAGTTTTATGCCCTCTAGCCTACAGTCACATAATGACATTCCTCTAGCATAAAATCATATGATGGCTAGAGTGTTGATTTAAAGGGGTTATTCCATCAATTTGAAACTTTTTTTTACATGCATATTTGGAGGATTGTCTTTCATTTCTGTGGATGAGCAGCAGATCACGTGAGACAATCGAGCACCTGCATTTCCTATGATGCATTTCGATTGCATTAAGCTCTTGTTTACTTCTTCCTCTCCTCCATAAAAAAAATAATTGTACCTCACACATAGCAGCAGAAATACATATGGTTTGTACCGTGCCTACGGTCGTCTTCTATGTGTAGCGGTTACCCCGGAGCGTAGAGGGGTTTCCACCGCTGGAGGGTGTCCTTTTCCCGATCATTAAGGAGTCTTCTCATCATCCAGTAGTGATCCAAGTGAAGAAGCTCTTACAGGAGCTAGTGTGATAGCTGTAGAGTTGTTACCCCCACTAAGAGACAAGACTCTAGATATAACCGTATTTAGTAGAGGTCTAAGGTAGATGGACTTACTAATGAATGAACTCAGTGGTCTCTAAACTGTATATAAATAAACTGAGTGTGCCTTATTATTGAAAGTTAAAATGTAACTTTTATTTCTTTCTAATAAAATAGATTAGACACTAAATGAAGTATATAACTGCACTATTTAGAGGGTGAGCAAGGGATATGGTCACATATATGTCCTGATTTGGTTCCTAATGTAAAGGGGGAGTGGCCTAATAATGAGGTGGGTACCTCTCGCCCTATTCACTTTCCCTGTGTCAACTAGTCTGTAGGCAGGGAATCCCTCAATGACTGTGATCGGAGCACCCCCAGCCTCTGGAACCTTGGGCCTGTGCTAGAATTCCCTACACGCTTACTGTACCTCCCTAGTAGATCTGTTCCATCATCCAACTCGTTTCGCCAAGTGAAGATTGGCTCTTCAGGGACATGGATATGCTTGTATCGCAGAGCACGATAAGCAGTGGCAGCGCTTCTGCTTAAATACACGGCAGTGGCAAAGTGTTCACTTACTGGTGTCCTTTTCATTGCGCTAGGCTCCACCTGTCAGCTTAGCCAGTCAATAGGCCTTGTAGGTGTGCCGCACACAGACTACTCCCACTAACCTACCAGCCAATTCCGCACGGAGACTCGCAGTCTCAAGGCGCCACCTACTACAGGGCCGGGCTCGCTACGCTCCGCTATTTGCCGGAAGTGATGTGGTCAATGAGTTTACATTGTTACTATGGGGACCTTTCTCCGCGTCCCCGGCTGATTCCATATTTATCAAGTATTTGATTATGATCGCGTCGTATCACTGTAGTTTTTTCTCTGCACAGCATAGAGGAAAAAGAAAGGTATTCTAGCAGGCTAGAAAAAGCCCGTATTACATTGACCCTGTCTGTCCCGGTAGCAAAAACAATTACACAATAGCAAAAAACAGGGTATGTTAATGACTCTACATTATATATTCTAGCCAGTGGCTCATTATTACTATTCATCGGCATCATTCAAAAAAGCAAGTACTGTTCGATATAGACAAACATATTTTTGTGCTGATAATATGTAAATATCACAGCACCCAGTTTTTATAATACCGTAGTGTCTTAATACGTATTAGGGATGTGGCCCCAGATAAATACATAGGAGAAAAAGATGGGAGGGGGGAGGGGCGGGAGTTAGAGTGTATTTCTTACATTTACTCAATTTACTTTTTGGATGGATATTTGCAAAAAAGGTTTATACGACAAATATTCATTTAAACCATTTGGTGTCACAGAGTTCAGTCTGTATATCCACTTTGTTTCTGCCCTTAGGATCATTTTGTCCCAGTCTCCACACCTCCTTGATTTAGGGACATGTTGAATGCCTATGAACATAAAACAAGTAATATCCCCACCGTGAAACTGAATTATATGGCGTGCCACTGACGTATCTTTTTTATTTTGAACATCATTTACATGGTCTCTAATGCGACGCCTAAATTCTCTCTTTATTTTGCCCACATAGTCAAGGGGGCAAGAACATTGTGCCAGGTATACTACACCTGTAGTTAGTCAGTTCACAAAATCACGAATAAAGTACTCTCTGTTGGTATTGGAGCCAGTGAACGTCTTAGTTTTTAATACCTGGCTACAGGCCATACATTTACCACATTTGAATGTTCCTAGGGGTTTCCTTGAAAGCCAGTTACCTGGGTTTACTGGGGGCTGATAATGGCTATTTACTAGTCTATCCCTTAAGCTTCTTCCCTTCCTGTGTGTTATTTGAGGATACGGTCCCAAGATTTCATCAAGGTCTGGGTCCGCTTTGAGTATATCCCAATACTTGGATAGCACTTGCCTTACTTTTTGATGTGCATCGTCAAAAGTACCTATAACACGGACACTATTGGAGCATACAGATGTCCCTATCTTTTGTTTTTTGGGGTTAAGGAGCATGTCTCTTTTTTCTATACAGGCTGATTCATAGGCTGTTCTCAAAACTCCGTCGGGGTACCCTCTTTCCTTAAACCTATTTCTTAAATGCTTGGCTTTTAAATATCTTCATGGTCAAACAGTTTTGACGAAGCCTAAGATACTGACCCTTAGGGATGCCTTTTCGTAAGGCATAAGGATGGGCACTATCCCAATGGAGGAGGCTATTGGTTGCCGTTGTTTTGCTATAAACAGAGGTGATTATATTGTTGTCCGTACCTCTTTCTATTATTACGTCCAGAAACGGTAATTATTCATGATGATACTCAGAGGTAAACTTTAAACCTAGATCATTATCATTAATCACCTCCATAAATTCCATGAATGAATCTTCAGTCCCTCTCCAAAGAACAAAGATATTGTTTATGAACCTTAACCAAAGAACTACCATATCCTGACACTTCTCCAACATATCCGATCCAATATAGTTCGCTTCCCACCAGCCCCGGAGTATATTTGCATATGACGGTGCGCAGGAACTGCCCATTGCGGTACCCCTGAGCTGGTGGTAGTATCGGTCATCAAAGATAAAGTAGTTCTTGGTTAGGCTAAAGTTCAATAGATCCAATATGAACTGATTATGTACTGAGCGTCTTTTGTCCCTCATGGATAGATACCTCTCCACTGCCTTCAGACCCAGATGATGTTTTATGGAGCTATATAGAGCCTCGACATCTATGGAGGCAAACATTGTTGTATCATCCATACATACGCCATTGAGTCTCAATAACAGGTCCGATGTATCACGTATGTATGATGGAAGTGATTCCACAAAAGGTCGAATTAGTTTGTCAACATAGATGCCGATTTTCTGCCCCAGACTTCCTACCCCTGACACAATAGGGCGACCTTTTAGTGGCTTGATGCCCTTATGAATCTTTGGTAGGGAGTAAAAGGTAGCCGTGACTGGGTATTTCGGAAGAAGAAAATCAAATTCTGCCTGATCAATTAGTTTATCCCTTAATCCCTTAGTTAGAATATTTCTCAATTCCAAGAGAAAAGTAGGGCCAGGATCTTTCAGTAAAGTTTCTTATGATTCCCTGTCTTCCAGGATGTCTTTTTTTTTTTTTTTTTTTATGCATACCGCCATTTTATGATACTTTAGTCTTCCAGGATGTCTAAACACATTTTTTTATATACACCCTGATCCATTATAACTAAATTGCCCCCTTTGTCTGAGGGTTTTATTACTACATTCTGGTCACGTTCTTAACCCATTAGGGCTTTGTGTTCTTCTTTGCTCATATTAGATACTCCTTTTGTGGTATTAATTAGTTCCAGGTTTCTAGAGACTAATTTCTGAAAGATAGATATACCTGAATCTGGTAGAGGCGGTGGCATCTGGGTACTTTTCAATTTCAACTGTGTGAATGGACCCTCTGCCCTATCATTCTCCCCTTCCTCCATCAAATTAACAAGTGTGCGTGTAGCTTCTAATTCCTGGGGGTGGGGTTCATATTTAGCTCCTCACATTTCTTGCGATCTTGTAAACAAAAATGTTTATGCCACAGCAGTTTCCGTGTAAATAGGGCTATATCTTTATTCCATTCAAAGGTATCGTATCTAACTGTGGGGACAAAGGATAAACCTTTACTCAGAAGAGATTGGTCACTGGTGGTCAGATTATATGAGGAGAGATTGATAATTAGCAATTTACTAGTCGTGTTTATTTGCCCTTCATATCCCCCTACACTTTGTTTCTCAACTGGTAAGGCATCTGTGTGGGGGCCTGGGCAAAAAAAGTAGAAGAAGAGGCTGATGATGAAGGAATAAGTGTAGGTCCTGGTGTGGTACATGTTTGATATCCCTCACTTTAGGTATTCCTACTGGCGGCTCTAGGTCGACCCCTTCCTCCTCTACCTCTGTATCTCTGACCTCTACCTCCTCCTGTTATTCTGCCCTGTTCAGTTTCCGAGCCCTCTGCTTCTGAGGATGAGATTTCACTATGTACCTGTCACTACCAGAGCTTTGGGACGTTCTCACAGCTCTGTTTCTCCACCCCTGTGATGATGTCACTACTAGAGCTGGGAGGAGTTCTCACTGCTCTGTTTACTTTTGGTTTCCTTCCTCCCAGCTGTTCCTCATGCGTTTGATTTCCCTCTCTTTATATCACCCCTCCTCCTATTGTAGGGCGTGGATTATAGTTCTCATTTCAGTTGTAGCTCTTGCTTTAGTATCTTCACTTGTAGCTATCAGTTCACTGGACCTGTGTTCTGCTGCAGCAAGCACTCCGGATATTGCCAGCTGTCCTTGGATCCGTCTTCTCTGCGGCTGCAACACCTTCAGCTAAGTGTACAGACATTGTTGTGTACCTGATTGTTTTCTGACTGGATCTGAGGTGGCCACGGTTCCCTCCATATACTGAGTAGGGCACCGGTGGCCGTGCCCCTTCCACTATTGTAGGGGTTACAGTGGTCATCAGTCTTAGGCACGTGGGCATGCCTCGTTCCGCCATTTGGATCCGGGCATGTGCTTTAGCAGCATAGGGAGAGCTTTGAGGGTCTGACAGGGGTCACCCTTTATCCTCCCTAGTTTGGGTCTGGTCAGTAGCTCTTTTACTGTGTATACTATTGTTGCTCACATACAGCCGTGACATTATAATCCACCAAAACCGTCCTTTTTTTACATGGATCCGCTTTCTGGCCTGGTTGACCGCATGCAGGGTCTTTCTTTGGAAGTAGCGGATCTCCGTCAATCTATGACTCAGCTTCAAGCATTGGGCTCTGCTCCGGCTCATGGAGTCTGTTGCGAGCCAAAGGTCTCACTTCCGGAAACGTTCTCCGGGGGCAGTGAGAATTTTGTTCGCTTCAGAGAGGCATGCAAACTCCATTTTTGCTTGTGTCCCCACTCCTCTGGTAAGGAGGAGCAGAGGGTGAGGATTGTCATCTCCCTTCTCAGGGGTAATGCTCAGACTTGGGCTTTTTCGCTGCCATCAGGGGATCCCTCCCTTCGATCCGTGGAAAGATTTTTTGTGGCCCTGGGGCAGATTTATGATGACCCGGATCGTGTTGCTCTGGCCGAATCTAACTTACGTGTTTTATGCCAGAACAAACTGTCTGCGGAGCTTTATTGTTCTGAATTTCGGAGATGGGCAGCTGATTCAGGTTGGAATGATGCTGCACTCCGGAGTCAGTTCTGTCATGGTCTCTCAGAGAGATTGAAAGATGTGTTTGCTTTCCATGAGAGACCAACGTCCTTAGAGTCTGCCATGTCATTGGCGGTACGCCTTGACAGGCGTCTAAGAGAAAGAAACGAGACCTCTCTGTCCAGCCATTGTCAGTCTAGGGGCAGTGGTGCGGACTCATTCAGTGTGCAGGGGCCTCATCCTGTCTCGCTCCCCTCTGAGGAGGAGCCCATGCAGCTAGGTCGACTTGCCCCTGATAAAAGAGGATTTAGTCCTCAGAGTATGGTGTGTTTTTGTTGTGGGGGCATAGGTCATTTGGCAAATGTTTGTCCGTCTAGGAGATTCTTGAACTGTACTAAGAGCGATAATAAGAGAAAAACCTTAAAAGGTAAATCATCAAATTCTGCTTCATCTGCTACTTTGGGCAAAGTTGATGTAGGAATTGATGCTTTTCCTCTGACCTGCAGTTCCCGTTTTCTCCTGTCTGCCAGGGTGGCGCTAGAGAGCAAAGTCATTTCTTGTGAGATTTTTGTCGATAGTGGAGCGGCCGTCAATCTTATTGACACTCAATTTGTAGCCATGCATGGTTTTCAGGTTTGCACATTAGAAAAGGATATACCTGTTTTTGCTATTGACTCTGCTCCACTCTCACAGAGATCTCTGAAGGGCATTGTTCACAATATCCGGCTAGCTGTAGGTGACACTCATGTGGAGGATATATCTTGTTTTGTCCTTAACGGATTGCCTTCTCCTCTAGTTTTGGGGTTACCCTGGCTCACTAGACATAACCCCACTATTGATTGGCAAGGAAGGCAAATAAATGAGTGGAGTGACTTTTGTAGAGAGAATTGTCTCACAGCGACTTTTGCAGAGGTGTCTACTAAAACTGTGCCATCATTTCGCTCTGATTTCTCGGACGTGTTTTCCGAGAGCGGTGTTCAGGAGCTACCTCCTCACCGTGAGTTTGACTGTCCCATTAACCTCATTCCTGGCGCCAAGCTGCCAAAAGCACGCCTCTACAATCTCTCACAACCGGAAAGAATCGCAATGCGAACTTATATCTCCGAGAGTCTCGAGAAGGGGCATATTCGTCCCTCAAAGTCACCTGTGGCCACGGGTTTTTTTTTTGTTAAAAAAAAAGATGGCTCTCTGAGACTTTGCCTAGATTTTAGGGAGCTGAACCGTATCACGATTCGCGATCCCTATCCCCTTCCTCTGATCCCGGACCTCTTCAACCAAATTGTTGGGGCCAAGGTGTTTTCCAAATTGGATTTGAGAGGCGCGTACAACCTGGTCAGGGTCAGAGAGGGGGATGAATGGAAAACGGCCTTTAATACCCCTAACGGGAATTTCGAGAATCTCGTTATGCCTTTCGGCCTGATGAATGCTCCGGCCGTCTTTCAGCATTTTGTTAATAGTATTTTCTACCATTTAATAGGGAAATTTGTATTGGTGTATCTTGATGATATTTTTATTTTTTCCCCTGATGTTCAGACCCATCAGGATCATCTTTTTCAGGTTCTGCAGATTCTGCGGGAAAATAAATTGTATGCCAAGCTGGAGAAATGTCTTTTTATGGTATCGGAGATTCAATTTCTGGGTTTTTTCCTCTCTGCTTCTGGTTTTTGCATGGATCCGGAGAAGGTCCGTACTGTACTTGAGTGGGAGCTTCCTGAGAATCAGAAGGCATTGATGCGCTTTCTGGGTTTTGCGAACTATTACAGAAAGTTCATTTTGAATTATTCCTCTGTTGTCAAACCCCTCACTGACATGACACAAAAGGGGGCGGATTTTTCCTCTTGGTCGGAGGAGGCGCTTGCAGCCTTTTCTAAGATTAAAGAGAGTTTTGCGTCTGCTCCCGTCTTGGTGCATCCCGATGTTTCCTTACCTTTTATTGTCGAGGTGGATGCTTCCGAGGTGGGTGTGGGTGCGGTTTTGTCCCAGGGCCCTTCTCCTGCCAAATGGCGACCCTGTGCCTTTTTCTCTAAAAAACTCTCCCCGGCAGAGAGAAACTATGATGTGGGAATGTGGGAGATAGGGAGTTGTTGGCCATCAAGTTGGCTTTCGAGGAATGGCGCCATTGGTTGGAGGGGGCCAGGCACCCTATTACCGTTTTTACCGACCATAAGAATCTGGCATACTTGGAGTCGGCCAGGCGTATGAATCCGAGACAGGCCAGATGGTCTCTGTTCTTCTCCAGATTCAATTTTGTTGTTACATTCCGACCTGGGATAAAAAATGTGAAGGCTGATGCTCTCTCTCGCTGTTTTCCGGGAGGAGGAAACTCCGAGGACCCGGGTCCCATTTTGGCGGAGGGGGTAGTTGTTTCTGCTCTATATTCCAATTTGGAGGCCGAGGTCCAGGCTGCCCAGACTGAGGCACCTGCCCGTTGTCCTTCTGGGAAGTTGTTCGTGCCTCCTGAGCTACGTCACAAACTCTTTAAGGAGCATCATGATACGGTTCTTGCTGGTCACCCCGGGAGTAGAGCCACGGTAGATCTCATTGCTCGGAGATTTTGGTGGCCGGCTCTTCGTAAGTCAGTGGAGGGTTTTGTGGCTGCTTGTGAGACGTGCGCTCGCGCTAATGTCCCTCGTTCACGGCCTTCAGGTTCCCTTCTCCCGTTACCCATACCTTCCCGTCCTTGGACACACCTGTCCATGGATTTTATCACGGATCTTCCTCGTTCCTCGGGGAAGTCGGTGATCCTGGTGGTGGTGGACCGTTTTAGCAAGATGGCTCATTTCGTACCTTTCCCTGGTTTACCCAATGCTAAAACGTTGGCGCAAGCTTTTGTCGACCATATTGTTAAATTGCACGGCATTCCCTCTGATATTGTTTCCGATAGAGGCACGCAGTTTGTGTCCAGGTTCTGGAAGGCTTTCTGTTCTCGCCTGGGGGTTCGGCTGTCCTTCTCTTCTGCTTTTCACCCGCAGTCGAATGGTCAGACTGAGCGCCTCAATCAGAATCTGGAGACATATTTGCGCTGTTTTGTGGCAGAGAACCAGGAGGATTGGTGTTCATTTCTCCCTCTTGCTGAGTTTGCTCTGAACAACCGTCGTCAGGAATCTTCTGATAAGTCACCATTCTTTGGTGCATATGGGTTCCATCCGTAGTTTGGGACATTCTCGGGAGGGGCTCTTTCTGGTTTACCTGAGGAGGAGAGATTTTCCTCGTCTTTGTCTACCATTTGGCAAAAGATTCAGAGTAATCTTAAAAAGATGAATGAGAGGTATAGGCGTGTGGCTGATAAGAGACGTGTGCCTGGTCCGGACCTGAATGTGGGTGATCTGGTGTGGTTGTCTACAAGAAATATTAAACTGAAGGTTCCCTCCTGGAAATTGGGTCCCAAGTTTATTGGGCCTTATAAAATCTTGTCAGTCATCAATCCTGTTGCCTTCCGTCTTGATCTTCCACGGGTTTGGAAGATACATAATGTATTTCACAGATCTCTCTTAAAACCATATGTCCAGCCCACGGTACCCTCCTCTTTGCCTCCTCCTCCGATTTTGGTTGATGGCAATCTGGAGTTTGAGGTTTCCAGAATTGTGGACTCTCGCATGGTCCTGGGTGTCCGGAGTCCACCCGTAGAGGGGGGGGTACTGTCACTACCAGAGCTTTGGGACGTTCTCACAGCTCTGTTTCTCCACCCCTGTGATGATGTCACTACTAGAGCTGGGAGGAGTTCTCACTGCTCTGTTTACTTTTGGTTTCCTTCCTCCCAGCTGTTCCTCATGCGTTTAATTTCCCTCTCTTTATATCACCCCTCCTCCTATTGTAGGGCGTGGATTATAGTTCTCATTTCAGTTGTAGCTCTTGCTTTAGTATCTTCACTTGTAGCTATCAGTTCACTGGACCTGTGTTCTGCTGCAGCAAGCACTCCGGATATTGCCAGCTGTCCTTGGATCCGTCTTCTCTGCGGCTGCAACACCTCAGCTAAGTGTACAGACATTGTTGTGTACCTGATTGTTTTCTGACTGGATCTGAGGTGGCCACGGTTCCCTCCATATACTGAGTAGGGCACCGGTGGCCGTGCCCCTTCCACTATTGTAGGGGTTACAGTGGTCATCAGTCTTAGGCACGTGGGCATGCCTCGTTCCGCCATTTGGATCCGGGCATGTGTTTTAGCAGCATAGGGAGAGCTTTGAGGGTCTGACAGGGGTCACCCTTTATCCTCCCTAGTTTGGGTCCGGTCAGTAGCTCTTTTACTGTGTATACTATTGTTGCTCACATACAGCCGTGACAGTACCTATTTCTGTTGTGTCTTGTTGAGGAAGAGGTACGCCCTATTTTCTTTAAATTCTGTGGAGTCCCTTACGTATTGCTGATGTTTACGTTCCCTAATAGTATAATGGAGCCTATCAATGGTGTTTTGTAGGTACTCCTTTTTTGTTTGAAATTGTGCCTCGTCCTAAAATTTCAGCGCCTGTTCCCTCAGACTGTAGACTTTTTTCTGTTTAGATTCAAGATTCAGTTTTTCTTCTTCTAAAAGCAGGCGCATAAATCTATGCGAGCTAGCCGTGGCTTCCTCTTCCCACTTTTTAATCAGACCCGTATTCCTTAGTCTATCTGCTGGAGTCAGATTAATTCTCAGGCCTTTGGGTACAATATTTTCTTTCAAATAGTGATCCAGTGATTGTATTTCCCACCAAGACACTATGAGATCTCTATAGGCCCCTGTTAGATCTTTGAACACATTTTTGATGCTATTAGATGAAGTAATTTGAATATATTCGGTTTCTGAGACACACTTCTAGCCTCTGTAGCCCATGCTTCCAAATTGGGACTTGCTGAGAGAAAACCTGCCATTTGCGTTCTAGGTAAAATCTAGATATATAAACCGTATTTAGTAGAGGTCTAAGGTAGATGGACTTACTAATGAATGAACTCAGCGGTCCCTAAACTGTATATCTGCTGGAGTCAGATTAATTCTCAGGCCTTTGGGTACAATATTTTCTTTCAAATAGTGATCCAGTGATTGTATTTCCCACCAAGACACTATGAGATCTTTATAGGCCCCTGTTAGATCTTTGAACACATTTTTGATGCTATTAGATGAAGTAGTTTGAATATATTCGGTTTCTGAGAACACATTTCTAGCCTCTGTAGCCCATGCTTCCAAATTGGGACTTGCTGAGAGAAAACCTGCCATTTGCGTTCTAGGTAAAATCTAGATATATAAACCGTATTTAGTAGAGGTCTAAGTTAGATGGACTTACTAATGAATGAACTCAGCGGTTCCTAAACTGTATATAAATAGACTGAGTGTGCCTTATCATTGAAAGTTAAAATGTAACTTTTATTTCTTTCTAATAAAATAGATGAGACACTAAATGAAGACTCTAGATTAGAGTGAAGAAGAACTAACTTTATTGATAGCCACAGCTCGGCCCTTTTATGCAGGAACACAAACTACAGTAACCAATCAATATACAGTAAAAGATAACGCACTCACAAAACAGGGGCTTTGTCACATAGCTTACAAGTAGACACTGTGGCTTTACCAAGACAATGGCCAAGAGTGTTATCTTGTGTATTGTAATTAAGTAGGTCAGTCTTGTGGTTAGAGCATACTGAATGTCTGGAAGTGTGTGTACACATATGTCTTTGATACACATAGATGTTTGCGTCCATTGTTAAGAGTAGGTATCAAATGCCCTGGCTAAAAAACATCTTTAAAACAGGGGGATCTGTTACATGGCTCCCTCTTTGTGGAACACTCCAGCTGACCCGGTTTGATCCTTTTCAGGTCAACTGGAGGCTGCCTGGATGACAGATTAAGGACTGAGTTCAGTCTGGCGGGACAGCCCATCAGCATTACCATTCTGTTTCCCGGGGCGGTACTGGATGTTAAAGTTATTTGGCTGTAGTGCTAGGCTTCATCTCAATAATCGTCCGTTGTCTCTGGCCAACCTGTTTAACCAAACCAAAGGGTTGTGGTCTGTGACTAACGTGAATTCTCGCCCATACAAGTAGAGGGTGAGTTTCTTCAGCGCCCACACCAAAGCCAAACACTCCTTTTCAACTGACGCATAGCTCACATCCCAGGGAAATAGTTTGTGGCTGATGTAAGCGACCGGCTGCTCTCCTCCATCCTATCCCACTTGGCTTAGAACTGCCCCCAGTCCGTACATGAAAGCATCTGTGTGGACGGTAAAATGTTTGTTAGTAACTGGGGCAGCCAACACAGGAGCATGTACATGGGCATCTTTCAAAGCTTGAAAAACCATTTCACAGGCGGGAGACCACAGGACCTGTCTAGGAAGGTTCTTTTTCGTGAGGTCTGTTAGGGGCTTAGCTAGGATGCTGTAGTCTGGTACAAATCGCCTGTAATACCCTGCTGTCCCCAGGAAGGCCAGGACTTGGGTCTTGTTCCGGGGTGTGGGCCAGTTAGCGACAGATTCTATCTTGGCGGGCTCTGGCCGTTGCCGCCCACACCCGACCTGGTGGCCCAAATACTGGACCTCCGCCATGCCTACATGACATTTGTCTGGTTTCAGAGTCAGGCCAGCTGCCCGAATCTGATCCAGCACCGCCCCCACTTGCCTCAAGTGTTCCTCCCAGGACTCTCTATAGATTTCAATGTCATCCAGGTACACACAAGTAAAATCCTGGAAGCCATCAAGGAGTCTATCCACCAAGAGTTGGAACATGGCTGGGGTGTTTTTCATCCCGAATGGCATGACCCTAAATTGGTACAAGCCAAACGGAGTGACAAAGGCCGACTTGGGGATATCTTCCTCGGCCAGGGGAATCTGCCAGTACCCCTTACAGAGGTCAATGGTGGTCAGATATCGTCCCCCGCAATGTGATCCATTAACTCATCCACTCGGGGCATGGGGTAGGCATCTGTCACGGTTTTGTCATTTAGCCGCCGATAGTCCACGCAGAACTGGGTAGTCCCATCCTTCTTTGGTACCAGGACTGCTGGGGATGCCCATGGACTATCAGATGGCTCAATGACTCTTAGTCTCAACATTTCCTGTATCTCTTCCCTCATGCTGGCTCTGACAGCGTCAGGTATCTGGTATGGGGGTTGCGTAATTGGAGCCCGGCCTGGGGTTGCTACCCAATGGGTAGCTAGTGTGGTGAACCCTGGTTCTTGGGAGAACGTGTGGCTCTTACTGGCTATTAAGAAGTTTATCTACTCCCTCTCGGTGGCCGTCAGTCGTCCCCTAGCTTTATCTGACTAAGGGGATTGGTCTAGGGCTGTCTACTCAAGAGGTAAGGTAATGGTAAGCTGTCTGGATCGTCAGTGGTTGGGGCGCAGACGGCAGCTATGTCCTCGGGTCTTTCTTGATATGCTTTGAGCATATTAATGTGGAAGGCTTGCTGGCGATCACATATGTGGTATTGCAGAGTTGGTCTACCACCATGTAAGGGCCCTGCCAGGCTGCTTGCAATTTATCATGTTTGGTTGTTTTCAATACTAGGACTTTCTGTCCCACTTGGAACGTCCGTTGGTTAGCACCCCAATCGTACCATACCTTCTGCTGCTCCTGGGCCGCCTGGAGTTTTTCCTCAACCATCCGTGCCAGCTGTTCCATGCCGTCCCGGAGCTGCACGACATATGACACGATGGGGGCTCCCTCTTGTTCTGTGGTGCCCTCCCAGTGCTTCCTGATGAGGTCCAGGGGGCCTCGCACCGTTCGCCTGTATAGTAGCTCAAAAGAAGAGAACCCCATGGATTCCTGTGGCACCTCTCTGTACGCAAACAGGAGGTGAGGCAGGAACCGTTCCCAGTCACGGTATTCATCTGTGAACATTTTCAACATTTGCTTGAGGGTACCGTTGAAACGCTCACAGACGCCGTTGGTCTGGGGGTGGTACGGGGAGCTAAGTAGGGACTTGATTTGGCAGAATTTCCACAATTTGTGAGTAAGTTTAGCGGTGAACTAGCTCCCTTGGTCGGAGAGGATCTCCCTAGGGAAACCCACCCCAGGGAAACCCACCCTAGCGAATATACCTACCAAGGCATTAACAACGGTGTCTGCCTGAATATTGGATAAGGCAACGGCTTCGGGATAGCGGGTGGCATAGTCCACCACGGTAAGGATAAATTGCTTACCAGATGGACTAGGCCGTTTGAGGGGCCCTATCAGGTCGACTGCTATCTGGCTGAAGGGCTCTTCTATGCTGGGCATGGATAGCAGCTTCGCCTTGGGGTGATCCCCCCTTTTCCTAACCCGCTGGCAAACACCGCAGGTCCGGCAATAATGTCGCACATCTGGGGAGACACCCGGCCAAAAGAAGTGCTGGGTTAATCGGTGAGAGGTGCGAGTCATTCCCAAATGTCCTACTAAGAGAATGTCATGCCCTATTCGGAGAAGCTCCTATCGGTACTTCCAACTGGCACCTCTGCGAAGGGGCGGCCCCAGGGTGACAGATGTCAGACACCCGGTATAGCTTGTCTTGTTCCCATACATATTTTTCCGCTTCTGAATCTGGCTGACCTGTCTCTGCTGTAAGGCGATACTTCTGGAGGGAGGGGTCTGCCCTAGTCTCCCTACCAAATTCTTCTGGGGTATCCCAGGCTAGGGTCATCATGGCTAATGTCTTAGTCAAGGAGTCAGAATGTCTTACCTGGGTCTTCCCAACTGGTGGGTTGCTCTCTGCGGTGCGGGTTTGAGCATGGGTGACTGGATGAGCGCTGCGGTAGGAGCATAGGCTGAGGTGAGGGGCCCAAGGTCATTGCCCAGCAATACTTCAGATGGGAGGTTGTCCATTATTCCCACTTGTACAGTACCAGATCCAGATCCCCAGTTTAGATGACCCCGGGTAGTGGGGAGATGATAAATAGGCCCTGCGGCAACTTGGACGGCGACAGTCTTCACGGTGCGATCATTGTTGCGGACCAAGCGTCACTGTATTAGAGTCAGGGTGGCCCCAGAGTCTCGCAGGCCCTGAGCTGGTTGCCCATTGACCAGTACCTCTTGGCGGTGATGTTGTCTGTTGTCCTGAGCGGCGGCTTGGATGGGGTTGGCCTCATATAGGACCCCTAAGTATTCCTCCGCCTTGGCTTCAGCTTCCAAACAGTGGGCAGCTGGTGTAGGTTGGGGCCGGTGGGAGATTCGTCCCCAGTTGGACCTGGGGGGTTCCAGGTGGCAGTTGCTACTGATGTGTCCTAGCTGTTAGCATCCATGGCACCGTACTCAGGACTGGTTCTGCTGGAACCTGGGCGGGTCAGGAGTAGCGGGCCGGGGCTGGAAGGACCGGAGCACGAAACTCTGCCCTAGGAGGTGGTTTTGTAACGGTCGGCTCGGGACAAGGATGTACAGCGGTTGGTTTTAGCCATCGGGGAATCCATATACTCATCTGCCAGGTGCACTGCGTCCTACATAGAAACAAAGAATATGTCGGCAGATAAGAACTATTTGGCCCATCTAGTCTGCCCAATATACTGAATACTATGAATAGCCCCTGGCCCTATCTTATATGAAGGATGGCCTTATGCCCTATCCATGCATGCTTAAACTCCTTCACTGTATTTGCAGCTTCCACTTCTGCAGGAAGGCCTATTCCATGCATCCACTACTCTCTCAGTTAAGTAAATACTTCCTGATATTACTTTTAAACCTTTGCCCTTCTAATTTAAAACTATGTCCTTTTGTAGCAGTTTTTCTTTTACCGTGTTGATTCCCTTTATGTACAGTGGGATGCGAAAGTTTGGGCAACCTTGTTAATCGTCATGATTTTCCTGTATAAATCGTTGGCTGTTACGATAAAAAATGTCAGTTAAATATATCATATAGGAGACACACACAGTGATATTCAGAAGTGAAATGAAGTTTATTGGAATTACAGAACGTGTGCTATAATTGTTTAAACAAAATTAGGCAGGTGCATAAATTTGGGCACTGTTGTCATTTTATTGATTCCAAAACCTTTAGAACTAATTATTGGAACTCAAATTGGCTTGGTAAGCTCAGTGACCCCCTGACCTACATACACAGGTGAATACCAATTATGAGAAAGAGTATTCAAGTTTCCCTCCTCTTTTAATTTCCTCTGAAGAGTAGCAACATGGGGGGTCTCAAAACAACTCTCAAATGACCTGAAGACAAAGATTGTTCACCATCATGGTTTAGGGAAAGATACAGAAAGCTGTCTCAGAGATTTGAGCTGTCTGTTACCACAGTTAGGAACATATTGAGGAAATGGAAGACCACAGGCTCAGTTCAAGTTAAGGCTCGAAGTGGCAGACCAAGAAAAATCTCGGATAGACAGAAGCGCCGAATGGTTGAGAACAGTCAGAGTCAACCCACAGACCAGCACCAAAGACCTACAACATCATCTTGCTGCAGATGGAGTCACTGTGCATCATTCAACCATTCGGCGCACTTTGCACAAGGAGATGCTGTATGCGAGAGTGATGCAGAGGAAGCCTTTTCTCCGCCCACAGCACAAAAAGTGCCGCTTGAGGTGGGCTAAAGCACATTTGGACAAGCCAGCTTCATTTTGGAATAATGTGCTGTGGACTGATGAAACTAAAATTGAGTTATTTGGCCATAACAAGGGGCGTTATGCATGGAGGGAAAAGAACACAGCATTCCAAGAAAAACACCTGCTACCTACAGTAAAATATGGTGGTGGTTCCATCATGCTGTGGGGCTGTGTGGCCAGTGCAGGGACTGGGAATCTTGTCAAAGTTGAGGGACGCATGGATTCCACTCAGTATCAGCAGATTCTGGAGACCAATGTCCAAGAATCAGTGACAAAGCTGAAGCTGCGCTGGGGCTGGATCTTTCAACAAGACAACGACCCTAAACACTGCTCAAAATCCACTAAGACAATTAGCAGAGGAACAAGTACAACGTTCTGGAATGGCCATCTCAGTCCCCAGACCTGAATATAATTGAAAATCTGTGGTGTGACTTAAAGAGAGCTGTCCATGCTCGGAAGCCTTCAAACCTGAATGAACTAAAGATGTTTTGTAAAGAGGAAAGGTCCAAAATATCTTCAACCAGAATCCAGACTCTCATGGGAACCTACAGGAAGCGTTTAGAGGCTGTAATTTCTGCAAAAAAAGGATCTACTAAATATTGATTTCATTTCTTTTTTGTGGTGCCCAAATTTATGCACCTGCCTAATTTTGTTTAAACAATTATAGCACACTTTCTGTAAATCCAATAAACTTCATTTCACTTGTCAGATATCACTGTGTGTGTCTCCTATATGATATATTTAACAGACATTTTTTATCGTAACAACCAACGATTTATACAGGAAAATCATGACGATTAACAAGGTTGCCCAAACTTTCGCATCCCACTGTATTTAAAAGTTTCTATCATATCCCCTCTGTCTCGTCTTTCTTCCAAGCTATACATGTTAAGGTCCTTTAACCTTTCCATGTACTAGTTTAGTAGCTCTTCTCTGAACGCTCTCCAAAGTATCAATATCCTTCTGGAGATATGGTCTCCAGTACTGCGCACAATACTCCAAATGAGGTCTCACTAGTGCTCTGTAGAGCGGCATGAGCACCTCCCTCTTTCTACTGTTAATGCCTCTCACCTATACACCCAAGCATTCTGCTAGCATTTCCTGCTGCTCTATGACATTGTCTGCCTACCTTTAAGTCTTCTGAAATAATGACCCCTAAATCCCTTCCCTCAGATACTGAGGTTAGGACTGTATCACTGTAGGGTGAGTGGCCGTTGATCCTGAACCCATTCCTTCAGGCCCAGTTGTAATGCTCCTATGAAATGTTTGAGCATGAACAGCTGCAAAACTCGTTCTCCTGTGGTGGTTTGGCCTCCCTGTACCCAATGGGATACGGCCCTGTGTAGCGTACAGGCGCACTTTGAATAGGAATCTCCACCTTTCCGTTTGGACTCCCTAAACCATCGCCGGTATGCTTCGGGGGATACAGCATACCAGAATAGTAGCGCTTCCGTTACCATGGCATAATTTGTAACATCCTCGGTTGGGATGGCTTGAAAAGCTTCATTTGCCTTTCCTGACAGTTTGCCTGACAAAATTGTAACCCATTCCTTGGGTGGCACCTGATGTAGCGCACATTGCCTTTCAAAGGCAGCCAAATATCCATCTATCTCTCCATCTGTCTATTGGTATGCTTTAAATGCTGCAAATGGTGCCTTTTTCCGCTCACTGGGGGTCACAGTAGGTAGTACCGTTGGGCTCTCTGGTCTTTTCTCCCTTGCCTCCTCTATCGCTGCGTTGAGAAGCTGGGTTACCAGTTCAACAGGTGGATTTGGCCGATTGAGTGCCAGCCTCCTTTGTACGATTCTCTGGATCTCATCCTCTTCTCCGTTCAGTGGGTTGGAGTGCCACTAATATTCTTTCTCATTGCCAGATATTATTGGAAGTGGAGTTGTAGAGCACCACCATGAGATAATTTTTGATGCTGCCGTTTCTGAATATCACAGAGCACATGCGGTACAGTACAGAGAAGTGCCTGCTTACTCCTTCTCATTGGACTGTACATAGATCTGATAACTGAAACCTCAGGTAAACAGTAGATTTTGCCATAGTAAGTCACACCCAGCCAGACATTTCCTTTGCAGCTGTAATACAGTGATGGCACAATTCCACCAGAGCCATTTCACCCTTCTGACTCAAAGTCCCTCACTTGGGACTCCTCTCTATGATGTCTGTTTGCTTTAACAAGGACAGGCTTTGCCCTCTTTAAGTGTGTTTTTAAATGTGAAAATGTAAATCTTAGTCATTATTATGTTTTTCTATACAGTTGTCAGTGTAAATCTAAAGCAAAAAAACAAACAAACAACACAAAACCAATACATTGTCTAGGCACATACTATACAGTGTCCATTGACTTCGTTGAGGAAGATATACTGAATGTCAAAAGTATGACTTTCAGTTTGCATCAGTATACAATTATTGATTGTATAGAATAGTTTCAATTACAGAGCTTTTTAAAATAGGACACCACTTGTGACACACGCTTTGTGTTCCAACCAGTTGTTTTACAGCCAGACACAGGATAGTAATGAGGTGGACATGGTGGTGCTCCTGACACAAACTGAGAAGACATTTTTTATAGATAGCTTGCCAAAAATTATCGCATAATCCATTTTGAGTTACAGGCACAGCAATTCCAAACAGATCGAACCGACATTGCCTTTGTGGTGTCCCTCCTATTTGATGAGGCTTTGGCCTTGGTAACAGCAGTCTGGTAAAAAGAAAATCTTCTGAATGATAACTCCCAAGTTTCCATAAGGTCTTTGAGAAGCTGGGTCAGACAGACTCTGCAGCGTCTTCCATGTGTCACGAGTTGGAGGTCCCAGGAGAGACCACCGCGTCGTCAAGCAACAAACGGAAATCAGGTACAGACACACAAGAGTTTATTGCACAAACAAAAACATGGAAGGCAGCATAGACAAAACAAGAGCTCTATGTACCGTCAGCACAGTGGGAGAAAACCCCCACTGCGCCACTGTCCAGCAATACTCCAGAGGGGCGTGACTAAGAAACTCCTGGTATTCACTAGAGCCCTAGATGGTAAGGTTAGACTTTGCCGCAGGAAGTTGCCAGGGTCCACTCTGGAGCGTGAACTAGACAGTGACAGCAGGAACGAATGGACAACAGGTACCAGAAGGTACCGACGGCACATAGGCAAACATAACAGACAGGCAAATACAAAACAGGGCAACTAATAATACAAGCAGGAGTTCACGCAAGGGAGCAGGAGTGGCAATGAGCAGAGAAGGACATGCTCCACCAGTAGTATACTGCGTTGCCTTGCGCATAGCACTCTGCAGCTAGGCGCTTGCTGAACCAAGACATATGAATACACAAAGTAACTAAAACATAACTGGCAGAAAAACAGGAAAGAGGACGTTAATGAACAAGTAGGGAAACCCACAGAGCATAGACAGACAGACACGGATCCCATGGGTCAGCAGCATGGGAGAGAGAGTACAAACCAGGAGCAGGACAAGACAACACACACCAGGAGAGCTGACACAGAACTGAGGAAACCTCAGCCTTATATACAGGTTCCATGGGTGCAGCAGAGAAGCCACACCCATGGAGCAGACAGAGGATTAACTCCTAATAGGCACACAGGGGAGTTAACCCATAAAGAACCACAAATGACACAGGAACGGAACTTCAGCGAGGAGCGCCGAACAAGCAATGACGGAAAGTCACAGCCAGAGATAGTGGCTGTGACACCATGTTATGCCTTTGCCAAGGCAATCTTTCTGTTTGGAAGTATGCTATTCAGCTCAATATCCATTCTTGGAGTTGTCCTGGAACAACAAGGCTTTAGTGCCCTCTTTATGGGAGGGTATACTAGGCCACACTAAAGATGAGTTGACAGTTCAGGATTTACCAGCTACTCTGGATAACTTTATCACATTGGTCACTTGTGCTGATCTCAACTTCAGGGAGAGTCTTAGAGAATCTGTTAAGGGAAAGAGGACACCATTCCCTTGCCTGGCACCTTACTTCCAGAGGCCCTTACTCCCCTCCTCATCAGCTTCCCCAGTGGAGCCTATACAACTGTATAGAATCAAGCTGTCAAATGAGGCGCAGTTCACTAAACAGGATTTTCTTGACTCTGGTTTAGCTGGCACCTTCTTGCATCAGGCTTTAGTTATCTGGTACTGCATACTGACAGCAAGCATGGAAAACTCATTGGCTGTGGGTTCCGTTAACAGACTACCTTTCCCAGAACCTACCCCATGCCATTGTGCCCATTGAAGGGAGTTCTGCAGTCATAGAAGATTTCCTTCTGTGTCTTCCATGATCTGCTCTACATGGTGGAATATCTGGACAACATTTTGATTTTCTTGTCTGACTTGACGTTACACCAGGAGCATGTATGTACTGTGTTATAGCACCTGTGGTAGAATAGGCTTTAGGCTTCATTTAAGTACTTCTTTAAGAAAACATATTTTTCTTTCTTAAGCTATGTGTTTTCCAAGCATGGTCTGCAGTTGAACCCAGAGACGTCTGCAATTGTTGACTCGTCCACAAAGCCCAAGAGCCATCCAGTGGTTCCTGCACTTTGCTAATAATTCTTGTAAATTTATTCCTCATTTTTCCACTCTTACTGCACATATCTTTGCTCTCACTGAGAAGGAAGTAAATGAAGAGGAATGGAAACCTAAGGCCAAACCTCCAATCCAGTCTCTTAAACAGGCTGTCACGGTGCGGTTCACTGTGATAGTTGTGGCAGTGTAGGCTGGCTGCATGCCCTCTCGCGTACTGGCTGCAGGCTGACTCCTGTGTATGCTGGTTGCTTGGTGCTGCATGCTGGCTGCAGAATTTTGTGGAACTGCTGGCTGTGAATGTGTGTTCTCCCTGTGTCTGCATCTCTGTGCAGTTCTTGTCTCTGTGTCTGTGCAGGCTGGCTGCAGGCTCCCTTGCATACTGACTGCACGCTGTGGATGCTGGTTGCTTTGGGCTGCGTGCTGGCTGCAGTTTTGTGTGTGAACTGTGAACTGTGGCCTGTGTTTGTGACTTCTATGTCTGCATCTGTGGTTCCTGTCACAAGTGCCATGCAGACTGTCTGCATACACTTTGTCTACTCACTGTGGGTATTCCCATATATAATGTGTGCTGGCTGCGGCCTTGTGTGTGTGAATAGGGTAGATAAAGCCCTTATGAGGGGCTCTAAGCCAAAATCCATTCAGTGATAAAGTGGGACCAAACTCGCTGGGTTTCACTTAATTTCGCTTTAGTGTTACTCAGCTGACCACAAAGACGTGAGCAAGTGGTATAAATGATCCATAGAAAGAACTCATACACCACAGATCTACTATGAAGATAGTTTCCACTAGAAGCATAGCTATTAGGGATAATACGGTGTAAGAAACACACCATACAACAGCATAGGGAAATACAGGGACTCTGTATGTCATTATAAAATATCTGTGCATAAGGCCTTAACACGTCAATGCAAAATACTGTACATGTATGGCACTAGTTCTATGTAGTTATCACAGAGCAGAATACATGTACAGATTATTTTGTCAGCTGACATTCTACTGCAGAGATATAGGGGGAATTTATCAAAACTGGTGTAAAGGAAAACTGGTTTAGTTGCCCGTAGCAACCAAATCCGCCTATCATTTTTCAGAGCTCTTTTTAAAAAATGAAAGGTGGAATTTGATTGGGTGCTTTGGGCAGCTAAGCCAATTTCCCTTTACACCAGTTTTGATAAATCTCCCCCATAGTATTTATTTACTTTCTATATACAGGTGAAACTCGAAAAATTTGAATATCGTGCAAAGTTCATTTATTTCAGTAATGCAACTTAAACTAACATATGATATAGACTCATTACATGCAAAGCGAGATATTTCAAGCCTTTATTTGTTATAATTTGGATGATTATGGCTTACAGCTTATGAAACCCCAAAGTCAATCTCGCCGGGCATCATTTCTTCCGTATTGAAAAAATGCGGGAAGTGACCCATGGCGCCTAAAAAGCCCATAGCTTCGGGCATCTTACTGAGCTTCATCTATATGAAATTCAACGATCAATCTATGAATCAAATTTTTTTAATCAGTCAGGGTAACGCACATTAACCATCCGCCTTGGTTTAGAATGTCAATTTTTAATTTTTCGTTGATCAGCTCCTGTATAACAAAATAAGCGTCATAACGACCGGCATTCTGTGCTATGAACGTGTAGCCGGAAAACTGTATAATGTAGTCGCGTAAATGTAATTGGGTATATGTATGCCTGTTTCTTGCATGCACTCAAAGTCATAAAAGATGTACTTGTCAGTCGCTTGTTTGGGGTTGTAAGGCTGCATGTAACAGATGTGGTCGTCCAATTTTGCCAACCAGCCCGCCGCAGACGCTGCATTTTAGACCACTACACTTGTGCTCAGCGCCCCAGTCTATATATCTGTAACAAAAACCGCAAAAAGTTTTTTTCTTACAAAACGCGTTATCACTAAGTGATGGTTTCTATGCGTTTCAAAGCACGTCCCTGAACGACAAAGCACCAGGCATATCGGGCACTGTAAATTATCATCCTGATCAACGCAATCCGACCGCTGACACGCTTTGCAAAACTGTATCCAGCCGTGTTGGTGTTTATTTTTGTATACAGAGCAGCACCGGACGCATAAATATTTGGCTCCGATAAAAGCTTTTCGATTTTTAATGCCGTAATAATGATTTTCATGATGCATTATATAAACCGTCTTTTCTTTAGCGGTATTGCCTGTATGATAATAATGCCACTGGCCCCTATTGTGATACAAAACTTTAATTGTTATGTTTAAATATTTTTCAAAGTCAACAATTTCGCTAAAAGATACCAAACGCCCTTCGGGTATTTGTAAATCGCGATGCATTTGTTGGGCTTTCGCTAACAACGCGGCGTCGCTCAAAGCTGCCCCCTCCAAAATAGCGTAAACACTAGCGGCCAGGCAAACGTTATTATTGTAATTGTTAAAGTCGTATAAATGTTGTTTTTTTGCGTTCAATAATACGGCTATACGCTACGCCGCCCAAACGACTTCGGGCACCACCGTGATGGTCCCTGACAATGATGACGACTAGTTTAAGTAAATTACCGCATATGCACTCCGCGTCGCTCTGTAAAGCGATAGCGATATTGTTCAAAAATGTTTCGGCGCTAAATTCATCTCTAGAATATTTATTTTAGTCAAACGTCTCGCCATCGTCAAAGCGTAGTTGGTTATGATCACACGGCTCAGCGGCCTGTAAAACTCTATCTAACAAAGATTGTTTAGCTGCGTGTATAGCATCAAGAGCGTCGACAAATGAACGAATGGCTTCGAGGTAAGCGAATCTAAAATGTTCTGTGTACATGGTACTGTTAAAATTCACTAAGTCGCGCTGTTGATGGAATACACGTTCTAGATAAACGGTTCTATCGTTGACATATGGTTACAAACTCAACAACGGTAAAACTGTATTAAAGGTTAAGGGTATACCGCTCAACGTCTCTAACGCCCGACTTGTTAATTTTGACAGTTTAAAACACCTTGTACCGGACTACTCACGCAACTCCGATCCCGAGACGCAGAAAAAAATAGGTATCGAGCAAAACTGAATTTTCAGAAACAAAAAACGTTTGACCGTAGAGACAAGACCGTTACGTAAAACGCAAAAGTGTGTCTACACAAAGAGACGTCTGACTAAACATAGCGGCTCAATTTCAACACCCTTTTTCATGTATTTTAGCAGGCCCCTCAAATTCCGGAAAGAGTTTTTTGTTAAACGTTTGTTAATACAAGCGGAAACGTTAATGGCGCACAAACCTGATAACGTCATTTGGTTTTACGCTTGTTGGCAGAAATTGCACGATGTACTAAACCGTTTGTTTACAAATATCAGGTTTGTCGAGGGAATACCGCAAAATTTTACAGCCGCTGATCTATTCCCGCCGGACAAGGTAAATTTGGCAGTCATTGATGATTTAATGGAGACGGCTTGTGAAAATCTTGAAATGCAAAACGCATTCACCAAATACGTACACCACAGAAACTTGAGCATTATGTATCTTGTTCAAATTTTTTTTTGTCAGGGTAAGAAAAACCGAACCATAAATTTAAACATTAAATACATTGTCCTTTTTAAGAACCCTCGTGATAAATTACAGATTATTACGTTGGCGTGGCAAATGTACCCCCGGTAAAACACGTTTCTTTTTAGAAGCTTTTGAAGATGCTACACTTTTGAATTTATAGAAAATGTATTTGTATGTAACGCATTATAATGTTTTTATTTGTCTTACATCATTTTTTTTACTTTGAATGTATATAAAATGTGTTTGTACGAAACATCTTGTAATGTTTTTATTAGTTTTACATAAACTGTTTTTAAATAAAATGTAGTCCGCTTTTTTCTTTTTACTATAAATCCACTATCTTGATTAGTTAAAATTGCTTAAACAGTTGGGTCGCATTGTTTGATAGACGCTGCTTAAAAACGTTGCTAAAATGACAGGTATTGCCGAGATATTGAGAAAACAGTAATACATGCTGAAAGCTGTCGGCTCTTATGGCAGCGTAGAGCCCTTATTCAGAGAAGTATGAAAATTTGGTAACATACCGAGAAAAGTAATACTAACGTTTGTGGACAACGAGTCATTTTCAGGTCATTACCAAAGAAATTCTTGTGCTTCAACTGCTATAATGTGAATTATGCTGCCTTATATTTGGACGGGGCAACAGATACCCGCAAAACCGTTTCAGCGGTTCGAGAATATATGTCGCTCGTGTATATTTTGGGAAAGCATAAGGCTGACAACGCTTTATCAGCGGACCGGTCCGAATTTTTGAACGGCTACACATTGTTCGCTTTTGATTTATCCCCGGATCAAGAAACCGGCGGTCATTTCTCGCTAGTAAAAAGCGGAAACCTCAGAGCTGAATTGTAAACACTATTAACATGATTGTGTATTCAGTTCATGAAAACATTATTGAAATAAATAATAGAAGGGAAGTTTTATATGCTTTGCAATAAAAATGAATAATTATGAAATTACACGTGTTATTAAAACCGACTTTCACGCCCATCGCATATTTAAAGGTGTATTTCTGTGCGATTTATTACCTAAAAATAAAATCATCGACCGCCCGGCGGCAAACAGCGATTTTTTATGGAGTTTAAAATATATGATATACACTCACCTAAAGAATTATTAGGAACACCTGTTCTATTTCTCATTAATGCAATTATCTAGTCAACCAATCACATGGCAGTTGCTTCAATGCATTTTGGGATGTGGTCCTACATTGTAAATACGGACAATTCGTATAAGCGGGGGCGACACTGGATTTTAATTATATTACAGCCTGATGACGTATCTATATTTTTTGATAGTTATGGATTATCTACGTCGAGTGAGCTATTTCCTGCTGAATTTATAAAATTTTTATACAAAAATTCTAAGACTATAAGGTATCTAAACAGACAAATCCAAAAATCCAAGACGTCGCTAGTTCGGTCTGCGGCCATTACTGCATCTATATCTTACATTGTATATGTAAAGGAATACCTTTTGAAAGTGTATTAAAAATGTTTACGAGTGATTTTAGAAAAAATTATCGTGTTGTGCCCTTCTTTGTAGCGAAGCACATGAAACAATTATGTATACGCTGTTGTAATTACGCACAAACTTTTCGGACCCTAAGTGTTTGGTAAAAATGGAAGTTGACGTGTTGTAAATAAAGAAAAATTTACAAAACTTTTTAAAATGATTTAAATTTTGTCTTCCTTGATTTTTTATCGTTGCTATTATAATTAAAAGACGCCCGGCCATGTAGTATACGTCTTTTGGGCATACCCGGGCATGCCAATATATAAAAGTCATATCAAAATGATATCAAAGTGATATCAAATCACAAAATGACATAAAAGTGGTATAAAACCGTATCAAAATGTTCTAAATGGCATATAAAGTGTTAATAAAAGCTTATCATTTGATAAGGACTTATAAAGTGATATAAAAAGCTTATCATTTGATATAAAATTTATATTAAACCATATAAAATAATATGAAAATCATATCAAAGTGGGAGGCATTTAGGCGTGGTTTAGGGCGGCGAGGGGAGAGAAATGGGTGGATCTGGGTGGGGTTAGGGTGTTTCTGGGAGGGGTTATGGTATGAAAAAGGGGCGGGTCACCTGTCACTTTGAGTTTGACGAGACATGTCCCACTATACTACATATATATATATATATATATATATATATATATATATATATACACTGCTCAAAAAAATAAAGGGAACACTTAAACAACACAATGTAACTCCAAGTCAATCACACTTCTGTGAAATCAAACTGTCTACTTAGGAAGCAACACTGAGTGACAATCAATTTCACATGCTGTTGTGCAAATGGGATAGACAACAGGTGGAAATTATAGGCAATTAGCAAGACACCCCCAATAAAGGAGTGGTTCTGCAGGTGGTAACCACAGACCACTTCTCAGTTCCTATGCTTCCTGGCTGATGTTTTGGTCACTTTTGAATGCTGGCGGTGCTTTCACTCTAGTGGTAGCATGAGACGGAGTCTACAACCCACACAAGTGGCTCAGGTAGTGCAGCTTATCCAGGATGGCACATCAATGCGAGCTGTGGCAAGAAGGTT
Source organism: Bufo bufo (assembly GCF_905171765.1). Lineage (NCBI taxonomy): Eukaryota > Metazoa > Chordata > Amphibia > Anura > Bufonidae > Bufo > Bufo bufo. Next base: position 200,481,484 of record NC_053393.1, read on the forward strand.
TGCTGTGTCTGTCAGCGTAGTGTCCAGAGCATGGAGGCGCTACCAGGAGACAGGCCAGTACATCAGGAGATGTGGAGGAGGCCATAGGAGGGCAACAACCTAGCAGCAGGACCGCTACCTCCGCCTTTGTGCAAGGAGGAACAGGAGGAGCACTGCCAGAGCCCTGCAAAATGACCTCCAGCAGGCCACAAATGTGCATGTGTCTGCTCAAAACGGTCAGAAACAGACTCCATGAGGGTGATATGAGGGCCCGACGTCCACAGGTGGGGGTTGTGCTTACAGCCCAACACCGTGCAGGACGTTTGGCATTTGCCAGAGAACACCAAGATTGGCAAATTCGCCACTGGCGCCCTGTGCTCTTCACAGATGAAAGCAGGTTCACACTGAGCACATGTGACAGATGTGACAGAGTCTGGAGATGCCGTGGAGAACGTTCTGCTGCCTGCAACATCCTCCAGCATGACCGGTTCGGCATTGGGTCAGTAATGGTGTGGGGTGGCATTTCTTTGGAGGGCCGCACAGCCCTCCATGTGCTTGCCAGAGGTAGCCTGACTGCCATTAGGTACCAAGATGAGATCCTCAGACCCCTTGTGAGACCATATGCTGGTGCGGTTGGCCCTGGGTTCCTCCTAATGCAAGACAATGCTAGACCTCATGTGGCTGGAGTGTGTCAGCAGTTCCTGCAAGACGAAGGCATTGATGCTATGGACTGGCCCACCCGTTACCCAGACTTGAATCCAATTGAGCACATCTGGGACATCATGTCTCGCTCTATCCACCAACGTCACGTTGCACCACAGATTGTCCAGGAGTTGGCAGATGCTTTAGTCCAGGTCTGGGAGGAGATCCCTCAGGAGACCGTCCGCCACCTCATCAGGAGCATGCACAGGCATTGTAGGGAGGTCATACAGGCACGTGGAGGCCACACACACTACTGAGCCTCATTTTGACTTGTTTTAAGGACATTACATCAAAGTTGGATCATCCTGTAGTGTGTTTTTCCACTTTAATTTTGAGTGTGACTCCAAATCCAGACCTCCATGGGTTGAAAAATTTGATTTCCATTTTTTAATTTTTGTGTGATTTTGTTGTCAGCACATTCAACTATGTAAAGAACAAAGTATTTCAGAAAAATATTAAATTAATTCATATCTAGGATGTGTTATTTTTGTGTTCCCTTTATTTTTTTGAGCAGTGTATATATATATATATATATATATATAAAGAAAAAAACCACTGGCAGCACCACCCTAGGAAGTATGGAAAAACGGGATGGGTGCAATGTCCAAGTACAGTAAAAGGTGCTTACCCACTTATAGAGAACAAAAATCGGACTGCACTCCAAGCAACTCTTCAGAAAATGTGTTTATTCACCCATTTGGTGGCAAAAGCGACGTTTCGGCTCAAGCATGAGCCTTGAGAAAGGCTCATGCTTGAGCCGAAACGTCGCTTTTGCCACCAAATGGGTGAATAAACACATTTTCTGAAGAGTTGCTTGGAGTGCAGTCCGATTTTTGTTCTCTATATATATATATATATATATAGTGATGAAAGACAGACAGCACTCCAAGTAAAAAGCAATGGTGTTTATTCACCCATGTGGATGGCAACGTTTCAGCTCATACAAGAGCCTTTTTCAAGCCTTCAAGGCTTGAAAAAGGCTCTTGTATGAGCTGAAACGTTGCCATCCACATGGGTGAATAAACACCATTGCTTTTTACTTGGAGTGCTGTCCGTCTTTCATCACTGTTTGTATGGGGTAAGCAGCTACATCCCTGGACCTAGCACCCACATTGTTTTTCTCAGGTGCCGCCATTATTTTCTCTTATATATATATATATATATATATATATATATATATATATTATTACTAAAGTCCAGTTATGCTAAGCATTTAATTGATACTCAGCCAAGATTTGTCACTACATGTATCCGGCTATTCAGCGTATGCACGCCAAATCTATTCAGCACAAGTTTTCCTTTGATATATCTATGTACTCAGCCTATCTATGTACCCAGCACTAAATCGAGCACTTGGCACTTTATGTATTTGATGTATTCAGCGAAGATGAATATGACATATAATTGCAACTAAACACCTTATTCCCATATATGCCAGCCGAATATCCGTCCTAAATCCTAACAGTCATCCATTACACAAAGAAGACTCCCCACCCCTATCTACATTATCTACCAATTTTCTAATATATATAAAAATACACTATTTTAATACTATCACTGTCTCTGTATTTATTCAGTGCAGCAACATATGAGAGTGTGCCTTTCATACCTATCTACAATAATAGGACATGCACTACTTTTTTGCAAAACGGAAATACGGAAACAGAATGCACACGGAGTACCTTCCGTTGTTTTTGCGGACACATTGAAGTGAATGGTTCCGCATACGGTTCGCAAAAAAAAAAAACGGATTGGAAGAGGACAGAAAATACGTTTGTGTGCACGAGCCCTAAATCTTATTATTGTGATAATATTTGCAGTTTAATGCTTCCTCATTTTGTAGCTATTGACAAATTTCTAAAATTGAATTTTGCAGTCTTTAGGATACTCTATTTAGATCCTGAGTCTCAAAATTAATGTGCTTTTATAATTTAGAAATGTTTTCTTGAATTTACAAGGACATGATGCTTTTGTATCAGGCAAGTATTAATTCATTGTGTAAAATCCATCTTTATTGAATGTTCATTAAAATTCAAAGAACATGGATACAAAGAATCTGCTTGTTTCTGGTGCCCTGTGTGCCCTTAATCATACAGTAGCACATTATACTTTTCTTCTTTATTTTAAGGTTTCCTTGTTAATTAATGATAATGCCCTCGTATCTTGTCAGATTCTCCACTTTTCATTGTTTTGTTTCTCTATTTTTATGTATTCAAAATGTTTATATTGCCATCTAGTGTTTGTAATGAATGCAAATAAATAAGTAAAATGCCCCCTCAGCACTAAAGTACATAAGTAAATAAGTAAGCAATGTCTGTATGTTTTTTTAGTTTCTGTATTTTTCATTGTTTTTGTATGTTTTTCATTTTTCTGTATTTTAATGTAGTTATAATGTTTATATTGCCATCGATTGCTTGTAATATAAATGCAAATAATTAAAATGCAACACTTATGCATACTCTATTGGGGTATCGGTATTTATGTAAATTCATATTTTATGAACTCCTGAAATGTGATTTAGGCCTCCTGCTGCGGCCGGCAAAATGCACGAACACCAACCACGGGGCAGCCGCAGCAGATCGCGGACCCATTCACTTTAATACGTCCGCAATCCGGCCGTTCCGCAAAAAGATAGGACATGTACTATCTTTTTGCGGAAAGGAAGTACGGGACGAAACCCCCTAAGTGCTTCCGTAGGGTTCCGTTCTGTGCTTTCGTTCTGCACCATTCCACATCTCCGGATTTGCGGACCCATTGAAGTGAATGGGTCTGCATCCGTGAAACTGCGGCTCGGATGCGGACCCAAAAAACGGTCGTGTGCATGAGGCCTAAGGGGAAAAAATTCCTTCCCGACTCCAATCAGGCAATCAGAATAACTCACTGGGTCAACGACCCATCTCTAGTGGCTATAGCCTGTAATATTATTACACTCCAGAAATACATCCAGGCCCCTCTTGAACTTTTTTTGTGAACTCACCATCACCACCTCCTCAGGCAGAGAGTTCCATAGTCTTACTGTTCTTACCGTAAAGAATCCTCTTCTATATTTGTGTACAAAGCTTCTTTTCTCCAGATGCAGAGGATGTCCCCTTATCACAGTCACAGGATTGAGGATAAATAGATGATGGGAGAGATCTCTGTACTTTCCCCTGATATATATATATATATATATATATATATATATATATATATATACCGATTTATTGGCCTGTATTTGTGGGAGGGGCGTCTGCATCCTTCATTAGCCGGGCGTCCCCCCCCCCATTCTTCTCATCAGCGTGGATGCGGCATACACGTGCGCCGGCACTATCCTTGTGCACAGAATCAGCGTTCACTGACCTGATAGTCATCCCTGCCTCCACTTGGTATCCGGATCGGGTAAGTTGTCTGCAGGCACAGCACGTTACTTCAGTCCGGCCAGCGATGTGCTCGGCTCCTTAGGTGAGGAGGAGCAGCACCGCACCGGAGCGTTCCTGCCTGGCAACTGATCGGCTCCCCACGTGGCAGTCTCATTAGGGTTCAGGAGTCAGCGGGACTCCGTCTCGGCCACGCTTCAAATGTATTGCGCGGGCTGCCGTGCTCGCAGAGAGGCAGGGGGTAGGGAGGAGGAGGGGTCTGTATGAGTCAGTTAGCTGGTGTGCATTCATGGTGAGCTGTGGTTGCAGGCATCACTTTCATAAGTTACAGGGGGTCCTGGCACGGCACCATGCTAGGTAGACATGGCACTGTGCCCCAGGGTGACCCCACCTCACTCTGTGCCAAATTAAATGAGGGGTTGGTGATGCTCTGCATGACAATTCGGGTATTTATTTACTTGGGCTTGCGCTGGAGATAGACCAGTAATTGCCAATCATCTTGTTTCAGGTCAGCCCTTGTCCTTTGTCGAGGAAAATCCGTTGGATCAGGTAGCAAAAAAAAAAAACAGGTGTGGCAGGCAGTCATGGTTTTGCATTTGTCATTTAACTTGTGGTCAGCTTACGGGTCCTCTATTGTCCGTTTTATGCATGTTCATTTTTCCAGGATCCTGGCAAGTTTACGTCACCACAATTGGCGGTGGTCACGTTAGTTCACAATTCTCTTTACTAGTTCAGGCTTCACGTGGCGATCCACATAGCGCTTGCCAGTCCACATGGGGAATGCATGAGGCTCACGGGGTATGCAGTGGGTACCGAGGTTCACTCGGGTAGTTCTCTTTAACTGGGTCAGGTGCGTCACTGTTCACCTTCACTGCATGTCCGGATCGACGATTCTGACTGCTGCGCCGGTGGGAGTGTGCATGCACTTACTCGTCCTCTGGCAACTCGGTGATAGCTCACTCACCAGGTGGTGGTGTTATGCTGCCGAGTTTGTCCTAAATCTCAGTTATTGTCCGCAGTTAGACATGTCATATGCGTCTGATATTATGGAAGCCTCTGTGGATGAGAACGTCGCAAGGATGTCAGAAGCTGGTAGCATATCATCACTTCGTAGCTGGACCATTCCCAGACTTACGTCGGAGCTGTTGAAAAGGGGTATCCTTTTCTCAGCCTCGGCTAGGAAAGCAGAGCTGTACCGTTTTCTGGTGGCGATTACAGCGGGTTCTTATCAAGACAAAGTTTCGATGGCTACTTTACAGACTTCTCTTACTCAATTGCATGTGTTGGTTAATAACTTGACATCATCGATTAACAGTATTCAGGCAAGGTTGGAGGCTCGGGATGTTGCTGCTGCTAATCCTGCCCAGGACATACCTCTCGCCTCCACATCGGCTTCAGGCTCCTCAGGTACCGTGTCCTCCGTGCCCAACATCACACCGGCACACTTCATCCCAGCTAATATGAAGAAGAACATACTTGAGGGCAGAAATGTGAATCTCGCATCCTTACTGGTTGCTACCAAGGATATATATATGATAACAAGGTTATTGCATGTGGTGATGTTTCCGTAGTTCTTAGGAGCCGCAATCACAGGCTCAATAGAAAACTAATGATTCCAGAATTTGTTCTGGCATTTAGCCTATATAGAGATGTCATCTGTTCTGTCCATCCTGACAGAAGAGAAGAGTTGGATCTGTATCTTTACAGAGTTATTGATTTGGGGCAAAGGTACGGCGGTACCGCATTTTACGATTACCACTGTTCTTTCTCCGCGAGAGCTGCAGCAGCGCTCAGTCAGTTTTTAGTTCACCACAAACTGGGCCAACATTGATACTGAGCTCTTCTGCAGACACTTTGCTGGGCTCAAAGCACCATCGTGCTCTCTGTGTCAATCTATTTTTCATACGGCTGACTGGTGTCATCTCACAGCTGCTGGTTCAGAGACATCCCCCAGAGTCTCTCCAGCTGGCATGCCGGATGCTCACAAGGGTACTGGCGCAGTGGACCAGTTAGGTCACCCTATAAAAATTTTTAGGCAGATCCCAAATTTCTCAGCTTGCAATTACGGTCAATGTCATCTGCTCCATGTGTGCACCAATTGTTTCAGGGCTCACCCCAAGGTAGCGTGTACATTAAAATCAAATAAATCCTACATGAGTGTCATTAACACTGATTATTTACAGCTTTGTCTGCAAGGTTATTATGAACCTGATTTCGGAAATTTCTTGGTCACAGGGTTTTTGATGGGCTTCTATACAGGTCTGGTCACGCTGCCTGAGGTTACGTACGAGTGCAGGAATTTGCAGTCGGCTGAGAAAGCACCAAATTCAGTAGACAAGTTGCTACAAACAGAGGTAGAGAAAGGGTTTCTTATCGGGCCCTTCTCGGTGTCACCATTTGACCGCTGGAGAGTAGGCCCGGTAGGGGTAGTCACAGGCAAGTTTAGCAACAAGGAAAGGCAGATTTATGACCTTTCCGCCCCGCACTGTTCTCATATTCCCAGTTTAAATTCCCTCATTCAGTCGGAAGAAGTGAGTATGAAGTATTCCACCATAGATCATGCCATAGCTACCATCATGCAGTTAGGGTTTCCACTTGTCCAAGGCAGACATATCTGATGCCTTTAAATTCCTTCCCATCACACCTGCACTCTGGCAATGGCATGGCATAAAATGGAGGGATCTATACTACTTTGCTACGAGCTTAACATTTGGCTCCAAGAGTAGCCCTTGGTTATTTGATCAGTTTGCACAGGCCCTGCATTGGATCCTGGAATCTGTGTTCCAATGCGAACATGTTATCCACTATCTGGACGACTTTCTATTGAAACCTTATTTGTGAACCTACAAATAACCTGTCTATAATTGACAGCACAACATTCCACCTGGAATAACATACAATGTCATAACAAAAAAGCCAGTGGAGATAATATATCCAAATTCATATCAACTTTATTATAATGTATATTAAAATATGTAGAAAAAACGGAAAGATGGAAAAAAGTATACAGAGAAGCGAAGGGCATATATTCTACTGGACTGTTATGTATCCACACAAGGCCGATAAGCACTTACCGGGTACCAGGTCAAATGCTGTGCCTTCACAAACACCCAATATATGTACCACAGAGATGATGCATAATATAAGCACCCCAATGGGGGATTATATAACGTGAACGTGATACAATTATATCAGGGAATATTCCCAGGATGTTAGTGAGATCCACAGCCTACGTCCTTGGTAACCATAGACAACGTGTATATAACGAGCGTGATAACAGTGTATCCACAGCCTAGTCTATAGCACAACACAATGATGGTGTATATACGACCTGATCAATAACATAGGCCTAATATGGATGCTGTATATGACAGTGTATATAATAGTGTCTTATTAGACACACCTGACCCGGGACGTACCTGAAGACATGACCAAGCCCAAAGAGATATAGTAGCCCTAAGCGCAGGACCTCGATGGCTTCGTCAGAATTTTTTTCATCTTGCCCTAGGCATGCCAGTGTCACCCAAGAAGGTCGATGGCCCGTCCAGTGTCATCACCTTTTTAGAAATCGTGCTAGATTCAGGGAATATGATAGCTAGACTACCAGAAGATAAGTTAGTTAGGATCAAGGAAGTCATCCACAAGTTTACGCTAGTTAGAGTGACAACGAAGGCGGATCTACAGTCACTGTTGGGTATGTAAAATTTTGCCATACGCATTATTCCCCAGGGCAGGTCATTTATTTCCCAGTTATTGGCCCTTCTTCCCGAAGCAGCTCATCAGGATAGCCCAGTGCAATTAGACGCACAGGCTATGACAGATCTGGTCATGTGGGATCATTTTTTGAGCCACTGGAACAGGGTTTCTTCTTTTAAGGCCTCATGCACACGACCGTTGTGTGCACCCGTGGCCGTTGTTCTGTTTTCCGTGATTTTCTGCGGACCCATTGACTTTCAATGGGTCCGTTGAAAACTCGGAAAATGCCCTGTTTGTCATCCGCCTCCGTTATCCGTGTATCCTGTCCGTCAAAAAAATATGACCTGTCCTATTTTTTTGACGGACAACGGTTCAAAAAACCCATTCAAGTCAATGAATCCGTAAAAAAACACGGATGCACACAAGATTGGCATCCGTGTCCGTGATCCATGTCCGTAGGCTAATTTCATGCAGACGGATCCGAAGATCCGTCTGCATAAAAGCTTTTTCTTCCTACTGGTAAGTGACAGATCATTAAGCAATGCGCTGCACAGACATGTCACTTACCAGTAGGAGGAGCGCCCGGCCGGTCACAGACAGCGCAGCAGGTAAGTATGATGCTTCTAATATTGTAATATTGCTAAGTAACCATGGCAACCAGGCCTGCAGTAGCGTCCTGGTTGCCATGGTTACCGATTGGAGCCCCAGCGATTAAACTGGGACTCCGATCGGAACTCTCCGCTGCCACCAATGATCGGGCGGGGGGGGAGGGGAGGCCGCACACTGGCCACCAATGATATTAATACAATAGAGGAGGGCCAGGGGGGCCGCACACTGGCCACCAATGATAATACAATAGAGGGAGGGAGGGGGGGGGGGGGGGGGGGGGGGCCGGGGGAGGCCGCACACTGGCCACCAATGATAATACAATAGAGGGAGGGAGGGGGAAGCCGGGGGAGGCCGCACACTGGCCACCAATGATATTACAATAGAGGGAGGGAGAGGGGGGCGCACACTGGCCACCAATGATAATACAATAAAGGGAGGGAGGGGGGGGCCGGGGGAGGCTGCACACTGGCCACCAATGATATTCAAACTGGGGAGGGAGGGGGTCTGCCCCCTGCTGCCTGGCAGCCCCCGATCTCTTACAGGGGGCTATGATACGCACAATTAACCCCTTCAGGTGCGGCACCTGAGGGGTTAATTGTGAGGATCACAGCCCCCTGTAAAAGATCGGGTGCTGCCAGGCAGCAGGGGGCAGTCATGTACACAGTTCTTAGTATATTCTAACTTGAAGCGTCCCCATCACCATGGGAACGCCTCTGTGTTAGAATATACTGTCGGATCTGAGTTTCACGATGTAACTCAAATCCGATGGTATATTCTAACATAGAGGCGTTCCCATGGTGATGGGGATGCTTCAAGTTAAAATATACCATCGGATTGCAGAAAACTCAGATCCTATAATATATTAACTGCTGACTTTACATTGAAAGTCAATGGGGGACGGATCCGTTTGCAATTGCACCATATTGTGTCAACGTCAAACGGATCCGTCCACATTGACTTGCGTTGTAAGTCAGGACGGATCCGTTTGGCTCCGCACGGCCAGGCGGACACCAAAACAACTTTTTTTTCATGTCCGTGGATCCTTCAAAAATCAAGGAAGACCCACGGACGAAAAAACGGTCACGGATCACGGAAAAACCGCAAAAAAAAACGGTCGTGTGCATGAGGCCTAAACCCACCGCCAGTGATTCTTCTCCTGTGGTCTTTTCTGACGCGTCAGCCGGTACTGGTTTTGCTGCCATTTTTGGTACTCACTGGTTGGCCGGAACATGGCCCAACAAAGTTAGGCAGATTCCGAGTTTCCTGCAGACTTCAGCCTTATTCGAACTCTACCCCATAGTGGCGGCTGTACACGTTTGGGGTAGCTTATGGGCCAATTCCACAGTCATCTTTATTTCAAATAATTCTGCCACAATAGACATTTTAACGCGAGGGAGGTCCAAGTTACCACATGTGATGTCTTTCGCGAGACATCTAGTTCAGCTCTCCCTGTTGCATAATTTCCATTATTGTTGTTCCAATGTCCGAGGTACCCAGAACGTGGTGGCTGACGCCTTGTCATGGGCTAACTTCTCCCTTTTTTAGCAGGTCATGCCAGAAGCAGACAACATAGGGGTCACAGTTCCACCTTACTCGGCGTTAATTCTGGACTAACCAGCCATCTGGTCACCACGCATCACTTGGTGGCCAGGTCCATGTCAGCTAATACGACCAGGAGTTACAACACGGGTTGGAACTTGTTCTGCAGGTTTCAAGAAATATATCCCCAGCTGGACACCAGTTTTATTGAGTATGTTTTGGCTTTCATTGGCTACTGCCATTCGGAATGTAAGCTGTCGCATAACACAATCCGGTCCTACCTTGCCAGGGTTCAACATTTCACCTCCATTATAGTGTTGATCACGAATATTCGAATTGTGAATTCTAATCGCTAATATCGGCATTTCGAGAATTTGCGAATATTTAGAATATCGCAAAATATATTCGTAATCGCGAATATTATATTTTTTTTAAAATACCAGTTCATGCGAATTTTTATGTGATGATTTTAGGCGAATTTTAGGCGAATTTTCGCAATCAAGAAAATAATGCCTGGAGATCATGAATTCGCGAATTCTCGAATATATGGCAAATATTCGCCCAAATATTCGCGAAATATCGCGAATTCGAATATTGCCCCTGCCGCTCATCACTACTCCATTAGTCATCCAGACAGGGGATCCTTATTTTCCGCTCACGTTATTACGGCCGCCTTGAGGGGTTTGGAGAAGTCTAGTCTGGAAGGCCAGTTGCGCAGAGAAGGCATTTCTGGTAAAAACTTTCAAGAATTGTCAGACATGCTGGATAGAGCCCCTTTCGGGGTACTGCCTAGCTTAGTGCTTAAAACTGCTATCTACCTAGCATTCTATGGTTTCATGAGGCAAGGCGAGTTCACGTGTAAGACCACCAACAGCAGGTTTATCAGCATCAACCAGTTGAGCCGGAGCCTTGATGGTTTGGTTTTGTTGTTACCAATCACTAAGACTTCCCAGACATGTCCCCCACTCAGGTCACCTTCTTTCCGACTTCCCATTCCTGGTGCCCGGTGCTGGCTCTTCAGCAGTTACTAACTGCCTTAGCGGACTGAGACCCAGAGGGACCTTTGTTGCCATTCCCCACGACATCCCTCACCACCTCCGTTTGTAACGCATGTCTGCATTTTAGTCTCAAATCTAGGGTTGAATCCTGCTACGGTGTCAGGGCACTCTTTCAGGATAGGCGCTGCATCCGCTGCCTCCAGGAACAGAGTCCTGGCTCACATTATTCGTAAACTAGGCCGTTGGCGATCCTCTTGTTTTAATAGGTATATTCCGCAGTCTAAGCAAGAAATGTTGCTTGCGTTTCAGAACCTGGTCATGTAAGATTGCTTGTAATTGCTAATTCTGTCGTTTTGGTGTTTTTCCATCTTTTCAGGTATCCCTACTATGCAGCGGTTATGGCACAAATCAAGCCGCTTAGTTCTAGTTAGTTACGTAGGTTGAGGGTCTTGTCCCCAGGTGTTCTCACCTTCCACGACCACAAATATGAAGGCCGATTTATTGGCCTGTATTTTTGGGAGGGGCGTCTGCAGCCTTCATTAGCCGAGCGTCCCCCCCATTCTTCTGATCAGCGTGGATGCGGCATACCCTCCCAACCCACCATCATTCAGGTTCATTCTACAGGGTTTGTCCTCTTTTCAGGTATCCCTACTACACAGCATTTATGGCACAAATCAAGCTGCTTAGTTCTTGTAAGTTAGGTAGGTTGAGGGTCTTGTCCCCAGGTGTTCTCACCTTTTCTGATAGCCACGACCACAAACATAGTTATTAGATCTCCCCTCAGTTGTCTTTTTTCTAAAGTAAATAATCCTAATGTTGATAATCTCCTGTATAACGTTTGCGCATCCTAAAAATATCTGTGACATCCAGTGTACTTTTTCCGTAGATGCTGCGGACAGCGACATTATCTGCGCTACATCTCCTGTTTAATGTGTGCGCATACTAAAAATATCTGTGACATCCAGTGTATTTTTTTCCGTAGACCGTGTCTGCTGTGGACAGTTACATTACCTGCGCTACATCTCCTGTACAACGTTTGCGCATCCGAAAAATATCTGTGACATCCAGTGTACTTTTTCTGTAAACACTGCGGACAGAGACATTACCTGCACTACATCTCCTGTATAACGTTTCCGCATCCCAAATATCTGTGACATTGACTGTATTTTTTTCTTAGCTGCTGTCGACAGCAGCGCCATTACCTGTGGTACATTTCCTGTATAACGTTTCCGCATCTCAAATATCAGTGACATTGACTGAAATGTATTTGCGCATACACTTTAAAAAACTGCGCTACTTTACGTGTGACATACTTGCAAGCATATATACCATTTAATATGATGAAGGTGAGCAGTAAGGGATGGGGAAGCTGGTGATGGAGCACGCAGAGGCTGTGGGCCTGGGTGCGGTGAAACTGTGCCTGCTGGCAGAGCACAAAAAAAACACTCATCCACAATACCTAGCTTCATTTCCCAGTTTGCAGGGCAGCGCAGGACACCACTCTCAAAGACAGACCAGTGCGACCAGGTGGTCGGTTGGACTGCAGCAGATAATGCTTCCAGTCGGTTAAGCACAAAGTTCAGTCTCAGTAGCCAAGAGTCTGGTCAACAGAATCCTCGTCCTGATCCTCCTTCCTCCCACCATGGAGAGTCTTAGCAAACAAGTGATCCCACACTTGGATATTCCGAGGATCTCTTTTCAGCGCCATTCCTTAATTTGGGCCTCTCGCCAAGCCCGCTTTAAGAGGGACATGAGGAAATCTTGGGCCCTGATTGCCATACTCTTGAGCATCCACAGTCAGAAGAAGATGGCGGTGGGGAACAGCAATAGTGTTTCCCGAGGTGGATGATGATGATGAGACACAGTTGCCAATAAGTCAACAGCTTTTAGTGTCTCAAGAGGTTGATGATGAGGATGAGACACAGTTGTCAATAAGTGAGGTTGTTGTTAGGTCAAGTCAGGAGGATGACCAGAGTGAGGAAGTGGAAGAGGAGGTGGTGGACGATAAAGTCACTGACCCAACCTGGGAAGGTGGCAAGCGAAGACATCAGTACAGAAGAGGAGGGATCCGCAGCACCTAACAGGTTCGCAACTGTCCCCCGGAGCACCCCTTTGTCGAAATCTCCCTTGCCAAGGGGTAGGTGTTCTGCAGTCTGGCGGATTTTGAGGAAAGTGCGGACAATAAAATAATTGTCATTTGCAACCTGTGCTGTACCAAAATTAGCAGGGGCGTTAACACTATCAACCTCACCACCACCACCATGATCCACCACATGGCATCAAAGCACCCTAATAGGTGGGCTGAATGCCTGGGTCCACAATCAGTGCCTGCGGGTCACACCACTGCCTCCTCTTCTCCTGTGTTACATGCTGGCGATTCCCCTGTCCAAGACGCAGGCCCGGATACCTCCCGCCCTGCACCTGGACTTTCGCAAGCACCATCAGCTAGCACATCCACTTCTGTGTCCCAGCGCAGAGTACAGATGTCTATACCCCAAGCCTTTGAACGAAAGAGCAAATACCCAGCCACCCACCCACAGGCCATAGCACTAAATGTGCACCTTTCCAAATTGCTGGGCTTGTGGGCATTGAGGCTTTCCGCAGCCTGATCGCTGTGGCCGTCCCTCGTTACTCAGTCCCCAGCCGCCACTATTTTGCCCAGTGTGCCGTCCCTGCCTTATACCAGCATGTGTCTCATAACATCACCTGTGCCCTGACCAACCCAGTTATTTGGAAGGTCCACTTAATGACTGACAAATGGACAAGTGCTTGTGGCCAGCAATACTACATTTCTCTGATGGCACACTGGGTGAACGTTGTGGAGGCCGGGAGAGAGTCGTACCCTGGGATGGCACAGGTGCTACCGACACCAAGGATTGCGGGCACTACTTCCATTAGGATTTCTGCCACCACCTACATTAGTGGCTGCAACCCCCCCTTCTCCTCCTCCACCTCCTCCTTCACTTCCACCTCTGAATTGTCAACTTGCAGGACCAGTCAGCCATCAGTCAGTAGCTGGAAGCAGTGTAGCACTGCAGTGGGGAAGCAGCAACAGGCCGTGCTGAAACTTATTTGCTTAGGTGACAAACAGCACACCGCCGCAGAGCTGTGGCAGGGTATAAGGGACCAGACTAAGCTCTGGCTCTCGCCACTCAACCTAAAACCAGGCATGGTTGTGTCTGATAATGGCAATAACTTGGTAGTCATGCCTAGCCCACGTGTTAAACTTAGTGGCTCAGCATTTTTTCAAAACCTACACAAATTTGCCTGAGCTACTGGTAAAGGTGCGCCGCGTGTGTGCCCATTTCCAAAAGTCATCTACAGCTGCCGCCGGTCTGGCAGCGCTGCAGCAGCACTTGCAATTGTCAGCTCACCAACTGTTTTGTGACATGAGCACGCGCTGGAACTCCACGTTCCACATGTTGGCCAGGCTTTGTGAGCAGCAGAGTGCAGTAGTGGAATACCAGCTTCACACAGCAGTTCCAACAGAGGCAGGGCAACACTCTCCAAGGCCTGGGACAGTTTCATGAAACCCCGCCAGCACCCTCACCCTGATGCGCGGCCTACTGTCACAAGGAAGGACATTTTTTGGAAGATGGTGAAGGAATACGTAGCCGACCGTATCTGCATCCTCAATGATCCCTCTGTGCCTTCCAACTATTGGGTGTCCAAGCTAGACACATGGCACGTTCTGGCGCTCTAAGCCTTGGAGGTGCAGGCTTGTCCTGCCGCCAGCGTTTTGTCAGAGCGAGTATTTAGTGCTGCTTGCGACATAATAACTGATAAGCGCATCCGCCTGTCAACTGAAAATTCTGACCGGTTGACTCTTTTTAAAATGAACAAGGCCTGGATTATCCTGACTTCTCTACTCCACCAGAGGAAAGTGGCTGAACATAAAGGCACTTTAAATGTGGCTTTTATGGTGTATTGAATACACTGTTTTCCCATGCATCCCTTCCACCACAACAAAGGGTATATGGTTCAATCTTCCTTTTATTGTTTTCCTCTTCCATCATATCAACATGTTTATTAGGATGCCCTCGCTCCTAATGTTTTAGAGGGTCAGCTCAGCAGCAGGCCCTCAACCATAATTTATTTGATAATCAGCTCAGCAGCAGGCCCTCGCCCATATTTTTTTCCATGGCCAGATCAACAGCAGGCACTCGCCCCTAAAGTTTTAGAGAGTCAGCTCACCAGCAGACCCTCAACCATAATTTTCTCGATGGTCAGCTCAGCAGCAGGTCCTCAACCATAATTTTTTTGATGGTCATCTCAGCAGCAGGCCCTCACCCATAATGTTTTAGATGGTCAGAACGGCAGCAGGCACTCGCCCCGAATGTTTTAGAGAGTTAGCTCAGCAGCAGACCCTCAACCATAATTTTTTTGATGGTCAGCTCAGCAGCAGGCCCTCGCCCATAATTTTTTCCATGGTCACATTAGCAGCAGGCACTCACCCCTAATGTTTTAGAGAGTCAGCTCGGCAGCAGGCCCTCGCCCCAAATGTTTTAGAGGGTAAGCTCAGCAGCAGACCTTCACCCCTAATGTTTTAGATGGTCAGCTTAGCAGCAGGCACTCGCCCATAATATTTTAGATGGTAAGATCAGAAGTAGGCACTCACCCCTAATGTTTTAGATGGTCAGCTCAGCAGCAGGCTCTCGCCCATAATTTTTTCCATGGTCAGATCAGCAGCAGGCCCTCGCCCATAATGTTTTAGATGGTCAGCTCAGCAGCAGGCCCTCGCCCCTAATGTTTTAGATGGTAAGCTCGGCAACAGACCCTCACCCCTAATGTTTTATATGGCCAGATCAGCAGCAAGCCATCGCCCCTAATGTTTTAGAGGGTCACCAGCAGGCCCTTGCTCCTAATGTTTTTGAGGGTCACCAGCAGGCCATCAATCATAATTTTTCAAGGGTGTGCGTGATGCCCTCCTTTAAGTGCAATGAAGGGTGTATTGTGGTGCCGGTTCCTTGTAATTTTTGGCAGCCCTTTCACTTAGTGCATAGGCTTTATGAGTTTAGGAGTCCGACTATATGAACAATTGTTTCACAATGTGAATGAGGCCCTCCTTTATGTGATATACAGGTTGCATCAGAGTTCCTCTTTCTTTTTGGCAGCACTTGCACTTTATATACAAGTAAATATACAGGAGAGAATGTTTCCTAACAATTTTTCCTCGAAAATCGATTTTATCTTCGCTTTTGTGCGTATTATTGTCAGTTTGTAAAAGTGGCGCACTACTCAGACACCATCGTTCCCAGCAGCGACCTGTGAGTCCAAGATGCATCCAGACATCCTTCCCATGCTGTTCCCAAACCATTTCAGTGGTGTTACCATCAATTTCTGACCTTTTCCTGTGAACCAGACACCCTCCCCTCTTCAGAGCAGGGGGTGTCTGGTTTAATGCTCAGGTTCTCCCATTGACTTCCATTGTGCTCGGGTGCTCGGTAGAGCACCCAAGCATCCCGAGGTGTTCTACTCGAGCACCCAAGCACTTTGTTGCTCGATCCACACTAACTGTCACATGAAGTTATGTAGAGGCGCCGGCCACAACTGGCCTAAAACTACACCAGCTTGGTGTACTGTAGATTTAAATAATCTTCTATGCCTAAAACAGGCATAGAAAATGATAAATGAGATAGGCCGTCTGGGTTGCCGCCTTCCCGACCCATGCCGCGCCCCCTTTTATAGACCTGGTGTGGGTGGGGAAAAGTTGCAGATTTTGATGCAAATCCCCTTTGGGACCGAATATGCAACAGATATATGCCAGTGAAAACAAAATGATACATGGTTTTCCAAAAAATTTATAAATAAAAATCTGGAAAAATGTGGCATGCATTTGTATTTAATACTTAGTAGAACCATATTTTGCTGCAATTACAGCTGCAAGCCTTTTGGGTGCTGCCTCTATCAGCTTTTCACATCTAGAGGCTAAAATTTTTGCCTATTCTTCTTTTCAAAATAGCTCAGTCAGATTGAATGGAGAGTGTGTATGAACATCAATTTTCAAACCTTGCCACAGATTCTGATTCGCAAATATATACTAGATCATAGCAGGTATAGATTTCATTTTCTGACTTTTGGATAGAACTAAAGAAAACACATTTATTAATAGTAGTGAATCTTTAATAATTGTAGTGTACTTCACTCCTACAATCTTTATGTGGACTGGCATATGAAATACCAGTCTTAATAAATCTGTCCAATTATTTCAATTTTCTAATTATTGAGTCTAATGTAATATGCTACCTTTGTAGAGTATCGGCAGACATGGGGAAACCTAAGTAAGAGGCCTGACAACTTGTCATGTTAAAAAAAATTGCTGGAATTATTTAACACAAGCTCAATCTATTTAAAGAAGATATAAAGGGGTTGTGCCGAATTTAGAAATTATCTCCTATCCACAGGATATGAGATAGCTAACTAATCACTGGGGCTACGACCACTTGGACCCCCATTAATCTCAAGAACAGGGGTCCTGTTTCCCCCATTTGAAGAAGCAGCAGGTCTGCATGCACCCTGCTGCTCCATTTATTCTTTATCAGATTG
Organism: Bufo bufo; assembly: GCF_905171765.1. Lineage (NCBI taxonomy): Eukaryota > Metazoa > Chordata > Amphibia > Anura > Bufonidae > Bufo > Bufo bufo. The sequence continues at coordinate 200,498,909 of NC_053393.1, forward strand.
CCGGTGATAGCCAAGACAGCGATCTCAGAATCGGTGGGGGGCATTGTTCACATCGCCAGCGATCAGTTAGATATCCCATATCAAGTGGATAGGGGATTCCTTCTAAATTTGGCACAACCCTTTTAAAAATGTGAAATTGCTAATGTCCTTTTAAAGTATTAGATTTTCATTCGAAGATCACAGATTCTATCTTCTCATTGTAATTGTTTAGACACACATAAAATCATTGAAATTGCAACACCTAGTCATTAGAGCTGAATACAAATAACCTATGTTTTCCAGTAGCCATTTTTGTATCTTTGAGAATGAAATGTCTCTTTGCGCCAATTTTTTATAATAGGAGATAGTAATATGCTCTTACTATTAATGGGTTTTAATCATTTAATAATTTGTTAATACAAAAAAATAAACTGTATTATGCTTTCTTTCAAAAAGAAGAATATTGACATCTAAAGGACAAAATATATAATTACAGATCTCAGATGCCAGCAAATGGACATTAATTTTGCCCCATTGCAGTATATTTTCAAAATGGTCTGATGTTACATTGCAGAGAACATAATTTCACTGAAGTCCATTCACAAAGTCTCAAAGGAAAAAAAAATTAATGTAAAGTATTTGAATGTAACTTCAATGTGTAAAGCTACTTTCACACTAGCGTTTTTGCTGTATCCGGCAGATTGCTGTATCCGGTAGATTGTTATTCTTCAGTTTTTATTCACGCATGTAAAAAACGCATACAATCCGGATATATATATATATATATATATATATATATATATATATATATATAAATAGAAAAAATATGGCAGCACTCCGGTCTTGTGAAGAAATTCAGTGACGTTTATTCACACTTATTTGCAATGCAGCATTTCAGCCCTCTCAATGGAGCCTTTGTCAAGGCTGAGCTTGACAAAGGCTCCATTGAGAGGGCTGAAATGCTGCATTGCAAATAAGTGTGAATAAACGTCACTGAATTTCTTCACAAGACCGGAGTGCTGCCATATTTTTTCTATTTCTATTGAACGGCTCCTATCCAAGAGCAACTGTGGAATTGCACCCGGAATCCAACAGAGTGCTGCTGATTTATTTTCTATTTTTGTATTTTGGACCTATCAGCCTAGCACCTTCTTTTTCTCCTGAAATATGAGCCAAGCTACAGGATGTACACACCAGGACGTCTTCTCTTATACGCAGGAAGATGAAGCACGTATCCTACAGGGTGCCACAAGAGATGTAGCCTTTTTATCAACACCGTCCACATTGGATCTCAAGAAAAGGTATGAGTTATATTCCAAACGACTGATCAATTTGGACTTACATGCAATTATTCTCAGCGAATATCATCATGCACACCGCATACCAAGGGGCATGCGCTCAATCTTGAGACCTGATTTCTTTCCTAATAACCCAGATTTCTGTTCACGGTTCGCACAGATTTCGAACAAATACTCTCTGGATATCATTTTGTTAAATGTTGAATACCTACATAAGGAAATCTGTACCTTGAAAATCAGTTTGGAACAGACAGAAGGGGAATTAAAAGCAACACTAACTACAGAGGATGCAGAGAAATACTTCAGTGATTGTAATTTACACCTGGAGAAATTAAAACAAGATCTACAATCTACTAAGAGGAAAAAGTGGCAAAGGGATATGGAAGATTACACTACCGGCTTTGTATACAGTTGGCAAGGAGGACAGAGGACTGTTAGAAAAGGCCCTAAGAGGGTAGAACGACCCTCTCCCCAGAGTAAGAAGACTGGACCCTACAAACAAAGGAACAACTCCACAGCTCCAGAGATGGACGATTCCCGGAATGCTGTTGCAGCATCCAGCTCTAATACACCTACAACCACCATTCCTTTTTTAGGTCTGGGTCCAGATCCCATCGGACCAGACGAGGGGGAAGGAGACAACATAGTTGGCGCAAAGGGAGGCCTGATGAAATCACAAAGAACCATGCGGAAGAGACAACTGTGGTAAATATATCTTCTGTTGTGTTAACACCAATACAATTGTCTGTTTTAGAAAAAGGACTTTCCTTCTGCCCGGCCAAGAGCATTGATTGGTTTCAATTAGAGCTTGACCTGCATCGTTTTTTTAGAGCCATTAAGTTAAAAATTTGGTTTGACAAACAGTCCACTGAAGCCTCAGTGGTGGGGTCGAGAGGTGATTCAGAGCTTACACTTAATAATGTACAACTACATGTGAAGAGTGATTTTTCTCCTATTGTTAATCATGTTGCCCTTGATACATTTATCAATGCAGTTAGGATTGAGTTAGAGGCACTAAAGAATTCAGGAGAAGAAGGAATGTGTATGAAATGGAATATGAGAGGAGAGGAGACCAAGGCCTTGAAAGAGCTTGCTGCTAACCCTTGTCTGACCATTAAACCGGCAGACAAGGGTGGAGCAGTGGTGGTCATGAACACAACTGACTATGTGGATGAGGTATATCGGCAATTGAATGATGTAAATGTATATCGCAGGCTTCCAGGTGACCCTAAGTTTGAATTCTTGAAAAAGATTCGTGGGGTACTGGATTCCGCTAGAGAGGAGGGTGTGATCGATGACAAGTTACACTCCTTTCTCTATGTGGACCGGCCGAGGACACCGGTAATATACATGCTGCCGAAGATCCACAAATCACTTGTTTCTCCGCCTGGCCGCCCGATAGTATCAGGCATTGGTTCACCCTTCTCTCAGATTGCCATATTTCTAGACAGGATTCTGTCGCCATATGTCTCAAAAGCGAAATCATATGTCAGAGATACTACACATTTCTTGAATGAAATTAGTGGAATACAACTACCAGCACATGTCATCTTAGCATCATTTGATGTAGTTAGTTTGTACACTTCTATTACACATGATAGGGGGGTAGGTGCGGTTAGAAGATGTCTAGCTGATTCACCATACTCCGCAAAGTGTAAAAACTTTTTGATCACACTCTTGGACATTGTACTCACCTGCAACTATTTTTTGTTTCAGGATGAATACTTTGTCCAATTACGCGGGACCGCGATGGGCTCAAATGTGGCGCCAAATTACGCAAACATTTATATGGCCCATATGGAGGAGATGTACGTCTATGTTAGCCACCACTTCAGACAGGTTCTGGGGTGGTGGCGATACATAGACGACATCTTCCTACTATGGATGGGCTCCATTGAGGAGCTGCACCAGTTTGGTGATTTCCTCAATGGGATTGACCCTGAGATTAAGTTTACACTGGTCAGCTCAGAAACCAAGATTGAGTTTTTGGATGTAACAGTGAGTAGACAGGGGGATTCTCTACATACTGACCTTTTTGTTAAAAAAACCGACAAGAACACATTACTTAAATATGACAGTTGTCACCCCAGAAGCATGGTTAGGACGTTGCCCTATAGCCAGCTGCTTAGGGTTAGGAGAATTGTACAAGGAGAGGAGGAGGTTACAGACAGACTCGCCACAATGGGTCAGAAGTTTATTAATAGGGGGTACCCGAGTAAACTGGTGGAACAACATAAAGTAAGGGTCATGCAACAGTCCAGGGAAACCCTCTTGAAGAAATGTACAAACAGGACAAGGGATGAAAAGCGCATACCTTTTGTTACGCGGTTTTCACCCCTGAGTGATAAAATCGGAGGGATCCTGAAGGGGCATTGGCCCATTTTGGGCAGTAACTTCAAGGATATTCCCGAATTTGCCAATCCCCCTATGATGTCTTACAGGCGCACACGTAACATCAAGGATCAATTAGTGCGGGCAGACATCGGTACCAGTAAAATCTCATTCAGCAGTTATTTTGGAGCATCCAGGAAAGGAAGTTTCCCTTGCCATGGGTGTGTAAATTGCCCTCTTATGTTAAGAGGAGCGAGTTTTATACACCCACAGACAGGAGAGGAATTTAAGATAAAACATCACCTGACTTGTGATTCCTCTTATGTAGTGTACCTGCTTGAATGCCCCTGTCATCTCCTCTATGTAGGGGAGACTACGTGGGATGTTAAGACCAGACTGAATCATCACAGGTACACTATTAGGAAAAAGAGGTTAGATCTTCCAGTGTCTAAGCACTTTACGGAAGCAGGACACACTGAAAAGGATTTGCGGTTCAGGGTAATCGACCAGATCGCCATGCCACGTCGTGGGGGCGACAGGTCGGTCACACTGAAACAGAGAGAAGAACTATATTGGATTTTCCAATTACGTACCTTAAAACCACATGGACTTAACGTTGAATTTAGGGTTATATAACTAGGTACCAGTGGAATGCGTGACTATAGTCTGACAGTGTATAGGATGAGACTGTATTCTCTATTCATTCTCCTTTTTCTCTCTTGTCTCCTATAGATTATCTTGATGGAAACGTTTGTCTTAATTGAGAGGACATCGCCCGACATGAAAACTTCAAGCGATTGTTACCAATATAATTTTGTGTGTATCTCTTTTTTGTAGATCTCTCCATTCACTATTCAGGTTGGGGATTCGAAGCCAATGTTATTAATATTATTTATTTATCTGCGATAGTCTCCCATTGGGGCAGAAGGATGTCGGTGGGGGTGGATATAGGAACGGGGGACATGGGACACGAGAGTGTCTGGTCCTCCGTCCCACGCAGGTTCATGTGCCCAGTGATGGACATATGGGCCAGTGATATATGTCTACCTCCACTTTGATTCCATATACAGCCACGAGTGACGGGGGTGTAGTGACTGGATCCCTGGTTAAGACTAGCCTTGGGACTCTTGCCACGATGGAATTTTTGCGCACTGGATTAACCCCCATGTGCGCATTGCTCCATAGACATTGCCCGCTGCCTGGTGGTTGCTGTACCCTTAAGATCGCATACAAACATGGTTGCTATGGTGACATGGTAACAACAATATTGGTTCCGTTCCCGTAGACATGCGCATTGGCGTGCTGCCAGTGTGCTGATTGTGACCACGCGGGGCGCATGCGCGAGAAATGGAGAGATCTCGCGAGCCCTGCTGGGCCCCGACGCGCTGCGTACGAACGCCAGTTTGAGCGTTTTGTGCGCATGCGCGGGACCTGACAGGATCTCGCGCTTCACCGGCATACACTGACGCCTGCGCACCAGACGCCAGGGGACGCCAACATTGAATCGCTAACGGTTTTCATGACGTGGGTTTGTCCCTCTTTTAATTTCTTTCTTATTGTTTTGATATATACACACTTTGGCACAGCTGCACTTTATATAATAATCAGCGATACTTATGCTGTTATGCTGATCTAACATGAGTTTTTAAAGTTGTGTTCACATTGACATATACGCTACGTTTGAGCTTGACAAAGGCTCCATTGAGAGGGCTGAAATGCTGCATTGCAAATAAGTGTGAATAAACGTCACTGAATTTCTTCACAAGACCGGAGTGCTGCCATATTTTTTCTATTTCTATTGAACGGCTCCTATCCAAGAGCAACTGTGGAATTGCACCCGGAATCCAACAGAGTGCTGCTGATTTATTTTCTATTTTTATATATATATATATATATATATATATATATATATATATATATATATAGTTGAAACCAGAAGTTTACATACACTATATAAAAAGACACAAATGCATGTTTTTCTCAATATCTGACATGAAATCAGAATAAACCTTTCCTGTTTACAGTATATACAGTATATTTTCCCCCTTTTTTTAAATTCACTGCTGGTTGTGGCTTCCAAAACTATGCAGAAACCTGACTGTGTGGTTGTACCCTCACATCTCAAGAAAGAACCTTATCAAACCTCATGTGACATTTGATAAATTTAGCCCAAGGTATTGGAAGCAGACTGCTGCAAAACTGGCTTTAATTATTTCCCTGTTGATAAATCCCCCTTTTGCCCTTAAGCCAATAAAGCAGTGATGGCTAACCTCCGGCACTCCAGCTGTGGTGAAACTACGACTCCCAACATGCTCCATTCATTTCTATGGATTTCTGAGAACAGCCAAGCAAGTGTACATCATGGGAGTCGTAGTTTTACCACAGCTGGAGTGCCGGAGGTTAGCCATTACAGTCAGTGCATTTGTAGCCACTTCTTTACTGATTCTCATTCACTGATACCGATTCTGATTCACTGACTATAAGTTAATATCTTGAAAGTGATGAGATATTTAAAATTTAGGCAATAAGCATATTAGAAAGCTGTATTGCTTTTGAAAACTTATTTGTATGTGTATGTGGAACACATTTAAAAAAAAATTATTAGTATTGCACTGCCACCCAGTGGCCAATGTTGTTAGTGAACATTTAATTGGAATGGTAGACCTCTTAATCACCAGTCTGCATTTTCGTATCTTGTATCAAAACAAAAATGACATGAATAAAAACTCAGTTCTCTATATAAACATATTTGATGATCGTAATAAAAGTATTTATCGTGCTCACTATTATTATCTTTTTTGTTTCCATTCAAGACTTGAAGTGAATTGAAGCCATTATAGATTCTTACACAAAAACAAATGCAATCGCACTCTGCAACCAGCACTCTGCCCTGCCTCTATGCTGGATGTTGAATGGGGCATTGGTGTACATTTTGGCCAAAGCGTAATAAGCCACTCACCACGTCAAGGTCGCCTCCATGAGTGGTCCCTAACACTAGTTCCTACCTGTTATGGGCCATGACAGCCACACAAAGTCCAGGGAGCGTAGGTACCTCATACACGCCAAGCACACTCTGCTTTTAACCCCGTCCGCTGCCATTATAGCTTTCATCGGATCAAGGGATGCAAGTACCAACATGCATGCTGAGCCCACCATATACTTCTCCTGGGGCCAAATGGCTACTGGTAGGTGCTATATAAGCAGACTCAGTTTTATACTGACTTTAAGACCAGCCTCCAGGGCAGACTAACTGGTCAGGTGTGCATGGCTGCTTGGAGATCGCCACGCCTCCATTATATACTACAAAGAAAAAAATGTGGGGGATTCAGCCAGCACAACCCTGTTTGCAGGTGCACATTGCTATGGCGAAATACAGATACAAACGCAAAAACGAATGCATTATAGATTCTTGCTAAATGTCAGGTAGGCAGATTATACTGTGTGGTATCTACTTTCCTATAGTAACAAAACCTACAAGAATTGAAGCTCATGGGTACTAATACAAAAAAATTATATTTAATTGAATTACAATAATACATACATGACACACGTTGTGATTAAAAAACGGATGCAGCAAAGAACAACACCATCCCAGTGGGACACTGGCTTCATACTGTATTATAATAAGCAGCAATTGTAAACCTATATTCATGTGGCTGAGTCTCATCTACATAGAAATATACACATATAAGGGACAACCAAAGTCTACAAAAATTATTGCCAGCAATCCTAAAAAAGATGTCACCACAAGATATACTATCCATAAAACAGGACATGGATAATAGCCAGAAATCAAAGAGAGACTCACCTATTAAGTTCAGTGTACCCGTAAATGCCAGATGTAGAAGTAGGTGTAAGTCCCACCTCTGATACTGCAATGAGCCCGACCGTGGGTGCAGTTAAACGGACGCCAATTATGCAGTGGGTCAGGATATGGGTATAATCGTCTATGGTTTTTGTTTGTGACACCAATTGCAGCGTGCGCAGGGTACAATCTCAGATCCCTTTAAGGTGTTACAACTCACGTACCAGGTTAGAATGCCAGAGTGGGATAGTGTCTCTGTGTAGTAGTAGGTATAGTGTCAACGGTGTCTCCTACCTTGGTACGGCTGGACTCCTGGATCCTGGCTCACTTGCAATAAATGAGTGTTGCTAGTAGAAGTAATTGAGGAACTTGGTAGCAATGAATGAGATCCAGACTTGGAATATAATTCAAACTGGTCTTTACTGGATGCAGCATTAATCCACACGAGACACAGCAATAGTCTTTGGTCCCAGCAGGTATTGGCAATGTATGGCAGGAATATGTCTTCTGCTTCTATCATGTGCCTGGAGCTCTCTTGCAGGATAAGCTGTCTGCTTATGGCTCTGTACTGTGGCAGGAATTACTATCTTCTGCTCTGTCTATCTTCTGCTGTGTATGGGACTGACTAGCTGAGGAGGAATTTGGCATCTCCTGGTCTCTGGACGGTACTCACATTTATACTCACAGGGTATGGTTCTTCCTGGAGTTCTGGAGGTGGCTGCTTGCTTGTCACCAGCTGAGGCTGAAGGACTCAGGCTGGGAATGATGATCTTTGGTCTCAGCCGAGACAAGATCCTGGGTTGGGATCCCTAGAACTGGGAGTTCCTACCAGCACAGCCTTCCCCAAGCAGGGGTGGCTGGCACACTAACTCTAACTTCCTTCTCTCCTCATGAGGCAGGACATGATGATCATGACAAATTACTTTGTAATGAAGCACATTTTTTTGTAGTGGGTGCAGTAACAGGGAGCGGCAATTGAGCTGCATGTATCTGACATGGTGGCTTAGTGGTTAGCACTGAAGCTTTGCAGTGCAGGGGTCCTAGGTTCAAATCCTACCAAGAACAACATCTACATGGATTTTGAATATCCATGACGCCCGTGTGAAAGAGGCCTAACAGAACATGTCTATTGCTATCAGGAGCTGCAGGTAAATTACCACTTATATGCAGACTTCTGCGAAATTAAAACCACCTGTGCCGAATGGGAGGAGTGCTGATACCAGTAATAAAGAAGAAAGATTCAACATGCATATATCAAGGGGATAAAAACAGAACTGGATCACACATCTACAATGCTATGCTTAGATCTAATTAAACTCTCTTCTCAGAGCAATATTAAAGTGTACAGCCCCCTATACTACATGCTGTACAAGAGGCATTAGTGTACATTTTGATCAAAAGTAGACTTTATAGATGATACGGAAGTTGGGCCCAGAAAATAATTACCCCTCACCCATGAGAGGACCCTTGTGATTAGGACCTCCTATCCAGGACAGGAAACCTGACAAGATAAAAAGGTTCACATAACCACCACATCACAGTTCAGGTTTCCTGTCCTCCGAATAGGAAGTACCTAGGGAGCTTGAGCTCCTGGTACAAGGGTTCACACCCGAAGGACTGGGGCGGCGTCAGTCTCTGTAGGGAGCCGCTTGCCTAAGACTGCTGTCTCCTCTGCCTCCTTCCTCCCTCTAGGGAGACGCTGTGTTCAGGTGGCTCCGGTTCAGTCATTGGGATGCAGGGTGATCTGCCCATTTTCAAGATGCAGATGTGCAGCATGCAGCGACCCGGTACCCAGAGGCTCTACTAGTTCCAGGGTTAAGATGCCAAGCGGTGGTAAGGCTATGAGGGGTGCTCCTACCTGACTCTGGCACTCCGAGGTCAGGCCGCGTAGCGGCTTCAAAGAAAGTTTGTAATTGGTAGGAACTGAAAAGAGTAAGGTCCAGACTCTGTTGCAAGTTGAGTTGATTTCCTCTATTACCACTGTGCTGAACTGTCCCTCTTGTCTAGTATCTTGTAAGGGGCCTCTTTCATCTGGGCTACATGTCACAGATAACAGGCTCAATTCCCCAGTGGGCTTCTGACTAGTGTTGGGCGCGAATATTAGAATCGCAAATTTTAATCGTGAATATCGCCACTTCGAGAATTCGCGAAGATTTAGAATATAGTGCTATATATTCATATTCGCAAATATTCTTGATTTTTTTTGTTCATCTGAACCCATGATCCCTCCCTGCTTCTTGCTTGTGGGCCAATGAGAAGGCTGCAATCTTTTTCTGAGCTTAGCAACATCCCTAGCAACCAATAGGAAAGTTGCCTACCCCTTACTATATAAGAACCTCCCCAGCAGCAAGTTTTTTGCAGTTCTGGGAGAGACAGCAGTGTCATTGCTGTGCTCTGTGCTTTGCTGTGTCCTTACATTAGATAGTTAGTTAGTTAACTTATATATATATATATATATATATATATATATATAGATAGATATAGATATATAGAGAGAGAGAGAAGAAAACAGGACAGCACTCCAAGTAAAAAGCAAATGGTGTTTATTTACCCATATGGAAGGCAACGTTTCAGCTCATACAAAGAGCCCTTCTCAAGCTTGAGAAAGGCTCTTTGTATGAGCTGAAACGTTGCCTTCCACATGGGTGAATAAACACCATTTGCTTTTTACTTGGAGTGCTGTCAGGTTTTCTTCTCTATTATCACGGGGTAAGCAGCTATATCCCTGGACCTTACACCCGCCTGCTCCTATTGTCCAGTGCCGCCATCGTGTTTCCTTATTTATATATATATATATATATATATATATATATATTACAGATAGTTAGTGGAAGATGTCAGTGTAGGTTAGATAGTGATATAGTGTAGCTGATAGGTTCTGCTGTCCATACATACATGCTACATACATAATGCTGTGATGTCACAAGTTCACAACAATACCTAGTGCACCAATCAGTAATATGTAGTCAGACCTGCTAAAATGTGAAGTTGCACGTATTGCGCCAAAACATGTGCATCATTAATTGCCGATTTGCGCAATCGCAAATATATTGGAGCACTCTATCTGCATATAAAGCTATTGTAATGTTCTGCTGTGCCAACCATTTTCTCCAGTCTCAGGAAACTTCTAGCAGCTTGAAAATTGTAGCAAAAGTGTCCCACGCCTGTATCGCGCGTGCAATACATGCATATTACGTTTCTGATTTTCGCAATCAAGAAAATAATCGTGAATTCGCAAATTTATGACAAATATTCACCCATATATTAGCGAAATATCACAAATTTGAATATTGCCCCTGCCGCTCATCACTACTTCTGACCACACTTTGGTAGGCTGTTGGGTCTCAGTTGCAACTCTTACAATCCCTGGTTTAGGGCTGACTTGACTCTGGCTGCAGATTGACTGCTGTGCTCTTTGTCAGGATTCTAGGCCAGGACTGCACTGCACTACTTCTCTAGCCTCTGGACCTCTAGGACCAAAACTCAACTCAACTAACTCTCAACAGGCAAAACACCCCTTACCTTGGAAGATCTCTCCATTCTACCTATAGCTCACTGCCAGACACACTGCCACCTGCTGGTAAACCAGGCACAGTGCTTGAAATACAATACATATAGGTTACATAGCACTTTCTGAACAGACCTGGAAACAAAAGGCATGGTCGTGTCACACATTCGTTAGGCATTAGAGACAGCAGCAGGTTGTAAGAATGGTAGTAGGGTACTACAGGTGCTGTGAACTGGGCACGCGCAAGATGGCGGACTGATGACTTTTGGTTGTGATGTCACTTCCGGTCCTGCAGACTGGGGTTTGAGCCGGCGTCCTGGCTGGCTGAATTAGGCATTCTGGGCCTAAAAAGATGTTAAAAGAAGGCCATTGGCGTGTTAGAAGTGGCAGCAGAGGAACACAGCCAGTCCAGGAAGTACGCACACAGTGCTGTGCAGCATCCGGAGCTCTTATCATGTCTGAGCAAGGTGATGCCATGGAACCCTCAAGGCTTGGTCCTGAGGAGTGGTGGAGTACTTAGTACAATAGTGAGAGATCTTCTTTTTTTTAAAAAAAATTTAACAATCATTTTTATTGAAAGAATTTTTAAAAGTACAAGGAATCTCAGGAAGACTCATCTCGCATGACGAGTCTCTGAGAAAATGTATACAGTGTACTAGACAGGTCAACATTAATAATAGTAATAGTAAAGAACATAAAAATAATAAAAGGGGAAGGAAGGATTAGGGAAAAGGTGGTACAAGGGAGGGATAGTAAGGATTAAAAGGAGGGGCATATAGGTGATTATTATTGGAGGATTGCAGCAATCAGGAGGAAGATCAAGACATAATAATAAACAATTGTCTTGTAACGCAAGTGGAAAGGTCACATAAGAGTACTCCAGTGTTCTACCATTATAGTTATCTAGACGTTATTTATTTATATCTGTAAGGCATACTGTGTCTGCATTGGGTTCAAACACACATTAGAGATTTAAAAGGCATGTTACAATGCGAACTGGCAAGCCAGGTCTCCCATCTCCTCTCGAAAGTCGCTTTAGAATTGGTAGTTGAGGCCCAGGAACTTTCATACCAACAATTGTTGTTGACTGAATTAATAATTCTGTTGATGTTTGGTAATATGCTAGATTTCCAACATAATGCAATTTTGTGTCTTGTTGCTATCAAGAAGTGCAATATTGTTGCTCTATATTCAAAGGGGAAATTGTCTATTCCGATTGATAGTAAGGCTAATTCTGGAGCAGGATGGATGGTCAATTGGCATACTTCCGAGAGGAGAGCAAAGACCCTCTCCCAAAGTTTTAGTACTTTAGAACACGACCACCATATATGAGTATAAGAGCCTTCTGATTCTTGACATCTCCAACAAACAGATGAGTAGTCTGGGAATATAGTATGTAGATATTGGGGAGAGTAATGCCATCTGTATAATATTTTCCTAGAGGTTTCTATATGACCCGCACATTTTGAATATTAAGATATAGCAGAGTAAGCTGTTTTCCATTGATCTGAGGAAAAATAAATTCCCAAGTCATTATGCCATATATCTATTATACGGGTTAAGGGGTCTATTGGTGATGATTTTAGGATTTGATATCCTTTGGCTATCCCTTTGTAAGCTAATCTTGCAGAAGTGATCCATTCATGAAAATCAAGCAAAATGAGATTAATGTTGATGTGGCCTAATGAAAGTAAAATATGTTGTACCTTTAGAAACTTAAAGAAATCTTTGTTAGGTATATTAACTCCTTAAGGACCGGGCTCATTTTCAACTTAAGGACCAGGCCATTTTTTGCAAATCTGACCAGTGTAACTTTATGTGGTGATAACTTTAAAACGCTTTGACTTATCCAGGCCATTCTGAGATTGTTTTCTCGTCACGTATTGTACTTCATGACAGTGGTAAAATGGACTAAAAGAAAATCATTTTTAATTTATAAAAATTACCAAATTTACCAAAAATTGGGATAACTACCCCACAAGTGACCCCATTTTGGAAAGGAGACACCCCAAGGTATTCCGTGAGGGGCATGGCGTGTTCCTAGAATTTTTTAATTTTTTGTCACAAGTTAGCGGAAAATGATGATTTTATTTTATTTTTTTGTTACAAAGTCTCATATTCCACTAACTTGTGACAAATAATAAAAACTTCCATGAACTCACTATGCTCATCAGCGAATACCTTGGGGTGTCTTCTTTCCAAAATGGGGTCACTTGTGGGGTAGTTATACTGCCCTGGGATTCTAGGGGCCCTAATGTGTGGTAAGTAGTTTGAAATCAAAATCTGTAAAAAATGGCCGGTGAAATCCGAAAGGTGCTTTTTAGAATGTGGGCCCCTTTGCCCACCTAGGCTGCAAAAAAGTGTCACATATCTGGTATCCCCGTACTCAGGATAAGTTGGGAAATGTGTTTTGGGGTGTCATTTTACATATACCCATGCTGGGTGAGATAAATATCTCGGTCAAATGCCAACTTTGTATGAAAAAAATGGGAAAAGTTGTCTTTTGCCAAGATATTTCTCTCACCCAGCATGGGTATATGTAAAAAGACACCCCAAAACACATTGCCCAACTTCTCCTAAGTACGGGGATACCAGATGTGCGACACTTTTTTGCAGCCTAGGTGGGCAAAAGGGGCGCACATTCCAAAGAGCACCTTTCGGATTTCACTGGCCATTTTTTACAGATTTTGATTTCAAACCACTTCTCACGCATTCGGCCCCTAAAATGCCAGGGCAGTATAACTACCCCACAAGTGACCCCATTTTGGAAAGAAGACACCCCAAGGTATTTCGTGATGGGCATAGTGAGTTCATGGAAGTTTTTATTTTTTGTCACAAGTTAGTGGAATATGAGACTTTGTAAGGAAAAAAAAAAAAAAAAAAAAAATCAACATTTTCCGCTAACTTGTGACAAAAAATATAAAATTCTAGGAACCCACCATGCCCCTCACGCAATACCTTGGGGTGTCTTCTTTCCAAAATGGGGTCACTTGTGGGGTAGTTATACTGCCCTGGCATTCTAGGGGCCCAAATGTGTGGTAAGTAGGTAAATGACCTGTGAAATCCAAAAGGTGTTCTTTGGAATGTGGGCCCCTTTGCCCACCTAGGCTGCAAAAAAGTGTCACACATGTGGTATCGCCATATTCAGGAGAAGTTGGGCAATGTGTTTTGGGGTGTCTTTTTACATATACTCATGCTGGGTGAGAGAAATATCTCGGCAAAAGACAACTTTTCCCATTTTTTATACAAAGTTGGCATTTGACCAAGATATTTATCTCACCCAGCATGGGTATATGTAAAATGACACCCCAAAACACATTGCCCAACTTCTCCTGAGTACGGCGATACCAGATGTGTGACACTTTTTTGCAGCCTAGATGCGCAAAGGGGCCCACATTCCTTTTATGAGGGCATTTTTAGACATTTGGATCCCAGACTTCTCACGCTTTAGGGCCCCTAAAATGCCAGGGCAGTATAAATACCCCACATGTGACCCCATTTTGGAAAGAAGACACCCCAAGGTATTCAATGAGGGGCATGGCGAGTTCATAGAATTTTTTATTTTTTGGCACAAGTTAGCGGACATTGTTTTTTATATTTTTTTTCTCACAAAGTCTCCCTTTCCGCTAACTTGGGACAAAAATTTCAATCTTTCATGGACTCAATATGCCCCTCACGGAATACCTTGGGGTGTCTTCTTTCCGAAATGGGGTCACATGTGGGGTATTTATACTGCCCTGGCATTCTAGGGGCCCTAAAGCGTGAGAAGAAGTCTGGAATATAAATGTCAAAAAATTTTTACGCATTTGGATCCCGTGAGGGGTATGGTGAGTTCATGTGAGATTTTGTTTTTTGACACAAGTTAGTGGAATATGAGACTTTGTAAGAAAAAAAATATATATTTCCGCTAACTTGGGCCAAAAAAATGTCTGAATGGAGCCTTACAGGGGGGTGATCAATGACAGGGGGGTGATCAATGACAGGGGGGTGATCAGGGAGTCTATATGGGGTGATCACCCCCCTGTCATTGATCACCCCACTGTAAGGCTGCATTCAGATGTCCGTATGTGTTTTGCGGATCCGATCCATGTATCAGTGGATCCGTAAAAATCATACAGACGTCTGAATGCAGCCTTACAGGGGGGTGATCAATGACAGGGGGGTGATCAGGGAGTCTATATGGGGTGATCACCCCCCTGTAAGGCTGCATTCAGATGTCCGTATGTGTTTTGCGGATCCGATCCATGTATCCGTGGATCTGTAAAAAATATACGGACATCTGAATGCAGCCTTACAGGGGGGTGAGCAATGACAGGGGGGTGATCAGGGAGTCTATATGGGGTGATCACCCCCCTGTCATTGATCACCCCCCTGTAAGGCTGCATTCAGATGTCCGTATGTGTTTTGCGGATCCGATCCATGTATCCGTGAATCCGTAAAAAACATACGGGCATCTGAATGCAGCCTTACAGGGGGGTGATCAATGACAGGGGGGTGATCAATGACAGGGGGGTGATCAGGGAGTCTATATGGGGTGATCACCCCCCTGTCATTGATCACCCCCCTGTAAGGCTGCATTCAGATGTCCGTATGTGTTTTGCGGATCCGATCCATGTATCCGTGGATCCGTAAAAAACATACGGACATCTGAATGCAGCCTTACAGGGGGGTGAGCAATGACAGGGGGGTGATCAATGACAGGGGGGTGATCAGGGAGTCTATATGGGGTGATCACCCCCCTGTAAGGCTGCATTCAGATGTCCGTATGTGTTTTGCGGATCCGATCCATGTATCCGTGGATCCGTAAAAATCATACCGACGTCTGAATGCAGCCTTACAGGGGAGTGATCAATGACAGGGGGGTGATCAATGACAGGGGGGTGATCAGGGAGTCTATATGGGGTGATCACCCCCGTCATTGATCACCCCTCTGTAAGGCTCTATTCAGATGTCCGTATGTGTTTTGCGGATCCGATCCATGTATCAGTGGATCCGTAAAAATCATACGGACGTCTGAATGAAGCATTACAGGGGGGTGATCAATGACAGGGGGGTGATCAATGACAGGGGGGGTGATCAGGGCTGATCAGGGGATAATAAGGGGTTAATAAGTGACAGGGGGGGTGTAGTGTAGTGTGGTGCTTGGTGCTACATATTACTGAGCTACCTGTGTCCTCTGGTGGTCGATCCAAACAAAAGGGACCACCAGAGGACCAGGTAGCAGGTATATTAGACGCTGTTATCAAAACAGCGTCTAATATACCTATTAGGGGTTAAAAAATCGCATCTCCAGCCTGCCAGCGAACGATCGCCGCTGGCAAGCTGGAGATCCACTCGCTTACCTTCCGATCCTGTGAACGTGCGCGCCTGTGTGAGCGCGTTCACAGGAAATCTCGCGTCTCGCGAGAGGACGCGTATATGCGTCCAGGAGGAATCAATCAACCACCTCCAGGACGTGTCGCTGCGTTCGGCGGTCCGGAGGTGGTTAAATTATTTATTTATTTTTTTAACCCCTCCAGCGCTGTTTTACTATGCATTCTGTATTCAGAATGCTATTATTTTCCCTTATAACCATGTTATAACGGAAAATAATAATGATCGGGTCTCCATCCCGATCGTCTCCTATCAACCGTGCGTGAAAATCGCACCGCATCCGCACTTGCTTGCGGATGCTTGCGATTTTCACGCAACCCCATTCACTTCTATGGGGCCTGCGTTGCGTGAAAAACGCAGAATACAGAGCATGCTGCGATTTTCACGCAACGCACAAGTGATGCGTGAAAATCACCGCTCATCTGAACAGCCCCATAGAAATGAATGGGTCGGGATTCAGTGCGGGTGCAATGCGTTCACCTACCGCATTGCACCCGCGCGAAAATCTCGCCTGTGTGAACGCAGCCTTAGTAGGTTAGAAGCAAATCTTGAAATGTTTCAGAAATTCTCAAAAACCCACTTTTTAAGGACCAGTTCAGGTCTGAAGTCACTTTGTGAGGCTTACATAATATAAACCACCCAAAAATGACCCCATTCTAGAAACTACACACCTCAAGGTATTCAAAACTTATTTTGCAAACGTTAACCCTTTAGGTGTTCCACAAGAATTAATGGAAAATAGAGATAAAATTTCAAAATGTAACTTTTTTGGCAGATTTTCCATTTTAATAATTTTTTCCAGTTACAAAGCAAGGGTTAACAGCCGAACAAAACTTAATATTTATGGCCCTGATTCTGTAGTTTACAGAAACACCCCATATGTGGTTGTAAACTGCTGTACGGGCACACAGAAGTAAAGGAATGCCATACGATTTTTGGGAGGCAGATTTTGCTGGACTGTTTTTTTTGACACCATGTCCCATTTGAAGCCCCCCTAGAGTAGAAATTCCAAAAAAGTTACCCCATTTTAGAAACTACACCCCTGAAGGTATACAAAACCGATTTTACAAACTTTGTTAACCATTTAGGTGTTCCACAAGAATTAATGGAAAATAGAGATACAATTTCAAAATTTCCCTTTTTTGGCAGATTTTCCATTTTAATTTTTTTTTCCAGTTACAAAGCAAGGGTTAAAAGCCAAAAAAACAAAATATTTATGGTCCTGATTCTGTAGTTTACAGAAACACCCAATATGTGGTCGTAAACTGCTGTACGGGCACACTGCAGGGCGCAGAAGGAAAGGAATGCCATATGGTTTTTGAAAGGCAGATTTTGCTGGACTGGTTTTTTGACACCATATCCCATTTGAAGCCCCCCTGATGCACCCCTAGATAGAAACTCCAAAAAATTGACCTAATTTTAGAAACTACGGGATAGGGTGGCAGGTTTGTTGGTACTATTTTAGGGTACATATGATTTTTGGTTGCTCTATATTACACTTTTTGTGAGGCAATGTAACAAGAAATAGCTGTTTTGGAACCATTTTTATTTTTTGTTATTTACAACATTCATCTCACAGGTTAGATCATGTGGTATTTTTATAGAGCAGGTTGTCACGGATGCGACAATACCAAATATGACAACTTTTTTTGGTTGTTTATTTCAGTTTTACATAACAAAGCGTTTTTTTATTTTTTGGGGGATTCTTTAGTGTCTCCACATTCTGAAAGCCATAGTTTTATTTTATTTTTTGGCAACTGTCTTGTGTAAGGGCTAATTATTTTCGGGATGAGATGACAGGTTGATTGGCACTATTTTGGGGTGAGTATGACTTTTTGATCGCTTGATATTACACTTTTTGTGATGTAAGTTGACAAAAAATGGCTTTTTTTACACCGTTTATTATTTTATTTCTTTACGGTATTCACCTGAGGGGTTAGGTCATGTGATATTTTTATAGAGCAGGTTATTACGGATGCGGCGGTACCTAATATATAAATAAATAAAAAGTATACATAAGTTTTACACAATAATATCATATTTGAAACAAAAAAAATAATCATGTTTTAGTGTCTCCATCTTCTGAGAGCCATACTTTTTTCATTTTTTGGGCGATTATCTTAGGTAGGGTCTCATATTTTTGCGGGATGAGATGACTGTTTTATTGGCACTATTTTGGGGTGCATATGACTTTTTGATCACTTGCTATTACACCGTTTTTATTTTTATTTTTTTATGGTGTTCAGCTGAGGGGTTAGGTCATGTGATATTTTTATAGAGCAGGTTATTAGGGACGCGGTGATGCCTAATATGTATACTTTTTTAAATTTACTTAAGTTTTACACAATAAAAAATAAAATAAAATGATGTTTTAGTGTCTCCATATTCTGAGCCATAGTTTTTTTAGTTTTTGGGCGATTGTCTTAGGTAGGGGCTCATTTTTTGCGGGATGAGGTGATGGTTAGATTGGTACTATTTTGGTGGGCATATGCCTTTTTGATCGCTTGCTGTTATACTTTTAGTGATGAAGGTGACAAAAAAATCAAGTTTTATTTATGTGTTCATCTGAGGGGTTAGGTCATGTGATAGGTTTATAGAGACGGTCGATACGGATGCGGCGATACCCAATATGTAAACTTATTTTTTTTCCTATTTTTCCCAATTTTTTTTTTCTTTATTTGGGGAAAATGAATTATTTATTTTTTTTTACTTGAAACGTAAAAAATTTTAGGAGGGAAAATTTATTTTTTCAACATTTTTTCACTTTATTTTTTGTCCCACTATGGGACTTTAACTTTTGGAGGTCTGATCCCCTTTACAATGCATTCCAATACTTCTGTATTGGAATGCATTGGCTGTATGAGTAATACTGTGTGTATTACTCATACAGCTTCCTGCCTGTGATATCCAGGGGGCTGGATCTCACAGGCTCTAAACCGGAAGGCAGCCCCAATGCCTAAGGAAGGCATCACGCTGCCTTCCCTGCTATCGGGTCCCCGTCACAGCAGCACGGGACCCGATAGCCACTGCACTCGCCGCCCGAACCACCCGGAAACGCCGCAAACCGCACGTCTGAATTAACCTGCGGTTTGCGGCGATCGCCGATACGGGGGGGGGTCAAAGGGCTGCATTGTCCCAGGGTGCCTGCTGATTGATTTCAGCAGGCACCCAGTTCCGATCACCGCCCGCTACGCGGCGGTGATCGGAAATACACATGATGTACCGGTACGTCATGTGTGCCCAAGAGGTTAAAGGATTTTTTAAGGGAGTTAAAGTCTGTAAATATGTTGTTTGACCAGAATTGTGAGAATAGATGGAGGCCTGAATCTATCCAACTTTTTAAACATAAGTCAGGAATTACCAGTTCGCAAGTTTCTAAGTAGGATGAAGAAAAGGAAAGTGGAATCAATTGGTCAACTAGGTTCCTCCAGACTTTTGATATAAAAACATAGAATGTGTCAGCAGATAAGAACCATTTGGCCCATCTAGTCTGCCCAATAGTTTGTTGGTTGTTGTTAAATATAGTGTTAAAGAATGAATGAGCTGTTAGATGGGAACTAATGGATTTGGGTCCCATAGTCCATGCCTCAATCTCAATCCATCTTTTAGAGATATCTTCGAAGTATAGGTATCTAAACTGGTCACATATAATGGCCTTTATAGTAGTGCATTATAGATGGGAAATTAATGCCTCCTTGGGCTAAAGGTATATATAAGATCTTTTTGCTGACTCTAGGTCTTTCTTTACCTCATAAGTGTTGTAGTAGTATCGATTGGAGTTTGTTTATATAGGCAGTGGATAGGGGTATGGGTACATTACGTAAGAGATATAGGATTTTGGGTAATATAATCATCTTTATTGCTGCCGCCTTAGCCAACTATGATAAAAAATGTAAGTTTAAATCTGAGAAGGATTGTTTGATATTTTTGTGTAGAGGTTCAGGTATATCCAAAAGTTTTGGTTATTCTTTTTGATATAGACGGTGAAATTCCCATATTGAGCATTTGTAATTTGCTTATTTTTATTTTATAATATGATGCTTCACCAAAACGGGAAATTATGTCATTGATGGGGCCCAGAGATTCCATGGGGTTAGATGTAGCTATAATAACATCGTCAGCAAAAAGACCAATTCGGTGGTCTTGTTGTTCTACCTTTATACCTTTTAAATGTGGTGATGAACGAATATGTTCTGCGAAAGTTTCCATAATTAGAGCAAAGATTAATAGCGAGAGGGGACAGGTGTCTGGTGCCATTTTCTTTTTTCAAAGAGGAAGACAAGAAACCTGAAGTGTACACCGAGGCATTTGGGTTAGAGTTAAGACATCACTGCTGATAGGAAGAAACCTGTGAATCCGAATTTGGACAGGGTAGCTTTTATGAATCCCCAGTGTACTCTGTCGAACGCCTTCTTTGTATCCAACGAGAGAAGCAGAGAAGGTGTCCGAGCACCACTTACAACATCTATTAAATCAATAAAACGCCTTGTACCATCAGAGATTTGTCTATTTTTAACAAAACTAATCTGATCCCCATTGACTAAGGAGGGAAGAATGTTGACCAGTCCGGTGGGCAGGATTTTTGCATACATTTTTTGGTCTGAGTTAAGGAGAAAAATTGGTCTATAGTTACCAGGAGTGTCTGAGGGGAGGTTAATATCATGCAGGAAACTATTTATGTGTGAATAGGTAGGTGTCACGGCCTCAGTGTTGTATGCTGTGACACCTTTGCTGTACATGCCAGTTGCCAGGGACAACGTGTGGTTGTCTGCATGTATGTTCTTTGCTCCCCTTCTCCTGGTTTCTCCTCTGTCTGATGCTGGAAGGTTTAACTCCCTGGCTGGGTGTGGTCACTTGGGTTTTATTACTTGTGGCTCCCTGGATGGAGTCAGTGGTACTCCAGCTGTGGTTGGTGCTGGAGCTCTGCTCCAGTCTAGGGTGTTCTGTCTGCCCAGTCCTTGAGGGCCACCTAGTGGGACATCGGTGTCTCCTGCGATGTGTCTCCGTTGTCATCCCTCTGTCCTCCCTTAATTTCCCTTGCATATGTTTGGTGATGTTTATGTATGGGTGGTTGTTGTCTTGTCTAGTGGTTGTTTCATGTCTGGTCCCTTGGTTTTTGTAGTCCAGCATGTTTGCTAGACTTGTTCCTGTGTTGTGTACCTCCGGAAGGAGGCTGGTTTGCCAGAGGGGTGAACCATAAGCCTGTATGCAGCGCTACCTGGGGCTGCCGTGTACCTTGTGGCATGGGGTCAAGGAAGTAGCTAGTGTGCTGGATACCTGTTTGTGGTTGTTGTTGGTACGATTTCCTGTTTGGTTTGTGGGCTCCTGTACTTATGCACGGGTTCCAGTTATGGTGGCTGGGGCAGGTAAGTGTGTTTCTGTGTACTTACCTGCCGATTTAGTTATTGCATACAGTATCCTACTTTTCCTTGCAACTAGGCCATTTGAGACTCCTGTTCTTCTGTGTCTTGTAAGAACAGGTCATCTCTACCCTGCTCCTATGAAAGGGATTATAAGGGCAACTCAGGACCAAAGGTATCCTGGGTATGAGCCTTCCTACCATCCAGGTTCGCTCATACATTTAGGAGTTAGGGCGAGCATTAGGGATGCTTTAGAAGGTGACCTGCTCCCTGATCCCGGCGTCCTGGCCTAGCTGCTTCCAGTTTATTCATGATATTGTACAGTGGGGGGTTTCCCCCACTCCCCATCGTGACAGTAGGTTGGATGGTATCAATAGAGGACTCCAGATCATATAAAGGAGCATAATATTTTGCAAATTTTTCTGCAATGTTCCTAGGATTATTATTTTTTTTTTTTGTCGTTGTCTAACAGGTATTGGATCCTAGATCTTGCTTCTTTTTTTTATTCTATTAGCTAGCATTTTAGTTGCTTTATTACCTTGCCAATAATAATTTGATTTAATTTTCCTGAGATCTAACTCATATTTATGATGCAGGAGGAGATATAGTTGGTGTCTGGCTTCTTTTAGTTTGGGAAGAATGTTGTGATTGAGAGATTGTTTGTAGTCTCCTTCTAGAATTTGGATTGTTTTTAGAAGGTCATTGACCGTAGCAGTTATGATTTTCTTTTGAGTAGCTGCCAGTTTAAAAAAAATGTCCTCTCATATATGCTTTGTACGTGCACCAGAGAGACATTTCTGATATCATGTTATTATCATTAAGTAAAAAAAAAACTCGATGAGAGATGAAGAGGTTGCTTTTAAAGAGTTGGGACACTGCAGAAGAGAATTGTTGAGTCTCCAGGGGGAAGTAAATTGAGTGTTAGTTGTTTCGTACAGTGTGAGAATAATTGGCGCCTGATCTAACCAGGAGATCTAATATATAAAGCTGAGTGTATGTGTGTGTGTGTGTGTGTCCGATAAAAGAATCTACACCGTCGCATTTACAATCACGAAATTTGGCACACCGGTACATCAGGTGTCCGGGAAGGTTTTAGACCAGGTCTCAGCAATCTAGGACGTACCATTCCTGAGATATTCCCAAAAAATGCATTAGTCACATGACCCTCATCATCCAATAGAAGCTCGCAGGCCGTTAGCCTCCACATCACAGTTTTACTACAGGCTTCCATAACAACCCAGCCATTTTTCTTCACTGCTATAGGTGAGCTTTAAAGGAAATCTATCACCAGGATAATCGCTATTGAAGTAAAGCCATGGCCTAATAGCACTTAGTACCTTATTTCAAGATGTGCCTTTGTTCCAGCAATACATTTTTTTATCTTCTTAAAATCCATTTTTTGGGGTATGCAAATGAGCCAGAAAGGTGCCCACAGGGGCGTCACTCTTGCAGGACGGAGACCAGACATGCCCTTTGCCACAGTGTGTCCACCCTCAAAAGACAAACTTAAAACTCCGGCCCCAGGTCCCACGACGCCACACCCTTCATCCAGTTAGGCCATGCCCCCTCCCACTCCTGAGGCGGGGATTGAAAAAATGAAGGTAAAAAATCAACTTCTGTCAGCTGCAGGGGTGGGAGGGAGGGTGACTTTATTCCTGCAGCTCACACTCAGACAGTACAGTGCTGCTGTCTTAGAGTGAGCCACGCCCCCTCCTACTCTTCACTAGACAGAGATTGAAAAAATGAAGTTAAAATCAACTTCTAAGTCCCGCTAAGCCATGCCACGATCTGGTTAGGCCACGCCCCCTCCCACTCCTAAGACGACAGGGATTGAAAAACTTAAGTTAAAAATCAACTTCTTTCAGCTGCAGAGGTGGGAGGAAGGGTGACTTTTTCCCTGCAGCTCACACTCAGACAGCATAGTGCTGCTGTCTTAGAGTGAGCTATTCAAAAGGACACCCCTTGGATCCAGTAAATGCCACTGTTAAGGGGGCGGCCCCTGTGGAGGTCATTGTCAAGGGGGTGGTATGCTGTGAAAATCACTATTAAAGGGGGAGGCTGCTGTAAAGGTCAAAGTTAAGGGGGTGGGCTGCTGTGGAGTTCCAATTTTAAGGGATGGGGCACTGTCGGGGGGTCAGTGTTAAGCGGTGGGGGGCTGCAGAGGTCACTGTTTTGGGGGCGGGGTGCTGTAGATGTCACTTATAGTGGATAGTGTTGATATATTTTAATGACACACACAAACATTAAATGAAATAGATTAAATATACCCGAGCGAAGCCTTTTGCTAGTTTCTAATATTTCTATGTGATGAGCCTTTTGTAGGAGCTATCTATCAGAAATAAATAGGTCTATTGGAGACCAAGATTTATAGGTGTTAGAGAAGAAGGTAAAGTCTCGTTCGTTAGCATGCAGAGAGCGCCATATATCAAATAAAACTCCTTGAAAGAGAGTCTTGTAGTGAAGTTTTGTTAGATTGTGGATTTGGAGTGGGGTTTCTGTCCACTTTGGGATCTGAAGGAATATTCAAATCCACACATAGAACTAATGATCCTTGTTGGATATTAGTAGCAGAATGAACTAGCATAAATGTTAACTAGTGTATTATAATTTATTTTTAATGGACTAGTATAATAAAGCCAGGGTGTTTTTGAAGCCAATGATGACCCCTCTTTTTTTTGTGTTGGGCGTGCGCATAAAATAGGTTGGAGAAGGAGGAGTGTTGAAGCCTATGGGCATTAGATTGGTTTAAATGAGATTTTTGAAACAAAATATATCACATTTTTGCTTTTTAACTTCTGACCAAAATGTGGAGCGCTTGAAGGGATTGTTCAAACCCTTCACACTGAGTGAAGAATTTTAAGTACAAGTATTTTAAAAAAGGTGCTTTGAGACAAGAAGTGACATACAGCAAAGTGTGTCAGTAGTAGGGTCGAGCCCGATGCAGAGTACCTCATAATAAGTGTGGAGTTATCGAGTCCTTCTTCCTCTATTGGTAATTCAGACCAGATAGGTGTTCTGGACATCTGTAAAGTGGTGGCAATTGAGTCGTGTAACCTGCAAATAAACAACTGAAAAAGGAAAAAATTAAACATAGGTCCAACTGGGATCAGAAGTACCATGAGATTTATGGAAGTGGAGAATGGAAAGTCTTTTGGATAAGGGAAAGACAAACTTAGGTAAGGGAGACAAGCCCCTGATCACTAATCATTTGGTGGATTACAACAGGTTGCTGAGAGGTAAACCAAAAAAACACTGAGCAGCCTGATGTACAGTATAAGGTCAAGTCTGTATGGTGTTTTAAGGTGAGACTTGCTTGTAGTTGGGGCCTACTTTAGACCACTACTGGGTTAACATAGTTGTTTTTTTTTCCTTGGAGGTGAAGGAGACGATTCTCTACCTTGGTCAGTGATGCGATCTTGAGTAGAGGATATATTCCATTTGCACAGAGTTTTTTTGGCATCTTCAGGAGAGTTTAGGATATGCGTAGTACCATTGTGGCATACTATCAATTTAACAGGATAACCCCATTTGTAGGAGATGTTGTTCAGCCTGAGGGCTTTGGTATACTGTATATATGCTCTTCTTCTTGAGAGAGTTACTGGTGATAGATCTGTGAAGAGCAGAACTTGCTTAAATCTTTCAGGAACATCCTGCTTGTTTATTGCTGTTTTCATTATGGCCTCTTTGAGATAGTAAAAATCAAGCCTCGCTAAAACGTCCCTTGGCACGCTTGCTGGAAAGGATTTTGGTTTGTGTACTCTCTTTGCCCTATCTATTACCAGATCTGAGCTTGGAGTTTCAAGGAGATAAGCCACTATTAAATCCATTAGGAATTCCTTTAGTTGCGAATCTGTTATGCTTTCTGGGATGTTTCTAAAGCGAACATTATTGCGCCTAGAGCGGTTGTCTAGGCCTGCTATTTTCAACTTGATAACCACTAAATCGTCTTCAACTGTGTTGTGCCCGTCTACTAAAGTATTATGGGCCTCTACGAACTCCTCCATCTCATCTTCTAGGTGAGCTGTACGCTCTTCTATGGCCACTATTTCAGTATGGAGTGCTGAAAGTGCCTCCTTAATGTCCTGCAATATGGACTCCCTGAGGTCTTTAAACATAAGCTGAAGATCTGCTCTGGAAATAGAGGAATTAAAGCTTGTTATATTTTTTGAGTTCTAAATCATGAGCGTCGATGAGGGATCTGTACTCACCAGGCTTTGGGCGCTTGCAACGGTGGGACAGTTGTGGTATGGAGTGCTGGGTGAGATTTTCTGAGGATTGTTGCCCGGAGAATTGTTGCTGCGGGTGGTTAGGCTGGCTGATGCAGGTGAATTCTGACTGCTCTGGCGGGAATCACCACCATCTTGGTGAGCGGGAGGCACATGAGTAAAGAAGGCTTGGCTGGAATTGTACCTTTTTTTCTTCCTCTTATCTTCTACGACATCTATGAGGGTTAGTAGAAAGTTTAGTTTCACTCTTGATGAAAAAATGTTGCTTAGGAATAATTTCCGTGAGCCGCTTGCGATTATAGGCTTGGAGCTACCAACTCACGCATCCTTCTCCTCCTACATCCGGCCACAACCCAGAGATCTTCTTCTTTATGAATATGGGATGTTGTTTGCCTATTGTTTTTTCTTGCCAGCAAAAACACCTAAGAAGGCATCTAGCAAAGTTAAACATAAAGAATGCTGGGGATGTAGGATACCGTTACCAGCATCCTATGATAGACGGTTATGGCAAAGTCGTGTGAAGAAGTTGTTTCAGGAAGAATCTGCCAGTTTATCTAAGAACATAAAAGCTCTAGTGAGATCTGAAGTTAAAGCGTAAATTAGATCTCTTAGTAAAAGTCCCCCTCAAACATCTGAAAGGGCTAGTGCTAGTAGAGAGTCAGACTCAGATTCATCTGGTAAAGAAGAATTTTACTCAGATTAATTTAAAGATATATCTGAGGACAACTTGTTATCAGAAGAAGGTTCTGCAGGGAAATCCCTGTTTCCAGTAGAACATATGGAATTATTACTAAAAGTAGTTAATGCAGTTGGAGGATATAAAACGACCTAAAAGCATAGCAGGTCTGGGCTCAAAACATCAGAGATTTTCCTTTACATAAGAATATGGAAGCACTCGTTAAAAGAGAGCGGAAAAATCCAGACAGAATTTTTTTATTCCTACATCTGCCAAAAGGATATATCCATTTAAGGAATCTGTGTCAGAAGTTTGGGATAGAGCCCCTACAGTGGATTCTTCAGTAGAGATGTTGCGAATTTCCGCAAATGTTCGCAAACCGGGCGAACCGCCATAGACTTCAATAGGCAGGCGAATTTTAAAACCCACAGGGACTCTTTCTGGCCACAATAGTTATGGAAAAGTTGTTTCAAGGGGACTAACACCTGGACTGTGGCATGCCGGAGGGGGATCCTTGGCAAAACTCCAATGGAAAATTACGTAGTTGACGCAGAGTGTGGCAAGTTGAATTCGCAATGCGATTAATATAACCTGTATTAATCGCATTGCGATTACAACTTAGATCCGAGTTCCTAATGGTTGTATTGCTAGAATTGACGAATATAGCACTATATTCTCAATCTTCGTTATATTCTAGCAATACAACCATTAGGAACCCAGCTCTAAGTTGAATTCGCAATGCGATTAATATAACCTGTATTAATCGCATTGCGATTACAACTTAGTCAAATTTGTGAGACTGCAGCTTCAGAATGAATCTAAGATGGATGCTGTCCTTGCTTTTTGATAGGAGGTGGGAGGGTCTGGGAGGGAGGGTATGCTGATTGGCTGGAATGTGTCTGCTGACTGTGAGGTACAGGGTCAAAGTTTGTTTAATGATGATGTATAGGGGGCGGACCGAACATCGCATATGTTCGCCCGCCGCGGCGAACGCGAACAAGCTATGTTCGCCGGGAACTGTTCGGGACATCTCTATTCTTCAGTAGCAAAAATTTTAAATAAATCTGTACTCCTATTTGAAGATTTGGGATGTTTAGGGGATCCCTTAGATAAGAGAGCAGATATCTATTTAAAGGGGGCTTGGGAGTCAGTGTCTACTAGTCTTAGACCTAACATAGCTGCCTCTTGGGTATCCAGATCTCTTAAACTATGGCTTCAGAAACTAGATTCCCATATTAAGGATACAACTCCCGGTGAAAAGTTGATTGCCTCTCTTCCTGCTTTTATTAAGACAGCAGATTTTTTAGCAGATGCATTCACGGACGCAATTCAGTTTTCAGACAGGTCTGCAGCAATGTCCAATGCAGCTAGGAGGGCCATATGGTTGTGATCCTGGCTGGTTGGTCCAAGGGCTGCCTCTGTGCAATTCCTTGTGAAGGTAAAAGGCTCTTTGGTGCTTCCTTGGATACTATCCTAGAACAAGCCTCAGATCAAAAGAAAGGCTTTCCACTTACTCAAAAACCTTCTTTTTTCGTAAACCCTAATTTAGAAGGCAAAAAGGCAGACAGGGGGATAGAAGAGAAAAATTCCCTAAAATATCTGGCGTTTTTTTTGTTCAAACGCCAAGACAGTAAAAACAAGGATAAGCAACAATGACGCCAGAAGCAGTGTGAGGAGAAAGTTGGCAGATTTTCTTTTGGCATCGCAGAACATCTCATGAAACAGATGGATATTAGAGGTTATGAGAAATGGATACAAGATATAATTCCCCCCCAGATTTTTTTTTATCCAAACAAAATGAACAGTAGACCTGATAAAAAAAGGAAGCACTAGAATCGGAAATAAAATGTCCCATATCCTGGGTTTTCCCATATCCTGCGGAAGAAATAGGGAAGGTGTACTCGCCCATTATTTTTGGTCAAGAAGCTAAAGAGGTCATACAGGGTAATTCTGAACCTGAAAAAATTTAACACATCACTAACTTACCAGAGGTCCCATATGGAAACATTGAGGTTGACAACAAAACTTATTTTTTGGAACTGCTGGATGGTGAGTGTAGACCTAGAGGATGTGTACTACCACATCCCAATTCATGCATCTTGTCAAAAATATCTGAGAACAGAAGTTTGGGTAAATGGGAATTTAATGCATCTACAATATACAGCTTTCCCATTTGGTATTTCTCAAGCTTCAAGGCTATTTAGGAAGGTAATAGCAGAGATAGCAGCCTTTGTGAGAACAAAGGGTCTTTCCATGGTTCCCTATTTGGACGACCTACTAGTATTTGCACAAACAAAAGAAGATCTGGAGAAGGATTTAAGATTCCTTTACGCAACCTTGAAGGATACAGGTTGGCGATTAAATCACTAAAAGTCCAATATTCTACCTTCTAAAATATGATTCTCTTTAGGAATGCAGTTAGACTCAGTACAACATAAGATCTTTTAACCATCCAGTAAGAAAGACATCATTAGGGAACAAGTATAGACTTTTTTCCACTCTTACCTTTGTTTTTTCAGGCAGGCAATATCTGTTCTAGGTTAGATGACCTTTGCCATACCAGCAGTATTGTATGCCCAAATACACTCAAGAGAACTTCAGATAGACATCCTGAAATCCTTGGATGGATTTTCATTCTCTGTGGACCACAAATTTAATCTCATCAAGAGCCAGAAAATCTCTGTTCTGGTGGTTGATTCCAGAGAAACTATTAACAGGAGTTCCATGGTCTGTACAGGATCAGTTAATCATGACTACAGATGCTAGTCCATGGGGATGGGAAGCTCATTCTCTGAGCAAATTCTGGCAGAAAAGGTAGGATCTAGGATCAAGGAGGGCCTCTTCCAATTTCAGGGAACTGAAAGCAATAGAGAGGTAATTGAAGATAGCTATTCCAGAAGTGAAAGACAGAAGTGTAATCTTTTACTCAGACAATTCTACAGCATTTGCCTCAGTGAAACACCAGGGAGGAACAAGAGTACCTCAACTTCTGTCCATGTGTCAGGACATATTTCAAATAGAGGAGGACAGAAATCTATTCCTTTCAGCAGTACATTTGAAGGGAGATCAGAATGTGATAGTCAATTTCCTAAGCCGTCAGGCAAGGGGAATGGTGCTTAAACAACGAGGTGTAGATTGTTCAGAAGAGGGGATGCCCTACGATAGATCTATTTGCAACCAGGACAAACAAAAAGGTAGCCAGGTTCTACTCTCTAAGCCACCTAGACAGGCCACTGGCGTTGGATGCTCTAGTTCAGAATTGGAGCAAGGAGTTACTGTAGCTTATGCACCCCCCCCCTCCCGTTTGCCTCATCCAAAGAGTATTGAGAAAAACATAGGAGGACAAAGCAGATGCAATACTGATTGTTCCCAAATGGGTGAAGAGATCTTAGTAGACAGACTTACAGAAGATGGAGGTAACATAGTAACATAGTACATAAGGCTGAAAAAAGACATTTGTCCATCCAGTTCGGCCTGTTATCCTGCAAGTTGATCCAGAGGAAGGCAAAAAAAAAAAACTGAGGTAGAAGCCAATTTTCCCCACTTTAGGGGAATAAAAAATTCCTTCCCGACTCCAATCAGGCAATCAGAATAACTTTCTGGATCAACGACCCCTTTCTAGTAGCCATAGCCTGTAATATTATTACGCTCCAGAAATACATCCAGGCCCCTCTTGAATTCCTTTATTGTACTCACCATCACCACCTCCTCAGGCAGAGAGTTCCATAGTCTCACTGCTCTTACCGTAAAGAATCCTTTTCTATGTTTGTGTACAAACCTTCTTTCCTCCAGATGCAGAGGATGTCCCCTCGTCACAGTCACAATCCTGGGAATAAATAGATGATGGGATAGATCTCTATACTGAGCCCTGATATATTTATACATATTAATTAGATCTCCCCTCAGTCGTCTTTTTTCTAAAGTGAATAACCCTAATTTTGATAATCTTTCAGGGTACTGTAGTTGCCCCATTCCAGTTATTACTTTAGTTTCCCTCCTCTGGACCCTCTCCAGCTCTGCTATGTCTGCCTTGTTTACAGGAGCCCAGAACTGTACACAGTACTCCATGTGTGGTCTGACTAGCGATTTGTAAAGTGGTAGGACTATGTTCCTGTCACGGGCATCTATGCCCCTTCTGATGCAACCCATTATCTTATTGGCCTTGGCAGCAGCTGCCTGACACTGTTTTTTGCAGCTTAGTTTGCTGTTTATTAAAATTCCTAGATCCTTTTCCATGTCAGTGTTACCGAGTGTTTTATCATTTAGTATGTACGGGTGACTTGCATTATTCCTTCCCATGTGCATAACTTTATATTTGTCAGTGTTAAACCTCATCTGCCACTTTTCTGCCCAAGCATCCAATCTATCCAGATCCCTCTGTAG
Organism: Bufo bufo; assembly: GCF_905171765.1. Classification (NCBI taxonomy): domain Eukaryota; kingdom Metazoa; phylum Chordata; class Amphibia; order Anura; family Bufonidae; genus Bufo; species Bufo bufo. Next base: position 200,529,848 of record NC_053393.1, read on the forward strand.
TAGTATACTGTCCTCTTCAGTGTAAATTACTTTACACAGTTTAGTGTCATCTGCGAAAATTGATACTTTACTATGCAAGCCTTCTACGAGATCATTAATAAATATATTGAAGAGAATAGGGCCCAATACTGACCCCTGAGGTACCCCACTAGTGACAGTGACCGAATCTGAATGTGTACTGTTAATAACCACCCTCTGTTTTCTATCATTGAGCCAGTTACTTACCCACATACAGATGTTTTCTCCCAGTCCGAGCATTCTCATTTTATATACTAACCTTTTATGTGGTACAGTGTCAAATGCTTTGGAGAAGTCCAGATATACGACATCCATTGATTCGCCGCTGTCAAGTCTAGAACTTACCTCCTCATAGAAACTGATTAAATTAGTTTGGCATGACCGATCCCTCATGAAGCCATGCTGATATGGTGTTATTTGCTTATTTCCGTTGAGATGCTCTAAGATAGCATCTCTCAGAAAACCTTCAAACAGTTTACCCATAACAGATGTTAAACTTACCGGCCTATAGTTTCCAGGCTCTGTTTTTGGACCCTTTTTGAATATTGGCACCACATTTGCCATGCGCCAATCCTGTGGAACATTCCCTGTCAGTATAGAGTACGCAAATATCAGAAATAAGGGTCTGGGTTCTGCCAGTAAGGAAGGACTTGCTTTTCAAGGGTTCTCTTTTGAATCCCAGTCCAGAGCTGCTTTGCCTCTCGGCATGGATGTTCAAAGGATGAATTGGTCAAGGAGAGGATTGTCAGATATAGTATTTTTCAACTTTATAAGCAGTAAAAAGTTGGTAACATCCAAGAAATATCTTAAAGTCTGGCAGGTGTTTTCTACCTTTTTGGGATATATTCCAGGCCCTTTGGTGGCTCCTGACATTCCAGTAATTTTAGACTTCTTGCAGGCAGGTATAGACAAAACTTAAAAGCTTCTACCTTGAGGGTACAAGTAGCAGCCCTTAGCTACTTTTTCGACAATAGATTAGCTGAACATTCCTGGATCAAGAAGTTCTTAACTGCTTCTTCTAGAATAAATTCTTCTATTCGTCCCTTATCTCCACCTTGGGATATTAACACCGTCCTGTCTGCTTTATCCCAGGATACATTTGAACGTATTAATGACATTTCTATTAGGCTTCTTACCTTTAAGATGACCTTTTTGTTAGCAATTACGTCAGCTAGAAGGGCTTATGAGTTATAGTCTTTTTCTGCCTTCCCCCCCTTATATTAAGATTCTGGAAAATAAAGTAATCATCAGGCCAATCTCATCTATTCTACCTAAGGTAGTCTCGGAATTTCACAGGATGTTATCCTTCTATCTTTATGTCCAAATCTGGTGCACCAGTTGAATTTTTTTTATAATTGCCTGGATGTGAACATGTGTTTGCTGCAGTACCTTGATTCCATTGCAGACTTGAGAATAGATGATGATTTAAGGGAGTGGCAGTGGCTGAGAGAGCAGAAGCTTCTTTAGCTCAAATATGCAGGGCAGCGACTTGGAGCTTGCCTAATACCTTTAGATAATTATAGGCTGCAACTAAATTCAGATGCAGCATTTGGGAGAAAGGTACTACAAGCAGTAGTCTTCCCCCCCCCCCCCTCCCTAATTTTGATTTTTAGCTTAGTCTTGCAAGGGTGAGGGGAAGACAAAAATTGCTTACTGGTAATTGTTTTTCTTGAAACCCATGAGAGCACCCCAAAATTTCCCACCCTATAATAATAGAAAAAAAAGATATATAGGCATATATATGAATTAATATGTATGTACTGTAGGTGATTGTAAGTCCTTTAATTAGAGGACTAATGTACCCAATTGTTTTTTTTTATAAATGTTCCTATTCTATACTTTGGTGACTGGTACGCCTTTGGGTTTTGTTTTTATGCCATTCACTTTGCAATTAAAACTATATAAAATAACATAACAATATTTTTCAGATACAACAATACTATTTACGTTTTTATTTTTATTTTATTTTTTCATTTTAATATGATAACTGGAGAAAAAAGATGATTAGAATTTGTAACATTTATGTTTTGTATGAGTTTAAATTTTTTTTGTCTCCTCACGCTACCTGCAGATGGGTGCTGGTTTACAAATAGAATTTCTGTGCAGATTTTTGTGTGGATTTATGCACCAAATTCACACCAAAATCTGCATGTGATACTTGCAGATTTCCAGGCATTTTCCCCCAATCTTACACTTGCATTGCAAAACGGTGAAATCCACACTAAAGATCTGCAGAAACAATTGATATGCAAATCAAATGTACTTTGCTGGTACTGTATTACATTGTGTATTTTGTACACCAATAGCTACTTGTAAAGACCATGTGTCATCCGCAACATGTGCAGGTATCCTTAGGAGATTTAAAAGTGTTTGTACCACACACCACAGTACTTCTGTATTGTAGTCTATGGTGATTTTACTACCATTCAATTACACCCAGAGGTGTAATGGGTGTCTTAACATGGCAGACTTTTTGGACCTTTATAAGGCCCTCAGCTTAATCATGACTGTACCTGCAGTTGCATCATGGGAGGTCTTATTGGAGGACAGAGGGAGCTCCCGCGCAGTGTCTAACCACTCAGATGCCATAGTCGCTATTAACTGTTATATACAAGGAGTTAAATGAGTTGAAGTCTGAGTTGGAAGGTTTATGGGCAAACTGCAGGAAGGCTTAAAATAATAAAACAACTTAACCTCACCATCTGGAGCCACTTCCGATACAACTTTGCTGACCCATCCAGCAGCTGTTCTTGATTGGAGGGGGCTCTGAAATGTGAGTTTAAGTTGTTTTATTATTTTATAAGCTTGTTTGCCTTTAAAACCTCTCATTTCAAAAAAAGTCTTTATGTCTGGATCTGAAGGTCTATTTCCTACTAGCAGCCAATAGCAAGGCAAAACAGCAGAAGGAAAGCAGTGATCAGTTCATTGTCAGGAAAATAAATTGCTGGACAGAGGTTGTCAGAAATGGGCAACTTTAATTCATTATTCTTCATTAGACATTGTTTTCTGCCCTGCTTGTCTGGAAAAGCATATCTAATTCTATTGGCTGCCTGCAAAGAACAGGCTGTAGGAAGAGTGACTGAGCATGAGTGACCAGCAGTACTCAGGTCAGCAGGCAGACATACACATTGCTATACACTTTGAACACCAGGTGGCACCATACTATGTAAGTACCTTTATTCAGTTGTTTTTTAACAGTCTGTAAATTACAAATATGGTTAATCTTTTATGTATACAACCCTTTTAAGCATGTAGATTTAAATTTTTAACACTGAAAGCAATTAGTTTACCTACAATTTGTTCTTTGGATGATGTTGAGTATTTCACACTCCTGCAGTGCCTTCTTAAGATACATGTGAATAATTGGTCAAAATTAATGCAATGATGACAAATAGTTCCAAGTAAAATAGAGTATATTAGAAACAAGTATGTTATACAGAATGACTGCGAAGAACGTTTGCTTAGAATTTTAATAGTAAAGCTCACTGTCTGAGAATCTCTCCCCGAGGAAAGCAATATTATGAGAAAATAGATTACAGCATTTTTCAGTTATGATAATGCTGTTTCTCAAATGTAGTTTATAATAATATTGAGTCACTTATCTTATGTTTCGTGTCCCCTAGCTCAGTGTTTCCCAACCAGTGTGCCTCCAGCTGTTGCAAAACTACAACTCCCAGCATGCCCGGACAGCCTTTGGCTGTGCGGGCATGCTGGGAGTTGTAGTTTTGCAACAGCTGGAGGCACACTGGTTGGGAAACACTGCCCTAGCTTATCCTTTACAACTTATGTCTATTAAGAAATTCCCCAAAGAAAATCCCCTAATACATATAGTGTGTCTAATATGCCTTAGAATATAATAGCCAAATATACTGTATGTCTATTTGGTATAAATTTGAAGCTAGTTCCGGAGTAGCCAGTGCAGAGGATGGGAGCTTGAACAGGTAAGTTTATGACAAGGAGCAGGAGCTCTGCAGTGTGCTTCCTCTCCTCACTCTGGTTACCCAGGAACTCGCCTTCCTGGAAGGAAGCAGGAACAGCTCAACCCTACCAAGAGGGGAGGAACAGGGTGGTTAGCCCAGTTACTTGTCAACCATAACCACCCATCCCTACTGGTAGATATGGGCATATATGTATGAAATACATAATATATAACACAAACTATTTATAATAGTAGTACCCCCAGGTCTGTGTTACTACACATTTAGATGTTATGCCTTGGTATGCCGTTTTCTCAAGTCTATTGAAGAATTCCATCATCTACTGTTTTCACTACAACTGCAAAAAAAAAAAAAAAAATATGTATTGTATACTGTACAGAATATAATACACAGCTGTGTTGAGAGCTAAAAACTGAACTGTAAAGTGGTTTTACGGTTTCATAAAATAAAGCTTATTTATACAGTTTTCAATATATTTTCTGTATATGTTACATGTAATTTTAAAGATCTATGCTTGCAGTCATTTTAGTACAATTCACATAAGAACAAATCATTGTTTACGTTGGGTGGATACAAATCTGTCCTGGTCATGTAATGGACACATGTTTTCTGTTCTCAAAAGACAGAACTTTGTTAACAGTTCTATAACTCTAGTTAGTTCTGCGCCTATAAGAGAATCACTTCATTAGAATAGAGTTTTATTTCCTGTGAGTAAGCAATGAAGTCCTCGAGTAAGTGACTGCAAGCAGAAATCTTAACTGCAAATAATTAAACAAAAAGAAAATGAAAAAATAAAACAAAAACAACAACATAGTTTTTCATTACACAATGTATACATACAGGGAGTGCAGAATTATTAGGCAAGTTGTATTTTTGAGGATTAATTTTATTATTGAACAACAACCATGTTCTCAATGAACCCAAAAAACTCATTAATATCAAAGCTGAATATTTTTGGAAGTAGTCTTTAGTTTGTTTTTAGTTTTAGCTATTTTAGGGGGATATCTGTGTGTGCAGGTGACTATTACTGTGCATAATTATTAGGCAACTTAACAAAAAACAAATATATACCCATTTCAATTATTTATTTTTACCAGTGAAACCAATATAACATCTCAACATTCACAAATATACATTTCTGACATTCAAAAACAAAACAAAAACAAATCAGTGACCAATATAGCCACCTTTCTTTGCAAGGACACTCAAAAGCCTGCCATCCATGGATTCTGTCAGTGTTTTTATCTGTTCACCATCAACATTGCGTGCAGCAGCAACCACAGCCTCCCAGACACTGTTCAGAGAGGTGTACTGTTTTCCCTCCTTGTAAATCTCACATTTGATGATGGACCACAGGTTCTCAATGGGGTTCAGATCAGGTGAACAAGGAGGCCATGTCATTAGATTTTCTTCTTTTATACCCTTTCTTGCCAGCCACGCTGTGGAGTACTTGGACGCGTGTGATGGAGCATTGTCCTGCATGAAAATCATCTTTTTCTTGAAGGATGCAGACTTCTTCCTGTACCACTGCTTGAAGAAGGTGTCTTCCAGAAACTGGCAGTAGGACTGGGAGTTGAGCTTGACTCCATCCTCAACCCGAAAAGGCCCCACAAGCTCATCTTTGATGATACCAGCCCAAACCAGTACTCCACCTCCACCTTGTTGGCGTCTGAGTCGGACTGGAGCTCTCTGCCCTTTACCAATCCAGCCACGGGCCCATCCATCTGGCCCATCAAGACTCACTCTCATTTCATCAGTCCATAAAACCTTAGAAAAATCAGTCTTGAGATATTTCTTGGCCCAGTCTTGACGTTTCAGCTTGTGTGTCTTATTCAGTGATGGTCGTCTTTCAGCCATTCTTACCTTGGCCATGTCTCTGAGTATTGCACACCTTGTGCTTTTGGGCACTCCAGTGATGTTGCAGCTCTGAAATATAGCCAAACTAGTGGCAAGTGGCATCTTGGCAGCTACACGCTTGACTTTTCTCAGTTCATGGGCAGTTATTTTGCGCCTTGGTTTTTCCACACGCTTCTTGCGACCCTGTTGACTATTTTGAATGAAACGCTTGATTGTTCGATGATCACGCTTCAGAAGCTTTGCAATTTTAAGAGTGCTGCATCCCTCTGCAAGATATCTCACTATTTTTGACTTTTCTGAGCCTGTCAAGTCCTTCTTTTGACCCATTTTGCCAAAGGAAAGGAAGTTGCCTAATAATTATGCACACCTAATATAGGGTGTTGATGTCATTAGCCCACACCCATTCTCATTACAGAGATGCACATCACCTAATATCCTTAATTGGTAGTAGGCTTTCGAGCCTATACAGCTTGGAGTAAGACAACATGCATAAAGAGGATGATGTGGTCAAAATACTCATTTGCCTAATAATTCTGCACTCCCTGTAGAGGCTTGCACACTACAGGAAAAATTGCCAGCCTCTCTGGTAGCCAGGACTGTGGGAGAGCGCATACTGTAGGCACGCATGTGCAGCAGCTCCCGTCCCGGAGACCTCATATCTGCTCTATAGCCGTGGCCTTTACCCCATGATACGGGCAGTGTATAATGTGATGGGAAAAAAAGCAATATGGACAATCAGAGTACATTAGTAAGTGCTTTGTATTAACTTTCTCTTCATTATAGAGACAAGTGAGAAGTGAGACAATCCCAGCAAGTTCACATGCAATTCGGCAAGGGCATTCAGGAGATTGTGCAGCAGCAGGAGAATGGAGTCAGCTCAGACAGCTGAACTCCCCATAAAGAAAGCAGAGACTACTTATTATTGTTCCTGCCTTTCTGATGACAGCCAAGTAAAACATAATAAAAAAAAAATAAAAAATATCCCACCACAAGCCCACACAGCAGCTTCCAGCCCAACGCTCTATTAATGTAAAATGTATACTGTATAAAACAATCATAAGGGAAAATAAAAATGTTAAAAAAAAGTAGTTAGGCTTAAAAACAGGCATTTAAAAGAAAGATGCAAGAATTATTTAAATAACTGAACAAGACATTGGTTACTGCTTTCATATCGACATATACTAAATAAAAAAACTAACAAATAAAACCCATCATTTGGCCAGGGGCAATGCTTCCTGGGAAAAGGGAATGTAAGAAACGTTTTCAGGAGGACAAAAGCTGACTCTCTGCCATCTGGTGCCACATATTGGATGACTACTTTATCAGTCAGTGTCTGTTTTTTCTACACGCATTGGCACATGACTTTGGAATATGAGCTACAACCAGAATCTTTTTCATAAAAAAGACACATACCTGCAGAGAGCCGTTTCAGGATTTTTTTCCCTCGTCAGTGTCAGGGTACTGTGTCTCCTAAGTTATAGGCCATTTACATGGGTATGAAGGAACTTTTTCCTTATGGTTGCCTCCAAGTTGGCATAGGAAGTATTAAGACCAGGCAGTTCCCCTGGGAAAATCTAAAGTACGGTAAGCTTTTATCCTGGAGGACAAAAGGAAAGATGGCCAGACATTCAATAGATGTCACTAGAGAGCCAGCATTTGTCCTAGTGGATAGGAGCACATTTACATTCCCATGTACCTAGTCATGAACAGGGGAAAATAGTCCAGTCTTGATTTGTTTCAACCCACGGCCACCACTCGGGTTACTTTGGGAGCTTGTTGAAGATAGATTTATTATTATGTGTTCCAAAATCTGGAGCTACAATATATCTGTGTGAACGGAAATATGGGATATTGAGCTCCGTATCAAAATTAAGCTCTCATCATTATAAAGATATATTTCTGAAAATAATCACATTAGAATTTTTGGAACCATTTAGACTAAACAAAAATCCAATTTGATAGACAAGTGGCTATAGACAAAAATTAGGTCTGATTGAATTTCAGTAGGTATGCTACCATCCTGAGACCACTCACCATGAATCTGTGGGAACTACCGCCCCACCCCCTCCCCTCCACACACTGATGTACCTAAGCTTCCTTGGGTGATAATGGCTCCACATCTACTGCAATTTTAGGGTGAATTAAGATGCGTCATTATATACAGTCCTCTTGAAATAACTTCACTGCACTAGGCACTCAGCTACTATCATTAATCCACAACAACACAAACAGCAACTGAGCCAATACATTAACCCCTTCAGGACCCTGCAATTTTTCACCTTAAGGACCAGGCTGTTTTTTGAAATTTGACATGTGTTACTTTGGAAATTTACAACATTCATCTGACAGGTTAGATCATGTGCTATTTTTATAGAGCAGATTGTTACGGATGCGACAATACCAGATATGACAAATTTTTTGGGTTGTTTGTTTCAGTTTTACATAATAAAGCATTTTTGCAAAAAAAGCTTTTTTTTAGTGTCTTCATATTCTGAAAGCCTTTTTTTTTTTGGGCGACTGTCTTATGTAGGGGCTCATTTTTTTAAGGGTGAGATGACGGTTTGATTTGTACTATTTTAGGGTGCATATGACTTTTTGATCGCTTGGTATTACACTTTTTGTGATGTAAGGTGACAAAAAACGGCTTTTTAACACAGTTTTTTTTTTTTTTTCACAGTGTCCACCTGAGGGGTTAGTTCATGTGATATTTTTATACAGCAGGTTGTTACAGATGCTTAAATACCTAATATGTATACATTTTTATTTAAGTTTTACACAAAAAAAGCATTTTTGAAACCAAAAAAATCATATTTTAGTGTCTCCATATTCTGAATTTTTTTTTTTAATTTTTTGGGCGATTGTCTTAGGTAGGATCTCAATTTTTGCAGGATGAGATGATGGTTTGATTGGTACTAATTTGGGGTGCGTATGACTTTTTGATCGCTTGGTATTACATTTTTTTGTGATGTAAGGTGACAAAAAATGACTTTTTTGACACCGTTTTTATTTTACTTTTTACGGTGTTCACCTGAAGGGTTAGGTCATGTGATATTTTTATAGAGCAGGTTGTTATGGCACGGTGATAGCTAATATGTCTACTTTTTTTTTTTTTACACAACACAATTAAAGCATTTTTGAAACAAAATAAAAAATCATGTTTTAGTGTCTCCATAGTCTGAGAGCCATAGTTGCATTATTTTTTGAGCGATTGTCTTAGGTAGGGGATCATTTTTTGAGGGGTGAGGTGACGGTTAGATTGGTACTATTTTAGGGGGGCATGAGCCTTTTTGATCGCTTGGTGTTGCACTTTTAGTGATGTATGGTGACAAAAAAATGCTTTTTTATGCTAGATTAGTTGCAGACCTTTTTTATCACTGTCTTTTTTGTCTTAATGAGGCTTGCCGAAATCCATTTACTTGCTGCCTAACCACATCCCGTTCAGATAAATGAAGATGATTTTTACATTTTGGGGTTTTATTGATGATTTTTTCATTATTTTTAGATATATCATGGAAGTTTCTGCTGCTATCAGGGGAGGAACCAGATCTAATGGGACTTTGAATATGAGGGAAGACCAAAAGAAGATGCGGATAACATCAAGAGAGTACTACGTGGAAGCAGTGTCATATTATGAACTTTGATAGGAATAATTAAAAAAGAAAAACTTAAATTTTTTCATTCACATGCATTTATTAATTGTTTTGTTACTTTTTGGATTCAAATTATTAACAGTTTTAGATAATATATTATATTTATAGCACCTTTGCACTTTATTAGTAAGGATTTTTCACAGTGTCGGCAATTTGTTGCTGTAGTTTCTTCATAACTGTTTTAGGATATGAATAGGGTATCCCATCAATCAGTCACATTTTTGATGTGAAGAACTTGTTTGCACTTTGAACATATTATGTATTAGCTGTTGCTTTATTTCACGATAATCACATGAGTATTGTATTTTAATTGTTCCCACCAGGCTATTTTATAGAAAAAGATACAGTTTCTTATCTACTGTTATTCTCCATTAAGTTAGCTGCCATTTCCAGTAGTGGATACCTGGCTTGTAGTGCGCATGGCTGGTCACATGACCACGGGAGTCTCAGCGCAAGAGCGATTTATAGCGTCGCAGTGACGGGGGCATGTGGGCGGGCCAATTGGCCTGATCATGTGCCTTCCTCATCAGCGGGACGGACCGACTTGGGTGAGGAGAGTACATTACTTGGCATGGCTGTATTGCGGCCCGCATATGGCGGGTCTGCAATATACTGGGCACCGGCCGTGTGCATTCTGCATCACGGATGCAGACCCATTCACTTGAATGGGTCCGCAAATCCGGAGATGCGGTGCGGAGAAGAATGGAAACACGGAATGGAACTCGATAGTGCTTCTGTGGGATCCGTTCCGTGCTTCCATTCCACAAAACCACATAAAAATAGAACTTGTTCTATCTTTTTGCAGAAAGGATGGATCGCGGATCCCGCAATTTGTGGTCCACAATACGGGCACGGCCAGCACGCTGTCGTGTGAAAGAGGCTTATGGCATATTTTCCTTTATACAGTCAGGTCTATAAATATTGGGACATCAACACAATTGTAACATTTTTGGCTCTATACACCACCACAATGGATTTGAAATTAAACGAACAAGATGTGCTTTAACTGCAGACTATCAGATTTAATTTGACGACATTTACATCCAAATCAGGTGAACAGTGTAGGAATGTGCCTCCCACTTGTTAAGGGACCAAAAGTAATGGGACAATTGGCTTCTCAGCTGTTCTAGGGCCAGGTGTGTGTTATTCCCTCATTATCCCAATTACAATGAGCAGAAGTGTGCTATTTGCATTTGGAATCTGTTGCTGTCAACTCTCAAGATGAGATACAAAAACCTGTCACTATCAGTGAAGCAAGCCATCATTAGGCTGAAAAAACAAAACAAACCCATCAGAGAGATAGCAAAAACATTTAGCATAGCCAAAACAACTTTTTGAAAACATTCTTAAAAAGAAGGAATGCACCGGTGAGCTCAGCAACACCAAAAGACCCAGAAGACCACGGAAAACAACTGTGGTGGATGACCGAAGAATTCTTTCCCTGGCCAACAGTTGGCCAGATCAAGAACACTCTCCAGGAGGTAGGTGTATGTGTGTCAACAATCAAGAGAAGACTTCACCAGAGTGAATACAGAGGGTTCACCAGATTAGAGTTTGCCAAACGACATCTAAAAAAGCCTTCACAGTTCTTGAACAACATCCTATGGACAGATGAGACCAAGATCAACTTGTACCAGAGTGATGGGAAGAGAAGAGTATGGAGAAGAAAAGGAACTGCTCATGATCCTAAGCATACCACCTCATTAGTGAAGCATGGTGGTGGTAGTGTCATGGCGTGGGCATGTATGGTTGCCAATGGAACTGGTTCTCTTGTATTTATTGATGATGTGACTGCTGACAAAAGCAGCAGGATGAAATGCTTCAGAACTCATTGGACGGTACTTCACAGTGCAGATGGACAATGACCCAAAGCATACTGCAAAAGCAACCAAAGAGTTTAAGGGAAAGAAGTGGAATGTTATGCAATGGCCAAGTCAATCACCTGACCTGAATCTGATTGAGCATGCATTTCCCTTGCTGAAGACAAAACTGAAGGGAAAATGTCCCAAGAACAAGCAGGAACTGAAGACAGTTGCAGTAAAGGCCTGGCATAGCATCACCAAGGATGAAACCCAGCGTCTGGTGATGTCTAAGCGTTCCAGACTTCAGGCTGTAATTGACTGCAATGGATTTGCAAGCAAGTATTAAAAAATGAAAGTTTGATTTATGATTATTATTCTGTCCAATTACTTTTGGTTCATTAACAAGTGGGAGGCACATATGCAAACTGTTGTAATTCCTACACCATTCACCTGATTTGGATGTAAATACCCTCAAATTAAATCTGACAGTCTGCAGTTAAAGCACATCTTGTTTGTTTCATTTCAAATCTATTGTGGTGGTGTATAGAGCCTAAAATGTTAGATTTATGTTGATGTCCCAATATTTATGGACCTGACTGTATTATTGTTACATACAACTTCCCCCTGGTGTAAGCTGGAATTTAGCCACAGCAACAGGTGTTTTAAGTAATGAATATGTTTACTTCAGTATAAATAGATACGAGGATATTATCCCTTAGTTTTTAATTGCAATGCATTTTGCTTATCATTGAGGAATATTATTGAGACAGATTGTGGTTCTGCCTTAGATTGGTATTCGACTCCATGAATAGTTTTGGGTGTTACTTTGCATTCTGATTGTTTATATTATATATTTAATAAAAATTGTTTTTATGGGTAATTAACCCCTTAACCGCCTCCGGACCTCCTAACGCAGGATCGCGTTCCGGAGGCGGCAGCCCTGCGCAGAGTCACGCATATACGCGTCATCTCGCGAGACGCGAGATTTCCTGTGAACGCGCGCACACAGGCGCGCGCGTTCATAGGATCGGAAGGTAAGCGAGTGGATCTCCAGCCTGCCAGCGGCGATCGTTCGCTGGCAGGCTAGAGATGCGTTTTTTTTAACCCCTAACAGGTATATTAGACGCTGTTTTGATAACAGCGTCTAATATACCTGCTACCTGGTTCTCTGGTGGTCCCTTTTGTTTGGATCGACCACCAGAGGACACAGGCAGCTCAGTAATAAGTAGCACCAAACACCACTACACTACACCCCCCCTGTCACTTATTAACCCCTTATTAACCCCTGATCACCCCTGATCACCCCATATAGACTGCCTGATCACCCCCCTGTCATTGATCACCCCCCGTCATTGATCACCCCCTTGTAAGGCTCCATTCAGACGTCCGTATGTTTTTTACGGATCCACGGATACATGGATCGGATCCGCAAAAGACATACGGACATCTGAATGGAGCCTTATTGAAGGGTGATCAATGACAGAGGGGTGATCACCCCATATAGACTCCCTGATCACCCCCCTGTCATTGATCACCCCCCTGTCATTGATCACCCCCCGTAAGGCTCCATTCAGACGTCCGTTTGTTTTTTACGGATCCACGGATACATGGATTGGATCCGCAAAACACATACGGACATCTGAATGGAGCCTTATAGGGGGGTGATCAATGACAGGGTGGTGATCACCCCATATAGACTCCCTGATCACCCCCTAGTCATTGATCACCCCCCTGTAAGGCTCCATTCAGTCGTCCGTATGTTTTTTACGGATCCACGGATACATGGATCGGATCCGCAAAACACATAGACGTCTAAATGGAGCCTTACAGGGGGGTGATCACCCTATATAGACTCCCTGATCACTCCCTGTCATTGATCACCCCCCTGTAAGGCTCCATTCCGACGTCCGTATGTTTTTTACGGATCCACGGATACATGGATCGGATCCGCAAAACACATATGGACATCTGAATGGAGCCTTATAGGGGGGTGATCAATGACAGGGGGGTGATCACCCCATATAGACTACCTGATCCCCCCTGTCATTGATCACCCCCCTGTCATTGATCACCCCCCTGTAAGGCTCCATTCAGACGTCCATATGTGTTTTGCGGATCCGATCCATGTATCCGTGGATCTGTAAAAAACATACGGACGTCTGAATGGAGCCTTACAGGGGGGTGATCAATGAAAGGGGGGTGATCACCCCATATAGACTCCCTGATCACCCCCCTGTCATTGATCACCCCCCTGTAAGGCTCCATTCAGACATTTTTTTGGCCCAAGTTAGCAGAATTTTTTATTTATTTATTTTTCTTACAAAGTCTCATATTCCACTAACTTGTGTCAAAAAATAAAATCTCACATGAACTCACCATACCCCTCACGGAATCCAAATGCGTAAAATTTTTTAGACATTTATATTCCAGACTTCTTTTCACGCTTTAGGGCCCCTAAAATGCCAGGGCAGTATAAATACCCCACATGTGACCCCATTTCGGAAAGAAGACACCCCAAGGTATTCCGTGAGGGTCATATTGAGTCCATGAAAGATTGAAATTTTTGTCCCAAGTTAGAGGAAAGGGAGACTTTGTGAGAAAAAATTAAATAAAATCAATTTCCGCTAACTTGTGCCAAAAAAAAAAAAAATAATCTATGAACTCGCCATGCCCCTCATTGAATACCTTGGGGTGTCTTCTTTCCAAAATGGGGTCACATGTGGGGTATTTATACTGCCCTGGCATTTTAGGGGCCCTAAAGCGTGAGAAGTCTGGGATCCAAATGTCTAAAAATGCCCTCATAAAAGGAATGTGGGCCCCTTTGCGCATCTAGGCTGCAAAAAAGTGTCACATATGTGGTATTGCCGTACTCAGGAGAAGTTGGGCAATGTGTTTTGGGGTGTCTTTTTACATATACCCATGCTGGGTGAGAGAAATATCTTGGTCAAATGCCAACTTTGTATAAAAAAAATGGGAAAAGTTGTCTTTTGCCGAGATATTTCTCTCACCCAGCATGAGTATATGTAGAAAAAGACACCCCAAAACACATTCTCCAACTTCTCCTGAGTACGGCGATACCACATGTGTGACACTTTTTTGCAGCCTAGATGCGCAAAGGTGCCCAAATTCCTTTTAGGAGGGCATTTTTAGACATATGGATCCCAGACTTCTTCTCACGCTTTAGGGCCCCTAAAATGCCAGGGCAGTATAAATACGCCACATGTGACCCCATTTTGGAAAGAAGACACCCCAAGGTATTCCGTGAGGGGCATGGCGAGTTCCTAGAATTTTAAATTTTTTGTCACAAGTTAGCGGAAAATGATGATTTATTTATTTTTAATTTTTTTCTTACAAAGTCTCATATTCCACTAACTTGTGACAAAAAATAAAAACTTCAATGAACTCACTATGCCCATCACGAAATACCTTGGGGTGTCTTCTTTCCAAAATGGGGTCACTTGGGGGGTAGTTATACTGCCCTGATATTTTAGGTGCCCGAATGCGTGAGAAGTGGTTTGAAATCAAAATCTGTAAAAAATGGCCGGTGAAATCCGAAAGGTGCTCTTTGGAATGTGGGCCCCTTTGCCCACCTAGGCTGCAAAAAAGTGTCACACATCTGGTATCACCGTACTCACGAGAAGTTGGGCAATGTGTTTTGTGGTGTCTTTTTACATATACCCATGCTCGGTGAGAGAAATATCTTGGCAAAAGACAACTTTTCCCATTTTTTTATACAAAGTTGGCATTTGAACGAGATATTTTTCTCACCCAGCATGGGTATATGTAAAATGACACCCCAAAACACATTGCCCAACTTCTCCCAAGTACGGCAATATCAGATGCGTGACACTTTTTTGCAGCCTAGGTGGGCAAAGGGGCCCACATTCCAAAGAGCACCTTTCGGATTTCACCGGCCATTTTTTACAGATTTTGATTTCAAACTACTTCTCACGCATTCGGGCCGCCTAAAATGCCAGGGCAGTATAACTACCCCACAAGTGACCCTATTTTGGAAAGAAGACACCCCCAGGTATTTCATGATGGGCATAGTGAGTTCATGGAAGTTTTTATTTTTTGTCACAAGTTAGTGGAATATGAGACTTTGTAAGAAAAATAAATAAATAAATAAATAAATAAATAAATCAATCATCATTTTCCGCTAACTTGTGACAAAAAATAAAAAATTTGAGAAACTCGCCATGCCCCTCACAGAATACCTTGGGGTGTCTTCTTTCCAAAATGGGTTCACTTGTGGGGTAGTCATACTGCCCTGGAATTCTAGGGGCCCTAATGTGTGGTAAGTAGTTTGAAATTAAAATGTGTAAAAAATGACCTGTGAAATCTTAAAGGTGCTCTTTGGAATGTGGGCCCCTTTGCCCACCTAGGCTGCAAAAAAGTGTCACACATGTGGTATTGCCGTACTCAGGAGAAGTTGGGCAATGTGTTTTGGGGTGTCATTTTACATATACCCATGCTGGGTGAGATAAATATCTTGGTCAAATGCCAACTTTGTATTAAAAAAATGGGAAAAGTTGTCTTTTGCCAAGATATTTCTCTCACCCAGCATGGGTATATGTAAAATGACACCCCAAAACACATTGCCCAACTTCTCCTGAGTACGGCAATACCACATGTGTGACACTTTTTTGCAGACTAGGTGGGCAAAGGGGCCCACATTCCAAAGAGCACCTTTCGGATTTCACCGGCCATTTTTTACAGATTTTGATTTCAAACTACTTTGCACGCATTTGGGCCCCTAAAATGCCAGGGCAGTATAACTACCCCACAAGTGACCCCATTTTGGAAAGAAGACACCCCAAGGTATTTTGTGATGGGCATAGTGAGTTCATGGAAGTTTTTATTTTTTGTCACAAGTTAGTGGAATATGAGACTTTGTAAGAAAATAATAAATCATCATTTTCCGCTAACTTGTGACAAAAAATAAAAAGTTCTATGAACTCACTATGCCCATCAGCGAATACCTTAGGGTGTCTACTTTCCGAAATGGGGTCATTTGTGGGGTGTTTGTACTGTCTGGCCATTGTAGAACCTCAGGAAACATGACAGGTGCTCAGAAAGTCAGAGCTGCTTCAAAAAGCGGAAATTCACATTTTTGTACCATAGTTTGTAAACGCTATAACTTTTACCCAAACAATTTTTTTTTCCCAAACATTTTTTTTTTTTATCAAAGACATGTAGAACAATAAATTTAGAGAAAATTTTTTATATGGATGTCGTTTTTTTTGCAAAATGTTACAACTGAAAGTGAAAAATGACATTTTTTTGCAAAAAAATCGTTAAATTTCGATTAATAACAAAAAAAGTTAAAATGTCAGCAGCAATGAAATACCACCAAATGAAAGCTCTATTAGTGAGAAGAAAAGGAGGTAAAATTCATTTGGGTGGTAAGTTGCATGACTGAGCAATAAACGGTTCAAGTAGTGTAGTGCAGAAGTGTAAAAAGTGGCCTGGTCATTAAGGGTGTTTAAGCTATGGGGGCTGAAGTGGTTAAGGACCCGTGCTGTACTTGTATGGAGCTGGTGGACGTGACTTAAGGACCAGTACCGTACATATACGGCGGGCTGATCAGGCAGGTGCAGGTGCTGTTCCCGCCCAATCAGCGGCACGTGTCCAACAGTCACTGACAGACCTCTGCTGCATACCCCGGCATCGGTGAAAACACTGATGCCGACATATTGACCCCTTGTATGCCACAGTCAAAGCTGACCACAGCATGCACAGGGTTTGCCAAGGTAACGCATGCCCTCCGCTTCCCCATCAGGTCCCCGCACTGCAGTGACGGGGACCCGATAGCAGAGAAGGCAGCCTGATGCCTTCCATAGGCATCAGGGCTTCTCTTCTAAGGAATCCTGTGAAATCCAGCCCTTAGGCTGGGTCTCACATGCAGGCTGTCAGCATACAAGCTGACATGCAATGCATTACAATACACAATCTATTGCAATGCATTGCAGAGGGAATCAGACCCCCAGAAGTTGAAGTCCCAGAGTGGGACAAAAATAAAAAGTAAAAAAAACGGTGTTTTCCATAATAGAAAAATAATAAAAGTTTCAAGTAGAAAAATAACGCCCCTTTCCCAAAATAAAACACATACAATTGTAAAAAGAAAATAGAAAAAATAGAAAAACAGACATATTTGGTATCGCCTATCCGTAACGACCGGCTCTATAAAAACATCACATGACCTAACCCCTCAGGTGAAACGAGGACAATGCAGCAGCACTCTGCAAACACAAATAAAGTACAATAATGCCATAATTCTAGAAAACATTTTGGTGCTACTGCTGCGCTTATTTTGCAAATTTGAGATTCTTGGCAAATACATTTTGTACAAAATTATTTGGGCCCATCTGCCAAACGTTTAACCCCTCAGGTCAACACCGTAAAAATAAAATTATAAATGCACACGGCCGGTGCCCCGTGTATTGCGGACCCGCCATATGCAGGCCGCAATACGCCCACGGCCAGCACACGGTCTTGTGAAAGAAGCCATACTGAGTAGAAACAGTATTGGTGGTCTTGCCCTCGTACCTCGACGTATTATCACTAGAGATGTCGCGAACATAAAATTTTCCGTTCGCGAACGGTGTACACGAATTTGCGCAAATGTTCGCGAACGGGCGAACCGCCATAGACTTCAATAGGCAGGCGAATTTTAAAACCCACAGGGACTCTTTCTGGCCACAATAGTTATGGAAAAGTTGTTTCAAGGGGACTAACACCTGGACTGTGCCATGCCGGAGGGGGATCCATGGCAAAACTCCCATGGAAAATTACGTAGTTGACGCAGAGTCGGGTTTTAATCCATAAAGGGCATAAATCACCTAACATTCCTAAATTGCTTGGAATAACGTGCTTTAAAACATCAGGTATGATGTTGTATCGATCAGGTAGTGTAAGGGTTACGCCCGCTTCACAGTGACAGACCAAACTCCCAGTTTAACACACTGCAAACAACCGCAAACAGTCCATTTGCACAACCGCAAACTCCCCATTTGCACAAGGTTGGATACCAAGCTAGCCATGTCCCGTTCCTTGTCCTCACTAACGTCATTGAAGGTCTCTTACTCCACCCAGCCACGTACAACACCAAGGGTCCCCGATAGGTGACAACAAGCCCCCTGGGACGCCTGCTGTGGTTGGTCTTCCTCCTCATCAAAGCCACATTCCTCCTCTGACTCCTCTTCCTCAGACTCCTCTTCCAGCGTTGCCGTAGGTCCAGCAAGCGATGCTGATAAGGCTGTTTCTGGTGGTGATGGTGACCACAACTCTTCCTCTACGGCCTGATCCAGCACTCTTCACAGGGCACGCTCCAGGAAGAAAACAAATGGGATGATGTCGCTGATGGTGCCTTCGGTGCGACTGACTAGGTTTGTCACCTCCTCAAAGCCTACAGGCATTGCGCATGAGCGTCCAGTAACGTGGCAAAAAAATACCCAGCTCCGCAGATGCTGTCCTAGCACCCTGGTCATACAAATTCTCGTTGACGGCTTTTTCTTGTTGGAGCAGGCGGTCGAACATTAGGAGTGTTGAATTCCAACGTGTCGGGCTGTCGCAAATCAAGCGCCTCACTGGCATGTTGTTTCGCCGCTGAATATCTGAAAAGTGTGCCATGGCCGTGTAGGAACGCCTGAAATGGCCACACACCTTCCTGGCATGCTTGAGGACGTCCTGTAAGCCTGGGTACTTATGCACAAAGCGTTGTACAATCAGATTCAACACATGTGCTATGCATGGCACATGTGTCAACTTGCAATGCCGCCAACAAATTGCTTCCGTTGCATGGCAAATGTGTCAACATTCAATGCCGCCAACAAATTGCTTCCGTTGTCACACACCACTTTGCCGATCTCCAGTTGGTGCAGAGTCAGCCACTGATCCACCTGTGCGTTCAGGGCGGACAGGAGTGCTGGTCCGGTGTGACTCTCTGCTTTCAGGCAAGTCAACCCCAAGACGGCGTGACACTGTCGTATCCGGGATGTGGAATAGCCCCTGGGAAGCTGGGGGGGGGGGGTGCAGTTGATGTGGAGCAACACGCAGCAGCAGAAGAGGACTCAGCCGAGGAGGTTAGCGAAGAGGATGGAGTAGGAGGAGTAGAGGAGGTGGCAGCAGGCCTGCCTGCAAGTCGTGGCAGTGTCACCAATTCCTCTGCAGAGCCACGCATTCCATGCTTGGCAGCTGTCAGCAGGTTTACCCAATGCGCAGTGTACGTGATATACCTGCCCTGACCGTGCTTTGCAGACCAGGCATCAGTGGTCAGATGGACCCTTGCCCCAACACTGTGTGCCAGACATGCCATGGCTTCCTTTTCCACAATAGAGTACAGGTTGGGGATTGCCTTTTGTGAAAATAAATTTTGGCCGGGTACCTTCCACTGCGGTGTCCCAGCATCAACCGCTTCACTTGTGTCTGACAACTAAGCAAAGGATACAGCAGCGGGTACATCATCATCATCACACCATACGTCCATGTGTGTAATGCTGCCTGACTGACACATATCCCTGTTATCTACATCCTCTAGCAATAATGATTGTGCATCACTCATTACTTCCAACTGAGTAAATAACTCCTCTGACAGATCAAGTGAAGCAGCTGTGGTGCTAGAGTTGAAGGTGGCGGCAGGCGGGCGAGTGGTAACTTGAGAGGTGCCCGAAGCTGAGCTGGAGGAGGATGGTGCGTCAAGGTTCCGAGCGGAAGCGATAGAAGATTGGGTGTCCTGTGTTAGCCAGTCAACTATGTCCTCAGAACTTTTTGAGTTCAGGGTACGTGGCCTCTGAACACCGGGCATTATTCTAGGGCCAAAGGGAATCACAGCACCGCGACGGCCCCTGCGGGGTGGCCTGCCTTTGCCTGTCATTTTTTTTAGATTAGTTGAACTATGCGTGCGAGCTACTGTGACACCAGATATGAGTGGTGGCACTGTGCACTGGCAGTAGTTGGCACATTACACACTGTAAGCCTAACACACATGCTTGCAGGCAAGTAACTGCAATTATATTACAGTCCAAAAAGTTTTTTTAAAATTTTTATGTAATCTACTGTGACACCAGATATGAGTGGCACTGTGCACTGGCAGTAGTTGGCACAGTACACACTGTAGGCCTAACACACACACACGCTTGCAGGCAAGTAACTGCAATTGTGCTCGGATCGACTATCAGAGTGACAGTAACCTGAAGCCTAGCAGTAGAGTAGTGGTGGAACTGCTGTAAAGGGTAGCCTAAAGGGGACCACCCTGTAAGTAATGATGATATGAGGGTTGGGTGGGAGGGGCACACCGCTGCTGTGCCGAGAATGGAAGGTAGCTGACAGGGGGGAGGGCGCAGCGGTGCTTTAAATAGAATGTGCGGGAGCCTCCCCTCCCACAAATACAGCAACTACGTTGCCTACACGTGTGCTCGGATCGACTATCAGAGTGATAGTAACCTGAAGCATAGCAGTAGAGTAGTGGCGGAACTGCTGTAAAGGGTAGCTTAAAGGGGCCAAAAATACAAGACACGGTAGTGTGAAGACAATGAACTGTATTGAAAACACTTTATGACAGCAAATTCCGAAAAGCCAATGACATCTCTCGTTTAGGGTTGGGAATGTAACGAGTGTAACACAGCGATTTCCAACGACCCAGTTTCTTTATAATGTGAACCGGTACGTTGTTTTTAGAGGCGCTGAGGCTGATCCTATTCTGAATGAATGGCCGGTAATACTTAATGGATCAACATCTAGTTTAGGCAACAAGACGCGAATGTATTTCAGGAATGTTTGAATGCTGAGCGGACCAGAGTTGTGTGCTAAAAAAGGGGAGTTGGGTGGAGCGCGTTTGATCAGTACCGACCATTCGTTAAAGACTGCCACTGGACACCATTAGTTACCCGTAGGGAAATATTTAACCTTTGTGGTTTCGCCAAGTCTAGTAGTCTTAGTATGATCAAGTGTGAGGACGTAGTGGGAACCTAAGCATTTTAAATATTGTTTCTGTACAAAGGAGCTGCTAGAGATAGGACACGTGAATTACCTGGGTCGTGGGAACCCGTAAAAACATAAATACTGGGCTGTTTTGATCAAGGCACTTGTCTTCAAACCGAAGGGGTTTGTACTTAAGATCATAGAAATGGATTTGAACATTTCACCTGAGAAGGATCTCCTGGAAATCTTACTAACAGCTGAAGAATTATGTATACCTTTAAGGATCGCTTTAATAGGGTGCGCTGAAAATAAAGAAGACCTGTCTGGATAGGAAATATGCCAATAGTGTTGTATACCGGCTAAATATAACTTGATTGTACCATGAGAAAGTTTAAGGTCTGAGTGGTAAAATGCTATGAACGCCAGTAGGTATGTGATGTGATCCGTCCCTGTTGTGGACAAGATTGCTGAAACCTAGTGAAATGGGACCAAGCCGTCTGGTACGTCCTCGCAGTGTTCTTGGATAATGACTTCTGCATGAGAACCCTGTCTGTATCCAGGTGCACCCTCAATGCATGACTAACAGGTTGTGCGATGGTGTTGGGGTTGGTGTCGGGTCCGCCTCTGGTGAAATCTGAAAGAAAAACTGAAATTTACCCCTGTATCGTGCGTCTGCTGCTACATTTACCTTCCCAGGAATATGTACACATTCGAAATGGAATTGGTGTTCCAAAGCCAACCAGATAAATCGCCTTATAAAGGACATGATCTCTCTGGAAGCTGATCTACCCTTATTAAGCAAGGCTGCCAGACCTGCATTATCAGTTAAAATGTAAACTGTGTGCTTGCTCCAGTAAGCTCCCCATGCCTGTGCTGCAGCAACGATAGGGTAGATTTTGAATAATGAGGAAGATCGGGAAAACCCCCGAATGGTCGTGACCTCGGGTGGCCAAGAGCTGGCTAGCCAGTGGCTGCCGTGAATGGCCGCGAACCCTGTAGCCGATGAAGCATCGGCATGGAGGACTGGAGACTCGCTGGATACTGCGGGAGTGAAAAATGAAATGCCGTTCCAACTGGAAAGGAACAGGTCCCACATGATAAGATCGGCCAAAGCTTGTTGATCTAGCCTCACCTGGCTATCTTGGTCTGTGGTTAACGGAAGCAGGCTAAGGAGTCTAGAGATAAAAGTCCTGCCCTGCGGTATAATCCTCATGGGGTAGTTGAGCATACCCAGTAGACTCTGAAGATCTGCTCTGGAACAAATGCCTGCGTGAGCTAACCTATGGACTGTGTCTCTGTAACTTGTCCTGAGGCAAACTGGCCTGTAACGTGTTAGTGTCTAGCTGGATGCCTAAGAAAGTCAATCTAGTGTGTGGGCCGTCGAGTTTATGATCAGCTACGCCTAGGAGGCCGAGATGGAGGTTTGATCAACAGGAAGTTGTCTAGGTAGTGTATGACGTGATGGGCACTGAAGGTATTTTCGAGAATCCAGTGCAGACTTCTGGCAAATTGATCGAACAGCCATGGGCTTGATTTTGAACCGAATGTGAGACAATTGGCAAAATAGTACAGACCATCCCATTTTATGCCGTGCCACTGCCATAGTAAGGGGTGAATAGGTAACAGTTTAAAGGCATCGGTGATATCTGCCTTTGACAGCCACGCATGCTGGCCCAAAGATAGTATGACCTGGATTGCCTCGTCTATGGATGCATATTTCATGCCAAACTCCTCGGAGGGAATAAAATCATTGAGGCTTGGAATATCTGAAGAATGTGGAGGTGACAGGTCATAAATAAGGCGTTTTTTATTTGAAAATTTTCCAATGACCATACCAATTGGACTGATTCTCCAGCACTCAAATGGGGGCTGACGCAGAGGGCCTATCAGATAGCCTTTCGCCAATTCTGATTGAATGAGGCTACTAACTGCCTCGGGGTTCCTGACGGCTGACAATAAATTCCTGCACTCGTATATGGTTTGTGGTAAGGATATCTGGCCTGTATGGAAGCCCTTAGTAAAACCACTGAGGAGGAAATTCACCCATTGTTTGTCTGGATGGTCTGCCAAGAATGTAGCTAGTGCGTCTACGTGTACTCTGCCTAGTCATGCCATATGAAGGCCTTTCTGGGGGCATGCTGTCTTGGGGTGAGCCTTGAAGCAATTAGCACACAAATGCAATAACCGATATTGGCTATAGAAGCACCCTGCGGAATTAAAGTTATTACAAATCTGTGACTTGCCTAGGTATTTGATGGGTCTGCCTAATTTGTCTACCCCTGTTGTGGACTTGGGCATAACACTATCAGATGCATACTTTGCCTGGGAGCAGCCTGCTGGAGGGTTGTTAGAGGAGCACCATTCTGCGGTATGGGAGTGGGAACCGCATGTGGAACACGCGGGGGCTTTTAACCCTGCGAAATGGCGACAGAAAAGCTCAGTGTCGGTAACTGACCTGTCGACCGTGTGCTGGAATTGCGTAAGTAAAGCTGCTGCCTTTGCGGAAAAAGATCTATGGTAATCATAGAATGCCGTTCCCCCATATTTATGACCTAGATCCACTACTTTATAAAGATACAAGTCTAATTCCTCGCAGTGACTGGGGGACACGGAACAAACTACGTCCCGTTACAGGCTAAACGCCAGAACAAACTCTGTGATACTGAGTTTGCGGTTTAACCTGACATCCCGTGATTTGAGAATGACTGATACCTCGCCGCAGGCGATGGTCTTGTTATCAGGTACCTCGTGTGTAGCAATGAGCAAACAGGCTAAGTTCACGTCCTTACTGTCTAGGATATCCTGCCTAATATTGGCCGGTATGAAATGTGAAGGCGCAATATTGGGGAAGTTAGGGGGAAAAGTTGCCGTGGTCGTCTCGGGGACTGACGGAGTCAGTGGTCTTAGCATGGCGGCGCTGGAGGTGGTGGCCCTGTTCTCTATAGCCTCTAGTCTAGTTTGAAAGCTAGACATAGAGGAAGCGATATTGTTGATCGCGGCATGCAACTGCGTAATGGAAGTCTGTATAGTGTTTGAGGAAAATAACTCTTGGCTGGACCCCGGTTCAGACTGTAACAGGCGAAATAGTTCAGCCTTCCTGGCGGATGCTGGGAATGGGATCCCTCTGTGTAACAGCTCCGTAGTGATTTTAGAAACGGTCCAAGACCTTAAAGACGGGGCAACATCTCTATCCGACTGCAGGTCCCCGCTTGCTTGGGATGATGCAGATCCCAGTGGATCCTGAATTTGTGGCAGCTCCATCTAGAAAGACATGAACCGTGTGAATCTTGCGCTAACTATGTGTGTCGAGTGACTATTACCGTGCGCCCTGGTGACACTGAGTGTGAATGGAACAGAAGCATCGAGCCTAAAGGACAACCACCCTGTGTAACCCTTGTTCACCATGTGCCACACTGTGTACAACAAATAATGCAATGTACAGCCATACAAGCCAGCGCTCTACCATGGGGAGATGACCATGCCTATTTGTGGACTGACTGTTAAAGAGCCGTGTTATTGAGACTGAAGACGTGTACGCGTACTGTCGACGGCCGTGACTAGCTTGGTCATGACCTAGGATTAGAAGTGGACGTGACAGGGTCGCGCTTGCGCCTGAAGTCGTGACAAGACTTATGTCGTATCTGTGGACGTGACAGACTCCGAGTATGCCTGAGGTCGTGACAGGACTTACATCGAGTCTGAGAACGTGACAGACTTGACGAGTGTGCCTGAAGTCGTGACAGGGATTCGACATGTCTGCAGATGTGACAGACCAATGCGTGCCTGAATAGTGACGAAACTAATGAAGGTACCATGCTCTTTTTTTTTTTTTTTTTCCTTTAGTGATGACTGACCATGGCTGTACATTGTACCCGTGGTGTGTTTTTTATTTTTATTTTTTATTATTACCAGCAGGGCCGGCGCCACCAGTAAGGCGACTTAGGCAGTCGCCTAGGGCGCCATCTAGCAGGGGGCGCCCTTTTGCAGTGTAAAAAAAAAAAAAAGTTGGTTATATAAGTTCGGGCGGCCGGCCGGCGGCGCCCCTCATGCTGCGCCTCCTGAGCACTTGCCGCTCTAAAGAATCTCCGGCTCAGTGCTGCGCAGCCTGCTGTGTCTGCTCTGTGCTACTGCTGTTGTTAGTGTAGCGTGGCCGAGCTCTGTTCGGTCCGCGGTACAGGAGCTTTTGTTTCCTGTACCCGGCCGGACTGACAGGAAGTGCTCAGTTAGTGTGCACTTCCTGTCAGTCCGGCCGGGTACAAGAAACAAATGCTCCTGTACCGCGGACCGAACAGAGCTCAGCCACGCTACACTAGAGGTGACAAGGGAGGGGGGGGTGTAAAATGAGAGTGACAAGGGGGGGGTGTAAAATAAGAGTGACAAGGGGGGTGTGTAAAATGACAGTGACAAGGGGGGGGTGCAAAATGAGAGTGACAAGGGGGGGTGCAAAATGAGAGTGACAAGGGGGGGGTGCAAAATGAGAGTGACAAGGGGGTGTGCAAAATGAGAGTGACAAGGGGGGGTGCAAAATGAGAGTGACAAGGGGGGGGTGCAAAGAGCAAAATGAGAGTGACAAAGGGGGGGGTGCAAAATGAGAGTGACTAGGGGGGGTGCATAATGAGAGTGACAAGGGGGGGTGCAAAATGAGAGTGACAAGGGGGGGTGCAAAATGAGAGTGACAAGGGGGGGTGCAAAATGAGAGTGACAAGGGGGGGTGCAAAATGAGAGTGACAAGGGGGGGGTGTAAAATGAGAGTGACAAGGGGGGGGTGTAAAATGAGAGTGACAAGGGAGGAGGGGGTGTAAAATGAGAGTGACAAAGGGGGGTGTAAAATGAGAGTGACAAAGGGGGGTGTAAAATGAGAGTGACAAGGGAGGAGGGGGGTGTAAAATGAGAGTGACAAGGGAGGAGGGGGGATGTAAAATGAGAGTGACAAGGGGGGTGTAAAATGAGAGTGACAAGGGGGGTGTAAAATGAGAGTGACAAGGGGGGGTATAATGAGAGTGACAAGGGAGGGGGGGGTAGAATGAGAGTGACAAGGGAGGGGGGGGGTAGAATGAGAGTGACAAGGGAGGGGGGGTAGAATGAGAGTGACAAGGGAGGGGGAGTAGAATGAGAGTGACAAGGGAGGGGGAGTAGAATGAGAGTGACAAGGGAGGGGGAGTAGAATGAGAGTGACAAGGGAGGGGGGTAGAATGAGAGTGACAAGGGAGGGGGAGTAGAATGAGAGTGACAAGGGAGGGAGGGGGGGGAGAGAGTGACAAGGAGGGGGGGAGAGAGTGACAAGGGAGGGAGGGGGAGAGTGACAAGGGAGGGAGGGGGGGAGAAGAGAGTGACAAGGGGGGGAGAAGAGAGTGACAAGGGAGGGAGGGGGGAGAGTGACAAGGGAGGGAGGGGGGGAGAGTGACAAGGGAGGGAGGGGGGGAGAAGATAGTGACAAGGGGGGGAGGGGGGGAGAAGATAGTGACAAGGGGGGGAGAAGAGAGTGACAAGGGAGGGAGGGGGGGGAGAGTGACAAGGGAGAGAGGGGGGGGGGAGAGTGACAAGGGAGGGAGGGGGGGGGAGTGACAAGGGAGGGAGGGGGGGAGAGTGACAAGGGAGGGGGGGGCAGAGTGACAAGGGAGGGGGGGAGAAGAGAGTGACAAGGGAGGGAGGGGGGGGGGGGAGAGTGACGAGGGGGGGGGGGCAGAGTGACGAGAAGAGAGTGACAATGGAGTCCCCAGAGCCAGACTGCAGCCAGAGACCAGATCATCTTATTGTCCTGGTGGTAAATAGACAATGCAATATGTTTATTATGTAATTGTTTAGTTATTAATACTACATTGGAAACTAATTGACCTCACATTTAGGGTCCATTCACACATCCGTGTGTGTTTTGCGGATCCACAAAACACGGACAGCGGCAATGTGCGTTCCACATTTTGCGGACAGCACATTGCCGGCACTAAGAGAATATGCCTGTTCTTGTCCGCTATTTTTATCTTGCCTAGGGCGGCAAAAATCCTTGCACCGGCCCTGATTACCAGATCCCGACGGATGGCTACCTCTAGTTACTATAGAGCCTAGGTCAGATGATAACCATGAGCCTGGCGTAACCGTGACGCTTGTATATAGATATATATACCTGAGCAAAGATTAGTAGGAAATTGAAATATAATCGGCTGAACCGCAGTGCACAGGCAGACACTTGTTATGAACAAATAGCAACATTCATATCTAGACAATACCATTGGAACATAAATATGTGAACCTTGAGAGAGGAGGGAGAAGATGTAAAATATATAAAACCATATAAACACGGTACTCATGTTAAACTGAACATCATGGAGAGAGAACAGGTCTTGATGCAGAGAAAATGACCTACAAGAGAAAGTTTTACCAACTAGAATAAAGCAACCTTATCTGAGCTCGGAGTATGTGGGACTGGTGTTAGCTCCGTTTGTACGGTCAGAATCACGTGGTTACTATTATCCAGTACATGGCCACTGATATGTTGCTGCTATATGTAAAAGAACATTAAAAATATGGTTGTAACATTCTTATGGGCACTGTTATGTGTTATACATAAATATGTCCACTATTAAGTGGTGACTACTTTAAGCCATACCGCTAAACATGAAATTAGAGCCGGTGTCCGCTGTACGCATGTGTTTTAAGGCAGCTGCACAGAGAGCCGGATGTACCGAGCCGCATGTAACAATGCCAACGCTGCCCAGAAGTGGGGCCCGGCTGTAGGAAGGAAGAGCACTCGAGTGCCGGACTTACCCTACCCGGACCAGACAACACACGCCGAAGAACCGATGTAGAAACACTGCCGACCGTCTGTTGGAGCGCAGAGGACGCTGACCTCGCTCGCGACCCGGAAGTGAAGCTGCGCCTGCGCACACCGCTGCTGCACACCGCTGCTGTGCTGAGAATCGAAGGTAGCTGACAGGGGGGAGGGCGCAGCGGTGCTTTAAATAGAATGTGCGGGAGCCTCCCCTCCCACAACTACGGCAACTGCGTTGCCTACACTTATATTACAGTCAAATTTTTTTTCTTTTTTTTTTTATGTAATCTACTGTGACACCAGTTATGAGTGGCACTGTGCACTGGCAGTAGTTGGCACAGTACACACTATAGGCCTAACACACACGCTTGCAGGCAAGTAACTGCAATTATATTACAGTCAAAAAGTTTTAGTTTTTTTTAAATGTAATCTACTGTGACACCAGATATGAGTGGCACTGTGCACTGGCAGTGGTTGGCACAGTACACACTGTAGGCCTAACACACACGCTTGCAGGCAAGTAACTGAAATTATATTACAGTCAAAAAATTATATATATTTTTTTTAAATGTAATCTACTGTGACACCAGATATGAGTGGCACTGTGCACTGGCAGTAGTTGGCACAGTACACACTGTAGGCCTAACACACACGCTTGCAGGCAAGTAACTGAAATTATATTACAGTCAAAAAAGTTATTATTTTTTTTAAATGTAATCTACTGTGACACCAGATATGAGTGGCACTGGTGGCACTGTGCATTAGCAGTAGTTGGCACAGTACACACTGTACGCCTAACACACACGCTTGCAGGCAAGTAACTGCAATTATATTACAGTCAAAAAAGTTTTTTTTTTTAAATGCAAGCTACTGTGACACCAGATATGAGTGGTGGCACTGGGCAAGGGGGCACAGTACACGCTGGCAGGCAACTGCAGTTAGATTACAGAGGAAAAAAAATAAAAAAGCAGACTGATGTACTAGCCCTAAAAAGGGCTTTTTGGGGTGCTGTCAGGACGCTGTCCTTACAGCAGATCAGATGAGTCTTTCAGGACTGTAGTGGACACTGAATACACTGGCCTAACTATCGATTTCCGTATTAAATCAGCAGCAGCTAAACTGTCCATCCTCTCACTAAGGCCTCATGCACACGACCGTTGTGTGCATCCGCGGCCGTTGTTCCGTTTTCCGTTTTTTTTCGCGGACCCATTGACTTTCAATGGGTCCGTGGAAAAATCGGAAAATGCACCGTTTGGCTTCCGCGTCCGTGATCCGTTTTTCCAGTCCGTGAAAAAAATATGACCTGTCCTATTTTTTTCAAGGACAACGGTTCACGGACCCATTCAAGTCAATGGGTCCGTGAAAAATCACGGATGCACACAAGATAGTCATCCGCGTCCGTGATCCGTGTCCGTGATCCGTGTCCGTTTTTCCTATCATTTTCAATACAAACTTGACTTATTTTTTTTTTTCACTTTTCATGTCCGTGGATCCTCCAAAAATCAAGGAAGACCCACGGAAGAAAAATCGGACACGGATCACGGAACTACGGAACCTGTTTTTGCGGACCGCAAAAAAAAACGGTCGTGTGCATGAGGCCTAAGACTGCAGCTTCCGAATGAATCTAAAATGGATGCTGTCCAAGAGGTGGGAGGGTCTGGGAGGGAGGGTATGCTGCTGATTGGCTGGAATGTGTCTGCTGACTGTGAGGTACAGGGTCAAAGTTTGCTCAATGATGAAGTATAGGGGGCGGACCGAACATTGCATATGTTCGCCCTCCGCGGCGAACAAGTGATGTTCGTCGGCGAATAGTTCTGGACATCTCTAATTATCACTTCGGCAGTATATTAAAGTAATGTGCTAGTAACAGATTATACCTGGATCACAATGGTGGCGCATGGCCAATCCACCCATGCCACGTAATGGACCGCTGATGAGGAAGGCACATGATCAGGCCAATTGGCCTGCCCACATGCCCCCATCACTGCGAAGCTGTAAATCGCTCTCGTGCTGAGACTCCCGTGGTCATGTGACCAGTCATGCGCACTACAAGCCAGGTATCCACTACTGGAAAGGGCAACTATCTAACTTAATGGACAATAACAGTAGATAAGAAACTGTATCTTTTTCTATAAAATGGCCTGGTGGGAACAATTAAAATACAATACTCATGTGATTATAGTGAAATAAAGCAACAGCTAATACATACTATGTTCAAAGTGCAAACAAGTGCTTCACTTCAAAAATGTGACTGATGGGATACCATGTTCAAATCCTAAAACAGTTATGAAGAAACTACAGCAACAAATTGCCAACACTGTGAAAAATCCTTACTAATAAAGTGCAAAGGTGCTATAAATATAATATATTATCTAAAAATGCAAATTAATTTAATCCAAAAAGTAACAAAACAATTAATATATGCATGTGAATGAAAAAATTATGTTTTTCTTAATATGACAGATTCTCAGCAAAATAGATTTAGTTCAGCTACTTCTAAATAAGTTCGGTCACACACAGATAGTGTCACAGCGGTGTATATGGGCTGGTTAATATGACAGATTCTCAGCAAAAAAGCTTTAGTTCAGCTACTTCTAAATGGGTACGGTCACACACAGATAGTGTCACAGCGGTGTATATGGGCTGGTTAATATGACAGATTCTCAGCAAAATAGCTTTAGTTCAGCTACTTCTAAATAGGTTCGGTCACACACAGATAGTGTCACAGCGGTGTATATGGGCTGGTTAAAATGACAGATTCCCAGCAAAATAGCTTTAGTTCAGCTACTTCAAAATTGGTTCTGTTACACACAGATTGGGTCAGAGCAGTATGGCCTGAAGACAAGCGTCAGATCATGAAATGCTGTGCTGGTGCACTGCAATTGCGGTAAAATGGCCGCCGATGACCACTGAAAAAAGTGTCTGAAAAAAAGATCGATGATTCTCAGCTGTAGATGTGCAGAATTTCAGGACTTCATTGTATTTCTCCCTGCCTAATCTCTCCCTCACAGCAGCAGCAACCTATCCCTACACTAGTGAAGAGCAGAGTGACGTGCAGCACTACATGACTCCAGCTTTTAAGGAGGCGGGGTCACATGGTGCACTTGGCCAATCACAGCCATGCCAATAGTAGGCATGTCTGTGATGGCCTCTTGGGGCAAGTAGTATGACGCTTGTTGATTGGCTGTTTTGCAGCCTTTCAAAAAGCGCCATAGAAATCGCCGAACACAGAACCTGAACTTTTACGTAAATGTTCGGGTTTGGGTGGAAAAAAACCTAAAGTTCGGTACTAATCCGAACTTTACAGTTCGGGTTCGCTCAACTCTAATAAAATCCATTGCACCCTTAAAACAGTACAAAGATGGAGACGTCATGTGATCGCCAGCCCCAAACTGTGAAAAATACTGGTGGGGAATCTAGTTATGTAAGAAATCCAGCGGCTCACCCCTATTTCGTATGGATAGGTGCTCACCCTGTAGTCCTACCCTCAGGACTGGAAAGGGGTAATAAAGTGTACGAAAAATGAGGGGGCACACTCAAAAGGGAACCACTCGATGGATGATAGCATAGTATTTTATTACTCTAAAAACAAACCCCTAAAAATACAATCATAAAATTACATATGATAATGCAGCAATCTTATAGTGCATGACAAGCGGTACTACACGTATATGACAAATTCCATATGATATATGACATGCAGCAATACTACAATGCGTGACACGCTAGTAGCATGAAACCATATGTGACAGTCCTGTAGTCGTTCTATTAGTGATAGGTATAGTGTCAGCACTTTCGTGCATAAATGTCCCGCTGAGACTCGGTGGTAATGGTACTATGACCAAATGTCCCAATAGAAAATGGTGCCAATATTATTAGAGCAGTGTAGCTGATTCCAATGAAACAATAAGATACCAGTGTCCAGTATTGTAGATGTACAGAGGTGCGTACATATAGTAGATACTGGAGCTAATCTTTGATTACTTACTATATCACGCCCCTTGTAGTGTCCCGGTCTTACCCCGCCTTCCTGCTGCCTGGCCGCAGCGTTGATTCCCCAGGTGGCTGAACGCGGCCGAGCGTGGCGTCCCACGTGACCTGGTAGCTTAGGGTTCCGGGCTGGCGCTTAGCTGACGTCACTGGTATGCGACTGTGACTCCGGCTGTAGCTCCGTAATAGAGATATGGTAAAGATATATCTCTTATATTTGGAACTTCTGGCTTTTTGTTCCTTTCTCTTCTTTCTGAATCCACGCTCACTCCGTGAATCTAGTTATGTGTATGCAAACTGCTGAGCCC
This sequence comes from Bufo bufo, assembly GCF_905171765.1. NCBI lineage: Eukaryota > Metazoa > Chordata > Amphibia > Anura > Bufonidae > Bufo > Bufo bufo. Next base: position 200,562,098 of record NC_053393.1, read on the forward strand.
TGTAGCTGCATAAAGACATTAAATAATAATTTAGATGTTCATCAATAGGCTAAACAATGAGGCACATATACAAATCCATATATTCTGATTACATACAAGGCAATATATATATATATATATATATATATATATATATATATATACACACACAGTGGTAAAAAAACATAAATGATAATATGGTTGGTTGTGTAAAGTTAAAACTCCTAACATTCCATTAATATAAAATTAGGTAAAGATATACACCAATACTTATATATAACACGTGGATTAAGTGCCAAAGTGCCGTGCCATACGTGAAACATGCCACCGTGAAAAGTGAATACTCACCACTCTGCAGCAATGGTCACTCTCCTGCCCTCTTGGTCAGTTACTGCACTGACACTCATACACAGCTGAGGCTGTATTCACTGGTTCTGACTAAGGCCTCATACACACGACCGTTTTTTTTTTGCGGTCCTCAAAAGCGGGTTCCGTTTTTCCGTGATCTGTGACCGTTTTTTTGTCTGTGGGTCTTCCTTGATTTTTGGAGGATCCACGGACATGAAAAAAAAGTCGTTTTGGTGTCCGCCTGGCCGTGCGGAGCCAAACGGATCCGTCCTGAATTACAATGCAAGTCAATGGGGACAGATCCGTTTGACGTTGACACAATATGGAGCAATTTCAAACGGATCCGTCCCCCATTGACTTTCAATGTAAAGTCAGGAGTTAATATACCATAGGATCGGAGTTTTCTCCAATCTGATGGTATATTTTAACTTGAAGCGTCCCCATCACCATGGGAACGCCTCTATGTTAGAATATACCATCGGATTTGAGTTACATCGTGAAACTCAGATCCGACAGTATATTCTAACACAGAGGCGTTCCCATTGTGATGGGGACGCTTCTAGTTAGAATATACTACGAACTGTGTACATGACTGCCCCCTGCTGCCTGGCAGCACCCGATCTTTTACAGAGGGCTGTGACCAGCACAATTAACCCTTCAGGTGCCGCACCTGAAGGGGTTAATTGTGCGTATCATAGCCCCCTGTAAGAGATCAGGGACTGCCAGGCAGCAGGGGGCAGTCCCCCCTTCCTCCCCAGTTTGAATATCATTGGTGGCCAGTGTGCGGCCCCCCCGGCCCCCCCTCTATTGTAATATCATTGGTGGCCAGTGTGCTCCCCCCCTCCCTCTATTGTAATATCATTGGTGGCCAGTGTGCGGCCCCCCCGGCCCCCCCCCCTCTATTGTAATATCATTGGTGGCCAGTGTGTGGCCCCCCCCTCTATTGTAATATCATTGGTGGCCAGTGTGCGGCCCCCCCTCGGGCCCCCCTCTATTGTAATATCATTGGTGGCCAGTGTGCGGCCTCCCCTCTATTGTAATATCATTGGTGGCCAGTGTGCGGCCCCCCCGCCCCCCCTCTATTGTAATATCATTGATGGCCAGTGAGTGGCCTCCGTCGGCCCCCCTCCCCCCTCTATTGTAATTTAATTGGTGGCCAGTGTGCGGCCTCCCCTCTCCCCCCCCCTGCCTGATTATTGGTGGCAGCGGAGATTCCGATCGGAGTCCCAGTTTAATCGCTCTGGGGCTCCGATCGGTAACCATGGCAACCAGGACGCTACTGCAGGCCTGGTTGCCATGGTTACTTAGCAATATTACAATATTAGAAGCATCATACTTACCTGCTGGCTGCTGCGCTGTCTGTGTCCGGCCGGGAGCTCCTCCTACTGGTAACTGACAGATCATTAAGCAATGCGCCGCACAGACCTGTCACTTACCAGTAGGAGGAGCTCCCGGCCGGTCACAGACAGCTCAGCAGGTAATTATGATGCTTCTAATATTGTAATATTGCTAAGTAACCATGGCAACCAGGCCTGCAGTAGTGTCCTGGTTGCCATGGTTACCGATCGGAGCCCCAGAGCAATTAAACTGGGACTCCGATCGGAATCTCCGCTGCCACCAATGATCGGGGGGGGGGGAGGGGAGGCCGCACACTGGCCACCAATGATATTAATACAATAGAGGGGGGCCGGGGGGGGGCGCACACTGGCCACCAATGATATTACAATAGAGGGAGGGGGGGGCCGGGGGAGGCCGCACACTGGCCACCAATGATATTACAATAGGGGGGGCGGGGGGGTGCACACTGGCCACCAATGATATTACAATAGAGGGAGGGGGGGCCGGGCGAGGCCGCACACTGGCCACCAATGATATTCAAACTGGGAGAGAGGGGGGTCTACCCCCTGCTGCCTGGCAGCCCCTGATCTCTTATAGGGGGCTATGATATGCACAATTAACCCCCTCAGGTGCAGCACCTGAGGGGTTAATTGTGCGGATCACAGCCCCATGTAAGAGATCGGGTGCTGCCAGCAGGGGGCAGTCATGTACACAGTTCACTATGGGAATGCCTCTGTGTTAGAATATACTGTCGGATATGAGTTTTCACGAAGTGAAAACTCATCTCTGAAAAAGCTTTTATGCAGACGGATCTTCGGATCCGTCTGTATGAAAGTAACCTACGGCCACGGATCACGGACGCGGATGCCAATCTTGTGTGCATCTGTGTTCTTTCACGGACCCATTGACTTGAATGGGTCCGTGAACCGTTGTCCGTCAAAAAAATAGGACAGGTCTTATTTTTTTGACGGACAGGAAACACGGATCACGGATGCGGCTGCAAAACGGTGCATTATCCGATTTTTCCACGGACCCATTGAAAGTCAATGGGTCCGAGAAAAAAAAACGGAAAGCGGCACAACGGTCACGGATGCAAACAACGGTCGTGTGCATGAGGCCTAAAATGGATTAACTACCTGGATGAAAAGCTATCACCTCAAAGTGCATTCGCTAAAGCTGCCTGTGTAGAAGGCCAGCTAGCTATCTAATACATCTAGGACATTGACACCCACTGGAGATTGCTCACTGTTGTTAGACTGAACCATGAGATAGCGGCAGGGGAACCGACTCTCTAATGCTAACTGAAATTGTAATCTAACTGCCTGTATGCTACAACTGCAGCAGTGAAACAGATTTTAAAACCTAAGTCTGCCCCCCGACATATTTCGCCAGTGACCTGGCTTCCTCAGGGGTAATGGGCAGAATTGAAGGCGCACGCCGTCAATGAGGTATATAAGAGGTACTAGTGATGATGGATAGGGAAGTGAACCAGTGGAAATGCCTCAACGTCACTTGTGACAAGGTGAGTCGGGTTATGGCCACCAATAGACTTGTCAGCTTACCATGCCTGTAATCCCTCCCATATTGCTGTATGACAAATCTCAGAGCGGCGGAGGTGGTGCCCAAAACCAGATGCTGCGCGCCGGTACGCTTCGCACCAACTTAGAAAAAATCTGGGGGTGATATGCTGTACTGCGCATGCTCTGCGCAGCATCCGGACGCGCACGGACTTGGAAGAATCCAAAAACAGAGATGCCGTACTGCGCATGCTCTGCGTGACGTCGAGATGCGCACAGACTTAGAAAGAACCAAGAAACAGATGCTGTACTGTGCATGCTCTGCGCAGCGTGGGGAAGCACTCAGACTTTGAAATAAGTGAGGTAACTTGTGCACTGCCCTATGGTGACCCTATGGTGATCCGTCTGAGTTTTGATTCATAGAACAGAACTGATAGTGTTATACTAACTATAGCCGCCTCTGTGTATTGTATATTATGTACACTGCGTGCAGAATTATTAGGCAAATAAGTATTTTGACCACATCATCCTCTTTATGCATGTTGTCTTACTCCAAGCTGTATAGGCTCGAAAGCCTACTACCAATTAAGCATATTATGTGTTGTGTATCTCTGTAATGAGAAGGGGTGTGGTCTAATGACATCAACACCCTATATTAGGTGTGCATAATTATTAGGCAACTTCCTTTCCTTTGGCAAAATGGGTCAAAAGAAGGACTTGACAGGCTCAGAAAAGTCAAAAATAGTGAGATATCTTGCAGAGGGATGCAGCACTATTAAAATTGCAAAGCTTCTGAAGCGTGATCATCGAACAATCAAGCGTTTCATTCAAAATAGTCAACAGGGTCGCAAGAAGCGTGTGGAAAAACCAAGGTGCAAAATAACTGCCCATGAACTGAGAAAAGTCAAGCGTGCAGCTGCCAAGATGCCACTTGCCACCAGTTTGGCCATATTTCAGAGCTGCAACATCACTGGAGTGCCCAAAAGCACAAGGTGTGCAATACTCAGAGACATGGCCAAGGTAAGAAAGGCTGAAAGACGACCACCACTGAACAAGACACACAAGCTGAAACGTCAAGACTGGGCCAAGAAATATCTCAAGACTGATTTTTCTAAGGTTTTATGGACTGATGAAATGAGAGTGAGTCTTGATGGGCCAGATGGATGGGCCCGTGGCTGGATTGGTAAAGGGCAGAGAGCTCCAGTCTGACTCAGACGCCAGCAAGGTGAAGGTGGAGTACTGGTTTGGGCTGGTATCATCAAAGATGAGCTTGTGGGGCCTTTTCGGGTTGAGGATGGAGTCAAGCTCAACTCCCAGTCCTACTGCCAGTTTCTGGAAGACACCTTCTTCAAGCAGTGGTACAGGAAGAAGTCTGCATCCTTCAAGAAAAACATGATTTTCATGCAGGACAATGCTCCATCACACGCGTCCAAGTACTCCACAGCGTGGCTGGAAAGAAAGGGTATAAAAGAAGAAAATCTAATGACATGGCCTCCTTGTTCACCTGATCTGAACCCCATTGAGAACCTGTGGTCCATCATCAAATGTGAGATTTACAAGGAGGGAAAACAGTACACCTCTCTGAACAGTGTCTGGGAGGCTGTGGTTGCTGCTGCACGCAATGTTGATGGTGAACAGATCAAAACACTGACAGAATCCATGGATGGCAGGCTTTTGAGTGTCCTTGCAAAGAAAGGTGGCTATATTGGTCACTGATTTGTTTTTGTTTTGTTTTTGAATGTCAGAAATGTATATTTGTGAATGTTGAGATGTTATATTGGTTTCACTGGTAAAAATAAATAATTGAAATGGGTATATATTTGTTTTTTGTTAAGTTGCCTAATAATTATGCACAGTAATAGTCACCTGCACACACAGATATCCCCCTAAAATAGCTAAAACTAAAAACAAACTAAAAACTACTTCCAAAAATATTCAGCTTTGATATTAATGAGTTTTTTGGGTTCATTGAGAACATGGTTGTTGTTCAATAATAAAATTAATCCTCAAAAATACAACTTGCCTAATAATTCTGCACTCCCTGTACATTTAAGATAACTAAAATTTAATTATACATAGTTAACACTCTGAGATAGGGACCAGATATAGGGTGTACTTAAAATAATCATCAAAAGAAAATATACAAAAAAGGAGAAGAAAAGTGACATAGTGAAATTAGAGTCAGACATCAAGAGCTTTGTTGCACATGCTCCACACCTATACAGGATGCACACGGACTGAAGTGTAAGTATAAGTTAGACGCTGCCCTACGTTAGACCTTATAAGCTTGGAATAATCTGACAAGGAAAATGGTGTGCTGCTGTCTGTGACAACCTCTACGTGGGGTACATCACAATATATATCACTTATCAGGAAATGATTCTTCATTGGTCCTTTATAATTGTCACTCAAAGGCTGGAGTGTAATGTCTCATCATTACCTCATCAGTATCAGTACCTCAAAGAGATGAAAAGTACCTCTCATACCAAAATAGGGCGGACAATGGCCTAAGTACAAATTGACAGTTATCTGATCATTTTCATGTAGTTCAACAACTAAGGCCTAAAGAAAGTAAGAATAAGTGAAGCCTTCATTTAGCCCTTTTGGGCTTAGACTAATTAGTCTGTAGATCCATTTGGTTTCTTCTTGCAGTAAGATTCTGTCCAAATCTCCTCTTCTCACGCTAAGTGTTTTCTTGCAGACGCCCCAGAAAGACAGGCATTTGGGGTCCCCAGCATGATATGGTCTCACATGTCTCGATATGGCAGTATCCGCTTTTGTATTGATACTACTGATGTGTTGACTGATGCGACGTCTAAATTCTTGTATGGTTTTACCCACATAGAATTTATTGCATGGACACTGGGCTATATAAACAATGCCTGTCGTCTGGCAGTTGATAAACTCTCTGATCTGATATTGTTGGTTGTCCAGGGGTTTTGTGAAAGTCTTGATCTTTTTCAGAAAAGGACAAAAAGTACATCTACCACAGGGAAAAGTGCCCACCTTTGATTATAGCCAGGTTGTTTTTTTAGTTCCGATTGATAGAGACTATGAACCAATATGTCTTTGAGGTTTTTCCCCCTCTGGTGTGTGATGCTAGGTCGTGCGGTGATAACGTCTCTCAAGTAGTTATCTGCCTGCAGCACATGCCAGTATGTATTAAGGATTTGGTATACTTGATGATTCCGGGCATCCTATGTGCCAATACATCTGATAATTTTGGAGGTGAGAACTTTTGGCACACTACGTAGTGTGTCCGATCGTCTGGTGTTTTTAGCACGTGCGAAGGCCCTATGTAGGACCTTTCTAGGGTAACCTGTTGATCTAAATCTGTGATAGAGATTATCACACTCTTGACTGAAGCTAGAATCCTCAGTGCAATTTCTGCTGGCTCTGATGTGTTGGCCCGTTGAGATGATTTATTTGGGGAATTGAGGTGACTCTGCCAGTGCAGCAGATTATTCGTAGCAGTCGGTTTACGAAATATTTCTGTAAGGATGTGGCCACCAGTGTCCACGGACAGCCGCAGGTCCAGAAATGTTAACGTATGGCTTTCTATTTCAGAAGTAAACTTCATCCCTATATCGTTGTGATTAAGTGATCTGACAAATTAAATAGGTCTGTGGTGCCATCGTCGATGTACCTGCCCCAAAATACAATATGTTTGGTGAAGGTGTGAAAATCATCTGTAAAAACAATTGAATTTTCCCACCACCCTAAAAACAAATTTGCATAATTTGGTGCACATTTACTTCCCATTGCTGTGCTAATTAACGGTTTGCGGCGATCACCCACACGGCGGATGGCGGTGATCGGAAATACACATGACGTACCGGTACATCATGTGTCCTAAAGAGGTTAAAAACAAATAACAGATCTAGCTACGAGATTTCGGGAGAGAGTTTAGAGTAATGGGAGAATAAAAAGGGCCCAGAATCGTGCTATGCACACTAACCTTAATGAATTATTGCATGTAAAGAAACCCCCACAATGGACAGAGGTAGTAAGATTTATCACCACCTTCAACTCCAGATCACAGGAAGTTCGTGACATCTTACAGAAATACTGGCCTATCCTATGATCTGATGGAGTTTTGCAGAAATACTTACCTCCAAAAGCATCTATAGTGTTCAGGAGATCACAGAGTTTGAAGGATGTGTTGATTCAAAGCTACCACAGTGGGGAGCAACCAGGACATGCATTTGGGTCAAAGGGTCCGAGATGGGGCTGCGTCCCTTGTGGGAGATGTGTTGCATGCCCCAATGTGTTGAGGGGTGATTCTTTCCAAGACTCTACCGGCCAACACACGTACAAGGTCACCCATAAGATAGACTGTACATCGGTAGGTGTAATATAGCATGCCACATATCCATGTGGGAAAATGTATATGACCACAAGGGAATTTAGAAGGAGAGTACGGGAACATGTCCTGGATATTATTTCCATGAAAAACAAGGAATTTTACTTGCATTTAAATCCAATCCCACGACACTTCAGACTTAAACATCAAAGTGATCCAAATTTATTGAAAGTGATGGCCATTGACTGTGTGTACACAACAATTCGTGGAGGGGATTGAAAGAGGAAACTGGCACAGAAGGAATCCAAATGGATTTACAAACTAGGTACCTTATCCCCTAGAGGCCTGAATGAGTATAACAGTTTTGTACCTTTTCTGTAGGATGGTTTTCCTCTGTCTAGCAGGGATCCTATATGGTTTAGTCATATTTTTTGGGTTGCATTTATATTTGTGTTTTTAACTGTTTTTCTCTCCTTTTCAGTTCTGAGATATGGACGTCATGAGCTAAGCCATTACATCTGTGATGTGATATTATGGACTGCGTACACATAACTAGATGCCCCACCAATATTTTTCACAGTTTGGGGCTGGCAATCACATGACGTCTCCATCTTTGTACTGTTTTAAGGGTGCAACGGATTTTATATATTTATTTCCTGTTTTTAATGCTTATTTTACAATCCATTGCAATTTAAGATGTGTCACTCTGGGTCTATGGTCGCAATGTGTGTCCGGCATCAGTCAGGTGTGGCGGCCATCTCGGTTGAGGGCATCTGCCACACTAAATATAACTTGGTTATATGATTGGATTGCTTTGACGCAATCATCCATGTGGGTGGGCAGCTCATTACATCATTTTTTGCCTTTAGTTTGGATCATGTGACGAGGGGCGGTACACACTGCCGCATGACCCGTGACACATAGACGCTCTACAGGTGTGTTTTATCTTTTGTAATATATCAAGCTATATAAGGTGCAACCATCCCACTGTCCCTCACTTCCCCTGATGAAGCTAGTCGGCGAAACGCGTTGGTTAAGTGAGGACACTGGGATAGGTTTTTGGCTGGAAGATCCCATCTATTAAGTGTGAATCGTTTTGATAATTTGACTCTCTTTGGTACTTGCAGCACATGGCACTATATGCACCCTTACTGCACTCTTACTGTCCGGGCACCCCTATAGGCATCGTCCTCCAGGGAGACTTTAGTCGGACACCTTTTTACTACTGCTTCGATGCTTTTGCTGCATAGATCTTTGTCTAATCATGTTCATAGATCATTTGCTCCCTTTATATGATTAACTCATTGTTAGCCCCCTACCGTGGTCCCGTTTTGTAAATGTCATTTATTCCACTGAATCATGCAGACTCTATTGTATTTCAATAAAGCTTCTTTTGTTTATTAAATGGTTGTGTGCAGTTCCATGATCTGGGTATACACTTTGGTCTGTAGGTGCTGTGTAATAACTCTCATATGGCCCTAATAGGCTGTATTTATAGCTTTGATTACATACAAGGTTTGGACTCAATCTATCTTTTTCAAATCCCTCTATTATTCTCCCTTTTTATTGCTTCTGAGCCAAAGCAGTATCCAGGTAGGAGCACCGTGAAACATAAAGAGACATTTAGGCCGCACTGTTACACCACTCGGCATTTCCTATTACACCTGGGTCGCGATAGAGGGCCCAGGGGGGCGGCACCCATTGCATTAGGTTATGGCAACACTGATCGCATGACAGCCAGGATCGCTGAGTAGAGGTGATCCCTTAGAAATGCATGGCATCACTGCGGCAGTCGCAAGAAATCCAACACGGCTGGATTTTCTGTAACAGCCACAAGAGTGGGGGTTGCATTGAAGGAGGGGGTTTATACATTTGCTGTGGGGCCTAGTCATTTCTAGCTATGCCACTGATAACATGTGACCTCACAAATGCTTTACTATTCATAACCACTGACGTACATAAGTTGCACTTCCAACATCACTATGCATAAGGAAGACGTACTCCTCCTTATACTTCATGATAGTTATTTGGTTAATAGTTTTCTAACACGTATGAGAATGAATATCTAATGCATTTTTAACCTTTGAAACCTCGTCCTCTAATTCCATTATCTTTGAAAGTGTTTGTTTGCCATAAACCAGGGGTGCACAACCTGCGGGCCGCGGGCCGCATGCGGCCCCTGTCCTCCTGGACAGAAACACAGCTGATCATGCGATCATCTGTGTTTCTGCCCGCAGCGCAGCGTGGTGAAGCATTACAGCTCCTGCCTCTGCACAGTAGCAGGAGCAGGACGGTCCCAGATGTTGAGAGCAGGGGAGCCGAGGAGAAGGCAAAATCAATGTATCAGTGCTTCTGCCTTCTCCTCTGATAGGTGAGCGGCACACTATGCAGGGTAGACCTGGCTTGGGGGCAGAGGAGCGCAGAGCTGCAGGGTTAGGAGACCCTGATCAGCTCTGCCTGTGTACAAAGCCCCCACAGCAGGCTGGTTTCCCCTGTAACTGGGGCTCCTTTGGATGCCCCAGTTACTGGGTAAATATTGCAACAAAAAAAGTCTGTGTCCCCAAAGGTCTTTCAGTGACCTCTTGGAGACAAATTATGCAAAAAAAAAAAAAAAAAAAAAAAGAAAATAAATAAAATATGATGTGGCAAAAAAATAGAAAATTATAAAAATTAATTGAATACAAATAAACAAAACAAAAAAAAAAGGAAAAATTGCTAAATAAAAGAGTGTTTACTATTTCCTAATAAAATAAAAAAAATAAAAAGTGCAAAATAGTAGAGTGTTCATTGTCCCCAAACAGTCTTTTTATGACCTCTTGGGGAAAATATATTTATATATTTAAATAAAAAGTAATAAATCAATAATAAAAAAAAATACAATAAAATATAAATAAAATGCAAATAAAAGTAAAAAATAAAAGTGAAAAATTAACAAAAAGTGTTGTGTTGTAGCAGAAATATATTAAAAATTAAGTTAAAAAAGATAAAAAAATACATAAATTAAAAAACACCCACACCAACCAAAACTGTCGCCATTATTGCCCCATTCACGTGAAACTATACTGTTATATTATATAACAAAAAGACAGACACAAAATAGGGAACTAATTATAAAAATTTATTTTGGTGTCAGATTGCATATTTAACCCCTTATGGACTCAGCCCTAATTCACCTTAAGGACTTGGCCATTTTTTGCAAATCTGACCAGTGTCACTTTAAGTGCTGATAACTTTAAAACGCTTTTACTTACCCAGGCTGTTCTGAGATTGTTTTTTCGTCACATATTGTACTTCATGACACTGCTAAAATTGGGTCAAAATAGTTACCAAAAATTTGGAAAAATTAGCAAATTTCAAAGTTTCAGTTTCTCTACTTCTGTAACACATAGTAATACCCCCAAAAATTGTGATGACTTTACATTCCCCATACAGTAGGTATTTTCGATATTGTATTTCTATCGCGAGCCCATCACGCTGGTGCTCGGCGCTGCAGCTTGTACTTGTCGCGCTGCCTGTCCCCGAGACCATCCGCAATGGGCTTGCGATGCATTCTCAAACTGTTGTTGCTACATGTAACCACGGGGTGGCGCTGGACAAAAACCATTGTGCGCATGTCGGCTTTTGTTCAGTCCTCCTCTGAGACCCCGGTTCGATCCCAGGCAAATCAGCCTGAGCGGGACATACATACTGATGTATTATTGCATTATGCATTATGATGGCAGTGTCTGAGGGATACTACAGGACTCACTATTATGAGTGTGATCGATTGGTGAAAATCAAATCTGCTGGTGGTCCAGCGGCAGCGTGTCAGCCTTGTAACACCTAGTGTCTAGGGTTCGATTCCCCTGTTAACTTTTTTTTTTTTTGTGTGTCTTTACTTAATAGAGTTCACTCCTGTATATTCGAGTACAGTCTGTACAGTACCTATACTCCTGCAGCCCTCACTATTATGGAAAAAATCTTCAGAGGCTGGGAGCGCGGGATTGAAGAGAAGGTGCTGGCAAGAGTAAGGACCTGTAGCCAGAGCTCATTGTCTCAGTGTCTGCAAGTGAGGAATCACGTAGCTCATTTGCATAACAATGCCGTATTTAACACCTCCGTCTTAGATATGTGAAGTGGACTGCTTAATGCTTTGGGGGAGGGGGGGGGTTAAATAATTTACAATGCAAATTGTAATATAGCACATGGAGCCTGGAGGGGGTTAATGTACTCACCTAAGTATTATCACACAGTGCATGCTGCAGACATGCGTCTAGCACGCAGAGCTGTCTTTTACTGGCTTGGGGATGTTTAAAGTGTTGCATGCATCCCAATGCTGGCATCCCATTTATTTCTACTGAGACACACAGCCGCTATATCCCAATATGTCATGCGTGCGGGTCCCAGAATGCATGCAGGGTGCGTTCAGGGACCTGCACCAGCATGTCATATTGGGATAAAGTGGTTGTGTGTCTCAGTAGGAATAAATATGATACCAGCATTGTATAATAATAGTATAATTTTGTATTCTCCCAAAAAAAGCCAATAAAAGCTACATTTTAAAGATACCTGTACCTTTGAGTATTTGTGTGTGTTTTTTTTAATTTATGTTTAATGTGTACAGTTTTATTTTGTATTCTCCACAAAAATCTAATAAAAGCTACATTTCTCCACAAAAAGCTAATAACATACAGTATTATGTTATTAACATTACATTATTATAATGCTAATAACATTACAGTACACACCCTTGGATTCTATGGCCACCCCAGCCAGAAGCTATCCAAGGCCAGTGTCCTTGACATACCCAACGACAAGCGCTATAGGCAGCAGGGTATCGTCGGTGGCAAGGAGTAGAAAGACAATGTCTCCATTGCCAGACTATGCCCTCCCAGTCATAACCGAAGAGGATACAGCCCTTATAGTGCTGCATTCTCTCAACAAACCGGGGAATATGGCCCGGCTTGTTTTGAAACATTTAATCTCATGGGAGCAATACCAGCAATGGACCAAGAGGGTTAATTTTGATGGGGATAATCACAAAGTGGGAATCCCTGCAAATTTGAAAGCAACCATTCTTGACTTTGTCCACCAAAGATTCCTAGGGGACAATGTTCAAGCTTGTAGGGACAAAGTTAATGAATTCCTACGGATGTCTCGAGAATGCCCTTGGAAAAAGTTGCAATAAAGAGTTACAATGTTAAATAATACAGTAGCATGTAATGTACAGTAGTTAATGTGCTGTGAACACTGCAGAAATAAACTATACATTATATGTGAAAAAAAACTAGTGCCTTTTGTGTTTGTTTGAACTTCAGTAAAGTAGAATATTGTGCACTGATCTGTACTGTACAGTACTGTACCATTTTTCTGTGCTGTTGGATGGTGTGGGTGAGAGGGACACCTTTCAGTGCTACAGTACTGTAACAGGATTTGTTTTCCTTTTTCTCACAGCTCTGGCTCCATCAGCAAGCTTAAATTACAGTTCCCCTCCCCCCACTCTATTCACATTGCAACCTTGAGAGCCAAGGAGGGAGGAGAATTGGCACCATGGGGGGTGCCTGTAAACTAGCTCCAAACCCCAACTGGCAGAGTATGCCTACAGCACAAGTATCATTCTATTGTAATTTAACATTACAATACTGTATGTTATTAGCTTTTTGTGGAGAAATGTAGCTTTTATTAGATTTTTGTGGAGAATACAAAATAAAACTGTACACATTAAACATAAATAAAAAAAAACACACACAAATACTCAAAGGTACAGGTATCTTTAAAATGTAGCTTTTATTGGCTTTTTTTGGCATATTGGGATATAGCGGCTGTGTGTCTCAGTAGAAATAAATGGGATGCCAGCATTGGGATGCATGCAACACTTTAAACATCCCCAAGCCAGTAAAAGACAGCTCTGCGTGCTAGACGCATGTCTGCAGCATGCACTGTGTGATAATACTTAGGTGAGTACATTAACCCCCTCCAGGCTCCATGTGCTATATTACAATTTGCATTGTAAATTATTTAACCCCCCCCCCTCCCCCAAAGCATTAAGCAGTCCACTTCACATATCTAAGACGGAGGTGTTAAATACGGCATTGTTATGCAAATGAGCTACGTGATTCCTCACTTGCAGACACTGAGACAATGAGCTCTGGCTACAGGTCCTGACTCTTTCCAGCACCTTCTCTTCAATCCCGCGCTCCCAGCCTCTGAATCATGACGTCAGACCAGCCGGGACTAGGAAGCTCCTGTCGGGTGGAGATCACTCCGCCTGACAGGGAAGTGAAGCATCACTCGCACCGTTCTGCTGCTACTCTGCAGGTGTGTAGAAGCGGTCTCCTGTGAAGCCCCCACCAGCAGGGAACCAATGACTTTGTGCACTCTTGGCAGTATGCCCTAACTGGGACTTGTAGTCCCCCATCCTCTATGAACCTAGTTCTCCTGTGAAGCCCCCACCAGCAGGGAACCTGCACTATAATGGATTTTGTGCGGTCTTGGCAGCACGCCTGCAAACTTACTTGTGAATTTTCAATTCTATGACCATAATCAGCCAGCACCATGGCATGTTTGTCACATTGTGATAATGCAGCTCACATTAGGACTGCCAGCACCGCTTGTTCATATATTAATAAAAGCAGTATGCCACACTAATCTCCAGCTTTGCAGCTATGCAGGGAAATGATCTAATTAACCTTTTTCTGGAAGTTAACACAAATCAAACACCTTCCAGAATCCCACGTCTCCTCCGCCTAATCCCCATCTCCCTGTACTCGAATATACAGGAGTGAACTCTATTAAGTAAAGACACACAAAAAAAAAAAAAGTTAACAGGGGAATCGAACCCTAGACACTAGGTGTTACAAGGCTGACACGCTGCCGCTGGACCACCAGCAGTTTTACTTGTTCATATGCCCAAGAAATTGACACACTCTTCTGCAGCCACAGTAGTACTGTAGTGTGACGACAAATAGAAAACAAAGCGTGCATGACACCTAGCGGTGAAAGTGATTTAGGCAGGAATCCAGAGGGAAAAAAAAAATGAATGAGCGACACAGCTCGGTGCTGTCTCACGCGACAGGGCTCACAGAGGGTCAATATCGCCGATGCAAACCCAGTTTTATGCACATTCTCGCGATCACCTACTGTATGTCTACTTCCCAAAATGTTTGTATCATTTTGGGAATGATATTTTATTTTTTGGGGATGTTACATAGCTTAGAAGTTTAGAAGCAAATTTTGAAATTTTTCCGAAATTTTCCAAATCCCACTTTTTATGGACCAGTTCAGGTTTGATGTCACTTTGTGAGGCTTACATAATAGAAACCATCCAAAAATGACCCCATTTTAGAAACTACACCCCTCAAGGTATTCAAAACTGATTTTACAAACTTTGTTAACCCTTTAGGTCTTCCACAAGAGTTCATGGCAAATGGACATAAAATTTCAATTTTTTGGAAAATTTTCTAATATAATCAATTTTTTCCAGGAATAAAGCAAGGGTTAACTGCCAGACAAAACTCAATATGGGTTGCCCTGATTCTGTAGTCCCTTATCTAGCAATGGGTACATAAGGTCCCACACAAGTTTCCCGCTAACACCCAGAGTGGGGGGACATTCTGGGGGTTGAATACGGGAATCTCGCCCCTCGTACACACGAAATTTGTAAGTGTACCCTGAGGTACTCTCACAAATTTTGTACAGCTTCACGCCATACCTCGCCCGCTTAGTGGGAATGTATTGGCGGAAACTGAGTCTCCCCTTGAACGCAACGAGAGACTCATCAATCGCGACCTCCCTTCCAGGTACATAGGCCTGCACAATAATACGTTTAGATAAAGTGTTTTTTTTTTGTTTTTTTTTCCTAACTAACTTTTCCCTTCTATCCCTGCCTAACAGTGCCTCTACCTCACTGACCCTAACCTACCTGGAGGGTGATGGGTGTAGGAGGGTGATGGGTGCCGATGGGGGGATCGCAGGAGCCTGGTGAGGATGGTGCTGGACGGTGCAGGTGCTGAACAGGAAGAGGAGGGGAGAGAGGAGCGATGGAAGTTTGAATCTCGCGCCTCTCTCCCTGCACCAATCAGCACCCTGGACAGCGGCATTCAGCACCACGGCCATTACCGCCTCTCCCAAATGCTCGGACTGTGATTGGTGGTGTGTAATCACACCACCGATCACAATCTTTTTCCGGTTCATCGGGTCACCGGAGACACCGGAGGTCTGAATTGACCTGCAGTTTTCTGCGATCGCCAATACGGGGGGAGTCACATGAAACCCCCCTGGTGTTGTTACAGGATCCCCGCTGAATGATTTCAGCGGGCATCCTGTTCCGAATAACCCCCGCTGCGCCGCAAACGCGTTTTAAACCCATGACGTACCGGTACGTCATGGGTCCTTAAGGACTCGGGAAACATGCCGTACCGGTACGTCATGCGTCCCTAAGGGGTTAAAGAATAAGGAGCCATAGTTTGAAAAAAATGTTTTGTACAGTTTCCCCCAAATAAAATAAAAATTATAAGGCCCTATGTCTCAAGTGAAAAATTGTTGCAAAAATTAATTTGGTAATCACAACAAATAAAAAAGTTACAACTGTTTGAACCACCACATGCGCTAAATCACAAAAAAAAAAAATGTCTGTCCAGGCCTGGTTATAAAAGTGTTAACCAATATGCACTTTCCCTACTAGTAAAGGAAAATGCTTACGGGTTATTTCATGGCGCCTGTAACTGGCAGGAGGGGGTAATGACCAGGGAGCGCTGGTGAAGGAAATCGCTGATTTATGAATAGAAGACAGGAAGGAAATGTCGCCACTTCTTCGTAAAATTACTTTTAACAAGTTCCTGCAGCATGGCCCTTGAAATGGAATATTCATACTTACCTTCATGCCGCCCTGCCTCCATTTTCCAGTTCCTGCACTTTTACACCTGTCAGTGCATGGCCATTGTCACATGCACCGCTCCAGTCAATGACTGGCTTCAGCAGTGACACGCTGCTTGTGGCCACATCACTGCTGAAACAAGTGATTGACTGGAGAGGTGCATGTGACCATGGCCATGCACTGCCAAGTAAAAACAGCGAGGGGAGCAGGTAAGTATAACTCTTCAGTTACAGGGGCCATGCTGCAAGAACTTGTTAAAAATTCATTTTTACTGGGAAATCTCTTTAAGCCCCTAATACACTGCGAGATATTTAGGTCAATTACTGGGAACAAGTGTTCATGATAACTGGCCTGTACAGGGGCGTAACGATCGCGGTCGCAGGGAGTGCGACTGCGACCGGGCCCGGCGGGGGGAGGGGGCCCGCTGTACTAACATGTAATGAAGCGCTGTGAAGGGGCCCGGCATGAAGTACAGTGACAATGCCGGGCCCCGTCAGGGCGCTCCATTACATGTTTAATATGAGGCAAGGGGGGGGAGGTTTGCGCAGAGGGGGTGGGAGGAAGAGGGAGGACACGCGCACTCACTCACATACACTCGGCCCGGCAGTTCTTGTCACTGCCGGGCTGTCTCCAGATCATCAGTGAAGCAGGAGCTCTAGCGCTCCCTCTGCTGGCCGCACATCGGGCTGCTGGCTGTGGGAGGAGCTCTGAAGGCCCGGGAAACTGCCTTTAGTACAGCCAGCAGTGCGATGTCAGTGTGGCAGCGCAACATCAGGGAAGAGGGTAAGTATGTGTTTTTTTTTTATTTTCCTAACACTGCAGACTGGGGGCAAAGGGGAAGGGGGGGGGGGGTTGATGGGCACAACTAGAGTGAGGGGGCACAAAAGTGGGCATCTCTACTGAGGGGGCACCTAATCTGCCATAACTACTGTGAGGGGGGCACATAATCTGGCATAACCACTGTGAGGGGCACATATGTGGGCATATCTAATGTGAGGGGCACATAATCTGGCATAACCACTGTAGGGGGGCACATATCTGGCATAACTACTGTGAGGGGGGCACATATAAAGGCATAACTATGAGATGGCACATATAAAGGCATAACTACTGTGAGGGGGGCACATAATCTGGCATAACCACTGTGAGGGGCACATATGTTGGCATATTTAATGTGAGGGGCACATAATATGGCATAACCACTGTAGGGGGCACATATCTGGTCATAACTACTGTGAGGGGCACATAGTCTGGCATAACTACTGTGAGGGGGAACATATCTGGCCATATCCACTGTGAGGGGCACATATCTGGGCATAACTACTGTGAGTGGGCACATATCTGGGCATAACCACTGTGAGCGGGCACATATCTGGGCATATCCACTGTGAGGGGCACATATCTGGGCATATCCACTGTGAGGGGCACATATCTGGCATAAATACCGTGAGGGGGCATATATTTGGCATAACTACTGTTAGGGGGCACATATTTGGCATAACTACTGTGAGGGGCACATATCTGGGCATAACTACTGTGACAGGAACAAAGGTGGGCATAACTGCTGTGAGGGGCCACAAGAAGGACATAACTTTTGTGAAGGGACCACAAGGTGGGCTTAATTACTGTGAAAGGCCACAAGATGGGCATTACTACTGTGAGGGGCCACAATGTGGACATTAGTACTGTGTGGTAGCACTTAGGGGAAATGTCCTAAATTACCCTGCTATACATTGGCATAGCTCAGTCTACCAGGCCAGCAGAGCGCCCCCAGCTGGTAGTTTCACAGGGGTAGTCACCATCCCTTCCTTATGTGATTATTCTTTTTTTTTCTATCACCACAGGGACCTTGTTCTGGATCCAGCGGACATCACACCGACGCCAGCGACACCCTGGATGAGGTAGGACCAGATTTTATTAGGATTGGGTGAGTGTAGCCATGCATTGGGCTCTTTCACACGAGCGGATCCCGTGTGGCTAATCTGCTGTGTGAAAGAGAGCCAAGCCCCGCTCCGGACAGCAGAGACACCGAGCAGTAACATGATTGATAATGCTCCATGCCTCTCTATGATCGTTTTGCTACAAAATCACGGTGACCACTTTATCTCCCTGTGATTTTTTAGTAAAAAGGTCACAGAGAGGCACGGAGCATTATCAATCGTGTTACTGCTCCGTGTCTCTGCTGTCCGGAATGGGGCTTGGCCCTCATTCACGCAGCGGACTAGCCACACGGGAAAGCCATTAGTAAGAAAATCTGCCGCTTCTTTATAAAAATCGGGGGGTAGGGGGGCCCCGATACAAAGTTTGCACTGGGGCCCATAACACTCTAGTTACGCCACTGGGCCTGTATAATCGTGTCACACATCTCTCTGTGTAATCAGGGATGTGCTACTGATAATCAATATAACTAAATGAAGGAGTAATGACTGTGATAGCGATCATTCCTCCACAGTCACTTTACATTGGCCTGTGTAATAGGCTGATGCAAATGAGCGCCAATCAACATTTTTTTTAATTTGCGGCCCCTTGAAATAGAGCGATGTGACAATGTGGCCCTCAGACCAAAAAGGTTGTGCCCCCTGCCATAAACTAAAGACGCTGAAAAGTGTCCAATAATCAAGTATCTAAAAGTCACTAAGACTCCATGATCTAATAACTAGCCAGTCCTAATCAGAAAACATATGCTTTAATTGATCAGCTAAGGACCTCTATTTTTTTTAGAAACAGTACATCAGTATTCAAGGTGACTCTTTAGCTAAGCTTTAAGGTAGTAATATAAGATGTCTGACCAAGACAAAATAGCTGACCATCAGATCTAATCCAACAATAACTATAAAAAAAAAAAAAAGTTATGGCGGTCAGAATATGCAGATGAAAAAAAATATATATAAATAAAAAAAATATATAAATAATAATAATAATAATAATAATAATAATAATAATAATAATATTTATATATATATATATATATATATATATATATATATATATATATATATATATTTGTTTTCAGTATTAAAACACCAGAAAAACTATATAAATGTGGTAATGAAGGTAACAGGTCAGTTTTACTACGCATTGAAAAACCCATTAAAAACATTTTTTTTCCAGTTCCACCACATTTGGATTTTTTTTCCAGCTTCCCACTACATCGTATGCTGCATTACATAGTGCCATTTGAAAGTAGAACTTGTCCCGTAAAATAGAAGCCCTCAAAAATCTATGAGAATGGAAAATAAAAATGTTATGGTTTTGGGAATGCAAAAATGGAAAATCATAGGATGCTGAAAGAGTTAATTATAGTATCTTACTCGAAATCCCATTCATCCAGGTATTCTATGTCCACGTTCACCTTATGCTTGTTTGAAGAGACCGCCGAGCACTGCCTTCTCTTCACTGTTTATCTGTTCGTTGTCACAGCTGCAGCAGTGAGCAGGTGTAATTATAACTGCCCCCTCCCCATTCACTTCGATGGGACGGCTCTGTCCTATTCCCTTAAACAGGAAGAAGCCTTCCCATAGAAGTGAATGGGGACAGCAGAGCAGTAATTTCACCTGCTAACCGCTGCAGTTGTGTCGGCAAGCAGGTAAACAGTGAAGAGAAGACAGCGCCCATACGAGTGCTGCAGTCTCTTCAAACAGCTTATAGGTGAGGGCGCCAGGAGTCAGTCCCCCCGCCAATCTGATATTAATGACCTATCCCCTGTAAGTTTGCAACCTAGTCTCTGGTATTTAGTTTGCAACCCGTTCCTAGTTTCAAACTGTTCCTATCTGGTGATCTCAGTAATACACGCTGAACCTGAGGAATGTATGTATGCTGCCTTCATCCGTTTTTTTATGTATGATGTATTACTATACTGCTTTCACCTTCTAATACAGACCCTCTGTTCCTCTTCCTATTTCTGCAAAAAATATTCCTCTCTTTCTACACTGATGCTGCCAGTGTGTTAGGCTGAGTATTCCACGCGGGTGCAATGCGGGAGGTGAACGCATTGCACCCGCACTGAATCTGGACCCATTCATTTTTATGGGGCTGTGCACATGAGCTGTGATTTTCACGCATCACTTGTGCGTTGCGTGAAAATCGCAGCATGCTCTATATTGTGCGTTTATCATGCAAAGCAGGCCCCATAGAAGTGAATGGGGCTGCGTGAAAAATTGCAAACATCCGCAAGCAAGTGCTGGAGGGGTTAAAAAAAATTAAAAATAATTTAACTCACCTTAATCCACTTGATCCATCACCATGGTGATGGATCATGTGATGGACCATGTGATGACCGGAGTGATGTCACCACAGGTCCTTTTCCTGCACACAGCTAAGATGAAGACAGAAGAGATGCCAGCTGCGCGAGCAAGTGGATTAAGGTGAGTTAAATTTTTTTTTTATTTAACCCCTCCAGCGCTATTTTACTATGCATTTTGTATTCAGAATGCTATTATTTTCCCTTACAACCATGTTATAAGGGAAAATAATACAATCTACAGAACACCGATCCCAAGCCCGAACTTCTGTGAAGAAGTTCGGGTTTGGGTACCAAACATGCCGATTTTTCTGACGCGCTTGCAAAACGCATTACAATGTTTTGCACTCGTGCGGAAAATTCGCGCATGTTCCCGCAACGCACCCGCACCTTTTCCCGCAACGCCCGTGTGAACTCAGTCTTATCTGTCTGGAAATTCTCTCATGGGTGCTCAATTTCCTTTCTATGATTCAGTTTTGTATGAGGTGTACAACTTCCTCCTCATCCCCGCTGTTATCCGTAAGGGCATATTCACATGTTCAGTATTGTGTCAGGATTTTGGTGTGGATTCCAGACAAATTGAAATTCTATTAATGCATATGAATGCAATAAACAGCTGCTGACTAGCTTGATATAATTTCAAAGGGGTTAATTTGCCCCTTTCTGTATAGTGTATCTAGTGGTACTGTATGACCTCTTTCACATGAGTGTATTTGCAGTCCGTATATGGTGCATATCAGGGGCAGATTAGGAACTTAAAGCGGCCCTGAAAAAAAAAAACCGAAAAGTGGCCCCATATTGTAAGTGGGTTTAAACTGACAGAAGACAGGCCAAAACAAGTAGGCGGGGACAACCAAAGTAGGAGGGTCATGCTATACTTTAGTGCAGCGCAGAATAACCACATGGGAGAATACCACAGGGCAGCACAAAATACTGCTGCCCTCACCACAGTATTCAATTGTATCACCACCTTGAGGACAGTAATATAGTTCACGATGGCACCTGTGGCCGTTGCCCATCAGATCATTGTGTACCTGCCCTGCGACCATCAAGAGGGCTTGAGTGGCCCCCTGGGCATCGACCCACCGGGCGCATATTTTGTGTACCAGAATCTGCTGCTAATATTAATGAATATACCTATTCACATGGGTGTATAGTTTCCACCAGTATAAGAAATATACAGCATGTCCCAGTTTATTGCATATTTTCTTCCAAATATGCCCATTAGAGATGAGCGAATCGAAGCTGACTAAGTGGAATTCGATCCTAATTTCCTTGCGCTTCGTGGTAACGTAGCGAATAGCAATAGTCATAAAATGGCGGCTACACGTGTGAGGACTGAGGACATGGGGCAAGGAACTTTGGGAAGGTGGGATAACCCAGATTTACATGCCTGCATGCAGCCAATCAGCAGCCAGCCGGCCCTGTGATGTCACAGTCCTTTACATACGGCAGCCATTTTAGATTCTGCCATTTTCCAGCATTCAGGGACATTGATAGGAAAGCTATTTACAAGTGCAGGGAACATTTATTTGGGGATCCAAATAGTCATTAGACAGCTCTATCATTCCAGCTATTTGTTATTGGACTGCAAGTGTTACGTTGAAAAGCCTTTAGTGGCTTATATCTTAGTATCTTATTCAGTACGACAAGAAAAATATATACGCATTTCACTTCTGCAGTTATTTCTGGTGAAAGCGTATAAGGGTGTATTACAGTAAAAAAAGAAAAATATATACGCACTGCACTGTTGCAGTTATTTCTGGTGATAGCGTATAGGGGCGTACTTCATTTAAAAAAAGAAAAATATATATGCACTGCAGTGTTGCAGTTATTTATGGGGAAAGCGTATAGGGGCGTATTTCAGAGACTACAAGAAAAATTTATCCGCACTTCACTCTTTGATTGTTTTCTATTCAAAGCGTATAGTGGCCTACTTCAGTCCAAAATGGAAAAAAATAAATCTTTATTCTTAACTATTAATTATTAAAATCTTTTAATGGGCAGCTGCCCTTGTATCAGAGGCTCAAACCTCTAGCTATAAAGTCCTTTAATGTTCGTAAACGGGAACTTATGGAATAGTACAACAATCCTTATCCTGTATTGTTGTAACTGTGTAGAGGTCTGGATAAAGAGATAACCGGGGCTGTATGTTTACTCTGATGATGTGAACTGTATATTCACCAGAGTACAAGGGATAGTATTCCCTAATGATGATTTAAAATTATACCCCCGGAAACCATGTGATTAGGCACCACATACAGATCTGTTATATGTGTGTGATGACTGCCTGAGAGAACCCAGGCTACCAAAATGTCGATCTGATGTGGTTAATTATCTAAATGTATTACCTAACAGTATGTATATAGTTGTAGTCACTTAAACTGTAATATCTGTCGCGCCAACACGTTTCTCTGGTTCTCCCCAGATAATCAGGAGCCTCAGATATAAATAGGCAACACCAGAAGCTGATTATATAAACAAACTGGATAACCTGATGCAATGTGTATGTGTTAGTTATTAGCGCACAATGTATCAGAGTGATGCAGGTGAAGACATGTAGTGAGGAACGCGAGACTCCCTGGTGTTGGGAGATCACTCTGTGAAAACACGTCGGCTTACCTGGACGATATCGTTATCCACATTACCAACTGGGAAAGTCATCTACCCAAAGTGAAGGCTGTAGTGGACTCCCTTAGGAAGGCTGGACTGACCGCTAACCCAAAGAAATGCGCGATAGGGTTAGAGGAGACTAAGTACTTGGGGTACATCATTGGACGTGGAGTTATAAAACCCCAAGTGAATAAAATAGAGTCGATTCGGAATTGTCCCCGACCGGTCACCACTAGGCAAGTAAAGTAGTTCCTGGGAATGGTGGGCTATTATATGAGGTTTGTTCCCCATTTTACCACTTTAGCATCTCCGTTGACAGGGCTCTTGAAGGGACGAAAGTCCGTGATGGTCTGCTGGAATGACTAGGCGGAAGAGGCTTTTTCCGCGTTGAAGTCGGTCTTGTGCGGGTCACCGATTTTGGTGATGCCCGACTTCAAGAGGGAGTTTGTGGTACAGACCAATGCCTCTGAAGTAGGCCTCGGAGCTGTACTCTCTCAGGAAATCAATGGGGAGGAACATCACGTTGTTTTCCTGAGCCGCAAACTCACCCCAGCCAAGACTAGGTACAGTATAGTGGAGAGAGAGTGCCTGGTCATCAAATGGGCACTCGAGTCTCTCCGCTATTATCTTTTGGGGAGAAAGTTCCATCTGGTGACCGACCACTCCCCTCTCAAGTGGATGAGCCAGGCCAAAGAGAGGAATGCTGGGTTCACCAGATGGTTCTTGTCATTACAGAACTTCAAGTTCTCAGTGGAATACAGGGCAGGCCACTTGCAGGGAAACGCGGATGCCCTGTCCTGGGTACACTGTCTGGCAAGTGTTCACCCCCTCAGGGTTAAACAAAGGCGGGAGGTATGTAGGAAGGCGCAATGGTTCGTCGTTGACGGAAGGTATGTGTCACTGAGGTTCCTGGCCTGGGTGGAGTAAGAGGCAGTTTTCATGTGTCAGCAGCAGTTGCTGTTTGACACCTAGCTATTTAGTATAGCTGTATAGCTGATCTAGGATGGCTCTTACTGGGAGTAGTCGAAGTGCTGGGTGGGTGACTACTCCCCACGGTCCAGGCCAGGTCTTGGCAGTCTTATAAAAAAAAATAGCCAGCACTGTCAGGTGGTGTGGATTACCTCCCTCTGACAGTGGAGCTCTGGAGATCTCTGTGCTGAGGTCTGAGGACAGTGTGTCAGGCGAGAAGGTTCTGAGGTTGAGCATTCAGCCGGGTGTGAACTGACACCCAGGATACCAGGTGAACTTTATTTTGATTTCTGTGTGTGAACAAGCACCAAGCCTGAAAAGTGACTGTTGTGTTATGTTATAAGTGTGAATAAACACTGAAGAATGATTTACAACCTGGTCCTTTGCCTCTATACTGCGTCCACTAACCTGCCTACTAGAACGAATCCCCACAGGGCATATTACATTAAAAAAAGAAGACTATATACGCCCTGTACTGTTGCAGTTATTTCTGGTGAAATCGTAAAGGGGCGTAGTTCAGTACAACAAGAAAAATATATATACGCATTTCACTTCTGCAGTTTTTTCTGGCTAAAGCTTATAGGGGCGTATTTCAGTACTACTAGAAAAATATATTCTCAGTGCATTTCAGCAGTTAATGTTGGTGATAGCGTTTAGTGGACTATTTTAGTACAAAAAGTAAATCCGGATGAATTACTGAAGCAATACTGATAATTTGGATTGTATATCATCCGGAATTCAGATATATTCCTGAGCCAGAATACAGATAGATTTCAAAATGCAAATGTAAAAGAGGCCTAACGATCTAATATGCTAGCCATGAGTTAAACCATGTTTGGTAGAAATATCTTGGCTTGATGCCGCATTCATCTCAGGAGGAAGTTTTAACTACGTTTACAGGGAGTGCAGAATTATTAGGCAAGTTGTATTCTTGAGGATTAATTTTATTATTGAACAACAACCATGTTCTCAATGAACCCAAAAACTCGTTAATATCAAAGCTGAATATTTTTGGAAGTAGTTTTTAGTTTGTTTTTAGTTTTAGCTATTTTAGGGGGATATCTGTGTGTGCAGGTGACTATTACTGTGCATAATTATTAGGCAACTTAACAGAAAACAAATATATACCCATTTCAATTATTTATTTTTACCAGTGAAGCCAATATAACATCTCAACATTCACAAATATACATTTCTGACATTCAAAAACAAAACAAAAACAAATCAGTGACCAATATAGCCACCTTTCTTTGCAAGGACACTCAAAAGCCTGCCATCCATGGATTCTGTCAGTGTTTTGATCTGTTCACCATCAACATTGCGTGCAGCAGCAACCACAGCCTCCCAGACACTGTTCAGAGAGGTGTACTGTTTTCCCTCCTTGTAAATCTCACATTTGATGATGGACCACAGGTTCTCAATGGGGTTCAGATCAGGTGAACAAGGAGGCCATGTCATTAGATTTTCTTCTTTTATACCCTTTCTTGCCAGCCACGCTGTGGAGTACTTGGACGCGTGTGATGGAGCATTGTCCTGCATGAAAATCATCTTTTTCTTGAAGGATGCAGACTTCTTCCTGTACCACTGCTTGAAGAAGGTGTCTTCCAGAAACTGGCAGTAGGACTGGGAGTTGAGCTTGACTCCATCCTCAACCCGAAAAGGCCCCACAAGCTCATCTTTGATGATACCAGCCCAAACCAGTACTCCACCTCCACCTTGCTGGCGTCTGAGTCGGACTGGAGCTCTCTGCCCTTTACCAATCCAGCCACGGGCCCATCCATCTGGCCCATCAAGACTCACTCTCATTTCATCAGTCCATAAAACCTTAGAAAAATCAGTCTTGAGATATTTCTTGGCCCAGTCTTGACGTTTCAGCTTGTGTGTCTTGTTCAGTGGTGGTCGTCTTTCAGCCTTTCTTACCTTGGCCATGTCTCTGAGTATTGCACACCTTGTGCTTTTGGGCACTCCAGTGATGTTGCAGCTCTGAAATATGGCCAAACTGGTGGCAAGTGGCATCTTGGCAGCTGCACGCTTGACTTTTCTCAGTTCATGGGCAGTTATTTTGCGCCTTGGTTTTTCCACACGCTTCTTGCGACCCTGTAGACTATTTTGAATGAAACGCTTGATTGTTCGATGATCACGCTTCAGAAGCTTTGCAATTTTAAGAGTGCTGCATCCCTCTGCAAGATATCTCACTATTTTTGACTTTTCTGAGCCTGTCAAGTCCTTCTTTTGACCCATTTTGCCAAAGGAAAGGAAGTTGCCTAATAATTATGCACACCTGATATAGGGTGTTGATGTCATTAGACCACACCCCTTCTCATTACAGAGATGCACATCACCTAATATGCTTAATTGGTAGTAGGCTTTCGAGCCTATACAGCTTGGAGTAAGACAACATGCATAAAGAGGATGATGTGGTCAAAATACTCATTTGCCTAATAATTCTGCACGCAGTGTAAATAAAGATGGACTTTTATGTATGTTATATATTTTCTTTGTCCTTTAGATAACTGCTTTGTCAATTTCTGTCTAGAATATAGTGGTCAATCTGTGGTGGAAATTTCCATCTTGAGGTTCAAATTTTTTACGCAAATTTTCAGAAACAAAATAAAAATAATCAGTGGAAGATTTGCATATGGAAAATCAATGCCATGTGGGCATAACCTAACACTGGGGTACACTGAAAAGAAAGGGTGAGAGAGCAAAGCGAGTGTAGGCTCTTAGAGCCGACAGCAGCCAATAGCAGTGTGCTGCCAATATACAGTCAGGTCCAAAAATATTAGGACATCAACACAATTCTAACATTTTTGGCTATATACACCACCACAATGGATTTGAAATAAAACAAACAACATGTGCTTTAACTGCAGACTGTCAGCTTTAATTTGAGGGTATTTACATCCAAATCAGGTAAACGGTGTAGGAATTACAATAGTTTGCATATGTGCCTCCCAAAAGTAATGGGACAGAATAATAATCATAAATCAAACTTTCACTTTTTAATACTTGGTTGCAAATCCTTTGCAGTCAATTACAGCCTGAAGTCTGGAACGCATAGACATCACCAGACGCTGGTTTTTATCCCTGGTGATGGTCTGCCAGGCCTCTACTGCAACTGCCTTCAGTTCCTGCTTGTTCTTGTGGCATTTTCCCTTCAGTTTTGTCTTCAGCAAGTGAAATGCATGCTCAATCGGATTCAGGTCAGGTGATTGACTTGGCCATTACATAACATTCCACTTCTTTCTCTTAAAAAACTCTGGTTGCTTTTGCAGTATGCTTTGGGTCATTGTCCATCTGCACTGTGAAGCGCCGTCCAATGAGTTCTGAAGCATTTGGCTGAATATGAGCAGATAATATTGCCCGAAACACTTCAGAATTCATCCTGCTGCTTTTGTCAGCAGTCACATCATCAATAAATACAAGAGAACCAGTTCCATTGCAGCCATACATGCCCACGCCATGACACTACCACCACAATGCTTCACTGATGAGGTGGTATGCTTAGGATCATGAGCAGTTCCTTTCCTTCTCCATACTCTTCTCTTCCCATCACTCTAGAACAAGTTGATATTGGTCTCATCTGTCCATAGGATGTTGTTCCAGAACTGTGAAGGCTTTTTTAGATGTTGTTTGGTAAACTCTAATCTGGCCTTCCTGTTTTTGAGGCTCACCAATGGTTTACATCTTGTGGTGAACCCTCTGTATTCACTCTGGTGAAGTCTTCTCTTGATTGTTGACTTTGACACACATACACCTACCTCCTGGAGAGTGTTCTTGATCTGGAAAACTGTTGTGAAGGGTGTTGTCTTCACCAGGGAAAGAATTCTTTGGTCATCCACCACAGTTGTTTTCTATGGTCTTCCGGGTCTTTTGGTGTTGCTGAGCTCACCGGTACGTTCCTTCTTTTTAAGAATGTTCCAAACAGTTGTTTTGGCCACACCTAAGGTTTTTGCTATCTCTCTGATGGGTTTGTTGTGTTTTTTCAGCCTAATGATGGCTTGCTTCACTGATAGTGACAGCTCTTTGGATCTCATCTTGAGAGTTGACAGCAACAGATTCCAAATGCAAATAGCACACTTGAAATTAACTCTGGACCTTTTATCTGCTCATTGTAATTGGGATAATGAAGGAATAACACACACCTGGCCATGGAACAGCTGAGAAGCCAATTGTCCCATTACTTTTGGTTCCTTAACAAGTGGGAGGCACATATGCAAACTGTTGTAATTCCTACACCGTTCACCTGGTTTGGATGTAAATACCCTCAAATTAAAGCTGACAGTCTGCAGTTAAAGCACATCTTGTTTGTTTCATTTCAAATCCATTGTGGGGGTGTATAGAGCCAAAAAACTTAGAATTGTGTCGGTGTCGCAATATTTATGGACCTGACTGTATGTCAGAAGCAGCAGCATATCCAGCTATGTACAGGCGTTGCACATACTCTACAGCAGCAAACTAGTAGGATAATTTCATGAAGACTATTTAGAATGTTGTTTAATTTTGAATTTCAGATGCAAATGGACAATAGAAAGCATTGCAAAGGTATTCATAGACTATAAATAGTTATTGACCTTGCGGAACAATACATTTTTCAATCTTTTTTTGTTGCATGACACTATAAATAAATGATTATGCAGCTGGCGGTTAAGCAATATATTCCATTAAAGGGGAATTCACATTTCAGAACACCTTCCCCCTAGCCAGTCAGCGTTGGGCTGAGGTCTCTTGGGTCCAACAGAGGAAATAATTGTGAGGGTCAACCCTTTGTGTATATAGGACATTAAAGGTCCTGTTTTATTAGGGGTCCATTATTGCCAGAGCTTGGGCCCCTCAGAGGATCCTCTCATACTCTGGTGGGCCAATCCGACCCCATAGAGTGGACTTTATGCTGTTTCTATAAGAGTTATGGAAACAGCATATCACAGTGGCTACACTGTTTCCATAACTTGTGTGATGTGGAAATAGCATAGCTCACTTTGTTACATTATTTCCATAACTCTCTTTCACTTATATGGAAACAGTGAAAGAACAGCTGCCTTTTTTTTATCCATAGTTCTGATCACCACTGACCAGGCACGAAGACGTCAGTGTGAAGGTCCAAGTCTGGAGATAGATGTGGATCCCAAAGGATCTCGTTGGGTATATCATAAATGTTTGAGTGGAGAATATCACTTTAATAATGTATTTTAAAGAAACATGAACATGATACATTCTAATAATTAGCAATAAATAAAATAAACAATACATTCATTTATTTTCATTATAATCACACAGCAGATTCACATCATAAACCAGTAACTTGATTGTATTGTTCAGAATCTGCTAGAATTGTGAAAAATGAGAAAGGCTCTGGCAGGCACCGAGACATCTAGCAGACATTGGATTCAACAGTAATCTTTATTTTAGCAGATGCTAGTTACTACATAGAAAATTTAGACAGCATGAGAGCTTTTCTACATTTTAATTGTATTTCCAGCCATGATTCTACATTAGTAACAATGCATTTGGTAATGGAAAAATACAAATGTTGAAGATGAATGTATATTTATGCATTGAAAAAGTAATATAATCATCTAAGGCCTCTTTCACACTTGCGTTGTTGGGATCCGGCATGCACTTCCGTTGCCGGAGGTGCCCGCCGGATCCGGAAAAACGCAAGTGTACTGAAAGCATTTGAAGACGGAACCGTCTTCCAAATGCTTTCAGTGTTACTATGGCACCCAGGACGCTATTAAAGTCCTGGCTGCCATAGTAGGAGCGGGGAGCGGGGGAGCGGTATACTTACAGTCCGTGCGGCTCCCGGGGCGCTCCAGAATGACGTCAGAGCGCCCCATGCGCATGGATGACGTGATCCATGCGATCACGTGATCCATGCGATTGGGGCGCCCTGACGTCACTCTGGAGCGCCCGGGGAGCCGCACGGACGGTAAGTATACTGCTCCCCGCTCCCCACTGCACTTTACCATGGCTGCCAGGACTTTAGCGTCCCGGCAGCCATGGTAACTAGAGTTGAGCGAACACCTGGATGTTCGGGTTCGAGAAGTTCGGCCGAACTTCCCGTAAATGTTCGGGTTCGGGATCCGAACCCGAACCGAACTTCGTCCCGAACCCGAACCCCATTGAAGTCAATGGGGACCAGAACTTTTGGGCACTAAAAAGGCTGTAAAACAGCCCAGGAAAGAGCTAGAGGGCTGCAAAAGGCAGGAACATGTAGGTAAATCCCCTGCAAACAAATGTGGATAGGGAAATGAATTAAAATTAAAATTAAAAAAATAAAAATGAACCAATATCAATTGGACAGAGGTCCCATAGCAGAGAATCTGGCTTCACGTCAGCAGAGAATCAGTCTCTTCATGCCATAGCAAAGAATCTAGCTTCATGTCAGCAGAGAATCAGTCTCTTCATGCCATAGCAGAGAATCTGGCTTCATGTCAGCGCAGAATCAGTCTTCATGTCATAGCAGAGAATCAGGCTTCACGTCACCCACCACTGGAACAGGCCACTGTCACACATTTAGGCCCCGGCACCCAGACAGAGGAGAGCGATCCCGTAACAGAGAATCTGGCCTTATGTCAGCGCAGAATCTGTCTTCATGTCATAGCAGAGAATCAGGCTTCACGTCACCCACCACTGGAACAGGCCACTGTCACACATTTAGGCCCAGGCACCCAGGCAGAGGAGAGAGGTCCCGTAACAGAGAATCTGGCCTTATGTCAGCGCAGAATCTGTATTCATGTCATAGCAGAGAATCAGGCTTCACGTCACCCACCACTGGAACAGGCCACTGTCACACATTTAGGCCCTGGCACCCAGGCAGAGGAGAGCGGTCCCGTAACAGAGAATCTGGCCTTATGTCAGCGCAGAATCTGTCTTCATGTCATAGCAGAGAATCAGGCTTCACGTCACCCACCACTGGAACAGGCCACTGTCACACATTTAGGCCCAGGCACCCAGGCAGAGGAGAGAGGTCCCGTAACAGAGAATCTGGCCTTATGTCAGCGCAGAATCTGTATTCATGTCATAGCAGAGAATCAGGCTTCACGTCACCCACCACTGGAACAGGCCACTGTCACACATTTAGGCCCCGGCACCCAGACAGAGGAGAGCGGTCCCGTAACAGAGAATCTGGCCTTATGTCAGCGCAGAATCTGTATTCATGTCATAGCAGAGAATCAGGCTTCACGTCACCCACCACTGGAACAGGCCACTGTCACACATTTAGGCCCCGGCACCCAGACAGAGGAGAGGTTCATTCAACTTTGGGTTGCCCCACAATATAATGGTAAAATGAAAATAAAAATAGGATTGAATGAGGAAGTGCCCTGGAGTACAATAATATATTGTTAAGGGGAGGTAGTTAATGTCTAATCTGCACAAGGGATGGACAGGTCCTGTGGGATCCATGCCTGGTTCATTTTTATGAACGTCAGCTTGTCCACATTGGCTGTAGACAGGCGGCTGCGTTTGTCTGTAATGACGCCCCCTGCCGTGCTGAATACACGTTCAGACAAAACGCTGGCCGCCGGGCAGGCCAGCACCTCCAAGGCATAAAAGGCTAGCTCTGGCCACGTGGACAATTTGGAGACCCAGAAGTTGAATGGGGCCGAACCATCAGTCAGTACGTGGAGGGGTGTGCACAGGTACTGTTCCACCATGTTAGTGAAATGTTGCCTCCTGCTAACACGTTCCGTATCAGGTGGTGGTTCAGTTAGCTGTGGCGTGGTGACAAAACTTTTCCACATCTCTGCCATGCTAACCCTGCCCTCAGAGTAGCTGGCCGTGACACAGCTGCGTTGGCGACCTCTTGCTCCTCCTCTGCCTTCGCCTTGGGCTTCCACTGGTTCCCCTGTGACATTTGGGAATGCTCTCAGTAGCGCGTCTACCAACGTGCGCTTGTACTCGCGCATCTTCCTATCACGCTCCAGTGTAGGAAGTAAGGTGGGCACATTGTCTTTGTACCGGGGATCCAGCAGGGTGGCAACCCAGTAGTCCGCACACGTTAAAATGTGGGCAACTCTGCTGTCGTTGCGCAGGCACTGCAGCATGTAGTCGCTCATGTGTGCCAGGCTGCACAGAGGTAAGGACAAGCTGTCCTCTGTGGGAGGCGTATCGTCATGGTCCTGTGTTTCCCCCCAGCCACGCACCAGTGATGGGCCCGAGCTGCTTTGGGTGCCACCCCGCTGTGAACATGCTTCATCCTCATCCTCCTCCACCTCCTCCTCATCCTCGTCCTCCTCGTCCTCCAGTAGTGGGCCCTGTCTGGCCACATTTGTACCTGGCCTCTGGTGTTGCAAAAAACCTCCCTCTGAGTCACTTTGAAGAGACTGGCCTGAAAGTGCTAAAAATGACCCCTCTTCCTCCTCTTCCTCCTGGGCCACCTCCTCTTCCATCATCGCCCTAAGTGTTTTCTCAAGGAGACATAGAAGTGGTATTGTAACGCTGATAACAGCGTCATCGCCACTGGCCATGTTGGTGGAGTACTCGAAACAGCGCAACAGGGCACACAGGTCTCGCATGGAGGCCCAGTCATTGGTGGTGAAGTGGGTCTGATCCGCAGTGCGACTGACCCGTGCGTGCTGCAGCTGAAACTCCACTATGGCCTGCTGCTGCCTGCACAGTCTGTCCAGCATATGGAAGGTGGAGTTCCACCTGGTGGGCACGTCGCATATGAGGCGGTGAGCGGGAAGGCCGAAGTTACGCTGTAGCGCAGACAGGCGAGCAGCGGCAGGGTGTGAACGCCGGAAGCGCGAACAGACGGCCCGCACTTTATGCAGCAGCTCTGACATGTCGGGGTAGTTGCGAATGAACTTCTGCACCACCAAATTCAGCACATGCGCCAGGCAAGGGATGTGCGTCAAACCGGCTAGTCCCAGAGCTGCAACGAGATTTCGCCCATTATCGCACACCACCAGGCCGGGCTTGAGGCTCACCGGCAGCAACCACTCGTCGGTCTGTTGTTCTATACCCCGCCACAACTCCTGTGCGGTGTGGGGCCTGTCCCCCAAACATATGAGTTTCAGAATGGCCTGCTGACTTTTACCCCGTGCTGTGCTGAAGTTGGTGGTGAAGGTGTGTGGCTGACTGGATGAGCAGGTGGAAGAAGAGGAGGAGTAAGCTGAGTAGGAGGAGGAGGAGGCAAAGAATGTTGCCCTGCGATCCTTGGCGGCGGAAGGACGTGCGCCAAATAGCTCTCCGCCTGGGGCCCAGCCGCCACTACATTTACCCAGTGTGCAGTTAGGGAGATATAGCGTCCCTGGCCGTGCTTACTGGTCCACGTATCTGTGGTTAGGTGGACCTTGCCACAGATGGCGTTGCGCAGTGCACACTTGATTTTATCGGACACTTGTTTGTGCAGGGAAGGCACGGCTCTCTTGGAGAAGTAGTGGCGGCTGGGAACAACATACTGTGGGACAGCAAGTGACATGAGCTGTTTGAAGCTGTGTGTGTCCACCAGCCTAAATGACAGCATTTCATAGGCCAATAGTTTAGAAATGCTGGCATTCAGGGCCAGGGATCGAGGGTGGCTAGGTGAGAATTTACGCTTTCTCTCAAATGTTTGTGAGATGGAGAGCTGAACGCTGCCGTGTGACATGGTTGAGATGCTTGGTGACGCAGGTGGTGGTGTTGGTGGTACATCCCATATTTGCTGGGCGGCAGGTGCCAACGTTCCTCCAGAGGCGGAGGAAGAGGCCGAGGCCGCGGCAGCAGCAGCAGAAGAGGCCGAGGCGGCAGCAGCAGAAGAGGTAGCAGGGGGAGCCTGAGTGACTTCCTTGTTTTTAAGGTGTTTACTCCACTGCAGTTCATGCTTTGCATGCAGGTGCCTGGTCATGCAGGTTGTGCTAAGGTTCAGAACGTTAATGCCTCGCTTCAGGCTCTGATGGCACAGCGTGCAAACCACTCGGGTCTTGTCGTCAGCACATTGTTTGAAGAAGTGCCATGCCAGGGAACTCCTTGAAGCTGCCTTTGGGGTGCTCGGTCCCAGATGGCGGCGGTCAGTAGCAGGCGGAGTCTCTTGGCGGCGGGTGTTCTGATTTTGCCCACTGCTCCCTCTTTTGCTACGCTGTTGGCTCGGTCTCACCACTGCCTCTTCCTCCGAACTGTGAAAGTCAGTGGCACGACCTTCATTCCATGTGGGGTCTAGGACCTCATCGTCCCCTGCATCGTCTTCCACCCAGTCTTGATCCCTGACCTCCTGTTCAGTCTGCACACTGCAGAAAGACGCAGCAGTTGGCACCTGTGTTTCGTCATCATCAGAGACGTGCTGAGGTGGTATTCCCATGTCCTCATCATCAGGAAAAATAAGTGGTTGTGCGTTAGTGCATTCTATCTCTTCCACCCCTGGGGAAGGGCTAGGTGGATGCCCTTGGGAAACCCTGGCAGCAGAGTCTTCAAACAGCATAAGAGACTGCTGCATAACTTGAGGCTCAGACAGTTTCCCTGATATGCATGGGGGTGATGTGACAGACCGATGGGCTTGGTTTTCATGCGCCATCTGTGCGCTTTCTGCAGAAGACTGGGTGGGAGATAATGTGAACGTGCTGGATCCACTGTCGGCCACCCAATTGACTAATGCCTGTACCTGCTCAGGCCTTACCATCCTTAGAACGGCATTGGGCCCCACCAAATATCGCTGTAAATTCTGCTGGCTACTGGGACCTGAGGTAGTTGGTTCACTAGGACGTGTGGCTGTGGCAGAACGGCCACGTCCTCTCCCAGCACCAGAGGGTCCACTAACACCACCACGACCATGTCCACGTCCGCGTCCGCGTCCCTTATTAGATGTTTTCCTCATTGTTCCCGTTCACCACATTTTGAGAATGGCAAATTTGGGAATGCTTTTTCAACCCAGAACAAAAAGTCTGCTTTTACGGTCACTACAAATAACTTGACCAGCTAAAACTGTGCAGATTTGGTTGAATAGAGATGTGAGACCTGTTTTTTTTTGCGCTGTGTGACAGTTATAGGTTTAATCACAGAATGACACTTCTATCAGCACGCTAGCGTGTGTCTTAGGTTTTTCTGAATGACACTATCAATACCTTCAATGTAAGATTTTCTTTTTGGGATAGATTTCAAGTAGGCCTCAAATACCACAAACTAGTTATTTTCAGAATGGCAAATCTGGGAATGCTTTTTCAACCCAGAACAAAAAGTCTGCTTTTACGGTCACTACAAATAACTTGACCAGCTAAAACTGTGCAGATTTGGTTGAATAGAGATGTGAGACCTGTTTTTTTTTGCGCTGTGTGACAGTTATAGGTTTAATCACAGAATGACACTTCTATCAGCACGCTAGCGTGTGTCTTAGGTTTTTCTGAATGACACTATCAATACCTTCAATGTAAGATTTTCTTTTTGGGATAGATTTCAAGTAGGCCTCAAATACCACAAACTAGTTATTTTCAGAATGGCAAATTTGGGAATGCTTTTTCAACCCAGAACAAAAAGTCTGCTTTTACGGTCACTACAAATAACTTGACCAGCTAAAACTGTGCAGATTTGGTTGAATAGAAATGTCAGGTCTATTTTTTAGGCGCTGGGTGACAGGCTCAACTTGCCCCTGATGTAATATATGGCCAAAAAATAACCACACTGTTGATGGTTAAATGCACTTGGGTGACACAGGCTCAGCCTGCACCAGATGTAGTATATGGCCAAAAAATAATCAGACTGTTGATGGTTAAATGCACTTGGGTGACACAGGCTCAGCCTGCAGCTGATGTAGGATATAGCACAAAATAACCACACTATCGATGGTTAAATACACTTGGGTGACACAGGCTCAGCCTGCAGCTGATGTAGTATATGGCCAAAAAATAATCAGACTGTTGATGGTTAAATGCACTTGGGTGACACAGGCTCAGCCTGCAGCTGATGTAGTATATGGCCAAAAAATAACCAGACTGTTGATGGTTAAATGCACTTCTGTGACACAGGCTCAGCCTGCAGCTGATGTAGGATATAGCACAAAATAACCACACTATCGATGGTTAAATACACTTGGTGATAGCTCGTGCTGGCGCACCACAAGTCACAAAATGGCCGCCGATCACCCCAGAAAAAAAGTGATCTAAAAACGCTCTGGGCACCCTCAAAAAAGTGAGCAAGTCAATAATAGCACTTCAATGATCCACAGCTGCAGATCGATCACAGAATGAAGTCTTTTGGAGGAGTTAATCTGCCTAATCTCGCCCTAACGTCGCAGCTGCAACCTCTCCCTATACTGATCATAGCAGAGTGACGTGCGGCGCTACGTGACTCCATCTTAAATAGAGGCTGGGTCACATGGTGCACTGGCCAATCACAGTCATGCCAATAGTAGGCATGGCTGTGATGGCCTCTTGGGCCAAGTAGTATGACGCTTGTTGATTGGCTGCTTTGCAGCCTTTCAAAAAGCGCCAAGAAAGCGCCGAACACCGAACCCGAACCCAGACTTTTACGAAAATGTTCGGGTTCGGGTCCGTGTCACGGACACCCCAAAATTCGGTACGAACCCGAACTATACAGTTCGGGTTCGCTCATCCCTAATGGTAACCATTCAGAAAAAGCTAAATGTCGGCTCCGGCAATGCGCCGAAACGACGTTTAGCTTAAGGCCGGATCAATGCCTTCCAATGGGCATTAATTCCGGATCCGGCCTTGCGGCAGGTGTTCCGGATTTTTGGCCGGAGCAAAAAGCGCAGCATGCTGCGGTATTTTCTCCGGCCAAAAAACGTTCCGTTCCGGAACTGAAGACATCCTGATGCATCCTGAACGGATTTCTCTCCATTCAGAATGCATTAGGATAATCCTGATCAGGATTCTTCCGGCATAGAGCCCCGACGACGGAACTCTATGCCGGAAGACAATAACGCAGGTGTGAAAGAGCCCTAAAGTACCGTTATATTTTATGTTGATATTATTTTGTAGTGGTAATCTAACATCTAAAGTACATGTATATTTTGCATTGGTATTATTTTATAGGGTCTGTCCTCTACTTTTCATTTCGCTGGATGGTCTGTGTCCATCGCCGTCACACTATTCCTACTAGGAACATTTGTACTACTACTAGTCCCATTTTTGCCATTACCACCACTCCCCTTCTCTCCTAGCTATATGTTCTGCTGTTTCTAATTACTAAATAGTTGTTGTTATATATGCAGTGCCGCCCTCTCGCTCCTTACCTAAACAATTAAGGTTCCTACTGTGCCAACTTCTTGCTAATGTGTTGTTCTCTAATGTCTTCCCGTGTACCAAACATTGTGACCAATGGCTGTCAGCACTGACCTTGGACCTGTTTTACAGATTTGTACGAACGCTGTCTACCCTCACCTCTGCCTTTTACTGACTATATGTTTTACCTGTTCATTCTGTTCCTTGCACTAGTGTTGAGCGCGAATATTCGAATAGCTAATATTAATCGCGAATATCGCAACTTTGCTAATTTGCAAATATTTCGAATATAGTGATATATATTCGCTATATAGAATATTCGTCATTTTTTAACATCTGAAAACATGATTCCTCCCTGCTTCTTTCTTGTGGGTCAATGAGTCATTGGCCCACAAGCAACTTAAGCAGGAAGGAATCATGTTTTCATATGAAAAAAAATATTCGAATATTCTAAAAAACAAATATATAGCAATATAGTGAATATATTCGTTATTTGGAATATTCACATTTTTTCCCCCCAATCTATACAGTTGTTCGCATACTCTAACGCCTGTGGGTTAGAAAATACCATCGGATCTGAGTTTTCCCTAAAATCGTGAAACTCAGATCCAATGGTATATTCTAACCCACAGGTGTTCCCATGGTGACGGGGACGCTTGTCGGGGAGGAGTATGCCAAAGTGAAATAACAGTACACATTGAAAAAAAAAGACGAATATTCTAAATAACGAATATATTCGCTATATTGCTATAACTTTGTTTTCTAGAATATTCGTCATATTCTAAGACAAGAATATATAGCAATATAGCGAATATTCGTAAAATACACATATAGACTGCAATTTAGCTAATATAGTGCTATGGTATTTTTTTTAATAGTGTAATTTTTTTCCAAATCTGAAGTTCAGAAGAGACAAAAAAAATTGACTATAAAAAAAATAGCACTATATTAGCAAAATTACAGTCTATGTGTATTTTACGAGTATTCGCTATATTGCTATAACTTTGTTTTTTAGAATATTCATAATATTCTAAAAAACTAAGTTATAGCAATATAGCGAATATTCGAAAATACACATATAGACTGTAATTTAGCTAATATAGTGCTATAGTATATTTTTTTAATAGTGTACATTTTTTACAAATCTGAAGTTCAGAAGAGACAAAACAAATTAGACTATAAAAAAAAGATTATAGCACTATATTAGCTAAATTACAGTGTATATGTGTATTTTACGAATATTTGCTATATTGCTATAAATTTGTTTTTTAGAATATTCATCATATTCTAAAACAAGAATATGTAGCAATATAGCGAACATTCGTAAAATACACATATTAGCCAATAGCCATAGCCAACAAATAGGAAAGTTGTCTTATACAGTTAAAAAAATAATAATAATCGCAATACGCGAATAATTAAATCGCATATTATTCGCGATAAATAGAATAATGACGAATATTCGATTTCGACGAATATAAGACGAATATTCAATCAAATGTTTGTGAAATATCGCAAAATCGAATATGGCACCTCCCGCTCATCACTACCTTGCACATGTGTCTGACTGCTGTGGTTCAGCTGTCAATCACACCAGGACTACTTCAGGAGGTAGCAGTCTGGTGGTTCCCTGCAGCTAAATATAGGTTTCTGTATAAAGGTTAAAGGGCGAATAACAGGGAGTCACCAGGATAAGGCATAACAGCCTCTATCATTATAGTTATTTTTTGAATTTGAATATATTTTAGGAATAATTCCAAACATCTCAAAAGCTCGCAGTAATTAAACAAGTCTTTCAAGACTATAATTTTCATTGCCTATCCTTAGTATAGCCATCAATATCAGATTAGTGAGGGTCTGAATTGATCAAAGTGATCATTCAAGTGAATTAAAGGTGCAATATCAGTCACAGGCACTTCAAAATGTATGAAGCTGTGCCTAGTAAACAATGAAGATAATTCAGCTATTGCTTGATCACCGCAGCCCTTTTATCCAGCTGATTTTTAGCTGTTCTAGGAGCCAGACACCCACACAGACACCAACTGACATTAGTCATTGATGGCATATTCTAAAGATCGATCATTAACTTTTTAGTCCCCCCAATGCCAAATTATGAGCAGTTGTTTATTGAAAGTTGTATTTTTTTGGCCACCATTTTAGAGTTCATCTAGTTACATGTATAATTTTTGTATATTTTTTGGGGTTGAAGGTGTGAAGAAAACACATTAATACTGCTGTAGTTCTATAAGTTATATTTTTGCATAGACACATAGCTGTAGTTCACCTGAATAAAGCACTGTTTAGCTTTTGTTGATCTGAGGCTCTGTTCCTCAATTATGATTCTTTTTTTTTAATAATCAAATTAAGCCTTTGGTGCAATGAGAGTGTTACCATAGCTGCTGTTGCACACAAGCTCCACTCCTTTATATGACCTGTCAATCAAAGCAGCTAATTATATTGACCTGCTAACTTTATTCTACAGGACAATATAATTACATTGATACCAAATTTATATCATTTTTATTTTCTACTTTTGCATTTTGCACAATAATTTTTTTTTTTTTTTTTACAAAAAAAAATCCATTCGAAAGCTTTAAAAAGTTGATTTTGTTTTCTTTTACGTAAATTTTTTTTTTTCAAAATAATATTTATTCAAAAGTCTAAGTTGTGTTTTTAAACCCATGCTGAACAACTTGAATATGTTTTAAAGGGGTTGTCCGGGTTCAGAGCTGAACCCGGACATCCCTCCATTTTCACCCCAGCAGCCCCCCTGACATGAGCATCGGAGCAGTTCATGCTTCGATGCTCTCCTTTGCCCTGCGCTAAATTGCGCAGGGCAAAGGCTTTTTTTTGAGATCCGGTGACGTACCGGGGCTCTCCATGGGGCTGCCAGGAACCCCAGTGACGTCACCAGCACTGATGGGCGGGATTTAGCTCTGCCCTAGCCAGTAAAACGACTAGGGCAGAGCTAAAGCCTGCCCCTCAGAGCTGGTGACGTCACCAAACACACTGCCGGGCAGAAGTTACCGCCGGGCAGTGTGTTAGTGTAAACAAAAGAGCCCTTGCCCTGCGCGATTTAGCGCAGGGCAAGGGAGCGCATCGGAGCATGAGATGCTCCGATGCTAGCCTCAGGGGGGCTGTCTGGGTGAAAATAAGGGTGTGTCCGGGTTCAGCTCTGAACCCGGACAACCCCTTTAACTATCAGTCAGTAACTTGAACAAGCACAACTCAGACTGTCATAGAAACCTTTGCATATTTGGCAACAGTCCCAAAATTTTTATTTTTTCCCCCAGATGTTTTAGAGACTATCCCAGCAAGTTCAGATTGCCCTGGGTTGAAAATTGGTCAGGACTAGAGATGAGCGAATTTCCTATTTCAAAATTAGTTTGCGCTTCGTTTGGTGGTAAAAGCAGAATTGCATTATGGATTCCGTTACCACAAACCATAACGCAATTCTATGACGGAATGTAGAACAGAATGCCTTTAGAGGAATTCCGTTATTCATTCTGTCATAATAGAAGTCTATGGCCTGCATAACGGATCTGTCCCGTTTCCTTTATGCAGGGGAGTCCTCTGCTGCATAACAGAAACGGGACGCATCCGTTATGCAGGCTATAGACTTCTACTATGACTGAATGAATAACGGAACACCTCTAAAGGCATTCCGTTATACATTACGTCATAGAATTGCGTTATGGTTCGTGGTAACGGAATCCATAACGCAATTCTGCTTTTACCACCAAACGAAGTGTAAACAAATTTTATAATATGAAAATTTATGAAATTCGCTCATCCCTTGTCAGGACTGTGTAAACCCCACCCGAAACTGTGAGGTACTGTGTGGTTTGAAGCATTCCAGAATGGGGCTTAAATGCTCCAAATTTATCACCCAAAATGTTGCATAGAGAACTCTCCCAAGAAGGACAACCATCTCAATATTGCCACCTCTTGGAATTAATACGACTTTCCAACAAGCCTCGCAGTTTGACAAGTGAATACAGCGAAGCTAGATATCTATCCATAAGCTGCTGATTCAGAGTGCTTGCCCCTCATCAGTACAGAGTAGGATTCTGGATGGCTGGGTGCAGTGTCTTGTCAAATTAGAAAGTCAGATTTAGAGAGCCACTTCTAAGAGGTGGTGCTAGCTAGATGGTTCTCTTCTTTGGGAGAAAACTCTTTGCATATTTGTTTCCCATGGATCTCAAGATACAGTAGGTGCAGGTCCTGCATGTATGAGATATTCTTGTCATATGCTGTGGATGTGCCACAAATTTCCAAGATAGGAATGTTACTATAGTGATATGATTCTTATTAAACCAAAGCATGTATGGAACCTTTAATGATGTAAATGGAACTGTTTTAGAACATAAAGGATGGATAAAGGCTTGATCCTTCAACCAATTTTCAATCCAATTACAAACTAGACTTTTTAATGCTACTTTCACACTAGCGTTAATATTTTCCTGTATTGAGATCCGTCATAGGGTCTCAATACCGGAAAAAAAAAATCACTTCCGTTTTGTCCCCATTCATTGTCAATGGGGGCAAAACGTAACTGAACAGAACAGAATGCTCCAATATGCATTCTGTTCCGTTCTCATACCAGAGAGCAATGCTGCGGTTTGCTTTTCGTCCTGGGATGCGGAGCAAGACGGATACATCATGACCCACAATGCAAGTCAATTGGGAAGGATCAGTTTTCTCTGACACAATAGAAAACGGATTTGTCCCCCATTGACTTTCAATGGAGTTAATGACAGATCCGTCTTGGCTATGTTAAAGATAATACAACCGGATCCGATCATAATGGATGCAGATGGTTGTATTATCAGTAACGGAAGCATTTTTGCTGAACCCTGCCGGATCCAGCAAAGACACTAGTGTGAAAGTAGCCTAAGCCTATAGACCTATTTTTCCCTATTAAATGCCTAGGAAGGAGAGTATCAAATGTCAAAACTATATCCACAGCCACCCCTCTTTTCAAGCTTCTACTAGCCGCTATGTAAATTCAAATCAGGTTTGTCTAATAACTTCTGACTTGGCAACCACTTCTGATAGTATTTACTGTCATGTACTACTTCATATAGTTGTCACAGCTGAGGATGGGGAAAACCCTCAGCCGTGCGATGACTGAAGATGGTGGTCACTGCTAGGCCAGGACAGGAATCAGGTCACCTCCTATTACGTCCCTAATTCTGACCCTGACTCCTAGCTGTATGAGCTGACCCTGATGGTAGGAGGGCTCATACTCCGGAACCTTGGGGTCCCTACTAGCCCTCAGGGTGGCCCTGAACTAGGAGCAGGGTAAGACGACCTGTTCCTCCTAGACACGGACGAATAGGAGTCTCACTGGCCAAGCTGCAAAGAAAGGGGAACATAAACAGCTTATGGCAATGGCAGGTAAATGCAACTAGTAACACCACCTACCTGCCACAGACACATAGCCTGGAACCCATGTACAAGTGCTGCTGTCCACAACAATACTAACGGACACAGCACACACCACACATCACACAGGAACCCAGAAAACCATAGCTGCAATAAGAGACCAAAGAAACATCTTCATAACATCAGACATAAACTTATG
This sequence comes from Bufo bufo, assembly GCF_905171765.1. Classification (NCBI taxonomy): domain Eukaryota; kingdom Metazoa; phylum Chordata; class Amphibia; order Anura; family Bufonidae; genus Bufo; species Bufo bufo. The sequence continues at coordinate 200,605,000 of NC_053393.1, forward strand.
ACCACAAGGGTGGCCCTCACTGGCAGATGGTATACAGTCATGGCCAAAAGTTTTGGGAATTACATAAATATTGGAAATTGGAAAAGTTGCTGCTTAAGTTTTTATAATAGCAATTTGCATATATTCCAGAATGTTATGAAGAGTGGTCAGATGAATTGCATAGTCCTTCTTTGCCATGAAAATTAACTTAATCCCAAAAAAACTTTCCACTGCATTTTTATTGCTGTCATTAAAGGACCTGCTGAGATCATTTCAGTAATCGTCTTGTTAACTCAGGTAAGAATGTTGACGAGCACAAGGCTGGAGATCATTATGTCAAGCTGATTGGGTTAAAATGGCAGACTTGACAAGTTAAAAGGAGGGTGATGTTTGAAATCATTGTTCTTCCATTGTTAACCATGGTGACCTGCAAAGAAACGCGTGCAGCCATCATTGCGTCGCATAAAAATGGCTTCACAGGCAAGGATATTGTGGCTACTAAGATTGCACCTCAATCAACAATTTATAGGATCATCAAGAACTTCAAGGAAAGAGGTTCAATTCTTGTTAAGAAGGCTTCAGGGCGCCCAAGAAAGTCCAGCAAGCCCCAGGATCGTCTCCTAAAGAGGATTCAGCTGCGGGATCGGAGTGCCACCAGTGCAGAGCTTGCTCAGGAATGGCAGCAGGCAGGTGTGAGCGCATCTGCACACACAGTGAGGCGAAGACTTTTGGAAGATGGCCTGGTGTCAAGAAGGGCAGCAAAGAAGCCACTTCTCTCCAAAAAAACATCAGGGACAGATTGATCTTCTGCAGAAAGTATGGTGAATGGACTGCTGAGGACTGGGGCAAAGTCATATTCTCCGATGAAGCCTCTTTCCGATTGTTTGGGGCATCTGGAAAAAGGCTTGTCCGGAGAAGAAAAGGTGAGCGCTACCATCAGTCCTGTGTCATGCCAACAGTAAAGCATCCTGAGACCATTCATGTGTGGGGTTGCTTCTCATCCAAGGGAGTGGGCTCACTCACAATTTTGCCCAAAAACACAGCCATGAATAAAGAATGGTACCAAAACACCCTCCAACAGCAACTTTTTCCAACAATACAACAACAGTTTGGTGAAGAACAATGCATTTTCCAGCACGATGGAGCACCGTGCCATAAGGCAAAAGTGATAACTAAGTGGCTCGTTGACATTTTGGGTCCATGGCCTGGAAACTCCCCAGATCGTAATCCCATTGAGAACTTGTGGTCAATCCTCAAGAGGCGGGTGGACAAACAAAAACCCACTAATTCTGACAAACTCCAAGAAGTGATTATGAAAGAATGGGTTGCTATCAGTCAGGAATTGGCCCAGAAGTTGATTGAGAGCATGCCCAGTCGAATTGCAGAGGTCCTGAAAAAGAAGGGCCAACACTGCAAATACTGACTCTTTCCATAAATGTCATGTAATTGTCGATAAAAGCCTTTGAAACGTATGAAGTGCGTGTAATTATATTTCACTACATCACAGAAACAACTGAAACAAAGATCTAAAAGCAGTTTAGCAGCAAACTTTGTGAAAACTAATATTTGTGTCATTCTCAAAACTTTTGGCCACGACTGTATAACCAGGAGGATGACTCCAGCTAACCATGGCTGAAGTACCCCTCAGACCTCTGGCTTCCAGCAGGAGCTAAATAGCCCCAAGTGGCCACACCCACACACAGACACACCCAGTGTTCACACACAAGAAAGGGAGTTAACCCTTCCTACACCATGCAAGGGAAGACTGCCACTTAAAGGGGAAGTGTGCAAACAACAATCAAAGTGCAGCTGTTACCGCCGGCAACGACATGCGTGGCAAGCATGTCCTGGGAAACAGCCAGAAGGCCGAGACACTGCCACCACATGTACAAAACACCAGACGTTGCCACGGACAACCGCAAGTGACGAAAAGTGTCACGATGCACACATACAACCTCGTGCACAACACACCGGGAAAGTGCACCCATACAAAGAGAGGTTGCCAGGTGTACCCGCATGCACCTGACAGCAAGCTTCCTAGCAACAGCTCAGGCTGCTATACTGCCAAGTACAAACATGTTGCCAGCGGCAATCACACGTGAGGCAACAACATACAAGCAGCCCTCACCATGTGGTTGACAATAAAACCAACCCGCAGGCAACTGCATGCGGATCCAGGAGTCACGACCATAAACATGGGCGTGACAATAGTCCCTTAAATGCCCTTCAAACATTTTTTCCCACAATAGAAATTAGGCTTATTGGTCTGTAATTACTCGGGGAAGAGATGAGCGAATCGAAGCTTACAAATTTAAATTTGATCCGAATTTCAGGAAAAATTAGATTTGCAACAAATGCGAATTTCCTCGTGCTTCATGGTAACGAATCGCAATTTTCCTAAAATGGCGGCTACACATGTGAGGGCTGAGGACATGGGGCAAGGAACTCTGGGAAGGCGGGATCACCCAGATTGACATGCCTGCATGCAGCCAATCAGCAGCCAACCAGCCCTGAGATGTCACAGCCCTATAAATGCGGCAGCCATTTTAGATTCTGTCATTTTCCAGTGTTCAGAGTGCAGGGACAGACGTGAAGGCGCTAGGGACAGCAATTGGAAAAAGCTCTATGTTTAAAAAAAAAAAAAGGATTGATAAGTGCAGGGAAAGGATAGGGAGGAATTATTTCACAGCATCTTAGTGCAGGGAAAGATGTCAGAAGGCGCTAGGGACATTGATAGGAAAGTGATTTACAAGTGCAGGGAACGATTATTTGGGGATCCAAATAGTCATTAGACAGCTCTGTCATTCCAGCTTTATGTTATTCGGCTGCAAGTGTTATATAGAAAAGCCTTTAGTGGCTTATATCTTAGTATCTTATTCAGTACGACAAGAAAAATATATACGCATTTCACTTCTGCAGTTATTTCTGTTGAAAGCTTATAGGGGCGTAGTTCTGTACAACATGAAAAATATATTCTCAGTTCACTTCTGCAGTTATTTCTGTTGAAAGCGTATAGAGGCATATTTCAGTACAACAAGAAAAATATATTCTCAGTTTACTTCTGTAGTAATTTCTGGTGAAGAGTATAGGGGCGTATTACAGTAAAAAAGAAAAAAAATGACGCACTGCACTGTTGTAGTTATTTCTGGTGAAAGTGTAAATGGGCATAGTTCAGTACAAAAAGAAAAATATATTCTCAGTTCACTTCTGCAGTTATTTCTGGTGAAAGCGTATGGGGCGTTGTCACGTGTTGGGGACCAGACCAGCCCACCGTGTCACGTGACAAGAGTTGCCCAAGCCCCTCAGGCTGATTCACCTCACGTCCTCACACGCTGTGCATAAACTCAAGCATAAATCACCACCTAAAGCCTGCAAGCACACCCACGCACTAACACGAAACTTTCACTGCCACCACCCATCAGTTATAAGGTCGACAGGACACCTCTGAGTGTTCCACTCGCAACAGACACACACACAGGACGCTCAGAAGTCGAGATCCTTATTTTATGAAGATGAAGGCAAGTTTATACGCCATGTCTGGTGTCCATTCGATGCCCCCATAATACCAGATATGATGAGATGGGTTTTGGAGACGTCAGCCCCATCCTGAACAAGTTATGAAGGATTACAACTTATTGTTCATTCTCTGGTATGAAGCTCCCATGCTGACACACGGCGCTGGAGAGTCTGCTGTCCCCTGTCCTTAGTGTGATCAGCAAAAGGGCCCATCCTGGTTAGCATCTCTGTGCTAAATAACCCCCCGGGGAGCAGTTTGCTGTTTTCACAGGTATGAGCAGGGGTGCATCTATCACCAGGCAAACAAGGCATTTGCGTAGGGCGGCAAAATGCCTTGTTTGCTTAGTGATAGTTACACTCCAGTGACTGCTCGCTCCTCTACCTTCAGCATCCTCCTCCTCTCCGTCTCTCTGGACCAATCCCCGCCCCTCCCTCTCTCTCCTCCAATCAGGGGCAGTATTACATGGGGGAGCGGTCACATGACCAGTGCCGGCTGCATCTTCTCATGTGAGGGGGACAGGTGGCGGCTGCAGCCGGTGAAGGGACACGATGGCTGAGGACGAGCTGGCCTTCAGGCTGAACCGGCGCCTGTGGATGGAGGACCCGGCGGAGGCGGAGCGGGAGCCGCTGCATATGAGGGTCTTCAACCTGTACACTGAGTTCAAGAAGTTCAGCAGAAAGCAGATCAAGGACATGGGGGGATGTTCAGGCGGTGAGTGCCTGGTGTGCTGGGGCAGTGATCCCGGTGCCCATTACCAGTCTCTAATGCGCTGGTCACATGCAGATGGAGCTGAACTTGTGTGTGCATGGGAGAACTAATCTCTAGTAAGCGCTTAGCATACGTGCAGTCCTATGCAAAACTACAGGCAGCCCGCGAGGAGTGCTCAGTGACAAACTCAGCTCTGCTACATCTGTGTGTAATGGGCACATACACTCTGGATGGACATTTAGGGTCCAAAGCGACCAATCAGTGCCTTGCTTTCTTCTTTTAAATAGGGCAGGAAATATGAACCGTGGCCCCTGATTGGCTGTTTTATGTGGGGGCCCCATTGGCCCTCTTTACTGCTTCATGTTGTTAATGGAGTGGTCCTCTAAACACCCCACATGGACAGATTTCCCTACACCTCGCCCTTCATTTTGTGATGATTCTTTTTCAGGAAAGGGTGGAGCCTAAAGAGGAAGGAGTGGGGTTAACAGAGGAAGGGGTTTGGCCTTGACAGGAAAGGGTGGGTCAAATTTATATTAGGGGGTGCCCGAGTTTAGTCTCGCCTAGGGCAGCACAAAACCAAGATACACCACTGGGTATGAGGCAGACATCTCGGCACTACATGCAGCCTTCAACCAATTTATCAATGGCTGCTGACCTGGCAATTCAAAAAAATAAATACATACTGTATATGAATGTGAGTCACACTGGACTATGTTATACTATGACATATACCCATAAAACATAATATCACAGCAATCATAATAACTAGGAATAAGGTGGTCCTTATTCCCGACAGGCGTATTACAGTAAAAAAAATTAAAATATATACGCACTGCACTATTGCAGTTATTTCTGGTGAAAGCATATATGGGCATATTACAGTAAAATCAGAAAAATATATAAGCACTGCACTGTTGCAGTTATTTCTGGTGAAAGCCTATAGGGGTGTTCTACAGTAAAAAAAAGAAAAATATATATGCACTGCACTGTTGCAATTATTTCTGGTAAAAGCGTATAGGGGCATATTTCAGTTCAACAAGAAAAATATATACGCACTGCACTGTTGCAGTTATTTCTAGTGAAAGCGTGTAGGGGCATACATCATTGACAAAAGAAAAATATATATGCACTGCACTGTTGCAGGTATTTCTGTTGAAAGCAAATAGGGGCATATTTCAGTACTACTAGAAAAATATATTCTCAGTACATTTCTGCAGTTAATTGTTGTGAAAGCTTTTAGTGGAATATTTTAGTACAAAAAGAAAAATATATTCGTTGCTTTTAGGGGTGTTTTAATTTCCGTTTAATTTGTGTAGTTCAGCTACAAGTATGTCAGGTAGAGCAGTGCCAGGGCATGCATAGAGGAGGGACAGAGGCCTGAATGTTTCAGGCGCAAGCAAAGGTCGCAGCACAGTAAGGGGGTGTGGCATCAGGTGTCGCAGAGAGAGGCCTGAGCTCCCGGTGTCATCTAGCGGTCGTGTCTTGACCAGCAACCCAGCAGTTCTTGATTGGTTAACTTGGTCATCCACGTCATCCCAAGTGACATCAGACACCCCCAGCCAACAGTCGGTGGGTTCCTTAGACACAACCCTTAGTTGGCATGGCCCGGGAACAGGCCCTGTGCCCTCAACTGTCCTCAACCTGCCTCTGTCCTTTGCTGTTCCCTCAGCCACAGAAGTATTGTATGCTGTGGGCTCAGCTCCACTATACAGCGAGGACAAGCTGCTAGAGGACAGTCAGCAGCTACTGCCCAGCCAAGATCTGGAGGAGACATCCGCCAATTCTTCCGCTAGGCGGGCAAGTAGTGATAAGGAGAGTGGCACAGGAGCTTGTGTTGTAATCGGTCAGGCTCCTGACCCAGAGACCGTTGAGGAGGAAATCAGTGATGTGCAGACACTACTTGATGATGATGAAGCCGATCGCACTTGGGAGCCGGGTGCAGAAGGGACTTCATCATCATCAGGAGAAGAGGGTGGCAGCTTGCCTGTGAGGCAGCGGCTGTGCCAGCTGCATGGTACAGTAGCATGGCTGGGAGTCAGCAGGTTGGCAGCAGTTGCAGGTCGGGAGCCAAAAGTGCCCGGGGTAGACCACCTGCTTCGCAGCAGCCTACCTGCCAGGGAAGTATTGGTGCAGGGGATCACGGAGGCAGCAGCGGTTGCAGTCAGTCAGTGCGGACTGTTGGGGAGAAAATCACCTACTCGGCGGTGTGGCAGTTTTTAATTAAGCTGCCAGAGGAGGTTAACTTGGGCACATGTAGAATATGTGGGCAGAAGGTGAAGCGTGTCCAGGGTGCCAATGTTGGCACTACGGCTCTGGGTCAACATATGCAGCGTCGCCATGCAGTGGCCTGGGAGAACCGTGGCTCCGATGTGGTTGTCCAGCCTGCCGCAGCTACCGCTGCATCACCCAGTGGCACGCACCCGGTTTCAGCCAGTCAAGGCTCCCCCACCTCAGCCGAAGGGAGCTGTCTGTCATTCCCATCTACTGCTGGTCCAGATGCTCCTGCTCCTACTCCTCATCAGTCATACCGTCAGCAATCAATCACCAAAGCGATTGCCAAGAGACCTGTCACGGGGGGGGGGAATGGGGGAAACCCCCACCATACAATGTAAAATGATAAGAGATAGCGCTAGGCCAAGAAGCCAGGAAAAGGGATGCAGGTCACCTCCTTTAGTGTCCCTAATCTCTCCCTAACTCCTCACCGCTGAACTTGTGTCTGCAGGGGAGAACTAATCTCCAGTAAGCGCTTGGCGTACGTGCAGTCCTATGCAAAACTACAGGCAGCGCGCGAGGAGTGCTCAGTGACAAACTCAGCTCTGCTACATCTGTGTGTAATGGGCACATACACTCTGGATGGACATTTAGGGTCCAAAGCGACCAATCAGTGCCTTGCTTTCTTGTTTTAAATAGGGCAGGAAATATGAACCGTGGCCCCTGATTGGCTGTTTTATGTGGGGGCCCCATTGGCCCTCTTCACCGCTTCATGTTGTTAATGGAGTGGTCCTCTAAACACTCCACATGGACAGATTTCCCTACACCTCGCCCTTCATTTTGTGATGATTCCTTTTCAGGAAAGGATGGAGCCTAAAGAGGAAGGGGTGGGGTTTCCAGAGGAAGGGGTTTGGCCTTGACAGGAAGGGGTGGGTCAAACTTATATTAGGGGGTGCCCGAGTTTAGTCTCGCCTAGGGCAGCACAAAACCAAGATACACCACTGGGTATGAGGCAGACCTCTCGGCACTATATGCAGCCTTCAACCAATTCATCAATGGCTGCTGACCTGGCAATATAAAAACATAAATACATACTGTATATGAATGTGAATCACACTGGACTATGTTATACTATGACATATACCCATAAAACATATAATATCACAGCAATCATAATAACTAGGAATAAGGTGATCCTTATTCCTGACAGGCGTATTACAGTAAAAAAAGAAAAATGTATACGCACTGCACTGTTGCAGTTATTTCTGGTGAAAGCATATAGGGACATATTACAGTAAAATAAGAAAAATATATAAGCACTGCACTGTTGCAGTTATTTCTGGTGAAAGCCTATAGGGGCATATACCAGAGCTGCCAGAGGAGGTTAACGTGGGCACTTGTAGAATATGTGGGCAGAAGGTGAAGTATGTCCAGGGTGCCAATGTTGCCACTATGGCTCTGCGTCAACATATGCAGCGTCACCATGCAGTGGCCTGGGAGAACTGTGGCTCCGATGTGGTGGTCCAGCCTGCCGCAGCTACCGCTGCATCACCCAGTGGCACGCACCCAGTTTCAGCCAGTCAAGGCTCCCCCACCTCAGTCGAAGGGAGCTGTCTGTCATTCCCATCTACTGCTGGTCCAGATGCTCCTGCTCCTTCTCCTACTCCTCATCAGTCATTCCGTCAGCAATCAATCACCGAAGCGATTGCCAAGAGACCTGTCACGGCAGGGGGAGTGGGGGAAACCCCCCAACGTACAATGTAAAAGGATAAGAGATAGCGCTAGGCCAAGAAGCCAGGAAAAGGGAAGCAGGTCACCTCCTTTAGCGTCCCTAATCTCTCCCTAACTCCTTACCGTATGAGCGGACCCCAATGGTAGGACAGATTATACCCTGGAAACCTGGGACCCTGCCTGTTCATCCAAGACACGGAAGAACAAGAGCCTCTAAAGTCCTAATAGCAGAGAAAAGGAGAGACCATACACAGCAAGAGGATCGGCAGGTAAGAACACAAGATAACACACTTACCTGCCAAAGTCTCCACGACTGGAACCCGTGCATACATACAGGAGCCCTAACACCAAACAGGACGCTGTACAAGCAACTCACACAGGTATCCCGAACACCAGACTCCGCCAGGACCCCCATGCCACAAGGTGCAAGGCAGCCCCAGGAAGCGCTGCATACAGGCTACTGGTTCACCCCTCCGGGAAAACAACCCTCTTCTGGAGGACAGGGAAAACGTCTTACATACATGCAGGGACAAACACCAACAACAGCCCAGACATGTAACAACAATCAAGACGTACAACACACCCTGAACATAAACCCACACCTAACATACAACAAGTGAGGTAGGGTATAAGTAGCATACAAAAAAAAGACCATTTATGTCAAACAAGGTGGCCCTCAAGGACTGGGCAGAATCACCCAGGAAAGGAGCAGAGCTCCAACACCAAACAAGGCGGAAGTAACCACTGCCCCCAGCCAGGAAGCCACAGATAAAGACAAGCTAGTGGCCACACCCAGGAAACCCCTAAATCCCCACTAGCTAAAGGATAAACCCCTCGCTCACCAAACTGCAGGGAGGCACATCTTAAAGGGGAAATGCACGTGCAAACCAAGACCAACACGTTGCCACCGGCAACCAGTCTGCACGGCAACAGTGTCACGGTCAAACAACAATATGACCGTGACAAGACCGCAGTATGTGTGCACGCATCCAACGGCACAGAAGTTGAACGTGTTCCTGCCCAAGTTTATGGGTGCTGCAGTCCCTCCCTTTCCAAGTGGTGAACTCTGCACCTTTCAGAGAATTGATGGCTTGTGCTGAGCCGAGGTGGAAAGTCCCAAGCTGTCATTTCTTTGTGAAAAAGGCAGTACCAGCCCTGCACAAATATGTCGAACAGAAGGTGGGCCAGTCCTTGAGCCTGTAGATGTCATCCAAAGTACACAGCAGCGCCGACCTGAGGAGCTTTAACTACAGTCAGGTACAGTACATGTCCTATACGGCCCACTGGGTGAATGTGGTTCCCTGAAGCCGGCTGGTTTCCATTCACTGCTTGAACTTTCATTCACTCTTTACACTTTACATTCTACAATCCTGCTGTAGTAGTATAAAGTTTATACACTGCGTGCAGAATTATTAGGCAAATGAGTATTTTGACCACATCATCCTCTTTATGCATGTTGTCTTACTCCAAGCTGTATAGGCTCGAAAGCCTACTACCAATTAAGGATATTAGGTGATGTGCATCTCTGTAATGAGAATGGGTGTGGGCTAATGACATCAACACCCTATATTAGGTGTGCATAATTATTAGGCAACTTCCTTTCCTTTGGCAAAATGGGTCAAAAGAAGGACTTGACAGGCTCAGAAAAGTCAAAAATAGTGAGATATCTTGCAGAGGGATGCAGCACTCTTAAAATTGCAAAGCTTCTGAAGCGTGATCATCGAACAATCAAGCGTTTCATTCAAAATAGTCAACAGGGTCGCAAGAAGCGTGTGGAAAAACCAAGGCGCAAAATAACTGCCCATGAACTGAGAAAAGTCAAGCGTGCAGCTGCCAAGATGCCACTTGCCACTAGTTTGGCCATATTTCAGAGCTGCAACATCACTGGAGTGCCCAAAAGCACAAGGTGTGCAATACTCAGAGACATGGCCAAGGTAAGAAAGGCTGAAAGACGACCACCACTGAACAAGACACACAAGCTGAAACCTCAAGACTGGGCCAAGAAATATCTCAAGACTGATTTTTCTAAGGTTTTATGGACTGATGAAATGAGAGTGAGTCTTGATGGGCCAGATGGATGGGCCCGTGGCTGGATTGGTAAAGGGCAGAGAGCTCAAGTCCGACTCAGACGCCAGCAAGGTGGAGGTGGAGTACTGGTTTGGGCTGGTATCATCAAAGATGAGCTTGTGGGGCCTTTTCGGGTTGAGGATGGAGTCAAGCTCAACTCCCAGTCCTACTGCCAGTTTCTGGAAGACACCTTCTTCAAGCAGTGGTACAGGAAGAAGTCTGCATCCTTCAAGAAAAACATGATTTTCATGCAGGACAATGCTCCATCACACGCGTCCAAGTACTCCACAGCGTGGCTGGCAAGAAAGGGTATAAAAGAAGAAAATCTAATGACATGGCCTCCTTGTTCACCTGATCTGAACCCCATTGAGAAATTGAGAACCTGTGGTCCATCATCAAATGTGAGATTTACAAGGAGGGAAAACAGTACACCTCTCTGAACAGTGTCTGGGAGGCTGTGGTTGCTGCTGCACGCAATGTTGATGGTGAACAGATCAAAACACTGACAGAATCCATGGATGGCAGGCTTTTGAGTGTCCTTGCAAAGAAAGGTGGCTATATTGGTCACTGATTTGTTTTTGTTTTGTTTTTGAATGTCAGAAATGTATATTTGTGAATGTTGAGATGTTATATTGGTTTCACTGGTAAAAATAAATAATTGAAATGGGTATATATTTGTTTTTTGTTAAGTTGCCTAATAATTATGCACAGTAATAGTCACCTGCACACACAGATATCCCCCTAAAATAGCTAAAACTAAAAACAAACTAAAAACTACTTCCAAAAATATTCAGCTTTGATATTAATGAGTTTTTTGGGTTCATTGAGAACATGGTTGTTGTTCAATAATAAAATTAATCCTCAAAAATACAACTTGCCTAATAATTCTGCACTCCCTGTATATTTCTGCTAGAACTTACATTAATCATGTTCTCCCTACTAGCTCATTTATAAATATGTATGTAGGTGTATTCAGCTAATTAACCCTAGAACCTATTTTATATAAATGGAGGGTCACACTGTTATGATTTTAATTCCGGGAATGGCCACATTCCTTAAATGGATCACTAACATTTATTAATACGTTTTATGATGTTCTATATTTTAGATATTTTACATTTTATATATTCATGTGTTTCATATTTTATATGTCTTGTGAGATATTATAATCCAAATGATTTAATATGAGTAATTCCCGCAATGAATTAGATATATTTTCAGAACAAACGCAACAATGCGAAAAAACCGCAACTGTACCGCATAAAAAAATGCAATAAAAAATTAAAATAAAATAAAAATGCAATAGGAAATCACATTCCTGTAAACCAGAGTCCAGATGTTTTGGAAGACCGAATGGAATATAAAAGGTGGAGGGAGGATGGTTTGCGCTTGACCACTGAGGAAGGGGTGTAGACGCCCCGAAACGCGTCTGGTGAAAAGGAGAAGCGCCCATCAAATCAACAGGACCTCCACAAAGTACTTTGCTCCAATATTGCATGGCCATGCGAAAATAATTCAAGCTAAGTCATCGGGACAGTCTAAAGAAACATACGCCGCTGATAAGGTACAACTCCTGACTGCGTAATCTCGCGATACTGTGACGTTGCCAGTCCGAGGTGTGCGACGTAAGACGCCGAGTGCTGCTCTGCCCCGCTCGCCCCTCGTGCAACAAGATCGCGAACATCCCAGCAGAACGTCCCAGCAGGAGGCAGGTAGGAACCTGAAATTACTTTACCTATCACTGCAAAGAGTGACTAAAAGTCACTATTATATGCGGACATAAGACCACTGCCACGTGTCCCAGACAATTGACTTTTTTGGCAACTATAGCAGCTGAAAAGTAACTACAACGGTTAACCCTGGATGGACTTTATATATTTACTACCATCTACTATTACCCACCCATGATAGTTACCGGCGTAAGTGACTTGCCGTACAAACATATAGAGCGTCGTTCTCTCGCTTTGGCGGTTTGAGACATTTGCATACAAAGTCTAATTCATTAACAAGGGTTGTTCACTCCAGTAAGCAAGTCGCTTAAAGTGACATTTTCAACAATACCAACGACTCTTGTTATTCACTGTGGGGATAGAGTGTGCCACATCACCCCTCCATCAGTGTATTCAGTGTTAGGTTTTGATATCAATTGAATGTTTTTAACTACATAGTTTTATAATTTTGTGTGATACATTGTATTTATTTTATGTATGTGTAGCTCTCCCATTAAATATATCTCCATTATGGTCCAAATGTTGTGAGTGCTCACTCACTCTCTATCTTTTTCTACATAATCTTACTTTGGGGTAGGGCACCCCTTTTGTGAGCTAGTAGCACCTTGCATAGCCATCAGGTGTGAGCCAACCCCTTGTATTTTATTTTTGAATGTGGTTCCTGCATAGCCACACCAGCAACTTGGCCAGGTCATGCCACTTCCGCCTCCACTTTGTCACACCCTTGGTCCTGCGACAATGTGTGCCTCTGCCTACTCATCCTCCAATGTGTCCTCAGCCTCCACTGCAGGGACAAGTCACAGTGCCCCTCCAGCATACCACATGTGCAGGGCTTGGCGGTGTCATGCTGTTCTGCACCTGGTTTGCCTTGGCGAAGGGAGTCACACAGGGAGGAACTGTTCCATGTGATGCATCAAGAAATCGAATCCTGGCTTTCTCTGCATCAACTGAAAATCGGAACCATGCTGACCCACAACGGGAAGAACATGGTGTCGGCGTTGCATCAAGGAAGGCTAAGCCATGCACCCTGCATGGCACACACGTGTTTAATCTGGTCGTCAAGTGGTTCCTGAAGTCTTCCACCCATCTGCAAGACATCCTAAAAATGGGCAGGAAACTTTGCATGCACTTCAGCCACTCGTACATCGCAAAGCACAACCTCCTTGAGCTGTAGCGGCAGAACGGCATCCCCCAAGGCTGATAGCGACATTTCCACCCGTTGGAATTCCACCCTCCATATGTTGGACCGACTATACGAACAGAGAAAAGCCATCAACGATTTCTTGATGATGCAAGCGGATAGGAGTACTCCACTGTGTTAATCGATGTAAGCCAGTGGTAGCTCATGCGTGACACCTGCCGTTTGGTCAGGCCCTTTGAGGAGGCCACGTTATTTGTCAGTTGCCAGGACTACAGAATGAACAACGTCATTCCACTGATTCGTGTCCTGGAACAGATGCTGGTAACAATGGCTGGTCAGAGGACAGGAGACTTGGTGCCTCAATCTCACAGCCACATGAGCCCTGTGGGGGCTGAACTGGAAGAGGAGGAGGAGGGGGAGGAGGACATTGGAGCACAGGCAATGTGTAGTCAAATGGGTGGTTTTTCTACTCAGCTGACAGGAGAGGAGCATCCAGAGGAGCTACAGGGTGATGAGGAAGACGAGTCAGAGGACCCGAACACACCGTGGCAGTATGCAGTGGAGATGGAGGCAAGGAGTCCCTCCGAGTCACTTGCACAAATGACATGATGCATGCTTACTTGCTTGCGTAGTGACAGCGGAATTGTCACTATTTGGCAGAGGGATGACTTCTGGCTCTCCACCTTGTTGGACCCTCGCTACCAGTCCAAAATAGGGGTCTTTTTTACACCTACAGAGAGGGAGGACAAACTGAACTACTACAGAGACATCCTATGTAGTCAGTTGGCCACTGCCTATCTGAGCCATCGTCCATCCTCTCGCAGGTCTGACCGGGGGGGCCCTCTGCACTCATGTTTCACTGCTATGGCTGCTGTGGAGGGGAGGGGTGGCAGGAGCAGTACCAGCTCCATCAGCAGCACCCTGAGTCTACAGTCGCTGATGAGTAGCTGTCTTCACCCGCATAGTGAAGAAACTACTCACCAGCAGCAGCAGGTAGACCTGGAGCAGGACCTGAACCAGCAGGTGGTGGCATACTTGGACAGCACCCTGCCACCCAACATTGAAGATCCGCTGGACTACTAGGTAGCCAACTGGATTTGTGGCCGCAACTAGCAGAGTTTGCCCTGCCTAGCCAGTAGTGTGGCTTCAGAGCGGGTTTTTAGTGCGGCGGGGGCCACAGTTACCTCAAGGAGAACTCGCCTGTCCGACGGTGTTCTTGACGCTAACAACGACTTGGAAGGCTGAGTTCACACTTGAGTTATTTGGTCAGTGTTGGCCCCATGACTGCCCAAATAAGTGAAGTGTGCAGTGATTCTAAGAAAGACTCAAATACTGAAAAAATGCATAAATGGTGGTTGTATACAGAATAAATGTCACAGAGGTCAACCACCTAAAATATAACTTTTAATAGAAATTATTTAAAAAATTACTATAAATCCCTCACGTGGGGAAAAAATAGATCAAGACAGACAGACAAACAAACAAGCACAATAGGCTAAACTGGGACAGGGAAGATGGTATAGCAAAAAGAGGGCGGGCAGAGAGGGTCCCTAGTAAACCCTAGGGTATCCCTTACTAATGCTCAACCTGGAGATGCACCCAGATGGCGGGAGCATTCCGTCCCCGTGCCTGCCCTATCTGTCCCAATATAAACCCTATAACACACAGTAGACCCTTATGGATGCCCAGGTTATATGGTATGGTAAGATATAGATAACAACATGATTGGTTAAAATAAATTAAAGGTTCTCGTCTCGACGCGTTTCCCCATTAGATGTGGTTCGTCAGGAGACAGCTAGAGAAAAACCCAGTGCAGTGCTAAACACTGCTAAGTCTGTACATACACAATACTAAGATACTGGAGCACCAGGAAAATGCCTTCAAACAGCCCGACGCACAGCAAAGACAATGCAATGAGCAAAAGTGATGTAAAAGCAGAACTTACTATGAAGCAAGAACTTAACCATTAGTCAAGGGTGCTGTGTTTAACAATCAAGCAAGCAGAGCACGCAGATGAAGCATGCACCTGTCGACCTCAACTAGAGATAAAACGTGCTGTACTTATCTTTAAGAAGTACGTCCAGGCGATTTGAGGTGCTCCAGGGGGCACTGAGATGTGGTTCCAATGTGTGTATCTGCGCCATTACATTTAAACCCTAGGAGGGAGGTCCCTATTAACACTCCCCCAATCATAGTGGGGGGGCTGGATCACATGATTATCCCTGCATGCCATCATTCCAAAAGATCGTCTATAGAAAAGATGAATATAAGATAATAAAGTATTAAGTGGATCGCCTAAACTCCCTGTGGTAAGTGGTGTCCATAATCTGATCGTATAATTCATATTGTTAAAATGCAGGTGGAACACACGCCAAACAGGCAGAATGGCTGTGCGTTCCATCATAGGCCCGCCTATCACTGAAATGGGAGCCTACAAACAGCCTTGTAGATACGTGTGGAACGCACGCCAAGATCAAAAATGGCCGTGCGCTCCACCGTACCAGGAAGCGCTATCCCAGCTGTACATCACTGGTCCATGTGGAACGCACGCCGAGATGAAAAAAATGGCCGTGCGTTCCACAGACCAGGAAATGCCCATGACACGGCGATGGTGTGCCTGGGCAGGGAGCGCTCGCACGGGGGTGTCCAGTTAGATGACAAGATGCCGAAAACAAAATATAGAAGACCGGATGAGCAATGAGGGATATGAAGATATGTGGTGATGAAATATACATATAAACAAATATGACACGATCCTATTATTATTATTGGACAAGACATAATCCATATATGCAGGGAAAAGTGGAATTCATGTAATTCAAGAGAGATCCTTTAGCAGGATCCCGTCTACCCAGGATAAGTGGTCCCAGATTTGGGAACGTGTGACTGGAGTGTGCCCAATCCGTGACATTCACTGGATGGTACGGGACAATGAGAAAATATGTAAAAAATAAGGGGGGTAATGGCTACTTGAGCATTTATTACTGTCTTAAAGATAATAAACAATATATTGGGTCTAAAAAATAAAAATAAATAAATAAATAAAAAAATAAAAAAAAGGGACCCTTAGATATGTGAATGTTGACACTTCTTGTGTCGATATAAATTTCTGTCGTATGAGGACAAGAGGAAAACAGGAAGATAATCTCCCGTAATCAGAGAAGGAATGCTCAGGTCCGCTAAAGAAAACAGATAAATGTGAGTCGCTCGTTGAGACCACCCGGTGACTGGGACCGCAGTCGGTAGATCCATTCGGTTTCCTTTTGAAGGATCCTGCGGTCCCAGTCACCTTTTCGTGGGGAGGGTCTAATCAGTTCAAGTGCTGAAAAATTAATGAGCCGGGGGTCACCATTATGATGTTCCCATATGTGGTTAGCTACGGGGTGTCTTTTTTCTTCTTAATGTCATTTAGGTGTTCCAGGATGCGCTTCCGAAACTCCCTAAATGTTTTCCCCACGTAGTCTTTGGGACAAGTGCATTGAGCCAAATATACCACTCCCTTACTACGGCAGTTCACAAAATCACGGACTTCATATATTTTTCCTGTAACAGTGCAGATGTTCTGTCTGGAGCTACGCACATTACGGCATGCCAGACAGGATCCACAACGAAAGGTACCCAAGGGCTTTCGATCAAGCCAAGTGCCCTTGGGTGCGGGCCCCGTGTAGTGACTATGGACAAGTCTATCATGGAGGCTCCTACCACGTCTAAATGAAATGCTTGGTTGAGAGGAGAGTTTGTCCGACACGTCCGGGTCCATTAACAAAATGGGCCAATATTTTCCTATGATGTTTCTCACTTCTTGGCTCATGGTGTCATAAGTTGAGATTATTCTAATGACCTCATTGTCCTCCTTATGTAATTTTTTTGGGACCAATAAGGTATTACACTTACATGCAGAAGCATGTTGGAATGCATCCCTTAGCACGTGTTGGGGATAACCTCTGTCAATCACTCTTTTTTGCAATTTCCTCGCATCCTGATGAAAACCCTCCGTATCTGAGCAATTTCTCTTCATGCGCAGGTATTGGCCTCGGGGTATACCCCGCTTTAAACTAGATGGATGGTGGCTGTTCCAATGCAACAAGCTATTAGTAGCCGTGGTCTTCCTGAAAGTGGAGGTGACAAGACCGCCTCCGGTTTTGGTTACTCTAACATCGAGAAACGTTAAAGAATCCGAATGGTACTGAGAGGTAAAAGAGAGTCCCAATTCATTAGCATTGAGAACCATGATGAATAAGTCAAATTCCTCCCGAGTACCATTCCAGATAATGAATACATCATCGATGTATCGAGTCCAGAAGACGATCTTGTCACCCCACCATGTGTATAAATCAGGGAAGACCACCTTGTCCTCCCACCAGCCCAGGAGGAAATTTGCATAAGAGGGGGCACATGGGCTCCCCATTGCGGTCCCCCTGAGCTGGTGGAAGAACTGTCCGTTGAAAAGAAAAAAATTATGCTTGAGGACAAAGTCCAAGAGGGTCACTACAAAGTCACTATGTAGTCTATGACAGACGGCTCTAGTGTTCAGAAATTCCTTAGAAGCCATTAAACCCTTCTCATGGGGAATTGAGCTGTACAAAGCTTCAACATCAATACTTGCAAGGGAACACGATGCATTCTTGGCGTGCGTTCCACACGTATCTACAAGGCTGTTTGTAGGCTGCTATTTCAGTGATAGGCGGGCCTATGATGGAACGCACAGCCATTCTGCCTGTTTGGCGTGCGTTCCACCTGCATTTTAACAATATGAATTATACGATCATATTATGGACACCACTTACCACAGGGAGTTTAGGCGATCCACTTAATACTTTATTATCTTATATTCATCTTTTCTATAGACGATCTTTTGGAATGATGGCATGCAGGGATAATCATGTGATCCAGCCCCCCCCCCCCACTGTGATTGTGGGAGTGTTAATAGGGACCTCCCTCTTAGGGTTTAAATGTAATGGCGCAGATACACACATTGGAACCACATCTCAGTGCCCCCTGGAGCACCTCAAATCGCCTGGACGCACTTCTTAAAGATAAGTACAGCACGTTTTATCTCTAGTTGAGGTCGACAGGTGCATGCTTCATCTGCGTGCTCTGCTTGCTTGATTGTTAAACACAGCACCCTTGACTAATGGTTAAGTTCTTGCTTCATAGTAAGTTCTGCTTTTACATCATTTTTGCTCATTGCATTGTCTTTGCTGTGCGTCGGGCTGTTTGAAGGCATTTTCCTGGTGCTCCAGTATCTTAGTATTGTGTATGTACAGACTTAGCAGTGTTTAGCACTGCACTGGGTTTTTCTCTAGCTGTCTCCTGACAAACCACATCTAATGGGGAAACGCGTCGAGACGAGAACCTTTAATTTATTTTAACCAATCATGTTGTTATCTATATCTTACCATACCATATGACCTGGGCATCCATAAGGGTCTACTGTGTGTTATAGGGTTTATATTGGGACAGATAGGGCAGGCACGGGGACGGAGTGCTCCCGCCATCTGGGTGCATCTCCGGGTTGAGCATTAGTAAGGGATACCCTAGGGTTTACTAGGAACCCTCTCTGCCCACACTCTTTTTGCTATACCATCTTCCCTGTCCCAGTTTAGTCTATTGTGCTTGTTTGTTTGTCTGTCTGTCTTGATCTATTTTTTCCCCACGTGAGGGATTTATAGTAATTTTTTTAATAATTTCTATTAAAAGTTATATTTTAGGTGGTTGGATTCTAAGAAAGACGCCTGTCATGTGCTCATCATACTGACTCACAGTATTGTTTCACTACCACAGCAGACTCCCTATGCGTGTTACTGCAAGGCACAGTGTTCTACACCCCTAAAAAGGCTCTCTGCAGCCCGGACATAGCCGTTTTTAACGCAATTCGCCGCAAATAAATTCGGATTGAAGCAAATTTGTCCGAAAAATTCGGCGAAACGGCAGAATTGAATTTTTGAAAAATGTGCTCATCTCTAAATATTAGCAACACGTGCCTTGTGCACATGTGCCTTGGAGATCTTTGAAGAATTCTTTGCACAGTTTACTGATCAGGAGCAAGAAGGTTGTTTATTTCTGCAAGAAAGGGCAACTATTCATGTGTCATATGCATCCTTGTGCCGAGTTCATGTGGCATTCCCAGACGAAAGAACAATGAGCAAAATGTTGTGATCTCTGATCTCTTTTATCCGTGGGGTTACCTGAAGTAAAGAGTTTATGTAGCTAATCCCCAGACTGTCTGAACAGAATAAAATGGCCACAACTTTTCACAGCCGCTTGCAAAATTACTTTCAGCGTCTACTGTAATGGGTAAGTACACCATTCATCAATTATTCATTATCCTGTACAAGTCACACAAGGGAAACAGGGGTCTGTTTTTCAGTGGTCCTCACTGTATTTTCATGTTCAGATATGAAATGATCTCTAGTTCTCAGAAACGGAATGAACCTAGATTAGTACAAATTCATTGTGGAAATCATACTTTATTTTATCTATGTTTGATGCTTAGTCATCTGTAGACAAAGTGGCTAAGAGCAGGCCTTGTGAAATCATTGCTATCTAAGCTTTAATAAGAGCTATCATCTATTAAACAAATCCTAAAGGATATGTAATATTTAAAGTGTTGTATATTGAACTTTTGCCAAAACAAAAAAGCAATGTAAAATGTAAAAGCAATCCGTCACTATTACACAAGACTCTCCTCCAATTTTGTTCTGATTTAAAAGAAACTATTTTAAATTCATCATCCACCCACTTGAATATGTCTGACGATATGAAGCAACCAGACAGTGCAACAAATAATATCAAAAACAAGCTGAATGACCTGAAAACCAAGGATATTGGGTCCAATTCAAAAAATGTTTTCATAAACTTTCTCAACAGTTGAGATTTATCCAGAAACTCAAATAAAAGTAATTTAAGTATAATGGTTCTGCATTACATTAACCCCCTTCAACCACCGTGACGTACCGGTACATCACAGAGGTTAAGGGAATGAACGGAGTTAGCTGCTGCAGTGAGCCAGCTCCGTACGCAGCGGGTGCCAGCTGTAACATACAGCAGACGCCCTGTTGCAATGACGGGGAATGGCGATCACGCTGAACCCCGTCATCTAACTCCTCAGATGCTGTGATCAACAATGATTGCGGCATCTGTAGAGTTAGGCAGAGGCATGCGGCTCCCTCTGCCTTCCAATTGGAGCCCCCGCAGTGAAACCGCGGTGCTCCGAGTAGTTACTGTGGAAGCCTGGATGCATGTCAGAGTCCTATTCACCCTAATAGATTTCTATTAGGGTGAATAGTACATGGGATCAAAAGAACCCTGATGTTAGCCCCTTAAGGGGGTTAAGAGTCATTACTGTAAAAGTCACCTTACCCCCCAAAAAAATATAAAATATAAAATATAAAAATATAAAAAAATAAAAAAGTTATGGCTGTCAGAAAATGGCGATGCAAAGAAATTTTTCATTGTTTCAAAGGTTTTTATTTTTTTTAAAGTAGTAAAGCAAAAAAACCTATACAAGTTTAGTATTCCCGTATTCGTATTGAGCCGCAGAATAAGGAAGTCATGTCATTTTTAGCGCACAGTGAACATTGTGATGTAAAAACCCCCAAAATCTTGGCAAAAAAGATTTTTTTTCCATTTTCCGATAACAAACATGTTATATTTAATGGCATCCTTAAAAATACAAGTTCTCACAAAAAATAAGGTCTCATATGTAAATATGAATGGGAAATTTAAAATGTTATGGCTATTGGAAAGTGAGGAGGAAAAAACAAAAATGCTAAACAAAAAATGGGCCCGGTACTTAAAGGGTTAAAGGCTTTGGATGTTATCTTGTGTATTTTCAGAGGTGAGTCTTGGCAAGTAGCTGCAGTTTCAGACCGAGCTGTGTCCAGTTGCTAGGCAAATAGTCTCCACCTCCTTTGCTGCTTCAATGCCCTCTGCTGGCAACCATGAACTCCTTCTGTCCACGCCCAGGCATGTTAAGTTGCCATAGTAAGTGGAGAACTTCGATGATATCAGCCTGGCTTTGCTTGCCTTCCTCTGCTATTTATCACTCTGTTCCTGACTCCCAATCCTGATTTTGTTTTTGGATTAAGCTCCTGTTCCGTCCTTTGGATTTGACATCTGATAATTTTGGTTCCACTCCCTGTAATTATTCCAGGCCTGTCTTGTGACTGCCATGCCATCTTGTTCTCCAGCTTGCTGCATACTAACTGCAATTCCATTGATGGCTGCAAAGTTATGTTTTTGATTTCGTTAGTAACTACAGTACCACATCCACGAAATGGCAACTATTGAGGACTGTGATCTGAGAAACTGACCAGAAAATTCCATATCTCCTTGCGGAGGTTAAGGATGAGGAATGTGAAGATAGTTTTGACTCTGCACCCTACTCTACAGTAATTAACACCAAACCATTTATTGCTTAGAGGATCCACACTTCCATTGAAAAACGTAAGAGATAAAATCTAGCAAGTGTTCCAACAAATGAATCAGCCTAAAATACATTAAAGTGAAAGTTTCAGGACCTTGCTATTTTCTACTTTTGTTTTTACTCCCTGCCTTCCCGGAGCCATAATTTTTTACTTTTCCATTCACATAGCTATATGAGTTTTTTTTTTTTTTTTTTGACGGAAAAGTTGTACTTTCTAAAGCCATTATTTAATAATGCATACGATGTAGTGGGAAGATGGAAAAATTTTAAATGAGGTGGAATTGGAAAAAGAAACGAAAATTATATGACAGTTTTATGGGTTTTGTTTTTATGACATTTCCTATGCAGTAAAACTGACCTGTTACCTTAATTCTCCAGATCAGTACAATTACCATATATAGTTTTTTATGTGTTTTAATAGTGAAAAAGAAAATAAAAACCTTGAGAAAAAAAGTTTTTTCTTTGCATCACCATATTCTGACCCCCATATCTTTTTTAATAGTTATGTCAACAGAACTGAGTCGGAGCTCATTTTTTTCTGAGGCAATCTGTAGTTTTTATTGATACCATTTTGGAGTGTGCATGACCATTTGATCATTTTTTACTTAGTTTTATTGGAAGGTGAAGAGAAAAGGATAAACACATTTATATTTTACCAGTATAAGTATTTTGAAAATGATAATTTTTTTGGTTTATTTTATTTTTTTAATATGCAGAAAGGGTGCGTTTTTTTTTATTTTTATTGTTTCCATCTTCTTTTCTTTTTTTAAGTCCCCCTAAGAGACTTTAACTTGTGATCATTAGATTGCTTCTCCCATAGACTGCATTTATTGAACTATACAGACTATGGGATATTCAATATTTCCCTATAAAGCACCGTCACCTGAAAGCATTCATAGGAATATACCTGTGGTAGGCATGGTAGCCTTGAGCAGGCTCTAGGCTACCAGCACCAATGAAAGGCTTCCTTAATCTCAACACAGGGAAGCTGTTCGGGCCAGGGTAAGCCATCTCAGCATAAGGCATCTGAGGGGTTAAATGTCTGAGATCAGCATTACTGCTCATTTCAGACATTAGTTCCCGGTGTCTTCTGTTTGAAACAACAGAAATCTGGGAGCTATGCCCCCACTTTGCTGACAAACGGGGTCCATTTTTAAAGATCGGACTTCCATTGCTGCTCCATTCAGCTCTATGCGTCGGAAATAGATAGATAAGCCCTTCTACTCTAGCCCCATAGAGCTGAATGGAGTGTTTGCCGCTCCTTTCAAACAGGGGAACACGGCCGGTGTTCTTGTGATGGGCAGATCGCTATCAGTTGGACCCCACAGAACATACATTCATTTCCTAGACTATGGATAGAGGATACATTGTTTCTAATGTGACAAACCCTTTGAAGACCCTGTGAATTTCTGGATTAGCCTGCCACAGGAGCTGGTCACAGCAAATACAGTAGATGGCTTCAAAAAAGGTTTAGATTACTTTTTAATTCAAAATAACTTTGAGGCTTATGACAATGTATAGAAATCTTGTTCTAAACACCCTTTCCCTTTGGCTCAACTCCTTTTTAAAAGTAAGATGGACATTGATCCAGGGATCAATATAGCAGGATTACAGGTTGGACTTGATGGACATTTGTCTTTTTCCAACCTTAACAACTATGCATCTATGTAACTAAGACTATAACAGATCTCCCAGAGTGGCCGACCCACTGTTCAGTCTCCATTGCTCCATGGCTGGCTCTTCATTTCCCTGCACAGGTGAAGCAAGTAGGAAGGGAGTAGGAAAACCTGCTGGCCTCTCTAGTGAGATATTAAAATAGACAAAAAGGAGTATCAGAAAGGGTAGAAGGGGGTAGAATGTGGGAGAGGAGGAGACAAGAGGACCCTCAAACCTGTGCAAAAAGTAGATGAATAAAATGTATATGGTAATCCAGAGGATTGTTGAAAAGTGAGGGTATAGAACTAGTTCTGCCAGGAGGCTGCAACCCACAAAAAAAGGTAATGCGGAACAATCCAATGAATGTGAATGGACTGCAGGAAAGATAGATATAGAGACTGCGTGAGGTGCCAACTGTTCAGAAGAATTGTATTATAAATTTCAACTGTATGAAAGTCAGATCCAATAAAATAAAAATATAAGGAATAATAAAATCTGTGTAGATCAGTAAATATAAATGGATCAAATATTGCAAAATTAGCGTTGTAAAATGTAAGAAAGGCCAATACAGGAAGAATTACTTCACAAGGGAGGTGCCTATTTATGGGTGCAAGGCAGGGCATGTAGACTGCAATGGCCAGCGTGGGGTGCAGGAGTCAGTAACCAGGCTAGCTGTAGCTGAATAAACATCTCTCTTTACATGCTTTGAATCGCACTGTCAAGATCAGTGGGTCCTGAGGTTACCTGGGGCTGCACATTAATGGGGCTGCATTGCAACAACTTACTGCATTGGGTTTGAGTGCTGCTCTGCAGGTATTAAATGTATTTTTTTTACATCCAGTTTATTGTTCATTGGATGTTTATATGGAAAAACTACCAAGCGCTATTGGGGCAGACCGAGGATACAGAAAGCCACTGTGAGGTAATTGTCAGGAACACCAAATAAGAGTGTCCTGTGAGGGAACTTAATCTGCCTCATTTGTGTGATAGACTTGGAGCCCAATAGGCTAACCAAATTTCTTTGCTCTTCCATCAGACTGTGGATGAAGGACTAAGGAAAAAGTAGCCAGTAATCTTATTACTACTCTCAGCCTCTGTATGGACTGGCCTTTGCATTGTATAATTACACTTCCATCTAAGTGCACCAGTGATACCAGCAGCTGCCAACACTGGGGACAAATGTGTTGTTTAACCAGTGTAATGTCCTGTCGTACGGGATGCTACTCATGCAGCTGCTACAGTGGGAGTCCGCTGTCAGTGATTGTGATGAGCGAAGTTTGCAAAAATTTGATTTGTCTGCTTCAACAAGTTTAAAAAAATAAAAAATTTGCTTTGTGACTAATTACCTTGTCAAGAAGTGCATTTCTTTGTAAGTAGCGGCGCAATGACAGGGAATGGCGAATGCACCTTCCCTAGTCATTGAACTCAGATGCTGGGTTCATCGCTGATCGCGGAGTCTGAAATAAAAAATGAGGGCTTTCAGGGGTTAAAAAAAAAAATCACCTTATTTATTCATAAAGGCCGCCGCTGCCACCCCGCACAAAATCTTACGCAGTGAGTGAAGATGTCATCACGCTGGCCTGCGTTGAGATTTGAGATTTTGCGCTGGATCTTCAATCAAGATGGCTGCAGTGGCTTCTTCACGCTCAAATTGGTCATGTGAGTATTTTTTATAATTTTTAAAGCCATTTCAAGGAAAATTGATTAGTTGCCACAAAGTGACAGTGTCCCTGCCTTCCCGTTTGCTGTATATACAGTGCTGAATGAGCGCTGTGTAAACAGATCAGGAAGAGCTATGCTGCTTCATGTTTTGGCCAAAGCGGTCATGTGACTGCTAGCGGCTAGGCGTCTGCAGGTGCTGTCGGGTCTTATAAGACCAAGATCAGCTCTTCAGAGCGTCTGTACAGAGCTATACAGCGCTCTACGTGATCAAGTGGACGAGGTGAGTTATGTTTTTATTATTTTTTAACCCTCAATTGACAATATACTTAGCATTCTGTATTAAAGAATGCTATTATTTTCCATTATAAAATCCATTATAAAATCTACAGAACACCAAACCCAAACCCGAACTTCAGTGAAGAAGTCTGGGTACCACCACATTCTGACTGACTGCAATTGCGTGCCTAATCGCGCGGGTTTCCCGCAATGCACCCTGAACGCATCAGGCCCTCACTTGCGACGCCCATGTGAAAGAGTCCAAAGTCTTACACAGCCCAAAAAGGAGAGTTAATCAGTCTGTTAATTTTGATCGGTGACATAAACCCATTTTTTGGGTTCATAACACGCCATTTGCATCCGTCTTACTGTAATAGGAGAGTTAATCAGTCTGTTAATTCTGTTGGTGGCATAAACTCAATTTTGGGAGGGATATACCCCTCATTTGCATCCGTGACACAGGAATACAATAGTCAGTGGCATTGCTAGGCTAAAACATTTGGGGCCTGGACCCTGGATGTTTTGTCCCAAGTCCCAATGTACTGCCTGTCTGCTACATACAATTGTATTGCTGTCCTCAGGATGGCAATACAATTGAATCTAATGCACTGGAAAAGTTGAAGGACCTGTGATGACATCACAGGTCATATGACCAGTAAAACAGGCAGTGGTTGAGGACCTGCGATGATGTCACCATCATGTGACCACTGCAGGAGTGGACGGCACTGAAGAGGAGAAATAGTGTGGAAGAAGCTGTCTGCTACATGAGGAGAGGTAAGTGAAGGGAGAATCAGAGCAATGCTGGGAGTTGTGGTTATTTAACTGGGACTGTATGTTAGGGCTGAAGGTAGGGATGTTATTTAGATGGGACTGAAGGTTAAGGGGGTGATGTTATTTACATGGGGCTGTATGTTGGAGGTGGCTGGGGCAGGGTGATGTTATTTACATGGAACTGTGTGATGGAGGTGGCTGGGGAGGGGGTGATGTTATTTACATGGGACTATATGTTGATGGCGGCTGTGAGAGAGAGTAATGTTCTTTACATGGGACTGTATGTTGATGGCGGCTTTGATAAGGAGTGATGTTCTTTACATGGGACTGTATGTTGATGGCGAATGTGGGAGGGAGTGATGTTATTTACATGAGACTGTGTGTTGAAGCCGGCTGTGGAAGGGAGTGATGTTATTTACATGGGACTGTGGGTTGATGGTGACTGTGGGAGGGAAAGATGTTATTTACATGGGATTGAATGTTGGAGGTGGCTGAGGGAGGGGGTGATGTTATTTACATGGGACTGTATGTTGCAGGTGGCTGTGGGAGGGGGTGATGTTATTTACATGGGACTGAATGTTGAGGGGAAAATGTTATTTACATAGGACATGTTGAAGGCGGCTGGGGGAGCGAGTGATGGAGAGTGATGTTATTTCCATGGGACGGAAAGTTAAGGGGGGTGATGTTTACATGGGATTAGGGGTGCACCAGGTATCGAATTAACGATACCCAATCCATACTTTTGCACCAGTATCGATCCGATACTGGGACTTGCCTTTTACCGATACTAGGCTGTGCAGAATCACAGAACATGGCACAAACTGCTCTTAGCGCATGCCATGTTCCCTCAGCAGCACAGGGGAGAAGGAAGCAGTCTCTCCCTCCCCTCTGTGCTGCTTCTGCCACCAATGAGAGTAGAGAGGGGAAGAGATGGGGAGGGGCCACTGCGCCACCAATAAAGATAAGTAATCCATTAATACAGATACAGGAGACGGGTGCGGAAGAATCACATAGCCGGCAAACAACCTCTATGACAGGGAGCTGTGATCAGAGGCAGTTAACCCCTTCAGGTGTGATTCTTCTGCCGGCACCCGCCTCCTGTATCTGTATTAATGGATTACTTATCTTCATTGGTGGCGCAGTGCGTTCCCCCAGTATTAAAAACATTGGTGGCGCAGTGCTGCCAAGTCCATCTAGCCCTGCCCCTCTCCTGAGAAGCCCCACCCCTCATGGACAGCTCTCTCACCTGGAGCAGCTCCAGACTACATTGTGGTTACAGGACCTGTGGTGATGTCACAATGATGTGATCAGCCATGTGTATAGAGGAGTTAGCGGAACACAGGTTCAGTGTACGACTGTGCTGGTGGAAAATGCACAGGTACTTTATGTATGGAAGGTGTGTATAAAGCAGGGCTATGTCAGTGTAACCAGTCTATTGTACAGTTTTCTGTAGTTTTATCTGTGTAATGGGCATGTAGCAGAGCTGTGTGTGCAATGTGTATATAGTAAACTATCTGTGTAATGAGAATGTGGTAGAGCTGTGTATGTAATATGTATATACATAGAAGCAGGGTATAGGAGTGGCAATGCCACTCGGGGGCATTACATTATCCCTTACTTAAAACCAAGCCACCCTCGACTTGTGCTTAGGGTGTGCTCTAAGGTTACTCAAGGAAGGTTAGAGTGCTGCATGAGAATATAGACTATTACTGACTGATATAGCAATGGCTACTACTAGATCTCTGCCCGTATGAGTAGGGTGTCCATTCACCATTTCTCTCTCGGTATAAACCAGAGAACCAAAAGGTCTGCAAAAAGCGCTCATTCCTGGCTTGCTTTTGAATATACTAAGGTCTAGTATCAAAGGAAGCATGGGGGTGTCTTCACTCTGTAATCCTGCCACTTTGCAATGAAACGCCCGCAAATAGAAGGGTGGCTTCATCCTGTATTCCCTTCCAACACCAAGGTCTAATTATACTTTATGCTTTGTCACCTTGATGACTGAACTGGTAGCTAAACTTATTTCCTTAAAAGCTGTGCACAAGGTCTTAAGACATCTAGAACTAAGGAGGAATCAGACCACCTTCCATAGTTCTCATGAGGGCTAATCCCCTCTTAACTCACATTTTTAGCAGCAGGGTTACCTTTAAAGATGTTATATCTGCTTGTGACAATACCTCTTGGTCCTTCCTGTGTAGCAACAGCACATTGAACACAAAGCCATGGGAAACACTGGCTCCTTCCCCTCCCAAGTCTGTGGAGATAAAAAGGTTAAGGGCATATGCAAATCAGACAATATAAACACATAGGCTTTCTAAGGGTACTTTCACACTTGCGGCAGAGGATTCCGGCATGCTGCGGTATTATCTCCATCCTGAAAAGTCAAAAAGACTGAACTGAAGACATCCTGAATGGATTGCTCTCCATTCAGAATGCATTATGATAAAACTGATCAGTTCTTTTCCGGTATTGACCCCCTAGGACGGAACTCAATGCCGGAAAAGATTAACGCTAGTGTGAAAGTACCTTAACACAAGGCAAAGTAGGACCATTATAACATAAGAAAATAGTGGCTCACCCCCTTATCAACAGGACCCTGGTGCTACTCTTATTGGACTACCCTGAAGTACTACAGTAATCAAAGATACTGTAGTTTAAAAATTTAACAGGCACTCTGTCAACTGGAGCTGCAAATGGAAAAACTTTTATTTGAATATAGCATACCTATAAAACATGTGACACTTAGAATAAAATATCAAAGATAACTGCCAGAATAAATAAAAAATATATACATAAAAAATAAAAATGTAATAAAGATGAACAAGATAGGTCCACCGTGGGACAGTCAATTGGCAATAAAAGTCCTGCCAACAAAGGATGGAAGAAAAATATTTGGAAGGAAAATGTTTCACAGTTCTAAGACTTCCTGAAAAGTT
Source organism: Bufo bufo (assembly GCF_905171765.1). Taxonomy (NCBI): domain Eukaryota; kingdom Metazoa; phylum Chordata; class Amphibia; order Anura; family Bufonidae; genus Bufo; species Bufo bufo. Next base: position 200,633,813 of record NC_053393.1, read on the forward strand.
AATCTAATAAGCTCAGTACATCCTGGTAGTTCATGAGGGTAATTTGGCAATCAAAAAAACATGATTTAACATTTAATAAATATAGTCTTTCTTTTTGCAGTTAAAACGTATTCATGATTTTGTGTTGTCCATTAAAAAGTTAAAAAATTGAGGTAATAGTTCTTAGTTGTTGTAGGTATTGGTTGGTTTCAGTTCGTTAGTAGTGAATGATAAGAAGATGGAACACACGTGTAGATATGTACTTTTTAGAAACAGCTATATCGCTGTATCAGAGTACTGGCTGTTGGTAAGGAGAATTATAATAGTTTCTTTCGTATTTCTCCAAACAGATACCGAGTTATTGGTATATATCCCAGATAAATAAGTAGTGGTTGTACTTTACCGTAGTGGCGGTTTCCAGGTTGGAGAGCTGTCATCGAAGCGCTCGTATATTACTCACCAAGGCTTACTCTTGTGTGTGTGGCAGTCCGCCGGTGATCTGCTGTGCAGTGTGTCACGTGTTCTTTCGTCGTCTCACGTGGCGTCCCACGTGTTAGATGCTTGTGCCAAATTTATGTTATACCGCGCTTCTACTATAGTGCGCTTTACCTGAATATCTTCTATTTCGGTTGCATATTGTATTGTTGCTCCTGTTGATGTGTTCTCAAGTGGATAAATACCATACACTTTTCGGAGCACCCTGCTCCTTCATCAGTGGCTGGTTATCATCTTGTTTGTGCTTTTTTTTATATATATATATGCCCCGTATAGGGTTGAAGCAACATGTAATTAAATTAAATTAATAAAAAAAGTGGAAAGGAAGGTGGAATGGATCTTCTATGGATTTTCTAGGTAGAAAATAAGCTGTTGAAATGGAGTTCTTGGGCAAAGGGGGATGGGGACCACCCCCCGGAGCTGAGATCGGGGTGCTGGTAGACAGCCTGAAATAGAGAAACTCACCCAACCCTAAACTACAGAAACCCAAAAAACTCCATTTCAGCGTTGAGACCACTGGGGATCAAGGTTTCAAATTCAAAGATTTGTCTGGATTCCAATCTCGACATCATGGTTATAAGGTCTCCCCCTCTCCAAGGTTTTTTTTTACTTTTTCAAATGCTGCAAAGGTAAGTGATGCTGGGTCTTGGTTGTGCATCCATGTTTAGAATGTTGTTCAAAGCCTTTTCTAATATTGTTCATGTGCTCTGATATTCTTTTTTTTTTTAAATCCGTTTTGTTCTGCCAATGTATTGTTTCCTACATGGACATTGTAGAACATAAATGACATTGGTGGAGTTGCATGTCAAGTTTTCTTGGATTTCCAAATTATGCATGTTTTTTGCAAATTGTATATTAGTGTTTTTGGGGGAATTTTGTGACTTTACATTTATTGTATACTCCACATCGGAAAGATATTTTTTAGTTCAGCCAATTCGGTGTTCTCTCTATTTATTTATTTTTTGTATGTTGGGGCGACTTTGAGGCCTAAATTTGGTGCTTTTGTATATATTATCTTTGGTATCGGCATCAGGGTGGGGCCTATGATTTTGTGCTCTAGTAGGTGATTTCAATGATTTTTTATCACTTTTTCTATTCTCCTATGATGGCTATTGAAGGGGAGGATAATACGTAGGAAGTCATCTGTACTCTTTCCTTCTATTATTCTTTTTAAAAAAAGATTTTCTCTTCATGGTTCTGACCTTTTTAAGTGACGTTTCTATTATTTCTGAGGGATACTGTTTAGTTAGAAATTGTTTATTCAAGAAACATAGTAACATAGTAACATAGTACATAAGGCCGAAAAAAGACATTTGTCCATCCAGTTCGGGCTGTCATCCTGCAAGTTGATCCAGAGAAAGGCAAAAAAAAACTACCTGTGAGGTAGAAGCCAATTTTCCTCACTTTAGGGGAATAAAAATTTCCTTCCTGACTCCAATCAGGCAATCAGAATAACTCCCTGGATCAACGACCCCTCTCTAGTAGCTATAGACTGTAATAATATTACGCTCCAGAAATACATCCAGGCCCCTCTTGAATTCCTTTATTGTACTCACCATCACCACCTCCTCAGGCACAGAGTTCCATAGTCTCACCGCTCTTACCGTAAAGAATCCTCTTCTATGTTTGTGTACAAACCTTCTTTTCTCCAGACGCAGAGGATGTCCCCTCGTCACAGTTACAGTCCTGGGGAAGTGATGTGCTTCTTCAAATTGATCTTTGTACAGTTCCTTTTTAAATGTCTAAACTGACTTGTGGGTATGTTTATAAGCCGCCTAGGTAGGTGACAACAGGAAAATAATATATAAATATTTTTTGAGACTGACTTTTGATATGTGTTACAGATTAGATTATGGTCATGTCTTTTAATCGTTATATCTAAAAAGTCAATCTTTTCTTTACTTGTATTAGTGGTAAAACTTAAAGAGGACCTTTCACCAGACTAAAGTATCTAAACTGACTATACAGACGTGTAGAGCGGCGCCCAGGGATCCCCCTGCACTTACTGTTATCCCCGGGCGCCGCTCCGTTCTCCGGTTATAGCCTCTGGTATGTTCATAGTTAGGCTCCACCCAGGGGAACCTGCTGCGGTCTCCTTCTCCTATGCTGTAGCACTGGCCAATCGCAGCGCTCAGCTCATAGCCTGGCTATGAGCTGAGCGCTGCGATTGGCCAGCGCTACAGCATAGGAGAAAGAGACGCCGGTTGGTTACTGGAATATTATAATGAGTGTTTGTCTGATTATTATTCTTACCTTTGTCTTTCTCATTGTTTAGGTCTAAATTTGTTGGTTTGTCATCTATCCCTCTTGTCTCTTGTTTTTGGCTCATTTTTTTATACCTATATTTTTTTGCCTTTTTCATGATTATTTCTTGTTCTAATTTATTAAGTACTTTACATATTCGTTCTTGCCAATCATTAAATTCAGCATGTTGTGTGTGTCAATAACTTCTTTGATTTTACCTATCTGTCCTATTGTTTCATCTAGGATTTCTGTCCTCCTATTAATTATATTTTGAAACAACGTAATGAATTGTTTCTTCAGACAATAATTCCATTCATTATAAAATTCTTTGTTGATAAGATCTGATGCTGGATTTTTGGTTACCATCAGTCCTTTGGGTATCAGGCCACTTTCCACATATTGGTTCCGTGACTTGATCTCCCATTTTTGTTTCAGTTGTTTATGTAATAAGTGTTCTGGTTCTCTAAATGTATCCACCCTTGGTCTTATCACCGTTTCCAATGAAGTTGTATGATCTTCCTTCTCAAATTTATATGTTTCTGCTTTTTTGCATTTGTTTTCTATGCAGTTATAGATGTCCATATTGATGGGTGGGGGAGCACAACTGGAGGGGTTCTGATTTAGTTATAGGAAGAAAACAGTGTCTCACCCTCTCATCAACAGGACCCAGGTGCTACTGTTATTGGACTACCCCAAAGTCCTACTGTAATCAAAGATACTGTAGTTTAAAAATTCAACAGGCACTATGTCACCTGGAGCTGCAAATGGAAAAACTTATTTGAATATAGCGTACCTATAAAACATGTGACACTTAGAATAAAATATCAAAGATAACAATGCCAAAATACATTAAAAATCTATATATAAAAAAATTAAATGTAATAAAGATGAACAAGATATGTCCACATAAGGGGACAGTCAATGATCCTGCAATAAAAGTCCTGCCAACAAAGGATGGAAGAAAAATATTTGGAAGAAAAATGTTTCACAGTTCTAAGACTTCTATAAATTCATCCAATATGCTGAGTACATTCTGAAAAGTTAATCTAATAAGCTGAGTACATCCTGGTAGTTCATGAGGGTAATTTGGCAATCAAAAAAACATGATTTAACATTTAATAGATATAGTCTTTCTTTTTGTAGTTAAAACTTAGTCAGGATTTTGTGTTGTCCGTTAAAAACGTGAGATAATGAGGTAATAGTTCTTAGTTGTTTTAGGTATTGGTTGGTTTCAGTTCGTTAGTAGAAAATAATAAGAAGATGGAACACAGGTGTAGATATGTGCTTTTTTAGAAACGGCTATATGGCTGTTAGTAAGGAGAGTAATAATAGTTTCTTTTGTATTTCTCCAAACAGATACAGAGTTATTGGTATATATCCCAGATAAATAAGTAGTGATTGTAATTTACTGTAGTGGGGGTTTCCAGGTGGAGCGCTCTTATCATACTCAACGAGGCTTACTCTTGTGTGTGGCAGTCTGCCAGTGATCTGCTGCGCAGATTTTTTTTATGTTGTTTTTTTTATGTATTTCGGTCTGTTCTAGGTAGAAAATAAGCTGTTGAGATGGAGTTCTCGGGCAAAGAACTCCATCTCAACAGCCTATTTTCTATCTAGAAAAGACCTAAATACTTAAAAAACAACATAAATAAACAAAATAAAACAAAAAGAAGAGAAACATAAGTCAAAGAACCCTTAATTTCTCACCCATAGACTCGTCCTCAGGTATAAAAGATATAACAAGATATAATATACCTCTATTTGATTTCATGTCTGAACCAACACTATAATTACCCTAAAACTTGATTGTACTAATGTAGAAATACTGATAAGAGTTCAATAAACCATGGGTGATATAGTTATACGAAAAATGCATGAAAAATGAAAAAACTAAACGCAGCTAAAATGGAATTGCGTTTCATTCATTTGAGTCTGCAGCATCACCCACACTTAAATATCCTTGTATAATCTTCCATATTTAATATAAAACAAGATGTAAAGATGTGATGAAAGATATCTGAATGTATCACATCTAATATAAAACAAGATATAAAGATTAGATGAGAGATATTTAAATGTACCACTATTGTTGTTATTATTATATGTACAATTTTTTTTTTTTTACCTCAAATTGATTTCATGCCTGAACCAACATTATAATTACTAATGTAGGAATACTGATATCAGTCTAATAAACCAGGGGGGATATCGACATACGAAAAACGCATGAAATGTAAAAAAAAAAAAAACATCTTTTTTCATCTTTGTCTGCAACTTTACCCATACTTAAACATCCTTATATAATTTTCCATTTTGAATACAAAACAAGATGGAGAGATGCGATGAGAGATATTCGAATGTATCACTATTGTTATTATTATATGTACCATTATCATAATGATCTTATCAGATGTTAGTCTCTTTTATCTTTTTATATTCTATATTACACAAATAAGAAGCATCAATTAAAAGTCACATATGCTATATGATCACAATGTGGTCCACATAGAGTATCACTATACATAGAAGATCCATTCCACCTTCCTTTCCACTTTTTTAATTTAATTACATGTTGCTCCACCCCTATATGGGGCAGATATATATATAAAAAGCACAAACAAGATGATAACCAGCCACTGACTATCTGTGCTCTTCTGGGCAAGAGGTAAAACAGGGTAACAAAACGGAAAAGACCAACAATTCTCTCACCCTTTAGAAGCAGTCCCTGTTGTAACTCCAGAAGTCGAATGGATGTTTTTTTCTCACAGCAAGGGGTCTCCTTAGATGAGGGACCTGAAGTCTTCCTCCTGGGTCCTATACTTGAGGGCACAAAAGTCCTTCTTTGAGCTGCGGGACATCCTCATTGCTGTTACTGCTAGCTCTGATGCTCTCTGTAGTTGTAACTCCAGCAGAAACTTCATCTGCGATCTCCCGGTGGCTTTTTGTGGCAGGACATTTAATTGCCAGATCACCCTCTTTTGGAGGATCCTCTGTGAGCCTTTTCCTGGTAGGTGACAGATTCGCGGGGCAGCAAGAAAGGATAGACTCTTGGTCTTTCATAGCAATAAGCTCTGGATTCGGTGGTGGTTCCGGAGTGCATGGAGCAGTATCAGTGGACGTCTCCTTATCCTTGCACACCTTAGGGCAGTGCTCCTGTTTGATAGGCTCAGGCTGTACAGAATCAGTAGCAGTAGGTAGTGTTGAGCGAACCCGAACTGTAAAGTTCGGGGCCGTACCGAACTTTACGATTTTTGGTACCCGGACCCGAACTTTGCTGGAAAAGTTCGGGTTCGAGTTCAGTGTTCGGGCATTTAATAAAGCTTGTTGAAAGGCTGCAGGGCAGCCAATCAACAAGCTTTTTAGCTGTGTGCCCTTAGAAGCCATCACAGCCATGCCTACTAATGGCATGGCTGTGATTGGCCGGTGCATCATGTGACCCAGCCTCTATATAAGCTAGATCACGTGTAGCACCGCCCATCAGCTCTCAGTAGTGAAGGGACAGAAAGCAGGCAGCTGAAGTGAGGGACAGTGTTAGTGCGATTATTTGTGGCTGCAATTCACCATCTTTGCATCCCTGACACAGTAAGTTAATCATAAATCTGGCTGTTAATTCTCTGGGTGACCTACAGCGATTTTTTTTGTGGGTGCAACACAGCATCTTTGCACCCATGACACAGAAAGCTAATCATAAATCTGGTTGTTAATTCTGTGTTTGTGACCTACAGCGATTTGTACATTGTACTTTGTACTCCTGACCTGACACACAAATATAATAGTTAATCTGTCTGTTAGTTAAGTGCACGTCATATACCCATTTATTGCGTGAAGTACACCTCCACTGCACACGTGACAGGGAAATTGATAAAGTTAATCCGTCAGTTAGGTGCACGTCATATACCCATTTATTGCATGAAGTACACCTCCACTGCATACGTGACAGGGAAATTGATATGGTTAATCTGTCAGTTAGGTGCACGTCATATACCTATTTATTGCGTGAAGTACACCTCCACTGCATACGTGACAGGGAAATTGATATGGTTAATCTGTCAGTTAGGTGCACGTCATATACCCATTTATTGCGTGTAGTACACCTGCACTGCATACGTGACAGGGAAATTGATATAGTTAATCTGTCTGTTAGTTAGGTGCACGTCATATACCCATTTATTGTCAGTGGACATTTTTTCTATCCGCTTGTTTGATGTATTTCTTTGCGGTTTTGGCCTCTTGAACAAACATTCACCATGTTTTTCTGCCATTTTTTGTAGCTTGCACATGCACTTTATTATCCGCTGCATTTGGTTAACCACCTCCCGACCGCCTAACGCACGGATGCGTCCGGAAGGTGGTTGATTCATTCCTCCTGGACGCATCCGTGCGTCATCTCGCGAGACGCGAGATTTCGGTCAGAGCCGGCCCGCGCATGCGCATCGCGGGCCGGCAAAAGGTAAAGAACAATTTTGTCACCAGCCTGCCAGCAACGATCATTGGCTGGCAGGCTGGCGATTTTCAAAGAAACGAATCACAAGCCATATAACAGATCATATTAGTAAATATGATCTGTTATATGGCTTGTCTGCTCCTCTGCTGGTCCTTTTCGTCGGTTGGATCCAGCAGAGGAGCAGACTGAACTGTGAGTAGCACCAACAGTACACTTTAGCCCCAGATCACCCCCCTGCACCCCAATTAACCCTTTGATCACCCCTTTGATCCCCCCTGTCAATCACTAGTGAAAGGAAAAAAAGTGATCAGTGTAACTTTTTTTTTTTCACTGGTATTGACTGTTAGGTTTTAGGGATAGTTTAGGCCCCTTGGTTAGGTAGTTTAGCGTGAGTTAGCGCCCAGCCCACCGCACCGCAGTCACTTATTCGCTGTTTAGCGTATCGCTAATCAGCATTTGTACTTTTATAGTATCTGTAAGTGATCAAAACTGATCACGGTCAGATCTATAATTGTATTAGTGTCACCTTAGCTCGCCCTCCACCCAAAACGCAGTGTTTGCCCGATCAGGCCTGATCGGTCGCCCACACGTGCGTTCACCCACGCCCGCCCCGCCGCAGTGACAAAAAATATATATTTTTTGATCACTGCACATTCACTTTACACGCGCTGCGGCGATAAAAAAATCAGTTTTGATATTTTTTATCAACCGCAGCCGCCTCCGGTACTTCGCTAGCCTCCCCTTTGTAAGACAGGCTTGCTTTTTTTCTTGGGTAGTCTCAGGGAATACCCCTAAATTTAGTAGTCCAAAATGTCAAACAAGGGGTATTCTTCTGAAGAGGCCTACAGGATTCTGACCCAGTCGGATGAGGAATGGGAACCCTCATCTGACAAATCTAGCGGGTCAGAATATAAACCTGTAGAAAGCAGTGGCTCTCTGACCCAAAGTTCGGACGAAGAGGCTGAGGTCCCTGATAGCACCAGACGTACCCGGCCCCGTGTCGCTAGACCACAGGTTGCGCAGGATCCGCTTCAAGAGCAGCAGAGTGGGGCTGTCGCTGCCGGATCACGTGGTGAGGCATACACCAGCAGCGCAGCCCTTCCTGGACCTAGTACCAGCACTGCCGTACAACATGGTGAAGTAGCGAGCACCAGAAGGGCAGTTGAAGCTGGTACGGTGGCACGTGCAGTAGTTACCCCGTTGCAGCCACCGCACAGACAGGCCCGTAGAGCCCCTAGAATCCCTGAGGTGCTGGCAAACCCTGATTGGCAGTCACCAACTTCAGCCGCACCATTAGTTCCCCCTTTCACTGCCCAGTCTAAAGTTCGGGTTGAGACGGCTCATATCGGTTCGGCCCTGGGATTTTTTGAGCTGTTCTTGACTGCGGAGCTCTTAGACTAAGTTGTGGCAGAAACAAATCGGTATGCCACACAATTTATAACCGCAAGCCCGGGAAGCTTTTATGCCCAGCCTTTCCGGTGGAAACCAGTCCAAGTTTCCGAAATTAAAATTTTTCTGGGCCTTCTCCTCAACATGGGTCTAACTAAAAAGCATGAATTGCGGTCATATTGGTCCACGAACCCAATTCATCACATGCCCATGTTCTCTGCTGCTATTTCCAGGACACGATTTGAGACCATCCTGCGTTTCCTGCATTTTAGTGACAACACCACCTCCCGTCCCAGAGGCCACCCAGCTTTTGACCGGCTCCACAAAATTCGGCCCCTCATAGACCATTTCAACGAGAAATTTGCAGATTTGTATCCCCCCGAGCAAAACATCTGCATAGACGAGTCCCTAATACATTTTACCGGGCGCCTTGGCTTCAAACAATACATCCCAAGCAAGCATGCCCGGTATGGGGTCAAATTGTATAAGCTCTGTGAAAGGGCCACAGGCTATACCCACAAATTTCGTGTCTATGAGGGAAAAGATCAGACCCTGGAGCCAGTCGGTTGCCCTGACTACCTGGGGAGCAGTGGGAAGACAGTCTGGGACTTGGTGTCACCCTTATTCGGCAAGGGGTACCATCTTTATGTGGACAATTTCTACACAAGTGTGGCCCTCTTTAGGCATTTGTTTCTAGAACGGATTTGCGCCTGTGGCACCTTGCGACCTAGTCGCCGGGGCTTCCCCCAACGGCTCGTTACCACCCGTCTTGCAAGGGGGGAGAGGGCTGCCTTGTGTAACGAAGAACTGCTCGCGGTGAAATGGAGAGACAAGCGTGACGTTTACATGCTCTCCTCCATTCACGCAGACACGACAATCCAAATTGAGCGAGCAACCCGTGTCATTGAAAAGCCCCTCTCAGTCCACGACTATAATTTGCTCATGGGAGGGGTGGACTTCAATGACCAGATGTTGTCTCCGTATTTAGTTTCCCGCAGAACCAGACGCTGGTATAAGAAGGTGTCTGTATATTTGATTCAATTGGCTCTGTATAATAGTTTTGTTCTCTACAGTAAGGCTGGGAGAACACGATCCTTCCTCAAATTCCAGGAAGAGATCATCGAGAACCTTCTGTATCCAGAAGGTTCCGTGGCCCCATCCACCAGTGTAGTTAGCCGTCTACACGAGCGACATTTCCCCAATGTCGTTGCTGGTACCTCAACCCAACCGTCACCCCGAAAAAGATGTTGTGTCTGTAGCAGGAGTGGAATAAGGTGTGACACCTGCTATTTCTGTCCTGACTGTCCTGACCACCCTGCCCTATGCTTAGGAGAGTGTTTCCCGAAGTACTACACACAGGTACACCTAGCATAGGGATCACATCTCACCAGGACAGGCACACAGGACTATTAGGGCCCATTCACTCACAGCTGCTGCAAACGTCTCCTTTCACATGGGACAAAGTGCATAACGTACTTCGCCACATCTTTGGGCGATTTGCGCTTTGCACATTGACCCATGGGAAGGAGAGGTTTGTTCTATAAAGGTAAAAAAAAAAAAAAAAACACCAGTAAGCAAAAAGGTTAATGTTCAGTTCAAAAAGTTTAAGTTTATATGTTCTCTTCCAAAGTTAATAAAATTATTGTGTTGCGGCCTGGTTTTTTCTTTTTTTTTTTTTTTTTACCTTCCAGGTGGACCAACCGATCGACTAGCTGCAGCACTGATGTGCATTCTGACAGAAGCATTGCGCTGCTGTCAGATTACACGCAAGTCGGTGTATGCGGCGCTGCAAGACGAGATTTCTCCTCTGCAGTAAAAGATACGTTTGCCGAGGCATATGAGCTGAGGAGGTGGCGGTGTTCCTATGCTTTGGCAAACACTTTGTATATAACAAAAAAAAAAGAAAATCCCGGCAATGATTTATTCATCCACATCGATTGATGTGAATGGAGAAATCTGGTTTGCCAGGGCATACGAGCTAAGTGGGTATGGATGTTGGGCGGAGCTCCTATGTCCTGGCAGACGCCTTTCCCCTCCTTTTTTTTTTGGCAGAGATTTTTTCATCCACATTGATCGATGCGAATTAAGAAATCTGTGCCGTTCATTTTTTTCTTTCAGCCCAGAGGCTGAACGGAAAAAAAAAATCTCATTACCCGTATGCTCAATATAAGGAGAATAGCAGAAACTCCTAATGCTGGGCATACATGTAATGATTGCGGAGACCCTCAAATGCCAGGGCAGTACAAACACCCCACAAATAACACCATTTTGGAAAGAAGACACCCCAAGGTATTCGCTGAGGGGCATATTGAGTCCATGAAAGATTGAAATTTTTGTCCCAAGTTAGCGGAAAGGGAGACTTTGTGAGAAAAAAATAAAAAAAATCAATTTCCGCTAACTTGTGCCAAAAATTTTTTTTTTCTATGAACTCGCCATGCCCCTCATTGAATACCTTGGGGTGTCTTATTTCCAAAATGGGGTCACATGGGGGGTATTTATACTGCCCTGGCATTTTAGGGGCCCCAAAGCGTGAGAAGAAGTCTGGTATCCAAATGTCTAAAAATGCCCTCCTAAAAGGAATTTGGGCACCTTTGCCCACCTAGGCTGCAAAAAAGTGTCACACATGTGGTATCTCCGTATTCAGGAGAAGTTGGGGAATGTGTTTTGGGGTGTCATTTTACATATACCCATGCTGGGTGAGATAAATATCTTGGTCAAATGCCAACTTTGTATAAAAAAATGGGAAAAGTTGTCTTTTGCCAAGATATTTCTCTCACCCAGCATGGGTATATGTAAAATGACACCCCAAAACACATTCCCCAACTTCTCCTGAATACGGAGATACCACATGTGTGAAACTTTTTTGCAGCCTAGGTGGGCAAAGGGGCCCACATTCCAAAGAGCACCTTTCGGATTTCACAGGTCATTTACCTACTTACCACACATTTGGGCCCCTAGAATGCCAGGGCAGTATAACTACCCCACAAGTGACCCCATTTTGGAAAGAAGACACCCCAAGGTATTCGCTGATTGGCATAGCGAGTTCATAGAATTTTTTATTTTTTGTCACAAGTTAGTGGAAAATGATGATTTTTTTTTTTTTTTTCTTACAAAGTCTCAAAGTCTCATATTCCACTAACTTGTGACAAAAAATAAAAACTTCCATGAACTCACTATGCCCATCAGCGAATACCTTGGGGTGTCTTCTTTCCAAAATGGGGTCACTTGTGGGGTAGTTATACTGCCCTGGCATTCTAGGGGCCCAAATGTGTGGTAAGGAGTTTGAAATCAAATTCTGTAAAAAATGGCCAGTGAAATCCGAAAGGTGCTCTTTGGAATGTGGGCCCCTTTGCCCACCTAGGCTGCAAAAAAGTGTCACACATGTGGTATCTCCGTATTCAGGAGAAGTTGGGGAATGTGTTTTGGGGTGTCATTTTACATATACCCATGCTGGGTGAGAGAAATATCTTGGCAAAAGACAACTTTTCCCATTTTTTTTATACAAAGTTGGCATTTGACCAAGATATTTATCTCACCCAGCATGGGTATATGTAAAATGACACCCCAAAACACATTCCCCAACTTCTCCTGAATACGGAGATACCACATGTGTGACACTTTTTTGCAGCCTAGGTGGGCAAAGGGGCCCACATTCCAAAGAGCACCTTTCGGATTTCACTTGCCATTTTTTACAGAATTTGATTTTAAACTCCTTACCACACATTTGGGCCCCTAGAATGCCAGGGCAGTATAACTACCCCACAAGTGACCCCATTTTGGAAAGAAGACACCCCAAGGTATTCGCTGATGGGCATAGTGAGTTCAAGGAAGTTTTTAATTTTTGTCACAAGTTAGTGGAATATGAGACTTTGTAAGAAAAAAAAATAAAAAATCATCATTTTCCGCTAACTTGTGACAAAAAATAAAAAGTTCTATGAACTCACTATGCCCATCAGCGAATACCTTAGGGTATCTACTTTCCGAAATGGGGTCATTTGTGGGGTGTTTGTACTGTCTGGCCATTGTAGAACCTCAGGAAACATGACAGGTGCTCAGAAAGTCAGAGCTGCTTCAAAAAGCGGAAATTCACATTTTTGTACCATAGTTTGTAAACGCTATAACTTTTACCCAAACCATTTTTTTTTTTTACCCAAACATTTTTTTTTTATCAAAGACATGTAGAACAATAAATTTAGAGTAAAATTTATATAAGGATCTCGTTTTTTTTGCAAAATTTTACAACTGAAAGTGAAAAATGTCATTTTTTTGCAAAAAAATCGTTAAATTTCGATTAATAACAAAAAAAGTAAAAATGTCAGCAGCAATGAAATACCACCAAATGAAAGCTCTATTAGTGAGAAGAAAAGGAGGTAAAATTCATTTGGGTGGTAAGTTGCATGACCGAGCAATAAACGGTGAAAGTAGGGTAGGTCAGAAGTGTAAAAGGTGGCCTGGTCTTTCAGGGTGTTTAAGCTATGGGGAGCTGAGGTGGTTAAAGTGTACAGCCCCCCATACTGAGGTGGTTAAATAGATACATATATATACTCAAAGACCCACACTGGAGAGTTGCCATCCTCTTTTCTGCTCATATTGCAGCTTGCACTTGCACTTTATACTTGATGATATTACCTGCACTCTCATTAATAGTGGATACTCTTTCAATATATATCTTATATGGCAGTCTTCTTACTTATAGGCTCTTATGCTTAGGTCACTAGTTCTCAGTGTCCTTTTATAGGTTTTCTAGTTGTTTCTGAGTTAACAGCTCATCTGTTGACAGCTCATCTGTTGATTTTAACACCCCAAGAGGAAGGTTTCATATCGAAACGCGCGTCGGGGTGTGCTGTCTTTCTGTGGATTTGCTACCTTTAACATACGGTATGTGACCTCATTTTTTCTATCCGCTTGTTTGATGTATTTCTTTGCGGTTTTGGCCTCTTGAACAAACATTCACCATGTTTTTCTGCCATTTTTTGTTGCTTGCACATGCACTTTATTATCCGCTGCATTTGGTTGAATAGATATATATATACTCAAAGACCCACACTGGAGAGTAGCCATCCTCTTTTCTGCTCATATTGCAGCTTGCACTTGCACTTTATACTTGATGATATTACCTGCACTCTCATTAATAGTGGATACTCTTTCAATATATATCTTATATGGCAGTCTTCTTACTTATAGGCGCTTATGCTTAGGTCACTTGCCTCATTACATTGTTATACTCTACAAACTCTCCCAGGATTGTACTGCACTTTTTGCATTTGTCTGTCATCTCTTTTGTATGTTTTAAATTATATATCCAATAAAATTATATTTTTATAGCTTAGTAGTTCTCAGTGTCCTTTTATAGGTTCTCTCCTCTGTATTCCTTGCAGTATAGGGGCACACACGTAATCCTGTTCGTAGACGCCACTTGATGCAACGGATGTACTCCCCATGAGAGGGGTGCACCAGGGGTCCCTTAAAGTGAAAACGTTTTGCTGTGATGCCAGTTGCATTTTAGCAACAGAGAATGGAGTCCCCTTAAGTAGATGGTGTTTGTGATAGGTGGTACCAAGGTGTAGGAATGCCAGAGTTGGGCAAGGGTAGCCTATAATGTCCCTTTAGGTGCTGTGGCTGTGCACGTGTCATGGTGTTCCTACCTGGATACGCTAGAACCCACGGCGTTGTCGTCCGAAGCAGTCCAAACAGGCGGAATAGTTGAGGGATTTTTAGGAATGATGGAGTCCAGACTTTATAAATAGGTGATAACAGCTTTACTTGAATAAACTTGCATCAGAAAACAATCTTCCAACTTTTGTATTGGCACTGCTACACTCTCTGCTCTGCTACATCTGTACTCTCTTATTCTGCTGTGCTAACAAGATTTAATAGGAATTCGAGTTGAGCAGACACTTGAATGTTCGGGTTTGACGGGTTCGGCCGAACTTCACAAAAAAGTCAATGGGGACCCGAACTTTGGAGCACTAAAATGCCTCTAAAAGGTCATGGAAAGGGCTAGAGGGCTGCAAAAGGCAGCAAAATGTGGTTAAGAGCATGGCAAGTGATCTGCAAACAAATGTGGATAGGGAAATGACTTTAAATAACATAAAATACGTAAAAATTAAAAATAATCTTGATCTAGGTCCATATGGAGTATGAGGTTAAGGAGGCGGTGGAAGTGGCGTTGTAGGTGGAAGTGGCGGTGGAGGAGGAGGTAGCCAACACTGATTTTTGGTTTTGGTTTTTATTTTATTTTATTTTTTTTATTTTTTTTGTTCAAATTTGGGTAGATCCCAAAAAATAAAACAAAGAGAAAGTGCGCTGGAGTACAATGGCTGGGTGACGCCGGTATACATGTCTATTCTGCACAAGGTACGGACAAGTCCTGTGGGATCCCTGCCTGGTTCATTTTAATGAACGTGAGCTTGTCCACATTGGCTGTGGACAGACGGCTGCGCTTCTCTTTGATAACCCCCTCCTGCCGTGCTAAACAAACGTTCAGACAATACACTGTCTGCAGGGCAGGCCAGCACCTCCAAGGCGTAAAGGGCAAGCTCAGGGCATGCGCCCAATTTGGAGACCCATGGAGACCCATAAGTTGAAGGGGGCAGACCAATCAGTCAGTACGTGTAGGCGTGTGCACACATACTGCTCAACCATGTCACACGTCCCCGTGACGGCCTTGATCCAATTGGATATCTTCCCTATCAACTTTTGATGTTCTTTTATGCGCCTGCCATGGTGATCACGGGTAACTGGGAATCAGGGTTCCATGCCGGAGAGGGAGCCTGAGAAAGGGATACCACATCCAAGGGAGGTCAATTGATGAAATGAAATGTGATCGAGCGGAAATGTGGGACAAATTATTGAATCAGAAGCATCCAAGTAAAGGATGGGCAGAAGCATCCAAGTAAAGGATGGGGCGCGCAGCAATTACCCACTCCCAACTCGGGGAGGTAGTGACGATAAATAACAATACAGGACTCTTAAGATGCCCTGTTATTGATATGATTACATGAATGTCACTGGGGTATTTTGGATTTGGAAACGTTAGAGATGAGAGGCCCTGCTGCCGCTTTGTTGACTCTAGATAACTTCTGCCTGATCGCACGTCTCCGTGACGTCCACGATCCAATTGGATATCTTCTCTATCAACTTTCGATATTCTTTTCTGCGCCTACCATGGTGATCACGGGTAGCAGGAAATCAGGGTTCCACGCCGTAGAGGGAGCATGAGAAAGGGATACCATATCCAAGGGAGGTCAAAGGCTGAAATGTGATTGAGCAGAAATGTGGGACAAGTTGTTAAAGCAGAAGGATCGAATGAAATTTAAGTCCCTGTCACCTATGCAGAGCAGGGGTTTTTCAACAGCAAAAATGGGTTAATGTCACCCACCAATGGAACAGACGATTTGAAAAAATTTCGGTCCCTGTCAACTATGCAGAGCAGGGGTTTATTCACGGCAAAACTGGGTTCATGTCACCCACCAATTGAACAGATGATTTTACAAAAATTAGGTCCCTGTCACCTATGCAGAGCAGGGGTTTTTATACGGCAAAAATGGTAAAATGTCACTGTCACGGCTGAGGATGGGGGAAATCCTCAGCCGTGCGTGCAGGGTGATGTTATGGCTGCTCAGCCAGGAGAACAGGATAGGGAGCAGGTCACCTCCTAACAGCGTCCCTACCCTGACCCTAACTCTTATCTGCATGGGCCGACCTTAAAGGTAGGAGGACCCATGCGCAGGAACCTCGGATCCCTAACTCACCCTCCGTCCGGTCCCTGCGCTAGGAGACAGGGTAAGACGACCTACTCCTCCTAGGCACGGAGGAGCAGGAGTCTCACTGGCCAAGCTGTTGGGAAAATGGGAACAAATGCAAGCCTATGTATATGGCAGGTGCTGCACTAGTTCCAGCCACCTGCCACAGCCCTGCTGACTGGATCCGTGTGCAGGAAAGCTGAAGTCCACAAATAGCAAACAGAAGTCAGCACAAACTCATCCACACACCGGAACCCAGATACATGGCAGCACTGAATAATACAGGAAAACATAAACCGAACATCACACAGACTTAGCTAAACTTAAACTTAAACTTATGACCACAGTGGTGGCTCTCACAGGCGGATAGAAAAGACAGGAGGCTGCTCCAGCTAGCAAGACTGAAACAACCTACTGAGCTCTGCTAAAGAGAGGGTCTATATAGGCCCAAGTGGCCACACCCAAGGGTTGGACACACCCAGTGACATCACACACACACTGGGAAGGAAGTTAACCCTTCCAGTACCACAGAAGGGAAAGACACATAAAGGGGAAGTGCACACAATACAAAATACACCATGCACACAACACACACACCTAACATAAAGAAAGTCAGGTGAGACCGCATGCCAGGGCAGCAAGCTGCCTAGCGACTCTCAGGCTGCTCTGCTGCTAAATACAACACTAGTTGCCCGCGGCAACCACAAGTGAGGCCACAAACAAGCGGCCCTCACCTTTAAAAAATTTAGGTCCCTGTCACCTATGCAGAGCAGGGGTTTATTCACAGCAAAAATGGTAAAATGTCACCCAAGAATGTAACTGACGCTTTTGCACCCTGCTCCGTCTTTTGCTGTGCTGGTGGCTCTATGCGACCACGGACTCTTTCTCCAAACTGCACACGTCACTCGCATGACCTTTATTCCATCTGGGGTCTAGTACCTCATCATCCTCCGCATCATCTCCCACCCACTCTTTACCCCTGCCCTCCTTGTCGGTCTGCAGAAAGCCGCAGCAGTTGGCACCTGTGTTTCAACATCATCAGAGACGTGCTGCGGTTGTCTTCCCATGTCATCATCCTGAAACATAAGTGGTTGGGCATCAGTGCACTCAATCTCTTCCACTTCTGGGGCAGCGCTATGTGGATGGCCCTGGGAAACCCTGCTAGCGGTCATCAAAAAGCATAAGAGACTGCTGCATGACTTGGGGGCTAGGACTGCTTGCCTGATTTGCAAGGGGGTGAGTTGAAAGACAGATCGCCATGGGCTGTAGGTGCCAACTTTGATCCTTCAGCAGGGGACTGGGTGGGAGACAATGTGAAGGAACTGGAGGCACTGTCAGCCACCCAATCTACTATCGTCTGTACTTGTTCTGGCCTCAACATTCGTACTGTCCTAAATGCAGTGTAGGCCGCAAATGTACTTTCTAGCGCAAAAGATGAGCATTTGTCACCCAACAATGTAACAGATGAATTACTTAAATGTATTTCCCTGTCCACTAGGTAGAGCAGGGGTATATCACAGCCCAAAATTTGGGATATGTCACCCAACAATGTATCAGACAAATTAGTGAAATGACTTAAAATAACATAAAATACATAAAAATAAAAAATAATAATCTTGATCTAGGAGGTGGAGGTCCATATGGAGTAGGAGGTTGAGGAGGAGGAGGTAGCCAACACTGGTTTTAATTTTTTTTTGTTGTTGTTTAAATTAGGGTACACCCCAAAACATTGGGAAATATAAAAAAAAAACTATGAGAAAGTGCGCTGGAGTATAACAATGGCTGGGTAAGGCCGGTATACATGTCTATTCTGCAAAAGGTACGGACAAGTCCTGTGGGATTCATGCCTGGTTCATTTTAATGAACGTGAGCTTGTCCAAATTGGCTGTGGACAGGCGGCTGTGCTTGTCTGTGATAACGCCCCCTGCAGTGCTAAAAACACGTTCAGACAATAAGGAATCAAGGTATAGGGCGAGCACTCAACACTTGGACCCGATAGATAGCAATACAATAAAATTTATTAAATGACAATGGTATAACACGTGTACATATACCTTAAATCTACAATTGAAATATAAAAACAAGATTAAAATAACAATACAAATCCTAAATAATATAACCACAGTTCAGGATAATAATATCGGACCCTAATGTAAACCACGTGAAAATAATGTGTATTTGAATTGCAACACTTTGGTATCCAGGGTACACAGGAAATGTATGGTGCTGCGAGTTGTGGGGATAAATCCGATGGTAATGGTGTCCAATATTAGAACAGCTGACTCTGCAGCTCCTACTCCTGTGAATAGGCGTATCTCACTGTCCTGGGTTGCAAGTAATACATGATACACATTCACCTTGCTGGATCAAAATGACATACCCGTCCCATAGGTTTCCCAGATGGAATTGTCCTACCTCCGTTGGTATGGCTCGTCGGTGTCTCCACGGACGTGAGCGGGAGGTGAGCGGGAGGTGAGCGGGAGATGGGCACAAGGTGAACGGCGTGGGACGCTGTCGGCGTCTAGTTCCTGGCTCCTGTGAATTGCTGGTCTCAGATCTCGCGAGATTCCAAGCGTAGTCTGTCTCCGGGCAGTGAAGAGCGGTAGTTGATAAGTAATCAGCTCTCTGTCCTGGATATCAGGCTTCTTTAGTTAAGCTTCTCTGCATGGCCATGCATAAGTTGCGGAGATATTGCTTTCACAGGTGTGCGGCCCAGACGCGTTTCGGGAACTCTTTCCCTTCGTCAGTGGTACGGCAACACCTGTGCTACTCCGCTTTTTATATTAACAGCTAGTGCCAAAACCAGGATCACTGGATTCACTTGCAACAACCGAAAATCGCATGCGTTTTTTATATATGCGGTTTTGATGCGGTTTTTTTCGGGACATGCGTTTTTTTGTGCTTTGGATTTCTTGCATTGATCTATATGTCTTATAGAGATCTGATTTTGGTTATATATTGCATGCCTGGGTTACTGACATATTTCTGAAAAAACAGCAGCATCACCTCCTAATATGGTGTTAATTACAAAACTACAAGATAAAGTGACACAAATAATAATGCAAATGTAACTGTAGTTCAAATATCTGTTGATATATAACTAGCCACAGTACAATATTAAACTATACAGCTGTAATAGTTTGTACCTATGGACTAAAAATGGATATATGCCAATATATAAATTTAAAAAACATAAATATTTAAAAATGTAAAATAGTAGATACATAAAATGCTAAGAATGGGATAAGTCTGGGGGACAACATAAAAGTGTGCACTCTGGTTAGATACAGATATTTCAGAAGAGACTTCATGGGATATAGTCTCTGAATTTCACTGTAACATCAGTGAAATTCAGAGACTATATCCCATGAAGTCTCTTCTGAAATATCTGTATCTAACCAGAGTGCACACTTTTATGTTGTCCCCCAGACTTATCCCATTCTTAGCATTTTATGTATCTACTATTTTACATTTTTAAATATTTATGTTTTTTAAATTTATATATTGGCATATATCCATTTTTAGTCCATAGGTACAAACTATTACAGCTGTATAGTTTAATATTGTACTGTGGCTAGTTATATATCAACAGATATTTGAACTACAGTTACATTTGCATTATTATTTGTGTCACTTTATCTTGTAGTTTTGTAATTAACACCATATTAGGAGGTGATGCTGCTGTTTTTTCAGAAATATGTCAGTAACCCAGGCATGCAATATATAACCAAAATCAGATCTCTATAAGACATATAGATCAATGCAAGAAATCCAAAGCACAAAAAAACGCATGTCCCGAAAAAAACCGCATCAAAACCGCATATATAAAAAACGCATGCGATTTTCGGTTGTTGCAAGTGAATCCAGTGATCCTGGTTTTGGCACTAGCTGTTAATATAAAAAGCGGAGTAGCACAGGTGTTGCCGTACCACTGACGAAGGGAAAGAGTTCCCGAAACGCGTCTGGGCCGCACACCTGTGAAAGCAATATCTCCGCAACTTATGCATGGCCATGCAGAGAAGCTTAACTAAAGAAGCCTGATATCCAGGACAGAGAGCTGATTACTTATCAACTACCGCTCTTCACTGCCCGGAGACAGACTACGCTTGGAATCTCGCGAGATCTGAGACCAGCAATTCACAGGAGCCAGGAACTAGACGCCGACAGCGTCCCACGCCGTTCACCTTGTGCCCATCTCCCGCTCACCTCCCGCTCACCTCCCGCTCACGTCCGTGGAGACACCGACGAGCCATACCAACGGAGGTAGGACAATTCCATCTGGGAAACCTATGGGACGGGTATGTCATTTTGATCCAGCAAGGTGAATGTGTATCATGTATTACTTGCAACCCAGGACAGTGAGATACGCCTATTCACAGGAGTAGGAGCTGCAGAGTCAGCTGTTCTAATATTGGACACCATTACCATCGGATTTATCCCCACAACTCGCAGCACCATACATTTCCTGTGTACCCTGGATACCAAAGTGTTGCAATTCAAATACACATTATTTTCACGTGGTTTACATTAGGGTCCGATATTATTATCCTGAACTGTGGTTATATTATTTAGGATTTGTATTGTTATTTTAATCTTGTTTTTATATTTCAATTGTAGATTTAAGGTATATGTACACGTGTTATACCATTGTCATTTAATAAATTTTATTGTATTGCTATCTATCGGGTCCAAGTGTTGAGTGCTCGCCCTATACCTTGATTCCTTTTTGCCACTTACCACTAGAGGAGGGGTGATCCTCTATATTGGGCTAGAAGCACCTTTTATCCAGAACCCCGTCTGGAGTGAGCCACCTTCCTTGAGTATTCAGATCTTTACGTTCAGACAATACACTGGCTGGAGGGCAGGCCAGCACCTCCAAGGCTTAAAGGGCAAGCTCAGGCCATGTGCCTAATTTGGAGACCCAGAAGTTGAAGGGGGCAGACCCATCATTCAGTACGTGTAGGCATGTGCACACATACTGCTCCACCATGTTGCTGAAATGCTGCCTCCTGCTAAGACATTCCATATCAGCTGGTGGTGCTGGTTGTTGTTGTGGCGTGACAAAGTTTTCCACATTTCGGCCATGCTATCCCTGCCTTTTGAGGTGCTGGTGGTGCCCCAGCTGCGTTGGTGACTTCTTCCTCCTCCTCTGCCTTCGCCTTGTGCTTCCACTGTGCCCCCGATGTCAGGTGGGAATGCCATCAGCAGCGCGTGCGCTTGTACTCGTGCATCTTACGATCACGCTCCAGTGACGGAATTAAAGACGGTACGTTGTCCTTGTAACGGGGATCCAGCAGCGTGGCCACCCAGTACAAGTTAGAATATGGCCAACTTGTCAGTCATTGCGGAGACACTGCAGCATGTAATCGCTCATGTGTGCCAGGCTGCCCAGAGGCAACGACAAGCTGTCCTCTGTGGGAGGTGTATCGTCTGTGTCCTCTGTATCCCCCCAGCCACGCACTAGTGAAGGCCGTGAGCTGGTTTGGGTGCCACCTTGCTATGAACACGGTTCATCCTCCTTCATATCCTCCTCCTCATCCTCCACCTCGTCATCCTCCAGAACTGTGTGTGTTGGTGCAGGAACCCACCCTCGGAGCCACTTGTGAATGACTGGCCTGAAACCCTTGTAAATGATCCCTCTTCCTCCTCCTTCTGTGCCACATCCTTTTCCATCATCGCCCGAAGCGTTTTTTCAAGGAGGCATAGAAGTGGGATAGCAACGCTGAAACAGCGTCATCAACACTGGCCATGTTGGTGGAGTACTCGAAACAGCGCAAGAAGGCACACAGGTCTCGCATGGAGGCTCAATCATTGGTGGTGAAGTGGTGCTGTTCAGCAGAGCGACTCACCAGCGTGCTGCAGCTGAAACTCCTCTATCGCCTGCTGCTGTTTGCAGTCTTGCCAGCATGTGCAAGGTGGAGTTCAACCTTGTGGGCACGTCGCATATGAGGCGGCGAGTGGGAAGGTCGAAATTACACTGCAGCGCTGACATATTGGGGTACACACTTTCTGCAGCATCTCTGACATATTGGGGTAATATTCAAGGAATTTCTGCACCACCAAATTCAGCACATGTGTCAGGCAAGGGATGTGCGTCAAACCAGCTAGGCCCAGAGCTGCTACGAGATTTCACCCATTATCGCACACCACCAGGCTGGGCTTGAGGCTCACTGGCACCAACCATACATGGGTCTGTTGTTCCATGCCCGTCCACAGCTCCTGTGTGGGGTGGGATTTGTCCCCCAAACAGATAAGTTTTAAAACTGGCTGCTGTTGTTTACCCCTGGCTGAGCTAAAGTTGGTGTTGAAGGTGTTACTCTGACCGGATGAGGAGGCGGTAGAGAATGAGTAAGCGGAGTAGGAGGAGGAAGCAACAGGAGGCAAAGAGAATTGCCCTGCAATCCTCAGTGGTGGAAGGACATGCGCGAAACTGCTATCTGCCTCAGGCCCAGCTGCCACTACATTTACCCAGTGTGCTGTTAGGGAGATATAACGTCCCTGACCATGCTTACTGGTCCACGTATCCGAAGTTCGGTGGACCTTGCCACAGATGGCGTTGCGCAGTGCACACCTGATTTTGTCCCCCACTTGGTTGTGCAGGGAAGGGATGGCTCGTCTGGAAAAGTAGTGGCGGCTGGGAACGACATACTGTGGGACAGCCACCGCCATAAGGCTTTTAAAACTCTCCGTCTCCACCAGACGGAATGACAGGATTTCAAAGGCCAGGAATTTTTAAATGCTGGCAAGGGGGTGTACTTCCTCATTCCCTCCAGTGTTTGGGAGATAGACAGCTGAACGCTTCCATGGGACATTGTGGAGATGCTTGGTGACCCAGCTGGTGGTGGTGTTGCTGGCACATCCTCTGTTTGCGGGATAGCAGGTGCCACTGTCACTCCAGAGGGGGATGAAGAGGCCGACACTGCAGCAGAAGAGGAAGCAGGTGGAGCCAGAGACCTTTCTTGGTTTTTGAGGTGTCTACTCCACTGCAGCTCGTGCTTTGCACTTAGATGTCTGGTCATGCAGTTTGTGCTCAGGTTTAGAACGTTTATGCCTTATTTCAGGCTCTGATTGCACAGCGTGCAAACCACTCGTGTCTTGTCGTCAGCACATTGTCTGAAGAACTGCCACGTCAGGGAACTCCTTGGAGCTGGCTTTGGTGTACTCGGTCCCTTGGTGCGGTGGGCAGTAGCAGGCGTACTGTCTGGGAGACGGCCGCTCCGCTTTTGCATCCTGCTCCCTCTTCTGCTGTGCTGGTGGCTCTCTGCGACCACCGCCTCTTCCTCCAAACTACACAGGTCACTCGCAAGACCTTGATTCTATGTGGTGTCAAGGACCTCATTGTCCTCCACATCATCTTCGACCCAGTCTTCACCCCTGCCCTCCTTGTTGGTCTGCACACTGCAGACGACCACAGCAGTTTGCACCTGTGTTTTGTCATCATCCGAGACGTCCTGCGGTGGTCTTCCCATGTACTCATCCTGAAACATAAGTGGTTGGGCATCTGTGCACTCAATCTCTTCCACTTCTGGGGTAGGGCTATGTGGATGGCCCTGGGAAACCCTGTTAGCAGAGTCATCAAAAGCAGAAGACACTGCTGCATGACTTGGGGTTTAGACTGCTTGGCTGAATTGCAAGGGGGTGAGGTGAAAGATTGATGGCCATGGGCTGCAGGTGCCAACTCTGATCTTTCAGCAGGAGACTGGGTGGGAGACAATGTGAAGGAACGGAAAGCACTGTCAGTCACCCAATCTACTATCGCCTGTACTTGTTCTGGCTTCGCCATTCGTAGAGCCGCATTAGGCCCGACCAAATAACGCTGAAGGTTCTGTCGCCTACTCGCACCTGAGGAAGGTGTTTCACTTGTGCGTGTAGCTGACGCATATCGACCACGTCCTCTCCCTGCAACAGGAGCTACACCAACACCAGCAGCTCCACAACCGGGGCCAACGTCCCTTATTTGACGCTCTCCTAATTCTTTGCGTTCATCAACTAAACTAACAGATGGTTTATGTCAGGCGACAATGTAACCGCCAATAGTCAACAATTAAGTTCACTGACAGTAAGGCGCACTGCGGTGTCATAATGAGGAAATATTTCTTGAGGTCACACAACAGTGTGAAAGGTGAATTTTATACAATTACTTCACGGTCACAAAATGTTTTAATTTGTCAACCAACAATGTAACAGCAGTATTGACTGGTTGTATTGGACTGTCACAAATGCAGCAAAGGCCGCAAATGTATTGTCTTGCACAAAATGGGTGTTTTTTTAAAACCAGAATATAACAGCGGCATTTAACGCTTGTATTGGACTGTCACAAATGCAGCAAAGGCCCCAAATGTAGTATTGCTAAGGGAAATATTAATTATTGATATTTTGGAATAATACCAATAATTTATATTCATACATAGGCGTGAGTCGTCTAGTGATTACTCCGCCTATTTATGCCTAAATGATACCTATGTTAGTCAGCTAGCTAATTGACTAACTATCTATGTTAATTCTGTTAAAGGAAATATTAACTATTGATATTTTGGATAATACCAATAATTAATATTCATAAATAGGCGTGAGTCGTCTAGTGATGTCTCCGCCTATTCATACCTAAAATAGATACCTAGCTATACTCTCTAGCTAACTACCTCCATCGCCTATACACTCCACTGACCTAAACTATGTGTGATTTACTACCACTATACTACGGCGGCGACTATTAATGACTATACACTGTTCTATGAATAATAAAGTATTTATGACACAATACAACTATACAGTACAATTCCAATAAAGCGCTATATCTATATATATTTATAGATCAATGAATATAAATATATATACATATAGACGTACACACGGCAGTAAAGTAACAGTACTACAATAAACACAATACAAACCTAACTGCACTACACACTACACAATTCCCATTCCACCCCACACACACTATCTATACATTACACTTACATAAATTCATACGTATATCAGCAACCCACCCGCCTGGCTACTCACTGTCCCTACGGGGTACAAGGGGTTAACGGAATGGTGGCACTGCAAGAGTTAATACTTGCAGGCCAGGGATATAGACAGGGATGTAGCTGTGGGTTACAGGTTAGTGTAATACAGGGGTTAATCTGCTGCTGGGTACTGCAGCAGGGGTTCAGGGCAGCAGCAGTGAAGGGGTTACTGCTGTAATACAGGGTTAATACAGCCCAGCAAGGGAATGCTGGGGCTGCACACAGGGAGCAGGGGACTGGGACCAGGGGTAACCCAGGAAAGGGTTAACAATGTTTGCAGGCAGGGGGAAGGAAGGGTTAATACAGCCAAGCAAGGGAATGCTGGGTCTGCACACAGGGAATGCAGGAGAACTGGGGTGCAGGGAATTGCAGGGGCTAATGCTCTGCAGGGCAGGACTGGGGTATAGGGACTCTGCAGGACAGGGCTCTGTTAGGCAGGATCCGTCCAGAAAGGTATTAACTGCAGGGTAAGGGTTAACCCAATGCAGCACAGGGGTGAATAGGGGTAAATCATGGCAGGGGTATTAGGGGTACTGCAATGCTGGAGGGAAAGGGTTACTCAGCCATCTCCAGGGGCATGTGGGGCTCTGCCTCTCTTCATGGCCTCTCTTCCTTCAGGGAGATGTTCGGTCCATCTTCTCTGTTCATCTCTTTCTCTCCCATGTGTATCTGTTTGAGGAAGTCCTAAAAGAGCGCCTTTGTCCTGGCTTGGGCTAATATAAGCCCAAAATCAGCCCACCTCCCCCTCTTCAACAGGAGGGTGATGACATCATCGTGGGCGTGTGACGGAATGCTTGAACTGCCAGTGCGGTATGCCAGACCTTTCAGGGGAATTATGTGTGAGGTCACGGTGTGAGCAATAGGTGGGCCGAGGTAAATATAGTTCTGGTTACTCACGGTTATGTCGTCCCTGGGCAGGCTCGCATAAGTGAAAAGGAGAACGGCACAAGGATTCTCTGGGGCACACTCTGGTGTAAGGGACACTGGCCAGATGGTGGTTTGAGGTGCCCTTGGTGTTCTGTATTAATGTGCCAGTGGCAAGGTCCCTTGTAATCGTGACGCCAGTACCTTTTATATGGAGGCACAACCATTTACTATAGTGTTAATAGAGGAACTGAGTCTGAGGCAAGCAGGGTGAAACTCCAAATGGCACTTTACTGATGATGACTCTTGATTACAACACATCCATAGGCATTAATCAGTCTCTTGATACAATCCGGCATTAAGCACAATCTCCCATACATATGGGGAAAGGGAAATGCAAATCCTCAATGAAGTACAGGCTCTTGTAATACATAAGAAGACTACTGCTCAGACTAGGGTGGTAATAATGAAAGTCTTACACTGGTAACAACTCCGACCTGATTCTAATCCTTGAATAAAAAGGTGCTTTTCTGAATCCTGAACTTCTATTCCAATGCTGTTCTGACAGTTGGCCTGACTGTCCTCAGGATTTAAACTGGAGATGTAGATGCTTCAAGCTATCTCCTACACCAAATACAAAGGTGCTTAATAAGTCCTCAGGTAATGACTATCTTGCTATTCCTTTGTCTTGCATAAACGTGATAATTCCTTATATACTCGGCTGTATATAGTTCAGACATTGGTCATCCTGGAAGAGCGAGCTATAGTAGTGGATTGCTCACCTCTAGGAAGAATACTTGCAGGCCTTAACCCTCGGCTATGGAACCGACAGGGACAGATTAGAGAGGCTAGGAAGGGGCCTCCCTCCAGATATTCAGCTACATCGCTGTTACTTTCTTGAAGGCTCATGAGGGAACTGCATTCAACTGAACTCTAACTTGGATTTACCTGAGCTCATCTGCACTGGTCTGGATTTACCTCAATCAGGAACTCAACAACTCTGCGCAGCACACAACTGCACAGGACACATGACTGCACTGCACAGCCTAACTTAGGTCTGAGCTAAGCTATTTACAGACACTGACACCTCCATCCTGTGGAGAATCGAGTGTAGTGCACCCTGACTAGGCCTGTATAAAGGATACTTGCATGTAAAATCACATTGTGACATGGAGAATATGACAGGAGATAAAATACAAAATACAGGCATATGACATGACATTAATACATGATAAAAACACGTTTGCGGGGCCCACGGTTACTTGAGTGGGACACTGCACCAGTTGGCCACCTGAGGCTAGATCAGGATCTGTACAGACAAAGGAATCAAAGGAATTCCTGCCCAAGGTGTAAATGAGAGCATCCCCCCAGATACACCATGGCATCACACACGCCCACGTCATAACAGAACTAGGCTGATTTTATATATATATATATATATATATATATATATATATATTTTATATACAGGGAGTGCAGAATTATTAGGCAAGTTGTATTTTTGAGGATTAATTTTACTATTGAACAACAACCATGTTCTCAATGAACCCAAAAAACTCATTAATATCAAAGCTGAATATTTTTGGAAGTAGTTTTTAGTTTGTTTTTAGTTTTAGCTATTTTAGGGGGATATCTGTGTGTGCAGGTGACTATTACTGTGCATAATTATTAGGCAACTTAACAAAAAACAAATATATACCCATTTGAATTATTTATTTTTACCAGTGAAACCAATATAACATCTCAACATTCACAAATATACATTTCTGACATTCAAAAACAAAACAAAAACAAATCAGTGACCAATATAGCCACCTTTCTTTGCAAGGACACTCAAAAGCCTGCCATCCATGGATTCTGTCAGTGTTTTGATCTGTTCACAATCAACATTGCGTGCAGCAGCAACCACAGCCTCCCAGACACTGTTCAGAGAGGTGTACTGTTTTCTCTCCTTGTAAATCTCACATTTGATGATGGACCACAGGTTCTCAATGGGGTTCAGATCAGGTGAACAAGGAGGCCATGTCATTAGATTTTCTTCTTTTATACCCTTTCTTGCCAGCCACGCTGTGGAGTACTTGGACGCATGTGATGGAGCATTGTCCTGCATGAAAATCATGTTTTTCTTGAAGGATGCAGACTTCTTCCTGTACCACTGCTTGAAGAAGGTGTCTTCCAGAAACTGGCAGTAGGACTGGGAGTTGAGCTTGACTCCATCCTCAACCCGAAAATGCCCCACAAGCTCATCTTTGATGATACCAGCCCAAACCAGTACTCCACCTCCACCTTGCTGGCGTCTGAGTCGGACTGGAGCTCTCTGCCCTTTACCAATCCAGCCACGGGCCCATCCATCTGGCCCATCAAGACTCACTCTCATTTCATCAGTCCATAAAACCTTAGAAAAATCAGTCTTGAGATATTTCTTGGCCCAGTCTTGGCGTTTTAGCTTGTGCGTCTTGTTCAGTGGTGGTTGTCTTTCAGCCTTTCTTACCTTGGCCATGTCTCTGAGTATTGCACACCTTGTGCTTTTGGGCACTCCAGTGATGTTGCAGCTCTGAAATATGGCCAAACTGGTGGCAAGTGGCATCTTGGCAGCTGCACGCTTGACTTTTCTCAGTTCATGGGCAGTTATTTTGCGCCTTGGTTTTTCCACACGCTTCTTGCGACCCTGTTGACTATTTTGAATGAAACGCTTGATTGTTCGATGATCACGCTTCAGAAGCTTTGCAATTTTAAGAGTGCTGCATCCCTCTGCAAGATATCTCACTATTTTTGACTTTTCTGAGCCTGTCAAGTCCTTCTTTTGACCCATTTTGCCAAAGGAAAGGAAGTTGCCTAATAATTATGCACACCTAATATAGGGTGTTGATGTCATTAGACCACACCCCTTCTCATTACAGAGATGCACATCACCTAATATGCTTAATTGGTAGTAGGCTTTCGAGCCTATACAGCTTGGAGTAAGACAACATGCATAAAGAGGATGATGTGGTCAAAATACTCATTTGCCTAATAATTCTGCACGCAGTGTATATGTAAATATGTCTAATTAATATGTATATATATATATATATATAATTATTTTTTTAAATATCACCCTTCCCTCTACACGTATCTAGCACAAAATGGGTGTTTTTTTTAATACCAGAATATAACAGCAGTATTTTAAGCTTGTATTGGACTGTCACAAATGCAGCAGGGCAGGGTACAAAAATGTTGCACTGCACCCACAAAACAAAATTGCAGTAGATCGCAGAGTTAATAACAACAAGTTGTGATGTGATATCAGATAGATTATTTTCTATTCTCTCCCTCACAGCAGCAGCATCCTCTCCCTACACTAGTAACAACAGAGTGACGTGCAGCGCTACGTGACTCCAGCTTATATAGAGGCTGGGTCACATGCTGCACTGGCCAATCACAGCCATGCCATTAGTAGGCATGACTGTGATGGCTTCTAAGGGCACATGAGTTAAACGCTTGTTGATTGGCTGCCCTTTTACTGAAAAGTTCGGGTTCGGGTCCAGGGTCCAAAAATCCTAAAGTTCGGTACGAACCCAAACTTTACAGTTCAGGTTCGCTCAACCCTAATAGAAATCTTTTCCTTTCTGCTGAACTTTACTTTCTGTACTCTGACTCTGTCTTTATCTTTGTCTTTATCTGGATCTTTATCTCTGTCCAGGGAACTTTTCATCCTGGATTCTTAAGCTTGAGGCATGGGTCTCCATGTCCAGCATTTAAATGTGCTGTAACACTATCAGATATACATAATCCTGATGAAGGGGGCAATCCTGCCCCAGAAATGTGTAGACGACCTTGTGAATAAAAATTATTGTGTATCTACTACATCTCTCCTGATGTTCCTTTAATCCACACCCTGGCAGCATCTACAGTGTTCCGAAAATATTTTTTTTCCAGTTATCTGTCAAGCCTGTTGTTTGCCTTGGAGCTACACAGTGGAGCACGGCGCTCTCTTCTTCCTATTTTTATCTTCACATTTTTACAACGGAATACTCCATTTTGAGAAACCGGAGGACTAAGTGTCCATTTCTTTCCTGAGAAGATTGAGCAGCCTGTGAGCAGTGCAGTACACCAAGTGCAGCCAGCCAGCCAGTACCGCAGGGGCAACACGTGAGGTGCACGGTGGGCCGATGAGGGGCCAAATAACACAGGTCATCAGTTTACTCACGGTTAGCAGAAAGCCTTCCTGGGCTGGCAGCACAGTGTTGAGGTGGACAGCACGAAATCCTCCGGGGCACGCTCTGTGGTAGGGAAGCATCAGCCAAGATGGAGGTTGAGGTGCCCTTGATGTCAGGGGTGCTTAGGGTGCTTGTTGCGGCTGAGTCCCTTGATGGTATTTGTCGTGACACCAGTACCGTTAATGGTGGTACAACCAATGGTAAGAATGAAGTAGACAGTGGTAGGATACAACTCACAACTTTTACTGATGTTGGTTCCAGTTGCAGCATGTACATCAAACAGAATACAGTCCTTTGTAATTTAAAGGAATCCTTCTGATCCACTGTTGATAGGGTTGGCCGAGTTTAGCTTAGCTTGAAGGTTCTGTATCAGTAGTTCTGGTAGGTAACTCTGCTTCAGGTCCCTAGTAAATCAGAGTTATTAGGTGAGGTTGCCTGTAATACTTATTTGGTATGCTTAGTCCTTCTCATTTCTATGACTTCCAAGCCCTTGAACAGGTAGCTAATCTGTATTCTTCAAAGTATAGTGAGGTTGCCTGTAGCTAGATTCTCCTCCAACATGTGCAAAGGTGCCCATTAAGCCTTTAGTAGTGGCTGTTATCACCGATGTCTTTCCTTAGCTTGTCTGAAAACGCTATCCTCTGGTTGTAGGTTCTGGGATCTAAGAAGGTCACAGGAGGAAAACGCTCTCCTGCGCCTCATACCTTGGCTCTACCTCATTTCTGCATTTGGCTTCACCCACTAATCTGTGATGTGTAGCCTAAGAGTAACCACTGACTCTGCTACTCTCTCTCTCACTTTACTTCAACTACCAACTGAATACTCCCTAACTTCCTTCCTCCTTCTCCCTACACCAGGCCTGACCTAAGTATTTATATGACCTAAGTGCTATCCCCATCTAGTGGTGGGATGTATAAATTACACCAGACCAGCCTATGAACAGGGATACAACAGGTGTTGCAATACAAAATGACATGCAATAGAATAATGTTGTTTTACAGTAATTTTGCAGTTCCCACGTGTCCTGAGTGGGACGCTGCACAAGTATCCACTATCTGAGTCACTATGGAATACTTCACTAAGAGATTACAACAGAGACAGTCTGGTAACCCAGTACACAGCCATGGGTAAAAAAAGTCTGTGGTGATATATCCAATAGACATAATGTAGAGTCCTTCATGACAGATGAGACGAACAATATGCTTGACCTTTTCAAAACCTTTGAAAACAACCTTAAAAATGAACTATTTCACCAACTTGATGCTCTATTTCTAAGGGTGTATCTGCAGGAGAACCTGGCTCCAAGGGGTTTAAGAAAAGCCATACCACCCACATTCCTAGAAGATTCTACCTTTGAATAGGAGTTGAATGACTATTTGGACCAATGCACAGCAGGTCTGATCAGAATCCTCATCAACAAAAGAAAAGTGATTACGGAGACATACGCTAAAGACATAGAGAGGAATATCCAATCACTATCACAGTACTCCAAACATCCAGATTTTGCCAGCATAAATCACCACAATCTCACCAATAGAATCTATCAGATGGAATCTGACACAATAGCAAACAAATCACGCAAATTACAAAGAGATAGAAACAACAAAGATCAGGGTTCCTATCGCACTTGGAAAAAACAGAAACTAAACATACCAGTAGGTTATTCACTGTCGGACACACCACACCATGATAATACTAATAAGGTTCACAGAGGACACACTCCCCATCAACACAGCAACCATACACCAAGATATCATGGTAAGAATTTCCCCACTCTAATCAATTCAACCAGAAGAGTCGATACTTCACAAACCGAAAGTATCATAGGCCCCAGAACACACTCCAAACACAGAATCACGTTGATTCGGGGACACCAAACCCCACACATCCCCCGAAGGGGGGAAAAACATGACCACAGCAAAAGTACCTCCCCTACACCAGATACTGCTAGCCCGATCCCCAACTCGGACTACACTACACGTTTCACCATGCCAAAAACTGGTATAGTGGACTATCCCCATGGGGCCAAGACCCCTCTACAAACCATAGACCCCCCAAACAAAAATCAACCCTGATGTGAACACCTATGTATCATCCACTAATACCGCTGAAACTGACCTATTCCTCGAATTTTTTAGGGCACTCAGGTCTAAATATCTAGAAACTAAAAACAGAATCAGAGAGGGTACGCCCCTGAAAAACATAAACTACTCCAAAACACCCCACTCTGATCATTAACCCCAGCTCATCGATCTTCAAGCAACCATGCTAGACCATCAACCCAATTGAGCGACTGAGACTCCCTCCGTTGACATTAATAACCTTACTCTATACCTTACTCTTTCTCCTACCAGCCCTCAAGTTCTAACCACCCATCACCATGCAACCTTAACCGCATTCACCACTAATACCATTGTTGTGGACAACACCGGTTCAGCGTCTTGTACTTTGGTGCCTTTTTTATGTTTGGCAAATACAATCCACAGCCCCAACCCAGATCCCCCCCCCCCCACCAAAGCCCCCTCACCCCAAAATTACCCATTACTACAAACCCACACCCAGAATAAGAAAAAAAGACTACGAGGAAAAAGGGGAGGCAGACAGAAAACAAAAACTGGAGAAACACCAATAAGTTCCACCACCTCCACCCCAACCTCAGATGACAACTGTCACTCTACAATCAAGATTTTCAACCCTTCTAACCATAAACTTACACCCTACGAAATGAAACTTCTACAGAAAGGTCTCTCCTTCTGCCCCTACAATAGGGTAAACCCCATAGAACTATATATCGACATACAGAAATTCAGGAGAAATCTTACCATCAGAAGACATTTTGAGATAGAACATATAAAAAATATTCCAAACAAGACCATAGAAAACAATCTAGACAACTCTGAAAGCTCTACATATAGGCACCTGGAAGTCAGACCCAAATGTAATTTCTTCCCCGTACAAAGTCAAGGACACATCATTCCCACATTCTTTGAATTAATATCGCTGGAATTAAAAGTAAAGACAAACTATATAAATACGTTAGATTATAAAGGAAACTTATGCAAAAGAGAGAGAACAGCCCTCAATAACTTAAGGGTACTTTTACACTAGCGTTTTTCTTTTCCGGCGCTGAGTTCCGTCCTAGGGGCTCAAATCCGGAAAAGAACTGATCAGGCATATCCCCATGCATTCTGAATGGAGAGTAATCCGTTCAGGATGCATCAGGATGTCTTCAGTTCAGTCTTTTTGACTGATCAGGCTTTTCAGAAAACTATAGCATGTTGTATTTTTACCTCCGGCCAAAAATCTGGAGCACTTTGACTGAACGCCGGATCCGGCCTTTTTCCCATTGACTTGCATTAACGCCGGATCCGGCACCGTGTGTTCCGTCAAACCGGATTCGGCTTTTGCATGTTAAACCCGAAAAATGTGAAAAAAAGTTAAAGTCCATAAATGGCGGATCCGTTTTTTCCAATGCATTTTTTCATTGTGATCAAAATCCTGATCAGGATTCAAATGTAATCCATTTTCACACGTTTTTCCGGATCCGGCGGGCAGTTCCGGTGACGGAATTAAACGCCGGATTCAAACAACGCTAGTGTGAAAGTAGCTTAAGAAAGAACAGTAACATAATTATACGCCCAGCCGACAAAGGGGGAGGAATTGTAATACATCCTAGGCGACACCCGCTACTATGAGAGAACCATGGGAGACCTCTTCCCTGAGCTCACAAAAAAACTGAACATACTAATCAAACAAGCCTTCTCAAACCAATACATAAACAAAAAAGAAAAATTTCCTAACACCAAGAACACCGTGCACCCATACTTTTACCACTTACCGAAAATACACAAAAATACCACACATCCGCTCGGAAACCCGATAGTCTCCAACACAAAATGTGCTACAAGCAATCTATCACAATACCTTGATCTGTTCCTACAACCTTATGTAAAACCCAGCTACATGATTCCAGCCAGCTCATCTCCAAATTACAAACAATAAAATGATCACCCAATTACGGCCTCCTCACACTCGATGTAACTGCTCTACACTCCAATATACATCACAAATTAGGCATTACCTGTGTAAAGAATACCCTTCAAAAAGACAAGTCCCTCAAACTACAACACAGACTTCCTATGAGAAAGCCTCCTCTTTATCCCCAAAAACAACTACTTCATACACAATAATGACATTTACCACTAATGCATGGGGACCGCCATGGGGACGTGAGTAGCACCGTCTTTCGCTAACCTTTTTATGAGGGAATTTGAGGAGACACACATTTGGGGCCACCAGACCTTTAAGGACAATATCAGAAGATACATAGATGATCTGTTTATTATCTGGGATGGGGACAAGGAATCTGCTCTACAGTTCAGTAATAGCCTAAACCACACAGATTGGGATATCACCTTTACCCCAAAATTCTGTAAGGAAACAATAGAATTTTTAGACATCGTTATCACTAATCAAGAAAATACCCTAATGACAAAAACCTTCTTCAAAACTGTCGACACTAATAGTTACATTCAATATACCAGTTTCCACCACACAAAAAATGGCTTAAAAATATACCATACAGCCAGTACAAACAGATCAGGCAAAACTGCACCAATCATAAGGATTTTGTCACACAAGCAATGATATTAGAAAAAAGATTTAAAGAAAAACAATACCCCAACAATATCGTACAATATGCGTATAAAAAGAGCCTGCAACTAACACAGTCAGAATGCTTAGAACCAAGCAAAAAAGAACAAAAAGCCCTGAATGATATCCACTTTATCACACAATTTAGCACATCAAAATCCGTCATTCTACAAGTTCTACAAAAACATTGGCACATCGTATTACAAGATGCACACCTAAAAAATACCTCCCG
Source organism: Bufo bufo (assembly GCF_905171765.1). Classification (NCBI taxonomy): domain Eukaryota; kingdom Metazoa; phylum Chordata; class Amphibia; order Anura; family Bufonidae; genus Bufo; species Bufo bufo. Next base: position 200,669,065 of record NC_053393.1, read on the forward strand.
AATAAACCTAAAACTACATATAGACGTGCCCCCACCATCAGAAATCTATTGGCACCAAGCAAACCCAAGCACCACCAGAAGGGACACTCCCCCAAAAGTCCCCCAAAAATAGAGAGTTACAAATGCAACACCCCCCACTGCCTCTGCTGCTCCACTATCACACACAACAAAATAACCTTCTCCTCTAATACAAACAAAACCTCCTTTAACATTAGACATCATCTAGCTTGCCAATCCTCATATGTAATCTATATGATCGAGTGCGGATACGGCCTCCAATATGTAGGGCACACAACCCAGGAGCTACATTGCCATCTGAACCAACATCGACACAACATACAAAAACTCTACGCAAAATACAGCTTATCAAGGCACTGTGCCAATACTTCAGAAGAAGAATGACACTATCAATATCACCCGATAGATTTTATACCGCCCAACCCATACCACAGATTCGATCTCCTCCAGAAGCGCAAGATCTTTTGGATCTACCAGCTAAATACACTTACCCCACATGGTCTTAATGAAATGAATGAGATTATAATATAAAAACTATGGAACTGACAATATGGAGATGATAGAAACTTATAATATAAATATACACTGAACAAAAATATAAACGCAACACTTTCGGTTTTGCTCCCATTTTGCATGAGCTGAACTCAAAGATCTGAAACATTTTCTACATACACAAAAGACCCATTACTCTCAAATATTGTTCACAAATCTGTCTAAATCCCTGTTAGTGAGCACTTCTCCTTTGCCGAGATAATCCATCCCACCTCACAGGTGTGGCATATCAAGGTGCTGATTAGACAGCATGAATATTGCACAGGTGTGCCTTAGACTGCCCACAATAAAATGCCACTCTGAAATGTGCACAGTTTTGCCTTACTGGGGAGGGGGGGTCAGAAAACCAGTCAGTATCTGGTGTGGCCACCATTTGCCTCACGCAGTGCAACACACCTCCGTCGCATAGAATTGATCAGGTTGTTGATTGTGGCCTGTGGAATGTTGATCCACTCCTCTTCAATAGCTGTGTGAAGTTGCAGAATATTGTCAGGAACTGGAACACGCTGTCGTATACGCCGATCCAGAGAATCCCAAACATGCTCAATGGGTGACATGTCCGGTGAATATGCTGGCCATGCAAGAACTGGGATGTTTTCAGCTTCCAGGAATTGTGTACAGATCCTTGAAATATTGGGCCGTGCATTATCATGCTGCAAAATTAGGTGATGGTCGTGGATTAATGGCACAACAATGACCCTCAGGATCTTGTCACAGTATCTCTGTGCATTCAAAATGCCATCAATAAAATGCACCTGTGTTCATTGTCCATAACATACACCTGCCCATACCATAACCCCACTGCCACCATGGGCCACTCGATCCACAACGTTGACGTCATCAAACCTCTCACCCATACGACACCACACATGCTGTCTTCCATCTGCCCTGAACAGTGAAAACCGGGACTCATCCGTGAACAGAACACCTCTCCAACGTGCCAGACACCATCGAATGTGAGCATTTGCCCACTCAAGTCGTTACGACGACGAACTGCAGTCAGGTCCAGACCCTGATGAGGATGACGAGCATGCAGATGAGCTTCCCTGAGACGGTTTATGACAGTTTGTGCAGAAACTGTGGTTATGCAAACCGATTGTTGCTGCAGCTGTCCGGGTGGCTGGTCTCAGATTATCATAGAGGTGAACATGCTGGATGTGGAGGTCCGGTTGGATGTACTGCCAAATTATTTGAAACATTAATTGCATGGGCAACAGCTCTGGTAGACATTCCTGCAGTCAACATGCCAATTGCACGCTCCCTGAAACGTTGCGACTTTTGTGGCATTGTGCTGTGTGATCAAACTGCACATTTCAGAGTGGTCTTTTATTGTGGGAAGTCTAAGGTACACCTGTTCAATATTCATGCTGTCTAATCAGTACCTTGATATGCCACACCTGTGAGGTGGGAGGGATTATCTCAGCAAAGGAGAAGTGCTCACTAACACAGATTTAGACAGATTTGTGAACAATATTTGAGAGTAACAGGTTTTTTGTTTATGTAGAAAATGTTTCAGATCTTTGAGTTCAGCTCATGCAAAATAGGAGCAAAACCAAAAGTGTTGCGTTTGTATTTTTGTTCAGTGTATATGCCATTATACCAATTGTAAAGCTATTTCCCACTATACCCACTGTAAAATTTATATATCCATTATAAATCTAACATGTACACTTTTTGCACGCTGGATGCCGCACGATATTCTCCATGAGCACCCTATGCGAATGCTGGTATTATCTGAAATGCAAATACAAATATGCGAAATATGATGAAATATGTGAAATATGATGAAATATACAACTGGCGCGCTGGTTTCCGAGCGATAACTCATGCGGGGGCTATAGGTGAATCCTCTGTCATTTACTTACAAATAAGTTGCCAATTGTAATATCCTGACACCCAACCTCTCACCCTACTATTCTTATAGGCAGAGCGCGTCCCTCCTCTGACACTGCCATGGAACAGCAAAAACTAACTTTCCCGGCCCGATCCTTCCCCGCCTGCACTCTTCTAGCGCATGTAGAAATAGTGCTACCCCCCGCTCCCTAACCAAAGTGTGTATCAGAGATAATTCTCCCAGTACATGAGGGGGGCAAAAATAGCGCTATTCCCCGCTTCCTAACCAAAGCCCGTATTTTGCATCAGTTAGAGATACTTCTCCCAGCGCATGAAGTAAAAGAGCCATCCCCCGTTCCCTAACCAAAGTGTGTATCAGAGATAATAAACACAAATAAAGACATATGCACCCATTGTTTACTTAGTCTAATCCCAGATGACATCACAATAGAAAACTGTCAGTCCATACGAACACGCCTACATTTTCCCCCTGGCCTGCGCGCCAAAATCCCTTGTTTTAAATGTGCTGTAACACTATCAGATGTACATAGTCCTGACGAAGGGGGCAATCCTGCTCCAGAAACGCGTAGACGACCTTGTGAATATAGATTATTGTGTATCTACTACATCGCTTCTGATGTTCCTTTAATCCACACCCTGGCAGCGCCTACAGGGATCCGAAAATATATTTTTTCCAGCTATCTTTCAAGCCTGATGTTTGCCTTGGAGCTACACAGAGGACCATGGCTGCAGCCAAGGATAAACCGCTCACTGGTCGGGATCATAAATAACCAGTAAAGCTATTTACAGCCGTTGTGACTCTTCACAACGCGATCTGGTAGGCATATTTGCGTTTTATTATAAACCACCATTTAATAACTGATACCGCACATGTGGCGCTCTCTTCTTCCTATTTTTATTTTCACAAGCTTGTGTCATGGGCCTCTATGCCCAACAGAGCTTAAAGAGGACCTTTCACCGATTATGACACTGTGAACTAAGTATACAGACATGGAGAGCGGCGCCCGGGGATCTCACTGCACTTACTATTATCCCTGGGCGCCGCTCCGTTCTCCCGCTATGCCCTCCGGTATCTCCGGCCACTAAGTTATAGTAGGCAGAGATTTCAGTCACTAAGTTATGGTAGGCGGAGTCTGCCCTTGTTCCGCTCTATTGCTGGCCAATCGCAGCGCAGAGCTCACAGCCTGGGAGGTTATTTTCTCCCAGGCTGTGAGCTCTGCAATGCGATTGGCCAGCGCTACAGAAGAACAAGGGCAGACTCCGCCTATAACTTTGTGACCGGAGATACCGGAAGGCATAGCAGGAGAACGGAGCGGTGCCCGGGGATAATAGGAAGTGCAGTGAGATCCCCAGGCGCCGCTCTCCATGTCTGTATTCTTAGTTCACAGTGTCATAATCGGTAAAAGGTCCTCTTTAAGTTGTGCTCTGCTGGCTAGCACACAACCTTCCCCTTGTAGGGGGTACTCTGAACTAACTCTAACAAGCTGAACTCCTCCCTCTCTAGACAGGAAGCTAGATTGGAACAAGGGTTCAATTCTAGCTAACACAGCTCTGCCATAGGTGCCACCATCTGCTGGTGAATCAGGTACATTACACTTAAACAGTTACAAAATCAGAAATACAGATTCACATTATGCAGGACCTGGCAATAAATACACAGGATGACACCGTACCACCATACGCAGATAGAAGCAGGGCATAGGAGTGGTAATGCTACTCGGCGGCGTTACACAGGTAACACAGTTTCACTGAGTTCTAGTGTTAGAGCTATTAATTATAGAGAACCTATTTAAGTGAAGTTCCTAGGACACTGACTGTTTTCTTTGTTTCCCATTATAATCTGTGAGGTGTTTGTTTGGTATTTTTTTTATTTATTTTAATTTTTTTTAGACCTTGCTCTTTTTAGTGCAATTCTTTAAGTGCGCATAGCAAATTATACCAGAATTGGACCAGAAGGGAACCACGGGTAATTACAGACAAAGTTAATGCAAACAATGTTTCAAATTTTCATCTTACTCTTCCCACTTTTCCACAACCTCCTGAGATACCCCCACATCCATTCACCCAGCAAGGAACTATTCATTTCTTCCTCCATCTTACCTTCTCCCAAACACACACAGATACCTAATGCCCTCTCTTATTCTCATCTATTAACACTTTATTTGCTTATCCTTACTGCTAGTGATATCTCTCCAAATCCAGACCCCCCTCAGCAAATCCTCACTATCACCTCCATGTTCCTGTACAAATCTCCTTCTACAAATTTCTGCAACCCATTAAACCTAATAACCATTCCTCTGACCCCTGCTCCTTTGGTTCCTCTTGCAGGAGGATTATGCAATGCACGCTCTGTCTGTAACAAACTGTCCTACATTCATGATCTTTTCATCTCTCAAAAACTTTCCTTTCTGGGTCTCACAGAAACATGGCCGACACCCTCTGACACCTGCTCCACTGCTGTACTCTCATATTGTGGATTTCATTTCACTCACACCTCCCGTCCCGGCTGCAAGCATGGTAGAGGAGTTGGTCTTCTCCTATCAAACACCTGCTCCTACAGCCTAACTCCACTGCCACCCTCCATTACGCTCACCTCATTTGAAGTACACTCTGGTCGCATCTACTCTCCCTCCAACCTTCATAAAGCTGTCATTTACCACCCCCCAGGCCCAGCCACCATCTTTCTTGACCACTTTAACCACCTCAGCCCCCCTAGCTTAAACACCCTTAATGACCAGGCCACTTTTTACACTTCTGCACTACACTACTTTCACCGTTTATTGCTCGGTCATGCAACTTACCACCCAAATTAATTTTACCTCCTTTTCTTCTCACTAATAGAGCTTTCATTTGGTGGTATTTCATTGCGGCTGACATTTTTACTTTTTTTGTTATTAATCGAAATCTAATGAAATTTTTGCAAAAAAATGACATTTTATACTTTCAGTTGTAAAATCTATAAAAAAAAACGACATCCATATATAAATTTTTCTCTAAATTTATTGTTCTACATGTCTTTGATTAAAAAAAAATGTTTGGGTAAAAAAAAATGGTTTGGGTAAAAGTTATAGCGTTTACAAACTATGGTACAAAAATGTGAATTTCCGCTTTTTGAAGCAGCTCTGACTTTCTGAGCACCTGTCATGTTTCCTGAGGTTCTACAATGGCCAGACAGTACAAACACCCCACAAATGACCCCATTTCGGTATTCGCTGATGGGCATAGCGAGTTCATAGAACTTTTTATTTTTTGTCACAAGTTAGCGGAAAATGATCATGATTTTTTATTTATTTTTTTTCTTACAAAGTCTCATATTCCACTAACTTGTGACAAAAAATAAAAAATTCTAGGAACTCGCCATGCCCCTCACGGAATACCTTGGGGTGTCTTCTTTCCAAAATGGGGTCACTTGTGGGGTAGTTATACTGCCCTGGCAATTTAGGGGCCCTAATGTGTGGTAAGTAGTTTGAAATCAAAATGTGTAAAAAATGACCTGTGAAATCCTAAAGGTGCTCTTTGGAATGTGGGCCCCTTTGCCCACCTAGGCTGCAAAAAAGTGTCACACATCTGCTATCGCCGTACTCAGAAGAAGTAGGGCAATGTGTTTTGTGGTGTCTTTTTACATATACCCATGCTGGGTGAGAGAAATATCTCGGCAAAAGACAACTTTTCCCATTTTTTTATACAAAGTTTGCATTTAACCAAGATATTTATCTCACCCAGCATGGGTATATGTAAAATGACACCCCAAAACACATTGCCCAACTTCTCCTGAGTACGGCGATACCAGATGTGTGACACTTTTTTGCAGCCTAGATGCGCAAAGGGGCCCAAATTCCTTTTATGAGGGCATTTTTAGATATTTGGATCCCAGACTTCTCACGCTTTAGGGCCCCTAAAATGCCAGGGCAGTATAAATACCCAACATGTGACCCCATTTTGGAAAGAAGACACCCCAAGGTATTCAATGAGGGGCATGGTGAGTTCATAGAAATTTATTTTTTTTGGCACAAGTTAGCGGAAATTGATTTTTTTTTGTTTTTTCTCACAAAGTCTCCCTTTCTGCTAACTTGGGACAAAAATTTATATCTTTCATGGACTCAATATGCCCCTCACAGAATACCTTGGGATGTCTTCTTTCCTAAATGGGGTCACATGTGGGGTATTTATACTGCCCTGGCATTTTAGGGGCCCTAAAGCGTGAGAAGAAGTCTGGAATATAAATGTCTAAAAAAATTTACGCATTTGGATTCCGTGAGGGGTATGGTGAGTTCATGTGAGATTTAATTTTTTGACACAAGTTAGTGGAATATGAGACTTTGTAAGAAAAAAAAAAAAAACAATTTCCGCTAACTTGGGCCAAAAAAATGTCTGAATGGAGCCTTACAGAGGGGTGATCAATGACAGGGGGGTGATCAGGGAGTGTATACGGGGTTATTACCCCCCTGTTATTGATCACCCCCCTGTAAGGCTCCATTCAGACGTCCGTATGTGTTTTGCGGATCCGATCCATATATCCGTGGATCCGTAAAAAACATACGGACGTCTGAATGGAGCCTTACAGGGGGGTGATCAATGACAGGGGGGTGATCAGGGAGTCTATATGGGGTGATCACCCCCCTGTAAGGCTCCATTCAGATGTCCGTATGTGTTTTGCGGATCCGATCCATGTATCCGTGGATCCGTAAAAAAAAAACGGACGTCTGAATGGAGCCTTACAGGGGGGTGATCAATGACAGGGGGGTGATCAATGACAGGGGGGTGATCAGGGAGTCTATATGAGGTGATCACCCCCCTGTCATTGATCACCCCCCTGTAAGGCTCCATTCAGACGTCCGTATGTGTTTTGCGGATCCGATCCATGTATCCGTGGATCTGTAAAAAACATACGGACGTCTGAATGGAGCCTTACAGGGGGGTGATCAATGACAGGGGGGTGATCAGGGAGTCTATATGGCGTGATCACCCCCCTGTCATTGATCACCCCCCTGTAAGGCTCCATTCAGATGTCCGTATGTGTTTTGCGGATCCGATCCATGTATCCGTGGATCTGTAAAAAACATACAGACGTCTGAATGGAGCCTTACAGGGGGTGATCAATGACAGGGGAATGATCAGGGAGTCTATATGGGGTGATCACCCCCCTGTAAGGCTCCATTCAGACGTCCGTATGTGTTTTGCGGATCTGATCCATGTATCCGTGGATCCGTAAAAAACATACTGACAATTGAATGGAGCCTTACAGGGGGTTGATCAATGACAGGGGGGTGATCAGAGAGTCTATATGGGGTGATCACCCCCGTCATTGATCACCCCCCTGTAAGGCTCCATTCAGACGTCCGTATGTGTTTTGCGGATCCGATCCATGTATCCGTGGATCCGTAAAAAACATACGGACGTCTGAATGGAGCCTTACAGGGGGGTGATCAATGACAGGGGGGTTATCAGGGAGTCTATATGGGGTGATCACCCCCCTGTAAGGCTCCATTCAGACATCTGTATGTGTTTTGCGGATCCAATCCATGTATCCGTGTATCCGTAAAAAACATACGGACGTCTGAATGGAGCCTTACAGGGGGGTGATCAATGACAGGGGGGTGATCAATGACAGGGGGGTTATCAGGGAGTCTATATGGGGTGATCACCCCCCTGTCATTGATCCCCCCCCTGTAAGGCTCCATTCAGATGTCCGTATGTGTTTTGCGGATCCGATCCATGTATCCGTGGATCCGTAAAAAACATACGGACGTCTGAATGGAGCCTTACAAGGGGGTGATCAATGACAGGGCGGTGATCAATGACAGGGGGGTGATCAGGGAGTCTATATGGGGTGATCAGGGGTGATCAGGGGTTAATAAAGGGTTAATAAGTGACAGGGGGGGTGTAGTGTAGTGGTGTTTGGTGCTACTTATTACTGAGCTGCCTGTGTCCTCTGGTGGTCGATCCAAGCAAAAGGGACCACCAGAGGACCAGGTAGCTGGTATATTAGACGCTGTTATCAAAACAGCGTCTAATATACCTGTTAGGGGTTAAAAAAAATCACATCTCCAGCCTGCCAGCGAACGATCGCCGCTGGCAGGCTGGAGATCCACTCGCTTACCTTCCGATCCTGTTAACACGCGCGCCTGTGTGTGCGCGTTCACAGGAAATCTTGCGTCTCGCAAGATGACGCGTATATGCGTGACTGTGCCTGGAGCTGCCGCCTCCTGAAACGCGATCTTGCATTAGGCGGTCCGGAGGCGGTTAAAGCTTGGCTACTACACTTTCTTTCTGTCAACATCCCCACTATCATCATGGGTGACTTCAACATCCCTCTTGACATCTGCCATTTAGCCTCCTCTAATCTCCTTTCACTCTCTTCCTCCTTCGGCCTCTCACAGTGGTCATCAGCTCCCACCCACAGAGATGGTCACACTCTGGATCTTATCTTTACCCACCTATGCTCCCTATTTAACCTTTCTAATTCGCCTCTCCCCCTATCCGACCACAACCTATTTACCTTATCTTTATTGGTCTCTTCTGCTGCTCCCCCGATCCACACACTAGCACACCCCTGCAGGAACCTTAAACATCTCGACTTTCGCTTGCTTTCTGACTCATCTCCTACTCTCTACCATCTGTTCCCTCCAAAACCCAGATGCTGCCACCAACCTATATAACACCACAATAAGTACAGCTCTAGACACTGTTGCCCCCCCTCACACACAGCAAAACCCGAAAAATCAACAGACAGCCCTGGCACACCAACCTGACCAAAAAACTCAGACAAGCTTCCAGGGCTGCTGAGCGGCAATGGAAGAAATCCCATTCTAAAGATCAATTCACTGCATACAAGCAATCACTCCTCATATACAAATCCTCACTCACTGATGCAAAACATGCCTACTTCTCTTCCCTCATATCTTCCCTGTCCCACAGCCCTAAACAACTTTTTAACACTTTACTCCCTTCTCCATCCCCCACCCTCTCCTCTCATCTCAGCTGACGACTTTGCCACATACTTCAGACAAAAGATAGTCAACATCAGAAAGCTTCAGCACACAGTCCCCACAGACACTCTACACAACTGTTTGGTCCTCTACTCCCAAAACCCACTTCTCCACCATTACAGAAGAAAAACTCTCCACTCTACTCTCCAGATCACATCTCACCACCTGTGCACTTGACCCAATACCATCCCACCTCATCCATAACTTTACCACAGTGTTTATCCCAGCCCTAAATCATCTCTTCAACCTATCACTAACCTTTGGTGTCTTCCCCTCTGCTTTTGAACATGCTACCATTACACCCATCCTCAAAAAGCCTTCACTTGACCCATCTTTGTCCAGTTATCGCCCCATATCACTTTTTCTGTATGCCTCAAAGCTACTTGAACAACATGTCCATTTGGAACTGTCCTCTCACCTCTCCTCCTGTTCACACTTTGACGGCTGCAATCTGGCTTCCGACCCCACCACTCGACTGAGACTGCCCTTACCAAAGTCACCAATGACCTACTAACAGCCAAAACCAAAAAATATTACCCTGTCCTCCTCCTACTTGACCTGTCCTCTGCCTTTGACACTGTCGACCACTCCCTTCTGTTGCAAACTCATCTCTTGGCATCACTGACCTGGCCCCCTCCTGGATCACATCATACCTCACAGACCGGACATTTAGCATCTCCCACTCTCACACCACCTCCTCGTCTCATTCCCTCTCTGTTGGTGTCCCCAAGGTTCTGTCCTAGGACCCCTGCTCTTCCCTATTTACACTTTTGGCCTGGGACATCTCATAGAATCCCATGGCTTTCAATATCACTCTTATGCTGACGACACACAAATCTTCCTCTCTGGTCCAGACATCACAACCTTATTATCCAGAATCCCACAATGTCTATCTTCTATATCATTCTTCTTCTCCTCTTGCTTTCTAAAACTTAACATGGATAAAACAGAATTCATAATCTTTCCCCCCATCTTGCTCAACCCCCCCAACAGACTTATCTATCACGATCAATGGCTGCACACTCTCCCCAGTCAACCAAGTACACTGCCTTGGAGTGACCTTGGATTGTGCCCTCTCCTTCCGACCACACATCCAAGCCCTTTCCACCACCTGCCACCTCCAACTCAAAAACATCTCCCGCATCCGCGCTTTCCTTAACTGAATCTGCAAAAATGCTTGTACATGCCCTCATCATCTCCCGCCTAGACTACTGCACCATTCTCCTCTGTGGCCTTTTATCTAGCACTCTTCTTGCACCCCTCCAATCTATCCTCGACTCTACTCCCTAACTAATCCACTACTCCCCTCTGCCAATCCCTTCACTGGCTCCCCATTGCCCAGCAAATTCAGTTCAAAATACTAACAAATACATACAAGGCCGCCCACAACCTGTCCCCTCTCTACATCTCTGAGCTACTTTCCTGATACATCCCCACATGCAATCTCCGATCCTCACAAGACCTCCTTCTCTCCTCTCCTCTTATCACCTCTTCCCACAATTGCCTCCAAGATTTCTCCCGTGCATCCCCCACACTTTGGAACTCGCTACTCCAACATATCCGACTCTCACCTACAGTGGAATCCTTCAAAAGAAACCAAAAAATCCACCTCTTCAGACGAGCCTTCAACCAGTGACCCTGCTGCCTCCATACCTCCATGACCAACTTCACCCTCACCTACTGTGTCCTTTTCCCATACCATGTAGTTTGTAAGCTCTCACGGGCAAGGCCCTCTCTCCTTCTGTACCAGTTTGTAACTCGTCTTGTTTATGCTTAGTGCAATTGTCTGTATTATGTATGTATACCCTTTTCATATGTACAGCGCTATGGAATGAATGGCGCTTTAATAAATAATAATAACAATAATAATAATACGCAGATAGTAGCATGGGGGGTAGGAGTGGTAATGTCACTCAGGGGCGTTACACAGGTAGCACAGAGTCCTAGTGTGAGAGCGATTAATTACAGAGAACCTATTTAAGTGAAGTTCCTAGGACACTGACTGTTTCCTTTGTTTCCCATTATAACCTGTGAGGTGTTTGTTTGGTATTTTGGGTTTTTCTTTCATTTTTTTTCCCAGTCCTTCAGAGTAGCACCAGAGTACAGGAGCAACACAGATCGCAGGGATAACCATGAGCGACAAAGCAGGACATGGGACTTTTCAAAAGTTAAGTAGATACAGTACGTTTAACCCCATATTGCCTAGAACAAATGAATCTGTGCAAATGTTATAGGAATCTCTGGTAGATCAAGCTGATTCCTATGACAAATTGCACATTGCTAGCCGTGGTGTGTTGAAACAAACGTCCAAGCAGCTTCACATGCTTGCTAAGTTGATGTGCATATTTGATGATGCCATTTGCAAGCTGGAGAAGCTGGACCCATGTGAAGAAACAAATGCCCCATAAATTAGCTGTTGTTGTTGTTGTTGTTGTACAGAAGGGGTTAAACAGATTTTTTGTCTAGAAACACAACTTAAAGAAAAAGAAGAGGTACTTGTAGAAAAAGACAGTCAGATCAGCATGTGTCAGCTGAGAAAGAAAAATATTATGCAGATGTTGATAACGTTTTTATATAGCTATATATGGAGATAACGGGCTATAAGGAAAAAGCAGCCTCTACAGAGGTGATAATTGCTGATCTGAGGACCAAGTTAGATAAGAGCAATGAGACAGTTAGCAACATGCAGAAGAAAATAACTGAGCTCTCACATCACAAAGATTTGCACTCAAAGCAAATTTGTGTTTTGAGTGCAAACAGGGGGAAAGATGAGAGTGAGACCGCTCTTATGGCTGCCTCCGATCAGAACGATTCAACTCCAATAGCTGCCACAAGTGCTGCTGGTGACAGTTCGTGGATTAGAAAGTGGCATGGGAAATTTACAGACCACTTCCAACTCACAGACATGTCACAGCAATACTGCAGAATTGCATTCTTTCCATGACATGGAGAGGATGCAATTTCTGCTAAAGATATATAAACTGATTCCTACATATGATCCAGACGCAGATACTTTCACTTCCTGTAATATTTTTGAGGGACATTGCAAGAAACTTTCTGTCCCTTCAGAATATCGCATGGAATTTTCAAAGATATGAGATCATAGAGAAAATTGCCCCCAGGATTGGGCTGTTTCATGATGAGGAAGACAGACTTTCTATCCTCATGAAATTGGTAACAGGGCATACGGACGCCATCCCAGAGGTCCTAAGTAACTTCAAGCCTACCATCCATGATGAGCCTTTGTCCCTTTGTGGAAGGTTTGAAGCTATGTATAGGAAGGTGACAAAGGTATAGGAAGGTGACAAAGGATCGTGGTGTAGGAGCACCACAAGGCATGATACGCATGTTTGTGGAAAAGTTTCCATATCTTGATACCACAATTAGTTTGAATGCAGCTAAGGAGATATCTCTGATAGAGGCAGCAATGGTTATAGAGCAGGTCAGTCACATATCTATAAAAATCAGGAAGAAGGTAGCATTTAATAAAAAAATGAAAGATGGCTGCACGTTAAAGGGTATGGCAGCCAACAAAATATCTGTGTATTCTAGTGCTCTTCAACGAAGAAAGTGGGAGAATATACAGTGTTTCCAGTCCATTGTCTGCACTATAGACACATAAAACGACTCTGTCCGCACAGAGATGTAAGGCGGGGTGTCTTTCAACCACACATAAAATTGCAAGGACAGAGACCTGTTTCATTTGTGAGCCAACAGGCTACACATGAAACAAGGCTGCAGAAAGACACCATTACAACAGATATCCCTACTGGGAATATGTTATAATAGATTTGTGGTGGAGATCCCTAAAGATCTGGCTATAATATGTAACTCAAGGACAGGGCCGGCCTTAGGTGTTCAGGCGCCCTGTGCGAGCTAACCTTGTGGTGCTCCCCCCCAAAAAAAAAAAAAAAACACTGCTTGTTACTGGCATCATGGCATAGGCTGGCTGACTATCCAACCAAGTAGTTACCAGCCCGCACACCCCAAAGGCCGGTGTAATGTTATACTTCCCTACTTCGTGAGATTTCCCTACCTTCGTCACTTCCGGTCGCACCGGACATGACGTGAGGAGGTGTGCAGCGCCGCGCAGGCGCACAACGACAGGTTAGTGAAATTTCACAGCAAAGTGCGCATGCGCCAGGAGCCTCGCCGGCGGTTAGGGTAGAGAAAAACTATGGGCCAGTGCGCAGGCGCAGTGATAGGATGGATGTTCTCAGCTGGACACCGGCCGACACTGCGCATGCCCCGGGAGCCTCACCAGCGGTTAGGGAAGGGAAAAATTACATACGGGCCAGTGCTTTTTCCCTACCCTAACCGCTGGTGAGGCTCCCGGCGCATGCGCAGTGTCGGCCGGTGTCCAGCTGAGAACATCCATCCGATCACCGCACCTGTGCACTGGCCCATAATTTTTCCCTACCCTAACCGCCGGCGGGGCTCCCAGCGCATGCGCACTCTGCTGTGAAATTTCCCTAACCTGTCGCTGTGCGCCTGCGCGGCGCTGGACCCCCATATACTGGCCAGAGCATGTAATCAAGGTAAACCTATAATAGCCCCCAGTGTATGGTGACATGGTCGCCAACACAGGGGGAGGGCTTAGGTTTACTGTTGCAGAACCTTTTGTTTCCTTGTCCTCAGTAGTGAAATGTAAATGTGATAGAGTTCTTGTCTTTAATCTCTACACATAGGTGTCTGTTGGGGGAGCTGTTAGGAATTTATGACCCTCTTTATTACAGAGGCTATTGCCTGAGGTCACCACAGTATGAGGTGTGAGCCTCAGGGGGTAAGGACATACAGCTCACAAACAGATGACATTTTCTCTCAAGCACGAGTAGACAATGGATTTTAGATAAGCTCTTTTGCTTGCATCAATTGGCAGTACTGTTGGTTCATAAAGGATTGTTGTGCATGAAACCTTTTATAACTTCTTGTACAATAGGACAGTTCTTTCTGGGAGTGCACTTTTTATGTTGGGCAGGTGCCTTAATAGAAATGACAAGGTCTGGTTGTGTGATGCAGACCTCACCTCTAGTAGCAAGGTCTGTTGCTCCTTATGCGGTATGCCAAACCTTGTAGGGGAATTATGTGTGTGGTCACGGTGTGAGCAATAGGTGGGCCGAGGTGAATACAGTTCTTGTTACTCACGGTTATGTCGTCCCTGGGAAGGCTCGCATAAGTGAAGAGGAGAACGGCACAAGGATTCTCTGAGGCACACTGGTGTAAGGGACACTGGCCAGATGTTGGTTTGAGGTGCCCTTGATGGTCTGTATTAATGTGCCAGTGGCAAGGTCCCTTGTAGTCATGACGCCAGTACCTTTTGTATGGAGGTACAACCATTTACTATAGTGTTAATAGAGGAACTGAGTCTGAGGCAAGCAGGATGGAACTCAAAAGGGAACTTTACTGAAGATGACTTGTGATAACAGTTCATCAAAAGCATTTAACAGTCTCAGTACAGAGATAAACCTGCTGCTAGTCCTCTGCTGACAGATGTATGTCCCTCCCTAGATATTAGATAAGGAGATTGTAGCCTTACTGGTAGTGGAGTTCAGGAATGATGCTGGTTCCGGCTTGTGAAGTCGCCAAAGGCTGAAATATCCTTCACGTTGGAGTTCAAAGGTCCTAAGGCACTCAGAAGATGTGTCCAATAACCCTTTGGGGGTCTCCTTTCTGTAGTGTTTTCTGAATAGGTAAAGTACTTCAGCTCTGGGCTGAGATATAGAGAATGGATCTACAGGCTGCAGTTGACACAACTGTTCTCTCTCAACTGCCACTGGAACTAGATCTCAAACTAGACTGAACAGGAAGTTATCTGCCCTAGCTAGGCCTGAGCTAAGCTATATACAGTCAGGTCCATAAATATTGGGACATTGACACAATTCTAACATTTTTGGCTCTATACACCACCACAATGGATTTGAAATGAAACGAACAAGATGTGCTTTACCTGCAGACTGTCAGCTTTAATTTGAGGGTATTTACATCCAAATCAGGTGAACGGTGTAGGAATTACAACAGTTTGCATATGTGCCTCCCACGTGTTAAGGGACCAAAAGTAATGGGGCAGAATAATAATCATAAATCAAACTTTCACTTTTTAATACTTGGTTGCAAATCCTTTGCAGTCAATTACAGCCTGAAGTCTGGAACGCATAGACATCACCAGATGCTGGATTTCATCCCTGGTGATGCTCTGCCAGGCCTCTACTGCAACTGTGTTCAGTTCCTGCTTGTTCTTGGGGCATTTTCCCTTCAGTTTCGTCTTCAGCAAGTGAAATGCATGCTCAATCGGATTCAGGTCAGGTGATTGACTTGGCCATTGCATAACATTCCACTTCTTTCCCTTAAAAAACTCTTTGGTTGCTTTTGCAGTATGCTTTGGGTCATTGTCCATGGGTCATTGTCCATTGTCCATCATTGTCCAGCGCCGTCCAATGAGTTCTGAAGCATTTGGCTGAATATGAGCAGATAATATTGCCCGAAACACTTCAGAATTCATCCTGTTGCTTTTGTCAGCAATCACATCATCAATAAATACAAGAGAACCAGTTCCATTGGCAGCCATACATGCTCACGCCATGACACTACCACCACCTTGCTTCACTGATGAGGAGGTATGCTTAGGATCATGAGCAGTTCCTTTTCTTCTCCATACTCTTCTCTTCCCATCACTCTGGTACAAGTTGATCTTGGTCTCATCTGTCCATAGGATGTTGTTCCAGAACTGTGAAAGCTTTTTTAGATTTCGCTTGGCAAACTCTAATCTGGCCTTCCTGTTTTTGAGGCTCACCAATGGTTTACATCTTGTGGTGAACCCTCTGTATTCACTCTGGTGAAGTCTTCTCTTGATTGTTGACTTTGACACACATACACCTGCCTCCTGGAGAGTGTTCTTGATCTGGCCAACTGTTGTGAAGGGTGTTTTCTTCACCAGGGAAAGAATTCTTCGGTCATCAACCACAGTTGTTTTCCATGGTCTTCCAGGAATTTTGGTGTTGCTGAGCTCACCGGTGTGTTCCTTCTTTTTAAGAATGTTCCAAACAGTTGTTTTGGCCACACCTAATGTTTTTGCTATCTCTCTGATGGGTTTGTTTTGTTTTTTTCAGCCTAATGATGGCTTGCTTCAGTGATAGTGACAGCTCTTTGGATCTCATCTTGAGAGCTGACAGCAACAGATTCCAAATGCAAATAGCACACTTGAAATGAACTCTGGACCTTTTATCTGCTCATTGTAATTGGGATAATGAGGGAATAACACACACCTGGCCTTGGTACAGATGAGAAGCCAATTGTCCCATTACTTTTGGTCCCTTAACAAGTGGGAGGCACATATGCAAACTGTTGTAATTCCTACACCGTTCACCTGATTTGGATGTAAATACCCTCAAATTGGAGCTGACAGTCTGCAGTTAAACCACACCTTGTTCGTTTTATTTCAAATCCATTGTGGTGGCGTATAGAGCCAAAAATGTTAGAATTGTGTCGATGTCCCAATATTTATTGACCTGACTGTATATATGGGAGGTGTTATCTCCCCCTAGTGGTAAGCTCAGTGTAAATGCATGCTAATACACCTGTTAGCAGAGATTAAGCACAAGGACACATTGCAATATACAAAACAGGCTATATAAAAGGCATATAAAAGTACAATACAACAACTTTGCAGTACCCACGAGGGTAGCGGGATGCTCCATTCCCCTCTTGCTTAACCTGTGTCAGCCTCGACACGAAGATATAGGTCTCCTGAAAAATACAAAAGAGAACAATCCTGCAGGCATAAAGAACAGTACCATAACCCATATCAATACTTTTTCTTGAAATCTGAAAAGCAATTGGTTAGGCACAATTGTAAATTATTAGGCTTTACATCACAATTGGTGGTAAACAAGTGGAAAGGGGCGTTGTCTCTTTTCTCTGAAGACTGATGAACAGGGGCGCTGACCTGGCACAGCGGAACAATAAAACCAGGATAGTCCATAATGGGGAAATGATGAACATGGGTGAAAATCAGGAGGCTCACGGTGCATGAGTCAGTTCCCTGAGCATAGGGGAAGTAAAGATGAAGAACAAACACAGAGGCTCAGATGCGTTAGAGTCCATTTCCGGGCACAGGCTTGAACGTTGCATCAACAAAACCAATAAGACTGTAGAGAGTCCTTTGAGTAAGGCAAATAATCAGAGTCAAGAAGTCTGTCACTCAGGCTCTGTAGTCTCATCAAGGTGCAAAATTTGTAATCCACATTAGACTGGAGTATCTGAAAGTTCTCTCCATTGATTCTAAATTAAATACTCTCTATAACGAGCAGGTAGTTGTCCCTTTGTAATCCGACTGGATCTGCGAAGTGTTGGTCCTTCTTCTGACCTTGGCTCAGGGGAACTTGGTACTTTTGGAGTTTCTTGCATTACTGAAACTTTTTCTTATGGTGGTTCCTCTGGCTGAGAGCAGAGTTGTCATGGTCTTACCTTCTTGCTGTTCTCCTTCGTTTGACATGTGCTGGCGGCCATCTTGGTTTCTGGGTTTCTTGTAGCCTTCCACCCTGCGGCTCCTCCTTCCCACTGGGAGGAGCTGGATGCCTAGCTCATATATATAGGAGGTCTGTGGCTTCAGTTCCTTGCTTGGTCCTCCTGTGTTCACATGCTTCTAAGACTGCTGCTGCCTCTGGTTCCTGATCCTGGCTTCGTCTGACTACCCTGCTGGTTCCTGATCCTGGCTTCGTCTGACTACCCTGCTGGTTCCTGATCCTGGCTTCGTCTGACTACCCTGCTGGTTCCTGATCCTGGCTTCGTCTGACTACCCTGCTGGTTCCTGATCCTGGCTTCGTCTGACTACCCTTCTGGTTCCTGATCTCTGGCCTCTCAAAGACTCTGCTTCGGTTTCACCATTCGTTTTTTCAATAAAGCCTTCTTATTTTCACTTATCTCTTGTTGTACGTCTGGTTCCGTGACATTAGGACCAAGCCATGAGTTCTGACGGTACAGGGCCATCCTCGCTACCCATGCTGGTTGCCAGACTTGATCAGCAGGATCACCTGTTGGGTCGGTTCGCTGTGGCGTTGCAAACCCTGCTTGAACGCACGGCTCATTTCGCTCCCGTTGCCGATGGGTCGGTTGTCGCTCCTACTGCCGCTCCGGTTGTTGCGCCAGAGTCTACCCCGACACCTGTTGTTGCGCCTGCTGTGTTTTGGGGTATGATCGGTTCTGCCCCTCTTCCACAGCGCTTTGGGGGAGAGCCAACTCAGTGCCGAGGTTTCCTTAACCAGGTGGGCATTTATTTTGAGTTGCTGCCACATGCCTTTCCTACTGAGAGATCAAAGGTGGGCTTCTTGATCTCGCTGCTCTCGGACAAGGCCTTGGCCTGGGCCAGCCCTTTATGGGAGAACAACAATCCGGTGGTTGCCGAGTTTTCCGGTTTTGTTGCTTCTCTTCAGAAGGTATTCGATGTGCCGGCTCGTGCTGCCTCTGCTGCGAAGCTCCTTATGTCCATCAGACAGGGTTCACGATCCGTAGCTGAATACGCCATTGAGTTTCGTACCCTGGCAGCAGAGGTGGGCTGGAATAATGAGGCTCTGGTCGCTGCTTTCTCTCATGGTCTCTCGGATGCCTTGAAGGATGAGGTTGCAGCTAAGGACCTACCAGTGGAGCTCGAGTCTCTTATTTCTTTCCTGATTTTGATTGACACCAGACTCAGGGAGAGACCTTCCTTTAAGGATAGCCTGCGGAGGTCTTCTAACAGATTGGCGCCTACGTTTGCTGTCCCACCCGTGCCTCCCTCTCCTCCCACGCCTCCTGGGGATGACTTTGAGGGGTCTCAATCGCATCACGATCAAGAACGCTTACCCGATACCCTTGATTTCCGAGCTGTTCGATCGCCTTAAAGGGGCCACGGTCTTTACCAAACTCGACCTGAGGGCGGCATATAACCTGGTAAGGATCAAGGCGGGCGATGAGTGGAAGACCGCGTTTAACACCAGGACCGGTCATTATGAATCCTTGGTTATGCCCTTTGGGTTGTGCAATGCGCCCGCAGTCTTTCAGGAATTCATCAACGATGTTTTCCGTGACCTGTTGCAGCAGTGTGTGGTGGTCTATTTGGATGACATCTTGGTATATTCTGAATCCATGGAGGCCCACATTCTGGATGTCAGACGAGTGTTGCAACGGTTACGAGAGAACAAGCTGTTCGGTAAGCTTGAGAAATGCGAATTTCACCGATCCCAGGTAACCTTCTTAGGTTACATCATTTCCGCTGAGGGGTTCTCCATGGATCCTGAGAAGGTTTCGGCTGTCTTACAGTGGCCCCAGCCCAGTGGTCTTCGTTCCCTGCAGCGCTTTTTGGGCTTCGCCAATTATTATCGGAAGTTCATCAGGGACTTTTCCATGCTGGCCAAGCCTCTCACGGATCTGACCAGGAAGGGCAGTAATTCCCAGGTCTGGCCGCTCGAGGCCATCCGAGCTTTTGAGGCCCTAAAGTCCGCTTTTGTGTCGGCTCCGATTCTGTCGCATCCCAACCCTGGGTTGCCCTTTGTCCTCGAGGTGGACGCGTCTGAGACGGGAGTAGGCGCCCTTCTGTCTCAGCGTAGAACACCAGAGGGTCCTCTGCTTCCTTGTGGGTTTTACTCCCGGAAACTGTCTTCCGCGGAGTGCAACTATCAGATTGGTGACAGGGAGTTATTGGCCATCGTGCAGGCCCTTAAAGAATGGAGGCACTTGCTCGAGGGTTCGGTGGTTCCGGTTCTCATCCTGACGGACCATAAGAATCTGACCTACCTTTCTGAGGCCAAGAGATTGACACCACGTCAGGCCAGATGGGCTCTGTTCTTGTCACGTTTTAATTACGTGGTCTCCTACCTACCCGGTAACTTGGGCCAAAAAAATGTCTGAATGGAGCCTTACAGAGGGGTGATCAATGACAGGGGGGTGATCAGGGAGTGTATACGGGGTTATTACCCCCCTGTTATTGATCACCCCCCTGTAAGGCTCCATTCAGACGTCCGTATGTGTTTTGCGGATCCGATCCATATATCCGTGGATCCGTAAAAAACATACGGACGTCTGAATGGAGCCTTACAGGGGGGTGATCAATGACAGGGGGGTGATCAGGGAGTCTATATGGGGTGATCACCCCCCTGTAAGGCTCCATTCAGATGTCCGTATGTGTTTTGCGGATCCGATCCATGTATCCGTGGATCCGTAAAAAAAAAACGGACGTCTGAATGGAGCCTTACAGGGGGGTGATCAATGACAGGGGGGTGATCAATGACAGGGGGGTGATCAGGGAGTCTATATGAGGTGATCACCCCCCTGTCATTGATCACCCCCCTGTAAGGCTCCATTCAGACGTCCGTATGTGTTTTGCGGATCCGATTCATGTATCCGTGGATCTGTAAAAAACATACGGACGTCTGAATGGAGCCTTACAGGGGGGTGATCAATGACAGGGGGGTGATCAGGGAGTCTATATGGCGTGATCACCCCCCTGTCATTGATCACCCCCCTGTAAGGCTCCATTCAGATGTCCGTATGTGTTTTGCGGATCCGATCCATGTATCCGTGGATCTGTAAAAAACATACAGACGTCTGAATGGAGCCTTACAGGGGGTGATCAATGACAGGGGAATGATCAGGGAGTCTATATGGGGTGATCACCCCCCTGTCATTGATCACCCCCCTGTAAGGCTCCATTCAGACGTCCGTATGTGTTTTGCGGATCTGATCCATGTATCCGTGGATCCGTAAAAAACATACTGACAATTGAATGGAGCCTTACAGGGGGTTGATCAATGACAGGGGGGTGATCAGAGAGTCTATATGGGGTGATCACCCCCGTCATTGATCACCCCCCTGTAAGGCTCCATTCAGACGTCCGTATGTGTTTTGCGGATCCGATCCATGTATCCGTGGATCCGTAAAAAACATACGGACGTCTGAATGGAGCCTTACAGGGGGGTGATCAATGACAGGGGGGTTATCAGGGAGTCTATATGGGGTGATCACCCCCCTGTAAGGCTCCATTCAGACATCTGTATGTGTTTTGCGGATCCAATCCATGTATCCGTGTATCCGTAAAAAACATACGGACGTCTGAATGGAGCCTTACAGGGGGGTGATCAATGACAGGGGGGTGATCAATGACAGGGGGGTTATCAGGGAGTCTATATGGGGTGATCACCCCCCTGTCATTGATCCCCCCCCTGTAAGGCTCCATTCAGATGTCCGTATGTGTTTTGCGGATCCGATCCATGTATCCGTGGATCCGTAAAAAACATACGGACGTCTGAATGGAGCCTTACAAGGGGGTGATCAATGACAGGGCGGTGATCAATGACAGGGGGGTGATCAGGGAGTCTATATGGGGTGATCAGGGGTGATCAGGGGTTAATAAAGGGTTAATAAGTGACAGGGGGGGTGTAGTGTAGTGGTGTTTGGTGCTACTTATTACTGAGCTGCCTGTGTCCTCTGGTGGTCGATCCAAGCAAAAGGGACCACCAGAGGACCAGGTAGCTGGTATATTAGACGCTGTTATCAAAACAGCGTCTAATATACCTGTTAGGGGTTAAAAAAAATCACATCTCCAGCCTGCCAGCGAACGATCGCCGCTGGCAGGCTGGAGATCCACTCGCTTACCTTCCGATCCTGTTAACACGCGCGCCTGTGTGTGCGCGTTCACAGGAAATCTCGCGTCTCGCAAGATGACGCGTATATGCGTGACTGTGCCTGGAGCTGCCGCCTCCTGAAACGCGATCTTGCATTAGGCGGTCCGGAGGCGGTTAAAGCTTGGCTACTACACTTTCTTTCTGTCAACATCCCCACTATCATCATGGGTGACTTCAACATCCCTCTTGACATCTGCCATTTAGCCTCCTCTAATCTCCTTTCACTCTCTTCCTCCTTCGGCCTCTCACAGTGGTCATCAGCTCCCACCCACAGAGATGGTCACACTCTGGATCTTATCTTTACCCACCTATGCTCCCTATTTAACCTTTCTAATTCGCCTCTCCCCCTATCCGACCACAACCTATTTACCTTATCTTTATTGGTCTCTTCTGCTGCTCCCCCGATCCACACACTAGCACACCCCTGCAGGAACCTTAAACATCTCGACTTTCGCTTGCTTTCTGACTCATCTCCCACTCTCTACCATCTGTTCCCTCCAAAACCCAGATGCTGCCACCAACCTATATAACACCACAATAAGTACAGCTCTAGACACTGTTGCCCCCCCTCACACACAGCAAAACCCGAAAAATCAACAGACAGCCCTGGCACACCAACCTGACCAAAAAACTCAGACAAGCTTCCAGGGCTGCTGAGCGGCAATGGAAGAAATCCCATTCTAAAGATCAATTCACTGCATACAAGCAATCACTCCTCATATACAAATCCTCACTCACTGATGCAAAACATGCCTACTTCTCTTCCCTCATATCTTCCCTGTCCCACAGCCCTAAACAACTTTTTAACACTTTACTCCCTTCTCCATCCCCCACCCTCTCCTCTCATCTCAGCTGACGACTTTGCCACATACTTCAGACAAAAGATAGTCAACATCAGAAAGCTTCAGCACACAGTCCCCACAGACACTCTACACAACTGTTTGGTCCTCTACTCCCAAAACCCACTTCTCCACCATTACAGAAGAAAAACTCTCCACTCTACTCTCCAGATCACATCTCACCACCTGTGCACTTGACCCAATCCCATCCCACCTCATCCATAACTTTACCACAGTGTTTATCCCAGCCCTAACTCATCTCTTCAACCTATCACTAACCTTTGGTGTCTTCCCCTCTGCTTTTGAACATGCTACCATTACACCCATCCTCAAAAAGCCTTCACTTGACCCATCTTTGTCCAGTTATCGCCCCATATCACTTTTTCTGTATGCCTCAAAGCTACTTGAACAACATGTCCATTTGGAACTGTCCTCTCACCTCTCCTCCTGTTCACACTTTGACGGCTGCAATCTGGCTTCCGACCCCACCACTCGACTGAGACTGCCCTTACCAAAGTCACCAATGACCTACTAACAGCCAAAACCAAAAAATATTACCCTGTCCTCCTCCTACTTGACCTGTCCTCTGCCTTTGACACTGTCGACCACTCCCTTCTGTTGCAAACTCATCTCTTGGCATCACTGACCTGGCCCCCTCCTGGATCACATCATACCTCACAGACCGGACATTTAGCATCTCCCATTCTCACACCACCTCCTCGTCTCATTCCCTCTCTGTTGGTGTCCCACAAGGTTCTGTCCTAGGACCCCTGCTCTTCCCTATTTACACTTTTGGCCTGGGACATCTCATAGAATCCCATGGCTTTCAGTATCACTCTTATGCTGACGACACACAAATCTTCCTCTCTGGTCCAGACATCACAACCTTATTATCCAGAATCCCACAATGTCTATCTTCTATATCATTCTTCTTCTCCTCTTGCTTTCTAAAACTTAACATGGATAAAACAGAATTCATAATCTTTCCCCCCATCTTGCTCAACCCCCCCAACAGACTTATCTATCACGATCAATGGCTGCACACTCTCCCCAGTCAACCAAGTACACTGCCTTGGAGTGACCTTGGATTGTGCCCTCTCCTTCCGACCACACATCCAAGCCCTTTCCACCACCTGCCACCTCCAACTCAAAAACATCTCCCGCATCCGCGCTTTCCTTAACTGAATCTGCAAAAATGCTTGTACATGCCCTCATCATCTCCCGCCTAGACTACTGCACCATTCTCCTCTGTGGCCTTTTATCTAGCACTCTTCTTGCACCCCTCCAATCTATCCTCGACTCTACTCCCTAACTAATCCACTACTCCCCTCTGCCAATCCCTTCACTGGCTCCCCATTGCCCAGCAAATTCAGTTCAAAATACTAACAAATACATACAAGGCCGCCCACAACCTGTCCCCTCTCTACATCTCTGAGCTACTTTCCTGATACATCCCCACATGCAATCTCCGATCCTCACAAGACCTCCTTCTCTCCTCTCCTCTTATCACCTCTTCCCACAATTGCCTCCAAGATTTCTCCCGTGCATCCCCCACACTCTGGAACTCGCTACTCCAACATATCCGACTCTCACCTACAGTGGAATCCTTCAAAAGAAACCAAAAAATCCACCTCTTCAGACGAGCCTTCAACCAGTGACCCTGCTGCCTCCATACCTCCATGACCAACTTCACCCTCACCTACTGTGTCCTTTTCCCATACCATGTAGTTTGTAAGCTCTCACGGGCAAGGCCCTCTCTCCTTCTGTACCAGTTTGTAACTCGTCTTGTTTATGCTTAGTGCAATTGTCTGTATTATGTATGTATACCCTTTTCATATGTACAGCGCTATGGAATGAATGGCGCTTTAATAAATAATAATAACAATAATAATAATACGCAGATAGTAGCATGGGGGGTAGGAGTGGTAATGTCACTCAGGGGCGTTACACAGGTAGCACAGAGTCCTAGTGTGAGAGCGATTAATTACAGAGAACCTATTTAAGTGAAGTTCCTAGGACACTGACTGTTTCCTTTGTTTCCCATTATAACCTGTGAGGTGTTTGTTTGGTATTTTGGGTTTTTCTTTCATTTTTTTTCCCAGTCCTTCAGAGTAGCACCAGAGTACAGGAGCAACACAGATCGCAGGGATAACCATGAGCGACAAAGCAGGACATGGGACTTTTCAAAAGTTAAGTAGATACAGTACGTTTAACCCCATATTGCCTAGAACAAATGAATCTGTGCAAATGTTATAGGAATCTCTGGTAGATCAAGCTGATTCCTATGACAAATTGCACATTGCTAGCCGTGGTGTGTTGAAACAAACGTCCAAGCAGCTTCACATGCTTGCTAAGTTGATGTGCATATTTGATGATGCCATTTGCAAGCTGGAGAAGCTGGACCCATGTGAAGAAACAAATGCCCCATAAATTAGCTGTTGTTGTTGTTGTTGTTGTACAGAAGGGGTTAAACAGATTTTTTGTCTAGAAACACAACTTAAAGAAAAAGAAGAGGTACTTGTAGAAAAAGACAGTCAGATCAGCATGTGTCAGCTGAGAAAGAAAAATATTATGCAGATGTTGATAACGTTTTTATATAGCTATATATGGAGATAACGGGCTATAAGGAAAAAGCAGCCTCTACAGAGGTGATAATTGCTGATCTGAGGACCAAGTTAGATAAGAGCAATGAGACAGTTAGCAACATGCAGAAGAAAATAACTGAGCTCTCACATCACAAAGATTTGCACTCAAAGCAAATTTGTGTTTTGAGTGCAAACAGGGGGAAAGATGAGAGTGAGACCGCTCTTATGGCTGCCTCCGATCAGAACGATTCAACTCCAATAGCTGCCACAAGTGCTGCTGGTGACAGTTCGTGGATTAGAAAGTGGCATGGGAAATTTACAGACCACTTCCAACTCACAGACATGTCACAGCAATACTGCAGAATTGCATTCTTTCCATGACATGGAGAGGATGCAATTTCTGCTAAAGATATATAAACTGATTCCTACATATGATCCAGACGCAGATACTTTCACTTCCTGTAATATTTTTGAGGGACATTGCAAGAAACTTTCTGTCCCTTCAGAATATCGCATGGAATTTTCAAAGATATGAGATCATAGAGAAAATTGCCCCCAGGATTGGGCTGTTTCATGATGAGGAAGACAGACTTTCTATCCTCATGAAATTGGTAACAGGGCATACGGACGCCATCCCAGAGGTCCTAAGTAACTTCAAGCCTACCATCCATGATGAGCCTTTGTCCCTTTGTGGAAGGTTTGAAGCTATGTATAGGAAGGTGACAAAGGTATAGGAAGGTGACAAAGGATCGTGGTGTAGGAGCACCACAAGGCATGATACGCATGTTTGTGGAAAAGTTTCCATATCTTGATACCACAATTAGTTTGAATGCAGCTAAGGAGATATCTCTGATAGAGGCAGCAATGGTTATAGAGCAGGTCAGTCACATATCTATAAAAATCAGGAAGAAGGTAGCATTTAATAAAAAAATGAAAGATGGCTGCACGTTAAAGGGTATGGCAGCCAACAAAATATCTGTGTATTCTAGTGCTCTTCAACGAAGAAAGTGGGAGAATATACAGTGTTTCCAGTCCATTGTCTGCACTATAGACACATAAAACGACTCTGTCCGCACAGAGATGTAAGGCGGGGTGTCTTTCAACCACACATAAAATTGCAAGGACAGAGACCTGTTTCATTTGTGAGCCAACAGGCTACACATGAAACAAGGCTGCAGAAAGACACCATTACAACAGATATCCCTACTGGGAATATGTTATAATAGATTTGTGGTGGAGATCCCTAAAGATCTGGCTATAATATGTAACTCAAGGACAGGGCCGGCCTTAGGTGTTCAGGCGCCCTGTGCGAGCTAACCTTGTGGTGCTCCCCCCCAAAAAAAAAAAAAAAACACTGCTTGTTACTGGCATCATGGCATAGGCTGGCTGACTATCCAACCAAGTAGTTACCAGCCCGCACACCCCAAAGGCCGGTGTAATGTTATACTTCCCTACTTCGTGAGATTTCCCTACCTTCGTCACTTCCGGTCGCACCGGACATGACGTGAGGAGGTGTGCAGCGCCGCGCAGGCGCACAACGACAGGTTAGGGAAATTTCACAGCAGAGTGCGCATGCGCCAGGAGCCTCGCCGGCGGTTAGGGTAGAGAAAAACTATGGGCCAGTGCGCAGGCGCAGTGATAGGATGGATGTTCTCAGCTGGACACCGGCCGACACTGCGCATGCCCCGGGAGCCTCACCAGCGGTTAGGGAAGGGAAAAATTACATACGGGCCAGTGCTTTTTCCCTACCCTAACCGCTGGTGAGGCTCCCGGCGCATGCGCAGTGTCGGCCGGTGTCCAGCTGAGAACATCCATCCGATCACCGCACCTGTGCACTGGCCCATAATTTTTCCCTACCCTAACCGCCGGCGGGGCTCCCAGCGCATGCGCACTCTGCTGTGAAATTTCCCTAACCTGTCGCTGTGCGCCTGCGCGGCGCTGGACCCCCATATACTGGCCAGAGCATGTAATCAAGGTAAACCTATAATAGCCCCCAGTGTATGGTGACATGGTCGCCAACACAGGGGGAGGGCTTAGGTTTACTGTTGCAGAACCTTTTGTTTCCTTGTCCTCAGTAGTGAAATGTAAATGTGATAGAGTTCTTGTCTTTAATCTCTACACATAGGTGTCTGTTGGGGGAGCTGTTAGGAATTTATGACCCTCTTTATTACAGAGGCTATTGCCTGAGGTCACCACAGTATGAGGTGTGAGCCTCAGGGGGTAAGGACATACAGCTCACAAACAGATGACATTTTCTCTCAAGCACGAGTAGACAATGGATTTTAGATAAGCTCTTTTGCTTGCATCAATTGGCAGTACTGTTGGTTCATAAAGGATTGTTGTGCATGAAACCTTTTATAACTTCTTGTACAATAGGACAGTTCTTTCTGGGAGTGCACTTTTTATGTTGGGCAGGTGCCTTAATAGAAATGACAAGGTCTGGTTGTGTGATGCAGACCTCACCTCTAGTAGCAAGGTCTGTTGCTCCTTATGCGGTATGCCAAACCTTGTAGGGGAATTATGTGTGTGGTCACGGTGTGAGCAATAGGTGGGCCGAGGTGAATACAGTTCTTGTTACTCACGGTTATGTCGTCCCTGGGAAGGCTCGCATAAGTGAAGAGGAGAACGGCACAAGGATTCTCTGAGGCACACTGGTGTAAGGGACACTGGCCAGATGTTGGTTTGAGGTGCCCTTGATGGTCTGTATTAATGTGCCAGTGGCAAGGTCCCTTGTAGTCATGACGCCAGTACCTTTTGTATGGAGGTACAACCATTTACTATAGTGTTAATAGAGGAACTGAGTCTGAGGCAAGCAGGATGGAACTCAAAAGGGAACTTTACTGAAGATGACTTGTGATAACAGTTCATCAAAAGCATTTAACAGTCTCAGTACAGAGATAAACCTGCTGCTAGTCCTCTGCTGACAGATGTATGTCCCTCCCTAGATATTAGATAAGGAGATTGTAGCCTTACTGGTAGTGGAGTTCAGGAATGATGCTGGTTCCGGCTTGTGAAGTCGCCAAAGGCTGAAATATCCTTCACGTTGGAGTTCAAAGGTCCTAAGGCACTCAGAAGATGTGTCCAATAACCCTTTGGGGGTCTCCTTTCTGTAGTGTTTTCTGAATAGGTAAAGTACTTCAGCTCTGGGCTGAGATATAGAGAATGGATCTACAGGCTGCAGTTGACACAACTGTTCTCTCTCAACTGCCACTGGAACTAGATCTCAAACTAGACTGAACAGGAAGTTATCTGCCCTAGCTAGGCCTGAGCTAAGCTATATACAGTCAGGTCCATAAATATTGGGACATTGACACAATTCTAACATTTTTGGCTCTATACACCACCACAATGGATTTGAAATGAAACGAACAAGATGTGCTTTACCTGCAGACTGTCAGCTTTAATTTGAGGGTATTTACATCCAAATCAGGTGAACGGTGTAGGAATTACAACAGTTTGCATATGTGCCTCCCACGTGTTAAGGGACCAAAAGTAATGGGGCAGAATAATAATCATAAATCAAACTTTCACTTTTTAATACTTGGTTGCAAATCCTTTGCAGTCAATTACAGCCTGAAGTCTGGAACGCATAGACATCACCAGATGCTGGATTTCATCCCTGGTGATGCTCTGCCAGGCCTCTACTGCAACTGTGTTCAGTTCCTGCTTGTTCTTGGGGCATTTTCCCTTCAGTTTCGTCTTCAGCAAGTGAAATGCATGCTCAATCGGATTCAGGTCAGGTGATTGACTTGGCCATTGCATAACATTCCACTTCTTTCCCTTAAAAAACTCTTTGGTTGCTTTTGCAGTATGCTTTGGGTCATTGTCCATGGGTCATTGTCCATTGTCCATCATTGTCCAGCGCCGTCCAATGAGTTCTGAAGCATTTGGCTGAATATGAGCAGATAATATTGCCCGAAACACTTCAGAATTCATCCTGTTGCTTTTGTCAGCAATCACATCATCAATAAATACAAGAGAACCAGTTCCATTGGCAGCCATACATGCTCACGCCATGACACTACCACCACCTTGCTTCACTGATGAGGAGGTATGCTTAGGATCATGAGCAGTTCCTTTTCTTCTCCATACTCTTCTCTTCCCATCACTCTGGTACAAGTTGATCTTGGTCTCATCTGTCCATAGGATGTTGTTCCAGAACTGTGAAAGCTTTTTTAGATTTCGCTTGGCAAACTCTAATCTGGCCTTCCTGTTTTTGAGGCTCACCAATGGTTTACATCTTGTGGTGAACCCTCTGTATTCACTCTGGTGAAGTCTTCTCTTGATTGTTGACTTTGACACACATACACCTGCCTCCTGGAGAGTGTTCTTGATCTGGCCAACTGTTGTGAAGGGTGTTTTCTTCACCAGGGAAAGAATTCTTCGGTCATCAACCACAGTTGTTTTCCATGGTCTTCCAGGAATTTTGGTGTTGCTGAGCTCACCGGTGTGTTCCTTCTTTTTAAGAATGTTCCAAACAGTTGTTTTGGCCACACCTAATGTTTTTGCTATCTCTCTGATGGGTTTGTTTTGTTTTTTTCAGCCTAATGATGGCTTGCTTCAGTGATAGTGACAGCTCTTTGGATCTCATCTTGAGAGCTGACAGCAACAGATTCCAAATGCAAATAGCACACTTGAAATGAACTCTGGACCTTTTATCTGCTCATTGTAATTGGGATAATGAGGGAATAACACACACCTGGCCTTAATACAGATGAGAAGCCAATTGTCCCATTACTTTTGGTCCCTTAACAAGTGGGAGGCACATATGCAAACTGTTGTAATTCCTACACCGTTCACCTGATTTGGATGTAAATACCCTCAAATTGGAGCTGACAGTCTGCAGTTAAACCACACCTTGTTCGTTTTATTTCAAATCCATTGTGGTGGCGTATAGAGCCAAAAATGTTAGAATTGTGTCGATGTCCCAATATTTATTGACCTGACTGTATATATGGGAGGTGTTATCTCCCCCTAGTGGTAAGCTCAGTGTAAATGCATGCTAATACACCTGTTAGCAGAGATTAAGCACAAGGACACATTGCAATATACAAAACAGGCTATATAAAAGGCATATAAAAGTACAATACAACAACTTTGCAGTACCCACGAGGGTAGCGGGATGCTCCATTCCCCTCTTGCTTAACCTGTGTCAGCCTCGACACGAAGATATAGGTCTCCTGAAAAATACAAAAGAGAACAATCCTGCAGGCATAAAGAACAGTACCATAACCCATATCAATACTTTTTCTTGAAATCTGAAAAGCAATTGGTTAGGCACAATTGTAAATTATTAGGCTTTACATCACAATTGGTGGTAAACAAGTGGAAAGGGGCGTTGTCTCTTTTCTCTGAAGACTGATGAACAGGGGCGCTGACCTGGCACAGCGGAACAATAAAACCAGGATAGTCCATAATGGGGAAATGATGAACATGGGTGAAAATCAGGAGGCTCACGGTGCATGAGTCAGTTCCCTGAGCATAGGGGAAGTAAAGATGAAGAACAAACACAGAGGCTCAGATGCGTTAGAGTCCATTTCCGGGCACAGGCTTGAACGTTGCATCAACAAAACCAATAAGACTGTAGAGAGTCCTTTGAGTAAGGCAAATAATCAGAGTCAAGAAGTCTGTCACTCAGGCTCTGTAGTCTCATCAAGGTGCAAAATTTGTAATCCACATTAGACTGGAGTATCTGAAAGTTCTCTCCATTGATTCTAAATTAAATACTCTCTATAACGAGCAGGTAGTTGTCCCTTTGTAATCCGACTGGATCTGCGAAGTGTTGGTCCTTCTTCTGACCTTGGCTCAGGGGAACTTGGTACTTTTGGAGTTTCTTGCATTACTGAAACTTTTTCTTATGGTGGTTCCTCTGGCTGAGAGCAGAGTTGTCATGGTCTTACCTTCTTGCTGTTCTCCTTCGTTTGACATGTGCTGGCGGCCATCTTGGTTTCTGGGTTTCTTGTAGCCTTCCACCCTGCGGCTCCTCCTTCCCACTGGGAGGAGCTGGATGCCTAGCTCATATATATAGGAGGTCTGTGGCTTCAGTTCCTTGCTTGGTCCTCCTGTGTTCACATGCTTCTAAGACTGCTGCTGCCTCTGGTTCCTGATCCTGGCTTCGTCTGACTACCCTGCTGGTTCCTGATCCTGGCTTCGTCTGACTACCCTGCTGGTTCCTGATCCTGGCTTCGTCTGACTACCCTGCTGGTTCCTGATCCTGGCTTCGTCTGACTACCCTGCTGGTTCCTGATCCTGGCTTCGTCTGACTACCCTTCTGGTTCCTGATCTCTGGCCTCTCAAAGACTCTGCTTCGGTTTCACCATTCGTTTTTTCAATAAAGCCTTCTTATTTTCACTTATCTCTTGTTGTACGTCTGGTTCATGGTTCCGTGACCTTAGGACCAAGCCATGAGTTCTGACGGTACAGGGCCATCCTCGCTACCCATGCTGGTTGCCAGACTTGATCAGCAGGATCACCTGTTGGGTCGGTTCGCTGTGGCGTTGCAAACCCTGCTTGAACGCACGGCTCATTTCGCTCCCGTTGCCGATGGGTCGGTTGTCGCTCCTACTGCCGCTCCGGTTGTTGCGCCAGAGTCTACCCCGACACCTGTTGTTGCGCCTGCTGTGTTTTGGGGTATGATCGGTTCTGCCCCTCTTCCACAGCGCTTTGGGGGAGAGCCAACTCAGTGCCGAGGTTTCCTTAACCAGGTGGGCATTTATTTCGAGTTGCTGCCACATGCCTTTCCTACTGAGAGATCAAAGGTGGGCTTCTTGATCTCGCTGCTCTCGGACAAGGCCTTGGCCTGGGCCAGCCCTTTATGGGAGAACAACAATCCGGTGGTTGCCGAGTTTTCCGGTTTTGTTGCTTCTCTTCAGAAGGTATTCGATGTGCCGGCTCGTGCTGCCTCTGCTGCGAAGCTCCTTATGTCCATCAGACAGGGTTCACGATCCGTAGCTGAATACGCCATTGAGTTTCGTACCCTGGCAGCAGAGGTGGGCTGGAATAATGAGGCTCTGGTCGCTGCTTTCTCTCATGGTCTCTCGGATGCCTTGAAGGATGAGGTTGCAGCTAAGGACCTACCAGTGGAGCTCGAGTCTCTTATTTCTTTCCTGATTTTGATTGACACCAGACTCAGGGAGAGACCTTCCTTTAAGGATAGCCTGCGGAGGTCTTCTAACAGATTGGCGCCTACGTTTGCTGTCCCACCCGTGCCTCCCTCTCCTCCCACGCCTCCTGGGGATGACTTGTCTGGGGGTGAACCCATTCAGCTGGGGTTTGCTCGCCTGTCCGAGGGGGAGAGGGTACTCCGGAGACGCGAGGGTCGATGCATGTACTGTGGTCTCGGTGGGCATTTTCGGTTGGCATGTCCGAACCGTCCGGGAAACGCTCGTACCTGAGATCCTGTCGGGGGCAGATCTTGGGTGGAGTCTCCTCGTCCCCGGTTTCCCGTGTTGACAAACCACTGATCACTGTTGTCCTCTCCTGGGTCGGGGGCTCGGTGACGACCCAGGCGTTGGTGGACTCTGGTGCTGGTGGTTTGTTCATTGATAGTGTGTTCGCTGCCGCCAATTCCATTCCTCTGCAGGCTCGAGGTTCCCCACTGGCTCTTGAGGCGATAGACGGCAGACCCCTTCTGTCGTCACACGTGACTCATGAGACCCTTCCAGTGGGGATAGCCATTGGTGCCGTTCACAGCGAGTCGGTCTGTCTCCAGGTTATTTCGTCTCCACACTACTCGGTGGTCTTGGGGTACCCCTGGCTCCAGAAGCATAATCCGACTTTCGATTGGAGATCGGCCGAGATCCTCTCGTGGTCACCGCAGTGTGGGGCTAGTTGCATCCATGGGTCTGTCAAGTTGCTGTGTACTTCCTCGGACTCTCTGTTGCCTCCTGAATACGAGGAGTACCGGGATGTATTCGATAAGGTGCGCGCGGTTGCCCTACCTCCGCACCGCCCATACGATTGTGCCATAGAGTTACAACCTGGTGCCGTTCCTCCTCGTGGCAAAGTCTATCCACTGTCGGTAGCGGAGAATGAGGCCATGGAGGAGTACGTGAGGGAGGCGCTTTCACGCGGACACATTCGCAAATCCTCGTCCCCGGCAGGGGCTGGATTTTTCTTTGTGAAAAAGAAGGGCGGTGAGTTGAGGCCTTGCATCGATTACAGGGGTCTCAATCGCATCACGATCAAGAACGCTTACCCGATACCCTTGATTTCCGAGCTGTTCGATCGCCTTAAAGGGGCCACGGTCTTTACCAAACTCGACCTGAGGGCGGCATATAACCTGGTAAGGATCAAGGCGGGCGATGAGTGGAAGACCGCGTTTAACACCAGGACCGGTCATTATGAATCCTTGGTTATGCCCTTTGGGTTGTGCAATGCGCCCGCAGTCTTTCAGGAATTCATCAACAATGTTTTCCGTGACCTGTTGCAGCAGTGTGTGGTGGTCTATTTGGATGACATCTTGGTATATTCTGAATCCATGGAGGCCCACATTCTGGATGTCAGACGAGTGTTGCAACGGTTACGAGAGAACAAGCTGTTCGGTAAGCTTGAGAAATGCGAATTTCACCGATCCCAGGTAACCTTCTTAGGTTACATCATTTCCGCTGAGGGGTTCTCCATGGATCCTGAGAAGGTTTCGGCTGTCTTACAGTGGCCCCAGCCCAGTGGTCTTCGTTCCCTGCAGCGCTTTTTGGGCTTCGCCAATTATTATCGGAAGTTCATCAGGGACTTTTCCATGCTGGCCAAGCCTCTCACGGATCTGACCAGGAAGGGCAGTAATTCCCAGGTCTGGCCGCTCGAGGCCATCCGAGCTTTTGAGGCCCTAAAGTCCGCTTTTGTGTCGGCTCCGATTCTGTCGCATCCCAACCCTGGGTTGCCCTTTGTCCTCGAGGTGGACGCGTCTGAGACGGGAGTAGGCGCCCTTCTGTCTCAGCGTAGAACACCAGAGGGTCCTCTGCTTCCTTGTGGGTTTTACTCCCGGAAACTGTCTTCCGCGGAGTGCAACTATCAGATTGGTGACAGGGAGTTATTGGCCATCGTGCAGGCCCTTAAAGAATGGAGGCACTTGCTCGAGGGTTCGGTGGTTCCGGTTCTCATCCTGACGGACCATAAGAATCTGACCTACCTTTCTGAGGCCAAGAGATTGACACCACGTCAGGCCAGATGGGCTCTGTTCTTGTCACGTTTTAATTACGTGGTCTCCTACCTACCCGGTTCCAAGAACATCAGGGCGGATGCCCTATCACGGCAGTACTCCGAGCTGTCCAGGGAGGAGTCGATTCCGACTTCGGTCATACCTCCGAATCAGATCCTGGCCGCCATTCGCACCAGCCTGACCTCTCCCCTGGGTGAGCAGATTTTGGCGGCTCAATCTGGTGCTCCCTCTGGGAGACCCAACGGCAGATGTTTTGTGCCTGAGGAGTTGCGCACTCGGTTGTTGCGAACCTACCATAACTCCAAGACCGCGGGGCATCCTGGAAAGAATCAGCTGTCCTGGGCTGTTTCACGTCTGTTCTGGTGGCCTTCCCTACGTTCCGACATTGCCGCATATGTAGCGGCATGCTCCGTTTGTGCCCAGAGTAAGTCCCCTCGGCACCTTCCGTTGGGCCTTCTGCAACCCATAGCCACCGGGGAGCGCCCATGGTCACACCTGGGGATGGATTTCATTGTGGACCTCCCTGCATCCCGAGGCCATACGGTCATTCTCATGATTGTGGATCGGTTTTCCAAAATGTGCCACTGTGTTCCTCTCAAGAAGTTACCCTCTGCACAAGAGTTGGCCACAATTTTTGCCAGGGAGGTCTTCCGGTTGCACGGTTTGCCCAAGGAGATTGTGTCGGATCGGGGGAGTCAGTTTGTGTCCAGGTTCTGGCGCGCCTTTTGCTCCCAGTTGGGAATTCATCTCTCCTTCTCCTCGGCCTACCACCCTCAGTCCAATGGGGCCGCAGAACGATCCAATCAGGCCTTGGAGCAATTCCTTCGTTGCTATGTCTCCAATCACCAAGACAATTGGGTTGACCTTCTGCCTTGGGCTGAGTTTGCCAGGAACACGGCGGTGAACTCTTCCTCTGGGACGTCTCCCTTCATGGCCAATTATGGGTTCCAACCTGCCGTGTTACCGGAGGTATTCTCTCCCCAGGATATTCCGGCTGTGGAGGATCACCTTTCTGTCCTACGTGCTTCTTGGGTACTGATCCAGAAGTCCCTTGAGGCCTCTGCGCAGTGCCAGAGACTCCAGGCTGATCGCAGACGAGCGCCTGCTCCTTCCTACCAGGTCGGAGACCGTGTATGGTTGTCCACCCGCAACCTCAACCTTCGAGTGCCCACTCCCAAGCTGGCGCCTCGCTTTGTTGGTCCCTTCCGAGTGCTTCGCAGGGTAAACCCGGTAGCCTATGCCCTTGCGCTTCCTCCTGGCATGCGGATCTCTAACGTGTTTCATGTCTCCCTGTTGAAGCCACTGGTGTGTAATCGTTTCACTTCCTCGGTTCCTCGGCCTCGTCCGGTCCGAGTGGGCAATCATGAGGAGTATGAGGTGAGCAATATCCTGGACTCACGCCTGGTCCGCGGTCGGGTGCAGTTTTTGGTCCATTGGCGTGGTTATGGTCCAGAGGAGCGTTCCTGGGTTCCCTCCGCAGATGTCCATGCTCCTGCCTTGCTCCGAGCCTTCCACGCACGCTTCCCTCAGAAACCGTTTTTTGCTCCGCGGAGGAGGGGCCCTTGAAGGGGAGGTACTGTCATGGTCTTACCTTCTTGCTGTTCTCCTTCGTTTGACATGTGCTGGCGGCCATCTTGGTTTCTGGGTTTCTTGTAGCCTTCCACCCTGCGGCTCCTCCTTCCCACTGGGAGGAGCTGGATGCCTAGCTCATATATATAGGAGGTCTGTGGCTTCAGTTCCTTGCTTGGTCCTCCTGTGTTCACATGCTTCTAAGACTGCTGCTGCCTCTGGTTCCTGATCCTGGCTTCGTCTGACTACCCTGCTGGTTCCTGATCCTGGCTTCGTCTGACTACCCTGCTGGTTCCTGATCCTGGCTTCGTCTGACTACCCTGCTGGTTCCTGATCCTGGCTTCGTCTGACTACCCTGCTGGTTCCTGATCCTGGCTTCGTCTGACTACCCTTCTGGTTCCTGATCTCTGGCCTCTCAAAGACTCTGCTTCGGTTTCACCATTCGTTTGGACTTTTGCTTTACAGCTTTATTTTCAATAAAGCCTTCTTATTTTCACTTATCTCTTGTTGTACGTCTGGTTCATGGTTCCGTGACAAGCTGCACTGGACAATGCTGCACTGGACAATCACAGCCATGCCATTAGTAGGCATGGCTGTGATGGCTTCTAAGGGCACACGAGTGAAACGCTTGTTGATTGGCTGCCCTGAAGCCTTTCAAAAAGCACCATTAAATCGATGAACACCGAACTCGAATCCGAACTTTTACTGAAAAGTTCTGGTTCGGGTCCGGGGTCCAATCCTTTACAGTTCGGGTTCACTCAACCCTTGTTACAAAGCAAAACTAAGTGTAGAGGAGACCTGCCCGGGAACGCAAGATCACCTATAATGCCGTGCAGCCAGCCAATCTGCAGCTAGCCATCCCCTATAAAAGCCCTATAAAACCCTCATCCCATTCGGCCTCCATCATTGTCCTGTGAGCTGAGCATAGGGAGTGACGTGGCAAGTGCACATGCGCTAGGGTCAGTGCTGCTGAAAATGATTAATAGAAGAATATTGGAGAGGGAGAGTGCATGCACAGTGAAGGGAGAGTGCAGGGTGACTTATTCTATGTCAGTTTTATTTATTTATTTCTACATTTACTTATTCCGACATCAGCTATAAACTAAGATATGTAATTCAATACTAATAAGATGGAAGCCTTTATTATTTCGCTGCCAGCGTGCCAGCCAATTCCATCCAGTCTGCACCCCTTAGGGGGGACCAGGTCTTATTTATGACCATCCTTATCTTTTGGCTTAACTTCTTCTAAACCAATCTTCAAAGTCTCCATGTCTTAGAAAAGTCAGCAACATGCAGAGAGAGGAGGAGCTGGATGTTCTTGATGACATATTTTCATCGATATTAGATGAGGTAGAAAAGAAGGAAAAGCAGATGGCAGAAGAAAGGGTCCCACCTGCAGGGCAGGAGAGCGCTGGGGTTGGAGTAGTGGGTATGCCAGAGATTATTAATATTCTGTATTTATTGTCAACCTGCAGGATATTGCAGGCCAGAACAGCAATAATATGCATATTGCCTCCACACCTAACCAGCCAAACACCATACCAGCAGCAGCCCCTGTTTAAAGATGCATTAAAGGTGCAGTGCGGGCATTATCAATGAAGGCCTATACAGTGCATTATTTCATTAAATGATAGGCAGCTGTGGGCTAATTGGCCACGCAGTTCTTCACCACAGCATGGCTACATCCCGCCCGCAGCAAGGCCGCTCCGTGTGGCCATACCCTAAAGCAAAACTTTGGCAAAGTTGCCGAATTTAATTTTTCAAAACTTCGCTCATCTCTAATTACCATACATGTATTGTACTTGTCAAAGGGAATAATGTACTTTCTACTTCAAAATATAATAAAGTTAAAAGCATTTCCACAGTCAATGTCACAAAACACAGAGAACAAGGAGATGATTGAGTTAAAAGACTACTCAAAGTCCAGTAAATCTAGATGAGCAAGTACACATATCAGTATTTGAAATATCATGATAAAAATTTATACACATGAGTTATGGTATGATCTATAGGCGCTGCAAGACTGGTCAGTTCTTCATAAAGAACTACTATAGACTTCTATGGAGAGAATGAAGCAAGTGTGCAGTTATCTCACTATTTTGCTTGGCTTGCCACTCCTGGGGAAGATGGAATGGGTGGGAGAATCTAGATAGAAGGGGTTACAAATGAGGTACCTGTGGGTATGGATATACCATACATGCCTACAGTAGAAATGCCCCTTCAACTTATTTCCTGATATCAATTCAACTTAGCATTTGTGATATTATGTAAACCTAAGATATTGGGTTTCAGTTCTCCCAACACTATAATATATTACAAAAGTCCTAAAGGAAAATTATGATGTTTGATGTAAGCAGCATGCAGTCAATTTCACCAACTGCCAAAGAAAATGTCTCAACACAATGTTATGTAATAGACGAACACACATTCACTGTTATAGTACTCATGAGACTTGATAAGGAATCTAAGAAAAAACAAGGCAAAGGAACTATCAAGTTACAAATTTGTTCTAGTACCCTTTATATTGCTCAGTGCCAAAGTATTATACCGGATGTGAGAGCATCTTATATTTCTTATGCAGGCCACTGTATCATGTATATATTCTCTGGTTTGTCAATCTAAATACCATGTGTTTCATTTGGAAATAACACTCTTCATATGTGAAAACCAAGTACGGTGTGTAGCTAGCCAGCTGGGACCTGTCCTAGGTTGCTAATATAGCTTGTGTGTTTATACAGCTAGACCTGCCAATAACCTTAATACAGTTCTTATGTTTGTGTGTTAAAGACAAAAGCAGAGCTATTTACAGTGACTTCATGTTTGAATGTCATATAACTGTTATATATATTGTCTTCACAGAAGCAGAAAAGATAATATGCCTTTAAGATTCATTATATAATGTAAGGGAAGCTCAACGACACAGAAGCAACAACAGAAAGCATAGAGTTAAACTGTTGTTGCTGGGCAGGAGTCTCGACCAATCACAACCAGCCTTACACACAACAAGAGTTTTGATGAATCACAGCCAGTCTCACACACAGCCTGTGTTGGAAATTCCCCAGCCAGGAGCTGCTAGAATCATTACACCAAAAGAGAGAAACTGAACAGACATTCACTCCACTAAAAGCTGTGTTTTATGGAAGCAGAGAGGTCAAAATAGGTATTTAAAACAGTGATATAATGTTCCTACTGTTAATATAGTAATTAGAACTGTATACTGAACTAGTTATATATGTGTTTACTTACTGTACAGTTCCACCAATTGCAAACTACAAAGTTCACAATTGCAAACATACAAATTTCACCAAATTGCGACCAAATTTAAATTCCATATTGCAATCCAAATTGCATACAACCATACCAGATCATACTCAACCAATCTGCAAATAGTTACTGCTAACTGCAAACTGCAAACCAAGTTGAGCAAGTACAATTATTAGTTAGACCTCAGATATACCTCTCAGAGAGATCATAAAGTGCTGAAATAACTTAAAGTGAGAGTACAGATACTCAAGAGAGAAATATATCCACCATTTTATGTTGAATAAGATTGAACAGTTGAACCACCATCTTATGCATACCGCCATTTTGTGATATCTTTTCAGAACGTGTTATGTACATGGACTATCTGCTGCGGAGACGGCAGTGTTATATATGAAGAAAAGTTGAAGTTAATAAAGAAGTTATTTCACGCATTTGGTGTGCTCTTTAAACCTACTGTTTCCATAGAACAGCGCTAGAGGAATTACAGAGTAATAGACAGTCTGGTTAGACTAAAAAGTCAGAGATATCAAAATTCTTCTAATGCCACAGCGCAAAAGGCACTTAATAGTGCTGCGCCTGCCACACAGTGTTTATAATCCCCTAATAGGAATAATTCATTATGTCACCTACAAGAAAAGGAGAATGTATAGCAGCCCATAATACAGGATCTAAACAAGAGGTAGACTTGTCAGTTAGCTATAATTATGATGAAAATACCACGATACCCCTAGGGGATCTTGATGGAGCATGCTCTTTTAAAGCAAAGCATCAAGTACGCATGCGCTGACTACCTGAAGGCAATCTCTCTGGATTGAAAAGGCCTACACACCATGCATAGCAAGAAATTAGGGATGGCGCGACATATGTCTGCACTGACGTGCGCGATACAGCTCATCCCACTACTGGCAGATAAAGGTGTCAATTGGCATTATTCATTGGTATTCTAACTGGCAGAGGGACTTAAAAGGCTTGGGTTCAGTGTCCGCATCGGTATAACGCACTGTCACCTGATGAAGCCAGTCTGCACAGCGAAATGTTTTGGGAGGGTTACACTGTTAGGTTTTAGGCAGTTATTGTTATCAATGAAAGCAAACGCTCTATTTAGATAGCAAATGGACAATGAGTGAATGTGAAGTGATATACAAGGATGGTACTTATCACAACAGCTAAGGTTACTTTCACACTAGCGTTGTTTTAATCCGGCGTTAAATTCCGACACCGGAACTGCCCGCCGGATCCGGAAAAATGTGTGAAAACGGATTACATTTGAATCCTGATCAGGATTTTGATCACAATGAAAAAATGCATTGGAAAAAACGGATCCGCCATTTATGGACTTTAACTTTTTTTTCACATTTTTCGGGTTTAACATGCAAAAGCCGGATCCGGTTTGACTGAACACACAGCGCCGGATCCGGCGTTAATGCAAGTCAATGGGAAAAAGACTGGATCCGGCGTTCAGCCAAAGTGTTCAGGTTTTTTGGCCGGAGGTAAAAATACAACATGCTACGTTTTTCTGAAAAGCCTGATCAGTCAAAAAGACTGAACTGAAGACATCCTGATGCATCCTGAACTGATTACTCTCCATTCAGAATGCATTAGGATAAAACTGATCAGTTCTTTTCCGGATTTGAGCCCCTAGGACGGAACTCAGCGCCGGAAAAGAAAAATGCTAGTGTGAAAGTACCCTTACCCCTGAAAGCCCTAATTTTTTATCTCAGATGTCGCAATCAGCGATGAATGCGGTATCTGTTCAAATACTGGGGGTGGCACAATTGCAGCTTCCTGTCATTGCGCCTGCTACTTACAAAGAAATGCGCTTCATGATGAAGTAATTTGTCATGAAGAGAATTTATTTGTGAAATTCAGCAAAGCAGCCAAATGAAAGTTTTATAAACTTCGCTCATCTCTATTGTTTATATTAATATATAACTATTATACTTGGCTCTACAACGTGCCAGCCTCCCTAGCAAGAAACAGCTAGAACAGTACTATCCTTGTCCGTTATGCAGACAATAATAGGAAATGTTCTATCTTTGAACGGAACGGAAAAACGGAAATACGGAAACAGAATGCATACAGAGTGCATTCCGTTTTTTGCGCACGGACCCATTGAAATTAATTGTTCCGTATACGGTCCGTATACGGAACGCAAAAAACAGAACGCAAACAGAATAATTTTTTTTCGGATGCAAGAGGCCCTTAGGCACTGTGATTTGTTTTTTGGTTTTTTACATTCCAGCACTTCAAAAGCCATAACTTTAATTTTTGTTCATATGAGGACCTATTATTGCTGGCTGCTGGCAGAGTTATATTGATTTTATCATTTTTTTATGCTGTTCATTAAGCAATAGATGTGAACTTTGGAAATGTAACAATACGACCAATTATTTTTTTTATTATTTTTATTTTTTTATTAATTAGATTATTATTAGACCTTTTATTTACTGTTTCTACTCATACTTTATAGATCAATTGCTGTGAGGCTTGCAGGCTCCAATATGTGGGTCGTGCCATGAAACCTTTAAAAACATATTGTGGGGAAATCATCATGAGGGTAATATTTGAAGTTAAAATTACTTTTGTCTGCGTTGGCATTCATCGTAACAAATTTATCACATTGCATGTTTATCAAATTTAGTGAATCCATCTTTAAAACCAAGACTTCTGTCTAGAAACGCTAGTCCATTTTTTCTACAACACCCCCCACCCAATGGCATGAGCTTGCAACATTCAACACTTTTAGCGTTTTTTTTAAAAAAGATGCAGTGATAAATCTGGAGTGAAACAATTTAACATAGCTAACCTTGCCCACTTTCCCTCCCGGTTTGCAAAACTGGAGTGAATAGTATAAAAATACAGTTTTTTGTGCAAATAAGCCCAAAAAGTCACAAAAGCCTTATTCTGCAACTTTTTGAAAGACAAAATTCTGGACTGCAGGCAGGGGCGTAACTACCATAGCGGCAGACAATGCGACTGCTATGGGGCCCAGGGCAAGAGGGCCTAGTCTTAGTTGGGATCATCCCCTCTTCTACTGGAGGTGAAAACTTGGTCAGGACTCCACCCTCTAAAGGAACAACTTTTAGCAAACGAGGCAGTGGAAAAAATGGCCCAAAAGTCATTGAAAAGGGTTTAGGCGGAAACCCTTCCGTCCTGTGTGGGGGGCCTGGTTTGATCCTTGCTATGGGGCCCTTACGTCTCTATGTACGCCACAGGGCGTGATAAAATCCACAATCCCCCCATCAATTCATCTGGGGCATCTATTCTCTTTTCGAACACTCCTCAAGAAAATGTAGACAATCTCAGTGTTGTGGCTAGTGAAAAGGTAAACAAGTACAAAAAACATGACATAACAGAAATGAAGAGGAAAGCCTGATGGAATTATTTTAGTTATTAGACTTCCAAAAGGCATTAATATTCTGTTGCAGATTTTATTTTTATTTTTACTCTTTTTACTCAATATGATTAAATGAAATTTGACTCAGCAGGAAATTGTGTTCTTTATCTTTTCACATGGTAAATAATCTCCATTCAAATTTTTGCTATGGGGCCATGTCTTCTACGGTATATGCCCCTGGTTGTGTGGAAACATCTGTCACAGAATCAATGGCAGAACTCTGAGGCTATGGATTTTCAGTTTTTAAGAGGCTCTGTTAGTATGATTAACCCTATTAAACCAGGCATACTTCCTTGTAGAACTATCACGCTAATTTAATAGGGTTGCTCATGCTGACAGAGCCTCTTTAACTGGCACAAGTCCATTCATTGTAGTAAACTTGCCAGGGGTTTCTGCATCAATAAGTGGCATATGATTGAAAAATAATGGATGCAGAGTTAACATAAACTGTATGAGTATTCGGCATGCAGTGGCGTAGCTATAGGGGTCGCAACGGTCGCAGTTGCGACCGGGCCCCTAAGTCAGGGGGGCCCAAGGGGCCCCCCAGGAGATAAGGAGTAAAGCCTTGGCCCGGGTAGTTTACAATACTTGTGCGCTGCAGGCGGCTCCTGCGGCTAAGTTCAGAGGGGCGGAGGCAGAGCAATGTATGTAGGTGCAGGCTCAGCCAGAGGAGGGAGTGTTCCTGCTCCCGTGGCAGTACTGGCCGGAACTGGAGGAGAAGATGCGACTCGCGAGTGAGGGAGGTGAGGGTGGTGGCGTGACGAGCAGAGACTTGGAGATCACGGTCAGCAACCTGTGTATGAGGAGCTGTCTGAATATGAGGAGGGGTCTCTGTGTGTGAGGAGCTGTCTCTGTATTGGGAGCAGCGCATAGTTACATCCCTTCCCATAAGTTCCGTTCCCTGGATAGCTGACACCTATTTGGCTGGGACTAGACTGTGACTTCATATGTGCTCACCAGTTCAGTGGGAGGCTTTGATGCAACTTGAGCCTGCATGTTCTGTCCTTGTTAATGCTGGAAGTATTGCCCTATTAACACATTGCCCCACACACTTTATAAGTGCTGCTCACAGTAAGGCTGACTCAGTAGTGCCCTCCTCACAATTTTGC
Source organism: Bufo bufo (assembly GCF_905171765.1). Lineage (NCBI taxonomy): Eukaryota > Metazoa > Chordata > Amphibia > Anura > Bufonidae > Bufo > Bufo bufo. The sequence continues at coordinate 200,713,051 of NC_053393.1, forward strand.
TTCCTTTAAGGGTACTTTCACACTTGCAGCAGGACAGATCCGACAGGCTGTTCACCCTGTCGGATCCGTCCTTCCGCTATTTTGTCGGACCGCCACTCCGTCCCCATTGACTATAATAGGGACGGCGGCGGAGCTCCGGCGCAGCACGGCAGTGCACGGCGAAAGGCCGCCGGACTAAAAGTACTGCATGTCCAACTTTTTAGTCCGACGGCCTCTCACCGCGAACTGCCGTAGCGGAAGGACGGATCCGACAGGGTGAACAGCCTGTCGGATCCGTCCTGCCGCAAGTGTGAAAGTACCCTTAGTGACCGTCTTGCAATAATGTTGCCCCTTTAATGCCCCTTACAATAGTGTTGGCCCTTCATGCAGCCTTACAAGGCCACCTATACAATAGTGTGGCCCCCTTAGTGCCTCCCTTACAGTAGTGTTGCCCCCTTAGTGTCCCCCACAATAGTGCTGCCCTGTAGTTTTAATAAAATAAAAAAGTAATTCTCACCTATCCCAGTCCCCAAGATGATTGGAGCACACCTTCCCCCTATCTTGTGTTCTCCCCCTGCTCAGCTCAGCAGGAACCATGACGTTACTGCATTGCAGCTGCCCAGGGGCGTAGATATAGGGGGTGCAGAGGTAGCAGTCACTATTGGGCCCAGAAGCCTGAGGGGGCCCAAAGACCCTTATGCTTCATAAGAACACACCGGTATTATAGAAAGCGCATGCTGGTCAAGTTACACCTCTGGCTAGAGAGAAGGGGTTAGGTCAAGATTTGGCTTGGGTGGTGCCATTTCAATTTTCTCCTCCCCTGCCACTGGCCCCAAAGCACAGAGGGAAGGGGGGCCCAAGCTGAATTCTTGCACCAGGGCCCATGAGCCTTTAGCTACGCCCCTGTCGGCATGTACTTATCTAATGTGAACTCCATGTGAAATATGCATTAAAAATAACCTTAATGTGAACATACTCTTAGTCCCTGCAGCTGCAGTCTCAGAAATCAGAATGTAGGGATGTCAGAGAATATATACAATTGTATTTCAACAGATATCAGCATCACATTCATGAGCTACATTCATATATTCCTGGAAAACTGTGTTTTCTTTATCTGGCCCAGATAGAGCATTCTGCAACTGTATGCAGGATTTATTTGGCTGAATATTATTCTAAAGTGCATGGTTAGTCATAAAATCATCCTGAAGAATAAAACAGCTGCTCTAATATTACGGAATAGAACAAGTGAAAATACTTATCAGCAGGCTATTATCTGGGGGAGAAAACAGAACTGGATCTCACATCCACAGTGCTATGCTTTGATCTAAACTCGCTTCTCAGCGCCATTTTAAAGTGTACAGCCCCCATACTGCATGCTGTACCAGAGGCATTAGTGTACATTTTGATCAAAAGGCATAAGCCCCACTCACCACGCCAAGGTCGCCTCTTTGAGTGGGACCTACTCTGACAAAAAGGCGCAGCGGCAATGCGGTGACAAAGTGGCACTGCCCTAGTAGGCGGCGGGACCCAGGAGTCAAACAGCACCCCTGCTGTCCGACAATGCCACCCATGGCACTGGGTCCCACCAACCCACCAGCACAGCGCCACTAAAATAAGGGGCTGTACACTTTAATATAGCGCTGAGAAGCGAGTTAGATCAAAGCATAGCATTGTGGATGTGCGATCCAGTTCTGTTCTTCTCCCCCAGATAATTATTTGAATCTTTCTTCTTTATTACTGGTATCAGCACTCCTCCCATTCGGCACAGGTGGTTTTAATCACAGAAGTCTGCATATAAGTGGTCATTGACCTGTAGCTCCTGATAGCAATGGACATGTTGTATAATAGACAACTGTTCACATGGTGCAGTACTGCGTGGTGGCCTTTGTTTTTGTGGTGCTGTGCTGGTGGGTTGGTGGGACCCAGTGCCATGGGTGGCATTGTCATACAGCAGAGGTGCTGTTTGACTCCTGGATCCCACCGCCTACTAGGGCAGAACCGCTTTGTCACCGCATTGCCGCTGTGCCTTTTTGTCAGAGTAGGTCCCACTCAAAGAGGCGACCTTGGCGTGGTGAGTGGGCATATGCCTTTTGATCAAAATGTACACTAATACCTCTTGTACAGCATGCAGTATGGGGGGCTGTACACTTTAACCACCTCAGCTCCCCTAGCTTAAACCCCCTTAATGACCAGACCACTTTTTACACTTCTGCAATACACTACTTTCACCGTTTATTGCTCGGTCATACAACTTACCACCCAAATGAATTTTAAATCCTTTTCTTCACACTAATAGAGCTTTCATTTGGTGGTATTTCATTGCTGCTGACATTTTTACTTTTTTTGATATTAATCAAAATTGACCGAAATTCTTGTAAAAAAAATGTCATTTTTCACTTTCTGTTGTAAAATTTTTCAAATAAAACTACATTTCTATATAAATCTTTCTCTAAATTTATTGTTCTACATGTCTTTGATAAAAAAAAATGCAATAAGTGTATATTTATTGGTTTGCGCAAAAGTTATAGCGTTTACAAACTATGGTACAAAAATGTGAATTTCCGCATTTTGAAGCAGATCTGACTTTCTGAGCACCTGCCATGTTTCCTGAGGTTCTACAATGCCCAGACAGTAGAAACACCCCACAAATGACCCCATTTCGGAAAGTAGACACCCTAGGGTATTCGCTGATGGGCATAGTGAGTTCATGGAAGTTTTTTTTTTTTGTCACAAGTTAGCGGAAAATGATTATTATTATTTATTTTTTTCTTACAAAGTCTCATATTCCACCAACTTATGACAAAATTTTTTTTTTTACATGAACTCGCCATGCCCCTCACGAAATACCTTGGGGTGTCTTCTTTCCAAAAAGTTGTCACTTGTGGGGTATTTATGCTGCCCTGGCATTTTAGTGGACCTAAAGCGTGAGAAGTAGTTTGGAATCCAAATGCGTAATAAATGCCCTGTGAAATCGGAAAGATACTCATTGGAATTTGGGCCCCTTTGCGCACCTAGGCTGCAAAAAATGTCACACATGTGGTATCGCCGTACTCAGGAGAAGTAGGGAAATGCGTTTTGGGGTGTATTTTTACATATACCCATGCTGGGTGAGAAAAATATCTCTGTAAAAGACAACTTTTCTGTCACGAGGGTATCAAGAGCCACGTCTGACTCCGTTATACCCGGGGTCAGGAAGTCGCAGCGGGTGGCTGTGCGCTCTATATCTAAAGATCACGGTGTTTCTTAGTTATTGTTTTCTGTGTTTGCCTTGCTATCCTTTTTGTCTCTCTCAGGGATCCGTAGCTTCTCCTTCTCAGCTGTTTCTTGTCTGCCACTCCCTACCTCCTTATATTCTCCCCTCACACTTCTTTAGTTGCCAGTTATAGAGCTTCCTGCCTGGACATCTATACTGACCCACTGGAGTGGTTAATCCTGGTTGTTGTTCCTGTGTGCTTCCCTCCGGATCCCTGTTTGGCTTATTGTTGTCTCTTGTTGTCGCCCACCTGGGAATATATGTTGAGTCTGTGTTGTCTGTCCTCCCCTTGGTGTTTTCCCTTAGAGTTAGTGGTGCGGACTAGTGTTCCCATCGCCCTGTTCACTACCTAGGGCTCAGCTCAGGGAAAGCCAGGGCTTTAGGCACGTGATCGGCGTACGGGTGAGGAACCCGTCTAGGGACGTCAGGGCAGCCAGGTGCCAGCCGCCAGGTGAGTCAGGGGTCACCATCTTCCCTCTCACTTGGGCAGGGCCTTCCTCGTTCCCTCCCTCTGTGTCACGTATGTGATAGCCACGCCGACCGTGATATTATAACTGGCCCTTACTTTTTAAAAAAAATAAAATAATTTTTTTTTTTTTTTTAATTGTTGTTTTTTTTTCTCTCTCTACTTAGAATCCAATATGGATCCTATTGATGCCTTGGCAGAACAGCTTCAAAGCCTGTCTTTGGAGGTGGCAGGATTGAAGGCGTCTGTTCTCCAACAACAGCAGCAAATGCAGCAGACCGCACCCCCAGCGGTTGCTATGGGTAACCAGGTTGTCACTGAACCCAAGGTTGCTCTTCCCGACAGATTTTCTGGGGGAAGGGACAAATTTGCGACGTTCCGTGAGGCCTGCAAATTATATTTTAAGTTGCGCCCTTACTCCTCAGGTCATGAAGAACAGCGGGTAGGGATTGTCATTTCCCTGCTTCAGGGGGATCCGCAATCCTGGGCGTTCTCGTTACCCCCTGGTTCTCATGCTCTTCGGTCAGTGGAGGGATTTTTTGGGGCTTTGGGTCTCATATATGATGACCCTGACCGAGTCGCCCTGGCTGAGTCGAAGTTACGGAGACTCCTACAGGGAGATCGGTCAGCAGAGGAATATTGCTCAGAGTTCCGTAGGTGGGCTACGGATACTCAGTGGAACGACCCGGCTCTCAGGAGTCAGTTCTGCTCTGGGTTATCTGAAAGGGTTAAGGATGCACTGGCGCTGTATGAGACCCCCCTTTCCCTTGATGCTGTTATGTCCCTCTCTATCAGAATAGATAGACGTCTTAGGGAGAGATCGAAAATTCCGGAGCAATTGGTTACCTCTCCCAAGCAACAGTCAGCCTGTACTGACTTAGATGAGCCTATGCAGCTAGGCGGAACTTCTCGTCAGGTCCGTCCTCCCGAGGTTCGCCGTAGGGGGGGGCTTGTTTTTTCTGTGGGGGGAGGGGTCATTTCATTAATGTCTGTCCCTCCTTTATCAAAAACAAAAGACCGTCGGAACTACTAACCCCGGCTGTGCGGAGGATGTCAGCCGGGGGGTATACGTTTCCTCCATACGAACATCTCAATTTGTGTTACCAGCGGTCATTGTTTTTGGTGTTAAGACGGAGTCTATTTCTGTTTTTCTAGACAGTGGAGCAGGGGTAAACTTGATTGATGCCCATTTTGCCCGCACTATGGGTTTGTCTCTCTGTACTCTGCAGAGACCTATTCCCGTATTCGCTATAGATTCTGCTCCTCGGTCTCAGAGAAACCTCACCCACATTGTTCGTAATTTACACCTTCGGGTAGGGGACCACCATAATGAGTGTCTTGCATGTTACGTTCTGAAGGGCCTTCCCTCTCCGGTGGTATTGGGTCTTCCCTGGTTGGTAGCGCACAATCCAATGGTGGATTGGCAGGCCAGGGAGATATTGGAGTGGAGTGAGCATTGCAGAGTGAATTGCTTAAATAACAATTGCTTAATCGCCTCCATAGCTTCCCTACCTACATTTATTTCGGACTTTGAGGACGTTTTTTCTGAAAAGGGTTGTCAGAAACTACCACCTCATCGTCCTTATGATTGCCCGGTTAACCTGATTCCCGGGGCAAAATTACCCAAGTCCAGGTTGTATAATCTTTCGGGTCCCGAGAGACAAGCCATGAAAGATTATATCTTCGAGAGTCTGGCTAAGGGACACATCAGACCCTCTTCTTCACCCGTGGCTGCAGGGTTTTTCTTTGTTAAAAAGAAAGATGGGGGCCTGCGTCCTTGCTTAGATTTCCGTGAGTTAAACCAGATAACCATCCGTGACCCATACCCTCTTCCTCTCATTCCTGATCTTTTTAATCAGATTGCGGGTGCTAAGTGGTTCTCCAAACTTGATCTTAGGGGGGCCTACAATCTGATTCGTATCAGGGAAGGGGATGAGTGGAAGACAGCTTTTAACACCCCTGAGGGGCATTATGAAAATCTAGTTATGCCTTTCGGTCTGACCAATGCCCCTGCTGTCTTCCAACATTTCGTGAATGATATTTTTAGTCATCTCATCGGCAGGTTTGTAGTCATATACCTAAATGATATCTTAATTTATTCGGCTGATCTGAAAACACATGAGGTGCATGTCAGGCAAGTACTGCAGGTCCTACGGACGAATAAATCATATGCGAAAATTGAAAAATGTGTCTTCGCTGTTCAGGAATTACAGTTCCTGGGATATCTATTATCTGCGTCAGGTTTCCGCATGGATCCTGGGAAGGTCCAGGCAATTTTAGATTGGGATCTTCCTGAGAACCTTAAAGCCCTACAACGGTTTTTGGGTTTCGCTAATTTCTATAGAAAGTTCAAAATTATTCAGTGATCGTTAAACCCCTTACCGACATGACTAGGAAGGGGACGGATTTTTCCAAATGGTCTGACGCCTCTAAAGATGCATTTTCCTCTCTAAAGGAGAGGTTTACCTCGGCACCTGTTCTAATTCAACCTGATGTCTCCCAGCCTTTTATTGTCGAGGTAGATGCGTCAGAGGTGGGAGTGGGAGCTGTATTGTCTCAGGGTCCGTCTCCTGGCAAATGGCGTCCTTACGCTTTCTTTTCCAAAAAATTATCTTCTGCAGAGAAGAATTATGATATTGGAAATAGGGAACTGTTGGCGATTAAACTGGCGCTTGAAGAGTGGCGTCACTTCTTAGAGGGAGCAATCCACCCCGTCACGGTGATTACGGATCACAAGAACCTTCTGTACCTAGAATCGGCTAAACGTCTCACCCCTAGACAAGCTAGGTGGTCGCTATTCTTTACCAGATTTAACTTTGTAATCACCTATCGTCCTGGGGCAAAAAATACCAAGGCAGACGCATTATCTCGTAGTTTCCCTGGAGGGGGTAATGTTTGTGATCCGGTACCTATTTTACAAAGAGGAGTGATTGTATCTGCTGTACACTCTGTTCTAGAGGGAAAGGTGTTAGAGGCTCAGGGGGACGCCCCGGCCTCTTGCCCCTCAGAGAAATTGTTTGTACCGTTAAACCTGCGTCTTGAATTATTAAAAGAACATCATAATTCGGCACTTGCTGGACACCCGGGTAGTAAAGCAACCTTGGAGCTTTTATCTCGTCGTTTTTGGTGGCCAAGGTTGCGTCAGGATGTAATGGATTTCGTGTCTACTTGTTCTACTTGTGCACGCGCGAAAGTCTCTCATACACGTCCAGCAGGGTCTTTATTGCCACTTTTCATCCCCAATAGGCCATGGACACATCTGTCAATGGATTTCATCATAAAATAGTAGCCGTCATTAACCCTGTGGCTTTTCGCCTGGAGCTACCTCAGACTTTTAAGATCCATAACGTCTTCCATAAATCGTTACTCAAGAAGTATGTTCCACCTCTAGAACCATCGCCGCTGCCACCTCCTCCTGTTATTGTGGATGGTAATCTGGAGTTTCAAATAGCCAGAATTGTTGATTCTCGTCGGGTCCGCCGCTCTCTTCAGTATCTGGTGCATTGGAGGGGTTACGGTCCCGAGGAAAGAATGTGGGTTCCAGCGTCAGAGGTAAACGCCAACAGGTTAATTCAGACTTTCCATGCCTCTAGGTGCGCAAAGGGGCCCAAATTCCAATGAGTACCTTTTAGGAGGGCATCTTTAGACATTTGGATTCCAGACTTCTTCTCACGCTTTAGGGCCCCTAAAATGCCAGGGCAGTATAAATACCCCACATGTGACCCCATTTTGGAAAGAAGACACCCCAAGGTATTCCGTGAGGGGCATGGCGAGTTCATAGAAGATTTTTTTTTTTGCCACAAGTTAGCGGAAATAGATTTTTTTTTTGTTTATTCTCACAAAGTCTCCCTTTCCGCTAACTTGGGACAAAAAGTTAAATCTTTCATGGACTCAATATGTCCCTCAGCGAATACCTTGGGGTGTCTTCTTTCCAAAATGGGGTCATTTGTGGTGTGTTTGTACTGCCCTGGCATTTGAGGGTCTCCACAATCATTACATGTATGGCCAGCATTAGGAATTTCTGCTATTCTCCTTATATTGAGCATACGGGTAATGAGATTTTTTTTTTTTCGTTCACCCTCTGGGCTGAAAGAAATAATTACCGGCACAGATTTCTTCATTCGCATTGATCAATGTGGATGAAAAAATCTCTGCTCAAAAATGTGCAAAAAAAAGGAGGGGAAAGGCGTCTGCCAGGACATAGGAGCTCCGCCCAACATCCAAACCCACTCAGCCCGTATGCCCTGGCAAACCCGATTTCTCCATTCACATCAATTGATGTTGATGAATAAATCATTGGCAGAATTTTTTTTAACATTTTTTTTATATACAAAGTGTTTGCCAAAGCATATGAACACCGCCCCTCAGCTCATAAACCTCGGCAAACGTATCTTTTTTTACTGCAGAGGAGAAATCTCGTCTTGCAGCGCCGCATACACCGACTTTTGTGTAATCTGACAGCAGCACAATGCTTCTGTCAGAATGCACATCAGTGCTGCAGCTGGTTCATCGGTTGGTCCACCTAGAAGGTAAAAAAACAAAACAAAACTAAAAAAACAGACCGCAACGCAATCAATTTATTAAGATTAACTTTATATAACATTAACTTTTATAAACTTTATTGAACTTTTGAAACATTAACTTTTTTGCTTACCTGGGATTTTTTATTTTTATTTTTTTTACCTTTATACGACAAACCTCTCCTTCCCCATGGGAAAATGTGAAAAGCGCAAATCGCCCAAAGATTTGGCGAAGTACATTATGCACTTTGTCCCAGGTGAAAGGAGAGATTTGCAGCAGCTCTGTGTGAAAGGGCCCTAAGACCCCTGTGTGCCTGTCCTGTGTCACGCAATCCCTATACTAAGTGTACCTGTGTGTGGTACTTCCGGAAACATTCCCCTAAGCATAGGGCAGGGTGGTCAGGGCAATCAGGACAAAAATAGCGGGTGTCACGCCTTATTCCACTCCTGGTACAGACACATCTTTTTCGGGGTGTGGCGCTTGGTTTGAGGTACCAGCAACGACATTGGGGAAATGTCACTCATGTAGACGGCTCACTATACTGGTGGATGGGGCCACGGAACCTCCTGGATACATGAGGTTCTCGATGATCTCTTCCTCAAATTTGAGGAAGGATCCTGTTCTCCCAGCCTTACTGTAGAGAACAAAACTATTGTACATAGCCAATTGAATTAGGTATACAGACACCTTCTTATACCAGCGTCTGGTCCTGCGGGAGAGTAAATAAGGAACCAACATCTGGTCATTGAAGTCCACCTTCCCATGAGCAAATTATAGTTGTGGACACAGAGGGGCTTTTCAATGACTCCAGTTGCTCGTTCAATTTGGATTGTCGTGTCTGCGTGAATGGAGGAGAGCATGTAAACATCACGCTTGTCTCTCCATTTCACCACGAGCAGTTCTTTGTTACACAAGGCAGCCCTCTCCCCCTTTGCAAGACGGGTGGTAACGAGTCGTTGCGGGAAGCCCCGGCGACTAGGTCGCGCGGTGCCACAGCAGCCAATCTGTTCTAGAAACAAATGCCTGAGGAGGGGCACACTTGTGTAGAAATTGTCCACATAAAGGTGGTACCCCTTGCCAAATAAGGGTGACACCAAGTCCCAGACTGTCTTCCCACTGCTCCCCAGGAAGTCAGGGCAACCGACCAGCTCCAGGGTCTGATCTTTACCCTCATATACACAAAATTTGTGCGTATAGCCTGTGGCCCTTTCACAGAGCTTATACAATTTGACCCCATACCGGGCGCGCTTGCTTGGGATGTATTATTTGAAGCCAAGGCGCCCGGTAAAATGTATCAGGGACTCGTCTATGCAGATGTTTTGCTCGGGGGTATACAAATCTGCAAATTTGGTGTTAAAGTGGTCTATGAGGGGTCGAATTTCGTGGAGCCGGTCAAAAGCTGGATGGCCTCTGGGACGAGAGGTGCTATTATCACTAAAGTGCAGGAAATGCAGGATGGTCTCAAATCGTGTCCTGGACATGGCAGCAGAGAACATGGGCATGTGATGAATTGAGTTTGTGGACCAATATGACAGCAATTCATGCTTTTTTGTCAGGCCCATGTTGAGGAGAAGGCCCAGAAAAGTTTTAAATTCGGAAACTTGGACGGGTTTCCACCGGAAAGACTGGGCATAAAAGCTTCCCGAGTTGGCGGCTATAAATTGAGTGGCATAACAGTTTGTTTCTGCCACGACTAAGTCTAAGAGCTTCGCAGTGAAGAACAGCTCAAAAAACCCCAGTGCCGATCCGATCTGAGCTGTCTCAACCCGAACTCCAGACTGGGCGGTGAAAGGGGGAACTACTGGTGCGGCTGAAGATGGGGGCTGCCAATCAGGGTTTGCCAGCACCTCAGGGGCTCCACGGGCCTGTCTGTGTGGTGGCTGCGACGGGGGAACTACTGCACGTGCCACCGTACCATCTTCAACTGCCCTTCTGGTGCTCGCCACTTCACCATGTTCTACGGCAGTGCTAGTACTAGGTCCAGGATGGGCTGCGCTGCTGGTGTATGCCTCACCACGTAATCCGACAGCGCCAGCCCCACTCTGCTGCCCTTGAAGCGGATCCTGCGCAACCTGTGGTCTAGCAACACGGGGCCGGGTACGCCTGGTGGTATCAGGGACCTCAACCTCATCGTCCGAACTTTGGGTCAGATTGCCACTGCTTTCTACAGGTTCGTATTCTGACCCGCTGGATTCGTCAGATGAGGGTTCCCATTCCTCATCCGACTGGGTCAGAAGCCTGTAGGCCTCTTCAGAAGAATACCCCTTCCTTGCCATTTGGTCAACTAAATTTAGGGGGTATTCCCTGAGACTACCCAAGAAAAAAAGCAAGCCTGTCTTACAAATGGGAGGCTAGCGAAATACAGGAAGCCGCTGTGATTGATAAAAAATATCAAAACTGATCGCAGCAGAGCTTTTGTAGTAAATGTGCAGTGCTAAAAAAAAAAGTTAACTACCAAAGGGGCCTAAACTAATCTAAACCTAACAGTCAATACTGGTAAAAAAAAAAAAAGAGACAGTTTACACTGATCACTTTTTTCCCTTTCACTAGTGATTGACAGGGGTGATCAAGGGGTTAATTAACCCCTTAAGGACGCATGACGTACCGGTACGGCATGTTTCCCGAGTCCTTAAGGACCCATGACGTACCGGTACGTCATGTGTTGTTCCGATCACTGCCGTGCGGCTGGCAGTGTTCGGAACCCGGTGCCTGCTCAAATCATTGAGCAGGCACCTCGGCTAAATGCGCGGGGGGGTCCCGTGACCCCCCCATGTCGGCGATCGCAACAAACCGCAGGTCAATTCAGACCTGCGGTTTGTTGCGCTTTCTGCAGTTTCTGATCGCTGCGGTCCCTGACCGCGGCGATCAGAAACTTTACTGTGGCAAAAATATATATTTATCACCCCCCCTGCACCTCTGAACGATTTTAGCCCGGTGGGAGGTGCAGGGGGGGGAGATGCGGGCGGTGGGGGCGGTGCGGGAGGCGGGCGGTGCGGCAGGCGGGATCGCGATCCCCCGCCCGCCTCCTATTGAATAATCGTTGGTGTAGAGTGGGTATACCAGGGTGCCAGCAAGTGCTGGCACCCTGGTATAAACGGCTGACATCGGTGATGCGATGTCAGCCGTTTAACCCTTTCCATACAGCGGTCCGTACGGACCGCTGTATGGAAAAGGTTAACAGCTCAGGGAGCTCCCTCCCTCTCCGATCGGGGGGCTGCTGTGCCTTTGCAGCCCCCCGATGGAGAGGGAGAGAGCCCCCAGACAGCCCCCCGACAGATCCCCTCCTCACCCTTCCCCGTCTGCGAAGTTCTGAGCAGACGGGGAAGGTTCCCATGGCAACAGGACGCCTCTCAGGCGTCCTGCTGTCCATGGTGCTGAACAGATCTATGCTGAAAGCATAGATCTGTTCAGTGTAAGTAAAATACAGTGCAGTACCCTATATAGAGTACAGTACTGTATTATACAGACATCAGACCCACTGGATCTTCAAGAACCAAGTGGGTCTGGGTCAAAAAAAAAGTAAAAAAAGTGAAAAAAAAGTAAAAATAAAAAAACACATTTATCACTGATTAAAAATGAAAAAAATTAAATTCCCTACACATATTTGGTATCGCCGCGTCCGTAACGACCTGATCTATAAAACGGTCATGTTACTTTACCCGAACGGTGAACGCCATAAAAATAAAAAATAAAAAACTATGATGAAATTGAAATTTTGCCCACCTTACTTCCCAAAAAAGGTAATAAAAGTGATCAAAAAAGTCGCATGTACGCCAAAATTGTAACAATCAAATCGTCATCTCATCCCGCAAAAAATGAGACCCTACTTAAGATAATCGCCCAAAAACTGAAAAAATTATGGCTCTTAGACTATGGAAACACTAAAACATGATTTTTTTGGTTTCAAAAATGAAATCATTGTTTAGAACTTACATAAATTAAAAAAAAGTATACATATTAGGTATCGCCGCGTCCGTATCGACCGGCTCTATAAAAATATCACATGAACTAACCCCTCAGGTGACCACCGTAAAAAAATAAAAATAAAAACGGTGTAAAAAAAGCAATTTTTTGTCATCTTACGTCACAAAAAGTGTAATAGCAAGCGATCAAAAAGTCATATGCACCCCAAAATAGTGCCAATCAAACCATCATCTCATCCCGCAAAAAATGAGACCCTACTTAAGATAATCGCCCAAAAACTGAAAAAATTATGGCTCTTAGACTATGGAGACACAAAAACTTTTTTTTTGTTTTAAAAATGAAATCATTGGGTAAAACTTACATAAATTAAAAAAATTGTATACATATTAGGTATCGCCGCGTCCGTGACAACCTGCTCTATGAAATTACCACATGATCTAACCTGTCAGATGAATGTTGTAAATAACAAAAAAAAAAACGGTGCCAAAAAAGCTAATTCTTGTTACCTTGCCGCACAAAAAGTGTAATATAGAGCGACCAAAAATCATATGTACCCTAAACTAGTACCAACAATACTGCCACCCTATCCCGTAGTTTCTAAAATGGGGTCACTTTTCTGGAGTTTCTACTCTAGGGGTGCATCAGGGGGGCTTCAAATGGGACAAAAACAGTCCAGCAAAACCTGCCTTCCAAAAACCGTATGGCATTCCTTTCCTTCTGCGCCCTGCCGTGTGCCCGTACAGCGGTTTACGACCACATATGGGGTGTTTCTGTAAACTACAGAATCAGGGCCATAAATAATGAGTTTTGTTTGGCTGTTAACCCTTGCTTTGTAACTGGAAAAAAAATATTAAAATGGAAAATCTGCCAAAAAAGTGAAATTTTGAAATTGTATCTCTATTTTCTATTAAATCTTGTGCAACACCTAAAGGGTTAACAAAGTTTGTAAAATCAGTTTTGAATACCTTGAGGGGTGTAGTTTCTTAGATGGGGTCACTTTTATGGAGTTTCTACTCTAGGGGTGCATCAGGGGGGCTTCAAATGGGACATGGTGTCAAAAAACCAGTCCAGCAAAATCTGTCTTCCAAAAACCAAACGGCGCACCTTTCACTCTACGCCCCGCTGTGTGGCCGTACAGTAGTTTACGGCCACATATGGGGTGTTTCTGTAAACGGCAGAGTCAGGGCAATAAAGATACAGTCTTGTTTGGCTGTTAACCCTTGCTTTGTTAGTGGAAAAAATGGGTTAAAATGGAAAATTAGGCAAAAAAATGAAATTCTCAAATTTCATCCCCATTTGCCAATAACTCTTGTGCAACACCTAAAGGGTTAACGAAGTTTGTAAAATCTGTTTTGAATACCTTGAGGGGTGTAGTTTCTTAGATGAGGTCATTTTTGGGTGGTTTCTATTATGTAAGCCTCGCAAAGTGACTTCAGACCTGAACTGGTCCCTAAAAATTGAGTTTTTGTAAATTTCAGAAAAATTTCAAGATTTGCTTCTAAACTTCTAAGCCTTATAACATCCCCAAAAAATAAAATATCATTCCCAAAACAATTCAAACATGAAGTAGACATATGGGGAATGTAAAGTCATCACAATTTTTGGGGGTATTACTATGTATTACAGAAGTAGAGAAACTGAAACTTTGAAATTTTCAAATTTTTCAAATTTTTTGGTAAATTAGGTATTATTTTGAGCAAAAAAAATAATTTTTTTGACTTCATTTTACCAGTGTCATGAAGTACAATATGTGACGAAAAAACAATCTCAGAACGGCCTGGATAAGTCAAAGCGTTTTAAAGTTATCAGCACTTAAAGTGACACTGGTCAGATTTGCAAAAAATGGCCAAGTCCTTAAGGTGAAATAGGGCTGAGTCCTTAAGGGGTTAAGGTGATGGGGGGTGATCTGGGGCTAAATGTGTTGTGCTTGGTGTACTCACAGTGATACAGTTGCAAGAAAAAGTATGTGAACCCTTTGGAATGATATGGATTTCTGCACAAATTGGTCATAAAATGTGATCTGATCTTCATCTAAGTCACAACAATAGACAATCACAGTCTACTTAAACTAATAACACACAAAGAATTAAATGTTACCATGTTTTTATTGAACACACCACGTAAACATTCACAGTGCAGGTGGAAAAAGCATGTGAACCCTTGGATTTAATAACTGGTTGAACCTCCTTTGGCAGCAATAACTTCAACCAAACGTTTCCTGTAGTTGCAGATAAGACGTGCACAACGGTCAGGAGTAATTCTTGACCATTCCTCTTTACAGAACTGTTTCAGTTCAGCAATATTCTTGGGATGTCTAGTGTGAATCGCTTTCTTGAGGTCATTCCACAGCATCTCAATCGGGTTGAGGTCAGAACTCTGACTGGGCCACTCCAGAAGGCGTATTTTCTTCTGTTTAAGCCATTCTGTTGTTGATTTACTTCTATGCTTTGGGTCGTTGTCCTGTTGCAACACCCATCTTCTGTTGAGCTTCTGCTGGTGGACAGATGGCCTTAAGTTCTCCTGCAAAATGTCTTGATAAACTTGGGAATTAATTTTTCCTTCGATGACAGCAATTTGTCCAGGCCCTGAGTCAGTAAAGCAGCCCCAAACCATGATGCCCCCACCACCATACTTCACAGTTGGGATGAGGTTTTGATGTTGGTGTGCTGTGCCTCTTTTTCTCCACACATAGTGTTGTGTGTTTTTTCCAAACAACTCAACTTTGGTTTCATCTGTCCACAGAATATTTTGCCAGTACTGCTGTGGAACATCCAGGTGCTCTTGTGCAAACTCTAAATGTGCAGCAATGGTTTTTTTTAGACAGCAGTGGCTTCCTCTGTGGTATCCTCCCATGAAATCCATTGTTTAGTGTTTTACGTATCGTAGATTCGCTAACAGGGATGTTAGCATAAGCCAGAGACTTTTGTAAGTCTTTAGCTGACACTCTAGGATTCTTCTTCACCTCATTCAGCAGTCTGCGCTGTGCTCTTGCAGTCATCTTTACAGGACGGCCACTCCTAGGGAGAGTAGCAGCAGTGCTGAACTTTCTCCATTTATAGACAACTTGTCTTACCATGGACTGATGAACAGCAAGGCTTTTGGAGATACTTTTATAATCCTTTCCAGCTTTATGCAAGTCAACAATTCTTAATCGTAGGTCTTCTGAGAGCTCTTTTGTGCGAGGCATCATTCACATCAGGCAATGCTTGTTGTGAAAAGCAAACCCAGAACTGGTGTGTGTTTTTTATATGGCAGGGCAGCTGTAACCAACACCTCCAATCTCATCTCATTGATTGGACTCCAGTTGGCTGACACCTCACTCCAATTAGCTCTTGGAGATGTCATTAGTCTAGGGGCTCACATACTTTTTCCACCTGCACTGTGAATATTTACATGGTGTGTTCAATAAAAACATGGTAACATTTAATTATTTGTGTGTTATTAGTTTAAGCAGACTGTGATTGTCTATTGTTGTGACTTAGATGAAGATCAGATAACATTTTACGACCAATTTGTGCAGAAATTCATATCATTCTAAAGGGTGCACATACTTTTTCTTGCAACTGTATGTGCTCTCTGCTGGGACCAACCGATGAAAAGGACCCAGCAGAGAGCACAGAAGCCATTTAACACATTATATTTATAAATATAATGTGTTAAATGGCTTGTGATTCGATTTTTTAAAAGTCATTGGCTGGCAGGCTGGTGACGAACTTCTCCTGTAACTTTTCCCGGCCCGCACTGCGCATGTGCGGGCCGGCTATGCGCGTAATCTCGCGTCTCACGAGATGACGTGCCGATGCGTCTACGAGGAACAAACCGACCGCCCACAGGACGCATCCCTGCGTTAGGCGGTCGGGAGGAGATTAATATATCGCTAAGAAGCGAGTTAGATCAAAGCATAACTTTGTGGATGTGCGATCCAGTTCTGTTCTTCTCCCCCAGATACTTGTGCTCGGATCGGCTCATGGTGAGATGTTACCCTAACTAACCCTACTCACCCCACCCCTACCTAAAGAGCAGCAGGGTTATGCCGGAACTGCTGTCGAAGGGTAGCCTAAAGTGGGCTACACCAATAAGGAGTACCTGAGAAGAAGGGTGGGTAACTGGGAGGGCCGAAGTGCTCGAACCAACAAGTGTGAGCAGGAGAGGTCGGCATAAATAGGCCATGCCCCGCCTCCCCTCTCACAAACCCGGCAACCTTAATTGCCTACACTTGTGCTCGGATCGGCTCATGGTGAGATGTTACCCTAACTAACCCTACTCACCCCACCCCTACCTAAAGAGCAGCAGGGTTATGCTGGAACTGCTGTCGAAGTGTAGCCTAAAGGGGCCAAAAGATGCAACGTCTAGAAATTGAAAAGACTTTATTTAACTCAGCACTACAAAACCAAATTTCGAAAGGCCAGCGACATCTCACATTGGGGATCTGGGATGTAACGCATGTAGCAGGAGGAACTCCAGCGTCCCAACCGTTTGATGACGTGTACGGGCACCTTATGAATGGAGGCAGCAGCCGCCGCGCCGATGCGGAAGGAGTGCCCCGTAATCGACAGAGAATCAATACCTGAACCGGCTAACAAAATACGGATGAACCTGAGAAAAGACGCAGTAGACAAAGGTGCAGCCCCTAGCTTGAGCAACGGGGAATCTGCAGGCTCGGACCCGACCATAAAAAACCATGCGTCTAACACCCGTACCAGACACCACCTATTGGCAGAGGGGAAGTACCTGACCTCTACCGATTCCCCCGGCCGAGACGTCTTGAACGAGGCCAAGGTAAGAACGTATATGGAGCTGTGCCGGCGGAGCTGAATCTTGCGCAGGAATTTAGCAAGCGTGTTGGCTCTCGTAAGCTCGCCTGGCCTGAGGAACCCGTAGAAGGCCAGGTACATGGCTGTCTCTAGTAGAGCACTAAGCTGCGGCCCGAATGGTTCATCCTGTAGTTTGTCAGCCACAGACCTAAACATATCACCAGTGAAAGGCTGACGAGTATGCCGTTTCTTAATGGACATCTTCCTTAGACCCTTCAATGTTGCTCTGATAGGGTGGGCTGAGAAGAGCGATGGCAGGTCCGGACACAGCATGTACCAATGGTGTTGAACACCTGCCAGGTACAATTTAATAGTGCTATAGGCCATATTCAGTTGAGAGTGGCAAAACCCGACAAACCCCAATAGGTGAGTGATAGGCCCCTGCCCTGTGGACGGGTAGGTGTTCTTATATTTTAGGAAGAGGCGCCAAGCCGTCTTGTAAGCCCTCAGGGTATTAGTGGACAGGGACGTGGCCATCAGCCTCCTGGCTACGGCGAGATGGGAGACTAGTCCAACCGCAACTGGGACTTGTGAGGAGTTGGCGTTGGCAACCAATCTGCCCCCGGACAAACCTGAAAGAAAAGTTTAAAATTAAGGCAGGACAGAGCATCCGCTGCGACATTATGGTGTCCACTAATATGCCTACAAACAAAACGAAACTCATGCATCAGAGACAGCCAAACGAACCTCCTGACAAACGACATAATCTGTGTGGAACTAGACCTGCCTTTCATGATGATGTCCACAACTGCCGCGTTGTCAGTCAGGAACAGCACCGTCCGGTTCTTCCATTTCTCACCCCATACAACCGCTGCCCCTACAATAGGATACACCTCAAACAAAGAGGAACATGAGGAGAATCCCGGGATTGATGCAACCTCTATTGGCCATGCACTAGCAAACCAATGATCGCTGTGCAGTGCGGCAAAGCCGACTGATGACGAGGCATCAGTGTGGACTACAGGAGACTGGTCCGAGATCACCGGAACAAAGAGTGACACTCCGTTTCACTGAGTTAAAAACCTATCCCACATTAAGAGATCTGCCATGGCCTCCGGACCGAGAGTCACCATGTCGTCCTGCACGCGGGCCTGGGGGAGCAATGCTAGGAGTCTCGAAATGAAGGACCTACCCTGGGGGATGATGCGCATGGCAAAGTTGAGCATGCCTAAGAGGGACTGAAGATCCTCTCTGGTCGCCACTCTCACTCGCGCCCACCTATGCACAACCTGTCTAACCCTATCTAACTTATCAGGTGGGAGACTAGCTTGCATGCGTACTGTGTCCAGCCGAATTCCCAATAATGTGATTGCGGTATCTGGGCCTTCTACCTTGTGAGAAGCTATAGGCACACACAGATCAGAAAACACTGTATGCAAGCGCTGTAGGTCCTGGGGCTGCTGTGCCGGGGGTTCAATAAGAAGGAAGTCGTCCAGGTAATGTGTGACATGACTGACCCGAAAGACATCTGACACTACCCAATGCAAGGCGGTCGCCAACTGGTCAAAGAGCCACGGGCTCGATTTGGACCCGAAGGTCAGCTTATTGGCAAAGTAATACCGTTCCTGCCACTTGATGCCATGCCACTGCCACAGGTCTGGCTGGATGGGGAACAGTTTGAAGGCGTCTGTGATATCCACCTTAGACAACCAGGCGCCTCTGCCAAACTTAAGTATTACCTCAATAGCCTCATCGATGGAGGCGTACCTCATTGAAAACTCATCTGAGGGGATCAAAGAATTTAAACTGGGAACGGGTAAGGAATGTGGGGCCGACAAGTCGTAAATCAACCTCTTTTTATTCGAAAACTTGCCAGTCACCACCCCGACCGGGTTAACCCTCCAACAATCGAACGGGGGCTGTGCCACTGGGCCGACAAAATATCCTTTGTCTAGCTCCAGCCGTATCAACTGTGTGACTGTTTCCGGATCTCTGACTGCCGACAACAAGTTCCTGCACTCATGCGGGGCTTGAGGAAGGGCAAGCAAACCTGTGTGAAAGCCGTAACGTAGGCCGTTGAGTACGAACTGTACCCAAACTGAGTTTGGATGACCGGCTAGAAAACAGGCGAGGAGATCCACGTTGACCACGCTTAGTCATGCATGACTACCACCCTTCTGCGTGCAAGCAGCGCGGGGGTGGGCCCTAAAACACAGCGTACATAAATGAAGCAACCTACATTGATTGTAGTGGCACACTGCGTAATTGAAATTATTACATAATGGCGATTTGCTGAGATACTTCACGGGGCGACCCAACTTGTCGCAGGATGAGAGAACCCTACTAGCCGGCTGGGCCGGGGGAGTGCCAGCTACAGAAGGCCCTGACGAGCTACCACTCTCTGAACACCAGCCGGTCGTATGGGCGTAGGATCCGCAACCTGAGCAGGTCGTAGCCTTAAGCCCCGCAAAGTGACGGCAAAACAGCTCCGTATCAACCTGTGACCAATCCACGGAATGGTTACACTGGGTGAGAGTGGCTGCCGCCTTGGCTGAAAAGGAACGGTGGTAGTCGTAAAACGCGGTGCCACTGTATTTGTACCCTAAATCAACCACCTTAAATAAATATAAATCTAATTCCTCCCTTCTGAGGGGGTTAATGGTGCACACCACGTCCCGATAGAGGCTGAAGGCCAACACAAATTCAGCGACACTCAGCTTCCTATTCAACCTGACGTCCCTTGACTTAAGCACAACAGAGACCTCTCCACATGAAATGGTCTTGTTGTCCGGGGTTTTGTGTGCAGCCACGAGAAGGGACGCCAGATTGATGTCCTTGCCCTCCAAAATATGCTTTCGGATATTAGCGGGTACGAAATGGGATGGTGCTACCGTGAGAGAAAGACCGGACCCACCAGGAGCACCGGAGGCTGACGAGCCGGCGACTGATGATGTCTGCACTCCTGTGCGGAACACCGCAGGACTGACCTCGCTAGTCTCCAGCCTAGCCTGCATGTCTGACATGGACGAACCCATCGTGTTGACAGCCGCATGTAGCTGATTGGGGCGATGTGAGGATGGTGCTAAGGGACACTTCATCCTGGCTAGGAGCCACCGGGTGTGTTGACAGAAGGCGGTAGAGTTCTGCCTTCCTCGCGGAAGCTGGGAATGGAATTCCCCTCCTAGACAACTCAGCCGTCAGTTTAGGGACAGTCCACAACCTCATTGGTAACTCCGCCATCCGCTCGGACTGCTGCTCCCCGCTGTCCCGAGAGGACGAAGAACCTTTGGGAAGAAACGCCTGAGACATCTCCCTACTAAAAGAAAATACAGACTCAAGTGACCATACCAACACCTACAAATCAACCACAGGCCACGTCAGCCTCAGACGTGCACCACGAAGGTGCTACTGCACCCGTGCCTAAGAGCAAGTGCGCCCACGGTCGTATCCACAAGGCTGCCAGGTCTGTCGGCCTGGCCGGTTACCGACTCAGGAAGTGGACAACGTTAAGGAGGACTTAATCCTGCTGAGCCAATGGCCGTACCAGCATGAAGCTCCGAGTCTGATGACGTTGTAGAGTGCAGACGCCGCGGCTATCAGCGTTGACGAAGGTGGCACTGAGATTTGTACCTGCTGGGAGACTGTGGGCGTGACAGGACATGCCTAATGCCGTGACCGATTAAACTGAAGAACTCGTGGCCGACTAGCATGTATGAACGTGACGAGACAAGCCAAATCTATGGACGTGACGGACGGGTGCCTGGAGTCGTGACCGGAGGCCAATCGAGTCTGTAGACGTGACAGAGTAATGCCTGCAGTCGTGGCAGGGCTTCGTAACGGGACTGTAGTTGTGACAGACTAATGGCTGCAGTCGTGCTGGGGCTTTATAACGAGTCTGTAGTCGTGACAGACTAATGCCTGCAGTCGTGGCAGGGCTTCATAACGGGTCTGTAGTCGTGACAGACTAATGCCTGCAGTCATGGCAGGACTTTATAACGAGTCTGTAGTCGTGACAAACTAATGCCTGCAGTCGTGGCAGGACTTTATAACGAGTCTGTAGTCGTGACAGACTAATGCCTGCAGTCGTGGCAGGGCTTTATAACGAGTCTGTAGTCGTGACAGACTAATGTCTGCAGTCGTGGAAGGGCCTTATAACGAGTCTGTAGACGTGACAGACCTGGCAGTACCTGCCTAGAATTTTTTATTATTATCATTTTTTTTAAATGTTTTATTTTTTTTTCAAAACCCCCCAGTAGCCACGACAGTAGGCGCCACCACGCGGAACTAGCAAAAGTGGGGCTGCATGCCCGTATGCCCAGGACGGTGGCATCAACCAACCCTGCCAACCCCAAGAAGCACAAAAGGGAGCCCAAACATAAGAATCGCGCCTAACTCACCTGGCAGCCATGTCAGCAACCTACCCTGGCAGTGTCACAGCAGAGTAGCTGGCCGAACTGAAAACCTAAACAAGTAATAACAAATAGATGACCAAACGTATCACTGCTGCGGCACCACTACCCTAACCTAATAGCGCTCCTCACAACCCCTGTCGACGCTGCATGACGAAAGTAACCCACTGAACCACGAGTGTGTAAGCACAGACTGACGCCAACGCTAAATGGCTCGTCTCAACCCCCGATACTACTTAAGTACACAGAGGCTGCACTCCCCAACAGAAGCCTGCTACCCAAGTATAAGTATGGCTAAACACAGTGTTTTTTTTTTTTTTAACATACAGTACAGACCAAAAGTTTGGACACACCTTATCATTCAAAGAGTTTCTTTATTTTCATGACTATGAAGGCATCAAAACTATGAATTAACACATGTGGAATTATATACATAACAAACAAGTGTGAAACAACTGAAAATATGTCATATTCTAGGTTCTTCAAAGTAGCCACCTTTTGCTTTGATTACTGCTTTGCACACTCTTGGCATTCTCTTGATGAGCTTCAAGAGGTAGTCCCCTGAAATGGTCTTCCAACAGTCTTGAAGGAGTTCCCAGAGATGCTTAGCACTTGTTGTCCCTTTTGCCTTCACTCTGCGGTCCAACTCACCCCAAACCATCTAAATTGGGTTCAGGTCTGGTGATTGTGGAGGCCAGGTCATCTGGCGCAGCACCCCATCACTCTCCTTTATGGTCAAATAGCCCTTACTTTCAAAGTTTTCCCAATTTTTCGGCTGACTGACTGACCTTAATTTCTTAAAGTAATGATGGCCACTCGTTTTTCTTTACTTAGCTGCTTTTTTCTTTCCATAATACAAATTCTAACAGTCTATTCAGTAGGACTATCAGCTGTGTATCCACCTGACTTCTCCTCAACGCCACTGATGGTCCCAACCCCATTTATAAGACAAGAAATCCCACTTATTAAACCTGACAGGGCACACCTGTGAAGTGAAAACCATTTCAGGGGACTACCTCTTGAAGCTCATCAAGAGCATGCCAAGAGTGTGCAAAGCAGTAATCAAAGCAAAAGGTGGCTACTTTGAAGAACCTAGAATATGACATATTTTCAGTTGTTTCACACTTGTTTGTTATGTATATAATTCCACATGAACTATGTTAATTCATAGTTTTGATGCCTTCAGTGTAAATCTACAATTTTCATAGTCATGAAAATAAAGAAAACTCTTTGAATGAGAAGGTGTGTCCAAACATTTGGTCTGTACTGTATATATACACTGCGTGCAGAATTATTAGGCAAATGAGTATTTTGACCACATCATCCTCTTTATGCTTGTTGTCTTACTCCAAGCTGTATAGGCTCGAAAGCCTACTACCAATTAAGCATATTAGGTGATGTGCATCTCTGTAATGAGAAGGGGTGTGGTCTAATGACATCAACACCCTATATTAGGTGTGCATAATTATTAGGCAACTTCCTTTCCTTTGGCAAAATGGGTCAAAAGAAGGACTTGACAGGCTCAGAAAAGTCAAAAATAGTGAGATATCTTGCAGAGGGATGCAGCACTCTTAAAATTGCAAAGCTTCTGAAGCGTGATCATCGAACAATCAAGCGTTTCATTCAAAATAGTCAACAGGGTCGCAAGAAGCGTGTGGAAAAACCAAGGCGCAAAATAACTGCCCATGAACTGAGAAAAGTCAAGCGTGCAGCTGCCAAGATGCCACTTGCCACCAGTTTGGCCATATTTCAGAGCTGCAACATCACTGGAGTGCCCAAAAGCACAAGGTGTGCAATACTCAGAGACATGGCCAAGGTAAGAAAGGCTGAAAGACGACCACCACTGAACAAGACACACAAGCTGAAACGTCAAGACTGATTTTTCTAAGGTTTTATGGACTGATGAAATGAGAGTGAGTCTTGATGGGCCAGATGTATGGGCCCGTGGCTGGATTGGTAAAGGGCAGAGAGCTCCAGTCCGACTCAGACGCCAGCAAGGTGGAGGTGGAGTACTGGTTTGGGCTGGTATCATCAAAGATGAGCTTGTGGGGCCTTTTCGGGTTGAGGATGGAGTCAAGCTCAACTCCCAGTCCTACTGCCAGTTTCTGGAAGACACCTTCTTCAAGCAGTGGTACAGGAAGAAGTCTGCATCCTTCAAGAAAAACATGATTTTCATGCAGGACAATGCTCCATCACATGCGTCCAAGTACTCCACAGCGTGGCTGGCAAGAAAGGGTATAAAAGAAGAAAATCTAATGACATGGCCTCCTTGTTCACCAGATCTGAACCCCATTTAGAACCTGTGGTCCATCATCAAATGTGAGATTTACAAGGAGGGAAAACAGTACACCTCTCTGAACAGTGTCTGGGAGGCTGTGGTTGCTGCTGCACGCAATGTTGATGGTGAACAGATCAAAACACTGACAGAATCCATGGATGGCAGGCTTTTGAGTGTCCTTGCAAAGAAAGGTGGCTATATTGGTCACTGATTTGTTTTTGTTTTGTTTTTGAATGTCAGAAATGTATATTTGTGAATGTTGAGATGTTATATTGGTTTCACTGGTAAAAATAAATAATTGAAATGGGTATATATTTGTTTTTTGTTAAGTTGCCTAATAATTATGCACAGTAATAGTCACCTGCACACACAGATATCCCCCTAAAATAGCTAAAACTAAAAACAAACTAAAAACTACTTCCAAAAATATTCAGCTTTGATATTAATGAGTTTTTTGGGTTCATTGAGAACATGGTTGTTGTTCAATAATAAAATTAATCCTCAAAAATACAACTTGCCTAATAATTCTGCACTCCCTGTATATATATATATATATATATATATACTCTCACAGTGTAAAACATAAATATAAAGTGCTGTATAGTCATGAAATTAGCAACAGCTACCACAAGGTCTCTGCCCAAATGAGTAGGGTGTCCGGGAACAGTTTCCCTCTCAGGTATAACCAGAGAGCCAAAATAGTGTGGATTAAGTGATCATTACTGACTAACTTTGGAGTGTTCTGACCATGAACATCAAAAAGAAGCGCGGGGGTGACTTCACTCCATCAACCCACCACTATGTAATGAAAATTAACGCAGATAGAAGGGTGGCGTTATCCTGTATTCCCTTTCGGCAACAAGGTCTAATTATGCTTTACGCTATGTCACCTTGAAGATTGAAACAGGTAGCAAATATTATTTTTCCTAAGCCTGGTGCACAAGGCCTTAGGACTAGCGGAGGATGAGGCAACGCACTGTAATTTCTCCAATGAAGACTTCTTTTAGGAGGAGGAACATTTTCTCCTACAACTCTAGATAAATATATCAGCTGCAGGTTACCCTTAACGGTGTTTCGTTTGTTTGGAACCTAACCACTTGGTTTAAGGCCATTAGTTAAAATTGAAGCAAACATCTGTGAGCAATCAAAGATAGGATGTTCTTGGAACATACCAGATGCACTCAGAGGCAGTCCATTGCGAGCAATGAAGTAAGGTGCTGACCATATGGTTAAGGCCTCATGCAGACGACCGTTTTTTTTTTGCGGTCCGCAAAAACGGGGTCCGTAGGTCCGTGATCCATGTCCGTTTTTTTCTTCCGTGGGTCTTCCTTGATTTTTGGAGGATCCACGGACATGAAGGAAAAAGTCGTTTTGGTGTCCGCCTGGCCGTGCGGAGCCAAACGGATCCGTCCTGATTTACAATGCAATTCAATAGGGACGGATCCGTTTGACGTTGACACAATATGGTGCAATTGCAAACGGATCCGTCCCCCATTGACTTTCAATGTAAAGTCAGGAGTCCCTATTATACCATCGGATCAGAGTTTTCTCCAATCCGATGGTATATTTTAACTTGAAGCGTCCCCATCACCATGGGAACGCCTCTATGTTAGAATATACCATCGGATTTGAGTTAGATCGTGAAAACTCATATCCGACAGTATATTCTAACACAGAGGCGTTCCCATAGTGATGGGGACGTTTCAGGTTAGAATATACTACGAACTGTGTGCATAACTGCCCCCTGCTGCCTGGCAGCACCCGATCTCTTACAGGGGTCTGTGATCCACACAATTAACCCCTCAGGTGGCACACCCCCCTCCCTCCCAAGTTTTAAATTTATTGGTGGCCAGTGTTCCCCCCTCCCTCCCCTGTATTACATTCATTGGTGGCCAGTGCGGCCCCCCCTCCCTCCCCTGTATAACTGTACATTCATTGGTGGCCAGTGGGCCCCCCTCCTGCCCTGTATTACTGTACATTCATTGGTGGCCAGTGGGCCCCCCCTCCCTCCCCTGTATTACTGTACATTCATTGGTGGCCAGTGGGCCCCCCCTCCCTCCCCCTCCTAATTAAAATCCCCCCCATCATTGGTGGCAGCGGAGAGTTCCGATCGGAGTCCCAGTTTAATCGCTGGGACTCCGATCAGTAACCATGGCAACCAGGACGCTACTGCAGTCCTGGTTGCCATGGTTACTTAGCAAATTTAGAAGCATTATACTTACCTTCGCTGTCTGTGACCGGCCGGGCACTCCTCCTACTGGTAAGTGAAAGGTCTGTGCGGCGCATTGCTTATAGCACAGACCTGTCACGTACCAGTAGGAGGAGCGCCCGGCCGGCCACAGACACCGCAGGTAAGTATAATGCTTCTAAAAATTGCTAAGTATTCATGGCAACCAGGACTGCAGTAGCGTCCTGGTTGCCATGGTTACCGATCGGAGCCCCAGCGATTAAACTGGGACTCCGATCGGAACTCTCCGCTGCCACCAATGATAGGGGGGGGCGTCCGCAGAAAATCACGGAAAACGGAACAACGGCCACGGATGCACACAACGGTCGTGTGCATGAGGCCTAAGATTGTAAAATGTATAGCATGTACAATAAGTGAATAGTAAACATATTGTGGCATCTGCAAAGAAATACACACAATAGCCACAATTCTATAACATTGCTGAAATGTAAAACAGTTAGTGCAAAATTTTAATAAGGCACATTTTTTATAATGAAATAAGTCATTTTAGAGTATCTTCTCGAAGGTTTGAAGGTAAAGTGCATTACACTGTCACTTTAAATGAAATGAAAGGTTCTTGTAATCCAAGGGAAAGCAATTGTAATCCATGGGAACAATGTCATTAGAAGTAATCCACATAAGGCACAAAGTCATTTGTAATCCACATGGGTGTAAACAGTATTTGTAATCCACATAGGTATAAAGTAGCAGCACAGACTATGAGAACCAGAAGCAAAGGCTCCCAAATAACCTGAAAAGGGGGGGGGGGAGACAATGAAGGTAGGTGGCGCTGTTGAGCGCAACTTGGAGGTATTTGTAGTTGGGGTGGGAGTCCTTACTGCGCGTAACCTGCGGGCAAGGGCAAAAAGGGCAAACCGGCAGAAACATATAAACATGCCAACAGGCCCTTACCAGGCAGGGAAAGTCCACGCCATGGAGATAATCCAGCTACTTAGAGGAGGGACTGGAAGTCATTATCACTACTTGAACTGGAAAAAGACCTTAGAGGACGGTCCTGCCTCTGATAGTCCAGGCGTGCCTGTGTGGTGGAGCGCCACTGCCCTCCAGTGGCAGGACCGCGTGGTGACACTCTGAACCCGGGTCGCCATTTTTTGTTTAAACGGAGTGGATGCTCCAGCCATTGGGAATGGATTCAGAACCTCCAGCAGTAGTGGTGCTGGTAGCAAATCCTCAGGGGCTGCAGCCATCTTCCAAGGCAGCTGGTAAACGACCTTGGGGTTAAAGATATGCCAGGCCTGAGGCAGGTGGGGACACTTTACTGACCTCCGATTGACAAAATATTCTGTCCCAGTCTCGTCGTCTTGGATAAATCCAGAGCCGCGCTCTACGGAGAACCAGATCACAGTTTCCACTCTCCAGCTTGGGGTCTTCAGGCCATGGCGGATGACCTAGTCCTCGACTACTTTGTGGTAGTCCCACGTGGAGGTCGCACAGGCCTTGACACGCTGGGGCACCATCGAGTTGAGGTTGTCATAGGCCCCGGCCTTGCCGAGCGACTAAGTGGTTCCTCCAGCCGCCTCCGCCGCGCCAGCCGGCGCAGGGAATGCTCTGGGCCTCGGACTGACTTCCCAGATTAGCTGGGAGAGCCGGATCTCTGGAGCTCTGTGTAGCGACTCAGGTGTCTCATCGGGGCTTCAGGGGTACAGCTTCCCTTCTCCCTCGTCAAACAATATAGTCTTGCTCACTGTAGGCTGGGCTAAATTTTCGCGCTTCAGCAAGGGGCGTTTCTTCAGTTTTGGTCCTCTGTGGGGCATGAAGAAGCTGTGCCATAGCATTTAAAAATGGCGAGTTAACTCTTTGGGCACGGGCGAACAGCATTTTGCACCGGTCGCTACACAAAGTCATTAAAGTCACTTTCAATGCAGTTTTTGTAAATCCAACAGGCAAATAAAGCTGGTAGGCACACAATTGTGTTGTTTGACTCCTGTTCTTTTAGTATAATGGTATGCAGCACACAGTATGGTGATGTCAGAATCCTGTTTGTGACGCCTCTTGATGTAACAGGCCCACTGGGCCGCGCCTGGGGTATCCCTTGCACCTTAGGAGGTTTATGCGAAATATGTCCCTCTTATAGAGTAAGTAAGCATGACGCCAGCTGCGATTAAGAAGCGGAAGCAAAAGGCTCCCTTTTGTAGATGGTAATGTTGGTACCCAGGGTAGGAATGCCAGAGTGGTGCATGGTGGCCTACAGTCTTTGTAGATTTTATATACACGTGTCATGGTGTTCCTACCTGGATATCTGTGGATCCCAGATGTGGTGTGGTCTGAAGCAGTGCAAAAGAGGTAGGTGAACTTGGATGGTGGATGAGTAGAATTAATGGAGTCCATACTTGGTAGTAACGTTGAACAGTTGCTTTTACTTAACATAAATTGGTAATCCAAACAGCTTCCAAACGATATATTGGTCATCAGCAGGTATTGAGTTAACTTTGGCAGGCAAATACCTCTCTGCAACAATCTCAGCTCTGTTATGATTGGCTGGATACATAGGAGACTCTTCCTCTTCTGCTGGAACTTAGGTTAGCAGTAGTCTGTCTCTTACTTGTAATCCTAGGAACTCTTGTCCTGGCTTCAAGCTCTGTTAGCCTGGGAGGCAATTCAAGCCCAGGAGGGGTCATGCAACCATGTAGACTTCAGAGGCAGGGCCTCTGGGCCTAGCAGAGCAGACAGTGCTCTTCTGGCCTACTCACAACCTCTCCCTACAGAGGGTAGACTAGACACTGACTCACTGACTAACTAAACTCCTCCCCCTCTAAAGAGGCCTGGGAGGAACCTGAAGGTTCCTCTCCAGAGATCCTATCTCTGCTAATGTTGCCGTCATCTGCTGCTGGACCTGGCAATTTCATGAACATCAACAGTTACATGAATGAATATGCACATTATAAGGAGATGACATGGAGTACATTAGATAATACACATTAGAATTTCTTTTTACAATGTATATCCAAGACACATGATCTGAGATCACAAGCAGTGCTCTATGGCGTCTCTGGCTTCTAAGCAAAAGGACCTGAAATCCTGCCCATTTATTGGCTCACAGACTGTCAATCTCTGAGTCAATCAGGGCAAGCCCTCTCCCTCCCAGGGTCATGTGATACTCCATCTTCATCCTCCCTGCCATTTTCTCTTCAATTTCCACAGTTAAATGGCACTGTCACCTTTTTTGCACGATTCATCTGAAGCAAATCATCAAAACTTTGGATTTATTTGGCAACAGAATTTTTTGTGAAACTCATAACAAATCCAATTCACTCAGAATCGCTCATCTCTAATTTAAAGCCATACAGAGCACAAATTCCCTTTTTAATATGTCTAAGTAAGATCAAGAAGACACATAACTTCTTT
Organism: Bufo bufo; assembly: GCF_905171765.1. Lineage (NCBI taxonomy): Eukaryota > Metazoa > Chordata > Amphibia > Anura > Bufonidae > Bufo > Bufo bufo. The sequence goes on from NC_053393.1 coordinate 200,742,228, forward strand.
CTAGTTTTATGACCCTGATAATTTGATGTCTGGGAACTAATCTGGTGGTCTAGATCCTCTTAACTAGTCTAAACCATAGTGCATGGAGAGCAGTGATCAATTTATATTCTGTAATCATTTTCAGAAGGAGTTTAGCACAGGCTGATCATGTCCATAGGAAGCAAATGTATAATTAAAAAAAAAAAGTGACATATGAAGAAATGCAGGCCGCATTTTTCTTCCTTTAATATACACATAACCGTCAGAAGCTTGGATATAGCTTGTGCCTTTCTAGGCGTGACTGACATTTTGGTGGCTCAGTATTTGTAACTTGGTATTCTCTTGTTATTGTAGAACGTGATTTAGTCCTGATATTGCTAGCAGTTGCTGAAAATCTATAAGGTTCATAGGACAATATTTAACTGAGGATTAAGTTAGGAATATACAGTAAAGCCTGCAAATACCTTCCTGTTTTTTGGGATATAGTGTAGACCAGGGGTTCACAACCTGCGGCCCCCAGAGCTCCTTTGGATGCCCCAGTTACAGTGGAAATAGTGCAAAAAAAAAAGTCTGTGTCCCCAAAGGTCTTTCAGTGACCTCTTGGGATAAATTATGTGGAAAAAATATATAAAAAAAGAAGTAAAAAAAAATATTTAAAAAATTGAAAACAAAAAATATAATAAAACACAAATAAAAGAAAAAAAAAAAGAAATAAAATATGACGTGGCAAAAAAATAGAAAATTATAAAAAAAATAAAAAATAAAAGTAAAAATTGCTAAATAAGAGTGTTCACTGTCCCCTAACAATCTTTTTATGATCCCTTGAGGGACACAAATAATAAAATACAAATAAAAGAAAACAATAAAAAGTGCAAAAATGTTCATTGTCCCCCAACAGTCTCTTTATGACCTCTTGGGGGACATATTATATGGCAAGAATATATTTCAATAATAAGTAATAAACCAATTATAAAAAAAATAATACAAATAAAATACAAATAAAAGTAAAAAATAAGGCCTCATGCACACAAACGTATTTTCTTTCCTTGTCAGTTCCATTTTTTTTGCGGACCATATACGGAACTATTCATTTCAATGGGTCAGCAAAAAAAAAGGAAGTTACTCCGTGTGCATTCCGTTTCCGTATGTCCGTATTTTCGTTCCGCAAAAAAATAGAACATGTCCTATTATTGTCCGCATTACGGACAAGGATAGTACTGTTCTATTAGGGTCCAGCTGTTCCGTTCTGCAAAATACGAAATGCACACGGATGTCATCCGTATTTTTTATGGATCCTTTTTTTTGCAGACTGCAAAATACATACAGTCGTGTGCATGAGGTCTAAAAAGGAAAAAGTGAAAATTTTACAAAAAGTTTCAGTGTCCCCCAAGGTCTTTTTATAAAATGCATAAAAAATAATAAAATGCATAAAAGAAAAAACACCCACACCAAACAAAACAGTCGCCATTATTGCCCCATTCACGTGAAATTGTACGCATTATATAACAAAACGACTGACACAAATAGGGGAACTAATTATAATAATTTATTTTGGTGGTAGTTTGCATATTTAAAAGAATAAGTTTTGTACAGTTTTCCCCAAATAAAACAAAAAAATAAATTATAAGGCCATATGTGTCAAGTGAAAAATTGTTACAAAAATTATTTTGGTAGTCCCAAAACCGTTTGAACTACCACGTGTGCTAAATACAATAAAAAGTGTCTGTTTAGGACTCGTTATTAAAGTGTTAACCAATAAGCGTGTTCCCCACTAGTAAGGAAAGTGCTTACTGGTTATTATATGGCGCCTGTAACTGGGGGCAGGAGGAGGTAATAATTAGAGATGAGCGAAAATTCGCTTCGATCCGAATATAGTCGCAAAGAATCGCTATAACAAACGGCTATTTCTGAGCTGCATAGAGCCTTTATATGGGTGTAGAACACTGTGCCTTGCAGTAACACGCATAGGGAGTGTGCTGGGCTTCTCTTTCTGACATACTTTTAGCTGAACTAAATAAATTAAAAGCAAATAAAAACAATCTAAAAGCGCCAAATATATTTTTCTTTTTTTACTGAGATAGGCAACTGAAGGATTTGAATTTGGCAACGAAACGATTTCAGCGTAAATAACAGCAAAAGTGAACTGTGTATATATTTCCCGTATTGGACTAAAATATGCCACTAAACGATTTCTAAGTAAATAATAGAAAAAGTGAACAGCAAATATTTTTCTCTTTTTCTCTAGAAATAGGAAATAAATGCTTTTAGCGCAAATAACACCAAATGTGAACTGCGTCTATTTTTCTCGTATTGTAGTGAAATATGACAAGAAATGCTTTCAGCGCAAATATCACCAAATGTGAACTGCATCTTTTTTTCTCATATTGTAGTGAAATATGACAAGAAACGCTTTTAGCGCAAATAACACCAAATATGAACTTAGTCTATTTTTCTCTTTTTCTCTAGAAATATGGCAATAAACGATTTTAGCGCAAATAAGACCAAATGTGAACTGTGTCTATTTTTCTCGTATTGTAGTGAAATACAACAAGAAACGCTTTTAGCGCAAATAACAAAAAATATAAACTCAGTCTATTTTTCTCTTTTTCTCTAGAAATATGGCAATAAACGCTTTTAGCGCAAATAACACCAAATGTGAACTGCGTCTATTTTTCTCGTATTGGAGTGAAATATGACAAGAAACACTTTTAGCGCAAATAACACCAAATGTGAACTTAGTCTATTTTTCTCTTTTTCTCTGTAAATATGGCAACAAACGCTTTTAGCGCAAATAGCACCAAATCTGAACTGCGTTTATTTTTTTTGTATTAGAGTGAAATATGACAAGAAACGCTTTTAGCGCAAATAATACCAAATATGAACTTAGTCTATTTTTCTATTTTTCTCTATAAATATGGCAATAAAAGCTTGTTGCACAAATAACACCAAATGTGAACTGCATCTATTTTTCTTGTATTGTAGTGAAATATGACAAGAAACACTTTTAGCGCAAATAACAGCAAATATGAACTTTTTCTCTAAAAATATGGCAATAAACGCTTTTAGTGCAAATAACAACAAAAGTGACCTGTGTAAATATTTCTCATATTGTATTGAAATAGGCCACTAAATAATATCAGCGCAGTTGGCAGCAAAAGTGACCTGCGTATATATTTATCTTTTTCCACAGATAAAGTCCACTAAAGGCTTTTCAACATAGCACTTGCACCCCAATAACTAAATGCTGGAATGACAGAGCTGTATTATGAGACTATCTGGATCCCCAAGTAATGTTTCCCTGCACTTATAAATCTCTTTTTTTCACAATGAGGATTTTCCTATTTTCCTCCCTAGCATCTGCACATCTGTAAATCTCTTCTTTCCTTTTTTTAACAATTAGTTTTTCTTTCACTCTCCCTAGCGCCTTCATACACGTCTGTCCCTGAACAAAGTACGATAGTGAATGGCAGAGTCTAAGATGCCCACCGTATTTATAGGGCTGTGACATCACCGGGCTGGCTGGCTGCTGGTTGGCTGCATGCATGGCATTATGGGTCCTCCCGCATTCCCAGAGTTCTATGCCCCATGTCCTCACATGTGTAGCTGCCATTGTAGCCGGCTAGCCACCCTGTTAGGAAAAATTGTGCTTCGTTACCACGAAGCATGAGGAAATTCGCATTCGTTCAGAATAGAGTTTTTCCTGAAATTCGGAACAAATTCGACTTTGTCAACTTCGATTCGCTCATCTCTAGTAATAATCAATGAGCGCCAACATCTGCAGTGAAAGAAAGCGCTCATTTATGAATAGGAGTCAGGATGGAAGGAAATGTCAACACGTTTCCTGTAAAAATGATGTTTAAGGGTACTTTCACACTTGCGGCAGGACGGATCCGACAGGCTGTTCACCCTGTCAGATCCGTCCTTCCGCTATTTTGCCGTGCCGCCGGACCGCCGCTCCGTCCCCATTGAGCAGCCTGTCGGATCCGTCCTGCTGCAAGTGTGAAAGTACCCTAACAAGTTCCTGTAGCATGGCCCCTGAAACATGGTGGCCCAAGTCACATAGTCATTAATCCAACCTTAATAAAATAAACACACAGACACATTCTATGTGGAAATAAATAGCCGCGATGTTTATTAAGGATAACCTTATAATAAACAAATGCATTACCATAAAACAATTACCATAAATTAATAAATTTAAATTAATCCCATATTTAATCTTCAATTAAACTTCCAGCAAACCATAACTACCAATCCACCCATCATTAGCTGGGCGACAAACTCCCACACGCCACAACTCAAAGAGGAGTAGCACCCCCAAAACACTGCAACTATTGCTCAATCATGTTCATGAGACTATTGTTAAAGATATCCAAACCTACATCTGATAGATGCACATTGTCAGTTCTGTATAAACCAACTGTAAAACCCTCTAGATCAGTATGACGGTAAGAGAATCCACCAAGCAAAGGCATGAATTTGAACATTGCTCAATTGTTTCTCCTCCTAATTCTGTCAATAAAAAAGCAATGCCTATTGACCCATACCAATCAAGGACTAATTTCCGAGAAGATTAAAAATGAATTTGGAAAAATACATCCCTACATCTCGCTTCATTTTAAATAACAAAATCCAAGGTATTTATTTTTCCTATGTCGTTGCCCCCTACGTGAAGAATTAAAACATCTGGTAAGGGCCAAATAGCATTCAATTTATGTATTTCATTAAGCAAATTCCTCCATTTCAAGCCTCAATCTCTATGCTAAAAAACATTTCACGATTAAAACCTAAATTCTCAGAATAACATCTTGAGCCAGCTCACTTCTAAGCCCAGTAAATGAAGGAGTGTCCCACGATCCATATAACAATAGGATCTAAAGAGAAGAAATTAATTTGTAATTAACAATAATCTAACATATAACAAAAACTCCCTAAACCTAATTTCAACAAACACTTTTTAAAAAACTGATTAAATTGATACTTAGTAACTGGGAAAAAAATGCAAAAATAAAACAACCCCAACTTTTGGCCTAATCTCTACCCAACGAATAATGTTCTCAACAGGACAAATAGATGAAACAATAAAGTTAAAAAGTCTTAATGAACAACCTCTACCCAGTTGGTCTGTATTTGACCTCCTTATCCTCACAACCATAGAACCGTTCTCAACTTTTAAGTCCTCAAATAATAAACCAGACGGTGAGAAACGGCTTCTGGAGACCAACTCACTTATCCGTAGAGCCCCAAAAAAATGCCTAAACAAAAACTGATTTCTGAAAAGACAAGTTTCAAACTTAGTGAAACAAATCTTATCCAAAACAACCCACAGACATTGCAATATGTCAATGGAAATAGGTCTTCTTAAATCTCCACTGACAAAATGCTTACCATAGCCTTTCAACATTTGCTTGACAACAAAATGATTAGTCACTGGTTGCTTTCCCAAAAGTTTAAAAAAGAAAGAAATACCCGTTAATTTTTTCTGTATAGAGGAGACTGCTAAACCTTTCTGGAATAAATCACAGACAAAAAGAAAAATTAAACTGAAATCATCATCTTGCAGGTCAGCTTCAACAGAACTACAGAAAATCTGGGGGCGGAGCTAGCGCCGGAGCCGAGCGGTCATGTGAAGTGCTGCTCTCCCGTTGATTTAACCCTCTAAGCTTGTTTAAACAGCCCTACTGGTCACCAAAATTGTCAAGATAGGTGGCCAAAAGCCCTCTGATCAAGCGAGTCAAGCCCATTCCTCCAGCCAGCCCAGAGACATGGATCGTTTTATTAAAAAAGCGGCGGCTATTGCAGTGAGCAGGGAACATAAGATGGCGCCCGGCACTCCACGAGGCAACAACTCCAGACCAGCCAGAGAGACAGCCGACACAGGTGGGGTAAGAGATGACTCCCCTGACCCTGACAACCTCCCCATCTCCCGTTCTTACCTCAAAGAGGCACTGTTAGACGCTTTGGGACCCCTCAGCCTGGACCTCGCTTCTATCAAAGAAGATGTCCGTCACATAGGCAGACGTGTAGAAGCCCTGGAGGAAAATCAGGTCGCCATCATTACACATCAGTCGGAAGCAGCTAACAGCTTATCTGAGTGCCAGAAGCACCTTAACTTCCTATACTCTGCTATTGAGGAGCAAGAGAACAGAGGCAGAAGGAATAACCTGCATTTTCGATGTATTCCTGAGACTGTGTCCCCAGAGGATGTTCCGCATGCAGTCATTCAGATTTGTCTTCAAATCCTGGGGCCTTATTCAGTTCATGAGGTGATCATTGAGAGGGCACACAGAGCCCTTCGCCCTAAACCACAGCCCTCAGAACCCCCTCGGGACGTTATTTGCAAATTTCTGCATTTCCCAGTCAAAGAGGCCATAATATCCAGGGCCAGACAAGCGGAACCACTGAGATGGGAAAATAATACTATTGCTGTCTTCCAAGATCTGGCACAATCTACCTTGAAGAAACGCAGATCCCTGAAACCCCTTACGGAATGGCTCCGTCAGCATAACATCACTTACCGCTGGACCTTCCCGTTTGGTCTGTCGTTTCTTCATGAAGGCCGTCGCACCACCATCTTCTCCTATGATGATCTAGAAAAAGCATTCGCTCATTTAAAAATCTCCCCTCTGGACATAGAGAATTGGGAGATAGTTCAGAATTTATCATCTCTGACGCCTTTACCTGCAGTATCCCCCTGGGAGACCCTGCGCACTCCAAGATCACAGAAGAATAAGAGAGGATACCTGGCATCTACTTCAAAGAGACTTTCATTGCCGGATAAATGAAAGCCCTTATTACCCCAGGTCCCTGACCTTTTCCAATCCAGTAGTACTGGCCCTTGAGGGTTCTATCTACCTACTTAAATGACGTTATGTCTATATCTCCCCCCATTGTTACTGTTTTCTGCACTAACCTACTTAAACAGTATTTTCACATTTGAGCTTACTTACAAGTTCTTGTTATGTTTTTTGTTATTTGTTCTCATTTTTTCTCATTGTGACAGGTATATCTCATTTATGCCCAAGAAGGCGTTCTCTTATTTCGTCGATATCAGAAGTAAGATTTTTATTATGCTAAACTCCCTAGCTCTCACCCCGCCAGGCAGCACCTTTCTTGGGGAAACCAGGTTGGCCTCCTTCCATACCCCCCTTCCCACATTTTATATAAGATAATGGCGGACGTTCACCTGGTTTCCTTCAATGTTAAAGGGCTAAGATCACCCTTCAAAAGATGTAGAATCTTTTCACTGTTGAGGAAAGAGAATAGTTCTGTGATTTTTCTACAGGAAACTCATTTTAAACATGGTCAATACCCCAATCTTTAGTACGCCAAATTTCCCTTATGGTACCATTGTGGAGCTGGTGGCACTGCTTCAAGGGGTGTGAGTATAGGTTTCCGCAAGGATTTTCCTTTTACCTTCCATACACAAGTCCTAGATCCGGATGGTAGATACCTCATTCTGAAGGGATTTATAGGCCAACAAGCCTTCACTCTCGTGAACGTCTATGCCCCCAATTCCGGCCAGATAGACTGGTTCCTTTCCCTCCTGAACATGTTAGAGGAACATAAGGAGGGCACCCTAATCCTAGGGGGCGACTTTAATCTAACCCTCAATCCATTTTTAGACTCCTCCTCTAAAAAGTCCTCAGTCTCCACCAGGGGTCTCAAAGCCCTACAGGTTAAACTATTTAACTTAGGCCTAGTAGATGTTTGGAGGTGTCTACACCCGGATGAGATTGATTTTTCCTACTACTCTCAGGCCAATAACACGTACACTAGAATTGACTATGTTTTTATCCCCAAAGAAAAATTACAGCTATGTAAATTAGCAAGGATTGGAAACATCACGGTATCTGATCACGAACCAATAACATGTGAACTACATTTATTAACGAGCCCCCCTAGAGCCCCAAACTGGCACTTCAACAAATCTTTACTAAGCAACAATACTCACAAGACCCAGATTGCCTCCTATCTCGAGGAATACTTTTCTCTCAACAACACCCCAGATATCTCTCCCTATACATTATGGGACGCCCATAAACCCTATATTAGGGGTAAACTCATGAGCCTTTGTTCCTTCCTCAAAAAAGAATCAGAGAAAAAATTAAACCACCTCCTGTCAAGGATCCACACACTTGAAAAAGTGCATAAACAATCCCATCTTACTTTGCATCTGTCAGAACTCCGGTCCCTTAGATCAGAACTAAAGAACCTCTTGAATGAGCATTCAGCTAAGTTTTTTCTTTCATCTCAGCAGAAGTTTTACGCCCATGGCAATCAGGCTTCCAAGTATATGATACGGAGGATAAAACAGAGGAGAGAGTCCCGATATGTCCAAAGCATCAAATCCCCACAAGGTACCTCTTTGTTTAAATCAGAAGAAATCGCTGAACAATTTAAACTCTTTTATAAGTCACTATACAATCTCCCCACCCAACTAAAATACTCTCCTGAGGAAAAAATACCTCACATTAAACACTTCCTAGATTCCCTTACCCTCCCAGCCTTGACCCCTCCCCAAAAGGACCTCCTTTCCAAACCATTTTCAGCCCAAGAGTTAGAGGCGGCTATAAAAACAACCCCTAGAGGGAAGTGTCCAGGCCCTGACGGTCTCCCGATACCTTACTACTCCTCCTTTAACCCCGTAAGGACTCAGCCCTATTTCACCTTAAGGACTTGGCCAATTTTTGCAAATCTGACCAGTGTCACTTTAAGTGCTGATAACTTTAAAACGCTTTGACTTACCCAGGCCGTTCTGAGATAGTTTTTTCGTCACATATTGTACTTCATGACACTGCTAAAATTGGGTCAAAAAAGTAATTTTTTTTATTTCCCAAAAATTTAGAAAAATTTGCAAATTTCAAAGTTTCAGTTTCTCTACTTCTGTAATACATAGTAATACCCCCAAAAATTGTGATGACTTTACATTCCCCATATGTCTACTTCATGTTTATAGCATTTTGGGAATGATATTTTATTTTTTGGGGATGTTACAAGGCTTAGAAGTTTAGAAGCAAATCTTGAAATTTTTCAGAAATTTACAAAAACCCAATTTTTAGGGACCACTACAGGCCTGAAGTTACCAAAAATGACCCCATTCTATAAACTACACCCCTCAAGGTATTCAAAACAGATTTTACAAACTTCGTTAACCCTTTAGGTGTTGCACAAGAGTTATTGGCAAATGGGGATGAAATTTGAGAATTTCATTTTTTTGCCTAATTTTCCATTTTAACCCATTTTTTTCATTAACAAAGCAAGAGTTAACAGCCAAACAAGACTGTATCTTTATTGCCCTGACTCTGCCGTTTACATAAACACCCCATACGTGGCCGTAAACTACTGTACGGGCACACAGTAGGGCGTAGAGGGAAAGGTGCGCCGTATGGTTTTTGGAAGCCAGATTTTGCTGGACTGGTTTTTTGACACCATGTCCCATTTGAAGCCCCCCTGATGCACCCCTAGAGTAGAAACTCCATAAAAGTGACCCAATCTAAGAAACTACACCCCTCAAGGTATTCAAAACAGATTTTACAAACTTTGTTAACCCTTTAGGTGTTGCACAAGATTTAATGGAAAATAGAGAAACAATTTCAAAATGTCACTTTTTTGGCAGATTTTCCATTTTAATATTTTTTTTCCAGTTACAAAGCATGGGTTAACAGCCAAACAAAACTCATTATTTATGGCCCTGATTCTGTAGTTTACAGAAACACCCCATATGTGGTCGTAAACCTCTGTACGGGCATGCGGCAGGGTGCAGAAGGAAAGGAATGCCATACGGTTTTTGGAAGGCAGATTTTGCTGGACTGTTTTTTTTGACATGTCCCATTTGAAGCCCCTCTGATGCACCCCCAGAGTAGAAACTCCCAAAAAGTTACCCCATTTTAGAAACTACGGGATAGGGTGGCAGTTTTGTTGGTACTAGTTTAGGGTACATATGATTTTTGATTGATCTATATTAGACTTTTTTGTGCGGCAAGGTAACAAGAAATAGATTTTTTGGCACGTTTTTTTTTTTGTTATTTACAACATTCATCTGACAGGTTAGATCATGTGGTAATTTTATAGAGCAGGTTGTCACGGACGCGGCGATACCTAATATGTATACAATTTTTTTTATTTATGTAAGTTTTACACAATGATTTCATTTTTAAAACAAAAAAAAATGTTTTAGTGTCTCCATAGTCTAAGAGCCATAGTTTTTTCAGTTTTTGGGCGATTATCTTAAGTAGGGTCTCATTTTTTGTGGGATGAGATGACGGTTTGATTGGCACTATTTTGGGGTGCATATGACTTTTTTATCGCTTGCTATTACACTTTTTGTGACGTTTTTTCTTTTACGGTGGTCACCTGAGGGGTTAGGTCATGTGATATTTTTATAGATACGGTCGATACGGACGCGGTGATACCTAATATGTATACTTTTTTTTTATTTATTTAAGCTTTACACAATGATTTAATTTTTGAAACAAAAAAAATCATGTTTTAGTGTTTCCATGGTCTGAGAGCCATAGTTTTTTCAGTTTTTGGGCGATTATCTTGGGTAGGGTATGAAATTCGCGGGATGAGATGACGGTTTGATTGGTACTATTTTGGCGTACATGCGACTTTTTTGATCACTTTTATTACCTTTTTTGGGAAGTAAGGTGGGCCAAATTTCAATTTCCTAATAGTTTTATTTTTTCTTATTTTTATGGCATTCACCGTGCGGGGAAAGTAACATGACTGTTTTATAGATCAGGTTGTTACAGACGCGGCGATACCAAAAATGTGTAGGGAATTTTTTTTTTTTTCATTTTTAATCAGTGATAAATGTGTTTTTCTATTTTTACTTTTTTTTCACTTTTTTTTACTTTTTTTTTTACCCAGACCCACTTGGTTCTTGAAGATCCAGTGGGTCTGATGTCTGTATAATACAGTACAGTACACTATATAGTGTTTTGTACTGTATTTTACTTACACTTTGTCTGAACAGATCTCTGCCTTTAGCACAGATCTGTACAGCACCATGGACAGCAGGATGCCTGAGACGGCGTCCTGTTGCCATGGGAACCTTCCCTATCTGCTCAGTAGTGGTCAGAACTTCGCAGACGGGGAAGGGTAAGGACGGGTCTGTCGGGGGGCTGTCTGGGAGCTCTCTCCCTCTCCCATCGGGGGGCTGCAAAGGCACTGCAGCCCCCTGATGGGAGAGGGAGGGAGCTCCCTCTTACTGTTAACTTTTTCCATACAGCGGTCCGCACCGCCCGCCTCCCGCACCGCCCGCAACTCCCCCCCCCTGCACCACCCGCCGGCAAAAAATCATGCAGGGGTGAAAAATCTATATTTGAGGGACACTAAAGTGCAGAAAGAGCAGCAACCAGCAGGTCTGAATTGACCTGCGGTTTGCGGCGATCGCCGATAGGGGGGGTCACATGACCCCCCCTGGCTTTGCGAAAGGATGCCGGCTGAATGATTTCAGCCGGAATCCCGTTCACATTAACCCCCGTAGCGCCGGAATCTTCATTTAAAGTTAGGACGTACCGGTTACGCCCTGAGTCCTTAAGGACTCGGGAAATAGGGCGTACCGATACGCCCTGCGTCCTTAAGGGGTTAAGAACATTCTTACCCCTCACCTAATCCCAATTTATAACTCTTCGCTGGATGGGACCCCTATCTCCACAGATATGACTAGAGCAACTATTACTATAATTCCCAAAGACGGAAAGGATCCCACTTCCTGCTCTAACTACCGCCCCATTTCCCTACTCAATGTGGACCTAAAGCTTCTAGCTAAAATGCTCACTCTTCTCCTGAATAACTTTCTCCCCAGCTTAATCCATCCAGATCAGGTGGGCTTTGTCAAGGGAAGAGAGGGCAAAGACAACACCACCAAAGTCCTAAATTCCCTTTACTACGCTTCCCACAAACTTACACCCTTGATCTTGATTGGCACGGACGCTGAGAAAGCTTTTGATAGAGTTGTTTGGTCTTATATCCGTTCCACTTTACAAAAATTCCAAATTCCAGACTCTTTCGCTAACTCAGTCTTCTCGATGTATGCCCAATCCTCAGCGTCCGTGTCAGTTAATGGAATCCTTTCCTCTAGCTTCCCAATCAGGAACGGGACCAGACAAGGATGCCCTCTTTCCCCCCTTATCTTCGTCCTTGTTATGGAAACCCTCCTACAAGCTTTGAGACAGGAAGAAAACATTAGAGGCCTACAAGTAAAGGGATTAGAATTCAAATTAGCTGCTTTTGAAGATGATCTCCTAATAATTACGACTAACCCCTCTAAGTCTATGCCCATAATTCTCTCATTACTAAGTCAATTTGGATCCTTATCTAATTTCAAAGTTAACCCTACCAAATCCCAGGTCCTACACATGGGACTCTCCCCCAAAACCCTCACTTCCCTCAAAGCTTCCACTCCATTTAATTGGGACACCCAACAGTTAACATACTTAGGCGTAAAACTTACCCCCTTCTTATCCGATCTTTATGCTCTAAATTATAAACCTCTACTAACATCCATTATTGCTCAGCTAGACTCATTAAACTTCCCCTTCTTATCTTGGTTTGGGAGAAAAAATCTTCTTATGTCCCTAATAATGCCAAGACTCACATACTTAATGCAGACCCTCCCAGTAGAACTGCCCATTTCATTTTTTAGCCTTTTGAACAAACACATCCGAAAATTCATATGGCAGAGTAGGGCTCTTCGCATCTCCTTCCTTACACTTTCCAAACCAAAAAAAGTCAGAGGAATAGGACTACCGGATCCTCAAATCTACATGAGATCCATTCTTTTATCCAGGATAGTTGATTGGATTAGGTCTCCCCCCACCAAGACATGGATTATCCTGGAAAACTAATTTCTAAACTCATCGTTACGAGCCCTTCTATTGTCCGGTAAACCCCCTCCTAGGGTGCACCATATTCCTAACTCCATGATTAGGAATACTTTAAAAGCTTGGAAATGGTTTTCAGCTAGAGAAGGCTCCATATCCCTACCTTCCCCTTTGCTGCTTATTAGAAATATAGTCTCCCTAGCCCCTAGAGAACTTAGAGAATGCTTTCCCCTCTCCATACGATCTTCTGACACCCCCATAGGGGAGTTAATAGACTCAGATGGAACCCTACCCCCTTACCATAAAAATGTGTGCTCCTTAAAATAAAAAATTGTAATCCCATTCCACTGAGATTCCTTAAAACAGAAATCCTCTCTGTCCTTAAACAAACCCCGCCCCAAAGAGAACTTTCCTGGTTCAAAAAACTACTGAGCACTACCCTCTATCCCTCAAAATCTATCTCTACAATATATAGGAACCTGAAATCTCCAACTTCTGATCCTAAACCAGCTATAGTGGGATTGTGGGAAAGAGATCTACAGCGCTCTTTGTCAGATTCAGAGATCTCCTCTATGTTGACTGCTCCGCATAGGATCTCCAGATGCACCAGAACACAGGAGAATAGTTACAAAATCCTGTCTAGGTGGTATAAAACCCCAGACAAAACTTGCCTTTATAACAAAGACTCTTCCGACCTTTGTTGGAGATGTAAAAAAGAAAAAGGCTCCTATTTCCACATCTGGTGGTCCTGCGGTGTAATCAAAGCGTGGTGGGAAGAGATAGTGAGAGCTACAAACAAAATATGTCAAACTAATATTGCCTGTACCCCAGAATTAACTCTCCTCACCTTGGGGATCCAAAAAATCTCCAAATATAAAGCATCCCTTTTCTCCCTTATGCTGGGATCCGCCAGATTACTTCTCCCAAGGTTCTGGCTTACCTCAGACACCCCCAGTCTTGAGAGTTGGAATGCTAAGATAGATCAGATATATAGACTTGAAGAAATCTCTCATTGGGAACTGTTTTTCTTAATATCTGGAACCCCTGGAAAAAATGTAGGCACTATTCATAAGACTCTCATGCAAACTGCCTTGTAATCCTAGATACTACAGAATCTTCCTTCTGTCTTGCTGACCCTCCCCCCCACCCCTCCCCCCCCCCTTTTTTCCCCTGACTATTAAGGTGCACCATCTTACTACCTTATGTTGTTTCGTCAATATACCCTATGCCTACGTATCTTATGTTCTGTAACATTGTCGGCAAACAAACTCTACCATGAATATCACTATGTAATACATGTGACATTTATACCTGTATTGTTACTTGTTTTCTCATATGTGTTTTTTATGAAAATAAAAATTATCAATTTAAAAAAAAATAAAAAAAGAACTACAGAAAAGCTGCCAATCTTTCCATGCAGCTGTATAACTAGCCGATGTTTTTACAGCAACAGACTTCCTAATATTATTAACTATTAGTCCCAAATGACATTCCAAAGATGTCCCGGACATGGCATCCCTTCCGACTGCGCGTTGCGTGCCAAAATCCAAAATCTCTCCCACTGTAAACGTGATGAAGAATCAGCAATGTCATTATTTTTTCCAGGTATATATTTCGCCTTGACCCATACATTCAATTTCAAACAGCACAAAACTATATGCCTAAGTAATTTTACTACTAAATCACTTTTTAAAGAGAGGGAGTTGACAGCAAATACCACACCCTTATTATCTGACAGTAACAGAATTCTCCTATTCATAAAGCAAGATCCCCAGATAACTAAAGCAATTAATAACGGAAATAATTCTAATAGCACAATGTTTTTAGTGATGCCATTCGGCACCCAAGCTACAGGCCATTTCTCGGCTGACCATTTATTATTATAAAATGCTCCAAAACTAAAACCACCTGCAGCATCCGTAAATAATAATAGGCTATCACTATCACAAAATTCCTACTGCCAACAGGTATGACCATTGTAACTACTCAAGAATTCAAGCCAGACACCTAAATCTTTAAATTCCTTTGTCAAACGAATATGAGAAAAAGGTGATTTTAAAGGGAATCTCTATCGCTGTTTGGGTGACCCTTCACAACGTGTTGAGACACAATTTAAATGTTTATTTTTCAAATGGTCATTAAGACCAATAGTTGTCTCTGGGTTGACACGTGTGATAGTTTTAAACTAAAATGTAACATTTATTAGTATAAATAAAACACTATACTGGACTAACATTTAAAATTTTCAGCTATGCCTGCTATATGGATATGTATTGTTGAAGCTTGTGGAGCCCTTAGATAGGTATGGAGGTGCTACTGACCGCTCTGCTCTCCTATTGCTGCTAGGCTGCTTTATATTTGGCGGCCGATGCAGGTAGATTCTAATACCAGCTCTGCACAGTGCTGGGTCTCACACGGTGGCTAAAGAGCACTCGCTCCACACAGTCTGCCTGGGCATACAAAGCACAGGCATACACTGTTTGAAACACATGCTCTACAGCACTCTGCCCCCCGACATGTTTCGCAAAACATGTCGGGGGGCAGAGTGCTGTAGAGCATGTGTTTTAAACAGTGTATGCCTGTGCTTTACAATATATAACGGATAAAGCAACGGTAGCTTGATAGGCAGACTGTGTGGAGTGAGTGCTCTTTAGCCACCGTGTGAGACCCAGCACTGTGCAGTAACAGAGCTGGTATTAGAATCTACCTGCATCGGCCACCAAATATAAAGCAGCCTAGCAGCAATAGGAGAGCAGAGCGGTCAGTAGCACCTCCATACCTATCTAAGGGCTCCACAAGCTTCAACAATACATATGATCCATATAGCAGGCATAGCTGAAAATTTTAAATGTTAGTCCAGTATAGTGTTTTATTTATACTAATAAATGTTACGTTTTAGTTTAAAACTATCACACGTGTCAACCCAGAGACAACTATTGGTCTTAATGACCATTTGAAAAATAAACATTTAAAGGGAATCTGTCACCTGGTTTCATCATTTTAAGCTATCACCATTGCCATGTTCAATAAACTACCTTATTTCCTGCAGTGGTCTTCTTTCTTCATTTCGTGTTGTCATTTTGATTTAAAAAAAAGCTCTTTTTCTGTTATGCAAATGAACCTCCAAGGTGCCCAGAGGGGCGTTTTTTTTTTCCATCTCTGGAGCCCAGTAACGCCCCTCCTGCAGTGCCCAGACCACCTTAATTTGAAGCCCAAGCACGCCTCATGATCCAGAAATATCCTTCCACAGCAAGGCAAACGGCTCCGCCCCCTCTGCTACATCATCTTTAACCTTCCAGATAGTGGTGAGCATGTGTGCGGAGTGCTGCTGGCTTGAGCCTTGGGCTTGGATACCTTCTTGTATCGAAGTGAGGCAAGCGGGTGCTAAGTGCAAGAGGAGATAATCGAGGGGGGAAGAGGTTGCCAGTAATACGGCTCTAAAGTTCCTGCATGGGAGCCATTTGCCGCCCCCCCCCCTCCCCCGAAGCACAGGCTTAGAACATGAGCCTGGAGGCTGTACCTTGAAACTGGAAGGAGAGGGTTAATGACAACGGCAGAACAACGCTACACTAACTTGGTTGGGTATTTGCCCTGGTGACTCTCTCCTCCTAGGACCAGGTGGGACGCTGGCGTGGTGTCCTCTAGCGCTGGGTCACCTGCTGTAGCCCTGTTGGGTGAGGGATTGCTTGGACATTGATTGCGGATCTTGTGCCCTTTCTGTGTCCCTGGTTTAGGACATAGTACTTGTTTTGTTAACTATTGCTGGAAGATTGTCCCTCCCCCTGCCCCCCTTGGGAGATTTCTTTGTTTGTTGGTGCTGGAACAAGTGGAAGATTGGAAGACGTTGGACCCCACTCCTTCCTTTGTCCCCCCTTGTGTGTAGTTGCAGTTCCCTTTTCCCCCAATGACAGTGTGGGTGATGAACCTGATCTCCCTGAATTGTACGAACTGATTTGACTGGTACGTGGGATGGTGGTTATTGCATGGTGACCGGTTAAGCTGAAAGCACCTTTTCTCCTTCTCTTCAAGAACTGCTATTACATGAACTGATCGATCAAATACAAATGAATTCAGTACTGTTTTAGTAACTTATTATCGTAAATAACAGAGGAATTGTTTAGTTATTAATTTATTTTTTGATATATAAGTTTGTAATCTTGAGAAGGAGGGGGAATAAAGAAAAGAGAGAGTAAAAAGATAAAGAAAAAAAATTAAAAATAAAACTTTAGAAATGGCTAGACAGGGAGCAGGCAAAAAGGGGAGAGTGCAACCAGAATTAAACACGTCAATTTCTCCAATGTTCAAGAGAGTTGAAAGATCTAAGCAACAATTGATGACTAACGTGCGAGGACAGATTAGCCTGCCTGGGAGGAAGAGGGAGGATAAAGTCCAGGTCCAGGAGGGGGAATCCATTTGCTTGACAAAGAGTGACACTATAAGATCATTAGTTGAGGATGTCCAACCTGGGGAGTGCGATTATAGTCAGCAGAAAGTTGGAGAAGAAAGTATCTCGATTAAAGAGGAGCAGGCACCGAGCCTGCAGAACATATTCAGAGAAATAAAAAAATGTAATTCCGCAATACAGGATCTCTCTCTCCAGACTGGAAATATAAAGGAAGTGGTGGGGCTTCTCAGGCCAGATCTACAGAATTATAAAGACAGGCTTACAGAGGTAGAGAAGAGAACATCAGATTCTGAGGATCTTATACAGACAATAACTAAGGAAAAAATAATTTTAAAGGAAGAAAATAGAGAACTTGAAAATAGACTATTAGACTTGGAAAATAGGTCAAGGAGAGCCAATTTGAGATGTCTGGGATTCCCTGAGGGTACAGATGGACGAGATCTCTGCAGTTTTATAAAAACTTGGCTGAGGGAGCAACTGGAACAGGATATCTCAGATTATAAAAATTTTGTAGAGCGAGCCAATAGAATACCGGCAAGGATTCCTCCCCCCCCCCCCCGGTACAAGACCACGTTCAATAATAATAATTTTTTTGTCCGCCAGGGATAAGGAGGAGGTATTACGCAGGTCAAGAAAAAAAGGGAAGTTGGAATATGCGGGAACAATAATAATGTTATTCTCAGATTATGCAAAGGAAACAGTAAGAGAAAGAAGCCAATTTATAGAAGTAAAGTAAAAATTGCGCTTAAATAATATAAAGTATTCAATGATGTTTCCGGCTAAGTTGAGAGTCGAATGGGAGAATAAAATTTGGTTATTTGATACAGCAGAGGCGGCCGGGGAATGGATCAAGGAAAAGATAAAGATTTGAGCTGGGGATCATACGGGAGGGAGTAAGGCTAAGAGAGAGGGCCAGGTCAGGTGTTATCCTGGGCCATTCAGAAAGGTTGGGTTAGGATTAGGGAGGGGCTGGGTACCTGTTGCGGTGTTCAACCCTGGGAGGGAAGGAGGATGGGGAAATTTTTTTTATTTCTTTTTATCTTTAAGGGAAGGGAAAGAAAAAAAAAGAGAGAAAAAAAATATATAACCATTTTTCTTTTTTTTTTTTCTTTCTTTCTTCTCTGTTCCCGCCTCCCTGTCCTATCTTTCGGCTGCCTCAGCTATGGCTAGGAAATGGATTGTTAACATTGAGGTGATTTTATGAGATTAATCTCATGGAGTATTTAGGGCCTGGGTAGGGGGATAAAGAGAGTGGCAGTTTTTGATGCTATACATAGATTTCTCCCTGTTATAATTTGCTTACAAGAAACACACCTTACAGGTAAGACGATAAAAGGAGTGACCAGGCCATGGATACAGTATGCTTTCCATTCTGTTTTTTCATCCTATGCGAGAGGAAATAGTAAATACAGCCATAGATGGGGAAGGCCGATATGTCCTCCTGGATGGTATGTTGGAAGGTAGAGCATGGATAATAGCAAACGCATATATACCACCACCACCCTTTAAAACAGATGTCTTATTAAAAATAAACGACTTTGTCCTTAAGGTAGGGGATAAACCGCTGATAGTTATGGGAGATTTTAATAACGTAATGGATGGTAAAATGGATAGGTGCAGATTAGGTAATTGCCAATCTATTAACACAGGTTCAAAATTAAAGGATGTCATAGTAGAGTTGGGGTGGATTGATATCTGGAGAGTAATGTATTCAAAGTTAAAAAGATATTCATGTTTTTCCAAAACTCATAGGTAGTGTTGAGCGAACAGTTCGAGCATAGTTCGGGTCCGTACCGAATTTTGGGGTGTTCGTGACACGGACCCGAACCCGAACTTTTTCGTAAAAGTTCGGGTTCGGGTTCGTCGTTCGGCATGTATTTTGGCGCATTTTGAAAGGCTGCAAAGCAGCCAATCAACATGCATCATACTACTTGCCCTAAGATGCCATCGCAGCCATGCCTACTATTGGCAAGGCTGTGATTGGCCAAGTGCAGCATGTGACTCAGCCTCTTTATAAGCTTGTGCGCACGTCGGGACGTGCTCACTCCCGATGTGAATAGAACAGGGATAGACGCAGCTGATGCTAGGGCGAGAATAGGCAGGGATAATTGAATAACTGGAAGCAAATTTCTCTCCTCCACCTGTGATTCATCTGAACAACTGCAGCTGAGCTGCTTTTTTGATAGGGATTGGCTATTTTTAGAGTGGCCAGAGTGATTTTTCCATCCACATGTACCTGGGCTGACCGCCGGCCGCCATTTTGCGACTTGTAGTGCTGCAGCAGAAGCTGCCACAGTGTGCATTCCAAAGCTCCAAACAAGTCAGACATCTACACCTGGGATTCAGACCAATAGCGATTTAGCAGCACAGTCCAAGGCTATTTTTTTTAAAGGTTGTGCAGACCATTTTGTGGCACATGTTACTGGGCTGATAGGCGGCGGCCATCTTGGGACTAGTGCTGCAGCACAATCTCTCCCAACGTCCATTAATCACTTGTAATAGTGGTCTGTGCCATAGAAATCCTACATCAGGGACTTGGGTGTGCTTGTGTCACCCCTACTAATACCAGTCCACCTGTAATCCATACAGTGAAAAGCCATAAAGTATTCCAGTGAGGGAATTTTTTTTTTATTTAAAAAAGGCCAAGTTAGTTTATCTGGCGTTCAATATACTAGATACAGTTAGGCCTGCGTTTCATACATCTGGAATTAGCAAACTAATGTGCTGGGGTTGGGAAAACATATATGTACCCATACTAGAATCTGTCAAAGAAAGCGGTACTCACATATAACAGTCATTCCATCTGTAATCCATACAGTCAAAAGACTGAAAGTATTCCAGTGAGGGAATTTTTTTTATTTAAAAAAGGCCAAGTTAGTTTATCTGGCGTTCAATATACTAGATACAGTTAGGCCTGCGTTTCATACATCTGGAATTAGCAAACTAATGTGCTGGGGTTGGGAAAACATATATGTACCCATACTAGAATCTGTCAAAGAAAGCGGTACTCACATATAACAGTCATTCCATCTGTAATCCATACAGTCAAAAGACTGAAAGTATTCCAGTGAGGGAATTTTTTTTATTTAAAAAAGGCCAAGTTAGTTTATCTGGCGTTCAATATACTAGATACAGTTAGGCCTGCGTTTCATACATCTGGAATTAGCAAACTAATGTGCTGGGGTTGGGAAAACATATATGTACCCATACTAGAATCTGTCAAAGAAAGCGGTACTCACATATAACAGTCATTCCATCTGTAATCCATACAGTCAAAAGACTGAAAGTATTCCAGTGAGGGAATTTTTATTTTATTTAAAAAAGGCCAAGTTAGTTTATCTGGCGTTCAATATACTAGATACAGTTAGGCCTGCGTTTCATACATCTGGAATTAGCAAACTAATGTGCTGGGGTTGGGAAAACATATATGTACCCATACTAGAATCTGTCAAAGAAAGCGGTACTCACATATAACAGTCATTCCATCTGTAATCCATACAGTCAAAAGACTGAAAGTATTCCAGTGAGGGAATTTTTTTTATTTAAAAAAGGCCAAGTTAGTTTATCTGGCGTTCAATATACTAGATACAGTTAGGCCTGCGTTTCATACATCTGGAATTAGCAAACTAATGTGCTGGGGTTGGGAAAACATATATGTACCCATACTAGAATCTGTCAAAGAAAGCGGTACTCACATATAACAGTCATTCCATCTGTAATCCATACAGTCAAAAGACTGAAAGTATTCCAGTGAGGGAATTTTTTTTATTTAAAAAAGGCCAAGTTAGTTTATCTGGCGTTCAATATACTAGATACAGTTAGGCCTGCGTTTCATACATCTGGAATTAGCAAACTAATGTGCTGGGGTTGGGAAAACATATATGTACCCATACTAGAATCTGTCAAAGAAAGCGGTACTCACATATAACAGTCATTCCATCTGTAATCCATACAGTCAAAAGACTGAAAGTATTCCAGTGAGGGAATTTTTTTTATTTAAAAAAGGCCAAGTTAGTTTATCTGGCGTTCAATATACTAGATACAGTTAGGCCTGCGTTTCATACATCTGGAATTAGCAAACTAATGTGCTGGGGTTGGGAAAACATATATGTACCCATACTAGAATCTGTCAAAGAAAGCGGTACTCACATATAACAGTCATTCCATCTGTAATCCATACAGTCAAAAGACTGAAAGTATTCCAGTGAGGGGATTTTGCTTATAAAAAATAATATATTTCATTGTGGTGCGAGTTGAATCGCAACAATGAAGAAAAATACTATTAAGGGACGAGGACGCGGTCGTGGTGGTGTCCGTGGAGCCTCTGTTGCTGGTAGAGGACGTGGCCGTTCGGCCCCAGGCGCACACAGTAGGGAACAAACTCCCTCAACTAGCCGGCAGAATGTACCGCAATATCTCGTGGGGCCCAATGACGCTCTTAGGATGGTAAGGCCTGAGCAGGTACAGGCATTAATCGATTGGGTGGCCGACAGTGCTTCCAGCACGTTCACCACATGGTCTTCCACCCAGTCTTCTGCGGAAAGCGCACAGGTGGCACCTGAAAACCAAGCCCATCAGTCTGTCACATCACCCCCAAGCATATCAGGGAAACGGTCTGAGCCACAAGTTATGCAGCAGTCTCTTCTTCTGTTTGAAGACTCTGCTTCCAGGGTTTCCCAGGGGCGTCCACCTAGCCCTTCCCCAGTGGAGGAAGACATACCATGCACTGACGCACAACCACTTATGTCTCCAGATGAAGAGGACATGGGAATACCACCACAGCAGAGTCACCGACTCTCTGATGATGACGAAACACAGGTGCCCACTGCCGCGTCTTTTTGCAGTGTGCAGACTGAACAGGAGGAGGTCAGGGAGGGAGACTGGGTGGAAGACGATGCAGGGGACGATGAGGTCTTAGACCCCACATGGACTGAAGGTCGTGGCGATGACTTTCACAGTTCAGAGGAAGAGGTAATGGTGAGACCGAGACAACAGCGAAGCCAAAGAGGGAGCAGGGGGCCAAAGCAGACGAGCCGCCGCCCCCAGAGTTCGCCTGCTACTGGACATCGCCAACAGGGACCCAGCCCCACAAAGGCAGCTTCAAAGAGTTCCCTGGCATGGCACTTCTTTAAACAATGTCCTACCGACAAGACCCGAGTGACTTGCACGCTCTGCCATCAGAGCCTGAGGCGAGGCATTAACGTTCTGAACCTCAGCACAACCTGCATGACCAGGCATCTACATGCAAAGCATGAACTGCAGTGGGGTACACACCTTAAAAACCAGGCACTCGCTGAGGCTCCCCCTGCTCCCTCTACCGCTGCTGCCTCGGCTTCCGCCTCGAGAGGAATGTTGCCACCTGCCGAGCAGCAAACAGAGGATGTGCCACCGACACCACCACCACCGCCACCGTCAACTAGCGTCTCCACTATATCACACAGCAGCGTTCAGCTCTCAATATCTCAAACCTTAGAGAGGAAGCGCAAATTCCCCCCGAGTCACCCTCGAGCCCTTGGCCTGAACGCCAGCATTTCTAAACTGCTGGCCTTTGAAATGCTGTCATTCCGGCTGGTGGACACAGACAGCTTCAAACAGCTGATGGCCATGGCTGTCCCGCAGTATGTGGTTCCCAGCCGCCACTACTTCTCCAAGACAGCCGTGCCTTCCCTGCACATGCAAGTGTCCGATAAAATCAAGTGTGCACTGCGCAACGCCATTTGTGGCAAGGTCCACCTAACCACAGATACGTGGACCAGTAAGCACGGCCAGGGACGCTATATCTCACTAACTGCACACTGGATGAATGTAGTGGCGGCTGGGCCCCCGGCGGACAGTTCCTTGGCGCACGTCCTTCCGCCCCCTAGGATCGCAGGGCATCATTCTCTGCCTCCTGTAGCCTCCTCCTCCTACTCGGCTTCCTCCTCCACTGCTTCCACCAGCTCATCCGGTCAGCCACACACCTTCACCACCAACTTCAGCACAGCCCGGGGTAAACGTCAGCAGGCCATTCTGAAACTCATATGTTTGGGGGACAGGCCCCACACCGCACAGGAGTTGTGGCGGGGTATTGAACAACAGACCGACGAGTGGTTTCTGCCGGTGGGCCTCAAGCCAGGCCTGGTGGTATGCGATAATGGGCGAAATCTCGTGGCAGCTCTGGGACTAGCCGGTTTGACGCACATCCCTTGCCTGGCGCATGTGCTGAACTTGGTGGTGCAGAGGTTCATTCACCACTACCCCAACATGTCCGAGCTGCTGCATAAAGTGCGGGCCGTCTGTGCGCGCTTCCGCCGTTCACATCCTGCCGCTGCTCGCCTGTCTGCGCTACAGCGGAACTTCGGCCTTCCCGCTCACCGCCTCATATGCGACGTGCCCACCCGGTGGAACTCCACCTTGCACATGCTGGAGAGACTGTGCGAGCAGCAGCAGGCCATAGTGGAGTTTCAGCTGCAGCACGCTCGCGTCAGTCGTACTGCCGAACAGCACCACTTCACCACCAATGATTGGGCCTCCATGCGAGACCTGTGTGCCCTGCTGCGCTGTTTCGAGTACTCCACCAACATGGCCAGTGGCGATGACACTGTTATCAGCGTTACAATACCACTTCTATGTCTCCTTGAGAAAACACTTAGGGCAATGATGTTAGAGGAGGTGGCCCAGGTGGAGGAGGAGGAGGAGGATGAGGGCTCGTTTCTAACACTTTCGGGCCAGTCTGTTTGAAGTGGCTCAGAGGGAGGTTTGTTTAAGCAGCAGAGGACAGGTTCACAAGTCGCCAGCCAAGGCACTGTACTGGAGGACGAGGAGGAGGAGGAGGTGGAGGGGGGCGAGGATGACGCAAGTTCACAGCGGGGTGGCAGCCCAGGCCCATCACTGGTGCGTGGCTGGGGGGATACGGTGGACGATGACGATACGCCTCCCACAGAGGACAGCTTGTCCTTACCCATGGGTAGCCTGGCCCACATGAGCGAATATATGCTCCAATGCCTGCGCAACGACAGCAGAGTTGCCCACGTTTTAACGTGTGCAGACTACTGGGTGGCCACCCTGCTGGATCCCCGGTATAAAGACAATGTGCCCACTTTAATTCCTGAACTGGAGCGCGACCGTAAGATGCGCGAGTACAAGCGCACGCTGATAGAGGCGCTCTTGAGAGCATTCCCACATGTCACAGGGGAACAGGTGGAAGGTGAAGGCAGAGGAGTGGCAAGAGGTCGCCAACGCAGCTGTGTCACGGCCAGCTCATCTGAGGCCAGGGTTAGCATGGCAGAAATTTGGAAAAGTTTTGTCTCCACGCCACAGCTATCTGCACCGACACCTGATACGGAACGTGTTAGCAGGAGGCAGCATTTCACTAACATGGTTGAACAGTATGTCTGCACACCCCTCCACATCCTGACGGATGGTTCGGCCCCATTCAACTACTGGGTTTCGAAATTGTCCACGTGGCCAGAGTTAGCATGTTATGCCTTGGAGGTGCTTTCCTGCCCGGCGGCCAGCGTTTTATCTGAACGCGTATTCAGCACGGCAGGGGGCGTCATTACTGACAAGCGCAGCCGCCTGTCCACAGCCAACGTGGACAAGCTGACCTTCATAAAGATGAACCAGGCATGGATCCCACAGGACCTGTCCCTCCCTTGTGCAGAGTAGTCCTTATTAACTGCCTAAAACATGTCTTGTTGTGCTACGGGCCACTTCTTTATTTGATACAAATTTTATGAAACCCACAGTTGAATGAAACTCTTCTCTGTCTGGGCGCCGGGGCCTAACCAGATGAAAGTGGCCGGTTAAACTAACGGGTGACATGAAGCCATAACCTCTGCCATGCTACCTCTGTCTTCTGTCTGGGTGCTGAGGCCTAAGTCAAATAAAGCGGTCTTCTGCTGTGCTGGGGGATATGAAGCTAATCTCTGACCTCTCTCCTCTGTCTGGGTCCAAAGGCCTAAATCACTGAAAGAGGCCTTCTCCTGTGGTGTGTGATATGATGCCAGAATATGTGCTGTGGGGCCTCTCTCCTCTTCCTGGGTGCAGGGGTCAAATAAACTAAATTGTGGCCTACTCCTGTGGTGGTTGATATGATGCCTGATTCTCTGATGTGGAACCTCTCTCCTCTGTTTGGGTGAAGGGGTCAAAGTAACTAAATGGTGGCTTCTCCTGTGGTGGCTGATATGATGCCAGAATATGTGCTGTGGTGCCTCTCTCCTCTTCCTGGGTGCGGGGGTCAAAGTAACTCAATGGTGGCTTCTCCTGTGGTGGCTGATATGATGCCAGAATATGTGCTGTGGTGCCTCTCTCCTCTTCCTGGGTGCGGGGGTCAAAGTAACTCAATGGTGGCTTCTCCTGTGGTGGCTGATATGATGCCAGAATATGTGCTGTGGTGCCTCTCTCCTCTTCCTGGGTGCAGGGGTCAAAGTAACTAAATGGTGGCTTCTCCTGTGGTGGTTGATATGATGCCTGATTCTCTGCTGTGAAACCTCTCTCCTCCATCTGGGTGTAGGGGTCAAAGTCTTTCAAAGTCGCCTTCTCCTGTGCTGATTGATATAAAGCTGATGGTTGTGCCATCTGACATGGTTGCCAGGGTCTGATTCAATGGGGGCCTACTCCTGTGGTGGGTGATCTAAATGCCTGATTCTCTGCTGTGAAACCTCTCTCCTCCGTCTGGGTGTAGGGGTCAAAGTCTTTCAAAGTCGCCTTCTCCTGTGCTGATTGATATAAAGCTGATGGTTGTGCCATCTGACATGGTTGCCAGGGTCTGATTCAATGGGGGCCTACTCCTGTGGTGGGTGATCTAAATGCCTGATTCTCTGCTGTGTAACCTCTCTCCTCCGTCTGGGTGTAGGGGTCAAAGTAACTAAATGGTGGCCTACTCCTGTGGTGGGTGATATGATGCCTGGTTCTCTGCTGTGGGACCTCTCTCCTTTGTCTGGGTGCTGTGGTCAAAATAATAGTAAGTGACCTTCTCCATTGGTGGGTGACTTGAAGCCTGATTCTGTGCTATGGGACCTCACTCCAATTAATATTGTTTAATTTTTATTTATTTTATGTTAACTCATCATTTCCCTATCTACATTTGTTTGCAGGGGATTTAACTACATTTTGCTGCCTTTTGCAGCCCTCTAGCCCTTTCCGGGTGTGTTTTACAGCCTTTTTAGTGCCCAAAAGTTCGGGTCCCCATTGACTTCTATGGGGTTCGGGTTCGGGATGAAGTTCGGGTCGAGTTCGGATCCCGAACCCGAACATTTTTCGAAAGTTCGGCCGAACTCGTCGAACCCGAACATCCAGGTGTTCGCTCAACTCTACTCATAGGAGTTTATCACGAATTGATTTAGTATTCACTGATAATAAAGGAGCACCAGATATAGAACAGGTTAAGTATGGACAACGTGAGATTTCGGATCACAATTCAATTATTCTAAACATAAAGACAAATAAAAAGAAAAAAAATAGAGGGATGAATATAAATATAGGATGGATAAATATAATGGGCACGCACGATAAGGTTTTGAAGGATATTAGGGAGTATTTTGAGATAAACGAGGGCTCAGCAGAAAGCAATGTACAGATATAGCAGGGTTAGCACTCCAGCTCTTAACTCAAATTTCTTAACTCATCGCGTTACCTTTAGACAAAAGCCATTGAAAAGCAATTGAAGGTGTTTGCTTAGACTAGATAACACAACTTAGAAATCTCAGAAAACAGTAGTGTTAACTCTACTCCATCCGTAGTATGGGAAGCGGCAAAGGCCTTTATAAGAGGGGTTATTATTAAATACACTGCAATATACAAGAAGGGAATAAGGAAAAATATAACTGAGTTAGAAAGTGAGGTGGAAAATCTGAAAAAAAATACATCCATAACCCCATTGTACAAAACCATAGAGAGTGGAGAGATAAAGCGACTAAATTAGAAAGCGCTCTGTTTTTAATGGCAGAACAACAAAAATAAAACTATGTAAGGGATAACTACATCTACGCACATATTCCTGGGAAAAAGTTAGCAGCCTTGGCGGCAACCCATACTAAACAGAATAAATAT
The DNA here is from genome assembly GCF_905171765.1 of Bufo bufo. Classification (NCBI taxonomy): domain Eukaryota; kingdom Metazoa; phylum Chordata; class Amphibia; order Anura; family Bufonidae; genus Bufo; species Bufo bufo. Next base: position 200,769,477 of record NC_053393.1, read on the forward strand.
ATTTACTGTTTGAAAGATAAATCTGGGCATAGGATTACTGCACAAATGGCTAAGATAGATCTATTAAAGGAATATTTTGAAGAGATGTACAGTAGCAAGATAAAAAAGAGTCTGGTGGAATTAAATCAGTTTCTGGGGGAAATTACTATTACTATGTTAACCTCTGATTAAAGGGAAAGTTTAGAAGATTCTTTTAGATCCAACAGAAGTGGAGATGATATTGTCAAAGATAGTTAAGAACAGTACTCCAGGAATAGACAGTATTCCGTTTGAAATATATGATCAATATAAAGAAGTATTGACTTTGAAAATGCTTATAATGTGGAATTCCTCAAAGAAACAAGGAAAACTCCCAGAGTCTTTGAGAGAAGCTTTAATAACACTCATATTAAAACCAGGGAAAGATCCAGAACTTTCGGACTCATATCGTCCTATTTTATTAATTAATACAGATAATAAAACATTAGCAAAAATTTTGCCAAGCAGACTTGGGAGAGTGGTGTCAGATATCGTTCATGGGGATCAGTCGGGTTTTATGTCAGGCAAGACTACAACTGATAATATAATCAGATATTTTATGAATATACAGATGGAGCCTACAAATTGGGGTGAACGCATGATCGTAACTATAGATGCCTCAAAAGCCTTTGACACAATAGAATGGCCATTCCTATTTGCTACATTGAGGAGAATGGGATTTGGAGATAGTTTTGTAGCTTAGGTCAAGTTATTATATACTGAAGTGTCCGCAAGGTTAATACTGAATGGCGAATATTCAGATAAATGTTATATTGGTAGGGGAGTTAGGCAGGGTTGCCCTTTATCTCCTTTGTTATTCGCCATAGCTATAGAACCTTTCGCGGACTTGATTAGACAAGATAAAGAAATAGAGGGTTTTAGGTATGGGACCCATGAGGAAAAAATTGCTTTATATGCAGATGATATTATGCTGTTTGTGGGGTCACATGCCTCACTTTTGAGTATTTTTCAGGTTTTTGAGGAAAATAGTGGTCATGCAGGACTGAAAATAAACTGGTCCAAATCAGCCTGTATCCCGATTGATCCCCTGAACGGTTTTGTACCGGGATTATTGGAAATTAAAGAAAAGCAAGACCCGGTCAAGTATTTAGGAATCCAGATAACATCTAATTCTAGATACTATGTACAATTGAATGTACTCCCTAAAATACAGGAGATTCGTAAGAAAATAGAAGTTTGGAAAAAAACTCATATCTCGATGGCGGGGCGTATTTCACTGGTGAAAATGAGTATATTACCTTCTTTGAATTATATTTTTTGGAATGCACCGGTAATAATTCCCAGAAGTATATTTAAAAGAATAGCTACTTTAATAACGGACTTGATATGGAGAGGGGAAAAAACGAGGATAAGAGCACACATACTGTATATTTATGAGAAAGAGGGCGGATTATCAGTCCCGGATTTAGAATTGTATTTCATTTCTGGGCAGATAAAAACATGATAATGTGGAGTAGGTCACATAGATACAAGACTATGATAGCAGGGATTAATGAAAATCTGGAAAATTGTAGTTTTTTTCAACTAGTGGAAGCGGATATTTTGCTACAACAAAAACATAAAATACCCTTATTTTAGCTGTGGACCAAAGCTTGGAAAAGTGCTAGAGGACTATGGCCCCAGAGGGGAATACATCTCGATACCTTACTGTGGGATAATATTCACCTTAGGGAATTAAAATCAATCGAACAAAAAGTTTGGTGGAAATACGGAATTACTAAAGTGGGTCAAATATGGAATGAGGGGGATATAATCACTTATCAAGATCTTAAAAATTAACATTAAATAGGAAATAAGGATTTGAGGTTCTTTTACCTACAATTGAAACATGCTTTGCGAGCTGAGATAGGAAAAGGAACACAAATTGTCACCTTGCCAAGACCCCTAATTATATCTTTCATTTAGTACCAGGTAGAAAATTGATCTCTAAAATCTATGGATGGCTGTTACACCAGAAGACATATAAAAGTGATATTACTACTTTAAATTACAGATGGCAAAGGGTGTTAAATATGCAACAGGAAGAATTCTGGGACAAGGTCATTCAGGAAAAAAATAGGGCATCGAATAACTTTTCTTATAGAATCACTCAATTTAATATATTATACAGTTTATATTATTCCCTCAAAATTTTCATGAAATGCTATAAATTTGAGAAATTTAGCTGCAAAAAATGTGGGGAGGAAGGGGCAGACGATATCCACATACTTTTGACATGTATAAAGATACAGAATTTTTGGGGGAAGGTAAAAGAAATCATTGAGAAAAAAGACTGGATTAAAATTCCTATATGTTTGGAGATATGTGTCCTGGGAATGATGGATAAAATAGATATCCCTCGAGATAGAGCTGTAGTATCTAAATTACCATTTTATGCAAGGAAATGTATTATTGCACATTGGGGAGATAGGGTGGTACCCACAGTTAAGGATGGGAAAAGTTGACTAGAGCTTCGTTGATTAGAGAGGAATTCCATTTTTGCTAGAATGTGGCGGAGGTGGATAAAATGATCCGGGGGGATGGACGGGGAGTCAGGGGGAGAAGGGGATAGTTTTTTATCCTTTCTTCCCAGGAGAGGACTAAGCATCAGGGAAATTGGGAGGGTTGGAAGGGTATTAATAAAGAAATAAAAAACAAACAAAAAAAAAACCTTCTAGATACACCCCGTTATTCTTCAGGTCTGCCGCTGGAAATCTGGTGCAGGCGCAGTGCCGTCAACGGCCTGCGCGGTGCCGTCAACGGCCTGCTCGATCATAAAGCTCCTGAGGGCAACAGCCTCAAAAGTGTCACTGGGCATGCGCCGAGCCCAGTGATGTAATCTGAGCGCTGTTGCCTCAGGAGCTTTATGATCGCGCAGGCGGTCAGCGGCAATGCGCCTGCGCCAGATTTCCGGCGGCAGACATGAAGAATAACGGGTCGTATCTGGAAGGTTAAAGATGACATAGAGGAGGGGGCAGTGCCGTTTGCCTTGGCTGTGGGAGGATATTTCTGGATTAGAAAACGTGCTTGGGCTTCAAATTAAGGCGGGCTGGGCACTGCAGGGGGGCGTTACTGGGCTCCAGAGATAAAAAAAAACGCCCCTCTGGGCACCTTGGAGGTTAATTTGCATAACAGAAAAAGAGCTTTTTTTTATCAAAATTACAACATGAAATGAAGAAAGAAGACCACTGCAGGAAATAAGGTAGTTTATTGAACATGGCAATGTTGACAGCTGAAAATGATAAAAGCAGGTGACAGATTCTCTTTAAACCCCTTGTTGCAAAATAAAGTCTTTTAGAAAAGACTCTACCCAATGGAATCAAGCAAAATTCAGCTGCCCAAGCATTGACTGCATCTCTTTCAAAGTTGATTTCTTCCTGGTCAACATAACCACATCTTTTTCAGTTTATGTTCAGGCAATCTAAACTCCATCTTTAGCAGAATCAATAACTATACCCAAAAATTCAAAACAATCACCAGGTAAAACTGTGTTTTCTAATGCTATTGGAATACCGAACAAACGAGAACACTCTTCAAACTTAACTAACAATTGAAAACACATGTCTGACCCTGAACTACCTACAAACTAGAAATCATCTAAGTAATGCAAAATCCATCCGCCTGATGACTCAAAATCAATAACCCAATGCAGGAAACTAGCAAATGATTCAAAATAACTATAAGATTTTGAGAACCCCATAGGCAAACAGCGGTCAAAATAAAACTTCGATTTAAATTGAAAACCTAAAGAGTTAAAACCATTAGGATTCACTAGCAACAACCCTGCCCAAACTGACGTAACAAAACCAATTCCTGTTCAAACGAAGCGTATTCTACTGAGGCTTCAGATTTGTCCACCTCGTCATTAAGGGAACTCTTATCTGGGTATGACAGATGGTGGATCAACCTGAAATCACCAGAATCCTTTTTGGGAACAATGCCCAAAGGAGACAAACGAAAATTAACAAAAGGAGGGCAATCAAAAGGGCCAGCGATCCTACCAGCATTTAACTCTTTTTTGATTTTCTGCGCAACTACCTCCTTGAACTGTTGAACTGACTTCAGATTCTCCACCCACTGACAGCCCATTCCTTTTTAAAGCTGGCACATCAAAACCAAATTTAAAACCCTTCAAAATTAATTCAGCTATCTCCCTGTTTGGATATATTTCTAACCAAGGGAGTATTTTTTCCAGCTTCACTGGACTCGAGGCTTTTTGAAAGCTGTTCCCGTACACTGAGCTGCTGCTGTGTGTTTTGGCTATTCCTTTTGAAACAGCGGGACATTGAATGTGATCCACCGCAGAAGAAGCACTCTTGCTTATACCTACAGCTTGCCTGTCATTTGCAGACTGATTCATTAAACGCCAAGCAAGCTCCTTTTCTTAACTGAACTTGGAAATTAGCTGGTTTAGCATGAGTGCTCCTCTGCGAGATCATTAAATTTAACAAAGACCGACGTCGTTAAGCCCAAAATTTAATGATGGATGAACCGCCAATTTTTGGCGAAACATTTCGTCATAATTGTACTAAGCCAACCCGCCAAAATTGTTGTCTGTCTATCTATCTAAGTTATTGTGGTATAGTGTTGCTTTTTTCTGCCTAAAATCTATCTATCTATCCATCTATCGTATCTATCTATTCTTCTGTAATGCGGTTTCCATACAGCATTAAAATGTATTGGCTCCGTGTAGCAAAACTTTGTCTTGGCTGAAGTTGCCAAGACTTCGGTGAATGACCTCTGTATTCTTATCTGCAAACTTAAAACCACTTTAAAATAGGAACCCAAAGTCGGATTTCATACAGAGATACCTGCCAGTACCGAAGCAGACTTTGAATTTCTATTTTAAAATGGTTTTAAATACGCGGATAGGAATACCTAAGTCTAGCGCAACTTCGGCCGAGACGAAGACAAAGAGAGTCCATACATTGGAAGGAAACAGCATTACAAATGAAGTTTTTTTACAAAACAACCTCGGATCTATGATCCGAAGCTCGATTTGCTCAAGCCTAATATTTATAATTGGGCCATATTACTGTTTATTGCACTATATTTTATAGTTAAAAAAATAAAGTGTTTTTGGTCTATTACCTGAAGCCAAAGATAAAGGTTTTACCTAACCTTTCAACTACAGTAATAGTATTTTTCTAGTGCATTTAAAAAAAAAATAACAACTTTGCAAATAGATTATTTAGAAATATTTTACTTTTTTATGTTTACTGCTATGCTGGCCTGTTTGTAGTCTGATCCTTCAGCCATAATATTTTCTATAATTTCCCTACTTCTTGCTAACTCAGCAAATGTATGAGAGAATGCAGAATGCACACAAAGTGCATACACACATGTTCGCAGTTCATAACCATAGAGACCCCTAGGACTCTATATGAGCTATACAACAACCAATAGTAGAATATTGTGTATATGTTTTATCTATATATATGTTTTATCTGAAATGCATTATGTTGTACACTGGGTAAACCTACACCTGTCATATACAGGTGAAACTCGAAAAATTTGAATATCGTGCAAAGTTCATTTATTTCAGTACTCCAACATAAAAGGTGAAACTAACATATGAGATAGACTCATTACATGCAAAGCGAGATATTTCAAGCCTTTATTTGTTATAATTTGGATGATTATGGCTTATAGCTTATGAAACCCCAAAGTCACAATTTTGAGGTACCTTTTGCTCAGGGGGTATGGATTAATTAGCTGACTAGAGTGTGACACTTTGAGCCTAGAATATTGAACCTTTTCACAAAATTCTAATTGTAAGCTGAATTAATGCAATTCCTTTTAACCACCTCAGCCCCCAGTGCTTAAACACCCTGAAAGACCAGGCCACTTTTTACACTTCTGCACTACACTACTTTCACCGTTTATTGCTCGGTCATGCAACTTACCACCCAAATAAATTTTACCTCCTTTTCTTCTCACTAATAGAGCTTTCATTTGGTGGTATTTCATTGCTGCTGACATTTTTACTTTTTTTGTTATTAATCGAAATTTAACGATTTTTGGGAAAAAAATGACATTTTTCACTTTCAGTTGTAAAATTTTGCAAAAAAATGTTTGGGTAAAAAAAAAAATGGTTTGGGTAAAAGTTATAGCGTTTACAAACTATGGTACAAAAATGTGAATTTCCGCTTTTTGAAGCAGCTCTGACTTTCTGAGCACCTGTCATGTTTCCTGAGGTTCTACAATGCCCAGACAGTACAAACACCCCACAAATGACCCCATTTCGGAAAGTACACACCCTAAGGTATTCGCTGATGGGCATAGTGAGTTCATAGAACTTTTTATTTTTTGTCACAAGTTAGTGGAAAATGGGGTCACTTGTGGGGTAGTTATACTGCCCTGGCATTCTAGGGGCCCAAATGTGTGGTAAGGAGTTTGAAATCAAATTCTGTAAAAAATGACCTGTGAAATCCGAAAGGTGCTCTTTGGAATATGGGCCCCTTTGCCCACCTAGGCTGCATAAAAGTGTCACACATCTGGTATCTCTGTATTCAGGAGAAGTTGAGGAATGTGTTTTGGGGTGTCTTTTTACATATACCCATGCTGGGTGAGATAAATATCTTGGTCAAATGCCAACTTTGTATAAAAAAATGGGAAAAGTTGTCTTTTGCCAAGATATTTCTCTCACCCAGCATGGGTATATGTAAAATGACACCCCAAAACACATTCCCCCACTTCTCCTGAGTACGGAGATACCAGATGTGTGACACTTTTTTGCAGCCTAGGTGGGCAAAGGGTCCCATATTCCAAAGAGCACCTTTCGGATTTCACAGGTCATTTTTTACAGAATTTGATTTCAAACTCCTTACCACACATTTGGGCCCCTAGAATGCCAGGGCAGTATAACTACCCCACAAGTGACCCCATTTTGGAAAGAAGACACTCCAAGGTATTCCGTGAGGGGCATGGCAAGTTCCTAGAATTTTTTATTTTTTGTCACAAGTTAGTGGAAAATGATGATTTATTTTTTTATTTTATTTTTTTCATACAAAGTCTCATATTCCACTAACTTGTGACAAAAAATAAAAACTTCCATGAACTCACTATGCCCATCAGCGAATACCTTGGGGTCTCTTCTTTCCAAAATGGGGTCACTTGTGGGGTAGTTATACTGCCCTGGCATTCTAGGGGCCCAAATGTGTGGTAAGGAGTTTGAAATCAAATTCTGTAAAAAATGACCTGTGAAATCCGAAAGGTGCTCTTTGGAATATGGGCCCCTTTGCCCACCTAGGCTGCAAAAAAGTGTCACACATCTGGTATCTCTGTATTCAGGAGAAGTTGAGGAATGTGTTTTGGGGTGTCTTTTTACATATACCCATGCTGGGTGAGATAAATATCTTGGTCAAATGCCAACTTTGTATAAAAAAATGGGAATTCCGCTAACTTGGGCCAAAAAAATGTCTGAATAGAGCCTTACAGAGGGTGATCAATGACAGGGGGGTGATCAATGACAGGGGGGTGATCAATGACAGGGGGGGTGATCAATGACAGGGGGTTGATCAATGACAGGGGGGTGATTAATGACAGGGGGGTGATAAGGGAGTCTATATGGGGTGATAACCACAGTCATTGATCACGCCCGTGTAAGGCTTCATTCAGACGTCCGTATGCGTTTTGCGGATCTGATCCATCTATCAGTGCATCCGTAAAAATCATGCAGACATCTGAATGGAGCTTTACAGGGGGGTAATCAATGACAGGGGGGTGATCAGGGAGTCTATATGGGGTGATAACCACAGTCATTGATCATGCCCCTGTAAGGCTTCATTCAGACGTCCGGATGCGTTTTGCGGATCCGATCCATCTATCAGTGCATCCGTAAAAATCATGCGGACATCTGAATGGAGCTTTACAGGGGGTTGATCAATGACAGGGGTGTAATCAATGACAGGGGGGTGATCAGGGAGTCTATATGGGGTGATAACCACAGTCATTGATCACGCCCCTGTAAGGCTTCATTCAGACGTCCGGATGCGTTTTGCGGATCCGATCCATCTATCAGTGGATCCGTAAAAATCATGCGGACGTCTGAATGGAGCTTTACATGGGGGTAATCAATGACAGGGGGGTGATCAGGGAGTCTATATGGGGTGATCACCACAGTCATTGATCACGCCCCTGTAATGCTTCATTCAGACGTCCGGATGCGTTTTGCGGATCCGATCCATCTATCAGTGGATCCGTAAAAATCATGCGGACGTCTGAATGGAGCTTTACAGGGGGGTAATCAATGACAGGGGGGTGATCAGGGAGTCTATATGGGGTGATCACCACAGTCATTGATCACGCCCCTGTAAGGCTTCATTCAGACGTCCGGATGCGTTTTGCGGATCCGATCCATCTATCAGTGCATCCGTAAAAATCATGTGGACATCTGAATGGAGCTTTACAGGGGGGTGATCAATGACAGGGGGGTAATCAATGACAGGGGGGTGATCAGGGAGTCTATATGGGGTGATCACCACAGTCATTGATCATGCCCCTGTAAGGCTTCATTCAGACGTCCGGATGCGTTTTGCGGATCCGATCCATCTATCAGTGCATCCGTAAAAATCATGCGGACATCTGAATGGAGCTTTACAGGGGGGTGATCAGGGAGTCTATATGGGGTGATCACCACAGTCATTGATCATGCCCCTGTAAGGCTTCATTCAGACGTCCGGATGCGTTTTGCGGATCCGATCCATCTATCAGTGGATCCGTAAAAATCATGCGGACGTCTGAATGGAGCTTCACAGGGGGGTAATCAATGACAGGGGGGTAATCAATGACAGGGGGGTGATCAGGGAGTCTATATGGGGTGATCACCACAGTCATTGATCACGCCCCTGTAAGGCTTCATTCAGACGTCCGGATGCGTTTTGCGGATCCGATCCATCTATCAGTGGATCCGTAAAAATCATGCGGACGTCTGAATGGAGCTTTACAGGGGGTTGATCAATGACAGGGGGTAATCAATGACAGGGGGGTGATCAGGGAGTCTATATGGGGTGATCAGGGGTGATCAGGGGCTAATAAGGGGTTAATAAGTGACGGGGGGGGTGTAGTGTAGTGTAGTGGTGCTTGGTGGTACTTTACTGAGCTACCTGTGTCCTCTGGTGGTCGATCCAAACAAAGGGGACCACCAGAGGACCAGGTAGCAGGTATATTAGACGCTGTTATCAAAACAGCGTCTAATATACCTGTTAGGGGTTAAAAAAAACACATCTCCAGCCTGCCAGCGAACGATCGCCGCTGGCAGGCTGGAGATCAACTCTCTTACCTTCCGTTCCTGTGAGCGCGCGCGCCTGTGTGCGCGCGTTCACAGGAAGTCTCGCGTCTCGCGGGATGACGCATATATGCGTGACTGTGCGCAGAGCTGCCACCTCCGGAACGCGATCCTGCGTTAGGCGGTCCGGAGGTGGTTAATTTGCATTACTGAAATAAATGGAATTTTGCACCATATTCAAATTTTTCGAGTTTCACCTGTACATACTTAGTACTCTGGAATCAGGCTACTTTACAAAAGTATTGTTCACACATCTTATATGCTCTAATAAGAGAGGAACCTGTTATTTACATATTCTCTATATGTTGTACACATCAAGTAAATGTTGGATCCCTGAGTAGTATGAGGCATATATGAGGGAAGATAAGCATCTCCTAGAATGGTGCAGGAAACCTATTAGAGGTAATATGTGGTGATCTAAAAGGTAGATGTGTGGTAGGGGTGTAAATCTCAGTCCACACCCCTAGTCCACTACATGTGTTAACCTGGCCTGAGGTGAGGCCAGGTGCCATAATCACAAGGTGATAAAGCAATCCTCAGAGTATGTGGAGGGGAAAAAATGAAAAGGAAGCCTGCAGAGGCTCTGTGTGGTCCCAACCAGGAGGGCTGGTGTGCCACAAGGCTGAGGAAGCCTGAGTTTTGGTGGGCCCAGCAACGCCTGAAGAAAACAGTTGTTGCACAGAGTCGGGAGGACTGCTGGACCATATCCCTCCAAGGTATTGCATGGTCACCATCAGGAGGACTGGTGGACCATGACCCCAATGGGTTGCATTGGTCACAGCCAGGTAGCTGTCTGACCGCATGGCTGAGTGAATCTGAATACTGCAGTGTGAGCACTTAACTAGAGGTGAGTTAAGGAAAACCTCTGTAGAGTGAGTGCCTAGCTGGGCAAGGATTTATTGTTTTGTGTTGATGTAACACATTGTGATATGAAGCTGCGACTTCATTGTGCCAAGTGATGCCAAACTTGGAAGTGTGATGTGGTATGTAACAAATAAAGCATTGTTTGAGCTTGAGCTCCTGACGAAGCCTAAGGGGTGAAACACGCGTTGAGTAGAGATGTCCCGAACTATTCGCCGGCGAACATCGCTTGTTCGCGTTCGCTGCAGCAGGCGAACATATACGATGTTCGGTCCGCCCCCTATACGTCATCATTGAGCAAACTTTGACCCTGTACCTCACAGTCAGCAGACACATTCCAGCCAATCAGCAGCATACCCTCCCTCCCAGACCCTCCCATCTCCTATCAAAAAGCAAGGACAGCATCCCTCTTAGATTCATTCGTAAGCTGCAGTGTTAGTGAGAGCAGGGACAGTGCAGCTGCTGCTGATTTAATAGGGAAATCGTTAGCAAGGCCAGTGTTCTGTGTCCACTCCAGTCCTCAAAGAATCATCTGATCTGCTGTAAGGACAGCGTCCTGACAGCACCCCAAAAAGCCCTTTTCAGGGCTAGTACATCAGTCAGCTTTTTTTTTCTTCTCCGTAATATAATTGCAGTTGCTTGCCAGCGTGTGTCAGGCCCACAGCGTGTACTGTGCCCACTGCCAGTGCCCACCACTCATATCTGGTGGCACAGTAGCTTGCATTTAAAACAGTAAAACAATTTTTTCTCTGCAATAAAATTGCAGTTGCCTGCCAGTGTGTGTCAGGCCCACAGAGTTTACTGTGCCCACTGCCAGTGCCCACCACTCATATCTGGTGTCACAGTAGCTTGCATTTAAAACAGTAAAACAATTTTTTCTCAGTAATATAATTGCAGTTGCCTGCCAGCGTGTGTCAGGCACACAGATTGTACTGTGCCCACAACTGCCAGTGCCCACCACTCATATCTGGTGTCACAGTAGCTTGCATTTAAAACAGTAAAACTATTTTTTCTCTGTAATATAATTGCAGTTGCCTGCCAGCGTGTGTCAGGCCCACAGCGTGTACTGTGCCCACTACTACCAGTGCCCACCACTCATATCTGGTGTCACAGTAGCTTGCATTTAAGACAGTAAAACAATTTTTTCTCTGTAATATAATTGCAGTTGCCTGCCAGTGTGTGTCAGGCCCACAGAGTTTACTGTGCCCACTGCCAGTGCCCACCACTCTTATCTGGTGTCACAGTAGCTTGCATTTAAAACAGTAAAACAATTTTTTCTCTGTAATATAATTGCAGTTGCCTGCCAGCGTGTGTCAGGCCCACAGCGTGTACTGTGCCCACTACTGCCAGTGCCCACCACTCATATCTGGTGTCACAGTAGCTTGCATTTAAAACAGTAAAAAAAAAAATCTCTGTAATATAATTGCAGTTGCCTGCCAGTGTGTGTCAGTCCCACAGAGTTTACTGTGCCCACCACTCATATCTGGTGTCACAGTAGCTTGCATTTAAAACAGTAAAACAATTTTTTCTCTGTAATATAATTGCAGTTGCCTGCCAGCGTGTGTCAGGCACACAGATTGTACTGTGCCCACAACTGCCAGTGCCCACCACTCATATCTGGTGTCACAGTAGCTTGCATTTAAAACAGTAAAACTATTTTTTCTCTGTAATATAATTGCAGTTGCCTGCCAGCGTGTGTCAGGCCCACAGAGTTTACTGTGCCCACTGCCAGTGCCCACCACTCTTATCTGGTGTCACAGTAGCTTGCATTTAAAACAGTAAAACAATTTTTCTCTGTAATATAATTGCAGTTTCCTGCCAGCGTGTGTCAGGCCCACAGCGTGTACTGTGCCCACTACTACCCGTGCCAATATTTTTTTTACTTTTACAATGCAAGGGTTAACAGCCAAACAAAATGCTATATTTATTGCCCCGATTCTGTAGTTTGCAGAAACACCCCATATGTGGTCATAAACCGCTGTACGGGTTTACGACCACAGGAAAGGAATGCCATACGGTTTTGGAAGGCAGATTTTGCTGGACCGTTTTTTTTGACACCATGTCCCATTTGAAGCCCCCCTGATGCACCCCTAGAGTAGAAACTCCAAAAAAGTGACCCCAATTTAGAAACTACGGGATAGGGTGGCAGTATTGTTGGTACTAGTTTAGGGTACATATGATTTTTGGTTGCTCTATATTACACTTTTTGTGAGGCAAGGTAACAAGAAATAGCTGTTTTGGCACCGTTTTTATTTTTTGTTATTTTCAAAATTCATCTCACAGGTTAGATCATGTAATATTTTTACTGAGCAGGTTGTCACGGTCGCGGCAATACCCAATATGTATACTATTTTTTTATTTATGTAAGTTTTACACAATAATTTCATTTTTTAAACAACAAAAATCATGTTTTTGTGTCTCCATAGTCTGAGAGCCATAGTTTTTTCAGTTTTTGAGCAAATATCTTGGGTAGGGTATGATTTTTGCGAGATGAAATGACGGTTTGATTGGCACTATTTTGGGGCGCGTATGACTTTTTGATCGCTTGCTATTACACTTTTTGTAATGTAATGTGACAAAAAATTGCTTTTTTTACACCGTTTTTTTTTTACGGTATTCATCTGAGGGGTTAGATCATGTAATATTTTTATAGAGAAGGTTTTCACGGACGCGGCGATACCTAATATGTATACTTTTTTTTATTTATGTAAGTTTTACACAATTATTTGATTTTTGAAACGAAAACAAAAGAATCATGTTTTAGTGTCTCCATGTTCTGAGAGCCATAGTTTTTTCAGTTTTTGGGCGAATATCTTAGGTAGGGTCTCATTTTTTGCGGGATGAGGTGACGGTTTGATTGGTACTATTTTGGCATACATGCGACTTTTTTGATCACTTTTATTATCTTTTTTGGGAAATAAGGTGGGCAAAATTTCAGTTTCATCATAGTTTTTTACTTTTTATTTTTATGGCATTCACCTTTCGGGTAAAGTAACATGAACGTTTTATAGATCAGGTCGTTACGGATGTGGTGATATCAAACATGTGTAGGGAATTTTATTTTTTTCATTTTTAATCAGTGATAAATGTGTTTTTTGATTTTTACTTCTTTTTCACTTTTTTTCACTTTTTTTTACCCAGACCCACTTGGTTCTTGAAGATCCAGTGGGTCTGATGTCTGTACAATACAGTACAGTACACTATATAGTGTACTGTACTGTATTTTCACTTTACAAAGTCTGATTAGACTTCTGCCTTTAGCAGAAGTCTAATCAGCACCATGGACAGCCTCTGATCAGTACCATGGACAGCCGGATGCCTGTGAAGGCGTCTAGTTGCCATGGTACCCATCACTCGCTGCCACAGCAGAGCAGTGGTTGATGGGGAGGGAGGGGGGCCCCCTCCCTCTCCCATCGGGGGCTGAAAAGGCACAGCAGCCCCCGATGGAAGAGGAAGGGAGCTCCCTCCCTCTTAACCTTTTCCATACATCGGTCCCTACGGACCGCGGCATGGAAGGGGTTAAACGCATGGCATCTGTGCCAGCACAGAGGTCAGGCGCTTCGAGCAGAGTGTCAGCAATGTGCTGACACTCTGAACACCGCTCGGCTATCCTGAGAGAGGGGGCGGGCGGATAATCGCATGTCTGCCCGCCCCCCCAAGCACCGCCCACACCGCCTGCCCACCGCCCGCCCTCCATGCCGCACTCCCATCACCCCCATCCCCCGCTGCACCCACCGGCAGATAACAAAGAGGGCAGCAGGGGGGGTTAAACATTAAAATAAAGCTTATTTGAAGTTCCTGATCCCCGCAGTCTGAGCAGAAACTTCCGAAACCGCAGCAAACCGCAGGTCTGAATTAACCTGCGGTTTGCTGCGATCGCCGACATGGGGGGTCACAGGACCCCCCGGCGCATCTAGCCAAGGTGCCTGCTCAATGATTTGAGCAGGCACCGGGTTCCGATCACCGCCAGCCACGCGGCGGTGATCGGAACCATACATGACGTACCGGTACGTCATGTGTCCTGAAGAGGTTAAAATAGTAAAACAATTTTTTCTCTGTAATATAATTGCAGTTGCCTGCCAGCGTGTGTGTCAGGCCCACAGCGTGTACTGTGCCCACTACTGCCAGTGCCCACCACTCATATCTGGTGTCACAGTAGCTTGCATTTAAAACAGTAAAACTATTTTTTCTCTGTAATATAATTGCAGTTGCCTGCCAGCGTGTGTCAGGCCCACAGAGTGTACTGTGCCCACTGCCAGTGCCCACCATTCATATCTGGTGTCACAGTAGCTTGCATTTAAAACAGTAAAACAATTTTTTCTCTGTAATATAATTGCAGTTGCCTACCAGCGTGTGTCAGGCCCACAGAGTTTACTGTGCCCACTGCCAGTGCCCACCACTCATATCGGGTGGCACAGTACCTTGCACGCATAGTACCACTAATCTAAAAGAAAATGACAGGCAGAGGCAGGACACCCCGCAGGGGCCGTCGTGGTCTTGGTGCTGTGATTTCCTTTGGCCCTAGAATAATGCCCAGTGTTCAGAGGCCACGTACCCTGAACTCGAAAAGTTCTGAGGACATAGTTGACTGGCTAACACAGGACACCCAATCTTCTACAGCTTCCGCTCGGAACCTTGACGCACCATCCTCCTCCAGCTCAGCTTCGGGCACCTCTCAAGTTACCACTCGCCTGCCTGCCGCCACCACCAACACTAGCACAACAGCTGCTTCACTTGATCTGTCAGAGGAGTTATTTACACATCAGTTGGAAGAAATGAGTGATGCGCAACCATTATTGCCAGAGGATGTAGATAACAGGGATATGTCTCAGTCAGGCAGCATTACACACATGGACGTACTGTGTGATGATGATGATGTTGTACCCGCTGCTGCTTCCTTTGCTGAGTTGTCAGATACAAGTTCAGATGGGGAGACAGAGAGGAGGAGGAGACGAGTTGGAAGCAGGGGGAGGTCGTCGCAAGGAGCTAGTGGCACAGTCAGACAGCATGCATCGGCACCCGGGGTCAGCCAGACAGCACGCCAATCAACGCATGCTGTTGCTGTAGCGGTCAGGGGAGGGAGAGACCGCAAAGCAGGATTCAAGTACAGTACAGCGGACAAGGAGACTGAAGAAAAAAACTGCTTTATTAAAGAACCAGATGTAACTGCCGGAAAATCGGATTAACGGTATAAACAGGTTTACACAGATTACATGAACACGAGTTAGAATAAATGCGTACCACAGTATACACATAAGAGTCCAGGCTACACTCAGCTAGTATACTCCTATCTAGCCCTGCTACCCAGGGGACGCTTCTGCAGCGCACTGACTAAGTCCCTGACTCTATAACCTATCACAGATCAGCACCGGTGCCACTCACAGTTCTGCAGATTCTCTTGGATCCCATAAGATGCAGTCTGGATCCAGCTCCGGTCGCTTGCTTGTCTGTCTTTCTCTCTCTGGTTACAGCAGATACAGCTCTCCACCTCCGGCAGGAAGGATCCGTCTGGTCTCTATACACGGCCCCACTTCTCTGGAACACACAGTGCAGTCTCTTTCTCTGGGTCACAGCTGCAGCACTTTAGTTCAGAGTCTATCTTGGCCTGTCTCCAGAACAGCCAGCTTCTCAGGACTCCATCAGTCAGGCTCCATGTCCCATCACTAGCCTTTACTTGGCTCCTAACATGGCAGCCGTCCTCTCACAGCTCTCAGGAGACTCCCAACTCCAGTCAGGACTCAAACCCCGGGAACTTCTGGCTCCTCCTACCTCTTGGGCATCTCAGCAACAGTTCAGCTTCCTCATTCTCAGAGCCACAGTGACCTCTAGTGGCTGAAATAAGTAATCACAGTCTATGTAACACCATATAGTAAGATATCTGTGCAAAGAACAGTATTCTAGGGGCTGACCCTTACATACCCCCCCACTTTAAAGGCGGTCGTCCTCGGCTTTGCTATATAGTCCATGGAAAACAAAGGGGTTAATGGAACATTTAAACGGCAGTACAACATTTTCCACCATACCTACAGGCAGACCAAATGAACTCATCAGCAGTGTACCTGTTTGGTAGAACCCCTGCAGTAGACCTACTGGATCTCCGGAGGTCTTGACTATCTGCTAGGACCTGACTCTTTCCACTGGTAGCTGTTAACCTGGGTTCTTCCTGGACAGGAGATCTGGATGTGGTCGCGGGTTCTTCGGACCGGCATGGCCGTGGCATATTCCTATGTAGAGTCCGTGGGGCAAACTCCTCCTTTTCAACCAGCACTTTGTAAGCCGGACCATCGGGATACACTCCCTTGCTCACTTTGTATGGCCGTACCTCCCTAAACTCGCTCAAATCGCCTCTGGGACGTTTCTCTCGCGGAATTACCACAGATTGGTGTGCTGGGACTCTCTTCCGGGTCCCACAAAATCGGATCCGCTGTTGAAATGCTGTCTGGGTAGGTTTGTGTGGAGTGGCTTGCTCCCAATAATCCAGAGGTTCTGGGTGTCCAGGCTGCTTACTCCAACACTCTCTGGCGAAATGTCCTATATTTCCACACCGCCAACACTGTACCCTCCGACGGCCCCCTCTCCGCCTGCGTGCGGGAGGTGCCCCTAGAACTTGGTGGGGAGGCAACTTAAAGTGAGGACGTTCTGGTGTAGGAACCTGCAGGGTCGCCTGATAGGCTTGGTGTTGGGCCGGACAGGCCGCCTCATGGAGATAGCACGACTCCATCCGTTTTTCCAGGTGCGTCAACTTTTCGTGCATAGCACTCAAGGCACTCTGTAAGTCTTGTACCACTCTGACTAGGACCTCTTCGTTCTTTGTAACCTCGAGGCGTGTGACGGTCTGGGTCCGTACCACTCCGGATGCATAACTTTCCTCTTTACTCCGCGCCACTGCCTCTGCCAATATTTGTCGGAAGGTTAGGGCAGGGTCCACCCTGACTCGTTCCCGCAGGGCCTGTCTAAGGGGAGTGCTGTAGAGTCCCAAAATGAATTGTTCCCGCAGTATACGGTCCACGTCCCCAGGCCGGTTACTCCGTCTGCCTCTTTTTTCTGTATCTCGGCCAATATTCCCTGTAACGCCATCGCATATTGTGAGACCCCTTCCTCTTCTCGCTGAATCTGGTAAAAGAACGTTGCCCGGAGGTGACCCGCACTAGTCGTCTCACCGTATATATCTTCTAGAAAATGCACAATCTCTTCCAACGTTCTATGGGTGGCTTCTGGTTGTAGGAAAACAGTCTTCCGGGCCTCACCCTCTAAGGCGGCTAACGCGATTTCCACCAGGAGTTCTGGGCCGACATTGTAAATCCTAGCAGCGCTCCGTAACCTTTTCACCCAGTCCGACAGTGACATATTCTGGCCATCAAATTTGGGTAGCAAGTTAAACAACATGCCCATAGGGAGGGTCCTTGCAGGGGTTCCATCATTGCCTGAGGTGCTCACATTAGCATTATGCACATTGCCTTCAGCCGCCTCTATCTCTGTGACTGTACCCTGCTCGCAGCGCCACTTGTAGCAGTCAGGGGAGGGAGAGACCGCAAAGCAGGATTCAAGTACAGTACAGCGGACAAGGAGACTGAAGAAAAAAACTGCTTTATTAAAGAACCAGATGTAACTGCCGGAAAATCGGATTAACGGTATAAACAGGTTTACACAGATTACATGAACACGAGTTAGAATAAATGCGTACCACAGTATACACATAAGAGTCCAGGCTACACTCAGCTAGTATACTCCTATCTAGCCCTGCTACCCAGGGGACGCTTCTGCAGCGCACTGACTAAGTCCCTGACTCTATAACCTATCACAGATCAGCACCGGTGCCACTCACAGTTCTGCAGATTCTCTTGGATCCCATAAGATGCAGTCTGGATCCAGCTCCGGTCGCTTGCTTGTCTGTCTTTCTCTCTCTGGTTACAGCAGATACAGCTCTCCACCTCCGGCAGGAAGGATCCGTCTGGTCTCTATACACGGCCCCACTTCTCTGGAACACACAGTGCAGTCTCTTTCTCTGGGTCACAGCTGCAGCACTTTAGTTCAGAGTCTATCTTGGCCTGTCTCCAGAACAGCCAGCTTCTCAGGACTCCATCAGTCAGGCTCCATGTCCCATCACTAGCCTTTACTTGGCTCCTAACATGGCAGCCGTCCTCTCACAGCTCTCAGGAGACTCCCAACTCCAGTCAGGACTCAAACCCCGGGAACTTCTGGCTCCTCCTACCTCTTGGGCATCTCAGCAACAGTTCAGCTTCCTCATTCTCAGAGCCACAGTGACCTCTAGTGGCTGAAATAAGTAATCACAGTCTATGTAACACCATATTGTAAGATATCTGTGCAAAGAGCAGTATTCTAAGGGCTGACCCTTACATTGCCACCACCAGAATGCTGTCATTGCAAAGCTCAGCAGTGTGGCAATTTTTTGGTGTGTCTGCCTCTGATAACAGCGATGCCATTTGCAACCTGTGCCAAAAGAAATTGAGTCGTGGGAAGTCCAACACCCACCTAGGTACAACTGCTTTGCGAAGGCACATGATCTTACATCACAAACGCCTATGGGATCAACACATGATGAGTACAAGCAGCACACAAACTCAAAACCACATTCCTCCTCCTGGTCCAGCATCTTCAGCCACGTCAACCACTGCTGTTCTCCTTGCCCCCTCTCAACCATCCGCCACTCCGCCTCTCACCTTCAGCAGTTCCTGCTCATCTGCCCATAGTCAGGTGTCTGTCAAGGAAATGTTTGAGCGTAAGAAGCCAATGTCACAGAGTCACCCCCTTGCCCGGCGTCTGACAGCTGGCTTGTCGGAACTCTTAACCCGCCAACTTTTACCATACAAGCTGGTGGAGTCTGAGGCCTTCAAAAACTTTGTAGCTATTGGGACACCGCAGTGGAAGGTACCCGGACAAATTTTTTTTTTCACAAAAGGCAATCTCCAACCTGTACTCTATTGTGGAAAAAGAAGTCATGGCATGTCTGCCACTGTCACCGCCAGCTCTGTGAGAAGATCTGACAGACGTTCTTCTCTACCTGTTGTAGGATGTTCTTTGTTTTGGTTTCACTTTCTATCTCCTTTCCTTCTCACAGCTGTCACCTATATGCACTGATTGTCTCCCTTTATATTCCCTCTCATACTGCCTCACTTTGCGGTTTATACTTCTTCCTGGATTGTGTTCACTGCTGCAGGCTGCTTCTCCTGATTCCTCAGATAAGTCTGTTTACTTTATTTGTGTTTTCTTGCTGGCTTGATTGTAGGTGACCCTGACTCCGTCCGTATTAAGTGCAGGGAGCCGGTGATCGTGTCCCCTCGGGTTTTCAGGTGTCACATAGTACAAGGTACGAGGGCATGCAATCTTCTAGGCTAGGAGGGTCTAGCTAATGGGTGGGGAAGGTGTCCCTATACTGCTACCCTAGTCTAAGACCTCAGCCCAGGGACGTCCCCTGGTGGTGGAGACTCCCTGTCCTCAAGCCTAGCCTCAACTCCTGTCTGGCCCTGACAGGAGGTATAAAGCTGGTGTAGGAGTGGCCTACCGTGGGATAACTATCAATGACACAAACAAAAATAGGAAAAAGGTGCCCGCTGTATACGAGCCTCGTGACGGTATGCCAGGAGGTACAGGGTGCACCAAGTCACCTTGTCACCCCTGCTGGATGGCTCCTTGATGTTCGAAATGGCATCCACCCAGTGTGATTATACAGCACTGGAGTTTTGGCACTGTTGAATTGCCAGCCATTCACCCCCTAATCAAGGGGCCTGTGCACTCTGTGTGTCCATCACATACTGCTCAACTGATCGTATGTACTCTGCCATCCGGAGTCTGTCTATTTATTTATCTAGTCACCTTTATCTTAAGGTTGGGTCTGATTCTAAAATTCTTAAATTGTATAACGCATTGGTGCCCAACTGGGCCTGTCTGATTTTCATACTTGTTTTACCTTCAGGTATTTGAATATTATCATATAATAACCCCCTATCACCCCCTGATGATCCCACTTTGTGGGTGAAACGCGTCGGGGTTTCTTGTCTCTTATCACTCTATATAGTATACATCGAACAAATAGAGTGTTCCTGTTGTGCGTTTTTTATGTTTCGTATGTGCTTTTATCTGACTTGGTGCACCCTGTACCTCCTGGCATACCGTCACAAGGGTCCTATACAGCGGGCACCTTTTTCCTATTTTTGTTTGTGTCATTGATAGTTATCCCACGGTAGGCCACTCCTACACCAGCTTTTCACCTCCTGTCAGGGCCAGACAGGAGTTGAGGCTAGGCTCGAGGACAGGGAGTCTCCACCACCAGGGGACGTCCCTGGGCTGAGGTCTTAGACTAGGGTAGCAGTATAGGGACACCTTCCCCACCCATTAGCTAGACCCTCCTAGCCTAGTACGGTCCTACTTGGGTAACTATTTAATTTAGTTTGTTATTCCTCTAATAAACATTATTCATCTACTATATAGGGTTTGTGTTGCTGGATTTACCTTATTAATTATTTACCCTTATTTATCAAT
This sequence comes from Bufo bufo, assembly GCF_905171765.1. NCBI lineage: Eukaryota > Metazoa > Chordata > Amphibia > Anura > Bufonidae > Bufo > Bufo bufo. The sequence goes on from NC_053393.1 coordinate 200,790,145, forward strand.
TAATATCATCCTTGCTGGACTTGTAGCATGCAATCTTCTACCATAAAGATCTTTGCATGGGCATAGCAGTCAGGGAGAGCTCTAGCGGTTTTATAGGGCTCACCCATATGCTCCTTAATTTGGGATCAAGCCAGTCGGATGTTGATTTATAAGTTCCAGCTTTCTGCAACACCTTCCGTGACAGGCACACAGTGTTGGGGCAAGGGTCCATCTGACCACTGATACCTGGTCTGCAAAGCACGGTCAGGGCAGGTATATCACGTACACTGTGCACTGGGTAAACCTGCTGACGGCTGCCAAGCATGGAATGCGTGGCTCTGCAGAGGAGTTGGTGACACCGCCACGACTTGCAGGCAAGCCTGTTGCCACCTCCTCTACTCCTCCTACTCCATCCTATTTGCTAACCTCCTCGGCTGAGTCCTCTTCTGCTGCCTGGTCTTGCTCCACATCAACTGCACCCCCCAGCTCCCCAGGGGCAATTCCACATCCCGGATACGACAGTGTCATGCCGTCTTGGGGTTGACTTGCCTGAAAGCGCACTCCTGTCCACCCTGAACGCACAGGTGGATCAGTGGCTGACTCCGAACCAACTGGAGATCGGCAAAGTGGTGTGTGACAACGAAAGCAATTTGTTGGCGGCATTGAATTTGGGCAAGTTGACACATGTGCCGTGCATGGCACATGTGTTGAATCTGATCGTACAACGCTTTGTGCATAAGTACCAAGGTTTACAGGACATCCTCAAGCAGGCCAGGAAGGTCTGTGGCCATTTCAGGCCTTCCTACACGGCCATGGCGCACTTTTCTGATATTCAGCGGCGAAACAACATGCCAGTGAGGTGCTTGATTTGCGACAGCCCGACACGTTGGAATTCAACACTCCTAGTGTTCGACCGCCTGCTCTAACAAAAAAAAGACGTCAACGAGTATTTGTATGACTGGGGTGCTAGGACAGCCTCTGCAGAGCTGGGTATTTTTTTGCCACGTTACTGGACGCTCATGCGCAATGCCTGTAGGCTCATGCGTCCTTTTGAGGAGGTGACAAACCTAGTCAGTCTCACCGAAGGCACCATCAGCGACATCATCCCATTTGTTTTCTTCCTGGAGCGTGCCCTGCGAAGAGTGCTGGATCAGGCCATAGATGAGCGTGAAGAGGAAGAGTTGTGGTCACCATCACCACCAGAAACATCCTTATCAGCATCGCTTGCTGGACCTGCGGCGACGCTGGAAGAGGAGTCTGAGGAAGAGGAGTCAGAGGAGGAATGTGGCTTTGAGGAGGAGGAAGACCAATTACAGCAGGCATCCCAGGGTGCTCCTTGTCACCTATCTGGTACCCTTGTTGTTGTACGTGGCTGGGGGGAAGAACAGACCTTCAATGAGATCAGTGAGGACGAGGAACGGGACATGAGTAGCTCGGCATCCAACCTTGTGCAAATGGGGTCTTTCATGCTGTCATGCCTGTTGAGGGACCTGTTGAGGGACCTGTACTGGGTGGCCATGCTACTAAACCCCCGGTATACGCAGGTATAAGAAGCGGCTGCTACAATACCTAATTTTTCAGGCATGTGTACATGCCTAATTTTTCTGGCCTCTGGTGCTGCACTGTGGCTGCAAAAACAAAACAAAAAAAAAGGCACATACATGTGTCAATTCCCCTTCGTGATCGTTACCTTGTTGTGGTGAAGGGGCTTGCGTATCCCAATGAAGCGATCACCTCTATGAGTGTGTTGGCAATGGCAATGTTGGCACACCCCAGATGATAAGGTCGTTGCTTCATTGTGAACAGACCAAAAGCGATCGGCTGGATAATTTTGCATAGAAAAAACATGAATTTTCTTTGTGATCATCTAAGGTGATCATTGAAGCCTACTAGGACAAAAATGGGCCCACACTGCAGAATCATTGTTTTCTGGGTCACTTAACTGTCACTGAACTACCTCAGCATTACCATAGGCTTTGAAAAACCACAATCGCCTGCAATCTCCCAAACGTGCGCACGAGCACAGTCATCACTGCACCAAGATTGACGCATAGAGGAATAAAATTTGTCATGAGTGTGTCAACTATTGACAACTCTTTGCGGTTGTCTAAACTCTATTCGATACACATCCCCTGATAGGGGACGTAACAGGGATTAAACTGATAGGAATAGTACTACTTAACATACCACTCATATAGGGTGGCACAGTACATTGCACGGCGCACGCGCAGTGCCCCAAATTGGAAGTAAGAGGACCAACTAAGCATCTTTTTCCATCTCCTGGTTCCTAAAATCTATTCCATACACCAGCCCCTGATAGGGGACGTAACAGGAATTAAACTGATAGGAATAGTACTACTTAAAATACCACTCATATAGGGCAGCACAGTACATTGCACGGCGCACGCGCCGTGCCCCAAAATAGAAGTAAGAGGACCGAGCAAGCATCTTTTTCCATCTCCCGGTTCCTAAAATCTATTCCATACACCACACCAGCCCCTGATAGGGGACGTAACAGGGATTAAACTGATAGGAATAGTACTACTTAACATACCACTCATATAGGGTAGCACAGTACATTGCACGGCGCACGCGCAGTGCCCCAAGTTGGAAGTAAGAGGACCGACCAAGCATCTTGTTCCATCTCCCGGTTCCTAAAATCTATTCCATACACCACACCGGCCCCTGATAGGGGACAAAACAGAGATTAATCTGGTAAAAACAGATTTTTTTAATAAAATAAAAAAGAGGACAGCCTCTGCGGAGCTGGGTATTTTTTGGCCGCGTTACTGAACGCTCATGCACAATGGCTGTAGGCTCATGCGTCCTTTTGCGGAGGTGACAAACCTGATCAGTCAAACCCAAGGCAACATCATCGACCTCATCCCATATGCGTTTTTTCTGGAGCGTGCCCTGCGAAGAGTGCTGGATCAGGCCGTAGATGAGCATGAAGAGGAAGAGTTGTGGTCACCATCACCACCAGAAGCAGCCTTGTCGTCGTCGATTGCTGGACCTGCGGCAACGCAGAGAGAGGAGTCTAAAGAAGAGGAGTCAGAGGAGGAAGGTGGCTTTGAGGAGGTGGAAGACCAACCATAGCAGGCGTCCCAGGGGGCTTGTTGTCACCTTTCAGGGACCCTTGGTGTTGTACGTGGCTGGGTGGAGGAAGATAACTTCAATGACGTCAGTGAGGACAAGGAACGGGACATGGCTAGCTTGGTATCCACCCTTGTGCAAATGGGGAGTTTGCGGTTGTGCAAATGGACTGTTTGCGGTGCGTTAAACAGGGAGTTTGGTCTGTCATAGTTTGGTCTGTCACTGTGAAGCGGGCGTAACCCTTACACTACCTGATCGATACAACATCATACCTGATGTTTTAAAGCACGTTTTTCCAAACAATTTATGAATGTTAGGTGATTTATGCACTTCATGGATTAAAACCCGACTCTGCGTCAACTACGTAATTTTCCATGGGAGTTTTGCCATGTATTCCCCTCCGGCATGCCACAGTCCAGGTGTTAGTCCCCTTGAAACATTTTTTCTATTACTATTGCGGCCAGAAAGAGTCCCTGTGGGTTTTAAAATTCGCTTGCCTATTGAAGTCTATGGCGGTTCGCCCGCTCGCGAACATTTGTGGAAATTCGCGTTCGCCCTTCCGCGAACTAAAATTTTTATGTTCGCGACATCTCTAGTGTTGAGGTGTTAGTGCATGTGGTAATACTTCAGCATATTACACATCATGTATATGGGTAGGTTGCTATAGCTGCATATGGGCCTTTCTCCTGAGAAGTCTGCTATTCTTTGCATGTAGATATGTGTGCTATGTGTTATTATTGACTTGACCATTATACTCTATCATTTATATGTACTCAGCATAGCACTATTATCACTGCTCTGGTGAAATATAGCAACTAGGACTTTGTGTATTCTCCATGTATTTAGCACTATAGATCCAACTAGAAGTCAAGTATAGTATCTGCAGTAGAGATGGCCTTGTGGTTCGCCCGGCGGTCGTTTTGCGGCGAACTTTGCTCGTTCGTGGTTCGCCAAACGTGAACATATGGCAATGTCCGTCGGCACCATATTCTTTTGCATTGTGCCGAACTTTGACCCATGACACATCCATCAGATGGAACAGGACAGACGATGCTGCAGCTAGATAGAGGGACAAATGCTATTGGAATAACTAATTGAGGGGTGTAATATACCTATAATATACCTTCTAACATAGAAAGTATATTACAGTGCATTTGTATTGTGCAGCAGTTGTATGTGGTTCTGCTGAGATACCGCAGCTAGATAGAGGGACAAATGCTATTGGAATAACTAATTGCAACTGGTGTGATATACCTGTTGCCCCCTCAAAAAAAAATGATTGAGGGGTGCGATATACCTATAATATACCTTCCAACATAGAAAGTATATTATAGTGCATTTGTATTGTGCAGCAGTTGTGTGCAGTTCTGCTGAGATACCACAGCTAGATAGAGGGACAAACGCTATTGGAATAACTAATTGCAACTGGTGTAATATACCTGTTGCCCCAAAAAAAAAATGATAAAGGGGTGCGATATACCTGTTTCCACAAAATACTGATTAAGGGGCTTGATATACCAGCTTCCACAAAATACTGATTGAGCGGTGTGTTATACACCAGCTTCCACAAAATATTGATTGAGGACTGCGATACACCAGCTTCCACCTAATATTGATTAAGGGGTTTGATATACCAGCTTCCAGCAAATACTCATTAAGGGATTCTATATACCTGTTTCCACAAAATACTGATAGAGGGGATTAATATACCGGCTTCCACCAAATATTTATAGAGGCCTGCAATACAACAGCTTCCACCAAATATTTATTAAGGGGTTTGATATACCAGCTTCCAGCAAATACTCACTATGGGGTTCTATATACCTGTTTCCACAAAATACTGATAGAGGGGATTTATATACCGGCTTACATCAAATATAGATTGAGGCCTGGGATACACCGGCTTCCACCAAATATTGATTAAGGGGTTTGATATACCAGCTTCCACCAAATATTGATTGAGGCCTGCGAAGCAGCTGTTTTCACAAATATTGCTCTTCTATAGGGACTTTTGTCTCACGGTCATTTTGAAAATGACAGGCAGAGGAAGAGGCAGGCCATTCCACAGAGGTGGTAGGAGTAGGTGCACTAGGATGGAGCCTAAGTGGGAATTTGAAGAAGGTGCGAGCGATTACGTCAAAGGACGCACCAGATTTGGTTGAATTGCTCTTCTGCACCATTCATCCGCTTCTGCACCCTCCTCATCCTATGTATCTGCACCCTCCTCACTCTCTGCTGTGTGCACCCCCAAAGACACCACCACCACTATTATAGCCCCTCCACTCGAGTCAGAGGAATTATTTTCACATACATTCCCAGACCTTACCAATGTGCAGCCATTCTTGGCATCGAATTAGGAAGAGGAGGTAGCAACAGCCGTGACCCAGCGGTCTGACGACAGTTCCCAGATCAGCCCAAGGACTGAGGTGAAGGTGACGATGATGTTGTGTCAATGGATCTCACGTGGTTGCCCACAAGAGAGGAAGAGTAGGGTAGTTCAGAGGGAGAGACAGAGCAGCAGATAGGGGGTAGAAGGAGGAGAAGCAGGCAGAAGCAGGCAGAACTGCAAATGTATCTGGAGCGAGCCATCAACCATGCACGGTCACATCTGGTGCTCCCAGGACGCCAGCACATGGCTCTGCAGTGTGGGCTTTTTTTAACGCGTCAGCTGCTGACAATAGTGTTACCATCTGCAGCCTGTGCTGTCAACGCATACGTCGCGGTAAGCCTAACACTCACCTAGGGACGACCGCCTTAAGAAGGCACCTGGCCTCCCATCACCGAGCCCAGTGGGAGCAACACTGTCAAAATCCACGAAGCCACACTCCCAGCGCTCCACGTCCTGCCTCCTCTCCTTCTTCTCTCTCCTCCCATTTATCCTCCAGTCAACCTTCCACTTTGCCGTCGTCACATTTGTCTGGCAAAAGGCAGGCTTGCGTGGCCCAAATTGTTGAACGTAAAAAGTTGATAATGCTGAATAATCCTCTTGCCCAACGGTTGACCGCTGGCTTGTCAGAACTGCTAGCCCGCCAACTACTGCCATATAAACTGGTGGACTCAGAGTCCTTTAGAAAATTTGTGGCCATTGACACACTGCAATGGAAGGTCCCCGGAAGGAAATATTTCTACCAGAAGGGTATCCCAGAGCTATATGGCCATGTTCAGCGGCAAGTGAATGTATATCTGGCACACAGTGTTGATGCTAAGACACATCTGACCACAGACACGTGGTCTAGCAAACACCGGTAGGGAAGATACATAACTACTCTCTCTAATCAAACTAGGACCCTTTTAAAATATACCTTTTAATATTTATCTTTAAAATAAATGCCCTATATTGGTGGATGATACCATACAATTACTACTTATTTCTACTTCTACTCATATAGCATCCATTGTATACCAACAACGGCTGTTACCAGCCAATATGTGCACTGCACGGCCACAAATTATTCAACTCCTATAAATGCACAACACGCCAGCGGTGATGTTCATACAAATCTTTATTAAACATATATGCATACAAATGCAATAAATTAATAATACATGATTAAAAACCCAGTAGGGAAATACAGACAAGTGTGGATGAAAATTCCCCCAATAGCCGGTATATATATCAGTGCATTATTGTTGTAGAAGGTTGCCACTGCCTGTGTGGTACACCGGAAACCGTCTCAAGCGTACTGTAATAATCAATGAACTCCAATAACAGTCACCTCAGTAGAGGCACAGCCTCATCCCACTTTAGAGTTACCGCCCTGGGCGGCTGAGGAGACCAAGGACCATAAGTTGTATAAAGGACAGTTAAATAGCGGTGTACCCACAAGCAGCATTACAGGCATACTAGGTACATAACAATAGAATAACCAACCTGGCTGGGGAGCGGCCCGACGACCGTTTCGCTCACTGGCTTTATCACAGGGCACAATGAACCTACCATATGTCCCACCCTTTATACCCAGACCCTCTCTGTAACCCAATCAGGTGCGGCCATCACTTCCCTAACATACCGCACCTGCAAGATGCTGACGTCTATCCCGTTGCATACACCCAGCGGGCGTCATGTGTGCCGTCATCTCCGCACATGCGCGTTTGACTGGATCACCTGCCGTGGGGACGGGAAGGCCCCAGCCCGCGCCATACCAGCTCTGCACAGCGAACCGGATGTGACCGGAAGTAGGGATGACGCGCCCCCGCAAGCCATGTGATCCAAGCCCCGCGTCTGCGGTTGCCCAGCAACAGTGTCCACCTGACCAGCAGATGGGTAAGGACAATCTCTCATACCTGTCTTGCTCCTATGTTCGTTTGACTCCCCACAAATGGACGGATACATGCGGACCTTAAAGCCCCCTTACCTGGGGGATAACCCAGTTTGTTCACAACTGATAAAACAATACAATACTGTCTCCATATACAAAAAAAATACATAATTAATAAATATACATAAATAGTGATTATGCAGTGTTTATACCCATGATCAAGATCATAACTCCATATATATAAATTAGCAAATTTACAGTAGTGATACATGATTAATAAAAATACATAATTATACAGTATGTCTGCCCATGATCATGATTCATGTGACAAAGCCATAATTCAACCGCTAAATAGATTATGAGAAATACTAAAGAAAGGGAAAAGAGATTATATACAGTACAGACCAAAAGTTTGGAAACACCTTCTCATTCAAAGAGTTTTCTTTATTTCCATGACTATGAAAATTGTAGATTCACACTGAAGGCATCAAAACTATGAATTAACACATGTGGAATTATATACATAACAAACAAGTGTGAAACAACTGAAAATATGTCATATTCTAGGTTCTTCAAAGTAGCCACCTTTTGCTTTGATTACTGCTTTGCACACTCTTGGCATTCTCTTGATGAGCTTCAAGAGGTAGTCCCCTGAAATGGTTTTCACTTCACAGGTGTGCCCTGTCAGGTTTAATAAGTGGGATTTCTTGCCTTATAAATGGGGTCGGGACCATCGGTTGCGTTGAGGAGAAGTCAGGTGGATACACAGCTGATAGTCCTACTGAATAGACTGTTAGAATTTGTATTATGGCAAGAAAAAAGCAGCTAAGTAAAGAAAAACTAGTGGCTATCATTACTTTAAGAAATGAAGGTCAGTCAGTCAGCCGAAAAATTGGGAAAACTTTGAAAGTAAGGGCTATTTGACCATGAAGAAGAGTGATGGGGTGCTGCGCCAGATGACCTGGCCTCCACAGTCACCGGACCTGAACCCAATCGAGATGGTTTGGGGTGAGTTGGACCGCAGAGTGAAGGCAAAAGGGACAACAAGTGCTAAGCATCTCTGGGAACTCCTTCAAGACTGTTGGAAGACCATTTCAGGGGACTACCTATTGAAGCTCATCAAGAGAATGCCAAGAGTGTGCAAAGCAGTAATCAAAGCAAAAGGTGGCTACTTTGAAGAACTTAGAATATGACATATTTTCAGTTGTTTCACACTTGTTTGTTATGTATATAATTCCACATGAGTTAATTCATAGTTTTGATGCCTTCATAGTCATGAAAATAAAGAAAACTCTTTAAATGAGAAGGTGTGTCCAAACTTTTGGTCTGTACTGTACATCATAGTGGTAGGTTGTGGTGGCTCACTAGCAAGTAGTTAAGGTATGGTGCTGCAAGCTCATATAGAGGGAATCACCCCACCCTCTCTTAAAAGGCAAATGTAGTAATAGGAAAATGAGCGAGCACTTGGCAACCAAATTGACATGTGCAGAAAATATTTATTAAATCCCCATAAAATACAAGTAATAACATTTATAAGAACAATGTAGCAATAATATACAACATTACAGTCACATATATTGTGGTAGATATGATCGATACTACACTGCTCAAAAAAAATAAAGGGAACACTTAAACAACACACTGTAACTCCAAGTCAATCACACTTCTGTGAAATCAAACTGTCCACTTAGGAAGCAACACTGAGTGACAATCAATTTCACATGCTGTTGTGCAAATGGGATAGACAACAGGTGGAAATTATAGGCAATTAGCAAGACACCCCCAATAAAGGAGTGGTTCTGTAGGTGGTAACCACAGACTACTTCTCAGTTCCTATGCTTCCTGGCTGATGTTTTGGTCACTTTTGAATGATGGCGGTGCTTTCACTCTAGTGGTAGCATGAGACGGAGTCTACAACCCACACAAGTGGCTCAGATAGTGCAGCTTATCCAGGATGGCACATCAATGTGAGCTGTGGCAAGAAGGTTTGCTGTGTCTGTCAGCGTAGTGTCCAGAGCATGGAGGCGCTACCAGGAGACAGGCTAGTACATCAGGAGACGTGGAGGGGGCCGTAGGAGGGCAAGAACCCAGCAGCAGGACCGCTACCTCTGCCTTTGTGCAAGGAGGAACAGGAGGAGCACTGCCAGAGCCCTGCAAAATGACCTCCAGCAGGCCACAAATGTGCATGTGTCTGCTCAAACGGTCAGAAACAGACTCCATGAGGGTGATATGAGGGCCCGACGTCCACAGGTGGGGGTTGTGCTTACAGCCCAACACCGTGCAGGACGTTTGGCATTTGCCAGAGAACACCAAGATTGGTAAATTCGCCACTGGCGCCCTGTGCTCTTCACAGATGAAAGCAGGTTCACACTGAGCACATGTGACAGACGTGACAGAGTCTAGAGAGGCCGTGGAGAACGTTCTGCTGCCTGCAACATCCTCCAGCATGACCGGTTTGGCATTGGGTCAGTAATGGTGTGGGGTGGCATTTCTTTGGAGGGCCGCACAGCCCTCCATGTGCTCGCCAGAGGTAGCCTGACTGCCATTAGGTACCGAGATGAGATCCTCAGACCCCTTGTGAGACCATATGCTGGTGCGGTTGGCCCTGGGTTACTCCTAATGCAAGACAATGCTAGACCTCATGTGGCTGGAGTGTGTCAGCAGTTCCTGCAAGACGAAGGCATTGATGCTATGGACTGGCCCGCCCATTCCCCAGACCTGAATCCAATTGAGCACATCTGGGACATCATGTCTCGCTCTATCCACTAACGTCACGTTGCACCACAGACTGTCCAGGATTTGGCAGATGCTTTAGTCCAGGTCTGGGAGGAGATCCCTCAGGAGACCGTCCGCCACCTCATCAGGAGCATGCACAAAGTTGGATCAGCCTGTAGTGTGTTTTTCCACTTTAATTTTGAGTGTGACTCCAAATCCAGACCTCCATGGGTTGAAAAATTTGATTTCCATTTTTTTATTTTTGTGTGATTTTGTTGTCAGCACATTCAACTATGTAAAGAACAAAGTATTTCAGAAGAAAATTTAATTAATTCAGCTCTAGGATGTGTTATTTTTGTGTTCCCTTTATTTTTTTGAGCAGTGTATATTCGATAAAAATATATTCGATAAAAATATTTGATAAATTGAATGGTAGAAAATTCAATGTTGAAATATTCGATAGAATATTCGATACCACTCAATAGTGTCGATAAATTCAATAATATATATCACACCAAAAAACTTCAAGTATATGCTGTTATTTGGGAAAGAGGGGGTATTATCTTCTAGCGCTCTCCCAATTTGGGAAACTGAATGTCACTGAAAATGTTGTAGGTGTATTCACTGGGAGCGCAATATGTTCATAAAGTGTCCACAGGAATCCTGATAATGTGAAAAGTCTCTTATAGCATATCCTTTTAAGGTCGATATGAGCTTTGAATCGAAGAAAACTTTAAATCGATATTTGGCTTACCGTCTAGCGTCTGTTGTCTCCCTATTGCTTCAATGGAGCTTTAAATATTTGCCGGCTTATTCAGTCGCTCCATATAGCAAGCTGGTTTAAATTTCGCGGGAGTTCCAAAGATCGCGGGAGTTGCCACTCTGTTCCGCAATTTCCTTTGGTGCAGCTTTCGACGATAAGAATAGTTAATCCTTTACAGTAGAAATTTTCTTCTGTATGGCCATACAGTATTATCGGAGGCTTTTCAATGCAGGTACATCACTTGTTTCACCATACGCGTTACGGGTAGATTCACTCTCCCTTCCTCAGTGGTCCACTTCACAGTTGGGATGAGGTTTTGATGTTGGTGTGCTGTGCCTCTTTTTCTCCACACATAGTGTTGTTTGTTTCTTCCAAACAACTCAACTTTGGTTTCATCTGTCCACAGAATATTTTGCCAGTACTGCTGTGGAACATCCAGGTGCTCTTGTGCAAACTGTAAACGTGCAGCAATGGGTTTTTTTGGACAGCAGTGGCTTCCTCTGTGGTATCCTCACATGAAATCCATTCTTGTTTAGTGTTTTACGTATCGTAGATTCGCTAACAGGGATGCTAGCATATGCCAGAGACTTTTGGAAGTCTTTAGCTGACACTCTAGGATTCTTCTTCACTTCATTGAGCAGTCTGCTCTGTGCTCTTGAAGTAATCTTTACAGGACGGCCACTCCTAGGGAGAGTAGCAGCAGTGCTGGACTTTCTCCATTTATAGACAATTTGTCTTACCGTGGACTGATGGACAGCAAGGCTTTTGGAGATACTTTTATAACCCTTTCCAGCTTTATGCAAGTCAACAATTCTTAATCGTAGGTCTTCTGAGAGCTCTTTTGTGTGAGGCATCATTTACATCAGGCAATGCTTCTTGTGATAAGCAAACCCAGAACTGGTGTGTGTTTTTTATAGGGCAGGGCAGCTGTAACCAACACCTCCAATCTCATCTCATTGATTGGACTCCAGTTGGCTGACACCTCATTCCAATTAGCTCTTGGAGATGTCATTAGGCTAGGGGTTCACATACTTTTTCCACCTGCACTGTGAATGTTTACATAGTGTGTTCAATAAAAACATGGTAACATTTAATTCTTTGTGTGTTATTAGTTTAAGCAGACTGTGATTGTCTATTGTTGTGACTTAGATGAAGATCAGATCACATTTCATGACCAATTTGTGCAGAAATCCATATAATTCCAAAGGGTTCACATACTTTTTCTTGCAATTGTATTACTGTCCACTGGATGAACCTTCTGACGGCTGTCAAGCATGCAACCCGTGGCACCCGTGTGGACTTGGTGTTACCGCCACGCATTGCATGCAGGCCTGCCTCTTCTTCTCCTCCTCCTACTCCATCCTCAGCTGACTCCTTCTTTTTCACTGCTACCGCCTCTTCCGCTGCACCCCCCCAAGCTCCCCAGAAAAAATTTGACGTGACAGGTGAGAAATTGCCATGCTGTGCTGCGGCTGTTGTGCCTGGAAGCCAAGAGCCACACCAGTCCTACACTGCTTTCAGCTATGCGGTCACAGGCCGATCAGTGGCTAACCCCGCTCAAATTGACAGTTGGTAAAGTGGTGTGCGACAACAGTAAAAATCTGCTAAGCGCGCTGAAACAGTGCAAAATGACACACGTGCCGTGCATGGCACACGTCCTGAAAATTAGTCGTGCAGCGATTTGTTGCCAAATACCCCGGGGTCCAGGACGTTTTGCTGCAGGCCAGAAAATTCTCTGCCCGTTTTAGATCTTACACGGCCATGGCTCGCCTTGCTGACGTTCAGCAATGACACCACCTGCCCGTCAGACATCTGATTTGTGACAGCCCGACGCGTTGGAACTCCACCTTGTATATGCTTGATAGGCTGCTCCAGCAGTAACGTGCTGTTAACGACTCCCTGTACGAACTCTACAGCAGGACAGGTTTTGGGGAGCTTGATTTCTTTTCACCGCGCCAGTGGCTGCTCATGTGCGACACATACAGACTTCTGCGGCCATTTGATGAGATCACCAAACTGATCAGTCGCAACCAGGGCACCATCAGTGACATTGTACCTTACGCCTTCTTTCTGGAGCGTGCATTGCATCATGTCATTGATCAAGCTGTCGAGGAGCAGGTGCTGGAAGATTAGAAGGTCGCAATGCTGAATGAATTCCAAGGGGGCGCTACTCCATCTGAGACAAGTCAGCAGGAGTCTGAAGAGGAGTCAGAGTAGGATGGTGGCTGGGGGGAGGGGAAGGAGCAAGAAGAACAGGCTTTAAACTTTTCAGGGATCCCTGGTATTGTCCGTGGCTGGGGGGAGGAGACCAAGAACGACATTCTACTGGACGATGAGCAGGAGCCAGAGCGCTCCACCTCTTCGAATTTAGTGCAAATGGGGTGTCACGACCGCTATCCCAGCAGCAGTCGTGTCGCACCAGACGGAGGGGAAGGGGGACCCTTATCTACGGATGGGAAATAGAATGGCCACCCCTGACTAACCCTAAGCTGGCACCTGTCTGCCCTGATACCCTAGACGGGGTGTGAACCCGTGCGGCGAGCAGGATGCCTAAACCCTCAGTCGCCCTAACAAGACTGGACTGGGGAAAGGCCGATGGGAGCGCTAGTCACCATCACTCACGTCTAGGAAAACAACAGGGGAAGACAGCAACAAACAAACAACAGCAGAGATAGACTTATCCAGTCACGAGCAGAGAAGGCGATCCCAAACACGACAGTCCACGCTGGACAAGAGCTCCACAGCAACACCATCAAACGATCTCCTTCAAAGGTCAGAGTAGCACTGGAAGTAAGGACTATATCTGGCAATGACTGCAAGTGAAACTGAAACTAATATAGTATCTGGGAGTGGCAGACAGGACTCACCTGAGAAGGATGCCTACAAACTCCCAGTCAGGACAAAAAGGTTCACAAGGCAAAACCTGGATGACATACCCTGAACCACGGAGCAAACTCACAAGCTATCGCGAGTAGCAAGTCGCTGCGACCTTCTCCTCCCAGACCTGTCTGGATCAGTCACAGTCGTGACAGTACCCCCCTTTCTACGAGGGGCCCCCGGACCCTCAAGACCAGGCCTCTCCGGATGGGAGCTATGAAAAGCCCGAATGAGTCTGTCCGCTTTTATCTCTGATGCTGGAACCCACATTCTCTCTTCGGAACCATAACCTTTCCAGTGCACCAGGTACTGAAGAGAGCGGCGAACATATCGTGAATCAACAATCTTTTCTACCTGAAACTCAAGACTGCCATCAACAACCACCGATGGAGGCGGTAGCGGCAATGGTTCAGGAGGTTCTACATATCTCTTAAGCAGAGACCTGTGGAAGACATTATGGATCCTTAGAGTCTGAGGTAGCTCCAGACGAAAAGCCACCGGGTTAATGATCTTAATTACCCTATAAGGACCAATAAATCTCAGACCTAATTTCCACGAGGGAACCTTCAACTTGATATTTCTGGTAGACAACCACACCAAGTCATTCACCCCAAGGTCCGGACCTTCAGAGTGCTTCCTATCAGCCACACGTTTGTATCTACCACCCATTCTCTTCAAACTTTCTTGCACACTCTGCCACACTGAAGAAAGTGAAGATGCAAATCGTTCCTCCTCGGGAATCCCAGACGGCCCCCCCTCACTAAACGTACAAAACTGAGGATGGAAACCATACGCACCAAAAAATGGTGACTTATCGGTAGATTCTTGACGACGATTATTAATGGCAAACTCGGCTAACGGTAAATAAGATGACCATTCCTCCTGATTTTCGGAAACAAAGCATCTCAAATATGTCTCTAGGTTTTGATTGGTACGTTCAGTCTGACCGTTGGACTGTGGATGGAAAGATGAAGAAAACGACAGATGAACCCCTAAACGAGAACAAATAGCTTTCCAAAATTTAGAAACAAATTGGGTACCACGATCCGAAACAATATCGGAAGGGACCCCGTGAAGCTTCACGATGTGGTCAATAAAAACCTGAGCCAGTGTGTTAGCATTAGGCAATGCGGCAAGAGCAATAAAGTGCACCATTTTACTGAATCTGTCAACAACTACAAGAATAACAGTCTTCCCCGCTGATACTGGTAGATCCGTAATGAAATCCATTGATAGGTGCGTCCAAGGCCTGTTGGGGATGGCCAGAGGTAAAAGACGCCCTGCCGGACGAGTATGATCTACCTTAGAACGAGCACAGGTAGCACATGCAGACACAAAATTCAACACCTCCTGGCGCCATTAAGGCCACCAGAACCGACGAGACACTAACTCAGAGGTTGCCCTACTACCTGGGTGTCCTGCCAGTGTGGAGTTATGGTGTTCTTTTAGTATCTGCAGTCGTAAATTTTCTGGCACAAACAGTTTACCCGAGGGGCAGGAGGCCGGGGCGTCCCCCTGAGCTTCCAACACCCTCCCCTCCAAACCTGAGTGTAATGCAGAGACCACCACCCCCTTTTGCAAAATGGGCTCTGGTACATCAACATCACCCCTTCCAGGAAAACTTCAGGACAATGCATCCGCCTTAGTATTTTTTGCCCCCGGGCAATAGGTTATTACAAAATTAAACCTAGTAAAAAATAACGACCACCGAGCCTGTCTAGGGGTGAGACGTTTAGCAGACTCCAGATATAATAAGTTTTTGTTATCAGTAATCACCGTGACGGGATGAACCGCCCCCTCCAAAAAATGACGCCACTCCTCAAAGGCCAACTTAATAGCCAAAAGTTCCCTGTTGCCAATATCATAGTTCCTTTCTGCAGTAGACAACTTCTTCGAAAAGAAAGCACACGGACGCCATTCACCAGGGGACGGGCCCTGAGATAGTACTGCTCCCACCCCCACCTCTGATGCGTCAACCTCTACAATAAAAGGAAGCGAGACATCTGGCTGTACGAGAATAGGGGCCGAGATGAATCTCTCCTTCAGAGATGTAAAGGCAGTTTTGGCTGCATGTGACCATTTGGAAAAATCGGATCCCTTTCGGGTCATGTCCGTCAGTGGTTTGACCACCAAGTAATAGTTCTTTATAAACTTTCTATAAAAATTGGCAAACCCCAGGAAGCGTTGCAATGCCTTCAGGTTCTCAGGCAGATCCCAGTCCATAATCACCTGGACTTTCTCTGGATCCATGCAGAAACCTGAATCTGACAACACATACCCCAGAAATGGCAGTTCTTTTACGGCGAACACACATTTCTCTAATTTAGCAAACAATTTGTTGGCCCTTAATATCTGCAGCACTTGTCTCACATGGATCTTATGTGTATCCAGATCCGGGGAATAGACCAGGATGTCATCAAGATATATCACACCAAATCTCCCGATAAGGTGACTAAAAATATTGTTGACAAAATGTTGGAACACCGCAGGCGCATTAGTAAGACCAAATGGCATGACCAGATTTTCATAATGCCCTTCCGGAGTATTAAAAGCCGTTTTCCACTCATCCCCCTCTTTGATGCGAACCAGGTTATAGGCTCCTCTGAGATCCATTTTGGAGAACCATTTAGCACCAGCAACCTGATTAACCACTTAAGGACCACAGGTTTATACCCCCCTAAAGACCAGGCCCTTTTTTACAAATCGGCACTCCACAACTTTAGCGGTTTATTGCTCGGTCATGCAACTTACCACCCAAATGAATTTTACCTCCTTTTCTTCTCACTAATAGAGCTTTCATTTGGTGGTATTTCATTGCTGCTGACATTTTTACTTTTTTTGTTATTAATCGAAATTTAACGATTTTTTTGCAAAAAAATTGTAAAATTTTGCAAAAAAAACGACATCCATATATAAATTTTGCTCTAAATTTATTGTTCTACATGTCTTTGATAAAAAAAAAATGTTTGGGTAAAAAAAAAATGGTTTGGGTAAAAGTTATAGCGTTTACAAACTATGGTACAAAAATGTGAATTTCCGCATTTTGAAGCAGCTCTGACTTTCTGAGCACCTGTCATGTTTCCTGAGGTTCTACAATGGCCAGACAGTACAAACACCCCACAAATGACCCCATTTCGGAAAGTAGACACCCTAAGGTATTCGCTGATGGGCATAGTGAGTTCATAGAACTTTTTATTTTTTGTCACAAGTTAGCGGAAAATGATGATTTTTTTCATTTTTTTTCTTTTCTTACAAAGTCTCATATTCCACTAACTTGTGACAAAAAATAAAAACTTCCATGAACTCACTATGCCCATCAGCGAATACCTTGGGGTGTCTTCTTTCCAAAATGGGGTCACTTGTGGGGTAGTTATACTGCCCTGGCATTTTACATATACCAATGCTGGGTGAGATAAATATCTTGGTCAAATGCCAACTTTGTATAAAAAAATGGGAAAAGTTGTCTTTTGCCAAGATATTTCTCTCACCCAGCATGGGTATATGTAAAATGACACCCCAAAACACATTGCCCAACTTCTCCTGAATACGGAGATACCAGATCTGTGACACTTTTTTGCAGCCTAGGTGGGCAAAGGGGCCCATATTCCAAAGAGCACCTTTCGGATTTCACTGGTCATTTTTTACAGAATTTGATTTCAAACTCCTTACCACACATTTGGGCCCCTAGAATGCCAGGGCAGTATAACTACCCCACAAGTGACCCCATTTTGGAAAGAAGACACCCCAAGGTATTCGCTGATGGGCATAGTGAGTTCATGGAAGTTTTTATTTTTTGTCACAAGTTAGTGGAATATGAGACTTTGTAAGGGAAAAAAATAAAAATAAAAAAATCATCATTTTCCGCTAACTTGTGACAAAAAATATAAAAGTCTAGGAACTCGCCATGCCCCTCACGGAATACCTTGGGGTGTCTTCTTTCCAAAATGGGGTCACTTGTGGGGTAGTTATACTGCCCTGGCATTCTAGGGGCCCAAATGTGTGGTAAGGAGTTTGAAATCAAATTCTGTAAAAAATGGCCGGTGAAATCCGAAAGATGCTCTTTGGAATGTGGGCCCCTTTGCCCACCTAGGCTGCAAAAAAGTGTCACACATGTGGTATCTCCGTATTTAGGAGAAGTTGGGGAATGTGTTTTGGGGTGTCATTTTACATATACCCATGCTGGGTGAGATAAATATCTTGGTCAAATGCCAACTTTGTATAAAAAAATGGGAAAAATTGTCTTTTGCCAAGATATTTCTCTCACCCAGCATGGGTATATGTAAAATGACACCCCAAAACACATTCCCCAACTTCTCCTAAATACGGAGATAACACATGTGTGACACTTTTTTGCAGCCTAGGTGGGCAAAGGGGCCCATATTCCAAAGAGCACCTTTCGGATTTCACTGGTCATTTTTTACAGAATTTGATTTCAAACTCCTTACCACACATTTGGGCCCCTAGAATGCCAGGGCAGTATAACTACCCCACAAGTGACCCCATTTTGGAAAGAAGACACCCCAAGGTATTCGCTGATGGGCATAGTGAGTTCATGGAAGTTTTTATTTTTTGTCACAAGTTAGTGGAATATGAGACTTTGTAAGGGAAAAAAATAAAAATAAAAAAATCATCATTTTCCGCTAACTTGTGACAAAAAATATAAAAGTCTAGAAACTCGCCATGCCCCTCACGGAATACCTTGGGGTGTCTTCTTTCCAAAATGGGGTCACTTGTGGGGTAGTTATACTGCCCTGGCATTTTCCAGGGGCCCTAATGTGTGGTAAGTAGGTAAATGACCTGTGAAATCCTAAAGGTGCTCTTTGGAATGTGGGCCCCTTTGCCCACCTAGGCTGCAAAAAAGTTTCACACATGTGGTATCGCCGTATTCAGGAGAAGTTGGGCAATGTGTTTTGGGGTGTCTTTTTACATATACTCATGCTGGGTGAGAGAAATATCTCGGCAAAAGACAACTTTTCCCATTTCTTTATACAAAGTTGGCATTTGACCAAGATATTTATCTCACCCAGCATGGGTATATGTAAAATGACACCCCAAAACACATTGCCCAACTTCTCCTGAGTACGGCGATACCAGATGTGTGACACTTTTTTGCAGCCTAGATGCGCAAAGGGGCCCACATTCCTTTTATGACGGCATCTTTAGACATTTGGATCCCAGACTTCTTCTCACGCTTTAGGGCCCCTAAAATGCCAGGGCAGTATAAATACCCCACATGTGACCCCATTTTGGAAAGAAGACACCCCAAGGTATTCAATGAGGGGCATGGCGAGTTCATAGAATTTTTTTTTTTTTGGCACAAGTTAGCGGAAATTGATTTATTTATTTTTTTTCTCACAAAGTCTCCCTTTCCGCTAACTTGGGACAAAAATTTCAATCTTTCATGGACTCAATATGCCCCTCACGGAATACGTGGGGGTGTCTTCTTTCCGAAATGGGGTCACATGTGGGGTATTTATACTGCCCTGGCATTCTAGGGGCCCTAAAGCGTGAGAAGAAGTCTGGAATATAAATGTCTAAAAATTTTCAAGCATTTGGATTCCGTGAGGGGTATGGTGACTTCATGTGAGATTTTATTTTTTGACACAAGTTAGTGGAATATGAGACTTTGTAAGAAAAAAATTATAATTTCCGCTAACTTGGGCCAAAAAAATGTCTGAATGGAGCCTTACAGAGGGGTGATCAATGACAGGGGGGGTGATCAATGACAGGGGGGTGATCAGGGAGTCTATATGGGGTGATCACCCCCCTGTCATTGATCACCCCCCTATAAGGCTCCATTCAGATGTCCGTATGTGTTTTGCGGATCCGATCCATGTATCCGTGGATCCGTAAAAATCATACGGACATCTGAATGCAGCCTGACAGGGGGAGTGATCAATGACAGGGGGGGTGATCAATGACAGGGGGGTGATCAGGGAGTCTATATGGGGTGATTACCCCCCCTGGAAGGCTCCAGGGAGACGCCTGTATGTGTTTTGCGGATCCGATCCATCTATCAGTGGATCCGTAAAAATCATGCGGACGTCTGAATGGAGCTTTACAGGGGGTGATCAATGACAGGGGGGTAATCAATGACAGGGGGGTGATCAGGGAATCTATATGGGTCGATCACCACAGTCATTGATCATGCCCCTTTAAGGCTCCATTCAGACGTCCGTATGCGTTTTGCGGATCTGATCCATCTATCAGTGGATCCGTAAAAATCATGCGGACGTCTGAATGGAGCTTTACAGGGGGTTATCAATGACAGGGGGGTAATCAATGACAGGGGGGTGATCAGGGAGTCTATATGGGGTGATCACCACAGTCATTGATCATGCCCCTGTAATGCTCCATTCAGACGTCCGTATGCGTTTTGCGGATCCGATCCATCTATCAGTGGATCCGTAAAAATCATGCGGACGTCTGAATGGAGCTTTACAGGGGTGTGATCAATGACAGGGGGGTAATTAATGACAGGGGGGGTGATCAATGACAGGGGGGGTGATCAATGACAGGGGGGTGATCAGGGAGTCTATATGGGGTGATCATCCCCCTGTCATTAATCACCCCCCTATAAGGCTCCATTCAGATGTCCGTATGTCTTTTGCGGATCCGATCCATGTATCCGTAAAAATCATACGGACATCTGAATGCAGCCTGACAGGGGGGGTGATCAATGACAGGGGGGTGATCAGGGAGTCTATATGGGGTGATCACCCCCCCTGGAAGGCTCCAGGGAGACGCCTGTATGTGTTTTGCGGATCCGATCCATCTATCAGTGGATCCGTAAAAATCATGCGGACGTCTGAATGGAGCTTTACAGGGGGGTGATCAATGACAGGGGGGTAATCAATGACAGGGGGGTGATCAGGGAGTCTATATGGGGTGATCACCACAGTCATTGATCATGCCCCTGTAAGGCTTCATTCAGACGTCCGTATGCGTTTTGCGGATCCGATCCATCTATCAGTGGATCCGTAAAAATCATGCGGACGTCTGAATGGAGCTTTACAGGGGGTTATCAATGACAGGGGGGTAATCAATGACAGGGGGGTGATCAGGGAGTCTATATGGGGTGATCACCACAGTCATTGATCACGCCCATGTAAGGCTCCATTCAGACGTCCGTATGCGTTTTGCGGATCCGATCCATCTATCAGTGGATCCGTAAAAATCATGCGGACGTCTGAATGGAGCTTTACAGGAGGGTGATCAATGACAGGGGGGTAATCAATGACAGGGGGGTGATCAGGGAGTCTATATGGGGTGATCACCACAGTCATTGATCACGTCCCTGTAAGGCTCCATTCAGACGTCCGTATGCGTTTTGCGGATCCGATCCATCTATCAGTGGATCCGTAAAAATCATGCAGACATCTGAATGGAGCTTTACAGGGGTGTGATCAATGACAGGGGGGTAATCAATGACAGGGGGGTGATCAGGGAGTCTATATGGGGTGATCAGGGGTGATCAGGGGCTAATAAGGGGTTAATAAGTGACGGGGGGGTGTAGTGTAGAGTAGTGGTGCTTGGTGCTACTTTACTGAGCTACCTGTGTCCTCTGGTGGTCGATCCAAACAAAGGGGACCACCAGAGGACCAGGTAGCAGGTATATTAGACGCTGTTATCAAACAGCGTCTAATATACCTGTTAGGGGTTAAAAAAATCACATCTCCAGCCTGCCAGCGAACGATCGCCGCTGGCAGGCTGGAGATCAACTCTCTTACCTTCTGTTCCTGTGAGCGCGCGCACCTGTGTGCGCGCGTTCACAGGAAATCTCGGCTCACGCGAGATGACGCCAATCGGCGTTAGCGTAGCCTGAGGGAGCCGCCGCGATGACGCCTTTCGGCGTTACAGTTGCTGCAACTGGTTAAAGAGGTCGGGAATGAGAGGAAGAGGATAGGGATCTCGGATAGTTATCCGGTTTAATTCCCGGAAATCCAGGCAAGGACGCAGGCCCCCATCTTTCTTTTTAACGAAAAAGAACCCTGCAGCCACGGGTGAAGAAGAGGGTCTGATGTGTCCTTTAGCCAAACTCTCCGAAATATAATCTTGCATAGCCTTCCTCTCCGGGCCGGAAAGATTGTATAACCGGGTTTTAGGTAGTTTTGCCCCAGGTAATAGATTAATCGGGCAATCATATGGACGATGAGGTGGTAACCCCTGACAACCCTTCTCAGAGAACACATCCATAAAATCTGACAGAAAGGCAGGTAAAGATGTTACAGAGAGTGTAGAGCACCTACTACTCAAGCAGTTGTCCTTACAATGTTCACTCCACTCCACAATCTCCCCGGCCTGCCAATCCACCACTGGATTGTGAGTCACCAGCCAGGGAAGCCCCAATACCATAGGAGCCGGAAGACCGTCCAGGACATAACAAGAGATATGCTCTTTATGGAGGTCCCCTACCTGCAGATGGATATTATGGATGATCTGAGTTAACTCTCTCTGAGTAAGAGGGGAGGAGTCGATGGCAAAAACAGGAATAGTTCTGCATACCGGTTCCGGAGTAAAACCCAGAGCCTGAGCAAACCGTGAATCCACCAAGTTGACCCCCGCCCCACTGTCCAAAAAGACGGAAAAGATCTCAGTTTTATTGCCCGCCTCAACGGTAGCGGACAACAAAAACTGAGACATGCGTATGGAGGAAACGAATACGCCCAGACTGTTCTCCTCCGCACAATCTGGGGACTCTAGTTTTCCGGTGGCTCCTTTGTTTGTGGTCTCTAGGGTTCTGAGGGACAAACCTTTACAAAATGACCCCTCCCCCCACAACGAAAACAAACCTCTGACCTACGGCGGAACTTAGGAGGATTCACCCGTCTAGTGGCGCCCCCTATTTGCATTGGTTCGACTGGACCATAAGAGACCGATCCCTGCCCTATAGAGGCCTCCGTAAAATTTAATAGCCTCTCCCTGAGTCGTCTGTCGATTCTTATGGACAGAGACATAGCAGCCTCAAGAGACCCAGGGACCTCGTATACCGCCAGCGCGTCTTTTAATTTTTCAGACAACCCCTGGCAGAACTGACTCCTAAGGGCCGAGTCGTTCCATAACGTATCAGTAGCCCACCTACGGAATTCGGAACAATATAGTTCAGCAGACCGGTTCTCTTGCCGAAGTCTACGTAGCTTAGACTCAGCCAGTGAGACCCTGTCCGGGTCATCATATACGAGACCCAGGGCTTCAAAAAACTGATCGTAAGGCCGGAGAGTCTGATGGTAGGGAGAAAGCCCAAGCCTGCGGATCTCCTTGCAGGAGAGAAATTACAATGCCCACCCGTTGTTCCTCACCGCCGGAGGATCTAGGGCGTAACCTGAAGAACAATTTGCAAGCTTCTCTGAAGGTTACAAATTGGTCTCTTCCTCCTGAGAACCTATCAGGTAAAGCCACTTTTGGCTCAGGAGTACCTTGGTTTCCCGTAGCAACGGTGGAACCCAAGGATTGCTGCTGCAGCACTGTTGCTTTTAATCCTGCCACTTCAAGGGATAACCCCTGTAATTGTTTCGCCAAAAGCGAAACCGGATCCATAGTGGAACAGACAAAATACAAAGCAAAACAGCAAGCAAAAAAAAAAAAAAAAAAGAAATGTCACTTTTTTTTTTTTTTAAAAGGCCAGATATACTGTCACGACCGCTATCCCAGCAGCAGTCGTGTTGCACAAGACGGAGGGGAAGGGGGAACCTTATCTACGGATGGGAAATAGAATGGCCACCCCTGACTAACCCTAAGCTGGCACCTGTCTGCCCTGATACCCTAGACGGGGTGTGAACCCGTGCGGCGAGCAGGATGCCTAAACCCTCAGTCGCCCTAACAAGACTGGACTGGGGAAAGGCCGATGGGAGCGCTAGTCACCATCACTCACGTCTAGGAAAACAACAGGGGAAGACAGCAACAAACAAACAACAGCAGAGATAGACTTATCCAGTCACGAGCAGCGAAGGCGATGCCAAACACGACAGTCCACGCCGGACAAGAGCTCCACAGCAACACCATCAAACGATCTCCTTCAAAGGTCAGAGTAGCACTGGAAGTAAGGACTATATCTGGCAATGACTGCAAGTGAAACTGAAACTAATATAGTATCTGGGAGTGGCAGACAGGACTCACCTGAGAAGGATGCCTACAAACTCCCAGTCAGGACAAAAAGGTTCACAAGGCAAAACCTGGATGACATACTCTGAACCACGGAGCAAACTCACAAGCTATCGCGAGTAGCAAGTCGCTGCGACCTTCTCCTCCCAGACCTGTCTGGATCAGTCACAGTCGTGACATGGGGTCCTTGTTGCTCCAGTGTTTGAAGAGGGACCCCCGTATAAAAATCATAAAGGGCAAGGACCAGTACTGGGTGGCAACGTACTTAAACCCCCGGACAAACACAAAATGATGGACATGCTACCAGCATCACAGAGGGATGGCAGAATGCAGCATTTCCAGGCCTTGCTTCGAGAGATGCTGCATTCTGTTGTTGCGGGCACTGGCACGGGAATTTCCATCCACAGCGAAACATGTGCGGGTACCAATCCTACCGCGCCTGCAAAAAGAGGGCGGTTTCAATATGTGTTGGTCACTTCAGATAAGAGATCATTCTTGCAGCCAACCCATCGACAGCCGCCCTCCGGATCCAGCCTCAGGGAACACCTAGACCGACAGGTGTCCGACTAGATCGGGTTAACGGCCGATGTGGACGCTCTGAGAAGTGAGCAACCCCTGGACTACTGGGTGTACAAGCTTGACCTGTGACCAGAGCTGGCACAATTTGCCATGGAACTCTTGGCTTTCCCCTCGTTGAGTGTCTTGTCCGAAAGGACGTTCAGCGCACACATATCCGCCACCACCAAGAAAAAAGAATGGTCCCTGTCTTATGTAAATACAGTGGCATAAAAGGCCTTTTCTGTCCTGTGAATGCCTAATGTTTGTGGCCTGTACTCCACTAGCCTGCAGTAAAATTGATATGCAATGACCGTCTAATATACCTCCAGCCACATAATCATTTGATCTTTTCTGTACCGTGAATGCATAATTTTTGGGGCCTGTAATCTAACTGGCCAACAGTAAAATTGTTATACGGTGACCGCCTAATGTACCTCCAGCCACATAATCACTTGATCTTTCACCTGTGACGACCACGTGTTATCGAATTTTACCTATTGTCATTTGGGGTTTATTCAAGACTGAGGATTTCGTTAGCCATGTTTTTAATCCAATTTTATATTTTTATTTTGTGTAAACATATGTATTTGATATGTATTTGTACTGGTCTACAATAAAATTGTTATCCAATCACCGTCTAATATACCTCCAGCCACATAATCACTAGATCTTTTCTATCCGGTAAATGCCTAATGTTTGGGGCCTGTACTGCAGTGGGTTACAGTAAAACTTTTATCCATTGACCGCATAATGTACCTCAAGCCACATAATCACTTTTTCTTTTATGTGAGGTGAATGCTTCATTTTTAGGGCCCGTACTCCTGTGGCTTAAAATAAACTTTGTCTAGGCTCCAGCAGGGCACATTTTTGAGAATTTCCCTTTAACCCCTTAAGGACTTAGGACGTACCGGTTCGGCATGGGTCCCGAATCCTTAAGGACCCATGACAAACCGGTACGTCATCGCTTTAATTCGCGATTCCGGCGCCGCGCGGGTTAATCGGAAGGGGATGCCGGCTGAAATCATTCAGCCGGCATCCCGTAACAACGCAGGGGGGGTCATTTGACCCCCGCTTATCATCAATCGCAGCAAACCGCAGGTCAATTCAGACCTGCGGTTTGCTGCGCTTCTAGCCGATTCTGATCCCCGCGGTCTCTGACCGCGGGGATCAAACTTTAAAATGCCATAAATAAAGTTTTATTAACCCCCCCTGCACCCCTGAATGATATTATGTGGGCGGGTGGAGCAGGGGGGGTGTCGCGGGAGGTGCGGGAGGCGGGCAGTGCGGCAGGCGGGATCGCGATCCCCTGCCCGCCTCCCCTTGAAAAATCGTTGGTGGACAGTGGTATACCAGGGTGCCAGCACATTGCAACGTACGTAAACGTACGGACCGCTGTATGGAAAAGGTTAACAGCTCAGGGAGCTCCCTCCCTCTCCCATCAGGGGGCTGCTGTGCCTTTGCAGCCCCCCGATGGGAGAGAGCCCCCAGACAGCCCCCCGACAGCCCCGTCCTTACCCTTCCCCGTCTGCGAAGTTCTGACCAGTACTGAGCAGACGGGGAAGGTTCCCATGGCAACAGGACGCGGTCTCAGGCATCCTGCTGTCCATGGTGCTGAACAGATCTGTGCTAAAGGCAGAGATCTGTTCAGACAAAGTGTAAGTATAATACAGTACAGTACAATATATATTGTACTGTACTGTATTATCCAGACATCAGACCCACTGGATCTTCAAGAACCAAGTGGGTCTGGGTCAAATTTTTTTTTTTAAAAAGTGAAAAAAGTTAAGATAAAAAAAAACACATTTATCACTGAATAAAAAATAAATAAATACACTACACATATTAGGTATCGCCGCGTCCGTAACGACCTGATCTATAAAACGGTCATGTTACTTTCCCCGCACGGTGAACGCCATAAAAATAAAAAAATAAAAACTATGAAAAAATTGAAATTTTGCCCACCTTACTTCCCAAAAAAGGTAATAAAAGTGATCAAAAAAGTCGCATGTACGCCAAAATAGTACCAATCAAACCGTCATCTCATCCCGCAAAAATCATACCCTACCCAAGATAATCGCCCAAAAACTGAAAAAACTATGGCTCTTAGACTATGGAAACACTAAAACATGATTTTTTTTGTTTCAAAAATGAAATCATTGTGTAAAACTTAAATATATTAAAAAAAGTATACATATTAGGTATCGACGCGTCCGTATCGAACGGCTCTATAAAAATATCACATGACCTAACCCCTCAGGAGACCACCGTAAAAAAAAAAAAACGGTGTAAAAAAAGCAATTTTTGGTCATCTTGCGTCACAAAAAGTATAATAGCAAGCGATTAAAAAGTCATATGCACCCCAAAATAGTGCCAATCAAACCGTCATCTCATCCCGCAAAAAATGAGACCCTACTTAAGATAATAGCCCAAAAACTGAAAAAACTATGGCTCTTAGACTATGGAGACACAAACTTTTTTTTGTTTTAAAAATGAAATCATTGTGTAAAACTTACATAAATAAAAAAAATTGTATACATATTAGGTATCGCCACGTCCGTGACAACCTGCTCTATAAAATTACCACATGATCTAACCTGTCAGATGAATGTTGTAAATAACAAAAAAAAACGTTCTAAAAAATCTATTTCTTGTTACCTTGCTGCACAAAAAAGTGTAATATAGAGCAACCAAAAATCATATGTACCCTAAACTAGTACCAACAAAAATGCCTCCCTATCCTGTAGTTTCCAAAATGGGGTCACTTTTTTGAAAATTCTACTCTAGGGGTGCATCAGAGGGGCTTCAAATGGGACATGGTGTCAAAAAAACAGTCCAGCAAAATCTGCCTTCCAAAAACTGTATGGCATTCCTTTCCTTCTGCGCCCTGCCGTGTGCCCGTACAGCGGTTTATGACCACATATGGGGTGTTTCTGTAAACTACAGAATCAGGGCCATAAATAATGAGTTTTGTTTGGCTGTTAACCCTTGCTTTGTAACTGGAAAAAATTATAAAAAAATGGAAAATCTGCCAAAAAAGTGAAATTTTGAAATTGTATCTCTATTTTCCATTAAATCTTGTGCAACACCTAAAGGGTTAACAAAGTTTGTAAAATCAGTTTTGAATACCTTGAGACACTTTTATGGAGTTTCTACTCTAGGGGTGCATCAGGGGGGCTTCAAATGGGACATAGTGTCAAAAAACTAGTCCAGCAGAATCTGGCTTCCAAAAACCATACGGCGCACCTTTCCCTCTACGCCCTACTGTATGCCCGTACAGTAGTTTACAGCCACATATGGGGTGTTTCTGTAAACGGTAGAGTCAGGGCAATAAAGATACGGTCTTGTTTGGCTGTTAACCCTTGCTTTGTTAGTGGAAAAAATGGGTTAAAATGGAAAATTAGGCAAAAAAATAAAATTCTCAAATTTCATCCCCATTTGCCAATAACTCTTGTGCAACACCTAAAGGGTTAACGAAGTTTGTAAAATCAGTTTTGAATACCTTGAGGGGTGTAGTTTATATAATGGGGTCATTTTTGGGCGGTTTCTATTATGTAAGCCTCGCAAAGTGACTTCAGACCTGTAGTGGTCCCTAAAAATTGGGTTTTTGTAAATTTCTGAAAAATTTTAAGATTTGCTTCTAAACTTCTAAGCCTTGTAACATCCCCAAAAAATAAAATATCATTCCCAAAATGCTACAAACATGAAGTAGACATATGGGGAATGTAAAGTCATCACAATTTTGGGGGGTATTACTATGTATTACAGAAGTAGAGAAACTGAAACTTTGATATTTGCAAATTTTGATAATTTTTTAGTAAATATGGTATTTTTTAATGAAAAAAAATTAACTTTTTTGACCCAATTTTAGCAGTGTCATGAAGTACAATATGTGACGAAAAAACAATCTCAGAACGGCCTGGATAAGTCAAAGCGTTTTAAAGTTATCAGCACTTAAAGTGACACTGGTCAGATTTGCAAAAAATGGCCAAGTCCTTAAGGTGAAATAGGGCTGAGTCCTTAAGGGGTTAAGACTAGAGTTGAGCGAACACCTGGATGTTCGGGTTCGACGAGTTCGGCCGAACTTTCGAAAAATGTTCGGGTTCGGGATCCGAACTCGACCCGAACTTCATCCCGAACCCGAACCCCATAGAAGTCAATGGGGACCCGAACTTTTGGGCACTAAAAAGGCTGTAAAACACACCCGGAAAGGGCTAGAGGGCTGCAAAAGGCAGCAAAATGTAGTTAAATCCCCTGCAAACAAATGTAGATAGGGAAATGATGAGTTAACATAAATTAAATAAAAATTAAACAATATTAATTGGAGTGAGGTCCCATAGCACAGAATCAGGCTTCAAGTCACCCACCAATGGAGAAGGTCACTTACTATTATTTTGACCACAGCACCCAGACAAAGGAGAGAGGTCCCACAGCAGAGAACCAGGCATCATATCACCCACCACAGGAGTAGGCCACCATTTAGTTACTTTGACCCCTACACCCAGACGGAGGAGAGAGGTTACACAGCAGAGAATCAGGCATTTAGATCACCCACCACAGGAGTAGGCCACCATTGAATCAGACCCCGGCAACCATGTCAGATGGCACAAGCATAAGCTTTATATCAATCAGCACAGGAGAAGGCGACTTTGACAGACTTTGACAGACTTTGACCCCTACACCCGGACGGAGGAGAGAGGTTTCAAAGCAGAGAATCAGGCATTTAGATCACCCACCACAGGAGTAGGCCCCAATTTAATGGGACCCCGGCAACCATGTCAGATGGCACAACCATCAGCTTCATATCAATCAGCACAGGAGAAGGCGACTTTGAAAGACTTTGACCCCTACACCCAGATGGAGGAGAGAGGTTTCACAGCAGAGAATCAGGCATCATATCAACCACCACAGGAGAAGCCACCATTTAGTTACTTTGACCCCTGCACCCAGGAAGAGGAGAGAGGCACCACAGCACATATTCTGGCATCATATCAGCCACCACAGGAGAAGCCACCATTGAGTTACTTTGACCCCCGCACCCAGGAAGAGGAGAGAGTCACCACAGCACATATTCTGGCATCATATCAGCCACCACAGGAGAAGCCACCATTGAGTTACTTTGACCCCCGCACCCAGGAAGAGGAGAGAGGCACCACAGCACATATTCTGGCATCATATCAGCCACCACAGGAGAAGCCACCATTTAGTTACTTTGACCCCTTCACCCAAACAGAGGAGAGAGGTTCCACATCAGAGAATCAGGCATCATATCAACCACCACAGGAGTAGGCCACAATTTAGTTTATTTGACCCCTGCACCCAGGAAGAGGAGAGAGGCCCCACAGCACATATTCTGGCATCATATCACACACCACAGGAGAAGGCCTCTTTCAGTGATTTAGGCCTTTGGACCCAGACAGAGGAGAGAGGTCAGAGATTAGCTTCATATCCCCCAGCACAGCAGAAGACCGCTTTATTTGACTTAGGCCTCAGCACCCAGACAGAAGACAGAGGTAGCATGGCAGAGGTTATGGCTTCATGTCACCCGTTAGTTTAACCGGCCACTTTCATCTGGTTAGGCCCCGGCGCCCAGACAGAGAAGAGTTTCATTCAACTGTGGGTTTCATAAAATTTGTATCAAATAAAGAAGTGGCCCGTAGCACAACAAGACATGTTTTAGGCAGTTAATAAGGACTACTCTGCACAAGGGAGGGACAGGTCCTGTGGGATCCATGCCTGGTTCATCTTTATGAAGGTCAGCTTGTCCACGTTGGCTGTGGACAGGCGGCTGCGCTTGTCAGTAATGACGCCCCCTGCCGTGCTGAATACGCGTTCAGATAAAACGCTGGCCGCCGGGCAGGAAAGCACCTCCAAGGCATAACATGCTAACTCTGGCCACGTGGACAATTTCGAAACCCAGTAGTTGAATGGGGCCGAACCATCCGTCAGGATGTGGAGGGGTGTGCAGACATACTGTTCAACCATGTTAGTGAAATGCTGCCTCCTGCTAACACGTTCCGTATCAGGTGTCGGTGCAGATAGCTGTGGCGTGGAGACAAAACTTTTCCAAATTTCTGCCATGCTAACCCTGGCCTCAGATGAGCTGGCCGTGACACAGCTGCGTTGGCGACCTCTTGCCACTCCTCTGCCTTCACCTTCCACCTGTTCCCCTGTGACATGTGGGAATGCTCTCAAGAGCGCCTCTATCAGCGTGCGCTTGTACTCGCGCATCTTACGGTCGCGCTCCAGTTCAGGAATTAAAGTGGGCACATTGTCTTTATACCGGGGATCCAGCAGGGTGGCCACCCAGTAGTCTGCACACGTTAAAACGTGGGCAACTCTGCTGTCGTTGCGCAGGCATTGGAGCATATATTCGCTCATGTGGGCCAGGCTACCCATGGGTAAGGACAAGCTGTCCTCTGTGGGAGGCGTATCGTCATCGTCCACCGTATCCCCCCAGCCACGCACCAGTGATGGGCCTGGGCTGCCACCCCGCTGTGAACTTGCGTCATCCTCGTCCCCCTCCACCTCCTCCTCCTCCTCGTCCTCCAGTACAGTGCCTTGGCTGGCGACTTGTGAACCTGTCCTCTGCTGC
Source organism: Bufo bufo (assembly GCF_905171765.1). Classification (NCBI taxonomy): domain Eukaryota; kingdom Metazoa; phylum Chordata; class Amphibia; order Anura; family Bufonidae; genus Bufo; species Bufo bufo. The sequence continues at coordinate 200,821,082 of NC_053393.1, forward strand.
TTAAACAAACCTCCCTCTGAGCCACTTCGAACAGACTGGCCCGAAAGTGTTAGAAACGAGCCCTCATCCTCCTCCTCCTCCTCCACCTGGGCCACCTCCTCTAACATCATTGCCCTAAGTGTTTTCTCAAGGAGACATAGAAGTGGTATTGTAACGCTGATAACAGTGTCATCGCCACTGGCCATGTTGGTGGAGTACTCGAAACAGCGCAGCAGGGCACACAGGTCTCGCATGGAGGCCCAATCATTTGTGGTGAAGTGGTGCTGTTCGGCAGTACGACTGACGCGAGCGTGCTGCAGCTGAAACTCCACTATGGCCTGCTGCTGCTCGCACAGTCTCTCCAGCATGTGCAAGGTGGAGTTCCACCGGGTGGGCACGTCGCATATGAGGCGGTGAGCGGGAAGGCCGAAGTTCCGCTGTAGCGCAGACAGGCGAGCAGCGGCAGGATGTGAACGGCGGAAGCGCGCACAGACGGCCCGCACTTTATGCAGCAGCTCTGACATGTTGGGGTAGTGGTGAATGAACCTCTGCACCACCAAGTTCAGCACATGCGCCAGGCAAGGGATGTGCGTCAAACCGGCTAGTCCCAGAGCTGCCACGAGATTTCGCCCATTATCGCATACCACCAGGCCTGGCTTGAGGCCCACCGGCAGAAACCACTCGTCGGTCTGTTGTTCAATACCCCGCCACAACTCCTGTGCGGTGTGGGGCCTGTCCCCCAAACATATGAGTTTCAGAATGGCCTGCTGACGTTTACCCCGGGCTGTGCTGAAGTTGGTGGTGAAGGTGTGTGGCTGACCGGATGAGCTGGTGGAAGCAGTGGAGGAGGAAGCCGAGTAGGAGGAGGAGGCTACAGGAGGCAGAGAATGATGCCCTGCGATCCTAGGGGGCGGAAGGACGTGCGCCAAGGAACTGTCCGCCGGGGGCCCAGCCGCCACTACATTCATCCAGTGTGCAGTTAGTGAGATATAGCGTCCCTGGCCGTGCTTACTGGTCCACGTATCTGTGGTTAGGTGGACCTTGCCACAAATGGCGTTGCGCAGTGCACACTTGATTTTATCGGACACTTGCATGTGCAGGGAAGGCACGGCTGTCTTGGAGAAGTAGTGGCGGCTGGGAACCACATACTGCGGGACAGCCATGGCCATCAGCTGTTTGAAGCTGTCTGTGTCCACCAGCCGGAATGACAGCATTTCAAAGGCCAGCAGTTTAGAAATGCTGGCGTTCAGGCCAAGGGCTCGAGGGTGACTCGGGGGGAATTTGCGCTTCCTCTCTAAGGTTTGAGATATTGAGAGCTGAACGCTGCTGTGTGATATAGTGGAGACGCTAGTTGACGGTGGCGGTGGTGGTGGTGTCGGTGGCACATCCTCTGTTTGCTGCTCGGCAGGTGGCAACATTCCTCTCGAGGCGGAAGCCGAGGCAGCAGCGGTAGAGGGAGCAGGGGGAGCCTCAGCGAGTGCCTGGTTTTTAAGGTGTGTACCCCACTGCAGTTCATGCTTTGCATGTAGATGCCTGGTCATGCAGGTTGTGCTGAGGTTCAGAACGTTAATGCCTCGCCTCAGGCTCTGATGGCAGAGCGTGCAAGTCACTCGGGTCTTGTCGGTAGGACATTGTTTAAAGAAGTGCCATGCCAGGGAACTCTTTGAAGCTGCCTTTGTGGGGCTGGGTCCCTGTTGGCGATGTCCAGTAGCAGGCGAACTCTGGGGGCGGCGGCTCGTCTGCTTTGGCCCCCTGCTCCCTCTTTGGCTTCGCTGTTGTCTCGGTCTCACCACTACCTCTTCCTCTGAACTGTGAAAGTCATCGCCACGACCTTCAGTCCATGTGGGGTCTAAGACCTCATCGTCCTCTGCATCGTCTTCCACCCAGTCTCCCTCCCTGACCTCCTCCTGTTCAGTCTGCACACTGCAAAAAGACGCGGCAGTGGGCACCTGTGTTTCGTCATCATCAGAGAGTCGGTGACTCTGCTGTGGTGGTATTCCCATGTCCTCTTCATCTGGAGACATAAGTGGTTGTGCGTCAGTGCATGGTATGTCTTCCTCCACTGGGGAAGGGCTAGGTGGACGCCCCTGGGAAACCCTGGAAGCAGAGTCTTCAAACAGAAGAAGAGACTGCTGCATAACTTGTGGCTCAGACCGTTTCCCTGATATGCTTGGGGGTGATGTGACAGACTGATGGGCTTGGTTTTCAGGTGCCACCTGTGCGCTTTCCGCAGAAGACTGGGTGGAAGACCATGTGGTGAACGTGCTGGAAGCACTGTCGGCCACCCAATCGATTAATGCCTGTACCTGCTCAGGCCTTACCATCCTAAGAGCGTCATTGGGCCCCACGAGATATTGCGGTACATTCTGCCGGCTAGTTGAGGGAGTTTGTTCCCTACTGTGTGCGCCTGGGGCCGAACGGCCACGTCCTCTACCAGCAACAGAGGCTCCACGGACACCACCACGACCGCGTCCTCGTCCCTTAATAGTATTTTTCTTCATTGTTGCGATTCAACTCGCACCACAATGAAATATATTATTTTTTATAAGCAAAATCCCCTCACTGGAATACTTTCAGTCTTTTGACTGTATGGATTACAGATGGAATGACTGTTATATGTGAGTACCGCTTTCTTTGACAGATTCTAGTATGGGTACATATATGTTTTCCCAACCCCAGCACATTAGTTTGCTAATTCCAGATGTATGAAACGCAGGCCTAACTGTATCTAGTATATTGAACGCCAGATAAACTAACTTGGCCTTTTTTAAATAAAAAAAATTCCCTCACTGGAATACTTTCAGTCTTTTGACTGTATGGATTACAGATGGAATGACTGTTATATGTGAGTACCGCTTTCTTTGACAGATTCTAGTATGGGTACATATATGTTTTCCCAACCCCAGCACATTAGTTTGCTAATTCCAGATGTATGAAACGCAGGCCTAACTGTATCTAGTATATTGAACGCCAGATAAACTAACTTGGCCTTTTTTAAATAAAAAAAATTCCCTCACTGGAATACTTTCAGTCTTTTGACTGTATGGATTACAGATGGAATGACTGTTATATGTGAGTACCGCTTTCTTTGACAGATTCTAGTATGGGTACATATATGTTTTCCCAACCCCAGCACATTAGTTTGCTAATTCCAGATGTATGAAACGCAGGCCTAACTGTATCTAGTATATTGAACGCCAGATAAACTAACTTGGCCTTTTTTAAATAAAAAAAATCCCCTCACTGGAATACTTTCAGTCTTTTGACTGTATGGATTACAGATGGAATGACTGTTATATGTGAGTACCGCTTTCTTTGACAGATTCTAGTATGGGTACATATATGTTTTCCCAACCCCAGCACATTAGTTTGCTAATTCCAGATGTATGAAACGCAGGCCTAACTGTATCTAGTATATTGAACGCCAGATAAACTAACTTGGCCTTTTTTAAATAAAAAAAATTCCCTCACTGGAATACTTTCAGTCTTTTGACTGTATGGATTACAGATGGAATGACTGTTATATGTGAGTACCGCTTTCTTTGACAGATTCTAGTATGGGTACATATATGTTTTCCCAACCCCAGCACATTAGTTTGCTAATTCCAGATGTATGAAACGCAGGTCTAACTGTATCTAGTATATTGAACGCCAGATAAACTAACTTGGCCTTTTTTAAATAAAAAAAATTCCCTCACTGGAATACTTTCAGTCTTTTGACTGTATGGATTACAGATGGAATGACTGTTATATGTGAGTACCGCTTTCTTTGACAGATTCTAGTATGGGTACATATATGTTTTCCCAACCCCAGCACATTAGTTTGCTAATTCCAGATGTATGAAACGCAGGCCTAACTGTATCTAGTATATTGAACGCCAGATAAACTAACTTGGCCTTTTTTAAATAAAAAAAATTCCCTTACTGGAATACTTTCAGTCTTTTGACTGTATGGATTACAGATGGAATGACTGTTATATGTGAGTACCGCTTTCTTTGACAGATTCTAGTATGGGTACATATATGTTTTCCCAACCCCAGCACATTAGTTTGCTAATTCCAGATGTATGAAACGCAGGCCTAACTGTATCTAGTATATTGAACGCCAGATAAACTAACTTGGCCTTTTTTAAATAAAAAAAATTCCCTCACTGGAATACTTTCAGTCTTTTGACTGTATGGATTACAGATGGAATGACTGTTATATGTGAGTACCGCTTTCTTTGACAGATTCTAGTATGGGTACATATATGTTTTCCCAACCCCAGCACATTAGTTTGCTAATTCCAGATGTATGAAACGCAGGCCTAACTGTATCTAGTATATTGAACGCCAGATAAACTAACTTGGCCTTTTTTAAATAAAAAAAATTCCCTCACTGGAATACTTTCAGTCTTTTGACTGTATGGATTACAGATGGAATGACTGTTATATGTGAGTACCGCTTTCTTTGACAGATTCTAGTATGGGTACATATATGTTTTCCCAACCCCAGCACATTAGTTTGCTAATTCCAGATGTATGAATTGCAGGCCTAACTGTATCTAGTATATTGAACGCCAGATAAACTAACTTGGCCTTTTTTAAATAAAATAAAAATTCCCTCACTGGAATACTTTCAGTCTTTTGACTGTATGGATTACAGATGGAATGACTGTTATATGTGAGTACCGCTTTCTTTGACAGATTCTAGTATGGGTACATATATGTTTTCCCAACCCCAGCACATTAGTTTGCTAATTCCAGATGTATGAAACGCAGGCCTAACTGTATCTAGTATATTGAACGCCAGATAAACTAACTTGGCCTTTTTTAAATAAAAAAAATTCCCTCACTGGAATACTTTCAGTCTTTTGACTGTATGGATTACAGATGGAATGACTGTTATATGTGAGTACCGCTTTCTTTGACAGATTCTAGTATGGGTACATATATGTTTTCCCAACCCCAGCACATTAGTTTGCTAATTCCAGATGTATGAAACGCAGGCCTAACTGTATCTAGTATATTGAACGCCAGATAAACTAACTTGGCCTTTTTTAAATAAAAAAAAAATTCCCTCACTGGAATACTTTATGGCTTTTCACTGTATGGATTACAGGTGGACTGGTATTAGTAGGGGTGACACAAGCACACCCAAGTCCCTGATGTAGGATTTCTATGGCACAGACCACTATTACAAGTGATTAATGGACGTTGGGAGAGATTGTGCTGCAGCACTAGTCCCAAGATGGCCGCCGCCTATCAGCCCAGTAACATGTGCCACAAAATGGTCTGCACAACCTTTAAAAAAAATACCCTTGGACTGTGCTGCTAAATCGCTATTGGTCTGAATCCCAGGTGTAGATGTCTGACTTGTTTGGAGCTTTGGAATGCACACTGTGGCAGCTTCTGCTGCAGCACTACAAGTCGCAAAATGGCGGCCGGCGGTCAGCCCAGGTACATGTGGATGGAAAAATCACTCTGGCCACTTTAAAAATAGCCAATCCCTATCAAAAAAGCAGCTCAGCTGCAGTTGTTCAGATGAATCACAGGTGGAGGAGAGAAATTTGCTTCCAGTTATTCAATTATCCCTGCCTATTCTCGCCCTAGCATCAGCTGCGTCTATCCCTGTTCTATTCACATCGGGAGTGAGCACGTCCCGACGTGCGCACAAGCTTATAAAGAGGCTGAGTCACATGCTGCACTTGGCCAATCACAGCCTTGCCAATAGTAGGCATGGCTGCGATGGCATCTTAGGGCAAGTAGTATGATGCATGTTGATTGGCTGCTTTGCAGCCTTTCAAAATGCGCCAAAATACATGCCGAACGACGAACCCGAACCCGAACTTTTACGAAAAAGTTCGGGTTCGGGTCCGTGTCACGAACATCCCAAAATTCGGTACGGACCCGAACTATGCTCGAACTGTTCGCTCAACACTAGTTAAGACGCATAAAAATGGGCCCTGATTAAAATACATAATTTTTGTCATTGATCCCCCTCTAGTATGTAACTGTCCATGTTGTGGGACTATTTGTGCACTTTTAGTAAGTATTTGGTGGCTGCAAATATGATTTTAAAGTGAATGGAACTTGCGGTTCGCGAACATTTGATCGCGTTAGTGCGATCGAGTTCGCGAGCCGTCCCGGCCGATGCTCGTCCATCACTAATCTGCAGCTTTGTGCAACATTTATGTACTCAGCCTCAGGTATTATAAAGCCCTCATAAGTACTCAGCTTTAGGTCTAACTATATTTTGTATGTATTCAGCACTATATATTCAGCTAGGAGCTAAGTGGAGTATCTATAGTTCCATGCAATATTCATGCACCTAGCCTTTGGTATTATTGAGTCCTTATATGTACTCAGCTTTATATGCACCTAGCCTTTGGTACCATTAAGTCCGTATATGTACTCAGCTTTATATATTTAGTCTGATATACTACCTTGGGCCTCTATCTTCTGTTGCCCTGGTGGAGTGCCTGATATACCTAGCCTGTTATATTTTTCTGGGGTTTGTATTTTCTGCTTTTTCGTATCTTCTATGTACGTGGCTTTATTATGTAGCTTGATATACATTAAGAGCTTGGAGCCCGTTTCCCAATATTACATCTGTGACACAAGTGCTATATCCGATCTACACTCACCTAAAGAATTATTAGGAACACCATACTAATACGGTGTTGAACCCCCTTTTCCTTCAGAACTGCCTTAATTCTACGTGGCATTGATTCAACAAGGTGCCGATAGCATTCTTTAGAAATGTTGGTCCATATTGATAGGATAGCATCTTGCAGTTGATGGAGATTTGAGGGATGCACATCCAGGGCACGAAGCTCCCGTTCCACCACATCCCAAAGATGCTCTGTTGAGTTGAGATCTGGTGACTGTGGGGGCCATTTTAGTACAGTGAACTCATTGTCATGTTCAAGAAACCAATTTGAAATGATTCGAGCTTTGTGACATGGTGCATTATCCTGCTGGAAGTTGCCAACAGAGCATGGATACATGTTCTCATTCTGTTTACGCCAAATTCGGACTCTACCATTTGAATGTCTCAACAGAAATCAAGACTCATCAGACCAGGCAACATTTTTCCAGTCTTCAACAGTCCAATTTTGGTGAGCTCGTGCAAATTGTAACCCCCATCCGCCTCAAGGTTGTGCGTGTTGTGGCTTCACAAATGCTTTGCTGCATACCTCGGTTTTAACGAGTGGTTATTTCAGTCAACGTTGCTCTTCTATCAGCTTGAATCAGTCGGCCCATTCTCCTCTGACCTCTAGCATCCACAAGGCATTTTTGCCCACAGGACTGCCGCATACTGGATGTTTTTCCCTTTTCACACCATTCTTTGTAAACCCTAGAAATGGTTGTGCGTAAAAATCCCAGTAACTGAGCAGATTGTGAAATACTCAGATCGGCCCGTCTGGCACCAACAACCATGCCACGCTCAAAATTGCTTAAATCACCTTTCTTTCCCATTCTGACATTCAGTTTGGAGTTCAGGAGATTGTCTTGACCAGGACCACCCCCCTAAATGCATTGAAGCAACTGCCATGTGATTGGTTGACTAGATAATTGCATTAATGAGAAATAGAACAGGTGTTCCTAATAATTCTTTAGGTGAGTGTATGTACCCCATGTATATTTCGGGATCAATTTCCATCTTGCCTCTTTCTCCTTATAATTGTATTTAAATGAAATCATTATTTTGATTATTACATGTTTTATAGTTATAGTCCCATTGATCTTTCTTTTGGTTAGGAATTATGTGAGCTTGAAAACCCCCTGTTTGATAAGAACACTGTTATTGTTGACCCCCTGTGAAAGAACAATCTCTTACAGTAGATATAATGAGAAGTGGTAGAAACCTATGTCCCAGAACAGGTACTTCAAGAGGTTGTCTTACTTGAGCTAATGGCATTTATAATGTAGACAAAGTTAATACAAGGCACTTAAAGGGGGTTCTGCACTTTCATTTAACTGATGATCTATCCTCTGGATAGATCATCAGCTTCTGATTGGCAGGGGTCCGACACTTGGGACCCCTGCGATCAGCTATTTGAGAAGGCAGCGGCGCTCCAGCAGCGCCACGGCCTTCTCACTGTTTACCGCCGGCCCACTGATGTCACAACTAGTATCAACTAGTGTGAACGCGGCTAAGCTCCATTCAAGTGAACAGAGCTTAGCCCCGCCCACACTAGTTGATACAAGTCGTGACGTCAGTGGGCCGGCGGTAAACAGTGAGAAGGCCGTGGCGCTGCTGGAGCGCCGCTGCCTTCTCAAACAGCTAATCACGGGGGTCCTGGGTGTCGGACCCCCGCCGATCAGAAGCTGATGTTCTATACAGAGGATAGATCATCAGTTAAATGAAAGTGCAGAACCCGTTTAATATATTTATTAATGATCTTGTAGAAGGGTTGCACAGTAAAATATAAATATTTGCAGATGACACAAAACTGTGCAAAGTAATTAACACAGAAGAGGACTGTATACTGCTACAGAGGGATCTTTATAGATTGGAGGCTTGGGCAGAGAAGTGACAGATGAGGTTTAACACTGACAAATGTAAGGTTATGCATATGGGAAGGAATAATGCAAGTCACCCGTACATACTAAATGGTAAAACACTGGGTAACACTGACATGGAAAAGGACCTAGGAATTTTAGTGAACAGCAAACTAAGTTGTAGAAACCAGTGTTAGGCAGCTGCTGCCAAGGCCAATAAAATAATGGGTTGCGTCAAAAGAGGCATAGGTGCTCGTGATGAGAACATAGTCCTGCCACTTTACAAATCACTAGTCAAACCACACATGGAGTACTGTGTACAGTTCTGGGCTCCTGTGAACAAGGCAGACATAGCAGAGCTGGAGAGGGTTCAGAGGAAGGCAACTAAAGTAATATCTGGAATGGGGGGACTACAGTACCCTGAAAGATTATCAAAATTAGGGTTATTCACTTTAGAAAAAAGATGACTGAGGGGAGATCTAATAACTATGTATAGATATATCAGGGGTCAGTACAGAGATCTCACCCATCATCTATTTATCCCCAGGACTGTGACTGTGACAAGGGGACATCCTCTGCGTCTGGAGAAAAGAAGGTTTGTACACAAACATAGAAGAGGATTCTTTACGGTAAGAGCAGTGAGACTATGGAACTCTCTGCCTGAGGAGGTGGTGATGGTGAGTACAATAAAGGAATTCAAGAGGGGCCTGGATGTATTTCTGGAGTGTAATAATATTACAGGTTATAGCTACTAGAGAGGGGTCGTTGATCCAGGGAATTATTCTGATTGCCTGACTGGAGTCGGGAATGAATTTTTTTCCCCTTAAGTGGGGAAAATTGGCTTCTACCTCACAGGGTGTTTTTTTTGCCTCTGGATCAACTTGCAGGATAACAGGATGGACAGATATATTTTTTCGGCCTTATAAACAATGTTACTATGTTATCATTATCATGATTATTATTATATATTTTTTACTTTTTCTGATTTTTCTTATTTAATATTAAAGTGCCATTTCATGGTGCTGTGCATATTAAAAGGGGTATACATACATAATAAAATCAATTGCAATAAGCACGAACAAGACGCGTTATAATCTGGTACAGAAGGAGAGAGGGCTATTCCACAATCTACACAGTGTTTTGTGATTTTCCATATTGCCTCCTTTGCTGGCTTGATTCATTTTCCCATTGCATTATAAACTTCTGGCTTTCTGTGGTTATGGCCACAGCTGTCCCCACCTCATAATTCATGCTGGGAACCAAACATCCAGAAAGATATTGAAAGTTCACCCTTTCTTCAGTTAACAATAACATTGCAGTTCCAGCCACAAATCTAAACTTTGGAGTCATAAGACCAAAGGAAAGATTTCTACTAGTCTGATGCCTGATTTACAAATCAAAAGTTACACACACCTACTATAGATTTTCTTTATTTTTCCCATTTTACGCAATTTAGAAAAATGGAAAGCTTACTGGAACTTAGAATTAATACAAAATGAACTACAGTATAGCATGACCAAAAGGTAGTACTAAGTAGTCATTATTTTCTGTGATAAAAGTTTGGCACACACTTAGCATTCACTCTGCTAACTTCATCAGGTGGTCAATAGGGATGCTCTTCCAATAGCCCTGAATTGTAGGACTGTGGAGGTTACAGTCTGTCATCTGACATGGTACTCAATCTCTCTTCTTTTTTTTTGTCAAGTGTGCCCTACACAAACTGGAGATCTATTTTACATCATTGTCATGTTGAAAAGCAAATAAATGCACAACTAAGCACAAGACTGATAGAATGGTGTGATTTTTCATAATGCCATGGTAGCATGCTGGTTAAATATTCACTTTTGTATTATTTGAGAAATGTTTTTAGTAAAAAATCCCACACCAGCATGGCAATCAGATGCCTAAACATGCTGCTCTAAACGTCTTTTTCTCAACCTTAGCACAGTATGCAGTAAAAAAAAGTATGTCCATTGTCTATGTATTAGCAAAGTCTTTATATCCTAAATTATTCTTATTTTAATATTTTTATTTCCATAAATGTAAAAAAAAATTATGTATGCAAATAGAGGAACCATTGACTTTTATGTGGAACATAAAGCACAGCCATGGGTTGGAAAGAAAAGAGAAGCAATAGTGTTGATCGAGCACCAAAGTGCTCGGGTGCATGGGTGCTCTGGCACAACACATCGGGATGCTCGGGTGCTCTACCGAGCACCCAAGCCTAATGGAAGTCAATGGGAGAACCCAAGTTTTAAACCAGGTACCCCTCCTCTGAAGAGGGGATGGTGCCTGGTTCATAAGGAAAAGGTCAGAAATTGAAACACCACCGAAATGGTTCTGGAAAAGCATGGGTAGGATGTCTGTATGCATCTTGGACTTCCAGGTTGCTGTTCGGAATGATGTTGTCCGAGTAGTACGCCACTTTTACAGACTGACAATAATACAAACAAAACCGGAAAAATTTTTAGAGGAAAAATTGTTAGGAAACATTCTTTCCTGTACATTTATTTGTATATAAAGTGCAAGTACTGCCAAAAATCACAAGCAAGAGGCACTTCTATACAATCTGTATATCACCTAAAGGAGGGCCTCATTCACGCTGTGGTACAATTGTTCATGTAGTGGGACTCCTACACTAATAAAGCCTATGCACTAAGTGAAAGGGCTGCCAAAAATTACAAGGAATCATCACTCCAATACACCCTTTGTTACACATAAAGAAGGACATCATATACACATTTGAAAAATTATGATTGATGGCCTGCTGGTGACCCTCTAAAACATTTGGAGCAAGGGCCTACTTATCTGACCATCTAAAACATTAGGGGCGAGGGCCTGCTGGTGAGCTGGCCCAGTAAAAGATTGTAGGTGAGGGCCTGCTGGTGAGCTGACCCTCTAAAAAATTATATGCTAGGGCCTGCTGGTGAGCTGACCCTGAAAAAATTATATGCAAGGGCCTGCTGGTCAGCTAACCCTCTAAAAGATTTTACGTGCGGGCCTGCTGGTGAGCTGAACCTGTAATAGATTTTAGGTGTGTGCCTACTGGTGAGCTGACCCTGTAAAAGATTGTAGGTGAGGGCCTGCTGATGAGCTGACACTCTAAAAAATTATACGCGAGGGCATGCTGGTGAGCTGACCCTGTAAAACATTATATGCAAGGGCCTACTGGTGAGCTGACCTTGTAAAAGATTATATGCGATGGCCTGCTGGTGAGCTGACCCTGTAAACAATTGTAGGTGAGGGCCTGCTGGTGAGCTGACCCTCTAAAAAATTATATGCAAGGGCCTGCTGGTGAGCTGACCCTGTAAAAGATTTTAGGTGCGGGCCTGCTGGTGAGCTGACCCTTTAAAATATTGTAGGGGAGGGCCTGCTGGTGAGCTGACCTTCTTAAAAAATTATATTTGAAGGCCTGCAGGTGAGCTAACCCTGTAAAACATTTTAGGTGCAGGCTTGCTGGTGAGTGGACCCTGTAAAATATTTTAGGTGTGGGCCTACTTGTGAGCTGACCCTTTGAAAGATTGTAGGGGAGGGCCTGCTGGTGAGCTGACCCTTTAAAATATTGTAGGGGAGGGCCTGCTGGTGAGCTGACCTTCTAAAAAATTTATATGAGAGGGCCTGCAGGTGAGCAGACTCTGTAAAATATTTTAGGTGCGTGCATGCTGGTGAGCTAACACTTTAAAAGATTGTAGGAAAGGGCTTGTTGGTGAGCTGACCCTCTAAAAAATGTATATGCGAGGGCCTGCAGGCGAGCGGACCCTGTAAAAAATTTTAGGTGCGGGCCTGCTGGTGAGCTGACCCTCTAAAAAATTTATATGCGAGGGCCTGCAGGCGAGCTGACCCTGTAAAAGATTGAAGGTGAGGGCCTGCTGTTGAGCTGACCCTCTAAAAAATTATATGCGAGGGCCTGCTGGTGAGCTGACCCTGTAAAACATTATATGCGAGGGCCTGCTGGTGAGCTGACCCTCTAAAAGATTTTAGGTGCGGGCCTGCTGGAGAGCTGACCCTGCAAAAGATTGTATGTGAAGGCCTGCTGGTGAGCTGACACTCTAAAAAATTATATGCAAGGGCCTGTTGGTGAGCTGACCCTGTATAACATTATATGTGAGGGCCTCCTGGTGAGTTGACCCTGTAAAAGATTGTATTCGATGGCCTGCAGGTGAGCTGACCCTGTAAAAGATTGTAGGTGAGGGCCTGCTGGTGAGCTGACCCTCTAAAAAATTATATGCGAGGACCTGCAGGTGAGCTGACCCTGTAAAACATTATTTGCGAGGGCCTGCTGGTGAGCTGACCCTGTAAAAGATTTTAGGTGCAGGCCTGCTGGTGAGCTGACCCAGTAAAATATTGTAGGGGAGGGCCTGCTGGTGAGCTGACACTCTAAAAAATGTATATGAGAGGGCCTGCAGGTGAGCGGACCCTGTAAAATATTTTAGGTGCGTGCCTGCTGGTGAGCTGACACTTTAAAAGATTGTAGGGGAGGGCCTGTTGGTGAGCTGACCCTTTAAAAAATTTATATGCGAGGGCCTGCTGGTGAGCTGACCCTGTAAAACATTATATGCGAGGGGCTGCTGTGAGCTGACCCTGTAAAAGATTGTATGCGATGGCCTGCAGGTGAGCTGACCCTCTAAAAAAATTATATGCGAGGGCCTGCTGGTGAGCTGACCCTGTAAAACATTATAAACGAGGGCCTGCTGGTGAGCTGACCCTGTAAAAGAGTTTAGGTGCAGGCCTGCTGGTGAGCAGACCCTGTAAAATATTTTAGGTGCGGGCCTGCTGGTGAGCTGACCCCTTAAAAGATTGTAGGGGAGGGCCTGCTGGTGAGCTGACCCTCTAAAAAATTTAATGCGAGGGCATGCAGGTGAGCGGACACTGTAAAAGATTTTAGGTGCTGGCCTGCTGGCGAGCTGACCCTTTAAAAGATTGTAGGGGGGCCTGCTGGTGAGCTGACCCTCTAAAAATGTATATGCAAGGGCATGCAGGTGAGCTGACCCTGTAAAAGATTGTAGGTGAGGGCGTGCTCGTGAGCTGACCCTCTAAAAAATTATATGCAAGGGCCTGCTGGTGAGCTGACCCTCTAAAAAATTTATATGCGAGGGCCTATAGGTGAGCTGACCCTCTAAAAGATTGTAGGTAAGGGCCTGCTTTTGAGCTGACCCTCTAAAAAATTATATGCGAGGGCTTGCTGGTGATCTGACCCTTTAAAACTTTATATGCGAGGGCCTGCTGGTGAGCTGACCCTCTAAAAGATTTTCGGTGCAGTCCTTCTGGTGACCTGAACCTGTAAAAGATTTTAGGTGTGGGCCGGCTGGTAAGCTGACCCTCTAAGAGATTGTAGGTGAGGGCCTGCTGGTGAGCTGACCCTGTAAAACATATATGAGGGCCTGCTGGTGAGCTGACCCTGTAAAAGATTATATGCGATGGCCTGCAGGTGAGCTGACCCTGTAAAATATTGTAGGTGAGTGCCTGCTGGTGAGCTGACCCTCTAAAAAATTATATGCGAGGGCTTGCTGGTGAGCTGACCTTGTAAAACATTATATGCGAGGGCCTGCAGGTGAGCTGACCCTGTAAAAGATTTGTAGGTGAGTGCCTGATGGTGAGCTGACCCTCTAAAAAATTATATGCGAGGGCTTGCTGATAAGCTGACCTTGTAAAACATTATATGCGAGGGCCTGTTGGTGAGCTGACCCTGTAAAAGATTGTAGGTTCAGGCCTGCTGGTGAGCTGACCCTCAAAAAGATTGTAGGTGAGAGCCTTTTGGTGAGCTGACCCTGTAAAAGATTATATGCGATGGCCTGCAGGTGAGCTGACCCTATAAAAGATTGTAGGTGAGGGCCTGCTGGTGAGCTGACACTTTAAAAAATTATATGCGAGGGCCTGCAACTGACCTGACCCTGTAAAAGATTATATGCGATGGCCTGCAGGTGAGCTGACCCTGTAAAAGATTGTAGGTGAGTGCCTGCTTGTAAGCTGACACTCTAAAAAATTATATGCGAGGGCCTGCAACTGAGTTGACCCTGTAAAATATTATATGCGATGGCCTGCAGGTGAGCTGACCCTGTAAAACATTGTAGGTGAGTGTCTGCTGGTGAGCTGACCCTCTAAAAAATTATATGCGAGGGCCTGCTGGTGAGCTGACCCTGTGAAACATATATGAGGGCCTGCTGGTGAGCTGACCCTGTAAAAGATTATATGCGAGGGCTTGCTGGTAAGCTGACCTTGTAAAACATTATATGCGAGGGCCTGTTGGTGAGCTGACCCTGTAAAAGATTGTAGGTTCAGGCCTGCTGGTGAGCTGACCCTCAAAAAGATTGTAGGTGAGAGCCTTTTGGTGAGCTGACCCTGTAAAAGATTATATGCGATGGCCTGCAGGTGAGCTGACCCTATAAAAGATTGTAGGTGAGGGCCTGCTGGTGAGCTGACACTCTAAAAAATTATATGCAAGGGTTTGCTGGTGAGCTGACCTTGTAAAACATTATATGCGAGGGCCTGCTGGTGAGCTGACCCTGTTAAAGATTTTAGGTGAGAGCCTGCTGGTGAGCTGATCCTGTAAAAGATTTTAGGTGCAGGCCTGTTGGTGAGCTGACCCTGTAAAATATTTTAGGTGCTGGCCTGCTCAGACAAAATGCTGGAGGCAGGGCAGGGGATGGGATGAAGAAACGTTATACAGGAGAGGTACCACCGGTAAGGTCACTGTTCAAAGCGTTTACGTATAAAGTACACTGGATGTCACAGATACATTTTTTCAGTGCACACGTTACACTGCAAATGTGGCCCTGGTAATGTCACTGTCAGAAGGGGACACCGTCTATTGAAAAAGTACACTGCATGTCACAGATATTTTTTGGATGCGCACACGTTACACTGGAGATGTGGCGCTGCTAATGTCACTGTCAGAAGCGGATACAGACTATTGAAAAAGTACACTGGATGTCACAGAATTTTTGGGATGCGCACACTTTACAATGCAGATGTGGCACAGCTAATGTCACTGTCCGCAGCAGACACCGTCTATTGAAAAAGTACACTGGATGTCACAGAATTTTTTGCGGTCTGTAAAGTTTTATCAATTTAGTGCAGGTTGCGGTAAAAATATAGATTGCTGCTGCCACACACAATAGTCCTTAAAAGGACTTTTAGGTCTCTGAAAAGTTTTGGTGGTAAAAATATTCTTAAATCACTTCCTACA
The DNA here is from genome assembly GCF_905171765.1 of Bufo bufo. NCBI lineage: Eukaryota > Metazoa > Chordata > Amphibia > Anura > Bufonidae > Bufo > Bufo bufo. The sequence goes on from NC_053393.1 coordinate 200,836,734, forward strand.
CTATCTTTCCCTTCTTCAGTACAGCTCTATTTGACTAAGAATGAGCCGAACATGTGTCTTTGGGTGCTATATAGCACCCAATGACGCGTTTCGGCCAGACAATCACTGTAATGCCAGCTGCCAAGAAACGTGCGGGGCGGAGACTCAAGCATTGCGCTCGAGCACATGCAGTATTCGGCAGAATACCGCCATGTTCCGAGCATGGTGTTCGGCTGAGCATGCTCGATCATCACTAAGAAGCAACACAATTGACATAGACTATAAAGAGACCCCAAAGACTTGGTATGGAATTTAAAAAGGGTCCATAGATTGGTTATTGCATTTAAAGCGGAGTATGGAAAAACATAAGTCATAGACTTGATACAGTACACAATATAGAGAGGAGTCTTAGACTTGATATGGAATATAAAGGTGAGCCATAGCCACGTTATGGACTAAGAAATGAGCTGTAAAGGAATATAAAAATGAGGATTCAAAAGAGAGAGGAAGAAAAAAGCATAGGCAGGAGTATTGTGGGAGGATCTAATATCAGTTACTCATGGGATGTCCCTGATAGGCCACCTCTGGTGACATATGGAAATATCTAACCAGATATGCTCAAAGTTGTCTTACTTGTCTGAAAGCAAACTGGATAGCTTACTCTTTTACAAGACTAAACAATTTTCCTTCCTCTTGTGAAAGCAATGTATGCTGCAAGAAAAATATTTGAAAGCAGTTTCATTGGGAGACAAGAGACCACAGTACTTCAGAAAGACTGTTCAGGAAAATGTATAGAGAAGTTTTTCACTGGTTCTTTAAGTAAATATACTGTATGTTACTAGAACCTGAAAGTCCACCATAAGTGGTATGTGATCCCCTGCTAGTTAGCTAAATAGAAATTTATGTTAAAACTTGCTGGTAAACTTTCATTAAAAATGTTTGTTCATAAATCTGGAAAATGATTGAGCTCTACACTAGTCTCTGGAATGTGTAAAACCAATAAGTTAAAACAATGCTCCATATGGTGATCCATAAAGTGGAATCCCAGGAGCAAGTATGTCTAAAATAATAAAAATATTAGCTAGACATAGAAACATAGAATGTGTCGGCAGATAAGAACCATCTAGTCTGCCCAATATACTGAATACTATGAATAGCCCTTGATCCTATATTATATGAAGGATGGCCCTATGCCTATCCCATGCATGCTTAAACTCCTTCACTATATTTGCAGCTACCACTTCTGCAGGAAGGCTATTCCATGCATCCACTACTCTCTCAGTAAAGTAATACTTCCTGATATTACTTTTAAACCTTTGCCCCTCTAATTTAAAACTATGCCCTCTTGTAGCAGTTTTTCTTCTTTTAAATATTCTCTCCTCTTTTACCTTGTTGATTCCCTTTATGTATATCACGGTCGGCGTGGCTATCACATACGTGACACAGAGGGAGGGAACGAGGGAGGCCCTGCCCAAGTAAGAGGGAAGATGGTGACCCCTGACTCACCTGGCGGCTGGCACCTGGCTGCCCTGACGTCCCTAGACGGGTTCCTCACCCGTACGCCGATCACGTGCCTAAAGCCCTGGCTTTCCCTGAGCTGAGCCCTAGGTAGTGAACAGGGCGATGGGAACACTAGTCCGCACCACTAACTCTAAGGGAAAACACCAAGGGGAGGACAGACAACACAGACTCAACATATATTCCCAGGTGGGCGACAACAGGAGACCACAATAAGCCAAACAGGGATCCGGAGGGTAGCACACAGGAACAACAACCAGGATTAACCACTCCAGTGGGTCAGTATAGATGTCCAGGCAGGAAGCTCTATAACTGGCAACTAGAGAAGTGTGAGGGGAGAATATAAGGAGGTAGGGAGTGGCAGACAAGAAACAGCTGAGGAGGAGAAGCTACTGATCCCTGAGAGAGACAAAAAGGATAGCAAGGCAAACACAGAAAACAATAACTAAGAAACACCGTGATCTTTAGATATAGAGCGCGCAGCCACCCGCTGCGACTTCCTGACCCCGGGTATAACGGAGTCAGACGTGGCTCTTGATACCCTCGTGACAGTACCCCCCCTTTCACGAGGGGCCTCCGGACACTCAGGACCAGGTCTCTCCGGATGAGAGGCATGGAAAGTCTGAATTAACCTGTTGGCGTTTACCTCTGACGCTGGAACCCACATTCTTTCCTCGGGACCATAACCCCTCCAATGCACCAGATACTAAAGAGAGCGGCGGACCCGACGAGAATCAACAATTCTGGCTATTTGAAACTCCAGATTACCATCCACAATAACAGGAGGAGGTGGCAGCGGCGATGGTTCTAGAGGTGGAACATACATCTTGAGTAACGATTTATGAAAGACGTTATGGATCTTAAAAGTCTGAGGTAGCTCCAGGCGAAAAGCCACAGGGTTAATGACGGCTACTATTTTATAGGGACCAATGAACCTAGGACCCAGTTTCCAAGAAGGAACCTTCAACTTAATATTCCTAGTAGACAACCACACATAGTCATTCACTCCTAGGTCCGGACCTGGCGACTGTTTCTTATCGGCCATGCATTTATATTTACCACTCATCTTTTTCAAGTTAACTTGCACCTTCTGCCATACCGATGAAAGAGATGAAGAAAACCTTTCCTCTTCGGGAACCCCAGAAGACCCCCCCTCTTTGAAAGTACAAAATTGGGGATGAAAACCGTATGCACCAAGGAATGGTGACTTGCCAGTGGACTCCTGATAATGATTATTTATGGCAAACTCAGCTAACGGTAAATATGATGACCACAACTCTTGGTTTTCAGACACAAAACACCTTAAATATGTTTCTAGGTTTTGGTTGGTACGCTCAGTCTGTCCATTCGACTGAGGATGGAAAGCTGAGGAAAAGGACAAGTGAACCCCCAAACGGGAACAAAAAGCTTTCCAAAACTTAGAAATAAACTGGGTTCCCCGATCCGAAACCACATCGGAAGGGACCCCGTGAAGCTTCACGATTTCACTGATAAACACCTGAGCGAGAGTTTTAGCATTAGGAAGTGCGGGTAGCGCAATAAAGTGTACCATTTTGCTAAACCTGTCTACTACTACCAAGATAACTGTTTTACCCGCCGACAACGGTAAGTCAGTGATGAAATCCATTGACAGATGTGTCCATGGCCTATTGGGGATGAAAAGTGGCAATAAAGACCCTGCTGGACGTGTATGAGAGACTTTCGCGCGTGCACAAGTAGAACAAGTAGACACGAAATCCATTACATCCTGACGCAACCTTGGCCACCAAAAACGACGAGATAAAAGCTCCAAGGTTGCTTTACTACCCGGGTGTCCAGCAAGTGCCGAATTATGATGTTCTTTTAATAATTCAAGACGCAGGTTTAACGGTACAAACAATTTCTCTGAGGGGCAAGAGGCCGGGGCGTCCCCCTGAGCCTCTAACACCTTTCCCTCTAGAACAGAGTGTACAGCAGAGACAACCACTCCTCTTTGTAAAATAGGTACCGGATCACAAACATTACCCCCTCCAGGGAAACTACGAGATAATGCGTCTGCCTTGGTATTTTTTGCCCCAGGACGATAGGTGATTACAAAGTTAAATCTGGTAAAGAATAGCGACCACCTAGCTTGTCTAGGGGTGAGACGTTTAGCCGATTCTAGGTACAGAAGGTTCTTGTGATCCGTAATCACCGTGACGGGGTGGATTGCTCCCTCTAAGAAGTGACGCCACTCTTCAAGCGCCAGTTTAATCGCCAACAGTTCCCTATTTCCAATATCATAATTCTTCTCCGCAGAAGATAATTTTTTGGAAAAGAAAGCGCAAGGACGCCATTTGCCAGGAGACGGACCCTGAGACAATACAGCTCCCACTCCCACCTCTGACGCATCTACCTCGACAATAAAAGGCTGGGAGACATCAGGTTGAATTAGAACAGGTGCCGAGGTAAACCTCTCCTTTAGAGAGGAAAATGCATCTTTAGCGGCGTCAGACCATTTGGAAAAATCCGTCCCCTTCCTAGTCATGTCGGTAAGGGGTTTAACGATCACTGAATAATTTTTAATGAACTTTCTATAGAAATTAGCGAAACCCAAAAACCGTTGTAGGGCTTTAAGGTTCTCAGGAAGATCCCAATCTAAAATTGCCTGGACCTTCCCAGGATCCATGCGGAAACCTGAAGCAGATAATAGATATCCCAGGAACTGTAATTCCTGAACAGCGAAGACACATTTTTCAATTTTCGCATATAATTTATTCGTCCGTAGGACCTGCAGTACTTGCCTGACATGCACCTCATGTGTTTTCAGATCAGCCGAATAAATTAAGATATCATCTAGGTATATGACTACAAACCTGCCTATGAGATGACTAAAAATATCATTAACGAAATGTTGGAAGACAGCAGGGGCATTGGTCAGACCGAAAGGCATAACTAGATTTTCATAATGCCCCTCAGGGGTGTTAAAAGCTGTCTTCCACTCATCCCCTTCCCTGATACGAATCAGATTGTAGGCCCCCCTAAGATCAAGTTTGGAGAACCACTTAGCACCCGCAATCTGATTAAAAAGGTCAGGAATCAGAGGAAGAGGGTATGGGTCACGGATGGTTATCTGGTTTAACTCACGGAAATCTAAGCAAGGACGCAGGCCCCCATCTTTCTTTTTAACAAAGAAAAACCCTGCAGCCACGGGTGAAGAAGAGGGTCTGATGTGTCCCTTAGCCAGACTCTCGGAGATATAATCTTTCATGGCTTGTCTCTCGGGACCCGAAAGATTATACAACCTGGACTTGGGTAATTTTGCCCCGGGAATCAGGTTAACCGGGCAATCATAAGGACGATGAGGTGGTAGTTTCTGACAACCCTTTTCAGAAAAAACGTCCTCAAAGTCCGAAATAAATGTAGGTAGGGAAGCTATGGAGGCGATTAAGCAATTGTTATTTAAGCAATTCTCTCTGCAATGCTCACTCCACTCCAATATCTCCCTGGTCTGCCAATCCACCACTGGATTGTGCGCTACCAACCAGGGAAGACCCAATACCACCGGAGAGGGAAGGCCCTCCAGAACGTAACATGAAAGACACTCATTATGGTGGTCCCCTACCCGAAGGTGTAAATTATGAACAATGTGGGTGAGGTTTCTCTGAGACAGAGGAGCAGAATCTATAAGGAATACGGGAATAGGTCTCTGCAGCGTACAGAGAGACAAACCCATAGTGCGGGCAAAATGGGCATCAATCAAGTTTACCCCTGCTCCACTGTCTAGAAAAACAGAAATAGACTCCGTCTTAACACCAAAAACAATGACCGCTGGTAACACAAATTGAGATGTTCGTATGGAGGAAACGTATACCCCCCGGCTGACATCCTCCGCACAGCCCGGGGTTAGTAGTTTTCCGACGGTCTTTTGTTTTTGAGAAAGGAGGGACAGACATTAATGAAATGACCCCTCCCCCCACAGAAAAAACAAGCCCCCCCCCCTACGGCGAACCTCGGGAGGACGGACCTGACGAGAAGTTCCGCCTAGCTGCATAGGCTCATCTAAGTCAGTACAGGCTGACTGTTGCTTGGGAGAGGTAACCAATTGCTCCGGAATTTTCGATCTCTCCCTAAGACGTCTATCTATTCTGATAGAGAGGGACATAACAGCATCAAGGGAAAGGGGGGTCTCATACAGCGCCAGTGCATCCTTAACCCTTTCAGATAACCCAGAGCAGAACTGACTCCTGAGAGCCGGGTCGTTCCACTGAGTATCCGTAGCCCACCTACGGAACTCTGAGCAATATTCCTCTGCTGACCGATCTCCCTGTAGGAGTCTCCGTAACTTCGACTCAGCCAGGGCGACTCGGTCAGGGTCATCATATATGAGACCCAAAGCCCCAAAAAATCCCTCCACTGACCGAAGAGCCTGAGAACCAGGGGGTAACGAGAACGCCCAGGATTGCGGATCCCCCTGAAGCAGGGAAATGACAATCCCTACCCGCTGTTCTTCATGACCTGAGGAGTAAGGGCGCAACTTAAAATATAATTTGCAGGCCTCACGGAACGTCGCAAATTTGTCCCTTCCCCCAGAAAATCTGTCGGGAAGAGCAACCTTGGGTTCAGTGACAACCTGGTTACCCATAGCAACCGCTGGGGGTGCGGTCTGCTGCATTTGCTGCTGTTGTTGGAGAACAGACGCCTTCAATCCTGCCACCTCCAAAGACAGGCTTTGAAGCTGTTCTGCCAAGGCATCAATAGGATCCATATTGGATTCTAAGTAGAGAGAGAGAAAAAAAACAACAAACAAAAAATTAAAAAAAAAATATTTTTTTTTATTTTTATTTTTTTCTCAAAAAGTAAGGGCCAGTTATAATATCACGGTCGGCGTGGCTATCACATACGTGACACAGAGGGAGGGAACGAGGAAGGCCCTGCCCAAGTAAGAGGGAAGATGGTGACCCCTGACTCCCCTGGCGGCTGGCACCTGGCTGCCCTGACGTCCCTAGACGGGTTCCTCACCCGTACGCCGATCACGTGCCTAAAGCCCTGGCTTTCCCTGAGCTGAGCCCTAGGTAGTGAACAGGGCGATGGGAACACTAGTCCGCACCACTAACTCTAAGGGAAAACACCAAGGGGAGGACAGACAACACAGACTCAACATATATTCCCAGGTGGGCGACAACAGGAGACCACAATAAGCCAAACAGGGATCCGGAGGGTAGCACACAGGAACAACAACCAGGATTAACCACTCCAGTGGGTCAGTATAGCTGTCCAGGCAGGAAGCTCTATAACTGGCAACTAGAGAAATGTGAGGGGAGAATATAAGGAGGTAGGGAGTGGCAGACAAGAAACAGCTGAGGAGGAGAAGCTACGGATCCCTGAGAGAGACAAAAAGGATAGCAAGGCAAACACAGAAAACAATAACTAAGAAACACTGTGATCTTTAGATATAGAGCACGCAGCCACCCGCTGCAACTTCCTGACCCCGGGTATAACGGAGTCAGACGTGGCTCTTGATACCCTCGTGACAATGTATTTAGCAGTTTCTCTCATCTCCCCTCTGTCTCGTCTTTCTTCCAAGCTATACATGTTAAGGTCCTTTAATCTTTGATAAAAATAGATTAGTCGGATGCACAGGGTGGTAGACACACCAAGAAAGGGTGCTCTCAGTCTTACAGCGTCACCCCGCTGTTAAAAGGGAGTAAAATATAGAGAAAATGACTGGGCACACCTAAGGATATTTAGTTACTAATGTTTATTTAGGTAAAAGGACAAATGGTATAATAAAGTTGATAATATCGGATATATACTTACGACAATAAAATTATGTAACGTGTATAATTGGGCAACACTTGATATAAAGTTCTATATATTTGTAGTTGACGTGCGCATTAATCACTCTGAAATAGCGGTGCAGCTTGTGACCAATAGCTCCGCTTCAAATACAAATAGACAGATAGGGTTAATGCATAAAAAGACAAACTCGCATAAAAGCAACAATATATATCAATTAAATACAGTATAATAAGCAGAAAATAGTCTGGATAAGAGTGTTGATCTTATTAAAATATAAACCGCGAACTTAGGATAAAATATAATATAATATATAATATATAAATATAATATATAATAGTAGGATACACTGAAATGTATGGACTAAAATGTAGAAGTTTACTGTCCTGGAAAGGTCATGAGGGTCCAGGTAGAGCAGATATCAGTTGGGTATAGTAAAACTAGCCCTGATAAGGCAAAGGTACAGTTAGTCTTGAATAATGTCTTACTCCGTAGCTGACTCGGCGGCGTCCCGCTTTCAGTCAGAGAAGAATCCAGCAGTGAGATGGTAAAATAGGTTTAGGAACAGTCTTACCGGTATTGGAGGTTTCTCACGTATAGAAGGAGCCTCTGCTGTCTATCGGAACTTTTCTCCCGGTTTTTCGGTGTGATTAGGTAAAACCCACAGTAGGAGTTTTGGGTCACCTGTTAGTTGTTAGCTTGCTGCACGCGGTCCCGCTTGTTTCAATGCGGTTGCGATGTCACAGCTCCGGGTTGGCCACTGAAGAAGGGGATACTCTAGCCCCGAAACGCGTCTGGTCTGACCCCCCAAGTTCTACTTCGTGTGAGTGCACCACACTGATCCGATTCAGGAACAAGTCCGCACCGTTTTTTAAAAAGCTGGTCTGAAACTTTTACCCGGAGCTGTGACATCGCAACCGCATTGAAACAAGCGGGACCGCGTGCAGCAAGCTAACAACTAACAGGTGACCCAAAACTCCTACTGTGGGTTTTACCTAATCACACCGAAAAACCGGGAGCAAAGTTCCGATAGACAGCAGAGGCTCCTTCTATACGTGAGAAACCTCCAATACCGGTAAGACTGTTCCTAAACCTATTTTACCATCTCACTGCTGGATTCTTCTCTGACTGAAAGCGGGACGCCGCCGAGTCAGCTACGGAGTAAGACATTATTCAAGACTAACTGTACCTTTGCCTTATCAGGGCTAGTTTTACTATACCCAACTGATATCTGCTCTACCTGGACCCTCATGACCTTTCCAGGACAGTGAACTTCTACATTTTAGTCCATACATTTCAGTGTATCCTACTATTATATATTATATTTATATATTATATATTATATTATATTTTATCCTAAGTTCGCGGTTTATATTTTAATAAGATCAAAACTCTTATCCAGACTATTTTCTGCTTATTATACTGTATTTAATTGATATATATTGTTGCTTTTATGCGAGTTTGTCTTTTTATGCATTAACCCTATCTGTCTATTTGTATTTGAAGCGGAGCTATTGGTCACAAGCTGCACCGCTATTTCAGAGTGATTAATGCGCACGTCAACTACAAATATATAGAACTTTATATCAAGTGTTGCCCAATTATACACGTTACATAATTTTATTGTCGTAAGTATATATCCAATATTATCAACTTTATTATACCATTTGTCCTTTTACCTAAATAAACATTAGTAACTAAATATCCTTAGGTGTGCCCAGTCATTTTCTCTATATTTTACATCCTTTAATCTTTCCTGGTAAGTTTTAGCCTGCAATCCATGTACCAGTTTAGTAGCTCTTCTCTGAACTCTCTCCAAAGTATCAATATCCTTCTGGAGATATGGTCTCCAGTACTGCGCACAATACTCCAAATGAGGTCTCACTAGTGCTCTGTAGAGCGCCATGAGCACCTCCCTCTTTCTACTGGTAATGCCTCTCCCTATACACCCAAGCATTCTGCTAGCATTTCCTGCTGCTCTATGACATTGTCTGCCTACCTTTAAGTCTTCTGAAATAATGACCCCTAATTCCCTAAATCCCTTTCCTCAGATACTGAGGTTAGGACTGTATCACTGATTTTATATTCTGCTCTTAGGTTTTTACACCACAGGTAGATTATCTTGCACTTATCAACATTCAATTTTAGTTGCCAGATTTAGTAGACAGCCTGTGAAGGACAGGTAATGAATAAAAAGCTTGGAAAGTCTAAAATTAACCATTGTGTTATTGTGTGTTTCACTGATGCCTATTTGGATACAGAATTATATATGTAATCTAATCAGGCATGTGCTAGACTTCGTTTTAAAATATTCTGCATGTTAGGCATGACTCTATGAAGATGTACAATACAGTGAAGACAGACAAATACAAGAAAAATATAATAATTTTCTGTACACACTGACATCTTTTATATAGAAAGCATGGAATTAAAACAGAAGATGTTACATGGGTACATATCAATTCAACAAAGAAAATAATCCTTACTCTGGTATAGCGGGTGGAGACATGCAAATTGCTACTTTCAGGCGCTAGTGGGCAAACTATGCATCCAGAACTGGTAGTGTATATATGATAGATATATTCTTCAAGTACAGAGTAGCAGACTTCAGAATGTTAAAAGCTAACCAACTTAGTGAACCCTTCAACACCATAATCCACATTAGATATTTGGTATCAAGCCCTAACCCATCCCTAGGATTATTACCATGCTTAGTAACACTGTTCTCTCACTTGCCCCTCCCAATTTCCTCTTCTTCCTGGTGATCTTGGAAGGCTTGCCCACTCAGCCTTTCTCACATTGCTCATTGTGTGTGTGTGCACTCTCCTCAGCTCTTAAAGGGCCAGGGTGTGCACACCCTAATATTCACTAGCCAATGGCTGACCACCTCAGGGTACTTAAAGCATCACCTCCTGTGGGAATGTGTCTGAGCAATGGGCTCTAGTCCATTTTCTGTAAAGGTGTCCTGATTAAATTAGTTTGCCCATGTACTGACTTCTACCTGTTTTCTCAGATTTGACCCTTTGCTGCCTGATTTCCGTACTGACCCTAAGCTGCCTGCCCTGACCTCAGATACTTTATTGGATTGCATGTTCTATGCCTGCCCTGACTTCAGCCTGTCTCTGATAATAGATTTGCCTATCTCAGACAGGGAGCTTCCTGCTTCTCTCTGTGTCACTAGGTTACAAGAGGATTTCTTGTTTCTGTCATGGCTGGGAGAGAGGAGGGCGTTGACTAATTAACCGAGACAGATAGCTCTCTCCTTTCATGTATAAAATTTAAAACTGTGAGGAATTGATATAAAAATTACTTTATATTGAAAAATACTAAAATCTTTTATTATAAAATGAATAAATGCCATTTGCTGAAACTGTAATGCCTCCATTTAATTTATTGTCGTAGTTTTCAACAAGATTTTAACAAGTAGTCAAGATTTATTTATTAGTGTAAATAAAAGATAAACATTCTGTTTGTTGCTACATTGCAACCTTTGTTACAAAAATGTTCTTTATGCTATTTTATGTTGTAGATATGGATATTATAAAAAATAATCTAAATATGCCAGATTTTACTGCCTTGGGTCACCATTATTTTACTATTTTCTTGGCCAAAGAGTGGGACAGTAAATCTCTTATTTCCTTACTACATTTTTCAATATAGTTTATATTGAATACAGAGAAGCTATATCTTATTCATGCAGTCGTACGATCTCTTATGGTTACCATGTCAGCAGACAATGAAATATATTACAGATGATTTCAAGTTCCTTCACAATATTGTCCTTCTTTTGCAATATTATTATAAATATTTGCGCACAATGATAGAGCTGCTGTCCTTAAAGCATCTTCCACTTGCATCTAACTCCAGAAAGTTGCAATTATATTTTTGCCAGGTAAAATTTAATTATAATTCTGCTAGAAATTCACCACAACAGAAATAGATAGGGCCATCAGTCTATAATATCCCCATCCGGTGCTGGTGGCTACGCTTAATTTATGATGAGGTGTACACAAGTCAGGGACAGTATTTTTATAGGTCGGTCTTTATGATGCTATGTTATTCATTTTTGATGAGTACATTTTGTATATATTGATAGAGTAATCTTTATACACAGATATTTAGAAGCTACGGTAAATTGATCACTTAGACTGAATAGTATATTTAAGCAGCACAGTTACACCCTATTGATATGCATGCGTAAGGGGGCATGACCCCCAAAATGTCACATGGAATGGGATAGGAAAAGCTTAGCTTTCTCATATGAGATGTAGGCCTGTGAGCCATTCTTTGTATATGAAGGATACAATAAAAGGACTGAAAGGACTTTAAGTACTGATGAATCGTGAGTAATTTCTATACACTCACATGTAAAGCACTGTCAAGAATATTGCCCTGCTGTCTCTACTGCAATTGATTGAAATGGGGCGGAGTGAGTCTCCGCAGTGGGCTGTGATTGTTACTCCATGTTGTTGCTATATATAATATTATGAGGGATTTAGTGCCCCTTGTGTCCATTTAGCCCGTTAGTGGTTACACTTGGCAGAGGCACTCTGCTTGGTGGTTATACTTCATGGCTGAGACTACTACTATGCTTGACAGTTACAGCTCTGAACTGAGAGATTGTCAGTTACAACCCTGAAAAGAAGCAAAATGTTTCTTATAATGCTCTACTGCAGACGTATCAGGCATTATTTCACATAGCATGACTCACGCAATAAGGGGGAAAATCAAGGGCCAGAGCCCAGAATACAATAATAGCTGTTTCAGTGATTTTTTTTTTATTAACAAAATTCAAAATGAATGAACGAAAGAGACATCGAAATCAAATCGATATTTCGGTCGGCCACCCTTTGCCTTCAAAACAGCATCACTTCTTGTAGGTATATTGACACATTGTTTTTGAAGGCATTTGGCAGGAAGGTTGTTCCAAACATCTTGGAGAACTATCCACAGATCTTCTGTAGATATGGGCTTGCTCATATCCTTCAGTCTTCTCATATACAGTCTTAGGCCTCATGCACACGACCGTTTTTGTGGTCCTCATCCGAGCCGCATTTTTTGCGGCTCGGGTGCGGACCCATTCACTTCAATGGGGCCGCAAAATAAGCGGACAGCCCTCCGTGTGCTGTCCGCATCCGTTGCACCATTCCGTGGCCGTGCAAAAAAAATATAGCATGTCCTATTCTTGTCCGCTTTGCGGACAAGAATAGGCATTTCTACAATGGGCCGCCCGTTCCGTTCCTCAGATTGCGGAAGGCACACAGGCGGCTTCCGTTTTTTGCGGATCCGCGGTTTGCGGACCACAAAAAATGGCACGGTCGTGTGCATGAGGCTTTAGACACACTTATTGATGTTGAGAACAGGATCCAGTGGGGGCTATATTATCACTTCCAGAATTTCTTGTTTCTCGTTATGATGAAGATAGCGCTTAATGACACTGACCGTATGATTGGGGTTGTTGTCCTGCTGCAGAATAAATTGAAAGTATTAAAACTTCTGCTTATGAAAGCCTTCTTACATTGCAGATTTTTTTCTCACACCTGTCTGTACCGTATATTCTGACATTATCTGTTAAACAAGTACACGTCCTCTAACGATGAAATGACTCTGCTTAAATGTTCCCAATATATTTTGCAAAGCTGACAAGTGAGTTATAGAAAGGAGAAAGTGCAAACTTTTATGGCTGCTTTACTGACCAGTGTTAAAACTACAATATTTCACAATATGTTTCTTAATTAAGCAAGTCAAATAAAAAAAGAAAAGAACAAGAAAAGCATAAAATTTAAATACAATTCTTCATAATATAAACCAGGCTGAAATAATTAGTAATTTTCTTTGATAAATTCCCTTAAGTGAGAAAGTTAAAAGTTAGGTTCTGTTTACACTTGTACAACACAACGGCTTCCGTTTCCCAGCTGAGGATTTCCTATGCAAAGTCCATATCTCTGCAGCGCTGGGGTCCCAAGTATGAACTCGACCGGGGATAACATCTGTATGGAGTTTGTATGTTCTCCGCATGTTTGCGTGGGTTTCCTCTGGGTACTCTGGTTTCCTCCCACACTCCAAAGACATACTGATAGGGACCTTAGATTGTGAGGCATTGGGGACAGTTGGATGCTAATGTCTGTAAAGTGCTGCCGAATATAGTAGCGCTATATAAGTGAACAAAATAAATAGAATTAAAATCTCTTTGAGCAGGTATTTAACAGAATGCATAAAATCCCTTAGGCCTCTTTCACACGAGCGTGTTTGGATAAGGTCCGGATGCGTTGCGGCAAACTCGCGCAAGTAGGTACCCAATTGCAGTCAGTTTTGACTGCGATTGCGTTCCGTTGTTCAGTTTTTATCGCGCGGGTGCAATGTGTTTTGCACGCGCGTGATAAAAAACTGAATGTGGTACCCAGACCCGAATTTCTTCACAGAAGTTTAGGTTTGGGTTCAAGGTTGTGTAGATTGTATTATTTTCCCTTATAACATGGTTATAAAGGAAAATAATAGCATTCTGAATACAGAATGCATATTACAATGGGGCTGGAGGGGTTACATTTTTTTTTAACTCACCTTAATCCACTTGTTCGCGCAGCCGGCATCTCTTCTGTCTTCTTCTTTGAGGAATAGGACCTTTGATGACGTCACTGCGCTCATCACATGGTCCATCACATGATCTTTTACCATGGTGTTGGATCATATGATGAGCGCAGTGACATTATCAAAGGTCCTTTTCCTGTGCACAGCAAAGAAGAAGACAGAAGAGAAGCCGGGCTGCGCGATCAAGTGGATTAAGGTGAGTTAAATTATTTTTTCTTTTTTTTAACTCTTTCAGCCCTATTGTACTATGCATTCTGTATTCAGAATGCTATTATTTTCCCTTATAACCATGTTATAAGGGAAAATAATAATGATCGGGTCCTCATTCCGATCGTCTCCTAGCAACCGTGCGTGAAAATCGCACCGCATCCGCACTTGGTTGCGGATGCTTGCGATTTTCACGCAGCCCCATTCACTTCTATGGGGCCTGCTTTGCGTGAAAAACGCAGCATATATAACATGCTGCGATTTTCGCACAAGTGATGTGTGAAAATCACCGCTCGTGTGCACAGCCCCATAGAAATGAATGGGTCCGGATTCAGTGCGGGTGCAATGCATTCACGTCACGCATTGCACCCGTGTGAAAGAGGCCTTACAGTCCACCTCTGGTTTAGCCCTAAGACAACTATAAAAGTGATACATTGTTGTCATGCTCCTGTCCTGAGGTCTGTTTGTGACATTTGTTTGTGAATTTTTTTTTGCCAAACACTATAGTACGCTATATATCAAAGGCAGAAGAAATATAATATTTTCCTTTATATTTTTCTTTGGTCTTGTAGCTTTGGTTCCGTGAAGAACACGACATTGGATTGGCCCACTTGAGCATCTAAAAATCCTGTCACAGGCCCCAGCACTGACATTATAATGGCGGTGCCCCATGGTGGCTGATGGACAAGTGCTGTGCTGTTGTATCTCACGAGAAGATGCTTTTGATTGTAGTGTGCTATACAACATGGAAAACGAAGGTCAAACCTTAGCCAATGAGTGCGAGGCTTTCTTCAGCTCTGCCCCATGGCTCATCAGTGTACAGTTGCGGACTGACCGATGAAGAACACACACACACACACGCAAAAGATAAATAGATTGCTATTTTTTACTGCAAACAGTAAAATTAGGTTTACATTACTCTGGTATTGCATATTAAATGTGGTGGGAACAGTAAGTGTATGAAAAAAGGAAAATAGCTACTGTGTCATACTTCTCTACAGTTCCAGTAGACATCACACGTTAATCACTTCCTACAGGTTGCTTTTTCCCAGGGCTAGACATAAAGTATGTTTACAACCAAAGCAGAAGAACAAGCAGCAGGGTTTATACTAAAAGATTACTAATTAATACACAAACTACCACTAAATGATTAAATACTACAAAGTAGAAGTAAATAGACTGACATCTCAGGCGAATACTAGGCTATCACATTAGCGGTGATTTAGACCTATTATGACTTGCAGTCCACCAGATTTTCTGACATCTCTGATTAGGTGACCAGCATGCAATGTGTATTTAGTAGGTTATATATTTTACATTTTCATCCAAAAGGTATCAAACCTACTGGAATCTAAATAATGTGAGGTGATACCAATATGTTCATGAATACTTTCTCATAATGTTTGATCATCGCTATCGAAACAATAATCATCATCAGAAAACATGAACTAGTCCTGACTCCCGGAAATTATATTTTAATTACAATTGAATAGATTGAGCTAAAAAGCTACAATGAGCAAAATATATGAAGCAGACCCTGGTTATCATAGTGCACATGCTGTCTGCTCTCTACACTTCTGCATTTGCACACACAAAATATACAGAGCACTGTACTTGGTTGTTGCTGGACCTCCCATAGAAATGAATGGAGCGGTCTTGCGCATGCCCAACCCTACACTATATTCATTTTGCGGCAACAATTACCAAACAACCCTAGGCTAAACGTCTGGTGTAATTGTTACATGTATATTTACAATTGGTCTGGTCGTTTGCCAATAGTGCTCATAAAACTTCACTTTTAAAGAGTAACTAAACATTTGAGTAAAATTTTAATAAGATGTCCCTAATAAAAGTTTTTCCAATATACACTGTACTTTATTAATGAATTTTGTATTTTTATTAGACTTTTCCCTACCTAAGGCTCCATTCACACGTCCGTGGTGTGTTGCGGATCCGCAACACACCCACCCGGCCCCCCTATAGAAATGTCTATTCTTGTCCGCAGCTGCGGACAAGAATAGGACATGTTCTATCTTTTGCGGAGCTCCGGACCCGAAGATCAAGGACTGTGTGCTGTCTGCATCCATTCCGTCCCCATAGAGAATGAATGGGTCCGCATCCGTTCCGCAAAATTGCGGAATGGTTGCGGACCTATTTGCGGATGTGTGAATGGAGCCTAAAGCACACCATTTATTAGTGTTGGGCGCGAATATTCAAATTGCAAATTTTAATTGTGAATATCGCCACTTCGAAAATTTGCGAAGATTTTGAATATAGTGGTATATATAGTGGTATAAATATATATATTTTGAATATAGTGGTATATATTGAATATAGTGGTATCCCTTACTATACAGGGAGTGCAGAATTATTAGGCAAGTTGTATTTTTGAGGATTAATTTTATTATTGAACAACAACCATGTTCTCAATGAACCCAAAAAACTCATTAATATCAAAGCTGAATATTTTTGGAAGTAGTTTTTAGTTTGTTTTTAGTTTTAGCTATTTTAGGGGGATATCTGTGTGTGCAGGTGACTATTACTGTGCATAATTATTAGGCAACTTAAAAAAAACAAATATATACCCATTTCAATTATTTATTTTTACCAGTGAAACCAATATAACATCTCAACATTCACAAATATACATTTCTGACATTCAAAAACAAAACAAAAACAAATCAGTGACCAATATAGCCACCTTTCTTTGCAAGGACACTCAAAAGCCTGCCATCCATGGATTCGGTCAGTGTTTTGATCTGTTCACCATCAACATTGCGTGCAGCAGCAACCGCAGCCTCCCAGACACTGTTCAGAGAGGTGTACTATTTTCCCTCCTTGAAAATCTCACATTTGATGATGGACCACAGGTTCTCAATGGGGTTCAGATCAGGTGAACAAGGAGGCCATGTCATTAGATTTTCTTCTTTTATACCCTTTCTTGCCAGCCACGCTGTGGAGTACTTGGACGCGTGTGATGGAGCATTGTCCTGCATGAAAATCATGTTTTTCTTGAAGGATGCAGACTTCTTCCTGTACCACTGCTTGAAGAAGGTGTCTTCCAGAAACTGGCAGTAGGACTGGGAGTTGAGCTTGACTCCATCCTCAACCCGAAAAGGCCCCACAAGCTCATCTTTGATGATACCAGCCCAAACTAGTACTCCACCTCCACCTTGCTGGCGTCTGAGTCGGACTGGAGCTCTCTGCCCTTTACCAATCCAGCCACAGGCCCATCCATCTGGCCCATCAAGACTCACTCTCATTTCATCAGTCCATAAAACCTTAGAAAAATCAGTCTTGAGATATTTCTTGGCCCAGTCTTGACGTTTCAGCTTGTGTGTCTTGTTCAGTGGTGGTCGTCTTTCAGCCTTTCTTACCTTGGCCATGTCTCTGAGTATTGCACACCTTGTGCTTTTGGGCACTCCAGTGATGTTGCAGCTCTGAAATATGGCCAAACTGGTGGCAAGTGGCAACTTGGCAGCTGCACGCTTGACTTTTCTCAGTTCATGGGCAGTTATTTTGCGCCTTGGTTTTTCCACACGCTTCTTGCGACCCTGTTGACTATTTTTAATGAAACGCTTGATTGTTCGATGATCACGCTTCAGAAGCTTTGCAATTTTAAGAGTGCTGCATCCCTCTGCAAGATATCTCACTATTTTTGACTTTTCTGAGCCTGTCAAGTCCTTCTTTTGACCCATTTTGCCAAAGGAAAGGAAGTTGCCTAATAATTATGCACACCTGATATAGGGTGTTGATGTCATTAGACCACACCCCTTCTCATTACAGAGATGCACATCACCTAATATGCTTAATTGGTAGTAGGCTTTCGAGCCTATACAGCTTGGAGTAAGACAACATGCATAAAGAGGATGATGTGGTCAAAATACTCATTTGCCTAATAATTCTGCACTCCCTGTATAAGAACCTCCACAGCAGCCATTTTCTACAGTTTTATGGAGTTCTGATCGAGAGAGCAGTGTCATTGCTGTGCTCTGTGCTTTCCACACTTCATTAGATAGATAGATTATATATATAATACAGATAGTTAGTGGGAGATAGTCAGTGTAGGTTATATCCTGATATAGTGTAGCTGTTCTGCTGTCCATATATACATGCTACAGACATAGTGCTAGTGATGTCACAAGTTCACAACAATTAGTAATATGTAGTCAGACCTGCTAAAATGTGAAGTTGCACATATTGCGCCAAAATATGTGCATCATTAATTGCCGATTTGTGCAATTGCAAATATATTGGAGCACTCTATCTGCATTTAAAGCTATTGTAATGTTCTGCCGTGCCAATCATTTTCTCCAGTCTCAGGAAACCTCTAGTAGCTTCAAAAATGTAGCAAAAGTGACCCACGCCTGTATTGTGAGTGCAATATGCGCATATTACATTGCCGATTTTCGCAATCATGAAAATAATGTCAAATTCTCGAAATCGCTAATTTACAACGAATATTCGCCCAAATATTCGTGAAATATCACAAATTTGAATATTGCCCCTGCCATTCATCACTAATGTTTATGAATGGGGCCGTGGATAAGCAGGGAGTATGGAAAGGGAACGCATATTGCTGCTCCTGCCTGTGACCCCCAGAGGTTTACTAACTCCTGGCATAGCACATGGCTGTCCTGGACCCATGTACTATGCCAGGATTAGCTGAGCGGGTTCCTGCTTCTGCCTGCTCTACTAAGCTAATAGAACTGCTTGTCAACTCTTAGCTTAGCGGAGCAGGCACAGGCAGGAGCCCGCTCTGCTCAGTTAGTAAACCTCTGGGGGAGGGGCACAGGCTAGAGCAGCAATCTGTGCTCCTGCCTGTACTCCCTGCTTATGCGGCCCTATTCATAAACTTCACAGTCCGTACTCCGTACACCGCTGAGCAGTCAGCTGTGTGCGGAAATGTCAGTTTTAAGCGCACAGGGAATGGTGCCCTTTAGGGATGGAAAAGTCTAATAAAAATACAAAATTCATTAATAAAGTATATTAGAAAAACTTTTAATAGGGCATTAGGGACATGTTATTACTATTTTACTCAAAGGTTTAGTTACTCTTTAAAAGAAAATGTAATAGTAGATTGCTTTAAAACTAATAGCAGAGGCTCTGTTTGTTAGGCCTCTTTCACACGGGCGTCGCGTGTAAGGGCCGGATAGGATGCGGGTGCGTCGCGGGAAAATCGTGCGATTTTGCCTGCGAGTGGGGTGAGTTTTGTATGCGATTGAGTTGCGCTCTTCAGTTTTTTCCGCGCGAGTGCAATGCATTTTCCGAGAAAAAACTGAATGTGGTACCCAGACCCAAACCCGGACTTCTTCACTGAAGTTCGGGTTTGGGTTAGGTATTCTGTAGACTGTAATATTTTCCCTTATAATATGGTTATAAGGGAAAATAGCATTCTTAATACAGAATGCTAAGTAAATTAGGGATGGAGGGGTTAAATTTTTTTTTTTAACTCACCTCATCCACTTGTTTCGCACAGCCCGGCTTGTCTTCTTTCTTCTTCTTTGAGGACCTGGGAGAAAAGGACCTTTGATGACGTCACTGCGCTCATCACATGGTTCATCACCATGGTGATGGACCAGGTGATGAACCATGTGATGAGCGCAGTGACGTCACCAAAGGACCTTTTCTCCCAGGTCCTCAAAAAGAAGAAAGAAGACAAGCCGGACTGCGCGAACAAGTGGATCAGGTGAGTTTAATATTTTTTTTTAACCCCTCCATCCCTAATTTACTTAGCATTCTGTATTAAGAATTTTCACAGCACCCCTATTCACTTCTATGGGGCCTGCGTTGCGTGAAAAACGCACAATATATAACATGCTGCGATTCTCACGCAATGCACAAGTGATGCGTGAAAATCACCGCTCATGTGCACAGCCCCATTGAAGTGAATGGGTCTGGATACAGTGCTGGTGCAATGCGTTCACCTCACGCATTGCACCTGCGCGGAATTCTCGCCCGTGTGACAGGGGCCTTACAGCTTTGAAATCTCATAACAATCTTGCAAGATGCTAGGAGGATAAGGAGGTGTAGAATATTGTTATTGTTTTTGTTCTTTAGTTTGTAATTAGATATTATTTGCAACTTTTACCTTGACATTGCAACCTGATACAAAAAAAGTATCTGAAGCTTCACAGAACAAGTATTATTACTTAAAAACTACACATGAAGCTCAAAAAAAAGAATGGTTCATGCCTGGACTATATGACCTCCAGACGTCTGAAGCATAATTTCAGATTGTAGAGACTCAAAGTTTCAAGTCCTAGTTTGGATGCATGTCTGCATCGCATTTCACATATCACTACTGGAACTAGATGAGAGTGAGCAATTTAGCCCACAGCATGGGTTGTCTTGCCAACTTGCACATGGTAGGGCATATTTAAACATGTCCAAATTCAGCAAATAGTATTTTTTTTTTCTTCATACTATGTAGAGTCTAGAAATATGAGCACAAGTGCACAGTATGAACAAACCATATTTGCAGATGTAAATAGAGGGGACATGGTGTCATGACCCCACTATTTCATGTGCATAAGTTACATTAGTTTTTTTCACTTACCTGGACACAGAAGGAAATGGTACAGGCAGAAGTCCTCATGGAAGAAGCTGGAACACCTTGATTGGAGGAAGATCCAACGGCTGGCTCGAGGAGTAACCTCTAAATGAAGAAGAAAGATCGTTACTGCGCACTCACATAAGTGGCAATGAAGAAACCCCCTCCCCACCCCCACCCCTTTTTTTCATATTTTATTATGTCACGGTGCTATAAATGGGGTAAAGTCGCTCTCTTAGTGGACTAGGTTGTTGATGGTTTATTTTGTATTTAATTGGCAATGGTTTTACGTTAATTTGGTTTCATAAATTATTATTATGAGGTAACATTAGGCACCGTGTACAATCATATTCCATTAATAAAACCTATTTAATAATTTTAGAGTGGATAATCATTTATTTGCTAAGGGAAATTGTTGTTATATCCAAGTTTGGGGTCTATGACACTGTGCAATCTATAATGTACAGTTGCAAGAAAAAGTATGTGAACCCTTTGGAATTATATGGATTTCTGCACAAATTGGTCATAAAATATGATCTGATCTTTATCTAAGGCTACTTTCACACTAGCGTTCAGAGCGGATCCGTCTGGGGTCTGCCCAGACGGATCCGCTCATATAATGCAGACTTGGGATCCGTTCAGAACAGATCCATCTGAATTATATTGTAGAAAAAATTCTAAGTGTGAAAGTAGCTTCAGACGGATCCGTCCAGACTTTACATTGAAAGTAGAGTTGAGCGAACACCTGGATGTTCGGGTTCGAGAAGTTCGGCCGAACTTCCCGGAAATGTTCGGGTTCGGGATCCGAACCCGATCCGAACTTCGTCCCGAACCCGAACCCCATTGAAGTCAATGGGGACCCGAACTTTTGGGCACTAAAAAGGCTGTAAAACAGCCCAGGAAAGAGCTAGAGGGCTGCAAAAGGCAGCAACATGTAGGTAAATCCCCTGCAAACAAATGTGGATAGGGAAATGAATTAAAATAAAAATAAAAAAAATAAAAATGAACCAATATCAATTGGACAGAGGTCCCATAGCAGAGAATCTGGCTTCACGTCACCCACCACTGGAACAGGCCACTGTCACACATTTAGGCCCAGGCACCCAGGCAGAGGAGAGAGGTCCCGTAACAGAGAATCTGGCCTTATGTCAGCGCAGAATCTGTCTTCATGTCATAGCAGAGAATCAGGCTTCACGTCACCCACCACTGGAACAGGCCACTGTCACACATTTAGGTCCAGGCACCCAGGCAGAGGAGAGAGGTCCCGTAACAGAGAATCTGGCCTTATGTCAGCGCAGAATCTGTATTCATGTCATAGCAGAGAATCAGGCTTCACGTCACCCACCACTGGAACAGGCCACTGTCACACATTTAGGCCCCGGCACCCAGACAGAGGAGAGGTTCATTCAACTTTGGGTTGCCCCGCAATATAATGGTAAAATGAAATTAAAAATAGTATTGAATGAGGAAGTGCCCTGGAGTAGAATAATATATTGTTAAGGAGATGTAGTTAATATCTAATCTGCACAAGGGATGGACAGGTCCTGTGGGATCCATGCCTGGTTCATTTTTATGAACGTCAGCTTGTCCACATTGGCTGTAGACAGGCGGCTGCGTTTGTCTGTAATGACGCCCCCTGCCGTGCTGAATACACGTTCAGACAAAACGCTGGCCGCCGGGCAGGCCAGCACCTCCAAGGCATAAAAGGCTAGCTCTGGCCACGTGGACAATTTGGAGACCCAGAAGTTGAATGGGGCCGAACCATCAGTCAGTACGTGGAGGGGTGTGCACAGGTACTGTTCCACCATGTTAGTGAAATGTTGCCTCCTGCTAACACGTTCCGTATCAGGTGGTGGTGCAGTTAGCTGTGGCGTGGTGACAAAACTTTTCCACATCTCTGCCATGCTAACCCTGCCCTCAGAGGAGCTGGGCGTGACACAGCTGCGTTGGCGACCTCTTGCTCCTCCTCTGCCTTCGCCTTGGGCTTCCACTGGTTCCCCTGTGACATTTGGGAATGCTCTCAGTAGCGCGTCTACCAACGTGCGCTTGTACTCGCGCATCTTCCTATCACGCTCCAGTGTAGGAAGTAAGGTGGGCACATTGTCTTTGTACCGGGGATCCAGCAGGGTGGCAACCCAGTAGTCCGCACACGTTAAAATGTGGGCAACTCTGCTGTCGTTGCGCAGGCACTGCAGCATGTAGTCGCTCATGTGTGCCAGGCTGCCCAGAGGTAAGGACAAGCTGTCCTCTGTGGGAGGCGTATCGTCATCGTCCTGTGTTTCACCCCAGCCACGCACCAATGATGGGCCCGAGCTGCTTTGGGTGCCACCCCGCTGTGAACATGCTTCATCCTCATCCTCCTCCACCTCCTCCTCATCCTCGTCCTCCTCGTCCTCCAGTAGTGGGCCCTGTCTGGCCACATTTGTACCTGGCCTCTGGTGTTGCAAAAAACCTCCCTCTGAGTCACTTTGAAGAGACTGGCCTGAAAGTGCTAAAAATGACCCCTCTTCCTCCTCTTCCTCCTGGGCCACCTCCTCTTCCATCATCGCCCTAAGTGTTTTCTCAAGGAGACATAGAAGTGGTATTGTAACACTGATAACGGCGTCATCGCCACTGGCCATGTTGGTGGAGTACTCGAAACAGCGCAACAGGGCACACAGGTCTCGCATGGAGGCCCAGTCATTGGTGGTGAAGTGTGTCTGATCCGCAGTGCGACTGACCCGTGCGTGCTGCAGCTGAAATTCCACTATGGCCTGCTGCTGCTCGCACAGTCTGTCCAGCATATGCAAGGTGGAGTTCCACCTGGTGGGTACGTCGCATATGAGGCGGTGAGTGGGAAGGCCGAAGTTACGCTGTAGCGCAGACAGGCGAGCAGCGGCAGGGTGTGAACGCCGGAAGCGCGAACAGACGGGCCGCACTATATGCAGCAGCTCTGACATGTCGGGGTAGTTGTGAATGAACTTCTGCACCACCAAATTCAGCACATGCGCCAGGCAAGGGATGTGCGTCAAACCGGCTAGTCCCAGAGCTGCAACGAGATTTCGCCCATTATCGCACACCACCAGGCCGGGCTTGAGGCTCACCGGCAGCAACCACTCGTCGGTCTGTTGTTCTATACCCCGCCACAACTCCTGTGCGGTGTGGGGCCTGTCCCCCAAACATATGAGTTTCAGAATGGCCTGCTGACGTTTACCCCGTGCTGTGCTGAAGTTGGTGGTGAAGGTGTGTGGCTGACTGGATGAGCAGGTGGAAGAAGAGGAGGAGGAAGCTGAGTAGGAGGAGGAGGAGACAGGAGGCAAAGAATGTTGCCCTGCGATCCTTGGCGACGGAAGGACGTGCGCCAAACAGCTCTCCGCCTGGGGCCCAGCCACCACTACATTTACCCAGTGTGCAGTTAGGGAGATATAGCGTCCCTGGCCGTGCTTACTGGTCCACGTATCTGTGGTTAGGTGGACCTTGCCACAGATGGCGTTGCGCAGTGCACACTTGATTTTATCGGACACTTGTTTGTGCAGGGAAGGCACGGCTCTCTTGGAGAAGTAGTGGCGGCTGGGAACAACATACTGTGGGACAGCAAGTGACATGAGCTGTTTGAAGCTGTGTGTGTCCACCAGCCTAAATGACAGCATTTCATAGGCCAGTAGTTTAGAAATGCTGGCATTCAGGGCCAGGGATCGAGGGTGACTAGATGGGAATTTACGCTTTCTCTCAAATGTTTGTGAGATGGAGAGCTGAACGCTGCCGCGTGACATGGTTGAGATGCTTGGTGACGCAGGTGGTGGTGTTGGTGGTACATCCCATGTTTGCTGGGCGGCAGGTGCCAACGTTCATCCAGAGGCGGAGGAAGAGGCCGAGGCGGCGGCAGCAGCAGAAGAGGCCGAGGCAGCAGCAGCAGAAGAGGTAGCAGGGGGAGCCTGAGTGACTTCCTTGTTTTTAAGGTGTTTACTCCACTGCAGTTTATGCTTTGCATGCAGGTGCCTGGTCATGCAGGTTGTGCTAAGGTTCAGAACGTTAATGCCTCGCTTCAGGCTCTGATGGCACAGCGTGCAAACCACTCGGGTCTTGTCGTCAGCACATTGTTTGAAGAAGTGCCATGCCAGGGAACTCCTTGAAGCTGCCTTTGGGGTGCTCGGTCCCAGATGGCGGCGGTCAGTAGCAGGCGGAGTCTCTTGGCGGCGGGTGTTCTGATTTTGCCCACTGCTCCCTCTTTTGCTACGCTGTTGGCTCGGTCTCACCACTGCCTCTTCCTCCGAACTGTGAAAGTCAGTGGCACGACCTTCATTCCATGTGGGGTCTAGGACCTCATCGTCCCCTGCATCGTCTTCCACCCAGTCTTGATCCCTGACCTCCTGTTCAGTCTGCACACTGCAGAAAGACGCAGCAGTTGGCACCTGTGTTTCGTCATCATCAGAGACGTGCTGAGGTGGTATTCCCATGTCCTCATCATCAGGAAAAATAAGTGGTTGTGCGTTAGTGCATTCTATCTCTTCCACCCCTGGGGAAGGGCTAGGTGGATGCCCTTGGGAAACCCTGGCAGCAGAGTCTTCAAACAGCATAAGAGACTGCTGCATAACTTGAGGCTCAGACAGTTTCCCTGATATGCATGGGGGTGATGTGACAGACCGATGGGCTTGGTTTTCATGCGCCATCTGTGCGCTTTCTGCAGAAGACTGGGTGGGAGATAATGTGAACGTGCTGGATCCACTGTCGGCCACCCAATTGACTAATGCCTGCACCTGCTCAGGCCTTACCATCCTTAGAACGGCATTGGGCCCCACCAAATTTCGCTGTTAATTCTGCTGGCTACTGGGACCTGAGGTAGTTGGTTCACTAGGACGTGTGGCTGTGGCAGAACGGCCACGTCCTCTCCCAGCACCAGAGGGTCCACTAACACCACCACGACCATGTCCACGTCCGCGTCCCTTATTAGATGTTTTCCTCATTGTTCCCGTTCACCACAATTTTGAGAATGGCAAATTTGGGAATGGTTTTTCAACCCAGAAAAAAAAGTGTGCTTTTACGGTCACTACAAATAACTTGACCAGCTAAAACAGTACAGATTTGGTTAAATAGAGATGTGAGGCCTGTTTTTTTTTGCGCTGTGTGACAGGTATAGGTTTAATCACAGAATCAGACTTCTATCTGCACGCTAGCGTATGTCTTAGGTTTTTCTGAATAACACTATCACTAGCTTCAATGTAAGATATTCTTTTTGGGATAGATTTCAAGTAGGCCTCAAATACCAGAAACTAGTTATTTTGAGAATGGCAAATTTGGGAATGGTTTTTCAACCCTGAAAAAAAAGTGTGCTTTTACGGTCACTACAAATAACTTGACCAGCTAAAACAGTACAGATTTGGTTGAATAGAAATGTCAGGTCTATTTTTTAGGCGCTGGGTGACAGGCTCAACTTGCCCCTGATGTAATATATGGCCAAAAAATAATCAGACTGTCGATAGTTAAATGCACTTCGGTGACACAGGCTCAGCCTGCAGCTGATGTAGTATATGGCCAAAAAATAACCAGACTGTTGATGGTTAAATGCACTTCGGTGACACAGGCTCAGCCTGCAGCTGATGTAGGATATAGCACAAAATAACCACACTATCGATGGTTAAATACACTTGGTGATAGCTTGTGCTGGCGCACCACAAGTCACAAAATGGCCGCCGATCACCCCAGAAAAAAAGTGATCTAAAAACGCTCTGGGCAGCCTCAAAAAAGTGAGCAAGTCAATAATAGCACTTCAATGATCCACAGCTGCAGATCGATCACAGAATGAAGTCTTTTGGAGGAGTTAATCTGCCTAATCTCGCCCTAACGTCGCAGCTGCAACCTCTCCCTATACTGATCATAGCAGAGTGATGTGCGGCGCTACGTGACTCCAGCTTAAATAGAGGCTGGGTCACATGCTGCACTGGCCAATCACAGCCATGCCAATAGTAGGCATGGCTGTGATGGCCTCTTGGGGCAAGTAGTATGACGCTTGTTGATTAGCTGATTTGCAGCCTTTCAAAAAGCGCCAAGAAAGCGCCGAACACCGAACCCGAACCCGGACTTTTACGAAAATGTTCGGGTTCGGGTCCGTGTCACGGACACCCCAAAATTCGGTACGAACCCGAACTATACAGTTCGGGTTCTCTCATCCCTAATTGAAAGTCAATGGGGGACGGATCCGTTTGAAAATTGAGCCATATAGTGTCAAATTCAAACGGATCCGTCCCTATTGACTTACATTGTAAGTCTGGACGGATCCGTTTGCCTCCGTTTGCAAGCAGCGTTCAGGTGTCCGCTTGCTGAGCGGAGCAGAGGCTGAACGCTGCCAGACTGATGCATTCTGAGCATTGGGGCAGTACGGATGCGTTCAGGGCCGCTTGTGAGACCCTTCAAACGGAGCTCACAAGCGGAGCCCCGAACGCTAGTGTGAAAGTAGCCTAAGTCACAACACCAGACAATCCCAGTCTGCTTAAACTAATAACACACAAAGAATTAAATGTTACCATGTTTTTATTGAACACACCATGTAAACATTCACAGTGCAGGTGGAAAAAGTATATGAACCCTTGGATTTAATAACTGGTTGAACGTCCTTTGGCAGCAATAACTTCAACCAAACGTTTCCTGTAGTTGCAGATCAGACGTGCACAACGGTCAGGAGTAATTCTTGACCATTCCTCTTTACAGAACTGTTTCAGTTCAGCAATATTCTTGGGATGTCTGGTGTGAATCGCTTTCTTGAGGTCATGCCACAGCATCTCAAATCGGGTTGAGGTCAGGACTCTGCCTGGGCCACTCCAGAAGGCATATTTTCTTCTGTTTAAAGGGATTCTGTCATGAGATTTGAGCCCTATAAGCTAAACATATGGCCAGGTCCGTACTAATAACATGAATACTAAACTGCCCTTATTAAACCTGCTTGTGGCTCTATTAGCCCAAAAAAAAAAGGTTTTTATAAGCTGTCACTCACCTACCTAAGGTGCCCAAGGGGTTTTACGTTAACCCAGGGTACCCGCCCGCACCCCTCGCCGTCTGGTGCCCAGAGCCGCCTTCCTCACCTCGGCCCCGCCTCCGCAATCCTCCCGTCCCTCTGCTAGATCCGGCGCCTGCGCACTAGGCTGAGCCTGATGCGCCGCGGACTCCTGGGCGCATGCGCACTTTGCTCAACGAAGCCGCTGCCAGGAGTCCGCGGCGCATCAGGCTGAGCCAAGTGCACAGGCGCCGGATCTAGCAGAGGGACGGGAGGATTGCGGAGGCGGGGCTGAGGTGAGGAAGGCGGCGCTGGGCACCAGACGGCGAGGGGTGCGGGCGGGCACCCTGGGTTAACGTAAAACCCCTTGGGCACCTTAGGTAGGCGAGTGAAAGCTTATACAAAACAGTTTTTTGGGCTAATAGAGACACAAGCAGGTTTAATAAGGGCAGTTTAGGATTCATGTTATTAGTACGGACCTGGCCATATGTTTAGCTTATAGGGCTCAAATCTCATGACAGAATCCCTTTAAGTCATTCTGTTGTTGATTTATTTCTATGCTTTGGGTCGTTGTCCTGTTGCAACACCCATCTTCTGTTGAGCTTCAGCTGGTGGACAGATGGCCTTAGGTTCTCCTGCAAAATGTCTTGATAAACTTGGGAATTCATTTTTCCTTCGATGTTAGCAATAGGTCCAGGCCCTGATGCAGCAAAGCAGCCCCAAACCATGATGCCCCCACCACCATACTTCACAGTTCGGATGAGGTTTTGATGTTGGTGTGCTGTGCCTCTTTTTCTCCACCCATAGTGTTGTGTGTCACTTCCAAACAACTCAACTTTGGTTTCATCTGTCCACAGAATATTTTGCCAGTACTGCTGTGGAACATCCAGGTGCTCTTGTGCAAACTGTAAACATGCAGCAATGTTTTTTTTGGACAGCAGTGGTTTCCTCTGTGGTATCCTCCCATGAAATCCATTCTTGTTTAGTGTTTTTCATATCGTAGATTCACTAAAAGGGATGTTACCGTATGCCAGAGACTTTTGTAAGTCTTTAGCTGACACTCTAGGATTCTTCTTCACCTCATTGAGCAGTCTGCGCTGTGCTCTTGCAGTCATCTTTACAGGACGGCCACTCCTAGGGAGAGTAGCAGCAGTGCTGAACTTTCTCCATTTATAGACAATTTGTCTTACTGTGGACTGATGAACAGCAAGGCTTTTGGAGATACATTTATAACCCTTTCCAACTTTATGCAAGTCAACAATTCTTAATCTTAGGTCTTCTGAGAGCTCTTTTGTGCGAGGCATCATTCACATCAGGCAATGCTTTTTGTGAAAAGAAAACCCAGAACTGGTGTGTGTTTTTTATAGGGCAGGGCAGCTGTAACCAACACCTCCAATCTCATCTCATTGATTGGACTCCAGTTGGCTGACACATCACTCCAATTAGCTCTTGGAGATGTCATTAGTCTAGGGGTTCATATACTTTTTCTACCTGCACTGTGAATGTTTACATGGTGTGTTCAATGAAAACATGGTAACATTTAATTCTTTGTGTGTTATTAGTTTAAGCAGACTGTGATTGTCTATTGTTGTGACTTGGATGAAGATCAGATCACATTTTATGACCAATTTGTGCAGAAATCCATATCATTCCAAAGGGTTCACATACTTTTTCTTGCAACTGTATATTAGTGCAGTACACAGTCAGCCCATTGATGTATAAAGTGGGAAATGTGTAGCATTTTACCATGTGGATAGAATTTAACAACTGCCCAGATTCCCATACAAAGTATAGATGATTACAACGGTCCAACAACATGTTAATATCATCAGGAGAACCCATGTGATAAAATATCTTTCATAGTAGACAACCGATTTAATATGCATAACCAAAAAACAGTTTTACCAAAAATGTTCACATGAACTGATGTGGAGATAATAAGGTGTGGGGTTGTGACTTGACTGCTTTCTGTTACTGTTTTTGCAGAAACCAGGGAATCATGTTTTTTTCTGATGTAGATGTGACTTTTATACAATTCATTTCAGGCTCTGTTCACGTGTGTTGTGGCTTCTGTTCATAATGGAAACCTGTGTCTTATCTTTTGTTTCAGTGGTGCCGAACCATTTTTCATCTTTGGGCCGTACTAGACATAGAATTAATTTTGCAGGCTAGAACCAGGTAGCTTTGCCAGAAAGAAAAGCAATCATTAAAAAGGAAATGATTCTAGTAATTTAGATAACACAGTATTAGAAAGAAATCATAAACCAGAAATAATTTCTGCACTCAACATTTGATGTAATTTCATTAATGTGACGTCTGCAAATGTTTATGGCCAATATTACTATGATGGGGCACGTGTGAGCATTACCACTGTGAAGAGGGCACATATCTGGATATCTGGGTCACATGTTAGCATTATTACTGTGAAGGGGGAACATGTGAGCATTATTACTGTGAAGGGGCACATGTGAGCATTATTACTGTGAAGGGGCACATGTGAGCTTTATTACTGTGAAGGGGCACATGGGAGCTATATTACTGTGAAGGGGCACATGGGAGCTTTATTACTGTGAAGGGGCACATGGGAGCTTTATTACTGTGAAGGGGACACATATCTCTTCCTCATTAGAGCTAGTAAAAAGTGCTTCCTGAGGTGCAACCCATACGGCCCACACAGGCACTAGACTTCCCACCACTACCACACCTCACCAGTCACATCTAACGTCTGCTCCCTTCTGACTTGTCCTCACCTTCTCCAACATTGCTCTGATGAGGTCTGTACCGACGGGTGTGGGGATAAGGGGTCTCCAGTCGCTGCAGAAAATAATTGTACTGCACCACTGTAACGGCCCAGGCGTGTCTCGTCTTCTTCAACTGAACGCAAGCTCCGCCTCCAGTCACTGCGCATGATACAGCTTCGTGGGCCAGATGTGACCACAGGCCGTATTTTCGGCATCACTGTTTTGTTGCATCCCAACATAATAAAATGAAGCAACTTAAAATATTGGGGAAGATTTAACAAACTGGTGTACAGTAGAACTGGCTTAGTTGCCCATAGCTACCAATCAAATTCCACCTTTCATTGTTCACAGCTCCATTGGAAAATGAAAGGTGGAATCTGATTGGTTGCCATGGGCAACTAAGCCAGTTCTACTTTACACCAGTTAGATAAATCTCCCCCATAGTCTTTAATAAAAGGGTCCTACCATTTTGCATCTATACTGTCACTACTATGATATCTATGTTTCTCCATGGTAACAGACAACAAACAACCTGTGCAGTCTGATCCTAAAGTCATAATGCAGTCCATGGAAAATCTTCCTAATCTACTAAATGTATGAAGAAGTAAGGGATAGACTGTATGACTATCAGGGGCATAGCTAAAGGCTCATGGACCCTGGTGCAATAGTTCACCGTGAGTTCCCCTTTCTTCAGTGCTTTGTGGCTAGCGGCAGAGAAGCACATAGGCCCCTTTCACACGGGCGAGTATTCCGCGCGGATGCGATGCGTGAGTTGAACGCATTGCACCTGCACTGAATACCTACCCATTCATTTCTATGGGGCTGTGCACATAAGCGGTGATTTTCACGCATCACTTGTGTGTTGCGTGAAAATCGCAGCATGCTCTATATTCTGTGTTTTTCACGCAACGCAGGCCCCATAGAAGTGAATGGGGTTGCGTGAAAATCGCAAGCATCCGCAAGCAAGTGCGGATGCGGTGCGATTTTCACGCACGGTTGCTAGGAGACGATCGGGATAGAGACCCGATCATTATTATTTTCCCTCATAACATGGTTATGTTCACTTGATCGCGATGCCCGTCATCTCTTTCTGTCTCCTTTACTGAACAGGACATGTGGTGAGCATTCATTACAGGTCAAGGACCTGTGGTGACGTCACTCCGGTCATCACATGATCCATCACATGGTGATGATCATGTGATGACCGGAGTGACGTCACCACAGGTCCTTGACCTGTAATGAATGCTCACCACAGGTCCTGTTCAGTAAAGGAGACAGAAGGAGATGCCGGGCATCGCGATCAAGTGGACTAAGGTGAGTTAAATTTTTTTAAAAAATTTTTTAACTCCTCCAGCACTATTTTACTATGCATTCTGTATTCATAATGCTATTATTTTCCCTTATAACTATGTTATAAGGGGAAATAATACAATCTACACAACACCTAACCCAAACCTGAACTTCTGTGAAGAAGTTCGGGTTTGGGTACCAAACATGCGCGATTTTTCTCACGCGAGTGCAAAACGCATTACAATGTTTTGCACTCACGCGGAAAAATCGCGGGTGTTCCCGTAACGCACCCGCACATTTTCCCGCAACACCCGTGTGAAAGAGGCCATAGCCTTCATGCTGCCTGAGGCAAAAATTTAAACTGCATCCCTCCCCCATGCCAAATTCTCAACCTAACCCCTTCCCTCCAGTCAAAGGTGTAGCTTGATCTGCATGCACTTTCTATAATACTGGTGTCTTAAGCACCACAAGGGACTGTGTGCCTGGTACGATTGCTACCTCTGCCCCCCCCCCCCCCCACCACACCCTATAGCTATGCCCCTGATGACTATACAATTAGGCTACATAGGGTTTGTGTATATTATCTTACTCACC
The DNA here is from genome assembly GCF_905171765.1 of Bufo bufo. Lineage (NCBI taxonomy): Eukaryota > Metazoa > Chordata > Amphibia > Anura > Bufonidae > Bufo > Bufo bufo. The sequence goes on from NC_053393.1 coordinate 200,868,928, forward strand.
AAGAGGGCTGTATTGACTGTTCTTATGTAGATGCATCGATCTGCAAAGGAGCTTTATGCATAATGGTAGAAATGTTTAAGAAAGGGTATTTGCAAAGCTGCTGCAGTTTTCATGTCCAATGCCTTATACAACAGCACACAAACTACATATATAGGGACCAAACAAAGCCATTCAGTGTCACAAGAGTGTAAGGCCTCATGCACAGGGCCACGGCCGTTGTTTTGGTCCGCATCCGAGCCGCAGTTTTGGCGGCTCGGATGCAGACCCATTCACTTCAATGGGACATCAAAAGATGCGGACAGCACTCCGTGCAAAAAAACGTAACGGTCGTGTGCATGTAGCCTAAAGCTGATGATAGCTTTCCTTTAAAAGTAATTAAAACCACCTTCCAGTTAAACCTAAAATGTATCTATACATGACAAATGCACAGTCAACATCCCTAGTCTAACATGACTTGAGAAAATCAGCTCACCCACTACTGACGGGACACATGGATGCATGCAATATTAAAAGGAAATCCAGCAGTCATTAGATGAATAAAAGGTATTATGTCCAAGTGATCCATATAATAGGTACCACACAACTAATTTGTTTCGGACCTATAGAGGCCCTTCCTCATAGATGTTTAGTGTAGTCAAAATACCTGGTGCCTTCTCTTCCCATGCTGTTCTCACTCTTCACTGGATCCCCTTCAAGATTGCTGCCACATTCTCATGTAGAGTGCTGTAAAAAAGTCAAACCCCTGCAATGTACACAATGGACACAGTGCCAAAGCTCCATAGGAAGTCTTCAACATGACTTCCCTTCAGTGCCCTCAGATGGACCAGTGCCAATAACATAGGTGATGTGTCCATCTGCGCGCACTGGAGAGGAGGTTTGGACTTTCCTTCTGTGGTCTGGAAGGAGTAAACATGGGTGGTCATCAGAGCACCATGTATAATGACTATAGATGTAGCATGTACCGGTATAGTCAAATTTTAGGTTTGGACTGGAAGTCTGCATGTAATTTGTATAGCCTTGAGTAAAAGCAAGTAAAAGGGGGCATGATTGAAATGCTAATGTTCCTATTCAAGTAAATGACAACTGCAGTACCCAATAATGACCACGGCACAGCGTATGGCGCTGTAGTGTTTTGGCTCGGTACAATGTTTATTTCCAGAATCTGTGGCTCCTACTAACAGCTGATTGATGGGAATGCTGGTTGTTGGACACCTTCTGATCTCAAATCTTATGCATAGGTTTTCAATATGTTAGCCCTGAGAACCTCAATAAGGTGCATATGATTCTCTTATCCAGGGGGAAAAACTCTGCACCAAAATGAGAGGCCCATTTTGATGTGAGCCCATGTCCTTGACCAGGGGTGTAGCTAAAGGCTCATGGGCCCTGGTGCTAGAGTTCAGCTTGGGCCCCCCTTCCCTCAGTGCTTGTTGGCAAGGGGTAGGGGAGCACATATCCTTCCTGCTGCCTGAGGCAAACAATGAAAGGGTACCCCCTCATGCCAAATTCTTGACCTAGCCCCTTCCCTCCAGCCAGAGGTGTAAATTGACCAGCATGCACTTTCTATAATGCCAGTGTCTTATGTGGCACAAGGGTGTTTGGGCCCCCTCAGGCTCCTGGGCCCGGTAGCAACTGCTACCTCTGCACCCCCTATAGCTACGCCCCTGTCCTTGACGTAGTCTATCATCTATTTCTATAAGGCATTGTTTAAACTGTTAACAATAGCTTATAACAATGGCGGGTTATAGAGCAGGAGAAGCTGAACAGATGGACATATATGGGGTCATTTATCCAAGTGGTGTAAAGTAAAACTGGCTTAGTTGTCCATAGCAACCAATCAGATTCCACTTTTTATTTTCCAAAGGAGCTGTTAAAAATGAAAGGTGGAATCTGATTGGTTGCTATGGGCAACTAAGGCCTCTTTCACACTTGCGTTGTCCAGATCCGGCGTGTACTCCACTTGCCGGAATTACACGCCGGATCCGGAAAAACGCAAGTGTACTGAAAGCATTTGAAGCCGGATCCGGATCAATGCCTTTCAATGGGCTTTAATTCCGGATTCGGCCTTGCGGCAAGTGTTCAGGATTTCTGGCCGGAGCAAAAAGCGCAGCATGCTGCGGTATTTTCTCCGGCCAAAAAACGTTCCGTTCCGGAACTGAAGACATCCTGATGCATCCTGAACGAGATTTCACTCCATTCAGAATACATTAGGATAAAACTGATCAGGATTCTTCCGGTATAGAGCCCCGACGACGGAACTCTATGCCGGAAGAAAAGAATGCAGGTGTGAAAGAGCCCTAAGACAGTTCTACTTTACTGCAGTTTGATAAATGACCCCGAAAGTTTGGTGAGAAAAGGTTCAGTGCAACTAGAGTTTTATTCATTTAAATTCCTGTTCATTCTGGGCATTGAAGTAAAGAAGCTGGCCCTATTAGTGACAACATTCCTCCATGATTGTGCATGCAGAGACAAAGGTCTATCAGCAACAGCACCTCCTCCTTGATTACAAAGCCGAGAACGAGCTGGAATTTGAATGAAAAAAAACACTTTGGCCTCCTGCACACGAACATTTTTTTTTTTCCGTTTACGTATACGGAACCATTCATTTCAATGGATCTGCCAACAACAAAAAAAGGAAGGTACTCCGTAAGCCTGCCGTTTCAGTCTTTCCGTTTTTTTTCCGTTCCGTTCAAAGATAGAACATGTCCTACTATTGTCCGCATAAAGGTCAAGGATAGTACTGTTCTTTCAGGGGCGAGCTGTTCTGTTCCGCAAAAATCGGAATGCACACGGACATCATCCATATTTTTTGCGGATCTGTTTTTTGCAGACCGCAAAATACTGAAAAAGCCATAAGGTCGTGTGCAAGAGGCCTTGAACTGTATATTTCATCTTTTCATATTTAACCATTAGCTGTAAGTGTGAAGGAATAATACTCTGCCTAAAAGACATTTTTAGAATAGCTCTGCTTTTCAAGTGTGAGTGGGTTTGAGTCGTCCCCTTCTCTAGACAGGACCCACCCACTCATGGTATCTGATTCAGTGCGTTTCTCTTCCCATTCTCTTCTGGGATTGTGGTGCAGGCTTTACTGGTAACACTACACATCACCCTCTGAAGTGGGAGTTTACTGCAGGAGCAGACCCCCATACATCTCCTCTCCATAGCACACAGGTCAGTGTTTGCTCCTGTTTTGCATTTCAGACATTTTTCTATGTTCTTTCTTTCTTATTTTTGTTTTACCTTCTAAATGTATGAATGACTTACAATAAGAAATGGTTCACTCTTCAAGGCTTAGACTGTTAGAAGATACAGCGTTAAATGTCATAGCTTCACTTCTCATGTGATGTCCACAGGCTCTTCCCCATGTTCAGGTGTTCTTGCGTGTGAGTCTTCTTTATGTGTACATATGTGTAAATTCTAGTTCTTCTTGACAGATCCACAGGTTGCTCCTTGGTCCATCTGCTAAATACTTGAAGATGTTCTTTGTATTATGATAGCAGGAATAAGGTAAGAAGATGAAACACATTTCTAAAACTGGGATAAAAGGACTCATCCTGTATGTTAGTTAAGCATCATTATAGCCAACTGTGTTTCTTAAAGAAGTTGTCTCACTTCACAACAAATGGCATTTATCATGTAGACACAGTTAACACAAAGCATATTGCTTCCTTTGCTGGTTTGATTCATTTTTACATCACATTATACACTGCTCATGCCCATGGGTTACGTCCATGCAGCCCAGATATGAGGTGGCCTGGGACAGGAGCTGCTGCACATGTCTGCTTATGTGTGCTTGCCTGGTCCCACCAGAGGCCAGGGCTTTTTCCTACAGTGTGTAAGCACAGTTACCGCTGCTGGATTGTAAGGTGGTCATGAACCCTGGAACCGAGCAGTGTATAATGTGATGAAAAAATGAATCCAGCCAGCAAAGGAGGCAATATGGACAATCACAATACATTAGTAAGCACAGCTCTAGTCCCAAACAAATACCTTTCAAGCGTCTCCGGACATGTGCAAATAGCAACAGTCGATGTGGTGCTCCAGCCTCAAGACACAAAATGATGATAAATGTAGAAAACAGATAGGGGCACTCACCACTGTTTGGAAGGAATAAAGGACTTTGTTTATCAAAGGTAAAAATCACAAGGCTCAGGGCCAGACAGCTCACACTCAGTGTATGAAAGTAACGGCGGCCGTTTTAGGCAAACATGCGGTTCTTCAGGCCACTGGCGTCAGCACGCATCTACGCGCTCTACTTATGCGTCACGCATGGTGACCATGAAGTTCACAGACATAACCCCACCTCTGCCTGTAATATATGCTGATTACATAAAAACAAAAATGCATTATAGCAAAAACCAAATTAAAGGCATACACTTTTGAACCCATAGCTCCAGTGCATAAAATCCACATTGCTTCTCTTTGCAACAGAAGGCGATGTCTATCGTCCCCCGGTGGAGGATTAGACACTAACTCAATGCCTGGCAAAGCTGAGGGATCTGACGTCCCCACCATGTTCACTTCTTATGTGGTCAATCAATCTGGGGCATCCTTTTCCTAACCTTATTGAGTTAACGGGTTCTCTAAATCTTTCATACATGCTTCTGATTGTTTTCCCAATGTAGAAGCGTCCACATTGGCATAACACTACATATACTACAAATGTTCTTCCACATGTAATGAAACTGGTCACCTTGTGTTGAATTCCTCCAAAGTTAAGAGCTTTATATTGTAAATTGTAATAGTAGAAAGAACAATTACTGCATCGAAAATTGCCCTCGTCTCCTTTCTTGTAACCAATTGCTATTCTTTTTTTCTACGTAGCCACTCCTACGTAGAAATCTGCCATCATTTTCATATTATATAATCATCTTAGAAATCCAGAGGCCTCTTGGGACCCTCCTACTCTCTTTATATGATTTTAAGGAATTGACAGTCCAAAATAGATGCACTTCTTTGTCAGCTAGTTGTGAAATTTTCATTGTAAGGGCTTTAGTGCATCCTTATGATTACATTGTGTGCAAAAAGCGTCTGCCCTCTCTCTGCCTTCATTCAAACATACTGCGTTTTTTTCTGCCGCCATGGTTGCTTAGTGGTCTCCAGGAGCGTGGTTTGCCTATATAGTAGACATTAGTAGTCGGTAAGTGGGTAGATAAGATGTAGGTGGCACAGCTCTAGTCCCAAACAAATACCTTTCAAGCGGATTTTACGCACTGGAGCTATGGGTTCATTAGGGATTAATGATAGGAACGATTTAAAGGGAACCTGTCACCGGGATTTTGTGTATAGAGCTGAGGACATGGGTTGTTAGATGGCCCCTAGCACATCCGCAATACCCAGTCCCCATAGCTCTGTGTGCTTTTATTGTGTATAAAAACCGATTTGATACATATGCAAATTAACCTGAAATGAGTCAGAGCTTGAAAATATGACTCTTCTCTGGTCACACAAGTAAGATATGACTCTTTTATGTTAATTTGCATATGTATCAAATCAATTTTTTTACACAATAAAAGCAGAGAGAGCTATGAGGACTGGGTATTGCGGATGTGCTAGCGGCCATCTAGCAACCCATGTCTTCAGCTCTATACCCAAAATCCCGGCGACAGGTTCCCTTTAAGTTTATTCCTTTGATTTGGTTTTTACTATAATGCATTTTATGTATCAGCATATATTACAGTCAGAGGTGGGGTTATGTCCGAGAACTTCATGGTGACACCGCGTCGCGCGTTGACGCATAAGTAGAGCGCGTACATGCGTGCTGACGTCAGTGGCCTGAAGAAGCGTGTGTTTGCCTGAAACGGTCGTCGCTACTTTCATACACTGTGTGCGAGCTGTCTGGCCCCGAGCCTTGTGATTTTTACTTTTGGAAGGAATAAAGGACTTCACTTATCAAACAGTGGTGAGTGCCGCCTATCTGTTTTCTACATTTATCACAGTACATTAGTAAGTTCATTCTATTAACTTTGTCTACATGATAAATGCCATTTGCTAAAGTGAGACAATCCCTCTAAGGAGAACGATTTGAGGAAAGAATACATATGACTAGAATCACATTCACGTTCTGCCTTAGATATATTGACACTGCATACTTTGTTTCTACAGATCTATTAAAAGGGTTATGCCATGATTAACATAAAAAATGAAAATCAGACATCATATCGTACATATAATAAAGCTAGAACCTTTGTCCTCACATGGAACCAGAGATCCCATTCATTACTCCAATTGCTCTTCTACAATTATTTCAGGCTGTCAGCTCTGGGGGAGGGGGAGACGTTTCCTTTCTCAGGGGGCCATTTGTTTCCTGATGAAGCCTTTTCCCTGTAACTGTCATAGCTTCTAGAATTTATAGAGTAAGTGATCAATTATTAAAACTTAACATTTAATATGATAAACATCGAAAATTGGTCCCACGATAATTGGATACAATAAATACAAAGAAGGAAGCAATGCGGAGGTTCACCACACAGGTAATAATGATACTAGCAACCAAAACACATTAAAGGAACAAGAGGTGCTCGGCGACACCAAAAGATAACCAGGTGGTCCTACCGCTCTGATGAGATGTTCCTTGGTACAACAGATGCCTAGCCGGTGTTAATGGATGTACACACCGTTGCTTCTCTTTGCAACAGAAGGCGATGTCTATCGTCCCCCGGTGGAGGATTAGACACTAACTCAATGCCTGCAAAGCTGAGGGATCTAACGTCCCCACCATGTTCACTTCCTATGTGGTCAATTAATCTGGGGCATCCTTTTCCTAACCTTATTGAGTTAACGTGTTCTCTAAATCTTTCATACATGCTTCTGATTGTTTTCCCAATGTAGAAGCGTCCACATTGGCATAACACTACATATACTACAAATGTACTTCCACATGTAATGAAACTGGTCACCTTGTGTTGAATTCCTCCAAAGTTAAGAGCTTTATCTTGTAAATTGTAATAGCAGAAAGAACAAATACTGCATCGAAAATTGCCCTCGTCTCCTTTCTTGTAACCAATTGCTATTCTTTTTTTCAGCCCATGCGCCAAGAGTTTGTTAGTAAGAGTTTGTTAGTAGTTTTCCCCCTATCATCCTACAGTTAGTCTGTCCACTCGTATCCACATCAGGATCGTGGTCACACTTTGCCTCTGTGCAGAGCACCTATCTGATATTATTGTCAGTGTACCCTGCACAGCTTACGCCCAAGCTCCCGTGTTTCCCCTGATGAGCTTTTTACTCATCCTTTCAGCGAAACATGCGTGTAGGGATCAGGCAGGCGAGGGCTTTCTAGGGCGCACAAATTCCACGGTTAGGTTCCTGCTTGTGACTGGTCACGGGGATCCGTGGTCAGGTCACTTAGGTCATTGTAGGTCCCTAGGGTATTACTAGGGCCAGCTAACCTAGCATCCTTAACCCTGCGTTTTACAACTGCCCCTAGCAACGGTGTGTACATCCATTAACACCGGCTAGGCATCTGTTGTACCAAGGAGCATCTCATCAGAGCGGTAGGACCACCTGGTTATCTTTTGGTGTCGCCGAGCACCTCTTGTTCCTTTAATGTGTTTTGGTTGCTAGTACCATTATTACCTGCGTGGTGAACCTCCGCATTGCTTCCTTCTTTGTATTTATTGTATCCAATTATCGTGGGACCAATTTTATATGTTTATCATATTAAATGTTAAGTTTTAATAATTGATCACTTACTCTATAAATTCTGTTTGACTCAGGTGGTCTCTAATAATTATCCAGACTGTTATATACTCTTTGTCATAGCTTCTAACAGAAGATATGGCTGGTTGCAAATAAAGATTTAAACTGAGTATGTGTGACCACCTTAGTGAGGTGGGTAACATAGTAAGTAACATAGTAACATAGTATATAAGGCCAAAAAAAGACATTTGTCCATCCAGTTCGGCCTGTTATCCTGCAAGTTGATCCAGAGGAAGGCAAAAAAAGTCCTGTGAGGTAGAAGCCAATTTTCCCCACTTAAGGGGAAAATATTTCATGCCAGACTCCAATCAGGCAATCAGAATAACCCTAGATCAACGACCCCTCTCTAGTAGCTATAGCCTGTAATATTATTACACTCCAGAAATACATCCAGGCCCGTCTTGAACTCTTTTAGTGAATTCACCATCACCACCTCCTCAGGCAGAGAGTTCCATAGTCTCACTGCTCTTACTGTAAAGAATCCTCTTCTATGTTTGTGTACAAACTGTAGGAATTTTCTCTGGTAGGCAGGGTAAGTGGACGCAATACAGAGGCAAAGCCACAGTTGAAAAGCAAAAGTCAGTGTTTATTCACACAAAAAGGCAGAAAAGAAACACAATACTTGGCAGGAATCCTTGTGTTAATTCACATAGCAAAAGTCCACAGAACTCAAAAACACATCACCTGGTAGTCCACAGCAGGCTTTAGGACGCCTGGCTTCCAGCTTGCAGCTCTCAGCCTTGCAGTATGGCAGCACTCCTCAACTCCCAAAACACAGAGCTCCACTATCACCTGGAGGTTCATTCCACACCCAGCTGAGCTGTTGGCTGGGCTTTTAAACCCCAGCCCAAAACCTGGCCTGGATGTGGGGAACAGCCACCCACCCTGCTCTTTGGCTGCTTCCAATAAGAACTGGCCCGAATTGGCTTTACAGCCACACTAAGTAAAACAGTGTCAGCGAGCACTAGCTGCCACTGACACACAAAATTACCGGTTCTTATCTCACCGAGGCCAGGAACCTCCGTGACACGTACCTTCCATCAATGATGGACCCCTGCGCCTTCCTACAAAACCTTCTTTCATCCAGACGCAGAGGATGTCCCCTTGTCACAGTCCTGAGGATAAATAGATGATCTCTGTATTGACCCTTGATATATTTATACATAGTTATTAGATCTCCCCTCAGTTGTCTTTTTTCTAAAGTGAATAACCCTAATTTTGATAATCTTTCGGGGTACTGTATCCCCCCTCCCATTCCAGTTATTACTTTAGTTGCCCTCCTCTGAACCCTCTCCAGCTCTGCTATGTCTGCCTTGTTCACAGGAGCCCAGAACTGTTCACAGTACTCTATGTGTAGTCTGACTAGTGATTTGTAAAGTGGCAGGACTATGTTCTTATCAGGGGCATCTATGCCCCTTTTAGTTTGCTGTTCAATAAATTCCTAGGCCCTTTTTCATGTCAGTGTTACCCAGTGTTTTACCATTTAGTATGTACGGGTGACTTGCATTATTCCTTTCCATGTGCATAACCTTACATTTGTCAGTGTTAAAGCTCATCTGCCACTTCTCTGTCCAAGCCTCCAATCTATCCAGATCCCTCTGTAGCTGTATACTGTCCTCTTCCCTGTCAAATACTTTACACAGTTTACTGTAATCTGAAACTTATATTTTACTGTGCAAGCCTTCTACAAGATTATTAATAAAATATATTGAAGAGAATAGGGCCCAGTACTGACCCCTGAGGTACTCCACTAGTGACAGTGACCCAATCTCAGTGTGTACCACTAATAACCACCCTCTGTTTTCTATCCCTCAGCCAGTTACTTACCCACATACAGACGTTTTCTCCCAGTCCGAGCATTCTCATTTTATATACTAACCTTTTATGCGGTACAGTGTCAAATGCTTTGGAGAAGTCCAGATATACGACATCCATTGATTCGCCGCTGTCAAGTCTAGATAAGAACAAACAGCAGGTGGCCCTATACAGATACATTTTACTTAATAACTCAGTAGCTACACAACATTTTTAATTACATACAATTACAAAAGTATTCAGATCCAGGTGCTGGTTTGAAAACTGTAGAATATCTTTCGAGGTAACAACCCCTTTAACTATATCCTTTAAACAGTTGGTTTATATTTTATAGGGAAGTGATTATTATTATTATTTTTTGGACAGATTCAAATATATTTATATGTTAATAATTTTATATGTTAGCAACTATCTGTCAACTGTCATTGACTTCCAGCCATAGAACCACACACTTTGGTATATCTATGTATATCACTAGTTACTGACATGCATCTGTCACACATACAGTATATATGTACTGTCAAAAATGATGACCTACATGTAACGTAAACTTGAGTGTAGCATATATCATATGTTACATGTAGTATTCATCAATATCCATCTGTCTATCCTTTCATGATACAGTTGCAAGAAAAAGTATGTGAACCCTTTGGAATGATATGGATTTCTGCACAAATTGGTCATAAAATGTGATCTGATCTTCATCTAAGTCACAACAATAGACAATCACAGTCTGCTTAAACTAATAACACACAAATAATTAAATGTTACCATGTTTCTATTGAACACACCATGTAAACATTCACAGTGCAGGTGGAAAAAGTATGTGAACCCTTAGAATTAATAACTGGTTGAACCTCCTTTAGCAGCAATTACTTCAACCAAACGTTTCCTGTAGTTGCAGATCAGACGTGCACAACGGTCAGGAGTAATTCTTGACCATTCCTCTTTACAGAACTGTTTTAGTTCAGCAATATTCTTGGGATGTCTGGTGTGAATCACTTTCTTGAGGTCATGCCACAGCATCTCAATGGGGTTGAGGTCAGGACTCTGACTGGGCCACTCCAGAAGGCGTATTTTCTGCTGTTTAAGCCATTCTGTTGTTGATTTACTTCTATGCTTTGGGTCGTTGTCCTGTTGCAACACCCATCTTCTGTTGAGCTTTAGCTGGTGGACAGATAGACCTAACTTCTCCTGCAAAATGTCTTGATAAACTTGGGAATTCATTTTTCCTTCGATGATAGCAATCCGTCCAGGCCCTGACGTAGCAAGGCAGCCCAAAACCATGATGCCCCCACCACCATACTTCACAGTTGGGATGAGGTTTTGATGTTGGTGTGCTGTGCCTTTTTTTCTCCACACATAGTGCTGTGTGTTTCTTCCAAACAACGCAACTTTGGTTTCATCTGTCCACAGAATATTTTGCCAGTACTGCTGTGGAACATCCAGGTGCTCTTGTGTAAACTGTAAACGTGCAGCAATGTTTTTTTTGGACAGAAGTGGTTTCCTCTGTGGTATCCTCCCATGAAATCCATTCTTGCTTAGTGTTTTACGTATCGTAGATTCGTTAACAGGGATGTTAGCATATGCCAGAGACTTTTGTAAGTCTTTAGCTGACACTCTAGGATTCTTCTTCACCTCATTGAGAAGTCTGTGCTGTGCTCTTGCAGTCATCTTTACAGGACGGCCACTCCTAGGGAGAGTAGCAGCAGTGCTGAACTTTCTCCATTTATAGACAATTTGTCTTACAGTGGACTGATGAACAGCAAGGCTTTTGGAGATACTTTTATAACCCTTTCCAGCTTTATGCAAGTCAACAATTTTTAATCGTAGGTCTTCTGAGAGCTCTTTTGTGCGAGGCATCATTCACATCAAGCAATGCTTCTTGTGAAAAGCAAACCCAGAACTGGTGTGTGTTTTTTATAGGGCAGTATATATATAAGTGAGGGAAAAAAATAAGAGTGAGGAGGATGGAGGAGAAGGTTTCAAAAGCGCCAAGGAGACTACTTGGTAGTGAAAAAAGAAGGAGAAGGCGAATGACCGTTCCCGAGGCAGCACCCTTGAATAAACAGTGCATGCCCGTGCACTGCAAGTGGATGTAGGTTTGAGAAAAATAAAATAAAAATGTGTGTGCTGAGTGTTCCCCTACGTGGCTCAGATGGTGGTTGAGGGGGGGATTAGCACAGGGGCACCAGGGGAGCAGTAAAATTGTGAAGATCTTAGGTGAGGTTTTTATATGTTTATATTTGATACGATAGAGTCTAAAGAAATAAAGAAAAAAGAAAAAAGGAAAAAAAATATATATATTAATTTTTGTCAATAAAAATGAGTCTGTGGTGGTGGGTATTTAAAATCAAGAAGATAATGTTATTGAGGCAGTATATTAGTGCAATACTGGAAAATGTGTAATGAATATATACATATATATAAGGCGGAAAAGGGGGACTTACTTCACCAGGGAGGGAGGTATAGGATAAGCATATGACACCTATACCTTCCCCTCCCCCGCCGAGATCGCTAGGTAGGATGGTATGATATCGCCTCCACGTCCCAGAAGAATGACACCAAGGTTCCAAGTGGAGAGTTCTTTAATGGTTAATAGCTCAACGCGTTTCGGGGTATATCCCCCTTTCTCAAGAGCAAATAAAATACAATACAGAAGTGTCCATGACAACATGTATATATGTGTCAAATGGTGGCAAAATTTGGCGCGGACCGGAAGTGGGCATTAGTCTAGGGCAGGCATCCTCAACCTGCGGCCCTCCAGCTGTTGTAAAACTACAACTCCCACAATGCCCTGCTGTAGGCTGATACCTGTAGGCTGTTTGGGCATGCTGGGAGTTGTAGTTTTGCAACAGCTGGAGGGCCGCAGTTTGAGGATGCCTGGTCTAGGGGTTCACATACTTTTTCCACCTGCACTGTGAATGTTTACATGGTGTGTTCAATAAAAACATGGTAACATTTAATTCTTTGTGTGTTATTAGTTTAAGCAGACTGGGATTGTCTATTGTTGTGACTTAGATGAAGATCAGATCACATTTTATGACCAATTTGTGCAGAAATCCATATGATTCCAAAGGGTTCACATACTTTTTCTTGCAACTGTATGTAGTTCACATCCAGCAACTCAGTCAGCTATAAAACAATGATCTTTGTTCCTCGCACATTTCTATGGTTAATAGCAAAGTGTTGGCTCAGAACACATTAACTCCCTTATCTTGTGGATGTGCTGGGAATAGAGATGATTTGCTTTACAGCCCACCAAGTCTCTGGATAAGAACTGTACGTCATGTCAAACTAAAGTCATTGCCGTGGGCTTCTGAGCAGTGAGCCTTTAAACAAATACTAAGACCACATACGAAGAAAGCAAGAAATTGCATTAGTTGAAAATATCACTTCCTACAAATTCTACCCTATGTACAATACAGATTTATCACTATCAGTATGTCTTTGTAGTGTGGGAGGAAACCCATGCAAACACGGGGAGAACATACAAACTCCATGTAGATGTCCTTCCAGCCTTGGCAGTATTATTTTTATATTATAATACCAATTATTATTACCACAGTGCATAGGATGTACACATTACCCTGTTGGTACATCTCGCGCCTGCTTCAAAGCCACATGACTTTTGCATGCCATGTGACCCTGTGACATCAGAAGGTCATTTTGGCGCATGGGTTTTGAGGGACCTTTACACTACCTGAACATCCAGCAGATCATTGCTAGCAAGCATTCATAGGAATGCTCATTAGCAGTGATCTGCCAGTGTAAAGTTTCTGCTGATTACCCGATGAACAAGCGAAACTCAATATGTGTGTCACTAAAATCACCATCATTAGGGTTCGGTAGTATTATTTTTATACTATATTATTAAACAGTCGTTCATCAGGTGGTAGGATCTTTCATGCGGTCACCTAAATTATTGTTTGCCCACAACAGATTGTACTGTTTAAATAGCCTCTACTGCTGGCAAACAATGGTTCTGTATGGGGATGAGCAGTGGCATTAGCGATCTCTTCTTCCTGACAATCATCTGCTCAATTGCCTTTAGACACTACCATATTATCCAAATGTAAGAATGTTTACAGTACAGACATTTACAGTGTTATACATTTATATCAGAGCACACTATATCCACAGTGTGCTTCTCACTGTACCACCACAGCTCACCTGCTATGCATCCTTCCCAAGGTGTATCATTCACCCAGAGTGGTCATATGTCCTTGCAAACTTCCTGCAACATTTCCCATCTTTAGACAACTATGTCCAGGACTTGTGCACCCAGGGAATTTCACCTAATTTAGTGCAATATCTACTCCAGCTAGTGTTTCACAGGCATTTAAGACATCATATTTGTAACACATTATATACAGGTGAAACTCGAAAAATTAGAATATTGTGCAAAGTTCATTTATTTCAGTGATGCAACTTAAAAGGTGAAACTAACATATGAGATAGACTCGTTACATGCAAAGCGAGATATTTCAAGCCTTTATTTGTTATAATTTGGATGATTATAACTTATAGCTTATGAAACCCCAAAGTCACAATTTTGAGGTACCCTTTGCTCAGGGAATATGGATTAATTAGCTGACTAGAGTGTGACACTTTGAGCCTAGAATATTGAACCTTTTCACAAAATTTTAATTTTAAGCTGCATTAATTCCATTTCTTTTCATTTGCATTAGGCCTCATGCACACGACCGTTGTGTGCATCCGTGGCAGTTGTGCCATTTTTCGTTTTTTTTCACGGACTCATTGACTTTCAATTGGTCCGTGGAAAAATCGGAAAATGCACAGTTTTTCAGCCGCATCCGTGATCCGTGTTTCCTGTCCGTCAAAAACCTGTCCTATTTTTTTGACGGACAACGGTTCACGGACCCATTCATGTCAATGGGTCCGTGAAAGAACACGGATGCACACAAGATTGGCATCCGCGTCCGTGATCCGTGGCCGTAGGTTACTTTCATACAGACGGATCCGAAGATCTGTCTGCATAAAAGCTTTTTCAGAGATGAGTTTTCACTTCGTGAAAACTCATATCCGACAGTATATTCTAACACAGAGGCGTTAACACAGCAGACGCTTCTAAGGGGGGCTATGATACCCACAATTAACCCATTCAGGTGCGGCACCTGAAGGGTTAATTGTGCTGATCACAGCCCCCTGTAAAAGATCGGGTGCTCCAAGGCAGCAGGGGGCAGTCATGTACACAGTTCATAGTATATTCTAACTAGAAGCGTCCCCATCACTATGGGAACGCCTCTGTGTTAGAATATACTGTCGGATCTGAGTTTCACGATGTAACTCAAATCCGATGGTATATTCTAACAGAGGCGTTCCCATGGTGATGGGGACGCTTCAAGTTAAAATATACCATCGGATTGGAGAAAACTCTGATCCTATGGTATATTAACTCCTGACTTTACATTGAAAGTCAATGGGGGACGGATCCGTTTGAAATTACACCATATTGTGTCAACGTCAAACGGATCCGTCCCCATTGACTTGCATTGTAATTCAGGACGGATCCGTTTGGCTCCGCACGGCCAGGCGGACACCAAAACGACTTTTTTTTCATGTCCGTGGATCCTCCAAAAATCAAGGAAGACCCACGGACGAAAAAACGGTCACGGATCACGGAAAAGCGGAACCCGTTTTTGCGGACCGCAAAAAAAAAAACGGTCGTGTGCATGAGGCCTTACTGATATAAATGGACTTTTGCACGATATTCACATTTTTCGTGTTTCACCTGTATTACTTAGGGTACTTTCACACTAGCAAAAATGCTTTTGTTACTGATAATATAGCCATCTGCATCCGTTATGAACAGATCCGGTTGTATTAGGGACGGATCCACTTTCTATTGTGGCAGAGAAAACGTATCCTTAGTGATGGACAAACATCGGCCGGGACGTTTCGCAAACGTGCGTTCACGATCAAATGTTTGCGAACCGCGCGTTTGCGGCGGGCCCCATTCACTTTAATGGCAGGCGAACCCGAAAAACCTTCAGGTCATATTTGCAGCCACCAAATACTTACTAGAAGTGCACAAATAGTCCCACAGCATGGACAGTAACATACCAAAGGGGGATCAATGGCACAAATTCCCACAAAAAATATGTATTTTAATCAAGGGCCATTTTTATGCGTCTTAAAGGGAAACTCTCCAAAATGTGCCCTGCTGGAGCCTAGAAAATTTTTATTTTAGGCCACAGGAGTACAGGCCCCAAAAATTAGGCATTCACCTGACAGAAAAGAACAAGTGATTATGTGGCTGGAGGTATATTAGACGGTCAGTGGATAACAATTTTACTGTAGGCCAGTACAGGCGCCAAAAATGAGGCATTCACCTGACAGAAAAGAACAAATGATTATGTGGCTAGAGGTACATTAGGTGATCATTGAATCAAAATTTCACTGCAGGCCAGTGGAGTACAGGCCCCCACAAAACTGTAGGCTAGTACAGGCCCCAAAAATTAGACATTCATCTGACAGAAAAGAACTTGTGATGATGTGCCTGGAGGTACAATAAGAGGTCACTGGATGAAACTTTTACTGTAAGCCACTGTAGTAGAGGCCCCCAAAATTAGGCATTCACCTGACAGAAAAGGCCTTTTATGCCACTGTATATACATAAGACAGGAACCATTATTTGTTATGTGTGGTGGTGGATATGTGTGGGCTGGCATGAGGAAATTAAATTACACGTGGTCGTCACAGGTGTTGAATTCCTCTGAGATCCATGCCTCATTCATTTTTAGAAATGTGAGGTAGTCCACACTGTCGTAAGCTAGGCGAGTGCGCTTATCGGTCACGATCTCCCCTGCTGCGCTGAACATCATTTCAGACAGGACACTCGACAAGGGGCAAGCCAAGAGTTCCATGGTGAATTGTGCCAGCTCTGGCCACAGGTCAAGCTTGCACACCCAGTAGTCCAGGGGTTCCTCGCTTCTCAGAGCAACCGCATCGGCCGTTAACCTGATGTAGTTGGACACCTGTCGGTCTAGGCATTCTCTGAGGCTGGATCTGGAGGGCGGCTATCGAAGGGTTGGCTGCAAGAATGATCTCATATCTGAAGTGATCAGCACATCTTCAAACCGCCCTCTTCTTGCAGGTGCGGTAGGATTGGTACCCGCACCGGTTTCGCTTTGGGTGGAAAGTCCTCTGCCAGCGCCCACAACAGCAGAATGCAGCATCTCTCGCAGCAAGGCCTGGAAATGTCGCATTCTGCCAACCCTCTGTGATGCTGGTAACATGTCTGCCATTTTGTGTTTGTACCGGGGGTCTTAGTACGTTGCCACCCAGTACTGGTCTTTGCCCTTTATGCTTTTTACACGGGGGTCCCTCTTCAAATAATGGAGCATGAAAGACCCATTTGCACTAAATTGGAAGCGGTAGAGCACCCTGGCTCCTGCTCATCGCCCAGGAGAATGTCGTCCTCAGTCTCCTCCCCCCAGCCACGGACAACACCAGGGATCCCCGAAAAGTTTATAGTCCCCCTCAAAGCCTGCTCTTCTACTTCTACTACTCCTCCTACCCCCAGCCACCATCCATCCTCCTCTGACTCCTATTTACACTCCTGCTGACTTGTCTCAGATGGAGTAGCCTCCCCCTTAGAATTCATTCAGCATTGCGACTTCCTCATCTTCCACCTCCTGCTCCTTGACGGCTTGATCAATGACTCGATGCAATGCACGCTCCAGAAAGAAGGCGTAAGGTACGATGTCACTGATGGCGCCCTGGCTGCGACTGACCAGTTTGGTGATCTCATCAAATAGCCGCAGAAGTCTGGATGCGTCGCGCATGCATACCCACTGGCGCTGTGAAAAGAAACCAAGCTCTCAAGAACCTGTCCTGCTGCAGAGTTTGTACAGGTAGTCATTAACGGCACGTTGCTGCTGGAGCAGCCTATCAAGCATATACAAGGTGGAGTTCCAGCGCGTCGGGCTGTCACAAATCAGACGTCTGACAGGCAGGTGGTGTCGCCACTGAACGTCAGCAAGGCGAGCCATGGCCGTGTGAAATCTTCTAAAATGTCAAGAGATTTTCATGGCATGCCGCAAAATGTCCTGAACTCCAGGGTATTTGGCAACGAATCGCTGCATGACTAAGTTCAGGACGTGTGCCATGCACGGCATGTTTGTCATTTTGCCCTGTTTCAGCACGTTCAGCAGATTGGCACCTTTGTCGCACACCACTTTACCAACTGTCAAATTGAGCAGGGTTAGCCACTGATCGACCTGTGACCGCAGAGCTGAAAGCAGTGCAGAACCGGCTTGGCTTCCAGGCACAACAGCTGCAGCACAGCATGGCAATGTCTCATCTGGCACGTCAAATAGGTTCTGGGGAGCTTGAGGGGTGCAGCAGAAGAGGCGGTAGCAGTGGAAAAGGAGGAGTCAGCCAAGGAGGAGATGGAGGATGGAGTAGGAGGAGGAGAAGAAGAGCCAGGCCTGTATGCAATCCATGGCGGTAACACCAAATCCACACGGGTGCCACAGGTTACATGCTTGACAGCCGTCAGAAGGTTCACCCAGTGGGCAGTAAAAGTTATGTGCCTTCCCTACCAGTGTTTGCTAGACCACATGTCTGTGGTCAGATGTATCTTGGCACCGACACTGTGTGCCAGAGATATATTCACTTGCCGCTGAACGTGACCATATAGCTCTGGGATGTCCTTCTGGGAGAAATATTTCCTTCCGGGGATTTTCTATTGCGGTGTGCCAATGGCCACAAATTTTCTAAAAGCCTCCAAGTCCAGCAGTTTATATGGCAGTAGTTGGCTGGCTAGCAGTTCTGACAAGCCAGCGGTCAGCCGTTGGGCAAGAGGGTTATCCGTCGTCATCAACATTTTACGCTTGAACATTTGGGCCATGGAAGCCTGCCTTTTGCCAGATGAACACGACGACGACATGGGGGAAGGTGGAGTAAAGGACAAATGGGAGGAGAGGGGATAAGGAATGTCGGGGGGTAATAATTCAATTAAGAATTATTAATTATGGTCATAAAAATAATTAACCATAAAAAAAATAAAATTTGTCATAAATTCTTAAAATCATGACCTGGTGAATTGTAGACAACCTAATTGATACAATTCACATCTGAGTCCGACTATTTCCTCAGATAAATAAGTTCTTTTTGACGTGAGATGACGTTAATGATAAAATGTAGTTCTGCATTATAAAATAATACACAGGTATTATAAAAAAATATGCAGATTTATTGGTTACAAGGTTCTAAACATATATAAGTAAATAAATACAATGATACATGCAAATGAATATAAACTGCTCAAAAAAATAAAGGGAACACAAAAATAACACATCCTAGATCTGAGTTAATTAAATATTCTTCTGAAATACTTTGTTCTTTACATAGTTGAATGTGCTGACAACAAAATCACACAAAAATAAAAAAATGGAAATCAAATTTTTCAACCCATGGAGGTCTGGATTTGGAGTCACACTCAAAATTAAAGTGGAAAAACACACTACAGGCTGATCCAATTTTGATGTAATGTCCTTAAAACAAGTCAAAATGATGCTCAGTAGTGTGTGTGGCCTCCACGTGCCTGTATGACCTCCCTACAACGCCTGTGCATGCTCCTGATGAGGTGGTGGACGGTCTCCTGAAGGATCTCCTCCCAGACCTGGACTAAAGCATCTGCCAACTCCTGGACAGTCTGTGGTGCAACGTGACATTGGTGGATAGAGCGAGACATGATGTCCCAGATTTGCTCAATTGGATTCAGGTCTGGGGAACGGGCGGGCCAGTCCATAGGATCAATGCCTTCGTCTTGCAGGAACTGCTGACACACTCCAGCCACATGAGGTCTAGCATTGTCTTGCATTAGGAGGAACCCAGGGCCAACCACACTAGCATATGGTCTCACAAGGGGTCTGAGGATCTCATCTCGGTACCTAATGGCAGTCAGGCTACCTCTGGCGAGCACATGGAGGGCTGTGCGGCCCTCCAAAGAAATGCCACCGCACACCAGTACTGACCCAATGCCAAACCGGTCATGCTGGAGGATGTTGCAGGCAGCAGAACGTTCTCCACGGCGTCTCAAGACTCTGTCACGTCTGTCACATGTGCTCAGTGTGAACCTGCTTTCATCTGTGAAGAGCACAGGGCGCCAGTGGTGAATTTGCCAATCTTGGTGTTCTCTGGCAAATGCCAAACGTCCTGCACGATGTTGGGCTGTAAGCACAACCCCCACCTGTGGACGTCGGGCCCTCATATCACCCTCATGGAGTCTGTTTCTGACCGTTTGAGCAGACACATGCACATTTGTGGCCTGCTGGAGGTCATTTTGCAGGGCTCTGGCAGTGCTCCTCCTGTTCCTCCTTGCACAAAGGCGGAGGTAGCGGTCCTGCTGCTGGGTTGTTGCCCTCTTACAGCCTCCTCCACATCTCCTGATGTACTGGCCTGTCTCCTGGTAGCGCCTCCATGCTCTGGACACTACGCTGACAGACACAGCAAACCTTCTTGCCACAACTCGCATTGATGTGCCATCCCGGATAAGCTGCACTACCTGAGCCACTTGTGTAGGTTGTAGACTCCGTCTCATGCTACCACTAGAGTGAAAGCACCGCCAGCATTCAAAAGTGACCAAAACATCAGCCAGGAAGCATAGGAACTGAGAAGTGGTCTGGGGTCACCACCTGCAGAACCACTCATTTATTGCGGGTGTCTTGCTAATTGCCTATAATTTCCACCTGTTGTCTATTCCATTTGCAAAACAGCATGTGAAATTGATTGTCACTCAGTGTTGCTTCCTAAGTGGACAGTTTGATTTCACAGAAGTGTGATTGACTTGGAGTTACATTGTGTTGTTTAAGTGTTCCCTTAATTTTTGAGCAGTGTATATAGCGTTAATATAAAGCATTACAAGCTTAACAATACATGTGAGTGGAAATAACTTGTCACATTATAACCAAGCTATTATTAGGTTAGGATATCAAAGTAGGAACATAAGTTATATACATTACTTCTGTTCAGAGAAAACCTCATGATATCAGGATGGGCATGTCTAATCCTAGACATCAGTATAGAATGCTAAATATATTCCACCCCCCTCTAACCAACTACATATCACATGACTTCAAGATGGGCAAATCGAACCAAAGGATATAACTTAGAAGAGATAACTGTATCCTTCCGCCCCATCCTGGACTATTTTCACATATATGACTTTGGTAAGACTATTAAGACAAATAACAGGGATCTAGGATCTTGCTAGACCATATCTTAAATGGGAAGGACTTGAAACAAGTCTTTCCTGTGGGAATCCATCACTTAGCTTGGCGAAGAATGTTCTATCAATATATATATATATATATATATATATATATATATATATATATATATATATATATATATATATTGTGGGGGGGTTAGCTCTTCTCCGGGGGTGATTCACACAAATATCGTCGCCAGACACCAAGTTTCTGGTCCAAACATCACTTTATTTGGCTCCTCAGCAATCCAAACATAAATGGTACAAAATAAACACCTGCCCGGCTGGGCTCTAACTAAACTTATAATATCCTGACTCACCTAAAGTCACAGTTCACACCCTGTGAACACGTGCGGCTTTGTCAGCCAATGTCCCACAGCCTCCTGGCTGTACAGAGCACAGTACGCCCACTGTCCACAGTTCAGTATTTCTTGTGGGGGATTGGGGCTCTGTAGTCTGCCTGACTATGGCCCTGCGACCCTCCCAGGCGTCGCTGCGTCCCCCAACTCCAGGCTATCTCCCAGCCTTGTGGTCCCTCAGCCTTGCCCAGCTGAGACCACACAGACAGAGCCTCCAGGCCTCTGTCCACAGGTAACACACTACCCCCTTTCTGACACTCTGGGAGGTGCCTTATGCCAGGCTGATTACCTCCAGCTTGTCTCACCTGAGGTGGAACAGGGGTGTGGACCACACTATCCACCCCTTCCATGCCTCTAACCTGAGTGAGACCTGTCACTGTCTCACATATCCCCCCTTTTGTTCAAGCCCGTGAGGGTGAACACCTGCATAACCACGGGAGGCTGGTGAGAGGATATCGACCTGGCCTGGACGTGGGGAACAGCCACCCACCCTGCTCTTTGGCTGCTTCCAATAAGAACCGGCCCAGATTGGCTTTACAGCCACACTAAGTAACCCAGTGTCAGCGAGCACTAGCTGCCGCTGACACAGAAAATTACCGGTTCTTATTTCACCGAGGCCAGGAACCTCGGTGACACGTACCTTCCCTTTGTTCTGCCAGACCCACGCCAGCAGAGCTTGGTTTATCACCAAAACCAACATCTTGCCTAACCGAAACTGCCTAAAGGCCTCATGTGCCCATCTCATGGCCAGATATTCTTTTCCTACTCTTTCCCGAGTGATAATGATGCGCGGTCGTATATTTTGATCTCTCTCTCTTTTTAGATCCTCTGGCTCCTGTACATGCACCTCACGTCCTTTCTTGGACTGCTGCAGCTCTTGCCTGAACTGTTCCGAGTCATGGTCATATCCCGACACTTTCTCCTTTGCTTTGCAGGGCTCCTTCTGCAGAGCATGCTTGCCCCTACTCGCTTCTTTTACGTGCATCTGGGTCACTTCTTCCTTCTTTCCAACAGTAGTTACGCTAGCTACTATGACAGTTTTAGAGACCTCTGCTTCTTTAGCGGCTTTTCCCACTTCGGCCGCGGCTCCCTTTGGCTTAACTTTGGTCTCTGTAGAACCTGGGGACTTCATGTCAACCAACATATCGGCCTTAACTTTTTCAGTCTTTGTCTTCTTGAAGTCTCCAGTCTCTTTGACTGCCTTCTCATCCTTCTCGGACATGGCACCATACACTTGCCCTGTTAACCCCTCCCCCTCATCGAGGCAGGAGGCACCAGGGTCTTCAGCAGACTCCTCGTCTTCTGTCATTTTCTCCAGAAGCTCACCCAGGACCCTGTTCTCATTTTGTGGAGGATTCAGGAGATACAGCCCATTGTAATAGCCCGGATCCGTAAACTGATCGTTCACCTCCTCGTACTTCTTCCCCAGCAGGCTGCTGGCTATTTGGAAGGCCTTGTATGCAGAGGGGACGTCTTCCAGGCCTAGGCTACACGCTACCACAGGTCTGTGGTCTTCGGCATCCACATCAGCCCCATCATCTGGTTTAGCAGAAGCATCTTCCATCTTCTCTGCCACAGCCAGCACCACAGTGCCACCCTCTCCAGTCCCATTTTTAACAGGCTCTGGCTTCTTGACATCTTCCAGAGAACTCTCCTCTTCAGGTTTCTCACCTTCCACCTGCTGTTTGAGAGCACACTTAGATTTCTCCAACTCATCTTTTAAGCTCATGAGATTTCATTCTCTGCTCGAGTGCTTGTTCAGCCCTTTCCAATTCAGCATGCTCCTCAAGCGCTTTTTCCAGGGCTTTAGCCAAGGAGAGGGCCTTGGTCTCCTTTTCCCAAGCATCAGTCTCTGTTTGGTCACGTTTTTCACCATATCGAGCGGAGATGTATTTCTCTTCAGCTAGGAGCCAGTCACACTTCTCCTGTTTCTTTGCTGGATTAGACATAACTTGCTTCTGGTGGTCCAGGTCCACCATCAGATCATCCAATCCTCGCTGAAGTTTGTTCTTGGTTTTCTCCCCCTTTTTGTATGTCACACCCTGTTTCTCCAGGCGCTGAACCACCAACTCCATGTTTTTCAGCAGTTTCTTTTCAGCTTTTTGCACAAGCTTGTGGGAAGTGCCCCGCTTTTGGGCCTCCGGTTCCAGCTGCTCCTTGCTCGGCTCTGCTGCAGCAGATGTAGGAGTATCACCATTCTCTTTCTTTGCCCTTTCTGAAATTTTCTTCAGTTGCTCTGTGAAGACAGCTAGTCCCGTCTCTAATGTTTCTAGGGAGCGTGAGGAGAGAGAGAGATCATTCTCCTGTTTGCAGTTGTACTGTCGTGTCAGGTCATCTACAACTGTCTGGATATGGGCTTCAGACCCTAGGATGACGTCACCCGACTTAATTCTCATCTCGTCATATATAACTGTCTGGTCGCTACTAGTAACCACCTTTGTTTCACAGGACCTTGACATGGTAGCTTCACTCTCTGGGTTGCTATCGGTCACAGCACATACGTCACCTATACCGCTCGTGTCATTATTAATTCTGACCTCTAGGGGCACCGATGAGCTAATCCCCACCTGGGACACTTCCTTAGTAACCAACCAACATTGTGGGGACTGCATTTCCACCTCTGGTACGTGCGGTACACCCTCTAGCCCTATCATATTTTCCTGCACCTTCAAACACTGAGCTGGAGCTGGGCTTTGCTCCACACTACTTATACAGTATGCATGTCTTCAAACCTTTCGATTACGTCATATCGCGTTTCATGAAACATAGCAGATGCAGAAAATAAAGCTTCATCATTATTTACATTTTTACCACCAGGGGGCGCTTCTCCCCTGACCACAACCTGCAACGGAAAAGTTATATCACTGTCACCACATATTTCATATGACATCATATTTTCCTTATGCATTTCCGCACTTTTGTCACCATCACTTTGCACTTGACCAGCACCATTGTTTCCAATGGTCAATATTCTTTCCCCGTGCAGGTCAAAGTGCAACTCCCTTAGATCCTCACTTAAAGGGACAGGTACAGGTTCTGCAGGAGTTTCGTCACTATCTGCAGAAGTGTCTCCATTACTCCACAGCAACAACCCAATATCACGGCCCAACACTCCCTCATGCATGAGCGTATCTGTAACATCAAGTTCATCAGTCTCTGTTCTCATTGGAGTCTCACGCTCAGTGAAAATCAGTGGATAGTCCTTTATCGCACGACTGTCCAGCACCTTTAATATTTTACCAGTCTCAGGTTTCAATATTGTGCTATCTCTTACCCGGTTTAGCATGGGATCCCGGATCCTTGTCATCCCGAAACTAGCTTTGGTCATGGGCAACTGAGGTAACACAGAAACCTTCTCCCCTGTAGATTTCTGCGAGGGAGCAATCACAGCAGGCTTATCCGCCTGTCCAGACACAGACTTATTACCTACCGGCCCAGCAGGTATCCCCTGCCGCCGGCTCACGGTCACTGGGTCTGCCACATAGTTAATAACAGGAACAGTCTTACCCTTTGTAATCAACCATTCTGGTAGAGCAGTGCCATTCTCTCCCGTGGACTCATCAAGGTTGTGGTTGCTCCTAGCAACAGCTTTACTGCACCTCCGCACTTCCTCTCTAGGACTCCGGACACAGTCGCAGGGAAGATATGCACTCCTGAGAACCGCACCGCTCTCCACCTCTTTGTCTTCCCGACGGTTGCCCTTGGCAACGGCATATCTTTGCCTTTTATCAGGAACTCCGCTCCACAACTGCCCAAACAATGGAAAGTCCTTGCCCAGTACAAATTCCACTTCCAGTGTCTCACATTTTAACAGCTCCCATTGCACCGAGCCATAGTCCGTCACAAAGGTCAGTGACACCGTAGTTTTGGTCTCTGGCCCCCTTGTTACAAAGTCCAGAATTCCAGGCAGGACCCGAGACACTTGCTGGCGGGAGTCTAGAATGACCCCCAGCGGGATTCCGCCGATCACTAACTCGCAGGATTTCTCCCACGGGCTATACCATTTTGCAGCCATTTCCACTGCTCAGTCTCTTGTACTGGGCTTCTGGCCCTTTAAATCCTGCACGGTTTGCACCACAGAAAAAAAAAAAAGAAGTCCAGTTTAACACCAGCAGTCTCTGCTCTGCAAACTAGCAGGCTTCCAGCATTTTTACTTATCAGCAGGGACACCTGCCCGCATCCGACACCAATTGTGGGGGGGTTAGCTCTTCTCCGGGGGTGATTCACACAAATATCGTCGCCAGACACCAAGTTTCTGGTCCAAACATCACTTTATTTGGCTCCTCAGCAATCCAAACATAAATGGTACAAAATAAACACCTGCCCGGCTGGGCTCTAACTAAACATATAATATCCTGACTCACCTAAAGTCACAGTTCACACCCTGTGAACACGTGCGGCTTTGTCAGCCAATGTCCCACAGCCTCCTGGCTGTACAGAGCACAGTACGCCCACTGTCCACAGTTCAGTATTTCTTGTGGGGGATTGGGGCTCTGTAGTCTGCCTGACTACAGGCTATCTCCCAGCCTTGTGGTCCCTCAGCCTTGCCCAGCTGAGACCACACAGACAGAGCCTCCAGGCCTCTGTCCACAGGTAACACACTACCCCCTTTCTGACACTCTGGGAGGTGCCTTATGCCAGGCTGATTACCTCCAGCTTGTCTCACCTGAGGTGGAACAGGGGTGTGGACCACACTATCCACCCCTTCCATGCCTCTAACCTGAGTGAGACCTGTCACTGTCTCACAATATATATATATATATATATATATATATATATATATATATACAGGTTGGGCCATTTATATGGATACACCTTAATAAAATGGGAATGGTTGGTGAGATTAACTTCCTGTTTGTGGCACATTAGTATATGTGAGGGGGGGAAACTTTTCAAGATGGGTGGTGACCATGGCGGCCATTTTGAAGTTGGCCATTTTGAATCCAACTTTTGTTTTTTCAATAGGAAGAGGGTCATGTGACACATCAAACTTATTGGGAATTTCACAAGAAAAACAATGGTGTGCTTGGTTTTAACGTAACTTTATTCTTTCATGAGTTATTTACAAGTTTCTGACCACTTATAAAATGTGTTCAATGTGCTGCCCATTGTGTTGGATTGTCAATGCAACACTCTTCTCCCACTCTTCACACACTGATAGCAACACCGCAGGAGAAATGCTAGCACAGGCTTAAAGTATCCGTAGTTTCAGGTGCTGCACATCTCGTATCTTCACAGCATAGACAATTGCCTTCAGATGACCCCAAAGATAAAAGTCTAAAGGGGTCAGATCGGGAGACCTTGGGGGCCATTCAACTGGCCCACGACGACCAATCCACTTTCCAGGAAATTGTTCATCTAGGAATGCTCGGACCTGACACCCATAATGTGGTGATGCACCATCTTGCTGGAAAAACTCAGGGAACGTGCCAGCTTCAGTGCATAAAGAGGGAAACACATCATTATGTAGCAATTTCACATATCCAGTGGCCTTGAGGTTTCCATTGATAAAGAATGGCCCCACTATCTTTGTACCCCATATACCACACCATACCATCAATTTTTTTGTTCCAACAGTCTTGGAGGGATCTATCCAATGTGGGTTAGTGTCAGACCAATAGCGGTGGTTTTGTTTGTTAACTTCACCATTCACATAAAAGTTCTGCGTAAACTGAGGGTCCTGTTCCAATTTTTGTTTTGCCCATTCTGCAAATTCAGTGCGCCGATCTGGGTCATCTTCGTTGAGATGCTGCAGTAGCTGGAGTTTGTAAGGGTGCCATTTGTGAGTAGCTAATATCCGCAGAAGGGATGTTCGACTAATGCCACTCTCCAGTGACATGGGGCGAGTGCTACGCTGTGGGCTCTTGCTGAATGAAGCTAGGACAGCCACTGATGCTTCTTCATTAGAGACAGATTTCATGCGTCCACATTTTGGCAAATCCAACACTGAACCAGTTTCACGAAACTTAGCAAGCAGTTTGCTAACTGTAGCATGGGAGATGGGTGGTCGGTTAGGGTGTCTTGCATTGAAATCTGCTGCAATGACCCGGTTACTGCGTTCACCAGACATCAACCCAATTTCTATCCGCTTCTCACGTGTTAACCTCGGCGACATGTCAATGGCTGTAAACAAAGAGAAACTTGTAAATAACTCATGAAAGAATAAAGTTACGTTAAAACCCTTGTTTTTCGTGTGAAATTCCCAATAAGTTTGATGTGTCACATGACGCTCTCCCTATTGAAAAAACTAAAGTTGGATTCAAAATGGCCGACTTCAAAATGGCCGCCATGGTCACCACCCATCTTGAAAAGTTTCCCCCCTCACATATACTAATGTGCCACAAACAGGAAGTTAATCTCACCAACCATTCCCATTTTATTAAGGTGTATCCATATAAATGGCCCACCCTGTATATACAGTACAGACCAAAAGTTTAGACACACCTTCTCATTCAAAGAGTTTTCTTTATTTTCATGACTATGAAAATTGTAGTTTCGCACTGAAGGCATCAAAACTATGAATTAACACATGTGGAATTATATACATAACAAACAAGTGTGAAACAACTGAAAATATGTCATATTCTAGGTTCTTCAAAGTAGCCACCTTTTGCTTTGATTACTGCTTTGCACACTCTTGGCATTCTCTTGATGAGCTTCAAGAAGTAGTCCCCTGAAATGGTTTTCACTTCACAGGTGTGCCCTGTCAGGTTTAATAAGTGGGATTTCTTGCCTTATAAATGGGGTTGGGACCATCAGTTGTGTTGAGGAGAAGTCAGGTGGATACACAGCTGATAGTCCTACTGAATAGACTGTTAGAATTTGTATTATGGCAAGAAAAAAGCAGCTAAGTAAAGAAAAACGAGTGGCCATCATTACTTTAAGAAATGAAGGTCAGTCAGTCAGCCGAAAAATTGGGAAAACTTTGAAAGTAAGGGCTATTTGACCATGAAGGAGAGTGATGGGATGCTGCGCCAGATGACCTGGCCTCCACAGTCACCGGACCTGAGCCCAATCAAGATGGTTTGGGGTGAGCTGGACCGCAGAGTGAAGGCAAAAGGGCCAACAAGTGCTAAGCATCTCTAAGAACTCCTTCAAGACTGTTGGAAGACCATTTCAGGGGACTACCTCTTGAAGCTCATCAAGAGAATGCCAAGAGTGTGCAAAGCAGTAATCAAAGCAAAAGGTGGCTACTTTGAAGAACCTAGAATATGACATATTTTAGTTGTTTCACACTTGTTTGTTATGTATATAATTCCACATGTGTTAATTCATTATTTTGATGCCTTCATAGTCATGAAAATAAAGACAACTCTTTGAATGAGAAGGTGTGTCCAAACTTTTGGTCTGTACTGTATATAAGCAATTATTGAATGCTTTGCTAGATCTGCAGGTAGAATGAAGCCTCACAATATCCTAAGACTACATCTCAATATCGAGATGATCAATTAATTTCATTATTTATTTATTCGCCAATCTAGATGGTATAATTTCACCCACACTATCAAATTAGTCTTAATAAAATGAAA
Source organism: Bufo bufo (assembly GCF_905171765.1). Taxonomy (NCBI): domain Eukaryota; kingdom Metazoa; phylum Chordata; class Amphibia; order Anura; family Bufonidae; genus Bufo; species Bufo bufo. The sequence goes on from NC_053393.1 coordinate 200,897,568, forward strand.
TATCATTTTCTGTGTCTCTTACCAATTCCTAGTAGGAATCTCACTTCTGCTCCTAGGAAGGTCCAGTGGTGAGACCAGATTAATCATATTTGAGATGAACAAGCCATTTGAGATTCGTTTCTGGTCCAGTTCGTCAAATTTTTTAAGTTCGTTATGGACTCAAATCGATTCAGACCGGACTGAAGTTGCATAAATTGCCCTGAAAGTTGGTATATACACCCCTGTAGCCTCTTAGGACTCTGGAATGCAATGACAGCAATAGTAAATGATGTCTGAGTAACACTGACATACATAGCTTTGAGTAAACGCACATTTGACAGTGTTATGCTACAGCTAATTTAATAACACCACTCCACACCAAAAAATAAATTAAAAAGGCTTGGGTACCAAGCGTCCAAAAATTTTGCCCTGACAGGGTCAGAATACCTGCCCCGCAAGACATGCACAAGTGTTGATTGTCAGAAGAAAAAGTGGCTCATTGTGAATGAGCTTAAAAAATTATCCATTTAAATTGGGAGCAGTGGAGTAATTTGCTTATATGGTGGGGAAAGGAATGGCAGGAGAGGAATGTTTCTTGAGTAGCAGGCTCCTGCCTGGTCTATGCCTCAGACTGTTTCTATCCTCGGTGCCTACACTGTCTGTCTCTTGACTTGAAATGGGGGTACTCTTAGCTGAGGATTCATGTTCATAAAGCAGCAGAACCCAGGCAGCAGCAGTAATCTGGAACATGATTTGTGATGGGTGCGTTGTGGTGCATCAGAAAGGCAAGGCTCGGGAATGGAAGATACTGGTTAGCCTACCACAGATGCCTAGGCTTCATTTCATCCTATAAGTCTATATGGTATTAATGGGACTGTCTGCTTTTTATATTGATGACCTATCCTCAGAAAAGGTCATCCATATCAAATCGGCGAGGTCCAACTCCCGGCACCCCCACCGATCAGCTTTTGAAGCGCTGCCTTGTATTCATTGTTTACCTACTTGTGGGCAGGTGTGACTACAACCCCACCATCCCATTCATTTTGTTTATTTTTTATCATGATTCTTCTTTGCACTGATATGAAAACCACTTTGATGCTACTGAATATTGCTTTGGGCCATGAGGGTGCAGCACAAGCCTAGAAGCGTGTGCATTTTGCTTAGCTTTTGGTTTTTGTCTGTAATAAATATTTATGAATTTAAATATTATAATGGGTATGCAATATATGGTCATTTTCATTGTCTGAAATATACAGTAAATAACTATTGTGAGGAAGGAAATAAGTAGCAGGAATCTTTAAAGGGAGTCTGTCACCTCATTTTCACCAATATAGCTAACAACATTGCCCCACAGAAGATTGCAAGCACATTCCAAACATACCTGTGTGTACTTTATGCCATGTCCATAAAATGTGCTTATATTCTGCTGAAAAAAGGATCCTAAGTGTCCAGCTGAACAGCTTTGCTGTTCCAAGTGCCCAAAGCAAACTAGATTTAAGAAGAGGGGAAGGCTGATTTAGCTGATCTTATCTTGGGAATGGTCTTGTTTGAAAGCATTCCAAACTTTGAGACAATGCCAGAATCACAGCATTATATCCATTTCTTCAGAACATAAAGCTGTTTGAAATCAAGTTACAAGTGAAAGCAGTGAAACTTTCAGCTGCATTCACTGCAATGATGATTTCTAACAGCTATATCTTCCGATGTAATGGATATAATGCTGTTGTTTTGGTATTGTCTGAAAGCTTGGGATTCTTTCAAACAAGACCAATCCCAAGATATGAGCAGATAAAACAGTACTCACCTCTTCTTAAAGGTGTTATCCCATGACTAATGTAAAAAATTAAAATACGACATCATATGGTACATGATAACTTCTTTCTAACAAAGCTAGAACCAGCCCTGTACCTCACATGGATGCAGAGATCTCCCCATCCATTGCTCTGCTAGATTTATATCAAGCTGACAGCTCAGGGGAGAGTCTTTTCTGCTACAGCTCAGGGGGCGTGTCTCAGCTCTACCTATCACAGCTCAGGAGGCAGGTGAAGGATAAAACTGAGCATGTGCAGCCTTCTCAGTGAGCAGGTCAAAGAAATAAGAAAAAAAACTGCAGGTGATGCTATACAGATGCTTTTTATTGAATAACTCAGTGGCTATGATAAATCTTTAATTATATGCAATTACAAAAGTATTCAGATCCAGGTTATGGTCTGAAAACTGTACAACATTTTTGTGGGACAACCCCTTTAAGTCTAGTTTGATTTGGTCACTTGGAAGCGCACAGGCCACCCATCTGGACACTTGGGAGCCTATTTTAGCAGAATAAAAGCAGATATGAGCAGCTTACCACGTTTACACTACTAAGAGGTGGGCAGGTAAGAGACAAACAGTGAGTGGCAAGGACTGTTGAGGGGAGTAGAGGGGGGTATAGAAAAAATTATTCCACTGAATCTGCTGCCTTCACTTAACACAGACAAGTAGCAGCTTCAGGGAAACCCTGACCTCTCTCCCACAATCATTAATCAAAAAATAAAAATAAATAATAAGTGCATAAGAGGCCCTCATGTAGCCACTTCTGGCGGTAGGAAAGGACTGTATTACAGTGCATGATACCAGTGAACAGGCAATATTATGGTCAAGTCCACTATTAGGGCTAAAAAAGTGTAAAGAAAAAATATTATTAACATTAAAGATTAAGCTATTAAAAAAACATTTTCCCAATGAAAATGTGTGTTATTTAACTTACACAGTGAACATAATAAAGAATATAAAAAACTAAGTCAAGATAGCTGCTGTTTGTTTTTCCTGTGCGCAGTACTGGAGACCATGGGCCAGATTTATCATTAGCTCAGCTCAGAATAATGGAGTGAAAAAGTCCCCAAAAAAGTCCCAAACGCTAAAACTGCGCACAAATTTGCGACTTTTTTCTGCTCTGCACTATGCTCGCCAGTTTTCTGAAAGTGGGCGTGTTTTCTTATGTAAATTAATCTCTAGACAGATTTACTATTGGGACTATTTAAAAAGTCGCAAAAAAAGTCGCAATTTCACTCCAGTGAGGACCATGCTTATCTTATGAGACTTTTTAATAGAACATGCGACTTTTTCATAAAAACGTGCAACTTTTTCATAAAAACGTGCGACGTTTGTAAAGCTGCTTACTGACGGATAAACTGCTACCGTCAAACCACATTTATTACAGTCTTAAAGGGCTGATCATAAATCTGACTTGGCTAAAACTGACTTTAGCCATATGTGAAAGTGGAGTGAGCTGTCAGAGTAATGATAAATCTGGCCCCATATCTCCAGATGATATTGATACTTTGGAGAGAGTTCAGAGAAGAGCTACTAAACTGGTACATGGATTGCAGGATAAAACTTACCAGGAAAGATTAAAGGACCTTAACATGTATAGCTTGGAAGAAAGACGAGACAGAGGGGATATGATAGAAACTTTTAAATACATAAAGGGAATCAACAAGGTAAAAGAGGAGAGAATATTTAAAAGAAGAAAAACTGCTACAAGAGGACATAGTTTTAAATTAGAGGGGCAAAGGTTTAAAAGTAATATCAGGAAGTATTACTTTACTGAGAGAGTAGTGGATGCATGGAATAGCCTTCCTGCAGAAGTGGCAGCTGCAAATACAGTGAAGGAGTTTAAGCATGCATGGGATAGGCAAAAGGCCATCCTTCATATAAGATAGGGCCAGAGGCTATTCATAGTATTCAGTACATTGGGCAGACTAGATGGGCCAAATGGTTCTTAACTGCCGACACATTCTATGTTTCTATGTTACTACTTCAAACTAGTACCACTAAAAATGTCAACTCATTTCTGCAAAAAAAAAAAAATTATGTCAATGGAAGAAAAACCTGTTACTGCTCTCCGAAGATACAGATTGAAGAAATGAAAATAGCAATTGGCTTTTTCTAAGGCTTCATTTACACGTCCGTGGTGTGTTGCGGACCCGCAAATTGCGGATCCGCAACACACCCGCCCGGCACCCCTATAGAAATGCCTATAGCAAGCTGCGGACAAAAATAGGACATGTTCTATCTTTTGCGGAGCTGCGGACCCGAAGATCGGGGCCGTGCTCCGCAAATGCGGATGCGGACAGCACACTATGTGCTGTCCGCATCCATTCTGTCCCCATAGAAAATGAATAGATCCGCACCTGTTCCGCAAAATTGGGGAACGGATGCGGACCCATTTGCGGACGTGTGAATGGAGCCTAAAGGCTTAAATAGGCTGTATCCCTAAGAGGTTAATGGTGACTAACCCATTATTTATAGATCTTTAGTGTTGGCGCTGACATAGAGAGTGTAACCACTTCCATCTGGCAGGTACTGTACTATTGAAGCAGAGCTACAGTATATTAAGTCTAGAGATCTTCGTGCTGGAAAAGTAATCAAGAGAAACATGCATTGTTCAGTGCTTGGACATTTTGCATCCTGTAGCTGAAAGCTTCCTCCTACTGATGCAGGTGTAATACTAGAAAGTACTATTTTACTTAAAGCATGCTAGATATTTGGAATGGATTGAAAATAGAAAATGAAACAGAAAAAATGGGGGGGAAAAAACTATGTGAATTTGACATGTACCTACCATTAAGACATTTCTCTTAAAAAAAACAGCAGCATAAATGATTTGTAGCATTTTTCAAATATATTTGAAAAATAAAGCATATGTGTAGTAAGGGATACTAGTCCTCTTTTTGCCATTCAATTACTTAAAAAAAACAAAAACCTCAGTTGATTGTTGCTACTAGGGGTCCTTTCTGTATACAACAGGCCACTAGTTTGTGTGTGGTACTATAAATTTATTGAACATGCCTATGATATTTTTGTTCGGATGAAAATAAAAGACTGTAGTTGACATTTTACAAGCAGTATGTACTGCTATATGAATAGGCAAACTTATAGGTCAGACAATGCTCCTCTTGGTTTCTGCGAAAAAAAGGTATGCAAATCAGCTCTCCTACCGAAAAAAAAAAAAAAGTAAGCTGAGTCTATAATGTCACCAGATAAAATGTAGCAATCTTATAAGTCAATGCCATACCTTTTAAACAGACCTTAAGGCATGATGTGGATAATAGCTTAGCAGCTAGCTTACATCTGGTGGCATTATAGTTTTATATAGTAATATAAGTTGTTTTTTTTTTGTTTTGTTTTGGAATGAGGGCTGATTTGCATACCTTTTTTTTTTTCCGCAGAAACCCAGAAAAGCATTGTCTGGCCAATAAGAATGTTATTTCTACTTGGCACTCTCCATAACATAGTAACAGTTTATAAGGCTGAAAAAAATACATCCATCCATCCAGTTCTCCCAGAGGAAGGCAAAAAAAAAAAAAAAAACATAGTAAGGTAGAAGCCAATTTTTATCACTGTAAGGAATAAAAGATATTTCCCAACTCCAATCAGAATAACTCCCTGAATTAGCGACCCATCTCTAGTAGCTATAACCTGTAATATTACACTCCAGAAATACATCCAGGCCCCTCTTGAATTCCTTTATTGTACTCACCATCACCTCCTCCTCAGGCAGAGAGTTCCATAGTCTCACTGCTCTTACCGTAAAGAATCCTCTTCTATGTTTGTGTACAAACCTTCTTTCCTCCAGATGCAGAGGATGTCCCCTTGTCACAGTCACAGTCCTGGGAATAGTCCTGGGAATAGATGATGGGAGAGATCTCTGTACTGACCCCTGATATATTTATTAATAGTTATTAGATCTCCCCTCACTCATCTTTTTTCTAAAGTGAATAACCCCAATTTTGATAATCTTTCAGGGTACTGTAGTCCCCCCATTCCAATTATTACTTTAGTTGCCCTCCTCTATGCTAGTAGATTGTGACAAAAAAGGTGAATCTACAGGATAAAATGACAGTAGTATTTCAGAATATATCAATTGTACAGTGCATAGGATACAGATAATCTATTATACAGTACATGAGGTAACAATGCAAGTTGGAAAATCTTTGCAACAAACATATAATGAATTACAGTATAATGAGACATAAATGGTGCCCTTCCCAACTATGTTTGAAATAGGCTGTAGATACGGAACATGGGGCAGAAAGCAGTCATTGAGTGTGACTCCTCACACAGACATAAGATGGCTGCTGCTACTAAACAGGAACAGGAACATAAGGAACCTCCCACAATGCCTTAGGAACTTCCCACAATGCATAGAAACTTCAGGCTAGAAGAAATACACTAAAACCCCAGTAGATGGTGCTATTGTCATACAATATAATACAGATGGTATTCAAAGTCAGGCAATTGCAATCTCTGAAATGGTATACACTGACAATTAACTAGATTTGCATCTGATGACAGAACATCCAATCTATTCAGATCCCTCTGTAGCAGTTGTGAGAGGTAGATTTCTTTTAGGGGATAATCCTCACAAATCCCTTCGCAGACAACAGGTTTTAAGGTCCAAATAGTGCATTTATTGCGACACACCAGCAAAAGCAAAACAAACAAAACAATAAAAGCTCGCCCGTCCAGACTCTAACTAATACATAAACAATGTATCACTAACTCACCTATAAGACCCAGTTCATACACGTGAGCCGATGCGGTTTTCCCAGCCAGTCCGTCCCACAGCCTCCTGGCTGTAACAAGCTCAATGTCTCTTGTGGGGGATTGGGGCTCAGTAGTCTGCCTGAGTATGGCCCTGCGACCCTCCCAGGCGTCGCTTTGTCCCCTAACTCCAGGCTTTCTCCCTGCCACGTGGTCTCTCAGCCTCCTGGCTGAAACCACACATCCAGAGCCTCTGACAGACTTTGCTTTCACACTCTCCAGGATCACACTTCTCAGGATCCCACTCTCCACCCTCTTTCACTCTGAGGTTTATTTTATTCTCAGGTGATTGTGGCACCTGACCATTTTTTGCAAATCTGACCAGTGTCACTTTAAGTGGTGATAACTTTAAAACGCTTTGACTTATCCAGGCCATTCTAAGACTGTTTTTTTTGTCACATATTGTACTTCATGACACTGGTAAAATGAAGTCCAAAAAATTTATTTTTATTTATAAAAAAAATACAAAATTTGCCAAAAATTTTGAAAAAATTACAAATTTCCAAGTTTAAATTTTTCTATTTCTATAATACATAGTAATACCTCCAAAAATAGTTATAAGTTTACATTCCCCATATGTCTACTTCATGTTTGTATCATTTTGGGAATGATTTTGCAATCATTTTGGGGAGGTTACAAGGCTTAGACGTTTAGAAGCCAATCTTGAAATTTTTCAGAAATTTTCAAAAACCCACTTTTCAAGGACCAGTTCAGATCTGAAGTCACTTTGTGAGGCTTACATAATAGAAACCATCCAAAAATGAACCCATTCTAGAAACTACACCCCTCAAGTTATTTAAAACTGATTTTACAAAACTTTGTTAACCCTTTAGGTGTTTCACAAGAGTTAATGGAAAATAGAGATACAATTTTAAAATTTCACTTTTTTGGCAGATTTTCCATTTTTATAATTTTTTTTCCAGTTACAAAGCAAGGGTTAACAGCCAAACAAAACTCTATTTTTATGGCTCTGATTATGTAGTTTACAGAAACACCCCATATGTGGTCGTAAACCGCTGTACGGGCACACGGCAGGGTGCAGAAGGAAAGGAATGCCATACGTTTTTTAGAAGGCAGATATTGCTGGACTGTTTTTTTTTACACCATGTCCCATTTGAAGCTCCCCTGATGCACCCCTAGAGTAGAAACTCCAAAAAACGGACCCCATTCTAGAAACTACACTCCTCAATGTATTCAAAACTGATTTTACAAACTTTGTTAACCCTTTAGGTGTTCCACAAGAATTAATGGAAAATAGAGATCCAATTTCAAAATTTCACTTTTTTGGCAGATTTTCCATTTTAATAATTCTTTTCCAGTTACAAAGCAAGGGTTAACAGCCAAACAAAACTTAATATTTATGGCTCTGATTCTGTAGTTTACAGAAACTCCCCATATGTGGTCATAAACTGCTGTACGGGCACACGGCAGGGCGCAGAAGGAAAGGAATGCCATACGGTTTTTGTAAGGCAGATTTTGCTGGACTGGTTTTTTGACACCATGTCCCATTTGAAGCCCCCCTGATGCACCCCTAGAGTAGAAACTCCAAAAAAGTGACCACATTTTAGAAACTATGGGATAGGGTGGCAATTTTGTTGGTACTACTTTAGGGTACATATGATTTTTGGTTGCTCTATATTACACTTTTTGTGAGGCAAGGTAACAAGAAATAGCTGTTTTGGCACCGTTTAAATTTTTTGTTATTTACAAAATTCATCTGACAGGTTAGATCATGTAGTATTTTTATAGACTAGGTTATCACGGACGCGGCGATACCTAATATGTATACTTTTTTATTTATGTAAGTTTTACACAATGATTTCATTTTTTAAACAAAAAAAAATAATGTTTTCGCGTTTCCATAGTCTGAGAGCCATAGTTTTTTCAGTTTTTGGACGATTATCTTGGGTAGGGTACGATTTTTGCGGGATGAGATGATGGTTTGATTGACACTAATTTGGGGTGCGTATAACTTTTTGATCGCTTGCTATTACACTTTTTGTTATGTAAGGTGACAAAAAATGGTGTATTTAGCACAGTTTTTATTTTTTGTTTTTTACAGTGTTCACCTGAGTGGTTAGGTCATGTGATATTTTTATAGAGACGGTCGATTCGGATGCGGCGATACCTAATATGTATACTTTTTATTTATTTATGTAAGTTTTACACAATAATATCATTTTTGAAACAAAGAAAAATCATGTTTTAGTGTCTCCATATTCTGAGAGCCATAGTCTTTTCAGTTTTTGGGCGATTATCTTAGGTAGGGTCTCTTTTATTGAGGGATGAGATGACGGTTTGATTGGCACTATTTTAGGGTGCATATGACTTTTTGATCGCTTGCTATTACACTTTTTGTGATGTAAGGTGACAAAAAATTGTTTATTTAGCACAGTTTTTATTTTTTATTTTTTACGGTGTTCATATGAGGGGTTAGGTCATGTGATATTTTATAAAGCCGGTCGATACGGACGCGGTGATACCTAATATGTATGCTTTTTTTATTTATGTAAGTTTTACACAATAACAGCTTTTTTAAATAAAAAAAATGATGTTTTAGTGTCTCCATATTCTGAGCCATAGTTTTTTTTTTTTTTGGGCGATTGTCTTAGGTAGGGGCTTTTTGCGGGATGAGGTGATGGTTAGATTGGTACTATTTTGGTGGGCATACGCCTTTTTGATCGCTTGCTGTTGTACGTTTTGTGATGTAACGTGACAAAAAAATTGTTTATTTAGCACAGTTTTTTTTTTTTACGGTGTTCATCTGAGAGGTTAGGTTATGTGATATTTTTATAGAGCCGGTCGATACGGACGTGGCGATGCCAAATATGTAAACTTTTTTTTTCCCCCGTATCTTTTACCAATTTTTTTTTACTTTATTTGGGGAAAATGACGTTTTTGTTTATTTTTTAATTGAAACTTAAAAAAATTTTTTGGGGGGGACTTTTTTTTCACTTTCTTTTTTTTCCCACTTTGGGACTTAAATTTTTGGGGGTCTATTCGTTTACAATGCTTTCCAATACTTCTGTATTGGAATGCATTGGCTGTATGAGTAATACAGTGAGTATTACTCATACAGCTTCCGGCCTGTGAGATCCAATTGACCTGCGGTTTGCGGCGATCGCCATCACTGGAGGGTCACGGGACCTCCCCCCGCGCATTTACCCAAGGTGCCTGCTCAATGATTTGAGCAGGCACCGGGTTCTAATCGGGTATTGAAATACACAGTACCGGGACATCAGGGCGTACTGGTACGCCCTGTGTCTGGAAGAGGTTAAAGAGTGGGTTTTGGAAGTTTTCAGAAAAATTTCAAGTTTTGCTTCTAAACTTCTAAGCTTTCTAACGTCCCCAAAAAATAAAATGGCATTCACAAAATGATCCAAACATGAAGTAGACATATGGTGAATGTAAAGTAATAACTATTTTTGAAGGTATTACTATTAGAAAAGTAGAGAAATTGAAATTTGCAAATTTGCTAATTTTTTGTAAATTTGACTTTTTTTTTTATAAATAAAAGTACATTTTTTGGACTCAATTTTACCACTGTCATGAAGTACAATATGTGACGAGAAAACAATATCAGAATGGCCTGGAAAAGTAAAAGCGTTATCACCACATAAAGTGACACATGTCAGATTTGCAAAAAATGGCCTGGTTCTTAAGGTGAAATATGGCAGGGTTCTGAAGAGGTTAAACAGTTTTTTTTTTACCGTGAAGCAAGCCATACCCTTTTTTGTAAGTCACAAACGTGTGTAAGGATGTCCTTGCAGGTCATCTAAATAAGGTTGCTTTGGTGGCTATTTATTATTTTTTTTGAATGGCCCCTCTGTTGCCCCCCACTCTGTTCTCAAGCCTAATGTGCTAATTACTTGCATTGGTACAGGGATTGTTGTGGACTGCTTGACAGCCATGGAAAAGACGAGCTGTTCTCATGAGAAAATCTCACAAGAACAGGCTATGCAAGAGAGTATAGCGAGTACTATACTCACTTTACCAAATCATGCAAGAACAGCTCATCTTCTCCCTGGCTGTGAAGCAGTCCTCAGTGATTGGACAGCGTCTCAGCCAGGGAGAAGGAGAGGCCCACTGAGAAAAGCAGAGGTCTCCTCCCTGTACCGATGCTAGTAATTTGCATATTAGGCGCAAGAACAGAGCTTGGGGCACCACAGCGCAAAGGAGGCCCGATTTAAAAAAATATATATATAGTGAGATGGCATCTGCTCAAGGTGGACTACAATATAAGGTATTGATTTTAGAAATACATCAAGTGACAGGTCTTCAGTTGATACGTGGTGAATGTACGCCTGTTTTCTGGCGCAGATTGCATCAGCATTCTGGCACATTTAAAATATTAAGTTTACAATTCAATGTTTTTTCAGTTATTCTGTGATATTTGTGGGTCTATGCAGTAAGTTATAGCTAGAAAAACATTCCACGTAAAAGCCAATGATGGCTGGACAGCTGTACATAGTTCCTCCTCCATTGTATATCACTCAGTTTACATATTTGCACAATGTTATTGGGTCATGTAGGATGTCAGTCTGATTGGGCTGATTCCCTGCCAGTTAATATGTAGTAGAACCGGTTATTAGTATGAGCTTCATTCATTACGTACCGAACTGTAAGTGGAGTCCTTTACTTGCAGCTGCGTGCTGTTTATAATGGCCACGGGTCTGTTATTATTTAAGATATACTAAAGTGACAGCACAGATCTGGTGAAGATTACATTCACTATTAAGATTTATTAGTACGAAGGACCAGTTGACCATAGAATCGAAGCTTGCTGAGAGTTAGTTTATGTTACATGTGTTTATAGAGTCCTATGGGAAAAGTGTCATTGCAGCTTTGTTCGATCAGCAAGCAGTGTAAACTGTTATAAATATTGCTTATAACTAGTGATGAGCGGCAGGGGCAATATTCGAATTTGTGATATTTTCCGAATATTTGGGCGAATATTCGTCATGTATATTTGCGAATTCGTTATCTCCAGTCATTCTTTTCTTGATTGCGGAAATCGGCAATTGAAAAATTCTCATTGGCCCACAAGCTAAAAGCAGGGAGGGATCATGTGTAGTGATTAAAAAAATATTTTCTAAATATTTGCAAATTCTCGAAGTGCTGATATTTGCAATAAAAATTTGCAATTCGAATATTTGTGATCAACACTACTTATAACAGGAGTGTTCACCAGCTATATGGATGTAAGTTGATCACTGTGTCTATTGGTTTTCTTATAACAGGTTTTTATGCTATTTTCGACTTGAAAGTGTGACTTTATCTACATCTAATTGTTTATATACTTGTTATTAATTTTGGTGGATCAAAGCAGTTTTGAACTAGCAATAATTAAAACTGTGTGCTGGACTAGTAGGTTTGCCCAATGTCTAGGCTGCAGTCCACATGGACCAGTAGTAGGATCTACACAGCACATCTCTGTCAGCTCCCAGACCACTAATACTCATTTGCTCCTTTTCAGAGACCCATTTAAAGCTGGTTATTGACCTCTCTCCTAAACAGCACATAATGTAGGGCTGCCACACGTCTCCCAACCTCTGGTCATCACCATTCTCTAGCATCTCTCTTACCTCTCCTGCGGAACAACAAGCCACCCTCCAGCTGAGCATGACCCTTTCTGCCTCACACACAGACCTCTAGCAAACAGGTCTAGCATAAAGTGCCAACAGTTCAGATATCATCATCATCAGTACAATCCTATGAACCAGGCTATGAAAAGGGTGTAGCCTATGCAAACTACACCCCCAAAGTGTCGGTGCTTTGTGGATGTTCCAGGTCGATTTTGGGGCATTCCTATGTGGTTGCAGGAAATGTTCAAATTTTTTACCTTTTAGATGTTAATGGGAATGGTCTAGCACCTTGGTGTAACTACCGCACTAACCTCAATGACTTCTCCATTTATGGGCTCTACTTTGTCTTCTCCCAACTGCATTGTACTGGTGACACAGCGTATCAGCATCAACTTGTTCTGTTAACAGCCAGCACCAAACTCTCCTGTATCTGTTTATGTCATCTGTTTGTCTCCTACCAGCGGTGTCCGTCTCTTCACCATGCTCCTGCTGTGGTTTATTTGGACGTCGTGGGAGAAGTCAAAAGCTATGCGTGCGCCTGTTGCATGGCCGTTTCTGGAAGGTTGCCATGCTGAGCATCCAAGCCCTTGCTGGTTAGCCTATCAGAGAAACAAGCTGCCAAGCCAATTAGCCTGTGATTTTGTGTGTCCTGGCCCCTGTTTGTGCTTAGAGCTCAAATCCTATTCCTGTTTAAATATACTCTGTGTACCTTAGAATATGACACAAGAAAATAGTCAAGCCAAACAGCTGTTTCAGAGTGTTTGCCCCTTATCATTGTGGAGTAGGATTCTGGCTAGCTAGGTGAAATGTCTTGAATGCAGCTAAAGAGGAATACTGTCTCTCCTTAACCTGTTACGCACACAGGGCATACCTATACGCCCTGATGTTCTGGTACTTAAGGACACAGGGCGTACAGGTACGCCCTGTGTAGTTCCGATCACCTCCGTGCGGCGGGCGGTGATTGGAACAAGGTGCCTGTTCAAATCATTGAGCAGGCACCTTGGTACAATGCCCAGGGGGGTCCTGTGACCCCCTGTGTCGGCAATCGCAGCAAACCGCAGGTCAATTCAGACCTGCGGTTCGGTGCATTTCCGGGTTATTCTGGTCTCTGGTGACCCGATAACCTGGAATAGAACGGTGATCGGTGGTGTGATAATACACCACCAATCGCCGTCCTGCGATCCAGAGAGGTGGCGGTCACGCCACTTCTCAGGATCGCTTCTGATTGGCTGGTCAGGTGGGCAGGCAGGCGGAGCGGCAAATTTGAATTGCCGGAGCTCCTCTCCCCGCTCATACACGTCCGTGGAGCCGGGAGAGAGAGGAGCCTCCAGCTGCAGTGTAAGTTTTTTGTGCCATCAGGCACAAATCAGCATATTTGGGAGTGGTAGGGAGAGGGTGTCTGTGGTCCACAGCACTCAGCTGTGTGACCCTAGACCCCCCTAGGGGTGCCACAGCTTGCCCCCCCTGCCCCCACACACTATTTTTTTTGGGCGCAAGTGTTTATTTTTTTTTTGCATGCTCTGACTGTGGCCAGCACTCTTAGTGAATCGCCCACCCCACCGTTGATCAGTTTCGTACCGCTGATCAGCGCGTTTGAATCTTTTTTTATTTTATTTTTTTTACACTTTTTGGGAATTGTTTGTTATTTTTTTAATTTTTTTTAGGTGTAGGGTAAGTACACCCATCCCCTACAAACACGCACACTGAATAAAGTTTTCCACGCATGCACACACACACACACACTCCCCTATGGTCCGTCGGACGTTCTCGGCCGAGGAGGCATATGCCCTGCTTGCCTCCGAATCCAAGAGCCCCAGTGAGGACGAGGATGACCCCACTTTCCTCTTGTCATCCGCGTCCTCCTCATCATCTAGCGATGATGATGAGCCCCCAAAGCGGAGGAGAGGCGCCAGGCGGAGCAAGGGGACCGCCATGCCAGGGACCCTGTGGCCCACACTAGTACGAGCCGCTCTGGGGCTCGTACTAGTTTTCCGGCCCACCAGATAAGTGCACCTGAGCCCCCTACCGGTGAACTTGCATGGTGTACTCCAGAGGATTTTGAGCCTGTGATTCCTGATTTTGTTGGCCAACCAGGAATCCAGATTTCCACAGTGGGCTTTACTGAATATGACTATTTTAGTCTTTTTTTCAGTGACCACTTTGTGAATCTGATGGTGGAGCAAACGAACATGTACGCCCAACAGTTCATTGCTCAACAGCTGGGCTATTTTTTGGCTTGGTCCAGTGGCTGGACTCCGGTCAGTGCAGCCGAGATGAGGATGTGCTGCACATGAGCCTAGTCAAAAAACCCAGTGTCAGGCATTACTGGAGTGGGGATGTCCTCTACCAGACCCCACTTTACAGTACGGCCATGACACGTACCCAGTTTGAGGCCATTCGGAAATGCCTGCATTATGCATATAATGCAGCATGTCCCCCCGGAGGTAATGCTGCCTATGACCTCTTGTACAAAATCAGGCCGGTCATCAATCACTTCAGGGCCAAATTTTTGGAGGCCTATGTACCTGGAAGGGAGGTCGCGGTTGATGAGTCTCTCATTGCTTTCAAGGGGAGACTCATTTTCTGCCAGTATGTTCCCTCTAAGCGGGCGAGGTATGGCGTGAAGCTGTACAAGCTTTGTGAGAGTACCTCAGGGTACACTTACAAGCTTCGTGTGTACGAGGGGCGAGATTCTCGTATTGAATCCCCAGAATGTCCCCTCACTCTGGGTGTTAGCGGGAAACTTGTATGGGACCTTATGCACCCACTGCTAGATAAGGGTTACCACCTGTACGTGGATAACTTTTATACTAGTATCCCCTTTTTCCAGTCCCTCGCCAACAGATCCACGTCCGCTTGTGGGACGTACGGAAAAATCAACGCGGTCTCCCTACCCACCCCCTCCAGGTACCTATCCCCAGGGGTGAGACCCGTGCCCTTACCAGTGGGAACCTGTTGCTGGTCAGATATTTGGACAAGAGGGATGTTCTTGTACTCTCCACAATTCACGGTAACGGCATCACCCCTGTCCCTGTGCGAGGCAATGGTCCTCAAGCCCGATTGTATTGTCGACTAAAATCAGTATATGGGAGGAGTTGATCTCTCTGATCAAGTCCTCAAGCCATATAATGCCACGCGCAAAATCCGGGCATGGTACAAAAAAGTTGCGGTCTACTTTGTACAGGTTGCCTTGTACAACTCTTTTGTGCTGTCCCGGAGCGTTGACAACACAGGGAAATTCCTCCAGTTCTATGAGGCAGTCCTCAAGGCCCTGATCTTTTCTGACCGGGAAAGAGCAGGCCGGAGTACCTCGGGAACTGGAGGTGCCCGGATCGTCCCTGGCCAACACTTTCCAGGTGTGGTCCCCCATACTGGAAAGAAGGGACAGTCCCAAAAAAAGTGCAGAGTGTGTCGCAGGAGGGGGATACGGAAGGACACCACTACTCAGTGTGACACGTGCCCCGATCATCCGGGCCTCTGCATTGATGGTTGCTTCAGGGAGTACCACACTTCCATGGAGTAATAAATTTATAATCTTCTTCCCCAATTTTAATTCCATTTAGCCACTGACAATCGAAAGAAAACTATGGTTCTCAGACTTAAGACATCCAAAAAAAAAAGATATTTTGTAAAACTAAAATAAATAAAAAAGTAGACATATTAGGTATCGCCACGTCCGTAAGAATCTGCTCTATAAAAATACCCAATGACCTAACCCCTCAGATGGACACGGTCAAAAAATTAAATAAAAACTTTGCAAAAAAAGGTATTTTTTTGTCACCTTACATCACAAAAAGTGTAATAGCAAGCGATCAAAAAGTCATATGCCCCCCAAAATAGTGCCAATGAAACCATCCTCTCATCCCGCAAAAAATTAACCCCTACCTAAGATGGCTAATCTGCTAAAAAAAAAAAAACTCTTAGACTATGGAGATACTAAAATGTTTTTTTTTTTTGTTTAAAAAAGGATAATATGGTGTAAAACCTAAAAAACTAGACATATTAGGTATCACTGCGCACGTAAGAATCTGCTCTATAAAAATACCCCATGACTTAACCCCTCAGATGAACATGGTAAAAAAGAAAAAAAAAAACTTGCAAAAACAGCCATTTTTGGGCAAATTTTCCATTTGAATCAATTTTTTCAGTAACAAAGCAAGGGTTAACAGCCAAACAAAACTTAATATTTATTTCCCTGATTCTGCAGTTTACAGAAACACCCCATATGTGGTCGTAAACTGCTGTATGACCAAACGGCAGGGCGCAGAAGGAAAGGAACGCCATATGGTTTCTGGAAGGCAGATTTTGTTGGCCTTTTTTTGGCACCATGTCCCATTTGAAGAACCCCTGATGCACCCCTAGAGTAGAAACTCCATAAAAGTGACCCCATCTAAGAAATTACACCCCTCAAGGTATTCAAAACTGATTTTACAAACTTTATTAACCCTATAGGTGTTCCTCAACAGTTTATGGCAAATGGAGATTAAATTTTCGAATTTCTATTTTTGGTAACCTTACAAAAATGTAATATAGAGCTACCAAAAATCATATGTACCATAAAAATAGTCCCAACAAAACTGCCACCTTATCCCGTAGTTTCCAAAATTGGGTCACTTTTATGGAGTTTCTACTCTAGGGGTGCATCAGGGGGGCTTCAAATGGGACATGGTGTAAATAAACCAGTCCAGCAAAATCTGCTTTTTAAAAACCACACAGCGCTCCTTTCCCTCTATACCCTGCAGTGTGCCCGAACAGTAGTTTACGATCATATATGGAGTGTTTCTGCAAACTTCAGAATCGGGGCAACAAATATTTAGTTTTGTTTGGCTGTTAACCCTTTCTTTGTTACTGGAAAAAATGGATTAAAATGGAAAATTTTCCCAAAAATTTTAATTGTTAAATTTCAGCACCATTTGCCAATAACTCTTGTGGAAGACCTAAAGGGTTAACAAAGTTTGTAAAATCAATTTTGAATACCTTGAGGGTTTTAGTTTCTTAGATGG
This sequence comes from Bufo bufo, assembly GCF_905171765.1. Lineage (NCBI taxonomy): Eukaryota > Metazoa > Chordata > Amphibia > Anura > Bufonidae > Bufo > Bufo bufo. The sequence goes on from NC_053393.1 coordinate 200,914,720, forward strand.
GGTTACTTTTATGAGTTTCTACTCTAGGGGTGCATCAGGGGGGCTTCAAATGGGACATGGTGTAAATAAACCAGTCCAGCAAAATTTGCCTTCCAAAAACCACACAGAGCTCCTTTCCCTCTATGCCCTACCGTGTGCCCGTACAGTAGTTTATGACAACATATTGGGTGTTTGTGCAAACTACAGAATCAGGGCAATAAATATAGAGTTTTGTTTGGCTGTTAACCCTTGCTTTGTTAGTGGAAAAAATTGATTAAAAAAAAATCGAAATTCAGAAATTTCATCTCCATTTGCCATTAACTCTTGTGGAACACCTAAAGGGTTAACAACGTTTATAAAATCAGTTTTGAATACCTTAAGGGGTGTCGTTTCCAGAATAGGGTCATTTTTGGGTGGTTTCTATTATGTAAGCCTCACAAAGTGACTTCAGACCTGAACTGGTCATTAAAGAGTTGGTTTTTGAAAATTTCTGAGAAATTTCAAGATTTACTTCTAAACTTCTAAGGCTTGTAACGTCCTCCAAAAATAAAAAGGTCATTCCCAAAATGATCCTAACATGAAGTACACATATGGGGAATGTAAAGTAATAACTATTTTTGTAGGTATTACTATGTATTATAGAAGTAGAGAAATTGAAACTTGGAAATTTGCTAATTTTTCCAAATTTTTGGCAAATTTGGTATTTTTTTATAAATAAAAATGTATTTTTTTTACTCCATTTTACCAGTGTCATGAAGTACAATATGTGACGAAAAAACAATCTCAGAATGGCCTGGATAAGTAAAAGCGTTTTAAAGTTATCACCATCTATAGTGACACTGGTCAAATTGGAAAAAAAATAGCCTGGTCCTTAAGGTGAAATAATGCTGAAGGGGTTAAATCTAAATGTGCTATACCATGAAAAATACTCATCATTTATCCACAACCTATGTGAGAAATGCAGCATTGCTAGGGTGCAACCCCTGTGAACCCAGTGATCCTGAGAATGAAGAGAATACGAGTTCCCTTTCAGTAATAAATCACAGTCACAATCGCTATCATAGTGGAGAATATATTGTCCAATAAACCTTGGCTTTACTATCATGTTCAAACATCCAAAAGACCCCCAAAACACAAAATAAACAGAAAATAATTTTGACAGTTATCAAAATAAATGTATCCACACAGTATTGGTGGGTGTTAGATTATTAATGTACCAAATATATTCATTGGTATGGTAATTGTAAATTAAAGTGTACCTAAACTTTAACTAAGGGCTCTTTCACACCTGCGTTCTTTTCTTCCGGCATAGAGTTCCGTCGTCGGGGCTCTATGCCGGAAGAATCCTTATCAGGATTATCCCAATGCATTCTGAATGGAGTGAAATCCGTTCAGGATGCATCAGGATGTCTTCAGTTCCGTAACGGAACGTTTTTTGGCCGGAGAAAATACTGCAGCATGCTGCGCTTTTTGCTCCGGCCAAAAATCCTGAAGACTTGCCGCAAGGCCGGATCCGGAATTAATGCCCATTGAAAGGCATTGATCCGGATCCGGCCTTAAGCTAAACGTCGTTTCGGCGCATTGCCGCATCCGACATTTAGCTTTTTCTGAATGGTTACCATGGCTGCCAGGACGCTAAAGTCCTGGCAGCCATGGTAAAGTGTAGCGGGGAGCGGGGGAGCAGTATACTTACCATCCGTGCGGCTCACGGGGCGCTCCAGAGTGACGTCAGGGCGCCCCAAGCGCATGAATCACGTGATCGCATGGACACGTCATCCATGTGCATAGGGGGCTCTGACGTCATTCTGGAGCGCCCCAGGAGCCGCACAGACTGTAAGTATACTGCTCCCCCGCTCCACGCTCCTACTATGGCAACCAGGACTTTAATAGCGTCCTGGGTGCCATAGTAACACTGAACGCATTTTGAAGACGGATCCGTCTTCAAATGCTTTCAGTACACTTACGTTTTTCCGGATCCGGCGTGTAATTCCGGCAAGTGGAGTACACGCCGGATCCGGACAACGCAAGTGTGAAAGAGCCCTAAACTTTGCTGTCTTCAGTGTAATAGGTAGATATCTCCCAGCTATAGTGTGTTTATTGGAGACTCATATGTTGAGGGATAGATTGGGTCTTTTTGAAAGAAAATAGACTTCTCATCAGTTTCATTCTGTTTATAGTGGGTATAGTAGAGGGGTTAGTATTCTAATTCACAAATATATATTATGTTCAATAATTTCTCAAAAGATTGATGACGAGAGGCGATTTGTCTTTCTGTATGGATACTTTGAGAAAGTAAGATGTATTGTGGCAGGGATTTACATCTCACCACCTTATAGACATGAGTAGTGATGGATGAACATCTGCCGGGACGGTTCGCAAACGCGATCAAATGTTCGCGAACCGCAAGTTTGCGGCGTGTCCCGTTCATTTTAATGGCAGGCGAACCTGAAAAACCTTCAGCTCATATTTGCAGCCAAGAAATAATTATTAGAAGTGCACAAATAGTCCCACAACATGGACAGTGACATACCAGATGTATTTTTCAAATTTGCGATCTCCATTCATTATTTTTTTCAATGAGAAATATCGGCAATATAATTTTCACGTACACGCATGCGCAAATGCACTATACAGTACCCAAATGCACTATAAACAAAGTATATTGGTATATAACACCCCGCTTCAATCAGTGTTTTTGGGGGTCGACTGGTATATCACACCAGTAGAAATTATTTGTTCCAATAACGCTTGTCCCTCTATGTACCTGCAGTATCGCAGCAGAACCGCACACAACTGCCGCACAATACAAATGCACTATAATATACTTTCTAACATAGAAAGTATATTATAACATTGTACAAGGAAGGCAATCCATTAGAATATACATAAAGATAAAACGTAACCTTTAGGGCTCATTCAGATGGCCGTATGCTGTACGCAAAAATGCGGATACGTTTTTTTGCGGAGAGTTCTGCATGTCGGTGAAAAAACGGATAGCATACAGTATTTTTGCGGACCCATAGACTTCAATGGGGCCATGTCCTGATTTTCACGGACAAGTATAGGACATGTTTCATTTGATTTGCGGAACGGTGGAATAGAAAAGGGCCCCATAGAAGTGAATGGGTCAGCATCTAATCCGCAAAAAAACGGATCCGCATTTTTGCGGGTAGCATACGGCCATCTGAATGAGCCCTTAATAATGTTACTATGAGGGTCAATTCACACGTCCGTAAGTGTTTTGCGGAACACTTACGGACGTGTGAATGGACCCTCAGAATAAAAATGAATTAAATTAAAGAAGTTAAGCAAAAAGCATAGATGTGGTAGGCAATAACAAGTGCTCGGCGGCACTAAATCAGGTGCTTGGCGGCACCAAATCAGAAACCATATGTCCTGCGACAATTCGGGGGGTTCCAGTGCACATCGATGAATCCCAGAGGGAAAGCAAAAAACATCTATCCCTGGGCTAGATGATGATGTGGTATTAAAGGACAGGGTGGGTAAAGAACTGATCCTGATATTGCCCTACAGGGGGTGTTATTCTGGCCCTAATAGCCTAACCACAGAGCACCCGCCCTGATAAGAGCGACCCCGTCCAGAACCTTACCCTATATAAAAATGGCCCTAGTAAGCCCCTAGCCCGTAAGCCCCTGACTTCCAGGTGATCACTATATAGATCTATCTATGTGCTTTTGACTCATTAAAAAAGTATATTATAAGTATATCGCACCCCTCTGTGTATCACACCTATCGATAGCACACCTATACCAGACCTTAAAAGGACTTTTGTGGACCTATTAGCTAGCGTTTGGTGTCCCTAAAAGCCTGTCTCTGCTCCCCAACCTCTCCCTACACTGGCAAAAGACTGAATATAAAATGGCGGCCAGATCAGGTTTATTTATAAGGTGGGGGGTATGTCCATGTGCTGAAACATCTCAATTGGTTGTCCTGTACCACCTGATGGATGTGTCATGGGTCAATGTAAAAGAATATGGCGGGCGCGAATATCGCATATGTTCGCATGTTCAGCGAATCGGAATGCGCAAAGTTCGCCGTGAAACGACCGCCGGGCGAACCGCAAGGTCATGTCTAGACATGAGGTGTTGTTAAAATTAAATAAGTTCCTACTGGATAAATAAAACTTTCCACTATTATTGCTGGGAGATTTCAACTATACGATGGATGAAGAACTGGATAGGTTAACAAAGAAAGATAAGGTAGTATAAAAATGGTTTACACCTTTAGCACCTTATGGCCCCAGCGATTTTTCACCTTAAGGACCAGGCCATTTTTAGCAAATCTGACATGTGTCCCTTTATGTTTTGATAACTTTAAAACGCTTTTACTTATCCAGGCCATTCTGAGATTGTTTTCTCGTCACATATTGTACTTCATGACAGTGGTAAAATTGAGTCAATAAATTTCATTTTTATTTATAAAAAAAATACCAAATGTACCAAAAATTTAGAAAAATTTTCACATTTCCAAATTTCTATTTCTCTACTTTTATAATAGATAGTAATAACTCCAAAAATAGTTATTACTTTACATTCCCCATATGTCTACTTTATTTTTGGCTAATTTTGTGAGTGACATTTTATTTTTTGGGAACGTTAGAAGACTTAGAAGTTTAGAAGCAAATCTTGAACTTTTTTTGAAAATTTCCAAAACCCACATTTTAAGGACCAGTTCAGGTCTGAAGTCACTTTGTGAGGCTTACATAATAGAAACCACCCAAAATGACCCTATTTTAGAAACTACACCCCTCAAGGTATTCAAAACTGACTTTACAAACTTTGTTAACCCTTCAGGTGTTCCTCAAGAATTAATGGAAAATGGAGATTAAATTTCAAAATTCCACTTTTATGGCAGATTTTCCATTTTAATCAACTTTTTTCCACTAACAAAGCAAGGGTTAACAGCCAAACAAAACTCAATATTTATGGCCCTGATTCTGTAGTTTACAGAAATACCCCATATGTGGTTGTAAACTGCTGTACGGGCACATGGCATTGCACAGAAGGAAAGGAACGACATATGGTTTTTTGAAAGCAGATTTCATTTGTATACTTTCAAGCTGCCATGTCACATTTGAAAACCCCCTGATGCACCCATAGAGTAAAAATTCCAAAAAAGTGACCCTATTTTAGAAACTACGCCCCTCAAGTTATTCAAAACTGATTTTACAAACTTTGTTAACCCTTTAGGTGTTACACAAGAATTGAAGGGAAAAAAAGATGAAATTTCAGAATTTCACTTTTTTGACAGATTTTCCATATTAATCCATTTTTTACCACTAACAAAGCAAGGGTTAACAGCCAAGAAAAACTCAATATTTATTGCCCTGATTCTGTAGTTTATAAAAACACCCCATACGTGGTCGTAAACTGCTGTACGGGCACCCGGCAAGAAAAGAACGCCATATGGTTTTTGGAAGGCAGATTTCACTGGTATATTTTTAAGCTGCCATGTCACATTTGAAGACCCCCTGATGCACCCCTAGAGTAGAAACTCCAAAAAAAGACCACATTTTGGAAACTACGAGATAAGGTGGCAGTTTTGTTGGTACTATTTTAGGGTAAATATGATTTTTGGTTGCTCTAAGCATATCTCTGTATTATACTATTCAACAGCCAATACTAGTGATGTCCCGAACTATTCGCCGGCGAACAGCTCCTGGCGCACATAGCTTGTTCGCGTTCGCCGCGGCGGGCGAACATATGCGATATTCCGTCCGCCCCCTATACATCATCATTGAGCAAACTTTGACCCTGTACCTCACAGTCAGCAGACACATTCCAGCCAATCAGTATACCCTCCCTCCCACCTCCTATCAAAAAGCAAGGACAGCATCCATCTTAGATTCATTCTGAAGCTGCAGTGTCACAAATTTGACTAAGTTGTAATCGCAATGCGATTAATACAGGTTATATTAATCACATTGCGAATTCAACTTAGAGCTGGGTTCCTAATGGTTATATTGCTAGAATATAACGAAGATTGAGAATATAGTGCTATATTCGTTATATTCGTCAATTCTAGCAATACAACCATTAGGAACTCAGATCTAAGTTGTAATCGCAATGCGAGTAATACAGGTTATATTAATCGCATTACGAATTCAACTTACCACACTCTGCGTCAACTACGTAATTTTCCATGGGAGGTTTGCCATGGATCCCCCTCCGGCATGCCACAGTCCAGGTGTTAGTCCCCTTGAAACAGCTTTTCCATCACTATTGTGGCCAGAAAGAGTCCCTGTGGGTTTTAAAATTCGCCTGCCTATTGAAGTCTATGGCAGTTCGCCCGGTTCGAACATTTGCGGAAATTCGCGTTCGCCGTTCGCGAACGAAAAATTTTATGTTCGCGACATCTCTAGCCAATACTACTTTGGGACCATATCAGGGGAAGAGAAGAGATGGAGGGGGTCTAGTTAAGCATCTGCAGCAGGACTTGAAAATGTATTTTTTTTTTTTGCAAACCAAGAAGAAATATAATAACATTATAAGGTTTATAAGATAATACATTTATAAAGACAAGATATGTTAGTGATATATAAGAAATTGGAAAGACATTTTCTTTAATGTTCCATGAAGCAGTGTTTATTAATGTTGCACTTTGATGTACAGCTGAACCATCTGCAACTTTATACATAAACCAGTCACTGTGTACACTACTTCCTGTGTGGTCATGCTATAGTTGATGTAGTCTGAATTGTTTAAAATCTAGAATTCACAGTTTTGCTTTTGCTGTATGCATTAGGAAACCCCAGAAATATTGACTTCAGAATAAGGCCTATGTAATGTGATTTTAAACATCTGGCCAACATTGGTCAGAAACAGACAATTTCCTGTTTACAGGGCTTGCTAGGTTCAGACTATTTAAGGGTTTGCCTAGGGGCAAATATTAGAATAAACTCACCTTTGGATTACCAAATTAATTGCACTTTTCCTGTTAGAAATTATTCTGTGGAGCTGCACAGATTGTAAGTTGTTACCATTTGCATCAGTCCTTGTCCACATACACAAACTTCATGCAGATATTTAAGTCTGGTTGGAATTAAACCTAGGAGTCTTGCTCTACAAGGCTATATAGAGTGCTAATGAAATGTAGCCTCTCTGTAAATGTAATTTGTAATTTTTTTTTTAATGTAAAATGAATTCTCATTTTTTAATTAACAAACAAGAATAATGTGTCCATTCTGTTCATTTGTGAATTTTATTATAGCTAAGAGTATGTTTATATCTGCATTGGAGGCTTCATCAAAAACAACAGAGAAAAAAGGTCTGCTTATAGGAAAAGTACCAAAAGAGCAGACTTCCAGACAGAAACTAAATAGATCCCGTTATAGTCAATGCAACCTGTTTGGATACATTTGTGTCAGTTATGTGCCATATCTGGCACTTCTGTTTTTTTTTTTGTTCTGCAACAATAGAAATCAGTAACTCTGGTGTGAAAGAGGTTTTGTTCTTTTTGATTTTGCAGTGCTTAATGTTTAAATAATGTTACAGATCAGAAATCTAAAGCTCTCCTTTTATAAAGGGTGTTCCACAATACTTGAGTAATAGTGTGTTTTGATCAACTATAAATGCAGTGGCCGGGTTTGTGGCCCCAATGCTACGCTCGGTCCCCCGGACACCGTCGAGGGGTCACCACGTGTTGCTACTCTCCAGAAGGGATCGTAAGGCGTGGTCCAACCCAATGGGAAATAAGTCCAGAGAGTCAGGGTATGCAGTAAACCAGGGTGCTTCTTTACTGGAGGAATTCAGGTGCAAAACAATACAGGCGAGGCATTGGGCTGACTTCTCCAGTCTACTCCCTGGCATAAGAAGCGTTTGATGTTGTGAAAAAGGCCTGAGCTGGCTGTCCCACTCTCTCTTCAGAAGGCTGGTACCCTGATCCAAAGCTGGTGATCGAGGGTCTGTGGCTACGTATCCCCATCTCAGTGTCTTCTTCTGGTTACCCAGTAGTCTGGCAGCGTCTCCTCTTCCAAGCACTGTTCCCTAACTGCAGCACACTAGGGGCTCTGCCTGCTCTCATTGTACACAGTTTTTGCTAGACTAGAACCTTCTATTGGGAGGGGTGGAGTGGAGAAGCTCAGCCCAAACAGATACATTGTTTCAGCTCCCATCTGGTATAGACTTACATTATAGCTTCAATGATACTCCATGACAATGACACAGCAGGTTTTCCAGACAAAAACAAGTTTCCAGACATAACAACATAGCTAAAACCAGACATTTAAAAGGTCAGACTGTCTGCTTTTTGGTGGTAAACAAGCCTGGGTTTTTCCCTCCAAAACATGGTGGTAAACAAGTCTGGGTTTTTCCTTCCAAAACATGGTGGTAAACAAGTCTTGGGTTTTCCCTCCAAAACATGGTGGTAAACAAGTCTGGGGTTTTTCCTCCAAAACATGGTCTTCTTTAAAACCTATGGCAGCTATGGAAAATTAACAGCTTCTCAATCAAAGCTCTAACAGTCTCTCAATATTCATTAACCCTTTCTACAGAGCCATGTAAACACAGTGATAATGAACAGGATATATATCACAACATATATATAAAATGCAGTAATACAGTAATAAACAGTATAAGTTAACTCTTTCAAGAGAAATTACGTAAGAAGTTTTAACTTTGCATAGGTAATATATGCAAATGTCCACAAATGTCCAAATGTCAAAGTACTCCCTGCTCTAGGGCACTACACATAACATATTGTATCTCTCCACCATCAGGATATTTTAAATGTGTTTCCTATCTTGGACATTGATGCATATCTCTAGGATATGCCATCAACGTGAGATAGGTGCGGGTCCCACCTCTCAGACCTACTCTTATCTCTAAAACAGGGCCCCAACAGAGAGCAGCCGAGCAAGCACTGAGACCCTCCATTCACCAAGATGGATGTTCCAATGGATTGCACAAAACAGCAGCCTCCATTCTACAGGTGAAACTCGAAAAATTTGAATATTGTGCAAAAGTCCATTTATTTCAGTAATGCAAATGAAAAGGAATTGCATTATTGCAGCTTAAAATTCGAGTTTTGTGAAAAGGTTTAATATTCTAGGCTCAAAGTGTCACACTCTAGTCAGCTAATTAATCCATATCCCCTGAGCAAAGGGTACCTCAAAATTGAGACTTTGGGGTTTTATAAGCTGTAAGCCATAATCATGCAAATTATACCAAATAAAGGCTTGAACTATCTTACTTTGCATGTAATGAGTCTATCTCATATATTAGTTTCACCTTTTAAGTTGCATTACTGAAATAAATGAACTTTGCACAATATTCAAATTTTTCGAGTTTCACCTATACTTTTAAAATTCTTTACACTAGCGAGGGACACAGGGCAGGGAAGATGGATGATCACATGACCCCAGGCAGGGCCCCAACTCGCAGGCGTGCCCACAATGCTTTGAATTCAGCCTAATAGCCATTCAGGAGGGAGGATCTCTCTCTGCTTCTCAAGCTGTTTAACACAAAGACATCAATAGCAAATATTACACTGACATACAGTACAGAGCAAAAGTTTGGACGCACCTTCTCATTCAAAGAGTTTTCTTTATTTTCATGACTATGAAGGCATCAAAACTATGAATTAACACATGTGGAATTATATACATAACAAACAAGTGTGAAACAACTGAAAATATGTCATATTCTAGGTTCTTCAAAGTAGCCACCTTTTGCTTTGATTACTGCTTTGCACACTCTTGGCATTCTCTTGATGAGCTTCAAGAGGTAGTCCCCTGAAATGGTCTTCCAACAGTCTTGAAGGAGTTCCCAGAGATGCTTAGCACTTGTTGGCCCTTTTGCCTTCACTCTGCGGTCCAGCTCACCCCAAACCATCTTGATTGGGTTGAGGTCCGGTGTATGTGGAGGCCAGGTCATCTGGCGCAGCACCCCATCACTCTCCTTCATGGTCAAATAGCCCTTACTTTCAAAGTTTTCCCAATTTTTCGGCTGACTGACTGACCTTCATTTCTTAAAGTAATGATGGCCACTCGTTTTTCTTTACTTAGCTGCTTTTTTTTTGCCATAATACAAATTCTAACAGTCTATTCAGTAGGACTATCAGCTGTGTATCCACCTGACTTCTCCTCAACGCAACTGATGGTCCCAACCCCATTTATAAGGCAAGAAATCCCACTTATTAAACCTGACAGGGCACACCTGTGAAGTGAAAACCATTTCAGGGGACTACTTCTTGAAGCTCATCAAGAGAATGCCAAGAGTGTGCAAAGCAGTAATCAAAGCAAAAGGTGGCTACTTTGAAGAACCTAAAATATGACATATTTTCAGTTGTTTCACACTTGTTTGTTATATATATAATTCCACGTGTGTTAATTCATAGTTTTGATGCCTTCAGTGTGAATCTACAATTTTCATAGTCATGAAAATAAAGAAAACTCTTTGAATGAGAAGGTGTGTCCAAACTTTTGGTCTGTACTGTATATACGGTAGTTATGAGTAAAGGCATGTTTGATGGTGTTAACAGTGTTTTTAAAAACACACTGCACTATTTGATTTCTGCTTTTTAAAATTAAAAAAATGTTCCAAAATGTGTCCCCTATTGGGGACAATGAGTAACAGAGAAAGAATTTGAAAAAAATTAAAAAGAGAGAGAGAGGCAAGAGAAAAAAATATGAGTCCTGCAAGAATTCACAGTGCACTACACAAATTTTCAGGCTAATTGGAGCATTTTTTATTCGGGAAAATAGATTTGGAGCTAAATAGAATTTTTGACGGATTTGTTAGAATTGGACCTGAAAAGAATTTTCCTACATGTGTTTTACATCTATTCTATTCAACCTGATTTTGCTGGCTCCTCAATAGAATGACCAAACTACAATAAGACTGACACATCAATCATCCATATCAACATTTAGTTTGGCCATCACTGCTCTGTAGCTAATCATCAGTTTTATTAATTTATGGTAAGTATATTAAGGGTTTGTTTTTTTCTAGAACATGTTGAACCAATTTTAGTGACAGTCTTTCAACCACTCTTAAAAACACAACTTAACCATGAAGCGAATGATTTGGCAATCGTACAAAAAGAATGAAAGAAATTTTAGTATCTGATGTTAAGGGACACATAATGGAGATGAATCATGTAACGGCCATTTGGCAGCATTATTATTACATTTCTGAGAAAGTCAACTGAAGGATAATTTGGTTAAGGAATAGGATAAAATAGGAAGGGAGGGAATACTTATTTTTTTTCTATCCAGTGTACTTCCCATGCCTAATTAGAATTTTCAACAACTTGACATAGTAGTGCAGAACACATAATAATGTATGATTTCTTAAAATTTTATGTTCTTAATAACATGACCTTAACCACCTCAGCCCCCAGTGCTTAAACACCCTGAAAGACCAGGCCACTTTATACACTTCTGACCTACACTACTTTCACCGTTTATTGATCGGTCATGCAACTTACCACCCAAATGAATTTTACCTCCTTTTCTTCTCACTAATAGAGCTTTCATTTGGTGGTATTTCATTGCTGCTGACATTTTTACTTTTTTTGTTATTAATCGTAATTTAACGTTTTTTTTGCAAAAAAATGACATTTTTCACTTTCAGTTGTAAAACTTTGCAAAAAAAACGTGATCCATATATAGATTTTGCTCTAAATTTATTGTTCTACATGTCTTTGATAAAAAAAAAATGTTTGGGTAAAAAAAAAAAATGGTTTGGGTAAAAGTTATAGCGTTTACAAACTATGGTACAAAAATGTGAATTTCCGCTTTTTGAAGCAGCTCTGACTTTCTGAGCACCTGTCATGTTTCCTGAGGTTCTACAATGCCCAGACAGTACAAACACCCCACAAATGACCCCATTTCGGAAAGTACACACCCTAAGGTATTCGCTGATGGGCATAGTGAGTTCATAGAACTTTTTATTTTTTGTCACAAGTTAGCGGAAAATGATGATTTTTTTTATTTTTTTTTTCTTACAAAGTCTCATATTCCACTAACTTGTGACAAAAAAGAAAAAGTTCTATGAACTCACTATGCCCATCACGAAATACCTTGGGGTCTCTTCTTTCCAAAATGGGGTCACTTGTGGGGTAGTTATACTGCGCTGGCATTCTAGGGGCCCAAATGTGTGGTAAGGAGTTTGAAATCAAATTCTGTAAAAAATGACCAGTGAAATCCGAAAGGTGCTCTTTGGAATATGGGCCCCTTTGCCCACCTAGGCTGCAAAAAAGTGTCACACATCTGGTATCTCTGTATTCAGGAGAAGTTGAGGAATGTGTTTTGGTGTGTCTTTTTACATATACCCATGCTGGGTGAGATAAATATCTTGGTCAAATGCCAACCTTGTATAAAAAAATGGGAAAAGTTGTCTTTTGCCAAGATATTTCTCTCACCCAGCATGGGTATATGTAAAATGACACCGCAAAACACATTCCCCAACTTCTCCTGAGTACGGAGATACCAGATGTGTGACACTTTTTTGCAGCCTAGGTGGGCAAAGGGGCCCATATTCCAAAGAGCACCTTTCGGATTTCACTGGTCATTTTTTACAGAATTTGATTTCAAACTCCTTACCACACATTTTGGCCCCTAGAATGCCAGGGCAGTATAACTACCCCACAAGTGACCCCATTTTGGAAAGAAGACACCCCAAGGTATTCGCTGATGGGCATAGTGAGTTCATTGAAGTTTTTATTTTTTGTCACAAGTTAGTGGAATATGAGACTTTGTAAGAAAAAAATAAATAAATAAAAAATCATCATTTTCCACTAACTTGTGACAAAAAATAAAAAAATTCTAGGAACTCACCATGCCCCTCACGGAATACCTTGGGGTGTCTTTATTCCAAAATGGGGTCACTTGTGGGGTAGTTATACTGCCCTGGCATTTTCCAGGGGCCCTAATGTGTGGTAAGTAGGTAAATGACCTGTGAAATCCGAAAGGTGCTCTTTGGAATGTGGGCCCCTTTGCCCACCTAGGCTGCAAAAAAGTGCCACACATGTGGTATCTCCGTACTCGGGAGAAGTTGGGGAATGTGTTTTGGGGTGTCATTTTACATATACCCATGCTGGGTGAGAGAAATATCTTGGCAAAAGACAACTTTTCCCATTTTTTTATACAAAGTTGGCATTTGACCAAGATATTTATCTCACCCAGCATGGGTATATGTAAAAAGACACCCCAAAACACATTCCTCAACTTCTCCTGAATACAGAGATACCAGATGTGTGACACTTTTTTGCAGCCTAGGTGGGCAATGGGGCCCATATTCCAAAGAGCACCTTTCGGATTTCACTGGTCATTTTTTACAGAATTTGATTTAAAACACCTTACCACACATTTGGGCCCCTAATATGCCAGGGCAGTATAACTACCCCACAAGTGACCCCATTTTGGAAAAAAGACGCCCCAAGGTATTCGCTGATGGGCATAGTGAGTTCATGGAAGTTTTTATTTTTTGTCACAAGTTAGTGGAATATGAGACTTTGTAAGAAAAAAAAAAAATCATTTTCCACTAACTTGTGACAAAAAATAAAAAATTCTAGGAACTCGCCATGCCCCTCACGGAATACCTTGGGGTGTCTTCTTTCCAAAATGGGGTCACTTGTGGGGTAGTTATACTGCCCTGGCATTTTCCAGGGGCCCTAATGTGTGGTAAGTAGGTAAATGACCTGTGAAATCCGAAAGGTGCTCTTTGGAATGTGGGCCCCTTTGCCCACCTAGGCTGCAAAAAAGTGCCACACATGTGGTATCTCCGTACTCGGGAGAAGTTGGGGAATGTGTTTTGGGGTGTCATTTTACATATACCCATGCTGGGTGAGATAAATATCTTGGTCAAATGCCAACTTTGTATAAAAAAAATGGGAAAAGTTGTCTTTTGCCAAGATATTTCTCTCACTCAGCATGGGTATATGTAAAATGACACCCCAAAACACATTCCCCAACTTCTCCTGAGTACGGCGATACCAGATGTGTGACACTTTTTTGCAGCCTAAATGCGCAAAGGGGCCCACATTCCTTTTATGAGGGCATTTTTAGACATTTGGATCCCAGACTTCTTTTCACGCTTTAGGGCCCCTAGAATGCCAGGGCAGTATAAATACCCCACATGTGACCCCATTTTGGAAAGAAGACACCCCAAGGTATTCAATGAGGGGCATGGCGAGTTCATAGAATTTTTTTTTTTTTGGCACAAGTTAGCGGAAATTGATTTTATTTATTTTTTTCTCAAAAAGTCTCCCTTTCCGCTAACTTGGGACAAAAATTAAATCTTTCATGGACTCAATATGCCCCTCACGGAATACCTGGGGGTGTCTTCTTTCCGAAATGGGGTCACATGTGGGGTATTTATACTGCCCTGGCATTCTAGGGGCCCTAAAGCGTGAGAAGAAGTCTGGAATATAAATGTCTAAAAATTTTTACGCATTTGGATTCCGTGAGGGGTATGGTGAGTTCATGTGAGATTTAATTTTTTGACGCAAGTTAGTGGAATATGAGACTTTGTAAGAAAAAAAATAAAATTTCCGCTAACTTGGGCCAAAAAAATGTCTGAATGGAGCCTTACAGAGGGGTGATCAATGACAGGGGGGGTGATCAATGACAGGGGTGTGATCAATGACAGGGGGGTGATCAATGACAGGGGGGTGATCAATGACAGGGGGGTGATCAGAGAGTCTATATGGGGTGATCACCAGTCATTGATCACGCCCCTGTAAGGCTCCATTCAGACGTCCGTGTGCGTTTTGCGGATCCGATCCATCTATCAGTGGATCCGTAAAAATCATGCGGACATCTGAATGGAGCTTTACAGGGGGGTGATCAATGACAGGGGGGTAATCAATGACAGGGGGGTGATCAGGGAGTCTATATGGGGTGATCACCACAGTCATTGATCATGCCCCTGTAAGGCTCCATTCAGACGTCCGTGTGCGTTTTGCGGATCCGATCCATCTATCAGTGGATCCGTAAAAATCATGCGGACGTCTGAATGGAGCTTTACAGGGGGTTGATCAATGACAGGGGGGTAATCAATGACAGGGGGGTGATCAGGGAGTCTATATGGGGTGATCACCACAGTCATTGATCATGCCCCTGTAAGGTTCCATTCAGACGTCCGTGTGCGTTTTGTGGATCCGATCCATCTATCAGTGGATCCGTAAAAATCATGCGGACGTCTGTATGGAGCTTTACAGGGGTGTGATCAATGACAGGGGGGTAATCAATGACAAGGGGGTGATCAGGGAGTCTATATGGGGTGATCACCACAGTCATTGATCATGCCCCTGTAAGGCTCCATTCAGACGTCCGTGTGCGTTTTGCGGATCCGATCCATCTATCAGTGGATCCGTAAAAATCATGCGGAAGTCTGAATGGAGCTTTACAGGGGTGTGATCAATGACAGGGGGGTAATCAATGACAGGGGGGTGATCAGGGAGTCTATATGGGGTGATCACCACAGTCATTGATCATGCCCCTGTAAGGCTCCATTCAGACGTCCGTGTGCGTTTTGCGGATCCGATCCATCTATCAGTGGATCCGTAAAAATCATGCGGACGTCTGAATGGAGCTTTACAGGGGGTGATCAATGACAGGGGGGTAATCAATGACAGGGGGGTGATCAGGGAGTCTATATAGGGTGATCACCACAGTCATTGATCATGCCCCTGTAAGGCTCCATTCAGACGTCCGTGTGCGTTTTGCGGATCCGATCCATCTATCAGTGGATCCGTAAAAATCATGCGGACGTCTGAATGGAGCTTTACAGGGGGGTGATCAATGACAGGGGGGTGATCAGGGAGTCTATATGGGGTGATCACCACAGTCATTGATCATGCCCCTGTAAGGCTCCATTCAGACGTCCGTTCCTTTTTTTTGCGGATCCGATCCATCTATCAGTGGTTCCGTAAAAATCATGCAGACGTCTGAATGGAGCTTTACAGGGGTGTGATCAATGACAGGGGGGTAATCAATGACAGGGGGGTGATCAGGGAGTCTATATGGGGTGATCAGGGGTGATCAAGGGTGAATAAGGGGTTAATAAGTGACGGGGGGGGTGTAGTGTAGTGTGGTGCTTGGTGCAACATATTACTGAGCTACCTGTGTCCTCTGGTGGTCGATCCAAACAAAGGGGACCACCAGAGGACCAGGTAGCAGGTATATTAGACGCTGTTATCAAAACAGCGTCTAATATACCTGTTAGGGGTTAAAAAAAAATCACATCTCCAGCCTGCCAGCGAACGAACGCCGCTGGCAGGCTGGAGATCCACTCTCTTACCTTCCGTTCCTGTGAGCGCGCGCGCCTGTATGCGCGCGTTCACAGGAAATCTCGGCCATCGCGAGAGGACGCGCCAGCGCGTCCACTCGGAATGAATCAACCACCTCCAGGACGCGTCTGTGCGTACAGCGGTCCGGAGGTGGTTAAAGGGCTTCTGTCACCCCCCCAAAACTAATTTTTCATTTTTGGGCATATTAAAATTCTTATTGTATGACTATATCCTATATAGAGCCCTTACCTTGTTCTGTGGCTTCGTTTCATAAAAAATCGAGCTTTTAAAATATGCAAATTACTTCACTACCAGCAAGTAGGGCGTCTACTTGCTGGTAGCCGCCACATCCTCCTTTTACAAAAACGCCCCCTCCTCCAGTTGATTGACAGGGCCAGCGAGCGCTCTCCTCCTCCGGCTGGCCCTGTCTGCAATTCAAATCCCGCACCTGCGCCTTACGTGCCTTCATTCAGTGCAGGCGCTCTGAGAGAAGGACGCTCGCTTCCTCAGCACTTCCTCAGTGCGCCTGCGCCGATGACGTCTTCTCTTTCGGGTTTAGAGGTGATGTCATCGGCGCAGGCGCACTGAGGGAGTGCTGAGGAAGCGAGCGTCCTTTTCTCAGAGCGCCTGCGCCGAATGAAGACACGTAAGGCGCAGGCGCGGGATTTGAATTGCAGACAGGGCCAGCCAGAGGAGGAGAGCGCTTGCTGGCCCTGTCAATCAACTGGAGGAGGGGGGCGTTTTTTTAAAAGGAGGATGCGGCGGCTACCAGCAAGTAGACGTCCTACTTGCTGGTAGTGAAGTAATTAGCATATTTTAAAAGCTAGATTTTTAATGAAACAAAGCCACAGAAAAAGGTAAGAGCCCTATATATTGAATAGTCGTACAATAAGGATTTTAATATGCCCAAAAATGAAAAATTTGTTTTGGGGGGTGACAGAAGTCCTTTAAGAAGCATTTTGTTTGGAGGAGTGTTAAGTGAGAGGAAGACTATAGAAATGTCTATGAACAGTTTATCAAGTCACTATTTCACAAAAAGGAGATTTCTTAATAAAACATATGATGTTGCCTAGATGAAAAGTGAAATGACACATATATTTTATTTTCCAGAAATTAAGAGGAGCGTTGTCTAGTCTACAATACTCATCATGTATATAAACTGTTCTGCACAATAGAAATCTGCTCTCCACATAGAAATAATACCCATCCAGGGGTCCTCCCAAGATCTTGTAACAAAAAAATCTGTTTATTTCTGCTTTGCCCTTTTGCCCTGAAAAATCTATTTTCAGAAGAGAGGCTGGCTTAGCTAGTTTTACTACATAATCAGTGTCGTACTGGGGTGCCTAGGCCCCAGCAATAAAATTTATTTTGGGGGATTACTGTAGTAAGATGATTGAATATGGGGGTCCCTGCAGCAACTCTGAGAAGGTAGGTCCTGGGGAAAAGAGGATACTGGCTAGCCTTCCTCTATACCTAGAAGTAATCTCAGCTCTGATCATGTCTATAATAATAAACTGGGGAGTTTCTTTAATAATCTATCAAGTTTTTTATATGAACAAAGGCTGGTCTACTATGTTATATGCCACTTGTGCAGGGGGTGGGAGACTAGGGGCCCACCTTGCTCAGGGGTTGCACCTGTTACTCCTGTGGGCCAGTCTGAGCCTGTACATAAACATGATTAAAGGGAAGGAAGGCACCCCCATTGATCAGCTGTGTGAAGATAACACATAACTGAACAGGTGTAATTAAAGCTCTGCTGTCCCCGTTCACTTTAATTTGACAGCTCCTTCCTATTCACCTGAGTATACGTCATAATAAGTATCGAAAAAGCAGACAACCCATTTGTTTGGGTGGAATTGATTTGTGCCTGAACTGAATTTTTCAAAAAACTTTGCAAACCTGAAACAAACCGAATCTTGAAAGGTTCACTTATCTCCAAATTCTGTATGATCTCCCAAAAATTTAGGCATGCTCCATTAAATGCAGTATTAGAGACATTCTTCTCTACAAGGCATCCACCCTCCTGAGGCTTTACTATTATTCTTAAGTTAGTTTGCATGAATCATCATACTGTGCTTAAAATGTAAATACTGTATGTTTTCATGTTCATATAAAATTACTTCTTTCCTTTTTATCTTCTAGATATTTTTACAAGATGAAAACCTGGAAAATTGTTTTACTTGTTCTACTTTTAGAACAATCTTTTCATAGCTCACATTCCCAGAAAACTGGTGAGAAAATGTGTTATATAAAATATTATAATACGTGGATGCCATAGTTTACAGTGATGGGATTTTCTTGAGGTATAGTGTGTAGTAGAAGACATACGTATGTTTTATAAGTTTTATACTATATATTATTTAATTATTTTTTCTAACTTATAATTGTTATTATTTGAATATCAAGGGCCTTTACGTTTACTGCAGGTTACCGATTTTAGGATGTCTTATAAAAGCTTTGGGGGAACTAACTCTCCTTAGGGAGAGAGAACCTCAATCAGTGTGAGGAGACTTATTGGCCATACATGCTCATCTGGAATTCTGGGAGGGAAGGGATGCAAATGAGCTCTTAAAAAGCTCTGCCTCTAATGCCACCAGATGTAAGGCAGCTATTCTATAAGTCAATGTTGCATCCCTTCCCTCCCAGAATTCCAGAGGAGCATGTGTGGCCTAGAAGTCTCCTCACACTTATTAAGGTGCTCTCTCCCTTGACTTTTTTTATGCCACAAAATTGACATATCTGATTTCATAAATTACCCCCAAAGTGAGTGTAAAGTCCAAGCATTTCCATAAGTCTTACTTAGCTCTGTTTTTTTTCCTCATTTATATTTCGTTTTTCTTCTCTAGAGTTCAACGGCTTGCATTGGCCTTGAGCAATTTCCAAAACATGTAACTTTTCATCATTTACATTCCTCATAATCACACATGAAAACAGAAATACTGCTAAATCACTGAGCTCTATAAATACTTCACTAGTAAATCATTGTAATTTCGCTTAAGTCCTTTATTCTAATCTAAATCACTGTTAGAGTTTATTTTGGAAAGACATCAAATGATAAATGATCTCTGTGTATACTATGCTGGGCTGGACATATGTGCAACTTGACCATCTGCACAGGGGCCCTGCAGGCAAGGGGCTCACTGCTATGTTTAAAATAACTAAGCTTTCTACTGTTTATTAGACTACAGGTAAGGGGCAATACTCATTACTATCCTTGTGTCAAACTACCGATAGACTGACACACCAAAGTTGTCCAAATCTCATATATAAGATTTATTCTAGAATTTTAATGGTAAAAGAGGATGTCAAGAATGGCATATTTTTTTCAGACAGCACCACTCTTGTCCATGGGTTGTGCCTGGTATGGTGGCCCATCTCCCATGAAGGGAATGGGGTTAAGCTGCAATACTGCACACACAACCTGTGGACAGGTGTGATACTGTTTTAAGAAGAAGGCAGCATACTTATTCTAATCCTGGACAAACCCTTTAAAGGATTGGTATGGGTGATGTCACAATAATGGCATCAAAAAGGGAGGTATGGGAGGCAGCATTGTCAGTCCTATCAATTGAGCTCTGTCAACCATAGCTGCCAAAAAACTATGAGAGCTGCACCTGGGAGCAGCAGTGACACATGCTTAAAGATTTTTGCATCCCTTTTGCAAAACTTCTGCGAAATGCAACCTACCTTGTAGGGGAAAGATCCACATAGCAAATGCCACTACTTAAAGGAGTTTTCTGAAATTTTTAACTGATGACCTATGCTTCAGATAAGTATCTGATCAGTGGGGGTCTAACCCCCGAGACCCCACCAATCAACTGTAGCCACGCAGCCTTCTCTATGCTCACCAAGCACAACTCTTCTGGAATTCTGGGAAGAATTCTCCAAGAAAGGCATGCAAATGTGCTCTTAACAAGCTCTGCCTCTAAGGCCACCAGATATAAGGTAGCTATCCTATAAGTCAGTGATGTCTAACCTCTGGCACTCTAGTTGTGGTGAAACTATGACTTCCAGCATGCTCCATTCATTTCTATGGAGTTCTGAGAACATCTTGGGAGTAGTAATTTTACCACAGCTGGAGTGCCGGAGGTTATCCATCACAAGTATAAGTCAATGAGACATGAGATATTAAATAAGCCAGCACCTCATCTACAGACAGCTATTTCGGGGTGATTGCCCCTTATCAGTGCTGTCTATTTAATATCTGAGTCATGATTGAAGGTCAATTTAAAGAGTCAAAATTGACTTATAGAATATCTATTAGAGACAAAGCTTGTTAAGAGAACATTAACATCCCTTTCTTTCCAATGAACGTGATGTCACATGGCACACTGGTGCCTTTTCAAACATATGATTGGCAGGGGTACCAGGTGTCAGATTTCCCTTGATCAGATACTGTTGACCTGTCCAAAGTAGAGATCATCAGTAGAGTTGAGCGAGTAGAGTTCGTACCGAACTTTAGGGTTTTCAGCACCCGGACCCGAACACGAACATTTACGTAAAAGTTTGGGTTCGGTGCTCGGCGATTTTTATGGCGCTTTTTGAAAGGCTGCAAAGCAGCCAATCAACAAGCGTCATACTACTTGCCCCAAAAGGCCAACATAGCCATGCCTACTATTGGCATGGCTGTGATTGGCCAACTGCAGCATGTGACAGCCTCTATTTAGGCTGGCGTCACGTAGCGCCGCCCGTCACTCTGCTTGGATTAGTGTAGGGAGAGGCTGCAGCTGCTGTGAGGGAGAGATCAGGGAGAAATCTTATCAAGAACTGGTTTATGTACTCAGTGATCTACAGAAAAAGTGTTTTGTGGGTGCAGTGCACAATTTTTTTAAGCCTGCCCTGAGCCAACTACTGCTGAAAACGAACTTTTTTTTCTTCAGTTAGTCAATATCAATACATGATCGGCAGCCATTTTATACAACGATAGTGCACCAGTGTAGCGGTCAGAGGAGGGAGAGACCGCAAAGCAGGATTCAAGTACAGTACAGCGGACAAGGAGACTGAAGCAAAAGCCGGCTTTATTAAAGAACCAGATGTAACTGCCGGAAAATCGGATTAACAGTATAAACAGGTTTACACAGATTACATAAACACGAATTAGAATAAATGCGTTCCACAGTATACACATCAGAGTCCAGGCTACACTCAGCTAGTATACTCCTATCTAGCCCTGCTACCCAGGGGGGCGCTTCTACAGCGCACTGACTAAGTCCCTGACTCTATAACCTATCACAGGAAAGCATCGGTGCCACTCACAGTTCTGCAGATTCTGTTGGATCCAATAAGATGCAGTCTGGCTCCAGGTTTGGTCACTTGCTTGTCTGTCTTTCTCTCTCTGGTCACAACAGATGCAGCTCTCCACCTCTGGCAGGAAGGATCCGTCTGGTCTCTATACACGGCCCCACTTCTCTGGAACACACAGTGCAGTCTCTTTCTCTGGGTCACAGCTGCAACACTTCAGTTCAGAGTCTATCTTGGACTGTCTCCAGCACAGCCTGCTTCTCAAGACTCCATCAGTCAGGCTCCATGTCCCATCACTAGCCTTTACTTGGCTCCAAACATGGCAGCCATCCTCTCCCAGCTCTCAGGACACTCCCACCTCCAGCCAGGACTCACCTGGCTCCTCCTACCTCTTGGGCATATCAGCAACAGTTCAGCTTCCTCATTCTCAGAGCCACAGTGACCTCTAGTGGCTGAAATAAGTAATCACAGTCTATCTAACACCATATTGTAAGATATCTGTGCAAAGAACAGTATTCTAGGGGCTGACCCTTACACCAGCATAGGCTATCTGCAAGTCCAGAAATACAGCTTTGGCATACTGGGGTGAAAAAACCCTCTAATATACTGCACATCTGGGATTAGACAAGCATAAGTGACTGTCACATTTAGGACAGAAATACAGCTTTTTGGTTAGGGTGAAAAAACCCTCTAATATACTGCACATCTGGGATTACACGTGCATAAGTGACTGTCACATTTAGGACAGAAATACAGCTTTTTGGTTAGGGTGAAAAAACCCTCTAATATACTGCACATCTGGGATTACACGTGCATAAGTGACTGTCACATTTAGGACAGAAATACAGCTTTTTGGTTAGGGTGAAAAAACCCTCTAATATACTGCACATCTGGGATTACACGTGCATAAGTGACTGTCACATTTAGGACAGAAATACAGCTTTTTGGTTAGGGTGAAAAAAATCTCTAATATACTGCACATCTGGGATTACACATGCATAAGTGACTGTCACATTTAGGCCATAAATACGGCTTTGGCATACTGGGGTGAAAAAAGCCTCTGATATACTACACATCTGGGATTAGACAAGCATAAATGACTGTCACATTTAGGACAGAAATACAGCTTTTTGGTTACGGTGAAAAAACCCTCTAATATACTGCACATCTGGGATTAGACAAGCATAAGTGACTGTCACATTTAGGACAGAAATACAGCTTTTTGGTTAGGGTAAAAAAAAACTCTAATATACTGCACATCTGGGATTACACGTGCATAAGTGACTGTCACATTTAGGCCATAAATACGGCTTTGGCATACTGGGGTGAAAAAAGCCTCTCATATACTGCACATCTGGGATGACACGTGCATAAGTGACTGTCACATTTAGGACAGAAATACAGCTTTTTGGTTAGGGTGAAAAAATCCTCTAAAATACTGCACATGTGGGATTACACGTGCATAAGTCACTGACACATTTAGGACAGAAATACAGCGTTTTGGTTAGGTTGAAAAAAGCCTCTCATATACTGCACATCTGGGATGACACATGCATAAGTGACTGTCACATTTTGGACAGAAATACAGCTTTTTGGTTAGGGTGAAAAAATCCTCTAATATACTGCACATGTGGGATTACACGTGCATAAGTCACTGTCACATTTAGGACAGAAATACAGCGTTTAGGTTAGGGTGAAAAAACCCTCTAATATACTGCACATCTGGGATTAGACAAGCATAAGTGACTGTCACATTTAGGCCATAAATACGGCTTTGGCATAGTGGGGAGAAAAAAGCCTCTGATATACTGCACATCTGGGATTACACGTGCATAAGTGATTGTCACATTTAGGCCACATTTGTGCCGTCCTTATTCCCTCACTAGAGCGTGATCGGAAGATAAGCGACTACAGGCGCACGCTGGTAGACACGCTCCTGAGAGCATTCCTGACTGACGCCGGGGGACAAGTGGAAGCACAAGGCGAAGGCAGGGGAGGAGGAAGAGGTCGCCAACGCAGCTGTGTCAGCGCCAGCACCTCAGAAGGCAGGGTTAGCATGGCCGACATGTGGAAAAGCTTTGTCACCTCGCCGCAACAACCGGCCCCAACTGCTGATATGGAGCGTGTTAGCAGGAGGCAGCATTTGAACAACATGGTGGAACAGTACCTGTGCACACGCCTACACGTACTGACTGATGGTTCTGCCCCATTCAACTTCTGGGTCTCCAAATTGTCCACATGGCCAAAGCTTCCCCTGTATGCCTTGGAGGTGCTGGCCTGCCCTGCAGCCAGTGTACTCTCTGAACGTGTATTTAGCACGGCAGGAGGCGTCATTACAGACAGATGCAGCCGCCTGTCCACAGCCAACGTGGACAAGCTCACGTTCATTAAAATGAACCAGGATTGGATCCCACAAGACTTGTCTGTACCTTGTGCAGAATAGACATTTATACCACCATCAAACATACATTCTTGTACTCAAGTCAAGTGCAATGATTCTTAGTTTTTTATTTTTTATTTGTCCCAATATTTTGGGGGCTACCTACCCCAATAAAAAAAAATAATAATTTGGGCTACATCCTCCTCCTTCATTGCTGCCTCCACCTACAACACCACATTCACCGCCTCCTCAACCTCCGACTCCATATCCACCTCCTTCTCTGAGTTGCAGGTAAGTTATTTCCCTATCCACATTTGTTTGCAGAGCAGTTGCCATGCTCTTAAGCACATTTTACTGCCTTTTACATCCCTCTAGCCTTTTCAAGGCCTATTTTAGAGCCATTTTAATGCAAAAAAGTGCCAATTTTAGTGCCCTAAATTGAAAAAATTATTATTTTCAATTGTCGGGTGACATTTTACCATTTTTGGCGTATACAAACCCCTGCTCTGCCTGGGTGACAGGGGCCTAAATCTCTCAAAATCCTCTGTTGTATTGCTGGGTGACATGAACCCCCTTTTGCCTTGAATGAACCTCTGCTGTGCCTGGGTGACAGGGGCCTAAATCTCTCAAAATCCTCTGTTGTATTGCTGGGTGACATGAACAACCTTTTGCCGTGAATGAACCCCTGCTGTGCCTGAGTGACAGGGGCCTAAATCTCTCAAAATGCTCTGTTGTATTGCTGGGTGACATGAACCCCCTTTTTGACGTACATGAACCCCTGCTGTGCCGGGGTGACAGGGGCCTAAATCTCTCAAAATCCTCTGTTCTATTGCTGGTTGACATGAACCCCCTTTTGCCGTGAATGAACCCCTGCTCTGAATGGGTGACAGGGGCCTAAATTTCTCAAAATGCTCTGTTGTTTTGCTGGGTGACATGATCCCCCTTTTGCCGTGAATGAACCCCTGCTGTGCCTGGGTGACAGGGGCCTAAATCTCTCAAAATCCTCTGTTCTATTGCTCGGTGACATGAACCCCTTTTTGCCGTGAATGAATCCCTGCTCTGCATTGCTGACAGGGGCCTAAATCTCTCAAAATCCTCTGTTCTATTGCTGGGTGACATGAACCCTTTTTTGCCGTGAATGAACCCCTGCTGTGCCTGGGTGACTTGGGCCTAAATCTCTCAAAATCGTCTGTTGTATTGCTGGGTGACAAGAACCCCCTTTTGCCGTGAATGAACCCCTGCTGTGCCTGGGTGACAGGGGCCTAAATCTCTCAAAATCCTCTGTTCTATTGCTGGGTGACATGAACCCCCTTTTGCCGTGAATGAACCCCTGCTGTGCCTGGGTGACAGGGGCCTAATTCTCTCAAAATCCTCAGTTGTATTGCTTGGTGACAAGAACCCCCTTTTGCCGTGACTGAACCCCTGCTGTGCCCGGGTGACAGGTGCCTAAATCTCTCAAAATCCTCTGTTCTATTGCAGGGTGACATGAACCCCCTTTTGCCGTGAATGAACCTCTGCTCTGCCTGGGTGACATGGGCCTAAATCTCTCAAAATCCTCTGTTCTATTGCTGGGTGACATGAACCCCTGCTGTGGATTGCTGACAGGGAACTAAATTTAGTGAAAACATCTGTTACTGATCGGAAGATGCGCGACTACAAGCGCACGCTGATGATAGCATTCCCACCTGACAGCGGGGCACAATGGAAGCACAAGGCGAAGGCAGAGGAGGAGGAAGAGGTTGCCAACGCAGCTGAGGTACCACCAGCACCTGAGAAGGCAGAGTTAGCATGGCCAAAATGCCCTGCAGCCAGTGTATAGTGTGAACGTGTTTTTAGCACGGCAGAGAGCATTATCACAGGCCGCAGCCAATGTGGACAAGCTTACGTTTATTAAAATGAAGCAGGCATGGATCCCACAGGACTTGTCCGTACCTTGTGCAGAATAGACATTTATACCAGCCTCAACCATCCATTCTTGTACTCAAGTGCACTTATTCTTTGTTTTATTTTGTTATATGTCCCAATATTTTGGGGGATACCCCAATTTAAAAATAAAAAATAACACAAATCAGTGTTGGCTACCTATTCTTCCTACACCGCCACATCCACCCATCCACCGCCTCCTCAACCTCCTACTCCTAGATCCAGATTGTTATTTTTATTTTTTCAGTATTTTATGTTATTTTAGGTCATTTCCCTATCCACATTTGTTTGCAGGACAGTTGTCATGCTCTTAAGCACATTTTGATGCCTTTTGCAGCCCTCTAGCCCTTTCCAGGACTATTTTAGAGCCATTTTAGTGCCCAAAAGTTCGGGTCCCCATTGAATTCAATGGGGTTCGGGTTCGGGGTCAAATTCAGGTCAAGTTCGGGTCCCGAACCCGAACTTTTTTTTCAAGTTCGGCCAAACCTGCCGAACCCGAACATCCAGGTGTCCGCTCAACTCTAATCATCAGTTCAAAAATGTTGGAAAAACCCTTTTAAGGCATGTAGAGCTTTGGGGAGGCCCAGCCATGGGCTAATCTATGCTACGTATGCAATTAGACAAATGTATGCTAACTACATACAACCGACGAACTCATGAGATGCATATGTTATGTTGTTGCAAATTTGTTTGCTGCAAATTGCCAGTGTTTTACGCTATCTCCAAAGTGGATGTGATTTTTTGGTTAACCGTTCTACAGTATATGTATTCTAGAGGTCATTTGGAATGTTGCATTTTTTTATTAATTTTTATTTATTCATTTTCATATACAGTCGTGGCCAAAAGTTTCGAGAATGATACAAATATTAGTTTTCACAAAGTTTGCTGCTAAACTGCTTTTAGATCTTTGTTTCAGTTGTTTCTGTGATGTAGTGAAATATAATTACACGCACTTCATACGTTTCAATGGTTTTTATCGACAATTACATGACATTTATGCAAAGAGTCAGTATTTGCAGTGTTGGCCCTTCTTTTTCAGGACCTCTGGAATTCGACTGGGCATGCTCTCAATCAACTTCTGGGCCAATTCCTGACTGAAAGCAACCCATTCTTTCATAATCACTTCTTGGAGTTTGTCAGAATTAGTGTGTTTTTGTTTGTTCACCCGCCTCTTGAGGATTAACCACAAGTTCTCAATGGGATTAAGATCTGGGGAGTTTCCAGGCCATGGACCCAAAATGTCAACATTTTGGTCCCCGAGCCACTTAGTTATCACTTTTGCCTTATGGCACAGTGCTCCATCATGCTGGAAAATGCATTGTTCTTCACCAAACTGTTGTTGGATTGTTGGAAGAAGTTGCTGTTGGAGGGTGTTTTGGTACCATTCTTTATTCATGGCTGTGTTTTTGGGCAAAATTGTGAGTGAGCCCACTCCCTTGGATGAGAACCAACCCCACACATGAATGGTCTCAGGATGCTTTACTGTTGGCATGACACAGGACTGATGGTAGCGCTCACCTTTTCTTCTCCAGACAAGTCTTTTTCCAGATGCCCCAAACAATCAGAAAGAGGCTTCATCGGAGAATATGACTTTGCCCCAGTCCTTAGCAGTCCATTCACCATACTTTCTGCAGAAGATCAATCTGTCCCTGATGTTTTTTTTTGGAGAGAAGTGGCTTCTTTGCTGCCCTTCTTGACACCAGGCCATCTTCCAAAAGCCTTCGCCTCACTGTGCGTGCAGATGCGCTCACACCTGCCTGCTGCCATTCCTGAGCAAGCTCTGCACTGGTGGCACTCCGATCCCGCAGCTGAATCCTCTTTAGGAGACGATTCTGGCGCTTGCTGGACTTTCTTGGACGCCCTGAAGCCTTCTTAACAAGAATTGAACCTCTTTCCTTGAAGTTCTTGATGATCCTATAAATTGTTGATTGAGGTGCAATCTTAGTAGCCACAATATCCTTGCCTGTGAAGCCATTTTTATGCAACGCAATGATGGCTGCACGCGTTTCTTTGCAGGTCACCATGGTTAACAATGGAAGAAAAATGATTTCAAGCATCACCCTCCTTTTAACATGTCAAGTCTGCCATTTTACTCCAATCAGCCTGACATAATGATCTCCAGCCTTGTGCTCGTCAACATTCTCACCTGAGTTAACAAGACGATTACTGAAATGATCTCAGCAGATCCTTTAATGACAGCAATAAAAAGCAGTGGAAAGTTTTTTTGGGGATTAAGTAAATTTTCATGGCAAAGAAGGACTATGCAATTCATCTGATCACTCTTCATAACATTCTGGAGTATATGCAAATTGCTATTATAAAAACTTAAGCAGCAACTTTTCCAATTTCCAATATTTATGTAATTCTCAAAACTTTTGGCCACTACTGTACATTATAAAAATCCAGAAAAAGCAATACAACACTTCAATACATATTTTTATCCAGCCAACACCCAACCCAGCATTTTGTCTATTGGCCTCTATATTAAAAAACACCCTCCTAATATTAGAATTAATCAATCTTCCGAGGATAAAACCTTTTTATCTTCATAAGTTATCGTTTTAATTATTCTTGAAAGTCTTTCCGCTAACACCTTTGCTAACAGTTTTATATCGGTATTCAGCAGAGATATCGGTCTATATGATTCAGACATTAGTGAATCCTTGCCCTCTTTGGGAATCAGAACAATAATGGCCTCTTCCATAGATTCTGGCAACTTTCCTTTATTCCTAGCCTCACACAGGGTCTCCCTTAATTCTGGTAATATCTGTCTAAATTCCTTATAGATTTCAAAAGGTAATCCATCTCCTCCTGGCGCTTTCTTGTCGTTAACAGATCTCAGTGCCCTTTCTAATTCTTCCAATAGAATCTCTCTCTAAATTATCTCTCTGATTCATCATCAGTTTTTTAAAGGGAACCTGATTCAAATATTGACATAGAATATCATTCTCATAGAATATTCTAGAGCTATATAGCTTCTGGTAATAGGTCCTAAAAACCTCACTTATTCGTTCCGGAGTTTTTAAAATATGGCCCCTATCATTTCTGATACTGTAGCTCCTACCCATGATTTTTTTTTTCTGTTGGTTTTTCACTATATTAGATAGGATCTTCCCTACTTTCTCAACCTCTGAAGAAAACTTAACTCCTTGAAAAAACAAAGCTATTTGAGATTTTTTCCATGTAGATATCTCTAACATGCTCCTGTTCCTCTTTCCATTTATTCAGATTATCTTCTGAGGGATCTGCTATATATTTCCTTCTTACCTCTTCCAACCTCTGATCTACTTTTTAAATTTTTTATTTTTTCTTCCAAAAGTTAACCTTATTGATCAATATACCTCTTAAAAGGCATTTGCAGCATCCCAAACTACTTGCTTATTACTTGAATCTTTATTTACTTTAAAAAAAAAACTTTAATTCTACCTTAATATCTGCTTTGTCCTTTAATAAAGTTAACCTGTGGGTGTTAAATTTAACCCCTTCCCGACCAGCACCATAATAGTATGGCGCAGCGTGACATGACTAGACCCTATAACGGTGCACGGATCAATCGGGTGCAGGAGCTGCGCCCGCCCGATCAGCTGCGGGGTCCGGCAGTCACTGATAGCCGGACTCCTGCTGTATGCGCCGGCATCGGTGAAAACACAGATGCCAGCGCATTAACGCTTGATGTGCTGCGGTCAGCATTGTCCGCGGCCCATGCGATGTGTGGAGAGGGAGAGAGCTTTCATCGGGTGCTTTTATTGTGTTAAATGTAAAAAAAAAAAAAAATAGACATATTAGGTATCGCCTGCTCTATAAAAATACAACCCCTCAGGTGAACACCGTAAAAAAGATAAAATATAAACGGTGTAAAAAAAGCTATTTTTTGTCACCTTACATCACAAAAAGTGTAATAGCAAGCGATCAAAAAGTCATATGAACCCCAAAATAGTGCAAATCAAACTGTCATCTCATCCCGCAAAAATGATACCCTAACTAAGACATTAGCCCATAAAATAAAAAAAATATGGCTCTCAGAATATGAAGACACTAAAACATCATTTTTTTTTGTTTCAAAAAATATATATATATTAGGTATTGCCACGTCCGTAACAACCTGCTCTATAAAAATATCACATTACCTAACCCCTCAGGTGAACACCGTAAAAAAAAAGAAATGGTGTCAAAAAAGCAATTTTTTATCACCTTACATCACAAAAAGTGTAATACCAAGCGATCAAAAAGTCAGGTGCACCCTAAAATAGTTCCAATCAAACCGTCATCTCATACCCAAAAAAATGAGCCCCTACATAAGAAAGTTGCCCAAAAAATGTGGAGACACTAACCACCTCCCGACCGCCTAACGCAGGGATGCGTCTTGCTGGCGGCCGGGTTATTCCTCCTCGACGCATCTACGCGTCATCTCGCGAGACGCGAGATTTCCTGTGAACGAGCGCTCACAGGAGCGCGCGTTCACAGGATCGGGAGGTAAAGAAGTTGATCTACAGCCTGCCAGCGGTGATCATTCGCTGGCAGGCTGGAGATACGATTTTTTTAACATCAGAAAGGTATATCAGATGCTGTTTTGTTAACAGCGTCTGATATACCTTCTACCTGGTCCTCTGGTGGTCCCTTTTGCTTGTATCGACCACCAGAGGACACAGGCAGCTCTGTAAGTAGCACCAATCGCCACACTACACTACACCCCCCATCACTTATTAACCCCTTATTAACCCCTGATCACCTCATATAAACTCCCTGATCACCCCCCTGTTCCCATAGAAATGAATGGGTCCGCAATTCCGTTCCGCAAAATGCGGAACAGAATTGCGGACGTGTGAATGAGGCCTAAGGGTCCCTTATCACCGCCAGTTAGTTAGCCACTTGTTAGGTAGTTAGCGCCCACCGCACCGCAGTAACTGATTAGTCGCTGATTAGCGTCATCACTGTCGCTAATCAGCACTAGTACTATATAGTATCTGTAAGTGATCAAGACTGATCGCAATCAGATCTATATCAGTACATTAGGGTCACCTTAGGCTCTACAAAAAACGCAGTGTTCGCCCGATCAGGCCTGATCTTGTGCGCACACTTGCGTTCAGTCCGCCCCACCGCAGTGACAGAAATGTTTTTTTTCTGATCCCTGCAAAAACACCGTAAAATTGCTGCGGCGCTATAAAGATCACTTTTGAGCTTTTTGGATCTTTATTAGCGATCGCAGCTTTTTTTTTTGCACATTTTTTGGCAGAAGTTTTTAAAAAAGAAATCTGTGCCGTTCATTTTTTCTTTTAGCCCAGAGGCTAAACGAAAAAAAAAAATCTCATTACCCGTATGCTCAATATAAGGCCTCATGCACACGACCTTGCCGTGTTTTTTTGCGATCTGCAAACCGCGGATCCACAAAAAACGGAAGGCGGCCATGTTGACTTCTGCAATTTGCGGAACGGGCGCCGGCAATATAAATGCCTATTCTTGTCCGCAAAGCGCGGACAAGAATAGGACATGTTGTATTTTTTTTGCGGGGCCGCGGAACGGAGCCACGGAGTGAATGGGTCCGCATCCCTGTAAATGACAACTTTTCCCATTTTTTGATACAAAGTTGTCAATTTACAGAGATTTTTCTCTCACCCAGCATGGGTATATGTAAAAATACACCCCAAAACACATTGCCCTACTTCTCCTGAGTACGGCAATACCACATGTGTGACACTTTTTTGCAGCCTAGGTGCGTAAAGGGGCCAAAAGTCCAACGAGTACCTTTAGGCTTTACATGGTTGCTCACAATTTAGCCCCGCCCAAAATGCCAGAACAGTAAACACACCCCACAAATTACTCCATTTCAGAAAGTAGACACCCCAAGGTATTCACTGAGGGGCATAGTGAGTCCGTGGGAGATTTTTTTTTTTTTTGCCAGAAGTTAGCAGAAATGGAAACTTTATTATTTTATTTTTTTTCTCAGAAAGTGTCATTTTCCGCTAACTTGTGAATTTTTTTTAATCATACCTGCCCCTCCGCGAATACTTTGGGGTGTCTTCCTTCTAAAATGGGGTCATTTGGTGGGTATTTATACTATCCTGGCATTCTAGCACCTCAAGAAACATGACAGGTGCTCCGAGAGTCAGAGCTGCGGAAATTCACATTTTTGTACCATAGTTTGTAAATGCTATAACTTTTGCGCAAACCAATAAATATACACTTATTGGATTTTTTTTTTATCAAAGACATGTAGCACAATAAATTCTGACACAAACTTGTATAGAAATGTAATTATATTTGAACAATTTAACCAGAGAAAGTTAAAAATACACTTTTTTCTGAGAAAATTTCGGCCTTTTTTGATTAATATCGGAAAAATGAAAAATCTTAGCAGCAATCAAATACCACCAAAAGAAAGCTGTATTTGTGAGAAGAAAAGGAGGTAAAATTAATTTGGGTGGTAAGTTGTATGACCGAGCAAAAAAACGTGAAAGTAGTGTAGTGCAGAATTGTAAAAAGTGGTCTGGTCATTAAGGGGGTTTAAGCTAGGGGGGCTGAGGTGGCTAAAAAACTATTTTTATAAAAAATGCTTTATTATGTGAAACAGAAACAAACAACCCAAAAAAGTATTCATATTTGGTATTGTCGCATCCGTAACAACCTCCTCTATAAAAAATACCACATGATCTAACCTGTCAGATGAACACTATAAATCAGGGGCGGACACAGGCAGCAAAGGGCCCCTGTGCAAAGGATGAACCTGGGCCCCCCAAAACCACATATACAAATATAAACATTTATGTGCAAATAAAAAACATGTTGTGAATATGTTTACAATATGTATATATATTCTTTTCATACTAGGTCACGCCTCTAACTCTGCCCAAAGCATAACTATACACACCCATTACACTTAATGCCCCCACATAGTAATTATTCCCCCTTTGTGCCAGTACATAGTAGTTATGTCCAGATAAGTGCCCCCTCACAGTAGTAATGGTCAGATATGTGCCCCTTCACAGAAAGTTAAAAAAATATACTCACCTAGTTTCTCATGATCACAGTTCAGCCGCTGGCGCTCTACAGCAGTAGCAGGATGTAGTGTCACACATTGCTCTGCTGATCTGTGTAGGAGGAGGAGCACAGCAGATTCCCGGCCGCACCGCTCCTCCTCATACACAGACCAGCAGTGTGACGTGTGACACTACATCCTGCTACTGCTGTGGAGCCAGGTCCATATTTAGATTTGATGCTACCCTAGGCGTTACCATTACACCTAGAGGCTCCGCTCTCTTTTTAACTGCTACTACAAGAAATTTTAACTAGCACATTCAAATTCATAGTCACAGATGCATGTCCATAAAGCAAACATGGTTGATAAAAAAAATGGCTGCACAACTTTACACATACAAACAAATAACATGGCCCTGTGGGATGACATTTTCACTGCCAAGCCCTGTCAAAGTAGACAGGGGGCGGCAGTTGCAGAGACAGCAGAGCCTCCAATGCTCCTAGAGGATCATTTGCATATATTCAAATATTCATTTTTTTCTCAATAATGCAGGCATATATAAACAAGGGCCCAATAGAGACTGGCAGTGACGGGTGGCTTTAGCGCTGCCGTAGACATTTTACAGGCTAAGGTAGCGCTAAAGCATGTCCATTAGTGCCAGTGACATCACCAGGCAGAAGCCACCCCAAAAATGGTATCCCCAGTGGTGATAAGGCTCCCTACAGTGCCCTCAGTACTAATAAGGCCTCCCTATAGGGCACCTCTTATAATCTATAAGGCACTTCTATAGAGCCCTCAGTAGTAGTAATGCCCTCCACCACTGCCCACAGTATTTATAATGTTCCCTGCAGTGCCCCCATGTAATTTTATAATACCTCCTGCTGTACCCCCAGGAGTTATAATCATTTCTGTAGTGCCCCCATAAATTAAAATGCCCGTCCTCACCCCCTAGTCTTCTATACCATGCAGTCCCATGTAAATAACACCAGTCATCTCCCACCAGTCTTCTATAGGAGACAGTCCCATGTAAATAACCTATCTTTCTTACAGTCTTCTATACCATGCAGTCCCATGTAAATAACACAAGTCCTCTCCCTACAGTCCCATGTAAATAACTTCACTTCCTTACAGTTCTCTATAACATACAGTCCCATGTAAATAACTTAAATCCCCTCCTTCACCCCCCTCCAACACATAGTCCCATATAAATAACATCACTCCTTACCCTCCAGTCTTCTAAAATATCCAGTCCCATGTAAATAACACCAGCCATCTCCCTCCAATCTTCTATAACAGGCATCCTCAAACTGCGGCCCTCCAGCTGTTGCAAAACTACAACTCCCAGCATGCCCGAACAGCCTACAGGTATCAGCCTACAGCAGGGCATTGTGGGAGTTGTAGTTTTACAACAGCTGGAGGGCCGCAGTTTGAGGATGCCTGTTCTATAACATACAGTCCCATGTAAAAAAACATATCTTTCTTATAGTCTTCTATAACATAAAGTCTTATGTAACTGACACCCCTCCCCTCCCTGCAGCCCCTCTAACATACAGTACCAGTTAAATAACATATTTCCCTCCCACTAAGCAGGGAGGAGGTATAATGGGGAGAACCACATCTCCCAGCATTTCTCTGGCACTTACATTGATTCCATGGCATCACAGGTCTCTTTCTGCACTGTTCACATGATGGTGACCTCATCACAGGTCCTACCTCCACTGCTGAAAAGATCACATGACTATGATGTCATCGAAGGTCCTTCAGCTATGGAGTGTAGACACAAACGGGCAGCAGATTCGCAGTAAGTGCTAATCAGGATCCCCCTCACCCCCCAAAACTCCACCCCCTCCCGACCTCCACACCAAGGTGCCCAGGTTACCCTGTTGGCAGAGGTAGGGAATAGAGATGGCCTTGCGGTTCACCCGGTGGTCGTTTCGCGGCGAACTTTGCGTGTTCGCGATTCGCCGAACATGCGAACATATGGAGAAATTTGCGCCCGCCATATTCTTTTACATTATGAAGAACTTTGACCCATGACACATCCATCAGGTGGTACAGGACAGCCAATTGAGACATTTCAGCACATGGACATACTCCCTACCTTTTAAATAAACCTGATCCGGCCGCCATTTTACATTCAGTCTTTTGCCAGTGTAGGGAGAGGTTGCTGTGTGGAGCAGGGACAGGCTGTTAGGGACACCAAACGCTAGCTAATAGGGCTACAAAAGTCCTTTTAAGGA
The DNA here is from genome assembly GCF_905171765.1 of Bufo bufo. Lineage (NCBI taxonomy): Eukaryota > Metazoa > Chordata > Amphibia > Anura > Bufonidae > Bufo > Bufo bufo. The sequence continues at coordinate 200,949,710 of NC_053393.1, forward strand.
CTAGTATAGGTGTTCTATCTATATGTGTGATACACAGAGGGGTGCGATATACTTATACTTTTATAATGAGTCAAAAACACATAGATCTATATGGTGATTACCTGGAAGTCAGGGGCCTAGGGGTTAGGGGCTTACTAGGGCCATTTTTATATAGGGTAAGGTTCCGGACGGGGTCGCTTTTATCAGGGTGGGTGGTCTGTGGTTAGGCTATCAGGGCCAGAATAGCACCCCCCTGTAGGGCAATATCAGGGACAGTTCTTTGACCACCCTGTCCTTCAATACCACATCATCATCTAGCCCAGGGATAGATGGTTTTTGCTTTCCCTCCAGGATTCATGGATGTGCACTGGAACCCCCCGGATTGTGGTAGGAGATATGGTTTCTGATTTGGTGCCGCCGAGCACCTGATTTAGTGCCGCCAATCACTTGTTATTGCATACCACATCTATGCTTTTTGCTTAAAGGGGTTCTGCACTTTGTTTTAACTGATGATCAGCATCTGATCGGCGGGGGTACGACACCCGGGAACCCGCCGGTCAGCTGTTTGAGAAGGCAGCGGCGCTTCAGCAGCGCTGCTGCCTTCTCGCTGTTTACCGCTGCCCAAGTGACGTCACGACTAGTATCAACTAGCGTGGGCGGGGCTAAGCTCTGTTCACTTGAATGGAGCTTAGCCCCGCCCACGCTAGTTGATACTAGTCGTGACGTTACTGGGCCAGCGGTAAACAGTGAGAAGGCCTGGCCGCTGCTGGAGCGCCGCTGCCTTCTCAAACAGCTGATCGGCGGGTGGTCCTAGGTGTCGGACCCCGCCGATTAGATGCTGATGATCTATCCAGAGGATAGATCATCAGTTAAAACAAAGTGCAGAACCCCTTTAACTTTAATAATTTAATTTATTTTCATTTTGAGGGATATCTTTTCCATTCACACGTCCGCAAAATGGGTCCGCATCCGTTCCGCAATTTTGCGGAATGGGTGCAGACCCATTCATGTTCAATGGGGCCGGAATGTGCTGTCCGCATCCGCATTTGCGGATCCACATTCGCATTTGCAGATCCGCACTTCCGCATCTGTGCTTCCGTTTCCGCCAAAAAATAGAACATGTCCTATTCTTGTCCGCAATTGCAGACAACATTAGGCATTTTCTATTATAGTGCCGGCGATGTGCGGTCCACAAATTGCGGAATGCACATTGCCGGTGTCCGTGTTTTGCAAATCCGCAAAACACTTACGGACATGTAAATGGACCCTCATAGTAAAATTATTAAAGGTTACGTTTTATCTTCATGTATATTCTAATGGATTGCCTTCCTTGTACAATGTTATAATATACTTTCTATGTTAGAAAGTATATTATAGTGCATCTGTATTGTGCGGCAGTTGTGTGCGGTTCTGCTGCGATACTGCAGGTATATAGAGGGACAAGCGTTATTGGAACAAATAATTTCTACTGGTGTGATATACCAGTCGCCCCCCAAAAATTCTGATTGAAGCAGGGTGTTATATACCAATATACTTTCTTTATATTGCATTTGGGTACTGTATAGTGCATTTGCGCATGTGCGTAAGCGAAAATTATATTGCCGATATTTTGCAGTGAAAAAAATAATAAATGGAGATTGAAAATTCGAATAATACATCTGGTATGTCACTGTCCATGTTGTGGGACCATTTGTGCACTTCTAGTAATTATTTCTTGGCTGCAAATATGAGCTGAAGGTTTTTCAGGTTCGCCTGCTATTAAAATGAATGGGACCCGCGTTCGCGAACCGTCCAGGGAGATGTTCGTCCATCACTAGTAGAGAATGAAAAATATAATAACATAAAAAAATTAACGCCTCTGCTGCCACTGGGATGGGCCCCCTCCCTTGCTGGGCCCCTGTGCAGCTGAACCAGCTGCACAGGTGGTATGTCCACCCCTGCTATAAATAACAAAAAATAAAAACTGTACAAAACAACAATTTTTTGTTACCTTGCCTTACAAAAAGTGTAATATAGAGCAACCAAAAATGATATGTACCATAAAATAGTACCAACAAAACTGCCACCTTATTCTGTAGTTTCTACAATGTGATCATTTTTTTGGAGTTTCTACTCTAGGGGTCCATCAGGGGGGTCTTCAAATGTGACATGGCAGCTTAAAATTATCCCAGTAAAATCTGCATTACAAAAACCATATGGCGTTCCTTTTCTTCTGTGCTCTGCCGTGTGCCCATATAGCAGTTTACGACCATGTAATGCAAGGCACCAACAAACAGACCAGTGATGAAAGCAAAAAGGTGTTTATTCACCAGAAACATAAACGTCCAGGACACTTGCTGGTAACAAGGAATAATAACAAAAACCAGGCAAGGAGATTCCAGGAATAGTCCCAACCTGTGCTGAATGATGCTGTGCACTTGGCAGTCGAGTCACTCCAGATCTTGGGTCCGTTGCAAAGGACAAAGTTCCTGGCAGTCTTCAGTCACTAGCAGTTGTGACCTATACCTGGTTGAGGGAAAATAACAGTGGGCACTGATCACCCTGAGAGACCTCCTTTTAAATGCCTGCTGACCAATCCCAGGGTGCCAAGTGTCCACTACCATAGGTGAACAAATTGCCCTGCACCTGAGTACATGGCCTAAGGCAATCACAAGTTGATTAACCCATGGCTGGCTCCCTAATCCACTTTGCTCTTGTGAGTCAGTATATTATGCGCCACTGGTCGACGAAGCGCATAAGAAGCGCGTACTCACGACCGTGTATCCCTTTGCGAACCTGCCCTCGTGCGTACGCACGGACGCATGATTGACTCAGCGCGAGTATGCGAGCGCGTGGACCCAGATGCGGAAACGGAAGTCGCAGGAGACACCGGAGACAACCCTGGCCGCGGCGTCTTGTCACTCGCCTGGCCACTCTGTCCCCGGGACTCCGACGGTCCTCCCCTCCGATGTCCACGCGAACGCATCCCCGCACTGGTTCGCAAAGGGGTCAGCGCTGGTGCATCAGAGACACGCATAACCTGTCCCGCAACTCCACGAGGACCCCTCTTGGTTCCCCTGGAGTGCAAAGCAGGTGAGGATCTTACATTACCCCCCCCTCGAGGAGGCGGCTCTGAAGACTCCAAGCAAGCTTTCCCCGGATTATCCCGGTGAAAGGCTGCCACCAACTCATCCGCATGCACCTGGCGAGCAGGTATCCAACATCTCTCCTCTGGACCAAAACCCTTCCAGTCCACCAAGTATTGAAGAGACCTTTGGACAAAACGAGAGTCCAAAATTCTGTTCACCTCGAACTCCGGTACCCCTTGGACCTCCAGCGGGGATGGGGTCTGAATGAAGGGAGCGGAGTCGGCTGCCGATTTGAGAAGTGAAACATGAAAGGTGTTCACTCCTCGGATCGACGGTGGAAGAGCAACCTTGTACGTAACTCGGTTGATCTTTTGTGTCACTGGGTATGGGCCAATGAATCGAGGACCCAACTTGGAAGATGGCTGACGCAGCGGAATGTTTTGGGTGGAGACCCACACCTGATCTCCCACCTTAAACTTTTGCTCTACGGTGCGATGACGATCAGCAAATTTCTTCTGTTGCGCCACCGCACTGCGGAGATTCCGCTGGGCCGACGACCAAATGGGACGTCTATCCTCGAACCATTGATCCACCACCGGTGAGTCAGTGGAGGGTCCGGCCAAAGAAGAGAGTCTTGGATCCCTGCCCCCCACGCACCTGAACGGAGACATCTTAGTGGAAGCATGCTCAGAGTTGTTATAAGCCACCTCCGCAAAGGGTAGATACGCTGCCCATTCCTCCTGGCAGTCTGACACGAAGCACTGGAGATATTGCTCCAGGGTCTGGTTAGTCCTTTCCGTCTGACCGTTGGTCTCTGGGTGAAAACCAGAAGAAAAAGACAAATTAATACCCAATCGGGAGCAGAAAGAACGCCAGAAGCGAGAGATGAATTGCACTCCTCTGTCTGAAACAATGTCATCCGGCGCTCCGTGTAATCGAAAGACATGATTCAAGAACAGATCTGCCAATTCTCTGGCCGAGGGCAATCCAGGGAGTGGGATAAAATGGGCCATTTTACTAAAACGGTCCACCACTACCCAGATTACCGTACTTCCAGAGGACCTTGGCAAATCTGTGATGAAATCCATGGAAATGTGAGTCCATGGAGCCTGGGGAATTGGCAGTGGGAGTAAAGTCCCAGAAGGGGCAGACCGGGACGGTTTACATCTGGCACAAACAGTACATGCCTGGATATAGGCCTTAACATCCACGGACATGTTGGGCCACCACACGTGACATTTAACAAGGGCAAGTGTTTTCTTAACACCCAAATGCCCGGCAGACTTTGAGTCATGAAGCTGTTGGATGACCTTCAATCGAAGGTTAATGGGTACAAACCATCGACCCTCGGGTTTGTCAGGTGGACTCTCTGCCTGTGAAGGCTCAAGAAGAGAGGACAAGTCCTCCATTACTTCTGCGGCCCCCAGGGCAGCAAGAAAACATTTAGTTGGGAGAATGGTTTCTGGCTCAGAGTCCAGGACGGAAGCAACCTCAGGGAAGCAGCGGGACAGGGCATCTGCCTTCAGGTTTTTGGAACCTGGTTTATAAGTGAGGCGGAAATTGAAGCGGGTGAAAAACAATGCCCACCGGGCTTGTCGGGAGTTGAGTCTTTTGGCACTCTCTAGGTACTCCAAATTTTTGTGGTCAGTGTAAACCGTGATGGGATGTTCTGCACCCTCTAGCCAATGTCTCCACTCTTGAAAAGCCAATTTTACTCCCAGAAGCTCTCTATTGCCGATATCATAATTACACTCGGCTGGAGAGAGCTTCCGAGAGAAGAAGGCACAGGGATGTAACCTCTCAGGGTCCCCAGAATACTGTGAGAGAACTGCCCCTACACCGACCTCTGAGGCATCGACCTCGAGAACAAAAGGTCTGGAGGTGTCTGGATGAGTAAGAATTGGTGCCGTGCAAAAGGCCTGTTTCAGCGTCTCAAAGGCTCTGACTGCCTCTCTCGTCCACTTAGAAGGATTAGCTCCCTTCTTAGTGAGGTTGGTGAGAGGTACTACTATCGCAGAAAAATTCTTAATAAACTTGCGGTAGAAGTTGGCAAAGCCTAAGAAACGTTGCAACCCCTTAAGATCCTTAGGCTGAGGCCAATCCAAGACAGCAGAAAGTTTGGATGGGTCCATAGCCAATCCCTTTTCTGAGATAATGTACCCCAGGAAAGGCAATTCCTTCACCTCAAACAGACACTTCTCAAGTTTGGCATAGAGGCGGTTCTCCCTCAGCTTCTGGAAAACCTGACACACGTGTCTCCGATGAGAGACCAGATCCGAAGAGTAGATTAGTATGTCATCTAGATAGACAACAACACATCTATCCAAGAAATCTCTGAGAACATCGTTGATGAACTCCTGGAAGACCGCGGGAGCATTACAGAGACCGAAAGGCATCACGAGATACTCGTAATGCCCGTCTCTGGTATCTGGTATTAAATGCGGTCTTCCATTCGGCACCCTCTCTAATGAGAACTAAATTATAAGCACCCCTTAAATCAAGTTTGGTGAAGACTCGGGCCCCTGCCACCTGAGAAAACAGATCATCAATCAGAGGCAGTGGATACCGATTCTTCACCGTAATCCGATTAAGGGCACGATAATCGATGCAAGGTCTCAAGCCTCCATCCTTCTTCTCCACAAAGAAGAATCCAGCTCCAGCAGGGGAAGTGGATGGACGAATGAAATTCTTCTCAAGGTTCTCTTTAATATACTCCCGCTGAGCCTGAACCTCAGGCCCAGTGAGATTATAAAGATGCCCTCGTGGTGGCATGGTACCTGGCAACAGGTCTATAGGACAATCATATGACCTGTGGGGAGGTAACACATCAGCCCCCTGAGGACTGAACACATCTCGGAAATTATGATACTGCTGTGGTAAAGTACTTAATACTTCCATGGAGGCTAGTGACAGGTCGGGACGAATGCACTTAGTAAGGCATTCCGTACTCCACTGACAAATAAGACCCGAGCGCCAGTCCACTACTGGATTATGGAGCCTTAACCAAGGGAGACCCAAAATCACGGGAGTGGATGGCATGTCAAGGACAAAAAGGCTTAAGGTCTCCCGATGATCAGCCCCCACCGTTACCTGTATTCCCGGAGTCATCCACACTGCACGACCATCTTGAAGAGGGGAACCATCAATCGCGGTCACTGACATGGTGGTTTTCGGCTGGATCAACGGGATGCCAAGTCGACGAACCAAGGTTGAGTCCACAAAATTCCCAGCGGCCCCAGAATCGATTAGTGCTGAAAACTCATGGACCTTGTCTTGCCACCGTAAGGATATGGATACCATCACCCGGCTTGGAGGAGGGATAATAGCACCTAGGGGGTTCTCCTCTATGCCCCCTAGGTTCATTCGTTTCCCGCTGGCAGGAGGGGACAGGTTTTAACGAGGTGTCCAGACTTTCCGCAAAATAGGCACAGGCCTTTCTGTTGGCGACGAGCTCGTTCTGCCTGTGTGAGATGGGAGGATCCAACCTCCATTGGCTCTTCGGCCAATTTAAGAGGCCCTGGATGTGGTCGAGAGGATGAAAACCGAGACGACCGTTCCACTCGCCTCTCACGGATTCGCCTGTCGGCATCGATTGCCTGAGAGATAGCCATTTCCAACGAGAAGGGGGTAGGCAAGGCCAAAAGAAGATCCCGGACCGCATCCGAAAGTCCCAAACGGAAGCGATGGCGTAGGGCTGCGTCGCCCCAGGTGGTGAAAGCTGCCCATCGCCTGAATTCTGCAGCGTATTCTTCAGCTGGGCGGCGGCCTTGTTGAATATGCTCAAGATTGGTCTCTGCGGTGCGAGTACGATCCGGGTCATCGTAAATCACAGCCATAGCCTCGAAGAAGGCGTCCACTGACGAAAAAGCTGTATGGTCTTGAGGCAAATTAAATGCCCAACGTTGGGGGTCTCCACGTAGCAGTGACATTACAATCCCAATTCTCTGCCTGAGAGTGCCAGAAGCCATCGGACGCAACTGGAAATAAAGGAGACAGGAGTCCCTGAAGTTTAAGAACTCCTGTCGCTCTCCTGTGAAGGGGTCAGGCAGAGGGATCTTAGGTTCTGTTTGAAGCCTTGCGATAGTGATGGGTAGTGCTGAGGCTCCCTGGATAAGCTGCTGAACCTCCTCCATCACAGTTGTCAGTTGCTCTCGGATTTGCGCTGCAGCGGCTGCTGGTATATTTGGGCGTCGTTGGAACAGCAGGTTAACGGCTCCCGTTAATTCACTCAGCTGCTGCTGGATATTGTCCATGGCAACTGTTAGTTGGGCCCACTGTTCTGTAATGCAAGGCACCAACAAACAGACCAGTGATGAAAGCAAAAAGGTGTTTATTCACCAGAAACATAAACGTCCAGGACACTTGCTGGTAACAAGGAATAATAACAAAAACCAGGCAAGGAGATTCCAGGAATAGTCCCAACCTGTGCTGAATGATGCTGTGCACTTGGCAGTCGAGTCACTCCAGATCTTGGGTCCGTTGCAAAGGACAAATTTCCTGGCAGTCTTCAGTCACTAGCAGTTGTGACCTATACCTGGTTGAGGGAAAATAACAGTGGGCACTGATCACCCTGAGAGACCTCCTTTTAAATGCCTGCTGACCAATCCCAGGGTGCCAAGTGTCCACTACCATAGGTGAACAAATTGCCCTGCACCTGAGTACATGGCCTAAGGCAATCACAAGTTGATTAACCCATGGCTGGCTCCCTAATCCACTTTGCTCTTGTGAGTCAGTATATTATGCGCCACTGGTCGACGAAGCGCATAAGAAGCGCGTACTCGCGACCGTGTATCCCTTTGCGAACCTGCCCTCGTGCGTACGCACGGACGCATGATTGACTCAGCGCGAGTATGCGAGCGCGTGGACCCAGATGCGGAAACGGAAGTCGCAGGAGACACCGGAGACAACCCTGGCCGCGGCGTCTTGTCACTCGCCTGGCCACTCTGTCCCCGGGACTCCGACGGTCCTCCCCTCCGATGTCCACGGGAACGCATCCCCGCACTGGTTCGCAAAGGGGTCAGCGCTGGTGCATCAGAGACACGCATAACCTGTCCCGCAACTCCACGAGGACCCCTCTTGGTTCCCCTGGAGTGCAAAGCAGGTGAGGATCTTACAGACCACATATGGGGGGTTTCTGTAAACTATAAAATAGGGCAATAAATATTGAGTTTTGTTTGGCTGTTAACCCTTGATTTGTTAATAGAAAAAAATGGATTAAAATCTGCCCAAAAAGTGAAATTTGGAAATGTTATCTCCGTTTTCCATGAATTCTTGTGGAACACGTAAAGGGTTAACAAAGTTTGTAAAATCAGTTTTGAATACTGTGGGGGGTGTAGTTTATAAACTGGGGTCATTTTGGGTTGTTTCTATTATGTAAGCCTCACAAAGTGACTTCAGACCTGAACTGGTCCTTAAAAAGTAGGTTTTGGAAATATTAGGAAAAATTTCAAGATTTGCTTCTAAACTTCTAAGCCTTCTAACGTCCCCAAAAAATAAAATGGCATTCACAAAATGATCTAAACATGAAGTAGACATATGGGGAATGTAAAGTAATAACTATTTTTGGAGTTATTACTATTATAAAAGTAGAATTTGGAAATTTGCAAATTTTTCTAAATTTTGGGTAAATTTTGTATTTTTTTATAAATAAAAATGAATTTTTTTGACTTCATTTTACCACTATCATCAAGTACAATATGTGACGAAAAAACTATCTCATAATGGCCTGTATAAGTAAAAGCGTTTTAAAGTTATTACCACATAAAGTGACACATGTCGGATTTGCAAAAAATGGCCTGGGCAGGAAGGTATAAACTGGCCCAGGGTAGAAAGGGTTAAACAATAATGGTCCCTGGCTAGAAAAGAGTTCAACTTCTGTTATAGGTGCACAGTAATTTGATAAGGCCATGGGAACATACTTCATTCTTGATATATTTTTTCCAAATAATCTTTTATTTCCAATAGCCATATCAATCCTTGACCAAGTTTGGTGTGTTTTTGTAGAGCAGGAATAAGTTCTTTCCTCCGTATTCAATAATTGCCAGATATCTACCCAATCAAACTCAGCCATTAGATTAGCCAAGTTTGTATTGTAATATTTAGATTTACCATCAGATATCTTATCTCTAATTGGATCCAATATCACATTATAATCTCCTACTGCTATCAAAATACATTCTTGCTTATCTAACATATACTTTTGTAAATCATATAACACATCAGGTTTATATGGAAGGGGAATATAAATATTTGCCATACCCATTTTTGTATCATCTATATTACACTGTAAGAAGAGATACCTGCTTTGGTTATCTGCCTTACATGTCACATATTCAAAATTATTTTTTTTATGAACTAAAATAAATACTCCTCTAGAATATGATTTCACAGAATCTCTATCCAAATGCATTTCCAGCAGGCAGATGACAGCTGGCAAGTACCTCCTCAGCCAGTCAAAAATATCAAATCTCTTTATTTTTTCTCTAAGCTCCCGTACATTAAATGAAATAATTCTCAGCATTCAAATTATTGAGAGAAAAAAATCCCTTCCCCAAACTCTCGCTCCAAAAGGAGAGATAGCTCCAACACTAAGCATTTTGCTTCCTATATCCCTCCCTCTCATTTATTAATATTAAGTCATTTCTTACAGGCCCTGTGAATAAGCCCAATCCTTGTTCAGGAGATTGAAAAAACAAAGTCCTATCCTGATACTCCACCGTAATCTTTGCTGGGAAAAGCAAACTATACTTCAAACCAGCCACTCTAAATCTCTTTTTTATATCTGCATATTTCTTCCTTCTTTTATTAGTGGCAGCTGAATAATCTGGGAAAATTCTTATTTTTACTCCTTCAATCTGAAATTTCTCTGGAGATCTGGATTCCAACAAAATGGCGCCCCGATCTTTAGAGAGAAGATATTTTACCATAATTGGTCTTGGGTATTCCCATAGTATTCTTTTTTTACTGGGAACCCTATGGGCTCTCTCTATGGCAAAAAGGCTGGAAAGTATTCCAGGTTTACAATTCTCACTAAACCATTTTTCCATATACTCCACACAATTAGGGCTCTCAACCCCTTCTGTTATTCCTATGCATCTAAGATTTGTTCTTCTTGTCCTATCCTCTATATCTATTAATTCATGCTCCAAAGTCAACTTTAATTGTTTTAGAGATGTTAGATCCTTCTCTAATTTAGATGTTATATCTTCCATCGCCGCTGTTCTACCCTCCATCTCGTTCAAGCAATCTCTCACCTTTACCAAATCCTCCCGGATCAAGCTCACATCTGTTTGTACCGAACCAATCTGAGTAACTTATTTCCCGAACACATTTTCCAATTTAGTAACAGTGCGAAAATATCTTTAACCATTTCATCATTCATTTCAGTTGTTACATCATTTGTTTCTTGCTCTTCTACACCATTTAAAGGCATACTTTCTTTTAACCTAGGGTTTTATCCCTCCGTTGATTCCTTCTCTGAGTCTGAAGATCTCAATGTGGGGGTTGTAGGGACCAAATACTTGTTTAAGGCATTTTGCCTCTTCCTAGTCTCCAATCCATTCCCGGATCTTCTATTACTAGGCCATTGCTGCTCTTCCCTTATTTTCTGAGGCATCTTAATAATCAATACAACCAAAAATAGAATTAATTAGAAAACCAGACAGTCCAAAAGATTATTTTTAAAAACAAAAACAAAATGAATAATTATAGGTCTCAGTCTAGGTCCACTTTTCCCCACACTTTAGTAGCTAACAGATTTTTTTTAGTAACAAGGGCAAAATTAATGGTTATAAGTTCCAGTCCAATGCCACTTTTTACCGCACTTTAATAACAACAAAAATGATGAATATATTAATAGGAGAAGACAAAATAGTCCAGCAGATTATTTTGGAAACATTAACGGAATTACTGGTTATGAATCTCAATCCAAGTTCAATTTTCACCACACTTAATTAATCACAGAGATGGTTAATATAGTAATAAAAGAAGGCAAAACAGTCCAGCAGATTATTTTCAGAAACAAAAAACAGGATTAGTGGTTATGGGTCTCACTTTAAGTCCACTTTCTACCACACTTTAATAACCACAAGATGATTATTATATTAATGGGAGAAGGCGAAACAATCCAGTTTATTTTTAGAAACAAGGACAGATTTAAGTCTCAATCCATACTTTAGTGACCACAAAGATGTATCAAGGCTCATATATTAAGGAAAAGAAGGTAGGGAAGAGCAGGTTAGTGGGTTAGTTCCTATAGGCAAACGCACAGTTAATGGGGCAGGCAAACCTCGATTATCACTTCAATTCTATAGGCGAAACCCCTTAAATTTAGCTTGTTTCAGGGGCAAATTATTAATCTCAGCAACTGGAGTTCATACCCCCACTTCTTCCATTTTTTGTGGGGGGGAATCTCACTCAGAGTGATATAGTTGAGAGGGAGAAAGGAAGGAGGACAACCACAAAACAATTCATGACTCCATCTCTCCCTGTCAAATCTGTACAGGATTGTGCTCCTTCCAGTTTCTCACCCACTCTCTAGCAGGACTCACATATTAGTTGGGGGGGGGAAGGGACACGAACCATTAGTTGGTCCAAAGCACTGTCCACATCTTCTTCTCCCACACCAGCCCCAACCAGAAAGAAGCTCCCTCCAGCTTCCAACTCTCTCCTCCGCACTAACCCTGCTCACCACCTTCTGTTAACTTTCTCACCACCTCCTTTGCTGCTGGCACCTTACATCCGGTCACTTCGACCAAGTAAAGACACAAGAGAAATCAAATGGGTGGAATGGGGTTAATCATCCTCCCCACCTCGTTCCAGCGCATGCCCGGCATCTCCAGCAAACTCAGCATCTCCAGCGGGCTCTGCATCTCCAGCAGGCTCGGCGTCACACATGGCCCGCTGCCTCCAAATAAAATAGCAAGCGCGAGGGGGGGAAGGTGAAGCTTAACGTCTCTCGTCAGACACTCTCATGTGCGCACCTGTTTAGCTGCTTTATGTTGTTATGCTGTTTTTTTTCTTTTCAGTGTGCAAAGAGGAAAATATTGCAGACATTGTTTTCCTGGTTGATGGATCCTTTAGCATTGGCATAGACAACTTCAAAAGCATACAGGACTTCTTATACACCCTGATAAGTAGTTTTGATGTTAGTCAAGACAACATCCGCATTGGTCTAATTCAGTACAGTGATGAGCCACGCACAGAATTCTACCTAAACTCTTATGACAAGAAGGAGGATGTACTACAGTATATACAAAATCTGAACTACAAAGGTGGGGGTACAAAAACTGGTGAAAGCCTTCAGTTTATGCTGGAAAATCACTTCACAGAAAGTGCAGGAGGAAGAGCCAAAGATGGAGTCCTGCAAATTGCTATTGTAATAACTGATGGTCAGTCCCAAGACAATGTCAATGAACCAGCGACCAAAGTTAAAGATTCAGGAATTACATTATATGCCATTGGTATAAAGGATGCCCTCTTAACTGAGCTCAATGAAATAGCCAGCGATCCAAATGAGAAACATGTTTACAATGTGGCTGATTTTACAGCTTTACTGGATATTTCCGAAAATATGCTTCAGGTACTATGCACTACAGTGGAAGAGGCCACCAGACAGATTGATAAGATTGCTCAAGGTATATTCTTTTCATCTTCTTATTTCCTTCACTCATCCAGATCTGTAGCCTGTGGTTTGAAATTCTAGACACAGGTTAAGCCATGCTTTCATGTTGTCTATATAGTACTCCTTGATCACAACTATCTGGAAGGAAATTACTAAAAATGTAGCATCTGGTTAAAATTATCAAGATGTTGAACTTATGCTATAGTCAAAAATACAGTCACATCCACCAGACTATAACAGAGAATTTTACCCTACAAGTCTTATAACAGAGAATGTTCAAAAGCTTAATGCACACCAAAGAATTAGTATAAATGGCTCAATCGGTAGTGTTGAGCGAAACAAGCTTCCGATCATAGATCCGAAGTCGATTTTTTCCAACACTTTGTTTTAATGCTGTACTGAGACCTGTCTCTGTACATCATTAAAATGTATTTCCTCTGTGGAGGCAAAACTAATTTCACCTGAAGTCGCGCGAGACTTCGGTGAATTAATTTCTACATCTTTAAAAACATTTCAAATTAGCAATCCGAAATTGGGTTGTTTTTAAAAATGTAGAAATGAATACCGAATTAATTCACCGAAGTCTCGCGCGATTTTGGTTGAAACAAATTTTGCCTCCACAGAGGCAATACATTTTAATGCTGTACGAAGATAGGTCACCGTACAGTGTTAAAACAAAGTGCCTGAATGAATCGACTTTGGATCTATGATGCAAAGCTCAATTCGCTCAAGCCTACTTCTCTGCACTTTTCCGAAGTGCTAAGAAAAGGGCAGGGCGTATTAGGAAGGGTGGGGCTATGCACTGCCTGCCAGATTTACTATAACTTTTGTGAGAAAATTATGTAAATTATAGTTGAAGCCTACGCCAGCCCATGGTTGGCTTAGACTTCAGTATCTGCACACAGCAGGGCAGAGATATGCCTAATTTATTAAGAGACAGTGCAGGGAGATCAAGACTGGCGTATGGGTCCAATCATTGGATTCATTGGTATATTTTTCCATAGTTCATTCAATATTGCACTATATATGCTAATTGTGAAGTAAAAAAACTCAGACAATCTAAAGAACAATGTACAAAAGCAATACAGAAATGCTGTATGAGTAGACAAAAGATTATGTTTTGCCTCTTTTAAAATCACTGGAGTACAAGAAAAATGAATATATAGTAAGGTTCTAGCCCAGGGGTGGCCAACCTGTGGCTCTTGAGCCGCATGCGACTCTTTGCTTCTTCAAGTGCGGCTCTAGCTATGGAGCCGGGAAGCAGTCAGGCCGGCTCACTCTCCACCCCATTGCTCAGATCTCTTTCCCTGATCGGGCACTGTTGCTACTTTGCAGCTCCAGCTCACTCTCCACTACGTCCTGATGCACACAGTGTGAGAACGTAGTACGAGGAGACACACACTACGATCTGACGTTGTGCTCATCAGGTCAATAGTGGAAAATGTGTCAGACTTGCAGAGTAGCAGGTGCCAGAGCAGGAGCCTAGTACCTGATCAGGAGAGGGATGAGATTTTATTAAATTATAGAATTGAGCATGGGAGGTTCTGATCTGAGCATGGGGGTCTGATCTGAGCATGGGGGAGGGTCCTGATCTGAGCAATGGGGTTCTGATTTGAGCATAGGAGGTCTGATCTGAGCATGGGGGGTCTGATCTGAGCATGGCGGTTCAGATTTGAGCACGGGGGTAGATTGGAGCATGGGGGGTCTTTTTTGAGCATGGAGAGGTCCGATCTGAGAAGGGGAGAGATCTGAGCATGGAGGGGAGATCTGAGCATTGGGGGGGGGGATCTGAGCACGGAGAGTCTGACACTGGGAGTCTGATTTGTGTTGTCTGATCCGAGCATTGGGGATCTTATTTTGGGGGTCTGATTTGGAGGTCTGATGAGGTTTAGGGATCTTGATTTAGGTCAGATGAGGACTGGGGATCTGATTTAGGAGTCTAATCTGAGGTCTAATGAAAAATAGATTTTTTCTTTTTTTCTCTGCTAATGAAAAATAAGATTTTTTTTTAATCAGACCTCAGATCAGATGAATAATCTTTTTTTTTCTCTTATTTTTCTTTGTTAAAACCTAGGTGAATCTTGCAGAGTGAAAAATACGGTCACTCGTGTGTAAATATATAGCTTGTGGCTCCTGGTAGTCATGTTTTTTTTTTTTTGGGCTCTTTGGGTCTGTTAGATTGGCCACTCCTGTTCTAGCCAATAAAGATATTTTTTCTTCTTCCCACAAATCAATTTGAAATTTTAAAGTTTATAATTTTTAGACTCCATCTGAAAACTTTTATAGTTTTAACTGGCAATGAATCTGATTTATATTTCACAATTCCACCCCTATTAATGTCTGGTAAGTAACAGTTCACATTGAGTACGGTATGTGTTATACTTTATGTATGATAAGTATACATGATAAAGAAAATTGACTAAGGATAGCAAAAGCTGGTTATGTACTGTTTAGCTTGCATTCAAATCAGCATTCAATGCTCCATGGTCTGTGCTAATATGTCCAGTATAATCATAGACACCATCTTGGAAACTGGATGGATTCACTTATCGACCATTGGTGTACGTCATGTGACAGGTCATTTTCATGTGCTTTCATTTTTATTGTTCTGCTCCGAACAATGCAGATGTGAACAGAGTCGTTTAGTACATAATCTTTGTCAGTTATCCTCCATAATATATTGTTACTAAATAAGTAAATCAATAAATTACTCCAATGTCAATTCTCTTTCAGGTTGCAGAAATGCTAAGCAGGCCGACATCGTGTTCCTTGTAGAAAGTTCCAATCAAATCAGTGAGGATGCTTTTGAAAATGTAAAGGATTTTGTCTATGGTTTGGTTTCAAGCTTGAATGTTGGCCTCAACAAAGTCCACATAGGCCTGGCTCAGTACAGTGATGATACAAACAGTGTTTTCTTGCTGAATGACTATTCTCAAAAGAGTGAAATCTTAGAAAAGATACAAAGTTTGTCGTATAAAGATGGCAATACCTACACAGGACGGGCTCTACAAGTTGTCAACAGCACCTACTTTACTGAGTCAGCTGGGAGCAGAGCAGCAGAGAATATAGCTCAAATACTTGTTTTAGTCACCTATGGCCAGTCTTCTGATGAAATAAAAAAGTCAGCTAGAGATTTGAAAGCCAGGGGAATTTCAATCTATGTCACTGGGCCTAATGTTAAGGCTATTGCAGAGTTGAAAGAGGCAGCAAACAAGCCAAGCAGAAAGTTTTTTCATTCCTTAGATAATTTTGATTCTACTGAAGATGTGACCAAGAGTCTTCTGAATAATATTTGCTCCAGTGTTATATCAAATATGAAAGGTATATTATACGTACTGTATTCTGTTGTCTAATATATGTGGGTTCACGGTTTAGATGTCATTATGGGTGCAAAATCACAACCCTAAAAATGTAAATGAAAACAAGAGGACACTGTATTTTTTGCTATTTCTTTATGGTGACTAGTGCAACAAGTTGTCTAGAGTTACAGATGCTTGGTTAAGTGCATCAGTCAGCGTAAAAAAAAAACTCTCATATTGAAATCTGTGGCCCCATTTAGAGAAATGTATTTAATTTGATAATGAGATCTTCAGTGCACCGGGGGTCAGGCCTAGGACCTGTGAGCACCACCTTACCACTTTTCCCCTTAAAGCTCTTTTAAAGGGTTATCTGAGATTTTGATATTGATGACCTGTCCTCAGGATAGGTCATCAATATACGATCAGTGGAGGTCTGACTTCCGGAACACCTGCTGAACAGTTGTTTGAAGAGACCATCGAGCGCTGCAGCATTTTTCTAGGACCGTGACATCATGGCCTAGGCACAGCTAAGAAGTGAATGGGCCTGTGCTGAAATAGCTCAGAAAACCCCTTTAATTATGGATTTGGGATTCCATTAGGAAGTAGTAGCTGGAGAGGTGGCTAGTGACAAGCTTCCTCTATAGCTCTCATATTATTATATTGTATTTAACCCCTTCAGGACCTCCAACGTACATGTATGGCGGAAGTCCGGTCTCTAAACATGGCGCCCGCTTGCATGTGCAGCCTTATGGCTGATCGCATACATTTCCCCTTTCAGATGGCATTTGACCACAGCGTCAGAGCAGTCCAGAAGCAGAATCCGTGTGCCTTTCCGCTCCAGTAACTGCGTTCCCCGTCTGAGATCGGGGAACCTGTTACATTGATCTAATAGACGGAAGCCAGAGTCTATTAGATGAATATACCAATACAGGCCACTAGGTGGCAGCACTGTATTTTTATATTGAAAATTAAGTGTTTAATGATGGCTATATAGCCATCAATGAACACAATGGGCAATTTAATGATTGCTAGTTATAGTCACCCAGGTTGACTTTAAAAAAAAAGTTTTAAAAAAAAAGTTAAAAAAAGTTCAAATCATCCCCCTTTCCTTGAAATAAAAATAATACTTAACCAATAAAAAAAATAAACATCATGGGCATCGCCACGTACGAGAATTCCCATCCAATTAAAATATAATAATATTAATAGCATATGGCAAATAGCGTAATGGAAAATAAAAACAGTCAATTAGCCATTTTTTGTCACTTCAACTCCCCAATAATATTCTATAAAAAGTGATCAAAAAGTCGCACACACTTCAAATTGGTATCACTAAAAAGTTCAGATCGCCCTGCAAAAAATGAGCCCTCACACAGCCCCATACACATAAATACAAAACAGTTATAGGGGTTAGGATATGGTGATAAAATATTTTTTTTTCTAAATGTTTTAATTTTTTTCAGCATTAAAACACAAGAAAAACTATACAAGTGTAATATCATTGTAACCGTACTGACCTGGAGAATGAAAATAACAGGTCAATTTTACTGCATAGTGTACGGTAAAAGAAATAAATAAAAACCTTTTTTCCTAATTCTACCCCATTTTGATATTTTTTTTTTTCCACTTCCCAGTACATGGTATGCAACCGTAAATGGCGACATTAGTTTCTAAGTTCCTAAAATAAGTAGATGGCTTTTTAAGCCAAAACTAGAGATGAGTGAATTTCAACTTCACGCTCTCGTTTGGGGGTAAAAGCAGAATTGCGTTATGGTTTCCTCCTCTAGCCAGCAGGCGATTTAGAATCGTCTGCTCTATCTGCCAATTTAATAGGGCTTTTCGTCTAATGCCACCTTCACATGGTCAATATTTAGTCAGCATTTAGAGTATTGGTAAGCCAAAACCAGTAGTGGAACTTACAGGGAAAAATTATGGAAAAATATGTTCTTCTGTGTTTTGGACCCTCTCAAGGTTTTGGCTAGAGATGAGCGAATTTCTTATTTTGAAATTCGTTCACACTTCGTTTGGTGGCAAAAGCAGAATTGCGTTATGCTTTCCGTTACCACGGATGCATCCTGTTTCTGTTATGCAGGAGAGGACTCCTACATAGAATTGCGTTATCGTCCGTGGTAATAGTTTTGGCTTACAAATACTCTAAAGGCTGACTAAATATTGACCATGTGAAGGTGGCCTTAGATGAAAGGCCCTATTACATTGGCAGATAAAGCAGGCAATTCTAAATCGCCTGCTGGCTAGAGGAGGAAACCGCTGCTGTTACATGCAGCGATCTCCTCCTCAGTATACGGACGATCAATTGCTGAAGCATCGCTCATCCCTATACTGTCTCATTGTTTGTTGGCAGCAGAGCATCTATTACATAGCACGAACTACTAAAGATCCTGATTAACTGATGAGCAAGTATTTGCTTGCACATTGGGTAATCCATGGCAGTATTACACTGCCAGACGAATGCTCGTTAGCAATCATCTTAACAATAATCTGCCATTGTAATAGGGCCTTTAGAGCATCTGCAGTAAAAATCAGGAAGGTAACATGAAATGTTGTGGCAGCATAATAGCCTGTGAACAGTCTACACATAGTGTCATGCCATTCTTTAGCCTGTGCTACATATGAAAATGTGCTTGTTGGGTAACACATAGCCACATGAATGGGCAATCATTAGTATTGGCTCTCACACAATAAAAGCTGTGCAACTCACTCCTGGAAAGCTAGAAAACCCCTTTAAATCAGGTCAACAGGCAAACCTCCATTTGCCATCCCTTTTCAAAACTGGAATGAGTATTGTAAAAATGCAAAATGTCTTAAAATATTCGAACAGATACACCCAAGTATCAAAGCCCTATTCTGAGATTTTTTTGAAGCCACAATTCTTGAGTGAACGGCTTAATAAATTCCCCCCACCCAACCCAAGCTCATAGTTTTGCATATGGTGTTCAGGCTAAGAATATATGAAAGAATTTCAAATAATGGTAAGATAATGAGGAATATTTTAGTAAAACCTTGTAATGTGTGATGTCATAATTGTTATGTAATGTCATAATTCTATCTTTTTCAGCTTTTAAGAAACGCTATGCAGATATTGTTTTCCTTGTGGATTCTTCTTCCAGCATCGGAAGTGCAGTTTTCCAGGAAATAAAGCTCTTTATTTCAAGGATAATTGGACAACTTGACGTCAGCATTAATACATATCGTGTTGGTCTTGCCCAGTTTAGTGGGATAGCCCAAACTGAGTTCCTGCTAAACACATATGACACCAAACAACAAGTATCGGATCATATAAAAAACATTTATTTTAGAGGTGGTCCACTGAACACAATAAGAGCCTTGGATTACTTGCGTACAATTTTCTTTGTGGAAGAGGCTGGAAGTCGAATTAATCAAGGCATACCTCAGGTTGCAGTGATCATTACATCAGCAAAATCTGAAGATCTGGTGATTACTTATGCTGACGAACTGAAGACAATTGGTGTCTCCACCATCTCAATTAGCATTCACAATTCAGACACGGAAGAATTATTTCAAATTGCAACCAATCCATTTGTTTTTAGATTAAAAAATTTGCAGGGGCAAAGGAATATCGAACAAGATGTAATCAATATTATTGTAATACAGGAAATGCTGCAGTTTTCTGAGAAGACAGTGGTGCCAGCAGGTAAATTTCTACTATTTTATTGGAGGTCATGGGGTGCTCAGAATATGGGTAAACAAAAGTGGGTCATATAAGGGTGGGTTCACACTAGCGTTAGGGATGACGTTAAGGCTTTCCATTATAACATGGTTATAACAGAAAATAATGGAATGCCTAGACAGAATGCAAAACGGAATCCTTTAAAAGACATTCTGTTTGCTTTTCATCCTAATAGAAGTCTATGGGAAAGCATAACGGATCCGTCTAGGTCCCGTTATGCAAGGCGTAAAACAAAGTCCTGTCGACAGAACTTTGTTTTCTGTCTTGCATAACGGGACCCAGATGGATCCGTTTTGATTCCCATAGACTTCTATTAGGACGGAGAGCAAACGGAATGCCTTTTAAAGGCTTCCATTTTGCATTCCGTCATAATACAAATCTATGGGCAGAAGAACGAATCCGTTCTTCCGTCTTATGGATTCCGTTATTTTTCGTTATAACCATGTTATAGCGGAAAGCAATAACGGAATCCCTAACGCTAGTGTAAAACCCACCCTAACATAGTCATTAATACAACAAGGGTGTATATCAGTAAGGCAGCTAAGGAAGTTTATCTGGACACCTTCTCTCACAGATAAAGGGGAAGAGTAATCAGACCAATTATTTAAATCCTGTTTTTTATGGTAAGGCTTCAGGCTTTTTTAGAGCACTGTTTAGTGAACCATAATATTTTATTGCATCTTTAAGACATCGATACATTTATTGTGCTTGGTTTAAGAGAGTAAAAGGGATGGCTGTTAAGAGTCAGCAAAGAGTTTTTTATTTATTTATTTTTTGCTATACACCTTTACAGGTTAATTTGCAAATAATTTAATTTGTGTGATTGGTTGAAAATGTTTTTATAATGAGCGTTGCTTGGTTCTGCTTTTTAAAATCTTTTCTTTTCATCTAGTTTGTTCGAGTGCTTCTGTGGCCGACATTGTTTTCTTGATTGATGAATCTAGCAGCATTGGTGAGGTGAACTTTCAACTGACACGAGTGTTTCTACATAAAGTCATCAACGCCTTGGACATTGGTGTAAATAATGCACGTGTAGGTTTGGTGTTGTACAGTGACAAGCCTAATTTGGAGTTCAAATTGAACACGTTTCATGAGAAGTATGAAATGTTGGACTATATAACAAAGCTACCATATAGAGGAGGAACAGCACACACTGGAAATGCCCTGAAGTTTCTACGCAAAGAACTATTCTCTCCGGAAAATGGTGGCAGGGCACACTTTGGGGTACAGCAAATTGCAGTGGTCATGACTAATGGCCAATCAGTTGATGAATTCAGAAAGCCTGCAGCAAAACTCAGACGATCAGGCGTGGAAATATTTGCAGTTGGCTTTCAAAATGCTGACAAAAAGGATTTGAGGATCATAGCTTCACATCCACCAAGAAAGCACATAACCAATGTGCAGTCTTTTTTACAACTTCCAAATATTGAGCTTAAGCTGAAGAAACGTCTTTGTAATCAAATTATTAGTTACTCCTTTACCACGTCAGCACTTGTAAGAACTCTGAAAGATGGTAAGAAAGGATCTTTTGAACATGAAACACTACACACAGACATTAGGATACAATATGGAGTGTATTTAGATAAAAATCTTAAATCATATACTGGGCATTTCCTGTAGTACAAAAACACTTCTAAAATTGCTTGCCTAATTTTGGAATGCCATTTTATCACAAAGCAAGGCCCAACACAGACAACAGAGTGGCCATTTGCAAGAATTTGCAAGAATAGTTTATGGAACCTACCTATTCAAACTACTAATTTGATAACAGAGAGGTCCTAGCTATAGATCATGTCATCCATGGGTCTCCAGAAACCCTCTCACCCAAAGAGCCAGTAATTGTGAGATGTGGACAGAAATGAGTGCACCGCTTACAAGTAGAGAGAACAACTAAAGAACGTTTATATATGACTGGTGTTTTGTTAAAGAGGTTTTCCGAGATTTATTTTAACTGATGACCTATCCTCTGGATAGGTCATCAATATATAATCGGTGGACATCCATCACCCGGGACCCTCGCTGATCAGCTGTTTAAGAAGGCACCAGAGCATGCAGCAGTGAATTGGCGTTCTGCTTATGTAAAGACACATTCATAAGTCACATGGCCTAGGCGCATCTCAGCCCCATTAAAGGTAATAGGGTTGAGCTGCAATACTAAGCATAGCTGCTATACAATGTACATCACTCTGCTTGGTGAGCTGAGAGAAGACTGCGACACTACTGCAAGTGCCGGTGCCATCTCAAATAGCTGATTAGTGGGGGTCCTGGGTGTCAGAGAGATTATCAGTCAAAAAAATCTTAGAAAACACCTTTAGTTTTGAGTGTTTTTCAACTAATGACTTTTTATGACATCACTACAGGATATGCTGTAGTTAGATCAGTGGAGTCTGAGTGCTGGCCTTGCACCAATTCTGAGAGAACATTTTTTTATCATTGATAGGGGCAGATTTATCTTACACTGTAGCCTTGCAGCATATGCCAGGCTAGGATAACCAGAAGTGCTGCCGGATGCTGCACCTGATTTATGATGAGGAATTATGACTGGAGTAAAAGAAAAGTAGCGAGGCCAACGGAGGAGCTTCGCTTGTGCAAAAATTTTTGCGCAAGTGCAGTTGAAAAAGTTGCAAATCTGCAGTTTGTGACTTTTTCACGCCACAAAAGTGCACATCTTTGTTATAAATCTGTGGCTGTGGACATGTTGTAAAACCATTTGCTGGAAAATTCATTTAGGTTCAAAGAAAGCACCACTAAGCTTTGCTGTAGTCATGCAACTAGATGTTACTTTTGTAGCTTATTTTTGCATATTAAAATAACTTTTTATCTGCAGGCAAGTCTCAACAATTTTCTTTTATTCATATGATCTTGTAACTTTAAGAGAGCCTATCAATATATCAAGAACCTATCAATGTGAGGGTAGGGGTATTCACAGTTTTATATCAGTTTGTATAGATATACAAATAAGGGTAAGAGTAGTAAGCTTTTTTGTTTTGGTTCTCTCTGGCCGTGTATTCTAATGATGTAACCAGATGTTCTCTCATTTCCATTTATGTAGGTTGCACGGATACTGAAGAAGCTGACATTTACTTTCTTGTTGATGGCTCTGGCAGTATTTACCCGGAGGATTTTGATGACATGAAACATTTTATGACCGAATTGATGAGCATGTTTCAGATTGGTGCAGACAGAGTACGATTCGGGGTTGTACAATACTCTGATTCTACACAGGTGGAATTCACTACCAGTCAGTACACCACTCAAAGGGGGTTGAATGAAGCAGTACAAAACATTTATCAATTGGGAGGCGGTACTAACACAGGAAAGGCCCTGGCATCAATGAAAGCCCTCTTTACAAAAGCTCGAAGCGAGCGAGCTCATAAAGTTCCCCAGTCCTTGATTATCATTACAGATGGAAAGTCTCAAGACCGGGTGACAGAAGCAGCAGCTGACATCAGAGGCGGTGGCATCAATATCTTTGCTATCGGTGTGAAGGAAGCTGTGCAGGAAGAGTTGCTAAACATAGCTGGCAGCAAAAACAAGACCTTCTTTGTTGATAGTTTTGACTCCCTGAACTTGATAAAGAATGATTTGGTCCGTGATCTATGTACACCAGAAGGTAAGTCATCAGGAATCTGAGTGGGATGTCTTGGCATGTTTAAATGGAGTGTACAAGTTCTTTAGATATGTCCCTAATGCCACTAAATATAATGAAATAAAAATGAAGCTATACACTAGAGATGAGCAAAGTTTTGAAAGATTCGATTCGGCAACTTCGCTGAAGTTCGTCAAGATATTCAATTAATTCCAAATTAATTTATCACAAATTACTATACATCCAGCTTACCCAGGCCACTCTGCCTTAGGGTACGGCCACATGGAGCGGCCGTGCTGCGAGCAGGTTGCAGCCCTGCTGCGGTAAGGAACTGCATGGCCAATTAGCCCACAGCTGCCTTTCATTTAATAATGAAGACCGCATTGTATAGATCGGATGTGAACAAAAAAACACGGTAATGTGCATGAGCCCCAAAGCTTTAATTTCACTGATCACTCTGCTGTCTTCTGCAACTGATGATTGTGTTCTGAAATTTGATGATCTCTCTAGAGTGTTGGTCTCACAGGAGAACTGGATATGGTTCCTAAATATCCCTCTGGAGTATGTTGTGATTTCTATATGCTATACACTTCTATCTATTTGGCTGTTTGTCTGTCTGTACATATGTATCTATTTAGAATACAGCATTATATACTTATTTGGAGCTTACATATTCTTTTCTTTGACCTGCAGCATGCAAAGACCTGAAAGCAGATATTCTATTTCTGATTGATAGTTCCCTCAGTATTAATGATCCTGATTTTAAAAAAATGAAAGAATTCATGAATTCATTTGTGAGAGAAGCGGATATTGGTCTCAACAAAGTCCAAGTTGGTTTAATCCAGTTTAGTTCAGAAACAAAGGAGGAGTTTCCACTTAATAGGTATAGCCAGAAAGATGACCTACAAGCTGCCATATCTGGTATCCAGCAGATGCAGCAAGGAACAATGACTGGAGCCGCTTTACAAGATGCATTACCATACTTCAGTGCTGAAAAGGGAGGAAGACCAAACATAAAGCAATATCTTATAATAATCACAGATGGAGAGTCTCAAGATGAAGTTGCACAGCCTGCTGCTGCTATAAGGAAGTATGGTGTTGATATTTATGCTATAGGGGTACTCAATGCGAACAACACACAGCTTCAAGAGATTGCTGGACAGCAAGATCGAGTTTACTTTGAGGACAATTTTGATGCTCTTCTTTTCCTAAACAATATCATAATTTTTGAGATCTGCAATCCTAAAGACCGTGAGTTTTATTCTTTTATTTTGAGGTCATAAAGGTGTTCATACCATCAAATTTGGGTTTTAAAAGGGTTGTTCCAACATGATTTTTTTTTTTATGGGGGGGAAGAATGGTTTAAAAAAAAAAAAGTTAACAATAATAACCGATCCCAAGCCATTGCCATTCTGATGGTGCCAGGGTTCTCACTGTCTTACTTACTGGTCCCAGCTTGACACAAAGGAAATGGCCTTGAATGCTCACTTGGCCAATCACTGCCTGAGGTAACCGCTAATAATTGGCTGAGTGGTCATTTTCAGCCATTTCAAGCCGTTCATGTTCATTCCTGATAATTGCCTGCTAATTTGGTCTCTTTAAAAGGACCTTTAGAACGTCTGGGCATATAAGTAAATAAAATGAGCATTATGTGAATAAAGTTAAAGAGATAAGCAGATAAAAAATGAAGTGGGAAGGGTAACAGTCACATGACCATCCAAACCAATATACAATGTGCTCATTAAACCATTTGTAAAGGATTTTAATATTGATGGCCTTACCTTTCTAACGATCCGCTGTTTCAGAGTAGCTCCTGTGAAACTTAGCTCTGGAACTACACAAGAACTGCAGTGATGCTCCCAACATTTGTGCAACCATCCTAAGCCTATGCTATACGTACACTATGGTGCAGGTTTATATCCTAGGACCATCAGTTTGCTCTTAAGCAAATGTCACCCTGGCTAGCTGTTATATCTAAGGGAGACTATTGCCAGTCATGCCTTTCTCCTGCAGAACTGGAGCAATAAATGGATGATTTGGGTCTTATTTAGAAAGGTGTAGGAACCCAAAATGTGGCACCCCTTCTATGGGATTATCTTGATGAGACAACTTCTTTAAATAATAAAAGGTAGATTATATAAAGTAGAAAAGCAAGTGTAGGATTAGTTGTGAAAGATGACTAGAGAGATGCTTACAAGAAGAATTAAGATGAATGATATCCCTAAGTATTTTATGTTCATTCTTTATTGCAGCTTGTAAAAAGACAGAAGTTGCTGACATCATATTTTTGGTAGATGCCTCAATCAGTATAACCGTGTCACAGTTTAAAATCATGCAAACGTTTATGGAGGCTGTGGTAAATGACTCTGTGGTTGGAAAGGATTACGTCAAGTTTGGTGTGGTGACGTATAGTACAACACCAGAAGAACAATTCTCTTTAAATGCTTACTCTTCTAAATCTGAAGTAAGGAAAGCTATATATGATATCAAACGCATGAGGGGACTGACATATACCGCCACTGCTTTGGAGTACACTCAAGGTAGATTTGATCCAACTTATGGAGGTCGTCCAAATGTTAATGATATTATCATTCTCATCACTGATGGAGCAACCAGTCCTCAAGATAAAGCCAAATTAGATACAGTACCTCAGGCTTTGAGGAACAATGGAATTACGATATTTGCTGTTGGAGTTGGTTCTGCCAAAAAGGAAGAGCTTGAAAAGATTGCTGGTCAGCCAGATAGATGGTTCCATGTACAGGATTATAATTCACTGGAAGGTTTGCATGGGAACATAACAGAGGTGGTTTGTGATAAGTCTACAAAAGGTAAGTAAGCATTTATTCTATATTTTGCTGTTACCGTTATATGCTGCAGGTGTATCACTTACAAATCTGCAGCTAAATCCACATGAATTATTGAAAATTAAGTACCTTCTGCAGATCATGGTGCAGATTTATTAAGAAGCACGCTTACATTGGATTGGGTGAGGGGCACACTGCATGCAAAAAGTGAAATATTTCTATACAAAAGTTTCAAACTGTGAAATGTAGCAATAATATTGGCAATCATTGGGATCTGTTTAAGTAGCTGCTGTATGTGGTTACACATTATCGAGGCTCAAATCTGATATTATTACTATTTTTGTCCTAATAGCCCTAATAACACAAAAAGCAAAGACTATTTATATTTAAAAAGTATGAATATAAAACCTTAATCTGCCATGAAAAGACTGTATATTGTCATGGGGCCCGAAATCATTCTCAAATACTAAATTGTATTCCAGGAGTCTAGGATAGATTATCGGCAGATCCCTGCCAAAGTGATAATGATAACCTATTACAAGGATTGGTCATCAATACTGTATCTGGTACCTCAAAGGGTTATCCAGGGTTAAAGGGTTAAAAACAGGAGATCCCTTGGACTTTTCCCCTCAGTTTAGAGAGTGCAAATCTGATTGCAGCTTAGATGGCTCATCACACTTACCAATTAAAGAGGTTTTCTGGGTGATTCATTTTCATGATTTATCCTCATCAATATCTGATCAGTGGGGGTCCGACACCTAGCACACCTGCTGATCAGCTGTTTCCTTGCAAAGTGCACAGCGCTGTACATTGGATAGTGGCTGTGCTTGCAACTAGGCCATACCAGAGCACAGTGGTCTCTTCAACATCTAATCAGCTGGGGTCCCAGGTGTCAGATCCTCCTCTAAAATTATTTTCTTTTCAAATAACATACAAATGCAATGGTTATGTTTTTATTTATTTTCAGACTGTGCCCATGAACAGATCGATATTGTGTTCCTCATTGATGGATCAGCAAGCATAAACCCCAGTGACTTTGACATTTCAAAATCTTTCATAAAAAAAATAATAGATAGTTTCACTGTTGCACAGAACGCCGTTCATATTGGTGTGGCCCAGTACAGCGATTACCCTCAGAAGGAATTCTTCCTGAATGAACATTTCTCCAGCTCAGCCATGAAACTAAACATAGACAACATTGTCCAACTGAAAAAGAATACCTATACTGGAACAGCCCTGAAATTCGTCAAACAGTTTTTTGATCCTCTCAATGGAAGCCGGAAAAACCAAAATGTCCATCAATACTTAATAGTCATGACAGATGGAGATTCGCATGATAAAGTGTATGAAGAGGCTGCTGAGCTGAGGAGCAGTGGTGTAACAATCTTCTCAATTGGAATTGGCATCATACCAGCAAATAATTATGAGCTTGTTCAGATTGCAGGAACCCCATCAAATGTGTTTTTAGTGGAAAACTTTGAAGTGCTGGACTCAATCAGAGGACAAATTGTAAGGGAACTCTGTGAACCACGGGATGAACCAAGATTAGGTAAGTGGCTAAATTTATATTGTAACAAGCAGGGGCATGGTTAGGTCAAAACATTAGGGGCTTGAGTCCCAGATGCTTTGTTTAGTGCCCAGAATGTTATGCTGGTAGCATTTATTTATTTTATGTGGCTATTCCAGGACCCTTTAATCTTGATTGGACCTTGGAAACCCACCACAGATCATCCCCCCACCCCCCGTGTACTTGTTCCACTAATCCGCTACTTGCAGGCTGCACAGGCATGAGTTCAGTCACTTCGGTGCGCAATCCTGTCCTCCGGCGGGAGGTCACAGGTCTCGCGGGATCATGCGCCGCAGGATAGTATTGCGCACCTAAGTGACTGAACTCATGCCCGCGCAGCCCGCAAGTAGTGGATCAGCTGAACAAGTACAAAGGGGGTGGGGGGATGATCTGTGGGGTTGCACATCAATATTAAAGGGCCCAAGCAAATGTTTCTACAGTGGTGAGGAAATGAAACATAACAGATAATGGAAAGTTACCGAATGTTGTATTATATAATGACTGCAGTCTGCAGTATTGCACTTCATTTGCATAAACCAGAACACCCCTTTAAGCATCCCTTTAATGTGCAATTTCAACACAATGGGCTTGCGCCCCAGATGTTTTCAGACCCTAGCAACACCCCTGGTAACAAGGGGATCCACTAGGCCTAGAGGAGAAGATTTCTGCACCAATATAGAAGGGGTTTCTTACAAAGATTGCTATAAAAGGGGCCTGTATTAGAGATGATTGAATTAATTCTATTTCTAACAAATTGATTCATCATCAAGACTTCTTCAGTTGTTGCGATCTGTTCTCTCAGGTGAAGAAGTCCCCACCTGCCGTAAGATCGACAAGGCCAGACATTTAGCCCAGTCCTGACTATTTCCTGCATATGCCACTGCTCTTATTTGGCTTCGGAGAAGTGACTACACAGGCGCCACTACACTTCTGATACCAGTAGCTGCTCCAAAGCTAAAGCATAGCTTCTGCCCTTACTCGGCTTATTGGAGCACTGAAGCAGGCAGGAAATTTTCAGACTAAGGCTGCATGCACACGACCGTGGTGTGTTTTGTGGTCCGCAAAACACAGATGGCGTCCGTGCGCGTTCCGCAATTTGCTTTCAATATAAATGCCTATTCTTGTCCGCAAAGAGCGGACAAGAATAGGACATGTTATATTTTTTTTGCGGGGCCGCGGAACGAAGCAACGGATGCGGACAGCACACGGAGTGCTGTCCGCATCTTTTGCGACCCCATTGAAGTGAATGGGTCCGCATCCTAGGCACCAAAACGGCGGCTCGGATGCGGACACAAACAACGGCCGTGTGCATGAGGCCTAAATGTCTGACCCTGTCAATCTTGCAGCAGGTGGCTTCATCCCCTGCAAGGGCAGCCCTTGATGATGAGATGAATCAATTCACTCATATCTATCCTAGCTGGCTTTCTTTTGTGTAATAAAATGCCAAGTTTTGGTTACTGATGAATGGAGATGGGTTGTTGATGAAAAGATTCAAAAGTTATTGCCTTGCTTATTATTTTACTATTATTCCAAGAATATTGCAAAGCTATTCTTTGACTAATTGTGAACCACCCACTGGGGTGATCAATGGTGTTTATCTGGATTATACATGCATAACTAGCAGCTGTATGAACAATTGTGCAGAAGCAATGACAAGTCCTCATAACTACTGGATGTACTATATAATAGTAGTAAAAACAAAAAGCCAAGACAGAATGAATTTGTTGCAAGAAAGCCAATGCTATATGTATATCAAAATAATTCACATATTACTTGGCTTTTTAAATGTAATTACATTTTAATTGGTAGTAAACAAATTGATAAGTTCATTTTGAGTCATTTCTAATTTTAGTACTAGGTCTAAATGCAAAAATAATCAATGTATAAAAAAAACACTGCTTATTATTGATCCCATTTGATGCACACAGTACATAAAAGTCATCAGTTGCATTTAAACGTGCAATAGAATATTTTTTACTTCAGTGTTGTAGCCCATAAGCAGTATGCCTGCATTATTCAGAAGTACACTAGATGGAGCCAGAGCACTATTGCTCTTCCTACAGAATGCTTTGAACGCTGTCAACTACATGTTGGCATTAGGCATTGCATGTGACTTGTGTTAAAAGCGTACTACATCCCAGTCAGGCAATGTTCATTCTTGTGTTATAATAGAAGCCACAACACATTTCCAGATCCCTAGTACAATGAATACCACAAGTGCCCAACATCCCAACAGAGTGGCAATGTAAAAATGTTTAGAAATCCTTTCTATTAGTTTGTATTTCTTAAATATGTTCATTGAGGATAAAGAATAAGAAGAGAATTCATAAGTAAAAACTTACCGTAATAAGCACAGTATTCAAATAATCAACTTTTTTGTGATACCTTTCGTCATGCTGCCATTATTTTTTCTAATGTATTATTTTAATACATCAGCCAATGTAAACATTAAAAAACGGTGAAACAAAAAAAAACAAACACTATTTTTATTAATATTTGTCAAATCCATTAGGTCTATACACAGATTGCCAAATTTTTCTAGAAACTATTTAGGCATAATATAACAGATATGCACAGCTCTTTTGAACTTTCAATGTTATCTGTTACATTTAAATCGTTGTGTAGGTGGCTATGTTGTACTTTTACGCCTTAAAGGGGTTGTGTCACTTCAGCAAATGGCATTTATCATGTAGGCAAAGTTTTTACAAGGCACTTCCTAATGTATTGTGATTATCCATAATGCTTACTTTGCTGTCTGGATTAATTTTTCCATCACATTATACACTTCTCATTTCCATGGTTACGGCCACCCTGCAATTCATCAGTGGTGGTCGTGCTTGCACACTACAGGAAAAAGCACGAGCCTATGTGCGTTCCCATGGTCCTGACCACCAAATAGGACAGCGCTTTTTCCTATAATGTGCAAGCAGGACCACCACTGATGAATTGCAAGGTGGTCGTAACCATGGAAACGAGCCTGGTATAATGTGATGGAAAAATGAATCCAGCAAAGGAAGCAATATGGATGATCACAATACATTAGAAAGTGCCTTGTATTAACTTCTTCTAGATAATAAATGCTATTTGCTGAAGTGAGACAAAACCTTTAAAGGGACACTGACAGGCCCTATAAACATATTTAGTTATTCCTATGCCGTCATAGGTCTATTAAAGTGTATTCCAATGATATAAGAGTACCCCCTGTCCGCAATGTAAACCATGTAAAAACCACTTTATTATTCATCTGTCAATCACATTTCTTTATGCCCAAGGGGCGTTTTTTCTCCTACCTTCGTGCCCAGCCGCGCCTCAACTGTCGCTTCCTAGCGCCGCCCAGCTCATTATTATTCACTGCGCTGGGCGGCTCTTACATTCCCCGATCCTGTCAGTTGCCGCGCATGCCCGATAGCTACTTATGGGCATCGGCCTCAATCGGACCATCTGCACATGCGCCGGCAACCTCCCAAGCCTATAATTGAATCCAGCGCCCGAGAGAAGAGCGCTAGATTCAATTACAGGCTTGGGAGGGTGCCAGGGTGCCGGCGCATGCAGTTTTTACATGGTTTACAATGCGGACAGGGGGTACTCTTATATCATTGGAATACACTTTAATAGATCTATGACTGCATGACTGAATAACTAAATATGTTTATAGGGCCTGTCAGTGTCCCTTTAAGTAGCAATAAAAAATGAAAGTGGAAAACACGTCTTCCAACAATTACACTTCTCTATAGTCAGAAATTGCCTCCTCTGCTGGGTTGATAAATTTTGCTATCACATTGTACACTGCTCGTTTCCATGGTTATGACCACCCTGCAATCCAGCAGTGCTGGCCATGCTTGCACACTGTAGAAAAACGTGCTGGACTATGTTCACTCCCGTGGTCCCGCCCACTGGAGAAGCTGGAACCTTTTCCTATATTCTGCAAGCACAGCCACCCCTGCTGGATTACAGGGTGGTCGGAATTATGGAAACGAGCAGTGTATAATGTGATGGAAAAATGAATTAACTCAGCAGAGGAGGCAATATGGACAATCACAATACATTATTAAGTGCCTTGTATTAACTTTCTCTATATGATAAAGGACATTTGCTGAAGTGAGACAACCCCTTTAAAGGGGCTTTCCAGGTATTACGGTTGTAATGTAAATATAAAAAATTGGGCAACAGTATGGCCGCCTGAAACCATTCCATGTACAATCATACTGCAATGGAACACTGTAAATATTGCCTGTAAAGACCCTGATTTCATTTACTTCTTACCGCAGATTGCCGCGTTGATATTACAGTAGCTGTTGACTATTCTAGAAGAGCTAGACCATCTACTGCTTCTGAGCTCCAACAGAAACTGAATCGCTACCTCCCTGAACTGATGAAACACGTGTCAACCTTGGGCAACCTCAGCTGCGCCTCTGGATCGCAGTTAAACGTTACCTTCAGCTTTGCAGTTCCAAGTCTCGATGGCTCATTTTATTTTGATTCTGACTTTGAAAACTATAATGAAGACATCCTCAGGAAATTCATAAATGCACAGGCATCTGTGGATACATTTTTAAATGTTAGATCTCTTGAAGCACTTTGGACAAAATTTAGGACATTGTCTACACAGAGAGCAAAGGTGAGAAAACTATTACCTAAAAACATTTTCTATCAAATGTAATCTTTATATTTTATGCTGAGGAGACACAAAAAAAACGATGTATACATGTAAATGCACCATGTCAGATATTGAGAAACCCAGCCCAGCACAGGAGGTTCAGCTGTATTCATTCTTACCTCAGCTCTAATTTGGTTTAAGATTTCAATGTCCTTATCGAAATTGAATACAATACTGTGACATGCTAGCAGAACCCTTGAGGTGGCTGCACATAGGCACAAACAGCATAGACATCTTCTGACATAATGCCACAAAATCTTGTTTTGAAAAGCTGGTTGTCATGATATATCACACCAAAAGGAAAGGTAAGGAAAGACACATCTGCAGGTTTGGGCTGTTTAAAGCGGTTGTCTGGGCTTTTTAATATTGATGACCTATCCTCAGGATAGGTCATCAATATCAGATCGGAGGGGGTCCGACACCCGGCACCCCCGTCAATCAGCTGTACAGGGAGACAGGGCACGCAGTGTGCATGTGCGGTCTCACTTCCTGTCCACTGCTGCTGTCCCATAGACATACAGCGGGGAGCAAGAAGAGAGAAGGGAGATGGCACATGCGCACTGCGCGCACCATCTCCAAGTACAGCTGAATGTCATCGGGGGTGCCAGGTGTGGGACCCCCGCCGTTCTGATATTGATAAAGAACGGACAACCTCTTTAAGGTCATCCTTATCATAGTTTTGGGACATCTATGGCACTGTACAGGGGTATTCCTAGAACTGTTTAAGTGCATCTATGACACTATATAATATCATCTTGACACTTTATGAAAACATCTGCAGCCGGATCCCAAGGGGTACCTGTAGCAGGCACTGCAGGAAACACCAGTGGAAGGCATTCAGAGAGGGAGGGAGAGTGAGGACATCTTTTTGGTGTTTGGAAAGCACTCTGGAGCCTCTCTATTTTTTGAATGGGTGGACCTTTTGAGGCCTAATAGGTACTTATGGGTCTGTGAAAGCTGGAGTTCGCTCTTAAGGGATCACATTAAGGGGTTGTCTTATTCAGTAAGTGGCATTTTTCATGTAGAGAAAGTTAATACAAGTAACTTTCTAATATACTGTTATTATGCATATTGCCTCCTTTGCTGGCTGGATTCATTTTTCCATCACATTATACACAGTTTGTTTCCATGGTTACAGAACACCCTGCAATCCAGCATCGGTGGCCGTGCTTGCACAATATAGGAAAAAGAACTAGCTTTTGTGCGCTCCCATCATTCCCATGGCCCTGGACACCAGAGAGACTGGCACTTTTTACTATAGTGTGCAAGCACAACCACCACTGATGGATTTGAGGGTGGTCTGTAACCATGGAAATGAACACTGTATAATGTGATAGAAAAATGAATCCAGCCAGCAAAGAAAGCAATATGGAGAATCACAATACATTAATAAGTGGCTTGTATTAACTTTCTCTACATGATAAATGCCACTTGCTGAAGTGATGTAACCCCTTGAAGCATTTTAATGTTACTTATTTTTTGACATTTAACTTTAATATGCTCATATGATAGAAACACAATGGAAAGCTCCTTACAAGATGAAGCTCTGATAGCAGCAACATAACTGTAATGAGCCAAGTGACCTTGGACAGATTTTTAGCCACTTGAAAAAACAATAATGATTCCTACTAAATGACAGAAAACTAAGGCTACTTTCACACTTGCGGCAGAGTGATCCGGCAAGCAGTTCCGTCGCCGGAACTTCCTGCTAGATCCGGCAAAACGTATGCCAACTGATGGCATTTGTAAGCCTGATCAGAATCCTGATCAGTCTTAAAAATGCCTGATAAGTCAGAAAAATGCATTGAAATGCCGGATCCGTCATTCCGGTGTTCTCCGGCAAAACTGATCCAGCATTTATTTTTTATCACCTTTTTTTCAGTCTGCGCATGCACAGACCAGAAGGACGTATCCGGCATTCCGGTATTTTGAATGCCGAATCTGGCACTAATACATTCCTATGGAAAAAAATGCCGAATCCGGCATTCAGATAAGTGTTCCGTTTTTTTGGCCAGAGATAAAACCGTAGCATGCTGCAGTTTTATCTTTTGCCTGATCAGTCAAAATGACTGAATGTCAGACATCCTGATGCATCCTGAACGGATTACTCTCCATTCAGAATGCATGGGGATATACCTGATCAGTTCTTTTCCGGCATTCAGCCCTTTTGACGGAACTCAGTGCCGGAAAAGAAAAGCGCAAGTGTGAAAGTACCCTGAGATGTTAAAATCGGAATTCATACAGAGTATACTGGAAAATGTATAACATTTATCTGCTGAAACTGCAATATCTTTTTAATAAGTTACCATGTGAATGAAACTTATTTAAGCCTTTATGTTAAGGATTAATGTGTTGATGTCTAGGTTATCATCATTTTCACTGATGGCTTGGATGATACTGTGGAGACACTCAAGTTGACATCTGAATCCCTCCGTAGAAAAGGTTTGCAAAAGTATAACTGGCTTTGAATATTGTGCCTGTATGTTACACTCCAAAAAGAGAATCCGATTAAGAGCGCTTTATCTCATTACCAGACATTACATACTTACTCTACTGAGCAGGATTTGAAGTGTCACTGAGCTCTCAAAAAACTTTTGATATTTGTCATAGCGACATATCAAAGGTTATGATTGGAAGGAATGCTGAGATCCCCCCGATCACTGAAACAAGGAGAGAGAAGAGCTGACATAACGTGTTTTTTCTCCTTGCTGCAGGAGACAGACTTGAGACAAGTACATAGGTTTTCTATTGAGTCTGTGTCCTGCAGCGAGGAGAGAAAGCACACTACGTAAACGCTTCTCTGTCCTTGTTCTTAAAGGTTATGTACACCTTTGGGGACATTTTTTTTATTACTGCATTGTACTTATTATGAGCTAAAAATCATTTTTTCAATTGGTCTTTATTAAAAATATGGAGTCCTTTTCTCTGTGCTGAGCTGAAATGGCAGATTTACAGATTTACCAATAGATTGTCGTAAGCGCCTTGCACAGCCTCATTTGCATATATTAAAACTTAATTTTCCTCAGCAATGAGGGCACATATGAACATGGGACCAACACAGATGTCTTCAGCTGCCAAACGCACATGCAACAGGTCAGCCAGTTTCATATATACAAATCTGCTGACAGATGCCCTTTAATAGATCCGTGTATCCGTTCCAATATTATAGGAACATATGCTTTTTATGTCTCTTTTCACTGATCCATTAAAGTCTATCAAATCAGTGAAAAACTGAATACACTCGGATGCAACTCAGACACAAAATAGCGGATACGGATCAGATCAAATACTGAAACAGAAACCATATCGGTCGTGGATGCAAGGACCCTTAGGATCTTTCCGATATTTTTAGGACATGTCCTAGTCATGTCCATTTTCACTGATCTAAGCCACCTATTAAAGTCTATCAGATCAGTAAAAAACTGAATACACTCAGATGCAACTTGAACACAAAAAAAAACTAATACGAATCGGATAAAAAACTGAAATACAAGCCATATCCTTCGAGTGCAAGTGGCCTTTGACTGCTCCAGATTCATTGCAGTGGCTAAGGCTAGAAAATAAATGTGGTGCATCTGTAGACTGTCCAGTCTAACTTTACCTATTTGTTGGGTTAACGAAAACCAAAAAGTGTGCACAATTTTAGTGCACAATGTCACATTTTAAGTCATGCAAGTTTCCTTTGAAGCCACAGCCACTTTTTACAAAGTCATTCCTCATTGAAAGAAAAGGTGCAAAAAAAGTCTAAAAAAACTTAATAACTATAGTGCAAAACAAGTGCAATAATTATTTGGCACAGATTTCAACAGTAAATCTGTCCCGTATGTGATTGTATTAGACATTACAAGGAACATTTATTAAGACTGGCACATTCTTCCACCAGTCCTGATCTCCCCACACTGGCATAAGATGTGCCTTATTTATAAAGAGGCAGAAGCCTCTTAACAAGTCAGGTGCTGCTGTGCACCAGAAACTTCAGCTATATCTTCCGTCACTTTCTGGCGAAAGTTATAGTAAATGCGGTGGGCGGCGTAAGGCCATGCCCCTCCAGCTAAGCCACAATGTGTTTATACTTTTAAAAAAAACATGAGAATCAGTGGGTGATGTATGTAACTGTATAGCAGACAGTTGCATACCTCGGGCCTATATATTTAGTGTATAAATTAGGATATTCTTCTGTATAACTGAGAAAATAAATTAACAAAAATAATGTATGAAGAGATGCCAAGATTTACTAATGTGTCTGCAATGTGGTGCAAATTGTTGCATCTGTGGTTTCTACAACCTTTTCTAACAAAAGGGGGCAGCTCTTAGTGGTAGGGATTCTTTGGAAAGGAGCCAAGATGTGCCAAACATTTGTGCCAAAACTGTGGCATAATTCTGAGTAAAAATTTTCAGTGTAGAGTAGTGTTAAGCAAATCGAAGTATCCAAAGTGGATTTCGATCCGAATTTCAGGAGAAATTTGATTTGCTGCGAATCTAAATTTCCTCACACTTCGTGTCAACAAATCCATTTTCTCTGAAATAGCGTAAAAAAAAAAAATACATACTCCCCTCATCCACTTGCGCCCAAAGAGCCAGCCACAACCATCTTGAAGTTATCGCGCAAAATGTCTCACGCGATGACGTATGATGTCACCACGCCGGCCAGTTCTCCATCATTGCACCCGACATACAAAATTTGTGAAATTCGGTGAAGCGGCCGAATCGAATTTTCCATAACTTTGCTCATCTCTAGTATAAAGTTAGACAAAAGTGTTTATCCCTGCAATACATTTATCATACAGCATGCCTAAGCTTAAAGCGACACTGAGCTTTCAGCAAGCTTTACATTACTCAGAACTGTGTGTACAGAAATAACACTATTTCTGCGCATTATATCACTTTTAGCTAGTATTTTATGGACATAGTGTATGGACTAGCTGTCATTCACTGCACACACAGAGAGTAAAGGAGAAGATGCATTCTAACTATTTAAAAGTCACTCAGAAGCAGCCCCAGGATAATGGAGGACATTACAGAGAAATACTGACCTATGTTTTTGTGAATGAAGCAGTCTCTCTGGTTTTGCCTGTTTCACTCATTTCCTGCTCACTCCTTTCCTCTCTCCTTAGACTTGCATTGACATGTGTAATATAATCCTTCTGCAAAGATGATCCTGTCCTGACATTTTTCAAAGTGAAAAGCAATTAGCGGGGGTGGAGAGGGAGAACTGGTAAACAGCTGATAACAGGAGAACTAGATATTTCTCACTGATAAAACCTATTACAAATCTTCGGATTGCTTACACTATTGATTTATGTAAATAGGTGTGAAAAATTAGTGACCATTTGAACTATCCACAGGCCTAGTAAGTCTGCCCCAGAGTTAGGGGAATAGCTAAAGGCTCATGGGCCCTGATGCAGGAGTTCATCTTTGGCCCTCCTTCCCTCAGTGCTTTGTGATAAGGAACAGGGGAGCACCTAGCCTTTCTGCTGCCTGCGGCAAAAATTGAAACAGCACTCCCTATGCCAAATTCTCAACTAAACCACTTCCCCCTAGCTATAATATTAAAGACATACTTGAAAAATAAAATGACATGCAAAGCTACAAAACATACAGGGTAATACAGCACCCCATACATCTTAAAACCAGTGACGTCTCCTCTGATGTAGACATTCTCTTTCCTCGTCTTCTCAATTCAGACCAGACCGCCATGATTATTTATTTGTTTTAATGCTGTACGGAGACCTGTCTCCTTACGGCATTAAAATGTTTTGCATCGAGGAGACAAAATTTGTTTCATCCGAAGTCGCACAACACTTTGGTGAATGAATTTGGTAATAATTTCTGCATCTTCAAAAACATTTCAAAATCGAAATCCAAAGTTGGGTTTGGTACTGAGGTATACCCCCTTATTTTGCATGTCCCATGCAAAAATACCACCTTACAATGTGAACCAGTACAAAAAATACATCCTTATAATGTGCACCAGTACAAAAAATACTCCCTTATAATGTGCACCAGTACAAAGATGCCCCCTTATAATGTGCAAAAGCACAAAAATAGCAAAAAAGCCCCCTTATAATGTGTGCCAGTGCAAAAAATGCCCCTTTATAATACATGCCAGTGCAAAAAATACCACCTTAAAATGCTTGTCAGTACAAAAAATGCCCCCTTCTCTGTGCCAGAACATAAAATGCTCCCTATTTAGTGCCCCCAGTAGATGTCCCTATAAAGCACCCTAAAAACATGGTGCCAAATAAAAAAATAAAATAAACTGAAATACTTACCTTCATGCAGCTGTCAGTGATGCAGTGCATGTCCCTTTCGAACTGGCCCAGGCAGCGCCATGATGAATCGTGCCACATGGAGGAGAGCATATTTAAAAGAAGAAAAACTACCACAAGAGGACACAGTTTTAAATTAGATGGGCAAAGGTTTAAAAGTAATATAAGGAAGTATTACTTTACTGAGAGAGTAGTGGATGCATGGAATAGCCTTCCTGCAGAAGTGGTAGCTGCAAATACAGTAAAGGAGTTTAAGGATGCATGGGATAGGCATAAGGCCATCCTTCATATAAGATAGGGCCAAGGGCTATTCATAGGATTCAGTATATTGGGCAGACTAGATGGGCCAAATGGTTCTTATCTGCCGACACATTCTATGTTTCTATGTTTCTATGTGTCAGGCACTAGACCTGAAGCCTATGAGAGGGAAATCTGGGGCAGGAAAACATTGCACCCATGCCCACCACAGCACTTAACTATATCACTATTCAATTGCTTATATAATCATAATTTTTATTTATTTTTTATAATTTTTATCTTTTAAATCAATGTAATTAAAAACTATTCCTCATCAAAGTCTCAACTTTTCTAAATTTTGTGTTTATAAACTGTAATTCTGTGTTTCCCAACAGTATATATGTGTTGTTTAAGGGGTAATCTTTTTCTTTACGGAGAGCCCATGGTATGCAGAGTACGTGTGTGCAGTATTGTAGACCAGGCTATGCCCCTACTATGCAGAGTATATGTGCGTAGTATTGTAGGCCAGTATTGATGCCCTTCAGAGTTGCTTGGAAATATATTCAAATTAGTTTCTTATTATTTGATGCTGGGAGATAATAGACAAGATAATTTGTATCTATGTTACCCAGAAATCAAGAGAAGCGTTGTGTAGCCAACAATAGTCATCACGTGTATCAACTGCTCTCCATAAAATAAATATTACCCACCCAGAGGTTCCCCCTAAGACTTTGGATCTAGAAATATTGTTTTTATCTGCTTTTATCTGATTAAGGGCTTTTTTTTTCATGAAAGAGCTGTTTGCAGATGTAAGGCTGACTTAGCTATTGTTTTTCGCTTTGCTACATAAGCATATTTAAAGAACAGAAAAGTGTTTCTGACAATTTTATGTTTGAAAAAATGCAGTGCTGATATTGTTGATGTGTTCTTTTTAGGTTATCTTTTCCTTTTTTGTCAGTTAAGCTAATTTGCATAATTTGGCTTTCTGTGAAAAATATCCAAATTAGCTTTTCTTCCAAAACAGAAAGGTATGCTAATCTTTTCTCATGCCAGTTGAAATATATATGATTTGCATACGCTCTTCCTAGAAAATAGTCATACAATACTCATGCTTATTTTTCTGTCTCCCTACTAATAAAGAGCACCCCAATGAGTATCCCACAAGGGAAGTTAACCACCACTGCTTGGTACATCTTGAGACATTTTGGTTCTCTTGTTCTTCTTACAAGTTTCATTGAGAGACGTGTAAGCTTTGTAGAATATTATAATTCTCGTCTCACATTCAGTTGAAGGTTACTTTGTCTAAAGTTGCTAAAGATGTTATTTGCCTTGGTATACTGATGATGTATTCACGGGTAAATAGGAAGGAACTGTCCCATTAAAGTGAGACAGCAGGAATCATAATTATACTTGCTGCACAGCAAGTAAGTAAACAGTAAGACTGTGTTCACATCAGCATTTAGCCTTTATAGGAGCAGAAGAACGTAAAGGACGTATTTGACACATAACTGAGCTGAACAGAGCCTACAGATCCCATAGACTATAATGGGATCTATTAGGTTTCCTTCAGGGGATGGTTTTTGAAGCAAAGAAAAAAGTCCAGCATTTGTCTCCACTTCAAAAACTATCTCCTTTATGGAAACCTAACATATCCCATTAGAGTCTATGGAGTCCATAGGCTCCATCCTTTCCATTGCTGTAACAGAGCAGCAGAATGGAAAGGCTAAACTCTGATGTGAACACAGCAGCAATGAGCACTGCATTATTTTCATAGAGATGCTTTCCTGTCTTTTGAATATGCTAACATGGTATAGCTAGAAAAACAGCTAAGCCAGTTTTCACACCTGCACGTAGCTCTTTCAGGACAAAAGCTCTTAACCAGAGACAAGCAAATGAAAACAACATTTCTAGTTGCAAGGCTTTTGTGGGGACCTCTGTGTGGGTACTATTTCTATTGTAGAGATCAGTTCATATACATGACAACTATTGTAGGCTAGATAAATTACCATGTCTAACATCTGGCAGCTAATTAACAAAAAATTTGGGTTCAACTTATTAAGAACTTTTTGAGAAGTTCCGACTGAATTCCAAATCGGTAGAACCAGTTCGCTCATCCTTAATCTACATGCACTTTGGGGGTCAGCTGAGAATATGCTACTTTGCAAATATGCCATTACAAAAAATTTAAGAGCCTGCATGAAATGTATATCATATTCTTTTGTTTTCCAGGCCTGGATGGTTTATTACTGATTGGTCTGGAAGATGCTCAGAATTTAAATGAATTGCAAGAAATAGAATTTGGCAGAGGGTTCTCTTACCATCAACCTCTGAGCATTGGAATTTATGAGCTACCAAGTGTAATGTTGAAAGAAATTGTAAGTTGAAGAATAGAACTAGAAATTTTACTTATGATATTTATGTTATATATATATATTTTATAATTAATTATTTTTGCCTTCCAATAGGACACAGTTGCTGAAAGAAAATGTTGTAATGTTATTTGCAAATGCTCTGGGCAAGATGGTCCTCGTGGTCTACCTGGCCCTCCAGGACTGAAAGTAAGTAGAGCTTATGGCAAAACTGTGAACATTGTGAGCCACCATATGGTGCATTTGTAATGCAATACATTCTGCCCTCCAGTGATGTTCAATGAAAATGCTTGCATGATATTGCATGTTATGGAGCATGCTGCATTTGTTTCACTAGTTCTAACAGAAACATAGGTTTGCATCCATGAACCATCCATGAACCATTCTCTCTATAGAATCCAACTATAGAGACATAAATATGTAGTATACAGTTAATAAAATATATATACATTTCTGACTTAACTTCCAAAAGTCTTTTTGATATTTATTAGCTGTTTTTTACCTTGCTATTTGATTTACTTTTTGCTAGTTGTCAATTCCAACAATCTACAGTAAATACAAACAGTAGAAAATAAAAGTTTCACCTGTACAGAAAACCTTTTTACATCTCTTATGGTATAAGATTTTTGTGATAATTTTTTAATTTTCTTTACGTTTAAATTTTCTTAATCTAATTGGCATGACTTTATTCCATGAATTATTCCCTCGTAAATGCTTATATTGGATTTAAGGTCAATTTTTCCCATTTTACACTCAAAGGCACAATGAATATAAAACACTTAAAATATAAAAGAACAATTCTGGCATTTCTATGATCCTATACTAACCTGCAATCAATTCTGTAAAAAGTATATAACTAAATTTTTATATGTCCCAAGGGATCAGGATTCAGGATGCCAGGCAATGCTTCCTGGGGAAAGGAGAATGTAAATAAGCTTTTATGCAGGAGGACAAAATCTGACTCCTTAGGGCCACCTATTGGATGGCTACATTATAAGTCAGTTTCAGGTCCTTTAAATAAGTCTTGAAATAATGACTTGGGATATAAGTCCAAATCACAATATATAAAAAAAAAAAAAGACATGCTGTAGTTACATGGGTTTAAAAAGGACACAGGCCCATCAAGTTCAACCTTTAACAATATACTACATTAAAGGGGTTGTCTGGGTTCATCCCTTTTTCACCTAGGCAAGCCCTCGGCTTTTTGTTTACATTTTTACACTGCTAGGAGGAGGCTTCCACCTAGCAGTGTTGCCGGTGATGTCACCAGCACAAATGTGCCATAGCCCGTTTTACAGGATAGGGCATGGCTAAAGCCCACCCATTAGTGCCGGTGACGTCACGGGGAACACTGCTAGGTGGGAGCAGTGGCGACTCTAGGAACAATATATAGGGGGGGCACAAAGATACCACAGTCAAAAATGGGGGGGCAAAAACAAATTAAGTATATATAAATAAGATTACAAAATACCAGAGAATTGCGGTCTGCAGGGATACATTTATACTAAAACTATTTACTTACAAAAGAAGCCATTCAGTCGTCTGCTGTGCCGTCCTCTGCTTGCTTCTGCGTATTCTTTCCCCTTCTTTCTGTCTCTCATCAGTGCGCAGGCGCACTGTTATGGTGGATCTGTGGAAGACACACTGTTATGGGGGCATCTGTGGATGACACTGTTATTATGCCTCTTATTAGCCCCCATTATGCCTCTCATCACTCCCATATCAGCCCCCATGCCTCTCATTAGCCCCCATATCAGCCCTTATGCCTCATTAACCCCCATATCAGCCCTTATGCCTCATTAGCCCCCATATCAGCCCTTATGCCTCATTAGCCCCCATATCAGCCCTTATGCCTCATTAGCCCCCATATCAGCCCTTATGCCTCATTAGCCCCCATATCAGCCCTTATGCCTCATTAGCCCCCATATCAGCCCTTATGCCTCATTAGCCCCCATATGCTGCCTCTCATCATTAGCCCCCATATGCCTCTCATCATTAGCCCCCCAAATGCCTCTCATCATTAGCCCCCCAAATGCCTCTCATCATTAGCCCCCCATATGCCTCTCATCATTAGCCCCCCATATGCCTCTCATCATTAGCCCCCTTATGCCTCTCATCATTAGCCCCCATATGCCTCTCATCATTAGCCCCCATATGCCTCTCATCATTAGCCCCCCAAATGCCTCTCATCATTAGCCCCCCAAATGCCTCTCATCATTAGCCCCCAAATGCCTCTCATCATTAGCCCCCCAAATGCCTCTCATCATTAGCCCCCCAAATGCCTCTCATCATTAGCCCCCCATATGCCTCTCATCATTAGCCCCCTTATGCCTCTCATCATTAGCCCCCATATGCCTCTCATCATTAGCCCCCCAAATGCCTCTCATCATTAGTCCCCCAAATGCCTCTCATCATTAGCCCCCAAATGCCTCTCATCATTAGCCCCCCAAATGCCTCTCATCATTAGCCCCATATGCCTCTCATCATTAGCCCCCCAAATGCCTCTCATCATTAGCCCCATATGCCTCTCATCATTAGCCCCCCAAATGCCTCTCATCATTAGCCCCCTTATGCCTCTCATCATTAGCCCCCCAAATGCCTCTCATCATTAGCCCCCTTATGCCTCTCATCATTAGACCCTCAAATGCCTCTCATCATTAGCCCCCTTATGCCTCTCATTATTAGCCCCCATATGCCTCATCATTAGCCCCCATATGCCTCTCATGATTAGCCCCCATAGGCCTCTCATCATTAGCCCCCTTATGCCTCTCATCATTAGCCCCCATATGCCTCTCATCATTAGCCCCCCAAATGCCTCTCATCATTAGCCCCCCAAATGCCTCTCATCATTAGCCCCCCAAATGCCTCTCATCATTAGCCCCCTTATGCCCCCAGCAGCCACATATTTTATAAAATAAAAAATCACTTACCTCTCCTGCTCCTGGACGCCGCCTGCCTCTCCTCAGTCGACTGTGCTCTGAACTGGCGCGCACAGCGTGAGGTCACAGAGCGCCCTCGTGCTGTGCGCAGCCCTGCACAGCCGACAGCCGAGGACCAGGAAGTGGTAAGTACAGAGCTTTCACCACTTCCTGGTCTCTCGGTTCTAATGAGCGCTTCCATAATGGAAGCGCTCATTAGTATTCACCTGGGGGAATCAGCGGGGGGGGGCAACCGGGG
This sequence comes from Bufo bufo, assembly GCF_905171765.1. Taxonomy (NCBI): domain Eukaryota; kingdom Metazoa; phylum Chordata; class Amphibia; order Anura; family Bufonidae; genus Bufo; species Bufo bufo. Next base: position 200,994,056 of record NC_053393.1, read on the forward strand.
GGGGAAAGGACAACATAGGGGGGGCTATTGCCCCCCCTCGCCCCCCCTAGCGACGCCACTGGGTGGGAGCCTCTGTCTAGCAGAGACCTGCAGAAAAACCATAAATGAAATGAAATGCTCCAATGCTCATCTCAAAGGGGCTGCCTGGGTGAAGAAGGTGATATGTCCAGGTTCAGCTCTAAATCCAGACCCCTTTAATTGTTAGCTTAATTATAACCCTCAATGCCGTTTACTATTAGATAAGCACCCGGCCCTTCTTTAAATGCTAACATAGTATCTGCCATTTCATAGTTTGACTACTCTTAATGTAAAGAACCCTTTCCTGTATTGATATATGAATCGTCTTCCCTCCACATATATTGAATGTCCCCTGGTCCTTTGTAAAGTCCTTGGATTAAATAAATAATGTCCCAGTTCTTTGTACTGATCACACATGTATCTATACATGTAAATGAGATCACCTCTAAGGTGTCTTTTTTCCAAACTGAACAAACCCAAATTTTAAGCCTTTCATTATAAGATAGACCTTCCATTCCATTTAATAATCTGGTTGCCCTTCTCTAAACCCACTACCTCTTTCTTTTTATACACCCTAAAATATTATTTGCTTTTACAGCTGCTATCTGGCATTGAGTACTGCTGCTTAGCTTACTTGTAACCAGAGTACCCAAATCCTTTTCTTCTTCTGTTGTCCCCAATTTTATTCCATTTATTCTGTATGCAGCCATATGATTAGTGTGGTCTTAGGTGAATTACTTTACTTTACATATATCAACATTAAATTTCACCTGCCATGTTCTTACCAATGCTACCAGCCTATCTAGGTCTTTCTGTAATTTTTGAAAGTCAAACTGATGGACAACAGCGCTGTCCGTTAGACCCCATTGAACCTATTAATATTTTTTCTGGCACAAATTGAACAAAGCCTTAGAATTTGAAGATTTCTGTATTACAATTATTTTTTCTGTAACTAGGGAAGACCTGGGACAAAGGGCTCTCAAGGACATCCCGGTGAAGAAGGTGGGATGGTAAGTATAACAATAAAAAAATGTATTTGTATAAATGTATTCAAATGAGAATAAAAGACCCTAGTCAACTTTTAAGCACTGTGCAATAAAACACCATGACATTGTATATCCAGGCTCCTTCAGCACAAGCATATGCTTGGAAAAAAAATCTGCTAAATAAGATTTGACATTAGTTTGGAAAATGTATAATCCTATTCATTGGGACATCTTTCCATTACAGCATAGTTTGGAATGAAAGCTAAAAATTATCATAATAACTAATAAGCTTCAACTTTATACTTTTTATACTAATGTCTAGGCTTTCTTACTGTATTGAAACTCAAGTTGGATGTGTGCTGCTTAGCTAGCTTGGGATTGAGGCAGGATAGATATACTGGGGAATACGGCCCTCTCTACTGAATGATCCCAGGTCTCTGGTCTAGGAAGACAAGTAGCAGAAAACATTGAGTAAGGCCTCATGCACACGGCCGTTGTTTTGGTCCGCATCCGAGCTGCAGTTTTTGCGGCTTGGATGCGGACCCATTCACTTCAATGGGGCTGCAAAAGATGCGGACAGCACTCAGTGTGCTGTCTGCATCCGTTGCTCCATTCCGTGGCCCCGCAAAAAAAAATATAGCATGTCCTATTCTTGTCCGTTTTGCGGACAAGAATAGGTATTTCTACAATGGGACGCCCGTTCCGTTCCGCAAATTGCAAAAAGGCACACGGGCGGCTTCCGTTTTTTGCGGAACCACGGTTTGCGGACCGCAAAAAACTGAACGTCGTGTGCATGAGGCCTAAATCAGTCATACTTTGACGACTAGAAAAATATCCCCCTTTCAGTGGTGGGAACCTTCATACAGCTTTTATATTGAAGTACATTTTTCACAATCCAAATTATGATAAAAAAATTAAACTCTTTCACTTGGGTTACAATAAGTAACCATTGAGCTCCATGGCAACATATGGAGTCGCACTAATCCTTTACAGCCTCCCTTTTCATCATTCATACTCATCCATAAATGTGCATTACCTCTTTGTGGAGATAGGCCCCCTTGATGGTTGCCTCTGAAGAACAAGGTACACTTTGTTTAAGAGATTATACTGGCTGTTAAATTTAAAGGGGTTGTCTAACTTCAGCAAATGGCATTTATCATGTACATACAGTAAACCTAATACAAGGCACTTATTAATGTATTGTGATTATCCATATTGCCTCCTTTGCTGGCTGGATACATTTTTCCACCACATATAGGCTACTTTCACACTCGCGCTCTGAACGGATCTGTTTGTATTATCTTTAACATAACTAAGACGGATCAGTCTTGAAAGTCAATGGAGGAAGGATCCATATTCTATTGTGTTAGATTGCGTCAGTAAAAACGGATCCGTCCCCTTTGACTTACATTGTGTGCCAGGACTGATCCGTTTGGCTCAGTTTCATCAGACGGACACAAAAACACTGCAAGTAGCGTTTTGGTGTCCTTCTACAAAGGGGAATGGAGACTGAACTGATGCAAACTGATGCATTCTGAGCGAATCCTTCTGCATTAAGAATGCATTAGAATGCAAACTGATCCGTTTTGGACCGCTTGTGAGAGCCCTGAACGGATCTCACAAGCAGAAAGCCAAAACGCGAGTGTGAAAGTAGACATGCACTGCTTGTTTCCAGGGGTTCTGACCACCATGCAATCCAGCAGTAGTGGCCGTGCTTGCACATTATAAAAAAAAAATGTTGGCCTATGTGTACTCTCGCGGTCTACAGAGAGGCCAGAACTTTTTCCTATAGTGTGGAAGCATGGATACCACTGCTATATTATGGAGTGGTCGAAACCATGGAAAGGAGCAGCGTATAACTTGATGGAAAATAAAATAAACCAAGCCAGCAAAGGTAACAATATGGACAATCACAATACATTAGTAAGTACCTTGTATTAACTTAGTGTACATGATAAATTCCATTTGCTGTAGTGCGAAAACCCCATGAAGTTAGACGCTTTGTAAAACCCTATTAAACTGTCCAAAGTATCCAAGCATTGTTTTAGGACAGTCGTATGATATTATCTGATATATAATGCTAGAAATCTTGTAAATAAAAGCTGTATAAATTTGAAATTCTAAATTTTCTATTTTTTTAAGGGTGAGAGAGGTCCACGTGGAGTGAATGGGACTCGTGGAGAAAGTGGCTGTCATGGGCCTAGAGGACAAAAGGCAAGTTAACAATAATATATATTCATGACAGGGGCATAGCTATAGTGGAAGCGCAGGAAGTGGCTGCGATGAGGCCTGAACTCAGAAGGGGCCGACCCAGGAGGACTGAAAAAATTTATTTCTGTCAGGGCCCCCTCAACAGTATTATACAAGACATTATATACAGTGACATGACATACAATATATACATGTAGGAAATGGACTGAGTGTCTGCCTTGCCTGGTCTAATAGAGCTGTTTTAACAACTGCAGGAGTGACAGTTGCTAGGGAGGAGGGGGTTGCAACGAAGTTGCTGGGGGGCATTCAAAAATTTGCTTTGGGGCCCAGTTATTTCTACTCATGCCACTAATTCTAGACTAGTTGTTCATGGAAGATTGGGTTTATAGTAACACACAAAAAATGTGGACTTGTTGATAGCTTCTCTTTATGGATAAATTTTTTTTCAATAGTACAGTAGTTGTAATTGATTTATATGTCAAGTAAAATTGAATTTATTTGTTAATCGATGTTGGCGTTATATAATACAATGTATCAACAAAGATTCAATAAAGTGCTAAAGTGTAATAGCTTGTAAGGGTGGTTTATAAGACCCCATACTATGAATAGTATCCTTAATAATCCAATTGTTACTGTATTTTTAGGGTGGAAGAGGCTTTCGAGGAAATCAAGTAAGTTTCAATTGGGTTCAGAAAATGATGATACAATTCTGAAATTCAGTCATTTGGTCAGATGATATTAGAATTATGTTTGATGATATATGTTTATATCTATCTATCTATCTATCTATCTATCTATCTATCTATCTATCTATCTATCTATCTATCTATCTATCTATTTATCTATCTATCTAGCTATCTATCCTTCACAAAAGAACATTGCTTTTACTATAAATCATACAGTATATAGAGCAACAGAGACATCATAAATACAGATTAGCTCAACAGTAAATATTGCTCCTCTGCTTTTATAGGTGTAATATGAAGGTTGTACAGTACAATCTGTAAAATAATTATTTTCATTTGTAATTTGAATGTTCTATGTCACTTAACACTGGTTTATGTTTTGTAGGGAGATGATGGGGATCATGGTATTGATGGTGTGCCTGGCGAACAGGTAAATTAAAGCATTTAAGAATTCCATTAAATAAAACAATGAGCTAATACATCAACTCATATACAGTAGTTACATAGTATGGTTGAACAGAGACATATTTTCATGACATTCAGCCAAGGGACATGTGGGGATGTAAATTACGGGAAGAGGAATGATAAGCAAGAATTCTTCACATCTTTATAAACAATAATGCATATTAGTTCTAAGAAATCATCTAAGCCTTTTTTAGAACTGTTCACAGTTCCTGAAGTGACCTTTTCCTGAGGTAGACTATTCCACAGATTTATGGTTCTTATGGTAAAGAAGCTTTGATGACTCTGGAGACTGAACTTTTCTTTTTCCATACGGAGGCAGTGCCCCCTTTTTCTTTTATGGGATTTCACATAGAACTATTTTTCACAAGATGTTTTGTACAGGCCATTTATATATTTATATAGGTTAATCATGTCTCCTCTTAGATGCCTCTTTTTAAAACCAAATAAATGTAATTATTTTTATCTTTCCTCATAAATTAGACCCTCCATCCCCCTTATCATTAGTGTTGGACGCGAATATTCGAATCTCGAATTTTAATCGCGAATATCGCCACTTTGAAAATTCGCGAAGATTTAGAATATAGTGCTATATATTCGTATTCTTGAATATTCTAGTTTTTTTTTTTTCATCAGTAACCTCCCTTCTTGCTTATGGGCCAATGAGAAGGCTCCAATGTCTTTGTCTGATCTTAGCAACATCCCTAGCAACCAATAGGAAAGTTGTCTACCACTTACTAAATAAGAACCTCCACAGCAGCCATTTTCTGTAGTTTTATGGAGTTCTGAGAGAGACAGCAGTGTCATTGCTGTGCTCCGTGCTTTACTGTTTAATTACATTAGATAGTTAGTTAGTAACATTAGGTTCCAGTGCAGGGTGTTAGACAGTGTGATAGGTTCTGCTGTCCATATATACATGCTACATACAGTACAGACCAAAAGTTTGGACACACCTTCTCATTCAAAGAGTTTTCTTTATTTTCATGACTATGAAAATTGTAGATTCACACTGAAGGCATCAAAACTATGAATTAACACATGTGGAATTATATACATAACAAACAAGTGTGAAACAACTGAAAATATGTCATATTCTAGGTTCTTCAAAGTAGCCACCTTTTGCTTTGATTACTGCTTTGCACATTCTTGGCATTCTCTTGATGAGCTTCAAGAGGTAGTCCCCTGAAATGGTTTTCACTTCACAGGTGTGCCCTGTCAGGTTTAATAAGTGGAATTTCTTGCCTTATAAATGGGGTTGGGACCATCAGTTGCGTTGAGGAGAAGTCAGGGGGATACACAGCTGATAGTCCTACTGAATAGACTGTTAGAATTTGTATTATGGCAAGAAAAAAGCAGCTAAGTAAAGAAAAACGAGTGGCTATCATTACTTTAAGAAATGAAAGTCAGTCAGTCAGCCGAAAAATTGGGAAAACTTTGAAAGTAAGGGCTATTTGACCATGAAGGAGAGTGATGGGATGCTGCGCCAGATGACCTGGCCTCCACAGTCACCGGACCTGAACCCAATCGAGATGGTTTGGGGTGAGCTGGACCGCAGAGTTAAGGCAAAAGGGCCAACAAGTGCTAAGTATTTCTGGGAACTCCTTCAAGACTGTTGGAAGACCATTTCAGGGGTCTACCTCTTGAAGCTCATCAAGAGAATGCCAAGAGTGTGCAAAGCAGTAATCAAAGCAAAAGGTGGCTACTTTGAAGAACCTAGAATATGACATATTTTCATTTGTTTCACACTTGTTTGTTATGTATATAATTTCACATGTGTTAATTCATAGTTTTGATGCCTTCATAGTCATGAAAATAAAGAAAACTCTTTGAATGAGAAGGTGTGTCCAAACTTTTGGTCTGAACTGTACATAGTGCTGTGATGTCAGAAGTTCACAACAATACTTGCACCAATCAGTAATATGTAGTCAGACCTGCTATAATGTGAAGTTGCACATATTGCGCAAAAATAGGCGCATCATTAATTGCGAATTTGCGCAATCGCGAATATATTGGAGCACTCTATCTGCATATAAAGCTATTGTAATATTCTCACGTGCCAATCATTTTCTTCAGTCTCAGGAAACTTCTAGCAGCTTAAAAAATGTAGCAACAGTGACCCACGCCTGTATTGCGCACGCATTACGTGAATATTACATTGCTGATTTTCGCAATCAAGAAAATAATATAAATAATTTATGACGAATATTCGGCCAAATATTTGTGAAATATTGCGAATTCGAATATTGCCCCTGCCGCTCATCACTACTTATCAGTTTAGTTGCCCTTCTTTGTACTTTTTTCCAACTCCACGGCATCCTTTCTATGAACTGTCGCACAGAAATAATATGTACATATGTTCTAAATGTGGCGGCACCAACATTTTGTAAAAGTGGTAATATTACATCTCTGCCCGGCAACTCCATGCATCTTTTAACACAAGAAGCTGATTGACATTGTAAGCTGTTATTTAATCTATGATCTCCATGGACACCCAAATCCTTCTCTACAAGTGATTCTTCCAGTGTTACTTCCCTTAGGACAGCGATCGGGAACCTTCAGCACTCCAGCTGTGGTGAAACTATGACTCCCAGTATGCACACTTGCTTGAAGTGAATAGAGCATGCTGGGAGTTGTAGTTTCACAACAGCTGGAGTACCGGAGGTTGCTGACCCCTGCCCTAGGACATATGATGCATTTCAATCATTAGTGCCCAGATAAATTACTTTACATTTATCCAAATTGCCCAAATGTTCAGAGTGTTCAAGTTAGCTTGTAGCTTGGCGTCATCTGCAAAAATAGAAACAGTGATATTATTCAAATCTTCTATATTATTAATAAATAAGTCAACTTCTTACCTTTCAGATACAAGTATTATTCTTGTTTTAATTAGTAGTTATTAAGAATTATTAATTATTAGTAGTATTGTGAACAGTTAATGGCAAGGAGTGATAAAAATTATAATTAAATGCTTGTCAATACTAGAATATAAGGAATATAGCAGACATCCTGATATCATAAAGCTTAGAAACTTTAGAATCTTAGCTTTCAAAATAATGGTATGAGGGTTAGAACTGTAGGTGAAATATTCTGGGCAAGAACTTTTACTTCCATGTTCTGTGGAAAAAGAGTTGGCTGCAGGTTACAGCAGTAAGAAAGACAACCTTCAGCTTTCATCTCCTCCTCTGTACAGCCTTAATAGGACCCCAGGGTATGAGACAGGAACCTTGAAATATGATATATGCTCACTGATTCTCACATTTAGGGGCATCTGTTTTCCCTACAAAAGGAGTAAAATGATGAGCTGTTTCTAATCTAGTCACTCACTGAGCCTAGGCCCATTGTTGACTCCATGATTTGGTTGTTTACTGGCATCTAGACTGAAGAAACTTTTGATCATCATAATCAATCATGGTTATTATGTAAAGATATGGGCATATAGACATAAAAAGTGGCATGTATGAACTTTGCACATCTTGAACTTGTTTTTAAAAATTGTGTATCACAGACTCTGTTTGGATCATGAATGTGCATGTATTTTTTTTTTTTTTTACAAAATGCTAAACTTTGCAGCAAAATTGCATGAAGAGCCCATTAAGGTAAAGGGCAGGGTAGCATATTCACAACGTGCCAGGTTTCTCCATTCAGGAAGTATATTGGGATAGAGGTATATATTTTGTTGTTGTTTATAATTCAGGTTTCAATGGCATTTGTTCAAATTATGAGAGTGATCATGCTAGGGGAACAAATACAATTTAAAATATTGCTGTATAAGATTTAGCAAAGGTACATGTAATTTTAAAAATAAAGTTTGTTCTGAATATTATGTTATTTGTTATCACATAACAGTACTTTTTCTGTCCTTACTTAGGGAAACCATGGAGATCCTGGATTGCTGGGAGAAACTGGAAGTCTAGGACCAAGGGTATGTAAACAGTTGTAATCTAGGGTAACACCTGGCAGCAAGTGTTCAATTTCCCTGCAGTCCAGCCCCAGAAGAAATTAAGCAGTTTCCCTCTAAATCATCATGCTGTCTGTGTAATAGGACATTCGAAAATATACTTTTCAAACTAAAGAATACATTTTGAATAGCATGTGCTAATAGGATGCGCTAATATAACAAGTTCTCCTCCCATGCAGTACAATAATACATATTTGCTAATATAAAACATTCTCCTCCCATGCAGTACAAGAGTTGTGTTTGAACACTCAAAATAGATTTCAAAGATTATAACTATAGCAGTACACAAGAGGGGACCATGGAGTTAAATCCTCCCTCTTTGTGCCACTAATGTGCTGCTGTTTATCCAGTCTGTAAATAATGCTGTTTGCCAGCTGCTGGTGAAAGGAGAAAAATAGATAGAATATGGTCACCTTTCATTAAGGGCTCTTTCACACCAGCGTGTGCAGTCCGGAAATCACTTTCTGTGTGTGAGCATGATCCTCCGTCCCGGACACTGCTCGTCATGTAGGAGCACATGGCATTATACTGATTTATAATGCTGTGTGTCTCTGCATGACCTTATTTCTTATTTATTTTTGAGAGCTCTATGTCACTATGATCCTGTAGATGTAAGTTATGCAGAGGCACATAGCATTATAAATCGCTATAATGCTGTGCAGACCTGCAAGATGAGAACAGAGCATGATATCCGGACTGCATATGCTCATGTAAAAGAGCCCTAACAGATGACAGACAGCATTACAGACGGCAATCCAGCTGGAGGGAAAAGGGAAATGGAGCTCATAGCTTTAATGTCTCCAGATCACTGCTGGCTAGAGCAGTCCTGTCCTGCTTTGCCCTCAATTGCTAAGCTATGTTTGTGTTTCTATTGTATATACATATGTGAATATATTGAATTCAATAAGAGCAGTGAAAGCCATATAAATATAAATGTTTATGGTGCAGTTCAGCTCCAGCATTGACTTCTGTTGATGAAGCTACACCAAACAGCTGATTGGTGGGGGTGCTGGATTTCAGACCAAAGCCGGCCAGATACTGATGGCCAATCCTGATAATAGGTTATCACTTGCTAAAGCCTAGACATTTTCTTCAAAATACTAATAACGAATTGCTGAGAATGTTTCCAACTTTTTGTGTTCTTATGGATAACAGGGCAGAAGAGGTCCCCGTGGAGAACCAGGTGAACGAGGTGAACTTGGACTTAGAGGTGACCCGGTAAGTAATGCAGCACCAAATATTTCATTTCATGCATATAACTTGCAGTGTCTTATAATTTCTCTCATGTGGATCTTAAAGGGGTTGTCTTTGGTTGATAGGATATGCCACCAATGTCAGATAGAGGTGGGTCTCATATTTGGGCCCCTCACCTAACTCTAGAACTGGCCCCTTAAGGGAAGAAAAGTACACTGCACATACACAGTGTTCTTTCCATTCATATCTATGGGACTCCCAAAAATAGCCGAGTGAGTGCTCTTGGCTATTTTCAGGAGTCCCATAGAAATGAATGGAGAGTGCACTGTTCAAGTGCGACCACCGTTTCCATTCCCTTGTATGGGACTGCTGGAGAGAGCTAAACCGGCCCTTGGTTATTTTTGGCAGTCCCATAGAAATGAATGGAGGGTAGCCTCACATGTGCAACTGCGTTCCAATCACTTTAGGGGTCCCATTCTGGGGATAGCACCCATCTGACATTGATGGCATATCCTATATTGTAATTTATTGTGTTCCCAACCAAATGTAGAGTGTAGCATATAAAAAATTATCTTGATAAAGTAACATGACACCTAACCATGAGTAATTTCATGTCTGATGATAATTGATGGATGTTGGACTTCCTGTCTATTGGCTAGGATCCAGGGAACATTATATAATAGTCTCATATAACAAGAAACACACATATTACCAATATAATATCTGATTTTATATAGTGTACAAATGACATTCCATTTTTGGTGCCGCATAAAGTGCATATATTCAATGGTATATCCATATAAGGTCCGACATACAATTCATTAAATGCATATTTTAAAGATGCAATAGTCCAAAAGTGCAAAATCCAAAGTGAAAAGTTATCAGTCATATTGCCAGAAGACTGTTCATATGGAAGTGAAGGGTCAGCGTAGCCACATGCTATGTGATGTTTCAGGGGCCACACTCCCTTTCTTAAGCATGCATGATACTTTTTCCATATGTCCTAAATACTCAGCAGAGTCACAGATGTTAACCCCTGAAAAACGGAAAAAAATCAAACACATTCTTTTCAAAGTGTTCTCCACTGAACTTCATCACTTGAATGGAGAGAGTGCTTATAATTGCCCTACACCACCTCTCCAGAGGAGACGACACATGATGTAATAACGAGGAAGCAACACTCTCATGGAGAACTGCCTCTTCGTCAAACAGCTGATCATGGGGGTGCCGGGTGTTGGACCCCTGCCGATCTGGTATTGATGACCTATCCTGAGGATAGGTCATCAATATTTATGGCTGGACAACCCCTTTCATTTACTTATCATTTCAAAAATATAATCATTGCATAAAGAACTATCCACTATCTAGAGGCATGAAAAGAATGCATGGTATAACTCCATCAGCATTAAAAGCAAATGCTAAAATTCCAGGCTTCATTTAATCCCTTAGGGCTCAAGCTACCCAATGTCACAATCCAATATAGCTCTCTTTGTAATAGCCAGATTTTAATGTGTTCATCCTCAATTTCATCTACTTCTTCCAAAGCCAACCATCTTAGATTAGAGTCATAATGTCCCATTCCCCAAAAATGCCTTGTAACCAGGGCTCATGTTGTATTTTTCTCCTACAGTTTTTCTACATTTTGTGTTGTTTCTCTCTGTACAACCTAATAGCGGATCGATATTCATTTAATCTGATTTTAATGGGGTTTTCCAAGACTTTTCTACTGATGACCTATACTCTGGATAGGTCTTCAGTATCTGATGACCGCAGTAGCGCCGCAGACTTCTTTCAGCTTAGTCTAGGCCATGTGACATCACGTTCATTGGTCACATGGCCTAGGTACAGCTCAGCCCCATTGAAATGAAGGGTGTTGAGCTGCAGTGCCCAGCACAACCGCTATCAAATGTACAGTGTTGTGCTTGGCGAGCAGAGAGAAGGCTGCAGTGCTACTGTGAGTGCAGGTGACTTCGCAAAAAGCTGATCGGTGGAGGGTCCAAGGTGTCAGATACTGATGACCTATCTAGTCTTGGAAAACCCTTTTAAATTTTAACCATCCTTGTAGTCTTCCCTACACATACTTTGACGCAAGAACATTTTAGATGCAGATGCAGCTGAGCTAAACTTGATGGTTAACGCGTTAAAGGGTTTCTGTCATGAGAATGTGCTAATGTCAGCAGTACATAACAGTATGCTTTATAACTTCCTGCCTGCCACCGTTCTCTTAAAATAAAGACTTTTAAAATATGCTAATGAGCCTCTAGGTGCTATTAGGGCGTTGCTTCAGGACCTAGAGACTCGGTCTACGCACCCTTTGGCACACCCAGGTCCAGTTGATTGACTTTCGAGTTCTCCTCAGTGTCCCGTAAATCCCGCGCGTCCCTTTTAGTATTCGGCGCAGGCACAGTGAGTGAAGGACGCGCTCCTTCTGCCGGCTTCCTCGCGGCGCCTGCGCCGAAGGAAGGAAGACGGCAGCAGGAGCGCGTCCTTCACTCACAGCGCCTGCGACGAATACTAAAAGGGACGGCGCAGGCGTGGAATTTACGGGACACTGAGGAGAACTCGAAAGTCAATCAACTGGACCTGGGCGTGCCAAAGGGTGCGTAGACCGAGTCTCTAGGTGCTGAATCAACGCCCTAATAGCACCTAGAGGCTCATTAGCATATTTAAAAGTCTTTATTTTAAGAGAACGGCGGCAGGCAGGGAGTTATAAAGCATACTGTTATGTACTGCTGACATTAGCACGTCGCTAATGTCAGTCAGCTACATAACATTATTTCTCATGACAGAAACCCTTTAAGAAAAAATTGGCACAAAAGAGTTAACAAACTCTTTCAATGTATCTCAATGGCTTTGTGTCAGAAGATGGCATGAGGTAACACTGTGACATATTTTATCAGAGTTATCAGAGTCAATTTTAGCTTGGCTGCATCTGTACACAGCATTTTTTTGTATTACATGTAAAGAAAACCTCTCAGATTAATCAGATTAATCTCATACCCTTTCACTGGATGTGGTAAGTCTGCCTCTAATAATTGAGGAGCCGTTCTGACAAGACAAACAAGCAAATATACCCTTTTTAGATGGATTCAAAAACATCTGTTAAGGTATTTTTTTTTTTTGTATTTTAAATCAACCCTAATTAAAGGAGTTTATCCCTAAATTAACATCGATGACCTATTCTCAGGATAAGTCATCAATATCAGATCGGCTGAGTTCCGAGACCCGGGGCCCCCGCTGATCAGCTGTTAGAAAAGGCCGAAGCTCCATGAGCGCCGCAGCCTCTTCCTAGGCCATGTGATGTCAGCGTACATCAGTCACATGGCCAAACTGCAGCTCAACCCCATAAAAGTGAATGGAGCTGAGTTGTTTTACCAAGCACTGCCGCTATACTATGTACGATGCTGTGCTTGGAGAGATGCAGGTAGCTGACTGTGCTCACCAGAGCTCCAGGGAGAGCAGCAGCTCCCTGTAACTGCTGATCGGTGGGGGTGCTAGGACTCCTGAGGATAGGTCATCATTATAATTTCCCAGATAACCCCTTTAAAGAATTACCAATTGTCTTTCCATTTTTTTTTTTACTTATGTCTGTATTTTTCATCTCAGCTTAAGATATTCAATTTTTTTTAATCATCTTTGAATGGCTATCAAATGTAGATATGAACATAGATCTTTATTCTGTTCTATAATTTTTTTACCTTCATACATCTTATTTTATCTCATAAAAATTCCCCAACCTTAACAGCTGTCTGAGTAAATTCCTTACTGGAATATCTTCTCTCAACAAATCTTCCTATCATCTTTTTAGATTGTAGATCTGTTTTTGCATCACAAATCCTCCTAACACATGTCAACTGTCCCCTAGGAATTCCCTTAAAGACCCGTTGTGCATGATAGCTATCCCATTTCAGCAAATTATCACCATCTGTTGGCTTAGAAAAAAAGATTAAATATTTGATTGGTGTTCTTATCAATCCTCAATTCTACATGCAAATAATGTTTAAAGGGAGTCTGTCACCACATTTGAGCATATTAGACTGATCAAATAGCATTATATGTGCCACCCAGAACTTAAAAACGGTACCTTTGTTGTATCTAATGGCGTTTTCTTTCAGCCAAAAATGAACTTTTAAGATTCTGTAAATGCGCCCTCTCAAGTGCCCAGGGCGGCGTCTCAATCGTCCGAGCCCCAGGCAGCACCTCCTCAACGGCTCATAACCCCGCCCTCCGTGTGCCTCTGCCCGCCCGTTTACTCTCCTCCTCTCTCCTTTTCCACTGCGGCTGCGCGGTCAAATTCGTAGCGCAGTGGAAAAGGAGAGAGGAGGAGAGTAAACGGGCGGGCAGAGGCACACGGAGGGCGGGGTTATGAGCCGTTGAGGAGGTGCTGCCTGGGGCTCGGATGATTGAGACACCGCCCTGGGCACTTGAGAGGGTGCATTTACAGAATCTTAAAAGTTCATTTTTGGCTGAAAGAAAACTCCATTAGATACAACAAAGGTAACGTTTTTAAGTTCTGGGTGGCACATATAACGCTATTTGATCAGTCTAATATGCTCAAATGTGGTGACAGACTCCCTTTAACTTCAGGGTGTTTAAGGGGTACATTTAATCTATGGCTGTGGTGTCAAGGGAGAGGGGAGGAAGCCTTGGGAGGTTAGGGAAGGAACAGACCATGGGAAGGGTAGCAGGCTTGGGCACTTTGAAAAGGAAAGCTAACGCAGCTGGACACTTGGGAGCCGTTTTTTTCTATGAATAAAAGGGCTTTTCCTGGACATGGAATAAACACCCAGATAATGCTTTTACAACGTTCTGATGGCCATTGCTGATAATTAATTTAGTGGAATTTATGTGACAGACCTTTAAATACCCAATGAATGATCTAAATGATGTTCACTTCCCTAAAAACATTATCCACATAACGTAACCATAAAATCATGTGGTCATTCTACAGTACAATAAATAGAAAAACATAAAATGCAGAACATTAGGTATCTATCTTCATGTATACATTTTTTTTTTTAGGGTGAACCTGGAATTGACAGTAATATTCAAGGTCCAAAAGGACAGAAAGGAAATCCAGGAAGACAGGTACATGGACTAAATAGTTTTAGTATCTTGCAGTAACACTAGGGAAGATATATCACTGTGTCTGGAAAATGTGTTGTGTCAGATTGCGACCTGCATGCTTGTGCAAAATATATGAAGTGTATGCACCACTATTTTGTTTCATTGAGAACATGCTAGAAGCAAGAGTTTTTTCGACAACTTTTGCACCAGATTTTTGTCTGCGCCTTTGTTGGGTCTTGTTTCGGCACAGTCTTACATCGTTTTTGGCTCATGTTTTGGAAAAAAGTATACTAACTCTAAGATGGTATACCAAGTGGTGTAACTCTCTGATAATATAAAGCCCTATAGTACATTGTTGCACTTCCCTTCAGTACTTTCTAAAACTACATCACAGATTTAAACACATTTAACAATCCAAATCACACACTAAAAATGTCACAGGTACAATATTCCCACACAAAATAAACCTTAATGGGATTGTACTTCTTCAGAGGATATTTCTGCTAGACCCCCTTCCGTGGGCAAACCTGCAGAAGGAAACATACTTACCTGCTACCTTGAAAAAGGGGGTCAGTCAGCACATCCCAAAGCGCAGGGGCACGTTGCTATAGCTGAGAACAAGACCGTTAAACAAAGCATGCAATGCAACAGCTCACTGCAAACCAAATAAAGTACAAAATTGCATCATAATTGCAAATGCTATACTAATAAGTTAGAAATGCTTGGCAAATCGTTTTGTACAAAATTATTTGTGCCCGTCTGCCGCACGTCAAGGCAATCTCTAGTTAGACGGGTTCCTAACACTAAATTTTACCTGTTATGTGCCATGACGGCTATCATATAATTCAGAAAGTGCAGGTTCCACATGCATGCTGGATCCGCCTGAATTTCTGTCATTTTTGGTGCCAAAATGGCCTCCATTATATCCACGGAAAGCAGTTACCAGCATGCATGCCGGGCCCACTCCACACCACCCCTGGTGCCAAAAGGTCACCAAGGACTGCAATGAGAGTCCACACACTATCTCTCTCCTGGTGCCAAATGGCTTCAGTGAGTGAGGGGGAGCAGGCCAAGCTATATACTCACACTAATTAAAATCAGCCTATGGGGCAGACGAGATGGTCAGGAGTGCAGGACTAAGGAGGCAGCCACACCTCCAGCACAAGCTGCAAAGAAAAAGGGGGTCAGTCAGCACATCCCAAAACGCAGGGGCACGTTGCTATGGCTGAGAACAAGACTGTTAAACAAAACATGCAATGCAACAGCTCACTGCAAACCAAATAAAGTACAAAATTGCATCATAATTGCAAATGCTATACTAATAAGTTAGAGATGCTTGGCAAATCGTTTTGTACAAAATTATTTGTGCCCATCTGCCACACGTCAAGGCGATCTCTAGTTAGACGGGTTCCTAACACTAAATTTTACCTGTTATGTGCCCTGACGGCTATCATATAATTCAGAAAGTGCAGGTTCCACATGCATGCTGGATCCGCCTGAGGCTACCTTAGGTTCAGCTACCTCAGTCATCCGCCACCACTGCCTTACTCCGGTTTCCACGTGTAAACATCCTGTTTGATGCAGGTCACGTGGCCAATGCAGCCAATGACTTGCCACAGTTGTGAAAAAGTCCCATATGTGTCATGACCCCTATGCGTCACATCACTGATGACGCAAGATGTTGATACGCGAAGACCAGAATGAGGCAGATGTGGTGGGAGACTAAAGGAGTTGGAGCCAAGTGGCAGAAGCAGGTAAGTTTGCTTCCCTCTGGAGGTCAAGCCATGTGGCGCGGGGGTCTGATATAAAGCCCCCCCCCCCCCCCCCCCGAAGATGAACATCCTCTTTAATTTATAATGTACCTGCCCCACTGTTTTTATACCTTAGTATCTAGTATTAAACTGACTCATGAAGAAATATATTGACAAACTCTCATCATGAGAACTTTGAAAATATCTCTAGTAATATGATATTTTTACATAACTCTGAGCTTCTGAGCTGAGTTTAGCTGCATTCACATGTCTATGTGTCTTCTTGTTATGCTGTTATCACTCAGATGTTAAACAGGTATCACGGCCAGCACACTGGTATGTTAATCCAACCTAACTGCAAGCAGATATCTCGAAAATCAAGAAATATGGGAATAATATATGAATCTTATGGCATTTTATTGTAAACTAATTAAATGATCATTTATCTGGTAAATTATACAATTTGTATTATATGTTTGCGTATACCAAATATACATTTCATACAAACATGTAATTTCATGTTTTAAAATGTTGACATTTTTCTACAGGGTGAACCTGGAATTGATGGTGTTGAAGGGGAATCTGGAAATAATGGCCCAGAAGTATAATTCTCAGTTATTTATATATTTTATTGTCTAGTTGCTCAATTGTATTAAACCCAATATTAGTAAGCTAGCTATGTTGAAAAGCTCTATGTTTAGATTTTAGGTTACTACCCACTAGTATTAAGCAGCTGACCTTTTTTATATGGAGCGTGTAAATGTGAGAAATATTTTTATACAAGCCATTTTTTATGGGTATCCTTAATGGAAACCTTCTGCTACTGTAACATGGTTCATCAGGTCTGCTTACCTATTGGGCCATACCTAGTTCAAATAAAACTTCAATATTGTTATCTAAATAACAGTACTATACAGGTTGTCCTACCTGAATTTTATTAATCGTTTATTTGCCTACTTGATGTAAAATTAAGCAACTTTCTTCCCACCATTTTACTGCTGTGGAGTCTGTATAACTTCTTTATCTACATACTTATCCTGGAGGCAGACCATGCCACTGCTATGGGGCACATAGTGATGAAGGGATGCACTAAACTTGTTATCTAGCTTCTCAACATTTACATGCAGCCACCACTAGAGGAGCTCACTGCCTAGAGATTTTTTCAGTGTCCATTGAGTTGACACCGTCATCAACAGGGATGGCTGATGCATCCTGTTGGACCATGTAGGCACTGATTGTACCTTAAGCTGCACTCTTTGTGGCCCTACCCTATTGCATGCACAGAGTGCCTATGGAGGTCCACTAGTTTTTACAAACTAATATTTACTGAACATTTGTTGAAGAATTGAGACTTAAAAGGGTTTGTCCCATCTCAGATATTGGTGGCATATCTCTGTCAACAATGTCTGACAGGTGTAGGTCTTACTCCTGTGATCAATACCTATCTCTAGGACAGAGCCCACAAAATCATGGACAACGTGCCACTGAAGAGCGGCTGCCCTACATTCATTTCTATGGGATTGCCAAAAATTGCCAAGTGGTGCGCTCAGGTATTTTCAGAAGTGCCATAGAAATGAATAGGAAGTGCTCAAAGCAAGTGCAGCCACCGCTCCATTGTCATCTATGGGACTGCAGGCTATTTTTGGCAGTCCCATAAAATGAATGGAGGGTGGCCGCTCATGCGTGCACAGTCCTCCCTCCTTCAATTTGCAGGCACTTGATTTCCTGCATGTAGAAGTCATATTTCTATTTTGTAATTCAAATAAGGAACAATACAATTGGAAAGTGCAAAAAAAATTTTGCGCTTTAGAAAACTGTACCATAATATAGCAGGGCTATGCCTTCCAAGCCGTGGAAAAAAAGATGTATTAAGCCACTCAATCTATCAAGTAATATGATCACAAATGTTTAATGACATTCATTTTCCATGATTTCCTACAAAGGGTCCACAAGGCCGTAGAGGACCTCCTGGATTAAAGGTGAGTGCTTATGGGATGGATAACTTTGTAAGCCCTACTAAAATGACTACCATTAAAGAATGTTAGTGATTAAACTTTCATTTAAAGATATCGAGTGTGTTCATAAAAAAAAAAAAACATTTATTCAATGTTTCTTTTTGCTTTCTTCGGCAAAATGTGACTCACATTTCAGGATTTGTGCTATTCCAGCACATAGTGAGGTTCAAAGCAACACACTATTCTCATAATTGCCAAGTAGAGTAATGCAGATTGGCACACGTCCCTCTGGAGCGCTAAAGCCAAGCTGGAAAGAGAGGAAAATGTGTGGAATATCATCTCTAATTACTTTTGATGCTTTTCAAATATATGCTAGAAGGCAAAAGAATGGCAACTACAATTCAGCCTGAAATATATAAAAATGAATATAGTTTGTTTTTGTATGTTCCTGATTTACTAAACAAAATGCTTCAGAATTCAGGTACAAATTGAAAAATGGAGTACCTGACAGCTGTCAAATTTATTTTACAACGATACTGAAAAAAAAGGGACAGGGCTTCAAAGGGCAACCTTCTAATGAAACTGAACCCTGGAGAGTGGAATTCCTTACACTTCTCCCCCTTATCTGTGCCTGTTCACCTATAAGTGTTGTGCTCTGGGTTCAACACTTCAGAAGACAAATAGACCCTGATTTATCACTCCTTCACTCCAGAATTCTGACATCAAAAAGTCGCAAAATGAGGCTTGTGCAAAAAATTTGCTGCTTTTTGCAATACGGGAGTCTTTTAAAAAAAAGTTGCAATCTCACTCCAGTAGTAGGGTGAAATAGGAAAACTGGAGAAGATTTTCTAGACACGAATTTTAGGTTTAAGGATAAGACAATTTTATCAAACAACCTGTTACAAATGTTAACATAAATTGACCCTAACAAAGGGGGGTATTAGTTACTAGTAATACAAGACTGGCTGCCAATTGGCATTCAATACCCTACTTGCCTTTGTCCTTTCTACTAGAGTTGAAATATAACTTTTGTTTGTTTAATTGAAACAAAGATGTCCTCTTGTTATTATGCCTGAAAACATTTGGAGAAATCTAAGCATCAATGGGTGTGCACCTCCATGATTGCCTCTTGCTCCTGTTTGCTTATTCCCTATAAGTTTGTAATTCACTGATTGGTGTTGTGCTTATTAATGCTAACTAATTAAAAATGTATTTACTCATTGCCCCCCAACGTGTTTTGTCAATCACTCTGCCCGTTACGCCTGAGGATGACAGTGATCTGGCAAAACATGTTGGAGGGCATTGAGTAATATTATTTTACTTAAATAGCATTACTGTATGAAGCATAGCATTACTGTATGAAGCACAACACCAATCAGTGAATTACAAATAATAGGCAACAAGCAAATCGGAGCAAGAGGCAATCATGGAGGGGCACACCCATTGATGCCAAGATCTCTTGTAATATTTCCAGGTATAATAACAATGGTGCATAGCTGGGTTTTTAAACGAACAAAAGTGATATTTTTATTCTAGTAGAAAGGACAAAGACAAGTAGGGTATAGAATACCAATTGTAAGTGTATAGGCCAAATGTGCACCTTAAATTATTTGGTTTTCATTTAGCATGAGAATTACAAAATTTGCACTAAATGTATTAGCAACGTACAGAATTTTTGGCTAGTGCATATGCTGTATATATCTACAACATGTTAAGCTGGCATGACAAAAAATGTTTCTAAGCAAGTTTATCCTATGTGTGTCCTGCTGATAATATACTGGTTGCCATTTCCCATGTAAATGAATCTTTGACAATATTGATAAATATCCCTTATTGCACTATACAGTGCGGTCCATGTCTGTCCGCTAAAGGAATCCCCACCGTTACATTTACAATCACAAAATTTAGCACACAGGTACATCAGGTGTCCGGGGAGGTTTTAGACCGGGTCTCAGCTCTCTAGCATGTACCGTCCCTGAGATATTCCCAAAAGATGCATTAGCCAATAGAAGCCTGGTCACATGACCCTTATCAGCCAATAGAAGCTCGCAGGCCCTTAGTCTCCACATACACACAGTTTTTAACCAGGTTTCCATAACAACCGAGCAATTTTTCTTCACTTCTATAGGTCAGCTTTAAAGGAGCAGGGCGCTGTGCATGACACTGTTAAGGGAGCAGAGTGCTGTGGAGGTCAGAGTTCAGGGGAAGTTAGGGTGGCCATTCAGGCCACCCTCAAAAGACAGACTTAAAAACCCTGGCCCTCTAAGCCACGCCCCTGACTTGGTTAGGCCACGCCTCCTCCCACTCCGCAGCCGACAAGGGTTGAAAAAATTAAGGTAAAAATCAACTTCTGTCAGCTGCAGGGGTGGGAGGGAGGGTGACTTTCTCCCTGCAGCTCACGCTTAGACAGCACAGTGCTGCTGTTTAAGGGTGAGCTGTTCAAAAGGACATCCCAGTGTCCATCCAGGCCCTGCGCCGAACGGAGGACAGGGAGTCTGAAAGCCAGACTGTCCAGCCTAAAACCGGACCTCTGGCCACCCTAGGGGCAGGCTGCTGTGGAGGTCACAGTTAACGGGGTGTTGTGGAAATTACTGTTAAGGAGACGGTGTACTGTGGAGATCACTAATAAAGGGGCGGCTGCTGTGGAGGTCACTGTTAAGGGGGTAGGATGCTGTGGAGGTCACTGTTAAATGGCCTGGCATGGTGGAGGTCACTGTTAAGGGGGCAGGGAACGGTGGAGGTCACAGTTAAGAGGATGTCCACTATGGAGGTCAGTGTTAAGGGGCGGGGTGCTGTACAGGTCACTGTTAAGGTGGCGGGGTGTTGTTGAGGTCACATTTTAAGGGAACGGTGCTCTGTGGAGGTCACTGTTAGGGGGGTGGGATATTGTGGAAATCACTATTAAATAGACTGGGTACTGTGGAGGTCACTAATAAAGGGCAGGCCACTGTGGAGGTCACTTTTAAAGTGGCAGGCACTGTGGAGGTCAATGTTAAGGGAGGAGGGGACTGTGGAGGCCACTATTAAAGGGGAAGTGGGGTACTGTGAGGTCATTGCTAAGGCAGTGGGGTACTGTGAGGTTACTGGTAAGGCAGCAGTGTACACTGGAGGTCACTGTTAAGGGAGTGGGGTACTGTGGCAGTCACTTTTAAAGGGGAAGTCGCTGTGGGGGTCTCTGTTAAGGGTGCCAGGAATGGTGGCGGTCACAGTTAAGGTCACTATAACCTATGGTCAGTATCAAGCCAGGGTGCTTTAGGGGTCACTGTTAAGGGGTCGGGCACCTGTGGAGGTCACTGTCAAGGGGGCGGGGTGCTGTGGAACTCACTGTTAAAAGGGAAGGCTGCTGTGATCCCATTTTAAGGAGATGGGGCAGTGTGCGGGGATCAGTGTTAAGGCATAAGGGGCTGTGGAGGTGTGGAGGTCACTGTAAAGGAGAAAGGGTACTGTAGATGTCACTGTAATAGTAGATACTGTCGATATCTTTTAACGACACATGCAAACATTAAATGAAATAGCTGAAATATACCTGTGCGAAGCCGGATCCTTTAGCTAGTATATACAGTGGGATGCGAAAGTTTGAGCAACCTTGTTAATCGTCATGATTTTCCTGTATAAATCGTTGGTTGTTACGATAAAAAATGTCAGTTAAATATATCATATAGGAGACACACACAGTGATATTTGAGAAGTGAAATCAAGTTTATTGGATTTACAGAAAGTGTGCTATAATTGTTTAAACAAAATTAGGCAGGTGCATAAATTTGGGCACTGTTGTCATTTTATTGATTCCAAAACCTTTAGAACTAATTATTGGAACTCAAATTGGCTTGGTAAGCTCAGTGACCCCTGACCTACATACACAGGTAAATCCAATTATGAGAAAGAGTATTCAAGGGGGTCAATTGTAAGTTTCCCTCCTCTTTTAATTTTCTCGGAAGAGTAGCAACATGGGGGTCTCAAAACAACTCTCAAATGACCTGAAGACAAAGATTGTTCACCATCATAGTTTAGGGGAAGGATACAGAAAGCTGACTCAGAGATTTCAGCTGTCTGTTTCCACAGTTAGGAACATATTGAGGAAATGGAAGACCACAGGCTCAGTTCAAGTTAAGGCTCGAAGTGGCAGACCAAGAAAAATCTAGGATAGACAGAAGCGACGAATGGTGAGAACAGTCAGAGTCAACCCACAGACCAGCACCAAAGACCTACAACATCATCTTGCTGCAGATGGAGTCACTGTGCATCGTTCAACCATTCGGCGCACTTTACACAAGGAGATGCTGTATGCGAGAGTGATGCAGAGGAAGCCTTTTCTCCACCCACAGCACAAACAGTGGCGCTTGAGGTGGGCTAAAGCACATTTGGACAAGCCAGCTTCATTTTGGAATAAGGTGCTGTGAACTTATGAAACTAAAATTAAGCTATTTGGCCATAACAAGGGGCGTTATGCATGGAGGGAAAAGAACACAGCATTCCAAGAAAAACACCTGCTACCTACAGTAAAATATGGTGGTGGTTCCATCATGCTGTGGGGCTGTGCGGCCAGTGCAGGGACTGGGAATCTTGTCAAAGTTAAGGGACGCATGGATTCCACTCAGTATCAGCAGATTCTGGAGACCAATGTCCAGGAATCAGTGACAAAGCTGAAGCTGCGCCGGGGCTGGATCTTTCAACAAGACAACGACCCTAAACACTGCTCAAAATCCACTAAGGCATTTATGAAGAGGAACAAGTACAACGTTCTGGAATGGCCACCTCAGTCCCCAGACCTGAATATAATTGAAAATCTGTGGTGTGACTTAAAGAGAGCTGTCCATGCTCGGAAGCCATCAAACCTGAATGAACTAATTACCTGGACTAGCCCAAAGCGCTTTGGGCTAGTCCAGGTAATAGAAAATCCCAGAAAGGGGAATCACTTACCATGTTGAGTTGTGCTGGACAGGCACAACTCTGGCAAATGCATTTTGGTGTTAGTAACCCCAGGGGGCCAGGGGGCCAGGGGCTATCCATAGTATTCAGTATATTGGGCAGACTAGATGGGCCAAATGGTTCTTATCTGCCGACACATTCTATGTTTCTATGTTTCTATGTTTCTAACTAAAGATGTTTTGTAAAGAGGAATGGTCCAAAATACCTTCAACCAGAATCCAGACTCTCATTGGAACCTACAGGAAGCGTTTAGAGGCTGTAATTTCTGCAAAAGGAGGATCTACTAAATATTGATTTCATTTCTTTTTTGTGGTGCCCAAATTTATGCACCTGCCTAATTTTGTTTAAACAATTATAGCACACTTTCTGTAAATCCAATAAACTTCATTTCACTTCTCAAATATCACTGTGTGTGTCTCCTATATGATATATTTAAGGCTACTTTGACACTAGCGTTTGGGGCTCCGCTTGTGAGTTCCGTTTGAAGGCTCTCACAAGCGCGCCCGAACGGATCCGTCCAGCCCTAATGCATTCTGAGTGGACGCGGATCCGCTCAGAATGCATCAGTCTGGCTCCGTTTGTCCTCCGCTCCGCTCAGCAGGCGGACCCCTGAACGCTGCGTTCAGGGTGTCCGCCTGGCCGTGCGGAGGCAAACGGATCCGTCCAGACTTACAATGTAAGTCAATGGGGACGGATCCGTTTGAAGTTGACACAATATGGCTCAATTTTCAAACGGATCCGTCCCCCATTGACTTTCAATGTAAAGTCAAAACGGATCCGTTTGCATTATTTTTTTTGTTCATGGTAATGCAAACGGATCCGTTCTGAACGGATCTAAGCGTTTGCATTATAGGTGCGGATCCGTCTGTGCAGATACCAGACGGATCCGCACCTAACGCAGGTGTGAAAGTAGCCTTACTGACATTTTTTATCGTAAAAACAACCAACGATTTATACAGGAAAATCATGACAATTAACAAGGATGCCCAAACTTTCGCATCCCACTGTATATGCTTATGTTTTAGTCTATTGCTTTGTATATTGTTAATAAGAGGCTTTTTTTTAATATACATTTAGGGAGTACAAGGAGTTCCCGGTGAATCAGGCTATCCAGGAGAAGGTGGCATCCAAGGCATACAGGTTATTAATTTATTTATCTGATATTTTGATGAAGACATTTTGAAAGAAATTGTTTTACAGTCTTTTGTAATGGGCAATGGATGTGAAGCTACTGTACTAATTAACCTCTTTCGCTTTGGGCTAGTCCAGGTAATAGAAAATCCCAGAAAGGGGAATCACTTACCATGTTGAGTTGTGCTGGACAGGCACAACTCTGGCAAATGCATTTTGGTGTAAGTAACCCCAGGGGAGATGGCAACAGCTGCCTCCTGCAATGGGACTTCCAGCAAGATTCCCCACAGCACGTGGAGGATAGAGATAAAAAAAAAAAAAGCAGATAAAGGAATGCTAAATTTCCACAGTTTATTAGACAGTTAAAACATATAAAATAGTAAAATATGCAAAGAATAGTACTGTTCTTCATATATTTTATAATTATATCTTTTTTATATATTTAGTGCCCCTTTATCTGCATGTTATCTTCATCCTTCATGTCTGTATCAGCAGGAAGTGGCAAGCTATAAGCACCAGAATTTAGATTAAAATGTAATCCTTTTGAAATAAAAAAGGAAATTTGGACACACACTAATTCTGCCGTATAAACACTTAAAGCAGAAAAATACAATAATTTTTGGTGGCGCTATTAGATAGCCACTGGACCTCCACCCAAACTCATGTGATCATTTCAGATTTGCTCAAAATAAAAACTTTTAGGAAAATTGTGCTGAATCAATTCTCTCATCTCTAGAAATAACAATGTTGTGAACAAAACCTAAAATGTTTTTCATTAATAATAATTTTAGGAAATTAAATTTTTATGTGATATGATATACAGTAGGAAATGGCAGGAAGTTGATGGCATCACGTCTATAGTGACAATATGCCTTTTTTTTTATGTGGAGGCTGTTTGATTTCCAGTTTTGTAAATAATTTCATTCCATAATATACATTGACTGCTTATTAATCAATATGATTATGTGCATTACATGTGTTTCATTATTATAGAGTCTTCATTTTCAAAAGTGTTCTTGGTTAACACTGTGCATGTATATTTTAGGGACCTAAAGGTTTGCCTGGACCACCTGGGTCACAAGGTCTGCAAGGACTAACTGGACCTCAGGTTTGTGATAACATATTCTACTTATTTATACCTCTGAGATTGCTAACTTCAGTTCTATACGTGTCTGCTCCCAATTACTCCATTGTAAAATTCTATTATAATAGTTGTATATCTCTGTTCATGTTTTGTCTCAGTAACTAGTATACCCTTATAGGCCAATATGCCTTACAAAAGACTGGTATTCACTATCTTATATACCATTTAGAAATTCTATATATTTCTTAACTTCATTGATATTTAGGTTCTATGATACAATTTGGGTCAAATGTCCTTCTACAATACTCTGTCCATTTGGGTCTTACCTGCTGACGGTGCATTGAGTTTAGAATGGTTCACGTATAAAAATGTTGAACTTTTTGCCCCTCTGCACATAACATCAACTTTCACTAATGGGTGCGTAGAGATAACAATTTATTTTTTTCCATTACTGAGACTTAAATAGGTAAAGACATATTTTAAGTACTGCAAGCTTTACTTGCCACCTGTGGGAATTTTGCCATGAACCAAAGAACTGAAATCTGTTACAGAATACAGACTTTTCTTTCTGTATTATAGTATAACTCATCTGCGACTGGCAAAGTGCTGACAGCAGAGAAAAAATAAGGCAGATGACAGTCAAGTTACATCATTCTCCAACTGGGTGTATTAATCATATTTTTTCCAAAATAATTTGGCTGGAAAACTCTTTAGGTACCAATCTGCTTGTCAACAGCTAAGCTTTCAAGAAGCCATGCTTGAAATTTTATTCCCATTGCACTCCCAATTTTTGTGTGTGTAATGTACTGACATTGATCTTGGCAGCTACTGATTCTCCTTACAAAGATTTACCTCATAGTGAGTCTTTAAAAAGTCACTGTACTTTTACGCAATTTCAGTTAATAGAGAATGGTGTAACTAACAAATTTCTAAATCACTTCATTTAAAAAATATGCCTGCATCCGCCTGAAAAATAGCTGCAAAGTAATTTCCACCTAAGGTTACTTTCACACCTACGGCACTATTATCCAGCCACCTGATCCAGCAGACAATGTCAGGAATTAGACAGATACAAAACGGTAGCATGCAGCGGTTTGTGTTCAGACGATTCTTGGCATTTTTGCTGGAATGGAGCTGAATCTCTGCCGGACCCCATTATACTTACCCCAGTGCCTGGGAAATTACAACAGGCTCTTCTCTGCCAGAACAGCCTGCCAGAATTCATGCCGCAGGTTATCAGAGACAGACAAGATCAGTCTCTGGTAACAGAGACTCAGAAGATGGCTAAGAAGAAATGGAGGTGTCTCAGAGCTAGCTGAGATCCTGAGCCTGATAAAGCAACTACCTCTATACTGCTTCTGAACATCACAGGAGCCTCCTGTGTGTCTGTAAGTGTGATTTATCCTCCTTATCTGTTTTGTGAGCTCTAGAGCTGAAAAAAACATAGTGGGAAGTAAGGGAAAGAGTTTTACAGAAATACACTGCTGGCAGAAAGGCAGAGCCACTTGCTTCTGAGTGAAATGCATCTAATTGTGCAGAAGCAGCAACAGGGAATAGTATGGCTGAAAAGCAGTAGGGAAGCCCAAACATAACTGTTCCTTCACAGTTATGATTATACAAAGATGCAAATTTTTATTTATTTTTTATCTCAGGTACACTTTAAATGAATGTTGCCTGGGGAAAAAGTAAATAAAATAGCTCTGCTCTAGAAGGAAAGTAGCTACCCTTTAAGTTAATGAAAAACCCTTTATAGTGCCTTAATTCATGACTCAAGTTACCAGTCAATACCAGTGACAGCACATAGTTGTAGCTCAGTACAGAGTAGGGTACTGTTTCAGTTTGTGAGATGCACATTGTAATTAAATTTGTTGTTTATTATTAGAGATGAGCGAATCGAAGCTGACAAAGTGGAATACGGTTAGAATTTCAGGAAAAATTTGATTCGCAACTAATGCGAATTTCCTCGCGCTTCGTGGTAACGAATGACATTTTTACTAAAATGGCGGCTACATGTGTGAGGACTGAAGACATGGGGCAAGGAACTCTGGAAAGGTGGGATCACCCAGATTGACATGCCTGCATGGAGCCAATCAGCAGCCAGCCCTGTGATGTCACAGCCCTATAAATATGGTGGCCATGTTACAGTCAGACATTTTCCAGTGTTCAGAGTGCAGGGGCAGACGTGTGAAGGCCTTAGGGACAGCAATTGGAAAAATCTGATTGTGGGGGGGAAAAAAGGCAGAAAAAAACATTTATAAGTGAAGGGAAAGGTTAGGGAGGAATCATTTCACAGGATCTTAGTGCAGAGAGAGACGTCAGAAGGCGCTAGGAACCGTGCCATAAAAGCGATTTACAAGTGCAGGGAAAGGATAGGGAGGAATCATTTCACAGCATCTTAGTGCAGGGAGAGACGTCAGAAGGCGCTAGGGACAATGATAGGAAAGCGATTTACAAGTGCAGGGAAAGATTATTTGGGGATCCAAATAGCCATTAGACAGTTCTGTCATTCCAGCTATTTAGGCTGCAAGTGCTATGTTGAAAAGCCTTTAGTGGCTTATATCTTAGTATCTTTAGTATCATATCAGTACTACAAGAAAAATATATATGCATTTCACTTCTGCAGTTATTTCTGGTGAAAGCGTATAGGGGCGTATTTCAGTACTACAAGAAAAATATATACACACTTCACTCTACCTTTTTTCTGGTCAAAGCGTATATTAGCCTTTTTCAGTCCCACAAGAAAAATATATTCTTAGTTCACTTCTGCAGTTATTTCTGTTGAAAGCGTATAGTGGTGTATTTCAGTAAAAAAAGGAAAATATATACGCACTGCACTGTTGCAGTTATTTATGGTGAAAGCGTATAGGGGCGTATTTCAGTACTAAAAGAAAAATAGATACGCATTTCACTCTTTAAGTTTTTCCTGTTCAAAGCGTATAGGGTCGTGTTTCAGTACAACAAAAATATATTCTCTCAGTGCATTTCTGCAGTTAATTCTGGTGAAAGCGTTTACTGGCCTATTTCAATACAAAAAGAAAAATATATTCTCAGTTCATGTCGGCGGTTATATGTGTTGAAAGCGTACAGAAAGAAAAAATATATACGCACTTCACTGGTGCACTTCTTTGTGGCAAAAGTGTTTACTGGCCTATTTCATTAAAGAAAGAAAAAATATACGCACTTCACTGGTGCACTTATTTGTGACAAAAGGGTTTAGTGGCCTATTTCGGTACAGAAGGAAAAATATATGCGCACGTCACTGGTGCATTTATTTCTGCTGAAAGCGTTTAGTGGCCTTTTTCAGTACAAAAAGGAAAAATATATACGCATTTCACTTCTGCAGTTATATGTGGTGAAAGCGTTCAGTGTCCTATTTCAGTACAAAAAGGGAAAAAATATATGCACTTCACTTGTGCATTTATTTGTGCTAAAAGCGTTTACTGGCCTTTTTCAGTACAAAAAGAAAAATATATACGCATTTCACTTCTGCAGTTATTATTATTTCAGTACAAAAACAAAATATATTCAGCGTTCACTTTTGCAGTTATATGTGGTAAAACCTTTAGTGACGTATTTCGGTTGAAAAACAAAATATATTCAGCGTTTAGAGCTGCATTAATATTTGTGGTAAAATCTTTATTGACGTATTTCGGTGGAAAAACAAATATTATTCAGCGTTCAGCGTTCAGCGGTCAGCACTGTGGTTATATGCGGTAAAATCTCCATGTTGTCTCCATGATAAATCTGCAAAGTGGGGGCCCTGTCTGGCTTCTACACACTTTCAAAATAATCCTTCAGCAGGGCGAATAAATGCCCTGGCCACCAATGAATTTAATACAGGGGAGGGAGGGGGGCCGCACTGGCCACCAATGAATTTAATACAGGGGAGGGAGGGGGGGCCTCACTGGCCACCAATGAATTTAATACTGGGGAGGGAGGGGGGGCCGCACTGGCCACCAATGAATTTAAAACTGGGGAGGGAGGGGGGTCTGCCCCCTGCTGCCTGGCAGCACCTGATCTCTTACAGGGGGCTATGATACGCACAATTAACCCCTCAGGTGCGGCACCTGAGGGGTTAATTGTGCTGATCACAGCCCCCTGTAAGAGATCGGGTGCTGCCAGGCAGCAGGGGGCAGTCATGTACACAGTTCTTAGTATATTCTAACTGGAAGTGTCCCCATCACTATGGGAACGCCTCTGTGTTAGAATATACTGTCGGACCTGAGTTTTGACGATCTAACTCAAATCCGATGGTATATTCTAACATAGAGGCGTTCCCATGGTGATGGGGACGCTTCAAGTTAAAATATACCATCGGATTGGAGAAAACTCCGATCCGATGGTATATTAATAGGGACTCCTGACTTTACATTGAAATTCAATGGGGGACGGATCAGTTTGCAATTGCACCATATTGTGTTAACGTCAAACGGATCTGTCCCCATATTGTGTTAACGTCAAACGGATCCGTTAACGTCAGGACGGATCCGTTTGGCTCCGCACGGCCAGGCGGACACCAAAACGACTTTTTCCTTCATGTCTGGTGATCGTCCAAAAATCAAGGAAGACACACGGAAACAAAAACGGAAACGGATCACGGAACAACGGAACCCCGTTTTGCGGACCGTGAAAAAATACTGTAGTGTGCATGAGGCCTAAGGCTGAGTAGATACTTTAGTTATTTGGTCAATTTTGGCCCCGTGACTGCCCAAATAAGTGAAGTATGCAGTGATTCTAATAGCGACACCTGTCATGTGCTTGTCATACTGACTCATTGTATTGTTTCACTACCACAGCAGACTCTCTATGCGTGTTACTGCAAGGCACAGTGTTCTACAACCCTATAAAGGCTCTCTGAAGCCCAGAAATTGCCGCTTTTTAACGCGATTCGTCGCAAATAAATTCAGATCGAAGCAAATTTTTCTGACAAATTCGGCAAACCGGCCAAATCTAATTTTTTTAAAATTCTCTCATCTCTATTTATTATGACTAATTAGAGTTGTTTTTTTGTGCTCATTAATTTAGATATAGGGAAATTTTATATCTACTTTATTTCTTAATTTGTGTTGCAGGGAACAACTGGTGCTATTGGTGCTCCTGGTGGTCCTGGCAGTGTTGGACCCAAAGGTCAAAAGGTAGGTTTGTTCTGAAAATAAACACATAGAAGGATCTCAAGGTACATCCAACTTTAATGGTACTTCGAGAGCCTGCTATGTGCTTCTTTGGTGTTTTTTCATATTTTTTTTTGGGGGGGGGGGGGGGTGATTTAACTAAAGCAGTCCACTCAGGTTCCCTCAATATGTTAACACTCCGGTGAGCCCAAAAATTCCATAATGGGGAAGATTTACTAATCAAAATGAGGTAGAATTATGGTGCACTTTGCAGCAAAAAAAAATGGCTCGCATGATTGCCTGATATTTATTTGCCACGTTTTTTTATGCATCCAATAATGGGGTGTAACTTAGTGTAAAAAAGGGAAGGGCCTACTAGGAAGGTCATTGCAAAATTTTGGCTCTAAATTCTGGCGTAAAATAATGATTTCTCTAGTAGTTGGTATGAACTTAGACCAGACAGTGTAAAGATGTGCCAGATGTATCATCCAGCATCAGCCACTCAGGTTAATCTGCATTTTTAGACTGTCTCATCTACGTTTATACTGTCTAAAAATGTCTGTCTATTTATAAACTTATTATGATCACATGAACCAGCTAATTAGCATCATCTCCGGAGATCACAACTGTATTTTTTTGAAGCTCTGAATTAAAAATTATTTGTTTGTTTTTTAAGGTATTTTTTAAAGGTATTTCCTCTTTCCTTTCTATTTTTAGGGAGAGCCTGGAGACTCGGGAGAGAAAGGTGACACTGGAATTCAAGGACGTAGAGGTTTTCCAGTATGTGCATTCAGTTTAATACTTAATTTCTTGTATTCTATGTGTAAATGCTTTTGTGTTTAATTTAATCAATATCAATTATTTTCCAACTTTTTGCACTATTTGAATAAATTTAATTATAATTAGCCTAAAATGAATTCACTTACAATTACTTTTATACACATTTCAGTTGCCATTATGAAAAAAAAGTTTGACTAAATAATCAATATAATAACAGTATAAAATTTTTTGACAAAAATCACATTTCAGAGCTTAACCAGAAATAAGCTTAGCCCCAAATGTTAGATAGGAACTGGACAGTGTAGATATCAAAAATTCAAATAATGTGTGTGGGGGGGGGGCAATCAGTTATCAGGGCCACATGGATCATCAATCATAACAGATAAGTTGATAAAAATTGATTAAAAAAATCAAAATTTAATATGATATAAACGTAAATACAAAAAAATCTGCAGCAATAGATATGAGTAGGAACACTATGTATATAAAACACACAATAAAACCAATAAATCCGGGTCAGCAGCAAACTTCAAGCAGCAATGGGAAAGTGCTATATGCGTTAGCAACAAAATATCAGCAGCAATAGAATAGCAGCATAGATAACAAATCAGCAGCAGTCTTATGTATATCAGGATAGGAGAACCTATCTGTTATGATTGATGGTCCATGTGGCCCTGATAACTGAGTGCCCCCCCCCCCCCCCCCACATTATTTTAATTTTTGATATCTACATGGGCTGTGGGTGAGCCAGAGGGGTGTGCATCTATTTCATCTTTACTTTGGCGGGTGAGCCGCTTGAAGCTTTTCCTGTTATAGGAACTGGACAGTATTTGTATGTAGACACTAGCTATTGTACTTTTGAAGTCTGTGATTTTCTGTGAAATTTTCTGTGATTGTTTTATACAGAAGATCTGAATAGGGCTCATGCAAACCTAATTTAGCCAAAAGTGAAATGTTTTCACCAAATCTGTTGTGTATGAATATATTCTTATCTATTCTCTTTAAGCTGTGTGCTTTCCTCTTCTGTTTGCCTAGATTTTCTCAAAGCAGCTTAATATTAACTGAGTGGCTTGTCAAAACTGGTACTGTTTATTTTATTGTGTTCAATAATTATTTATTTGCTTGTGCTTGCCAGGGCATAGATGGTGATGATGGATATGGTCCACTAGGTGTAAAGGGAGAAAAAGTAAGTTGCTCCATATTTCAAGCCAGTTGGTATGTCACAACTCTTCTACACCACATTCTTTGGGACCATTAAAAATGGTCTACCAAATGGATAGCCTAAATATATGCAACTGTATACATGTAAATACATACATAGACACACACATCAGAAAAAGATTATGCGGTATATAGCAAAAATGGACCCCAAACATGGTATAACTTATAGTGCTTTGAAAAAGTATTCATACCGCTTGAACTTTTCCACATTTTTTGTGTTGGCCTATCACATAAAATCACACTAAAATACATTTAAGTTTGTGGGTGTAACATGAAAAAATGTGGAAAAGTTCAAGGGGTATAAATACTTTTACAAGCCACTGTAGGCTCAGGTGCATTTTTTGTCTCTGTTAGTGTACTTCATTACATAACTGTACAAATAATCTATCTAAAGCCATGTAACAATAACAGTTCATAATGTAGCAGAAAAGCTTATGTGAATATATCCATCCACATCCAAGATAAATTAAAGAATCTGTCCAGTACTTAAACTTCACAATTAAGTAATGTAATATTCCATTTACACATTGACTGGCTAAGAAACGATATGTTACCTAATAAATAGTCTTATGTTCCACCATGGAAAAGTTCTCTACACGTGCAAAGAAAATATAGACAGGCTACCGTAGAGATGTTTTAACCAACACAAAGGTACTTTTTATATAAATTCAACAAAGGTGACCAAATTTCCTCCAATTTGCTGAATTTATCCTCTCCATACAGTTCCTGGTTACATGGTGTTCTTTCGCATTTCCAGATGAATGCTTGCTGATACTCTATAGCATTGATGGCTAACCTCCAGCACTCCAGCTGAAACTACGACTCCCAGCATGCTCTATTCATTGCAATGGAATTCTGAGAACAGCCAAGCGACTTGGGTGTTGTAGTTTTAACACAGCTGGAGTTCCGGAGGTTAGCCATCAAAGCTCTATAGGAATGTTTGTATAGGTGTGCAGATTTCTTGTTTTGTATTGCACATTTAGCCCATATGTTAAAGGGCATTAACTCCTTAAGGACACAGCCTTATTTCACCTTAAAGGGACACTGACAGGCCCTATAAACATATTTCGATATTCCTATGCAACTGTCGTTTCCTACTGCCGCCCAGCTCATTATTATTCACTGCGCTGGGCGGCTCTTACATTCCCCAGTCCTGTCAGATCCCGCGCATGCCCGAGGAGAGGAGGAGAGATCCGGCGCAGCAGGAGACACAGAGAGCAGCCGCATAGAAAAAAACGGGATGCAGGCGCATTAAATTTCAGTCTTGGGAGGGTGCTGGATACAGGTATCCAGGGCATGCGCAGATGGTCCGATTGAGGCCGATGCCCATAAGTCTGTATCGGGCATGCGCGGGATCTGACAGGATCGGGGAATGTAAGAGCCGCCCAGCGTAGTGAATAATAATGAGCTGGGTGGTGGTAGGAAACGACAGTTGGGGAGCGGCTGGGCATGAAGGTTGGAGAAAAACACACAAAGGAAGATGGGCACAAAGGAAGATGATTGACAGATTAATATAAAGATGTTTTTACATGGTTTAAAATGCGGACAGGGGGTACTCTTATATCATTGGAATACACTTTAATAGACCTATGACTGCATAGGAATATCGAAATATGTTTATAGAGCCTGTCAGTGTCCATTTAAGGACCAGGCCATTTTTTGCAAATCTGACCAGTGTCACTTTAAGTGGTGATAACTTTAAAACGCTTTGACTTATCCAGGCCATTCTGGAAACTACACCCCTCAAGGTATTCAAAACAGATTTTACAAACATCGTTAACCCTTTAGGTGTTCCACAAGAGTTAATGGCAAATGGAGATAAAATTTCAGAATTTAGATTTTTTGGCAAATTTTCCATTTTAATCAATTTTTTCCAGTAACAAAGCAAGGGTTAACAGCCAAACAAAATGCTATATTTATTGCCCCTATTTTAGTTTGCAGAAACACCCCATATGTGGCCGTTAACTACTGTACACAGTAGGGCGTAGAGGGAAAAGTGCGCCGTATGGTTTTTGGAAGGCAGATTTTGCTGGACTGGTTTATTTACACCATGTCCCATTTGAAGCCCCCCTGATGCACCCCTAGAGTAGAAACTCCATAAAAGTGTCCCCATCTAAGAAACTACGCCCCTCAAGGTATTCAAAACAGATTTTACAAACATTGTTAACCCTTTAGGTGTTGCACAAGAGTTATTGGCAAATGGGGATGAAATTTGAGAATTTAAATTTTTTGGCAAATTTTCAATTTTTATAATTTTTTTCCAGTAACAAACAAGGGTTAACAGCCAAACAAAATTCTATATTTATTGCCCCCATTTTGTAGTTTTCAGAAACACCCCATATGTGGCCGTTAACTACTGTACGGGCACACAGTAGGGCGTAGAGGGAAAGGTGCGCCGTATGGTTTTTGGAAGGCAGATTTTGCTGGACTGGTTTATTTACACCATGTCCCATTTGAAGCCCCCCTAATGCACCCCTAGAGTAGAAACTCCATAAAAGTGACCCAATCTAAGAAACTACACCCCTCAAGGTATTCAAAACTGATTTTACAAACTTTGTTAACCCTTTAGGTGTTGCAAAAGAGTTATTGGAAAATAAAGATGGAAAATTTGCTAACAAATTGAAATTCTCAAATTTCATTTTAATCCATTTTTCCAGTAACGAAGCAAGGGTTAACAGCCAAAAAAATGCTATATTTATTGCCCCGATTCTGTTTTGCAGAAACACCCCATATGTGGCCGTAAACTACTGTACGGGCATACAGTAGGGCGTAGAGGGAAAGTTGCGCCGTGTGGTTTTTGGAAGGCAGATTTTGCAGGACTGGTTTATTTACACCATGTCCCATTTGAAGCCCCCCTGATGCACCCCTAGAGTAGAAACTCCATAAAAGTGACCCCATTTTGCAAACTACGGGATAAGGTGGCAGTTTGGTTGGGACTATTTTTAGGGTACATAGGATTTTTGGTTTATCTATATTACATTTTTGTGAGGCAAGGTTACCAGAAATAGAAATTCTGAAATCTCATCTCCATTTGCCAATAACTCTTGTGGAACACCTAAAGAGTTAACGACGTTTGTAAAATCAGTTTTAGATACCTTGAGGGGTGTAGTTTCTTATATGGGGTCGCTTTTATGGAGTTTTTACTGTAGGGGTGCATCAGGGGGGCTTCAAATGGGACATGGTGCCCAAAAAAAAGGCGATCAAAATCTGCCTTTCAGAAATCATACGGCATTCCTTTCCTTTTGCGCCCTGCCGTTTGGTCATACAGCAGTTTACGACCACATATGGGGTGTTTCTGTAAACTGCAGTATGAGGATAATAAATATTAAGCTTTGTTTGGCTGTTAACCCTTGCTTTGTTATTGGAAAAAAATGGA
Organism: Bufo bufo; assembly: GCF_905171765.1. Lineage (NCBI taxonomy): Eukaryota > Metazoa > Chordata > Amphibia > Anura > Bufonidae > Bufo > Bufo bufo. Next base: position 201,029,976 of record NC_053393.1, read on the forward strand.
TTAAAATGGAAAATTTGGCCAAAAATAGTTTTTTTGGCACCGTTTTTTTTTTTTTTTTACACTGTTAATCTGAGGGATTGGGGGGGTATTTTTATAGACCAGATTCTTACAGACGAGGCTATACCTAATATGTCTCCGTTTTTAAATTGATTTATGTTTTACACTATACTATCTTTTTATAAAAAAAAAAAAAAAACATTTTAGTATTTCCATATTCTGAGTAATTTGTTTTTCAGTTTTTAGCCGATTATCTTAGGTAGGGGCTCATTTTTTGCGGGATGAAAGGGTGGTTTTATTGGCACTATTTTGGGGGGCATATGACTTTTTGATCGCTTGTTATTACAATTTTTGTGAGGTACGGTGACAAAAAAATACCTTTTTTTTGCACCGTTTTTTTATTTTTTTTACCGTGTTCATCTGAGGGGATAGGGGGATATTATTTTAGAGCAGATTCTTACAGACGCGACAATACCTAATATGTCTACTTTTTTTATTTATTTATGTTTTACACTATATTATCATTTTATAAACAAAAAAAACATTTTAGAATCTCCATAGTCTAAGTCATTTTTTTTTTTTAGCTGATTATCTTAGCTAGGGGCTGATTTTTTGCGGGATGAGAAGACGGTTTTATTGGCACTATTTTGGGGGGCATATGACTTTTTGATCGCTTGCTATTACAATTTTTGTGATGTAAGGTGACAAAAAACTAAAAAAAATTTGCACCGTTTATTTTTATTTTTTTGACCGTGTTCATCTGAGTGGTTGGGGGGGTATTTTTATAGAGCAGATTCTTACGGACGCGGCAATACCTAATATGTCTACTTTTTATTTATTTTAGTTTTACTAAATTATATTTATGAGATTTTTTTGTTTTTTGTTTTAGTGTCTCAAGTCAGATTACCAGTTTTTTAATCCGATTGTCAGTGGCTAAATTGGGATATAAATTTAGTACTGCATGGAAGTGTGGTACTCCCTGAAGCAACCAATAGTGCAGAGGCCCGGATGATCGGGGCATGTGTCACACTGAGTAGTGGTGTCCTTCGGTATCCCCCTCCTGTGATACACTCTGCACCTTTTTTGGGTCCGTCCATTCTTTCCGGTATGGGGGACCACACCTGGAAAGTGTTGGCCAGGGACGATCCGGGCGCCTCCAGTTCCCGAGGTACTCCGACCTGCTCTTTCCCGGTCACAAAAGATCAGGTCCTTGAGGACTGCCTCATAGAACTGAAGGAATGTCCCTGTGTTGCCAGAGCTCCGGGACAGCACAAAAGAGTTGTACAAGGCAACCTGCACCAAGTAGACCGCAACTTTTTTGTACCATGCCCGAGTTTTGCGCATGGCGTTATATGGCTTGAGGACAACTTGATCAACTCCTCCCATATACCGATTGTAGTCGACGGTACAATCGAGCTTGAGGACCATTGCCGCGGTACCTCACACAGGGACAAGGGTGATGCCGTTACCATGAATTGTGGACAGTACAAGGACATCCTCTTGTCCTTATATGTGACCAGCAACAGGTTTCCACTGGTAAGGGCATGGGTCTCACCCCTGGGAATAGGTACCTGGAGGGGGTGGGTAGGGAGGCCGCGTTGATTTTTCCGCACGGTTCCACAAGCGGACGTGGATCTGGTGGCGAGGGACTGGAACAAGGGGATACTAGTATAAAATTTATCCACGTACACGTGGTAACCCTTATCTAGCAGTGGGTGCATAAGGTCCCACACAAGTTTCCCGCTAACACCCAGAGTGGGGGGACATTCTGGGGGTTGAATACGGGAATCTCGCCCCTCGTACACACAAAACTTGTAAGTGTACCCTGAGGTACTCTGCAAAGTTTCTACAGCTTCACCCCATACCTCGCCCGCTTAGGGGGAACATACTAGTGGAAAAGGAGTCTCCCCTTGAACGCAATAAGAGACTCATCAACCGCGACCTCCCTTCCAGGTACATAGGCCTGTACAAATTTGGCCCCAAAGTGATCCATGACCGGCATGATTTTGTACAGGCGGTCATAGGCAGGATCACCTTGGGGGGGCATGCTGTATTATCTGAATAGTACAGGCATTTCCGGATGGCCTCAAACCGGGAGCGTGTCATGGCCGTACTGTAAAGTGGGGTCTGGTAGAGGACGTCCCCACTCCAGCAATGCCTGACACTAGGTTTCTTGACTAGGCCCATGTGCAGCACGAGGCCCCAAAATGTCCTCATCTTGGCTGCACTGACCGGGGTCCAGCCACCGGGTCTAGATAAAAAGGAGCCCGGGTGTTGAGCAACGAACTGTTGGGCATACAGGTTCGTCTGCTACACCATCAGATTTACAAAGTGGTCACTGAAAAAAAGACTAAAAAAGTCGTATTCATTGAAGCCCACTGTGGAAATCTGGATTCCTGGTTGGCCTTCAAAATCAGGAATCACGGGCTCATAACGCTCTGGGGTATACCAGACAAGTTCACCGGCAGGGGGCTCCGGTGGATTTAACTGGTGGGCCGGATAATACTACGAGCACCAGAGCTGCTCGTACTAGGGTGGGCCACAGGGTCCCTAGCATGGCGGCCCCCTTTCTACGCCTGGCGGTGTCTCCGCCGCCTTGGGGTGTGCGATGCGCTAACAGTGGCCGGACGCTAAGAGTGCCGTCCACAGTCAGCGTACGCACACAAAAAATAAAAAAACTGCTTGTGCCCAAAAAAAAAGTTGTGGGGGGGGGGCAGTTTGGCAAGCTGCAACACCTCTGGGGGGGTCTAGTGTCACATAGCTGTGCTGTGGACCCCAGACACCCGATTTAGGGTGATGCAATTAGTAACTGTTTTTTTTTTTTCTTCTCACTAACTTTCCCTAAAATATCCCTGCCGAATCTAACTTATCCCTAGCCTTTCCCTAATTACCTGGGTGCTTGGGGTGCTGGAGCACAGATGGAGTTGTTGGAGTGCTGGCTCTGATGATCCTTGTAGCGATCCGACGTGCGGCGGACACAAGAGGAGGAGGAGAGGAGCGCTGCGGTATATTGAATCTCCCGTCACTGCAGCCGACTAATGAGAGCGATCCTGAGAGGTGATGTCACCATCACCACTCAGGATCTAAGGATGGTAATTGGTGGTGTATTATCACACCACTGATCACCATCCTGTTCCGGGTTTTGGGGTCCCCAGGGACCCAAATAACCCGGAAACGCAGCAAACCCCAGGTCTGAGTTGATCTGTGGTTTGCTGGGATCGCCGACATGGGGGGGTCACAGGACCCCAGGTGCATTTACTCAAGGTGCCTGCTCAATGATTTGAGCAGGCACCGAGTTCCGATCACTGCCCGCCGAGCGGCGGTGATCAAAACTATACATGACGTATCATGTGTCCTTAAGTACCGGGACAACATGCCGTACCGATACGTCATGTGTCCGGAACAGGTTATAGGACAGATATATAAAAAGTTTTGATCAGTAGTGGTCTGAGTGCTGAGACCCCCACCGGTCTTTAGAACAAGAGGAGAGAAGAGCTTGCATATCATGCTCTCTCCCCTCGCTACAAGAGATCAAATCAAGACCCATAGACTTTCTACTGAGGCCGTCTCCTGTAGTAAGGAGAGAGAGCGTGATATGCAAGCCCTTCTCTCTCCAGATTCTAGCAATACAACACTCAAAAAACTATGGCCACCACTGCTCTGTTAGGCCCCTTGCAGACGAGCGTGTCCGGATTAGGTCCGGATGCGTTGAATCTGTGATCAGGGAAAATCGAGCGAGTAGGTACGCAATTGCAGTCAATTTTGACTGCGATTGCGTTCCGATGTTCAGTTTTTATCGCGCGGGTGCAATGTGGTACCCAGACCCGAACTCGGACTTCTTCACTGAAGTTCGGGTTTGGGTTAGGTGTTCAGTATAAGGACACCTAACTCACCTCATCCTGTTGTTTGCACAGCCGACAATGTCTACTTCTTTCTTCTTCTTTCAGGAACTGCCAAGGGACCTTTGATGATTTCTATCTTCATTCAGCAGGACCTGCTCTGACGTGGTAAGCGCGGTGATGTCAGAGCAGGTCCTGCTGAATGAAGATAGAAATTGTCATCAAAAGTCATTTTGCAGGTCCTGAAAGAAGAAGAAAAAAGATGATGCAGGCTGCGCGAACAACAGAATGAGGTGAGTTATTTTATTACATTTTTTTTAATCCCTAAAGCCACATTTTAGCAAGCATTCTGTATTAAGAATGCTAATATTTTCCCTTATAACATGTTATAAGGGAAAATAATACAGTAAATTGACTTTTATCAATTTACTTACATCATTTCCTAGCAACCATGCGTGAAAATTGCACCGCATCCGAACTTGCTTGCGGATGTTTGCAATTTTCACGCAGACCCATTCATTTCTATGGGGCCTGCGTTGCGTTAAAAATGCAGAATATAGAGCATGCTGCAATTTTCACGAAACGCACAAGTGATGCGTGAAAATCACTGCTCATTTAAACAGCCCCATTGAATTGAATGGGTCCGGATTCCGTGCGGGTGCACCCGCACGGAATTCTCGCCCGTGTGAAAGGGGCCTTAATCTGTCCCAATCCTCTTGCTCCCAGCACTACTGACCCACCTCTCGCTGTCACGGCTGTATGTGAGCAACAAGAGCATACACAGTGAATTAGCTACTGACTGGACCCAAACTAGGGAGGATAAAGGGTGACCCCTGTCAGACCCTAAAAGCTCTCCCTATGCTGCTAAGCACATGTCCAGATCCAGATGGTGGATCGAGACATGCCCGCGTACCTAAGGCTGATGACCACTGTAACCCCTACAATAGTGGAAGGGGCACGGCCACCGGTGCCCTGCTCAGAATATGGACGGAACCGGGGTCGCCTCGGATCCAGCCAGCAAACAAACAGAAACAAACAATGTCTGCACACTTAACTGAAGGAGCTGCAGCAGCAGTGAAAACCGATCCAAAGTCAGCAGACAATATCCGGAGTACTTGCTTAAGCAGAACTCGGGTCCATAGAAAGATATCACAAAAGTGAAGATTCTCAAGCGAGAGATACAGCTCAAATGAAAAGTATAATCCGCACCCTACAAAGGAGGAGCGGTGATTTAAAGGCAGAGAAATCAAACACAGGAGGGACAGCTGGGAGGAAGGAAACCGAAAGTAAAGACCTCACCACAGGGGCGGAGAAACAGAGCAGAGAGAACTCCTCCAAGCTCTAGTAGTGACATCATCACAGGGGTGGAGAAACAGAGCTGTGAGAAAGTCTCAAAGCTCTGGTAGTGACAGTACCCCCCCCCTCTACGGGTGGACCCCAGACACCCAGGACCCACCTTCTCAGGATGAGCCCTATGAAATGCCCTGATGAGGCGAGTGGCTTTAATGTCTGACACCGGGACCCACATCCTCTCCTCAGGACCATAACCCTTCCAATGAACGAGGTACTGAAGAGAACCGCGGACAATGCGACAGTCCACAATTCTGGAAACCTCAAACTCCAGATTGCCATCAACCAAAATCGGAGGAGGAGGCAAAGAGGAGGGTACCGTGGGCTGGACATATGGTTTTAAGAGAGATCTGTGAAATACATTATGTATCTTCCAAACCCGTGCAAGATCAAGACGGAAGGCAACAGGATTGACGACTGACAAGATTTTATAAGGCCCAATAAACTTGGGACCCAATTTCCAGGAGGGAACCTTCAGTTTAATATTTCTTGTAGACAACCACACCAGATCACCCACATTCAGGTCCGGACCAGGCACACGTCTCTTATCAGCCACACGCTTATATTTCTCACTCATCTTTCTAAGATTACTCTGAATCTTTTGCCAAATGGTAGACAAAAACGAGGAAAATCTCTCCTCCTCAGGCAAACCAGAAGGAGCCCCTCCCGAGAATGTCCCAAACTGCGGATGGAACCCATATGCACCAAAGAATGGTGACTTATCAGAAGATTCCTGACGACGGTTGTTCAGAGCAAACTCAGCAAGAGGGAGAAACGAACACCAATCCTCCTGGTTCTCTGCCACAAAACAGCGCAAATATGTCTCCAGATTCTGATTGACGCGTTCAGTCTGACCATTCGACTGTGGGTGGAAAGCAGAAGAGAAGGACAGCCGAACCCCCAGGCGAGAACAGAAAGCCTTCCAGAATCTGGACACAAACTGCGTGCCTCTATCGGAAACAATATCAGAGGGAATGCCATGCAATTTAACAATATGGTCGACAAAAGCTTGCGCCAACGTTTTAGCATTGGGTAAACCAGGGAAGGGTACGAAATGAGCCATCTTGCTAAAACGGTCCACCACCACCAGGATCACCGACTTCCCTGAGGAACGATGAAGATCCGTGATAAAGTCCATGGACAGGTGTGTCCAAGGACGGGAAGGTATGGGTAACGGGAGAAGGGGACCTGAAGGCCGTGAACGAGGGACCTTAGCGCGAGCGCACGTCTCACAAGCAGCCACAAAACCCTCCACCGACTAACGAAGAGCTGGCCACCAAAATCTCCGAGCAATGAGATCTACCGTGGCTCTACTCCCGGGGTGACCAGCAAGAACAGTATCATGATGCTCCTTGAAGAGTTTGTGACGTAACTCAGGAGGCACAAACAACTTCCCAGAAGGACAATGGGCAGGTGCCTCAGTCTGGGCAGCCTGGACCTCGGCCTCCAAATCAGAATACAGAGCAGAAACAACTACCCCCTCCGCCAAAATAGGACCCGGGTCCTCTGAGTTTCCTCCTCCCGGAAAACAGCGAGAGAGAGCATCAGCCTTCACATTTTTGATCCCAGGGGGGAATGTAACGACAAAATTGAATCTGGAGAAGAACAGAGACCATCTGGCCTGTCTCGGATTCATACGCTTGGCCGACTCCAAGTACGCCAGATTCTTATGGTCGGTAAAAACGGTGATAGGGTGCCTGCCCCCCTCCAACCAATGGCGCCATTCCTCGAAAGCCAACTTGATGGCCAACAACTCCCTATCTCCCACATCATAGTTTTTCTCTGCCGGGGAGAGTTTTTTAGAGAAAAAGGCACAGGGTCGCCATTTGGCAGGAGAAGGGCCCTGGGACAAAACCGCACCCACACCCACCTCGGAAGCATCCACCTCAACAATAAAAGGTAAGGAAACATCGGGATGCACCAAGATGGAAGCAGACGCAAAACTCTCTTTAATCTTAGAAAAAGCTGCAAGCGCCTCCTCCGACCAAGAGGAAAAATCCGCCCCCTTTTTTGTCATGTCAGTGAGGGGTTTGACAACAGAGGAATAATTCAAAATTAACTTTCTGTAATAGTTCGCAAAACCCAGAAAGCGCATCAATGCCTTCTGATTCTCAGGAAGCTCCCACTTAAGCACAGCACGGACCTTCTCCGGATCCATGCGAAAACCAGAAGCAGAGAGGAGAAAACCCAGAAATTGAATCTCCGATACCATAAAAACACATTTCTCCAGCTTGGCGTACAATTTATTTTTTCCGCAGAATCCGCAGAACCTGAAAAAGATGATCCTGATGGGTCTGAACATCAGGGGAAAAAATCTAAATATCATCAAGATACACCAATACAAATTTCCCCATTAAATGGTAGAAAATACTGTTAACAAAATGCTGAAAGACGGCCGGAGCATTCATCAGGCCGAAAGGCATAACGAGATTCTCGAAATGCCCGTTAGGGGTATTAAAGGCCGTTTTCCATTCATCCCCCTCTCTGACCCTGACCAGGTTGTACGCGCCTCTCAAATCCAATTTGGAAAAAACCTTGGCCCCAACAATTTGGTTGAAGAGGTCCGGGATCAGAGGAAGGGGATAGGGATCGCGAATCGTGATACGTTTCAGCTCCCTAAAATCTAGGCAAGGTCTCAGAGAGCCATCTTTTTTTTTTACAAAAAAAAAACCTAGCGGCAGCAGGTGATTTTGAGGGACGAATATGCCCCTTATCGAGACTCTCAGAGATATAGGTTCGCATTGCGATTCTTTCCGGTTGTGAGAGATTGTAGAGGCGTGCTTTTGGCAGCTTGGCGCCGGGAATGAGGTTAATGGGACAGTCAAACTCCCAGTGAGGAGGTAGCTCCTGAACACCGCTCTCGGAAAACACGTCCGAGAAATCAGAGAGAAATGATGGCACAGTTTTAGTAGACAACTCTGCAAAAGTCGCTGTGAGACAATTCTCTCTACAAAACTCACTCCACTTATTTATTTGCCTTCCTTGCCAATCAATAGTGGGGTTATGTCTAGTGAGCCAGGGTAACCCCAAAACTAGAGGAGAAGGCAATCCGTTAAGGACAAAACAAGATATATCCTCCACATGAGTGTCACCTACAGCTAACCGGATATTGTGAACAATGCCCTTCAGGGATCTCTGTGAGAGTGGAGCAGAGTCAATAGCAAAAACAGGTATATCCTTTTCTAATGTGCAAACCTGAAAACCATGCATGGCTACAAATTGAGTGTCAATAAGATTGACGGCCGCTCCACTATCGACAAAAATTTCACAAGAAATGACTTTGCTCTCTAGCGCCACCTTGGCAGAAAGGAGAAAACGGGAACTGCAGGTCAGAGGAAAAGCATCAATTCCTACATCAACTTTGCCCAAAGTAGCAGATGAAGCAGAGTTTGATGATTTACCTTTTGAGGTTTTTCTCTTATTATCACTCTTAGTACAGTTCTTGAATTTCCTAGACGGACAAACATTTGCCAAATGACCTATGCCCACACAACAAAAACACACCATTCTCTGAGGATTAAATCCTCCTTTATCAGGGGCAAGTCGACCTAGCTGCATGGGCTAGGATGAGGCCCCTGCACACTGAATGAGTCCGCACCACTGCCCCTAGACTGACAATGGCTGGACAGAGAGGTCTCGTTTCTTTCTCTTAGACGCCTGTCAAGGCATACAGCCAATGACATGGCAGACTCTAAGGACGTTGGTCTCTCATGGAAAGCAAATGCATCTTTCAATCTCTCTGAGAGACCATGACAGAACTGACTCCGGAGTGCAGCATCATTCCAACCTGAATCAGCTTCCCATCTCCGAAATTCAGAACAATAAAGCTCCGCAGACAGTTTGTTCTGGCATAAAAAACGTAAGTCAGATTCAGCCAGAGCAACACGATCCGGGTCATCATGTATCTGCCCCAGGGCCACAAAAAATCTTTCCACGGATCGAAGGGAGGGATCCCCCGATGGCAGCGAAAAAAGCCCAAGTCTGAGCATTACCCCTGAGCAGGGAGATGACAATCCTCACCCTCTGCTCCTCATTACCAGAGGAATGGGGACACAAGCAAAAATGGAGTTTGCATGCCTCTCTGAAGCGAACAAAATTCTCACTGCCCCCGGAGAACGTTTCCGGAAGTGAGACCTTTGGCTCGCAACAGACTCCATGGGCCGGAGCAGAGCCCAATGCATGAAGCTGAGTCATAGATTGACGGAGATCCGCTACCTCCAAAGAAAGACCCTGCATGCGGTCAACCAGGTTAGAAAGCGGATCCATGTCAAAAAGGACGGTTTAGGCGGATTATAATGTCACGCCTGTATGTGAGCAACAAGAGCATACACAGTGAATTAGCTACTGACCGGACCCAAACTAGGGAGGATAAAGGGTGACCCCTGTCAGACCCTAAAAGCTCTCCCTATGCTGCTAAGCACATGCCCAGATCCAGATGGTGGATCGAGACATGCCCGCGTACCTAAGGCTGATGACCACTGTAACCCCTACAATAGTGGAAGGGGCACGGCCACCGGTGCCCTGCTCAGAATATGGATGGAACCGGGGTCGCCTCGGATCCAGACAGCAAACAAACAGAAACAAACAATGTCTGCACACTTAACTGAAGGAGCTGCAGCAGCAGTGAAAACCGATCCAAAGTCATAGAAAGATATCACAAAAGTGAAGATACTCAAGCGAGAGATACAGCTCAAATGAAAAGTATAATCCACACCCTACAAAGGAGGAGGGGTGATTTAAAGGCAGAGAAATCAAACACAGGAGGGACAGCTGGGAGGAAGGAAACCGAAAGTAAAGACCTCAACACAGGGGCGGAGAAACAGAGCAGAGAGAACTCCTCCAAGCTCTAGTAGTGACATGATCAACTTGCAGGATAACAGGCCGAACTGGATGGACAAATGTCTTTTTTCGGCCTTATGTACTATGTTACTATGTAGCACAGGGGTGGAGAAACAGAGCTGTGAGAACGTCTCAAAGCTCTGGTAGTGACACTCGCCCTCCTCCTTTTCTTTCAGTGGATACGTAGGAATCTTCTTCAATTGGATGGTACCCGAGCAATAGAAAATCCTAGCTTGCTACAAAAGTGTACTGTATTAGTTTGTCTGCCCATGTACTAACTTCTGTCCATTTACTAGACTTTGATCTTTTGTTGACTGACCTGATCTTTACATGACCTTCATATTGACCCTTCACTGCCTATGCTGACCTCAGACTGTTTATTGGATTGCTCATATGCTTCCTGCCCTGACCTTGGACAGTCCCTGACTATTGATTCACCTGATCGCTCTGTGCCAGGCTCTAGTGTCTGTCACCGTGTGTCAGCTGTCAATACCACAGAAACGAATCCAGGAGGCAGTAGACTGTCGGTTTCCCTGCGGTAAAGTCCAGATCCCTGTTCAGAGGTTAAAGAGTGAAAACCAGAGCACTGCCAGGATAACTTCCTTAGAAATAGTCCAAAGTCTAATCTGTTGGTTGACACAGTGGTTCCACACCCTCTCCTGAAACAGTATTGCCATACATTTTTGATATTTTTATATGTTTGTGTCAATTTTTACATTTTTAAAACAAAGACTTGAGGTCTATGAAAGTAAGTAGGTGGGAAATGTTGATTTTGACATTTTCATTAAAATTTCTCATCCATAAATTGTTAAAAAAAAATGTAAACGTTTAATGGATATGTTTAATGGATGGAAACATAAGGTTCCACATTTCCACCTGTCTCCCACAGACTGAAATGTTAAAAAATGTACAAAATATGTCAAGGGTACTTTTTTGGCAGGACAGAATATTGTGTGATATGCTACAATATTTTAGCCTTACAAAAAGATATATATAAGGGTACTTTCACACTAGCGTTTTGGCTGCATCCGGCAGGGTTCAGCAAAAGCGCTTCCGTCTGCATCCGTTATGAACAGATCCGGTTGTGGTATATTTAACATACCCAAGACGGATCCGTCATGAACTCCATTAAAAGTCAATGGAGGACGGATCCGTTTTCTAACTTTAATTGCACAAATTTTCTATTGTGGCAGATTGTGTCAGAGAAAACGGATCCATCCACATTGACTTGCATTATGGGTCATGATGGATCCATCTTGGTCCGCATCCCACGACGGAAAGAAAATCGCATGCTGCGGTTTGCTCTCCGGTATGAAAGTGGAACGGAATGCATTTTGGAGCATTCCGTTATGTTCATGTACGTTTTGTCCACATTGACAATGAATGGGGACAAAACTGAAGCATTTTTTTTCCCGGTATTGAGACCCTATGACGGATCTCAATACTGGAAAATATTAACGCTAGTGAGAAAGTAGTTTCACTTATTTATTATTCTACTAAAACTTAGCTTTTATAATTTTCAATTTAAAATAAGTCCCACATATATACAATATTAATAGACTGCGTATGATGCATCATGGTGAGAAAGTAGCCTAAATGCAATCGAGGATAAACATAGTTGAAATTATCCAGTTTTGTACTTCATTTGTGCAATTAAATTAATAGACTCAATAGACAGCAAACTTTTATGTGAACAGTTCCTTAGATGTATAAATGTTTAAATTTTCCGATATTTTTTTGACACTTTACAGTCTATTCTTGTCCATTAGCTTTCATTACTCATTGCATTGAGAGAACACAATTGTATAATGTAATAAAAAAATAAAAATCTTCCCTCTTTAGGGCCATATTGGATTCCCTGGATATCCAGGTCGTCAGGTATGTAGAGCATTCTGCTTCTCTTCTTATGTTCTGCAGTGCTTGACAACAGTGGGCAAAGAAAATATGAGGTTATTGTCAAAATGTGTTTCAATGTGCAGTCAGCGTCTACTTCACTAGTCCACTATACTAAATAATTAGAAAATGTTGGACATTTAATAGGAAAATGTTTAAACATCATCATTCTACAGGGTGGCCCACAAAAAGGTAACCCACCTCCAGCGATAGTATGACAAGATAAATGAGCAAGTGGATTGTTTTTTTTTAAATTACCCGCAAGTCAGAAAACATGCTGAAAGTGGTCCCCGTTCACATCTCTGCATCTTTGAGCACGTCGGATTATGTTGGCTGATACTGCTTGTGATGCTGCGGACAGTGTTTGTGATGTTTTCTTTGAAATCATCCAGGGGATGTAGGTTGTCAGCGTACACATTCTGTTTTAAATTTACCCACGGATGAAAATTGAAAGTGGTCTGGGGACCATGGTGGCCATAACCCCTTGGTCACAGTTCGCTCTTCCATAAACAGTTCATGAACCCGTGTCAGTGAGTTCCGTGAGGTGCAGCATGTTGCCCCATCTTGTTGGAAAAAAGCCATTTTATCTTCTGGTGTTAGTTAGCCAAAGATGTCCTGGTAAATTGCGGTATTCACAGATGATTTAAAGAAAATTGGGCCCACTATTCGTGTTCCTGACACTGCACACCAAACGCCAATTTTGTCGTCGTGAAGTGGTGTTTCGTGAGTCAAATAGGGATTTTTAACAGACCATTACCTTGTATTCTGGGAATGTACATAACTTGATAAATGAAACCAAGCTTTGTCCATCATGAAGTACAGCAATGGGTCCAAATGTCTGTCGCAGTCATAGTCAGGAACCAAGTCCAGTAATTTACGAGTTTATCTTTGTCAGACATTTCAGAACTCGCCGCCAGTCATTCTTGATACACCAATTTGTGGAGACAGTCTCAGAGTTGATTTTTATGGACTACTTGCAAGCAGTTGCTGAATTTAATGCACAACTTCGGCCGTCCTGATCGATGGAGGCCTCGGTTTCTTCATATTGGCTACAGAGCCAGTTTGATGCCATTTCCGAACCAGACTCTAAAAACAACGTTTAGCTGGTGGTTTTGTTCCTGTGTACTTGTCGGCAAAGGTCTCTCGGTTTCCTTAATCGATCTGCTTCACACATAGCCTTCCACAATCACTACTCGCTGTTCCAGGGAGAAAACCAGCTTTCTGACACAATAGGCCACTTTTATCAAACTGAATAATAAATCAGTCTTAGTTGCTTATAGCAACCAATCAGAGCTCAGCTTTCAGTTGATACAGGACTCTGAAAAAAATAAAACTTAGCTCTAATTGGTCGCTATGGACAACTAAGGCAGATCTACTACATAGTAACATAGTATATAAGGCCGAAAAAAGACATTTGTCCATCAAGTTCGGCCTGTTATCCTGCAAGTTGATCCAGAGGAAGGCAAAAAAAAAAACTGTGAGGTATAAGCCAATTTTCTCCACTAAAGGGGAAAAAAGATTCCTTCCCGACTCAATTCAGGTAATCAGATAACTCCCTGGATCAACAACTCATCTCTAGTAACTATAGCCTGTAATATTATTACACTCCAGAAATACATCCAGGCCCCTCTTGAACTCTTTTAGTGAACTCACCATCACCACCTCCTCAGGCAGAGAGTTCCATAGTCTCACTGCTCTTACCGTAAAAAATCCTCTATGTTTGTGTACAAACTTTCTTTCCTCCAGATGCAGAGGATGTCCACTTGTCATGGTCACGATCCTGGGGATAAATAGATGATGGGAGAGATCTCTGTACTGACGCTTGATATATTTATTCATAGTTATTAAATCTCCCCTTAGTCGTCTTTTTTTTAAAGTGAATAACCCCAATTTTGATAATCTTTCAGGGTACTGTAGTTCCCCCATTCCAGTTATTACGTTAGTTGCCCTCCTCTGAACCCTCTCCAGCTCTGCTATGTCTGCCTTGTTCACAGGAGCCCAGAACTGTACACAGTACTCCATGTGTGGTCTGACTAGTGATTTGCAAAGTGGTAGGACTATGTTCTCATCAAGCGCATCTATACCCCTTTGATGCAACCCATTATCTTATTGGCCTTGGCAGCAGCTGCCTGACACTGGTTTCTACAACTTAGTTTGCTGTTCACTAAGATTCCTAGGTCCTTTTCCATATCAGTGTTACCCAGTGTTTTACCATTTAGTATTTACAGGTAATTTGCATTATTTCTTCCCATGTGCATAACTTTACATTTGTCAATGTTAAACCTCATCTGCCACTTCTCTGCCCAAGCCTCCAATCTATCCAGATCCCTCTGCAGCAGTATACTGTCCTCTTCAGTGTCAATTACTTTACACAGTTTAGTGTCATCTGCAAAAAATTATATTTTACTGTGCAAGCCTTCTACAAGATCATTAATAAATACACTGCTCAAAAAAATAAAGGGAACACAAAAATAACACATCCTAGATCTGAATTAATTAAATATTCTTCTGAAATACTTTGTTCTTTACATAGTTGAATGTGCTGACAACAAAATCACACAAAAATTAAAAAATGGAAATCAAAATTTTTAACCCATGGAGGTCTGGATTTGGAGTCACACTCAAAATTAAAGTGGAAAAACACACTACAGGCTGATCCAACTTTGATGTAATGTCCTTAAAACAAGTCAAAATGATGCTCAGTAGTGTGTGTGGCCTCCACGTGCCTGCATGACCTCCCTACAACGCCTGTTCATGCTCCTGATGAGGTGGCGGACGGTCTCCTGAGGGATCTCCTCCCAGACCTGGACTAAAACATCTGCCAACTCCTGGACAGTCTGTGGTGCAACGTGACGTTGGTGGATAGAGCGAGACATGATGTCCCAGATGTGCTCAATTGGATTCAGGTCTGGGGAACGGGCGGGCCAGTCCATAGCATCAATGCCTTCGTCTTGCAGGAACTGCTGACACACTTCAGCCACATGAGGTCTAGCATTGTCTTGCATTAGGAGGAACCCAGGGCCAACCGCACCAGTATATGGTCTCACAAGGGGTCTGAGGATCTCATCTCGGTACCTAATGGCAGTCAGGCTACCTCTGGCGAGCACATGGAGGGCTGTGCAGCCCTCCAAAGAAATGCCACCCCAAACCATTACTGACCCAATGCCAAACCGGTCATGCTGCAGGATGTTGCAGGCAGCAGAACGTTCTCCACGGCGTCTCTCTGTCACGTCTGTTACATGTGCTCAGTGTGAACCTGCTTTCATCTGTGAAGAGCACAGGGCGCCAGTGGCGAATTTGCCAATCTTGGTGTTGTCTGGCAAATGCCAAACGTCCTGCACGGTGTTGGGCTGTAAGCACAACCCCCACATGTGGACATCAGGCCCTCATATCACCCTCATGGAGTCTGTTTCTGACCGTTTGAGCAGACACATGCACATTTGTGGCCTGCTGGACGTCATTTTGCAGGGCTCTGGCAGTGCTCCTCCTGTTCCTCCTTGCACAAAGGTGGAGGTAGCGGTCCTGCTGCTGGATTGTTGCCCTCCTACGGCCTCCTCCACGTCTCCTGATGTACTGGCCTGTCTCCTGGTAACGCCTCCATGCTCTGGACACTACGCTGACAGACACAGCAAACCTTCTTGCCACAGCTCGCATTGATGTGCCATCCTGGATAAGCTGCACTACCTGAGCCACTTGTGTGGGTTGTAGACTCCGTCTCATGCTACCACTAGAGTGAAAGCACCGCCAGCATTCAAAAGTGACCAAAACATCAGCCAGGAAGCTTAGAAACTGAGAAATGGTCTGTGGTCACCACCTGCAGAATCACTCCTTTATTGGGGGTGTCTTGCTAATTGCCTATAATTTACACCTGTTGTCTATCCCATTTGCACAACAGCATGTGAAATTGATTGTCACTCAGTGTTGCTTCCTAAGTGGACAGTTTGATTTCACAGAAGTGTGATTGACTTGGAGTTACATTGTGTTGTTTAAGTGTTCCCTTTATTTTTTTGAGCAGTGTATATTGAAGAGGATAGGGCCCAGTACTGACCCCTGAGGTACTCCACTAGTGACAGTGTGTACCAATAATAAACACCCTCTGTTTTCTATTACTGAGCCAGTTACCGTACTTACCCACATACAGACATTTTATCCCAGTCCAAGCATTCTCACTTTATATACTAACCTTTTATGTGGTACAGTGTCAAATGCTTTGGAGAAGTCCAGATATACGACATTCATTGATTCGCCGCTATCAAATCTAGAACTTACCTCCTCATTGAAACTGATTAAATTAGTTTGACATGACTGAACCCCTATGAAGCCATGCTGATATGGCGTTATTTGCTTATTTTCATTGAGGTACTCCAAGATAGCATCTCTTAGAAAACCTTCAAACAGTTTACCCACGACACATGTTAAACTTACCGGCCTATAGTTTCCGGGCTCTGTTTTTGTACCCCTTTTGAATATTGGCACCACATTTGCTATCGTCCAATCCTGTGGAACACTCCCTGTCAGTATAGAGTCCTTAAATATCAGAAATAAGGATCTGGCTATGACATTACTTAATTCTCTTAGGATACGGGGGTGTATAAGACGTCGCTGTACTTCTTCCTGGGTCAGACAGGGCACTTTTACATTCTGCATTTCATCTTCAGATTTATACTTTTTACCATTTATATAATTGAAGAACATATTAGGGTTAGTTTTGCTCTCTTTGGCAATTAATCTCTCGGTCTCTAGTTTTGCTGCTTTTATTTATTTTTTGCATATTCTATTTTCCTCCTTATAGTTTTTCAGTGCTTCCTCACTACCCTCCTGTTTTAGTGATTTAAATGCTTTCTTTTTTTCATTTCTTGCTTTCTTTATCGTTCTATTTATCCACATTGTTTTTTTTTATTATTCCTCAACCGTTTATACCCATAAGGTATGTACCTCTCACAATTAGATTTTAGGATGCTTTTAAAAATATCCCATTTTGTGGCTGTATTTGAATTTTTGAGGTCCCAGTTAGTTAGGCATATGGCCTCTCTTAGTTGGCTAAATTTAGCTTTTTTGAAGTTTGGTATTTTTGTTCCTCCCTGAAGAAACACTCTTTTGAATGATAATTGGAAGGTTATTACTTTATGGTTACTATTTCCCAGGTGTCCCCCGACCTGCACATCTGTTGTTCTGTCAGGTCTATTTGTTAATACTAAGTCCAGTATGGCCATCCCTCTAGTTGGGTCTGGAACCAGTTAGGAAAGGTAATTGTTTTTGGTTATTGCCAAGAACCTGTTTCCTTTATGAGATATACAAGTTTCAGTTTCCCAGTCTATATCTGAGTAGTTGAAGTCCCCATAATAACAACCTTATTATGATTTGCTGCCTCTTCTATCTCGATTAGTAGTAGATTTTCTGTGGACTCTGGTATATTAGGTGGTTTATAATAAACTCATATTAGTAATTTATTATTGTTTTTGCCTCCATGTATTTCTACCCACAGTGACTCCACATGTTCATGTCCCTCACTTATATCTTCCCAGAGTCTGGACTTTAGACAAGACTTTACATAAAAGCAGACCCCTCCTCCTCTCCGATTTTGACGATCCTTTCTAAACAGACTGTAACCTTGTACATTAACTGCCCAGTCATAGCTATCATCCAGCCATGTATCAGTTATTCCCACTATGTCATAGTCCTCCTCACACATGACTAATACTAGTTCACCAGTTTTATTAGTCAGGCTTCTGGCATTAGTATACATACATTTAAGAGGTTTATGTATATTTTTTCCCTACACTTTTCCTTCTGAGCTGTTCTAGTTCCTCCTTCCATTCCTCCCTCAGCCCCATTACCTTGCCCCCGTTCTCTATCTGCACTATCTTCCCATTCACACAGCTGCCTCTTCCCCATTGAGGTGCAGCTCATCCCTACGATAGAGCCTGTAGCCCAGTTCTCCAGGAACCCAAACTTCTCCTTCATACACCAGTTCTTAAGCCACTTGTTAACCTCCCTAATCTCCCGCTGCCTTTCTTGTGTGGCTCGTGGTACAGATAGTATTTCGGAAAACGCTACCTTTGAGGTCCTTACTCTAAGCTTTTAAACTAAAATCCTTAAAATCATTTTTAAGGACACTCCACCTACCTCTAACTTTGTCATTGGTTCCAATATGGACCATAAATGCTGGATCTTCTCCAGCCCCTCCCAGTAATCTGTCAACCCGATCCGCAAATGTGCCGAACTCTAGCGCCAGGAATACAATACACCATTCGACGATCCTGGTCTTTGTGACAGATCACCCTATCTGTACCCCTAATAATTTAGTCTCCCACTACCAGCACCTGTCTGGCCTGCCCTGCTCTCCTGGTCCCCTGATTACTGGAGCTGACATTCCCCTGTCTGGCAGATGAAGTGTCCGGCTGCAGCCGTGCTCTCCCTGAACTGACATCCCCCTCATCTGCCAACCTTGCAAACTTGTTGGGGTGTGTCAGATTAGGGCTAGCTTCCCTGGCACTCTTCCCTCTACCCCGTTTTCTAACTGTTACCCAGCTAGCTCCCTGACTTTCCTGAGCCTCCTCGCTGTCACCCTCCCCCCCATCTACCCCATAGACTGCTTGCTCAGTGAGCAGCAAACTCTTTTCCAAATTGTCAATGCCTCTCAGTGTTGAAATTCGACCATTTAGATACTCGATGTGCGATTCCAAATGGGCAATTTGCTCACATTTTGAACAAAGATATGCACCCTCAAATGGCTGTTGCAGGACTGCATACATTAGACAAGATGTGCACTGGACTGCGCTTTCAATAATGGAACACATACAAAATGGGGATTACGGCACAAAAGAGAAAAAAATACAATACAGTGCAGTGATAAGAATCTAGCTTATTGTAGTCCCCTCCTAAAGTCCCTGAATCTGAAGTCTCGTAATCTAAAGTCACACACTTAATACAAACACACACTGGAAATCAAACATGCGAATGCTCACAAACTCGTGTTATTTGCCTGCTTGTATAAATGTAGATCTCAAACCAGCCTGCTTTTTTTCCCCTCTGGATTCAAAAGGCAGTTTTATTTGGAGATATTGAAGGTGGGCTACTTTTTAACCCTTTGAGGACCAAGGGACGTATTTGTCCCATGTTTTTAATTGCCTGTATCATCTGATTAAGAACTTAAAATACTTTTTTTTTTTTTTGTTTGAGTCAAAATATAATTTCTTATCAACAAATGGATCTAGCTTTTTGCCAGTTATTTCATGAAATGGCTTAGTTACAGCAACTGAAGTGTACGAACTTCAGTTGCTGTAGCAAAAAAAATTTTTCTTCTTTTGGCTCTCCATTAAAAGTTACCTAAATAGTCACATTTGTCCCGTGTCATAACTCCTCCCCCAAAAATGACACAAGTGTGGAAATGCTTTTATTTATTGTTCAAATACATTCTTAAATGGAAAAAAATATAATTATTTTTATATTGATGACGGTAATCTTATGGTCCTCAAAGGGTGGGCCACCCTGTATTTACTGATAATTTTAAAAGGACAGTTCATTCTGATATGTCATGTTTGTCAACATCCAACTTGATGGGGGTCATATGTCCAACTGCAGAAGTGATGTCCCCCCCATGCATCACGTAACCCATGAACATAGCAAAGGCCTGGAAGGTGGACTATTCCTTTAAGCTTACCCTACACATTAAATGTACTGTATATCACTCTGAAGCATCATTTCAGCAAGACCGTCAAACCATCTAATGTGTATAGGGACTCGACTCTTCCCCCAGCAGCAGATGTCAGTGAAGATAGAATTGAGCATGTTGGATTACAACTGCCCAATCCTTTCATTCTTAAAGGACGTAAGCAGTTGTCAAAGGAGTTTGGTAGCAGCTTCCTCTCCTCTTCTTACTGAAAATACGTACGTGAGAGTTGAGTATGTATATGTATGGGGAGATTGGGAGTCATTGCTGTCGGCTTAAAGAGCATCGGTCAGCAGATTTATACCTATCAAACTGGCTGACCTGTTTCATGTGCACTTGGCAGCTGAAGGCATCTGTGCTAGTCCCATGTTGACATGTGCCCACATTGCTACAACTGCCATGTCCTCTCTTCTTTTATTGACAGAGAGAGCAGAGGCTCATTTGCATGTACAGTACAGACCAAAAGTTTGGACACACCTTCTCATTCAAAGAGTTTTCTTTATTTGATGACTATGAAGGCATCAAAACTATGAATTAACACATGTGGAATTATATACATAACAAACAAGTGTGAAACAACTGAAAATATGTCATATTCTAGGTTCTTCAAAGTAGCCACCTTTTGCTTTGATTACTGCTTTGCACACTCTTGGCAGTCTTGAAGGAGTTCCCAGAGATGCTTAGCACTTGTTGGTCCTTTTGCCTTCACTCTGCGGTCCAGCTCACCCCAAACCATCTCGATTGGGTTCAGGTCCGGTGACTGTGGAGGCCAGGTCATCTGGCGCAGCACCCCTTACTTTCAAAGTTTTCCCAATTTTTTGGCTGACTGACTGACCTTCATTTCTTAAAGTAATGATGGCCACTCGTTTTTCTTTACTTAGCTGCTTTTTTCTTGCCATAATACAAATTCTAACAGTCTATTCAGCTGTGTATCCACCTGACTTCTCCTCAACGCAACTGATGGTCCCAACCCCATTTATAAGGCAAGAAATCCCACTTAATAAACCTGACAGGGCACACCTGTGAAGTGAAAACCATTTCAGGGGACTACCTCTTGAAGCTCATCAAGAGAATGCCAAGAGTGTGCAAAGCAGTTATCAAAGCAAAAGGTGGCTACTTTGAAGAACCTAGAATATGACATATTTTCAGTTGTTTCACACTTGTTTGTTATGTATATAATTCCACATGTGTTAATTCATAGTTTTGATGCCTTCAGTGTGAATCTACAATTTTTATAGTCATGAAAATAAAGAAAACTCTTTGAATGAGAAGGTGTGTCCAAACTTTTGGTCTGTACTGTATTAAAACTAAATTATTCTCACCAATGCGGGCACATATGAATATGGGATCAACACAGATGCCTTCAGCACACATACAACAGGTCAACCAGTTTCATAGCTCTAAATATACTGATAGATGCCCTTTAAGTGTATGGACAGTATTACATTAATATCAGAGTATGGTCTCATGCACACGGCTGTTGTGCGGCCATTCCGTGCATTGGGGACCTCAATTTGCGGCGGCCAGGACGGATCGAGACCAATTCAACTTGAATGGGTCTGTGATCCGTCCACACCGTAAAAAATGTAACATGTATTTTTTTGCGGTGCGGAGGCATGGAAAGAAAAACCACAGAAGCACTCCGTATTGCTTCCATAGGGTTCTGTACCTCCGTTCCACACAATAGCTCCGGATTGCGGACCCATTAAAGTGAATGGATCCGCATCCACGATGCGGGGAGCACACGGCCGGTGCCCGCACATTGCGGAGCCACTGTTTGCGGGCCGCAATACGGCAACGGCCACGCAACGGCCGTTTGCATGAGGCCTAAGAAGGTCATCTTAAGGTCAGGGTAGTAGCAGTCTGTGAATTGACACTGTATAATATCACATTCCTCTGCAGTGGCTGTGTTTCATCACATCAAAATGAACTGCTGGAGGTACTAAGAGCCTTTGATCACCATGGATGCTCTCATATAAAGGCATTTGTCTGTGATGAGCAATTCCCTTTAAATCCATGCATATTTCTGATTTAAACTAATGGAAAAAAATATTTGTTTCCAAATCCTTAAAGGTCTAGTCTAGCATTAGTTTTAGGCTTATGGGATGACTATCTCACGGGTAGATGAATTGTCTACAGGTTACTCACGCATTCTGTGCTTTTAGTAGGTGTAGAACAATGTACGATCCTAAATTTGAGGATACTCTAGATTTATTCCAATAGGCAGGACTTGGCTTAGAAGTAGATTGTATAGTATGTTTCTAAGCTTGATTCTGATCATTTTGGAACTGTAAAATCTTTATTTACTGTTGATAACCATAACCATTCCTTTTGCATAGGGAGATGAAGGTGATCCTGGTCTATCTGGAGATCTTGGTCCTAAAGGAGTGAGAGGCAGGCGGGTGAGGATATTCTCATTATTATAAGGGATAGGTTTTGGTAAAAACTTGTAAAAATCAATTATAAATGTAATTTATAATGAAAGTGATTTTATTGAACAAACAGGTAGTTTTCTTTTTTTCTTTTTTCATATACATTACTGTGTCTTTGAGTTACCATGACATTTCTGTACTGCATGTACATGGTCTTTATTGCTGTTTTAGGAAAAGTAGCAATTTTGTGCTTATTTTAGGGTAATGCTGGCTTCTCTGGAGCGAATGGTGACCCTGGAGAGAGAGGACCTGCCGGAGCAAGGGTAGGGTCAGCAATATAACACACACACGTGTCTAGGTGGTATAACCTGAAAATAATGCTTTATATGCTATGTTTCTTTAGGGACTAAAAGGACCAAAAGGAGTCACTTCATTCACAGTAGGAAAAAATATTATTTCATTTTTCATTTCACTATATCTTTCACCAACTCATTTTGTATTAGATTTTGACTGATTGTGGGTTATTCCATGATAAATGTAAAAATGAAAATCAGAAATCATCATGTCATGTACACCATATATCATGACAATCTCTTTCTAACAAACTGAGAACCAACCCTGTACCTCACATGGATCCAGAATTATCCCCATTAATTGCTCTGCTAGATTTATATCAAGCTGAGAGCACAGGGAGTGGGTCCATTCTGCTGCAGCTCAGGGACATGTCAATTCTACTGCAGCTCTCTCCCTATCAAAAATCAGGAGACAGTTGAATTTGGGCATGTGCGTCCACCTTAGAGAGGTGGACAGACAATAAGAAAAAGGAAAAACAGCAGGTGGCGCTATACATATAGATTTTATTGAATAACTTAGTGCCTATACAACATTTTTAATTATATGCAATTACAGAAGTATGCAGATTCAGATGCTGGTTTGAAAACTGCAGAATATAAATATATTTTGTTCCATAACCTCTTTAACCGACCACAGTACCTTTGAATTAATATTGTCAATTAAAGCAATACCCCAGTGCAAAACTGAAAATTTGTTGCCAAATGCGAATCTGTTGATGGCCAGTATGTTGTTGTCATCAGTTTTCACAACAGTTTTGTTTAAAATTGCTGCCACCAGCAATTTTAATATTTTTAATATCTAATAATAATTTTTTTTTGTAGCCTCTTTAGGAGGCTACAATATCCACACATTTTTTTTATATTGAATATTACCATACTGCAAAAAGAAGTTTAGTAATATGTGGATTGCTGATTTCTTATGTTGGGCTGCCACGTACTGGCCAACATAGGAATTGCAGCTCTAATATACTGAGTTTCTTCAGAGAGACCCAACCTATTAGAATTAATTACCGGAATCCCCGATTGCCGTATGGGGATGTCTGTATTAGGGCTCATGCACACGAACGTATGTATTTTGCAGTCTGCAAAAAACGGATCCGCAAAAATTATGGATGACAATGCGGACAATAATAGGACATGTTCTATTTTCTTGTGGAACGGAAATACGGACATACAGTAATGGAATGCACGCAGAGTAACTTTCTTTTTTTTTGCGGATACATTGAAATGAATCGTTCCGCATACGGTCCGCCAAAAAAACGGAACGGACATGGAAATAAAATACTTTCATGTGCATAAGCCCTTAAGCTGTAAGTCCGAAAGACTGGTCAACAAAACCCTTTTAAAGTTTATAGCAAAATATTGAAAAGCTTACTTGTACTTTGGTTTTTGTTTTGGGTGTTTTTATAGGATTTTGAGGGCCAGTATTTTTATTTATTTTTTGTTTTTTTCAATATGCAGCATACTCAAGGTATGGCTTTTTTCTGGAATTTTTTCCTTAGGCTGTTCTATTGGACTTCAAAATGCCAGAGGAAGAGCTTATAAAATATGTCACAAATTAAAAAAACAATACTGAAAAAGACCGCTATGAAAAAAACTAGAAATGCATAATGTCCAGGCTACTTTTTACACTGCCTTTAACTCAAATAATGTAAATAAATGGGGTGGTTGTGCAAAATGCAAGAACGGCAAAACATCCAGCAGTGTTCAATCATTTGCAATTGATGCGTCCCATTGACTATATTCATCATATTTGCAATTCAAGCAACAAAGCAATGTTTGGACTTGAGAACTGGCAGGAGAACTGATCCAGAACATTTAACCCCTTTGATGCTGTCATCATTAGTGACTGCGGGATTTAAGTGGTTACAGAGAAGACTCCCTCTGTTTCCAATCAACACACCACAAATGAGATTGTGGGATTCCGTCGCCTTGCAATAGCATCCTAGGCCTAATGAAGGTCCAAGCCTGCTTTTAGAGTATTTGTAACAAGCTGTGACTCTCTGGTGCAGCTTGCTGGTGGCAATCAGTATAGCACTGACAGAAAAATACATTGCATTACATAAACAATGCAATGTGTCATAGGGGCAATCAAAATATTGGCTGTTACAGTCCCCTTTGGGGACTAGTAACTAGTTGGAAAAAAAAGTTCAAAAAGGTTTATTAAATAAATAAAAATTCCAAGTTAAAAAATATAGAATTTTCTATTAGTAAAAAACGTTTTTTAATGAAAAAAATTGCATGGCTTTGGTAAAGTCATGTCCGTAATGACTCGCCGTACACAATAATTATGTAAAATAAAAAATATATATATACACACTATTTATATATATATATATATATATATATATATATGTATATATATATATATATATATATATATATATATATATATACAGTCCTGATCAAAAGTTTAAGACCACTTGAAAAATGGCAAAAAATCATATTTAGCATGTTTGGATCTTAACAAGGTTCCAAGTAGAGCTTCAACATGGAACAAGATGAAATGGGAGTGAGACAAAACATTTTTTGAGCATTCAATTTAATGAAAACAAACAAATAAACTGAAACAGGCTGTTTTTCAGCTGATCAAAAGTTTAGGACCACACCTCCAAAAAAAAAAAAAAAAACCCCAAAACAGAAATCCAACTTCCAAACATGAACTCAGTAATGAGTTGCTCCGCCGTTATTGTTGATCACTTCAAAAATTTGTTTCGGCATGCTTGATGCAAGCGTTTCCATGAGGTGAGTGGGAACATTTCTCCAAGTGGTGAAGACGGCCGCACGAAGGCCATCTACTGTCTGGAACTGTTGTCCATTTTTGTAAACTTCCCTTGCCATCCATCCCCAAAGGTTCTCAATTGGATTTAGATCAGGGGAACACACAGGATGGGCCAAAAGAGTGATGTTATTCTCCTGGAAGAAGTCCCTTCTCCTGCGGGCATTGTGTACTGTAGCATTGTCCTGTTGAAAAACCCAGTCGTTACCACACAGACGAGGGCCCTCAGTCATGAGGAATGCTCTCTGCAACATCTGGACATAGCCAGCGGCCGTTTGATGCCCCTGCACTTCCTGAAGCTCCATTGTTTCACTGAAGGAAAAAGCAACCCAGACCATTATGGCGCCCCCTCCACTGTGGCGCGTAGAAAACATCTTAGGTGGGATCTGCTTGTCATGCCAGTAACGTTGGAAACCATCAGGACCATCAAGGCAAAAAAAATTCTCATCAGAGAATAAAACTTTCTTCCACCTTTGAATGTCCCATGTTTGGAGCTCTCTTGCAAAGTCCAAACGAGCAGTTCTGTGGCGTTCAAGGAGACGAGGTCTTTGAAGACGTTTTTTGTTTTTAAAGCCCTTCAGTCTCAGATGCCGTCTGATGGTTATGGGGCAGCACCAGTAAGGGCCTTAGTTTGGGTCGAGGACCGTCCAGTGTCTTGACGGACAGCCAATTGGATCCTCCGGTTCAGTGCTGGTGAAATTTTTTGGGGTCTTCCACTTGACTTTTTTGTTCCATAACCCTCAGGATCATTTAAGAAATTCCAAATGACTGTCTTACTGTGTCCCATCTCAGCAGCGATGGCGCGCTGTGAGAGACCCTGCTTATGCAGTTCAACAACCCGACCACGTTCAAAAAGGGAGAGTTTTTTTGCCTTTGCCATCACAACGTGTGACTACCTGACAGAAAATGACAATGAATCCACATCTTTGCACAGATTTGGCCTTTTAAAGGCATGTGGTCCTAAAATTTGGATCAGCTGAAAAACAGCCTGTTTCATTTTAATTGTTATTTTCAATTAATTGAATGCTCAAAAAATGTTTTGTCTCACTCTCATTTCTTCTTGTTGCATGTTGAAGCTCTACTTGGAACCTTGTTAAGATCCAACAATGTAAAATATGATTTTTTGCCATTTTTCAAGTGGTCTTCAGGACTGTATATATATATACTGTACAAATATATATATATATATATACACTGCTCAAAAAAATAAAGGGAACACTTAAACAACACAATTTAACTCCAAGTCAATCACACTTCTGTGAAATTAAACGGTCCACTTAGGAAGCAACACTGAGTGACAATCAATTTCACATGCTGTTGTGCAAATGCGATAGACAACAGGTGGAAATTATAGGCAATTAGCAAGACACCCCCAATAAAGGAGTGGTTCTGCAGGTGGTCACCACAGACCACTTTTCAGTTCCTATGCTTCCTGGCTGATGTTTTGGTCACTTTTGAATGCTGGCGGTGCTTTCACTTTAGTAGTAGCATGAGACAGAGTATACAACCCACACAAGTGGCTCAGGTAGTGCAGCTTATCCAGGATGGCACATCAATGCGAGCTGTGGCAAGAAGGTTTGCTGTGTCTGTCAGCGTAGTGTCCAGAGCATGGAGGCGCTACCAGAAGACAGGCCAGTACATCAGGAGACATGGAGGAGGCCGTAGGAGTGCAACAACCCAGCAGCAGGACCGCTACCTCCGCCTTTGTGCAAGGAGGAACAGGAGGATCACTGCCAGAGCCATGCAAAATGACCTCCAGCAGGCCCAAATGTGCATGTGTCTGCTCAAACGGTCGGAAACAGAAAACATTAGGGTGATATGAGGGCCCGACATCCACAGGTGGGGGTTGTGCTTACAGCCCAACACTGTGCAGGACATTTGGCATTTGCCAGAGAACATCAAGATTGGCAAATTCGCCACTGGCGCCCTGTGCTCTTCACAGATGAAAGCAGGTTCACACTGAGCACATGTGACAGACGTGACAGAGTCTGGAGACGCCGTGGAGAACGTTCTGCTGCCTGCAACATCCTCCAGCATGACCGGTTTGGCATTGGGTCAGTAATGGTGTGGGGTGGCATTTCTTTGGAGGGCCGCACAGCCCTCCATGTGCTCACCAGAGGTAGCCTGACTGCCATTAGGTACCGAGATGAGATCCTCAGACCCCTTGTGAGACCATATGCTGGTGCGGTTGGCCCTGGGTTCCTCCTAATGCAAGACAATGCTAGACCTCATGTGGCTGGAGTGTGTCAGCAGTTCCTGCAAGACGAAGGCATTGATGCTATGGACGGGCCCGCCCGTTCCCCAGACCTGAATCCAATTGAGCACATCTGGGACATTATGTCTCGCTCTATCCACCAACGTCACGTTGCACCACAGACTGTCCAGGAGTTGGCAGATGCTTTAGTCCAGGTCTGGGAGGAGATTCCTCAGGAGACCGTCCGCCACCTCATCAGGAGCATGCACAGGCGTTGTAGGGAGGTCATACAGGCACATGGAGGCCACACACACTACTGAGCCTCATTTTGACTTGTTTTAAGGACATTACATCAAAGTTGGATCACCCTGTAGTGTGTTTTTCCACTTTATTTTGAGTGTGACTCCAAATCCAGACCTCCATGGGTTGAAAAATTTGATTTCCATTTTTTTATTTTTGTGTGATTTTGTTGTCAGCACATTCAACTATGTAAAGAACAAAGTATTTCAGAAGAATATTTAATTAATTCAGATCTAGGATGTGTTATTTTTGTGTTCCCTTTATTTTTTTGAGCAGTGTATATATATATATAAAGAAAAAAGTGGCAGCACCGTCTGATAAAGAGACAAGTGGGTGCAACTTGCCCAATTGGGAATGGGCAAACCCTGTATATAAAATTGAAAAAACGGGCAGCACTCCAAAAAGTAAAAAAGAAAAAAAGAATTTATTCACCCATATAGGCAATGCGACGTTTCGGCACAATGCTGGAGCCTTCCTCAAGCTAGAGGAAGGCTCCAGCATTGAGCCGAAACGTCGCATTGCCTGTATGGGTGAATAAATTCTTTTTTCATTTTTACTTTTGGAGAGCTGCCCGTTTTTTCAATTTTATATATATATATATATATATACACTCACCTAAAGAATTATTAGGAACACCTGTTCTATTTCTCATTAATGCAATTATCTAGTCAACCAATCACATGGCAGTTGCTTCAATGCATTTAGGGGGGTGGTCCTGGTCAAGACAATGTCCTGAACTCCAAACTGAATGTCAGAATGGGAAAGAAAGGTGATTTAAGCAATTTTGAGCGTGGCATGGTTGTTGGTGCCAGATGGGCCGGTCTGAGTATTTCACAATCTGCTCAGTTACTGGGATTTTCACGCACAACCATTTCTAGGGTTTAAGAAGAATGGTGTGAAAAGGGAAGAACATCCAGTATGCGGCAGTCCTGTGGGCAAAAATGCCTTGTGGATGCTAGAGGTCAGAGGAGAATGGGCCGACTGATTCAAGCTGATAGAAGAGCAACATTGACTGAAATAACCACTCGTTACAACCGAGGTATGCAGCAAAGCATTTGTGAAGCCACAACACGCACAACCTTGAGGCGGAGGGGCTACAACAGCAGAAGACCCCACCGGGTACCACTCATCTCCACTACAAATAGGAAAAAGAGGCTACAATTTGCACGAGCTCACCAAAATTGGACTGTTGAAGACTGGAAAAATGTTGCCTGGTCTGATGAGTCTCGATTTCTGTTGAGACATTCAAATGGTAGAGTCCGAATTTGGCTTAAACAGAATGAGAACATGTATCCATCCTCTGATGGCTACTTCCAGCAGGATAATGCACCATGTCACAAAGCTCGAATCATTTCATTTTGGTTTCTTGAACATGACAATGAGTTCACTGTACTAAAATGGCCCCCACAGTCACCAGATCTCAACCCAATAGAGCATCTTTGGGATGTGGTGGAACGGGAGCTTCGTGCCCTGGATGTGCATCCCTCAAATCTCCATCAACTGCAAGATGCTATGCTATCAATATGGGCCAACATTTCTAAAGAATGCTATCAGCACCTTGTTGAATCAATGCCACGTAGAATTAAGGCAGTTCTGAAGGCAAAAGGGGGTCCAACACCGTATTAGTATGGTGTTCCTAATAATTCTTTAGGTGAGTGTATATATATATATATATATGTATTTGGTTTCACTGTAATCGAAAAGACCCAGAGAATAAAATTATATTGGTATTTATGCTGAAAAATTAACGCCTCAAAATTTAGCACGTAAAAAATCAATGACGGTATTGATGTTTTTACCACCCCACCTCCCAGAAGTAATTAATAAAAGTTAATTAGTAAGTGATGTTGTCACGACCACCCCCGTTTAAATCAGACTTCTGACCGCCAGGACGCCCCAGCGTGGAGAAAAGCCCAACCGAGGGTGGACCGCGACAGGGGGGGGGGATTCAGAATTACCCAAACAGTCAATCCTGCACCCCCCTTATTTTCTGCTGCCACCACGTTCGTGAGTGAACGACTCTATAATTGTAGGGATAGGGGTTCGGACCACTCACAGATCAGCCCCACTATCACGCTACAAGCTAACCCAATCGAGTCATAAAACAGTTATGTCTCTAATATCAGTCTACTATAAAACAGGTAGGTCTCTTCAGGGCGTACGAGTAATTTGTTGCAGTGGGGCTTAGAGCAATAAGAGAGAGACAATTTAAAAGATATGAAAATATCTTTTACTATAAGTAACACAGAAGTGAAACAAACAATGCATACAAAAATTTACAGAAAAATATTACAATAGCAAGCTGGAATCATGTGGAAAATAAACAAGGATAAAAAGAGAAATACTATCTTGGATTTTGCCTATGCAAAATCCAGGCACAAACTTACGTTCCAACGGACAGCCTATCGGCGATGTGACCACAGGGCAAAAAGCTCCCTCTCCCATTGCGCACTGACCTTTATGCCCCATTCTGTGGGAGGGTAAGGGGGGTTGGCCCAGCCAATCGCTGGCCAAGGGCTGCACGGTGGGTGTTCCGGCAGGAGGGTTTTGGGAGGGCTTGTTCGCCCCTCCCTGCTGCCGGCTAGGCCACTCTTCCCTAATTTTACAAAAGAGGCCCATAACTTTGCCGGTGTAATAAATATGAAAAACCGGGCACTTGTGCGGGGTCCCCCATGAATTTATGGACGATTCTATGGGTGACACCACACCTCTCTCCCCTCCAGGTGACTAGTAACCCATTTCCCAGTCTGGGAAGACCCCAGAGCTGCCAAGTTTGGACTCTCCTGGTTCCTCTGGCTGAGAGGTGCACTTTGAGGGTACCTACATTTTTGGGTCATAACTCCATATAGCTTTTTGGGGTTCTCAGAGCACGGTTCACATGTCTCTCCTATGCGCTCCCCCCTCCCAGCTATCTCTGCTTCTGATGTGTAAATTGAGCAGGCTGCAAGGAAGGGCCAACTAGCATGTGTTTAGCTTTCATGGTTTCAAAGGTGGGCAGGAGACGCATGGGCTGGGGTCAGGTGATCTCAGCAGGGGGTGATTAGAGTCTGTGGTCTCCAAAGGGCTACAGGAACGACCATATATGGACGTCCTGTTTCCAGATTAGATGTGGTTAATTTTTCTAAAATGACAGTCATTTTTTTAATAAGATCTGGACAGGGACGTGACATCGCGTCACAGATGTGTACTCGAAAATTGTGCCATTAAAAACCAAATTTTGTCCCGCAAAAAACAAGTCCTCAAAAAAAAAATAAGCATTTGGTCACTAAGGCCCAAATCAGACAGTCACTAAGGGATTATTTGCAAACCTGGCTGGTTAGTCAATAATACCAATGTCACTAAACAGCTTGGCAAAATTGCTAGTTAAAAAATGTATGGGAGTCTTTTGGAAAGAAGGAAAGGAAAAAATAGAAGCAACAAACAGCTAAAAAGATTTTCAACATTTATATATTTACTGCAATTGTTTAGGGGGACATTTTCTTGCTGTTGTAATAGGATGCAATTATCTCATCTTAGACCACCCATTTCCACCTTTTGTATTCAACTGTGCAAATGTTTTTTAATGGAAGTTTTGCTGCCAGTTAAGGAGTAAATCTGGAAAGTATCAATGGGAATTTACCATCTTGGACATTAATGGCTTATATGCCATATAAGCCCTTAGATGCTTCCGTAAATAAGTGGAAGGGAGCTCTTCCTTTTACCCTGATCTGCCTAAGGCTGCATTTACATGACCGTATGAATGAGTCTGCATCCGTTCCGCAATTTTGCGGAACAGGTGCGGACCCATTCATTTAAAGGAGGCCGCAAAAGATGCGTCCGCATCCGTAGTTCTGTTCTGCGGTCCCGCAAAAAATAAAATAATTTAGCATGATAGTGGTGGCATGTGCAGTCCACATATTGATGAACGCACAAGGGCAGGTGTCCGTGTATTGCGGACACTACGGTCATGTAAATTAAGCCTAATAAACTGACTTTTAGTGTAGAATAAAATAAATAATACACTAAAAATGTAGTGAAGAGAAATTTATTAAAATGTTTTTGAAAAAGCGCAATTAATAAAACAAAATCCACTATAAAGCACTTGCCTTTATGGAAAAATTACAAAAGACAAAACAGAAAGGGGGAGATTTATCAAACTGGTGTAAAGTAGAACTGGCTTAGTTGCCCATAGCAACCTAATCAGATCCCACCTTTCATTTTTCACAGCTCCTTTGGGAAAGGAAAGGTGGAATCTGATTGGTTGCTATGGGCAACTAAGACAGATCTACTTTACACCAGTTTGATAAATCTCCCCCAAATTGTTTATTCACCTTGTAGAAAATGGAGGGAAAAATGTTTTGTTTCTTGATATGTGGCGACAGAATAACAAGTATTTAATAATAGAAAAAAATGTATATACAGTTGTGTTCAAAATAATAGCAGTCAGACATCACTAACCTGATCAATCGCTGTTTTTGGTAGAAATAATATTTCTACATGGCAAATAATTTACTAGCAGGTGTAGTAGAGTAATAGAAACCCAACATACCCAACAGTCATGACATGCATGCTGCTGATTCTCTGTAATTCAATCACTTATTGAAAGGGGCATTTTTAAAATAATAGCAGTGTGGAGTTCAATGAGTGAGGTCATTCATTTTTTGAAAAACAGGTGGCAATTATTTAATGAAGGAAGGCAGCAAATGTTGTACATGCTGGTTACAGTGCATTTCTCTCTGAAATTCTGAGGTAAATGGGTCGTTCCAGACATTGTTCAGAAGAACAGCGTACCTTGATTAAAAAGTTGAATGGAGAGTTGAAAACATATAATGAAGTGCAGAAAATGATAGGCTGCTCAGCTAAAATCATCGCAAATGCTTTAAAATGGCAACCAAAACCTGAAAGACGTGGAAGAAGGCGAAAAACTTCCATTCGAATGGATAGAAGAATAGCCAAAATGGCAAGGACTCAGCCAATCAGCTCCAGGAAGATCAAAGAAGTTCTAAAGTTACCTGTGAGTACTGTTACAATTACAAGACGCATATGTAAAGCCAAGCTATCTGCAAGAAGCCCCCGCAAAGTCCCACTGTTAAAAACAAGACATGTGCTGAAGAGGTCACAATTTGCCAAAGATCACATTGACTGGCCTAAAGAGATATTTTGCGGACTGATGAAAGTAAGATTGTTCTTTTTGGGTCTAGTGGCCAGAGACAGTTTGTCAGATGACCCCCAAACACTGAATTCAAGCCACAGTACACTGTCAAGACAGTGAATCATGGTGGCGCAAGCATCATGATATAGGTTGTTTCTCAAACTAAGGTGTTGGCCGATTTATCGCATACCAGGGATCATTGATCAGTTTGAATACATCAGAATACTTAAAGAGGTCATGCTGCCTTAGGCTAGGTTCACACCTGAGCGTTTTACAGCACGTTCCTACGCGCTGTAAAACGCTCAACAGGCAAAAACCAATGTTTCCCTATGGGCATGGTTCTCACCTGAGCGTTTTACAGCGCGTACGAACGCGCTGTAAAACTCCCTACGCCCCAAGAAGTACAGGAGCTTCTTTGGGGCGTATTGTCGCGCGTTCCCGTCCATAGACTTCAGCGGGAACGCGCCTAAATGGGCGTTTGCTTGTTTCCGCCCATTAAAAACGCCCGATAAAAACGCCTGTAAAAAGCGCTTATCGAATACGCTCAGGTGTGAACCCAGCCTTATGCTGAAAAGGAAATGCCCTTGAAATGGGTGTTCCAACAAGACAACGACCCCAAACACACCAGTAAACGTGCAACATCTTGGTTCCAGACCAACAAAGTTGACGTTATGGAGTGGCCAGCCCAATTCCTGGATCTTAATCCAATAGAAAACTTGTAGGGTGACATCAAAAATGCAGTTTCTGAGGCAAAACCAAGAAATAGAGAAGAACTGTGGAATGTAGTCCAATCATCCTGGGCTGGAATACCTGTTCACAGTGCCAGAAGTTGGTTGACTCCATGCAACACAGATGTACAGCAGTTCTCAGAAACAGTGGTTATACAACTAAATATTAGTTAAGTGATTCAAAGGAAAGCAAAATCTTCAAACATTTTTCAGTTTATATAGTGAATGTTTGAGTTTGTAAAGAAGAATACAAACACAGCTATTTTTTTGAACAGTCTAATATTCACTTTTCCTAATTTTTTTTAGAGGAACAATACAAATTTTATAGAATTTTCTTCTTGTTTTGATTTGGAATAGAATGTGTAGTGTTCCCAATGCATTTGTGTGTATGGAAATAAAAGCTATTAGAAGGATTTTGAGCTTTATTCACTTTTTTTTAACACACTGCTATTATTTTGAACACAACTGTGTACAGCTTTAGTATTGCAGCAATCATATTGCCCCAGAGAATAAATTCATCATGTTATTTATAGCACAAATTACAATTTTGGAATTGCTGTGCTTTTCTTTTTACCATTAACTCCCCCCCCCTCCAAAAAAATAAAAATAAATTAAAGGGGTTGTCTCACTTCAGTACTGTAAGTGGCATTTATCATGTAGAGAAAGTAAATGCAAGGCACTTACTAATGTTTTGTGATTGTTCATATTCCTTCCTTTGCTGGCTTCATTCATTTTTCCATCACATTATACACAGCTTGTTTCCCGGGGTTATGACTAGTGTTGAGCGAATCGAATTTCACGAAAATTTGATTCGCCGCAAAGCTGAATTTCCTCATACTTTGTGGTAACAAATCAATTTCCCCTAAAATGGTGGTAAAACCAAAAAATCATACTCATCTCATCCATTTACATGTGAAGAGTTCTCCACGGCCATCTAGATTGAAGATCACGCACAAAATATTATGTGCGGTGATGTATGACGTCACTATGCCGGCCAGTGTGAAGACGTCATTTCACACCGTGTGACATTTCGCGGTGGTTCTTCAAGAAAGATGGCTGCAGCAGGCTCTTCACGATCAAATGTATAAGGTGAGTATTTTAATTATTTTTTTTAACAGATTAACCCCTGAAAGCCCTGAATGGTCATCTCAGATGGCACAATCAGTGCTGAACATGGCGTCTGAGGGGTTTAATGCCGGGGGGGTGGTGCAGTTGCTGTTTCTAGTCATTGTCATGGGCGTCCGCAGAAACTTTTCCAGGGGGAGGCATAATTTTATTGACATTGAAACGGGCACGTGTATGAAGCCTAACTGCAGATATAAGAGGGTGGAACGGAACCCCGTTTGTGTACAGGGACTAAACTTTAAAATAGGAAGCCACCACAAAAGGAAAGACCAATTCTTCTTATTTCACTTGAATGTCTATTAATTCTATATTATTTTTGCACCCTTTGTTATAGTCTCAGCAATATGTTCATTTGCATTTTGTCGCCAACAAATGAAATGTTGTGTTCTGTACCTGAACGCTTCCAGGCTTACAAGCAGATGGTCTGCAGAATACCAGGCCTACCACCAGTATTACCGCCTGCCTGCCTGGTCACCCTGACCAGGCGGGCAGGCGGTATATGATTGAAGGGGCAATACTGCCTGGTATATGGACAGCAGAGATGGCATCCTCTGGGCAGTACTGTCTATGGTCATCCTTCACCAGCACCCTGACTGCCACCTGCTTAGCCTGGCTCTCATGGCACTTCACTGCCTGCTGCTTAGCTATCAGTGACTCACCCCACACCTAACACTCAGGGTCAGGGAGTGATTCAGTAGTCACACTGTGACACTGACTGACTGTCACTCACTGATAGCCAAGCAGGTGGCAGTCAGGGAGCTTCTGAAGGATGAATTGACCATAGACAGTACTGCCCAGAGGATGCCATATCTGCTGTCCATATAATACCAGTATTGCCCCTTCATATACCGCCTGGTCACCCCACACCTAACACTCAGGGAGTACTGTCATCAATAAAAACAATAATAGGTTTAATCGTGGCTGGCCCACACATCTGGTTCATCAATCAGTCTGGAGATTTAATTTGTGGACGTTCATACAGAAGAAACTGTATATTGTGTGGCACAGTGTAGGCTATATGTGTATAACATAAATATATTTTACATGAAAACTTACAGTTACTTGGCTTGGCCCTTGGGGATCTCTGACGCCACTTCCACACTTTGGCCGGGGGCTCGGCGGAGCTGATGGGTTTTATCCTAATGAGAAAGATTTCATAATAAGGATTTGGAGAAGAGGCAGAGGGATAGCAGAGCAGGGAGAGGCTGGTGCTGCTACTAGGGGGTCATACCATGTGGGAGTAATAAAGCCCACCATAATGCCCCCCCCCCCAGTAGAACTAATTCTCCTTATAATGTGACAGTGCAAAAATACCCCCTTGTAATGCCCCCAGTTGAGCTAATGTCCCCATAGTGCCCCCATAATGTACCAGTATAAAATACCCCTATATAGTGCCCCCAGTAAATGCTGCATAGTGATCCTCTCCCCCTTCCTCCTAGTGCCCCCATAATGTACCAGTATAAAATGCCCCATATATAGTGCCCCAGTAGATGCCCCTCAGTGTCCCCCATAATTTGCAAGCATAAAATACCCCTTCTTAGTGCCCCCCGTAGATGACCCCATAGTATTCCTCTCCCCCTTCCACATAGTACCCACCATAATGTGTCCCAGTATAAAATACTACTGTACAGAGCCCTCCATATAACATACCACTTCTTTGTAGCTTCGCCCTCAGTAGATGCCCCTATAGTGCCCACCAATAATGTGTTGGCAAGAAGTGCCCCCATAGTGCCCCCCAATAATGTGCCAGTAAGAAGTGACCCCATAGTGCAACCTAATAATGTGCCAGTAAAAAGTGCCCCCAATGATGCCCCCCCAGGCCCCGGCCTTAATGTCACATTTCTCCCCCTCCATGTCACGTCACATTATTTCTCCCCCTCTCCATCATGGCAGCACACTTCCCACCCGTGACCCTCCACAAACCCCCCCCCCACCCCTTCCCTTCCATGGCACATTTCTCCCCCTCAGGCTCGGGCCCCTCCATGGGCCAGTGTCAGCAGCACATCTCTCCCCCCCCCAGGCACATTTCTCCCCCTCAGGCTCGGGCCCCTCCATGGGCCAGTGTCAGCAGCACATCTCTCCCCCCCCCCCCCCCCCCCAGGCACATTTCTCCCCCTCAGGCTCGGGCCCCTCCATGGGCCAGTGTCAGCAGCACATCTCTCCCCCCCCCCAGGCACATTTCTCCCCCTCAGGCTCGGGCCCCTCCATGGGCCAGTGTCAGCAGCACATCTCCCCCCCCCCCCGGCACATTTCTCCCCCTCAGGCTCGGGCCCCTCCATGGGCCAGTGTCAGCATCACATCTCTCCCCCCCCCCCCCCCAGGCACATTTCTCCCCCTCAGGCTCGGGCCCCTCCATGGGCCAGTGTCAGCATCACATCTCTCCCCCCCCCCCCCCAGGCACATTTCTCCCCCTCAGGCTCGGGCCCCTCCATGGGCCAGTGTCAGCATCACATCTCTCCCCCCCCCCCCCCCCCAGGCACATTTCTCCCCCTCAGGCTCGGGCCCCTCCATGGGCCAGTGTCAGCAGCACATCTCTCCCCCACCCCCCCAGGCACATTTCTCCCCCTCAGGCTCGGGCCCCTCCATGGGCCAGTGTCAGCAGCACATCTCTCTCCCCCCCCCCCCCGGCACATTTCTCCCACACTCCATCACATGGGCCAGACCAGTGGCAGACATGGGATCCATCATGGATCCCATGTCTGCCACTGGTCTGGCCCATGAGATGGAGTGGGAGAAATGTGCCGGGGGGGGGGGGGGGGGGGGTGGAGATGTGCTGCTGACACTGCCATCATCCACCATGTCATCATGATCCATCATCCATCCACTTGTTGTGATGTACTTATGTTGTGAATCTGATTTATCTTTCTTTTTCTTTGTACAATATAAAGGCTGTAATAATGTTCACTTACTACTTCTGTGACTGTTGGAGAGTTGGAATAGGAAACTTCTTTACTTGTCTTGGAACTTGTTGGAGCCGTTACTGAACTTGGCTCAGGTTCAGTGACAGGCAGGCAGCTCTCTTCTGGGGGCGGAGCTCATTGGCAACATCACGTTCAGTGCCTGTGCTGTGCGGCAGCTGCTCCAGCAGCCACTGTCTGAGTCTAGAGTCTAGACAGGCAGGCCAGGCAGCAGAGCTCAGAGCGGCTCACTCTTTCAGGCCGGGCGTGCGCTCAGTCAGTGTGCTGTCAGCTGTTGTTAGCCGGCCGGCGGCCGCCCGCGCCCCGCAACTAATTAGTAGCAACTTTCTTAATAGTACTGGGTTAGTTGCGACGCCAGGGGGGGGCACTTGCCCCCTCTTGCCCCCCCCTGCGGACGCCCATGGTCATTGTGCCCACTACTCACATACAAATGCCCTTCATGATGAAGTAATTCATCACGAAGCACATTTCTTTGTGAAATTCGGAGAAGCAGCCAAATAGAAGTTTTGAGAACTTTGTTCATCTCTAGTTACGGCCATCCTGCAATTCAGCAGCAGTGGTCATGCATGCACACTAGAGGAAAAAGAAACCAGTCTCTCTAGTGGCTGGGACCATGTGAGAACGAAAAGGCACTCATGTGCAGCTGCAACCATCCTGACCACCTCATATCTGCACTACAGGGGTGGTCATAACCCCTGGATACAAGCGGTGTATAAAGTGATAGCCAGCAAAGGAGACAATATGGACAATCACAATACATTAGTAAGTGCCTTTTATTAACTATATCTACGCGATAAATTACATTTGATGAAGTGAGACAACCCCTTTGATAAAAATGATACAGTACAAAAATAATCTTTCATATAGCCATGGAAAAATAAACATATGATGGGTCTTGACTTGATCATTAACCACTTGAAGACCTGCCTATATTTGACCTTGAGGACCCAGCAAGTTCCTGTTTTTTTTTTCATTGTAACATCTCTAGAGCCATAACATATTTTTTTGTTGATGTAGCTGTATAAGGGCCTTTTTTATATTTTTCAATTACACCATTTTGGGGTAAAGTTTTAATTAGCTTTTATTTTAAATGAAAGGTATGAAGTTCTGGCAATGTTTTTCACTTTTCTTTTTACATTTGATACTGTGTAGAGTATGTGATAAAAATGTGTTGACTTTATTCTATGGATTTGTATGAATGGGCTGATGCCAAATATATATATATATATATATATATATATATATACAGTACAGACCAAAAGTTTGGACACACCTTCTCATTCAAAGAGTTTTCTTTATTTTCATGACTATGAAGGCATCAAAACTATGAATTAACACATGTGGAATTATATACATAACAAACAAGTGTGAAACAACTGAAAATATGTCATATTCTAGGTTCTTCAAAGTAGCCACCTGTTGCTTTGACTACTGCTTTGCACACTCTTGGCATTCTCTTGATGAGCTCCAAGAAGTAGTCACCTGAAATGGTCTTCCAACAGTCTTGAAGGAGTTCCCAGAGATGCTTAGCACTTGTTGGCCCTTTTGCCTTCACTCTGCGGTCCAGCTCACCCCAAACCATCTCGATTGGGTTCAGGTCCGGTGACTGTGGAGGCCAGGTCATCTGGCGCAGCACCCCATCACTCTCCTTCATGGTCAAATAGCCCTTACTTTCAAAGTTTTCCCAATTTTTCGGCTGACTGACTGACCTTCATTTCTTAAAGTAATGATGGCCACCCGTTTTTCTTTACTTAGCTGCTTTTTTCTTGCCATAAAACAAATTCTAACAGTCTATTCAGTAGGACTATCAGCTGTGTATCCACCTGACTTCTCCTCAATGCAACTGATGGTCCCAACCCCATTTATAAGGCAAGAAATCCCACTTATTAAACCTGACAGGGCACACCTATGAAGTGAAAACCATTTCAGGGGACTACCTCTTGAAGCTCATCAAGAGAATGCCAAGAGTGTGCAAAGCAGTAATCAAAGCAAAAGGTGGCTACTTTGAAGAACCTAGAATATGACATATTTTCAGTTGTTTCACACTTGTTTGTTATGTATATAATTCCACATGTAATAATTCATAGTTTTGATGCCTTCAGTGTGAATCTACAATTTTCATAGTCATGAAAATAAAGAAAACTCTTTGAATGAGAAGGTGTGTCCAAACTTTTGGTCTGTACTGTATATACATATAAATATATTTTGTAAGAAGGTACAAGGAATCATCGTGGATCATAGGTACGTGTCACCGAGGTTCCTGGCCTCGGTGGAGTAAGAGACGGTTTTTATCTGTCAGCAGCAGTTGCTGTTTGACACCTTGATACTTAGTATGGCTGTAATAGCTGATCCTAGCTGATCCGGGACTGCTCTTACTGGGAGTAGTCAAAGTGCTGGGTGGGTGACTACTCCCCATGTTCCAGGCCGTGTTTTGCCAGGCATAAAAAACGGCCAGCACTGCCAGGTGGGGAGGATTACATTCGTCTGACAGTGGAGCTCAGGAGTTCTGTGTGCTGTGATATGAAGGTTGTGTTGGGATCTGTGGCTTGAGCCGGGTTGGAGGGCTCAGACCCCTGTGAGGGCGAACAGGTCGCCTAATGCCTGTGGACTTGACAAAGCAGAACTTCCAACAGGGTGTGAAGTAACACCCAGGAGAAAAGATGACTTTTTTGTATATGAACTTTTCATGTGTGTGAACGATCACCAAGCAACTTGCGTTTTTGTTTTGCTTTCACGTGTAAATAAACACTGATGTTTTGAACCAAGTACTTGTACTTTGCCTCTGTGCTGCACCCGCTAATCCTAACTACCAGAGCGAATCCCTAATATATATATATTTAAATTATTTATCTTTTTGTTAGGTTTTAGCATTTTTTAGAATGAAAACCGGTTTTATGGAAAAAAAATATTTTTGTGTCTTACTGTGTTCCAAGTCCCATAACTTTTTTATTTATATGCTAATGTAGCCTTGTGGAGTCTTAATTTTTGTGGGTTTTTGTTGGTACCATTTTGGGGTATACATAATTTATGGATTAGGCTACTTTCACACTCGTGTTTTGGCTTTC
Source organism: Bufo bufo (assembly GCF_905171765.1). Lineage (NCBI taxonomy): Eukaryota > Metazoa > Chordata > Amphibia > Anura > Bufonidae > Bufo > Bufo bufo. The sequence continues at coordinate 201,070,531 of NC_053393.1, forward strand.
AATTTGTGAGACCCGTCATGGGCTCTCACAAGCGGTCCAAAACGGATCAGTTTTTCCCTAAGGCTGGGTTCACATCTGAGCAATTTACAGCGCGTTCCTACGCGCTGTAAAATGCTCAACAGGCAAGAACCAATGCTTCCCTATGGGCATGGTTCTCACCTGAGCGTTTTACAGCGCGTACGATCGCGCTGTAAAACGCCCGACGCCCCAAGAAGTACAGGAGCTTCTTTGGGGCGTCTTGTCGCGCGTTCCCGTACATAGACTTCCGGGAACGCGCGACAATGGGCGTTCGCTTGTTCCGGAGCCGAGATTGTAAACGCACATACAATCGCGCATACAGAGCTCTCCATCCCGTACGCTCATGTGTGAACGCACCATAATGCATTCTGAATGGAAAAGGATCCGCTCAGAATGCATCAGTTTCCCTCCGATAAGTCTCTATTCCGCTCTGGAGGCGGACACCAAAACACTGACGAAACAGTGCCAAACGGATCCGTCCTGGCACACAATGTAAGTCAATGGGGACGGATCCGTTTTCTCTGACACAATCTGGCACAATAGAAAATGGATCCGTCTCCCATTGACTGTCAATGGTGTTCATGATGGATCCATCTTGGCTATGTTACAGATAATACAAACGGATCCGTTCATGATGGATGCATGCGGTTGTATTATTGTAACGGATCCGTTTTTGCAGATCCGTGACGGATCCGCCCAAAACGCGATTGTGAAAGTAGCCTTAGCTGTTATAAATTTTTTTTGGAAGAAGGAATGCAAAATAACCTGAGATTCTGCTAGTTTATTGGGCATTTTTTGCATGTACCAGGTTAACATAGCTAATAAGTGATTTTTAATTTATACGGGTCATTAGAAGTGAGTTTGTGGCAAATTTGTATTTTTATGGTAAAATATTAAAACAAATCATTTATAATGAACAAGGGTATTTTTTTTTTTGGGCAATGGGCCAATAGAAGGAGCCTGACATAATCACTATTGACTGCAGCATTTATAAGGTTCTGTTGCAAGTTTTTAGACTAAGGCCTCCTGCACACGAACGTATTTTTTTGCGGTCGGCAAAAACGGGTCCCGTTTTTCCGTGATCCGTGCCCGTTTTTTCGTCCGTGGGTCTTCCTTGATTTTTGGAGGGTCCACGGACATGAAAAAAAAGTCGTTTTGGTGTCCGCCTGGCCGTGCGGAGCCAAACGGATCCGTCCTGAATTACAATGCAAGTCAATGGGGACGGATCCGTTTGACGTTGACACAATATGGTGCCATTTCAAACGGATCCGTCCCTATTGACTTTCAATGTAAAGTCTGGAGTCCCTTTTATACCATCGGATCGGAGTTTTCTCCAATCCGATGGTATATTTTAACTTGAAGCGTCCCCATCACCATGGGAACGCCCCTATGTTAGAATATACTGTCGGATATGAGTTAGATCGTGAAACCTCATTTCCGACAGTATATTCTAACACAGAGGCGTTCCCATGGTGATGGGGACGCTTCTAGTTAGAATATACTACAAACTGTGTACATGACTGCCCCCTGCTGCCTAGCAGCATCCGATCTCTTACAGGGGGCCGTGATCAGCACAATTAACCCCTCAAGTGCCGCACCTGAAGGGGTTAATTGTACTATCATATCCCCCTGTAAGAGATCAGGGCTGCCAGGCAGCAGGGGGCAGACCCCCCCCCCCTCCCCAGTTTGAATATCTATTGTAATAAATCGTTGGTGGCACAGTGTGCGGCCCCCCCCCCCTTCCTCCCTCTATTGTAATAAATCGTTGGTGGCACAGTGTACGGCCCCCCCCCCCTTCCTCCCTCTATTGTAATAAATCGTTGGTGGCACAGTGTGCGCCCCCCATCGGCCCCCCCCTCCCTCTATAGCATTAACAACATTGGTGGCCAGTGTGCGGCCTCCCATCTCCCCCCCCCCTGCCCCCCCCCCCCGATCATTGGTGGCAGCGGGTCACTAGCAAAGATTCATACTTACCTGGGAGAGGCGATGTTCGTGTCCGGCCGGGAGCTCCTCCTACTGGTAAGTGACAGTTCATTTAGCAATGCGCCGCACAGACCTGAGGCTGTCACTTACCAGTAGGTGGAGCTCCCGGCCGGACACGAACATCGCAGCAGCCGGTAAGTATGAATCTTCTACTACTGTACTATTGCTATGTAACCATGGCAACCAGGACTGTAGTAGCGTCCTGGTTGCCATGGTTACCGATCGGAGCCCCAGCGATTAAACTGGGACTCCGATCGGAACTCCGCTGCCACCAATGATGATGGGGGGGGGGGGGAGATGGGAGGCCGCACACTGGCCACCAATGTTGTTAATGCTATAGAGGGAGGGGGGCCGATGGGGGGCGCACACTGTGCCACCAACGAATTTTTACAATAGAGGGAGGGAGGGGGGGGGCGCACACTGTGCCACCAACGATTTATTACAATAGAGGGGGGGGGGCCGCACTGGCCATCAATGATATTCAAACTGGGGAGGGGGGGGTCTGCCCCCTGCTGCCTGGCAGCCCTGATCTCTTACAGGGGGATATGATAGTACAATTAACCCTTTCAGGTGCCGCACCTGAAGGGGTTAATTGTGCTGATCACGGCCCCCTGTAAGAGATCGGGTGCTGCCAGGCAGCAGGGGGCAGTCTTGTACACAGTTTGTAGTGTATTCTAACTAGAAGCGTCCCCATCACCATGGGAACGCTTCTGTGTTAGAATATACTGTCGGTTCTGAGTTTTCACGAAGTGAAAACTCAGCTTTGAAAAAGCTTTATGCAGACGGATCTTCGGATCCGTCTGTATAAAAAGTAACCTACGGCCACGGATCACGGACACGGATGCCAATCTTGTGTGCATCCGTGTTCTTTCACGGACCCATTGACTTGAATGGGTCCGTGAACCGTTGGCCGTGAAAAAAATAGGACAGGTCATATTTTTTTCACGGCCATGAAACACGGATCACGGATGCGGCTGCAAAACGGTGCATTTTCCGTTTTTTCCACGGACCCATTGAAAGTCAATGGGTCCGCGAAAAAAAAACGGAAAACGGCACAACGGCCACGGGTGCACACAACGGTCGTGTGCAGGAGGCCTAACTTGGGAAAAAAGGTTGTAACTTTTTGCATTTTTACACCCCTCACTCCAGTTTTGAAATATAGGTAGGAGTAGGATAGGGCATGCTTTGCTATGTTAATGAGTTTCACTTCAGACTTATCAGTGAGACTTTTTTTTTAAAGTCACACTCTCACTCTAGTAGGAAGGTGAAGTAGGAAAACTGCAGTAGCTTTTCTACACAAAGGTGTTATGTTTAAGGATAAGACAAATTTATCATGCAACATGAGACTTTTGAAAAACGTGACATAAACTATGTCAATACAGACTAAGGCTACTTTCACACTTGCGGCAGAGAGATCCAGCAAGCAGTTCCGTCGCCGGAACTGCCTGCCGGATCAGGCAAAACGTATGCCAACTGATGGCATTAGTAAGACTGATCAGGATCCTTATCAGTCTTAAAAATGCCTGATCAGTCGAAAAAATCCATTGAAATGCCGGATCCGTCTTTCCGGTGTCATCCGGCAAAATGTATCGGGCAATTATTTTTTTCACCTTTTTTTTCAGTCTGCGCATGCGCAGACCGGAAGGACGGATCCGGCATTCCGGTATTCTGACGGATCCGGCACTAATACATTCCTATGGGAAAAAATGCCGGATCCGGCATTAAGGTAAGTCTTCAGTTTTATTCGCCGGAGATAAAACCGTAGCATGCTACGGTTTTCTCTTTTGCCTGATCAGTCAAAATGACTGAACTGAAGACATCCTGATGCATCCTGAACGGATTACTCTCCATTCAGAATGCATGGGGATAAAACTGATCAGTTCTTTTCCGGTATAGAGCCCCTGTGACGGAACTCTATGCCGGAAAAGAAAAACGCTAGTGTGAAAGTACCCTTAGGCCTCATGTACATGGCCGTTGCCGGCCGTGGCCCGTATCACTTGAATACGACATGCTTCCGTGGTGATTCTGTCCGTGCCTCCACACCACAATTTTTTTTAATTTGTTCTATTTTTTTTTACGGTGCGAACAGATCATAGACCCATTCATGGGGCCTGTGCATTGGGGACAGCAAATTGCGGTCCCCAATGCACGGAACGGCCACACAACGGCTGTGTGCATGAGGCCTAATGCAAACCTGACTGATGATACATTTCCCACATTGTTTCTGACTCATGACTCTGGGGACATACATGAATTTTAGGCTCTATACACCACCACAATGGATTTGAAATGAAACGAACAAGATGTGCTTTAACTGCAGACTGTCAGCTTTAATTTGAGGGTATTTACATCCAAATTAGGTGAACGGTGTAGGAATTACAACAGTTTGCATATGTGCCTCCCACTTGTTAAGGGACCAAAAGTAATGGGACAATTGGCTTCTCAGCTGTTCCATGGCCAGGTGGGTGTTATTCCCTCATTATCCCAATTACAATGAGCATATAAAAGGTCCAGAGTTCATTTCAAGTGTGCTATTTGCATTTGGAATCTGTTGCTGTCAACTCTCAAGATGAGATCCAAATAGCTGTCACTATCAGTGAAGCAAGGCATCATTAGACAAAAAAAACAAAAAACAAACCCATCAGAGAGATAGCAAAAACATTAGGCGTGGCCAAAACAACTGCTTGGAACATTCTTAAAAAGAAGGAACGCACTGGTGAGCTCAGCAACACCAAAAGACCCAGAAGACCACGGAAAACAACTGTGGTAAATGACCGAAGAATTCTTTCCCTGGTGAAGAAAACACCCTTCACAACAGGTGGCTAGATCAAGAACACTATCCAGGAGGTAGGTGTATGTGTGTCAAAGTCAACAATCAAGAGAAGACTTCACCAGAGTGAATACAGAGGGTTTACCACAAGATGTAAACCATTGGTGAACCTCAAAAAAAGGAAGGCCAGATTAGAGTTTGCCAAACGACATCTAAAAAAGCCTTCACAGTTCTGGAACAACAACCTATGGACAGATGAGACCAAGATCAACTTGTACCAGAGTGATGGGAAGAGAAGAGTATGGAGAAGGAAAGGAACTGCTCATGATCCTAAGCATACCACCTCATCAGTAAAGCATGGTGGTGGTAGTGTCATGGCGTGGGCATGTGTGGCTGCCAATGGAACTGGTTCTCTTGTATTTATTGATGATGTGACTGCTGACAAAAGCAGCAGGATGAATTCTGAAGTGTTTTGGGCAATATTATCTGCTCATATTCAGCCAAATGCTTCAGAACTCATTGGACGGCGCTTCACAGTGCAGATGGACAATGACCCAAAGGATACTGCAAAAGCAACCAAAGAGTTTTTTTAAGGGAAAGAAGTGGAATATTATGCAATGGCCAAGTCAATCACCTGACCTGAATCTGATTGAGCATGCATTTCACTTGCTGAAGAAAAAACTGAAGGGAAAATGCCCCAAGCACAAGCAGGAACTGAAGACAGTTGCAGTAGAGGCCTGGCAGAGCATCACCAGGGATGAAACCCAGCGTCTGGTGATGTCTATGCGTTCCAAGTATTAAAAAGTGAAAGTTTGATTTATGATTATTATTCTGTCCCGTTACTTTTTGTCCCTTAACAAGTGGGAGGCACATATGCAAACTGTTGTAATTCCTACACCGTTCACCTGATTTGGATGTAAATACCCTCAAATTAAAGCTGACAGTCTGCAGTTAAAGCACATCTTGTTCGTTTCATTTCAAATCCATTGTGGTGGTGTATAGAGCCAAAAATGTTAGAATTGTGTCAATGTCCCAATATTTATGGACCTGACTGTATGTTATGCCTGCATTGCTGTTACCTAGTAAAACCACAAGGCTAGACAGATCAGTAGAGGCTTAATTACTACCAGAAGAAATTTTAAAAAATAATACCATAGATAACTAGTCTGTACCCAAGTTATAAGGAGCCCCTACTGTTCTTATTACAGTCAATGACCCATTTCAGTTATATTCTGTTCTCATGCTGAAGGGGAAATTACATAGTAGGTAGATGAATTGCACACAAAAACATTTAATCATTTTAATCATTATTTGTCTTTTTTCTTTCAGACTTGCGAACTTGTAAAGTTTGCTAGAGAAAATTGCCGTAAGTAAATCCAGAATCCTTGTACAATACATAGTCAACTGTATCAATCTAATATTTAATATTCTGTCTTTTTTCCCCTTGCAGCTTGCTACTCAGGTAAAACCTATGTTTAATTACATTATATTTCACAATTCAAATAAGAAAGGTAAAAAAGAAACCCTTTCAACATTCTTTTCATCTCATTTAAGGTCCTTCCACATGTCCAGCCTTTCCAACCGAAATAGTGTTTGCTCTTGACACATCTCAAGATGTTCCACCAGCGGCCTTTCAAAGAATGAAGGATATTATTATCTCCCTTGTTGAAAAAATGGAGCTTAGTGAAAGTAATTGCCCTAAAGGGGCACGTGTTGCCATAGTCTCATACAGCAATTATGTCAAACAACTCATACGGTTCTCCGAGTACAAGAAAAAAAGTCTGCTCCTGGAAGCAATTCGTAACATTTCACCAGTAAGGTCAACTGCTACGAGAAACATTGGAGAAAGTATGAGATTTGTGGCCAGAAATGTCTTCAAGCGCATTCGACAAGGAGCACTCATGAGGAAAGTTGCAATCTTCTTTGCCAATGGACAATCCCAAGATGTTACTTCAATAAGCACAGCTGTATTGGAACTAAGTGCAAATGATATTGCACCAGTGATTATTGCTTTCAATGATGTCCCAAATATCAAGAGGGCTTTTGAGGTAAGTTCATGTTATCCAGTTATTTATACAGGTGAAATAATTCAGAATGTGTTACACAATTTGTTTAAAGGTTTTCACCACCAAATGGGCATCCAAGCTGCTTGTCAGATGGCCCTCATCTGGGCATCTATGAGCTATATAAACAGCCACTGCCCTATGCATGGCAACCAAAATGGCAGTAGTGACAAGGTTTAATCACATGACTATTTTCATACCAATCCATGGTCACATCCTCTTGTGTGCAGTTGTTCGATTGGTTCAACTACTGTCTAACGCCTGCGCAGGTGAGTTAAAGGTATTCTGTAACATCATGGACTGTGTGCCCATTTAGTATATATACCTTTTGAAATGAAACCCTCTTTAAAATGGTTTTTGTATCATATTATTTTTCACTATCCTATTAGCCCAAAATTATTTGTCCTTTTAGGCTACTAGGAGCAACTGCAGTATACAGCAGGTTCATAGTTATGAGTTTGCTGTATTCGTGAGGGTATCAATCATGACTTTCATAGCTCCTATTATCTGAATTGCTGAATATTTTTTGTGCTGTTTTTGGCTAATAGTAGAGAGGATGTGTTCTCATATTATACTACCCTTAAGGGCGCAACTTAGTATGATAATAGATTCTATTGACTTATTAAATTATATATTTTAATCCACATTTTATGAGAAACTAGGCTTTTATGATCGTTTCCTTGTGACCATCCACATAACAATAACTGATGATAGTTTTGTAATCGACCTCTAGCATGCACGCAATGGGTGGGTGCGGGGCACATATCTTTTTTCAACTGTGCTGGGCATAAGAGTCATAACGTTATGTTTTTGTTACTTTGCTCAGGCATAAATTGCAGCTACTGTACACCCATAATGCACTACTGCAACCACTTAATATTTTGAAATTCTAAGTTCAGCTTTTATACTGAGTTAGGACTAACAGTGCATTGTCCATGAGGTGATGTACGCACTTTCTGACTTTGATGACATGATGGCATATTCGTGTGGAATGTGATTTGTGACAGTCATTCGTAACAAATCAAATTTCTTAGTGTACTTCGGTGAAGCAGCCGAATCGAATTTTTTAAACTTCGCTCATCTTTAGTCCCAACCTCTGGGACCTCGATGATTCCTGAGAATGAACGAGCTGAAGCACTGGTGTATCTTCTGGCCTCATTGACATTAGGTGCCCAGGGCACTGCTGCACAGGGGAAAACAGTGAAGGGGATGCAGTGCTGCATGTGTGCTCAGTAATCATAAATTGAAGGAAAATCCTAACAATATGCCATCACTTTATAAGATAACCTGTTTTTGCTATTTATGACAATCTTGAACTATGCAGAAGATATTTGGTGTCATGCACAACAATAAGCTAATTTAAAGTAGACCTGTCACCACTTCTCACATGTCTGTTTTACCAAATAATGTTATTCATCATACAATAACAGTTCTGGAGCACCTTTAAATAAATAAATAACTGTATGTTGATAATTTCCTCAGTTATTACAACTGGAAGTTTGTTAATGAATTCGCAATTGGGTGTAACCAGTTGTCGCGTGTCCCTGCCTGGTCTGACTCAGTCCAATCAGTGCTGCAAGTGTGAAACTATGCAGGGAAACACCCCCAACCAGTTGAAGACTGATTCATAAACATCAAGAGCAATAACTGAGTAATAGAACAGCATAGAATCATAAGAATAGATGGCCCAGAATTGCTATTACAGGTGGGAATGCAAGTAGTTAGTAAAACAGACATGTCAGGAGAGTTTAGAGGTCCTCTTAACTATCATGTACGGATGCATATGAGGCCCTGCCTTTGGCATCCTGTCAGTTTTACCTTAACTGACATAATATAGTGCAGTACAGAAGTACTGCAGTGTATGATATCACTAAATGATAATAGGGGATCACATGTTCATTTCACCTAGTGTTAAAAAAAGTGTTTAAAAAAATGCAAGTGAAAAATGGAAAAAAAAAAATTTCACTTAGAAATGCATTTATACATGTATCAAAAATAAAGACATAAACTACACATAATGGGAATAGCCACATAGAATAAAATAATTATAAAAAAATAAAGACTGTGAAAATTGCTATTCATTAAACCTCATGAAATATGCACCCCAGATTGGCACCAATGGAAAAATTTTCTGCCAAAAAAAAAGACCACATGCAACTCTGTAGAGAGAAATATAAAATTGTCATCGGTCTTTAAATATAGTGACACAAAAAATATTTTCAAAAATAAAGTTTTATTGTATAAAAGTAGAAGCAAAACAAAAGCCACAACAGTGGTGTGTATACCCCCACAAAAAATGTTGATGTCTCAATAACTTGTCATGTGGCCTTGAGTATCAATTACAGCTTGCCAACGATGTCTCATGCTGTTCACTTATTGTCTGCTAAGGCCGGGCATCCCACTTTGAAGGGCGACCCTCAGGTCATTGAGGTTCTGGGGTAGAGAGTTACGAGCCTCTACACAGCAACTCAGCTGATCCCATAGGTTTTAAATGGGATTCAGGTCTGGAGAAAGTGCAGGCCACTCTACTTGAGGTAACCCAGTCTCCAGCAGCCGTTCCCTAATGATGTGACCTCGATGAGCTGGGGCATTGTCGTTCATAAAGATGAAATTAGGCATGTGTTGTTCATACAGAAGCACAATTACTAGATTAATGATGTTATTAAAGTAATATGGGCTTGTCACTGTACCATTCACAAAGTGTGGGGCAGTTCTGTATTGACTAGATACACCTGCCCACACTGTAACACCACTACCACCAAAGTTTTGTCTGGTGACAACAGTGGCGCTCTTCTTGACGTCTCCAACATCATTGTTGGCCATCATTTCTTCTCAATGTGAATCGACTTTCATCTGTGAACAGTACTGAGGCACACTGGTCCCATGTCCAGCGTAGATGTTCCCAGGCCCATGCAAGACAATGACGCCTATGTCTGGTGGTGTGGTCAGGTACCCTTGCAAGTCATCTAGCACGTAGACCACACTGATGTAAATGTTTTAAAATGGTCTGATGTGATATATGGGTGCTTCTCACCTCCCTTAATTGTACCTGGAGTTGTATGGCATTCACCATCCGGTTCTGCAGGGCATTGTTCACAAGGAAGCAGTCATCAGTGTGGGATGTGGCCAAAGGACGTCCACTGCTATGCCTTTCTGTGACTCTCCCAGTCTCTCAGTATCTCTGTTGCAACCTGCTGATGACACTCTGTGACACTCTAAGCTCAGCGGCCACTTCCGTCTGAGAACATCCTGCTTGAAGCCTTACAATGATGAGATACTGTTTATCAATTGTTAGGTGTTGTCTTGGTCTCATAATATCAAAATGTGAACAGCATGATGAGGAGGACTGTTTAAATCCCAATTCTAATTCAACCAGGACATTTATTGGGTGATGGATCAAAAACCTGTTGTAAATTTTGCCATTAAGCTCCTTGTTAGAGAACAGCAAATTGGGCAAAAAGTACTGAAACATTGAACAGTTGGACATGTGCATTCAAAAGTTTAGGAAAGGTCACATTAAATTCACCTGCAAAGGTGCATTTTAGGTTTATCCTGAAATTGCACCCACAAGCCAAATATCTCTAACTTTCTGTGAGTATATATTTGGTATTGCTATAATCATTTGATAAATCCCCTCACTGTGTGCTAAAATCCAAAATAGGGCAAATGCTTAAGGGACTCATACCAATACTATAACAATACTGAAGTGAGGTAAGTTCAAAACAAAATTGTCTCCTGCTTAGCAATTGTGAATAAGAAACATCATAAATTGTTTTCCATCCAATTGGAATTACATTGTAACCAAAAAACACTCACTAAAACAAAACCTGAGTCTTGAACATCTGGAGATGAGAATATACTGCAGTCACTGATTTTTGGAATGGATGGAAGAAGATTAAAAATGAAATAAAGTATGTGCTGGAATTACACATTTGCTTTTCCTCTGAGATAATTTCAGTTCCTCAGAAATTCAGATTTCTGCAAGCTTTCAACTTGACAGCTTTGCTAGATTATGTAATGTTACAACCAAATCATGTTCAAAATTACATTATGTTAGTAAGATAAAAAAGTAAAATTGAATGTTACATTTGCTTATTTGGGTTTTCTTAGATGAAGACTTTGTGCTCTTCGAAACTGTATAATACAGCAATATGGTGTCTACTGACAACTTTTTGCAGGACAACAAACATGTCTCAGACTTCACATATATATATATGCATGTGTCTGTTGACAAGTGTATACTATCATGTGATAGATAAGAGTTATATGAAAAGCTCTAGCCTGTGTTACATGTCAACTTTGGTCTCCAGAAATGTTGCACAACCAAAGTTTCTTGTGTCGCAACAGTATGGAACAGCAGTGTTGGAATTTTTGAGATTCTAAGGTCGAAAGTAGTGCTGTGACCCATTTCAGTTCCATTATGTTTGAGGTTGTACTGCTACAGAGCGAGTTTTGGTCACATGAAGCTTGTCATTAAAGAGGACCTTTCACCATTCCTGACATGCCTGTTTTAATAGCTTCATGCATTCCCCATGTAATAACAATTCAGGAGCATCTATTCTCTATGTTGTCCCATTCCTTTATTATTTCTGCTAGAAGTTATGAATTAATTGCTAGCAGTCTGCAGTAAGGGTACAGAGCGGTGGTAACAAGTTGGGGGGGGGGGGGGTGTACCTGCACAAACTAGTAGAAATAATAAAGGAATGGAGCCATAAGAAAAGATGCTCCAGAATTGTTATTACACAGGGAATGCATGTAGCTATTAAAACAGACATGTCAGTAGTGGTGAAAGGTCCTCTTTAAGTTGCAGAGTATCCCTAGCCTTACAAGAATTAAGGTGTAAGCATATAAATTTTGCAGCTTTAAAGGGAGAAAAAGCAGATCATCCGGCGGTCATATAACAAAGCAACCAATGTTACGTTATGTCACATATGGAAAAGCCAACACAATGCAACAGCTCTCCTGTGGGAGAGTGCCTGACCCGACTTGTGCCTGTTTATCATATTGACCGTATTGACTGTTTCCTGGATTTGCTCATAATCTGCCTTCCTTGACCTCGGCCTGTCTCTGACTACTGTTTTGCCTAATCCCTTTGGTCTCCACATTGATATCTCTGAGCCTTGTGGGTTGGCTGTGAAACCATACAGTGACTACTCCAAGAGGTAGCAGCCTGGTGGCACCCCTGTAGCAAACTACCCATCCCTGTACAAATGTTAAAGGGTCAATGCCAGGTCACTGCCAGGATAACACCCTTATGTTTATCCCAAACTGAAGTCTGCTGGTTGAATCAGTGGTTCCACACCAACTGTCCATAACATAGTCAGCACATCCTGTAAAATGAAGTGAGTAAAGTAAAAGTAAAAGCAAACACAATGCAACAACACTCTGCAAACTTTATATAAATTGAAAATTAGGTATACTGAATAGTAGTGATGAGCAAATCAAAGTCCACATAGTGGACTTCGATACAAATTTCAGGATAACTTTGATTAGTCACGGAGCCAAATTTACTTGTGGTTCATAGTAGTGAATCGATTTAACCTGAAATTGTGTAAAAAAAAAAAAATCATACTTATCTGATATATTTGCTCGTGACGGGCCGGTTGCCGCCATCTTGATTGAAAATCTCGCACGAAATCCTGTGCGCGGTGACGTATATGATGTCACTATGCTAGCTGGTGTGAAGACGTGATCTCGGACCGCGCGAGATTTCGCCCCAGACCTTCAAACAAGATGGTGGCGGCCGGCCCGTCGCGAGCAAATGGATCAGGTAAGTATGTTTTGTTTTTTTACCTCTAATTATTTTAGGGAGAGCTGGAATCACATGTATAATGTGTCTACTCTGCTCCATTTCTTGCCTTTCTCCATGCCAGCTGGCCTCAAATTAATTCAGGGAGAGCAGAGTACAGCTTTATATTGCGCTAATTAAAAACTGCCTGTGGAAAAGATGAGTTAGTTACCAGTGCATTACCAAAATGGAAGCAGACATACCTCCAAATGCATACTGCAAAAACAAAGTTAGCACATCCTGTAGATTGAAGTGAATGTGCAGGTTCACATCACCATTGCTGAATCTGGCAGCGCTTGGCTTTCTCCGGCACTCCCATGGAAATGAAAGGCACGCCAGACCAGCCGCTCCCTTCATACAGGGGACTGAACTGGGTACGGTGTTCCTGTTCTCGTGATCAGTGAGGGTCCCTGCAATAGGACCACCACCAATCTAATAGTTATCACCTCTCCTGTGGATAGGAAATAACTTCACACAATCGGAACAAGCCTTTAAAGGGGTATTCCCATCATAATAATCACTGTTAAATCTGTTAATCATTTGACAGTGATCATTTTTGTAAATATATTTGATTAACCAATTCCCACCCTTTAGGAGAAAATTCATCCCCACTTACCTCATTGTAGTCATTCGGTCTCCCATGGTTACGGCCACCGCTCTTCTCCAGAATCCCTGTGGCCGCACTTGCGCAGAAGACTCCTTCTTTTCTCCCGGCCGGGCCGCTCGGTGTCCTGAACGCGCACGCCGCCGCGCATGCGCCATGGTGGCTTCTTCCTGGCCAGAATAGTACAGAGCCGCGAACGCGCACGCCGGCTCTGTACTATACTGGCCAGGAATAAGTCACCATGGCGCATGCGCGGCGGCGTGTGCATTCAGTCAGCGCGCGGCCCGACCGGGAGAAGACATCAATCAAGATAAAGCCTGCCCCCAGCCAGAATTCAGGAAGTGAACGGCGCGCTGGCAGCAGGTAAGTATGAAAAGGCACCATAAGAATACCCCTTAAAGGAAACATTAGTATGAGAAAGATAGGACAAATCTATGAAAGTTATACAAAATGTTTTCTAAGTTTAAATTATTATTATGATGTACTAACAATAATTTTATTGCAATTGTTATGCTACATATGAGGGAAACTCAATGCATGAAAACTGCTGTTTTATTCATTCTACATATTACGGTAAAGTTACAGTATTTTCTCCATTGTGCAAATGTTTTCATGAGAGCTATTGAACTGTATAATATTTAACTTCTTATCCCATCAGCTTTCATTTAATTATAGCTGCCAAACAGTATTTGTTGCAGTCTGTGTAATCTAGATTAGTCAGTTACAATAAACATTTTTAATCCACATATCCTATTTGATGTCACATTATTTCTGCTTGTTGTTAATTAGGCAGATGAAAGCAGAAGATCCCAACTCTTAGTTTGGAAGAGACTGCAAGACCAAAAACTAGAAGTCATTTCACACTGCACACTTTGCTATGGTAAGAGGCTCTTCAAACATAGGATTATTTCCTTGTATCTGGAAAAATATAAATCAGCACCACATGCTAGGTGCTATTAGGATGAATTAACCTAAAGGCATAAGAACATTTTGAGCCAAAATTGTTATATAGCAAGCCATGCACCTTTTGGTAGAATATGTCCCTTTCCAACTGAGCCACACCTCCTCATTGAGTTAGGTGCAGTGGATTATTATTTTTGTATGTCTAACTCCTGATGTGACATTATGCTACAGAAATGCTACATATTTTGTACATTTTACATCACATTTTAGGCACAATAACATGAGGGCTTACATGTATATGGGGTGTTTTTGTGTTGCTTTTTGTAGATTTTCTTGTACCTTTTTTGGGGTGATGGGAAGAGACCGATATTAGTCTACAATGGAATATGAGAATGCCTACTGTAATGAGGCATACTGAAGACAAAGTGGTCCTACTGGAATGCTTAGGACTAAACCAGTAACTGGAATCTAAGAGATTGAGTTCTTCCCCCTCAACCCCCACAAGGACATGTGGACCTTTCTACAATCCCCTGTTTGCTACCCTTAGCCTCCATTAGCAATGATCATACGTGTATGAACAGAAGACACCAATTTGCGTAACCAAGGCAGTGAACAGGAATCATAGTCAAACAAAGCACAAGTTGATGCAGGTGGCGTATAGTTGAAACCAGTAGACATGCATAGCTCAAAATGGGCAACAGATACCGTAAGTGGATATGGTCAAATATACAAGCAGGTCAATCTGAAACAAGAGAGGAACAATACACCTTCACAGCCTACAGGAAACAAATAGACTTTTTGGTCAGCCGCCTCCATAAGAAGACTGGAAAGACTAGCCTCTCATTGCATGCACTCCAAACTCCACTAAGCAGGTGGAGGGATGTAGTATGAGAGCAGTGGCAAGGAGTAGGATGTCAGTTACAGTTACAATTGAGTCAGTGAAGCCTCACACCTAGAAACATAGCACTTTAGTTGTTTAGATGTCTTGGTAGCAGTTTTGGGGCCTGTGGCTTCCAGCATATTTTAGGTAAATATACATGTAAAAAAGTCACATAAAAACACTCCCAAATATGTATGTAAAAAAATCATTACAAACTATTGAAAGATAGAAAATGTGTGTGTGAAGGACATCTACCGCGTTTGTAAGTCTCCAGATTTTTTTGTAGCTGTTAAAAGCAACAAGCTTCATGGAATTTTGCAGAAAACACAGGTGTTAATCGTCTTCTGGTCCCATACATTTTTGGCTAGCAAACAGCTACTGTAAGATGAGGTGCTTTGTCAATGAGATGAGGTTTAATGTTCCTAGTATACCGTTACAGACATAACAGTTGTCTTACAGCCAGAAATAGCTTTGTGAGAAAGAGGAGTTCGGGAGATTCCTATAGAAGAATTTTTCTTATACCTCTCAGTTTTTGGTTGGAATATGAAACACAATAGGATCGAAGTGGAAGGAGATTGTTGTCTAACATTTTTTAAAATTGGCAAAGAGCAAAAATGTGAATGATGAGTGGGAAGACATTTAAAGGCGATAGATTTTTTTTTTCTTATTCTATATAGAATCCTGCACAATTTTTGAAAAATCTTAGACAGACCCTTTAACCCCTTAGCGCAGAACGCCGTGCATGTACGGCGGGGAAAACTGTGCCAGAACGCAGAACGCCGTACATGCACGGCGTTCATTTAAAAGCTCCCCTGCCGAGATCGCGCACCTGATGCGCATATTACCGTGCTGTATCGGGGACCAAACATCTCCCCCTTGACTGCCAGGGACCGATCAGCAGTGGTCCCGGCCGCAGATCACCGCCGCAGATCCCGTTCGTTCAAAAGAGCGATCTCACGCGTGTGCGCATGCGCGCACACATCTCCTCCTCTTCTGGCACCCGGCTGTCGCTGAAATGAGAGGATCGGAGACGAGAAATAGCTGTCTGAACATAATTCATTGTGATTGGTCCACAGTCAGGACCAATCACAATGAGTTATGTACAGGACGCTATCTCTCACCTTCGATCCTGTCATTTCAGTCAGAGAAGTTGGAGGCAGTGCAGTTAGACCTGTGATAAAACACACACACCAAAAGTGCCCCTCATCTGTCCCCTGTGATCCTCATCACCCCTCATTTGTCTCCTGTGCCCTTCATCACCCCACTTATTAGTCCCCTGTGACCCTGTGCCTGTGTGCTGTCTGCCAATAGTGACAGTACATCAGCACCCCAGTCCCTGTCATCCATACCTGTTTTTGGCAAATCATTAGGGTTAGTTAGGGAGTTATTAGGGTTAGAGCTCTTGTTTTAGGGTAATTTAGACGTTTATTGAAATAAAAAAAAAATAAAAATAAAAATAATAATAATAAAAAAAATAATAAAAAAATAATAAAATAATATTGGGGACGTCCGTACATGTCCCCGATTATAAATACTCTGTTTCAAACCCCCCCATACCTCCGAACCTCTATCTTCTACCAGTGATATAAAGCTCCACAATTTTATTTTTCCATTTTTTTCTGAATATATATATATATATATATATATATATATATATATAAATTTTACAAAATGTCTCAACGGGTGTACAGCGCTGAGGAGGCTTATGAAATACTTGCCTCAGAGTCTGACGCTGACAGTGGAGAAGAAGAATCTTTTCTTGTGTATAGCTCTTCATCTGATTCCTCAGTTGACGAACCCTCTCACAGACGCAGTAGAGTTAGCAGCGCATCAGCTTCTACAAATGACCCCAGCTGGACTTCTGCTACTAACTTTGTACCTCAGTTGCCGGACTTTACGGCCACTACAGGCATTCATGTGAACACTGCAGGTTTCACGGAAGCTGATTTTTTCCACCTTTTTTTTTCTGATGAATTGATAGACATGATAGTGGAGCAAACTAATATTTATGCCAATCAATTTTTAGCCGCCCACCCGAACTCATACTATGCAAGACCCCTTCAGTGGACTCCCACGACCCCTTTGGAGATGAAAAAATTTTGGGGTCTAATACTTAATATGGGGATAATTAAAAAACCATCACTACGGTCATATTGGAGTAATGACCTTCTACATCACACACCACTATACCGCACCATTATGTCCAGGACCCGATTCGAAAGTCTCCTGAAATTTCTACATTATAACAATAATGCCGATTCTCCACCCCCTAATGATCCTGGATACGATCGTTTATACAAAATTCGGCCCATTATAGATCATTATAATGTCAAGTTTGCCCAAGTCTACACCCCCCAAAAGCATCTGTCCATTGATGAATCCCTTGTGCACTTCAAGGGCAGACTGCATTTTCGCCAATACCTGCCCAACAAACGGGCCAGATATGGCATCAAACTCTACAAACTATGTGAAAGCCAAAGTGGCTATACACATAAATTTAGAGTTTACGAGGGAAAAGATTCAAAAATTGAACCCTCAGAGTGCCCACCTCTCCTTGGAATAGCAGGAAAAATAGTATGGGACTTGATTCACCCTCTGCTAGGTCAAGGGTACAACTTGTACCTTGACAACTTCTACACAAGTGTCCCACTACTGAAATGCCTGTTTTCCAGAGACACTGTTGCATGCGGTACTATCAGACGAAACCAAAAACATCTGCCTAAAAAATGTATAGATCAAAGGATAAGAGTGAGGGAAAGCAGGGCAGTTTGCAATGATAACATGATGCTTGTTAAGTACAAAGACAAGCGTGACGTCTTTGTACTTACTACCATACATGCCGACAGATCAACCCCTGTTCCAGTACGTGGATCCACAGAATCAGTCCCCAAACCTGTGTGCATCCAGGACTATAATAAGTTTATGGGAGGGGTGGATCTGTCAGACCAGGTACTGCAACCATACAGTGCCCTCCGCAAAACTCGGGCATGGTATAAAAAATTGGCATTGCACCTGACGCAAATTGCCCTCTATAATGCTTTTGTAATTTACAGAAGTGCAGGAAACAGAGGAAAATTCCTGCACTTTCAAGAAAAAGTAATAAAGAACTTTTTATTTGGGGAACAGGAAAGGGAAGGGAGCAGGGCCACAGGAAGTGAGAGCAGAATAATACGAGGACAGCATTTCCCTGGGGTAGTTCCCCCCACAGAGACACGGAGAAGGCCACAAAAAAGGTGTCGGGTATGCTCCAGAAATGGAATCAGGAAAGACACAATTCATCATTGTGAGACGTGCCCCTCAAAGCCAGGTCTTTGCATAAAAGATTGCTTTAGAATCTACCACACCTCTGTTGACTTTTAACTAAACCCCCTTTGATCATTTTATAAAACACCCCCTTGAAACTGTATGCTGGTAAAAATTCTAATTTCCCGTTTCTCCACATTTCAATTGGCATTCTAATAAAACCCATAACAAAGCTAAAAATTCTCATTACACCCCTAGATGAATACCTTGACGGGTGTTGTTTTATTCTACCATACAGCAGTTTACAGCCACGTATGGGGTGTTTCTGTAAACGGCAGAGTCAGGGCAATAAGGATACAGTCTTGTTTGGCTGTTAACCCTTGCTTTGTTAGTGGAAAAAATGGGTTAAAATTGAAAATTAGGCAAAAAAAAGAAATTCTCAAATTTCATCTCCATTTGCCAATAACTCTTGTGCAACACCTAAAGGGTTAAAGACGTATGTAAAATCAGTTTTGAATACCTTGAGGGGTGTAGTTTCTTAGATGGGGTCACTTTTATGGAGTTTCTACTCCAGAGGTGCATCAGGGGGGCTTCAAATGGGACATGGTGTCAAAAAAAACAGTCCAGCAAAATTAGCCCTCCAAAAACCAAACGGCGCACCTTTCACTCTACACCCTGCCGTGTGCCCGTACAGTAGTTTACGGCCACATATGGGGTGTTTCTGTGAACAGCAGAGTCAGGGCAATAAAGATACAGTCTTGTTTGGCTGTTAACCCTTGCTTTGTTAGTGGAAAAAATGGGTTAAAATTGAAAATTAGGCAAAAAAATGAAATTCTCAAATTTCATCTCCATTTGCCAATAACTCTTGTGCAACACCTAAAGGGTTAAAGACGTATGTAAAATCAGTTTTGAATACCTTGAGGGGTGTAGTTTCTTAGATGGGGTCACTTTTAGGGAGTTTCTACTCTAGGGGTGCATCAGGGGGCTTCAAATGGGACATGGTGTAAAAAAACCAGTCCATAAAAATCAGCCTTCCAAAAACCAAACGGCACACCTTTCACTCTACGCCCCGCTGTGTGGCCGTACAGTAGTTTACGGCCACATATTGGGTGTTTCTGTAAACGGCAGAGTCAGGGCAATAAAGATACAGTCTTGTTTGGCTGTTAACCCTTGCTTTGTTAGTGGAAAAAATGGGTTAAAATGAAAAATTAGACAAAAAAATGAAATTCTCAAATTTCCTCCCCATTTGCCAATAACTCTTGTGCAACACCTAAAGGGTTAACAATGTATGCAAAATCAGTTTTGAATACCTTGAGGGGTGTAGTTTCTTAGATGGGGTCATTTTTGGGTGGTTTCTATTATGTAAGCCTCGCAAAGTGACTTCAAACCTGAACTGGTCCCTAAAAATTGAGTTTTTGTAAATTTCGGAAAAATTTCAAGATTTGCTTCTAAACTTCTAAGCCTTATAACATCCCCAAAAAATAAAATATCATTCCCAAAACAATTCAAGCATGAAGTAGACATATGGGGAATGTAAAGTCATCACAATTTTTTGGGGTATTACTATGTATTACAGAAGTAGAGAAACTGAAACTTTGAAATTTGCAAATTTTTCCAAATTTTTGGTAAATTAGGTATTTTTTTGTGCAAAAAAAAAAATTTTTTTACTTCATTTTACCAGTGTCATGAAGTACAATATGTGACGAAAAAACAATCTCAGAACGGCCTGGATAAGTCAAAGCGTTTTAAAGTTATTAGCACTTAAAGTGACAATGGTCAGATTTCCAAAAAATGGCCTGGTCCTTAAGGTGAAAATGAGCCCGGTCCTTAAGGGGTTAAGGAAAGATTTTTGGTATTTTTGAGTGTGTGTTTTCTAGATTAGTCAACATAGAAAAAAACTTAGTCTAGAAAACATAGGATACAGCTTACCCAATTGAGGAATATCTTCTGTTGTGCCGGCGTCTAGGAATGAACTCATCAGTGTGTAGATAGCTCAGGGATTTGCAAACCAAGGACTCAATCAGGCGAATACTTTGGGATACAGCACCAGGGTTAAAAAACATAAATTACTTTATTGCTTTATAGATTTTAAAATGGTCTATAATCCTAACTTTATCAGCTAGTGTAGAGGAAGTGATGCTTGAAACATGTAAGCTGTCATCTGCTGATCGCTATGTTTTAATGTGAACCAAGAAAACAAAGAGCATTTGCCATAGTCCTAGTTTAAAACCTAAAGGTATTGAGGCAGTGACACAATAGATGGAAGAGTTGGGTCTATGCAACACACTACGGCCAGGAGAATAACACAAAATGACAAAAAGGGACAGATTAAGTGAAAGGAAAAAAATGCATAAAACCTTACATAAATCACTAGATACTGTTCATACAGTGGATGCTCTGTGCTGTACATGATATAATAAATTATAGTAGTGTACTGTACTTTAACATGATATCACTTATGGCAATGAATGTTAACATAAAATAATAATTTTTCCATCCATTGGCTAAACACTAGCTTAGCCTGGCTGGGTATACAGCCCTAACTTGTGCAGCTGTATTGTATACAGTTATCTTCAGTTGCATAAATCTGCAATAGACCTCCTTAGTAAAAAAGTTACAATATTAATTGGTTCCAAGATGACAATAGTAAGTTAACATATTGTAACTTGAACCCATAATGATACGACGACACAGAGCGGCTGTGATCTGTTCAGGTTGCTGCCATGCTGTGGTCATGAACCGAGTAACCAATTAGCCCACAGCTTCCTTTCATCTAACTAACGAAGACCACATTGTTTAGTCGGTCTTCATTGTTATTAACTGTGCGGCAACTTCAATACCCGCTCTGTGTGGTTGTATCCTTAAGACCCTTGCAGACGAGCGTTCCTCCTGCAGCGAGTCCGCATCGCAGCACCCGGCCTGACCTCCCAGCGCTGCCGGGAGTCACATAACATTATATTGATTTATGATGCTATGTGACCCTTACAGTTCTGGAATGTATTGGATAACACTGGCAGCATTATTCCAGTGTTATCCAATACATTCCAGAACTGTAAAGGTAGAGGACAGGAGCTTCTTCAGGGACCTGTACAGTACGCAGTGTACCATAAAAATATAATGAAGTCCTCTCCTAGTTCCAAAGGAGTAGCTTATCCTGGAGGGCAGTATAGGTCATGTACTCCGACTCTACAATAAAGAGACACTACTACACAACCAATACAAGTGTTTTGCTAGTGAGTTTGAAATGTTGATTGGTTTGATGTTTCAGTTAAGCCTTATTCACACGTCTTTTTGTCAGTGATTTCCATCAGTGAATGTGAACCAAAACTGGGTGTAGCTCTAAACACAGAATAGGTGCACATTCCTTATACCTTATGTCTGTGGAGGCTCCAATCCTGGTTTTGGCTCACGATCACTGTTGGAAATCACTGACCAAACACTTATGTTTGAATGAGGCTTTAATCACATGTACCGCAGCTCCGCAGTGTCTGTGGCATTGTATGTAGAGTCTGGCTTCAAGTTACAATGGGCCATTGTACAGTATGTTCATGATATTGTATCCCGAGGCCATTGTAACTTGATGGACCACATGTATATACTGTGTGGTATGCATATTTTGTGTGATGGCCTTGGATTGGAAAGTCTAGGTGACTATACTGTAATAAACAAAAAAGGTATGAAGGTTGAATACCTCCCAGGTGTGTGCCAAAAGGATACTTATTTGACATAGAATTGGTTCATTACATGCTATGGATACATTCTCCATATGCGCTGAGAACTTGTCCCTCTGTGTACCCCAATTATGTACTCTGAACTGTGAACAAAGCCTAAGTAATATTGTGCTTTTCCTGTTTTTATTCCATAACTGAGTTCTGAGTAATAAAGTAAATCTTAATGCATCTAAATCTGCGGTTTTAATTTTGCCGCCTTTAATTCTGAGTGTTTTAACATAGCACTAAATGCTCCAATATTCCATTGTATTTCAGACAAATGCATCCCTGATGAAGAGTGTGAGCTGAATCCTGCCCCTCCCACTGAGATAGACATGGACATAGTTTTTATCCTAGATGGTTCTCGTACTGTGAGAAGTGATGACTTTTTGAGGGCAAAAGATTTTGTAAGCACAATGCTTGACCATTTGGTAGTATCACCACAGCCTAATGCACCAGGCACAGAGGCTAGGGTGGCATTAATTCAACAAGCTACACCAAACTTCATGCCAAACAGAAATGTGAGGCCTGTTACAAAAGAGTTTGGGCTTGATTCGTACAACGACAGGAGTTTAATGAAGAGGCACATTAAAGAAGTTGTCACACAGCTTGAAGGTCCATCTGCTCTGGGCTACTCAATCCAATGGGCTATAGAGAACATTTTTAGGAAAACTTCAAATGCAAGGAAGCACAAAGTAATTTTTACACTCCTCAGCAGCAGAACTAGTGTCTGGGACAGAGAAAAACTGAAAGAAATATCTCGAAAAGCTAAGTGTGAAAAATTCACACTATTTGTTCTGGCCTTTGGGAAAGACATAAACCACAATGAGCTTACTGAGCTTTCTAGCCTCCCTCAAGATCATCATGTATTGCATTTGCTTACTATGTCAAGGCCCGAACTGGTTTATGCTGAGAGATTCAGCCATGCCTTTCTCAACCTTCTGAACCGTAAGTAGACATATTTTTTTTTATCTGAGTGGTCAGATAATACATAATCTAGTATGCTATGTGTCTAAGTAATTGGGTAAAAACATTTAAGGATGCTGAGTTTTTTTCTCCTAAGGATAATTCCACACGTATCTATTAAACTTAAATGAGACAAAGCTGCAACAGCAGACACAGCCCATGAAAAAGTGCTGCTTCTCAAAAACAAGCAGACTTTTTTTTATAATCTCATACAACCAGTTTAATAAAGAATAATGTCTAAATCTGCTGTGCAGAATAGCATTATCATAGTCCTCAAATGTTGGACAATTGTTTTATGAAAGTGTGGAGTATGGTGTCTATCAAACTCTTACTTGAAACACTCTTGCTCTTGTGTCATTATGTCAACTGCATGACATCTGTTTGTGATGGGGAGACTACTCTTCTATTAATTAAAGAGTTTTTTCCCCCAGGAATTAAAGGGATTTTCATATTGATGGCCTATCCTATACTCCCGGCACCCTGTCCAATCAGCTGTTTGAGGAAACCATGGCACAGGGCTATCAAATGTACAGCATGGCGCTTAGTAAGCCGCAAAGAGGCCATGTTGGTCACTGAAGCTCCAATGAATCCTGGGCTTCCTCTAACAGGTGATCGGTGGGGTGGGGATTCAAACCCCCGCCAATCTCATACTGATGACCTATTCTGAGGATAGATAATCAATATGTAAATCCAAGAGAAAAAAGCCTTGAGTGACTAAAAATTAAGTACAAAAAAACAAAAGCAAACAAGGATTTGTTCTGTACAGTAACACTATAATGCAAAAAAATCTAACTGGCCAAATTGCTATTTTTTGTCCTCATCAAAAAATTTGAAAAAAAGTTTCGAAAATAGAACATAGCAAAAACTATATGTAATTTGGTATAATGATTGTTCATCTCATACACATTTGGCTTGAGAAGAAAGTGTCTGCCAGACATTTCTCACACTTATCTCCCATGAGAACAAAAGGATAGGGGGAAAATATGCACTTCACCCAAACCTTCTCTATCCTGACATAAGGAGCTCCCAACAGATAGTAGAGTGTCCACTGCCGTTCTCAATGGGTTTGGCCAACAATACACTAATGTATTTAGGTACCTTTAGTGAGGGCAGCATACAGGAGATGACATGTTCCCTTTAAGTGATTTTTGCTTTATATAGAATGAGGTAGGACATCCATTGCAGTTTTTAAACTGTACATTTCTGTGAATATCTTTTATAGATGAGATAAACTCCTACCCACCTCCAGCTTTTCAAGGAGAATGTGAAGGACGTGGGGATTCTGTTTTCTCTTTAGCAGAAAGGTGAGTAGTCTTCAGCTAATTCACACATTTACATGACAAATAACAGAGGAATTAAGTGACACTCCACAATTCTCATTTTAAGGAGCATAAAAGTATTTGCTAAAACTGGTATATCAGGAGAGCTAACAAGCCCTCTTTAAGGGTGATTCATTCATTGTGGTTAGCCATATAGTTAACATTAACATTTATTGTGGAGGAATTTTTTTATTTCGTTTTGTTGTTTTTTTGGCACGAAGAGCCATAAAATTTCTAGTTTTCTATTATCGTTTCTCTAAGAGGAATTGTTTACGGAGATGAGTTTTATTTTTCAGTGGCACAGTTTTCCATGCTGTTGCTGCTGCTTCTGAGGATGTGTCTCAGAGTGATAGTGGAGCAGAATTATTTCGGTGAGTAGAGAAACATCAGAGCAGCGAGTGTACACTAAGGCCTGTATTACACCAACAAATTATCTGACCGATATCTGTCCAATCAGACCAATGATTGGTCAGAAAATCTGTCAGATA
Organism: Bufo bufo; assembly: GCF_905171765.1. Taxonomy (NCBI): domain Eukaryota; kingdom Metazoa; phylum Chordata; class Amphibia; order Anura; family Bufonidae; genus Bufo; species Bufo bufo. The sequence goes on from NC_053393.1 coordinate 201,095,266, forward strand.
CCGTAATCTGTGAATTGAAAATTAGAGTTGAAGTCTTCAGAGGAGAAACTGCTAACAAATGAAATACATAAATATTTAAATGATCATACAGGATATTGTGCTATTCCTCATTTACACCCACACCTTATTCTGAAAGGTCATCCCAAAACAGCCAGGTGCAGTTCATATTTCCAAATTGCCATTGTGAGTGCACTGAATAAAAAAGCAGACAATATAAATTTCTGCTAATGCTGCCCATCTAGAAGAACATCATATACTACACCTTGTACAAGAGTCACTTTAGATTTCTGTAAAAAATGTTATATTCTATTTTGCCTAGTACCTTATAAAAACAGAATGCATGATTTCAATTCTTTTATATGGTGAAAATGGTGAAATATGGATCTGATGTTAATAACATCTATTTGGATATTCTAAAAGTGTGGACTACAAAGAGCTGGAGCTTGAAAAACCAGAGGAGACTGCAGAATATGCTGAAAGAGAGGTAGAAGAATACAGTTATGAAGAAGAAGTAGACATCAATGATGACCTGAAAACCACAGAGGAAACTTTTGGTGGGACGGTTGAGCCAGAGACTACAAGAGATGGTATGTTTTTCACAGTTGTCGGTTGTCTAAATGTTTGAAGGTAATGAACAACTGAGAGGCGGCCACATTAGTGACATTACATGATTATATTGTGCATGCTGTTAAAAGGTTTAATAGATTTCTTCTAATACCATGTTCTCATATAAAGCGAGCTGCAGTAATGTTATAAACACAGTGTTATGGAATAAAGTAATAAGCTAGTCTCTACAATCATAACTAGAGATGAGCGAAGTTTAAAAAAATTAAATTCGGCAGCTTTGCAGAATTTTGACACAAAATTCAATTTTTACAAATTAATTTTTCACGAATCGCTATGTTAAAACCCTATTAAGCCTATCAATCAATGGGACTATTTTTACCGGCTGCTTAGACAGAAATGCACCCGTTTAACTTCCATTAAAATATAAGGTAATATAAGCTAGTGCAATATGGCTTTTTGGGTTTACAAAAAAAAATTTACTCACCTCCTCCACTTGCTCATGTAGAAGCACTCCGCTCCTCTCTTGAGTGGAAAAGACCTGCCAAAGGACCTGCGCTGAGAGGGATGATGTCACTGGTGCTCCCAGCGTGACCACATGGTGAAGATGACTTCATCAAGCTCAGTGCAGGTTCTTCGGCAGGTCTTTTCCACTTAAGAGAGGAGCAGAATGCCTCTGCAAGAGCAATTGGATAAGGTGAGTATTTTTTCCCCGTTCTTTCTAAGACAACTCTAACCGCTATTTTAGGAAAAATTATTCTTTACTATAAAAAGTAAGAAAATTCGGCTTTGTGGCAAATCAAATTTTTCCTAAACTTCGGATAGAATTCAGCTTCGGATACTTCGATTCACTCAATGCTAATTATAACCATAGTGCTAAATTGCTTTAATTCCCTCATACTGTATGTGAATATCCATATACTCTTATCCATGGAATTGTTCAGTCTTAACCCCTTAAGGACACATGACGTACCGGTACGGCATGTTTCCCGAGTCCTTAAGGACACATGACGTACCAGTACATCATGTGTTGTTCCGATCACTGCCGCCCGGCCGGCGGTGATCGGAACAAGGTGCCTGCTCAAATCATTGAGCAGGCACTTCGGCTAAATGCGCGGGGGGGGTCCCGTGACCCCCCAAAGTCGGCGATTGCAACAAACCGCAGGTCAATTCAGACCTGTGGTTTGCTGCGCTTTCTGCAGTTTCTGATCCCCGCGGTCCCTGACCATGGGGATCAGAAACTTTATGTGCCTAAAATATAGTTTTTTCACCCCCCTGCACCCGTGAATGATTTTTATGGCGGCGGGAGGTGCAGGGGGGGTTGCGGGCGGTGCGGGAGGCGATCGCGATCCCCCGCCCGCCTCCTCTGGCTTCCAAAAACCATACGGCGCACCTTTCCCTCTACGCCCTACTGTATGCCCGTACAGTAGTTTACGGCCACATATGGGGTGTTTCTGCAAACTATAGAATCGGGGCAATAAATATAGCATTTTTTTGGCTGTTAACACTTGCTTTGTTACTGGAAAAAAATGGATTAAAATTGAAAATTTGCCAAAAAATCTAAATTCTGAAATCTTATCACCATTTGCCATTAACTCTTGTGGAACACCTAAAGGGTTAACGACGTTTGTAAAATCAGTTTTGAATACCTTGAGGGGTGTAGTTTCGATAATGGGGTCATTTTTGGGTGGTTTCTATTATGTGAGCCTCACAAAGTGACTTCAGACCTGAACTGGTCCCTAAAAAGTGGGTTTTTGAAAATTTCTGAAAAATTTGAAGATTTGCTTCTAAACTTCTAAGCCTTGTAACATCCCCCAAAAATAAAATATCATTCCCAAATTGATCCAAACATGAAGTAGACATATGGGGAATGTAAAGTAATAACTATTTTTGTAGGTATTACTATGTATTATAGAAGTAGAGAAATTAAAACTTGGAAATTTGCAATTTTTTACAAATTTTTGGTAAATTTGCAATTTTTTACAAATTTTTGGTAAATTTGTATTTTTTTATAAATAAAAATGAATTTTTTCACTTCATTTTACCAGTGTCATGTAGTACAATAGGTGATGAAAAAACAATCTCAGAATTGCCTGGATAAGTCAAAGTATTTTAAAGTTATCACCACTTAAAGTGAGACTGGTCAGATTTGCAAAAAATGGCCTGGTCCTTAAGGTGAAATAAGGCTGTGTCCCTAAGGGGTTAAATGTATCTCCCTGGTGATCATTGAAGTAATACAATACATAGCCAAGCTGAAGCATGGCAACAGAGGCTTCTGACCACCACAGATCTCAAAGGAGTTGTCCTGGATAGAGTTGAGCGAAAACCTGGATGTTCGGGTTCGAGAAGTTCGGCCGAACTTCCCGGAAATGTTCGGGTTCGGGATCCGAACCCGACCCGAACTTCGTCCCGAACCCGAACCCCTTTGAAGTCAATGGGGACCCGAACTTTTCGGCACTAAAAAGGCTTTAAAACAGCCCAGGAAAGAGCTAGAGGGCTGCAAAAGGCAGCAACATGTAGGTAAATCCCCTGCAAACAAATGTGGATAGGGAAATGAATTAAAATAAAAATAAAATAAATAAAAATTAACCAATATCAATTGGAGAGAGGTCCCATAGCAGAGAATCTGGCTTCACGTCAGCAGAGAATCAGTCTCTTCATGCCATAGCAGAGAATCTGGCTTCACGTCACCCACCACTGTAACAGTCCATTGTTATATATTTAGGCCCCGGCACCCAGGCAGAGGAGAGAGGTCCCGTAACAGAAAATCTGGCTTCATGTCAGCAGAGAATCAGTCTGCATGTCCTAGCAGAGAATCATGCTTTACGTCACCCAACACTGGAACAGTCCATTGTCATATATTTAGGCCCAGGCACCCAGACAGAGGAGAGAGGTCCCATAACAGAGATTCAGGCTTCATGTCAGCAGAGAATCAGTCTGCATGTCCTAGCAGAGAATCATGCTTTACGTCACCCAACACTGTAACAGTCCACTGTCAGATATTTTTAGGCCCCGACACCCAGACAGAGGAGAGAGGTCACATAACAGAGATTCAGGCTTCATGTCAGCAGAGAATCAGTCTTCATGTCATAGCAGAGAATCAGGCTTCACGTCACCCACCACTGGAACAGGCCACTGTCAGATATTTTTAGGCCCCAACACCCAGACAGAGGAGAGAGGTCCCATAACAGAGATTCAGGCTTCATGTCAGCAGAGAATCAGTCTTCATGTCATAGCAGAGAATCAGGCTTCACGTCACCCACCACTGGAACAGGCCACTGTCAGATATTTTTAGGCCCCGGCACCCAGACAGAGGAGAGGTTCATTCAACTTTGGGTTGCCCCGCAATATAATGGTAAAATGAAAATAAAAATAGGATTGAATGAGGAAGTGCCCTGGAGTACAATAATATATCGTTAAGGGGAGGTAGTTAATGTCTAATCTGCACAAGGGATGGACAGGTCCTGTGGGATCCATGCCTGGTTCATTTTTATGAACGTCAGCTTGTCCACATTGGCTGTAGACAGGCGGCTGCGTTTGTCTGTAATGACGCCCCCTGCCGTGCTGAATACACGTTCAGACAAAACGCCGGCCGCCGGGCAGGCCAGCATCTCCAAGGCATAAAAGGCTAGCTCTGGCCACGTGGACAATTTAAAGACCCAGAAGTTGAATGGGGCCGAACCATCAGTCAGTACGTGGAGGGGTGTGCACAGGTACTGTTCCACCATGTTATTGAAATGTTGCCTCCTGCTAACACGTTCCGTATCAGGTGGTGGTGCAGTTAGCTGTGGCGTGGTGACAAAACTTTTCCACATCTCTGCCATGCTAACCCTGCCCTCAGAGGAGCTGGCCGTGACACAGCTGCGTTGGCGACCTCTTGCTCCTCCTCTGCCTTCGCCTTGGGCTTCCACTTGTTCCCCTGTGACATTTGGGAATGCTCTCAGTAGCGCGTCTACCAACGTGCGCTTGTACTCGCGCATCTTACTATCACGCTCCAGTGCATGAAGTAAGGTGGGCACATTGTCTTTGTACCGTGGATCGAGCAGGGTGGCAACCCAGTAGTCCGCACACGTGAAAATGTGGGCAACTCTGCTGTCATTGCACAGGCACTGCAGCATGTAGTCGCTCATGTGTGCCAGGCTGCCCAGAGGTAAGGACAAGCTGTCCTCTGTGGGAGGCGTATCGTCATCGTCCTGCGTTTCCCCCCAGCCACGCACCAGTGATGGGCCTGAGCTGCGTTGGGTGCCAGCCCGCTGTGAACCTGATTCATCCTTATCCTCCTCCTCATCCTCGTCCTCCTCGTCCTCCAGTAGTGGGCCCTGTCTGGCCACATTTGTACCTGGCCTCTGCTGTTGCAAAAAACCTCCCTCTGAGTCACTTCGAAGAGACTGGCCTGAAAGTGCTAAAAATGACCCCTCTTCCTCCTCCTCCACCTGGGCCACCTCCTCTTCCATCATCGCCCTAAGTGTTTTCTCAAGTAGACATAGAAGTGGTATTGTAACGCTGATAACGGCGTCATCGCCACTGGCCATGTTGGTGGAGTACTCGAAACAGCGCAACAGGGCACACAGGTCTCGCATGGAGGCCCAGTCATTGGTGGTGAAGTGGTGCTGTTCCGCAGTGCGACTGACCCGTGCGTGCTGCAACTGAAACTCCACTATGGCCTGCTGCTGCTCGCACAGTCTGTCCAGCATGTGCAAGGTGGAGTTCCACCTTGTGGGCACGTCGCATATGAGGCGGTGAGTGGGAAGGCCGAAGTTACGCTGTAGCGCAGACAGGCGAGCAGCGGCAGGATGTGAACGCCGGAAGCGCGAACAGACGGCCCGCACTTTATGCAGCAGCTCTGACATGTCGGGGTAGTTGTGAATGAACTTCTGCACCACCAAATTCAGCACATGCGCCAGGCAAGGGATGTGCGTCAAACCGGCTAGTCCCAGAGCTGCAACGAGATTTTGCCCATTATCGCACACCACCAGGCCGAGCTTGAGGCTCACCGGCAGCAACCACTCGTCGGTCTGTTGTTCTATACCCCCCCACAACTCCTGTGCGGTGTGGGGCCTGTCCCCCAAACATATGAGTTTCAGAATGGCCTGCTGACGTTTACCCCGGGCTGTGCTGAAGTTGGTGGTGAAGGTGTGTGGCTGACTGGATGAGCAGGTGGAAGAAGAGGAGGAGGAAGCTGAGTAGGAGGAGGAGGAGACAGGAGGCAAAGAATGTTGCCCTGCGATCCTTGGCGGCGGAAGGACGTGCGCCAAACAGCTCTCCGGCTGGGGCCCAGCCGCCACTACATTTACCCAGTGTGCAGCTAGGGAGATATAGCGTCCCTGGCCGTGCTTACTGGTCCACGTATCTGTGGTTAGGTGGACCTTGCCACAGATGGCGTTGCGCAGTGCACACTTGATTTTATCGGATACTTGGTTGTGCAGGGAAGGCACTGCTCTCTTGGAGAAGTAGTGCCGGCTGGGAACAACATACTGTGGGACAGCAAGCGACATGAGCTGTTTGAAGCTGTCTGTGTCCACCAGCCTAAATGACAGCATTTCATAGGCCAGTAGTTTAGAAATGCTGGCATTCAGGGCCAGGGATCGAGGGTGGCTAGGTGGGAATTTACGCTTTCTCTCAAATGTTTGTGAGATGGAGAGCTGAACGCTGCCGTGTGACATGGTTGGGATGCTTGGTGACGCAGGTGGTGGTGTTGGTAGTACATCCCATGTTTGCTGGGCGGCAGGTGCCAACGTTCCTCCAGAGGCGGAGGAAGAGGCCGAGGCGGCGGCAGCAGCAGAAGAGGCCGAGGCGGCAGCAGCAGAAGAGGTAGCAGGGGGTGCCTGAGTGACTTCCTTGTTTCTAAGGTGTTTACTCCACTGCAGTTCATGCTTTGCATGCAGGTGCCTGGTCATGCAGGTTGTGCTAAGGTTCAGAACGTTAATGCCTCGCTTCAGGCTCTGATGGCACAGCGTGCAAACCACTCGGGTCTTGTCGTCAGCACATTGTTTGAAGAAGTGCCATGCCAGGGAACTCCTTGAAGCTGCCTTTGGGGTGCTCGGTCCCAGATGGCGGCGGTCAGTAGCAGGCAGAGTCTCTTGGCGGCGGGTGTTCTGCTTTTGCCCACTGCTCCCTCTTTGTCTTTTGCTACGCTGTTGGCTCGGTCTCACCACTGCCTCTTCCTCCGAATTCTGAAAGTCAGTGGCACGACCTTCATTCCATGTGGGGTCTAGGACCTCATCGTCCCCTGCATCGTCTTCCACCCAGTCTTCCTCCCTGACCTCCTGTTCAGTCTGCACACTGCAGAAAGACGCAGCAGTTGGCACCTGTGTTTCGTCATCATCAGAGACGTGCTGAGGTGGTATTCCGATGTCCTCATCATCAGGAAACATAAGTGGTTGTGCGTTAGTGCATTCTATCTCTTCCACCCCTGGGGAAGGGCTAGGTGGATGCCCTTGGGAAACCCTGCCAGCAGAGTCTTCAAACAGCATAAGAGACTGCTGCATAACTTGAGGCTCAGACAGTTTCCCTGATATGCATGGGGGTGATGTGACAGACTGATGGGCTTGGTTTTCATGCGCCATCTGTGCGCTTTCTGCAGAAGACTGGGTGGGAGATAATATGAACGTGCTGGATCCACTGTCGGCCACCCAATTGACTAATGCCTGTACCTGCTCAGGCCTTACCATCCTTAGAATGGCATTGGGCCCCACAAAATATCGCTGTAAATTCTGCTGGCTACTGGGACCTGAGGTAGTTGGTTCACTAGGACGTGTGGCTGTGGCAGAAGGGCCACGTCCTCTCCCAGCACCAGAGGGTCCACTAACACCACCACGACCATGTCCGCATCCCTTACTAGATGTTTTCCTCATTGTTACCGTTCACCACAATAAGAAAAATATTATTCGGGCCAATGTATTGAATTAAAATTCAGGCCTTCTTTTTTTACAGACACCTAACACTATCTGGCTATCTATTTAGGTACCGTATTACACTAATACAGGCACACCAGTAATGACAGATTTAGCTGAATATAAATTTGAGGCCTATTATTTAGGCGCTGGGAGACAGGTATACGTTTACGGACAGAATTAGACTTGGATCTGCACTGTAGCGTGTGTGTGAAGTTATTGAGAATGACCCTATCAGCACCTTGAATCTAATCTACCCTTTTAGGGATAGATTTAAAGTAGGCCTGATACAGCAGAAACCACTAATTTTGAGAATTGCAAAATTGGGAATTGTTTTTCAGCCCAGAACAAAAACTGTGCTTTGACGGACACTAAAAATAACTTGACCAGCTAAAACAGTACAGATTTGGATGAATATAAATGTGAGGCCTATTTTTTAGGCGCTGGGTGACAGGTATACGATTAATCACAGAATTAGACTTGGATCTGCACTGTAGCGTGTGTGTTAAGTTTTTGAGAATTACCCTATCAGCACCTTGAATTTAATCTATCCTTTTAGGGATAGATTCAAAGTAGGCATGATACAGCAGAAACCACTAATTTTGAGAATTGCAAATTTGGGAATTGTTTTTCAACCCAGAACAAAAACTGTGCTTTGACGGACACTAAAAATAACTTGACCAGCTAAAACAGTACAGATTTGGATGAATATAAATGTGAGGCCTATTTTTTAGGCGCTGGGTGACAGGTATACGTTTAATCACAGAATTAGACTTGGATCTGCACTGTAGCGTGTGTGTTAAGTTTTTGAGAATTACCCTATCAGCACCTTGAATCTAATATACCATTTTAGGGATAGATTTAAAGTAGGCCTGATACAGCAGAAACCACTAATTTTGAGAATTGCAAATTTGGGAATTGTTTTTCAACCCAGAACAAAAACTTGGCTTTGACGGACACTAAATAACTTGACCAGCTAAAGCAGTAATGACAGATTTGGATTAATATAAATGTGAGGCCTATTTTTTAGGCGCTGGGTGACAGGCTCAACTTGCCCCTGATGTAGTATATGGCCAAAAAATAACCACACTATTGAAGGTTAAATGCACTTGATGAAAGCTTGACCCTGATGTAGGATATAGCAAAAAATAACCACACTATTGATGGTTAAATGCACTTGGGTGACAAGGTCAGCTTGCCCCTGATGTAGTATATGGCCAAATAATAACCACACTATTGATGGTTAAATGCACTTGATGAAAGCTTGACCCTGATGTAGGATATAGCAAAAAATAACCACCCTATTGATGGTTAAATGCACTTGGGTGACAAGGTCAGCTTGCCCCTGATGTAGTATATGGCCAAAAAATAACCACACTATTGATGGTTAAATGCACTTGATGAAAGCTTGACCCTGATGTAGGATATAGCAAAAAATAACCACACTATTGATGGTTAAATGGACTTGGTGGTAGCTTGTGCTGGCGCACCACAAGCCACAAAATGGCCGCCGATCACCCCAGAAAAAAGTGACTGAAAAACGCTCTGGGCAGCCTAAAAACACTGAGCAATTGAATAGCAGCAGTTCAATGATCCACAGCTGTAGATCGATCACTGAATGAAGTCTTTTGGAGGAGTTAATCACAGCCTAATCTCGCCCTAACGTCGCAGCTGCAACCTCTCCCTACACTTGTATCAGAAGAGTGACGTGCAGCGCTATGTGACCCAAGCTTATATAGAGGCTGGGTCACATGCTGCACTGGCCAATCACAGCCATGCCAATAGTAGACAAGGCTGTGATGGCCTCTTGGGGCAAGTAGTATGATGCTTGTTGATTGGCTGCTTTGCAGCCTTTCAAAAAGCGCCAAGAAAGCGCCGAACACCGAACTTGAACCCGGAATTTTATGAAAATGTTCGGGTTCGGGTCTGTGTCACGGACACCCCAAAATTCAGGGGGGTTCGCTCATCCCTATACAGTTCGGGTTCGCTCATCCCTAGTCCTGGATTGTCTTGCTTTTTTAAATTCCACCACCCTACCCGACCTGTGAAAGGAAGCATACTTAGTTTTGGCTTTGTGCATTCCTGGCTTCACTGCGCTTCAGTCATAGAAACATAGAAACATAGAATGTGTTGGCAGATAAGAACCATTTGGCCCATCTAGTCTGCCCAATATACTGAGTACTATGGATAGCCCCTGGCCCTATCTTATATGAAGGATGGCCTTATGCCTATCCCATGCATGCTTAAACTCCTTCACTGTATTTGCAGCTACCACTTCTGCAGGAAGGCTATTCCATGCATCCACTACTCTCTCAGTAAAGTAATACTTCCTGATATTACTTTTAAACCTTTGCCCCTCTAATTTAAAACTATGTCCTCTTGTAGCAGTTTTTCTTATTTTAAATATTCTCTCCTCTTTTACCTTGTTGATTCCCTTTATGTATTTAAAAGTTTCTATCATATCCCCTCTGTCTAGTCTTTCTTCCAAGCTATACATGTTAAGGTCCTTTAATCTTTCCTGGTAAGTTTTATCCTGCAATCCATGTACCAGTTTAGTAGCTCTTCTCTGAACTCTCTCCAAAGTATCAATATCCTTCTGGAGATATGGTCTCCAGTACTGAGCACAATACTCCAAATGAGGTCTCACTAGTGCTCTGTAGAGCGGCATGAGCACCTCGCTCTTTCTACTGGTAATTCCTCTCCTATACACCCAAGCATTCTGCTAGCATTTCCTGCCGCTCTATGACATTGTCTGCCTACCTTTAAGTCTTCTGAATTAATGACCCCTAAATCCCTTTCCTCAGATACTAAGGTTAGGACTGTATCACTGATTTTATATTCTGCTCTTGGGTTTTTACGCCCCAGGTGCATTATGTTGCACTTATCCACATTAAATTTTAGTTGCCAGATTTTTGACCATTCCTCTAGTTTTCCTAAATCCTTTTCCATTTGGTGTATCCCTCCAGGAACATCAACCCTGTTACAAATCTTTGTGTCATCAGCAAAAAGACACACCTTACCATCGAGGCCTTCTGCAATTTCGCTGATAAAGATATTAAACAATATTGGTCCCAGAACAGATCCCTGAGGTACCACACTGGTAACAAGACCTTGGTCTAAATATACTCCATTGACTACAACCCTCTGTTGCCTGTCCCTCAGCCACTGCCTAATCCATTCAACAATATGGGAGTCCAAGCCCAAAGACTGCAATTTATTGATAAGCCTTCTGTGTGGGACAGTATTGAAAGCCTTACTGAAGTCTAGATAAGCGATGTCTACTGCACTTCCGCCATCTATTGTTTTAGTCACCCAATCAAAAAAATCAATAAGATTAGTTTGACATGATCTCCCTGAAGTAAACCCATGCTGTTTTTCATCTTTCAATCCATGGGATTTTAGATGTTCCACAATCCTCTCCTTAAGTATGGTTTCCATTAATTTCCCCACTACAGTATTGATGTCAGGCTTACTGGCCTATAGTTGCCCGATTCCTCCCTACTACCTTTCTTGTGAATGGGCACAACATTTGCTAATTTCCAATCTTCTGGGACGACTCCTGTTGCCAGTGATTGGTTAAATAAATCTGTTAATGGTTTTGCTAGTTCACCGCTGAGCTCTTTTAATAGCTTTGGGTGTATCCCATCAGGCCCCTGTGACTTATTTGTATTGATTTTAGACAGCTGACTTAGGACCTCTTCCTCTGTAAAGACACATGCATCAAAAGATTCATTAGTCTTCTTTCCTAACTGAGGTCCATTTCCTTCATTTTCCTTCGTAAAGACTGAACAGAAGTATTCATTGAGGCAGTCAGCTAGTTCTTTATCTTCTTCCATATACCTTCCTTCTTTTGTTTTTAATTTTGTAATTCCTTGTTTTAGTTTCCTTTTTTCATTTATGTATCTGAAGAATGCCTTATCGCCTTTTTCCCCTGACTGAGCTAATTTCTCTTCTGCCTGTGCTTTAGAAGCTCTTATAACTTGTGTGGCCTCTCTCTGCCTAATCTTGTAAATTAGCCTGTCATCCTCGTTTTTTTTTTTTTTTATAATTCCTAAATGCTATCTTTTTGTTTTTAATGATTTTGGCCACTTCTGCTGAGTACCACAGTGGTCTTTTCCTTTTTTTGCTTTTACTGACAAGCCTAATGCAATTTTCTGTTGCCTTCAATAGTGCCTCTTTTAAGTAGTCCCATTTCTCCTGGACTCCAATGAAACTGTTCCAATCTGATAGGGACTCGTATACCACTAATCTAATTTTAGAAAAGTCTGTTTTTCTAAAATCTAAAACTTTTGTTTTTGTGTGGTGTGACTCAGTCACTGTGCTTATAGTAAACCATACTGACTGGTGATCACTAGATCCCAAGCTTTCCCCTACAGTAATATAATATACCATATATCATATACCACATGTAAACTGTCAGCATGCATCCACTGCATCCAATGACTGCATTCAGCGGTGGTAGTGTATAACAATATTTTTAGTCAACTGTTAGAAAGTATTACAAGCAAAGTTAATACAAGGCCCTTACTATTGTATTTATCCATAGTGCCTCCTTTGCTGGCTTCATTCATTTTCCCATCACATTGTAAACTGCTCGTGTCCATGGTTATGACCACCCTGAATCCATTAGCAGTGGCCATGCTTGCACACTATAGGAAAAGGCGTTAGCCTCTCTGGTGGCTTCCTATATTGTGCAGGCATGACCACCACTGCTGGATTGCAGGGTGGTCATAACCCTTCGAAACCAGCAGTGTATAATGTGATGAAAAAATGAATCAAGACAGCAAAGGAGACATGTGGACAATCACAATACTTTTTTTTGTGTCTTGTTGAGCAGTTTCTCAGAAAAATTTGCATACAGTAGGGTCAATGAGTCTAAGTGACCTAGCTGTCTCTGTAGTCTAAGGCTATATTCACATGACAGTGAAAAACATCTGTTTGATGCCTGTTTTTGTAATAATCATCACATGGCCATTTTGACAACCATTGCATACTATGGTTCTACTCACACAATTCTTTCTTTAATAGGCCATGAATAAGACATGTCCTGTCTTGTCACCCAACAGCCCCCATACAATTGAAGGGGACCATTTTTAATTATTGTTTTCAAAAAGGCATCAGTGAAAAAATTGCTGTTTGGCCGTTTTTGACGAACAATTTTTTTTGCTGTTGTGTGAATGTAGCCTAAATGAGTCTAAAGCAGGGGCGTTTGCTAGGTTAAAACATTCGGGGCCTGGGCACCTGATGTTTTGTTCCAGGCTACGAATGTCCTGCCTGCCAGCTAGATACAACTGTATTGCCATCCCTAGGATGGCAATACAATTAAATATAATGCACTTGAAGAGCTGAAGGACCTGTGATGACATCACAGTTCATGTGACCAGTAAAACAGGCAGTGGTTGAGAAGGACCTGCGATGATGTCACCATCATGTGACCAGTGCAGGAGAGGAGGGCAGTGAAGAAGTCCTGGGGGAAGAAGCTGTGGTGATGTTTGCTACATGAGGAGAGGTAAGTGAAGGGAGAGGCAAAGGAATGCTGGGAGTTGTGGTTATCCATTCTCACCATTCTCACTGAAGATATTGACGAACATTACATTTTATTAATCTTTTAGTTTCATATTACTTTGCACCTCTGCTTATTTGCTTCCTAAATGCAGAAATTAGAAACTTTTTCTATTGTCCTTATTGAAAAATTCCTACCATTTTTTACTCTGGTACAGTCAGTGTAACTCCTTCACATAACTGGCTGTGCTGCTGTTTTGATATAAATCCGAGAGCACAGTGCCCCTGGCTGTGTTGGCTCTCTCTGGTCTCTCTCCGTTCTCTTAATGTTAGAGATAGCAGCATGGAGGGGGGGTTGTTGTAAATGACAGATCACATTGTGGACAGGAGGAAAGCATATAAGTTCATGGAGGGCAGATTACCCAGGCTGTGCTGTAATAGTTTATATAGAGGAAAGCACATGTAAGGCAGTCTGAAGGGGGAGAATGTAAATTAAATAGGTTGTGTATCAGTGTAGAGAAAAATGTGTGCATTCTAAATTTCCAATCTTTGGAGAGATGGGGCTGTTAGGACACAATCTTCTCAGCAACAGTGTTTGTCAGCACAAGGGAGAAGAGATCTCTCTTGAGAAGTTGAAGGGGAAACCAGTACAAGAATAGGAATAAAGGAATTGAGATTGAAAAGCTTAAAACTTAGCACAATTTCTTAACTCAGCAATTTCCGTCTGCCCCATAAAAATGAATGGGAGCAGCTGTGAGCAGCGCTTAGTGGTGGACGGACCCCAGGAAATCCGGGGTCCTCCAGCCACAGTTCTTTCTGCTCTGTTCTCATTGTAGGTGCGGGCCCCAGAGGTGAGATCCGCACCTATCAGACAATGGGGGTATATCCTAGCAATATGCCCCCATTGTATGTGATGAGAATACCCCTTTAAGGGGTTAAGGATAACCTTCGTTAAAATGTAGATGCTGTAGAGTCTGAGCAACGTCTATGCATAGCTAGCATTGTTATTTCTTCTTGCATAGATCCGACAGGACACTGCTGCTGGCTGCTGTCAGCTTTATTTTGCTCTGCCCTTCCTTATCTCACAGTAGGCCACTGTTACAGATTTCAAAACGGAGGTGAGGAGGTTATACACAGCAGATCAGAGTGTGGAGAGGGAGGAAAGCATACAGATCTTCAGGAAGGACTTATGATTGCAGTGAGATTGCAACCTGAAATTTAAACCCAAGGTACAGATGTAGACACCATTTTGTTGCTTTAACGCATCAAACCAGTCAAAATAAAGACATTGTAGTAATGCAACAAATTGCATTACAGTGGCCATCCTGAGGCAGCTAGTGTCAAAATAAAGCTAGCTACATCTGTATACTCCTACATAATAATGTTTTTTTGCTTTTAAAAGGTGTTCATAACCTTTAAGTCACTATAGGAAATCTTCGAATACATATTTATTTCTCTTTCACTTTCATTATATGATTGCCATTCCTTAGGCTGCTTTCACAGCATTGTTGCTGTATGTTTAGTATATACGCTGTTAGAATAATACATTTTTTTTAGACAATGAGACCCTACAGGTGATGGATTGCACTGATTGAGATCCATCCTATGCATCTGTTTCACATATATTTTGGCATATAAGTTATATGGAGGCCATTAAGGGAGTGTGAACGTACAATAGCCATATAATGGACATACTATTACAGTCAATAAAATAGCATATGTGTCATGGTGAATTTACTATGCTGACTTAACTGGGATAGGGCTTGATATGCATTTTTAACCCATTCATGTTTAAGGATATTTAGTTCTCTCTTTGAATTTAATTGTTGTTTGTTAGTAATAACGTAAGAGTTATTTTTTACTAATTCATGGTATGTTCTTCCTTTTTTGATGGAACATAGACAAACTACTTATGGTAAAGCCTCTAAAAATAAACACACAAATTAAAGCGAGTCTGTTATCTGTAAAATGATTTTCATCATGAGCATACTTCCATGTAGGATAGGTGCCCCTGAACAAAAATTTATCTTTCTTGTGAGAATCCTGTACTCTAATCCTGAGAAATGCTTATTTCAATTTTTATGCGAACAAGATTTTCTGTGCACCATGGAGAAGGGAGGCGGGTGCTCCGCTTGGTGCACCATCTCTATGCCAGTAATGCCACTCGGTGCCTCTTGTTTGATTGACAGTCCCTGGGATTCTAGAGAAGGTAGCAATGACAAAAGGTGGAGCAGCACTGCCCTCAGTGCAATTAAAACCTCATCTGCATAAAAATAAAAAGATTTATTTAACAGGGTTTTAGGACCGGATTTTCACAAGAAAAGCATGGTTATGTTTCACAGCACCTACCCTAAATATCTCACAAATGCATCCGTTTGCGTCTGAATTGCCGGACCTGGCAGGCAGTTCCTGCCGCAAATGTGAAAGTACCCTAAGTGTGCTACATTGTGGAACAGATTGTATGGGGTTAGATATAACTAAGCAGGCTCGTGTCTTGATGTAAAGCATTGCTACCATATAACTAGTTATTTGGTCCGTGAAATGCTTAAAGGTATCTCTTTTTAATGCTCTCAGTGGAACCATGCAGGATGTATACATATGAAGCAAGGCTACAGATCGTTCGTTCTGTAGGAGCAGCCGCTATTTCTATCTTGTTACTTATTATTATCCTGTCTGTTTTAGTTGTAGACAAGTGCTTGCTGGATTTTAGCCATGGCACAATATGCAGGGATGTCCAGCGCATGTGGTACTATATTAAAGCTATTGATGCATGCTCTCAGTTCTGGTATGGAGGTTGTGATGGCAATGGAAACAGATTTAGCACTGAGATTGAGTGTCTACAAGCATGCTCTTCCAAACGTAAGTCCTATATATATATATATACACTAAAAAGAATATATGAATTTAAATCCGGCTTTATTACTTTGGTCAAGAACGGATTCAAAGCTTGGAAATATATTTCTATGGAAAACAGACATGCAGTGCAGCAGTTAAATGTGAACTGTTAAAACTTGGATGGAAATATATTTAATTAACTCTTCATTGAAATCCAAACATTGAAAACAATATAATTCAGTGTTCAGTGGAAAGCCTTTTCCTGTCTAGATAGACCCATTACCTTATGATGAGATCAGTTTTAGAGAATTTGTATTTGTATCTGTGCACTTTTTGTGAGTTTTCGTGTAGTTTTGTCTTATCAGTTGTCCCTGCTCTGGTAGTATGATCTCACTTTGTGTCTGACTGCCTCTACAATCTGTTCCATGTTTCATTTTATATTGTATCCCAATGGTTCTTTTTTCTTTCCTTTCTCTAGCATGTTAAATTTATGTACAATATTAAATCTTTTTCACGTAGCTTGTAATCATTCTGGCCATGCTGTAATAGAAATTGACCCTTCCTGACAGGCTTGCGCTTACTGTATACGCAATCAATGTAAAAAATTCAGTGGGTAGATGCACTTATTGACACGACTCAGAGGCATAGTTAGGGTTTCAGAAGAGGGGTGTCGAAAAACACATCTGAATGAGCCCATAACCCGCTGAGACCCCTAAGGCACACCTTTGTTTTCAGTGAGTCCATCTCCACCTCTGCTTCTAGAGAGAGGCAGTATGTGGGATACAAGCAGGAGCATTGCCAAAACATATATGAGTGGGCCTCCTAACCACTGAGCCAACCTAAAGTGCATATTTGTTTTCAGCGAGTCCAGCTCCAACCCCACTTCTTATAGAGAGAGGCAGGATGCGGGACAGCAACAGAGGCAGGGACAATGCCAAATTCTCAATCCAACCCCCTTCCCTCCCCCCCCAAGGCCCTAGCACTAAAGACATATTTTCATGGACATTATATCCAGTGCTACCAAACATATGGAAGAATAAAGCACCATATCCTTCTTATATCCAGTAACATCTCTTCTAATACAGATGTTCTTTTTCCTTCCTTCCTTCCTTTCTTCTTCTCCATTCAAAGTAGTCCGTAATGATTACATCAGGGGTAGGCAACCTCCGGCACTCCAGCTGTTGTGAAACTACAACTCCCAGCATGCATACTTGTTCTGCTCTTCTAAGAACTCTCATAGAAATGAATGAAGCATGCTGGGAATTGTAGTTTCACAACAGCTGGAGTGCCGAAGGTTGCTGATCCCTGGATTACATCTTTCAGCTACATCTCACCTCTGCAGAGTTTGCCACTCAGATATCTTTGGTTCTTCATTTTTCCATCACTCCCCTCTTGGTGTCCCTAATACTGTGCTGCAGGAATAATAATGCTATACAGAATATTTCACCAACTGTAATAGCACTCCCTAAAGGCCCACCAATAGTAATAATTCTCTTCCAGATCGCCCTCATTAGTAACATAAAACCTGATAGTGACAATGCTCCCCTAGTAGAATTTTTTCCCAAAGTGTCCCCCGTAGTTATAATTCTCCTTCTAGTGCCAATCTAAAGATTCTTGACTAAATGTATATCCAGGGATCTTTTGCAAGATTTTTGTTGGATTTATGAAATGTTATTATGGCACATGCACACGTTCAGGATTCATGTGCGGAGAATCCGCAATGAAATCTGTAGGCGTTTGCAGGCAAATCCGTGCGGTCACTCCACATCAATTGGTGTGGACTTGCATGCGGATTTGGTGCGGGTTTTCCACATGCAGACTCTACTAAGTGAATGGAGAAAATCTGGGCAGGAAAAATAAATTGACATGCTGCGGTTTTTAAAATCCGCACCGCAGGTCAAAGTCTGCGCAGAAAAAAAATCTGCATTGTGTGCATCGAGAATTTCAAATTCTCATAGAATACAATGTACATAACCTACAGTGTGGATTTTCCGCACAGATGTCACTTGTAGGTACTATATTCTGTGCTGATTAGTTTCTTATTTTATCTTTATAGTGCTTGAAGCTTCTTGAACCTCCAACTCTTCAGCACAGTCATAGACTTAAATGATAAATATTTGGCTGCCCATAGGCACCACTGGGGGGCTTACTGCATGTTGTATTATAATTGGGTTAAATCTTTAAACAGTGTGTAGTAATTTCCCCTAGTTTATACTGCAGGCAGCACAATTTTTAGATTTTATCTATGTGGCAGATTTATGAAAACTGCCTAAAAGAAAAATGATCTTTGTTGCCCATAGTAAAAAATCACAGCACCATCCCAATCTTCTCTCAGTCTATTTCCCTCTGCAAACTCCAACAGCCACAGTCAACACTGAGCACTTCTCTGGCTCCTCGCTTCCACTTCTCTGGCTCCTCGCTTCCACTTCTCTGGCTCCTCGCTTCCACTTCTCTGGCTCCTCGCTTCCACTTCTCTGGCTCCTCGCTTCCACTTCTCTGGCTCCTCGCTTCCACTTCTCTGGCTCCTCGTTTCCACTTCTCTGGCTCCTCGCTTCCACTTCTCTGGCTCCTCGTTTCCACTTCTCTGGCTCCTCGCTTCCACTTCTCTGGCTCCTCGCTTCCACTTCTCTGGCTCCTCGCTTCCACTTCTTAGGTTGTCAGATAATCTGTTGTCCCCCATGGTAGCTGTTATGCCTTATCCTCTGGCAGCTATGTTTACTCTCTTATTCTTTATGACACACTGTGATGTCATAATATCATTATTTGACTATGTCACTTTTCTGAAAAGAATCACAGCCACTGGCTTTATAGAAGTTACTATCAATGGCACACATGTAATAACATTCAATACTACTAGGACATGTTTAATTGCAGTTTTCCATACATAATTAATTGTCCTGAGTCTCAGGGATTTCCACCAATCAAAAACTGATGGCTTACCATAAAGATAGGCCATTAATGTTATTTATCTGATAAACCCCTTTAAACCTCATAAAGAGGTGGCATATTGTTAGTATATGCCATCACTTTAAGATTGGTGGTGGGCTGAATTCTAGGCACCCCACCAAGCCAGAAAATCAAGGAAAAGTTGAGTGAGTGTTGTTCAACTGAATGGGGCTGTCCAGCAGCAGAATGATACAGAAACGGGATGCAGTGCTAAATCATTGCCAGGATCGTGAGGGTCACAGATATTCACTGCTCATAGATGGATGGCATATGATAGTAATAAGATGGGAAAATTCAGTTGATGCTGCTGCTTTTTGTTACCTAACCAGAATGGTTTGTGTTTATGTCACCATGAAGTGTATTGTCTTTTTAGGTTGTCTTTAACTGGCCTCTATTTTTATCTTCTCTCTGTGGTGGGAGTTCTTTTTCTGTGAAATGCGTTGAATACATTTTTTTGTGTAACTTTAAGTACTCTATAATGCAATCCTATTATACATTGTATACTTATGTTATTATACATTATATACATAAACAGAGATGAGCGAATTGATTCTAAATTTACCTAATTCATTTAGAATTTCCCATAAATTCAGTTTCCAAACAAGGCAGAAGTTTTTTAGATTCGATTCAGGTGAATCGCTCAACATGGCATATACCATTTTACATATTAGTCCAGTAGTAAGCAAATTGAGAGAGAGTATTTTTAAATAAAAAAAAAATTCAATATTTAAAGCTACAGTACTCGTTTTTCTATCATGCTGGAACTAGCAGTGCAATTTACATTTTAAAAAGTCATATATGCTGGCTGATTATTTTTTAAGCATCATACTGTAGGTGCACTGGACACATTTTATTTTAAAAAAAAGTTAACATTTTTATTTCAAATACCAGATCGGATGCATTTTGCAGTGTCATGGTCAGTGTATAATTTTCCTGCACATCTCCTACACAGCCTCGCATCTACTGCTTTATCCATCTGGTTCCATACTGTACTGCTGCTGCTTCTGAAAAAGAGCTAATTTTTTAACTGCTTGTTCAGAACAAGCCATTGCTTTTTGATACTACCATGTGTATGAAAACCTGCAGTCACCTGTCCTCATCAAGGAATCCGTTTTTGGATCACTTTTTCAGAACAAGCTATTTTTTTAATGCTACTTTGTGTGCTTAAACATGAGCAGGCATCTGTTCCATAAAGTCAGTCAGTGGTAAATGGGACTCACAGCCTCTTCTCTCCTCCCATTGTATGTGTGATTTCACACTGGAGGTAACTGGGAGTTGTTCGCCGTGTGTCGGACCTTATGCCCCTGTAATTGCCCATACGGCCCCTGTAATTGCCCATATGGCACAGTTAGGTTAGCGTTAGGTCCTGTGCCACTTTGAGATACCTTGACAGGGTGTGCAGGCTCCAGTATGTTCTTGATTTAAGAATACGGTATATTGGCAAAAGTCTTAATCTCAGTGTAAGGGTTTAGCCATATATTGTCAATTGCATTTAGCATTGTAGTTCACCCTTTTTTGTAAATCTCTGTTTTATATAGCCAATCACATCCACACATTTGGCTATCCTGTGTAGGATGTCTTTGTGGTACATGTGGTCCTCCACTGTATGCATTTTTTTCTGGGGATTCGCTTTTGGCAGCAGACCACATGTGCAAGATTTGCTCCCCCGATTAGAAATGAGCAACAGCATATGGGGTTTCTGCCTTTTAAGACCACTTTATTCTGTTATTCCAATTCTAATTATGCTACATATTTTTGATATATAATTTCTTTATAATCAGGTCAAACCACGAATCAGGGATTACAACTACGCAATAAAGGTAGGTTATAATATAATTAAAAATTATTGTACATATACGATGTGTAGTGTATCACATGCAGTGTAGTTTTTCCACTACAGGCTGAGGCTCAAAGTTACAGCGAATTGGAACAAGCATTAAAAATAATCTATTTTAGGGAGACTTTTGCTGTAGATGGCACCTTTAGGTAGTGAGCAGAAGCTGCTATCATAGGAAGAGAGCACTCCTTAGGAGACTGTCACATAAAAATTAGCAAAGGAGAAGTATACAATATACAAGAAATTGCGGAGGTCGACTCCCCCATGGACATCGTGCATAATTCGTGTACGGAAAGAGTCCATGAACTGACTTTTGGGTGACAATGAATAAATCCAAAGAAAAAGAAAGTGTCTTCCAGCACTCACAGGTTCTTTTGTTAAAATCAGTATTTTATTGTAGACCCATTGAAATCCATTAAAATATTGGTTAGTAAATATGTTCTGTGACAGGACCAGGGGGAAAGTGGTGGAAGGAGTCTACATTTCACCTAGGTTCCTGTCCTATACGTTCTAAAAAGCAGCCAGGGAATTGACAGCAAGGAAAACTAGGTTTTCTCTTTGCAAGGGTTTTGTTAAAAACCTGGTTAGAAGGGCCTGGCTGCTTGGAGCAGGGAGAGTTGGGTGGGTCCCTGCTCCAATTAGCCACTCCAGGTATTCAGGGTAACTGTGGCTAATCACCTTGGAACCTGAGTGTGCTATAAAAGGGCAAACAGCTCACTAGCTGATCTCTCTGCTCCTGGGAAGAACCCTTATGTGTGAGTAAAAACAACAGTGTGTTTTGTTGATGGAGCTGGGCACAAGGCTCAGTTTCATGTAGTTAGGGACTACTACCTGTCTAGAAGTAGTGGCCAGACGGCCAGGTATTTCATTTGTTTTGAACTGTTTTGTTTAATTCTTTTTCTGCAAAAGTCAATAAAACTGGCTGAGGCCAGTTGCACCATACTTGCTTGGACTGGACTGTGTTTTATGTGCCTATAGCGCCCGTCTATCCCAGGAGACGGCGGTCCCGTGAGCTAATCCCGCTACATATGGTGGAGGCTGCGCTGGCACAAAAATCCAGCAAGTTTTATGTCCTGGGTTAAGTCTGCTGTTCTGAAAAAAACAAACAGTGCAGATATGGAGGAAGTGCTGAAACAGCTGATCCAGGCTAACATACAGCTCCAAAAGGCGAATGCTAACCAGCAGGAAACCAATCGGTTGTTCATGGAGACTACGCAAGCTGGTTTCAGAGAACAGCAATCGCTTAATAAAAGTCTGGTGGAGCAGATAGCGGTGCTGGCTGAAAGGCCCCATGTCCAGGAGGAATCCATCTCTGTGGGGAGGAGAGTGCAAGCTTCCCTTCAAAAAATGGTAGCAGGGGATGATGTGGAGACCTACCTCACCATTTTTGAAAGAGCCGCTGAAAGAGAGAAACTCCCAGCCGAACAGTGGGTAGACACCCTTGCTCCTTTCCTAAGTGGGGAGCCACAGAAAGCCTACTATGATTTGAGTGAGCAGGATGCCAGACAGTACCCAAAACTGAAAGCAGAAATTCTCGCTCGCTTGGGTGTAACATCTGCGGTCAGAGCCCAGCGAGTGCACAACTGGACTTTCCAATTGGATAAACCAGCGAGGTCGCAAATGTATGATCTTTTTCACCTGGCTAAAAAATGGCTACAGCCAGAGGTATCTACAGCCACTCAGGTGGTGGAAAGAGTGGTCCTGGACCGGTTTGTTTGTGCTCTACCAGTTCGGATACAGCGCTGTGTGGGACAAGCGGACCCCAGGGATGTGGATCAGCTCGTCGCCCTAGTGGAGCGGTATCTGAACACCGAGGAGTATCTCCAAGACCTCTCTCCTACTTGGCCGGCCCCAGGGAGCCAGAAGTCTACTGATCGCGGTAAGACTGTTCCTAATCTAAAGGGGGCAAGGGAGGGCCGTAAAGTAGGAACTGAGACCGACCTATTAGCCAGACCTCTTAAGCCAGTTAGCCCTAGACAGCCTTGGGCGTTCAAAAACATTGTTTGCTGGCGATGTCAAGGACTGGGCCATGTGGCTGCCAACTGTCCTTTGGCTGAGCCTATGGAGTGTGACAGTGGGTGGAGGAGGTCATTGTTTGCGGGACCTGCCTACTCTGCCTTGCCGACCCCAGATATGGAGCGACAAACTTGCAGCTTGGTGATTGAAGGACACTCAGTTCAAGCTCTGTTGGACTCTGGTAGTCTAGTGACTCTTGTGCATGGCAGCCTGGTGGACACTAGGAAGCTGCAAAAGAGACAGATGGGGGTCATCTGCATACATGGGGATACAAAAGAGTACCCCACTGCTATAGTCTCTTTTGAAACCCCGTGCGGGAAAGTAACCCATGAAGTAGGGGTTGTAAACAGTCTGTTGCATACTGTCATTGTGGGGTGTGATTTTCCTCTGTTTTGGAAAATGTGGAATATGCTTGATAAGTGTTTAAGTGGGTCTGCTGTAGATCCCATTCCCCTGGCTGAGACTGAAAATGTGCAAACAGTAGGGGTGACCCAGAGTGAAACCGAGAATTTTCCCTTAGCAGTGCTTGCAGGTGATACTGATGATGTCCCGGAAATTGGTCTCCCTGACTTGCCAGTCTCCAATGATAACTTTGGGACAGCTCAACTCAGGGACCCAACATTAACCCACGCATGGCAAAGTGTGAAAGTAGTCAATGGGGTACCTCAAGATACTGGGGTAGAGAAAATATTTCCCCATTTTTCTATAGAGAATGAACTCTTATATAGAGTTGATGAGCAAAATGGGCAGGTTGTGGAGCAACTTGTGGTCCCAAAATCGCATCGCCAAAAGGTGATGGATCTAGCCCATTCACATGTGCTAGGAGGGCACTTGGCCTATGAAAAAACCAAAGACCGGATTTTGCAGAGGTTTTATTGGCCCGGGGTACATAAAGAGATAAAAGAATACTGTGATTCATGCCCAGAGTGTCAATTACACAACCCGGTAGCGACCTTTAGGAGTCCGTTAGTACCACTCCCGATTATTGAAACTCCCTTTGAGAGGATTGCAATGGATTTGGTGGGACCTCTTGTTAAGTCTGCCAGAGGTCACCAATACATTTTGGTTGTCCTTGATTATGCTACCCGCTATCCTGAAGCAATACCTCTAAGGAAAACCTCTGCAAAAGTGATAGCCAAGGAGTTGTTCCAGATGTTTACTAGAGTGGGCATACCTAAAGAAGTACTCACTGACCAGGGGACGCCCTTTATGTCAAAGGTTACAAAAGAGTTGTGTAAACTGTTGAAAATAACTCACTTGCGTACCTCAGTTTATCATCCCCAAACGGATGGATTAGTTGAAAGGTTCAACAAAACCTTAAAAGGGATGCTCAGAAAAGTGGTGGCACAGGATGGGAAAGACTGGGATTGTCTTTTACCATATCTTATGTTTTCTGTACGGGAGGTGCCTCAAGCATCTACCGGATTTTCTCCGTTCGAGCTAGTGTATGGTCGGCACCCTCGGGGTCTTTTGGATATTGCCAAAGAGACCTGGGAGAGTGAGGCTACACCCTACAAAAGTGTGATTGAACACTTGTCCCAAATGCAGGAAAGAATTGGAAAAGTAATGCCCATTGTAAAAGAACACTTGCTGCAGGCCCAGGAGAGTCAGTCCCGGGTTTACAACAGGTCGGCTAAAGTAAGAAACTTCAACCCTGGGGATAGGGTATTAATCCTTGTCCCCACAGTAGAAAGTAAATTTTTGGCCAAATGGCAAGGTCCTTATGAAATAGTTGAGAAGGTCGGAGAGGTGAATTACCGGGTTCACCAACCAGGTAGACGTAAGCCCTACCAAATTTATCATGTGAACCTAATCAAACCCTGGAAGGACCGAGAGGTGTTAGCAGCTTACAGCAGTGGGAAAAAGGAATGTAGCTTTGAGATACCAGAGGTAAAAATTGCAGACACTTTGTCAGGATCTCAAACCCAAGAGGCAAAGGAGTTTGTAATAAAAAATAAAGATGTATTTTCTGAGCTACCTGGTCGAACAGATATAATTGAACATGATATTGTAACCGAACCAGGGGTCAGAGTCAACCAAAAGCCTTATAGAATACCTGAGGCTAGACGTAAAGCTGTCTCCCAAGAAGTCCAAACAATGCTTCAGTTAGGGGTTATAGAGGAGTCCCATAGTGACTGGTCTAGTCCTATAGTCTTGGTTCCCAAACCTGATGGCACCATACGTTTCTGTAATGACTTCAGGAAACTGAACACTGTCTCAAAGTTTGATGCTTACCCAATGCCTCGAGTGGATGAGCTGATTGATAGGCTTGGTAATGCTAGGTTCTTTACCACATTAGATCTTACAAAAGGTTACTGGCAAGTACCGTTGACTGAGGGGGCCAAAGAAAAAACTGCTTTTAGTGTCCCTGATGGCCATTTTCAGTATGTAGTCCTTCCCTTTGGTTTGCATGGGGCCCCGGCCACATTTCAGAGGATGATGGACAAAATTTTAAGACCACATCGTAGATACGCAGCTGCCTATTTAGATGATGTGATAATCCATAGCACGGATTGGGAAAGTCATCTACCCAGGGTAGAAGCCGTCCTGAATTCTATTAGGGAAGCAGGGTTAACAGCGAATCCAAAAAAATGTGCCATTGGGCAAGAAGAGGCAAAGTACTTGGGCTACATGATTGGGCGAGGAGTTATAAAACCTCAAATAAACAAAGTGGAAGCCATCCAGAGCTGGCCAAGGCCTTTGAACAAAAAACAAGTCAGAGCATTCCTAGGTTTAACTGGTTATTATAGGCGTTTTATTGAAAATTTTGCCAGCATTGCGAGCCCTTTAACAGACCTTACAAAAGGGAAGGATTCAACCATGGTCAAATGGACCACGGAAGCGGAACAGGCCTTTCAGAACCTGAAGCAGGCTCTATGTGCCCACCCAGTGTTAGTCACACCAGATTTTAAAAAGGAGTTCATTGTGCAAACAGATGCCTCGGATGTTGGTATAGGGGCTGTGTTGTCGCAAGTAAGGGCTGGGGAAGAGCATCCTGTAGTATACCTGAGTAAAAAGTTAAATGAACATGAAAAGAAATACTCCATTGTAGAAAAGGAGTGTTTGGCAGTAAAGTGGGCCATAGAAGCTCTCAGGTATTATTTGGTAGGGAGAACATTCAAACTGGTAACTGACCATGCCCCCCTTAAATGGATGTGCCAAAACCGTGAGAAAAACAGGCGAGTGACCCGATGGTTCATGTCTCTTCAAGATTATAGTTTTACAGTTGAACATAGGCCCGGGCGTCAGCTTGGAAACGCAGATGCCCTGTCCAGGATGTACTGTTTAAGGGCACAGAGTGTTCCTACCCCAAGGTCGAAACAGGGGGGGAGGATATGTGACAGGACCAGGGGGAAAGTGGTGGAAGGAGTCTACATTTCACCTAGGTTCCTGTCCTATACGTTCTAAAAAGCAGCCAGGGAATTGACAGCAAGGAAAACTAGGTTTTCTCTTTGCAAGGGTTTTGTTAAAAACCTGGTTAGAAGGGCCTGGCTGCTTGGAGCAGGGAGAGTTGGGTGGGTCCCTGCTCCAATTAGCCACTCCAGGTATTCAGGGTAACTGTGGCTAATCACCTTGGAACCTGAGTGTGCTATAAAAGGGCAAACAGCTCACTAGCTGATCTCTCTGCTCCTGGGAAGAACCCTTATGTGTGAGTAAAAACAACAGTGTGTTTTGTTGATGGAGCTGGGCACAAGGCTCAGTTTCATGTAGTTAGGGACTACTACCTGTCTAGAAGTAGTGGCCAGACGGCCAGGTATTTCATTTGTTTTGAACTGTTTTGTTTAATTCTTTTTCTGCAAAAGTCAATAAAACTGGCTGAGGCCAGTTGCACCATACTTGCTTGGACTGGACTGTGTTTTATGTGCCTATAGCGCCCGTCTATCCCAGGAGACGGCGGTCCCGTGAGCTAATCCCGCTACAGTTCCAATAAACCATTGGTAGTGCACATATCCCAATAAAATGCTAGGACAAGTATGGGCACACTAGGAGGGTTTCAAAGAAAATTTTTGTGTCTCAACATGTAACTTGTTGCAGAGTGACCAACACCCCTTCTTCCGACAACAGAGACTTCTTGAATTGTGTCCATTCTCATCCTTTGATAATGCCTGAGTGACCATCTCCAGAAAAGTGATGAATTCTTATTTCTTGTACTACATGCCACTTTTAATATTCTGTAGATCAGGGGGCTTTCTACATTCTGTTTTGTGGATAATTGCCTTTTGGATCTTTTTACAGTACAGTAATTGTCTTTTTATACAGGGCAATGAGTGGGTCAATTAAAGTTTATTCCTGATAATTGCCCTGTTTATCAGCTAACCGCATCTTTTACAGCATTTCTCAATTATGCAGAGACATGGGCTGAATGGGGACAAATATTCATATTCACAATCTATACTCCCCCACAGTAGGATGATAGGTACACTTAAAAGTATGGTACTGAAAGAGAATCATTCTACTTGTTATATTGTCTATTGGTACTACTTTACAAGTAGATAATTAGCCCCTGTAAAAGCTCCTTAAAAATCACTTTGCATGAGCTACAAATTGGCTGAACTAACTTTTGTTTTTGCCCAATGTAAACATGCCCAGTGATCAGCCGATAAAGGAGCAAGCACCCATTAGTCAGCTGATCACATATTTTATCTTACTATAAAAAGGATCATTTGTTGGTGGCACATCTCCCCTGTGTAAACAGGGAATGTGCTGCTGATAAATGGAAACTGGACGAGGAAGAACCAGTCATTTGCCTCGATACAATATGATGAGTTGTCTGTGGAAATGGCAGTTAACGATTTTCGATCAACTATATTATCTAACGACACAATATTAGCAGAAAATCTGCCCATGTAAAAGAACCAAAGCTGACCATAAAGCCACATTTATTCTCCTTTATTTATAATAGTACATAGATTATTTTATCCCGTTTAGTAACTTACATCTGTAACCTGTATTAGGCAGCTCAATTATACTTTATTGTATAATCTGGATTGTGTTTTAAGGTAAACCTGATGCTTCACAACTGGAAAGCTTTTATTGGCCAATAATTACATCTGTTTCCATATGTAAGGCTTGGTCTTCATGGTTGCCTGTGGCTGCACAATTTTGATTGTAATACCTGAGCTCTACCTGCAAAATTGTATTGCCATTGGACACTGCAGGTGGGCAGGACTTCAGCTGTTCAGCAGCCATGGCATGGAAACCAGGCCTAAATGTCATATTCTTTGGAACCAATACTATCATAATGAAATGTCCAAGATCAGATCTTCTTTCTCTTTCTTTTCTTCTCTTTCATTATTTACATGCTGTTTATGATGGTTTGGTTGTTTATGTCTACTTCTACACAGATTATTTGTGTTTAATGCATCTTGTCTGTGCATTTCTATTACTGCTTTTGTATATTGAAAACCTAATAAAAATTGAGATAAAAAAATAAATAAAATAAAAAACAATGGTCATGAGGTTGAGCACATTCAAAAGTCTCCTGGGAAACAGGGCATGTAATAATTTAACAAAATAGGTATAACTCACATGGAAAACCTGCCATCATTCAAGCTTCATGGCTTCAGTGCTCCAGCTGATCTCTGTTGCTGTCCTGCAGTAATGACATTGAGACTACCCACATGTGACCACTGCCGTCAATGAACAATTATTGGTTGCAGTGGTCATGTGCGCCAAGTCACAACATCATCACTACAGGGCAGCCATAGAGACTGGCAGGAGTACCAGGGCAGCAGGAATATTCCAAATGAGTAATCTTGCGAATGATTTTGTTATTCAATCATGCTTCCTCCATTTTTAAATGCCCAGCTGTCGATGTAAATTTACTGTCTGGAAAGGGTTAACTTCCAAGCCTTCACACTGAGATTGGGCCACCCAGTGGGAAGAATATGATTAGGCCTGGGTATACTTGGTTTATAGTAATTTGTGAAAAATTTATACATAACAAATCAAATTTCTTGGTGACTTTCAGCGAAGCAGCCAAATCAAATTTTTCAAAACTTCACTCATCTCTATTTACAATAGTTCAGATTCTATAGATTCAGAATGACATGTTATTGGATTCAGGAGAATTTTTCCAGAGAGAGGGAGTGAAATACGGGGAGAGAGGAACAGGGAGGGAGCGGGTCCGAATAACATCACGCACTTAATTTCACAAATTCACTCATCACTACTCTTAACACATGGAACACTTTTTTTTTTAATTCTCAGATTTCTGCACATTGAAGCAAGAAGAAGGAGACTGTGAAGATTATGAACTGAAGTGGTGGTACAATGCAGACCTAAATGAGTGTGTTCAGTTCTGGTACGGAGGCTGCGCAGGAAACGAAAATCGATTTGATACTCAAGAAGAGTGTGAGGTCACTTGTTCATCGTAGGGTGGTTTCATTAGATCCCTGTGCACATTAGGGCCATCTCAAAACTAGCAATTATGTTCAGAATTTAAAGAGATTCCACATTTATACAGTCAAGAAACTAATCTTAAAGGTAAAATCAGTCTCACATGTGGCGAAATACAGTTGTAAAAGTTATAGCTCAACATTTGTATATCGTTTTTCTTTTTTATTTAAAAATATAAAATTGCAAAAATTAAATGTTGAATCAATTTAAACTGCATTTTTTTTGTTATACTTCAAAACTTTAGGCTACTAGCGTTTTTTGCGGATCTGTCATGGATCTGCAAAAACGCTTTTGTTACAATAATACAACCGCATGCATCCGTCATGTACGGATCTGGTTGTATTATGTCTTCTAGAGCCATGACGGATCCGTCTTGAACACCATTGAAAGTCAATGGGGGAAGGATCCGTTTTCTATTGTGCCAGAATGTGTCAGAGAGAACTGATCCGTCCCCATTGACTTACATTGTGTGCCAGGACGGATCCGTTTGGCTTCGCTTCGTCAGGCGGACAGCAAAACGCTGCAGGCAGCATTTTGGTGTCCGCCTCCGGAGCGGAATGGTTACTGAACGGAGACAAACTGATGCATTCTGAGCAGATCCTTTTCCATTCAGAATGCATTAGAATGCAAACTGATCCGTTTTGGACCGCTTGCGAGAGCCCTGAACGGATCTCACAAACGGAAAGCCAAAACAGTAGAGTGAAAGTAACTTTTGATGTCTACAGAAGGATAATTTTTTCAGACCAGGCATTTTATAGACGGCAAGGTGATACTTGAAGGGTATCGTACTATGGAAATTTTTGAAGTATAAATTGGTTTGAAAATAATTTCAGGCTTTGCCCACACAGAAGAATACAAAATCCATGACAAATATGATGGATCTCTTAAGATCTGTCATAATTCTTTTAATACATCCATTATATCATCAAAAGTAGGACTATAAAAGGGGGAGGGGGGTTCTAAAAGTGCTGTCAGTCCTTGTGGAGTCAGCAATATGTCCCCAGTTATGCTTGCTTAGCAAGCCTTCTACATGCATTACATTGTTTATTTATTCATATGGTGGTCCCGCATAACAGCTTTTGAATCTATGGATTGAAAATAGATGATTGGAAAAATTGTGTTTGAGGATCTGATAGGCCAAAGGAGTACCCTTGTGGTCTACTAAGATCACTACGCAGCAATGTCTCATGTTGCATCTACTTATTGTACTACTCACTGATAATGATTACAGTAGACTCATCAATAAAGATCAACTAAAAATGATAATTTTATAATTTATCAATCACCTCCACACAAGTCAATTATAATTACAATTGTGTTTAAAGGAGGGAATTATTGGCCAATGTAAGTGGTTTCATGGGTTCAGGGAGATGAAAGGGTTATTGGGGATATTCGTGATAGAAGGATATCTAACTTTATTGTTAAAGGACATCCGTCAGCAGTATCAACCCTAGCAAGCCATCCATAATGTCTGGTAAGGCTGACCCTGCTTATTAAAACCTTTTTTTTTTTTTTTTGCCTGACCCGTTTATATTTTTTATAAGAAATAAATGTTTTTAAAAATATGCAAATAAGGGCTTAAGTACAACTTTTGTCAAAAAGTTATGGAAACCCAACAGAACCTGACACAAGTGTGAGGAGATCCCTAGTTTTATTGTCTTTGATATTTGACCAAATAAACTTTTCACTTTTTGAAATATGTTGTTTAATGATGTAGGAGTGGTGCTCAAGAATAATAGTTGTTGTACAAAGAACATGTACAATTTTATTTTTTTGCCTCTTTGTTATCTAAATAAAGTATTTTATGAGATTTACTTTAGATGTTGTTTTTTAACCTGTTGTGATGTTATCACAAATTATGCTTTTAAAATCATTCATATTTGCATTTCCACACCGATTGGATATATTTAAAGAATTAGTAATGCACTAAAGTAATGCACAAACAATATATTTAGAGGTTTTTCAGCTTTTAAGAGGGTCAAGTAAATTATCCCCCTTCAAGTAAAAAGACTGATTGTCTGAGACTGCTCAGTTGTTTGAAAAGAACTGCTTGATTGGTTTTTCCCTATCATTTTGCACTTAGTACCCCATGATGACAAAATGAAAAACAGAATGGTTGACATTTTTGCTCATTTATTTAAAAGGATGAATTAAAACATTGGATTGACATAAGTATTCAATTTCAGACGCTTCACTCAGGAAGTGGTAGCCGTAGCTGTTTCTCAGGCTCCCACAAACCCTGATTCCACGTTACCCGTGGTCACAGTGGTTGACGCTGAAAATAACATCGAAAGTTGATAGGGCAGACATCCGAATGGATCGTCGCTGTCACGGGGACGTGCGATCAGGCCCAGTTTATCTAGAGTCACCAAAGCGGCATCAGGCCCTCGCCCATAAAGTTTTAGATGGTCAGATCAGCAGGCCGTTGCTCCAATAGTTTTTAAGGGTCCCCAGCAGGCCATCAATCCTAATTTTTCAAGGCTGTGTATGATGCCCACCTTTATGTGTAGTTTATTGTAGTGCCGGTTCCTTGTTATTTTTGGCAGTCCTTTCACTTAGTGCATAGGCTTTATGAGTGTAGGAGTCCCACTACCTGAACAATTGTACCACAATGTGAATGAGACCCTCCTTTATGTAATATACAGGTTGTATCGAGTGCCTCTTCCTTGTAATTTTTGGCAGCACTTGCACTTTATATACAAGTAAATATACAGGAAAGAATGTTTCCTAACAATTTTTCCTCTAAAATAGATTTTATCTTTGGTTTTGTGCGTATTATTGTCAGTCTCTAAAAGTGGTGTACTACTTGGACAACATGGTTCCCAGCAACGACCTGGGAGTCCAAGATGCACCCAGACATCCTCCAAATGCTCAGAAAAATGAAAGAAAACCAGCACTCACAAAAATCTTTGCTGGTGATAGATTTATTGGTCACTCATATGAGTGACCAATAAATCTATCACCAGCAAAGATTTTTGGGAGTGCCGGTTTTCTTTCATTCTTCTTATTTTGGGATTACCTCCACACAAACCGAGCACCCCTCAACCAGTACGCTGTACCGCCTGACTTCATTACACAACAATCCTCCCAACGCTGTTCCCAAACCATTTCGGTGTGTTTCCATAAATTGCTGACCTTTTCCTATGAACCAGGCACCCTCCCCTCTTCAGAGCAGGGTTTCTCCATTGACTTCCATTATACTCGGGTGCTCTACCGAGCACCCGAGCATCCTGATGTGTTCAGCCCGAGCACCCGAGCAATATGGTGCTCGATCAAAACTAGTGGCCACACCAGATACTGACCCCTCCCCCCTGTTAGGGCAAAATTGTGCACATTTCAGAGTGTTTTTTTTTATTGTGGGCTGTCTGAGGCACACCTATGCAATATTCATGCTGTCTAATCAGCACCTTGATATGCCACACCTGTGAGGTGGGATGGATTATCTCGGCAAAGGAGAAATGCTCACTAACACAGATTTAGACAAATTTGTGAACAATATTTGAGAGTAATGGGTCTTTTGTGTATGTAGAAAATGTTTCAGATCTTTGAGTTCAGCTCATGCAAAATGGGAGCAAAACCGAAAGTGTTGCATTTATATTTTTGCTCAGTGTACAGTACAGACCAAAAGTTTGGACACACCTTCTCATTCAAAGAGTTT
This sequence comes from Bufo bufo, assembly GCF_905171765.1. Classification (NCBI taxonomy): domain Eukaryota; kingdom Metazoa; phylum Chordata; class Amphibia; order Anura; family Bufonidae; genus Bufo; species Bufo bufo. Next base: position 201,127,916 of record NC_053393.1, read on the forward strand.
TCTTTATTTTCATGACTATGAAAATTGTAGATTCACACTGAAGGCATCAAAACTATGAATTAACACATGTGGAATTATATACATAACAAACAAGTGTGAAACAACAGAAAATATGTCATATTCTAGGTTCTTCAAAGTAGCCACCTTTTGCTTTGATTACTGCTTTGCACACTCTTGGCATTCTCTTGATGAGCTTCAAGAGGTAGTCCCCTGAAATGGTTTTCACTTCACAGGTGTGCCCTGTCAGGTTTAATAAGTGGGATTTCTTGCCTTATAAATGGGGTTGGGACCATCAGTTGCGTTGAGGAGAAGTCAGGTGGATACACAGCTGATAGTCCTAGTGAATAGACTGTTAGAATTTGTATTATGGCAAGAAAAAAGCAGCTAAGTAAAGAAAAATGAGTGGCCATCATTACTTTAAGAAATGAAGGTCAGTCAGCCGAAAAATTGGGAAAACTTTGAAAGTAAGAGCTATTTGACCATGAAGGAGAGTGATGGGGTGCTGCGCCAGATGACCTGGCCTCCACAGTCACCGGACCTGAACCCAATCGAGATGGTTTGGGGTGAGCTGGACCGCAGAGTGAAGGCAAAAGGGCCAACAAGTGCCAAGCATCTCTGGGAACTCCTTCAAGACTGTTGGAAGACCATTTCAGGGGACTACCTCTTGAAGCTCATCAAGAGAATGCCAAGAGTGTGCAAAGCAGTAATCAAAGCAAAAGGTGGCTACTTTGAAGAACCTAGAATATGACATTTTTTCAGTTGTTTCACACTTGTTTGTTATGTATATAATTCCACATGTGTTAATTCATAGTTTTGATGCCTTCATAGTCATGAAAATAAAGAAAACTCTTTGAATGACAAGGTGTGTCCAAACTTTTGGTCTGTACTGTATATACATTTGTCTATCCAATTCGGCCTGTTATCCTGCAAGTTGATCCAGAGGAAGGCAAAAAAAAACTGTGAGTTAGAAGCCAATTTTCCCCACTTAAGCGGAAAATATTTCCTTCCAGACTCCAATCAGGCAATCAGAATAACCCTGGATCAACGACCCCTCTCTAGCATAGCCTGTAATATTATTACACTCCAGAAATACATCCAGGCCCCTCTTGAATTCCTTTATTGTACTCACCATCACAACCTCCTCAGGCAGAGAGTTCCATAGTCTCACTGCTCTTACTGTAAAGAATCCTCTTCTATGTGTACAAACCTTCTTTCCTCTGGACGCAGAGGATGTCCCCTCGTCACAGTCACAGTCCCGGGGATAAATAGATGGTGGGAGAGATCTCTGTACTGACCCCTGATATATTTATACATAGTTATTAGATCTCCCCTCAGTCGTCTTTTTTCTAAACTGAATAACCCTAATGTTGATAATCTTTCAGGGTACTGTAGTCCACCCATTCCAGTTATTACTTTAGTTGCCCTCCTCTGTACCCTCTTCAGCTCTGCTATGTATGCCTTGTTCACAGGAGCCCAGAACTGTACACAGTACTCCATGTGTGGTCTGACTAGTGATTTGTAAAGTGGTAGCACTATGTTCTCATCACAGTCATCTATGCCCCTTTTGATGCAACCCATTATCTTTTTGGCCTTGGCAGCAGCTGCCTGACACTGGTTTTTACCGCTTAGTTTGCTGTTCACTAAAATTCCTAGGTCCTTTTCCATGTCAGTGTTTTACCATTTAGTATGTACTGGTGACTTGCATTATTCCTTCCCATGTGCATAACCTTACATTTGTGAGTGTTAAACCTCATCTTCCACTTCTCTGCCCAAGCCTTCAATCTATCCAGATCCATCTGTAGCAGTATACTGTCCTCTTCCATGTTAATTACTTTACACAGTTTAGTGTCACCTGCAAAAATTGATATTTTACTGTGCAAGCCTTCTATAAGATCATTAATAAATATATTGAAGAGAATAGGGCCCAGTACTGACCCCTGAGGTACTCCACTAGTGACAGTGATCCAATTTGAGTGTGTATTATTAATAACCACCCTCTGTTTTCTATCACTGAGCCAATTACTGACCCACATACAGACATTTTTTATCAGTCCAAGCATTCTCATTTTATATACTAACATTTAATGCAGTACAGTGTCAAATGCTTTGGAGAAGTCCAGATATACGGCATCCATTGATTCGCCGCTTTAAGTCTAGAACTTAAATTTTGTTGAAAAAGTCGCAAACAAGCAGTTTCAGATTTTTTCGCCGGAAGACTAGCGAAAATATCTCATAATCTAGGACCTTTGTGTACCACCATATTGTGCAACTATGAAGCACCCTATTGTCTCCTTGGAGTGATGCTAATGGGGGAAAATAAGTGTAATACACCAGACACTGCAATAATTTGTACAAAAATGGACGTGCATAAAATACAGTATGGTCCCCTAGCCATCTAGGGGTGCAATCTAGATGCACACAGCAAAGACCCATAATGCAGCCCTGTTCATGAGTCTCCACAAATCTCTAACAGTTCAACAGTCTGTAGATTTATGATATGTTTGCACATACTGCTCGCAAAAACTGTGAAGTCAATCTGGAAAGCATTGTAGTGACTAAGCTCCCAGTCATTTGAAGCCAAGATAAATTTATGAACAATATCCTGACCAAATTACCATTATAACCACAGAAGCATTCTCAAGAGGTCTATTACCATTTCCAGAGAAAGAGTGACTGCATTTTATTGTGCTTGGGCTTACTTTTGAGAAGTATTCCACAATCTGGCGAACAAATACAGAGGATTTTTAAATGGCAGTCAGGATACAATTGTTTTCTTTGCAGCAGATGCTTCTCTGGAAATTCATCAGATATATACAGTACCTGTAATTCCATTAGTTATGTACAGTAACCATCTGTAAACCTAAGGACAGAGAATACAGAGAAGGATAGCAGGAGAAGGATTGCAACCTGCACCCTGGACGATTTCTAGTACAATGTTATTATAAACAAGTTTCCTTCAGATGTGAGAGCTATATGATACTTATACAATGGTCTCTATATGTATTGGTTCAAGGATGGCATTGTAAGTTGAAAATATTGAAAATGAAAACCAAATTTATTGAAAACTCATGACATAACTTCAACACCAGAAAAACTCATTACATAAATACAGTACCAGAACCAAGACCATTACATAAATACAGAACCAAGTTCATTACATACACTGCTCAAAAAAATAAAGGGAACACAAAAATAACACATCCTAGATCTGAATTAATTAAATATTCTTCTGAAATACTTTGTTCTTTACATAGTTGAATGTGCTGACAACAAAATCACACAAAAATAGAAAAAATGGAAATCAAATTTTTCAACCCATGGTGGTCTGGATTTGGAGTCACACTCAAAATTAAAGTGGAAAAACACACTACAGGCTGATCCAACTTTGATGTAATGTACTTAAAACAAGTCAAAATGAGGCTCAGTAGCGTGTGTGGCCTCCACTTGCCTGTATGACCTCCCTACAACGCCTGTGCGTGCTCCTGATGAGGTAGGGAACGGTCTCCTGAGGGATCTCCTCCCAGACCTGGACTAAAGCATCTGCAAACTCCTGGACAGTCTGTGGTGCAATGTGACGTTGGTGGAGAGAGCGAGACATGATGTCCCAGATGTGATCAATTGGATTCAGGTCTGGGGAACGGGCGGGCCAGTCCATAGCATCAACGCCTTCGTCTTGCAGGAACTGCTGACACACTCCAGGTCTAGCATTGTCTTGCATTAAGAGGAACCCAGGGCCAACCGCACCAGCATATGGTCTCACAAGGGGTCTGAGGATCTCATCTCGGTACCTAATGGCAGTCAGGCTACCTCTGGCGAGCACATGGAGGGCTGTGCGGCCCTCCAAAGAAATGCCACCCCACACCATTACTGACCCAATGCCAAACCAGTCATGCTGGAGGATGTTGCAGGCAGCAGAACGTTCTCAACGGCATCTCAAGACTCTGTCACGTCTGTCACATGTGCTCAGTGTGAACCTGCTTTCATCTGTGAAGAGCACAGGGCGCCAGTGGCGAATTTGCCAATCTTGGTGTTCTCTGGCAAATGCCAAACGTCCTGCACGGTGTTGGGCTGTAAGCACAACCCCCACCTGTGGATGTCGGGCCCTCATATCACCCTCATGGAGTCTGTTTCTGACCGTTTGAGCAGACACATGCACATTTGTGGCCTGCTGGAGGTCATTTTGCAGGGCTCTGGCAGTGCTCCTCCTGTTCCTCCTTGCACAAAGGCAGAGGTAGCGGTCCTGCTGCTGGGTTGTTGCCCTCCTACGGCCTCCTCCACGTCTCCTGATGTACTGGCCTCTCTCCATGCTCTGGACACTACGCTGACAGACACAGCAAACCTTCTTGCCACAGCTCGCATTGATGTGCCATCCTGGATAGGCTGCACTACCTGAGCCACTTGTGTGGGTTGTAGACTCCGTCTCATGCTACCACTAGAGTGAAAGCACCGCCAGCATTCAAAGTGACCAAAACATCAGCCAGGAAGCATAGGAACTGAGAAGTGGTCTGTGGTCACCACCTGCAGAACCACTCCTTTATTGGGGGTGTCTTGCTAATTGCCTATAATTTCCACCTATTGTCTATCCCATTTGCACAACAGCATGTGAAATTGATTGTCACTCAGTGTTGCTTCCTAAGTGGACAGTTTGATTTCACAGAAGTGTGATTGACTTGGAGTTACATTGTGTTGTTTAAGTGTTCCCTTTATTTTTTTGAGCAGTGTATATTCAGCCCCAGAACTAAACTCATTACATAAACACATCACCAGCATAAAGACCATTACATAAACACACCACCAGAACCAAGCATGGAAAATAAATACAGCACCAGAAACAAGCTTGTTACATAAATACAGCACCAGGACTAATGACTGCACAGTGTGAAACTACAGCTCACAATATGTCGTTAACAGTAGGTATGAGCGAACCCAAACTGCAAAAAACTTGACGGATGCATTCTGAGCGGATCCGCGTCCACTCAGAATGCATTAGGGCTAGACGGATGCGTTCGGGGCCGCTTGTGAGCCCCTTCAAACGGAGCTCACAAGCGGACACCCGAACGCTAGTGTCAAAGTAGCCTAAGTAACATCACTCCCTCCCACAGCCGCCATCAATACAGTCCCATGTAAACAACATCACTCCCTCCCCCAGCCCCCTCCAACATACAGTCCCATGTAAATAACATCACTCCCTCCTACAGCCGCCATCATACAGTCCTATGTAAATAACATGACCTGCTCCCCAGCCACCTCCAACACACAGTTCCAGGTAAATAACATCCATCCCTTCAGCACTAACATACAGTCCCAGTTAAATAACCACAGCTCCCAGCATTGCTCTGCCTCTCCCTTCACTTACCTCTCATCATGTAACAGACATCACCACAGCTTCTTCCCCCAGCACTTCTCCTCTTCACTGCTGTCCTGTCCTGCACTGGTTACATGATGGTGACATCATCGTAGGTCCTTCTCAACCACTGCCTGTTTTACTGATCTGTGATGTCACCACATGTCCTTCAGCATTTCCAGTGCATTAGATTTAATTGTATTGCGGTTCTGAGGACAGAAATACAGTTAGTTGTATTGAGCTGGCAGGCAGGACATTCGAGGCCTGGGAGAAAACATCAGGGGCCCAGGCCCTGAATGTTTTAACCTAGCAATGCCCCATGGTGAGTTTTTTTTATTTTTTATCCCTAAATGGACATATTCTTTTGCATTCTGTCAGCTCCCCATTGACTTTAATAGGGCTCGTGTTCGGGATCAAGTTCGGGTCCCAAACCCGAACTTTGACCTGAAGTTTGGCCAAACCGAGTGAACTCGAACTTCCAAGGGTTTGCTCATCCCTAGTTAACAGGTGTAAGGCCCGTTTCACACGAGCGTGATGGTTTAGGTCCAGATGCGTTCAGGGAATAAACTGAATCTTTAGGCCTCATGCACACGACCGTTTTTCGGATCCGCATCTGATCCGCAGTTTTTGTGGCTTGGGTGCGGACCCATTCACTTCAATGGGGCCGCAAAAGATGCAAATAGCACTCCATGTGCTGTCGGCATCCGTTGCACCGTTCCGTGGCCCGCAAAAAAAATATAGCATGTCCTATTCTTGTCTGTTTTGCGGACAAGAATAGGCATTTCTACAATGGGCCGCCTGTTCCGTTCCGCAAATTGCGGAAGGCACACGGGCGGCTTCCATTTTTTGCGAATCCACGGTTTGCGGACCGCAAAAACCTGAGCGGTCGTGTGCATGAGGCCTTACAAACATCTGCTAGAAACCATCAGTGAAAAACGCATTGCATCTGCACTTGCTTCCGGATGCATTGCGTTTTTCACTGAAGCCCCATTCACTTCTATGGGGCCAGGGCTGCGTGAAAAATGCAGAATATAGAACATGCTGCATTTTTAACGCAACGCAGAACTGATGCGTGAAAAAAAAACCGCTCATGTACACAGACCCATTGAAATGAATAGGCCAGGATTCAGTGCGGGTGTTATGCGTTCACGTCACGCATTGCACCCGCGTGGAAAACTCGCTCATGTGAAAGGGGCCTACAGGTATGTTGGGAGTTAGACAAAATTCGAGACAGAACATTTACATTTAGCCACTTACAGGTGACATCTACTCTGGAGGTCTCTTTCCATCTGGTTCAGGCCACCATAGCTTCTTCAGGCCACGATTCATCTCTGCACAGTTTGCCACCTAGATGTCTTCAGCCTCTCATTTCACCAACACATCCACACTATATACTAACACAAACTCCTGTTAGTGCCACATGTTGTGCCCTGATTATAGTAACATACACTGTGCCCCCTGAAAATAATGCACCACACACGCAGTTCTCTTTATGGTAGTGCTCCCAATAGATTTTGCCACACAGTCTGTGCCCCCATACTTTGCCATATGCACTGTGCCCCCAAATACACTGCCACATGCTCTCTGCCCCCTTATATAGAGCTACATGCTCTGTGCCCCATGCTCTATCTGTACCCTCTCATGCTCTGTGCCCTCAAGCTCTCTCTGTGCCCCCATACTCCCTCTGTACCTCTATGCTCTCTCTGTGTCCTCTAATGATTTCAGTGCCCTTTCATGCTCTGTGTCCCCATGCTCTCCCTGTGCACTCTCATGCTTTATCTGTGCCTCCAGGCTCTCTCTGTGCCCTTTCATGCTGTACCCCTATGCTCTCTGTGTCCTCAAATGATGTGCCCCCATGCTCTCTTTATGCCATATGATCTCTGTGCCCTCCCATGCTGTTCTCCCATGCTCTCTCTGTGCCATCTCATGCTGTTCCCCCATGCTCTCTTTGCCCTTTATGCTGTGCCCCCATGCTTTTGGTACCATCCTGTTCTTTGTGCCTCCAAACTCACTTTGCCCCGTAAAATATTTACCTTCCCCTGGTCTCTCAAATAGTAAACCTCTGGGGGGCACCGGCAGGAGCAGCAATATGCTCTCCTGCCCATACTCACTGCCCTGTGTCCCCATTGAGAAAATGTGTTCTACATACGCCGTACACCACTCAGAAGTCACCAGTGTACTGAAAAGTCATTTTTAGGCGCACAGGAAAAGGTGCGCTTTAGGGAGGGAAAAGTGTATTAAAAATGCAAATTACATGGGGGCGTGGCTTGGGAGCCAAGCGAGATGACCGCTTGAACTTGCAGCTCCTGCACAAAACGACTAACTAAGCATGGCATCCCATCTCACTATCTACCGCCATCCATCCCAAGGTGCCCATAACTACTTCAAGATGCCTAGAGGCAAGAGAGCCCATGCCTAACTGGACAAGTTGGACTTCTGTTTTGATAAAGACGCCGACGCTGCACAGCCGAGCCAGGCGGCACCTCCATCATCGCCTTACTCCACGGAAGCAGATCCCAGGCCCTCTCCGGCGATGCAGCGCGAATCATCTCAGCCTGTGAATGGCAATTCAGGCTCACCTCTAACCCCCATGTCCGATGCTCGGACTTCAGCAACTGGTGGTTCCGCAAGATCATCCCCCTCCTCTGACATCGTGAAGGCGCAGACGCCATCTTGCTCTGACACGAGGAGCCCAGAGAAGCGGAGGCCTAGACTTCAGCCCGCTGCAGATGTAGAGGTGAGCTCCAAAAACCCAGACGCCCACCCTATTACCTCCATACTGCACAAGCTCCCCACCTCTGACCAACCTGCATCAGGGAATCTCCTGAAAGAAATGCTGATTGCTTTCAGCGCGGCCCTCCATAACAATTTGTTCTCTCTACTAGTCTCGCTGCAATCTTCTATCACAGGCCTAGAATCCAGAGTTTTGCATGTGGAAACTAAAATGGAAGAGTTTGCGTCATCGCGCAACCATTTAATAGATAACCAGGAAGAAATGCAGGCAGAAATGGATCGCATGAAAGCTAAAATAAGTGACCTAGAGGATCGCTCTAGGCAAAATAACATCAAATTTCAGGGAATACAGGAAGATGTTGGTCCCTCTGATCTAATGGACTATCTAAAGTCCCTTATGCAGAAACTGCTGCCCTCCTGTGTGGCTTATGATTTGATCATCGACAGGGCACACAGGATTCCCAGACACCGGCATCTGCCGGAGACTACTCCTAGAGACACCCTGGCCCAGGTACACTTTTTCCGAACCAAAGAAGCCGCTCTGTCAGCAGCCCGTCAGCTATCAGAGATGCCTACACCATTCCAGTCTGTGAAACTATAGGCGGACCTGTCAGGCTGCCACATTGCGACAGAGGCGTCTGCTGGCTGCGGTTACAATTACCCTAAGAGAGCATAATATTGCTTACAAATGGAGCTTACCTGTGAAGCTCCTGCTCACCCATAATGGCAAGCAGCATAGTATCGCCTCAGTGGATGAAGGCCGTCGCTTGTTGGGTTCGTGGAACTTATCAATACCATCAACAGAAGAGACTCATCTGTCTTCTCCGCGACACCTGAGTTCTGAATGGCACATAGTCAATGCCAAGAGGGGTACCAAGCATTGACTTTGTCTTCCTACATTTGTGTATTGGAGTGCACCTCTAGTGCTTGGTATCAAACAGGACTTGTTCCCCCTCTAGTCCTAAGTCCGGATTATACACCTCCATAGGTGACTATTTTGCTCCGGTTTGAGCATTTGTTTGTTTTTCATTTTGATTTACTTTTGCATTGCATTTTAATGTTCTTCATTTGCCTTCACTGTACTGTCTCAGATGGTTGTGCACTGTGGGAAGAGGAGAAAGACATGGTCGGATTTCTTTCTAATGTCATTGATGTCTTAGCTGGTCATATCTGCCTTTTAACTATTTCCCATGGTTCTTAAACAAGTCTCTTTAAATACCAAAAGGTTTAATAGTAGAGTTGAGCGGACACCTGGATGTTCGGGTTCGACGGGTTCGGCCGAACTTCAGAAAAAAAATTTAGTTCGTCACCCGAACTTGACCCCGAACCCGAACTTTTGAGCACTAAAATGGCTGTAAAAATGTCATGGAAAGTGCTAGAAGTCTGCATCAAAATGTGGTTAAGAGCATGGCAAGTGCTCTGCAAACAAATGTGGATAGGGAAATGACTTTAAATAACATAAAATACATAAAAATATAAAATAATAATCTTGATCTAGGAGGACGAGGTCCATATGGAGCAGGAGGTTGAGGAGGCGGTGGATGTGGCAGTGTAGGTGGAAGCGGCGGTAGAGGAGGTAGCCTACACTGCTTTTTGGTTTTAAATTATAATTTTTTTTTAAATTAGGGAACACCCCAAAACATTGGGAAATATAACCTGTGATAACCCCCTCCAGTAGTGCTAAACACACGTTCAGACAATACACTGGCTCCAGGGCAGGCCAGCACCTCCAAGGGGTAAAGGGCAAGCTCAGGCCATGTGCCCAATTTGGAGACCCATAAGTTGCAGGGGCTGACCCCTGTCAGTCAGTTCGTGTAGGCGTGTGCATACTTACTGCCCCACCATGTCGCAAGTCCCAGTGATGTTCATGATCCAATTTGATATCTGCTCTATCAACTTTCGATGTTCTTTAAAGCGCCTACCATGGTGATCACGGGTGGCGGGGGTCAGGGTTCCAGGCCGGAGAGGGAGCGTGAGAAAGAGAGACCCGTCATTCAGTACGTGTAGGCGTGTGCACACATACTGCTCCACCATGTTGCTGAAATGCTGCCTCCTGCTAAGACGTTCCATATCAGATGGTGGTGCTGGTGGTTGCTGACAAAGCTTTTCCACATTTCGGCCATGCTAGCCCTGCCTTCTGAGGTGCTGGCGGTGCCCCAGCTGCGTTGGCGACCTCTTTCTCTGCCTTCGCCTTGTGCTTCAACTGTGCCCCCGCTGTCAGGTGGGAATGCCACCAGCAGCGCGTCTACCAGTGTGCGCTTGTACTCGCGCATCTTATGATCATGCTCCAGTGAGGGAATTAAGGATGGTACGTTGTCCTTGTAATGGGGATCCAGCAGCGTGGCCACCCAGTAATCAGCACAAGTTAGAATGTGGGCAACTCGGCGGTCATTGCAGAGACACTGCAGCATGTAATCGCTCATGTGTGCCAGGCTGCCCAGAGGCAACGAAAAGCTGTGGGAGGTGTATCGTCTGTGTCCTCTGCAGTGATGGCCAGCGAACACTGCGAACTAGCCATCACTGGTCTTCTGTATCCCCCCAGCCACGCACCAGTGATGGCCATGAGCTGGTCTGGGTGCCACCCTGCTGTGAACATGGTTCCTCCATCTCCTCATCCTCCACCTCTTCATCCTCCAGAACTGGGCCCTGGCTGGACAATTGTGTACCTGGCGTTTGTGGGTGCAGGAACCCACTTCTCGGAGCCACTTGTGAATGACTGGCCGGAAACTCTACGAAATAATCCCTCTTCCTCCTCCTCCTCCTGTGCCACATCCTCTTCAATCATCGCCAGCAGCGTTTTTTCAAAGAGGCATAGAAGTGGGATAGTTACGCTGAGAACGACATTATCGGCACTGGCCATGTTGGTGGAGTACTCGAAACAGCGCAACAAGGAACACAGGTCTCGCATGGAGGCCCAGTCATTGGTGGATTGGTGGTGAAGTGGTGCTGTTCCGCAGAACGACTCACCCGTGCGTGCTGCAACTGAAACTCCACTATCGCCTGGTGCTGCTCGCACAGTCTGGCCAGCATGTGCAAGGTGGAATTCCACCTTGTGGGCACGTCGCATATGAGGCGGTGAGCGGGAAGGCCGAAGTTACGCTGCAGCGCTGACAGGCGAGCAGCAGCAGGGTGAGAACGCCGAAAGTGCGCACAGACGGCCCGCACTTTATGCAGCAGCTCTGACATATCGGGGTAATTTTTAAGGAATCTCTGCACCACCAAATTCAACACATGCACCAGGCAAGGGATGTGCGTCAAACTGGCTAGTCCCAGAGCTGCTACGAGATTTCACCCATTATTGCACACCACCAGGCTGGGCTTGAGGCTCACTGGCGCAAACCACTCATCGGTCTGTTGTTCAAGGCCCGTCCACAGCTCCTGCGGTTTGTCCCCCAAACAGAAAAGTTTTAAAACTGCCTGCTGTCGTTTACTCCTGGCTGTGCTGAAGTTGGTGGTAAAGGTGTTACGCTGACCGGATGAGGAGCCGGTAGAGGATGAGGAAGCAGAGTAGGAGGAGGAAGCAACAGGAGGCAAACTGAAGCGCCCTGCAATCCTCGGTGGTGGAAGGACATGCGCCAAACTGCTATCCGTCTCAGGCCCAGCCGCCACTGCATTTACCCAGTGTGCTGTTAGGGAGATATAACGTCCCTGACCGTGCTTACTGGTCCATGTATCCGTAGTGAGGTGCACCTTGCCACAGATGGTGCAGTGCACACCTGATTTTGTCCCCTACTTGGTTGTGCAGGAAAGGGATGACTCGCCTGGAAAAATTTGTGGCGGATGGGCACGACGTACTGTGGGACAGCCACCTCCTTAAGGCCTTTAAAACTATCCCTCTCCACCAGACGGAATGACCGCATTTCAAAGGCAAGTAGTGGGTAGGGGGGTACTTCCTCTTCCTCTCCAGTGTTTGGGAGATGGAGAGCTGAACGCTTCCATGGGACATTGGAGATGCTTGTTGACCCAGGTGGTGGTGTTGCTGGAAGATCCTCTGTTTGCGGGGTAACAGGTGGCACTGTCACTCCAGAGTTGGATGAAGAGGCCGAGACTGCAGCAGAAGAGGAAGCAGGAGTAACCAGAGACCTTTCTTGGTTTTTGGGTCTCAACTACACTGCAGCTCGTGCTTAGCACTTAAATGCCTGGTCATGCAGGTTGTGCTCAGGTTGAGAACGTTTATGCCTCGCTTCAGGGTCTGATTGCACAGCGTGCAAACCACTCGTGTCTTGTCGTCAGTACATTGTCTGAAGAACTGCCACGCCAGGGAACTCCTTGGCTTTGGTGTGCTCGGTCCCTTGCTGCAGTAGGCAGTAGCAGGCATACTGTCTACTGATCCCTCTTCTGCTGTGCTGGTAGCTCTGTGCGACCACCGCCTCTTCCTCCGAACTACATAGGTCACTCGCATGACCTTGATTCCATGTGGGGTGAGGACCTCATCGTCCTCCACATCATATTCCACCCAGTCTTCACCCCTGCCTTCCTTGTCGGTCTGCACACTTTCAAAAGCCCCAGCAGTTGGCACCTGTGTTTCGTCATCATCCGAGACGTGCTGCGATGGTCCTCCCATGTACTCATCTTGAAACATAAGTGCTTGGGCATCGGTGCACTCATTCTCTTCCACTTCTGGGGCAGGGATAGGTGGATGGCCCTGGGAAACCCTGCTAACAGAGTCATCAAAAAGCAGAAGAGACTGCTGCATGACTTGGGGCTCAGACTGCATGGCTGATTTGAAAGGGGGTGAGGTGAAAGACTGATGGACATCAGCTGCAGGTGCCAACTCTGATCTTTCAGAAGGAGACTGGGTAGGAGACAATGTGAAGGAACTGGAGCCACTGTCAGCAACCCAATCTACTATCGCCTGTACTTGTTCAGGCCTCACCATTCGTAGAGCAGCATTAGGCCCGACCAAATACCGCTGCAGGTTCTGTCGCCTACTCGCACCTGAGGAAGGGGTTTCACTTGTTCGTGTAGCTGGCACAGATCGACCACGTCCTCTCCCTGCAACAGGAGCTCCACCAGCAGCACCACGACCTGCGCCACGTCCCTTATTTGACGCTCTCCTCATATTTCTTGAATTTAGGATCTTGCCCTAAATGGGTGTTTAATTAATAGTAGAATAGAACGACAGTATGTACAGGGTGTATCTCACGCGCCCTGAACCAGACTAGGCCTCAATTAAATTTGTTTGCCCAAAATGGCTGTATTTCAAATACCTGAATAGAACCCCTGTATTTAAAGGGTGTATCTCACACACCCTGACCCAGACTAGGCTGCAATTAAAGATTTGTGCCAAAAATGGGTATATGATTAATAACTGAATATGACATCAGTATATAACCCTGGAATTTCACATGTGCTGATGGTGCAAGGCCAGGAAAATTGTGTATTTTGCCCAAAAAAGTGTGTTTTATTAATAGAACAATATAACCCCAGTATATAAAGGGTGTATCTCACACACCCTGACCCACACTAGGCTGCAATTAAAGATTTGTGCCAAAAATGGGTATTTGATTAATAACTGAATATGACATCAGTATATAACCCTGGAATTTCACACGTGCTGATGGTGCAAGGCCTGAAAAATTTTATATTTTGCACAAAAAAGGTGTTTTATTAATATAAGAATAAAACCCCTGTATATAAAGGGTGTATCTCACACGCCCTCACCCACACTAGGCCGCAATTAAAGATTTGTTCCCAAAATGGCTGTATTTCAAATAACTGAATAGAAAACCTGTATATAAAGGGTGTATCTCACACGCCCTGACCAATACTAGGCGTCTAATTAAAGATATGTGCCAAAATTGGGTATTTGATAGTGATGATCGAGCATGCTCGGCCGAGTACCGGTTTCGCTCGAGCATCTCTATGCTCGGCAGATCCAAGCGCTCTGCCGAGTACCACATGTGCTCGAGCGCCATGCTCGAGTCTCCTCCCCGGACGTTTGGTGCCTTCTAAGCAGCCAATAAACATGCTGGTAAGAATTGCCATCACTGCAATGCCATAAGACATGTTTTCTACTGTCATTACAGTGATTGGCTGGCCGGAACACGTCATCGGGTGCTATATAGCACCCGGTCACGTGGGTTCGGCTCATTGCGAGTCAGGGAGAGCTGCTGTTAGGAAGGGACAGAGCGGGTGTAGAGCGAATTTGATCTCAAACCTTTCAGAGACTATTGTTAGAGGTGGCAGCCAAATTTAATTTGGGGGGATTATTTTTTTGTGTCAGGGCGACCGTTAGTGACATTAATTTTCTGCATTCTACAAACGCTGCTTGCTGTGACCAGTGAGAAGCCAATCAGCACTGATATCTAGGCCGTGTGTGACGCCTATATTTAATCCAAATTGCAGTTACAGTCAGTTTCTGTATTAAACAAACTCTGCTTGCTGTGACCAGTGAGAAGCAAATCAGCACTGATATCTAGGCTGTGTGTGACGCCTATATTTAATCCAAATTGCAGTTACAGTCAGTTTCTGTATTAAACAAACTCTGCTTGCTGTGACCAGTGAGAAGCAAATCAGCACTGATATCTAGGCCGTGTGTGACGCCTATATTTAATCCAAATTGCATTTACAGTCAGTTTCTGTATTATACAAACTCTGCTTGCTGTGACCAGTGAGAAGCAAATCAGCACTGATATGTGAGATTGTGAAACAGCTATTTCTGCATAATGTTTGTGCTGAAACTGTCATTTAGCATTCCTGGCACTAGCGGCCACTGTTTTGTAGCTACAGCCAGCACACTCTGGGATTTGAATATGCAAAACAGATGATGACTCATGCTGATGACTCATGCTGTGTGTGCCAGACAGAGCAGGAAGTGGTGATGTGTAGAGATGTCCCGAATAGTTCGCCGGCGAATAGTTCCCGGCGAACATAGCTTGTTCGCGTTCACCGCGGCGGGCGAACATATGCGATGTTCGGTCCGCCCCTATACATCATCATTGAGTAAACTTTGACCCTGTACCTCACAGTCAGCAGACACATTCCAGCCAATCAGCAGCAGACACTCCCTCCCAGACCCTCCCACCTCCTGGACAGCATCCATTTTAGATTCATTCGGAAGCTGCATTCTCAGTGAGAGGAGGGACAGTGCTGCTGCTGCTGATTCAATAGGGAAAGCGTTAGCTAGGGCAGTGTTCTGTGTCCACAGACTCATCTGCTGTAAGGACAGCATCCTGACAGCACCCCAAAAAGCCCTTTTCAGGGCTGGTACATCAGTCTGCTTTTTTTTATTTATATATATTTATATATATTTATATATATTGCGGTTGCCTGCCCGTGTGTGAGAGGCTGCAGGCTCAGTCACAGACAGTACTGTGTGCACACCATTCATACAGGGTGTGACAGAAAATACCTTGCAGATAAAAAAAATTATATTTATTATTTCTCTGGGATATAATAGCAGTTGCAAGCCAGTGAGTGACCGTCTGGCCTACAGACAGTACTGTGTGCACACCATTCATACAGGGTGTGACAGAAAATACCTTGCAGATAAAAAAAATTCAATTTATTATTTCTCTGGGATATAATAGCAGTTGCAAGCCAGTGAGTGACCATCTGGCCTACAGACAGTACTGTGTGCACAACATTCATACAGGGTGTCACTCACACATACCTTTTAGATAAAAAAAAATTCAATTTAATATTTTTCTGTGATATAATCCCAGTTGCAAGCCAGTGTGTGTCTGGCCCACAGACTGTGCTGTGGCCACTGGCTAGCCCACCACTCATATCGTTACAGGGTGTCACTCACTCACAAATACCTTGCAGATAAAAAAAATTCTATTTAATATTTTTCTGTGATATAATCCCAGTTGCAAGCCAGTGTGTGTCAGGCCCACACAGACTGTACAGTGCCCACTGCCCACCACTTATATAGGGTGGCACAGTACCTTGCACGCATAGTACCACTTATCTAAAAAAAAATGACAGGCAGAGGCAGGCCACCCCGCAGGGTCCGTCGTGGTCGTGGTGCTGTGATTTCCACTGGCCCTGGAATAATGCCCAGTGTTCAGAGGCCACGTTCCCTGAACCCAAAAAATTCAGAGAAAATAGTTGACTGGCTTACACAGGACAGTCTTTAACAGCTTCCGCTAAGAACCTTGACGCACCATCCTCCTCCAGCTCAGCTTTGGTCACCTGCTCTCAAGTTACCACTCTCCCGCCGCCGCCACCACCACCACTACCACTACCACCACAGCCGCTTCAATGGATCCCTCAGAGGAGTTATTTACACATCAGTGGCTGAAATTAGTGATGAGCAACCATTATTGCCAGAGGATGTAGATAACAGGGATATGTCTCAGTCAGGCAGCATTTCACACATGGATTTACAGTGTGATGATGATGATGATGTTGTACCCGCTGCTGCTTCCTTTGCTGAGGTGTCAGATACAAGTGAAGTGGTTGATGATGACGATGTGTCCGTGGATGCCACGTGGGTGCCTGCTCGAAGAGAAGAAGAAGAGGGGGAAAGTTCAGAAGGGGAGACAGAGAGAAGGAGGAGACGAGTTGGAAGCAGGGGGAGGTCGTCGCAAGGAGCCAGTGGCACAGTCAGACAGCATGTATCGGCACCCGGGGTCAGCCAGACAGCACGCCAATCAACGCATGCTGTTGCCACCACCAGAATGCCATCATTGCAAAGCTCAGCAGTGTGGCATTTTTTTGTGTGTCTGCCTCTGATAACAGCAATGCCATTTGCAACCTGTGCCAAAAGAAACTGAGTCGTGGGAAGTCCAACACCCTCCTCGGTACAACTGCTTTGCAAAGGCACATGATCGCACATCAGAAACGCCTATGGGATCAACACATGAGTACAAGCAGCACACAAACTCAAAGCCACCATCCTCCTCCTGGTCCAGCATCTTCAGCCACATCAACCACTGCTGTCCTCCTTGCCCCCTCTCAACCACCCGCCACTCCGCCTTTCACCTTCAGCAGTTCCATCTCATCTGCCCACAGTCAGGTGTCTGTCAAGGAAATGTTTGAGCGTTAGAAGCCAATGTCACAGAGTCACCCCTTTGCCCCGGCGTCTGACAGCTGGCTTGATGGAACTCTTAGCCCGCCAGCTTTTACCATACCAGCTGGTGGAGTCTGAGGCCTTCAAAAAATTTGTCACTATTGGGACACCACAGTGGAAGCTACCCGGACAAATTTTTTTTTCAAAAGAGGCAATCCCAAACCTCTACTCAGTGATTGAAAAGGAAGTCATGGCATCTCTGGCATACAGTGTTGGGGCAAGGGTCCATCTGACCACTGATACCTGGTCTGCAAAGCACGGTCAGGGCAGGTATATCACGTACACTGCGCATTGGGTCAACCTGCTGACAGCTGCCAAGCATGGAATGCGTGGCTCTGCAGCTGAGTTGGTGACACCGCCACGACTTGCAGGCAGGCCTACTGCCACCTACTCTACTCCTCCTACTCCATCCTCTTTGATAACCTCCTCGGCTGAGTCCTCTTCTGCTGCGGCGTCTGGCTGCACATCAACTGAATCCCCCCAGCTCCCCAGGGGCTATTCCACATCCCGGATACGACAGTGTCACGCTATCTTGGGGTTGACTTGCCTGAAAGCAGAGAGCCACACGGGACCAGCACTCCTGTCTGCCTTGAACTCACAGGTGGATCAGTGGCTGACCCCGCACCAACAGGAGATCGGCAAAGTGGTGTGTGACAATGGAAGCAATTTGTTGGCGGCATTGAATTTGGGCATGTTGTCACATGTGCCATGCATGGCACATGTGTTGAATCTCATCGTACAACGCTTTGTGTCTAAGTACCCAGGCTTACAGGACGTCCTCAAGCAGGCCAGGAAGGTGTGTGGCCATTTCAGGTGTTCCTACACGGCCATGGCGCACTTTTCAGACATTCAGCGCCGAAACAACATGCCAGTGAGGCGCTTGATTTGCGACAGCCCGACACGTTGGAATTCAACACTCCTAATGTTCGACCGCCTGCTCCAAAAAGAAAAAGCCGTCAACGAGTATTTGTATGATCGGGGTGCTAGGACAGCCTCTGCGGAGCTGGGAATTTTTTTGCCATGTTACTGGACGCTCATGCGC
The DNA here is from genome assembly GCF_905171765.1 of Bufo bufo. NCBI lineage: Eukaryota > Metazoa > Chordata > Amphibia > Anura > Bufonidae > Bufo > Bufo bufo. The sequence goes on from NC_053393.1 coordinate 201,146,054, forward strand.
AATGCCTGTAGGCTCATACGTCCTTTTGAGGAGGTGACAAACCTAGTCAGTCGCACCGAAGGCACCATCAGCGACCTCATCCCATTTGTTTTCTTCCTGGAGCGTGCCCTGCGAAGAGTGCTGGATCAGGCTGTAGATGAGCGTGAAGAGGAAGAGTTGTGGCCACGATCACCACCAGAAACAGCCTTGTCATCATCGCTTGCCGGACCTGCGGCAACACTGCAAGAGGATTGTGAGGAAGAGGAGTCAGAGATGGAATGTGGCTTTGAGGAGGAGGAAGACCAACCACAGCAGGCATCCCAGGGTGCTCGTTGTTGTCACCTATCTGGGACACGTGGTGTTGTACGTGGCTGGGGGGAAGAACAGACCATCAATGACATCAGTGAGGACGAGGAACGGGAAATGAGTAGCTCGGCATGCAACCTTGTGCAAATGGGGTCTGTCATGCTGTAATGTCTGTTGAGGGACCCTCATATAAAAAGGATGAAGGAGAACGACCTGTACTGGGTGGCCACGCTACTAGACCCCCGGTATAAGCAGAAAGTGGCGGAAATGTTACCAAATTACCGAAAGTCTGAAAGGATGCAGCAGTTTAAAACCAAACTAAAAAATATGCTTTACACAGCTTATAAGGGGGATGTCACAGCACAACGGGAATCTAACTGGGGAAGAGGTGAAAGTAATCCTCCTCCTACCACGACCACGGCGGCAAGGACAGGACGCTTTACAGATGTTTTGTTGATGGAGGACATGCAAAGCTTTTTCAGTCCTACACATCGCCACAGCCCTTCGGGATCCAGCCTTAGAGAACGACTCGACCGACAGGTAGCAGACTACCTCGCCTTAACTGCAAATATCGACACTCTGAGGAGCGATGAACCCCTTGATTACTGGGTGTGCAGGCTTGACCTGTGGCCTGAGCTATCCCAGTTTGCGATAGAACTTCTGGCCTGCCCCGCTTCAAGTGTCCTGTCAGAAAGGACCTTCAGTGCAGCAGGAGGCATTATCACTGACAAAAGAAGTCGCCTCGGTCAAAAAAGTGTTGATTACCTCACCTTCATTAAGATGAATGAGACATGGATCCCGAAGGGACTGACAGTGGGGGATACGTTTAACTAACAAAAGGCCTGATGACATGCCTTGGCCTCAAAATGGTCCCCATGCTGCTGTATTTAATGTCTGCATACCGGATGACTTTCGTGAATTCTCCGCCACCAACTAGGGTTCAAGGCACAATGTTTTAGTCACCTTTCTGCCTTGAAAACATCAATTTTTCCGGCTGCTGCTACAACAGCGGCTGCAACAATACCATTATTTTTCAGGCATGTGTACATGCCTAATTTTTCTGGCCTCTGGTGCTGCACTGTGGCTGCAAAAACAAAACAAAAAAAAAGGCACATACAAGTGTCAATTCCCCTTCGTGATCGTTACCTTGTTGTGGTGAAGGGGCTTGCGTATCACAATGAAGCGATCATCACCTCTATGAGTGTGTTGGCAATGTTGCCACACCCCAGATGATAAGGCTGTTGCTTCATTATGATCAGACCAAAAGCGATCGGCTGGATAATTTTTCATAGAAAAAACATTAATGTTTTTTTTATTTTTATTTTTTTAAGTTGTATGGGTTTTTAATACATAAAATAAAAAAAATCATAATAAAGTCTCTTAATAGTTTCTTAGAAATAATGCAGACAATTTAAAAAATCCCCATCAATTTCAATACAAAGCAAGTACAAAGCTCAGAACTAAATTATTGCAGGATGTCGTAATGGTTCGTTAATTCGACAATGGTTAATCAATTCTACACATGTCCCCGGATAGGGGACGTAACAGGGATTAAACTGATAGGAATAGTACTAGTTAAGACACCACTCATATAGGGTATCACAGCACATTGCTCCGTGCACGCGCAGTGCCCCAACTTGGGAGTAAGAGGACCAACCAAGCTGCTTTTTCCATCTCCCGGTTCCTAAAATCAATTCATTTTGGTGTATCAGAGTTTGGTCTGTCACTGTGAAGGCAGTCGAAGGTGCCCGGCCTAAATTTTTTTTAAAAAAAAAGGCAATCCCTGATATGGGATGTAACAGGGATTAAACTGATGAGAATAGTACTACAGAAAATACCACTCATATCGGGTGTGAGAGTAAATTGCACGGCGCAGACGCAGTGACCGTGGCGTGGATTCAAACAAAGGGGAGGGAGCCAGCGTTTTTTTAACCATCTCCCCGTTCGAAAAATCAATTTAATAAATAGACCCCAGATTGGGGACGTAACAGGGATTAAACTGATGAGAAGAGAAAACTACAGAAAATACCACTCATATCGGGTGACATCAACGGGACATGGCTAGCTTGGTATCCAACCTTGTGCAAATGGGGAGTTTGCAGTTGGGCAAATGGACTGTTTGCGGTGCATTAAAAGGGGAGTTTGGTCTGTCAATGTCTGTGAAGCGGGCATAACCCTTACACTACCTGATCGATACAACATCATACCTGATCATATACACACACTGGATGTTTTAAACCACGTTGTTCAAAATATTTTAGGATTGTTAGGTGATTTATGCCCTTTATGGATTAAAATCCAACTCTGCGTCAACTATGTAATTTTCAATGGGAGTTTTGCCATGGATCCCCCTCTGGCATGCCACAGTCCAGGTGTTAGTCCCCTTGAAACAACTTTTCCATCACTACTGTGGCTAGAAAGAGTCCCTGTGGGTTTTAAAATTTGCCTGCCTATTGAAGTCTATGGCGGTTCGACCGTTCGCGAACATTTGCAGAAATTCGCGTTCGCAAACGGAAAATTTTATGTTTGCGACATCTCTACTAATGTTTACTCAAACATAGGCTTTATTACCTTGCTTCCACAGCAAGATAGGACTAAGTACCGTTATGTACTGTACATGTAGGCTGGGCTTAGGTAAGTAGCTAAGCTTGTTCTGCTACACTGGTTTCATAACTCCCATTCACTGTAAATGAAGTTACTGAAACATCGGAAAGTCCTGTTTGACTGTGTTCTCAGTTCTGGCCATCTGGGGCTGGCGCTTAGGCCCATCCACTAATTGAACCAAGATGTGGCAACATTATCATCAGCAAAACAACTGTTAGATGTGGTGTAATTGTTGCATTTAGAAAGTTTGATAACCAGAATTGCAAATCTCATAATAGAGTTGTTTGTCAGACACTAAAATAAACATTTTTGAATACAAATTTTTTATTGTCTCTCATCAACTGTATTCAAATCAGAATTGCTGATCAATCATTATACTTCTTGAAAAAATATAAGGTTTTCAGTAATCTGTACTCTCAGTAGGGTTGGCAATGAGAGATTTTCACGGAGACAGTGGGTTTCAAAGTCCAAACTGCTTTATTTGGTCACTTCTTTAACAGATTAGCATCCAATTTATAGCGTCAATTGGTGAGGTGAAATTATATCACAACATAACATAAAAACAAAAATAAATACCGTCCCGCCTGGGCTCTACCTAATACACAGGCTCATCTATAGAATCCTGTTCACACCAGGGAAGATCAGACTTCACTAAGCCTCACTGCCAACCAGTCACCACACAGGTCAGCTCTCCAGGCTTCATCCTCCCCCAGACTGGCGGTCTGGGATTTCTGGGCTAGGGGAATACCTGTAGTAGAAGGGTGTGGAATGGGAGGTCGCTCTGCCAATCCTACCTCTCAGTCCAAATAAAATCTAGCCAATAAAATCTAAACAAAACAAAGAGCTCCAGCAGACTACGCTCTACTGAAGCAAGTGCAGCTTTCTGTATTTCATCTATTTTATTCAGCTGAGGAATCTGGGTGAGATATACACACCTTGCACCACTTTACCATACACATTACCACATATCCCACCCCTCTTCTCCAGACCGGAGGTATGGGCACTTTTAGCGAACATACAGTGTATTCTGGACAATGCATCCGCGTTTCCCTGCAATTTCCCTGGCCTATGTTCCACTTTAAATTAAAATTCTGCAAGAAGAGAAACCACCTGGTCACTCTTGCATTCTTCTTCTTGTTTTGCATAATCCAGGCCAGAGCAGCATGATCTTTCACCAACATAAACTTTATACCCAGCAGGTAATATTGAAGGTACTCCAATTCCCAACTTGAAGCCCAAACACTCTCGCTCTATTATAGCATAATTATTCTCTGCTAGAGTCAGCTTTCTACTCATCAGTAGGTACATCACTGGGTGTTCCTCCCCATTTACCACCTGTGACAGGACTGCTCCCAAGCCTGTATCAGACACATCCGCCTGGACCAGAAACTCTTTTCTGAAATCCGTGGAAATGAGCACTGGTTGTTGACACAGGGCAGATTTTAGGCTCTGAAAAGCCTTCTCTGCCCTGGTGTCCACTTCACCTTTACTGACTTAGGGCCTTTTGTTAAATTGGCCAATGGTGCTGCGACCAAAGCAAAATATGGTACAAACCGATGGTATTACCCAGTTATGCCAAGGAAGGCCTTGACTTATTTTTTCTTTAGGGGCTTAGGCCAGTTCTGCATTGCCTCCACTTTATTGTCTATAATGGCCTGTACCTTACAGAGGTGATTTTCCCAATCATATGAAAAATTACTGCATCATCAAGGTAAACAGCAGCGTAGTAACGATGTGGCCTCAAGACTAGTTCCATCAACCTCTGAAATGTAGCAGGGGCTCCATGTTACCCGAATGGCGTCACCACATACTGGAACAGCCCCTCTGGAGTGGAGAATGCTGTCTTCTCTTTAGCCTCCTCTGTCAATGGTATCTGCCAATAACCCTTTGAAAGGTCAAGTGTTGTGATATGCCTTGCCTTCCTAAGCCTCTCAATCAGTTCAACTACTCTGGGCATGGGATATGCATCAAACTTTGACAACTCATTTAACTTCCTGAAATCATTGCAGAACCTCCAAATCTTATAGGGCTTCAGGATTAGTACAATGGGGCTCTACCACCAACTGGTAGATTCCTCAATGACCCCTAACTCGACATGCACCTGACCTCAGAGGATACCGCCTCTCTGAGTGCTTCTGGTATCCTGTATGGCTTTAGGTTCCTCTTACTGTGAGGTTCAGTTTTAAAGTGGTGTTTAATCAGGTGGGTACGGTCTGGTAGGTCAGAAAATTTCCTTCTGTTTTTCTGCAGGAATTTCATTGCCTCTTGCTTCTGATACACTGACAGTGCCTCACAAATTTTTACCAGTGGAATTAGTTGCAACATATCATTAGCCCAAAAATTCCCAATCTTTCCACGTGTGGCCCCCCAAAAATTCCCAATCTTTCCACGGCTTGATCAGATTTACGTGGTAAATCTGGAGGGGTTTTCTCCTGTCTGATTGGTGCACCTTGTAGTTCACCTCACCCACCTTTTCAACAATCTTGTGTGGACCCTGCCACTTTACCAGGAACTTACTTTCCACCATGGGCACTAAAACAAGAACCCTGTCCCCTGGATTGAAGCTTCTCATCCTGGCAGATCTATTATAAACTCTGCTCTGAGCCTCCTGAGCTCTTTGTAGGTGCTCTTTGACAACAGGCGTCATGGTCTCTATCCAGTCTTGCATCTGGGCCACATGTTTGATGACACTTTTATATGGAGTATCCTCAGTCTCCCAGGTTTCTTTGGCACATCTAGTAAACCTCTTGGATCATGGCCATAGATTAACTAGAATGGAGAAAACCCTGTAGAAGTCAGGTAGGGTAGCAGGCAGTCCCAGTCATGGCCATCCTTTTCTACTACTTTTTTCAATATCTACAAATGCAAAATACAAATGCAATAGCACTCTGCAACCAGCATTCTGCCCTGCCTCTATGCTTGATGAGGCATTGGTGTACATTTTGGCCAAAGCGTAATAAGCCACTCACCACGTCAAGGTCGCCTCTATGGAGTGGTCCCTAACACTAGTTCCTACCTGTTTATGGGCCATGACAGCCACACAAAATCCAGGGAATGCAGGTGCAGCATGCACGCCAAGCACACTCTGCTTTTAACCCCGTCCGGTGCCATTACAGCTTTCATCGGATCCAGGGCTGCAAGTACCAACATGCATGCTGAGCCCACTATATACTTCTCCTGGAGCCAAATGGCTACTGGTAGGTGCTATATAAGCAGACTCAGTTTTATACTGACTTTAAAACCAGCCTCCAGGACAGATTGACTGGTCAGGTGTGCATGACTGCATGGAGATCGCCACGCCTCCAATATATACTACAAAGAAAAAATGTGGGTGATTGAGTCAGCACAACCCTGTATGCAGGTGCACATCGCTATGGCAAAATACATATACAAACGCAAAATACAAATGCAATAGCACTCTGCAACCAGCATTCTGCCCTGCCTCTATGCTGGATGAGGCATTGGTGTACATTTTGGCCAAAGCGTAATAAGCCACTCACCACGTCAAGGTCGCCTCTATGGAGTGGTCCCTAACACTAGTTCCTACCTGTTTATGGGCCATGACAGCCACACATAATCCAGGGAATGCAGGTGCAGCATGCACGCCAAGCACACTCTGCTTTTAACCCCGTCCGGTGCCATTACAGCTTTCATCGGATTCAGGGATGCAAGTACCAACATGCATGCTGAGCCCACTATATACAGTACAGACCAAAAGTTTGGACACACCTTCTCATTCAAAGAGTTTTCTTTATTTTCATGACTATGAAAATTGTAGATTCACACTGAAGGCATCAAAACTATGAATTAACACATGTGGAATTATATTCATAACAAACAAGTGTGAAACAACTGAAAATATGTCATATTCTAGGTTCTTCAAAGTAGCCACCTTTTGCTTTGATTACTGCTTTGCACACTCTTGGCATTCTCTTGATGAGCTTCAAGAGGTAGTCCCCTGAAATGGTTTTCACTTCACAGGTGTGCCCTGTCAGGTTTAATAAGTGGGATTTCTTGCCTTATAAATGGGGTTAGGACCATCAGTTGCGTTGAGGATAAGTCAGGTGGATACACAGCTGATAGTCCTACTGAATAGACTGTTAGAATTTGTATTATGGCAAGAAAAAAGCAGCTAAGTAAAGAAAAACGAGTGGCCATCATTACTTTAAGAAATGAAGGTCAGTCAGTCAGCCGAAAAAATTGGGAAAACTTTGAAAGTAAGGGCTATTTGACCATGAAGGAGAGTGATGGGGTGCTGCGCCAGATGACCTGGCCTCCACAGTCACCGGACCTGAAACCAATCGAGATGGTTTGGGGTGAGCTGGAATGCAGTGTCAAGGCAAAAGGGCCAACAAGTGCTAAGCATCTCTGGGAACTCCTTCAAGACTGTTGGAAGACCATGTCAGGGGACTACCTCTTGAAGCTCATCAAGAGAATGACAAGAGTGTGCAAAGCAGTAATCAAAGCAAAAGGTGGCTACTTTGAAGAACCTAGAAGAACATATTTTCAGCTGTTTCACACTTGTTTGTTATGTATATAATTCCACATGTGTTAATTCATAGTTTTGATGCCTTCATAGTCATGAAAATAAAGAAAACTCTTTGAATGAGAAGGTGTGTCCAAACTTTTGGTCTGTACTGTATATATATATATATATATATATATATATATATACACACTAGCTGAAGGACCCAGCTTCGCACAGGTATATTTTATCTATTTTATTTCATGTTTGTGTGTTTCGTTAAAAGATATCGACAGTATCCACTATTACGTGACATCTACAGTATCCCGCCCCCTTAACAGTGACCTCCACAGCCCCACACCCCTTAACACTGCCCCCCCCACAGTGCCCTGTCTCCTTAAAATGGGACCTACACAGCAGCCCACCCCCTTAACTTTGACCTTCACAGCACCCTGCCCCTTTAACAGTGACCTCCACAGCCCCCACCCCTTAACACTGCCCCCCCACAGTGCCCTGTCTCCTTAAAATGGGACCTCCACAGCAGCCCACCCCCTTAACTTTGACCTTCACAGCAGCCTGCCCCTGTAACAGTGAGTTACACAGCACCCCACCCCCTTGACAGTGACATCTACATGGGGCCACCCCCTTTACAGTGACCTCTACAGCCCCCACCCCTTAACACTGACCATAGGTTACAGTTCTCTTAACTGACCTCCACAATTCATGGCCCCCTTAACAGAGACCTTCACAGCGACTGCCCCTTTAACAGTGACTGCCACAGTACTCCGCTCCCTTAACAGTGACTCCACAGTACCCCGCTGCCCTTTAATAGTGGCATCTACAGTCTCCTCCTTCCTTAACAGTGACCTACACAGTGGCCTGCCCCCTTAAAAGTAACATTCACAGTGCCCTCCCCTTTAACAGTAACCTCCATAGTGGCCACCCCTTTATTAGTGACCTCCACAGTACTCCATCTCCTTAACAGTGATTTCCACAATAACCCTTCCCCTTAACAGTGACCTCTACAAAGCTACATTCCCTTAAAATGTGACCTCCACAACACCCTGCCCCCTTAACAGTGACCTCCACAGCAAATTGCCCCTTACCACAGACCGCCATAGCGAACCACCCCGTTAACTATGTCCTCCACAGTTCCCTACCCCCTTAACAGAGACCTCCACAGCGCCCACCCCTTTAACAGTAATCTCCACAGCATCCCGCCCCCTTAACAGTGACCTCCACAGTGGCCCGCCTCTTTAACAGTGACCTCCACAGCGGCCAACCCTTTATTAGTGACCTTCACAGTACCCCGTATCCTTAACAGTGATTTTCAAAACACCCCACCCCCTTAACAGTGGCCTCTACAGCAATCTGCCCCTTAACACTGACCTCCATAGCGGACCGTCCCCTTAACAGTGACCTCCACAGCAGCCTGCCCCTAGGGTGGCCAGAGGTCCAGTTTTAGGCCAGACAGTCCGGCTTTCTGGCCTTGACGGACACAGGGATGTTCTTTTGAACAGCTCACCCTCAGGCAGCAGCACTGTGCTGTCTGAGCGTGAGCTGCAGGGAGAAAGGCACCCTCCCACCCATGCAGCTGACAGAAGTGGATTTTTACTTTCATTTTTTCAATCCCCGTCGGATGCGAAGTGGGAGGATGCGTGACCTAACAGAGTCAGGGGGCGTGGCTTATATGGACCTTGGGGCGGGGTTTTCAAGTCAGTCTTTAAGTCAAGAGTGCTGTGACCTACACAGCACTCCGCTTCCTTAACAGTGTCATCCACAGTGCCCTGCCCCTTTAAGGCTGACCTACAGCAGTAAAGAAAAATGGCTGGGTTGTTGTGGAAACCTGGTGTAAAACTGTGTGTATGTCGAGACTAATGACCTGCGAGCTTCTATTGGCTGATATGTGACCATGTGTATGGCAGTTGGGATATGAAGAGAAAAACCTGCAGGCTTCTATTGGCTAATTTAGGTCATGTGATGTGCCATATTTGCATTTTTTTGGGAATATCTCATGAACAGTGCATCCTAGAGAGCTGAGACCTGTTCTAAAACCCTCCCGGACACCTGATGTATATGTGTGCCAAATTTCGTGATTGTAAATGCAACGGTGCGGATTCCTTTAGCGGACATACATACACATACAGTGGATATAAAAAGTCTACACACCCCTGTTAAAATATCAGGTTTCTGTGATGTAAAAAATTGAGACAAAGATAAATCATTTCAGAACTTTTTCCACTTTTAATGTGACCTATATAAACTGTACAACTCAATTGAAAAACAAACTGAAATCTTTTAGGTAGAGGGAAATAAAAATATAAAACTAAAATAATTTGGTTGCATAAGTGTCCACACCTTTTGCAAAAACACTCCAAATCTGTCAGATTGCGAGGACATCTCCTGTGCACAGCCCTCTTCAGATCACCCTACAGATTTTCAATCGGATTCAGGTCTGGGCTCTGGCTGGGCCATTCCAAAACTTTAATCTTCTTCTGGTGAGGCCATACCTTTGTTGATTTGGATTGATGCTTTGGGTCGTTGTCATGCTGAAAGGTGAAGTTCCTCTTCATGTTCAGCTTTCTAGTAGAAGCCTGAAGGTTTTGTGCCAATATTTACTGGTATTTGGAACTGGTCATAATTCCCTCTAGCTTAACTAAGGCCCCAGTTCCAGCTGAAGAAAAACAGCCCCAAAGCATGATGCTTCCACCACTATGCTTCACTGTGGGTATGGTGTTCTTTTGGTGATGTGCAGTGTTGTTTTTGTGCCAAACATATCTTTTGGAATTATGGCCAAAAAGTTCAACCTTGGTTTCATCAGACCATAACACCTTTTCCCACATGCTTTTGGGAGACTTCAGATGTGTTTTTGCAAAAATGTAGCCTGGCTTGGATGTTTTTCTTCGTAAGAAAAGGCTTTTGTCTTGCCACTCTACCCCATAGCCCAGACATATGAAAAATACGGGAGATTGTTGTCACATGTACCACTCAGACAGTACTTGCCAGATATTCCTGCAGCTCCTTTAATGTTGCTGTAGGCCTATTGGTATCGTCCCAGACCAGTTTTCTTCTCATCTTTTCATCAATTTTGGAGGGACGTCCAGTTCTTGGTAATGTCACTGTTGTGCCATATTTTCTCCACTTGATGATGACTGTCTTCATTGTGTTCCATGGTATATCTAATGCCTTGGAAATTATTTTGTACCCTTCTCCTGACTGATACCTTTTAACAATGAGATCCCTCTGATGCTTTGGAGGCTCTCTGTGGACCATGCTTTTGCTGTGGGATGAGACTAAGAAAATTTCAGGAAAGACCAACAGAGCAGCTGAACTTTATTTGGAGTTAATCAGAGGCACTTTAAATGATAGCAGGTGTATGCCAACTCCTATTTAACATGATTTTGAATGTGATTGCTTAATTCTGAACACAGCTACATCCCCAGTTATAAGAGGGTGTGCAACCACATTATTTTCTTTTTTTGTTTGTTTTCTTCCCTCCAACTAAAAGATCAGTTTGTTTTTCAATTGAGTGGTACAGTTTATAGGTCACATTAAAGGTGGAAAAAGTTCTGAAATGATTTATCTTTGTCTCATTTTTTTTTACAGCACAGAAACCTAACATTTTAACAGGGGTGTTCAGACTTTTTATGTCCACTGTACATACACTCAGCTTTATATAATATATATATATTGTTTTGTATACAAAGTATTATTGGGGTGGGAACCCTATCCGCAGCATAACCAAGCAGTGTGGAAACAAATCTTTATTTGCAATATATATATCTATTGTGACACAGTAAAGGGAGTTGTATGGGGAGGCAGGTATTTTCCTCCCAGTGTGTGCTGCTGGACTGATTAGCGGCCAGGTGGGGTCAAACACCGGACTGGATCTCATGTGCCGGTCCGGGTTTTGGCAAAACCTAGCTGCCTTTAAAAGACAGCTGTGTTCAAAGAGAAAGGATCTCTGTATTGGGATCTGAGTCTTGTGCCGGGTTTGGAGGGCTGAGACCAGTGTGAGGGGAAACAGGCCGCCTAAAGCCTGTTCATGGACTCTTTGAGGCAGAACTGCCAGCAGGATGTGAACTAACACCAAAACCACAAGGTGACTTTTTGTGTTGAATGTGACTTTTTGTTTATGAACTGGCCAAGAGTGTGAATAAATACTGAACTCTTTGATTTAAGAACTGGTTGGTGCCTCTATACTGGGTACGCTTATCCTGTCTACCAGAGCGAATCCCCACAGTTGGAGGCTGGCGTAAAAGCCTAATTTTTTTTTTTTCTTCCGGGCACGGATGTATGTCCTGGATTAAAGCAGCTAAATTTCAACCCGTGTTACTCGGCAAAATGGAAGCTGTAATGAAGGCCCTCTTGAAGGCTAATCTGCAACAGCGGGAGGCTAATAAGCAGCAGAAAGAAACAAACCAGCTGCTGCTGCAACACGTGGTGGCTCTACAGGCGGCAGGAGCATCCCCGAGCATTAACGATGTCCGGAAAGCGTTTCGTACAGCGATCCAAAAGATGGCACCCACGGATGACGTCAAAACCTACCTGGCAGTATTCGAGAAAGTGGGCGTGAGGGAGAATCTACCCTGAGACCAGTGGGCTGAGGTCGTCAGAGTCCCAGCAGGTGTATTTCGACTTACCGGACGAGCAAGCGGCCGATTACCAGAAAGTCAAGGGTGAGATCCTGGCGAGGCTGGGGGTGAATGTGTTGGTCTGGGCCCAGAGGGTGTATCAGTGGGAGTTTACCCGGCTGAGCCCACAAGACCCCAGTATTATGCTTTATTTCACCTTTTGCAAAAATGGCTACAACCAGACGTACTGAGTCCCACTGCTATGTTGGACCGTATTTTAGCTGATATGTTCTGGAGGTCATTGCCATACCCTCTTCAGCATTGGATTGGCCAGGCGTCTCCTGTTAATGCCCTTGAGATGGTGGACCTGCTTGAACGATATGAGGCTACCAGGAGACTAAAGGGGGGCTCTTTCGGGAAGGGGGCAGTTAAACCCCGACAATCCCCACCCCAGACCCGGAGACTGGAGCCCAAAAAGCATGCCAGGGAGGTACCCGCTGCGTACCTAGCTCCAATGATCTGTTGGCGATGTCATGAGCCTGGTCACGTAAGGGCCGACTGTCCCCATATGGTTGAGCCCATGGACACTAACTATGGCTACGTCGGTCGCTATATGCCAGGAGGCTGTGTGCAACAGGTACCAGTGAGTCTCTAGATAATATTCACCTGTGCCAGGTGGAAGTGGGAGACATTCCAGCAGTGGATCTGCTGGACTCGGGGAGTCTGGTGACCCTTGTAAGGGCTATCCTGGCGCGACCCGCTGAGTTTACTGGCCGGAAAGTCGAGGTAATGTGCATACATGGTGACTTAAAATACTACCCCACCACTCTTTAAACACGGTTGCCAGCAGGAGGTTTCATGAAGTGGCCGTCGCCACAAATCAACACCATGAACTAATAATAGGAAGAGACTTCCCGTGCTTCAAGGAACTGTGGCCAGCTATGAGACTTACCGGTCCCCAAGAGTCAGGGATAACCCCATCGGATTGGCTTTGCTCAGGTGGGAGGCCAGAACCCTGGGAACCCGAGGCCGAAGGGCCAGCGGTAGGAGTGACCGCCACTTCGGTGGATAAGGGGGGAACAACCCCGCTGCATGTGATGGTTGGGGAGGTGGAGGACTTGCCGCTGGGCCCTGAATTGGCAGACTTGAATGTCTCCGGTGATAATTTTGGTACAGCACAACACAGGAACCCGACATTATCCCGAGCCTGGGAGAATGTGTTAATGATCAATGGAGAACCACAACAACCAGGGGCCGAGTCGATATTTCCACGTTTTGTGGTTCTCCATGATTTGCTGTATCCAGTCAACCAACTTCGGGGTGAGAATTTTGAACAGTTGGTGGTGCCCAAGGCTTACCGCAAACTGGTACTAGATCTAGCGCACCAACATGTTCTTGAGGGTCATCTGGGATTGCAGAAAACACAGGACTGTATACTACAGCGGTTTTACTGGCCCAGTGTGTTTAGAGAGGTGATAGAGTTTTGTAAGTCTTGCCCGACCTGCCAGATAACTAGCCCCCAGCCCCATTTCTGTAGTCCCTTAGTACCTATCCCGATCATCAAGGTCCCGTTTAAAAGAATCGCTATGGATCTCATAGGACCAGTACCAAAGTCCGCTAGAGGGCACCAACACATTTTAGTCATCCTAGACTATGCTACCCGGTACCCGGAGGCGGTGCCATTGCGGCATACATCGGCCAAATTCATAGCTAAAGAGTTCATGGAGATTTTTTTACGCGTCCAAGGTGATGAGGGATCTGTGCAAATTGCTGCACATAAAACAGTTACGTCCAAGGTGATGAGGGAACTGTGCAAATTGCTGCACATAAAACAGTTACGGACATCCGCTTATCATCAGCAAACAGATGGGCTGGTAGAAAGGTTTAACCAAACCTTAAAAAATATGTTAAAAAGAGTGGTGTCCAAAGATGGAAGGGACTGGGAACTCCTCCTGCCCTATCTCATGTTCGCAGTGCGAGAGGTGCCCCAGGCTCCTACTAGGCTCTAGCCCTTCAAGCTGCTATATGGCAGACATCCTCGCGGGCTGTTGGTCGTAGATAAGGAGGCATGGGAACAACAGCCCACTCCGTATAAAAGTGTTATTGAATACATCGCCCAGATGCAAGAACGGATAGAGACCATGTTGCCTCTGGTTCAAGAACATATGGAGGCGGCTCAGCGAGCCCAGAGTCAAATCTATAACCGGCAGGCTCGAGTTCAGAGCTTTAACCCGGGTAATCGGGTCTTGGTTCTGGTACCAACAGTGGACAGTAAGTTCTTGGCTAGGTGGCAGGGGCCCGATGAGGTAATAGAGAAAGTTGGAGATGTAAATTACAAGGTACACCAGCCAGGGCGGCGAAAGCCGGAGCAGGTCTACCATGTTAATCTACTAAAACCTTGGAAGGATAGGGAGACTTGCGCTGAGGACAGACCACTATCGGTTTGTCTAGGGGAAGAGGCTTTGGTCCCTCTGTCTGCTAAAGGGAAGCGGTTGCCACAATAAGAATTGCTGACAGTCTCTCCTCTAAACAGGTTCAGGAAGCCAGGAAGTTCGTTAGTCAGAACATGGATGTGTTCTCGGAACTCCCTGGATGCACTTCCATAATCCAGCATGATATTGTCACTGAGCCCCAACCAAAAGACCAGTTAATGCCGTACCGGGTGCACGAGGCTCGGCGAAAAGCCATCTCGGAGGAAGTGCAGCTAATGCTGCAGCTGGATGTTATCAAGGAGTCTAAAAGTGAGTGGGCCAGCCCAATAGTTCTAATACCCAAGCCAGATGGGACATTACAGTTCTGTAAGGATTTTCGGAAATTAAATGAGATTTCAAAATTTGATGTGTATCCCATGCCCCGGGTGGATGAGCTAATCGAGCGGTTAGGACAGGCAAGGTATTTCTCTGTTTTGGACCTCACCAAAGGTTACTGGCAAGTGCGATTAACGGAGGCTGCCAAATAAAAAACTGCCTTCATTACCCCTGAGGGGCTGTATCAGTATAATGTGTTACCGTTTGGCCTTCATGGCGCCCCCGCCACGTTTCAATGACTAATAGACATTATGCTTCACCCCCATCATAGGTAGGCCTCGGCTTACCTGGATGATATTGTAATTCATAGTATCAACTGGGAGATTCACCTGCCCAAGGTGCAGACCGTAGTGGACTCCGTTCGGAAGGCTGGACTAACCGCTAAACCAAATGTGCAATAGGGTTAGAGGAGACTAAATACCTAGGGTATGTCATTGGGCGCGGACTCTTCAAACCCCAATTGAGCAAAATAGAGGTAATACGGAATTGGCCCGACCTGTCACCACTAGCCAAATGTAGCCCTATTTGGGGGGGAGAGGGGTATGAGTAATATCCCTCCCACCACAGACTCTGGCGCTGACCTGTGTGTATAATAAGACCTAGAGCATTCGCTGAATGGAAGAGTGGGAACATAAGTAAAGTATATCAGTGCCTCCACCCAGGTTAGAGCCTCTATTACAGGATCTCTCCCTGGGACTTATATATAAAGTATAGTTAGCAGCCTTAACAAGGATTACTGTACTGTACTGTACTAATCTCTTTGAAGAATACATATAGATACCACATAAGGTTATAACAGTAACTTTATAAGGGTAAGAATGATAATAGTACATACTGTACATGCAGTGTACTGAGAGCGCAGCAGTATTGCAATAAACAGAGATCCTGCAATAATCTTAAGTTATATAACTGGGTATATATACACTGCTCAAAAAAATAAAGGGAACACTTAAACAACACAATGTAACTCCAAGTCAATCACACTTCTGTGAAATCAAACTGTCCACTTAGGAAGCAACACTGAGTGACAATCAATTGCACATGCTGTTGTGCAAATGGGATAGACAACAGGTGGAAATTATAGGCAATTAGCAAGACACCCCCAATAAAGGAGTGGTTCTGCAGGTGGTGACCACAGATCACTTCTCAGTTCCTATGCTTTCTGGCTGATGTTTTGGTCACTTTTGAATGCTGGCAGTGCTTTCTCTCTAGTGGTAGCATGAGACGGAGTCTACAACCCACACAAGTGGCTCAGGTAGTGCAGCTTATCCAGGATGGCACATCAATGCAAGCTGTGGCAAGAAGGTTTGCTGTGTCTGTCAGCGTCGTGTCCAGAGTATGGAGGCCGTAGGAGGGCAACAACCCAGCAGCAGGACCACTACCTCCGCCTTTGTGCAAGGAGGAACAGGAGGAGCACTGCTAGAGCCCTGCAAAATGACCTCCAGCAGGCCACAAATGTGCATGTGTCTGCTCAAACGGTCAGAAACAGACTCCATGAGGGTGATATGAGGGCCCGACGTCCATAGGTGGGGGTTGTGCTTACAGCCCAACACCGTGCAGGACGTTTGGCATTTGCCAGAGAACACCAAGATTGTCAAATTCGCCACTGGCGCCCTGTACTCTTCACAGATGAAAGCAGGTTCACACTGAGCACATGTGACAGACGTGACAGAGTCTTGAGAAGCCGTGGAGAACGTTCTGCTGCCTGCAGCATCCTCCAGCATGACCGGTTTGGCATTGGGTCAGTAATGGTGTGGGGTGGCATTTCTTTGGAGGGCCGCACAGCCCTCCATGTGCTCGCCAGAGGTAGCCTGACTGCCATTAGGTACCGAGATAAGATCCTCAGACCCCTTATGAGACCATATGCTGGTGCGGTTGGCCCTGGGTTCCTCCTAATGCAAGACAATGCTAGACCTCATGTGGCTGGAGTGTGTCAGCAGTTCTTGCAATACGAAGGCATTGATGCTATGGACTGGCCCGCCCGTTCCCCAGACCTGAATCCAATTGAGCACATCTGGGAAATCATGTCTCGCTCTATCCACCAACGTCACGTTGCACCACAGACTGTCCAGGAGTTGGCAGATGCTTTAGTCCAGGTCTGGGAGGAGATCCCTCAGGAGACCGTCCGCCACCTCATTAGGAGCCTGCACAGGAGTTGTAGGGAGGTCATACAGGCACGTGGAGGCCACACACACTACTGAGCCTCATTTTGACTTGTTTTAAGGACATGTCATCAAAGTTGAATCAGCCTGTAGTGTGTTTTTCCACTTTAATTTTGAGTGTGACTCCAAATCCAGACCTCCATGGGTTGAAAAATTTGATTTCCATTTTTTTATTTTTGTGTGATTTTGTTGTCAGCACATTCAACTATGTAAAGAACAAAGTATTTCAGAAGAATATTTAATTAATTCAGATCTAGGATGTGTTATTTTTGTGTTCCCTTTATTTTTTTGAGCAGTGTATATAGAAAGAGTCCTGTGCACGATAACTCCAGAGAACAGAAGAGATGGTCCAGGTGCAGGGCCCCCTGTGGATGACTGTTGATCCAGGACTCTTTCGGGTGACAGAGAGCCGATCAGAAGAAGACGATGAACGATGATGAAAGGATTTCTTCCAGGCAGCAAACAGGGCAGCAGCAACAGTAGTAGATGCAGGTATAACTACACTCACACTGAGTCCTTAACCACTTGCCGCACACGTAACGCTGATAGACGCAGTGCGGCGGCACTCTCAGGCTCAGCGACGCCTATTGGCGTCATCTCGTGAGACCCGAGATTTCCTGTGAATGCGCGTTCACAGGATCGCGAAGTAAACAAATTGAACTACAGCCTGCCAGCACTGATCATTCGCTGGCACGTTGTAGATGCGATTCAGAAAGGTATATTAGACGCTGTTTTGTTAACAGCGTCTGATATACCTTCTACCTGGTCCTCTGGTGGTCCCTTTTGCTTGGATCGAGCACCAGAGGACACAGGCAGCTCTGTAAGTAGAGATGTCCCGAACTATTCGCCGGCGAATAGTTCCCGGCGAACATAGCTTGTTCGCGTTCGCCGCGGCGGGCGAACATATGCGATGTTCGGTCCGCCCCCTATTCGTCATCATTGTGTAAACTTTGACCCTGTACCTTACAGTCAGCAGACACAGTCCAGCCAATCAGCATCATACCCTCCCTCTCAGACCCTCCCACCTCCTGGACAGCATCCATTTTAGATTCATTTGGAAGCTGCATTCTTAGTGAGAGGAGGGACAGTGTAGCTGCTGCTGATTTATTAGGGAAATCGATAGCTAAGCTAGTGTATTCAGTGTCCACTACAGTCCTGAAAGACTCATCTGATCTCTGCTGTAAGGACAGCACCCCAAAAAGCCCTTTTTTAGGGCTAGAACATCATTCTGCTTTTTTTTCTCTGTGTAATCTAATTGCAGTTGCCTGCCTGCCAGCGTGTGTGTCAGGCTCACAGCGTATACTGTGCCCACTTGCCCAGTGCCACCACTCATTTCTGGTGTCACAGTAGCTTGCATTTAAAAATAAAATAAAAAAAATTGACTGTAATATAATAGCAGTCAGTTGACGGCACGCACGTGTGTTTCATGCCCTGCAAGTGCATAGTGTCACTAGCGCAACTCATATCTGGTGTCACATTCGATTACATTTAAAGAAAAACAACAATTTTGACTGTGAATAAATAGCAGTCAGTTGCACACATGTGTTTGTGTGTTTAAGGCCCAGCTGAAAGTCCATAGTGTCACTTCAGCGCAACTCATTTCTGGTGTCACAGTAGCTTGCACGCATAGTACAACTTAACTAATCTAAAAAAAATGACAGGCAGAGGCAGGCCACCGCGCAGGGGCCGTCGTGGTCGTGGTGCTGTGACTCCCTTTGGCCCTAGAATAATGCCCAGTGTTCAGAGGCCACGTACCCTGAACTCGAAAAGTTCTGAGGACATAGTTGACTGGCTAACACAGGACACCCAATCTTCTACAGCTTCCGCTCGGAACCTTGACGCACCATCCTCCTCCAGCTTAGCTTCGGGCACCTCTCAAGTTACCACTCGCCCGCCTGCCGCCACCACCAACACTAGCACCACAGCCGCTTCACTTGATCTGTCAGAGGAGTTATTTACACATCAGTTGGAAGAAATGAGTGATGCGCAACCATTATTGCCAGAGGATGTAAATAACAGGGATATCTCTCAGTCAGGCAGCATTACACACATGGACGTACGGTGTGATGATGATGATGTTGTACCCTCTGCTGCTTCCTTTGCTGAGTTGTCAGATACAAGTGAAGCTTTTGATGATGACGATGTGTCCGTGGATGTCACGTGGGTGCCCACTCGAAGAGAAGAAGAACAGGGGGAAAGTTCAGATGGGGAGACAGAGAGGAGGAGGAGACGAGTTGGAAGCAGGGGGAGGTCGTCGCAAGGATCTAGTGGCACAGTCAGACAGCATGCATCGGCACCCGGGGTCAGCCAGACAGCACGCCAATCAACGCATGCTGTTGCCACCACCAGAATGCCGTCATTGCAGAGCTCAGCAGTGTGGCATTTTTTTTGTGTGTCTGCCTCTGATAACAGCGATGCCATTTGCAACCTGTGCCAAAAGAAACTGAGTCGTGGGAAGTCCAACACCCACCTAGGTACAACTGCTTTGCGAAGGCACATGATCGCACATCACAAACGCCTATAGGATCAACACATGAGTGCAAGCAGCACACAAACTCAAAGCCGCCATCCTCCTCCTGGTCCAGCATCTTCAGCCACGTCAACCACTGCTGTCCTCCTTGCCCCCTCTCAACCATCCGCCACTCCGTGTCTCGCCTTGAGCAGTTCCTGCTCCTCTGCCCACAGTCAGGTGTCTATCAAGGACATGTTTGAGCGTAAGAAGCCAATGTCACAAAGTCACCCCCTTGCCCGGCGTCTAACAGCTGGTTTGTCTGAACTCTTAGCCCGCCAGCTTTTACCATACAAGCTGGTGGAGTCTGAGGCATTCAAAAAATTTGTAGCTACGGGACACTGCAGTGGAAGTTACCCGGCCAAAATTTATCTGCACAAAAGGCAATCCCCAACCTGTACTCGATTGTGCAAAAGGAAGTAATGGCATGTCTGGCACACAGTGTTGGGGAAAGGGTCCATCTGACCACTGATACCTGGTCTGCAAAGCACAGTCAGGGCAGGTATATCACCTACACTGCGCATTGGGTAAACCTGCTGATGGCTGCCAAGCCTGGAATGCGTGGCTCTGCAGAGGAGTTGGTGACACCGCCACGACTTGCAGGCAGGTCTGCTGCCACCTCCTCTACTCCTCCTACTCCATCCTCTTCCATAACCTCCTCGGCTGAGTCCTCTTCTGCTGCTGTGTCTTGCTCCACATCAACGGCACCCTCCCAGCTCCCCAGGGGCTATTCCACATCCCGGATACGGCAGTGTCACGCCGTCTTGGGGTTGACTTGTCTGAAAGCAGAGAGTCACACCGGACCAGCACTCCTGTCTGCCCTGAACGCACAGGTGGATCAGTGGCTGACTCCGCACCAACTGGAGATCGGCAAAGTGGTGTGTGACAACGGAAGCAATTTGTTGGCGGCATTGAATTTGGGCAAGTTGACACATGTGCCGTGCATGGCACATGTGTGTAATCAGATCGTACAACGCTTTGTGCATAAGTATCCAGGCTTCTGAAGCAGGCCAGGAAGGTGTGTGGCCATTTCAGGCGTTCCTACACGGCCATGGCGCACTTTTCAGATATCCAGCGGCGAAACAACATGCCAGTGAGGCGCTTGATTTGCGACAGCCCAACACGTTGGAATTCAACGCTCCAAAAAGAAAAAGCCGTCAATGAGTATTTGTATGACCGGGGTGCTAGGACAGCCTCTGCAGAGCTGGGAATTTTTTTGCCAAGTTACTGGACGCTCATGCGCAATGCCTGTAGGCTAATGCGTCCTTTTGAGGAGTTGACAAACCTAGTCAGTCGCACCGAAGGCACCATCAGCGACATCATACCATTTGTTTTCTTCCTGGAGCGTTCCCTGCGAAGAGTGCTGGATCAGGCCATAGATGAGCATGAAGAGGAAGAGTTGTGGTCACCATCACCACCAGAAACAGCCTTATCAGCATCGCTTGCTGGACCTGCGGCAACACTGGAAGAGGATTGTGAGGAAGAGGAGTCAGAGGAGGAATGTGGCTTTGAGGAGGAGGAGGAAGACCAACCACAACAGGCATCCCAGGGTGCTCGTTGTCACCTATCTGGTACCCATTGTGTTGTACGTGGCTGGGGGGAAAAACATACCTTCAGTGAGATCACTGAGGACGAGGAATGGGACATGAGTAGCTCGGCATCCAACCTTGTGCAAATGGGGTCTTTCCTGCTGTCGTGCCTGTTGAGGGACCCTCGTATAAAAAGGCTGAAGGAGAACGACCTGTACTGTGGCCACGCTACTAGACCCCCGGTATAAGCAGAAAGTGCCTGAAATGTTACAGAATTACCGCAAGTCGGAAAGGATGCAGCAGTTCCAAAATAAATAAAAAATTATGCTTTACACAGCGTATAAGGGTGATGTCACAGCACAACGGGAATCTAACAAGGGAAGAGGTGAAAGTAATCCTCCTCTTCCCATGACCACGCCGGCAAGGACAGGACGCTTTACAGACGTGTTGTTGATGGAGGACATGCAGAGCTTTTTTAAGTCCTACGCATCGCCACAGCCCTTCGGGGTCCACCCTCAGAGAACGACTCGACCATCAGGTAGCAGACTACCTCGCCTTAACTGTAGATATCGACACTCTGACGAGCGATGAACCCCTTGACTACTGGGTGTGCAGGCTTGCCTTGTGGCCTGAGCTATCCCAATTTGCGATAGAACTTCTGGCCTGCCCCGCTTCAAGTGTCCTGTCAGAAAGGACCTTCAGTGCAGCAGGAGGTATTGTCACTGAGAAGAGAAGTCACCTAGGTCAAAAAAGTCTAGATTACCTCACCTTTATTAAGATGAATGAGGGATGGATCCCGAAGGGACTGACAGTGGGCGATACATTCGACTAAAAAAGGCCTGATGAGATGAGCTGCCTTGGGCTAAAAATGGTCCACACGCTGCTGTATTTTATCTCTGAATGCCTTATGACTTGCGTGACTTATCCGTCACCAACTAGGGTTCAAGCCGCAATGTTTTAGGGCACTTTCTGCCTGGGAAACAAACATAAATTTTTCTGGCCGCTGCTACAGCAGCGGCTGCAACAATACCAAATTTTTCAGGCATGTTTACATGCCTAATATTTCTGGCCTCTGGTGCTGCACTGTGGCTTCAAAAACCAATAAAAAAAAGGCACATACATGTGTCAATTCCCTTTCGTGATCGTTACCTTGTTGTGGTGAAGGGGCTTGCGTATCACAATGAAGCGACCACCTCTATGACTGTGTTGGCAATGGCAATGTTGGCTCACCCCAGATGAGACAAGGTCGTTGCTTCATTGTGAACAGACCAAAAGCGGTCGGCTGGATAATTTTGCATAGAAAAAACATTAATTTTCTTTGTGATCATCTAAGGCTACTTTCACACTAGCGTTCGGGGCTCCGCTTGTGAGCTCCGTTTGAAGGGTCTCACAAGTGGCCCTGAACGCGGATCCACTCAGAATGTATCAGTCTGGCAGCGTTCAGCCTCCGCTCCGCTCAGCAAGCGGACACCCGATCGCTGCTTGCAGCATTCGGGTGTCCGCCTGGTCGTGCGGAGGCAAACGGATCCGTCCAGACTTACAATGTAAGTCAATGGGGACGGATCCGTTTGAAGTTGACACCGTATGGCTCAATTTTCAAACGGATCCGTCCCCCATTGACTTTCAATGTAAAGTCTGGACGGATCCGTCTGAACTACTTTCACACTTAGAATTTTTTTTAAACTATAATGTAGACGGATCCGTTCTGAACGGATCCAAACGTCTGCATTATAGGAGCGGATCCGTCTGTGCAGACATCAGACGGACCCGCTCTAAACGCAAGTGTGAAAGTAGCCTAAGGTGATCATTAAAGCCTACTAGGCCAGCAATGGGCCCACACTGCAGAATCATTGTTTTCTGGGTCACTTAACTGTCACTAAACTACCTCAGCACGACCATAGGCTTTGAAAAACCCCATCGCCTGCAATCTCCCAAACGTGCGCACGAGCACAGTCATAACTACACCAAGATTGGCGTATAGCGGTATAAAATTTATGTCATGAGTGTGTCAACTATTGACAACTCTTTGCGGTTGTCTAAAATCTATTCCATACACATCCCCTGATAGGGGACGTAACAGGGATTAAACTGATAAGAATAGTACTACTTAACACACCACTCATATCCGGTGTCACATTAGATTGCACGCGCAGTGCCCCAAATTTGAAGTAGGAGGACCGACCAAGCATCTTTTTCCATCTCCCGGTTCCTAAAATCAATTCCATATACACGTCACCTGATAGGGGATGTAAGAGGGATTAAACTGATAGGAATAGTACTACTTAACACACCACTCATATCTGGTGGCACAGTACATTGCACGGCACACGCGCAGTGCCCCAAATTGGAAGTAAGAGGACCAACCAAGCATCTTTTTCCATCTCCCAGTTCCTAAAATCCATTCCATACACGTCCCCTGATAGGGGACGTAACAGGGATTGAACTAATAGGAATAGTACTACTTAACACACCTTATAATAACGCAGAGAGAGGCAACGCAGAGAGAGGAGTCTGAAGAAGAGGAGTCAGAGGAGGAAGGTGGCTTTGAGGAGGTGGAAGACCAAACACAGCAGGCGTCCCAGGGGGCTTGTTGTCACCTTTCGGGGACCCTTGGTGTTGTACGTGGCTGGGTGGAGGAAGAGACCTTCAATTTCATCAGTGAGGACAAGGAACGGGACATGGCTAGCTTGGTATCCAACCTTGTGCAAATGGGGAGTTTGCGGTTGTGCAAATGGACTGTTTGCGGTTGTCACTGTGAAGCGGGCGTAACCGTTACACTACCTGATCGATACATCATACCTGATATTTTAAAGCACGTTATTCCAAACAATTTAGGAATGTTAGGTGATTTATGCCCTTTATGGATTAAAACCCGACTCTGCGTCAACTACGTAATTTTCCATGGGAGTTTTGCCATGGATCCCCCTCCGGCATGCCACAGTCCAGGTGTTAGTCCCCTTGAAACAACTTTTCCATCACTATTGTGGCCAGAAAGAGTCCCTGTGGGTTTTTAAAATGAAGTCAATGGCGGTTCGCCCGGTTCGCCCGCTCGCGAACATTTGCGAAAATTCGCGTTCGCCGTTTGTGAACGGAAAATTTTATGTTCGCGACATCTCTATCTGTAAGTAGCACCAAGCACCACACTACACTACACCCCCCCTTCCTGTCACTTGTTAACCCCTTATTAACCCCTGATCACCCCATATAGACTCCCTGATCACCCCCCTGTCATTAATCACCCCCCCTGTAAGGCGCCATTCAGACGTCCGTATGTGTTTTGTGGATCCGCAAAACACTGACACCGGCAATGTGCTTTCCGCATTTTGCGGACAAGAATAGGACATGTTCTATATTTTTGCAGAACGGAAGTGCGGACCCGGAAGTGCAGATCCGCGATTCCGGATCCGAGCGGGACAAAGTCTGTCCCCATAGAAATGAATGGGTCCGCAATTGCGTTCCGCAAAATGTGGAACAGAATTGTGGACATGTGAATGGGGCCTAAGGGTCCCTTATCACCGCCAGTTAGTTAGCTACTTGTTAGATAGTTAGTGCCCAGCCCACCGCACTACAGTCACTGATTAGTCGCTGATTGGCGTCATCGCTGTCGCTAATCAGCACTAGTACTATATAGTATCTGTAAGTGATCAAGACTGATCGCAATCAGATCTATATCAGTACATTAGGGTCACCTTAGGCCAGGGGTGTCAAACTCAAATTCATCGGGGCCGCATCAGCAGTTTGGTCACCCTCAAAGGGCCGGAAAACTTACAGTTACTTGGCTTGGCCCTTGGGGATCTCGGACTTCACTTCCACACTTTGGCCGGGGGCTCGGTGGAGCTGATGAGGTGTTTTATCCTAATGAGAAAGATTTCATAATAAGTATTTGGAGAAGGTGCAGAGGGATAGCAGAGCAGGGAGAGGCTGGTGCTGCTACTAGGGGGTCATACCATGGGGGAGTAATAAAGCCCACCATAATGCTGCCCCCCCCCCCCAGTAGTAATAATTCTCCTTATAATGTGACAGTGCAAAAAATACCCCCTTGTAATGCCCCCATTTGAGCTAATGTCCTCATAGTGCCCCCATAATGTGCCAGTATAAAATACCCCTTCTTAGTGTCCCCCGTAGATGACCCCATAGTACTCCTCTCCCCCCTTCCCCATAGTACCCACCATGTGTCCCAGTATAAAATTGTACTGTACAGAGAGCCCATATAAAATACCCCTTCTTTGTGGCCTCAGTAGATGCCCCTATAGTGCCCCCAATCATGTGCCAGTATTAACAGCCCCCCCTGTGCCAGTAATAATAGCCCCCTATGCCAGTAATAGCAGCCCCCCTGTGCCAGTAATAGCAGCCCCCAGTAATAACAGCCCCCAGTAAAAACAGCCCCCAGTAATAAGAGCCCCTCTGTGCCAGTAATAACAGCCCCCAGTAATAAGAGCCCCTCTGTGCCAGTAATAACAGCCCCAGTAATAAGAGCCCCTCTGTGCCAGTAATAACAGCCCCCAGTAATAACAGCCCCTCTGTGTCAGTAATAACAGCCCCCAGTAATAAGAGCCCCTCTGTGCCAGTAATAACAGCCCCAGTAATAAGAGCCCCTCTGTGCCAGTAATAACAGCCCCCAGTAATAAGAGCCCCTCTGTGCCAGTAATAACAGCCCCCAGTACTAAGAGCCCCTCTGTGCCAGTAATAACAGCCCCCAGTAATAAGAGCCCCTCTGTGCCAGTAATAACAGCCCCCAGTAATAAGAGCCCCTCTGTGTCAGTAATAACAGCCCCTCTGTGCCAGTAATAACAGCCCCAGTAATAAGAGCCCCTCTGTGCCAGTAATAACAGCCCCCAGTAATAAGAGCCCCTCTGTGCCAGTAATAACAGCCCCCAGTAATAAGAGCCCCTCTGTGCCAGTAATAACAGCCCCAGTAATAAGAGCCCCTCTGTGCCAGTAATAAGAGCCCCCAGTAATAAGAGCCCCTTTGTGTCAGTAATAACAGCCCCCAGTAATAACAGCCCCTCTGTGCCAGTAATAACAGCCCAAGTAATAAGAGCCCCTCTGTGCCAGTAATAACAGCCCCTCTTTGCCAGTAATAACAGCCCCCTTTGCCAGTAATAACAGCCCCCCCTTTGCCAGTAATAACAGCCCCCCTTTGCCAGTAATAACAGCCCCCGCCAGTAATAACAGCCCCCCCTTTGCCAGTAATAACAAACAGCCCCCCCTTTGCCAGTAATAACAGCCCCCGCCAGTAAAAGTATTGTACATAATAAAAATA
This sequence comes from Bufo bufo, assembly GCF_905171765.1. Taxonomy (NCBI): domain Eukaryota; kingdom Metazoa; phylum Chordata; class Amphibia; order Anura; family Bufonidae; genus Bufo; species Bufo bufo. Next base: position 201,172,252 of record NC_053393.1, read on the forward strand.
ATAAAAAAAACACATACTTACCTCCATGTCAGTGATGCGATGCAGGCCTCTTCTGGCCTGTGTCCCACGCTGTATGGCTCAGGCAGCGCAATGACGTCATCGCGCCGCCTGCGCCTGCCTCTGATAGGCTGCAGGCACTAGGCGGCAGCCTATCAGAGGAAGGGAAAGGGACACGCCTCTCCCTCCCCTACCGCAGCACAGGCAGGCATCTGTATCGCTGTCCTGAGGACGGCGATACAGATGACTGGAGATGAGCGCTTCCACAATGGAAGCGCTCATCTCCCTGTGCCCAGCCGCCGCCGCCAGCTGACAGAAATATTTTTTTATGATCACTGCAAAAACACCGTAAAAACGCTGCGGCGACTATAAAGATCACTTTTGAGCTTTTTGGATCTTTATTAGCGATCGCAGCTTTATTAGCGATCGCAGAGTTTTTCATCCACATTGATCGATGCGAATAAAGAAATCTGTGCCGTTCATTTTTTCTTTCAGCCCAGAGGCTGAACGGAAAAATAATATCTCATTACCCATATGCTCAATATAAGGCCTCATGCACACGACCGTGCCGTTTTTTGCGGTCCGCAAACCGCGGATCCGCAAAAAACAGAAGGCGCCCGTGTTGACTTCCGCAATTTGCGGAACGGAACGGGCTCCGGAAATATAAATGCCTATTCTTGTCCGCAAAGCGCGGACAAGAATAGGACATGTTATAGTTTTTTTGTGAGGCCGCGGAACGGAGCCACGGATGCGGACAGCACACGGAGTGCTGTCCACATCTTTTGCGGCCCCATTGAAATGAATGGGTCCGCATCCGAGCCGCCAAAGCGGCGGCTCGGATGCGGACCCAAACAACAGTCGTGTGCATGAGGCCTAAGGAGAATAGCAACAACTCCTAATGCTGGCCATACATATAATGATTGCGGAGACCTTCAAATGCCAGGGCAGTACAAACACCCCACAAATGACCCCATTTTGGAAAGAAGACACCCCAAGGTATTCGATTGAGTCCATGAAAGATTGAACTTTTTGTCACAAGTTAGCGGAAAGGGAGACTTTGAGAGAAAAAAAAATTAAAAATCAAATTCCGCTAACTTGTGCCAAAAAAAATCTTCTATGAACTCGCCATGCCCCTCACGGAATACCTTGGGGTGTCTTCTTTCCAAAATGGGGTCACATGTGGGGTATTTATACTGCCCTGGCATTTTAGGGGCCCTAAAGCGTGAGAAGAAGTCTGGAATCCAAATGCCTAAAAATGCCCTCCTAAAAGGTACTCGTTGGACTTTCGGCCCCTTTGCGCATCTTGGCTGCAAAAAAGTGTCACTTATGTGGTATCGCCGTACTCAGGAGAAGTAGGGCAATGTGTTTTGGGGTGTATTTTTACATATACCCAAGCTGGGTGAGAGAAATATCTCTGTAAATTGACAACTTTGTATAAAAAAATGGAAAAAGTTGTCATTTACAGAGATATTTCTCACACACAGTATGGGTATATATAAAAATAAACCCCAAAACACATTGCCCTACTTCTTCTGAGTACGGCGATATCATATGTGTGACACTTTTTTGCAGCCCAGGTGCGCAAAGGGGCCCAAATTCCAATGAGTACTTTTAGGATTTCACAGGGCATTTTTACGCATTTGGATTCCAAACTTCTCACGTTTTAGGGCCCCTAAAATGCCAGGGCAGTATAAATACCCCACAAGTGACCCCATTTTAGAAAGAAGACACCCCAAGGTATTTCGTGAGGAGTATGGTGAGTTCATGTAAAATTTTATATTTTCTCACAAGTTAGTGGAATATGAGACTTTGTAAGAAAAAAATAATAATAATAATTTCCGCTAACTTGTGCCAAAAAAAATAAAAAATTTATGAACTCGCCATGCCCCATTACGGAATACCTTGGGGTGTCTTCTTTCCAAAATGGGGTCACTTGTGGGGTAGTTATACTGCCCTGGCATTTTAGGGGCCCTAAAGAGTGAGAAGTAGTTTGGAATCCAAATGCGTAAAAATGCCCTGTGAAATCCTGAAGGTACTCATTGGAATTTGGGCCCCTTTGCGCACCTAGGCTGCAAAAAAGTGTCACACATGTGGTATCGCGGTACTCAGAAGAAGTAGGGCAATGTGTTTAGGGGTGTATTTTTACATATACCCATACTGTGTGTGAGAAATATCTCTGTAAATGACAACTTTTTAAATTTTTATATACAAAGTTGTCAATTTACAGAGATATTTCTCTCACCCAGCATGGGTATATGTAAAAATATACCCCAAAACACATTGCCCTACTACTTCTGAGTACGGCGATACCACATGTGTGACACTTTTTTGCAGCCTAGGTGCGTAAAGGGGCCGAAAGTCCAACGAGTACCTTTAGGCTTTACAGGGTTGCTCACAATTTAGCCCCGCCCAAAATGCCAGAACAGTAAACACACCCCACAAATAACCCCATTTCGGAAAATTAAATCATACATGAACTCACCATGCCCCTCCGCGAATACTTTGAGGTGTCTTCTTTCTAAAATGGGGTCATTTGGGGGGTATTTATACTATTCTGGCATTCTAGCGCCTCAAGAAACATGACAGGTGCTCAGAAAGTCAGAGCTGCTTCAAAATGCGGAAATTCACATTTTTGTACCATAGTTTGTAAACGCTATAACTTTTGCGCAAACCAATAAATATACACTTATTGGATTTTTTTTATCAGAGACATGTAGCACAATAAATTCTGACACAAACTTGTATAGAAAAGTAATTATATTTGAACAATTTTACCAGAAAAAGTTTAAAATACACTTTTTTTTTTGAAAATTGCGGTCTATTTTGATTAATATCAGAAAAACGAAAAATGTCAGCAGCAATCAAATACCACCAAAGAAAGCTGTATTTGTGAGAAGAAAAGGAGGTAAAATTCATTTTGGTGCCAAGTTGCATGACTGAGCAATAAACCGTTAAAGTTGTGAAGTGCCGATTTGTAAAAAAGGGCCTGGTCACTAGGGGCGTATAAACCTGTGGCCCTTAAGTGGTTAACCTGCCAACTAATCTACCTGTTGCAACCGGGCCTCTAACTATCTAGTTGGCCGTCGGAAGCCTAACCTACCCTGAACTACAGTATATACTGATCCCTAACTACAATTACTAGCTCGATTCTGTGAATATATAAGTAACACAGAGCAAAACTACCGGCTCTGTGTGAGGGAGACAGGGAGAAGCAGGTGGCAATCTATTCTTATACACTCCAGACTCACAAGCTGATATTAAAGGAAACCTGACACCAGGATTTAGTGCATAGAGCTGGGGACATGGGCTGCTAGATGGCCGCTAGCACATCCGCAATACCCAGTCCCCACAGCTCTCTGCTCTTTTATTGTGTTAAAAAACCTTTTTGATCAATATGCAAATGACCTGATATGTGTCCTGTGTCCGGAGATGAGTCCAGCGGAAAGGATCCCAGCACCGCCCCGCATCCTCCGAATCTCCTCCTTGGTGGCTGACGTCACAGAGCTGGAGCGCCGAAATCTTGCGATGCGCGAGCTAGCGCATGCGCAGTGTCGGCATCATGTTCATTCCCTGTGCTGGCATCAGCACAGGGAACGAACTACGCATGCGCTAGCTCGCGCATTGCGAGATTTCGGCGCTCCAGCTCTGTGACGTCAGCCAGCAAGGAGGAGATTCGGAGGACGCGGGGCGGTGCTGGGCTCCTTTCCGCTTGACTCATCTCCGGACACAGGACTCATATCAGGTCATTTGCATATTGATCAAAAAGGTTTTTTAACACAATAAAAGAGCAGAGAGCTGTGGGGACTGGGTATTGCGGATGTGCTAGCGGCCATCTAGCAGCCCATGTCCCCAGCTCTATGCACAAAATAGACAAGAGTAGGACATGTTCTATTTTTTTGCGGAATGGAAGTGCGGACCCGAAAGTGCGGATCCGCAGTTCCGTGTCCGGGCAGCACGATGTGTTGAATGCAAAATGCGGAACGAAATTGCGGACGTGTGAATGGAGCCTTATAAACCTCTGCTGGTACAGCATTATACATTTATTTTTATTGAGATGCTCCAGGATAGCACCTCCAAACCGTTTACCCACAACAGATGCCAGACTTGCCCGTCGATAGTTTCCAGGCTCTGTTTTGACCCCTTTTTTAAATATTGGTAAATGAAATGGTGCCATTACAGATTTAACCCGTTCTGCAAAAAAACAAGCCTTCTGTCACAGGGCGCCGGCAACGTGCTTCGCCTCTCCTGCGCCGCCGGCGCCCTGATCGGAGCCGCGCGCTCCCTCTCTGTGCATGGTGATGGGCAGCGGGCTGGGCACTCGGCGCTCGACTTCAGTCTTGGTGGGAGGTCATGTGGCGCTGGCCATGTCACATGACCCCTGCCATTCAGTATATAAACAGGCAACCTGCTGGCCACAGGTTGCCTGTGATTAAGTGTCTTTAGGCTATTGCTATTTAATTTCCTGTGCTAATTTGGATATTGACCTGTGTCTGTTTTCTGACACGCTACTGCCTGCTCCTAGTACCTGACGTGACCTCTTGGTTTGACCTTCGGCTTGTGACCTGACCTGTCTTTGTCCACTCCTGTGTACTGATGCTACCTCCTGGTTTTTGAACCTTTGGCTTGTATTCAGACTCGTCTTGTTGTTTCTCCCTGTGTAGACTCTTCCTCTTACCAGCCGCCCTCTTGACCTTGCCTGGTCTTTTACTGTGTCACTGCTCCGCCCGCTATTCCATCTCTGTCCTCTCTGTCTCTCCGCACTTATCGAGGTCAGGGACCGCCGCCCAGTTGTGCTCTATTACCTAGGACGGGCAAGTGCAAGTAGGTAGGGACAGAGGCGTGGGTGATAGACAGTGGGTGCACATACTCCCTTCCTATCCGGCGGCGTGACAGAATCACAGGCCATACATTTTCATGGACCCTTTACAGAGTCTCACCGATCATGTACAAAACTTGGCGCAAATTGTTCAGGAATTGGGGGAGAGGTTACAGGACCAAGAATCCGTCCGGACGCTCCCAATACCTTTTCCGGTTACTCTGCAGGCAGAACCTCATGTCAAACTGCCGGATTGGTTTTCAGGATACTGCAGGTGCTTTTTGTCTTTTAAGGAAAGTTGTAAGCTATATTTTCGCCTGCAGCCTAATTCATCTGGTTCTGACCAACAGAGGGTGGGTATAATTATCTTCCTCCTCCAGGGTGACCCTCAGGAGTGGGCATTCTCCTTGCCTCTTGACTCTCCCTGCCTTAGATCCGTTGACGCATTCTTTCAAGCACTGGGGGTTCTGTACGATGAACCAGACAGAGCGTCCGTAGCCGAGTCGCAGTTGAAGGCCCTCAGCCAGGCCAGTGGAGGACTCTTGCACCCAGTTCCGTAAATGGTGCGTACCCACTAGCTGGAATGAACCGGCCCTCAAGAGCAAGTTCAGGTCAGGCCTGGCTGAGAATCTCAAGGATATGTTGGTATGCTACCCCTGTCCTGAGACCTTAGAGGAGACCATGACTTTGGCCATTAGATTGGACAGATGTGTCAGGGAGAGACAGCGGGAACATCTGTTTTCTCCTCAGGGTATTTCAACACCTGAATCCGCTCCTGTGGAACTCAAGTTGGAGGCACGGATGGACGAACCTATGCAACTTAGTATGACCCGAAGAGAGCAACGTCGCTGACGGGGCACCTTTTTCTATTGCGGCGAGTCCAACCATTGGGTTCGTCAATGTCCCAAGATTCCTCCTTCCGTAAGATTGTCTAAGTTTGAGGGAGCTAAGGACAAGGTACTCCCGGAGGTGGTAAGGAGAAAGTTGCTGCTACCAATTTCTGTGGCCTTTGGGACCCTCAAGGGGTCAGGTAGAGTGTCTGTTGACTCAGGTTCTGACTTTAGTTTTATGGATCTGAAGTTTTCAGAAAAGGTTGGAATACCTGTGTTGAATCTGTCCACTCCAATCTATATTGTTGCCATTGACTCCACTTCCCTGCTGGGAGGAACTGTCAAGCTTTGTACTCCTGAAATAACCTTGTCGGTAGGGGTGTGTCACACAGAGAAGTGTTCATTTTTTATTCTCGAATATCTGCCCATAGAAGTGGTCTTAGGGATGCCCTGGCTTCAGCTACATAACACGGTCATCAACTGGACCATGGGTGAGTTAGAAAAATGGGGTCCCAATTGTAATTCCTGTCTGACCCTTGTCCAGGCAGGGGTTTCCTCCAATTCCATGTCGGTCTCTCCGTATATTGAAGAATTCCAAGATGTTTTTTTCACGTCCGAGTTTGAGACTCTTCCTTCCTATAGACACTATGACTGCGCTATAGATCTAGTGCAGTGTTTCCCAACCAGTGTGCCTCCAGCTGTTGCAAAACTGCAACTCCCAGCATGCCCGCACAGCCAAAGGCTGTCTGGGCATGCAGGGAGTTGTAGTTTTGCAACAGCTGGAGGCACACTGGTTGGGAAACACTGATCTAGTGGCAGGGTCTAGATTTCCCAAGGGACGTATTTACAACCTTTTTGGTCCAGAGCGTAGCGCTATAAAGGAATATATTAGGGAGAGCCTTAAAAAGGGACATATTCGACCCTCCACCTCCCCCATGGGTGCAGGGTTCTTTTTTGTTAAAAAGAAGGATGGTGGGCTCAGACCCTGTATCGACTACAGCAGGTTGAACAAGATTACCATCAGGAATCAATATTCTATCCCGTTGATTCCTGACTTGTTCAACCAGATTTTGGGAGCATCCTGGTTTTCCAAACTTGATTTGAAAGGGGCGTATAACCTGATACGTATTAGAGAAGGAGATGAGTGGAAGACTGCCTTTAACACTCCAGAGGGGCACTTTGAGTATTTAGTCATGCCATTTGGACTCAGTAATGCCCCGGCAGTTTTTCAAAATTTTATGAACGACATCTTCAGGGAATTTATTGGCAGATTTATGATCGTATATCTGGACGATATTTTGATTTTCTCTTCTGATTGGGATTCCCATGTCTCTCATCTCAGTCTGGTGCTCGGAATCCTGCGGGAAAATCAATTATCGGTCAAATTAGAGAAATGCGTGTTTGGAGTACAGGAGATACTGTATCTAGGTTATATCTTTACTCCACACTCATTTAAAATGGATCCTAAGAAGGTTCAGACGATTTAAGACTGGGTGAGACCATCCTCCCTAAAAGCATTACAACGCTTTTTAGGATTCTCTAATTACTATCGTAAGTTTATCAAAAAAAATTCTATAATCGCCAAACTTTTGACCGACCTAACCAAAAAGGGCACGGATCTTGTTAACTGGTCGCCTGAGGCTCTCAAGGCTTTTGAGACTCTTAAGATGTGTTTTCAGAATGCCCCAGTCTTAGTTCAGCCGGATCCAGAGGAACCCTTTGGATTAGAGGTTGATGCTTCTGAGGATGGGGTGGGGGCTATCCTTTCTCAGGGATCTCCCAACCTCACTAATTTAAGACCTTGCGCGTTCTTTTTATGTAAATTTTCTCCCACGGAGAGGAATTATGATATTGGGAACCGCGAACTACTGGCCATCAAATGGGCGTTTGAGGAGTGGAGACATTTTTTAGAAGGGGCTAAACATTGTGTTACGGTGCTTACTGACCATAAGAATTTAGTGTTCCTTGAAGCCGCTAAACGCCTTAATCCTAGGCAAGCCAGGTGGGCCCTGTTTTTCACACATTTTAATTTCTCTATTACTTTTAGGCCAGGAAGTAAGAAGGTCAAGGCGGACGCCTTGCCCCGAAACTTTCGTGCCTTCCAGCCTCCTGACACCCCTCCTGAACCCATCTTGCCGACTAATATTTTGGCATCAGTATCTGCAGACCTCTCTTCTGAAATCACTTCAGCACAACATCTTTCCCCTGCACGGGCACCATCAGATAAGTTATTTCTACCTGGGTACCTCCGTCTCCGGCTTTTGGGTGAGTGCCATGACTCTGTTTTATGCAGTCATTCCAGTATCGATGCCACTAAGGAACTCGTGTCTAGGTCCTTCTGGTGGCCCACATTATCTAGAGATGTCCGTTCTTATGTGTCTGCTTGTGAGGTATGTGCCAGATCTAAAACTTCGAGAACGCATCCTGCTGGTGAATTACAACCCCTACCATTCCATGCAGGCCATGGTCACATATTTCCATAGACTTTATTACCGACTTGCCAACCTTCAATGGGAAGTCAGTGGTTTGGGTAGTGGTCGACCGATTGAGTAAAATTGTGCACTTCTTCCATCTTATTAAGCTCCCTAATGTCAAGACTCTAGCATCTTTTTTTATTGACCACATTGTACGCTTGCATGGAGTTCCCGAAAATATTGTCTCTGACAGAGGTGTTCAGTTCGTTTCTAAGTTTTGGAAAGCCTTTTGTCAAAGATGCGAAATTTCATTGTACTTTTCATCAGCCTTCCATCCTGAGACCAATGGGCAGACGGAACGGTTGAATCAGACGGTTGAACAATTTCTGAGATGTTATGTGTCCGACAATTGGGTGAGATACCTTCCGTTGGCGGAGTTTGCCATCAACAATCGGGTGAACTCGTCCACGGGGGTGTCTCCCTTTTTCTGTAACCTGGGCTTCCATTCTTGATTTAGTTCGAGTCCTTCAGTGTCCTCACTCAACCCGGAGGCAGATATTTTTTACGTCAGAACTGTGCACAGTCTGGGCCCAGGTTCAAACTAACCTGGAAAAGGCCCAGGAAGTTCAGAAGGAGCAAGCTGATAAGAGACGCTCCAAGGGGGTTGATTTTGAGGTCGGTGACAAGGTGTGGCTGTCCACCAAGAGTCTTTCCTTGAAAGGGGTCTCCAGAAAGTTTGCAACGCGTTTTGTTGGACCCTATGAGATTATTGATATTATTAATCCCGTCTCTTTTAGATTGAAACTACCTGACTCCCTTCGCATCCACAGTGTATTTCACAAGAGATACATTTCGCCCGTGGTTCCCTCACAAGGACCTCCTTCTCCTGTGGAGATAGAGGGCGAAGACGAATTTGTCATCTCTAAGATTATGGATGTCAGGAGGGTTCGGAACTCTTTACAGTACTTGGTCCATTGAAAGGCTTTTGGAGGAGAGATCCTGGGTACCAGTGTATAGGATGCATGCCACCAATTTGATAAAAAAAATTCCACCGTGATCACCCGAAGAAGACGCTCCCGCGGTCCTTGGGTCCAGAGGCCCCTCGTGGAACGGGGGGTACTGTCACAGGGCTCCGGCGACGTGTTTCGCCTCTCCTGTGCCGCCGGCGCCCTGATCGGACACAGAGGCAGGCGCACTCCGCGTCCTGCTATGGCACAGAGCGGAGAGCCGCTCGGCATCCTCGTTGCTGGGGTAACAGGGGGCGGAGCGCGCCCGGCCGCACGCTCCCTCTCTGTGCGGCCGGCGTCCCCCGTTCCCATGGTGATGGGCAGAGGCTGAGCGCCGAGCTGGGCACTCGGCACTCGGCTGCAGTCTTGGTGGGAGTTCATGTGGCGCTGTCCACGTCACATGACCCCTACCATTCAGTATATAAACCGGCAACCTGCTGGCCACAGGTTTCCTGTGATTAAGTGTCTTTAGGCTATTGCTATTGATTTCCCTGCGCTAATTTGGATATTGACCCGTGCCTATTTTTTGACCCGCTACTGCCTGACGTGACCTCTTGGTTTGACCTTCGGCTTGTGACCTGACCTGTCTTTGTCCACTCCTGTGTACTGACGCTACCTCCTGGTTATTGACCCTTTGGCTTGTATTCGAACTCGTCTTGTTTCTCCCTGTGTAGACTCTTCCTCTGTGTTGATACCCCGGCCTTACCAGCCGCCCTCTTGACCATGCCTGGTCTTTTACTGTGTCACTGCTCTGCCTGCTATTCCATCTCTGTCCTCTCTGTCTCTCCGCACTTATCGAGGTCAGGGACCGCCGCCAAGTTGAGCTCCATTACCTATGACGGGCAAGTGCAAGTAGGTAGGGACAGAGGTGTGGGTGGCAGACAGTGGGTGCACATACTCCCTTCCTATCCGGCGGTGTGACACCTTCATGCTACTATGTGAACAGAAAAGTAAAAAAAAATAATAAATGGAAAAAAAGGGAAAAACATAAACAAAAATTGGCTGCTTTCTGAGGGGGTTAAAATTTGAAAAAAATTTAAATTGCTTTTTTACATGTACTATATAAATCTTGGTGCATTAAGCCCTAACTCACCAAAGAATTGTTTAGAATTCCAGAGAATTACATTTTTTCCAGTGTACAGTATGTCTAAGGGGAGTTACATACATAGTACAGGGGGTGGGCTCTGCCTTCATTTAAATAAGAAACTTGATCATCTAGTGTTACACTTGCAAGAGCTTTCTGAAAACTCCAAAGTTTGACTGAATGGGAATTTTGCCATGTACTTGTAAGTACATAAACCACTACCACTAACAATTGTCTTTTTATTCCTGCTGTCCTCTCTTGTTAATTTTTACATAGCCAAAATACAGAATGTGTAATAGATGATAATGTCCAGAAGATTATGCTGACTGTTATTTTAGAATAGATAGCATTATCATATTGCTGAGTACTATGAAATGGTTCAATATGAACCTGCCAAGTATGGATGTATAGGGAAATATTATTCAAACCTCAGATTATAACATTTGATTATACAGTTCTCCCAAAAACTCCCAATTTATTACAAATGGTGTATTTTTGTGATTTATTAGTTTGGGTTTGTAGATTTTGTGAATAATATAAATAGTTAGGCACTGAGGCTTTTTTTAAACCCTTTTGGTAACATTGCTGGATTTGGATGCAACAATTGCAATCACTTAGGCTCTAATAATATCAGTTATTTACTATTTACTATATTAAAAAAAAATTGAATTGAAATCAGGCAATTTATTAATTTCTGATTAGATTTCTTGTCTTTATACTTACTGGCAAGGTACCAAATGGTTTGCAAACCAAATGTCATAAAAGGATGGAGCATAAACTAATCATTGTAAGATAGCATACAGAGCAATTGAATCTAAGCATTCAGCTCTAGGAATTATATGATTATGAGTTTTATTAAATCTTCTGACTTCGATAGAAATCTATATTAAATAATGACTATTAAAATACTTGTAATAATGTATAATGTGTATATATATACAGTACAGACTAAAAGTTTGGACACACCTTCTCATTCAAAGAGTTTTCTTTATTTTCATAACTATGAAAATTGTAGATTCACACTGAAGGCATCAAAACTATGGCATCCACACATGTGGAATTATATACATAATAAACAAGTGTGAAACAACTGAAAATATGTCATATTCTAGGTTCTTCAAAGTAGCCACCTTTTGCTTTGATTACTGCTTTGCACCCTCTTGGCATTCTCTTGATGAGCTTCAAGAAGTAGTCCCCTGAAATGGTTTTCACTTCACAGGTGTGCCCTGTCAGGTTTAATAAGTGGGATTTCTTGCCCTATAAATGGGGTTGGGACCATCAGTGGCGTTGAGGAGAAGTCAGGTAGATACACAGCTGATAGTCCTACTGAATAGACTGTTAGAATTTGCATTATGGCAAGAAAAAAAGCAGCTAAGTAAAGAAAAACGAGTGGCCATCAATACTTTAAGAAATTAAGGTCAGTCAGTCAGCCGAAAAATTGGGAAAACTTTGAAAGTAAGGGCTATTTGACCATGAGTGATGGGGTGCTGCGCCAGATGACCTGGCGTCCACAGTCACCGGACCTGAACCCAATCGAGATGGTTTGGGGTGAGCTGGACCGCAGAGTGAAGGCAAAAGGGCCAACAAGTGCTAAGCATCTCTGGGAACTCCTTCAAGACTGTTGGAAGACCATTTCAGGTGACTACCTCTTGAAGCTCATCAAGAGAATGCCAAGAGTGTGCTAAGCAGTAATCAAAGCAAAATGTGGCTACTTTGAAGAACCTAGAATATGACATATTTTCAGTTGTTTCACACTTGTTTGTTATGTATATAATTCCACATGTGTTAATTCATAGTTTTGATGCCTTCATAGTCATGAAAATAAAGAAAACTCTTTGAATGAGAAGGTGTGCCCAAACTTTTGGTCTGTACTGTATATATATATATATATATATATATAGTATAAAATGTATTGTAATAATGTTTACTATTTCTATATCTGTTACTCGCGTACTGCTGCAGCTCTCAGGTCTCCCTGCGTCAACGTTCAGTTTGTTTACTAGCGCTCCCTCCTGCCAGGAAGCCTGCTCTCTCACCCCTATCTGTGGTATTGCACATATCTACTGTAGGGGCACAATGTGGGCATATCTACTGTGGGGGCACAATGTGGGCATATCTACAGTGAAAGGGTCATCATTTGTGTATAATTACTGTACTGTAAGCGGGCACAGTGTGGGCATAACTACTGTGTTTGGGGCACATGGTGGGCATAACTACTGTGTGGGGGCACAATGTAGATATAACTTCTGTGTGGGGGCACTGATGGGACTGGGTGGGATTAGGCATGTACAGATATACATCGGGTGGAGTTAGAAGCATGGCATAGGTGTGGCAGGTATGTATTAACACATTTTTTTGTCTGTCACATTTTTTTTTTACGATAAATTTACAAAATGTTGCACACTATTTGTTACATTTGTCGCACAGATTTGTAAATCAAAAACCTAACCTAATTCATTGTAGGTTTACTGCAGTCCATATTCCACCAGGGGACTGGAGTACTTGTGACTTTTTTTGGGAAAAAAGTCAGAATAATAAGTATGTCTAAAAATGAAGCACTGCCCACAAAACATATGTTTAACTTTGAGTAAATGCAATTTGACAGGAATGGAGCAACACCCCATCCCTAAAAATTTTGTAAATGTTTACTCCACAGACAAAAAAGCCAAAAACATGTCAATTTTGAGTGCAGCACAATTGATACATTACTCCCTAAGTTTACAGTCTACAGAATCTGTAAATCTGCACCAGATTTATTTCATGTTTATGAGACCACACTTAACCCTCATTAACCACTGACTAGAGTAAGTAGGGAAATTGACAGCTATGCAGCTGACTGCAGAATGGTGGTGTCAGACTTACCATCTATTAGCAACTAATTATCTACAAGTATAGCCAGGGAATACTGGAGTAAAATGAAATGAGAGTACTCTGTATTCCTTGGCAGGCTGCATTTGTTGCACACCGTGGAAGCAAACCTCAATATTTCTTACATGCAGCATTATAGCATGAACTATTTTTGACATAGATAAAATAATACTAGTTATTTTTAAGCACATAAATGAATTTGTGTTATGTCAGCACTTCATGCCTGCCTCTGTCCTGCTGTCCCTGTGGACCAGGATGCTGCATCACTCAGAATGCCGCCTGGTGTCCTGTTCACCGGCATCCTCTGTAAGTTGCAGCCTCCATGCTCTTGACTAGTCTTTCAGCCTCTGTCCCCTTAGGCCCCTTTCACACGAGCGAGTATTCTGCGCGGATGCGATGCGTGAGTTCAACGCATTGCACCCGCACTGAATACTGACCCATTCATTTCTATGTGGCTGTTCACATGAGCGGTGATTTTCACCCATCACTTATGCGTTGCGTGAAAATCGCAGCATGCTCTATATTCTGCGTTTTTCACGCAACGCATGCCCCATAGAAGTGAACGGGGTTGCTCCCCTGCAGTGAAGTACACATCCCTACGCACGGTTTGAAGGATGAATACCAGGGAAGCATCACAATTACGCCCTTAGGGTAAGCCCAAAGTCAAACCAGTTAGGTGGCACAGTGGGTCCACACTCCACTGCCTCATTACAATATGATATATTTTTAATAATTTAAAGGTGCTGCCCCACCATAGCAACTTACTTAACAGGATAGATATGTGTTTAATTTCTAGGTCCTCCATTACTGAGCCCCCTCTGATCCCGAGAATGGAATTTGAATGGAGGAACAGTCATGAATGTACGGCATTTGTTCTCTATGGGACTAATTGTCATAGAGAATGAAAAGAGAGGCAGAGAGCATGTGTAGCCATAACTCCGTTCAGAGGGGACTTGGAACCCCAATTCTCATGATTAATGGGGATCTATACTGATTGAATACTCATCATCTACCTTGTGGATAGGTGGGACAATTCCTTTAAAGGCTATGGACACCTCTGTCATGGAAAAAATTGTTTTACATCATCTTAAATAAAATAAAAAAGCCTTCAGTCTACAATCTTCCTTCTTGGATTCATTTTTCGACCACTGATAGTTGTCAGTGCCATTTAACCAGGGGCAAATGGTGCTTGTGTACAAGAATCCCTGTCATCAGGCACTCTGACATTTGCAGAACAGTTTTCAACTTCAGCCTTTTGCCCTGCGTTCCTGTACAGTCCTGCAATCACATGTCTGTGATTATTATTGTACATTGAGGTTTTGCCACAAATCATGGCAAAAATGCAAAAAAAAGAAATAGCAATGTTGAATGATCCCCAACAGGAACAGATCCTATTCTTTATAGGAATAGTGCACAGTACCACTTCTCTTGTCCTGTATACTGGGTGTAAATTTCAGTATTTACTCGTATTCTGTGCAAATAGATGCTGCACCATACCACTTCTCCTGTCCTGCATACTGGGTGTAATTTTCAGTATCTGCTCTTATTCTCTTTATATGGACACTGCACAGTACCACTTCTCCTGTCCTGTGTACTGGGTGTAATTCTCAGTATCTGCTCTAATTCTGTGTATACAGACACTGCACAGTACCACTTATCTTGTCCTGTATACTGAGTGTAATCCTAAGCATCTGCTCTTATTCTGTATATAGACACTGCACAGTACCACTTCTCCTGTCCTGTATACTGAGTGTAATGCTCAGCATCTGCTCTTATTCTCTATATACAGACACTGCACAGTACAACTTCTCTTCTTAGGTGTGCTGGGTGTAATCCCCAGTATCTGCTCTTATTCTCTATATACAGACACTGCACAGTACCACTTCTCTTGTTACATGTGCTGGGTGTAATCTTCAGTATATGCTCTTATTCTGTATATACAGACACCTCACAGTACCACTTCCCTTGTTACAGATATAGTAGAGTTAACACTCATGCTTTATGAGATGTGTTATCTAAACTAAATGCGTTAACACCTTCAATTGCTTTTCAATGGCTTTTGTTTCATGATAACACGATGAGTTAAGAAATTTGAGTTAAGAGTTTGAGTGTTAACCCTGCTACATCTCTATGTATACTGGGTGTAATCCTCAGTGTGCAGGAGCCAGTCGACGGGTGTGGTTGTGTGTGGAGGAGCTCCTGCTAATTGCTGACAGACTTCCAGGGATTTTTTCAACTTTCCCAGCCCAGGCCCTGCCTCTCCCCAGGGAGCTGGTAGGGTCCTGGGCCATGAAGCGACTGAAGACCCAGGATCCTACTTCCCTGGGGAGGGCGGCAGGAGGTAGGGGAGGTGAGCTACCGGCCTCAGTTCCATCTTCCGCCTCGGGGGTCAGAAGATCCAGCAGGAGTAGTGGTGCAGCGGCCCCTGCAGGCCCCGGAGGTGAAGCCGTGTCCATCGCCGGCAGTTCCAGGAGGGCGGACAGTAGCCCTCCAAGAGGTACGCGGAGTGCTCCTGGGGGTGGGCTGGTTCCGGTTGAGGCTGACTGGGGCAGCATGAAGCCCCAGGAACTAATCGCCGTTTACAGCTCCCGGACCACGGCCTACCTCCGGGAGTATGAGGAAGCGAATAGGACCCTCAAGAAGCTTAGGGAGAACTTAAAGCTTGAGAGAGGGAAGGTGGACAAAGCGGCAAGAAAAAACAGGCCAGAAATATAAAAAAAAATAAAAGGCTTAAAATAAATTATTAAAGTGCTGCAAGAAAGAATGGAGGCCATTCTGGAAAACAGTGGTCCCTTTAAAGAAAAGCTCATGAACGATGAAAGGTTCAATGAAATGGCTGGAAGCCAAAAACAGCAAGAAGATGACTCCTCTAGTGAAGAGGAAGAGTCGGACATGGGGGGGGGCAACCTGCGGAAACTGGTATCGCCACAGGTATCACCGCAGAGCAGGTATGCCTGCCCCCCACTAGTTCTGACGAGGAAATAGAGTACAGTGAGAGCAGCGGAGTTGGGGGGCAGCTTATGGCCGAAATACGCCACCTGGAGTCCCCCAAAATTTGTGAGGACATTTGCTTTGGTGACTAATTACCGGAAGATGAGCCGATAGGAAAAAGGATAAAGACAAAGACATTAAAGCCAGAGGTGAGGTATGTCTATGTGACCCACCCTGCGTGCCCTGGGCCGTCTGAAAAGTAACGGTGACGGTAACTTGCAGCGGCAACTTCTAGAGGCTCTTAGGAGAGGGGAGAATTCCATTACAGTAGGGGGGCAGCAGGTGGATCCATCCTTCTGGATAGACAGGCATGGCCTGCGTGCCTTCCGAGAGCAAGGCGGGGGCGAGACCACCTGGTCCTCATCCACAACCGGCCCCGGGTCAACCAGACGGAATGTTGTCTGTCTGAAATGGAGAGGCAATGAAGCGTGCCCTACCAGGAAGAGGGTGGCAGAGCTTCTCTTTCGGATGGGCATCAGAGCATGTGACATCTTTGCCCTGATACATCCGTATGGCACCCGGGAGTTTGATGTCAGTTTTGCCCGGCCAGAGGGTCTTGAACTTTTCTGGTCTGGGTATGAACTTTCAAAAGACCAGCCGGACTGGCAGGGTTTTTTTTGTGCAAGCGATAACCCGCCAGAATGAGGTCAAGAAAGTGACCGTTCTGACCCGTAACGAGTCACTTTCTTGTGTTGACATCTTGACCTGGTTGAGCAGGTACGGGGGCGTCCAGGGTCTCCCTAGCAAGAACCTGGATGAGTTTGGCATCTGGTCGGGTGCCTGGACATTTCAGATTAAGTTGAAACATTCAGGGGGGTCGGTTTCCCACATACCATCATCTGTTTTCCTTGGTCGGGATAGGATCATGGTGTTCTACAGGAGGCAGCCTAAGCTGTGTTACAAGTGCGGCAGCCCTTCGCACTTCAGCGCCAGCTGCCAAGTGCAGAGGTGCGCGTTGTGCGGGGGTGAAGGCCATCTAGCTGCATCTTGTGGGCAGATTAGATGCAACCTGTGTGGTGAGCTAGGGCACCCGTTCAGTCGTTGCCCTCGCTCTGTCGCCAACGTGGCTCGTGCATGCGCGGAGGCGAGCCGGGAGGCCCCCACCGCCGAGGCGAGTGCTGGCAAAGGCGACAGGGCAGTGGGGTCGATGAAGAGAAAAGACGGCCCGTCCCAGCAGAGACGGAGGGAGAGGCGTCAGATGGAGAGGGGGCAGGTGGAACCCCGTCCTGGGGTGATGCCTGTGCCCTCCCAAGAGAATGCCTCTCCTAGAGCTGAGACCCTGGGGGATATCGAGGGGAATGAGGAACTCAGGAGACTAGACCATTCCGAGGTGACTCTGTCCTCTTGCTACGAGAGTGCAACAGAGGGGAGTGAATAAGAAGGAAACGTCTGACCAAAAAAAGATCTAGCCCGACTAGAGTTCCTGTGGAAGGCAAAGCCAGCTCCCCCCTGGACCTCTCTAATTCTGACTCTCTTCCCCTGGATCTTTCCAACCGGTACCTCACCTTGGATGAGATCTCCGCCTCCTCTTCTTCCGGGAAGGAGGTTGAAGGTGGGGGGCCGGAGGGGCAAGAGAAGGAGCCTCTGGAAGGGCCCGCGCCTCCCTCCGGTGAGGATGCAAGGTCCCCGGGAGGTGGGGCGGGTCCAGACACTGGGAATGGGAATGACAAGGGTGGTGCGAAGGGGGAGGCGGTGGTGACTAATGAGATGGACACCACTGTCTATCTCAAAAGAAATCTTGCCACCTTAGGGGGTAGCCCCAAGAGGGGTAAGAAGAAGAAGAAGAAGGGGAAGGGAAGGAAGAAGGCCGTCTAACTTAATCACTCTGTATGGCGGCACTCACTCCGTTGACGCTGGCGACCATTAATGTCGCCAGTATTAAATCGGATGCGGCTAGGTTTGCAGCCTTTGATTTTCTCAGCCAGGTTGAAGCTGACATTTTATTTTTGCAAGAGACCAGGCTGCCAGATTTGGCGGCTGTATATAAAGCAAAAAAGGAATGGAGGTGCGGTCCATCATATTGGTCTCTTGCGGCTGAGCCGTATAGCAGAGTGGCGGTTCTTTTTACAGCACCAGTAGAAAGCCGACGAGTGATTGAGTTAGAAATGGGGAGGTGTTTGATTTTAGATGTCCTCATGAAGGGTCAAGAGCTTCGCCTGATAAACATCTATGGTCCCCAAACCAGGTGGGATCGGAAGCGTCTCTTTATGAGGATCAAACCTTTCCTTTTTACGAGTCGGCAGGTGGTCTTTGGCGGGGACTTTAATACAGTCACAAGGTCCCAAGACCGGGGAGGCGCCAGAGACCGTCTGGCTTATGATAGTGTATCCCTGAATAGCATAGCTAGCGAGGCTCGCCTGGTGGATGTCCACATTAGGCACACCCCAGGCCACGGTGGTTTCACTTATTATAGAGGTAGTCAGATTAGGTCTAGAATAGACAGGTTTTATTTAAAGGAGGAGACTACTTTTTCACCTTTAGAGGTGGTAGAGGTGGAATTCTCCGATCACTGTATGATTATGTTCTCTTTGAATGTTGCAGAATCCCCCCAAATGGGAAGAGGCTATTGGAAGCTAAATTCGGCCCTCCTGGAGGAAGCAGAGGTGAGACAATCCTTTGAGGAATTCCTTCAGAGTCAGATAGAGTTGCTGGATCTTTGTGACACTAAGTCGGAGTGGTGGGAGATATTCAAAGATCGGGTGGCAAAATTCTTCCGCCAGCTCTCGAGCCTCAGGTCCCTGGACAAGTACCGCTTGTATCAGGGTCTGAGGAGGAAACTCGAACAACTGGTCTCGACTGGAGGTAGCCGAGAGGATATCTCCAGGGTGAAATCTTTGCTTAAGAGGTGCCAGTACGATAGGCACACATTTTTGGTTTTTGAGAGGGATTTCGCGAAGTACCGCTCGCTCGACCCTTACAGAAACTGTAAGATGTCAGTGAAAAGTAAGTTGGTGATGGGACTAGTCGATGGTACGGGATCTCTGGATAGGTCCAGATCAGGGATCTTGGAAATCATCAAGTCCTTCTACTCGTGCCTCTTGAGGAAGAAGGATCTGAATCGGGACAGGATTTCGGCTTTCCTGGCTGAAACCATCCCTGAGTCAAGAGTAGACCGCTCTTTTGACGTTTTGATAGAAGAAATCAGAGAAGAGGAAGTCAGCCTGGCGATCGAAGGGCTTGCCCTAAAGAAGTCGCCAGGCCCGGATGGCTTAACATCCGAGTTTTATAAGACCTTTAAGGACTCCTTGGTTCCCCTCTTGACTAAGGTATTCAATGAGTGCCTTTCCTCGGGTGCTCTGCCAAAGTCAATGAGGAGGTCAGCTCTAATCCTTATATCAAAGGGTAAAGATCCGAGCCGTATTGAGAATTGGCATCCCATAGCGCTTCTCAGTACGGACAGAAAGATCCTGGCCAAGATACTGTTTAATCGGTTGGTGCAGTTTGCACCCCGGCTCCTTTCAGAGACCCAACATTGCTCGGTTCCAGGCCGAAGCAAGTTTAGTGCTGTGCTCGGTGTCCGAGAGGCAGTGGAACGGAGTAGGGCGGGTAACTGGAAGGGGTACATGCTGGCCTTAGATCAGGCAAAGGCTTTTGATCGGGTTAACCACGAGTACCTCTGGGCAGTCCTTCTGAAATATGGCCTGCCGGGAGGGTTTGTCGATTGGTTAAAGATCTTGTATGCGGGGGCAGAGAGTTTCCCGCTGGTGAACGGTTGGTCTGGCAGCCCTTTTGAGGTTGGGTCTGGAGTCCGCCAGGGTTGTCCATTGAGCCCGCTCTTATACGTGTTTGCGATTGATCCTTTTATTAGGAGGATTGATCGAGGACCGTTAGCGGGAGTCTGGAGGAGCCAGAAGCCACTCTGAGGGTGGTGGCGTATGCCGATGACGTCACTGTTTTCGTGTCCTCGGGAGGGGAGGTGGAATACGTGATGTCGGAGGTAGAACGCTACTCGGAAGTCTCCGGGTCCGTGATTAGCCGGGATAAGTGTGAGAGTCTCTGGCTGGGAGGGGGTGATCCATCTTTCGGTCTCCCGGACACCCTCCCAGAGCCCCAGTCGTCAGCCAAAGTCCTAGGCGTTCAATTCGGCCATGGGGATTATCCCACCCAAAATTAGGACAGCAGGCTCATGATCGCCGCTCAGAAGGTTGACCAGTGGAAGGGTTGGTCTTTGACCCTCAGGGAAAGCGTGAACCTGATCAAGACTTACCTTCTCCCTTTGCTTATCTATTTGGCCAGTGTATGTGTCTTGCCAGAACCTCTCTGGACTCGGGTTTACAGTCTGTTCTTCCAACTGTTATGGGGGAATAGGCTGAACCTAGTCAAGAGAGAGGTGACATACCGTACGAGGAGATTAGGGGGGTTGGGTATGGTCAACCCCGTGGTGTTCCTCTTTGTTAAGATCAACCTGGCAAACCTCTGGAAAGAGAGGGCTCCTCCGCGGGTAGTCTCTTGCAGGGGTTGGTTTTGGCCTTTCTTCCAGGAGTGGGAGACAGGAGGTCAAGTGAAGGATTTGCGTACACCTCACGGATATCTTCCGGCTTATGTCACCCCGATTCTGAAGGTGATCCGCCGGTGGGGTTTGGGAGTGAGGGAAATCAAGACCCAGTCAAAGAGATCCCTTGACGAGAGGGTCTTGTTGACCCACTTCCAGAAGCCCCTGGCCCTTAAGGATTGCCCAAGCCGGGATCTAGACAAGGGGTCACAGTTGTTAAATTCGGCAAGATCCCCTTGAAGTTTTGGGACTTGGCTTGGCGCTGCTTTCACGGGAAGCTGTATGTAAGGGACAACTTGAAGTACAGGAACTCTGATTAAAGGGGTTATCCCCGGGAGGAGTGTGGCGACATACTAGAAAGTATGGAGCACTTCCTGCTTCAGTGTCCCTTTAATACGGAGGTATACAAATGGGTGGGTGCATCCATTGGCTGGCCTAGGCTAGCCAACCTCTCCTATGCGGAATGGGCTTATGGAGCATTCAAAGGTTTGGGAAGAAGGGACCCATGCACAGCTTTTATAGTTAGCATAGTGGTCAGGTACTTCACATGGAACGCACAGTGTTTAGTTTCAACCCAGCAGAAAGTCCTCCCTGTGGAAGAGGTGTTTAGGAACATTCTAGGTAACCTGGCGAAGGTTCGCTCTCTTGAGTGCGAGAAGGTGGGTACGGATGGGGTCTCTTACCTCTAGAGAGGCTTCACCTTTGATGTGCCTTAGCCTCAGTAGCACTTTTCCTGGTGTTGGGCTGAGGCTTTCACACTAGGTTTTTGTTTTGTATTTAAGATGAGCTTTTGAAGAAAGGTTTGCAAATGACTGAACTTGGGCCTTCGGGTGGATTTTAATATTGGTTTGTATAGATTGATATGGTTGTTATAAGATGTATATATTGTATGATTGGGTAAGTGGGGTGTAGTTAGGTTGGGTGGGATGGGGGGGTTCATATTTTCGTATGGGGAGGCCTGCATCCAGCCCTGGACAATGTGGACATGGGAGGACATGAGGCGAGGGGCTGGGTGTGAGTGGTGGAGGAAGGACTGGCCTCATGGAGGGACAAGAGGCGGAGGTTGGCCCTGGGTGAAGGTGATGGGATAGATAGATTGGTAGGGTTAGTATAGATTCGTGTTTTCTCATATACAGTATATGTGTGTGTATAAAAAAATATATAATTTTTTTTTTATTATTGTTATTTGATATTTCTATTATGATTTCTATTATTTTTTAATTTGTGTTTATTATTATTTATTGTGACAAGTTGTTATTTATCTTCTGAGCAATTTGTATAAATTTGTATATAGTCGGGGTTCAGCCGGATCGGATGTTTAGGTTAGGCTAGTTTCATTTCTCCTTTTTAGTAGGTATGAATGAGATAGTATGCATGTAGCTGGGCCAGTAGGGTAAGTGTATATACTTTATACCTTGTTTTATATCTTGTTTGGAAAATTTATGGCAAAGTTTTTGTATTTTTGCATAAAATTATAGAGTTCCTCAGTGTCACTTCTCTTGTTATGTATACTGGGTTTAAATTTCAGTGTATGAATTTACACTGTATATGGAGACACTGCACAGTATCACTTCTTTTGTTATGTATACTGGGTGTAATTCTCAGTGTATGACTTTACACTATATATGAAGACACTGCACAGTATCACTTCTCTTGTTATGTATACTGGGTGTAATTCTCAGTGTCTGATATTACACTGTATATGAGGACACTGCATAGTACCATAAGGCACAAACCCTTTAATTTAATGCTCTTCCATTTGAATATAAAAATATACACTATACAGTGGTCTTTCAAGCTGCAATTGCCTGGAGTTACAACATTTTCTGAATGAAGTGGTATTTCTTTGGACATTGTATCTTGAAACCACATTCAGTAGTTAAAGCCACAGATGATACAGATGTGTAACTTATGTGATAGGGGGATGGTCCAGCCAATCATCATGGACATTTTGCAATGAAAACAATTTTATTACTGATGTGCATGCACTGATTGGCTGTCTAGAAGCACCTCTCTACAACACAATACCAGCATGAATTGCTCCCTTGTATACCTGGTGAGGGCAGCTTAAGGACTTATGCACATGGCCATAGCCATTTTTGCGGATCTGCAGAACACAAATACCGCCCATGTGTGTTCTGCATTTTGCAGAACTGAAAGTATTGCCATCTAAAACAGTTCTATACTTACCTGCAAAATGGAAGAATAGAACATGTTCTATTTTTTTGTGGGTGCCGCAGAACGGACATATGGATGCAGACAGCACACAGTGCTTCATGCTCTTACAATATAGCTTTGTGTGAAGTGAATATTTTTTATGATGCAGGGGTCGCTACTTTGTGCTTTCTATGGCCAGAGGAATTTTCTTTGGCTTTTCTTTGCAGATCATTAAGGAGAGTAGTGTAATGTACTGGCAGGTTTGCAGTGCCTTTCATAAAAGCTTCTAAGTCTTTATTTTATCCTCTTTCCTGGATATAGGTCAGAAAAATAATATCCATTATTCGGAAAAAAATATTTGTTGGGGTTAATAACTAGCATGTCTAGTAAATGTTGAGGGATTATTTGTGAAATATGCTTTGCACAGTTAAATCTTGTGCAGAACTTAATTCCACCCCTTACACCCAAGTCTCCTGGTGCAAATTAGGGTACGGCTACACGGCGACATATGTCACAAGACAGCAAGATGCAGGAACGTTGTGGAATACAGTACATACGATTTGTCTGTAACTTGCTGATCCGTGGCTATTTTAGATCTTTGATTTGGTTGTGTGCCTGTTGTGCATGATTTCTATTACAGCCAGTGGTTGAAAAGTTGCGCGCAACCTGAAACACAAAATCACAAAATGTCTAGATTTTTTGTGACTGTCGTGTCACAGCATGTTGAGTTTTGCGTTCCAACACCATTGACAATGATCAGAACAAATCTTGCAAAAAATTGTAGCCCTACATGAAAACATACAGTACTGTGTAAAAGGTGTGTAAAATAGCTGCAAAGTGAGAAAACTTTCCAAAATAGATGTGGTAATTGTTTATTTTTATCAGGTAACAAGAAGCAAAGTGAGTGAACAAAAGCTAAATCTAATATTACATTTGATGTGACCACCCTTCAAAACAAGTTCTTCTAGGTACACTTGCAAAACGTGTTTGAAGGAACTCAGCAGAAAGGTTGCTTAAAACATCTTGGAAAACATACCACAGATCTTCTGTGGTTGGAGGTTTGGTCAAATCCGTCGGTCTCTTCATTGAATCCCAGGCAGACTGGACGGTGTTGAAATCAGGGCTCTGTGGCGGCCATATCACCTCTTCCAAGATTCATTGTTCTTCTTTAGGCTGAAGGTAGTTCTTAAGGGCATGGCCATTGCTGCTGGATAGCAAGGTCTTTGTAAAAAATGTACCTTGTACTAACTTTGTCTACATGATAAATAACATGTTTTTGAGGTGAGACAACCCATTTAATGACATTAGCTGTACGTATGGGGTGGTTGTCCTGCTGCAGGATATATTTGGAGCCAGTCAGATGCGCGCTTGATAGTAATGCAAGTTGGATAACTACCGTATTTTTCGCCCCCTAAGACGCACTTTTTTCCCCCGAAAAGTGTGTGGGGGGGAATGCCCCTGCGTCTTATGGGGTAATTCTGCCATTTTACATCGCAGACTGCGATGTATTAGCTGGAGGGGGAGGGAGGAGGGGTCGGTGTCATGCAAATGCCGGTGCGGTCACTGTACTCCAGCCCCGCCGCTCACTCACTGCTTTATTGCTTAAACATTTTATAATAATAGCTTTAATTGGCATTCCGATCCGATCCCCAGCCCCATCTGTACTACCGTACTTACTAAATGTCCTGTAGCAGGCAGAGCAGGGCAGGCGGCCGGCCGTAACTCACTGATGTCACGTGCCTGCGCCTCCTACTTCATTCATAAAGTAGGCGGCGCAGGCACATCACGTGACATCAGTGAGTTCCGGTCAGCCGCCTGCCCTGCTCTGCCTGCTACAGGACATTTAGTAAGTACGGTAGTACAGATGGGGCTGGGGATTGAAACATCAATTAAAGCTATTATTATAAAATGTTTAGGCATTAAGGAAGTGAGTGAGCGGTGGGGCCGGAGTACAGTGAGCACATGGGCCCTGCCGCATTTGCATGACACCGGCCCCTCCTCCCTCCCCCTCCCTCCCCCTCCCTCCCCCTCCCACAGGTTTAGCTATGGTATATTAGGGCATCTGTGGATGCCACTATTATGGGGTGGGGGATATGTGGATGGCACTGTTATGGGGTGGGGGATATGTGGATGGCACTGTTATGGGGTGGGGGATCTGTGGGTGACACATATATATATAGCAGTGCCATCCACAGAACCACCCCCCATAACAGTACTATCCACAGATCCCCCTCCATAACAGTGCCATCCACAGATCACCCCCCCATAACAGTGCCATCCACAGATCCCCCCATAACAGTGCCATCCACAGATCCACCCACCATAACAGTGCCATCCACAGATCCCCCTCCATACCAGTGCCATCCACCGATCACCCCACCCCATAACAGTGCCATCCACAGATCCCCCATAACAGTGCCATCCACAGATCCCCCCATAACAGTGCCATCCACAGATCCCCCCATAACAGTGCCATCCAAAGATCCCCTCCATAACAGTGCGTCCTCCACAGATCCCCCATAATAGTGTCATGCACAGACCACCATTAGTTCAAAACCCACCAAAAGCACACCTTTTGGTTAAAAAAAATTTTTTTTCTTATTTTCCTCCTCAAATACCTAAGTGCGTCTTATGGGTCGGTGCGTCTTATAGGGAGAAAAATACGGTATCTGCCTGTACTTTGCAGCACTAGCTTCTTAACATTAGGCAGATTTTATATTTGTAGGCTGCAAGATAGCATCTCTGTAATGCCCTTTATGACATCTAAATTGTGGCTACCTTTTATTCAGAATTACCTGTTATACATTGCTTACTGTATTGCACTATAGTAATAAACCTTGAGTTCAGAATCTACAGTAAATAGCTAGAATATGTCTTCAGATAGCTAAATGGTCTATCATTTGCAACCATAAGGAGGAAGATCTACATACAAGGAACCCTTCTAGAAACCTCTTACTCAAAAATGATCTTCTAAAGGGGTTTTCCTCCCAAACAACATAACCACTATACATAGTATATGATGAAATCTGTCAGAGAACATCTGGGTGGTTTTGTCAAAGATGTAGGGGGATATTTATCAAGAGCAGTGTTTCCTACACCAGTCTTGATATTCCCTGTGCTACTGAAGGGTTGCGCCTAATTTATGGAAAAGCACAGGCCTCATCATATATTAGGTGCATCCTCTGCAGCCAGTGTGCCTAATCTGAAAATCAAGATTTCTGTCTTTATTTTCACCAGAAAACTGGCATGAATGAAGATAAAAGTGCTGGACCCACTGGTCCCACTCCTTCCCTGCCCTCACTACACCCCCTTTTTGGAAAGTGGTGAGGGTGGTGTACAAATGCCATTTCCGACAATATTTTGTCACACTGCCATTTAGAAAGTCATAAACAATAATAAATCTCCCCTGTAGTTTTTGTAAGAGGTTCCACTGTACCAGTATAGTTAACCAATAAATGTTTTCAGTATACTAGCTATTCCCCATAAAAAAATAAAATTTTAGAAATACCAACACAAAATTTCACAAGAATAATGTTATAGAAAATATCTAAATTGTAATGACATTTTTCATTGAAGCCTCTCCATATTACTGGAATGTTCTGTGGACATAATCTGCACTAAGGAAAAAGAATAGAAACAATTGGCAAGACACCTAGCACATTTTCTTTAATCACATTAAGTCATAGCTTGGCTTAGAGCAACCATTTGTAACACTGCCACCTCCATGTGTAGGCATCTCGGTCTCAATTATATACTATAATCCCTTATCCAAAAGCATGGCCATATTTCCAGGAGGTGTGCCAGCAGGCAACATACTTAAGTTATCCTACATTATCTTTTCAAGGTATGTATTAATGAACGTCTGTAAATTCGGGATCATCCACATGGCTAAAAAATCTAGCTAAAATTCTTATGGAATGATATAGTTGAGAAATGAGTTTCAACTCGTTATACGCTTTCAGAAACAATTTCTGAGTTTAATCCATCTTGCTCTTTCCCCCACCTGGCTTTATTTATCTCACTGTGCTGTGCAACATACTGTAGGTACTTTTCAGATTGTTGTATTGTACCTTTTTGCATAACACTTACAGCAGGGCCCATTACTGTTTCTTAACCATTTCCTGATTGGGAGATTTCCCGTTCTTGTGTTTTTGTTTTACATTCCCTGCCTTCCCGGAGCCATAACTTTTTTCCATTCACATTTGAGCTGTATGAGGCTAGTTTTTTGTGGGACAAGTTGTACTTTCTAATGCCACTATTAAATATTGCATACCATGTAGTGAGAAGCTGGAAAAAAAAAAATGGGGTGTAATTGAAAAAAATAAATAAATGCAATTCTGCCACAGTTTTATGAGTTTTGTCTTTATTGTTTTAATGAAATCCCCTATGAGTCTCTGCAATTACAGTGATATGACATTCATATATTCTATATTCTGACCCCCATAACTTTTTATAATTATGTAGGAACAAATAGATGTAATACTAGCGCTGCCACCACAGACTGGTGGTCAATCCTTTTATTAACACTTATTGATGCAGCTGCTGGATTTGTACGGGTGGATTGTCAACCCTTGAGATGTTATATAGGTATATGGATAAAAGAGCTGTAAACCCGCGCTGACTAAAAGTACTCAAATATGACCAACGCTCCTGGTTAATATATATTATTACTTAGTCACAGTTAGAGTTTTTACCTGCTCCAGGCGTGCTCAGGTAAGCTGGATTACATACAAGCTGGTTGGTGCTTGCGTGAACCGTGAATTCCGAAACGCGTCGGAAATAGTGTGGACCTAGGAGGCATCTGTAGCAAGCACAGTGTGACATCACTCAGAAGAAGCTGTCTCCCTAACAACATCAAGCGGCTTCTAACCACACGCGCGAGCTACCAGCTGGAGCCGCGAGCACGTGAGTGACAGAAGCCTGAAGATATCGCAAAGATACCGTGGAATGACTGCGAGAGGACGCAAGCACCAACCAGCTTGTATGTAATCCGGCTTACCTGAGCACGCCTGGAGCAGGTAAAAACTCTAACTGTGACTAAGTAATAATATATATTAATCAGGAACATTGGACATATTTGAGCCATTTTAGTCAGCGCGGGTTTACAGCTCTTTTATCCATTTTTTATAATTATGTCTAGGATGCTTTGTTGGGGCTCATTTTTTTGCTGCCAGTCTGTAGTTTTTATTAATAGCACTGGAATCTGTATGACTTTTTGATCACGTTTTAGTCACTGTTTTTGGAAGGTAAGGCAACAAAAAAAATTATAAATTGGCCATTTTATTTTTTCCTGTTACAGCATTTATCATACGGACTAAAACATTTATATTTTAATAGTTGCAGTGTTTTGGGATGCAGCGATGCCTATTTTGAATTTTTATGTTGATAACATTGAACATGCACTTGAACTGATTCTGTTGGATAAACGAGTGACAGTAGATTATGTGGCCCTACGAGGCCAAAGATTCTCAACTGATGAAGAGTCAGACAGTGAACCATGGTTGTGACACTGAAAAGCAGGATGAAGAGGATCGCGATGGTGAGGAGTGGTGGCGTCCAGGAGCAGGAGAGGTAAGTGGGTTTTTTATTTTATTTGCGCTGATGGCTGGGGGCTGACATATGGCTGGAGGCTGACATGAGGGATGATGGCTGACATAAGGGCTGATAGATGGTTGACATGAGGGCTGATAGATGGCTGACATGAGGGCTGATAGATGGCTGACATGAGGGCTGATAGATGGCTGACATGAGGGCTGATAGATGACTGACATAAGGGCTGATAGATGGCTGACATGAGGGCTGATAGATGGCTGACATGAGGGCTGATAGATGGCTGAAGGTTGGGGGGTTGATCTGAGGCATTGGGGGTCTGATCTGAGGTCTGATTAACATTGGGGGTCTGATTGCTGGTCTAACCTGAGGTGTAATGGAAAATATTTTTTTCTTATTGTCCTCCTCTAAAATCTATGTTCCCCCGTTTTGTGGTTCAACAGGAGATACTGTACTGGATAAATCAACTACGGGGTGAACATATGGAACAGCTGGTGGTGCCCAAGGCGTATCACAAGCTCGTGTTGGAGTTAACCCACAAACATGTTCTTGGGGGACACCTGGGCCAGCAGAAAATGCAGGACCAGATTCTACAGCGGTTCTACTGGCCCAGTATGTTCAGAGAGGTGGAAGAGTATTACAAGTCTTGCCCAACCTGCCAGATAACCAGCCCCCAGCCACATTTCCGTAGTCCCCTGGTCCCTCTACCGATTATTGAGGTTCCATTCGAGCAGATCGCTATGGATCTCATAGGCCTAGTATCGAGGTCCGCTAGAGGGCACCAACACATCTTGGTCATCCTCAACTATGCCACTCGGTACCCGGAGGCGGTGCCACTGCGTCATACATCAGCCAAACTAATAGCTAAGGAGTTAATGGAGATGTTTTCCCGAGTGAGTCTGCCTAAAGAGGTTCTGACTGACCAAGGGACTCCTTTTATGTCCAAGGTCATGAGAGAACTCTGTAAGTTGCTCCACATAAAACAGTTGCAGACGTCCGTCTATCACCCGCAAACGGACGGCCTGGTGGAGAGGTTTAATCAAACATTAAAAATATGTTAAAAAGAGTGGGGATGGAAGGGACTGGGATCTTCTTCTGCCCTATCTCATGTTCGCAGTGCGAGCAGTGCCCCAGGACTCTACTGGGTTCTCGCCTTTTGAACTGCTATATGGCAGACACCCTGGCGGTCTGTTGGACGTGTCCAAAGAGGCATGGGAACAACAATCCACACAGCACAAAAGTGTTGTTGAGTATGTCACCCAGATGCAAGGACGGATGGAAACAGTCAAACCTCTGGTTAGGGAGCATATGGAGGCAGCACAGCTAGTCCAGAGTAGGGTCTATAACCGGCAGGCTCGGGCCCGGAACTTAAACCCGGGTGATCGGGTATTGGTGCTGGTACCAACTGTAGACAGTAAGTTCCTAGATAGGTGGCAGGGGCCCTACGAGGTACTTGAAAAAATTGAAGAGGTAGATTACAAGGTACATCAGCCGGGGAGGCGAAAGCCGGAGCAGGTGTACCATATGAATCTGCTCAATCCCAGGAAAGAAAGGGAAACCTGTATGGAAGACAGCGCACGTCCAGGGTTTCTAGGGGAAGCGGATTCGGTCCCTCTGTCTGAAGCAAGGGAAGTGGCTAACACAGTGAATCCGACATGACATTATCACTGAGCCTCAGGCAATAGTCCAGTTAAAACCATCGCGGAGGATATGCAGCTAATGCTACAGTTAGGTGTTATCTGGGAGTCAAAAAGTGAATGGGCCAGTCCGATAGTCTTAATACCCAAGCCAGATGGGACATTAGGCTTCTGTAACGACTTCCGCAAACTGAATGAAGTGTCCAAGTTTGACGCATATCCCATGCCCCGAGTAGATGAGCTTATTGAGAATTTAGGCCAAGCCCGGTATTTTTCTGTGTTTGACCTCACCAAAGGGTACGGGCAGGTACCCTTGACGGAGGCTGCCAAGGAAAATACGGCTTTCATCACGCCAGAGGGGCTGTATCAGTACAAGGTATTACCCTTTGGTCTACATTGCGCTCCCGCCAGGTTTCAAATGCTAATGGACATTGTACTCTGTCCACATCGTCAGTACGCTTCGGCGTACCTGGACGATATCGTTATCCACAGCACCGACTGGGAAAATCACCTACCTAAAGTATGGATGGCTTAACCACTAACCCAAAAAAGTGTGCGATAGGGTTAGAAAAGACCAAGTACCTAGGGTATGTAATTGGGCGCGGAATTATTAAACCTCAGGTAAACAAAATTGAGGCAATTCGGAATTGGCCACGACCGGTCACTACTTGGCAAGTAAAGTTGTTTGTGGGGATTGGTGGGATACTATATGAGGTTTGTCCCCCACTTTGCTACAGTCGCTGCACCATTGACAGGCCTTTTGAAGGGACGCAAGTCAGTGACGGTCCAGTGGAATGAGCAGGCGAAAAAGGCTTTCTCTGCTCTAAAGTCGGCCCTGTGTGGATTACCGGTGTTGGTTACGCCCGACTTCAAGAGGGAGTTTGTGGTACAGACAGATGCCTCTGAAGTAGTCCTCAGAGCTGTACTCTCTTTTAGGACATCAATGGGGAGGAACATCAGAGGCAACACGTTGTTTTCCTGAGCCGCAAACTTACCCCAGCCGAGACTAGGTACAGTATAGTGGAGAGAGAGTGCCTGGCCATCAAGTGGGCACTCGAGTCTCTCCGCTACTATCTGTTGGGGAGAAAGTTCCGTCTGGTAACCGACCACTCCCCTCTCAAGTGGATGAGCCAAGCCAAAGAGAGTAATGCTCGGGTCACCAGGTGGTTTTTGTCTCTACAGAACTTTAAGTTTTCCGTGGAACATAGGGCAGACCGGTTACAGGGAAATGCAGATGCCCTGTCCTGGGTACACTGTCTGGCAGGTGTTCACCCCCTCAGGGTTGAACAAAGGGGGGAGGTATGAAGGAAAGCGCAAGTGGCCGTCATTGACGGAAGATGTGTGTCACTGGGGTTCCTGGCCTCAGGGAGGTAAGAGCCGGTAATTTTAAGTGTCAGCGGCAGCTAGTGCTGTCTGACACTATTGGTTATTTAGTGTGGCTGTAAAGCCGATCCGGGCTGGCTCTTACTGGGAGCAGCCAAAGTGCAGGGTGGGTGGCTGTTCCCCACGTTCCAGGCCAGGTTTTGGTTAGGGATATAAAACCTAGCCAGCAGTCTCAGCTGGGTGTGTATTATCCTCCATCTGACAGTGGAGCTATGCCAGTCTCTGTGTTGGGGCCTGAGAGTTTGGTCCGGGATTAAGGCCTGCTATCTTGTTTGGATAAAAGCTCGTGGACTTCTGTTTCACCCAAGGACTTATGTGTTTCTGCCTGGTGTGAACAAACACCAGACTCAAGGTGACTGTTTTTTCCTTGAAACAGACTTTTTGTTGTCACTTTGCTTATGTGTGAATAAAACACTGAACTTTTTAAGTTAAAGACGTTGTCGTTGCCTCTATACTGCGTCCGCAAGCCTGTCTACCAGAGCAAACCCCCACACTTGGTAAAAGTTGTCAAGTTGGATGATATTTCTAGGATGCATGGATACAAATTGGTTCCTAAAAACAAAAACATTAACATAAATATTTAAAGAAATCCATAAAGCTTGGAGCTGTCCATGGGGTTCAGAGGAAACTGAAAACCTTGGAACAGAAATAGGCTATTCATTGTAAGCTTTCATTGCCAAACTCAAAAAAATCTAAGTTCTCGTGGATGATGTTTATTTGAAATGAAAATACAGTTACTTCCTAAGGGCATATTTGTGGTCAAAGAATTTTTCAGATGTGCAGCAGTGTTACTCAATTAGAAATTTAAAAGGTCCATGAATGTAATGCATAGACTATAAAATCAACCAGTCTCCCCACCAGTGCAGAGTGCACAAGATACAGTACACATCAATAGGGGACACAACATGTAGCTGAATTTGGTGCAGACTAAAAATAATTCCAGGCTGGAAAAAAATAGCAGAAAATTAAAGGGACTGTGCAGCCCGTGATATTGATGACCTATCCTCAGGATAGGACATCAAAACCTGATCGGTGGAGGTCTAACTTCTGGCACCCCGCTGATCAGCTGTTTGAAGAGGAGACGACGCTTGTACAAGTGCTACTTGATTACACTATGCATCGTTTTGCTTGCAGCGGTGGAGCAGTGTAATTACAAGTGATTGTTCCATTTAGCAACTCATTTCAAGCTCTTCAAAGCCAAGACAGCATTAGTAATCTAAGTTACAGCAACTGCATTGTAGAATTTTTCGTTTTTTTGGTGACAAATACCTGCTAGTGTGTATGCACACAACCTGTGCTCATGTGATCCTCCCCTTTCCTCTTTCCTGTCTTCTTATTTGAAAAATGAACAAATAAGAGGGGCACACCTGCATTTGAAAATCAGATGGAGCTACAGCCAATGCGTTTAATAATATTTATTTGCGTTCACAATAAAATAAATATTAGGTACCTCAATAGATTACTAAAATATATTCATTTAAAATACATTTAAAACATAGATAACCACATGTATGGGCTCAAATGATAACCGGTGTGATATAACACTAGTAGCCAGTAGGAAATCGTAGGTTAGATTGTATACAGTCTTTGATACAAATTCCAATGCGCAAGGTTTGATGCGCTATGTCTCTGCTGATGTTAGGTAATAACTAGCAACTGTGGCTAGTATGTTGCAATTGCATATAGAGTCTCGTAATATTGCTTGCTGGACTTTATCAGATAATGTGTTATGATAACTTGCTGTGTGTGAACACACTACTCACTGTTTTGAAGCGGTGGAGTGACCGATCACTCGTGCTCAGCATGGCGTCCCACGTGTTGCAGCACAAGAGGTTTCAGTTCCGGTCCGCTCTCGGTGTAAGTGAGCAGGGTACCGTGGCAAGGAAAGAAACTGTCCGTTTAGACGCCGGGGTATAAGTACTATGACCCACTAGAATCGTCTGCGTTACTTTAGTGTCTGTTGGAGTAGACACTGAAGAACTTGAATTTCTTCCTGTCTGCTGTAGAAAAAGCACTTCCAAGGACTCCAAAGGTTGCGCAGATAATATGCTGCGGTTTCTTGCTTACTTTACTCGAGACTTGTGCACCAGACGCGTTTCGGAGTTGGCAATTACTCCTTCCTCAGTGGTCAATAGGGGACTCTATATGCAATTGCAACATACTAGCCACAGTTGCTAGTTATTACCTAACATCAGCAGAGACATAGCGCATCAAACCTTGCGCATTGGAATTTGTATCAAAGACTGTATACAATCTAACCTACGATTTCCTACTGGCTACTAGTGTTATATCACACCGGTTATCATTTGAGCCCATACATGTGGTTATCTATGTTTTAAATGTATTTTAAATGAATATATTTTAGTAATCTATTGAGGTACCTTATATTTATTTTATTGTGAATGCAAATAAATAGTATTAAACGCATTGGCTGTAGCTCCATCTGACTTTCAAATGCAGGTGTGTCCCTCTTATTTGTTCAGTTAATTTATATACCTTAGAAGATTGGGGATATCTTTCTTTTAGGGGGAGCACCCACTCCATATTATTTGGAGGGTGAGCCAATCCAATTATTTTCATTTATTTGAAAAATGGCTGATGGCATTTTGAGAAATTCACCCAACTCGAATTGTCAAAAATTCTGACTTTTCCTGAATTTTTGGAAAATTTGTGGTTGAATTTAATTCATTGACATTGATTTGCTCATCTTGAAAAACCCTTTAAAGAATCAAAACCTTTAGGTTTGCTGTTCCATTTTCCAATGTTTTGTAGAGTATATTAAAACTGTAGATCAGTTATGGAATAAGACACAAGTATGTTTTTATTTCAATATGATTTTTTTCTTGGAACAAGAAAGCCTTTGTAGGAATAACTTGGTATCTGTGCTCACTGGATTGTAGAATCCAGGCATAAACCCAAACACCTGCAGCAAGTGCTAAACCCTCAACTGGAGGAGAGGCACAAATGTGGACTTAAATATTGCAGAGAACAAATGTTGTATTGTCTAGACTAGAGTATAAGTGGATGCGATCTGGTCCAATATGTAAATGAAATCAAAGTGATTACAATTAGGGTACAGTATCACATTCGTCTGCCATTTAGACTACTTAATGACTGCAAAAATGTGAAATACACTTGGGGAGATTTTCAGAAGTATTGAAAATCATGAACAGTATGTAAACAGGACAGAGACAGGGTGGCAAATCTAGAGTATATAAAGTATTAAGTACATATGTACCCACTGTTATTTTGACAGGCTTAACGTGTTAGGGTACTTTCACACTAGCGTTTCTATTTTCCGGTGATGAGGTCCGTCACAGGAGCTCAATACTAGAAAAAAACTGATCAGTTTTAGCCTAATGCATTCTGAATGGAGAGCATTCCGTTCAGGATGCATCAGGATACATCAGTTCAGTCCCTCTTACATTTTTTGGACGGAGAAAATACCGCAGCATGCTGCAGTTTTCTCTCTGGCCAAAAATACTGAACACTTGCTGGAATGCCAGATCCAGCATTAATTTACATTGAAGTGAATTAGTGCCGGATCTGGCATTAAGTGTTCCAGCAAAACTGATCTGGCTTTCCGGTCTGCGCAGACCTTTAAAAATGCAAAAAAAATATTAATACCGGATCCGTTTTTCCGGATGACACCGGAGAGACGGATCCGGTATTTCAATGCATTTGTCAGACGGATCCGCATCTGGATCCGTCTGACAAATGCCATCCGTTTGCGTCCGGATTGCCGGATACGGCAGGCAGTTCCGGCGACGGAACTGCCTGTCGGAATCCTCTGCCGCAAGTGTGAAAGTACCCTTAAGGCAAACAAAGGTACATTACAGTAATAAATTAATCATGTTAAAGTGACCTTTCTTTTCAGGTGGTGTCACAATAATAATGGCTATGGATGGATGTATAAGGATTGACTGATGTTTTGTGTTCTATTTTTGAAAATACTGAATAAGTCATGTGCCATATCTGGATTGTAAAGTGTTCTCACTGAATGACATTGTTTTAAATCGGACTTTTTCTCATTTTCATGTGGCTAAAAATATTATGACACCCTTTCTATATACCAATTTTAGATATGCCAACATCATAGAGATAGGTTCCCCTACTCACTGATTGTCGCAGAACAATAATTAAGACATATAGATGTCATGGGGTGGGGGATAACCAATCAGGACTATTCTTTATAAGTTATAGCCAAGACGTCAAAGTGGAGCTCCTGCGCTGGGCAATTCAATTCCACCACTTATTACATGGCCATTTATTTAAATAGGAGCCTAGTAATGTCCAACCATAGCTTCAGTTACTAGAACCAAGACCGCTATCTTCAAAGAAAAGTTTCAAATTGAGTTTTTTTTGTTAATAGAAAAGTTTTCTTTACCAATAGCAAAGTGTACTTTCTGCATGTACCACTATGTCAGTACTTGTGATGTTGAGAGAAAGAGGCAGTCTTTTTAGCTCCGCACCAGCAGGCAGCGGGATCCAGCCTCCAAACAGCACCCCTGCTGCCTTGCAATGCCACCCTGGCACCGGGTCCTACCAACCCACCAGCGCAGCGCCACCGCAACAACAGCCGCCACCCCGCACCACACTGTTTGAACAGTTGTCAAAGCTCACATTGTTACCTGCTCTCAGAGACTCAGACTCAGGTTTTTGTTATGTAATGTTTTGTAATGTACAAGCTCTGTATGCATCAGTCTGTGTTAATTAAGTGTTCTTGCATAGCAAGACCACTTATTGTTATCTCACATATATACAGGGAGTGCAGAATTATTAGGCAAGTTGTATTTTTGAGGATTAATTTTATTATTGAACAACAACCATGTTCTCAATGAACCCAAAAAACTCATTAATATCAAAGCTGAATATTTTTGGAAGTAGTTTTTAGTTTGTTTTTAGTTTTAGCTATTTTAGGGGGATATCTGTGTGTGCAGGTGACTATTACTGTGCATAATTATTAGGCAACTTAACAAAAAACAAATATATACCCATTTCAATTATTTATTTTTACCAGTGAAACCAATATAACATCTCAACATTCACAAATATACATTTCTGACATTCAAAAACAAAACAAAAACAAATCAGTGACCAATATAGCCACCTTTCTTTGCAAGGACACTCAAAAGCCTGCCATCCATGGATTCTGTCAGTGTTTTGATCTGTTCACCATCAACATTGCGTGCAGCAGCAACCACAGCCTCCCAGACACTGTTCAGAGAGGTGTACTGTTTTCCCTCCTTGTAAATCTCACATTTGATGATGGACCACAGGTTCTCAATGGGGTTCAGATCAGGTGAACAAGGAGGCCATGTCATTAGATTTTCTTCTTTTATACCCTTTCTTGCCAGCCACGCTGTGGAGTACTTGGACGCGTGTGATGGAGCATTGTCCTGCATGAAAATCATGTTTTTCTTGAAGGATGCAGACTTCTTCCTGTACCACTGCTTGAAGAAGGTGTCTTCCAGAAACTGGCAGTAGGACTGGGAGTTGAGCTTGACTCCATCCTCAACCCGAAAAGGCCCCACAAGCTCATCTTTGATGATACCAGCCCAAACCAGTACTCCACCTCCACCTTGCTGGCGTCTGAGTCGGACTGGAGCTCTCTGCCCTTTACCAATCCAGCCACGGGCCCATCCATCTGGCCCATCAAGACTCACTCTCATTTCATCAGTCCATAAAACCTTAGAAAAATCAGTCTTGAGATATTTCTTGGCCCAGTCTTGACGTTTCAGCTTGTGTGTCTTGTTCAGTGGTGGTCGTCTTTCAGCCTTTCTTACCTTGGCCATGTCTCTGAGTATTGCACACCTTGTGCTTTTGGGCACTCCAGTGATGTTGCAGCTCTGAAATATGGCCAAACTGGTGGCAAGTGGCATCTTGGCAGCTGCACGCTTGACTTTTCTCAGTTCATGGGCAGTTATTTTGCGCCTTGGTTTTTCCACACGCTTCCTGCGACCCTGTTGACTATTTTGAATGAAACGCTTGATTGTTCGATGATCACGCTTCAGAAGCTTTGCAATTTTAAGAGTGCTGCATCCCTCTGCAAGATATCTCACTATTTTTGACTTTTCTGAGCCTGTCAAGTCCTTCTTTTGACCCATTTTGCCAAAGGAAAGGAAGTTGCCTAATAATTATGCACACCTAATATAGGGTGTTGATGTCATTAGACCACACCCCTTCTCATTACAGAGATGCACATCACCTAATATGCTTAATTGGTAGTAGGCTTTCGAGCCTATACAGCTTGGAGTAAGACAACATGCATAAAGAGGATGATGTGGTCAAAATACTCATTTGCCTAATAATTCTGCACGCAGTGTATTATTATTCTTATTATTATAGCCAAATTTGCCACCCTAACTCCTCCCACAGTTTTTACACTACATAGACAAAAATTTACCAAAACGTGCAGATTGTTCCCGATCAGATTGCTATTACTTTGTGGAGCGATCCCACCCCCGGGGCCCCCGTGACGGGCCCCGGAAGCCCCCTTTTTTCCCATAGACTTTGACAGGGTACATTTTCAAATCGCTGCCACTCGCCAGGCTTTGACGCTAAAGTCATTAAACTTGGGTCACTTAGTCATGGGATCAACCCGAACATTTTTGGCACATTTCGGGGACTCCAAAAACTGGGCGGGGCCACACAGAACCAATCAAAATCTCCCCTTTGACTGTAATGAGACGTTCAAATTGCTACTCCTCCCACATTTTTAGGAATACAAATTCCAAACTTTGCACTCTTGGTCGGCACCCACCCGAGTATCTTGCTTGTGTTTTGTTAACCAATCCCACCCTCCGGGCCCCTGGGGCGGGCCCCTGAAAACCTCTTTTTTTCTCCCATAGAGTTTTATTGGAAAAATGCAAACGTTTGTCACTCATACAGCTTCGGAGTGAAACTCACCAAACTTGGGTCACTTAGTCATGGGGTCAACCTCAAAATTTCTGTCACATTTTGGGGACATTAAAAAGTGGGCGGAGCTACAAACAACCAATCAGATCTTCCCTATTGACTTCAATGAGAAAATTTTTAATTGCTGCCATTTCAACAATGTTAATGGCAGGGTTGTTAAACTTAATATATTCGGTCAATAGGTGACTAGAATTCAAATGTTTAAAAGTGGGCGGAGTCTACAACGGCCAATCAAATTTCAGCCATATGTTTTAATGGGAAAATTTAAAACTGCCGCTGCTCTTAAGGGGTCAATGGCAAAGTCACTAAACTTGGAAACACCCACTCCGACCCTTAGTTGCAACCACCCCAACGATTAGGTGCACCCACCCCTACTTTTAGGTGCAACCACCTCGACCCTTAGGTGCACCCACTCCGACCCTTAGGTGCAACCACCCCAACGATAAGGTGTACCCACCCCGACTTTTAGGTGCAACCACCCCGACCCTTAGGTGCACCCACTCCGACCCTTAGGTGCAACCACCCCAACGATTAGTTGCACCCACCCCGACCCTTAGGTGCAACCACCCCAAATTTAAGTGCAACCACCCCGACCCTTAGGTGCACCCACTCCGACCCTTAGGTGCAACCACTCAAACGATTAGGTGCACCCACCCCGACTTTGAGGTGCACCCACCCCGACCCTTAGGTGCAACCACCCCGAATTTTAGGTCTAACCACCCCGACCCTTAGGTGCACCCACTCCGATCCTTAGGTGCAACCACCCCAACGATTAGGTGCACCCACCCTGACTTTTAGGTGCCACCACCCGACCCTTAGGTGCACCCACTCCGACCCTTAGGTGCAACCACCCCAACCCTTAGGTGCACCCACTCTGACCCTTAGGTGCACCCACCGCGACCTTTAGGTGCAACCACCCCAACTTTTAGGTGCAACCACCCCGACCCTTAGGTGCAACCACCCCAACGATTAGGTGCACCCACCCCGACCCTTAGGTGCAACCACCATGACTTTTAGGTGCAACCACCCGGACCCTTAGGTGCACCCACTCCGACCCTTAGGTGCAACCACCCCAAAGATTAGGTGCACCCACCCGACCCTTAGGTGCAACCACCCCGACTTTTAGGTGCAACCACCCCGACCCTTAGGTGCACCCACTGCAACCCTTAGGTGCAACCACCCCAAAGATTAGGTGCACCCACCCCGACCCTTAGGTGCAACCACCCCGACTTTTAGGTGCAACCACCCCGACCCTTAGGTGCACCCACTCCGACCCTTAGGTGCAACCACCCCAACGATTAGGTGCACCCACCCCGACTTTAAGATGCAACCACCCCGACCCTTAGGTGCACCCACTCCGACCCTTAGGTGTACCCATTACGACCCTTAGGTGCACCCACTCCGACCCTTAGATGCACCCACTCCGACCCTTAGGTGCACCCACTCCGACCCTTAGGTGCAACCACCCCAACGATTAGGTGCACCCACCCCGACTTTTAGGTGCAACAACCCCGAAACTTAGGTACACCCACTCCGACCCTTAGGTGCAACCACCCCAACGATTAGGTGCACCCACCCCGACCCTTAGGTGCAACCACCCCAAAGATTAGGTCCACCCACCCCGACTTTTAGGTGCAACCACCCCGACCCTTAGGTGCACCCACTCCGACCCTTAGGTGCACCCATTACGACCCTTAGGTGCACCCACTCCGACCCTTAGGTGCACCCACTCCGACCCTTGGGTGGAGCCACCAACAGCCAATCAGATTTCAAGCCAACATCCTGTGGTTTCTTCAGAAACGACACTTTCTAGTTATTAAGTGGTCTTGCATAGCAAGACCACTTAATGTTATCTCACATATATATTATTAAGTGTTCTTGCATAGCAAGACCACTTAATGTTATCTCACATATATATTATTAAGTGTTCTTGCATAGCAAGACCACTTATTGTTATCTCACATAAATATTATTATTAAGTGTTCTTGCATAGCAAGACCACTTAATGTTATCTCACATATATATTATTATTATTATTATTATTATTATTATTATAGCCAAATTTGCCACCCTAACTCCTCCCACAGTTTTTACACTACATAGACAAAAATTTACCAAAACGTGCAGATTGTTCCCGATCGGATTGCTATTACTTTGTGGAGCGATCCCATTCCCCGGGGCCCCCGTGGCGGGCCCCGGAAGCCCCCTTTTTTCCCATAGACTTTGACAGGGTACATTTTCAAATCGCTCCCACTCGCCAGGCTTTGACGCTAAAGTCACCAAACTTGGGTCACTTAGTCATGGGGTCAACCTGAAAATTTTTGGCACATTTCGGGGCCCCCAAAATGTGGGCGGGGCCACACAGAACCAATCAAAATCTCCCCATTGACTGTAATGAGACGTTCAAATTGCTACTCCTCCCACATTTTTAGGAGTACAAATTCCCAACTTTGCAGTCTTGGTCGGCACCCACCCGAGTACCTTGCTTGTGCTTTGTTAACCGATCCCACCCTCCGGGCCCCTGGGACGGGCCCCCAAAATCCACATTTTTCCCATTGACTTTGACAGGGAAAATTTTTAAATCTCTCCCAGTCGCACAGATTTGAAACTAGAGTCACCAAACTTGGGTCACTTAGTCATGGGGTCAACGTGCAATTTGTTAGAACATTTCGGAGACCCTAAAATGTGGGCGGGGCCACACATAACCAATCAAATTCTCCCCATTGACTATAATGAGACAATCAAATTGCTACTCCTCCCACAGATTTAGGAGTATAAATACCGAACTTTGCACTCTTGGTCGGCACATACCCGAGTATCTTGCTTGTGCTTTGTTAACCGATCCCA
The DNA here is from genome assembly GCF_905171765.1 of Bufo bufo. NCBI lineage: Eukaryota > Metazoa > Chordata > Amphibia > Anura > Bufonidae > Bufo > Bufo bufo. Next base: position 201,213,243 of record NC_053393.1, read on the forward strand.
CCCTCCGGGCCCCTGGGGCGGGCCCCCGAAAACCTCTTATTTCCCATAGAGTTTTATTGGAAAAATGCAAACGTTTGTCACTCATACAGCTTCGGAGTTAAACTGACCAAACTTGGGTCACTTAGTCATGGGGTCAACCTCAAAATTTCTGTCACTTTTTGGGGACATTAAAAAGTGGGCGGAGCTACAAACAACCAATCAGATTTTCCCTATTGACTTCAATGAGAAAATTTTTAATTGCTGCCATTTCAACAATGTTAATGGCAGGGTTGTTAAACTTAATATATTCGGTTAATAGGTGACTAGAATTCAAATGTTTAAAAGTGGGCGGAGTCTACAACGGCCAATCAAATTTCAGCCATATGTTTTAATGGGAAAATTTAAAACTGCCGCTGCTCTTAGAGGGTCAATGGCAAAGTCATTAAACTTGGAACAGTTGGTCAATGGGTGACTGGGATTCAAATTTTAAAAAGTGGGCGGAGCCTAAAATAGCCAATCAAATTTCAGCCATATAACTTATAAAACCAGGTGACTTCCCCCCCGGACTACCAGGTGACTCATGGGTGACCCCCGCCCTAGCCCTTAGGTGCACCCGCCCTAGCCCTTAGGTGCACCCACCCCGACCTTTAGGTGCACTCACCCTAGTCATTAGGTGCCCCCACCCCAACCATTAGGTGCACCCACCCCGACTCTTAGGTGCAACCACCCCGACTTTTAGGTGCAACCACCCCGACCCTTAGGTGCACCCACTCCGACCCTTAGGTGCAATCACCCCAACGATTAGGTGCACCCACCCCGACTTTTAGGTGCAACCACCCCGACTTTAAGGTGCAACCACCCCGACCCTTAGGTGCAACCACCCCGACTTTTAGGTGCAACCACCCCGACCCTTAGGTGCACCCACTCCGACCCTTAGGTGCAACCACCCCAACGATTAGGTGCACCCACCCCGACTTTTAGGTGCAACCACCCCGACTTTTAGGTGCAACCACCCCGACGCTTAGGTGCACCAACTCCGACCCTTAGGGGTGCAACCACCCCAACGATTAGGTGCACCCACCCCGACTTTTAGGTGCACCCACCCCAACCCTTAGGTGCACCCACCCCGACCCTTAGGTGCAACCACCCCGACCTTTAGGTGCAACCACCCCAACGATTAGGTGCACCCACCTGACTTTTAGGTGCAACCACCCCGACCCTTAGGTGCACCCACTCCGACCCTTAGGTGCAACCACCCCAACGATTAGGTTACCCAGTTACTCCGCCCACTCCAGTTGTAAGCTACTGGTGGAGGCAAGAACACTTCACACAATTTCCCCAGAAATTGTAGCTTTTCTAGTTATTATTATTATTATTATAGCCAAATTTGCCACCCTAACTCCTCCCACAGTTTTTACACTACATAGACAAAAATTTACCAAAACGTGCAGATTGTTCCCGATCGGATTGCTATTACTTTGTGGAGCGATCCCACCCCCGGGGCCCCCGTGGCGGGCCCCGGAAGCCCCCTTTTTTCCCATAGACTTTGACAGGGTACATTTTCAAATCGCTCCCACTCGCCAGGCTTTGACGCTAAAGTCACCAAACTTGGGTCACTTAGTCATGGGGTCAACCCGAAAATTTTTGGCACATTTCGGGGACCCCGAAAAGTGGGCGGGGCCACACAGAACCAATCAAAATCTCCCCATTGACTGTAATGAGACGTTCAAATTGCTACTCCTCCCACATTTTTAGGAGTACAAATTCCAAACTTTGCAGACTTGGTCGGCACCCACCCGAGTACCTTGCTTGTGCTTTGTTAACCGATCCCACCCTCCGGGCCCCTGGGACGGGACCCCAAAATCCACGTTTTTCCCATTGACTTTGACAGGGAAAATTTTCAAATCGCTCCCAGTCGCACAGATTTGAAACTAAAGTCACCAAACTTGGGTCACATAGTCATGGGGTCAACGCGCAATTTGTTAGAACATTTCGGAGACCCTAAAATGTGGGCGGGGCCACACAGAACCAATCAAATTCTCCCCATTGACTATAATGAGACATTCAAATTGTTACTCCTCCCACAGATTTAGGAGTATAAATACCGAACTTTGCACTCTTGGTCGGCACATACCTGTGTATCTTGCTTGTGCTTTGTTAACCGATCCCACCCTCCGGGCCCCTGGGGCAGGCCCCCGAAAACCTCTTTTTTTCTTCCATAGAGTTTTATTGGAAAAATGCAAACGTTTGTCACTCATACAGCTTCGGAGTGAAACTCACCAAACTTGGGTCACTTAGTCATGGGGTCAACCTCAAAATTTCTGTCACATTTTGGGGACATTAAAAAGTAGGCGGAGCTACAAACAACCAATCAGATTTTCCCTATTGACTTCAATGAGAAAATTTTTAATTGCTGACATTTCAACAGTGTTAATGGCAGGGTTGTTAAACTTAATATATTTGGTTAATAGGTGACTAGAATTCAAATGTTTAAAAGTGGGTGGAGTCTACAACGGCCATTCAAATTTCAGCCATATGTTTTAATGGGAAAATTTAAAACTGCCGCTGCTCTTAGAGGGTCAATGGCAAAGTCAGTAAACTTGGAACAGTTGGTCAATGGGTGACTGGGATTAAAATTTTAAAAAGTGGGCGGAGCCTAAAATAGCCAATCAAATTTCAGCCATTTAACTTAGACCACCAGGTGACCCCCACCCCGAACCACCAGGTGACCACCCCTGGACCACCAGGTGACCCCCCCCCGAACCACCAGGTCACCCCCCCTGGACCACCAGGTCACCCCCCAGAAATGCAAGAACACCACACAATTTCCCCAGAAATTGTACCTTTTCTAGTTATTATTATTATTATTATTATAGCCAAATTTGCCACCCTAACTCCTCCCACAGTTTTTACACTACATAGACAAAAATTTACCAAAACGTGCAGATTGTTCCCGATCGGATTGCTATTACTTTGTGGAGCGATCCCACCCCCGGGGCCCCCGTGGCGGGCCCCGGAAGCCCCCTTTTTTCCCATAGACTTTGACAGGGTAAATTTTCAAATCGCTCCCACTCGCCAGGCTTTGACGCTAAAGTCACCAAACTTGGGTCACTTAGTCATGGGATCAACCCGAAAATTTTTGGCACATTTCGGAGACCCCGAAAAGTGGGCGGGGCCACACAGAACCAATCAAAATCTCCCCATTGACTGTAATGAGACGTTCAAATTGCTACTCCTCCCACATTTTTAGGAGTACAAATTCCAAACTTTGCAGACTTGGTCAGCACCCACCCGAGTACCTTGCTTGTGCTTTGTTAACCGATCCCACCCTCCGGGCCCCTGGGACGGGCCCCCAAAATCCACGTTTTTCCCATTGACTTTGACAGGGAAAATTTTCAAATCGCTCCCAGTCGCACAGATTTGAAACTAAAGTCACCAAACTTGGGTCACATAGTCATGGGGTCAACGCGCAATTTGTTAGAACATTTCGGAGACCCTAAAATGTGGGCGGGGCCACACAGAACCAATCAAATTCTCCCCATTGACTATAATGAGATGTTCAAATTGCTACTCCTCCCACAGATTTAGGAGTATAAATATCGAACTTTGCACTCTTGGTCGGCACATACCCGAGTATCTTGCTTGTGCTTTGTTAACCGATCCCACCCTCCGGGCCCCTGGGGCGGGCCCCCGAAAACCTCTTTTTTTCTCCCATAGAGTTTTATTGGAAAAATGCAAACGTTTGTCACTCATACAGCTTCGGAGTTAAACTGACCAAACTTGGGTCACTTAGTCATGGGGTCAACCTCTAAATTTCTGTCACATTTTGGGGACATTAAAAAGTGGGCGAAGCTACAAACAACCAATCAGATTTTCCCTATTGACTTCAATGAAAAAATTTTAAATTGCTGCCATTTCAACAATGTTAATGGCAGGGTTGTTAAACTTAATATATTCGGTTAATAGGTGACTAGAATTCAAATGTTTAAAAGTGGGCGGAGTCTACAACAGCCAATCAAATTTCAGCCATATGTTTTAATGGGAAAATGTAAAACTGCCGCTGCTCTTAGAGGGTCAATGGCAAAGTCACTAAACTTGGAACAGTTGGTCAATGGGTGACTGGAATTCAAATTTGAAAAAGTGGGCGGAGCCTAAAATAGCCAATCAAATTTCAGCCATTTAACTTAGACCACCAGGTACCTCTCCCCCCGGACTACCAGGTGACTCATGGGTGCCCTCGCCCTAGCCTTTAGGTGCACCCGCCCTAGCCATTAGTTGCACCCACTCCAACCCTTAGGTGCAACCACCCCAACGATTAGGTGCACCCACCCCGACCCTTAGGTGCACCCACCCCGACTTTTAGGTGCAACCACCCCGACCCTTAGGTGCACCCACTCCGACCCTTAGGTGCAACCACCCCAACGATTAGGTGCACCCACCCCGACTTTTAGGTGCAACCACCCCGACTTTTAGGTGCAACCACCCCGACCCTTAGGTGCACCCACTCCGACCCTTAGGTGCAACCACCCTAACGATTAGGTTCACCCACCCCAACCCTTAGGTGCAACCACCCCAACCCTTAGGTGCACCCACTCCGACCCTTAGGTGCAACCACCCCAACGATTAGGTTACCCAGTTACTCCGCCCACTCCAGTTGTAAGCTACTGGTGGAGGCAAGAACACTTCACACAATTTCCCCAGAAATTGTACCTTTTCTAGTTATTATTAAGTGTTCTTGCATAGCAAGACCACTTAATGTTATCTCACATATATATTATTATTATTATTATTATAGCCAAATTTGCCACCCTAACTCCTCCCACAGTTTTTACACTACATAGACAAAAATTTACCAAAACGTGCAGATTGTTCCCGATCGGATTGCTATTACTTTGTGGAGCGATCCCACCCCCGGGGCCCCCGTGGCGGGCCCCGGAAGCCCCCTTTTTTCCCATAGACTTTGACAGGGTACATTTTCAAATCGCTCCCACTCGCCAGGCTTTGACGCTAAAGTCACCAAACTTGGGTCACTTAGTCATGGGGTCAACCTGAAAATTTTTGGCACATTTCGGGGCCCCCAAAATGTGGGCGGGGCCACACAGAACCAATCAAAATCTCCCCATTGACTGTAATGAGACGTTCAAATTGCTACTCCTCCCACATTTTTAGGAGTACAAATTCCAAACTTTGCAGTCTTGGTCGGCACCCACCCGAGTACCTTGCTTGTACTTTGTTAACCGATCCCACCCTCCGGGCCCCTGGGACGGGCCCCCAAAATCCACGTTTTTCCCATTGACTTTGAAAGGGAAAATTTTCAAATCGCTCCCAGTCGCACAGATTTGAAACTAGAGTCACCAAACTTGGGTCACATAGTCATGGGGTCAACGCGCAATTTGTTAGAACATTTCGGAGACTCTAAAATGTGGGCGGGGCCACACAGAACCAATCAAATTCTCCCCATTGACTATAATGAGATGTTCAAATTTCTACTCCTCCCACAGATTTAGGAGTATAAATACCGAACTTTGCAATCTTGGTCGGCACATACCCGAGTATCTTGCTTGTGCTTTGTTAACCGATCCCACCCTCCGGGCCCCTGGGGCGGTCCCCCGAAAACCTCTTTTTTTCTCCCATAGAGTTTTATTGGAAAAATGCAAACGTTTGTCACTCATACAGCTTCGGAGTCAAACTGACCAAACTTGGGTCACTTAGTCAAGGGGTCAACCTCAAAATTTCTGTCACATTTTGGGGACATTAAAAAGTGGGCGGAGCTACAAACAACCAATCAGATTTTCCCTTTTGACTTCAATGAGAAAATTTTTAATTGCTGTCATTTCAACAATGTTAATGGCAGGGTTGTTAAACTTAATATATTCGGTTAATAGGTGACTAGAATTCAAATGTTTAAAAGTGGGCGGAGTCTACAACGGCCAATCAAATTTCAGCCATATGTTTTAATGGGAAAATTTAAAACTGCCGCTGCTCTTAGAGGGTCAATGGCAAAGTCGCTAAACTTGGAACAGTTGGTCAATGGGTGACTGGGATTCAAATTTTAAAAAGTGGGCGGAGCCTAAAATAGCCAATCAAATTTCAGCCATTTAACTTAGACCACCAGGTGACCCCCCCCCCACCGGACTACCAGGTGACCCCCCCCCCCCCGAACCACCAGGTGACCACCCCTGGACCACCAGATGACCCCTTCCTGGAACACCAGGTCACCCCCCAGAAATGCAAGAACACTTCACACAATTTCCCCAGAAATTGTACCTTTTCTAGTTATTATTATTATTATTATAGCCAAATTTGCCACCCTAACTCCTCCCGCAGTTTTTACACTACATAGACAAAAATTTACCAAAACGTGCAGATTGTTCCCGATCGGAATTGCTATAACTTTGTGGAGCGATCCCACCCCCGGGGCCCCCGTGGCGGGCCCCGGAAGCCCCCTTTTTTCCCATAGACTTTGACAGGGTACATTTTCAAATCGCTCCCACTCGCCAGGCTTTAAGACTAAAGTCACCAAACTTGGGTCACTTAGTCATGGGGTCAACCCGAAAATTTTTGGCACATTTCGGGGCCCCCAAAATGTGGGCGGGGCCACACAGAACCAATCAAAATCTCCCCATTGACTGTAATGAGACGTTCAAATTGCTACTCCTCCCACATTTTTAGGAGTACAGATTCCAAACTTTGCAGACTTGGTTGGCACCAACCCTAGTACCTTGCTTGTGCTTTGTTAACCGAACCCACCCTCCGGGCCCCTGGGACGGGCCCCCAAAATCCACGTTTTTCCCGTTGACTTTGACAGGGAAAATTTTTAAATCTCTCCCAGTCGCACAGATTTGAAATTAAAGTCACCAAACTTGGGTCACTTAGTCATGGGGTCAACCTCAAAATTTATGTCACATTTTGGGGACATTAAAAAGTGGGTGGGGCCAAAAACAACCAATCAGATTCTCCCTATTGACTTCAATGAGAAAATTTTAAATTGCTGCCATTTCAACAATGTTAATGGCAGGGTTGTTAAACTTAAAATATTCGGTTAATAGGTGACTAGAATTCAAATGTTTAAAAGTGGGCGGAGTCTACAACGGCCAATCAAATTTCAGCCATATGTTTTAATGGGAAAATGTAAAACTGCCGCTGCTCTTAGAGGGTCAATGGCAAAGTCATTAAACTTGGAACAGTTGGTCAATGGGTGACTGGGATTCAAATTTGAAAAAGTGGGCGGAGCCTAAAATAGCTAATCAAATTTCAGCCATTTAACTTAGACCACCAGGTGACCCCCCCCCACCGGACTACCAGGTGACTCATGGGTGCCCCCGCCCTAGCCCTTAGGTGCACCCACTCCGACCCTTAGGTGCAACCACCCCAACGATTAGGTGCACCCACCCGACCCTTAGGTGCAACCACCCCGACCCTTAGGTGCAACCACCCCGACCCTTAGGTGCACCCACTCTGACCCTTAGGTGCAACCACCCCAACGATTAGGTGCACCCACCCCGACTTTTAGGTGCAACCACCCCGACCCTTAGGTGCACCCACTCCGACCCTTAGGTGCAACCACCCTAACGATTAGGTGCAACCACCCCGACTTTTAGGTGCAACCACCCCGACCCTTAGGTGCACCCACTCTGACCCTTAAGTGCAACCACCCCAACGATTAGGTGCACCCACTTCGACCCTTAGGTGCAACCACCCCGACTTTTAGGTGCAACCACCCCGACCCTTAGGTGCACCCACTCCGACCCTTAGGTGCAACCACCCCAACGATTAGGTGCACCCACCCCAACCCTTAGGTGCAACCACCCCGACTTTTAGGTGCAACCACCCCGACCCTTAGTTGCACCCACTCCGACCCTTAGGTGCAACCACCCCAACGATTAGGTGCACCCACCCCGACTTTTAGGTGCAACCACCCCGACCCTTAGGTGCACCCACTCCGACCCTTAGGTGCAACCACCCCAACGATTAGGTGCACCCACCCCGACTTTTAGGTGCAACCACCCCGAAACTTAGGTACACCCACTCCGACCCTTAGGTGCAACCACCCCAACAATTAGGTGCACCCACCCCGACTTTTAGGTGCAACCACCCCGACCCTTAGGTGCACCCACTCCGACCCTTAGGTGCAACCACCCCAACGATTAGGTGCACCCACCCCGACTTTTAGGTGCAACCACCCCGAAACTTAGGTACACCCACTCCGACCCTTAGGTGCAACCACCCCAACGATTAGGTGCACCCACCCAGACCCTTAGGTGCAACCACCCCGACTTTTAGGTGCAACCAGCCCGACTCTTAGGTGCAACCACCCCGACCCTTAGGTGCAACCACCCCAACGATTAGGTGCACCCACCCCGACTTTTAGGTGCAACCACCCCGACCCTTAGGTGTACCCATTACGACCCTTAGGTGCACCCACTCCGACCCTTAGATGCACCCACTCCGACCCTTAGGTGCACCCACTCCGACCCTTAGGTGCAACCACCCCAACGATTAGGTGCACCCACCCCGACTTTTAGGTGCAACAACCCCGAAACTTAGGTACACCCACTCCGACCCTTAGGTGCAACCACCCCAACGATTAGGTGCACCCACCCCGACCCTTAGGTGCAACCACCCCAAAGATTAGGTCCACCCACCCCGACTTTTAGGTGCAGCCACCCCGACCCTTAGGTGCACCCACTCCGACCCTTAGGTGCACCCATTACGACCCTTAGGTGCACCCACTCCGACCCTTAGGTGCACCCACTCCGACCCTTGGGTGGAGCCACCAACAGCCAATCAGATTTCAAGCCAACATCCTGTGGTTTCTTCAGAAACGACACTTTCTAGTTATTAAGTGGTATTGCATAGCAAGACCACTTAATGTTATTAAGTGTTCTTGCATAGCAAGACCACTTAATGTTATCTCACATATATATTATTAAGTGTTCTTGCATAGCAAGACCACTTAATGTTATCTCACATATATATTATTAAGTGTTCTTGCATAGCAAGACCACTTAATGTTATCTCACATATATATTATTAAGTGTTCTTGCATAGCAAGACCACTTATTGTTATCTCACATAAATATTATTATTAAGTGTTCTTGCATAGCAAGACCACTTAATGTTATCTCACATATATATTATTATTATTATTATTATTATTATTATAGCCAAATTTGCCACCCTAACTCCTCCCACAGTTTTTACACTACATAGACAAAAATTTACCAAAACGTGCAGATTGTTCCCGATCGGATTGCTATTACTTTGTGGAGCGATCCCACCCCCGGGGCCCCCGTGGCGGGCCCCGGAAGCCCCCTTTTTTCCCATAGACTTTGACAGGGTACATTTTCAAATCGCTCCCACTCGCCAGGCTTTGACGCTAAAGTCACCAAACTTGGGTCACTTAGTCATGGGGTCAACCCGAAAATTTTTGGCACATTTCGGGGACCCCGAAAAGTGGGCGGGGCCACACAGAACCAATCAAAATCTCCCCATTGACTGTAATGAGACGTTCAAATTGCTACTCCTCCCACATTTTTAGGAGTACAAATTCCAAACTTTGCAGACTTGGTCGGCACCCACCCGAGTACCTTGCTTGTGCTTTGTTAACCGATCCCACCCTCCGGGCCCCTGGGACGGGACCCCAAAATCCACGTTTTTCCCATTGACTTTGACAGGGAAAATTTTCAAATCGCTCCCAGTCGCACAGATTTGAAACTAAAGTCACCAAACTTGGGTCACATAGTCATGGGGTCAACGCGCAATTTGTTAGAACATTTCGGAGACCCTAAAATGTGGGCGGGGCCACACAGAACCAATCAAATTCTCCCCATTGACTATAATGAGACATTCAAATTGTTACTCCTCCCACAGATTTAGGAGTATAAATACCGAACTTTGCACTCTTGGTCGGCACATACCCGTGTATCTTGCTTGTGCTTTGTTAACCGATCCCACCCTCCGGGCCCCTGGGGCAGGCCCCCGAAAACCTCTTTTTTTCTTCCATAGAGTTTTATTGGAAAAATGCAAACGTTTGTCACTCATACAGCTTCGGAGTGAAACTCACCAAACTTGGGTCACTTAGTCATGGGGTCAACCTCAAAATTTCTGTCACATTTTGGGGACATTAAAAAGTAGGCGGAGCTACAAACAACCAATCAGATTTTCCCTATTGACTTCAATGAGAAAATTTTTAATTGCTGACATTTCAACAGTGTTAATGGCAGGGTTGTTAAACTTAATATATTTGGTTAATAGGTGACTAGAATTCAAATGTTTAAAAGTGGGCGGAGTCTACAACGGCCAATCAAATTTCAGCCATATGTTTTAATGGGAAAATTTAAAACTGCCGCTGCTCTTAGAGGGTCAATGGCAAAGTCAGTAAACTTGGAACAGTTGGTCAATGGGTGACTGGGATTAAAATTTTAAAAAGTGGGCGGAGCCTAAAATAGCCAATCAAATTTCAGCCATTTAACTTAGACCACCAGGTGACCCCCACCCCGAACCACCAGGTGACCACCCCTGGACCACCAGGTGACCCCCCCCCGAACCACCAGGTCACCCCCCCTGGACCACCAGGTCACCCCCCAGAAATGCAAGAACACTTCACACAATTTCCCCAGAAATTGTACCTTTTCTAGTTATTATTATTATTATTATAGCCAAATTTGCCACCCTAACTCCTCCCACAGTTTTTACACTACATTGACAAAAATTTACCAAAACGTGCAGATTGTTCCCGATCGGATTGCTATTACTTTGTGGAGCGATCCCACCCCCGGGGCCCCCGTGGCGGGCCCCGGAAGCCCCCTTTTTTCCCATAGACTTTGACAGGGTAAATTTTCAAATCGCTCCCACTCGCCAGGCTTTGACGCTAAAGTCACCAAACTTGGGTCACTTAGTCATGGGAACAACCCGAAAATTTTTGGCACATTTCGGGGACCCCGAAAAGTGGGCGGGGCCACACAGAACCAATCAAAATCTCCCCATTGACTGTAATGAGACGTTCAAATTGCTACTCCTCCCACATTTTTAGGAGTACAAATTCCAAACTTTGCAGACTTGGTCAGCACCCACCCGAGTACCTTGCTTGTGCTTTGTTAACCGATCCCACCCTCTGGGCCCCTGGGACGGGCCCCCAAAATCCACGTTTTTCCCATTGACTTTGACAGGGAAAATTTTCAAATCGCTCCCAGTCGCACAGATTTGAAACTAAAGTCACCAAACTTGGGTCACATAGTCATGGGGTCAACGCGCAATTTGTTAGAACATTTCGGAGACCCTAAAATGTGGGCGGGGCCACACAGAACCAATCAAATTCTCCCCATTGACTATAATGAGATGTTCAAATTGCTACTCCTCCCACAGATTTAGGAGTATAAATATCGAACTTTGCACTCTTGGTCGGCACATACCCGAGTATCTTGCTTGTGCTTTGTTAACCGATCCCACCCTCCGGGCCCCTGGGGCGGGCCCCCGAAAACCTCTTTTTTTCTCCCATAGAGTTTTATTGGAAAAATGCAAACGTTTGTCACTCATACAGCTTCGGAGTTAAACTGACCAAACTTGGGTCACTTAGTCATGGGGTCAACCTCTAAATTTCTGTCACATTTTGGGGACATTAAAAAGTGGGCGAAGCTACAAACAACCAATCAGATTTTCCCTATTGACTTCAATGAAAAAATTTTAAATTGCTGCCATTTCAACAATGTTAATGGCAGGGTTGTTAAACTTAATATATTCGGTTAATAGGTGACTAGAATTCAAATGTTTAAAAGTGGGCGGAGTCTACAACAGCCAATCAAATTTCAGCCATATGTTTTAATGGGAAAATGTAAAACTGCCGCTGCTCTTAGAGGGTCAATGGCAAAGTCACTAAACTTGGAACAGTTGGTCAATGGGTGACTGGAATTCAAATTTGAAAAAGTGGGCGGAGCCTAAAATAGCCAATCAAATTTCAGCCATTTAACTTAGACCACCAGGTACCTCCCCCCCCGGACTACCAGGTGACTCATGGGTGCCCTCGCCCTAGCCTTTAGGTGCACCCGCCCTAGCCATTAGTTGCACCCACTCCAACCCTTAGGTGCAACCACCCCAACGATTAGGTGCACCCACCCCGACCCTTAGGTGCACCCACCCCGACTTTTAGGTGCAACCACCCCGACCCTTAGGTGCACCCACTCCGACCCTTAGGTGCAACCACCCCAACGATTAGGTGCACCCACCCCGACTTTTAGGTGCAACCACCCCGACTTTTAGGTGCAACCACCCCGACCCTTAGGTGCACCCACTCCGACCCTTAGGTGCAACCACCCTAACGATTAGGTTCACCCACCCCAACCCTTAGGTGCAACCACCCCAACCCTTAGGTGCACCCACTCCGACCCTTAGGTGCAACCACCCCAACGATTAGGTTACCCAGTTACTCCGCCCACTCCAGTTGTAAGCTACTGGTGGAGGCAAGAACACTTCACACAATTTCCCCAGAAATTGTACCTTTTCTAGTTATTATTAAGTGTTCTTGCATAGCAAGACCACTTAATGTTATCTCACATATATATTATTATTATTATTATTATAGCCAAATTTGCCACCCTAACTCCTCCCACAGTTTTTACACTACATAGACAAAAATTTACCAAAACGTGCAGATTGTTCCCGATCGGATTGCTATTACTTTGTGGAGCGATCCCACCCCCGGGGCCCCCGTGGCGGGCCCCGGAAGCCCCCTTTTTTCCCATAGACTTTGACAGGGTACATTTTCAAATCGCTCCCACTCGCCAGGCTTTGACGCTAAAGTCACCAAACTTGGGTCACTTAGTCATGGGGTCAACCTGAAAATTTTTGGCACATTTCGGGGCCCCCAAAATGTGGGCGGGGCCACACAGAACCAATCAAAATCTCCCCATTGACTGTAATGAGACGTTCAAATTGCTACTCCTCCCACATTTTTAGGAGTACAAATTCCAAACTTTGCAGTCTTGGTCGGCACCCACCCGAGTACCTTGCTTGTACTTTGTTAACCGATCCCACCCTCCGGGCCCCTGGGACGGGCCCCCAAAATCCACGTTTTTCCCATTGACTTTGACAGGGAAAATTTTCAAATCGCTCCCAGTCGCACAGATTTGAAACTAGAGTCACCAAACTTGGGTCACATAGTCATGGGGTCAACGCGCAATTTGTTAGAACATTTCGGAGACTCTAAAATGTGGGCGGGGCCACACAGAACCAATCAAATTCTCCCCATTGACTATAATGAGATGTTCAAATTGCTACTCCTCCCACAGATTTAGGAGTATAAATACCGAACTTTGCAATCTTGGTCGGCACATACCCGAGTATCTTGCTTGTGCTTTGTTAACCGATCCCACCCTCCGGGCCCCTGGGGCGGTCCCCCGAAAACCTCTTTTTTTCTCCCATAGAGTTTTATTGGAAAAATGCAAACGTTTGTCACTCATACAGCTTCGGAGTCAAACTGACCAAACTTGGGTCACTTAGTCAAGGGGTCAACCTCAAAATTTCTGTCACATTTTGGGGACATTAAAAAGTGGGCGGAGCTACAAACAACCAATCAGATTTTCCCTTTTGACTTCAATGAGAAAATTTTTAATTGCTGCCATTTCAACAATGTTAATGGCAGGGTTGTTAAACTTAATATATTTGGTTAATAGGTGACTAGAATTCAAATGTTTAAAAGTGGGCGGAGTCTACAACGGCCAATCAAATTTCAGCCATATGTTTTAATGGGAAAATTTAAAACTGCCGCTGCTCTTAGAGGGTCAATGGCAAAGTCACTAAACTTGGAACAGTTGGTCAATGGGTGACTGGGATTCAAATTTTAAAAAGTGGGCGGAGTCTAAAATAGCCAATCAAATTTCAGCCATTTAACTTAGACCACCAGGTGACCCCCACCCCCCCCCCGAACCACCAGGTGACCACCCCTGGACCACCAGATGACCCCTTCCTGGAACACCAGGTCACCCCCCAGAAATGCAAGAACACTTCACACAATTTCCCCAGAAATTGTACCTTTTCTAGTTATTATTATTATTATTATTATAGCCAAATTTGCCACCCTAACTCCTCCCGCAGTTTTTACACTACATAGACAAAAATTTACCAAAACGTGCAGATTGTTCCCGATCGGATTGCTATTACTTTGTGGAGCGATCCCACCCCCGGGGCCCCCGTGGCGGGCCCTGGAAGCCCCCTTTTTTCCCATAGACTTTGACAGGGTACAGGCTTTGAGACTAAAGTCACTAAACTTGGGTCACTTAGTCATGGGGTCAACCCGAAAATTTTTGGCACATTTCGGGGACCCAAAAATGTGGGCGGGGCCACACAGAACCAATCAAAATCTCCCCATTGACTGTAATGAGACGTTCAAATTGCTACTCCTCCCACATTTTTAGGAGTACAGATTCCAAACTTTGCAGACTTGGTTGGCACCCACCCTAGTACCTTGCTTGTGCTTTGTTAACCGAACCCACCCTCCGGGCCCCTGGGACGGGCCCCCAAAATCCACGTTTTTCCCGTTGACTTTGACAGGGAAAATTTTTAAATCTCTCCCAGTCGCACAGATTTGAAATTAAAGTCACCAAACTTGGGTCACTTAGTCATGGGGTCAACCTCAAAATTTATGTCACATTTTGGGGACATTAAAAAGTGGGTGGGGCCAAAAACAACCAATCAGATTTTCCCTATTGACTTCAATGAGAAAATTTTAAATTGCTGCCATTTCAACAATGTTAATGGCAGGGTTGTTAAACTTAAAATATTCGGTTAATAGGTGACTAGAATTCAAATGTTTAAAAGTGGGCGGAGTCTACAACGGCCAATCAAATTTCAGCCATATGTTTTAATGGGAAAATGTAAAACTGCCGCTGCTCTTAGAGGGTCAATGGCAAAGTCACTAAACTTGGAACAGTTGGTCAATGGGTGACTGGGATTCAAATTTGAAAAAGTGGGCGGAGCCTAAAATAGCTAATCAAATTTCAGCCATTTAACTTAGACCACCAGGTGACCCCCCCCCACCGGACTACCAGGTGACTCATGGGTGCCCCCGCCCTAGCCCTTAGGTGCACCCACTCCGACCCTTAGGTGCAACCACCCCAACAATTAGGTGCACCCACCCCGACCCTTAGGTGCACCCACCCCGACTTTTAGGTGCAACCACCCCGACCCTTAGGTGCACCCACTCCGACCCTTAGGTGCAACCACCCCAACGATTAGGTGCACCCACCCTGACTTTTAGGTGCAACCACCCCGACTTTTAAGTGCAACCACCCCGACCCTTAGGTGCACCCACTCCGACCCTTAGGTGCAACCACCCCAACGATTAGGTGCACCCACCCCGACCCTTAGGTGCAACCACCCCGACTTTTAGGTGCAACCAACCCGACCCTTAGGTGCACCCGCTCCGACCCTTAGGTGCAACCACCCCAACGATTAGGTTACCCAGTTACTCCGCCCACTCCAGTTGTAAGCTACTGGTGGAGGCAAGAACACTTCACACAATTTCCCCAGAAATTGTACCTTTTCTAGTTATTAAGTGTTCTTGCATAGCAAGACCACTTAATGTTATCTCACATATATATTATTATTCTTATTATAGCCAAATTTGCCACCCTAACTCCTCCCACAGTTTTTACACTACATAGACAAAAATTTACCAAAACGTGCCGATTGTTCCCGATCGGATTGCTATTACTTTGTGGAGCGATCCCACCCCCGGGGCCCCCGTGGCGGGCCCCGGAAGCCCCCTTTTTTCCCATAGACTTTGACAGGGTAAATTTTCAAATCGCTCCCACTCGCCAGGCTTTGACGCTAAAGTCACCAAACTTGGGTCACTTAGTCATGGGATCAACCTGAAAATTTTTGCCACATTTCGGGGACCATGAAAAGTGGGCGGGGCCACACAGAACCAATCAAAATCTCCCC
The DNA here is from genome assembly GCF_905171765.1 of Bufo bufo. Classification (NCBI taxonomy): domain Eukaryota; kingdom Metazoa; phylum Chordata; class Amphibia; order Anura; family Bufonidae; genus Bufo; species Bufo bufo. The sequence continues at coordinate 201,229,161 of NC_053393.1, forward strand.
ATTGACTGTAATGAGACGTTCAAATTGCTACTCCTCCTACAATTTTAGGAGTACAAATTCCAAACTTTGCAGTCTTGGTCGGCACCCACCCGAGTACCTTACTTGCGCTTTGTTAATCGATCCCACCCTCCGGGCCCCTGGGACGGGCCCCCAAAATCCACGTTTTTCCCATTGACTTTGACAGGGAAAATTTTCAAATCGCTCCCAGTCGCACAGATTTGGAACTAAAGTCACCAAACTTGGGTCACTTAGTCATGGGGTCAACGCGCAATTTGTTAGAACATTTCGGAGACCCTAAAATGTGGGCGGGGCCACACAGAACCAATCAAATTCTCCCCATTGACTATAATGAGATGTTCAAATTGCTACTCCTCCCACAGATTTAGGAGTATAAATACCGAACTTTGCACTCTTGGTCGGCACATACCCGAGTATCTTGCTTGTGCTTTGTTAACCGATCCCACCCTCCGGGCCCCTGGGGCGGGCCCCCGAAAACCTCTTTTTTTCTCCCATAGAGTTTTATTGGAAAAATGCAAACGTTTGTCACTCATACAGCTTCGGAGTGAAACTCACCAAACTTGGGTCACTTAGTCATGGGGTCAACCTCAAAATTTCTGTCACATTTTGGGGACATTAAAAAGTGGGCGGAGCTACAAACAACCAATCAGATTTTCCGTATTGACTTCAATGAGAAAATTTTTAATTGCTGCCATTTCAACAATCTTAATGGCAGGGTTGTTAAACTTAATATATTCGGTTAATAGGTGACTAGAATTCAAATGTTTAAAAGTGGGCGGAGTCTACAACGGCCAATCAAATTTCCGCCATATGTTTTAATGGGAAAATTTAAAACTGCCGCTGCTCTTAGAGGGTCAATGGCAAAGTCACTAAACTTGGAACAGTTGGTCAATGGGTGACTGGGATTCAAATTTGAAAAAGTGGGCGGAGCCTAAAATAGCCAATCAAATTTCAGCCATTTAACTTAGACCACCAGGTGACCCCCCCCCAGGACTAGCAGGTGACTCATGGGTGCCCCCGCCCTAGCCCTTAGGTGCACCCACCCCGACCTTTAGGTGCACTCACCCTAGTCATTAGGTGCACCCACCCCGACTCTTGGGTGCACCCACCCTGACCCTTATGTCCACCCACTCCGACCCTTAGGTGCCCCCACGTGGACCCTTAGGTGCACTCACCCTAGTCATTAGGTGCACCCACCCCAACGATTAGGTGCACCCACCCCGACCCTTAGGTGCACCCACCCCGACCCTTAGGTGCAACCACCCCAACGATTAGGTGCACCCACCCCGACCCTTAGGTGCAACCACCCCGACTTTTAGGTGCAACCACCCCGACCCTTAGGTGCACCCACTCCGACCCTTAGGTGCAACCACCCCAACGATTAGGTGCACCCACCCCGACTTTTAGGTGCAACCACCCCGACTTTTATATGCAACCACCCCGACCCTTAGGTGCACCCCTCCGACCCTTAGGTGCAACCACCCCAACGATTAGGTGCACCCACCCCGACCCTTAGGTGCAACCACCCCGACTATAAGGTGCAATCACCCCAACCCTTAGGTGCACCCACTCCGACCCTTAGGTGCAACCACCCCAATGATTAGGTGCAACCACCCCAACGATTAGGTGCACCCACCCCGACCCTTAGGTGCAACCACCCCGACTTTTAGGTGCAACCACCCCGACTTTTAGGTGCAACCACCCCGACCCTTAGGTGCACCCACTCCGACCCTTAGGTGCAACCACCCCAACGTTTAGGTGCACCCACCCCGACTTTTAGGTACAACCACCCCGACCCTTAGGTGCACCCACTCCGACCCTTAGGTGCAACCACCCCAACGATTAGGTGCACCCACCCCGACTTTTAGGTGCAACCACCCCGAAACTTAGGTGCACCTACTCCGACCCTTAGGTGCACCCACTCCGACCCTTAGGTGCAACCACCCCGACCCTTAGGTGCACCAACCCTGACCCTTAGGTGCACCCACTTCGACCCTTAGGTGCAACCACCCCAACGATTAGGTGCACCTACCCCGACTTTTAGGTGCAACCACCCCGAAACTTAGGTGCACCACTCCGACCCTTAGGTGCAACCACCCCGACCCTTAGGTGCACCAACCCTGACCCTTAGGTGCACCCACTCCGACCCTTAGGTGAAACCACTACGGCCCTAAGGTGCACCCACTTCGACCCTTAGGTGCACCCAATCCGACCCTTAGGTGCAACCACCCCGACTTTTAGGTGCAACCACCCGACCCTTAGGTGCACCTACTCCGACCCTTAGGTGCAACCACCCCAACGATTAGGTGCACCCACCCCGACGTTTAGGTGCAACCACCTCGAAACTTAGGTGCACCCACTCCGACCCTTAGGTGCAACCACCCCAACGATGAGGTGCACCCACCCCGACCCTTAGGTGCAACCACCCCGACCCTTAGGTGCAACCACCCCAACGATTAGGTTACCCAGTTATTCCGCCCACTCCAGTTGTAAGCTACTGGTGGAGGCAAGAACACTTCACACAATTTCCCCAGAAATTGTAGCTTTTCTAGTTATTATTATTCTTATTATAGCCAAATTTGCCACCCTAACTCCTCCCACAGTTTTTACACTACATAGACAAAAATTTACCAAAACGTGCAGATTGTTCCCGATCGGATTGCTATTACTTTGTGGAGCGATCCCACCCCCGGGGCCCCCATGGCGGGCCACGGAAGCCCCCTTTTTTCCCATAGACTTTGACAGGGTACATTTTCAAATCGCTCCCACTCGCCAGGCTTTGACGCTAAAGTCACCAAACTTGGGTCACTTAGTCATGGGGTCAACCCGAAGATTTTTGGCACATTTCGGGGACCGCAAAATGTAGGCGGGGCCACACAGAACCAATCAAAATCTCCCCATTGACTGTAATGAGACGTTCAAATTGCTACTCCTCCCACATTTTTAGGAGTACAAATTTCAAACTTTGCAGACTTGGTTGGCACCCACCCGAGTACCTTGCTTGTGCTTTGTTAACCGATCCCACCCTCCGGGCCCCTGGGACGGGCCCCCGAAATCCACGTTTTTCCCATTGACTTTGACAGGGAAAATTTTCAAATCTCTCCCAGTCGCACAGATTTGAAACTAAAGTCACCAAACTTGGGTCACTTAGTCATGGGGTCAACGCGCAATTTGTTAGAACATTTCGGAGACCCTAAAATGTGGGCGGGGCCACACAGAACCAATCAATTTCTCCCCATTGACTATAATGAGACATTCAAATTGCTACTCCTCCCACAGAATTAGGAGTATAAATACCGAACTTTGCACTCTTGGTCGGCACATACCCGAGTATATTGCTTGTGCTTTGTTAACCGATCCCACCCTCCGGGGCCATGGGGCGGGCCCCCGAAAACCTCTTTTTTGCCATAGAGTTTTATTGGGAAAATGCAAACGTTTGTCACTCATACAGCTTTGGAGTGAAACTGACCAAACTTGGGTCACTTAGTCATGGGGTCAACCTGAAAATTTATGTCACATTTTGGGGACTTTAAAAAGTGGGCGGGGCCACAAACAACCAATCAGATTTTCCCTATTGACTTCAATGAGAAAATTTTTAATTGCTGCCATTTTAACATTGTTAATGGCAGGGTTGTTAAACTTAATATATTCGGTTAATAGGTGACTAGAATTCAAATGTTTAAAAGTGGGCGGAGTCTATAACGTCCAATCAAATTTCAGCCATATGTTTTAATGGGAAAATTTGAAACTGCCGCTGCTCTAAGAGGGTCAATGGCAAAGTCACTAAACTTGGAACAGTTGGTCAATGGGTGACTGGGATTCAAATTTGAAAAAGTGGGCGGAGCCTAAAATAGCCAATCAAATTTCAGCCATTTAACTTACACCACCAGGTGACCCCCCCCCCGGACTACCAGGTGACTCATGGGTGCCCCCGCCCTAGCCCTTAGGTGCACCCACTCCGACCCTTAGGTGCAACCACCCCAACGATTAGGTGCACCCACCCCGACCCTTAGGTGCACCCACCACGACTTTTAGGTGCAACCACCCTGACCCTTAGGTGCACCCACTCCGACCCTTAGGTGCAACCACCCCAAACGATTAGATGCACCCACCCCGACTTTTAGGTGCAACCACCCCGACCCTTAGGTGCACCCACTCCGACCCTTAGGTGCACCCACTCCGACCCTTAGGTGCAACCACCCCAACGATTAGGTTACCCAGTTACTCCGCCCACTCCAGTTGTAAGCTACTGGTGGAGGCAAGAACACTTCACACAATTTCCCCAGAAATTGTAGCTTTTCTAGTTATTATTCTTATTCTTATTCTTATTATAGCCAAATTTGCCACCCTAACTCCTCCCACAGTTTTTACACTACATAGACAAAAATTTACCAAAACGTGCAGATTGTTCCCGATCGGATTGCTATTACTTTGTGGAGCGATCCCACCCCCGGGGCCCCCGTGGCGGGCCCCGGAAGCCCCCTTTTTTCCCATAGACTTTGACAGGGTAAATTTTCAAATCGCTTCCACTCGCCAGGCTTTGACGCTAAAGTCACCAAACTTGGGTCACTTAGTCATGGGATCAACCAGAAAATTTTTGGCACATTTCGGGGACCCCGAAAAGTGGGCGGGGCCACACAGAACCAATCAAAATCTCCCCATTGACTGTAATGAGACGTTCAAATTGCTACTCCTCCCACATTTTTAGGAGTAAAAATTCCAAACTTTGCAGTCTTGGTCGGCACCCACCCTAGTACCTTGCTTGTGCTTTGTTAACCGATCCCACCCTCCGGGCCCCTGGGACGGGCCCCCAAAATCCACGTTTTTCCCATTGACTTTGACAGGGAAAATTTTCAAATCGCTCCCAGTCGCACAGATTTGAAACTAAAGTCACCAAACTTGGGTCACTTAGTCATGGGGTCAACGCGCAATTTGTTAGAACATTTCGGAGACCCTAAAATGTGGGCGGGGCCACACAGAACCAATCAAATTCTCCCCATTGACTATAATGAGTTGTTCAAATTGCTACTCCTCCCACAGATTTAGGAGTATAAATACCGAACTTTGCACTCTTGGTCGGCACATACCCGAGTATCTTGCTTGTGCTTTGTTAACCGATCCCACCCTCCGGGCCCCTGGGGCGGGCCCCCGAAAACCTCTTTTTTTCTCCCATAGAGTTTTATTGGAAAAATGCAAACGTTTGTCACTCATACAGCTTCGGAGTTAAACTGACCAAACTTGGGTCACTTAGTCATGGGGTCAACCTTAAAATTTATGTCACATTTTGGGGACATTAAAAAGTGGGCGGGGCTACAAACAACCAATCAGATTTTCCCTATTGACTTCAATGAGAAAATTTTTAATTGCTGCCATTTCAACATTGCTAATGGCAGGGTTGTTAAACTTAATATATTCGGTTAATAGGTGACTAGAATCCAAATGTTTAAAAGTGGGCGGAGTCTACAACGGCCAATCAAATTTCAGCCATATGTTTTAATGGGAAAATTTAAAACTGCCGCTGCTCTTAGAGGGTCAATGGCAAAGTCACTAAACTTGGAATAGTTGGTCAATGGGTGACTGGGATTCAAATTTAAAAAAGTGGGCGGAGCCTAAAATAGCCAATCAAATTTCAGCCATTTAACTTAGACCACCAGGTGACCCCCCCCCCACCGGACTACCCCAACGATTAGGTGCACCCACCCCGACTTTTAGGTGCAACCACCCCAACCCTTAGGTGCACCCACTCCGACCCTTAGGTGCAACCACCCCAACCCCCACTACAGTTGTAAGCTACTGGTGGAGGCAAGAACACTTCACACAATTTCCCCAGAAATTGTACCTTTTCTAGTTAGTTATTACTATCAGCCCCTTCAGGAAGATAGGAGTTGGACTTAGGTCCGCCCCTAGCTCAGTAATTCAGTAGTGAGTCTAGAGTTAGCAGAGGAAGTGAAAGGTTGTTAGATATGCTCACTCCTCAGTACTAGGCATATTTTCTAAATAATTATCATCTCGGAACAAGAAAGTACTTCAGAAAGAGACAGAGAAGGGAAAGAATTAGAAGGTCCATAATCTGCATGGTCAAGCACTGGAGTCAATTAGTAAGGTATTTGCTGTTTAAGGCTGCAGTGAGAGGTATATTGCTAAGATACCCTTCACACTTGAACATGGTCCCGGCCAACCTCAGCTGGGAATTACAGCCACCTTTGCAAGAGTAATATTGCCAGTCTTAGAATATGCAGAGAGAGTCTTTGTGAAGAGTACTTCACTCCCTATCCTTATTGCTTCCTGGGAAGATTTTCAATGTTAATTATTTGGAACTGTGTTTTGTTAACATTGGACGTACTACAACTCCCATTCTACACTCTAGTGAAGAGAGATGTTTATTTTCTACAACTGGCCTGGTCACTGACTCCAGCATCATACGCTAGCCACTGCATCTACACACCCAGCCTTGCACCCATATAAAATGTTAAAGCCAAGGGCACTCCAACTACCATCAGGCAGGAGCCTTAAATCAGGGACTGGCCTAAGGAAATTGCCCTGACCCTAGGGAGCAGTGTGAGGATTGTCACTGTGAATAGGTATTGTAGACAGAGCAACTACTACTCCCATCCCCTGAACCAGGGCTTACAGCATATGCACCAGAACATGGAGTAAATATAGTCTGCAAACACTGCATAAAAGTAGCCCTAATTTACACATGAACATGCGTAGAGAAGGTTATGATGATATGTGGGGGTACATATGCTTTTTTAAAGGGCATCTTGTGCATTTGATAAGTCATAAATCCTTTTGGTTTGGTTCCTGCTTCTTGGGCACTAACCCATGTACAAAATGGGGATCCAGCTGCTTTCTTGGTTCTTTTTGTAACTTCCATACACTTTAGCGAAGAAAGACACAAACAATTGCTTCACTTCAAAAAGTGAACAGGAGCCCTTAGATACCTACCAGATAGTTAAATGCCATATATTCTTAAGATGGTAATATCCTTTTAAAGCTATTTAGAGTTGAGATATGAATATAGAAGTTTCTCTGTTTTGGAGAAACACTTCTAATAGCCTCAATGGGATTTATAAAAATAAAATGTCAAGTGTCTATACAGTGCTCCAAAGACATACTAATAGGCACCTTAGACTGTGAGCCCCATTGGGGACAGTTGGATGCTAATGTCTGTAAAGCGCTGCGGAATATAGTAGCGCTATATAAGTGCATAAAATAAAATAAATAAATAAATAATAAATTACTAAAGATCAGAAATCAACTCCCACGACAAGTTAGTGTTCCCAACATTTACTGGCATAGAGAAAGGAAAACATGTTGAATTTAGTCCAAATGAACTGTACATTTGGTGTGATAAAAATCATTTGGCTGTGGAGCCAATATCCTAGCAGAATGAGGCTCATGATCATGTCTGCTTCACAGTGGAAATAAAAATATAATTACATAGTATTATTTTTGGAATGAACTCAATAGCAATCCTTTAGCCAGTATTTATTTTACATGATAGTGAACAGAAAGAATGTAGATTATCTAAATGGATAAAACACGTCACTGCAGCTACTTATCAAGTCGGCCAAAATATACACAACTCTAACATCTACTTAACCCCTTCTACCCCCAGGCCAGTTTTCACTTTCCTGCCCAGGTCATTTATCACAAACCTGACTTGTGTCACTTTATGTGATAATAATTTTGGAATGCTTTTACTTGGCCATTCTGAAATTATTTTCTTGTGACACATTGTACTATATGACAGTGGTAAACTTGAGTCAATGTTTTTCACCTTTATTTATAAAAAGAATCCAAAATTTACCAAAATTTGTGAAAAATTCACAATTTTCTAAATTTGAATTTCTCCACATTTAATGCCTCATTCACACGTCACTGTTTTGGTCAGTGATTTCCATCAGTGATTTTGAGCCAGAACCAGGTGCGACTTTAAAAACAGAACAGGAACAGATCTTTCCCTTACCTTATGTCTGTGGAGACTCCAATCCTGGTTTTGGATCACAATAACTGATGGAAATCACTGACCAAAATACTGATGTGTGAATGAGGCTTAAGACAGATAGTGATACTGTGACAACCACACGCCAATCCTGTCGTACTATGCCACAGTTGCCACACAGGTCTCATTCACTAGAGACTTCTGGAGGCGAATCCACTGTGAGCACAGTAGACGTTTAAGATTGTTTTTTGTGCCCATACATGATACAATCGGTATAATAAAATGATTGATTTTGTGCTGGAAATCAAATTAATTTGCTGCCACCACTCTTCGTATTGAATCGAGGCGAAGAGACCCCAGCTAGCTAATCCTAAAGGGAAGAAACGGTTATTTGCAACCTAGCTAAAATTTATAAAAATAAGACAATGCGGTAGTATGTCTCTTCTGAGGACAGAGTTCTTAGCAAAGACCAGATAATCAAGTAACAAGGGCAAAACTGGAACAAATAAATCATTAGTTTTATTCTAAAAACTATACACAAAAAATATATATACGTTAAAACTGACAGATAAATATACCTGCCAGTCGAACAGATTGGTTGGATAGAAATAGGTAAGAGGTGGAAAGGAGTAGAATGTCTGTAGGTTCAGAATTACCGTGGTAAAGTCCAGTAAAAGATAAAGTCTTTGAAGGAATAATCCAAGATGCAGGGTGCCCGTGTCCAGCAGGCGGTCGCCATGTTAGTCGACGTCAGATGGTAGATGAAGGACTAGGATCTGCGTGGGTCACTCTGTTTTACCCACTATGGAGCTGGGAGTGGCTGTGACACGCACAAGTCCAGCCTTGTGTAATTGGAAGAGGGACAGCCCTTGCCGTGAGAGGGAGAAAGTCTGGCAGCATCATTGCTTTTCCAGTTTCTCCGTACCCATAGGTCAAATTAGGAAAAAAACGTTCATATTTATAATCAGGACAATTTTGTGCATCATCTGATATCAAATATGACTGGAAGACAATACAGTGTGCCTGAGAACCGTCATATCTCAGAGAGGGAATTTCCGATTTGTTAGCAGATTTCCAGGATGAGCACTATGTAGAGGTAAAATTAAAAACCAAAATATATCTAAAGCAGAAGATAGTTAAGTAGATTGCATCAGTTAGAGCAGTAGAGGCAGATATTAGGAAACTAAATTTGAAACATAGGGGAAATATCAATTTGTCCAAACAGGAAATAGTGGCAATCAAAGAGCTACAGCAAAATCTAGATATCATAATACGTCCCGCGGACAAGGGGGGGAGGGGCGGGGGGCAATTGTGATCCTAGACACTAGCAAATATGAAGATGAATCGAATAATTTCAAATTATGTCATGCAAGTAGTCCTGTGCTGATGAAGTTCATGGCCACCAGTCAGTAAAGGAAAGTTGGAGAGGAGGAAATTTAATTTCCAAAATGTCCAGATGTGAATCAAGGAAGATATTTGAGTTTGGATCCTTGATGCCCTTGGGGTTGAATTCAAAACGTTGGATTCTTATAAGGGGAGAGGGGTAGTTCACACAGAGAGTCAATGCCAGGCTGTTTACCAGCACATTGACTCTCTCTGCATCTTTCAACTCACCCCTACTACGTCACATTTATTATATTGTCTCATTTATTATTATTATTATTATTATTATTATATTATTTTTTTCTATGTTCTAAATATTTTTTCTCAATTGTTCATTTTATAGTGTCATCTCCTGGTGGGGTAGCTTAACGAACTAAATTAAAGCCATAACCATATATGCGACATAGAACTATATTAACGAAGGGTGTGCATCTAACCATTCAAATAACAAGCATATAGGGTGATCCGGTCCACATCTTGCCAGTGATCTAAAATAGTGTTTGGTTTAGTTTGGTGCGGTTCCAAGTTTTAAAAATCAACTAATGAAGTTATTCATAGAAGGCTTGCGCGATGAACATCCGAAGCTCCATTTGCATGTTAAAATAATCAGATTGGCTGGTATGATTTATCAGTGAGACTGTGCTGCTTTCCATGGTCCTGAAATGCTTGCTTAGTATTACCAAGTGAAGAACATATATACAGTCGTAGAAAAACTTAATCAAACGTAGTTTGACGACAGATTTGCAGTTTATGGTTACAATAGTTTTCATGATTTATAATCTTATATAGTGCCAATGTATTCCGCACACTCCAAGTGCATTTTTCTACATCAATCCATGTCCCAATAATTGTTCACAATCTTATTTCCTCATCTCAGACATGCTCACAGATAAGTACATACTATACACATACGGGTCAAAGTAACGTGTAGCTAATTGTATTAATATCACACTATATGACAGTAAAAGGAACGAATTGCAAACAAATAGACAACTAAGACGTCCTAAGATGCGATGGGATTTATGTTACACTAAAGGGGGAAAGGTTGTTAACTTAAAGCAGTGTATATTTCTTTAACAAAAAAAACTGGTTAAAAAATGTCTGGGTCTTAACTAGGAAAGCGAGAAACATACATGTTGCTAATAGCTACCAATCAAAGTCCTGTATTTTTTAAAGGAAGTCTGAAAATGAAAGCGGTAATCAGATTGATTGCTATGGATAACACCTCCACTTCTTCTCTGATCTACTTTTAATGCATGATACCCCATTCACGTCTAAAAACAGAATATCTCTTGAGGGAGCAAAAAATATATAGTATTTGGGTTAAAGGAAATATAAAATGCTGCAAATTTTTCTATAATATTGCAACTTGTTTTACTGTACTATAAAATAGCATGCTATTATCAGGTGCAGCGACCTTGGAGGAGTGGCAGTAGCAAGAATGGTGGTCGTAGCACTCACTCAATCTGTTGCTCCCCCGAGCCATGCAGTGATGCGAAGGGCAAACCTGTTCATCCCTTCCAGGCACTCTCTGCTTTCGGGGTCCTCCTGCTTGATGTCGGTTGAGATGTCTTGGATGTAGAAGGTTCTGGGCAGGGTCCTTTGGTGCAGCTGTAGGTGTCAGTGCAGTGTTACAGTGCAGGAAATAACAGCAAACGATTCTTTACTTAAAGGAGTTCCTTAGGAATTAAGAAAATAAAAATACGTAAATATTAGTTTATTATATTTAAATTCCCAAATACCTTTTATTAGTTATAGAGGCTTGTTTTCTCTGGGGAGCAATCATCAATCACACAGGAAGACAAGTTACTTCAGAGCACTGAGGTGAAGAGCTGCCTCATCCTTCTCTCTGCTCTATTTGTCAGGTATATGGTCCTGAATACAGTTCAATATGATCTTTAGCTAAATCTCTGTAGGACTAGAGTTCATGAGAAGACATGATGTAGAGGGAGGAGGTGGGGATGTGGCTGTGTCCTGCTATGTGATTAGGACAGGTTTTGTATGTACTAATAGGGCGGCGGCCATTTTATTTCTCCTAATGATTGTTCCCCAGACAAAACAAGCCATTATAACTAATGAAAGATATTTGGGAATATATTTATAATAAATTTTTAATTTATAATTAAATATTTAGGTATTTTCATTTTCTTAATTCCCAGAGAACCCCTTTAAGGATTAAGTTGAAGAACATCAGGTGCAGTTCTCAGCATGCAATGGACTGGCAGGTGTTACACAAATGCACTTTTCACAGTTTGTACAGGGGCGCACAGGTAGTTAATAGGCTAAGGTGTCCATTTTAAAGCAATAATCTTTAGGCCTCATGGACATGACCATATCTGTTTTTGCGGTTCGCAAACTTCAGATCTGCAGAACATGGATATTGGCCATTCCCATTCCGCACATCCCGCACTATTGTGGAAATGCCTATGGATGTGGCCTATATTTTTTCTACATAACTTAGACACATCCACCACTGGCCTAAATCTATGCCAGCTCTCATTTAGATAATTTTCTATACCTGAAACAGGCATAGAAAAGGAGAAGTGAGATGGGCCATCCAGAACACCCCATTCCCCACCAATGCTACGCTGCTTTTTCAAACCTGGTATGAGCAGGGAAAAGTCGCAGATTTGGCCACAAAACCCCTTTGCGACTGAATCTGCAACAGTTATACACCAATTTTTGTAGTATATCTAATAATAAATGACCCCCTTTATCTCTACAGAACTTCTAAATTCCACCTCTCTCTTTTTGCCTACTTTTTCAGGTAAAGCTCTTTCTTGCCTTTGCCTGGGTGGTACCTAGGTCCAGGGATGGCTTGTGTGTCAGTACTACATTTTGTATCTGCACTTATCGCTCTCCGGACACCAACTCCCACTGAGACTCCAGAGATTGTGTTAAATTCCTCCTACCCTATGGGAAAGGGGGAAAAAAGCCCTACTTAGTGGTTGCTGGGTTGAAATGTGATCTATTAATACCTTGTGCATAGATATACAGTGCCTTGCAAAAGTATTCACCCCCTTGACTTTTTTAGTATTTTGTTATATTACAGCCGTAACTTCTAGATTTTGTTAATCTGAATTTTATGTGATGGATCAGAACACAATAGTCTAAGTCGGTGAAGGGAAATTAGAAAAATATATAAATAAAACTATTGTTCAGAAATAGAAAACAGAAAATTGGCATGTGCGTATGTATTTACCCCCTTTGTTAGGAAGCCCATAAAAAGCTCTGGTGCAAACAATTACCTTCAGAAGTCACATAATTAGTGAAAATATGTCTACCTGTGTGCAATCTAAGTGTCACATGATCTGTCATTACACATATACAGTGGGGGAAATAATTATTTGACCCCTCACTGATTTTGTAAGTTTGTCCAATGACAAAGAAATGAAAAGTCTCAGAACAGTATCATTTCAATGGTAGGTTTATTGTAACAGTGGCAGATAGCACATCAAAAGGAAAATCGAAAAAAAAACTTTAAATAAAAGATAGCAACTGATTTGCATTTCATTGAGTGAAATAAGTATTTGAACCCCTACCAACCATTAAGAGTTCTGGCTCCCACAGAGTGGTTAGACACTTCTACTCAATTAGTCACCCTCATTAAGGACACCTCTCTTAACTAGTCACCTGTATAAAAGACACCTGTCCACAGAATCAATAAATCAAGCAGACTCCAAACTCTCCAACATGGGAAAGACCAAAGAGCTGTCCAAGGATGTCAGAGACAAAATTGTAGACCTGCACAAGGCTGGAATGGGCTACAAAACCATTAGCAAGAAGCTGGGAGAGAAGGTGACAACTGTTGGTGCGATTGTTCGAAAATGGAAGGAGCACAAAATGACCATCAATCGACCTCGCTCTGGGGCTCCACGCAAGATCTCACCTCGTGGGGTGTCAATGGTTCTGAGAAAGGTGAAAAAGCATCCTAGAACTACACGGGAGGAGTTAGTTAATGACCTCAAATTAGCAGGGACCACAGTCACCAAGAAAACCATTGGAAACACATTACACCGCAATGGATTAAAATCCTGCAGGGCTCGCAAGGTCCCCCTGCTCAGGAAGGCACATGTGCAGGCCCGTCTGAAGTTTGCCAATGAACACCTGAATGATTCAGAGAGTGACTGGGAGAAGGTGCTGTGGTCTGATGAGACCAAAATAGAGCTCTTTGGCATTAACTCAACTCGCTGTGTTTGGAGGAAGAAAAATGCTGCCTATGACCCCCAAAACACCGTCCCCACCGTCAAGCATGGGGGTGGAAACATTTTGCTTTGGGGGTGTTTTTCTGCTAAGGGCACAGGACAACTTATTCGCATAAACGGGAAAATGGACGGAGCCATGTATCGTGAAATCCTGAGCGACAACCTCCTTCCCTCTGCCAGGAAACTGAAAATGGGTCGTGGATGGGTGTTCCAGCACGACAATGACCCAAAACATACAGCAAAGGCAACAAAGGAGTGGCTCAAGAAGAAGCACATTAAGGTCATGGAGTGGCCTAGTCAGTCTCCGGACCTTAATCCAATCGAAAACCTATGGAGGGAGCTCAAGCTCAGAGTTGCACAGAGACAGCCTCGAAACCTTAGGGATTTAGAGATGATCTGCAAAGAGGAGTGGACCAACATTCCTCCTAAAATGTGCGCAAACTTGGTCATCAATTACAAGAAACGTTTGACCTCTGTGCTTGCAAACAAGGGTTTTTCCACCAAGTATTAAGTCTTTTTTTGTTAGAGGGTTCAAATACTTATTTCACTCAATGAAATGCAAATCAGTTGCTATCTTTTATTTAAAGTTATTTTTTCGATTTTCCTTTTGATGTGCTATCTGCCACTGTTACAATAAACCTACCATTGAAATGATACTGTTCTGAGACTTTTCATTTCTTTGTCATTGGACAAACTTACAAAATCAGTGAGGGGTCAAATAATTATTTCCCCCACTGTACACCTTTTTTGAAAGGCCCCATAGGCTGCAACACCTAAGCAAAAGGGATCACTAACCAAACACTGCCATGGAGACCAAGGAACTCTCCAAACAAGTAAGGGACAATGTTGTTGAGAAGTGCAAGTCAGGGTTAGGTTATAAAAAAATATCCAAATCTTTGATGATCCCCAGGAGCACCATCAAATCTATCATAACCAAATGGAAAGAACATGGCACAACAGCAAACCTGCCAAGAGACGGCCGCCCACCAAAACTCACAGACCGGGAAAGGAGGGCATTTATCAGAGAGGCAGCACAGAGATCTAAGGTAACCCTTGAGGAGCTGCAGAGTTCCACAGCAAAGATTGGAGTATCTGTACATAGGACGACAATAAGCCGTACACTCCATAGATTTGGGCTTTATGGCAGAGAGGCCAGAAGAAAGTCATTACTTTCAGCTAAAAACAAAAAGGCACGTTGTGAGTTTGCGAAAAGGCATGTCAGAGACTCCCAAAATGTATGGAGCAAGTTGCTCTGGTCTGATGAGACAAAAATTTTACTTTTAGTCCATCAAAAAAGCTATGTCTGGCACAAACCCAACACATCACATCACCCAAAGAACACCATCCCCACAGTGAAACATGGAGGTGGCAGCATCATGCTGTGGGGATGTTTTTCAGCAGCCGGGACTGGGAAACTGGTCAGACATGAGGGAAAGATGGATGGTGCTAAATACAGGGATATTCTTGAGCAAAACCTGTACCACTCTGTGTGTGATTTGAGGCTAGGACGGAGGTTCACCTTCCAGCAGGACAATGACCTCAAACACACTGCTAAAGCAACACTTGAGTGGTTTAAGGGGAAACATGTAAATGTGTTGGAATGACTTAGTCAAAGCCCAGATCTCAACCTAATAGAAAATCTGTGGTCAGACTTAAAGATTGCTGTTCACAAGTGCAAACCATCCAACTTGATGGAGCTGGAGCAGTTTTGAAAGGAGGAATGGGCAAAAATCCCAGTGGTAAGATGTGGCAAGCTCATAGAGACTTATCCAAAGCGACTTGGAGCTGTGATTTCTGCAAAAGGTGGCTCTACAAAGTATTGACTTTAGGGGGTCAAATAGTTATGCACATTGACTTGTTCTGTTATTTTGTACTATTTGTTGTTTGCTTCACAATAAAAAAAAATAAATAAAACATCTTAAAAGTTGAGGGCATGTTCTGTAAATTAAAAGATGGAAATCCTCAAACAATCCATGTTAATTCCAGGTTGTGAGGCACCAAAATACAAAAATAAAGTCAGGGGGGGGGTGTGAATACTTTTGCAAGGCACTGTATATACAGGGATGCATTTACTACACAAAAAATATAGTATTAACCTGTTTTGCAGTGTACCACTGTTCTGCAGTGGAACACTGTAAAGGGATGAAGTCTGACTTTATTTTACCTAGGACAAAGATTTGTTTTCATTGATCCCCACAAAGTACACTCATTGACAAAAATAATAATAATAATGATTAGAGATGAGTGAATCGAAGCTGACGAAGTGGAGTTCGATCCGAATTTCAGGAAAAATTTGATTCGCTCCAAATTCAAATTTCCTCACGCTTCGTGGTAACTAGTGATGATCGAGCACCCCGATGCTTGGATGCTCGGGTGCTCTGCCCGAGCACACCAGGATGCTCGGGTGCTCTACCGAGCATCCGAGCCCTATAGAAGTCAATGGGAGGACCCGAGCATTAAACCAGGCATCCCCTACTCTGAAGAGGGGAGGGTGCCTGGTTCATAGGAAAAGGTCAGAAATTGATGGAAACACCACCGAAATGGGTCGGGGACAGCATGGGGAGTATGTCTGGATGCATCTTGGACTACAATGTCGCTGCTGGTAACGATGTTGCCCGAGTTGTACGCCACTTTTACAGACGGACCGTAAAACTCACAAAACCGAAGATAAAAGCGATTTTAGATGAAAAATTGTTAGGAAACATTCTTTCCTGTTTATTTACTTTTATATAAAGAGCAAGTTCAGCCAAAAATTTTCGTGATTTTCGGAACTGGGGCCATGACTAAGAGGGATGGCCGGTGGTTTTCATTGTGTTGACCGGACTCCTGGATAATCAAACTGAACTCATTGGAAGAGGAACGGCTGGTGGCATCCGTATTGTACCTGTAGAGGTGAAATTCTTGTACCGCCGCAAGCCGAACCATAGCCGAAACCTTTGTTGCCACGAACGTTTTCATTAATCAACAACTTAAGTTGGAGGTTCGAAGACGATCCTCGGCAGCGTTATTCCCATTTCCCGCCAAGCATTTTCTGGGAAACTAAAGTCTTTGGGTTCCGGGGGGAGTATGGTTGCAAAGCTGAAACTTAAACTAATTGATGGAAGGGCACCACCAGGAGTGGAGCCTGCGGCTTAATTTGACTACGCATGGGAAGCCTCACCCGGCCCGGACACAGAAAGGATTGACAGATTGATACCTATTTTGCGATTCTGTGGGTGGTGGTGCATGGCCCTTTTGAGCGTGTGGATCGAGTCGATTTGTGTGGTTCATTCCGATAACCAAAGACACTCCTCCGTGCTAATTAGTTACGTGACCCCGGTGATTACGATTGTGTTGATTAGACTATCATCTGATGATAATGAACTTGGAAGAGGAATGGACGTTGAGCTGACCGTGTAAAAAATTGTAGGTGAGGGCCTGCTGCCGCTTTGTTAACTCTAGATAACTTCTAAGCTGATCGCACATCCCTGTGATGTTGACGATCTATTCGGATGTCTGCTCTATCAACTTTCGATGTTCTTTTTTGCGCCTACCATGCTGACCACGGTTAATGGGGAATCAGGGTTCGCTTCCTGAGAGGGAGCCTGAGGGATGGCCACGGCTACCACTTCCAAGAAAGGCAGGCGGGGGCGCGCAAATTTCCCAGTACCGACTCAGGGAGGTAGTGACGATAAATAACAATACAGGACTCTTAATTTTGCAGCAATCTGTCAACAAGGAACTTCTGGTATAGCACCATTTTGCTCGTCCTCTCCACCGGAGGAATGAGAGATGAGAAGTTGTCTTTGTAGCGGGGGTCCAGAAGGGTGAACACCCACTAATCCCTGTTATCTAAAATGTGTATAACACGGGGGTCATGGGAAAGGCAGCCTAACATGAAGTCAGCCATGTGTGCCAGAGTACCAGTGGGCAAGACTTCGCTGTCGTCATCAGGAGGATGACTGTCCATGTCCTCATCCTCTTCCTCCTCTTCTGTCCACCCACGCTGAACAGATGGAATTAAAGTTCCATGGCTACTACCCTGTGTAGCGGTGGCAACCGTCCCCTGCTCCTCCTCCTCCAATACGCGCTGAGAAGACAAACTGAGGGTGTTCTGGCTATCACCCAGGGTCATGTCTTCTTCTCCCATTTCCAACTCTTCCCCACGAACAGCATCAGCCTTAATTGTGAGCAGCGAGCGTTTGGGTAGACACAGAAGTGGAATGGTTACACTGAGAATAGCGTTATCGCCGCTCACCATCTGTGTCGATTCCTCAAAGTTTCTTAACACCTCACAGAGGTCAGACATCCATGCCCACTCCTCGCTTGTGAAGAGCGGTGTCACGGATGTTGTAGGGGAGAACACCAAAGGACAACAAGAAGGAAGGGAAAAGACACTAGGCCTCACCAATAGGGAAGGAAAAGGGTCACCACCAATAAAACCCGGCTCCTGGCCCTAACTCCTATCCGTATGGGCACCTCTCAATGGTAGAGATGCCCATACACAGGAACCTAGAAAACCCTGGTGGCCCTCAGTTGCCCTAATAGTAATGACCGGGCAGAGACAACCCGCTTCTTCCCTGGTGAAGGAACCAGCGTCTCGCTGAGGCCTAGTAAGCAACAAAGGTGGGGGGGAATACAAAACACAACAGCGGAACACTTAACTTCTGAGGCTGATGGATGATGGACGAACAGGACTTCACCATGAACCCCACTCCAGCTCTTCCAAAAACCAAATGAAGCTATCCAGAGCAAGGAGTGATGGGTAAAGTCAGACTAATTAGAGGGAGGTGAAGGTCACATGATCCACACCTGAACAGGGGGTGTGGACATACCAGCAACACACAGACAAAGTGAAACCAAAAGAGGGTGTAAGATAACTAATGTGCAGATATTCTTTCAGACCTTCTCAAACCTGTCACCAGCGTGACCTCCGGGCACCCAGGACCAACCTTATCAGGATGAGCTCTGTGGAATGCTCTCACCAGATGGCTAGCATTAACATTGGTCGCTGGAACCCACATCCTCTCCTCTGGTCCGTACCCTCTCCAATGAACGAGATACTGGAGGGATCTCTGGAGAACTCGGGAGTCCACAATCCTGCTTATCTGAAATTCTAAATTGCCGTCCACCATGACAGGAGCGGGAGGCAAGGAGGACGGTTCAACAGGTTCAACATATTTCTTTAACAACGATTTATGAAATACGTTATGGATTTTCAATGCCTGAGGAAGTTCAAGACGGAAGACTACAGGGTTAACAATGGCAGTGATCTTATATGGACCAAAAAATCTTGGTCCCAACTTCCAAGAAGGTACCTTAAGTTTAATGTTTCTTGTAGACAGCCACACAGAATCACCCACTCTCAAATCCGGACCACTCATACGTCTCCTGTCAGCCGCACACTTATACCTGTTGCCCATCTTTTCCAGGTTATTTTGAATTTTCCGCCAAATAAAAGACAAAGAAGAGGAAAATCATTCCTCCTCAGGAATGCCGGAATTATGAGCACCAGAAAATGTACCAAACTGTGGATGGAACCCATATGGCCCAAAAAACGCCAACTTATCAGTGGATTCGTGTCTACGGTTATTTATAGCAAACTAACGACAAAAATGAAGACCACTGTCCCTGATTCTCTGAAACAAAACATCTCAAGTAAGTCTCCAGATTCTGATTAGTGCGCTCCGTCTGTCCATTCGACTGAGGATGAAAAGCCGAAGAGAAGGACAATTGTACACCCAGACGAGTACAGAACGCTCTCTGGAATCTGGAAACAAACTGAGTCCCTCTATCGGACACCACATCAGAGGGAATGCCATGTAGTTTCACAATGTTGTCGACAAACACCTGCGCAAGAGTTTTGGCATTGGGTAGACTAGGTAATGCAATAAAGTGTGCCATTTTACTAAAACGATCAACAACCACCAGAATCACAGTCTTTCCCGAAGAATTCGGTAAATGCATGATAAAATCCATGGACAAATGGGTCCACGGTCTGGACGGGATGGGCAATGGAAGCAGAGATCCGGAAGGCCGAGTATGTGTCACCTTAGCACGTGCACAGGTACCACAGGCTGACACATAGCCCTCAATACACTTACGCAACCCCGGCCACCAGAATCTGCGAGATATGAGATCGACAGTCGATCTGCTCCCAGGGTGCCCAGCAAGCACCGTACAGTGATGTTCCTCGAACACCTTGTGACGTAATTCGGAGGGAACAAACAATTTCCCCTGAGGACAAGAGTCCGGAGCATCCTCCTGTGCCTCCAACACCCTGGCCTCGAGATCAGGATAAATAGCGGATATAACCACCCCTTCAGATCAAATGGGACTAGGGTCATTAGTCTCACCCCCTTCCCAGGAAAGCTACGTGACAAAGCATCCGCCTTGACGTTCTTAACCCCAGAGCGATAAGTGACGATGAAGTTAAATCTGGTGAAAAACAATGACCATCTGGCCTGCCTTGGGTTCAGTCGCTTAGCCGACTCCAAGTAGGCCAGATTCTTGTGATCGGTAATTACCGTAATAGGATGAATTGCTCCTTCCAACCAATGCCGCCACTCCTCGAACGCCAACTTAATGGCCAGCAATTCCCTATTCCCACATCATAATTCCTTTCAGCAGTCGAGAGTTTTTTTTTTTTAAATGCACATGGGTGCCATTTACTGGGTGAAGGACCCTGCGACAATATTGCTCCTACCCCAACCTCAGACGAGTCAACCTCGACAATAAATGGCTGAGACATGTCCGGTTGCACCAGAATAGGGGCCGAAGCAAAACATTCTTTCACAGCAGAAAAGGCCTGTAATGCCGCATCAGATCAGATAGAAATATCAGCACCCTTCCTAGTCATGTCTGTTAAAGGTTTAACCACCGATGAATAGTTCAAGATAAATTTACGGTAGTAGTTGGTAAACCCCAAAAACCATATAAGCGCTTTCAGATTTTCGGGTCGATCCCAGTCCAACACGGCACGGACCTTCTCGGGATCCATACGAAAACCTGAGGATGAGAGCAGGTAACCCAGAAATTGCACTTCCTGTACAGCAAATACACACTTTTCCATCTTAGCATACAACTTATTCTCTCTTAGGATCTGTAACACCTGTCTCACATGATCCTGATGAGTCTCCATAGTAGGTGAATAAATTAGTATGTCATCAAGGTATACAACGACAAACCTCCCCACCAGATGATGAAAGATGTCATTGACAAAGTGTTGAAAAACCGCAGGAGCATTGGTTAACCCAAAGGGCATGACCAGGTTTTCAAAATGACCCTCAGGGGTATTAAATGCGGTCTTCCACTCATCCCCCTCCTTGATCCTTACCAGATTATATGCCCCCCTCAGATCCAATTTAGAGAACATCTTGGCACCGACAATCTGACTAAACAAATCCGGAATCAAAGGAAGGGGGTAAGGATCACGGACGGTAATACGATTGAGCTCACGGAAGTCCAGACATGGTCTCAGGGTACCATCCTTTTTCTTTACAAAGAAAAATCCAGCAGCCACTGGGGACTTGGATGGTCTAATATGTCCCTTTGCCAAACTCTCGGTGATATATTCTCGCATAGCCTTTCTTTCGGGTTCCGAAAAGATTATACAACCGAGATTTGGGCAATATAGCTCCGAGAATAAGATTGACGGGACAGTCATACTCCCGGTGTGGAGGCAACTCTTGATTACCACTCTCAGAGAAAAAATCTGAAAATTCTGAAATGAATGAGGGTACAGTTTTAGTGGTAACCATAGAGAACGATGCATTAAGACAGTTGTCCATGCAAAAATCACTCCAATCGAGAATCTGTCTCGCTTGCCAATCAATGTTAGGGTTATGTTTGCTTAACCATGGTAAGCCCAACACCAACGGAGCAGGCAGACCCTCCAACACATAACAGGAGATAGATTCCAGATGCAAATCACCCACTCTTAAATGAATGTCATTCTCTACCTGCGACAGGCATTTTTGGGCGATAGGTGCTGAGTCAATTGCAAAGACAGAAATACTATTCTCTAATGCATTAGTAGTCAACCCGTGAATGCGTACAAACTGTCCATCAATCAAGTTAACTCCTGCCCCACTGTCGATAAATGCTTCGATTTTCACAGTTTTGGACTCTAGCGCCACCTCGGCAGACAGGAGAAAACGGGTACTACCAGTAAAAGACAAAAGTAGGTTTTCTTGCTCCCCATCCATACTACCAATAGTAATTTGGGGATTAAACGTTTTTTCTTTTTGTTTACACCTTGATGCTGCAAGTACGGACAAATATTCACCAAATGACCCTTCTTGCCAAAACAAAAGCAGACTCCTTTCACATGACCCAAGCTTTTGTCAATAGTTCCAGAAGTAGCTCCTCCTAACTGCATAGGCTCCTCACAAGGCACAACCACCCGTGTCTCTCCACCATAAATGTCAAAGGAAGCAGTACCCTTATTGGACAGTACGTCCTGAAGGTGAGGACCCATAGATCTCTCCCTCAGGCGTCTATCAAGACGTACAGCAAGAGACATAGCTGCTTCCAATGACTCAGGATTTTCATGAAAAGCCAATGCGTCCTGCAGTCTCTCAGAGAGACCCTGGCAGAATTGGCTACGGAGAGCAGAATCGTTCCATTCTGTATCAGTAGCCAATCTCCTAAATTCTGAGCAATAGGTCTCCGCAGAACGTTCTCCCTGCCGCAAACCCTGTAATTTGGTCTCGGCCTGAGAGATCCGATCCGGGTCATCATAGATAAGAACCAAGGCTCTAAAGAATTCATCTACCAACCGGAGGGACGGTGATCTGGTCGGCAGAGAAAAAGCCCAAGATTGGGCATCCTCTTTTAGCAATGAAATAATCATACCCACCCGTTGACACTCATCCCCAGAAGAGTATGGACGCAACCTAAAGTATAATTTACACGACTCCCTGAACCGGATGAAATTATGAAATTGTCACTACCCCCGGAAAACCTGTCCGGGAGAGCTACCTTCGGTTCAGGGCAGGCCTGGAACCCACCACCGGAACCAGCAGCCTGTGGACTCTGAATCTGCAAAACCATCGCACGGAGGTCTGCTACCTCCAAAGTCAAATTTTGCAGCTGTTTGACCAGTGCAGTCATAGCATCCATAGCTGCACAGATCAGAACAATAAATGGCGGTATTGGCTCTGGATAATGTCACGGATGTTGTAGGGGAGAACACCAAAGGACAACAAGAAGGAAGGGAAAAGACACTAGGCCTCACCGCTAGGGAAGGAAAAGGGTCACCACCTATAAAACCCTGCTCCTGGCCCTAACTCCTAACCGTATGGGCACCTCTCGATAGGAACCTAGAAAACCCTGGTGGCCCTCAGTTGCGGAACACTTAACTTCTGAGGTTGATGGATGATGGACGAACAGGACTTCACCATGAACCGCACTCCAGCTCTTCCAAAAAACCAAATGAAGCTATCCAGAGCAAAGAGTGATGGGTAAAGTCAGACTAAATAGGGGGTGAAGGTCACATGATCCACACCTGAACAGGGGGTGTGGACATACCAGCAACACACAGACAAAGTGAAACCAAAAGAGGCTGTCAGATAACTAATGTGCATATATTCTTTTAGACCTTCTCAAACCTGTCACCGGCGTGACAAGCGGAAGCTGACTAGAAAGGCGACAACCGTGCTGCAGCTGGTATTCCATTACTGACCTTTGCTGCTCACAAAGCCTGGCCAACATGTGTAACGTGGAGTTCCAGCGCGTGCTCACGTCGCACAACAGCCGGTGAGCTGGCAATTTCAAGCGCTGCTGCAGCGTCAACAGACCGGCTGAAGCTGTTGATGACTTGCAGAAATGTTCACACATGCGGCGCACCTTCGCCAGTAGCTCGAGCAAATTGGGGTAGGTTTTAAGAAACCGCTGAACCACTAAGTTAAAGACGTGGGCTAGGCATGGGATGTGTGTGAGCTTGCCGAGCTCCAAAGCCGCCACCAAGTTACGCCCATTATCACACACAACCATGCCTGATTGCAGGTTGAGTGACGAGAGCCACAGCTCAGTCTGGTCACTTATACCCTGCCACAGCTCTGCAGCGATGTGCTGTTTATCGCCTAAGCATATCATCTTCAGCACGGCCTGTTGATGCATCCCCACAGCAGTGCTACACTGCTTCCAGCTACCAGCTAATGTCTGACTGGTGCTGCACGTGGAGAATTTGGAGGTGGAAGTGGAGGAGGAGGTGGAGGAGGAGGAGCCACTAACATAGGTGCTGGCGGTAACCCTGATGGAAGTAGGGCCCGCAATCCTGGGCGTCGGTAGCACCTGTGCCATCCCAGGGTACAAGTCGCTCCCAGCCTCCACTACTTTCACCCAGTGTGCCTTCAGGGAAATGTAGCATCCCTGGCCACAAGCACTTGTCCATGTGACCTTAGAAGTAACTGTGTTGGTCAGGGCACGGGTGATGTTAGCACACATGCTGGTGTAAGGCGGGGACGGCACACCGGGAAAAATAGTGGCGACTGGGGACTGAGTACCGAGGGACGGCGCCGACATCAGGCCGCGAAAGGCCTCGGTGTCCACAATCCTAAATGGCAACATTTCAACCACCAGTAACTGTGGGTGGGTGGCTGGGTATTTGTGCTTGCGTTCAAATGCCTGGGGTAAAGACATTTGGACGCTGCGCTGGGACAGGGAAGTGGATGTGGTCGTTAATGGTGCTTGCGACGGTACAGGTGCAGGGCGGGAGGCATCCGGGCCTGCACCTTAGACAGGCGATTGGTCGTCACCCAACATGGGGGAAGAGGAGGCAGTGGTGTGACCCGCGGACACAGATTGTGGACCCAGGCATTCTTCCCACTTATTGCGGTGCTTGGCTGCCATGTGGCGGATCATGCTGGTGGTGGTGAGGTTGCTACTGTTCACACCTCGGCTCATTTTGGTGTGGCACAGGTTGCAAACTACTATTCTTTTGTCGTCTGCACTTTCGGCAAAAAAGCGCCATACCGCGGAACACCTACCTCTTGGCAAGGGAGATTTCCACAAGGGGGTGCTCCGTGGAACACTTGCGGGCCTGTTTGGCGTGGCCCGCCTTCTCCCTGTTGCCACCCCACTGCCTCTTCCAGCCTGTTGCGGTGCTGCAGATCGCTCCCCCTCAGGACTGCTGTCCTCACTCGCGTTTCCGCCTTCCCATGTTGGGTCAGTGACTACATCGTCCACCAAGTCCTCTTCAACTTCCCCACTCCGATCATCCTCCTCATTTGCTGACCCCAACACAACTTCAGTGATTGACAACGGTATATCATCCTCTTCATCAACCTCTGCAGACAGTAATTGTGGTTGACTTGATGGCAACTGTGTCTCGTCATCATCCACCTCCTTAAACACATCATCTTGTGAGTGTGAAGGCTCTAGAGGTTGAGAATCAGGGCACAAGATCTCATGTCCCTCTTCAAGAGTGCTTGGGGAGAGGGCTAAATTAAGTGATGGGGGTGAAAATAGCTCCTCGGAACATCCGAGCACCGGATAGCTTGTTTGGCCAGACTCTACATGGTGGGAGGAAGGATGATCAGGGTGAGGATTGTGTTGTTGACCAGACTGTTGGCTACTGAGACTGGACTTGGTGAAAGACAGGGTGGTGCTTAACCCAGTGGAAGCATTATCTGCTGCAATCCAACCGACCACCTGGTCGCACTGGTCTGACTTCAAGAGTGTTGTCTTGCGAGGCCCTGCAAACTGGGACATGAAGCTAGGTATCGTGGATGACTGTTTTCCTTGTGCTCTGGCGGCAGGCACAGTTGCAACGCGCCCTGAGCCACGGCCTCTGCGTGAACCATCAGAATCACGTCCACTTCCCCGTCCCTTAATACTCGCCTTCTTCATATTGAAACTGGATGTCACTGATATTTGGATTAAATATAGGCCTCACACACTGTCTAGAAATAAGTGTATATTTGCTTCTTACTGGTCACAGCAAGCAGAGTTTGAACAATACAGAAACTGACTGTAACTGCTATTTGGATTAAATATAGGCCTCACACACTGTCTAGAAAAAAGTGTATATTTGCTTCTCACTGGTCACAGCAAGCAGAGTTTGAACAATACAGAAACTGACTGTAACTGCTATTTGGATTAAATATAGGCCTCACACACTGTCTAGAAATAAGTGTATATTTGCTTCTCACTGGTCACAGCAAGCAGAGTTTGTATAATACAGAAACTGACTGTAACTGCATTTTAGATTAAATATAGGTGTCACACACGGCCTAGATATCAGTGCTGATTTGCTTCTCACTGGTTACAGCAAGCAGAGTTTGAACAATACAGAAACTGACTGTAACTGCAATTTGGATTAAATATAGGCGTCCCACACAGCCTAGATATCAGTGCAGATTTGCTTCTCACTGGCCACAGCAAGCAGAGTTTGTATAATACAGAAACTGACTGTAACTGCAATTTGGATTAAATATAGGCGTCACACACGGCCTAGATATCAGTGCTGATTTGCTTCTCACTTGTCACAGCAAGCAGAGTTTGTATAATACAGAAACTGACTGTGTAACTGCAATTTGGATTAAATATAGGCGTCACACACGGCCTAGATATCAGTGCTGATTTGCTTCTCACTGGTCACAGCAAGCAGAGTTTGTATAATACAGAAACTGACTGTAACTGCAATTTGGATTAAATATAGGCGTCACACACGGCCTAGATATCAGTGCTGATTTGCTTCTCACTGGTCACAGCAAGCAGAGTTTGTATAATACAGAAACTGACTGTAACTGCAATTTGGATTAAATATAGGTGACACGCACGGCCTAGATATCAGTGCTGATTTGTTTCTCACTGGTCACAGCAAGCAGAGTTTGTATAATACAGAAAATGACTGTAACTGCAATTTGGATTAAATATAGGCGTCACACACGGCCTAGATATCAGTGCTGATTTGTTTCTCACTGGTCACAGCAAGCAGAGTTTGTATAATACAGAAACTGACTGTGTAACTGCAATTTGGATTAAATATAGTAGTCACACACGGCCTAGATATCAGTGCTGATTTGCTTCTCACTGGTCACAGCAAGCAGCGTTTGTAGAATGCAGAAAATGAATGTCACTAACGGTCGCCCTGACACAAAATAATAATTCCCCCAAAATAAATTTTGCTGCCACCTCGAACAATAGTCCTTAAAAGGACTTTTGGGTCTCTGAAAGGTTTGAGATCAAATTTGCTCTACACTCGCTCTGTCCCTTTCTAAAAGCAGCTCTCCCTGACTCGCAATGAGCCGAAACCACGTAACCGGCCAGCCAATCACTGTAATGCCAGTAGAAAACATGTCTAATGGCATTACAGTTATGGCAATACTTACCAGCATGTTTATTGGCTGCTTAGAAGGTGCCAAACGTCCGGGTAGGAGACTCGAGCATGGCGCTCGAGCACATGTGGTACTCGGCAGAGGGCTCGGATCTGCCGCGCATAGCGATGCTCGAGCCGAATCGGTACTCGGCCGAGCATGCTCAATCATCACTAGTGGTAACGAATCAAATTTTTTCCTAAAATGGCTGCTGCACGTGTGAGGACATGGAGCAAGGAACTCTGGGAAGGCAGGATCACCCATAATGCCATGCATGCAGCCAATCAGCAGCCAGCCAGCCCTGTGATGTCACAGCCCTATAAATACCCTCAGCCATCTTGGATTCTGCCATTTACCAGTGTACTTAGTGCAGGGACAGACGTCAGCAGGAGCTGGGGTAGTGTTAGAAAAAACTGTGTAGGAAAGGATAGGGAGTAGTGTTGAGAGAGCATGCTCGGCCGAACACCAGTTCAGCTCGAGCATCGCAATGCTCGGCACATTGTGTAGGGAATTGAATTACATTTTTTTGTTAGGCAGGGTTAGACTCAAAAGTCCTTTTAAGGACTATTGTTGTATCTGGCAGCAATATATATTTTCAGAGCAACCTTCGCTGAATAGCTTGCAATTGTTGGACCGCTGCAGACATCGACATGTATAACTCCTCCTGTAAACCTTTTCCGCATCCCAAATATCAGTGACATTGACTGTAATTTTTTTCTTAGCCGCTTGTGACAGCAGGGCCATTACCTGTGGTACCTTTCCTGTATAACGTTTCCGGATCCCAAATATCTGTGACATTGACTGTAATTTTTTCTTAGTCGCTGTTGACAGCAGCGCCATTACCTGTGGTACCTCTCCTGTATAACATTTCCGCATCCCAAATATCTGCGACATTGACTGGGCGCGGTGAAACTGTGCCTGCTGGTAGAGCACAAGAAATACATTCATCCATGATACCTATCTTCATGTCCCAGTTTGCAGGGCGGCGCAGGACACCACTGTCAAAGTCAGACCAGTGTGAGCAGGTGGTCGGTTGTATTGCAGCAGATAATGCTTCCAGTTGGTTAAGCACTATCCTGTCTTTCACAAAGTCCAGTCTCAGTAGCCAAGTCTGGTCAACAGAATCCTCGCCTTGATCCTTCTTGCTCCCACCATGGAGAGTCTTTTGCAAACAAGAGATTCTACACTCGGATATTCCGAGGAGCTCTTTTCATCGCCATTCCTTAATTTGGGCCCCTCACCAAGCCCACTTGAAGAGGGACATGAGGAGATCTTGTACCCTGATTCCACCCACAGGCCATAGCACTAAATGCGCACCCTTCCAAATTTCTGGCCCTGGAAATTTTGCCATTTAGCCTTGTGGACATTGAGGCTTTCCGCAGCCTGGTGGTGGCGGTCGTCCCTCGTTACTCTGTCCCCAGCCACCACTATTTTTCCCGGTGTCCCGTAACATCACTCGTGCCCTGACCAACGCAGTTATTGGAAAGGTCCACCTAATGACTGAAACATGGACAAGTGCTTGAGGCCAGGGATGCTACATGAACGTTGTGGACGCCGGGAGCTAGTCGTACCCTGGGATGGCACAGGTGCTACCGACACAAAGGATTGCGGGCCCTACTTCCATTAGGATTTCCGCCACCACATACATTAGTGGCTGCAACCCCCCCTTCTCTTCTTACACCTCCTCCTCCACTTCCACCTCTGAATTGTCATCTTGCAGCACCAGTCAGCCATCAGTCAGTTGCTGAAAGCAGTGTAGCACTGCAGTGGGAAAGCAGCAGGCTGTGCTGAAACTTATTTGCTTAGGTGACAAACAGCACACCGCCTCAGACCTGTGGCATGGAATAAGGGATAAGACTGTGCTGTTGCTCTCGCCACTCAACCTACAACCAGGCATGGTTATGTCTGATAATGACTGTAACTTGGTGGTGACTTTGGAGCTCGGCAAGCTCACACACATACCAATACCATGCCTAGTCCACGTGTTAAACTTAGTGGGTCAGCGGTTTCTCAAAACCTACCCCAATTTGCCTTAGCTACTGGTGAAGGTGCGCTGCATGTTTGCCCATTTCCGAAGTCATCGACAGCTGTGGCCAGTCTGGCAGCGCTGCATCAGCGATTGCAATTGCCAGCTAACTGACTGTTGTGCGATGTGAGCACGCGCTGGAACTTTACGTTCAACATGTTGGCCAGGCTTTGTGAGCAGCAGAGGGCAGTAGTGGAATACGAGCTGCAACATGGTCGTGGCCTTTACAGTCAGCTTCCGCTCTTCACAAGCGACGAGTGTGCATAGATGTCTGACCTCTGTGAGGTTTTACACAACTTTGAGGTATCAAAACAGATGGTGAGCGGCGATGCCGGTATTATCAGCTTAACCTTCCAACTTCTGTGTCTACTAAAACGCTCGCTGCTCACAATGAAGACGGATGCTTTGCATGTGGAAGAGGTGGAAATGGGGGAAAACAGTACACAGGGAGATAGCCAGAACACCGTCATTTTGTCTTCTCAGCGCGAATTGGATGATGAGGAGGATGAGCAGGAGACGGTTGCCTCCGCTACAGAGGGTCGTACCCATAGCAGGTTTATTCCATCTGTTCATCGTGGATTGGCAGAAGAGGAGGACAGCGAAGTCTTGTTTGTTGGGACTCTGGCACACATGGCTGATTTTATGTTATGCTGCCTTTCCCGTGACCGTCGTGTTGTACGTATTTTGGCCAACACCGATTACTGGTTGTTCACCCTTCTCAACCCCCACTACAAAGAGAACTTCTTATCTCTCATTCTTGTGGTGGAGAGGATGAGCAAAATGGTGCAATACCAGAAGATCCTGTATGTAGAGTATGTAGTTCCTTGGCCAACCGAGGAGGGGAGACGAGGGGAACACACATCAGTTCCAACAGATACAAGGCAACACTCTCCAAGTCCTGGGACAGTTTCATGACTCCCCGCCAGCACCCTCACCGTGATGCACGGCCTACTGTCACAAGGAGGGAAAAATTTTGGAAGATGGTAAAGGAGTACGTAGCAGACCGCATCACCGTCCTCAATGATCCCTCTGTGCCTTACAACTATTGGGTGTCCAAGCTGGACACGGCACGAACTGCCGCTCTACGCCTTGGAGGTGCTGGTCTGCCCCGCGTTTTGTCAGAGCGGGTATTTAGTGCTGCTGGGGGCATAATAACTGATAAGCGCATCCGCCTGTCAACTGAAAATGCTGACCGGTTGACTCTTATCAAAATGAACAAAGCCTGGATTGCCCCTGACTTCTCTACTCCACCAGAGGAAAGCGGCTGAACATAAAGGCACTTTAAATGTGGCTTTTATGATGTATTGAATACTCTGTATTCCCATGCACCCCTTCCACCACAAAAAAGGGTATATGGTTCAATCTTCCTTTTCTCGTCCTCCTCCTCCATCATATCAACATGCTTATTAGGTTGCCCTCGCTCCTAATGTTTTAGAGGGTCAGCTCAGCAGCAGGCCCTCAACTATAATTTTTTCGATGGTCAGCTTAGCACACGCCCTCAACCATAATTTTTTCGATGGTCAGCTCAGCAGCAGGCACTCGCCCCTAATGTTTTAGAGAGTCAGCTCAGCAGCAGACCCTCACCCCTAATGTTTTAGATGGTCAGCTCAGCAGCAGGCCCTCGCCCATAATATTTTCCATGGTCAGATCAGCAGCAGGCATTCTCCCCTAATGTTTTACATGGTCAGCTCAGCAGCAGGCCCTCGCCCATAATGTTTTAGATGGTCAGCTCGGCAGCAGGCCCTGGGCCATAGTGTTTTAGATGGTCAGCTCAGCAGCAGGCCCTCGCCCATAATGTTTTAGATGGTCAGCTCAGCAGCAGGCCCTCACCCATAATGTTTTAGTGGGTCACCAGCAGGCCCTCTCCCTTAATGTTTTAGATGGTCAAATCAGCAGCAGGACCTCATCCCTAATGTTTTAGATCGTCAGATCAGCAGCAGGCACTCACCCCTAATGTTTTTGAGGGTCAGCTCAGCAGCAGGCCATCGCCCCTAATGTTATAGATGGTCAGATCAGCAACAGGCACTCGCCCCTAATGTTTTAGAGGGTCAGCTCAGCAGCAGACCCTCACCCCTTATGTTTTAGATAGTCAGATAAGCAGCAGGCCCTCACCCCTAATGTTTTAGAGGGTCACCAGCAGGCCCTTACTCCTAATGTTTTTGAGGGTCACCAGCAGGCCATCAATCATAATTTTTCAAGGGTGTGTATGATGCCCTCCTTTATTTGTAATAAAGGGTGTATTGGAGTGCTGGTTCCTTGTAATTTTGGCAGCCCTTTCACTTAGTGCATAGGCTTTATGAGTGTAGGAGTCCCATTACCTGAACAATTGTACCACAATGTGAATGAGGCCCTCCTTTATGTGATATACAGTTTGTATCGGAGTGCCTCTTCCTTATAATTTTTGGCAGCACTTGCACATTATATACAAGTAAATATATAGGAAAGAATGATTCCTAACAATTTTTCCTCTAAAATCAATTTTATCTTTGGTTTTGTGCGCATTATTGTCAGTCTGTAAAATTGGCGTACTACTCGGACAACATCATTCCAAGCAGCGACCTGGGAGTCCAAGATGAATCCAGACACCCTCCCCATGCTGTTCCCGAACCATTTCAGTGTTTTTTGCATCAATTTCTGACTTTTAATGTGAACCAGACACCCTACCCTCTTCAGAGCAGAGGGTGCCTGGTTTAATGCTCGGGTTTTCCCGTTGACTTCCATTGTGCTCGGCTGCTCGGTAGAGCACCCAAGCATTCCCGAGG
Source organism: Bufo bufo (assembly GCF_905171765.1). Taxonomy (NCBI): domain Eukaryota; kingdom Metazoa; phylum Chordata; class Amphibia; order Anura; family Bufonidae; genus Bufo; species Bufo bufo. The sequence continues at coordinate 201,260,804 of NC_053393.1, forward strand.
TGTTCTACTCGAGCACCCGAGCACCCAAACACTTTGGTGCTCGATCAAAACTAATAGGGAGGAATCATTCCACAGCATTTATTCTAAAGCCTTTTGTGGCATTTAGTAGTGGAAAAAGAAAAAATATATTTGCCGTTAAGCGCTGCAGTTATATGTTCTAAAGCCTTTTGTGGCGTGTATTAGTGGAAAAAGAAAAAATATATTTGCCGTTCAGCGGTGCAGTTATATGTTCTAAAGCCATTTTTGTTGTGTAATAGTGGCAAAATAAAAATATATTTGCCGTTCAGTGGTGCAGTTATATGTTTTAATGCTTTTTGTGGCGTGTATTAGTGGAAAAAGAAAAGTATATTTGCCAGTCAGCGGTGCAGTTATATGTTCTAAAGCCTTTTGTGGCGAGTATTACTGGCAAAAGGAAAATATATTTTCCGTTCAGCGGTGCTGTAATCTGTTCTAAAGCCCTTTTTTTCTGTGTATTAGTGAGGAAAAAAATGGCTTATTAGCTGTTGTGAAGTGAGAAAATTACAGTACAGACTTTTTTGGGGTGTTTTAATTTCCTTTTTATTTATTTATTTGATCTAACAGTATGTCAGACAGAAAATTGCCAGCAGCAGAGTAAGGGGCCGTGGCATCAGGGGTCACTTTGAGAGGCCTGAGCTCCCAGTGTCAGCTAGCAGTCGTATCGTGACCAGCAACCCAGCGGTTCTTGAATTGTTGACTCGATCTTCGACTTCGTCGCAAATGACATCAGACACCCCCAGCGAAGAATCAGTGGGTTTGTCAGACACAACCCGTAGTTGGCATGGCCCGGGAGCAGGCCCTGTGCCCTTACCTGTCCTCAACCTGCCTCTGTCCTATTCTGTTTCCTCACCACGAGAAGTATTAAATGCTGTGGGCCCAGTTCCATTATACATTAAGGGCGAGTTACTAGAAGACAGTCAACAGCTACTGGCAAGCCAAGATGTGGAGGAGACATCTCCCGCTTCCTCCACTAGGTGGGAAAGTAGTAATGAGGATAGTGGCGTGGAAGCTGGTGTTGTGAGTGGTCAGGCTCCTGACCCAGAGACGGTTGAGGAGGACATCAGTGACATGCAGACAGTACTCGATGACGATGATGTAGCTGATTGCACTTGGGAGCCGGGTGGCTTCATTATCATCGGGAGGGTGGCAGCTTGCCCGTGAGCCAGCGGTGGAGCCAGCAAGTCGATAGCGTGGCCGGAGGTGAGCAGGGTGGCAGCAGTGGGAGGTCGGGAGCCAAACGTGCCCGGGGTAGACCACCCGCTTTGCAGAAGCTTACCTAACGGAAAGTAGCGGGGAATGGGTTCACGGAGGCAGCGGCGTTAGGAGTCAGTCAATGCATAGTGTAGGGGATAAAATCACTTACTCTGCGGTGTGGCAATTTTTTGTTTGCTGCCGGAGGAGGTGAACATGGCCATATGTAGAATCTGTGGGCAGAAGGTAAAGTGTGGCCAGGGTGCCAATGTTGGCACCACGGCCCTGCGTCAACATATGCCATCATAAAGTGGCCTTGGAGAACCGTGGCTCTTATGTGGTGGTCCAGCCTGCCGTAGCAACCGCTGCATCATCCAGTCGCACGCAGCCGAATTCAGGCAGGGAAGGCTCCACCACCTCAGCCGAAGGGAGCTGTCTGTCCTACCCATCATCTGCTGGTCTGATGCTCTTGCTCCTCAACCTCCTACTCCTTGTCAGTCATTCAGTCAGCAATCGATCACCGAAGCGATTGCCAAGAGACAACAGTATGCGTGCACTCAACCAACGGCGAAGAAGATGAACGTGCTCCTGTCCAAGATGCTGGTGCTGCAGTCCCTTCCTTTCGAAGTGGTGGACTCTGCACCTTTTAGAGAACTGATGGCTTGTGCCGAGCCGAGGTGGAGAGTCTCAAGCATTCATTTCTTTGCCAAAAAGGCCTTACCAGCTCTGCACACACATGTAGAACTGAAGGTGGGTCAGTCCTTGAGCCTGTCGGTGTCTGCCAAAGTGCATGGCAGTGCCGACGTGTGTAGCTGTAACTAAGGTCAGGGACAATACATGTCCTTTATGGCCCACTGGGTGAATGTGGTTCCTGCACAGCCACACCAGCAACTTGGCCAGGTAATGCCGCTTCCGCCTCCACGTTCTCACGCCGTTGTTCCTGCAACAATGTCCGCCTCTGCCTCCTCATCCTCCACCATGTCCTCAGCCTCTACTGCAGGGACAATTTAGTGCCCCTCCAGCATACCACATGTTCAGGGCACAGCGGTGTCACGCTGTTCTGCACCTCGTTTGCCTGGGCGAACGGAGTAACACAGGGGAGGAACTGCTCCATGTCCTTCATCAAGAAATTGAATCCTGGCTTTCTCTGCGACAGCTCAAAATTGGAACTATATTGACTGACAACGGGAAGAACATGGTGTCGGCGCTACGCCAAGGAAGGCTGAGCCATGCTCCCTGCATTGCACAAATGTTCAATCTTATTGTCAAGCGGTTCCTGAAGTCTTCCACCCAACTGCAAGACATCCTAAAAATGGCCAGGAAACTTTGCATGCACTTCAGCCACTCGTACACCGCAAAGCACACCCTCCTTGAGCTGCAGTGGCAGAACGGCGTCCCCCAACATAGGCTGATATGCGACGTTTCCACCCGTTGAAATTCCACCCTCCATATGTTAGACCAACTATACAAACAGAGAAAGGCCATAAACGATTTCTTGATGATTCAAGCGGACAGGAGTACTCCCCTGTGTAACTTCGATGTCAGCCAGTTGCAGCTTATGCGTGACACCTGCCATTTGCTCAGGCCCTTTGAGGAGGTCACGTTATTTGTCAGTCGCCAGGATTTCAGGATGAACAATGTCATTCCACTGCTTCATGTCCTGTTACAGATGCTGGAAAATCTGGCTGGTCAGGGGACTGGAGACGTGGCGCCTAGATCTCATGGCCACATGAGCCCTGTGGGTCAGAACTGGAGAAGGAGGAGGACATTGGAGCAACATTTTTTACACAGGTGACAGGAGAGGAGGAGCAGAAGGAGCAGGACCAGCCAGAGGAGCTAGAGGGCGATGAGGAATATGAGTCAGAGGAAGCAGACACACCATGGAAGTATGAAGTAGAGATGGAGGCAGGGAGTCCCTCCGAGTCACTTGCACAAATGGCCCGATGCATGCTCACTTGCTTGCATAGTGACAGCCGAATTGTCACCATTCGGGAGACAAATGACTTCTGGCTCTCCACCTTGTTGGACCCTCACTACCGGTCCAAAATGGGGGCCTATTTTACACCCGCTGAGAGGGAGGACAAACTGAACTACTATAAAGACATCCTATGTAGTCAGCTGGCTGCTGCCTATCTGCGCCATCGTCCATCCTCTCGCAGGTCTGACCAGGGAGGCTCTCTGCACTCAAGTTCCACTGCCATGGCTGCTGTGGCAGGGTGGGGGGTAGGAGCAGTTCCAACTCCATCAGCAGCAATTTGAGTCTAGCGTCACTGATGAGCAGCTTTCTTTTCCAGCCTAGTGAAGAAACTACTCACCAGCAGCAGGTAGACATGGAGCAGGACCTGAACCAGCAGGTGGTGGCATACTTGGACAGCACCCTGCCACCCCACATTGAAGATACGCTGGACTACTGGGCAGCCAAACTGGATTTGTGGTCGTAACTGGCAGAGTATGCCCTGGAAAAGCTGTCCTGCCCATCCAGTAGTGTGGCATCAGAGTAGGTGGAGAGAGAATAACCTCTGTCAAGATGATTTAGGCGTGGATCAGCCAGCATTTCCACCCACCAATGCCTGATTCATCAGACTAGATTATCCATGGTGCCACACCAACATTTTGACAAAAGAGACCGGTTTCTTCTGGTTACTTGCCTCAGGTACTATTCTGATGCTGCCACCCGCCTGATGCCACCCAATTGATGCCAAGTGCTCCATTGTTCACTCACTATCTTCAGCTGGTTCTGTTATTGCCACCCACTTCCACACTGTCACCTTGCCACTCTGTGGCCTCCTGATCCTGCTGCCACCTCCACACTATGTAACTTTGCCACTCTGTGGTATCCTTATGCTGCTGCCACCTCCACACCATATCACCTTGCCATCCTGTGGCCTCCTGATGCTACTGCCACCTCCACATTATGTCACCGGGTCACTCTGTGGTCTCCTCATGCTGCTGCCACCTCCACACTATGTCACCTTGCCACCCTGTGGCCTCCTGATGCTGCTGCCCCCTCCACATTATGTCACCTTGTCACTCTGTTGCCTCCTGATGCTGCTGCCACCTACACACCATATCACCTTGCCATCCTGTGGCCTCCTGATGCTACTGCCACCTCCACATTATGTCACCGGGTCACTCTGTGGTCTCCTCATGCTGCTGCCACCTCCACACTATGTCACCTTGCCACCCTGTGGCCTCCTGATGCTGCTGCCACCTCCACATTATGTCACCTTGTCACTCTGTTGCCTCCTGATGCTGCTGCCACCTCCACACCATATCACCTTGCCATCCTGTGGCCTCCTGATGCTACTGCCACCTCCACATTATGTCACCAGGTCACTCTGTGGTCTCCTCATGCTGCTGCCACCTCAACATTATGTCACCTTGTCACTCTGTTGCCTCCTGATGCTGCTGCCACCTACACACTCTGTCACCAGATCACTCTGTGGTTTCCTCATGCTGCTGCCACCTCACCACTATGTCACCGGGTCAATCTGTGGTCTTCTCATGCTGCTGCCACCTCCACACTATGTCACCTTGCCTAATCAGTGACGTTGACACAAAGTTACTGCTGACACCCTCTCCACTCTGTCGGGGGGCTCTACTTGTATAAGCGTTTAATAGAACAGGTTCTGTAGGCATCTATGTGGAATCAGCTGATGACGGTGTAAAAAGAGTGTGCTTCTTCTTGGCGCTAACATCGACCTGTAAGGCTGAGTTCATACTTGAGTTATTTGGTCAGTTTTGGCCCCATGACCGCCCTAATAAGTGAAGTGTGCAGTGATTCTAAGAGTGACGCCTGTCATCTGTATGTCATACGGACTAACAGTATTACTTCACTACCAAGGCATTATTTCACTACCACAGCAGAATGCCTATGCGTGTTACTGCAAGGCACAGTGTTCTACACGACTATAAAAGTTCTCTGCAGCCAGGAAATAGCCGTTTTTTATTAAATTCGCCGCAAATAAATTCGGATCGAACCACATTTTTTCAAACAATTTGGCAAACCGGCCAAATCGATGTTTTGAAAAATTTGCTCATCTCTAATAATGATAATAATAATAATGCACCCAGATTGCTTTAAAACTCTACATGCAGTTATGTCTCAAGCAGATATGTAACTCAGCTATTGGATGTGTTGGGAGCAGGGGTTACATTAGGGCATGCACCATGGGTTAACAGGCTTCAAATAGTTCAGAAAGACCAACAGTATAAAGAATCATTTGATCCACCAACAAGCAAGAGCAGCATCCACAGTTTCATTGTATACCATCCAAACACAGGGGAAACATTCATTACAAACCTCTGTCTCTGCCTGGACCATTTCCACCGTTGCCTTCCTTTGCAGTGGTGTCTTGAACGAGAAACCTAGACTGCTACAGACTGGAATCGTAACATTCTTTAGCGACCAATCTAGGTTCTGTTTGAGATCCCATTATGGAAAGGTTTGAGCATGGAGACTTTATGGTGAGTGCGTCAATCCTGCCTTAGCTGTGAAGTGACACACTGCCTCAACTGTTGGTATGATGATCTGGGGTGTATGATGATCAAGGATAATGCTTGCCCCCACACAGAGCAAGGGTTTCCCAGGAATATCTCTGCCAGATTAGAACAGTTTCTTGGCCTGCCAGTTTGTTAAATTGATAGCTAATATAACATTTATGGGATGTCAGCCTTGGCAAGCTACAAGTGTGAAGGATCTGCAGGTAGGGCTGCCAACCAGAATTTATCTTTTTTCTGGAACAACTTATTCTAAAATCACGTACAGTCAACATTTTTTATGTAAGATCTGGAAACCCGTAATGAATGATAAAGTACTACATGTCTACAGCTCAACATAATGATAAGAGCTCATCACAAGCATTTACTGTGAGCTGTAAAATGACAATGGTGGACCAATAGGGTACCAGAGCCTCTTTCAATTGTGCAGTTTTCCCTAATAACCATCCTTTTGCTCTAATAGTGTAATCACTTAAATGTAACATCATTATATTCACACATAAAAAAGTTTAATTTAATTACTACAACTCATGCCATGCCTTCAGCACATTATCTGTACATTTACTGTGTTAGTCTCCATGTTGTTTTAGCTCTTTCTGAAGGCCATTTGTGTAAGCAGTTTCTAGCTAGAATTTATTACCTTGTATGTCTTATACAATCCACTATATTTGTCACCTATCACGCTGCTGACATTATCAAGTCAGCTCATAGCACCCATCTTTTTTTGAGATCACCTGACAGCCATTCAGCATTTCTAATCATCTTCCACACTCAGATAATGTGGCATTGCTGTTTAATTCCATCCTTGCAAAAAAAGTTGATTTGGATGTTACTCAGGACTCAGGAGTCAAAGATTAGCTAGGACGTAGTTTAGATGCCCCACTCACTCATAAGGAGGACAGAAAAACTCCTTGGTGCATTTTGTTTATTTGTCAATTAATGCAGTTTATATAAAGCTATGTATGCTGACATTGCCTCTTGGATTTGTAGTTCGGCAGCTCCATAAACATCCTGCGAAGCAGGGTAATTACTCCAGTCTCTTTTACCATACGAAGAGAGTTGAGTGCTAAAAAGGATGAACCCTTGTTATAATAAAAATTTTGCTATACAGCCATGATGTAGCATTCAAGCCACTGTGGCCTGTGATTGGCTGCAGCAGTCATGGGATTAAGCCGCTTCCTGGTCCCATGGGAACCAGAAGCATCTGGGATTGAAGAAGCAACCATGGATAGGTGAGTAGGGTTTATTATGTTCAGGGGCACAATTTAGGGCCCAATGAGTTATGGGCTCCAAGGCTCAACAACCTTTAACCTTTGTTGTTGCACAGCACCTAGGTCTCATGCCCTACAAGTTTTGACCCCCACATGTCTTAGCCACATCTTGCTTGACTGCAAAATTGGTATATAAGATCCACAAAACTCAGTCAGGTCAGACATTTCTTTTCACCTCTTAACTTTATGGTAATTGCTGCTTTGTCTGTAATCCACATTCTTTGTACAGCTGTTTTCCTCATTCTTTTCATTCTTATCTTTTCCTCTCATTTAAACAGAAATTTTTGTTGCAAATTGATTGGAACAAGCGTAGGAGTGCAGCAATAACTCTGGCTGAGTAGAAGCTCCTAAGATCCTTGATAGAGACAGTCAAGTAGAGGGTAACAACTCATACTCCTTGATGATTTCTTTAAGTGTCTGGAAGTTAATCACATATAGTGTTCAGACTATTATGCACATAACTTTTAGAATCTTTTTCTTCTTATAAGAACAGTGCCTAAGGTTTTGTTCACACTTTCTATACAGTCCTCCTGTTAGGAATTCCACTTTCTAGTATTGTTGATTAAAAAATAGGATTATCAGAAAACAGAGGAAACACGGTGGATACGTCTTGGTTAAATAAGAAGCTAGGATGCTAATATAACTGCTTAATTATACAGGACATATAATAATAACATATGAGACTGTTATTCAGGTAATGCTTTATAAAGCTTCACAAAAGTGCTGACTAATGACTGTGTATCCAATTTGTTTCTCAAATCTAAACATTTCTCTATTTTAGAAACGTAAGGCTTGTCACTGAGAGCAATGGGTCATTTATTATTCAGAAATATGCCTATATTAAGCGTATTTCTGGTAGGCCCGTCTCATTCATCGTTTTTCGCTGTCTAGGAGTAGAAAATGGTGTAAATGTAGCCTAGCTAGGAAGCTGGCTTATATTTAGACTGGCGCTGGATGCGCCAAAGTTATGTAGAGGCCTGCACCTCTTCATAACTTCGGCGGATCCACTGCCAGATATAGGGGTTATTAAGACCAGTAAAATAACTGAAATAAAGTGGCCTAAATGGGAGGAAACGCTCAAAAACCCCAAACACTGTGGCGTGTTTATAACCGGGGGAGCAATTTCTCTGCATGTGATCCGTTGCTAATGGCAATCCCCAGCAAAAATGCATACAATGGAGGATGTCGGCAGCGGACCACATGCACCACAATGGCATCCTACACAAGATGGAATAGAGTGTGGATGCAAATATAAAAATACATAAATCACTGAGAAAGGTGCACCACAATGCAACTGACAACTCTGGCTAATCCCTACAGCTGATGTTAAGAGCTGAGACTTTACAATGTATTCCTGTCAGGAACACATCAGAGTCCTTTTGCACCACCGTCAAGGTATCTCAGTGTGGCATGGGTTCCTACCACTAGACTACCTAAGGTGTCTGAACACGGTCTGAGAGGTGCTAAGATACAACTTACAGCCAAGCTCCCACATACCTCCATAGTGAAATCACTCAGGTAGTTGGAGACATGATAAGGCTGTAAGCACATGTCTAAAAGGCCGTTCTTAATAAATGATCCCCTATGTTCTCATCAATCAAATTTTAAGCTCTTCAAACAAGGATAGTTATTGGCTTTTTTATGTATAATAATTTTTATCCTCACTTTATGTGTAACAAGCAAACATGTTAGTTCTTCACACATTTAAGATTATATTCTTTTCAGTAATGTGTATTCAGTATATTACAGGCAGCTGTAGTAAAAATATTTTCCCAGGACAGTGGCTGAATGAAGTTGAATGCTTGTAAACTACTTTTCTAAGAAATATGCCACTTTTCTTGTATCACTTCTCTTCACCCACTAATCTTAGCATATAGAAACAATAATCAACCAAAATAGTTGGAAGAGAGCTGAAAGCTGACAAAAGTTTTCTTTGGCATTAATCAAATTCAGAAGGACTAGCTGAACTTTAATTAAGCATCACAGCAACATTAAACAGTAACATTTTTAAATGAATTTCCATTTTTTATCATTGTTTCTCTTTAGTCCTAAAATCAGCACAGCTTTATTTCTTAATATACCTTTATATCAGTTGGAGCTTTGTTTTTATACTATAGACCTCAAAACCCCTGCATAGCCATACACATAACCCTTTCTGCAGCAATCAATTTAGATTTTTTGTTCATTTGAATTTTATCCTTACGGCCTTCCAAAAGTCATGACTTTTATTTTGTTTTCCATTGACATAGCTGTGTGAGGGCTTGTTTTTGCAGGCAAAGTTGCATTTTCTATATTGCGTATGCTGAATTGGAAAACTGGAAAAATTATTAATGGGATAGAATTGGGAAAAAAATGCTTGGACTATTGTTTTATAAGTTTGTTTTTTATGCTATCCACTGTTCAGTAACAATGACACATTCCCTTTATTCTGTAGGTTAATACAATTACAGTGATACTAAATGTATATAATTTTAATGCTTTCAAAATATTCAAACTTTGAATTTTTTTTTATTTTCATCGCCACATTCTGATATCCATTGCATTTATATGATTCTCTCTACAGAGATGTGCGAGGACTTTATTTAGTGGGAGGAGCTGTAGTTTGATTGATACTATTTTGAGGTATGTATGATGATCACTTTTCATTCAATCTCTTTGGGAGGTAGAGCAAAACAAATATGGCAACTCATATGGGACCATTTGGGATAAATACATTTATAATTTAATAGTTTGCACATTTTTTGATGTGGCAATACCAATGATGACATGTATGGCAGATGTTCTGATGGGGATAACTTGCTGATTCCCTGCAGCCACCAGTAGAGGAGCTTAGAAGGGAACATGTTGTATATGATTATGCCATTTTGTCATATAAGTTGTTTCTTTAAATTCATGTTTTTTACCTAGTTTGATATGTTGCTTGCTATACATTTTTATCTCTAGAACCATTCAATATCTACATTGTGGTGCTGTGAAAATGAAATTTGTGTATGCTTTACTTGTGTTGGTTAGCTACCTGAAGCTATCATCTGGTCAAGATACCGGTAAGCCTATCAATTCAAAATACTGGTCATTAAATTTCAAGAATTTCTCCTTTATCTATTTCATTGTTATTTGTTCTTTATTATTACAGTCCCGGAACATGCAGATCTTGTATTTCTGGTGGACAATTCAGATAATATGGGAAAAAACATCTTCAACCAAGTGAAATCCTTTATATCCAAAACAGTTTCTCAAATGCAAATAGGTTCTAACCAGTATCGGATTGGTTTAGCACATTATAATGATGATCTAAAGGTTGATTTCTCTCTATCTACCTTCAAAGCAAAAAACCCAATAATAAGTTATATAAAAAATAAATTTGATTTCCAGGGTGGATCTTTGATGACGGGTAATGCCCTTGGCAAAATTAAGGAATCTCTATTTAATGAAATAAATGGAAGAGACAAATCAAGGTTTCCACCAGTTCTTGTTTTGATCACGTCTGGGCCTTCTCTTGATGATGTTCAAATACCAGCCGATGCTCTTAAACAGGAAAGTGTCAGGATTATTGCAGTTGGACTAAAGGACGCCTCTAAAAATCAGCTGGAAGTTATGGCAACATCACCAAGTCTTGCTTTTATGATAAACAATGTCCGAGACCTAACTACATTTTCAAAGGATATGGTTACCACGATCCAAGATGTGGTTAAAAATAATTATTATTCGTCAAGCACACAAGGTGAGATTATATCAGCTATTTTCATTTATTTTTGCCCTTTCTCTATGATGTAATGATATCCCACTAGGAAGGACTTTTATAGAAGTCAAACTAGAGCACAGTGTAATAACCACTAAAATATTATTAACAAATGTATAAACTAGAACATGTTACTTCAAGTCACAACTTTTTACCCATCACTAATTAACTGCAACAAAACATAGGATTATTTTCCACCATGAACAGAAAAATTCTAATTATTAACTTGTCTTAACCAGTTTGGCCTTCAATATAACAAAATAAGATCTTGTCAGGCCTCTGTTTTTCACTGCATGTAAGCAACTTAAAAAACAGATTTAAATCAATAATCTAAAAATGTATTAACATCACTTATTGACACTACACTATCAAAGAAAAATGTTGGAATAACAATGTAAAATTTACTTCATATTTATTAGTAATAAAGATTTTCATTATTATTATTATTATTGATTATTACTGAAATAAAAATGTGCCAAATTAAAAAGCTTTTTTAGGATGGATTTACATGAGGGATTCATTTTTTCTATTTGTTAACTGTGGATTTGTCTGCAAGCTTGCAGTAATTTTCCATTGAATCCCCAAGTGTAATTTGCTGCAGAATTTGTTTAAATGAATCTGTCACTTCCTCTGAACACTAATAATTGCAGAACTAAATGAATAGTACTGCTACTTCTGACTAGGTTATATGTCCATACTCACCCCATTTAACCTGATGTGTATCAGCAATCTGGCTCTGGAATACAAGGACTCATGAGCATGCACATACAATGGAGAAAACTCCAGGATGAGTCCTGTCAATGTATTTCGACAGCAGTAAGCAGGCATACAACTTTGGAACAGGACATATCTGGAGTCATTGGTAGCAGTACTATCCATGTAGTACTGCACTTATTAGGGTGCACAGGAGATGATATATTCCCTTTAAAGGGGTTGGCCCAAACATTGGTGTCATACATTTCTAGGGTCACCTCTGCGACCAGCATCTATCCCTAGAACGGAGCCCGCCCGCAAAGTGAAGAAGAGTGGACTGTCCATGCTCAGCCAACCTCCATTCATTTCTCAGTTCACGCTTGGCTACAGTATTTACGGAAGTCACATAGAAAAATAAATGAGAAGCATACCATGCAAGCACAACAACCACTCCATTCACTTCTACGGAGCTGACAGAAGTAGCCAGAAGTGGGCCCACACCTATCAGATATTGGGGACACATCCTAGTGATATGTCACCAATGTTTGAGATGTGCCAACTCCTTTTAGGATTAGACAAAGATTTTACCTTTTGCATTGCAAGGATTAGGAACAAATACACCACATACAGAATATAATTTATTCTCTAAAAACCCAATTCATTTGTATTACTGTACTCCATTGTGACTCCGAAACAATGACACAATAACCCAGAATATATTATGTAAACATTAATTCACAAAATGATCACAGATTTTATCTGTCAGTAATAAGCTAAATATTCAAGATACAGAAAACATTTTCTCTCGACAGTTTTTGCATTATACAGTCCTGATCAAAAGTTTAAGACCACCTGAAAATGGCAAAAAATCATATTTTACATTGTTGGATCTTAACAAGGTTCCAAGTAGAGCTTCAACATGCAACAAGAAAAAATGAGAGTGAGACAAAACATTTTTTGAGCATTCAATTAATTGAAAATAACGATTAAACTGAAACACGCTGTTTTTCAGCTGATCAAAATTTTAGGACCACATGCCTTTAAAAGGCCAAATCTGTGCAAAGATGTGGATACATTATAATTTTCTGTCAGGTAGTCACACGTTGTGATGGCAAAGGCAAAAAAACCTCCCTTTTTGAACGTGGTCGGGTTGTTGAACTGCATAAGCAGGGTCTCTCACAGCGCGCCATTGCTGCTGAGGTGGGACGCAGTAAGAATTTCTTAAATGATCCTGAGGGTTATGGAACTAAAAAGTCAAGTGGAAGACCCAAAATAATTTCATCAGCACTGAGCTGGAGGATCCAATTGGCTGTCCGTCAAGACACTGGACGATCCTCGACCCAAATTAAAGCCTTCAAAAGGGCTTCAAAAACAAAAAACGTCTTCAAAGACCTCGTCTCTTTGAACGCCACAGAACTGCTCGTTTGGACTTTGCAAGAGAGCACCAAACATGGGACATTCAAAGGTGGAAGAAAGTTTTATTCTCTGATGAGAATTTTTTTTACCTTGATGGTCCTGATGGTTTCCAACGTTACTGGCATGACAAGCAGATCCCACCTGAGATGTTTTCTACGCGCCACAGTGGAGGGGGCGCCATAATGGTCTGGGGTGCTTTTTCATTCAGTGGAACAATGGAGCTTCAGGAAGTGCAGGGGCGTCAAACGGCCGCTGGCTATGTCCAGATGTTGCAGAGAGCAGTCCTCATGACTGAGGGCCCTCATCTGTGTGGTAACGACTGGGTTTTTCAACAGGACAACGCTACAGTACACAATGCCCGCAGGACAAGGGACTTCTTCCAGGAGAATAACATCACTCTTTTGGCCCATCCTGCGTGTTCCCCTGATCTAAATCCAATTGAGAACCTTTGGGGATGGATGGCAAGGGAAGTTTACAAAAATGGACAACAGTTCCAGACAGTAGATGGCCTTCATGCGGCCGTCTTCACCACTTGGAGAAATGTTTCCACTCACCTCATGGACACGCTTGCTTCAAACATGCCGAAACAAATTTTTGAAGTGATAAACAATAACGGCGGAGCTACTCATTACTGAGTTCATGTTTGGAAGTTGGATTTCTGTTTTGGGGGGGTTTAGTTTTTTTTTGGAGGTGTGGTCCTAAACTTTTGATCAGCTGAAAAACAGCCTGTTTCAGTTTATTAGTTGTTTTCATTAAATTGAATGCTCAAAAAATGTTTTGTCTCACTCCCATTTCTTCTTGTTGCATGTTGAAACTCTACTTGGAACCATGCTAAATATGATTTTTTGCCATTTTTCAAGTGGTCTTAAACTCAGGACTGTATAAAAGAGAATTTAGAGTGATTTTGTTTTATCTAACCCTTTTTACATGGCACCCTTTATATCACAAAGGGCACTGTTTATATTCACACTAATTGCAATAAGTTTTAAGAAACGTTAGCATGAATTTTGACTGTAACATTTACCTTCATTTGACTTCCTTTCTTTAGGTACTACTGCAGCTTCCCCAACAACTGCTAGCTCATCGGGTTTTATGATAAATAGCACTGCAGGTATTGTTCTCTAGTAGTCTAATTGCTACATAATTAATGTTTCATTTTCTGCCTACCTGTTCTTACACTTATTCATTTATTTCAAGAAATTGTGCACTGTAAAAAATAAAAATCATCAAAGGGGGTCCCGTCCTCTGCTTCAGTTCATAGTACTACTCTAGCAGTCTTGAGTTGTTCATGTATTACATCAAAGGCAATTCATCTGAATGTTCACAGTATACTGCCTAATATCAGAGGTAAAAGTTTCATTTACATACAGGAATCATCTTCTCTGTGTGAGGATTCAAGTCAATAGTAATACAATGGAAGATTGTCTTTGTCCTCCAGCAAACGTACACTGTGCAGTCCCCGTTCCAATCAGCCCCATTAATCTGTCCAAAAGATTTTGCAAAAAAGACCCTATCTTGTTGAAAAATTATGTAGGAGCAAGGAATTACAGTGCATAAACCATTATGGCTGTTGGAATTTAGAAATGTGTTGCTTGGATAGTAAACAACATTTAAAGGGAATATGTCACCATTTTTTTCTGCAAGTTAAAACCAGATAGCGATATATATCCTTTTTCTAATCCGTTTTTATTTTCTGACTGCAAATTTTTTAATTTTATTTCTTGAACATGATTATGCTGGCTGCTGTCTTGCCTGAGCTGTTCTTAACAGCATTTAGGGAGCATTTAGTTGGAAAACTGCTTTACAGCAGCCGCATGGGCCATAGACACAATGGACTGGAGAGGACCCTATTGACTTCTATGGGAGAGTTTTCTAGGCATGCTCTGTGACCTGTGCAGAGGTCATTGGGGAGCTGATAAGCTGTAATATCACCTATTGTGAATGGTAGATCCTGTGTTATCTATATATAAATAATATATGTATATCTAATCCTGTCTGTAATGATAAGTAGATAACTGCAGTAAAGGGCTTAGTGGCCAGTGTGAAAACTGCTGTATTTTATGTTTAAAAAAAAAATATATAGATATTGACATGGACAATTAAAAATAACATCACCAAAAATTCGTTAAAAATACAGTTAAAGGGTTTCTATCACTTCGTTTCACCTATTTAGCTTTCAGACACTAGCGATCCGCTAGTGTCTGCTTTATCTAACCATCCTAATATAAGAGTTTATTGTCCTGCCGTTTAGCTAAAAAAATAACTTATATAGATATGCAAATGAGCCTCTAGGTGCTATGGGGGCGTCATTAGCACCTAGAGGCTCCGTCTACCTTAACAAACTGCCGCCGCCCAGCGCGTCCCTCCAGCCCGCCCATCTCCTCCGGAATGCGATGCTCCTCGTATTCGGCGCATGCGCAGTGAATGTCTGATCGCTTCCCTGCTCAGACATCTCCACTGCGCCTGTTCCTCGGAGCACTATGACGTCATCGGCGCAGGCGCAGTGGAGATGTCTGAGCAGGGAAGCGATCAGACATTCACTGCGCATGCGCCGAATACGAGGAGCATCGCATTCCGGAGGAGATGGGCGGACTGGAGGGACGCGCTGGGCGGCGGCAGTTTGTTAAGGTAGACGGAGCCTCTAGGTGCTAATAACGCCCCCATAGCACCTAGAGGCTCATTTGCATATCTATATAAGTTATTTTTTTAGCTAAACGGCAGGACAATAAGCTCTTATATTAGGATGGTTAGATAAAGCAGACACTAGCGGATCGCTAGTGTCTGAAAGCTAAATAGGTGAAACGAAGTGATAGAAACCCTTTAACATAAAAACGTGATTTAAGCAATAGTTCATTTTCTGATAACAGATTCCCTTAAAGGAGTTGCACTCTATACTATACAATCCACTATACTACGTATTTTAAACCAATTAGCTCTATGTAAAGTATATATTTGTCATGGTTTAAGGGTATTGGGAGCATTTTGATGTTATATGTGTACTTAAAAAGGTTTGAAGACCATGGAGAAATAGAAATCTTACATATATAAACATTTTTGTATCTTTTATAAAATTAAAATTAAAACATATTCCTGCAGATTCCTGCAATGCATCATACTGTATTTTACAATTTATAGGGTTAAGATGGACTGACCATAGATAACTATATGATTGAAATTCTTCGGTATTCCTATTTTAGGGATTCCTATTTTCTAAGTTTAACACAACTGTATTGACATGTGTATTCATATATTTTCTATCCCGTTACAGTTTGTGAAAAAGGTATAGCAACAGATCTAGTGCTGATTGTGGACACATCAGAACATACAAGCAAAGAAAATGAAGAGTTGAAGAATTTCTTAACCAATGTCTTATCTGATCTGGAGATAAGTAATAAATGTGTCCATGTGGGTCTAGTGACATTCAACAGCCAACCAAAATTAGTTGCTTCCCTAAAAACAGGAATCAGCAATTCTGTTGTGGAGGAATTTATAGGAGAACTGACGGTATCAAGTGAAAAGAGTGCAAATATTGGAAGTGCAATTAATTTCACAAGAAGTGAAGTGTTTGGTGATGCTTTTGCAAGCAGAAGGAATCAGGGAATAGAACAGCTTACAATCCTGATCGCTCATAAGTCCTCAGCAGACAGTGTATCAGAGGCTGCCCATCTGCTCCGACAAGAAAAAGTTAGACTTTTCACTGTGGGTATTTCCCAAGCTAATGAAACCCAGATGAATGAAATTGCATCACATCCAAATTACTATTATAGCATCAAATTGAATACGTTCGCTGATCTTTCAAACAACACAGACACACTACTGAAGAAGATTGGGAATGCTCTTGAAAGAGATACTCTTTACTCACCAGCACAAACAGATCTAATCAGACACGGTAATATTCTTAGAAATAAATCAAATATTCTGTATGACATAGTACATTAAAGGGAAGCAGTCATGTTGAACATGATGTTTGATCTTCAGGAACCATGTTATATAACAGTATTAGAGATGAGCGAATTTTTCAAAAATTTGATTCACCGGTTTGCCGAATTTTTGGGGAAAAATTTGGTTCAATCCAAATATATTCATGGCGAAAAAATGGCTATTTCCTGGCTGCAGAAAGCCTTTATAGTAGTGTAGAACACTGTGCCTTTTAGTAACACGCATAGGGAGTCTGCTTGGTAGTGAAGTAATACTGTGAGATGGTATGACATGCAGATGACAGGCGTCACCATTAGAATCACTGCACACTTTACTTATTAGGGCAGTCACAGGGCAAAAACTGACTAAATAACTCAAGTATGAACTCAGCCTTACAGGTCGATGTTAGCGTCAAGAAGAAGCGCACTCCTTTTACACCATCACCAGCTGATTCCACATAGATGTTTACAGAACCTGTTCTATTAAACGCGTGTACAAGTAGAGCCTCCACCCCCGGACAGAGTGACAGCAGTAAGTTTGTGTTGACGTCTCTGATTAATTTGCTCTTCCTCAGATCCGCCAGAACAATAAACCACAAAAAATGGATACTGTCTGTGGAGCATATGCCTTCACTGGGTCAACAATTGGCCAATAATCCATCAGTATTGCTAATGCCCAAAAAAAAAAAAACAGGAGTGGATGTAAAACAGAGATGACACGCGAATGGAATATTTGCATGTATTTGGTGTTTTGTACCTACTCCTGCTTTTGGATACCAAATCATAAGCCAATTCTGATGGGACTATACAGGCCTTAAAGCAGCTACACAGACAGGATCCGTTGTGCGTCTCATTTTTCCTTCCTTCTGACAGATCAGAAGAAAGGTCAAATAAATCATGATGTCAGCCAGGCCGAAAGACAAAATAGTGTCCCAGTCATGAAGTGGGGAGGGTGGGAACAGCATGAGAAGTCCACAGAGTGGCCCTATGACATATTTATGAGGTGGAAGCAGCAACAGGATACCACAGAGTGGCAAGGTGACATAGTGTTGATAAGGCAGCAGCATTGGGAGACCACAGAGTGGCAAGGTGACATACTGTGGAGATGGCAGCGGCAGCAACAGGAGGATACCACAGAGTGGTAAGGTGACATAGTGTGGATGTGGCAGCAGCAGCAGGAGGAGACCACAGAGTGGCAAGGTGACATAATGAGGAGATGGCAGCAGCAGAAGGAGGATAACACAGAGTGGCAAGGTGACATAGTGTGGATAACGCAGCAGCAGCAGGAGACCACAGAGTGGCAAGGTGACATAGTTTGGATATGGCAGCAGCAGCAGGAGGAGACCACAGAGTGGCAAGGTGACATAATGAGGAGATGGCAGCAGCAGAAGGAGGATAACACAGAGTGGCAAGGTGACATAGTGTGGATAAGGCAGCAGCAGCAGGAGACCACAGAGTGGCAAGGTGACATAGTTTGGATAGGGCAGCGGCAGCAGGAGGATACCACAGAGTGGCAAGGTGACATAGTGTGGATAAGGCAGCAGCATCAGGAGGATTCCACAGAGTGGCAAGGTGACATAGTGTGGAGATGGCAGCAGCAGCTGCATCAGGATACCACACAGTGACCCGGTGACAGAGTGGGGCCGTGGGTGGCAATACCATTACCCACTAATGAAGGTGACTCAAAGAAGAAGCACTTGGCATCAGATGTGTGGCATCAGGCGGGTGGCAGCATCAGAGTAGAAGCTGAGACAGGTAGTCAGAATAAACCGGTCTCTTTTATCAAAGTGTTTGTGTGGCACCATGGATGATCTAGTCTGATGCATCAGGAAGTGGTGGTTGGAAATCCTGGCTGATCCACACCTAATTCATCTTGACAAAGGTCAGTCTCTCCACATTTTGGGTGGACAAGAGAGTACTCCTTGGGGTAACTATGGCCTTTGCCTCACTAAACACCAGCTCTGATGCCACACTACTGGCCAGGCAGGACAGCTTTTCTAGGGCAAACTCTGCTATTTGCGGCCACAAATCCAGTTTGGCTGCCCAGTAGTCCAGCGGATCTTCAATGTGGGGTGGCAGGGTGCTGTCTAAGTATACCACCACCATGATGGTTCAGGTCTTGCTCTAGGTCTACCTGCTGCTGGTGGTCAGTAGTTTCTTCACTATGTGGGTGAAGAAAGCTACTCATCAGTGATTGTAGACTCAGGCTGCTGCTGATGGAGCTGGTACTGCTCCTGCCACCCCGACCTCTCCCCAGCAGCCATGGCAGGAGAACGTGAGAGCAGAGGGCCCCCCGGTCAGATCTGCAAGAGGATAGAAGATGGAGCAGATAGGCAGCGGCCATCTGACTACATAGGATGTCTCTGTAGTAGTTCAGTTTGTCCTCCCTCTCAGTGGGTGTAAAAAAGGCCACCATTCTGGATCGGTAGCGAGGGTCCAACAAGGTTGAGAGCCAGAAGTCCCTTTGCCGAATGGTGACAATTCGACTGTCACTACGCAAGCAAGTGAGCATGGACCGGGCCATTTGCGCAAGTGACTCGGAGGGACTCCCTGCCTCCATCTCTACTGCATAGTGCCACAATGTGTCTGGGTCCTCTGTCTCGTTTTCCTCATTGCCCTGGAGCTACTCTGGCTGCTCCTCCTCTCCTGTCACCTGAGTAGAAAAACCACCCATTTGGCTACACATTGCCTGTGCTCCAATGTCCTCCTCCCCCTCCTCCTCCTGTTCAGCCCCCACAGGGCTCATCTGGCCATGAGATCTAGGTGCCACATCTCCAGTCCCCTGACCAGCCATTCTTACCAGCATCTGTTCCAGGACATGAAGCAGTGGAATGACGTCGTTCAGCCCATAGTCCTGGCGGATGACACATAACGTGGTGTCCTCAAAGGGCCTGAGCAACAGACAGGTGTCAAGCATGAGCTGCCACTGGTTGACATCGAAGTTACACAGGGGAGTACTTCTATCCTCTTGCATCATCAAGAAATTGTTGATGGCCTTTTTCTGTTCATATAGTCGGTCCAACATATGTAGGGTGGAATTCCAACGGGTGGAAACGTTGCATATCAGCCTATGTTGGGCGATGCCGTTCTGCCACTGCAGCTTAAGGAGGGTGTGCTTTGCGGTGTACGAGTGGCTGAAGTGCTTGCAAAGTTTCCTGGCCATTTTTAGGATGTCTTGCAGATGCGGGGAAGACTTCAGGAACCGATTGATAACCACATTGAACACGTGTGCCATGCAGGGGCGCATGGCTCAGCTTTCCTTGATGCAGCGCCGACACAATGTTATTCCCGTTGTCTGTCACCATGGTTCCGATTTTCACTTGGTGGGGAGAAAACCAGGATTCTATTTCTTGACGAAGATCACAGAGCAGTTTCTCCCCTGTGTGACTCCGTTCACCCAGGGAAATGAGGTGCATAACAGTGTGACACCGCAGTACCTGGCACATGTGGTATGCTGGAGGGGCACTGTGACTTGTCCCTGCAGTTGAGGCTGAGGACATGGTGGAGGATGAGGAAGCAGAGGCGGACATTGTCGCAGGACCAACGACGTGACAACGTGGAGGCTGAAGCGGCGTGACCTGGCCAAGTTGCTGGTGTGACTGTGCAGGAAGCACATTCATGCAGTGGGCCATAAAGGACATGTACTGTCCCTGACCGTAGTTACAGCTCCACACGTCGGCGCTGCCGTGCACTTTGGCAGACACTGACAGGCTCAAGGACTGGCCCACCATCTGTCCGACATATTTTTTCAGGACTGCTACTGCCTTTTTCGCAAAAAAATGATGGCTTCGGACTCTCCACTTTGGCTCGGCACAAGCCATCAGTTCTCTGAAAGGTGCAGAGTCATTTTAATGAATGTGAGCTTGTCCACGTTGGCTGTGGACAGGCGGCTGCGTTAGTCTGTGATCACTCCCCCGCGTGCTAAACACACGTTCGGACAATACACTGGCCACAGGACACGCCAGCACCTCCAAGGCGTAAAGGGAAAGCTCAGGCCATGTGCCCAATTTGGAGACCCAGAAGTTAAATGGGGCAGATCCATTAGTCAGTACTTGTAGACGTGTGCACACGTACTGTTCCACCATGTTGCTGAAATGCTGCCTCCTGCTAAGACGTTCTGTATCAGCTGTTGGTGCTAGTTGTTGCGTGCTGACAAAGCTTTTCTACATTTCGACCATGCTAGCCTACCCTTCTGAGATGCCGGTGGTTCCCCAGCTGCGTTGGAGACTTCTTCCTCCTCCTCTCTAGTGTTTGGGGGATGGACAGCTAAAAGCTTCTGTGGGACAGTGTGGAGATGCTTGGTGACGGTGACGGTGGTGGTGTTGCTGCCACATCCTCTGTTTGCGGGGTTGCAGTGCCACTGTCACTCCAGAGGGGGAGGAAGAGGCTGAGACTGCAGCAGAAGAGGGAGCAGGAAGAGCCTGAGATCTTTTGTGGTTTTTGAGGTGTGTACTCCACTGCAAATCGTGCTTTGCATTTAGATGCCTGGTCATGCAGGTGTATCTCACACCAAAAATGGGTATATGTCACCCACCGAACTAAAAGATGTGATTAACTATATTAATTTCCCTGTCACAGATGCAGTGCAGTTGTACCTTACACCAAAAATGGGTATATGTTACCCCCCGATCTAACAGACGGATTAACTATATTAATTTCCCTGTCACGGATGCAATCCAGGTGTACCTCACACAAAAATGGGTATATGTCACCCACTGAACTAACAGACGGATTAACTATATTAATTTCCCTGTCACTGATGCAGTGCAGGTGTACCTTACACCAAAAATGGGTATATGTTACCCCCCGATCTAACAGACGGATTAACTATATTAATTTCCCTGTCACGGATGCAATCCAGATGTACCTCACACAAAAATGGGTATATGTCACCCACTGAACTAACAGATGGATTAACTATATTAATTTCCCCGTCACAGATGCAGTGCAGGTGTACCTCAGACAAACAATGGGTATATGTCACCCACCGAACTAACAGACAGCTTATATTAATTTTCCTGTCACGGATGCAATGCAGGTGTACCTCACACCAAAAGGTGTGCATTGCACCCACCAAAAAATCACTATAGGTCAACTACAGAATAAATAGCCATATGAGATCCTTAACACTCTCCCTCACTTCAGCTGCCTTCTTCCTGTCCTTGCACTACTCAGAGCTGATGGGAGGTGCTACACGTGATCCAGCTTGTATAGAGGCTGGGTCACATGTTGCACCAGCCAATCACAGCCATGCCATTACTAGGCATGGCTGTGGTGGCTTCTAAGTGTCTACAGCTTGAAAGCTTGTTGATTTGGTGCCCTGCAGCCTTTCAATAAGATTTATTAAATGCCCGAACACCAAACTCGAACCCAAACTTTTGCTGCAAAGTTTGGGTTGGGGTCCTGGTACCGGAACTCGCAAAGTTTGGTACGGACCCGAACTTTGCAGGTAGGGTTTGCTCAACACTAGTTGGGAAGCCAAATTTCCTCATGCTTCATGGTAGCAAATTGATTTAACCTGAAATAGTGTAAAAAATAAAAAAATAAACATACTTACCTCCTCCATTTGTTCATGATGTGCTGGCCGAATCGAATTTTCCAAAAGTTCGCTGATCTCTGGTTAACATTTGTGACTAATAAAGAATTATCACTCAATTACAGAAAGCAGTGAGTTTTATGAATATAATTTTGGAGACCATCTTCAGCTAGATCTGACACACTTGCAATTGGTATGATAAATTCAAAAAAATTCATACCCCATGGCATGCAAACGGTATAAAAAACATTATCCTTATCTTACTGATTACACACTACTGCCATTCCAATGGTCCCTGCTGTGCTCAATTGCCTGCCCCTGTTCTTGACAGCAGAAAATGGTTGGGTTCGACACTTAGCAAATTATTGGGTGAGATGGGTCACTGTTGCAGCCTGTGATTGGCTGAGCAACAAATTTCCTGCTGTCAGGGCATGAGCAGAAAGTGGAGCACAGAAGGAACCCATGCACAATTGGAACAGCAGTGGCTGGGGATTGGTAAGGTTAGCATGATCTAGTTTATTTTTTAAACCTTTTGAGGGCCATAGGGTATCATTTTTAATGAGTTGGAATACCCCTATAAGGCTCCATGCAAGCTCCAAGTTGTATCCATGGAAGTCTGTGGGCCCATATCATAACTTTATACACTTCTGCTTCAGTTTGGAAGCTGGCTGTTTCTGAAGGTGCCATATCATGTAGGTGTTTAGTTATAATATCTCATTGGAATAAAGGGGCACATTTCTTATTAGATATACGCCAATTTTTGGCGTATATCTGGCTCACATTGCGGAGCAAAGGTTAATTGAGCCGCAATTTGTGACTTTCTCCTGCTCACGTCAGGTCTAAAAAAGAGAGCAAGCAGGCCCATCTCATTTATCATTTTCCATGCCTGTTTTAGGAATAGAAAATGTTTAAATGTAGGAGCTGGCGTACATTTAGACAGGTGCCTCTACAAAACGTAGGCTTAGCCACCACCAACACAAAGGGGTATTAAGGCTGGTATCTAATATGCCTCCCAAAGTATCCTAACTGCAAGTCTAACTCACCTTTGTTATACAGTGTATACAGTACATATTTTTTTATGCATGAAATTTTTATTGGGATTAAAATTTCCATCTATTATTTGAACCAGTTTACATTAAAGGGTTGTGCATTCACTTTAATGGGAGAGGAAGCTGTATTGACACTTCACTACAATCAAAAGAGGTGCAGGTTAACAGTGAAAAGCATGCATCACTTGTCAGATTGCCATGGCTTTTTACAAACAGTTCATTGGTGCGGGGTGAGAGGTAGAGAAGAATAGGTCATCAATATCATTACAATGCACAATCCCTTTTATGATAAAATCATTATAATGTATTCAAGTTTCATTATTATTGATTGTAATGCAAATGTGTTTCTCTGCAGGATGTCAGAAGACAGAACTAGCTGATATTCATCTGCTCATTGATGGCTCTGGAAGTATTTATCCCGATGATTTTACAGCCATGAAGACATTTTTGGTGGATCTCATAGATATGTTTGACATTGGGCATCAGAATGTTCGCATTGGGTCTGTACAGTACTCTGACCGCAGTCAACTGGAGATTGGTATTGGTACAAATTACACTAAAACACAATTGAAAATGGAGATGAAGAACATGAGGCAGCGAGGTGGAGGAACCAACACAGGAGCAGCAATAAATTTCACTCGTGAATTAATATTAGATCCCGCTAATATCAGGGAAGGGAATGTGCCTGTGTATTTTATCGTACTTACAGATGGAGAATCTCAAGATAGTGTGAAGGAGGCTGCCATGATCCTTAGAGAAAACAATGTAAATATGTATGCAATTGGGGTTAAAGAAGCCAACCAAACTCAGTTGCTGGAAATCACCGGAGATCCCAAAAGGGTCCATTTTGTGCATGACTTTGATTCTTTGAAAGACATAAAAAATGTTATAGCCCAACAAATCTGTTCTACGAAAGGTAAATTAAAATGTAATGAACTATATTGATGCTATAAGCTGAGCATGTAAAGATGTAATAACTACAGTAAGTTGACAACACTTGGGATATAAACTCTGCTCCGTAATATGTAATCCATAATGTCCATTTAGATATATGGCAAAATCTTAAAGACTTAAGCTAGAGTTACTTTAAATCTCAAGGTCAAACAGGATACAATATCCAGCTTTCACGGTCATCAGGGTTACTATAGATTATGTGACTATAATATGAGCGAATCGAAGCTAAACTAATTGACTTTGATCCGAATTTCAGGTAAAATTCGATTCGCCATGAAGCGAATTTCATGGTGCTTTGTGGTAACGAATAAATTTTTACTGAAATGGCAGTAAAAAAAAAACAAACATACTCACCTCGTCCACTTGCTCGTGGAGGTGCCGTTGCGGCCATCTTCATTAAAGAAAATTTCCCAAATCTCACGCACATCACAGCATATGCCCAGCGGGATGACATCACCACATCAGCACACCAAGATTTGGCATGTTTTTTTCAATCAAGATGGCTGCGATGGCCTTTCTTCAAGCAAATGGATGAGGTGAGTATTTTTATAACCCCTAATTAACCCCTAAAAGGCCTGAATGTGACTGTCAGATGCCCCAATCAGCGTTGAACACGGCATCTAAGGGGTTCAATAAAGGGGGGCGGCGCGATCGCGATGCGTCACTACATGCAGTGGAAAGAGCAAAACATAATTGTGTGATGTTCAGGGGGTTCAAGCACAAACAGAGTCTTAAATAACATTGCGGGAAACAGATCAGGAATGAGGGCCCTGCTCGCAAGAGCTTATAATCTATGAGGGGATGGGGGTGAGACAAAAGGTAGAAGTGCTTTTTTTGTACAATAGTCCAGCCATCTTACGAAAAATAGGGGAGTAGATTTAAGGCTGCATAAGCGGGTCGCCAGCCATATCTGTAGTGCCTCTGAGTGCTTGGGGTGCTGATAGTTCAGTTTTAGAGGAATTAGGCTAGGGCTACACAATGACATGTGTCACGTGACATTGATGCGGCACCAATGTTGCGCATTTTTTTTTATAATGCTAGTCTATGGTGTCGAACTGTAACATGAGACATGATGCGACTGTGACACGTGAGTCGCAAAAAGCCATCCAAGATGGATTTTTGTGCGACTGTCACATTGCAGTCGCAGCATGTTGCATGTCACAGTGCGACACCATATGTCTTGCGACATTAATGTCGCCAACACATGTCGTCGTGTAGCCATGCCTAAGTCCTCATGCACACGAATGTGTGCCAGCCCGGCCCGTGCTGTGGACAGCAAATTGTGGTCAGCAATGCACGGGCACCAACCGCAGGGCCGCCACATGTGGATCGCGGACCCATTTACTTGAATGGGGTCTGCGATCCGCATCAGATTGTCCCCACCGCAAAAATGTAGTGCATGCAATACCTTTTTGCGGTGCAGAGGCGCGGACAGAAAGTACACAGAAGCACTCCGTAGTGCTTTCATGGGCTTCCGATCCGTGCCCCCGTCCGCACCGCATCTCCCGGATTGCGGACCCATTTAAGTGAATAAGCTAACCTAAAAAGATGTGTTTTTAGGGAGCGCCTAAAACTGTAGATGTTGTAAATTAACCTAATTGCTTCTGGTAAAGCATTCCAAAGAACTGGTGCAACTAGAAAGAAGTCTTGGAGATGGGGTTCGGATTACGGTGGATGTTAATAGTAAGTCATTGGCTGCACAGAGAGCTTTGTGGGTGAAAATAAGAAGTTAAAATTGAATCCTGTACTGCAGCGGTTCTCAACCTAGGGGTCGCGACCCCTTTGGGGGTCGATCGGCCCTTTCCGGGGGGTCGCCGGTGCTTGTTTAGCTGCTGAGTAACTCAGAAGATCCGATGGTTTATTCTAACCCCCAGGCGTTCCCATGGTGACGGGGACGTTTGCCTGGGGGTTAGAATATACCATCGGATCTGAGTTTTACGAGCTCAGTGAGATCGTAAAAAACTCAAATCCGATGGTATATTCTAACCCCCAGGCGTTCCCATGGTGACGGGGACGCTTGCCTGGGGTTAGAATATACCATCGGATCTGAGTTTTACGAGCTCAGTGAGATCGTAAAAACTCAAATCCGATGGTATATTCTAACCCCCAGGCGTTCCCATGGTGACAGGGACGCTTGCCTGGGGGTTAGAATATACAGGGCCACGCCGCTCACAGCAGTATATTTATAAACTAATCAGTAACTACTTTAACTTTAATCATTGCTCATTGCTGAGCTCTTTACTTGGATTATAATTTATTTGGATATGGGATATCTTACTTTGTCTTAGCTCCGGTAATAGCAGGCAGTGCGGGGGGCGGCGCTCACTCACTGATGTCACGCGCCTGCTCCTCCCACTAGGCGGCGCAGGCGAGTGATGTCAGTGAGTGAGCGCCGCCCCCCGCACTGCCTGCTATTACCGGAGCTAAGACAAAGTAAGATATCCCATATCCAAATAAATTATAATCCAAGTAAAGAGCTCAGCAATGAGCAATGATTAAAGTTAAAGTAGTTACTGATTAGTTTATAAATATACTGCTGTGAGCGTCGAGGAGGGAGATCTGTGGATGGCACTGTAGGGGGATCTGTGGATGGCAGTGCCATCCACAGATCCGCCTACAGTGCCATCCACAGATCCCCCCTCCCCTAAACAGTGCCATCCACAGATCTCCCCCTAAACAGTGCCATCCACAGATCCCCCTCAACAGTGCCATCCACAGATCCCCCCCTAAACAGTGCCATCCACAGATCCCCCTTCCCCTAAACAGTGCCATCCACAGATCTCCCCCCTAAACAGTGCCATCCACAGATCCCCCCTAAACAGTGCCATCCACAGATCCCCCCTAAACAGTGCCATCCACAGATCCCCCCCTAAACAGTGCCATCCACAGATCCCCCCCTAAACAGTGCCATCCACAGATCCCCCCCTCCCCTAAACAGTGCCATCATGGCACTGTTTAGGGGAGGGGGGATCTGTGGATGGCACTGTTTAGGGGGGATCTGTGGATGGCACTGTTTAGGGGGGATCTGTGGATGGCAAAGTTTAGGGGGATCTGTGGATGGCACTGTTTAGGGGGAGATCTGTGGGTGGCACTGTTTAGGGGAGGGGAGATCTGTGGATGGCACTGTTTAGGGGAGGGGGATCTGTGGATGGCACTGTTTAGGGGGGATCTGTGGATGGCACTGTTTAGGGGGGGATCTGTGGATGGCACTGTTTAGGGGGGAGATCTGTGGATGGCACTGTTTAGGGGAGGGGGGATCTGTGGATGGCACTGTTTAGGGGAGGAGGGATCTGTGGATGGCACTGTTTAGGGGGGAGATCTGTGGATGGCACTGTTTAGGGGAGGGGGATCTGTGGATGGCACTGTTTAGGGGGGATCTGTGGATGGCACTGTTTAGGGGGGGATCTGTGGATGTCTTTGTGATTAATTACTCTGATTTAATTATGTTCAATTTGTAGCAATAAAAATACATCCTGCATATCAGATATTTACATTACAATTCATAACAGTAGCAAAATTAGTTATGACGTAGCAAGGGAAAAAATTTAATGGTTGGGGGTCACCACAACATGAGGAACTGTATTAAGGGGTCACGGCTTTAGAAAGGTTGAGAACCACTGCTGTACTGTATGGGCAACCAGTGCAATGACTGGCCCAGGGCAGAATCATTGGAGTAGCAGTTAGACAGATAGATGAGCCTGACTGCTGTGTCCTGGATAGATTGAAGGGGGAGTCTGTTTACGTTTATACTGTATTTAGAGGAGAAGATTTATCAAAACTGTCTAAAGAAACTATGGGGGTCATTTACTATGCTGAAAAATGCCTAAATTAGACATATTTCAGGTGCAGATAGTGGCACAACGGTTAGCCCCCCTCACGCCAGGTCTAAATAAGTCTTAATAAATGTGCCCCTATGTGTTGCCCATAGAAACCAATCACAACACAGCTTTTATTATACTACAGCAGCATGAAAGCCAAGCTGTTTGGTTGCTATGGGCAACACAGTTTTTTGCCCTGCCATAATTCTTAAAAAGTGTTAAAGACGCAGGGGGGAGCTGCGTCTTTAACACTTTTTAAGAATTATGGCAGGGCAAAAAATGGAATAGAAATAAGGCGATCTGCAGACGCCGAATATACCTGAGGGACAGTGTAGACAGCAACGTATAAGGAGTACAGCTACCGAGAGACTTATAGATAGGGGCATTGCACTAATCAAGAATTAATCTCTATAGTGTGATCAGCTAATATAGTGCGGCTTAGATGATAGAATGCCTGGTGTCGGCTGACATTACCGACATTAAAGTGTAGTAACATAGGTCACAGCATAAATCAGCCTGCACGCAGCCTCAGCGAGATATGGAGCAATATCCCTCTGATATACCAACGAAGTAGATACACTGCGCCCTCAGTCCCAAATATAGGGGCCCTCCATATGTATTTTTAACTATTTCACTTTATGTTTTCGTGGTTATGTATTGTCTATTAAAGAAAGAAATAAAGGTTATATTTTAATGATAAGACCAGAAACAGGAAAATATAGTCGCAGACTATTGAAATAATAGTTTTACATAACTTGCATTTTTGCAATATTTTTGGTACCTTATTGCTTAGTTGAAAAATTATTTTTACGTGTCATGCATTTTTTTCCCTGCAGGAGCAAATATATTTATCAAAAAGTGTATACTGCATAGGCACCATGTTAAGTGTGCTTACATGTTAAATCCAGAGGCATAACTAGAAAACGCTTGGCTCTATAGCAAATTTATGAATGCTCCCCCCCCCCTTCCAGCAACTTCCCCTTTCATGGCAAATCAACATTGCCCACTCTCGTCATGCCCCTTTAGTGCCCCCACACAATAGAATACCCCCTTAGTGCCAAAGCACAGTAAATGGCCCTTTAGTGCCCCCAAAAGGTATTTATGCCCCCTTAGTGCCTCCACACAGTAGTTATGCCCTCTTAGTGCCCACACACAGTAGTTATGCCCCCTTACTGTAAAATGCCCTCTTAGTACCCCCACACAATATAATGCCCCCACACAATAGTGCTGTCCCCTTAGTTCCCCCTTTAGAGTAGTGTTGCTCTTGTAGTGTTAATAGAATAAAGAACGTAATACTCACATAGCCCTGTTGCCCCAATGAATGCAGCACGTCCTCTCGCCACCAAGAGGCGCAATGCAGCAACAATATTGCCCCTTCTAAGCTGGGAAGGAGAGCTCACAAGACAGGGGATAATCATTGGGGGTAATCATTACTGTACATCTCATTACAGCCCAGGCCACCCTGCTACTGTGGGTCCCATAACAGTTGCTATGATGGTAGTTCTGCCCCTGGTTAAATCCTAATACCTCACTGAATAAAATCACTGCAATGGGTCACACTCATTTTTAAAGTAAAATTCTTTGAACTACTTTTAGACTTATTCATTAGAAATCATTAGAAATCATTTGTTGTTTGAAGTAGCTCTGTAAACAGTTTTTATACTTGGTCTGGACAATGCATAATCCAAAGTATTACACTTTTGTCTTTACAGCTTGTCAAAATGTGGAGGCTGATGTGATGTTCCTGGTTGACAGTTCTGGAAGTATAGGCACAGAAAACTTTAATAAAATGAAGAATTTTATGAAAAGTCTGGTTAACAAAACCGAGATTGGGCCAAATAACTTACAGTTTGGTATTGTCCAATTCAGTGATGTCAACATGGAGGTGCTACAGCTAAATAAGAATGGGACCAAAGCTATTATCTGGGATGCCATTGACAAAATGGGATATATGGGCAAGGGTACATACACCGGGAAAGCCTTGGAATTTGTGTCTCAATACTTCACAGAAATGAAAGGTGCAAGACCTAAGATGAAAAAATTCCTGATACTTATTACAGATGGAAAGGCACAAGATGATTTTAAACTTCAGGCTGAGTCTCTGAGAAATAACAGTGTAAATATTATCTCTGTGGGCATTTTCAATGCAAATAAAACTCAACTAGAAGAAATAAGTGGGAAGAAAGAACGAGTGCAATATCTAGAATCTTTTGACGTATTGAAGACTATAGAAGATAAATTAATTTTTGGAATCTGCAGTCCACTTGAAGGTTAGTATACAAAAAATGTAAAGCAAGTGCTTCATATAAGCATCATACTTAACAGTAGGCAAGTCATAGTTCAGCATGATGTGCTATAGCTCAGTACTTTCTACAATGGAGCCTACATTACTTACCATAAAAAAAAAATAATAATTGTAAGTGAGCAGTTGGCATGTGGTTTATGAAGAAAAATGGGTAAAAAAAAAATAGGTAAGTAATCCTATACATATTTAAAGTGTTGTAACTCCATATAATTGGTATTTATTTTGGAAACATTCTTTTTGAGAAAGAAGTTATGTAAAAGGGAAGATGTGGTGTAGTTGGAGATAGTGTCTTATCTGCATGCAGCAAATTAGAGAGTAGGAGTAGCTGAGCAGATTGATATACAGTTTTGGGTCAGGTTCATTATAACTTGTATTTTATTATTTTAGATCCTTGTTCTTTCTATGCTTAGAAGTCCAGTGGGCAGTCCTACTCAAAAATTGACACCTTTCCTATATGACCATTCATACAGAACTACCATAGCTATCAAAAACTGATTGAGGCTACCCACTGGAATAAACATAGAAAGAACGGGGATTTAAATTAATGAAATACACGTTATGTTGAATCCTCTCCCACAAAAATATATATGAATCTGACCACAGGTGAAGCTCCTGCATCAGGTGAAGTTAAACATGGTCGCGGGTGTCTAGCTATTTATCCTTGCATGTTTCTGAGATTTAAGATGGGATGCTGTTCTTTTCATGCTCTTTGGGGGTAGGTGTTTCGATTAGATATATCTATGTATGTTAAAGGGAACCTGTCACCTCCAAAAACCATCCCAAGCCGGCAGCAGTACCTGAGAGTAGCGCGCAGTGTGTTTCTAATGATCATTTTCGTTCAGCAGTCAGGTGTGGCAAAAGCTCTGAATAAGTTCTTTTATTTCCTGCCCGCGCTATTTTCTAGTCATGCTTGAAGTCAAGGGGGCAGCGGCCTCTTTTCTTCAAGTCAAGGTAACCACTCCTCCTTCCCTGCCCCTTTGCTGTGACTGACAGCGCTTATGCAGAGAGTTCAGCAAAGCCAGCCGAACTGCCAACTGTCAGTCACAGCAAAGGGGCAGGGAAGGGGGCATGGTTAGCCTTGACTTGAAGCAAAGAGGCCGCTGCCCCCTTGACTTCAAGCATGACTAGAAAATAGTGTGGGCAGGGAATAAAAGAAAGTTTTCAGAACTTTTACCACATCTGACTGCTGAACGAAAATGATTATTAGAAACACACTGCGGGCTACTCTCAGGTACTGCTGCCGGCTTGGGATGGTTTTTTGGAGGTGACAGGTTCCCTTTAACCTTTGTCGTTGATTAATTTATTGTGCATATTTTCATTGGTACTTATTAAAGTTATATATTTTATATGATCTCTGTCTGGCATAACTGATAACTTTTTGTAAGGAAATACTATGGTCCCTGTCCAGAAACACAACCAGAAAACTCTGAAACAGCTACCAGTCTTTCTTGTTCGCTCCAATTGGTAGGAAGCTAAGGTTACCACTAAGTTATTCACCACAGCCAGATGCAAGTCCTGATGGACTTGGCTGCTAGGTATCCAGGTTATGCATATGGAGTAAGGAAGCAGAAAACTCATGGGAGCTCGTTAGATGCATTTCTATCAGAATGATCTGGGTGCAAAGAGTAGTAGACAAGCAGGGTCAAAACCAGGAGAAACAGATAGTGCCATAAAGCTGTCTATATATCAATGTGCTCAACATATTCTGCTCTACATCAATCTGTCTGCAGATCAGGCACCATCTTTATTATAACAGGTTTCCTTTAACCCCTTAATGACCACCCATACACCTTTTAAACGAGGTCACTAAGGTGCCTTAGGCTGGCCCCCCGTGCAGCGGGGGCCTGGCTCTCACATGCCGCGGCCCTTCTTTAACAGCCCGGACAGGCATGAGTGCCGATCCGGGCTGTTTAACACTTTACATGCCGCGGGCAATGGTGCCAGCCGCATGTAAAGTGCTGACAGAGGGAGCGGACTCTCTCTGTCTCCCATCGGCACCCCGCAAATGTGATTGCAGGGTGCCGATGTGTGTGAAGGCTGGCTGGGGTCTCCTGTAGGCCCCAGACCAGCCTTGAGTCATTTCCAGCAGGCTGCGCCTCTCTGGTGGAGCCTGCTGGTCAATATCAGAATAGCACTGATAATAAAATGCAATATACAGTACAGACCAAAAGTTTGGACACACCTTCTCATTCAAAGAGTTTTCTTTATTTTCATGACTATGAAAATTGTAGATTCACACTGAAGGCATCAAAACTATGAATTAACACATGTGGAATTATATACATGACAAACAAGTGTGAAACAACTGAAAATATGTCATATTCTAGGTTCTTCAAAGTAGCCACCTTTTGCTTTGATTACTACTTTGCACACTCTTGGCATTCTCTTGATGAGCTTCAAGAGGTAGTCCCCTGAAATGGTTTTCACTTCACAGGTGTGCCCTGTCAGGTTTAATAAGTGGGATTTCTTGCCTTATAAATGGGGTTGGGACCATCAGTTGCGTTGAGGAGAAGTCAGGTGGATACACAGCTGATAGTCCTACTGAATAGACTGTTAGAATTTGTATTATGGCAAGAAAAAAGCAGCTAAGTAAAGAAAAACGAGTGGCCATCATTACTTTAAGAAATGAAGGTCAGTCAGTCAGCCGAAAAATTGGGAAAACGTTGAAAGTAAGGGCTATTTGACCATGAAGGAGAGTGATGGGGTGCTGCGCCAGATGACCTGGCCTCCACAGTCACCGGACCTGAACTCAATCGAGATGGTTTGGGGTGAGCTGGACCGCAGAGTGAAGGCAAAAGGGCCAACAAGTGCTAAGCATCTCTGGGAACTCCTTCAAGACTGTTGGAAGACCATTTCAGGGGACTACCTCTTGAAGCTCATCAAGAGAATGCCAAGAGTGTGCAAAGCAGTAATCAAAGCAAAAGGTGGCTACTTTGATGAACCTAGAATATGACATATTTTCAGTTGTTTCACACTTGTTTGTTATGTATATAATTCCACATGTGTTAATTCATAGTTTTGATGCCTTCATAGTTATGAAAATAAAGAAAGCTCTTTGAATGAGAAGGTGTGTCCAAACTTTTGGTCTGTACTGTATATATATATATATATATATATATATATATATATATATATACTATAGGGATAATGCATTGCATTTTAAAATCAATCCGAATGTTGTCTGTTATAGCCCCCTTGTGGGACTATTCAGTGGGAATAAAAAGTAAAAAAAAAGCACATTTATTCAATAATAAAAATCCCATTAAAAAAATTACAAAAGACAGAATTGA
The DNA here is from genome assembly GCF_905171765.1 of Bufo bufo. NCBI lineage: Eukaryota > Metazoa > Chordata > Amphibia > Anura > Bufonidae > Bufo > Bufo bufo. The sequence continues at coordinate 201,294,501 of NC_053393.1, forward strand.
TCATTTATTCTTAGTTGCCACCGAAAAAAGGTAATAGCAAGCGATAAAAAAGTGACATTTACTCCAAAATGATACCAATGAAAAATACAAGTCGTCCCCACACAACTCCATAGATAGATAAAAAAAAAACCTTATGGGTCTTGGGAAGTGGGAATGCAAAAACATTTTTTTCTTAAAAAAAATGGGTTTTATTGCAAAAAAGTAGTAAAACTGAAAAAAAAAATACTGTATTTTTCACTTTATAAGACGCACTACCCCCCCCCCCCCCCCAAAAGCGCTCACTAGTATGTATTAGGAGCGGGGAGCGAAGCGGCACAAGCGCAGGTAATACTTACCCTCCCTGGTTTGCGCTGCTGCTCCTCTTCAGCTGTCGTGCTCCCATCTTCCGGCCTGTGCTGCACTGTCCTGACAGACTTACAGCATCAGGACGTAGTGCGCGCACTATGACCTGATGCTGCACGCAGTCATGTGACAGTGCAGCGCAGGCCGGGAAGATGGGACCACGACAGCTGAAGAGGAGCCGCGGCACAGACCAGGGAGGGTCTGGGGGTACTGATGGGCTAATCTGAGGTCTGGGGGTACTGATGGGCTAATCTGAGGTCTGGGGGTACTGATGGGCTAATCTGAGGTCTGGGGGTACTGATGGGCTAATCTGGGGTCTGATGGGCTAATCTGAGGTCTGATGGGCTAATCTGAGGTCTGATGGGGTCTGATAGGCTAATCTGAGGTCTGATGGGGTCTGATGGGTTAATCTGAGGACTGATGGGGGTCTGATGGGCTAATCTGAGGTCTGATAAGGGTTTGAGTGGGCTGATATGAGGTCTAATGGGGGTCTGAGTGGGCTGATATGAGGTCTGATGAAAAATATTTTTTTCTTATTTTCCTACTCTAAAATCTGGGGTGCTTCTTATCATCGGGTGCATCTTATATAGCAAAAAATACGGTATATGTATTTTTCATCACTGTAATCGTAGTGACCCAGAGAATAAAGATATTATGTTATTTATACCGAAACATGAATGCCATAAAATTTATAACGTAAAAACGCAGTGGCAGTATTGCGTTTTTTCCCATCTCCCTCCCAGAAAGAGTTAATAAAAGTTAATCAGAAAGTTATGTGTACCCCAAAATGGTGCCATTAAAAACTACAAATTGTCCCGCAAAAAACAAGCTGTCAAAAAGCTATATAGACAGAAAAATAAAAAAGTTATAGCTCTTTGAACGCGATGATGAAAAAAGGAAGAAAAACGCTTGGTCAGTAAGGCCCTAAAACAGGCTGGTCACTAAGGGGTTAAAACATATTTTGTGAGTAATTAATAGTAATAGCAAATGTTAGAAGAACTACCATTAAAGTAGTATTTAAGTAGTTTTGTTATGGAGACAAACCCTGCCTATATGCCCTATTAGGGCATGTAAGTGACAAAGAGGATGATCCCACACTAAGTAAGAGCAGATCCCACTCTAGTGGACCCGGTCCTTCTATGTATTATATAGTCATCATTGATTTGACAAATCTTTGCCCACTATAACAACTAATTGGCGTAGGATCCAAGGTAGACATATGGCAATCAGCAAAAGATTTGTATTGCACTGTTGAAAGGAAGGGTTGTTTCATCTCTTTTAATACTAAGGCTACTTTCACATTAAAGATTTTTGCGGATCCGTCATGGATCTGCAAACACGCTTCAGTTACCCATAATACAACTGCATGCATCCGTCATGAACGGATCCAGTTGTATTATGTCTTCTATAGCCATGACTTATCCGTCATGAACACCATTGAAAGTCAATGGGGGACGGATCCGTTTTCTATTGTGTCATTGACTTACATTGTGTGCCAGGATGGATCCGTCTTGCTCCGCACCACATTGCGGACAGAAAAACGCTGCAGGCAGCATTTTGGTGTCCGCCTCCAGAGCGGAATGGTGACTGAACGGAGGCAAACTGATGCATTCTGAGCAGATCCTTTTCTATTCAGAATGCATTAATGCAAAACCGATTCGTTTTAGACCCCTTTTGAGAGCCCATGACGGATCTCAGAAACGGAAAACCAAAACGCTAGTGTGAAAGTAGCCTTAGACAGTACCTATAAGAGTCAGCACCAGGTTTACTTTGGTCTAGTGACAAAAGGTCCTGTTGTCTACCAAACCCTCTGCTTGACAACTATGGACTTCGCAGTGTTCAGTGGGCCCTTGCACTTTCCCAAATGTGCCTGGCATAGAAGGCAACCCTTGAGGTTATTACTTGTACTACATCATTAAATTCAAAAGTGAGATGATTTAATATAATCTAAAGCATATACATGTAATAACACTTGTCAATATAATATTATTTTGTTGTGTTTGGATATCTGAAAAGTTTTTTTGACTTACAGTACAAGTTCATTTTTCTATGTTCACAGAATGTGCAAGAATACAAGTTGCCGATATTGTTTTTGTGATGGACTCGTCAGGGAGTATAAGTCTTGAGCAATATAACACAATGAAAAAATTTATTACATCATTTGTGGATAAATCAATCGTTGGGCCAAATCATGTTCAATTTGGTTCTCTGAAATATTCGGACAACCCACATAAGCTATTCTACCTCAATGAGTACCACAATAAACAGGACATTATCAAGCATATTCAAGATGATCCACCTATAGGTGGAAACACATATACTGCTGAGGCTTTGGAATTTTCAAAAAGATTTTTTACAGAAAAACAAGGCAGCCGTCAACATAGAGGAGTCCCTCAGTATCTTCTTGTTATAACTGATGGTGAATCTCATGACCGTGATAAACTTAATGAAACCTCTAAACAGCTACATGATGCTGGGATCATCATATATGCCATTGGAGTAGCCAAAGCCCAAACTGAAGAGCTAATGACAATGGCAGGAAGCACGGGCAAATGGTTCTTTGTTGAGAACTTTGATGGATTAAGTGAAATTTTTAAAAATATATCAGATGATGCATGTGACAGAACAGGTGAGCCATATTTTTAGACATCTCTCACAAACTATATAATAATATTGTTATAGGAACAGAGGAAAGAGTGTTCACAGTCTTTACAATTCTATATGCTGTACTACAATATTGTATTTGAAACCTTTCTGGACGTGAAAATCTGGTCTTTAAAAATTGAGTATGACCACGAGAGCACCAGGTGCTATAGCTGCCTGAATTCTGCTGCTTTAAACAGTAGACACCCGGGAATAATGTCTGCAATTGATGATAACGGCAATCACAATTCACCAGATGCCATTCACAGCATCTGAAGAGGCTTTCCTTAGGGGCTCTGCTCTCCCAAGACCTGAACGGGTCAGTGTGGCGTTCAGGGGAGCCATTGGTCATACTGTAAAAGCCCTTGTCTCTCTAATGACACCAGGGTTTTTATAGCTATAGTTTCTATGGAGCCTTGAAGGTGAGAGGGCTCCATAAGAACACAGCGAATCTGCAATGCGTTGGGGAAGCAATCTAGAAGCACCTAGGGTGTCTTAAGGGGGTATTCTGGTTATAACAAGTTATCCCCTATCCGCAGGATAATGAATAACTATCAGAGCAGTGGGAGTTGTACTGCTGGACCTCCACCGTTCACGAGAATGGTGGTCCAAACCCTGTGGAAACCCCCCCCCCCCTCCCTGAAATAGACAGATTGGCTGGTTTGAAAAGTTTTGCTCCACTTATTTCTATGGGGTCGCTGGGGATAGCTAAGTGCTGTACTCTGCTATCTCCAAAAATATTTTTTTTTCAGTATAACACAATAAAAACTATATAAATGTAGTATTGTTATAATCGTATTGACCCAAAGAATGATGATAACTAGTGATGGACGAACATCGGCCGGGACAGTTCGCGAACGTGATCGCGCAAAAGCGATCAAATGTTTGCAAACCGTAATTTTGCAGCGGGCCCCATTCACTTTAATGGCAGGCGAACCTGAAAAATCTTCAGCTCATATTTGCAGCCACCAAATACTTAGTGGAAGTGTACAAATAGTCCCACAACATGGACAGTGACATACTAGAGGGGGGTCAATGACAAAAACTCCAACAAAATATATGTATCTTAATCAGGGGACATTTTTATGCGTCTTAAAGGGAAATTCTCTGAAATGTGTCCTGGTGGAGCCTAGAAATTTTTTATTTTCGACCACGAGATTTACGTTGTTCTAATGTCGTTTGTCACTATCTGTAGCTGAGGTAACGCAGCAAAACCGCAAACCGATGCTGCACTACCCAAACGCACTATATAGAAAGTATATAATTGGTATATCACACCCCTGCTTCAATCAGTTCCTTTGGGAGGCAACTAGAATACCACACCAGTAGAAATTTTTTGTTCCAATGTCGTTTGTCACTATCTGTAGCTGAGGTAACGCAGCTAAACTGCAAACAAATGCTGCAATACCCAAATGCACTATATAGAAAGTATAGAATTGGTATATAACACCCCTGCTTCAATCAGTTTTTTTGGGGGGGCAACTGATATTTCACACCAGTAGAAATTATTTGTTCCAATGTCGTTTGTCACTATCTGTAGCTGAGGTAATGCAGCTAATCCGCAAACAAATGCTGCCCTACCCAAATGCACGATATAGAAAGTATACAGGGAGTGCAGAATTATTAGGCAAGTTGTATTTTTGAGGATTAATTTTATTATTGAACAACAACCATGTTCTCAATGAACCCAAAAAACTCATTAATATCAAAGCTGAATATTTTTGGAAGTAGTTTTTAGTTTGTTTTTAGTTTTAGCTATTTTAGGGGGATATCTGTGTGTGCAGGTGACTATTACTGTGCATAATTATTAGGCAACTTAACAAAAAACAAATATATACCCATTTCAATTATATATTTTTACCAGTGAAACCAATATAACATCTCAACATTCACAAATATACATTTCTGACATTCAAAAACAAAACAAAAACAAATCAGTGACCAATATAGCCACCTTTCTTTGCAAGGACACTCAAAAGCCTGCCATCCATGGATTCTGTCAGTGTTTTGATCTGTTCACCATCAACATTGCGTGCAGCAGCAACCACAGCCTCCCAGACACTGTTCAGAGAGGTGTACTGTTTTCCCTCCTTGTAAATCTCACATTTGATGATGGACCACAGGTTCTCAATGGGGTTCAGATCAGGTGAACAAGGAGGCCATGTCATTAGATTTTCTTCTTTTATACCCTTTCTTGCCAGCCACGCTGTGGAGTACTTGGACGCGTGTGATGGAGCATTGTCCTGCATGAAAATCATGTTTTTCTTGAAGGATGCAGACTTCTTCCTGTACCACTGCTTGAAGAAGGTGTCTTCCAGAAACTGGCAGTAGGACTGGGAGTTGAGCTTGACTCCATCCTCAACCCGAAAAGGCCCCACAAGCTCATCTTTGATGATACCAGCCCAAACCAGTACTCCACCTCCACCTTGCTGGCGTCTGAGTTGGACTGGAGCTCTCTGCCCTTTACCAATCCAGCCACGGGCCCATCCATCTGGCCCATCAAGACTCACTCTCATTTCATCAGTCCATAAAACCTTAGAAAAATCAGTCTTGAGATATTTCTTGGCCCAGTCTTGACGTTTCAGCTTGTGTGTCTTGTTCAGTGGTGGTCGTCTTTCAGCCTTTCTTACCTTGGCCATGTCTCTGAGTATTGCACACCTTGTGCTTTTGGGCACTCCAGTGATGTTGCAGCTCTGAAATATGGCCAAACTGGTGGCAAGTGGCATCTTGGCAGCTGCACGCTTGACTTTTCTCAGTTCATGGGCAGTTATTTTGCGCCTTGGTTTTTCCACACGCTTCTTGCGACCCTGTTGACTATTTTGAATGAAACGCTTGATTGTTCAATGATCACGCTTCAGAAGCTTTGCAATTTTAAGAGTGCTGCATCCCTCTGCAAGATATCTCACTATTTTTGACTTTTCTGAGCCTGTCAAGTCCTTCTTTTGACCCATTTTGCCAAAGGAAAGGAAGTTGCCTAATAATTATGCACACCTAATATAGGGTGTTGATGTCATTAGACCACACCCCTTCTCATTACAGAGATGCACATCACCTAATATGCTTAATTGGTAGTAGGCTTTCGAGCCTATACAGCTTGGAGTAAGACAACATGCATAAAGAGGATGATGTGGTCAAAATACTCATTTGCCTAATAATTATGCACGCAGTGTATTATTAGTATATCACACCCCTGCTTCAATCAGTTTTTGGGGGGGCAACTGGTATATCACACCAGCAGAAATGATTTGATCTAATGGCGTTTGTCACTCTGTGTAGCTGTGGTAATGCAGCAAAACCGCAAACAAATGCTGCACTACCTAAATGCACTATATAGAAAGTATATTATTGGTATATACCACCCCTGCTTCAATCACTATATTTGGGGGGCAACTGGTATATCACACCAGGATAAATTATTTGTTCCAATGTCTTTTGTCACTATCTGTAGCTAAGGGTAATGCAGCTAAACCGCAAACAAATGCTGCACTAACCAAATGCACTATATAGAAAGTATATTATTGGCATACAACACCCCTGCTTCAATAATTTTTTGGGGGGGCAACTGGTATATGACACCAGTAGAAATTATTTGTTCTAATGGCGTTTGTCACTCTGTGTAGCTGTGGTAACGCAGCAAAACCGCAAACAAATGCTGCACTACCCAAATGCACTATATAGAAAGTATATTATTGGTATATCACACCAGTAGAAATTATTTGTTCCAATAGCATTTGGCACTTTGTGTAGTTGCAGTATCGCAGCGGAACTGCACACAACTGCTGCACAATACAAATGCACTATAATATACTTTCTATGTTAGAAAGTATATTATCAGTACATTACACCCCTTCGTAAGTCACACCTATCGATAGCACACCTATACCAGTCCTTAAAAGGACTTTTGTGGCCCAATTAGCTAGCGTTTGGTGTCCCTAACAGTCTGTCCCTGCTCCACACAGCAACCTCTTCCTATGCTGGCAAAAGACTGAATGTAAAATGGTGGCCAGATCAGGTTTATTTATAAGGTAGGGGGTATGTCCATGTGCTGAAATGTCTCAATTGGTGTCCTGTACCACCTGATTGATATGTCATGGGTCAAAGTTCTTCACAATGTTAAAGAATATGGCGCGGGCGGACATCTCAATATGTTCGCATGTTCGCCGAATCGCGAACGAGCAAAGTTTGCCGCGAAACGACCGCCGGACGAAACGCAAGGCCATCTCTAATGGTAACAGGTCAGTTTTTTCTTCAAACTGATATATGAAAGGAATTTATGGGTGCACATATAGCTGCTTACCCCTATTCAGTAGGAATATAGAAAATAACATAAAAAATACAATCTCACCAAAAAATGTCCTTTGATTTAATAATGTATAAATTCATACAAAATTATTTAAAATATAAAAAAATTTATCCACTAAATTAATATAAATCTCCACAATAATTTTAGCGAAAGGTCCTATGGTATTTCTTTTTAAGAGATACACAAGTATTGATAATTTCTACATAACATCATGATATCAAAGATATGATAATATCATGACATAAACTGAGAGATTTGATGTATGAACAGATGGAGTAAATTAGCATTATATTAATACTATATAGCACTATGTATAATGGTTTAGAGAGTTAGCTTTTTCAAAGTTATACAGAACAACCATAAAGAATAAAAAAAAAAGTTTATTGAAACTATAATATTGATGGTTTATCTGAGGATATCAACAGCCTCTGTGTTCGAGCTTGATGTTTATTATACAGTACTGTACACATCAGGAAGTTTTTTTCTGATGGAAGGCTACGGCATATGTCACTACTTAGGTACAATGTGGCATATGTTGTACATTAACATTAACTAGTAGAGATGAGTGAATTTCTCACAAATTCGGTTCGGCCGGTTCGCCAGATTTTTCGAAAATATTTGGTTTGATCTGTATTTATTCGTGGCGAATTGCATAAAAAATGGCTATTTCCTGGTTGCAGAGATCCCTTATAGCAGTGTAGAACACTGTCTTGCAGTAACACACATAGGGAGTCTGCTGTGGTAGTGAAACAATACTGTAAGTCAGTATGACATGCAGATGACAGGTGTTGCTCTTAGAATCACTGCACACTTCACTTATTTGGGCAGTTACGGGGCCAAAACTGACCAAATAACTCTAGTGTGAACTCAGCCTTACAGGTACTGTTAGCATCAAGAAGAAGCGCACTCCTTTTACACCGTTGGCAGCTGATTCCAAATAGAGAAACAGAAACAGTTCTATTAAAGGGGTTGTCCGGGTTCAGAGCTGAACCCGGACATATCCTTATTTTCACCCAGGCAGCCCCCTAAGGCTAGCATCGGAGCATCTCATGCTCCGATGCGCTCCCTTGTCCTGCGCTAAATCGCGCAGGACATGGTCTCTTTTGTTTCCGCCCGGCAGTGTGTTCAGTGACATCACCAGCTCTGATGGACGAGCTTTAGCGCTGCCCTAGCCATTTTAATGGCTACGGCAGTGTTAAATCCCACCCATCAGTGCCGGTGACGTCAACGGGGTTCCTGGCAGCCCCATGGAGAGCCCCGGTACATCACCAGATCTCCAAAAAATGCCTTTGCCCTGTGCGATTTAGCGCAGGGCAAAGGAGAGCATCGGAGCATGAACTGCTCCAATGCTCATGTCAGGGGGGCTGCCGGAGTGAAAATGGAGGTATGTCCGGGTTCGGCTCTGAACCCGGACAACCCCTTTGAAAGCTTATACAAGTAGAGCACCCCCTCCAGACATGGTGGAGAGGGTGTCAGTAAGTTTTTGTTTACGTTACTGATTATTTTGCCCTTCTTCTGATCCGTCAGAACAATAACCCACAAAAAATGGATCCTGTCTGTGGAGCATCCGCCTTTACTCTGCCACTATTTGGTCAGTAATCCATTAGTATTGCTAAAGAAAACAGATCCAAAACAGAGATGACCTATTTTGCATCAGAATTAGCTTATGATTTTGTAGCTAAAAGCAGGAGTGGGTACAAAACACAGAAGACATGCAAAACATTCCAGCTTTGCATGTCTTCTGTGTTTTGTACCCACTCCGGCTTTTGGCTACCAAATCATAGGCTAATTCTGATGCAAAATAGGCACCATGTCATGCAGGTCTTACAGCTGTTACACAGACAGGATCCGTTGTGTGTCTCATTTTTCCTTACTTCTGACAGACTAGAAGAATGTTCAAATAAATAATGATGTCAGCCAGGCCGAAAGGCAAAATAGTGGCCCAGTCATGAAGTGGAGAGGGTGGGAACAGCATGAGAAGTCCACAGAGAGGTCCTATGACATAGTGGTGAGGTGGAAACTGCATGAGGAGAGCACAGAGTGGCCCAATGACAGAGTCTGGAGGTGGTAGCAGCATCAGGAGGAGGCCACAGAGTGGCACAATGACAGTGTGGAGGTAGTAGCAGCATCAGGAGGCCACAGAGTGGCACAATGACATTGTGTGGAGGTGGCAGCAGCAGTATCAGGAGGAGGCCACAGAGTGGCAAAATGACAGAGTGTGGAGGTGACAGCAGCATCATCAGGAGGCCACAAAGTGGCACAATGACAGAGTGTGGAGGTGGCAGCAGCATCATCAGGAGGCCACAGAGTGGCACAATGACAGAGTGTGGAGGTGGTGGCAGCAGCAGCATCAGGAGGAGACCACAGGGTGGAACAATGACAGTGTTGAGGTGGAAGCAGCATCAGGAGGCCACAGACTTGCACAATGTCAGAGTGTTGAGGTGGCAGCAACAGCATCAGGATGAGGCCACGGGGTGGCATGATTACAGAGTGTGGGGGTGGCAGCAGCATCATCAGGATGCCACAGAATGGCACAATGACAGAATGTGGAGGTGGCAGCAGCATCAGATCACAGAGTGGCAAGTTGACATAGTGTGGAGGTGACAGCAGCAGCATCAGGAGACCACAGAGTGGCAAGGTGACATAGAGTGGAGGTGGTAGCAGCATCAGGAGACCACAGAGTGGCAAGGTGACATAGTGTGGAGGTGGCAACAGCATCAAGAGACCACAGTGTGTCAAGGTGACATAGTGTAGAGGTGGAAGCAGCATCAGGAGACCACAGAGTTGGAAGGTGACGTAGTGTGGAGGTGGCAGCAGCATCAGGGACCACAGAGTGACCCGGTGACAGAATGCGGATGTGGGTGGCAATACCTGTACCAGCTGAATATAGTGGGTGAAAGGAGTACTTGGCATCAATTGGGTGGCATCAGGCTTGTGGCAGCATCAGAATAGTAGCTGAGGCAGGTAGCCAGAAGACACCAGTCTCTTTTGTCAAAGTGTTGGTGTGGCACCATGGATGATCTAGTCTGATGCATCAGGCATTGGTGGGTGGAAATACTCGCTGATCCACGCCTGATTCATCTTGACAAAGGTCATTCTCTCCACATTTTGGGTGGACCGACGTGTTCTTCTTGGGGTAACTATGGCCCCCACTGCACTAAACACCCGCTCTGATGCCACACTACTGGCTGAGCAGGAGAGCTTTTCCAGGGCATATTTTGCCAGTTACGGACACAAATCCAGTTTGGCTGCCCAGTAGTTCAGCGGATATTCAATGTGGGGTGGCAGGGTGCTGTTCAAGTATGCCACCACCTGCTGCTGATAAGTAGTTTGTTCACTAGGCGGGTGAAGACAGCTGCTCATCAGCAACTCTAGACTCAAGTTGCTGCTGATCAAGCTGGAACTGCTCCTACCCCCCCACCCTGCCACAGTTGCCATGGCAGAGGAACGTGAGCGCAGACGGCCCCCCGATCAGACCTGCAAGAGGATGGACGATGGCGCAGATAGGCAGCGGAAAACTGACTACATAGGATGTCTCTTCCGTTTGTCCTCCCTCTCAGCGGGTGTAAAAAAGGCCACCATTTTGGATCGGTAGCGAGGGTCCAACAAGGTGGAGAGCCAGAAGTCATCCCTCTGCTGAATGGTGAAAATTCGGCTGTCACTATGGTAGCAAGTGAGCATGCATCGGGCCATTTGTGCAAGTGACTCGGAGGGACTCCCTGCCTCCATCTCCACTGCATACTGCCACAGTGTGTCTGGGTCCTCTGCCTCGTCTTACTCTTCGACCTGTAGGTAGCTCCTCTGGCTGCTCCTGCTCCTCCTCTCCTGTCACCTGTGTAGAAAAACCACCCATTTTGTTACACATTGCTTGTGCTTCAATGTCCTCTTCCTCCTCCTCCAATTCAGCCCCCACAGGGCTCATATGGCATTGAGATCTAGGTGCCACGTCTCCAGTCCCCTGACCAGCCAGATTTACCAGCATCTGTTCCAAGACATGAAGCAGTGGAATGACGTTGTCCATCCCGTAGTCCTGGCGACTGACAAATAAAGGCAGAAGCGGCGTCACCTGGCCAATTTGCTGGTGTGGCTATGAAAGAACCACATTCACCCAGTGGGCCGTAAAGGACATGTATTGTTCCTGACCTTAGTTAAAGTTCCACACATTGGTGCTGCCATGCACTTTGGCAGACACCTACAGGCTCAAGGACTGTCCCACCTTCTGTTCTACATACGTGTGCAGGGCTGGTACTGTCTTTTTGGTAAAGAAATTATGGCTTGGGACTTTCCTCCTTGGCTCGGCACAAGCCATTAGTTCTCTGAAAGGTGCAGATTCCACCACTTGGAAAGGGAGGGACTGCAGCACCAGCAACTTGGCCAGGAGCACATTTAGCTTCTGCCCTGTCGGATGAGTGCACTCATAATGTTGTCTCTTGGCAACCCTTTCTGTGATCGATTGCTGACGGAATGACTGACGAGGAGAAGGAGGAGGAGCAGGAGCATCAGGACCAGCAGATGATGGGAAGGACAGACAGCTCCCTTTCGCTGAGGTGGTGGAGCCTTGACTGCCTGAAATCAGGAGCATGCCAGTGGGTGATGCAGCGGTTGCTGCTGCAGGTTGGACCACCACATCAGAGCCACGGTTCTCCCAAGCCACTTTATGGTGATGCTGCATATGTTGACTCAGGGTCGTGGTGCCAACATTGGCACCCTGGCCATGCTTCACCTTCTGCCCACAGATTCTACAAATGGCCATGTTCACCTCCTCTGGCGGTTTAACAAAAAACTGCCACACCGCCGAGTAGGTGACTTTTCCCCCAACACTCCGCACTGACTGACTGCTATCGCCACTGCCTCCATGAATCCCTGCACCACTACTTTACAGGCAGGTAGGCTTCTGCAAAGCGGGTGGTCTACCCTGGGCACATTTGGCACCCAACCTCCCACTGCTGCCACCCTCCTGACTCCCGGTCATGCTAGCGGGCTTTGCCGCTTTGCCACTACCTCATGGGCAAGCTGTCATCCTCTCTCACTCAAGGGCAAGCTGTCACTCCCGATGATGATGAAGCTCTACAGGGAGTGCAGAATTATTAGGCAAGTTGTATTTTTGAGGATTAATTTTATTATTGAACAACAACCATGTTCTCAATGAACCCAAAAAACTCATTAATATCAAAGCTGAATATTTTTGGAAGTAGTTTTTAGTTTGTTTTTAGTTTTAGCTATTTTAGGGGGATATATGTGTGTGCAGGTGACTATTACTGTGCATAATTATTAGGCAACTTAACAAAAAACAAATATATACCCATTTCAATTATTTATTTTTACCAGTGAAACCAATATAACATCTGAACATTCACAAATATACATTTCTGACATTCAAAAACAAAACAAAAACAAATCAGTGACCAATATAGCCACCTTTCTTTGCAAGGACACTCAAAAGCCTGCCATCCATGGATTCTGTCAGTGTTTTGATCTGTTCACCATTAACATTGCGTGCAGCAGCAACCACAGCCTCCCAGACACTGTTCAGAGAGGTGTACTGTTTTCCCTCCTTGTAAATCTCACATTTGATGATGGACCACAGGTTCTCAATGGGGTTCAGATCAGGTGAACAAGGAGACCATGTCATTCGATTTTCTTCTTTTATACCCTTTCTTGCCAGCCACGCTGTGGAGTACTTGGACGCGTGTGATGGAGCATTGTCCTGCATGAAAATCATGTTTTTCTTGAAGGATGCAGACTTCTTCCTGTACCACTGCTTGAAGAAGGTGTCTTCCAGAAACTGGCAGTAGGACTGGGAGTTGAGCTTGACTCCATCCTCAACCCGAAAAGGCCCCACAAGCTCATCTTTGATGATACCAGCCCAAACCAGTACTCCACCTCCACCTTGCTGGCGTCTGAGTTGGACTGGAGCTCTCTGCCCTTTACCAATCCAGCCACGGGCCCATCCATCTGGCCCATCAAGACTCACTCTCATTTCATCAGTCCATAAAACCTTAGAAAAATCAGTCTTGAGATATTTCTTGGCCCAGTCTTGACGTTTCAGCTTGTGTGTCTTGTTCAGTGGTGGTCGTCTTTCAGCCTTTCTTACCTTGGCCATGTCTCTGAGTATTGCACACCTTGTGCTTTTGGGCACTCCAGTGATGTTGCAGCTCTGAAATATGGCCAAACTGGTGGCAAGTGGCATCTTGGCAGCTGCATGCTTGACTTTTCTCAGTTCATGGGCAGTTATTTTGCGCCTTGGTTTTTCCACACGCTTCTTGCGACCCTGTTGACTATTTTGAATGAAACGCTTGATTGTTCGATGATCACGCTTCAGAAGCTTTGCAATTTTAAGAGTGCTGCATCCCTCTGCAAGATATCTCACTATTTTTGACTTTTCTGAGCCTGTCAAGTCCTTCTTTTGACCCATTTTGCCAAAGGAAAGGAAGTTGCCTAATAATTATGCACACCTAATATAGGGTGTTGATGTCATTAGACCACACCCCTTCTCATTACAGAGATGCACATCACCTAATATGCTTAATTGGTAGTAGGCTTTCGAGCCTATACAGCTTGGAGTAAGACAACATGCATAAAGAGGATGATGTGGTCAAAATACTCATTTGCCTAATAACTCTGCACGCAGTGTAATTCACCTGGCTCCGAAGTGCGATCAGCTACATCATAATCATCGAGTACTGTCTGCACGTTACTGATATTCTCCCCCACGGTCTCTGGGTCAGGAGCCTGAGCGCTCACAACACCAGCTCCCATGCCACTGTTCTCATCACTACTTGCCTGCCTATCAGGGGAAGCAGCGGTTGTCTCCTTTACATCTTGGTTGGCCAGTAGATGCTGACTGTCCTCTAGTAGCTATTCCTCACTGTTTAGTGGAGCTGAGCCAACAGCATATAATACTTCTCTGGCTGAAGGAACAGAAAAATACAGAGACAGGTTGAGGAGAGGTGAGGGCACAGGGCCTGCTCCCGTGCCATGCCAACTAAGAGTTGTGTCTGATGAACCCACCGACTCTTGGCTGGGGGTGTCTGATGTCACTTAGGACAAAGTGGATGACTGAGTCAAAAATTCAAGAACCGCTGGGTTGCTGGTCAAGACAAGACCTCTAGATGACACTGGCAGATCAGGCCTCTCGCTGCGACTCCTGCTCCCATGCCCCCTTACTCTGCAACGACCTGTGCCAGAAACATTTAGGCCTCTGCCACTCCCCTGTCACTGGACTGGCACTTCTCTGTCTGACATACTGTTATACCAAATAAATAGAAAGGACATTAAAACACCCAAAAACATCTGTAATTTTCTCACTTCACCACACAACGGCTAATAAGCCCCTTTTTTGCCAGTAATACAGGCCAAAAGTGCTTTAGAACATATAAGAAGAACATATATAGAAGACTAGATCTAAGTCTCAGAGAATCACTATCTCTGAGATACTTAGCAAAGATGGCGACACGTGCACCACGCGAGGCCCAGCGTGTCCTCAGATTTTGCAAGTAAGGGTGTGTTGACACTAGCGTGATTCTATTATGGCTTTTCGTTATAACATGGTTATAATGGAAAGTGACAGAATGCCCAGACAGAATGCAAAACAGAAGCCTTTAAAAGGCATTCCGTTTGCTTTCCGTTCTAATAAAAGTCTATGAGAAAGCATAACAGGACGACAGGACTTTGTTTTTCGTCTTGCATAACGGTAACCAGACGGATCCATTTTCATTCCCATAGACTTCTATTAGGACGGAAAGCAAACGGAATGCCTTTTAAAGGCTTTCGTTTTGCATTCAATCATAATACAAGTCTATGGGCAGAAGAACAGATCCGTCCTTCCGTCTTATGGATTCTGTTATTTTCCGTTATAACCATGTTATAATGGAAAGCCATAACGGAATCCCTAACGCTAGTGTGAACCCACCCTTAGTAGTGTTATTTCTGCTCATTTCGGTTCTGTTCGTTCAGATCAGCTTTGCTTTTACATCTTACATCTTACATCCAAAGAGCTTTTGGATATAGGATTACACAACTCAGACTGTTTTATCAGCAACTTCGATTCATCCATGAAATAGGAACATCCGACGCCTCGCAGGCTACTTGGCCGACTGGAAGTGCTTGAAGACGGCGCAGGGACTGCAAACAAATCTAAGGCTAACACCGCACCGGCTTTCTTTACACAGCATTTTCCTAGACAATGTGCCGTCCCTGGTGAACAAAATGGATGAGTTTCGACTTTGGATCACTGACAACAGGACACTTATGGATTGTAATGTCATGATACTCATGGAAACATGGCTACACAGCGGAATATCTGACAAAGCTATCGAGCTAGTTGGACGCCACACTCTCTGGGCGGACAGAATAGCAGATGATTCCCGTAAGCCAAGAGGCGGAGGACTGTGCATTTATGTTAATAAGGCTTGGTGTACGAACATCATTGTTGGAAAACACTGCTCAGCTGACCTAGAGTATCTCATGGTTAAGTGTAGACCGTTCTATCTGCTGAGGGAGTTCACCTCCACTATAATAACAGCTGCATATATCCCACCAGATGCTAATGCCAAGCTTGCTATGAACGAACTCCATGCGGTCATCAGCAAAAATTAATCTGCACACCCTGAGTGTTCTGTCTTCATACACGTTCACACAGTGTGCAGTCTGACATTCAGTATAAGCCAAATAAGAGGACTGTTTACTGTAGTCTAACTTGTTTATTGGCAAAACAGGGGTATTGATGTGGTAAAACTACAAGAATGCAAATGACATGTATAAGTAGAAAGCATATACAGTAAGATAGCATGTACAGCAGAAAGCAAGAAAGCATAGAACAACATGTACTACAACATTACATTAACTCTGAACACATGTCCAAAATGGCTTTCGATACATTGGATTGCATAGCTAACATCTAACAGCTACAACATCTTCCCTGAGTAACACTACAGCTAGATAAACATCACTGCATAACATAATATCCCTCAGATAAGGTAGATCTCACTAACCAGATATACTTGCACAAAGATGGTGGGGTTTAAGAAGGAGGAATGCAGAAGACAGCTCTGCTGATGTCCTGTAACATGGAGACTGAAGACTGGGCTTCTCCTTCCCAGCATGCATTACACTCCCACAATGCTTTGCACCTCCCACAAATACAATAATCTTTATTAACAAGAAACACAAGTGTAATACATTTTTACCACCGCTAGATCGTGTTGTTAACTAACTAATAACTACAGGAATACAGAAATTGCAGCAGAATGAATTAGAAATGAAATAGATGTGAACTGAAATTAATCTCTCTCTGCTGGAGGCAGAACACTGAGGCTGAATTTATTGTAGCGGGTGACTTCAACCACTCTAATCTAAAGTCAGTGCTGCCTAAATGTCATCAACATGTCTCCTACCATACCAGATGGAATAAAACCTTGGACCACGTCTATATAAACATTGTTGGAGCCTACAAGGCAATGCCCCTCCCTACATCTGGGGCAGGCTGATCACTTTTCTTTGTTTCTCACCCCCAAGTATTCAACTCTTATCAACCGTGTGAAATCATCAGTGAAGACAATCAAAGTGTGGCCAGCGGGGGTAGATTCTGTACTCCAGGACAGGTTTAAAGACACGGACTGGAGTCTGGAGTGCGTTTGCCTCTCAGGCCACCTGTAGTTCTTACACTAACATTGACTCTTATACGTACTCAGTACTGGAATACATCAACAGCACAATTGACAATGTTACCACAGAAAAGCAGATCACAATGTACCCAAATCAGAAACCATGGATGAACAAGGAAGTGCGGCTTCTACTAAAGGCACGTAACAATGCCTTCAGATCTGGTGACGCTCAGGCCTACTGTCCAGGGCAGAACTGAAGAGGGACATCAAGAAGGCCAAGCACAGCTACAAGCTGAAGGTGGAGGAACACTTTGTTAACTCCGACCCATTCCGCATGTGGCTGGGCATTCAGGCGATCTCAGACTATAAGCCCAGTAATTCCACACAGGCAACCATGAATGTGTCCTCCCTGAATGAGCTAAATGACTTTTACGCTCGTTTTGACAAGGACAACAAGGAAAATTCTTCCAAAACACTATTATAGATGTCCATAACGCACTGAGCAGCATCAACGTGACAGGGCTGGCTGGCTTCTGATTGGCTGCATGCATGGAATTATGGGTGATCCCGCCTTCCCAGAGTTCCTTTCCCCATGTCCTAACACGTGCAGTAGCCATTTTAGGAAAAAATTTGATTCGCTACCACGAAGAGTGAGGAAATTCGGAATTGGTGCGAATCAAATTTTTCCTGAAATTCAGATCAAATCCCACTTTGTTAACTTCAATTCGCTCATCTCTATTAACTACCATTGTAAAAAATGGTATGCCACATGATGCCTTTTTTGTGGTGTCTATCTGTATAAGGAAGATGTGCTTTAATATACAATAAAAAAAAAGTATACAGCCATATAACAGCTTGATGGAGGCCACAGGAACACTCTTGTTGCCTCTGTCTGGTAAATGATGTCATGCGAATGCATTTGGCATATACTGTATACTCGGAGCTCTTACCAACACATATGCCAAACATAGGGCTCATATTAAGTGTGCGCAAACCATAAGAAAAAGTTTTACAATTATTTTTTTTTAACAAACTATGAATATTGAACTGTATTTTGAAAAAGTCTAATAATGTGTGAGCTGAAGTCATGAAGTAGTTAAGTTATGGAAAAAAAAAACACCTAAAATACAAAATTATCTATAAAAATTATGTAGAAATAAAATGAAACATAAAAGTATAGTCATTATTTGATTTCAAATATTACTGCTGAAGGTTTTCCAACTAGTCATTAAGTGTATGAGACCGACGGCTTTTTCCATGTATGATACAAGGGCTAGATCTTAATTTTTGAATTCCAAATTAATCTTGAATTTTGTGCTGTTGATTTTTGCAGAATGTCCAAGAGAAGAGGCAGATCTTACTTTTCTTATTGATGGTTCTGGTAGCATTTCAGAATCAGATTTCATAGAAATGAAAAAGTTTATGGTGTCTGTAATCGAAGATTTGGATATTGGTGAGAACAAAGTTCATGTAGGTGTGGCGCAATACAGTGATTTATTCAAAACAGAGTTCAAACTCAAAGCATTCTTGAATAAGGAGATTTTAAAAGAAAAGGTTAACGGGATTGAAAAGATTAATGGAAACACCCTTATTGGACAGGCTCTCAGGCTAACAGATTCAGCCTTACTGAGTCCAGCAAATGATAGTCGTATTAATCAAGGTGTACAGCAGATATTAATTGTGATAACAGATGGTGACTCACAAGATGAAGTTGCAAAACCTGCAGAAGGTCTAAGACGTAAAGGTGTTGATACCTATGCTGTGGGAGTGGGAAAGGTGTCTGGAACACAACTTCTTCAAATTGCTGGATCTTCAAGCTCCAGGTTTTCTGTTGACTCATTTGATGAATTAAAGAATATTAAAAAGAGAATTGTCAGAGATATATGCGAAACTCGAACATCTAACAGTGAGTATGATCTCTTAAAAACCTCCAATGATTTTTTAGCAATTTTGAAATGCAGAATTATTTTGTTATTTAAAGTTTTCGAAAATGTGTGTGCTGATCATCTAATGGACTTGAAGAGAAGCTGTATGGGTGGTCATATGGCAGTAGGACTGTCAAGACTTGATAATGTTTACATCACCAAAATTACACTACGGGTGGATACTCTACGAAGGTGACAACAGAGAGATGGAGGTGAAACGGTGCTCTGAGGGGCTAGGCCAGCCCTTCAGTGCTACAAGCATGTTGTTTACATAGAACTAAATATATGAATTTTTCTGCATCTGTAATACCGATTGGAGAGAGTCATGTTAGTCACCATGATTACCCCAGACAAGGCGGTATGCTTAGTTTAATAGGGTTGATCATGGTGACGTACTGTTTATTCTTTAATGCATTTGATAAGCTATTGCAGTAAAATTTATAGGAAGTATCACAACAATTTTCCCCATGTTATACTCCAGACTGCTCTAGGTAGGGGCTGCTAAGAGCAGTACAAATATATCATTTGTGGAGCTTTTTTCATCAGTAGTAGTCAGAATATGAGGTTTTATTCTGCCAGATTCTGCTCATGCTTGTGCCCTTTAGGGTCTTCAGTGTGAAGTGCTCGCTTCATTGAACTGTTTCACAGCCCCTGCCCTCTGCTCTGAGTGACAGGTTCCGCACTGCTTTCCTGGTTGGATAACACAGCTGTCACTCAGAGAAGAAGTAAAGGGCTATGAAGCATCTCAAAGCAGAAAGCACTTCACAGTGAAGGAGGAGCAGAACGTGGCAGAACAAAAAGTTCATGTTCATGCTACTAATTATTAGAAAAGCTTAAAGGGGTTGTCCCACAAAAAATTGTCTACAGTTTTCAAACCAGCACCTGGATCTGAATACTTTTTTAATTGCATGTAATAAAATTTTTTGCATAGCCACTGAGTTATTTACTGAAATGTATCTCTGTAGCGCCACCTGCTGTTTGTTATTTTTCTTATTTCTTTGACCTGCTCACTGAAGATGGCCGCACATGCCCAGTTTCTACCTTAAACTGCCTCCTGAGCTGTGATAGGGAGAGCTGAGACCCGCCCCCCTAGCTGCTGCAGAAAAGACACTCCCCTTGAGCTGCCAGCTTGATGTAAATCTAGCAGAGTAATGAATGGGTAGATCTCTAGATCCATAAACATGGCTGGTTCTAGCTTTGTTAGATAGAGATTGTCATGTACTATATCATGTCTGATTTTCATTTTTGGCATTTATCATGGGATAACACCTTTCATATAAAGTATGTTTATCCTGCTGTCAGAGCCCATAGCTAGGCTGTCGGCGGTTTAGCATGGTCAAAACTGCTGACAGATTCATTTTAAATTTATGCTTAACACAATAAAGCTATTATAAAATCAAATTAAAGTTTCTGCAATTGTGTATTTTACGTGTTAAGTTTCAATTTTACATTATCTGCATCTTACCATTAATCAATGTGCTAATTGCTATATGTATATATTCATACTACTCTTTGACATGTTCTTACACAACATAATTTTCTATTTCTCCTTGTAGATTGTTCAGTTGATGTCGTTGTTGGTTTTGACATATCAACCTATCCCAATTATGCCCAATTATTCACTGGGCAAAACCTTCTGAGAGCCAGAATTGCTCATATCTTACACAGTATGATGAACTTGAGAAGTCCAAGCTGCAACCCTGGTGTCAAACCTCAAGTCAGTGCAACCTTTTATTTACCAAATGCTAATAATTCAATTTCTCCTCTCTTTCACACCTATAGTCCTGATTTAGCTCAGAACCTCAAAGACATTCATGTCAATGGCTCTTCCTATATGACATCACTCGTTCTTCAGTCAATGTGGAAGACATTTCAAAACACAGATAAAGGAAAAGCAAAGGCAAGTGGAATTATTGTTACATTATTTATAATCTATTTTACCTGAATTCCCAATCTTCAAATCGTACATTCTGTTTGTGCTGTGTAGATGATGCTGGTCTTTACAGATGGCCTAGATGAGCAAGTTGAAGACCTTAAGCGAACAGTGGAGGATCTTCGAAGGCAAGGTAAAGTGCTATTTATTATTTTATCTTTGGGAGAATGGTAAAAGGGGTGAAGAATGAGGACCTTGGATTACTGATGCTTCTGGCACAATGGTATAAGATGACTGAACTGAACTCTCTTTAGGTTCTTCTCCAGGCTGACACTAGCATCAAAGGGACTGCACTGATTTACGTATATAATAGAATTATATCATATGTCATATGACACAATATTAGTGATTTTTCAAACTTCATAAATAGTCTTTTTTGGCTACAAATCATAGACTCATCAAAACTGCTTAAACATCTCTGAAAGCTATTGTTTTCCATAGGCTGAACAGTTTATGTATTTATGTAATATTTACATCTATATGTCTTTTAGGACTAACGGCCTTAGTGACTATTGCTTTGGAAGGAACAAAGGGATATGATGATATCAAACATATAGAATTTGGCAGAGGCTTTGAATACAGCTATCAGATGAATATTGGAATGTCAGATATTGGAGTTAGACTAGCCAGACAAACGGTAAGTTTATCAAATTTTTCTGTTATAATGTGTCAGTTTACTACCCTCTCTGCATATAATGTTATTATGATTGGTCATGCTTAACTCCTCCAATTTGTTAAAGCCCCTTTACACTACCCAATGTTCAGGCAAATTATTGCTAACGAGAGTTCGTATGGATGCTCGTTATCGATAATCTGCCTATGTAGAGGTGCCGCCGATTACCCAATGAATGAGCAAAACGTTTGTTCATCAGGTAATAGGATTGTTCTTTTGGACACCTAAATCATCCTTTGCCAGCAGCAGATAAAGGAGCCTCAACTGCACTCTGCTGCTGGCAAACAATGATTCTGTATGGGGACAAGCGATGGCATTAGTGATCGCTCCTCCCCATACTGTGGAGAAGATTGCTGAATGTAAATACAACTTGATCCTCGATTGACGAGCAAGCAATTGTCAGGCAGGAACGCTTCCTTCCTGACAATTGCTTGCTACATCAAGACATGTAAAGAGGCTATTAGTCTGGCTCACTGCATAGCCACACCACAAGGAGATGTGGAATGAATGTAACACCAGTCCTGGGTTACAACAATAAAGTTTCAAGATTTAATTATTAACCGCCTCCGGACCGCCTAACGCAGGATCGCGTTCCGGAGGCTGCAGCCCTGCGCACAGTCACGCATATATGCGTCATCTCGCGAGATGCGAGATTTCCTGTGAACGTGCGCATACAGGCGCGCGTTCACAGGATCGGAAGGTAAGCGAGTGGATCGCCAGCCTGCCAGCGGCGATCGTTCGCTGGCAGGCTGGAGATGCGATTATTTTAACCCCTAACAGGTATATTAGACGCTGTTTTGATAACAGCGTCTAATATACCTGCTACCTGGTCCTCTGGTGGTCCCTTTTGTTTGGATCGACCACCAGAGGACACAGGGAGCTCAATAATATGTAGCACCAAACACCACTACACTACACCCCCCCTTGTCACTTATTAACCCCTGATCACCCCTGATCACCCCATATAGACTCCCTGATCACCCCCCTGTCATTGATCACCCCCCTGTCATTGATCACCCCCTTGTAAGGCTCCATTCAGACGTCCGTATGATTTTTACAGATCCACTGATACATGGATCGGATCCGCAAAACACATCCGGACGTCTGAATGGAGCCTTACAGGGGGGTGATCAATGACGGGGGTGATCACCCCATATAGACTCCCTGATCACCCCCCTGTCATTGATCACCCCCCTGTCATTGATCACTCCCCTGTAAGGCTCCATTCAGACGTCCGTATGTTTTTTACGGATCCACGGATACATGGATCGGATCCGCAAAACACATACAGACGTCTGAATGGAGCCTTACAGGGGGGTGATCACCCCATATAGACTCCCTGATCACCCCCTGTCATTGATCACCCCCCTGTCATTGATCACCCCCCTGTAAGGCTCCATTCAGATGTCCGTATGTTTTTTACGGATCCACGGATACATGGATCGGATCCGCAAAACACATACGGACATCTGAATGGAGCCTTATAGGGGGGTGATCAATGACAGGGGGTGATCACCCCATATAGACTCCCTGATCACCCCCCTGTCATTGATCACCCCCCTGTCATTGATCACCCCCCTGTAAGGCTGCATTCAGATGTCCGTATGTTTTTTACGGATCCACGGATACATGGATCGGATCCGCAAAACACATACGGACATCTGAATGGAGCCTTATAGGGGGGTGATCAATGACAGGGGAATGATCACCCCATATAGACTCCCTGATCACCCCCCTGTCATTGATCACCCCCCTGTCATTGATCACCCCCCTGTAAGGCTGCATTCAGATGTCCGTATGTTTTTTACGGATCCACGGATACATGGATCGGATCCGCAAAACACATACGGACATCTGAATGGAGCCTTATAGGGGGATGATCAATGACAGGGGGGTGATCACCCCATATAGACTCCCTGATCACCCCCCTGTCATTGATCACCCCCCGGTCATTGATCACCCCCCTGTAAGGATCCATTCAGATGTCCGTATGTTTTTTATGGATCCACAGATACATGGATCGGATCCGCAAAACACATACGGACATCTGAATGGAGCCTTATAGGGGAATGATCACCCCATATAGACTCCCTGATCACCCCCCTGTCATTGATCACCCCCCTGTCATTGATCACCCCCCTGTAAGACTCCATTCAGACATTTTTTTGGCCCAAGTTAGCGGAATTATTATTTTTTTTCTTACAAAGTCTCATATTCCACTAACTTGTGTCAAAAAATAAAATCTCACATGAACTCACCATACCCCACACGGAATCCAAATGCGTAAAATGTTTTAGACATTTATATTCCAGACTTCTTCTCACGCTTTAGGGCCCCTAGAATGCCAGGGCAGTATAAATACCCCACATGTGACACCATTTCGGAAAGAAGACACCCCAAGGTATTCCGTGAGAGGCATATTGAGTCCATGAAAGATTGAAATTTTTGTCCCAAGTTAGCGGAAAGGGAGACTTTGTGAGAAAAAAATAAAATAAAAATCAATTTCCACTAACTTGTGCCAAAAAAAAAAAAATTCTATGAACTCGCCATGCCCCTCATTGAATACCTTGGGGTGTCTTCTTTCCAAAATGGGGTCACATGTGGGGTATTTATACTGCCCTGGCATTTTAGGGGCCCTAAAGTGTGAGAAGAAGTCTGGGATCCAAATGTCTAAAAATGCCCTCATAAAAGGAATGTGGGCCCCTTTGCGCATCTAGGCTGCAAAAAAGTGTCACACATCTGGTATCGCCGTACTCAGGAGAAGTTGGGCAATGTGTTTTGGGGTGTCATTTTACATATACCCATGCTGGGTGAGATAAATATCTTGGTCAAATACCCACTTTGTATAAAAAATGGGAAAAGTTGCCTTTTGCCGAGATATTTCTCTCACCCAGCACCTTTAGGATTTCACAGGTCATTTACCTACTTAAGTTACCACACATTAGGGCCCCTAGAATGCCAGGGTAGTATAACTACCCCACAAGTGACCCCATTTTGGAAAGAAGACACCTCAAGGTATTCTGTGAGGGGCATGGCGAGTTCCTAGAATTTTTTATTTTTTGTCACAAGTTAGCGGAATATGATGATTTTTTATTTTATTTTTTTTCTTACAAAGTCTCATATTCCACTAACTTGTGACAAAAAAAAAAACTTCCATGAACTCACTATGCCCATCACGAAATACTTTGGGGTGTCTTCTTTCCAAAATGGGGTCACTTGTGGGGTAGTTATACTGCCCTGGCATTTTAGGGTCCCGAATGCGTGAGTAGTGGTTTGAAATCAAAATCTGTAAAAAATGGCTGGTGAAATCCGAAAGGTGCTCTTTGGAATGTGGGCCCCTTTGCTCACCTAGGCTGCAAAAAAGTGTCACACATCTGGTATCACCGTACTCAGGAGAAGTTGGGCAATGTGTTTTGGGGTGTCTTTTTACATATACCCATGCTGGGTGAGAGAAATATCTTGGCAAAAGACAACTTTTCCAATTTTTTTATACAAAGTTGGCATTTGACCGAGATATTTATCTCACCTAGCATGGGTATATGTAAAATGACACCCCAAAACACATTGCCCAACTTCTCCTGAGTACGGCAATACCAGATGTGTGACACTTTTTTGCAGCCTAGGTGGGCAAAGGGGCCCACATTCCAAAGAGCACCTTTCGGATTTCACCGGCCATTTTTTACAGATTTTGATTTCAAACTACTTCTCACGAATTTGGGCCCCTAAAATGCCAGGGCAGTATAACTACCCCACAAGTGACCCCATTTTAGAAAGAAGACACCCCCAGGTATTTCGTGATGGGCATAGTGAGTTCATGGAAGTTTTTTATTTTTTGTCACAAGTTAGTGGAATATGAGACTTTGTAATAAAAAAATAAAAAAATAAAAAATCATCATTTTCCGCTAACTTGTGACAAAAAATTAAAAATTCTAGGAACTCACCATGCCCCTCACGGAATACTTGCGGTGTATTCTTTCCAAAATGGGGTCACTTGTGGGGTAGTTATACTGCCCTGGCATTCTAGGGGCCCTAATGTGTGGTAAGTAGTTTGAAATCAGAATCTTTAAAAAATGGCCAGTGAAATCCTAAAGGTGCTCTTTGGAATGTGGGCCCCTTTGCCCACCTAGGCTGCAAAAAAGTGTCACACATGTGGTATCGCCGTACTCAGGAGAAGTTGGGCAATGTGTTTTGGGGTGTCATTTTACATATACCCATGCTGGGTGAGATAAATATTTTACAGATTTTGATTTCAAACTACCTCTCACGCATTCGGGCCCCTAAAATGCCAGGGCAGTATAACTACATCACAAGTGACCCCATTTTGGAAAGAAGACCCCCCAAGGTATTTCGTGATGGGCATAGTGAGTTCATGGAAGTTTTTATTTTTTGTCACAAGTTAGTGGAATATGAGACTTTGTAAGAAAAAAAAAAATCATCATTTTCCGCTAACTTGTGACAAAAAATAAAAAGTTCTATGAACTCACTATGCCCATCAGCGAATACCTTAGGGTGTCTACTTTCTGAAATGGGGTCAGTTGTGGGGTGTTTGTACTGTCTGGCTATTGTAGAACCTCAGGAAACATGACAGGTGCTCAGAAAGTCAGAGCTGCTTCAAAAAGCGGAAATTCATATTTTTGTACCATAGTTTGTAAACACTATAACTTTTACCCAAACCATTTTTTTTTTACCCAAACATTTTTTTTTTATCAAAGACATGTAGAACAATAAATTTTGAGAAAAATTTATATATGGATGTCGTTTTTTTTGCTAAATTTTACAACTGAAAGTGAAAAATTTCATTTTTTTGCAAAAAAATCGTTAAATTTCGATTAATAACAAAAAAAGTTAAAATGTCAGCAGCAATGAAATACCACCAAATGAAAGCTCTATTAGTGAGAAGAAAAGGAGGTAAAATTCATTTGGGTGGAGAGTTGCATGACCGAGCAATAAACGGTGAAAGTAGTGTAGTGCAGAAGTGTAAAAAGTGACCTGGTCATTAAGGGTTTAACCTCTTAAGGACACATGACGTACCGGTACGTCATGATGTCCTGGTACTTAAGGACACATGACGTACCGGTACGTCATGAATGGTTCCGATCACTGCCGCTCGGCCGGCGGTGATCGGAACCCGGTGCCTGCTCAAATCATTGAGCAGGCACCTGGGGCAAATGCGTCGGGGGGTCCTGTGACCCCCCCATGTTGGCGATCGCAGAAAACCGCAGGTCAATTCAGACCTGCGGTTTTCTGCGTTTCCGGGATATTCGGGTCTCTAAAGACCCGATAACCCGGAACAGGATGGTGATGGTGGTGTGATTTCACTCCACCAATCACCATCCAGCGATCCTGAGTGGTGATGGTGACATCACCACTCAGGATCGCTTTCTGATTGGTCTGTGGGCGGTCCGGTGGCAGATTCAAAAGAGGCAGGCGCTCCTCTCCTCCTCCTTTTGTGTTCCGGAGCCGGAGGAGAGAGGAGCTGCCTGCACCCGATCTGTGCCCCCAGGACCCGATCTGTGCCCCAGCACCCCCCATCAGGTACATAGGGACAGCACAGGGAAAGTTTGGTTTAGGCAGGGAAAAAAAAGGGAAAGTTAGTTTCTGAACTTTGATTGCATCACCCTAAGTTAGGGTGTCTGGGGTCCACAGCACAGCTGTGTGACCCTAGACCCCCCAGGGGTGCTGCCACTACCCCCCCCCCCCCCCACCTTTTTTGGGGTGCATTTTTTTCTTTCTTTTTTTCTTTTTTGGTGTACGCTGACTGTGGCCGGCACTTAGTGTCCGGACACTGTTAGCGCATCGCACACCTCACCGCTGATCAACTTCGGACGGTTGATCAGCGGTTTTGAATTTTTTTTTTCACATTATTTGCCCTTTTTTTAGTTAGTTGTTTTTTTTTTTTTTCTGTTAGTTTTAGGGTGAGTTCGTGAACACCCGTGCCCCCACACACACGCACACAAAATAAAGAGTTACACACACGCACATATACACGCAGACACACACTCCCCTATGGCCCGCCGGATGTTCTCGGCCGAGGAGGCATACGCCCAGCTTGCCTCCGACTCCGAGAGTCCCAGTGAGGACGAGGATGACCCCACTTTCCTGTTGTCATCCGCGTCCTCCACATCATCTAGCGATGATGATGAGCCCCCAAGGCGGCGGAAACGCCGCCAGGCGGAGCAAGGGGACCGCCATGTTAGGGACCCTGTGGCCCAGCCTAGTACGAGCAGCTCTGGGGCTCGTACTGGCTTCCCGGCCCACCAGTTAAATCCACCGGAGCACCCTGCCGGTGAACTTGTCTGGTGTAGCCACACTGCCGGCATTCAGTAGTGAGGTGAGGCGAGGGTATTATTGGGGACACTTCTCCATACCCCGGCAGGGACGCGTACCACCGACCGTTCTTACCACCTTGTATTCACAAGCAATTCTCTACCGAAACAAAACCTTCTGATTTCAATGAGCCCCTGATGAGCTCCATTTTTTGGAACGAAACATGGCATGTAGGGCCATTCAGTAAGGGACCTTTAGGGAATAGGTCCCAGATAGGGACAGGTTCCGTATGGGGTCGCCCCTGTCGGGGCGAGTGCTCCGTGTCGTTGAGGCAGGTCTATGAGGTTAGCCCCTGACCATCTATATAGGGAGGGCTCTAGACCAGGGCATAACAGGAGTATCCAGATTGCCATATTTTTCTAACAACTGGACACCAGTGCCTGCGACCACACTGGAGCTCTACCGCCACCTACTAACCCTGACCGTGTATCTACAGGACGGGGTAAGACCCACCCAGTACTATCATACTGTGGTCTTATTAGGTGGCATAATAAGTGTTTATATGTATGTAAGTCTATTGTCTTTGTCTCACTGCTACCACCAACGTATTTTAAGTGAAATTATAGTAATATATACTCAGTCTACATATGGTAAATATAAAGAAGGGACGAACCCAAAAAAGATGCAGAGTGTGTCACAGGAGGGGGATACGGAAGGACACCACTACTCAATGTGACACGTGCCCCGATCATCCGGGCCTCTGCATTATTGGTTGCTTCTGGGAGTATCACACTTCCATGGAGTACTAAATTTATATCCCAATTTAGCACTGACATCGGAAAAAAAAACTGGTTCTCAGACTTGAGACACCCAAAAAAATGAAAATAATTTATTAAAAGTAGACATATTAGGTATTGCCGCGTCGGTAATAATCTCCTCTATAAAAATACCCCATGATCCAACCCCCCAGATTAACACGGTCAAAAAAAAAAAAAAAGTGCAAAAAACGATTATTTTTTGTCACCAAACATAACAAAAATTTTTATAGCAAGCGATAAAAAAGTCATATAGCCCCCAAAATAGTGCCAATAAAACCGTCCGCTCGTCCCGCAAAAAATGAGCCCCCACATAAGATAATCGGATAAAAAATAAATAAAAAGATGACACCTAAACTTTAGAGATCCAAATTTTTGTATCAAAAAGGATAATATAGTCAAAAACCTAAATAATTGTAAAAAAAAAGTAGACTTATTAGGTATCGCCGCGTCCGTAAGAATCTCCTCTATAAAAATATCCCATGACCTAACCCCCCAGATTAACACGGTTAAAAAAAAAATTAAAAAACGGTGCCAAAAATGCAATTTTTGGCACTTTTCCATTTCAATCCGTTTTTTCCGGTAACAAAACAAGGGTTAACAACCAAACAAAAGTTAATATTTATTACCCTGATACTGCAGTTTACAGAAATGCCACATATGTGGTCGTAAACTGCTGTATCAGTAAAAGGGAGGCCGCAAAAGGAAAGGACCGACATGGTTTCTGGAAGGCCGATTTTGATGGCCTTTTTTATTGACACCATGTCCCTTTTGAAGCCCCCCTGATGCCCCCCTAGAGTAAAAACTCCCTAAAAGTGACCCCATCTAAGAAACTACACCCCTCAAGGTATTCAAAACTGATTATACAAACTTTATTAACCCTTTAGGTGTTCCTCAACAGTTAATGGCAAATGGAGATGAAATTTCAGAATTTAAATTTTTGGTAACCTTGCCTCACAAAAATGTAATATAGAGCAATCAAAAATCATATGTACCCTAAAAATAGTCCCCCAAAAAATGCCACCTTATCCCCTAGTTTCCAAAATGGGGTCACTTTTAGGGAGTTTCGACTCCAGGGGTGCATCAGGGGGGTTGAAACAGGACACGGTGTAAATAAACCGGTCCATAAAAATCAGCCCTCCAAAAACCAAACGGCGCACCTTTCACTCTACGCCCCGCTGTGTGGCCGTACAGTAGTTTACGGCCACATATTGGGTGTTTCTGTAAACGGCAGAGTCAGGGCAATAAAGATACAGTCTTGTTTGGCTGTTAACCCTTGCTTTGTTAGTGGAAAAAATGGGTTAAAATGGAAAATTTGGCAAAAAAATGAAATTTTCAAATTTCATCCCCATTTGCCAATAACTCTTGTGCAACACCTAAAGGGTTAACGACGTATGTAAAATCAGTTTTGAATACCTTGAGGGGTGTACTTTCTTAGATGGGGTCACTTTTAGGCAGTTTCTACTCCAGGGGGGCATCAGGGGGGTTGAAACAGGACACGGTGTAAATAAACCGGTCCATAAAAATCAGCCCTCCAAAAACCAAACGGCGCACCTTTCACTCTACGCCCCGCTGTGTGGCCGTACAGTAGTTTACGGCCACATATTGGGTGTTTCTGTAAACGGCAGAGTCAGGGCAATAAAGATACATTCTTGTTTGGCTGTTAACCCTTGCTTTGTTAGTGGAAAAAATGGGTTAAAATGGAAAATTTGACAAAAAAATGAAATACTCAAATTTCATCCCCATTTGCCAATAACTCTTGTGCAACACCTAAAGGGTTAACAACGTATGCAAAATCAGTTTTGAATACCTTGAGGGGTGTAGTTTCTTAGATGGGGTAATTTTTGGGTGGTTTCTATTATGTAAGCCTCGCAAAGTGACTTGAGACCTGAATTGGTCTCTGAAAATTGAGTTTTTGTAAATTTCTGAAAAATTTCAAGATTTGCTTCTAAACTTCTAAGCCTTATAACATCCCCAAAAAATAAAATATCATTCCCAAAACAATTCAAACATGAAGTAGACATATGGGGAATGTAAAGTCATCACAATTTTTGGGGGTATTACTATGTATTACAGAAGTAGAGAAACTGAAACTTTGAAATTTGCTAATTTTTCCAAATTTTTGTTAAATTAGGTATTTTTTGGTGCAAAAAAAATAATTTTTTTGACTTCATTTTACCAGTGTCATGAAGTACAATATGTGACGAAAAAACAATCTCAGAATGGCCTGGATAAGTCAAAGCGTTTTAAAGTTATCAGCACTTAAAGTGACTCTGGTCAGATTTGCAAAAAATGGCCTGGTCCTAAGGTGTAAAAAGGCTGTGTCCTTAAGGGGTTAAAGGGCTTCTGTCACCCCACTAAAGTCTTTATTTTTTTTTGGGCTAGTTAAATTACTTATATTGCGATATATGAAAATTTAATGGTCTTACTTACTTTGATTCAGCAGTTTCTTCTAAAAACGAAGTTTTATAATATGTAAATTAGGTCTCTACCAGCAAGTAGGGCGGCTACTTGCTGGTAGCAGCTGCAGAAAACCGCTCCCTCGTCGTGTTGATTGACAGGGCCAGCCAACATCTCCTCCTCCGGCCAGCCCTGGCGGCATTTCAAAAATCGCGCGTCTGTGTTCATTCGGCGCAGGCGCTCTGAGATGAGGAGGCTCGCCTCCTCAGCACTCCCTCAGTGCGCCTGCGCCAATGACATCTTCTATTTCGGTGATGTCATCGGCGCAGGCGCACTGAGGGAGTTCTGAGGAGGCGAGCCTCCTCATCTCAGAGCTCCTGCGCCGAATGAACACAGGCGCGCGATTTTTGAAATGCCGACAGGGCTGGCCGGAGGAGGAGATCCCGGCTGGCCCTGTCAATCAACACGACGAGGGGGCGGTTTTCTGCAGCTGCTACCAGCAAGTAGCCGCCCTACTTGCTGGTAGAGACCTAATTTACATATTATAAAACTTTGTTTTTAGAAGAAACTGCTGAATCAAAGTAAGTAAGACCATTATATTTTCATATATCGCAGTATAAGTAATTTAACTAGCCCAAAAAAAAAATATGACTTTAGTGGGGTGACAGAAGCCCTTTAAAGCTATGGGGGCTGAGGTGGTTAAAGTCACAAAATGGGTCATATAGCAAAGTGAAGCAAACTTAACCTATTCAGGGAAAAACATCTAGCAGTAGGGATAACAAAGCTTACACTGCAGAAAGGCAGCCAGGCACTTATGATCTGGTAATGAGGGCAAAGCACAGCTGAATCAGCGACACTGGAGAAGGACCCAGGAGAGCCAGTTGAGTTTGCTGCAGGACCAGCAGGGTTGAGTCCGATATGCAAGAACCACAGCCAGGAAGTTCTGTCAGGCCATGATTTGGGAGAGGACACAAAGCAGAGTCATTTAATATTCCAGGAATAGTAGAGGTGGGTACAGTATATTTTAGGAAGAACAGTTTCAGCATGTAGGCTCCTTTCCTTCAGTTAGC
Organism: Bufo bufo; assembly: GCF_905171765.1. NCBI lineage: Eukaryota > Metazoa > Chordata > Amphibia > Anura > Bufonidae > Bufo > Bufo bufo. Next base: position 201,326,477 of record NC_053393.1, read on the forward strand.
AAGCCTAGGGGTCAATGCAGGTTCAGAATACAGACACAAGTCCTGAGCTGAATACAGCTCAAAGTCAGCATACAAGGCCACCACTGGATACAGGAGTCATTAGGTAGAGAAGACATCTCTAGCTAGTTCCAAGTAGCTACAATCACCCACAATTATTTTCTGATGCAATTTGTGAAGCAAAAATGGGTGGATAGATAGATAGATAGATAGATAGATAGATAGATAGATAGATAGATAGATAGATAGATAGATAGATAGATATGGTAAAATATTTTAAATATTATTTAAATATGAATTATAGATAAAAACAAACTCTCTAGTCACTGCAGTGAATAATTAATAAATGTTTATTTATTGATTAGTCCCATGTTAATGAGAAGACATGTTGCTGTGTATTCTGCAAATGCATTGGACAAAGTGGACTTCCTGGAATACCTGGGCGAAAAGGACAAAAAGTATGTATATCAAGTATAATTTATGGTCAGGAAATAAACATTCGACAGCTGTAACTATCTTAATTTAAAAGTATAAATAAATTAATCTATCAAACAATGGCATACATAGAAGAAGATAGGACCCCATAACAAGATCCCTATTATGGTATTGGCTTTTTGCCACCCAGTTTAGATGGGCCTGTTGTTTGGTTTCTACTCTACATTCTTTCCATTACTTTTAGGACAAATTCTCACCCTATTGTTTGCTAACAATACAGATTATGTGGAGATTGGAATCCTCAAGAGACTCTTGCTAACCAATAGCAAATGAGATAGGACCAAACAGGGATGGGTGTTCTTTCTCCAAGGGCCCCATAACAGCTACATAGTCTGTTCCTATGGTGTGACTTAGGCAATTAAAATGCAAGCATGCAACAGGTACAGTAGATGTCCTCCATACTTGCATTGTGGTTCAAACATAACATTTTTGGACATACATAGGACACTTGTGGACACTTAACTTTCTGAATCAATATGTACATACTATCTTTGTAATGGGATATAGGGTCCAGCAAATATTACATATTTCCTAATGCTGTAAACAATGCTGTAACAAATTATGTGTTGTATCTGTGTCAATGGAACCTATTCCTACATTGTAACTAAGATAGCTATTGGACAGATATTTCTTCTAATGTAAATTAAAAAGGGAACATAGTGGTATTCAGTGTGGTATACAGAAGTAATTTTCTGTTTGAGTTTTCCTATACAGAACTGTGGAGGTAAGCTGCATCAGGTACAACCTGGCATAACTCAATACCTGATTTATATTAATCAATTGGTGTTCTCCATGTTGATGAACATGGCTCATGTTACACTACAACTCAGCGTACTACTCAACGGCATCATTGACACTTTTTGTTAAAGTATTAGACATCACTTACAATGCACTTTCAGGATGTTACATAATGTAGTAACAAGTATACTGTAAATACAGTCACTATCTAAACTCAAATACCACATAACTCTCATTTATACAGGGGCTACCTGGACGAAAAGGAGATCCAGGACATCCTGGAGAAGAAGGAACAGATGTGAGTCTTTTGTTTCCTTTTCATGTACTTTATTGCTTGATACACACACATATGCAATAAAAAGACCATTGCTAAAAGTTAAAAAAAATCATATAGTAACATCAAATATATTGTAAACCTTCGTTAACATAAAAACAAGTCTTTTCATCTGCAAAATCACCAAAAGCAATGCTACTTATAGTATGCCCAGTTCTGGTCATTCCATCTTTATTTTAAAATAAATTAACAGTTAATGAATTTTTAAGTGATTTAATGATATCATAAACCTTAGAGATAACTTAAAGATATATATATATATATATATATATATATATATTTTTTTTTTTGTTACATTCAAATTTGGTCATTTGAAGCCATACAGGGACAGGAGGTAGATGACAAATCACACATCCTCCTTTTACCCTAAAACACTGCCAGAATACTCCCTCTGCTTTTTACACAGACGGAAATGAGAGCTTTAGGTATATGCAACTCTCATTTTATAGTACTCTAGGTCAGACTATTGTAGATCACTACTATAGGCATGATCTAGCTATAGCCTTTAGTAACATATTTAGTAAGAAAGATGTATCAGATATGTCCTTGACAACTGAAGAGTTTCCTGCCAGTACATACAGTATGACATACATGTTTGGCTCATAGAGGTTTAATGGCATGCTGAATAATTGAAATGGAGTCACTCTCTCAGGACGTACCATACCAGCTGGAAAGAAGTTCTATGTACCTGGAGGGCTTTGCAATACAGGGGCAGCCCATGTTCCATCTCTGGTTGTTGTCTGATTGCTGGATTTCCTTGTAGTAAGGACACCCAATGATTAGCTTATTTTTGGGAGACTCTTTCAGCAAAAATAAATTGTACAAAGTAATTACATACTTAACTGGCTGATCTTTAGCACTGCTTCAAAATTCACTAGCCAAGCAGGCTAACTGTTTAGAGACGCTACAAATGTATTAGCATAAGTGACTCAAAACGTCCTGGCCCCTTGTTAAGCATATCCATTGAATGTTTAGAGGATTGAACTGTGTCCACTATATTCTTTGCAAACGCCATACTGTGTTTTTTTATTATTCATAGTGCTTAAAAGGGTTATTCTCATGTTAGACATTTATGACATATCTAAAGGATATGCCATAAATGTCGAATAGATGGGGGTCCCCACTCTGGGATCCCCACCTATGTCCAGAATGTGGGTCCCCTGACCCCACTGTTCTATCTATTGTCACAGCTGCTATGAATAAAGAGGTAGCACCACATAAGCAAGCCTTTCAGTTCACTTCAATAGGAGTTCCAACTGCAGTCAATTAAGATTTTTCAGCTGTTTCTGGAATTCTTCTAGAAGTTAAAGGCCATGGGACTGGACTGGCATCTATTAAACATTTCTGGCATATTGTGTGTACAGTGTTAGCAATATATCTCTAAAATGAGAACACTACTTCCCGACTGCAATCCGTTTATATACGTGATATTTGCACATGCCCCGTGCAGCTATCACGTCTATAAACATCAAACCAGCTCTTTAATCCAAGCGCTGCAAAGCGCTTGGATTAAAGCTTCTGCCCCTGTCCTGCTGCTCTCAGGGACAGCATACAGTGCAGTAATGCCGGCAAGGGACCAATCAGAGTGGCCCCTTGCCGACAATCGATCCGATTGGTTAGTCTGTGCAGACTAACCAATCGGATCGCGGCAGTGAAAAAATGCCGGTTTCAGGCTCTGATCTGCGCTCTGCGCTATCTGAAATCAGATAGTGTCCTCGTAATACCCCTTCCCCCCCGATCTGTGCCCCCCATCTGTGCTCCTCCAAGCCCCCCTTGTGTCCGCCTGAAGCTCATCTGCTCCTGCGCTCATCTCCTAGAGGCAGCTGCCCTGATGCGGTCCGCCCCCACCCCATGCATTCTCACCCGCCCCTCCTGCCCCAGCCTCCCTCAATGTTGGTGGCCGTACCCCCCCCGATCCCCCCTCCCCCCTTTCCAGCGCTGCCCCTGATCCCCCTGCTGTGTGTGATGGCGGCGGCTCCATTCCTGAGCCGCCGCCATCAGCAGAGAGTGTCAGCTCTATGCTGACACTCTCCTGTAACCCCATAGATGCCGCGGTTGCGGCATCCATGAGGTTAATATAGGGAGGGAGCTCCCTCTCTCAACCATCGGGACTGCAGCGCTGTGATTGCAGCACCCGATGGTTGCCATGGCAACCGGACACTTTGCAAAAGCGTCTGCTGTTGCCACCTACAGGGCATAACAGGGCATCTAATAGTATTATACTTTGCAATGCAAGAGCATTGCAAAGTATAGTACAACCATCAGCCCCACTGGATCTTCATGATCCAAGAGGGACTTGATAAAAAAAGAAAGTGAAAATAATAAAAATGAAAAATAAATAAAAATGTAAATTAAACAAAGAAATTGCCTTTTCCTATAAAAAATATGAAAAAATAAAATACACATATTAGGTGTCACCACGTCCGTAACGACCGTCTCTATAAATATATCACATGATAGACCCCGTCCGATAAACACCATAAAAAAATATAAAAAAGTGCCAAAAAAGCTATTTTTGTCACCTTACATCACACAAAGTGCAACAGCAAGCAATCAAAAAGGCTTATGACCCCCAAAATAGTACCAATCAAACCGTCACCTCATCCCGCAAAAAATGATACCATATTTAAGACAATCGCCAAAAAAATTAAAAAGCTATGGCTCTCAGACTATAGAGACACTAAAACATAATTGTTTTGGTTTCAGAAATGCTATTATTGTGTAAAACTTAAATAAATAAGAAAAAGTATACATATTAGGTATTGCCACGTCTGTAACGATCTGCTCTATAAAACTATCACATGACCTAACTCCTCAGATGAACGCTGTAAAAATAAATAAATGACAACTGTTCCAAAACAGACAATTTTTGGGTCATCTTGCCCCAAAAAAAATCCTATGTACCCAAAAATGGTACCAATAAAAACCTCAACACTTTCTGCAAAAAACCAGCCCCTGCACAAGACGATCGGCAGAAAAATAAAAAACATATGTCGTTCAGAAAACCAATCCAGCAAAATCTGCCTTCCAAAAACTGTATGGCATTCCTTTCCTTCTGCGCCCTGCCGTGTGCCCGTACAGCAGTTTACGACCACATGTGGGGTGTTTCTGTAAACCGCTGAATCAGGGTAATAAATATTGAGTTTTGTTTGGCTGTTAACCCTCAATGTGCTAAAGAAAAAAATTTAATAAAATGGAAAATCGGCCAAAAAAGTGAAATTTTGAAATTTCATCTCCATTTTCCTTTAATTCTTATGGAACGCCTAAAGGGTTAACAAAGTTTGTAAAATCAGTTTTGAGTAACTTGAGGGGTGTAGTTTCTACAATGGGGTAATTTATGGGGGTATCCACTATGTAGGCCCCACAAAGTGACTTCAGACCTGAACTGGTCCTTAAAAAGTGGGTTTTGGAAATTTTCTTAAAAATTTTAAGAATTGCTTCTAAACTTCTAAGCCTTCTAACGTCCTAAAAAAATAAAATGACATTTCCAAAATGATGCCAACATAAAGTAGACATATGGGGAATGTTAAGTAATAAATATTTTATTAGGTATGACTTTTTGTTTTAGAAGCAGAGAAATTGAAATTTGGAAAAATTGAAAATTTTTCAAAATTTTGGGTAAATTTGGGATTTTTTCATAAATAAAGGTGAAATATTTTGATTCAAATAAATGACTATCATGAAGTACAATGTGTCACGAGAAAACAATCTCAGAATGGCTTGGATAAGTAAAAGTGTTCCAAAGCTATTACCACATAAACTGACGCATGTCAGATTTGTAAATTTTGACCTGGACACTAGGGCATCAATGACCCTTGGTCATGAAAGGGTTAAAGTTCTACAGTTTTCTTACATACTTCTAGATTAAACATATGGGTATTGCCTTTAAATGGCACCCCACCCACATTTATACCATAGATACAGACGTGTCTTTACTAATGTATGGACTTATACATTGTCATATATGGTAGACTTCAAATATATGTCTTGACCTTCCCATACAGACCTCCCATTGTCAAGTGTATTACTATAAATGGTGTGTAATGTGTAATGTAATACATACTTTATATTAAATATCAATTAATATTATATCACATATTATTTAACAGTGATAAGTTTAAAACACTTTTACTTATCCAGGCCATTCTAAGATTGTTTTCTTGTCACATATTGTACTTCATGACAGTGGTAAATTTGAGTCAAGATATTTTATTTTTATTTATAAAAAAAATACCAAATTTACAAAATATTTGGAAATATTAGCTAATTTCAAATTTCAATATTCCTACCTTTAAAATACATAGTAATACCTCCAGAAAATAATTATTACTTTACATTTCCTATATGTGTACTTCATGTTTAGATCATTTTAAAAAATGGCATTTTATTTTTTAGGGACGTTAGAAGGCTTAGAAGTTAAGAAGCCAATCTTAAAATTTTGAAAAGAAAATCCAAAACCCCATTTTTGAAGGACCAGTTCAGTTATGAAGTCACTTTGTGGGGCTTACATATTAGAAACCACCCATAAATCACCCCATTTTAGAAAGTACACCCCTCAAGCTATTCAAAATTGATTTCACTAACTTTGTTAACCCTTTAGGTGTCCCACGAGAATTAAAGGAAAATGCTAATGAAATTTCAAAGATTCACTTTTTTTGGAGATTTTACATTTTAATAAATTTTTTCTGCAACACATCAAGGGTTTACAGCCAAAAAAAAAATCAAAATCTATTACCCTAAATCTGGAGAAACTGTGCTCAAAAACTGATGTATGGGCACACAGCAGGCTTCAGAGTGGAAGGAGCACCATATGGCTTTAGGAGCGCGGATTTAGCTGGATTGGTAATTGGGAGCTATGTTGCATATGAAGACACCCTGAGATGGCCCTACAGTGGAAATCCCCAAAAAGTGACCCCATTTTGGAAACTACACTCCTCAAGGAATCTTTCAAGGTGTGTAGTTAGTACTTTGACCTCAAAGGTGTTTCCTAGAATTAGGAAACACTTGGCAGTGAAAATGAAAAATTGCATTTTTTTCACAAAAAAAGGGCACACAGCAGGCTTCAGAGTGGAAGGAGCACCATATGGCTTTAGGAGAGCGGATTTAGCTGGAATGGTAATTGGAATATAAAGACGCCCTACAGTGGAAACCCCCAAAAAGTGACCCCATTTTGGAAACTACACCCCTCAAGGAATCTTTCAAGGTGTGTAGTAAGCACTTTGACCTCAAAGGTGTTTCCTAGAATTAGGCAGTGAAAATAAAAAATTGTATATGTGCATATGTGCTCAAAAAATTATGTATGGGCACACAGCAGGGCTCTAGAGGCAAAGTGCAAAATATGTTTTTTGCAGGCTTGAATGAACAGACATGGTATTTAGGTGCCATATCACATGTTAAAAACCCCAAGAAGGGACCCCATTTTGGAAAGCGCACCCCCGTACGAACATTTTAAGTGGTGGAAAGGGCAGTGGCGTGCCTAGGGTATTTTGCACCGGGTGCGGATAATTTCTCTGGCACCCCCTTTTCCCCCGCGGAAACCATAAGAAACTTTATTTTTACAGTTATTTTGTTTGAAATAACATTTTTTTATCGCCAGTAAACAGAAAATTGCTGGTAAATGAAACTTTAAAGGGAATCTGACACTATGAAAATACAATGTAAGGATGCATTCACATCACTTTTAGCTTTCCGTTCTTCTGATCCGAAAGAAGAAGAGAGAGAAAAAAAACGGATCCTGTTGCATCAGTTAGGCCTCCTTCACACGACCGTATGGCTTTTTCTGTATTTTGCGGTCCGCAAAAAAACGGATCCGCAAAAAATACTGATGACATCCGTGTGCATTCAGTTTTTTGCGGAATGGAACATCTGGCCCCTAATAGAACAGTACTATCCTTGTCCGTTATGCTGACAATATTAGGACATGTTCTATCTTTGAAAGGAACAGAAATACGGAAACGGAAGGCATACGGAATGCCTTCCATTTTTTTTGCGGATCCATTAATATGAATGGCAAACGCAAAAAACAGAATGTAAACGGAAAAAAAAACGTTTGTGTGCAGGAGGATGTATGTGCCCCTTTGCCATACTGTGGCCCTCAAATTGCGGGCCGCAATGCACAAATACCGACCGTGGGTGTTCACTTTAATTGGTCCGCCCGTTACGCAAAAAGATAGGACATGTTCTATTATTTTGAGGAACAGAGGTACTGGACGAAACCCCACGGAAACACTTTGTAGCGCTTCCGTAGGGTTCCCTTCTGTGCTTCCGTTCCGCACCATTCCGCATCTCCGGATTTGCGTACCCATTGAAGTAAATGGATCCGCATCAGTGAAGCGGAATGCCCACAGAACCGCGCCCATGTTTTGCGGATCTGCAAATGCGGTCCGCAATATGGCAATGGGCAGCACACGTTCGTGTGCAGGAGGCCATATGCATAGGATTCGTTTTTTACAGGATCCAGTACAAAAAAGGATCCTGTTGCATGAGTTGTCATCCGTTTGAGCTATTTCCGTCTGAGATCCGATTTCTTTAGATAGAAACAAAAGTACTACATGCAGTTTTTTCCTATGTAAAAAGCGGATTTCAGATGGAAATGGCTCAAACGGATGACAACTGATGCAACAGGATTTGTTTTTTTACTGGATCCTGTTTTTTTTCTTCTCTCTTTTGTTCCGATGGATCAGAAGAACGGAAAGCTAAACGGTGATGTGAATATACCCTTAGTTTAGGGAAGGTGAAGAAAAAACTGCTGTTTTTCAAAGCTTTAAAAAAAATTTTTATAGGATCATGTTATATTTCTTTTTTTTTTTGGAGAGGGCTGGAGTTTTCTCTGATGCCAATGCACTCTGCCCTGATAGTAGGGACTCAGCTGTCAGTGACAGCCGGACCCTACAGCTGATCGGACGGACACAGCTCCTGCACCTGCCCGATCAGCCTGCCATACCTGTACAGCGCTGGGACTCAGGTCACGTCCTACAGCGCCGTACAGGTACGGCACTGGTATCCTACAGGTAATAAGCCTGGTCCTTTCCTATCCATATTTGGGCCCCTTGTAAATTTCTGCCCTGGCACGGGCTAGCAGCAGCCTTGTGACTCCTCAACACCCCTCCCCCCATTGAAAATTCAAGACAGCAAGACCCTTAACTGAAAAAATACTTCTCTAGTCTGTCTAGTCTGCTGCCTCTTCCCTGCACACTGTTCTGCCACAGTGCCATTGTGACTGTCTGCACCACTCCTAACTGCCACATACCACAGTGCTTTTTGCAGGCTCAGCTCGGTGGCAGTGTATCTGCAGACACACACAACACTGGTGAGGTGGTCACTTCACTAGAAGGCACATGCCGCACAGCACAGCCGTTTTCTTGACCAGGAGCACTGGAGCAAGCGGCTACAAGGAAAAAGGGCGATCTTCCCGCCTGAAAGGTGAGCGGCAGATGGCGGCGAGCATACAAGTGAGATAGGCGTGAGCACGCTCCCTGGCTAATCAGAGCACGCACCAGGGGCGGATTAAGTATATCATAGGCCGGGGGCTGTTTACCCATCTTGGGCCTCCTCTGTCCATTTCCGACCATCCCCTCTTTCGCGTTGTGCCCCATGTTTATCTTTTTCTGGTAAATATTAAAGAAAACTATGCCAAACTCGTTGCCCATTACTCCGTAGGATGCCAGGGATCTGGCAAACATTTTGGGGGCAGCGTATGAAGCAATTTTAAAGGACAGCTATTGTCACTGCTGACCCTAAACCTTATAATCAATGCGATTAATCAATGAAAAGGAAGCAATAGAGGGATGAGTGGTGAAAGTGCACAGAACCACATCCCTGGTGCAGTAGTGAACACATAATAATACACTACGATAGCTCGGGGGTGTTTAGTGGTCGGAGGACTTTTAATGAAATAGAATGGAATTATTATTACAGATTATAGGATAAATGTAAATTGGGGGCTATCAGCCGAAGGGGGGACAGTTTTTAGTTAGGAGAACCTAATACCCTTCATTTATCTAGGTCAGATTTGCTGAATTGACGTCTATTGTCCCCCCAGCCCCACATAGTGTATAGCATACAACACTCCGCAGTATACCGTGTAATACCCCACAGTATACAGTATATAACACCGCCCAGTATACAGTACCCCACAGTATGCAGTATAGCACCCCACTGTATGCAGTATAGCACCCTATAGTATACAGCACCCCACAGTATGCAGTATAGCACCCTATAGTATACAGCACCCCACAGTATGCAGTATAGCACCCTATAGTATATAGCACCCCACAGTATGCAGTAAAGCACCCTATAGTATACAGCACCCCACAGTATGCAGTATATAGCATAGCACCCCACAGTATACAGCACCCCACAGTATACATTATATAACGCCCCACAGTATATAGTACCCCACAGTATGCAATACATAGTATAACCTCTTTTCCACCCTAATGGACATTAATAAATTTGTCCGGAATTTAACAGTAAAAAAAAACATTTTTTTTAATGTGGAGGAGAGCGATAAGTCACTAGTAAACCCGGACACACATATTAATGAATATAATTGTCTCTCAATTAAAGAGATGGTGGTGGATTAACCCCTCATATGCCGCAGTCAGTGCTGACCGCAGCATATGGGAGGTTTGCGCTCCCTCTCCTTAGCCATCAGATGGTGGCCATGGCAGCCCAGATGCCTTACACAGGCATCGGGGCCTGCCAGCTACTGAAGCCCAGAAATACAGCCTGAGGGCTAAGTCTCCTAGGCAACTGTCAGCGTCTTACTGTGTAATACGCTGACAGTTGAATTCAGTACAATACAGAATGTAAAGTTTCAAGTTAAAAAAAGCATCCTTTTTCCAAAATAAAGTAAAAAAATTAGACATTAAGTATCGCCGCGTCCATATCGACCGGTTTTATAAAATATCACATGACCTGACCCCTCAGATGAAAACCGTCAAAAAAAATGATACCCTACCTAAGACAATCGCCCAAAAAAAAACTAAAAACTATGGCTCTCAGACTATGGAGAAACTAAATCATGATTTTTTTTTTTGTTTCAAAAATGCTTTTATTCTGTTAAAAGTAAAAAAAATAAAAAAAAGTAGACTTTAGGTATAGCCGCATCCGTAACAACCTGCTATATAAAAATACCACATAACAAAACCCCTCAAGTGAACACTGTAAAAAAAAAAAGTGTAGAAGCAAGCATTTAAAAAGTCACATGCACCAAATTAGTGCAAATCAAACCGTCATCTCATCCCGCAAAAATGATACCCTACCTAAGACAATCGCCCAAAAAAATAAAAAAATATGGCTCTCAGACTATGGAGAAACTTTTTTTGTTAAAAAAATTATATTATTGTGTAAAACTTAAATAAATCATACATATTAGGTATTTCCACGTCCGTAGCAACCTGCTCTATAAAAATATCACATTACCTAACCCTTCAGATGAACACGTAAAAAAAGCTGTGGTAAAGCTGTGGTAAAAAAAAAAAAAAAACGGTGTCAAAAAAGATTTTTTTTGTCACCTTACATTACAAAAAATGTAATACCAATCGATCAAAAAGTCATACGCACCCCAAAATAGTACTAATCAAACCATCATCTCATCCTGCAAAAAATTAGACCCTAACTAAGACAATCGCCCAAAAAATAAAAAAAACTAGGGCTCTCAGAATATGGAGACACTGAAACATGATTTTTTTTAATTCAAAAATGCTGTTATTGTGTAAAACATAAATAAATAAAAAAGTATGCATATTAGGTATTGCCGCATCCGTAAGAACCTGCTGTATAAAATTATCACATGAACTAACCCCTCAGGTGAGCACCGTAAAAAAAAAATGGTGTAAAAAAGACCATCTCAAAAAGTGTAATAGCAAGCGATCGGAAAGTCATACACACCCCAAAATCGTACCAATCAAACAGTCATCGCAAACCGAAAAAAATTAGAACCTACATACCTTCAGTATATGGAGACACAAAAAAAAATCATTTTTTTCAAAAATGCTTTAGTATGTAAAACTAAAACAAACAACCCAAAAAAGTTGTCATATTTGGTATTGTCGCATCCGTCACAACCTGCTTTATAAAAATAGCATATGATTTAACCTGTCAGATGAACATTCTAAATAACAAAAAATAAAAACAGTGCCAAAACAGCAATTGTTACCTTGCCTCACAAAAAGTGTAATATAGAGCAACCAAAAATCATATGTATCCTAAAAAGTACCAACAAAACTGCCATCTTATCCCGTAGTTTCCAAAATGGGCTCTTTTTTTGGAGTTTCTTCTCTAGGGGTGCATCAGGGGGTCTTCAAATGTGACATGGCAGCTTAAAATTATACCAGCGAAATCTGCCTTCCAAAAAACCATATAGCGTTCCTTTCCTTCTGCGCCCTGTCGTGTGCCCGTACAGCAGTTTCCGACCACATATGGGATGTTTCTGTAAACTACAGAATCAGGTCAATAAATATTGAGTTTTGTTTGTCTGTTAACCCTTGCTTTATTAGTGGAACAAAATTGATTAAAATGGAAAATCTGCCAAAAAAGTGAAATTCAGAAATTTCATCTCCATTTTCCATTAATTCTTGAGGAACACCTAACCTTGGCACTCCAGCTGTGGTGAAACTACGACTCCCAGCATGCTCCATTTATTTCTATAGAGTTCTGAGAGCAGCCAAGCAAGCGGGGCATCTTGGGAGTTGTAGTTTTACCACAGCTGGAGTGCCAAGGTTAGCCATCACTGACCTAAAGGGTTAAAGTTTGTAAAATCCGTTTTGAATACCTTGAGAGGTGTCCTTTTGTAAAATGGGGTCTTTTTTGGGTGGTTACTATTATGTAAGCCTCAGAAATGGGACTTCAGACCTGAACTGGTCCTTAAAAAGTGGGTTTTGGAAATTTTCTGAAAAATTTAAAGATTTGCTTCTAAACTTCTAAGCTTTCTAATGTCCCTAAAAAATAAAATGGCATTCACATAATGATCCAAACATGAAGTAGACATATGGGGAATGTAAAATAACAATTTTTTGAGTTATTACTATCTATTATAAAAGTAGAGAAATTTGTAAATTTTCAAATTTTTCAAAATATTTGGTAAATTTGGTATTTTTTTATAAATAAAAATTATTTTTTTTTTACCACTATCACAAAAAAAAAATCTCTGAATGGCCTGGATAAGTAAAAGCGTAACATAAAGTGACACATGTCAGGTTTGCTAAAAATGGCCTGGTCCTTAAGGTAAACAATGGCTGGGTCCTTAAGGTGTTACGGCCTGGCAGAGCATTAAAAAGGAGGAAACACAGCATCTGGTGACGTCCATGAGTTCAAGACTTCAGGCAGTCATTGCCAACAAAGGGTTTTCAACCAAGTATTAGAAATTAACTGTTTATTTACAATTATTTAATTTTTCCAATTACTTTTGAGCCCCTGAAATGGAGGGATTGAGTTTAAAAAATGCTTTTGTTCCTCACATTTTATGCAATAATTTTGTTCAACCCACTGAATTAAAGTTGAAAGTCTGAACTTCAACTGCATCGGAATTATTTTGTTCAAAATCTATTGTGGTGATGTACAGAACAAAAATTAGAAAAATATTGTCCCTGTCCAAATATATATGGACCTAACTGTATATATATAACTACATAAATATAAAATCTGCGATGTAAAATGAGCAGACTGATCATAAAAAATGGATGTTTTTGATCAGTGCTCAGCAGGTACAGGAAGCACGCATGCAAAGATATTATGTGCATGCAAAAATATGCACTAATACTACCAAAACTAAAATTGATTAATTAATTTCTATATATATGTATATCGAAATGTGTGTATATATATATATATATATATATATATATATATATATATTGAAAAAAATTACCAGCAGCACCACCAAGCCAGAAAACAAGTAAAGAGGGTGCACTGTCCGTGTATGGTAACTGGTGCTTACCCACTGATACGGAACAAAGAAATCGGACTGCACTCCAGTTGAATCTTCAGTGAAGCTTGTGCCACCTATGGGTGAATAAACCTTTTTTCACTGAAGATTCAACTGGAGTGCAGTCCGATTTCTTTGTTCTATATATATATATATATATATATATATATATATATATAAAACTAACTACACAAAGAAAAAGAAATCTGCAAAGGAAACTGAACAGACCGATCAGAAAAATGGATGTTTCTGATCAGCGCTCAGCAGGTGCAGGACACATGCACGCACACAGATATTATGTGCATGTAAAAGTCTACACTAACACTATCTAAAAATGAATTCTATTTAAAATAAATGTATTTTTTTACACCAAAAGCGACCAGTAAAAAAAATGGTACTTATTGGTGCTCAGGGCTGCAGAACGCACGCTGACATTTGGTGCGTCCGTGCAGACATGGCAGTATAGAAATTTACTGCAGATACAAAATACGGAACAGGGACAGGGATGGAGGGTGGTTTAGGGATCTGGAACAGCTGCAAATGGAAAAAAAAATCAGTGCAGCAATTCCAGATGTTCTTCTTTTTTTCTTTCAGCAGGAAAAGCTCAAATCGCAGTGGTGGTGCACCACAAGTCTCAGCAAGCCAACAAGCAGCACAGAGAAGCACAGAACCTCTCTGCATGCAGTCACCAGCTAGAATGGCTGCCTGCAGAGAGGTTCAGCCCTTTCCTGTGCTGCTATAGCGCTGCCATTGGCTGGAGCATTGTTCCAGCCAATTGCAGCGCTGGTAGGGGATGCAAAACACTGGAGTCCCCTGCCTGACTTTGAAGGAGACCGGTGCTGACTAGTGATGAGCAGCAGGGGCTATATTTTAATTTGCGATATTTCACAAATATTTTGTAGAATATTCATCATATATTCGTGAATTTCGAGAATTTAAGATTATTTTATTGAATGCGAAAAATCGGCAATGTAAAAAACACGTAATGCGCTCGAAATACAGGCGTTGGTCACTATAGTTGAATTTTTCAAGCTGGTATAAGTTTCCTGAAACTGGAGAAAATGGTTGGCACGGCAGAACATTAGGATACCTTTATATGCAGATAGAGTCAAGTGCTCCAATATATACACGATTGCGCTAATTGGCAGTGATTAGAATATTTTTTCGCACTACGGGCAACTTCACATTTTAGCAGGTCTGACTACAGATTACTGATTGGTGCACTAAGTATTGTTGTGAACTTGATTGCTTCCTTCTCATTGGCCCACAAGTAAGAAGCAGAGAGGAACCATATGTTCAGATGGAAAAAAATGCAGAATATTCGATATAACGAATATATAGCACTATATTCTAAATATTTGCGAATTCTCAAAGTGGTGATATTCACGATAAAAATTTGCTATTCGAATATTTGTGCTCAACACTAGTGCTGACTAGTTCAGCACCGTTCATCTCCCCATGACCCGCCCCCCCCCCCCCCGCCTCGCAGCTTCCTTTTGTCGTTTTGTAAAATTGCGTCTTCATTGACCGGCCAATTGGAGCTGTAGTCCGAAGCAAGTGCAAAGGGATAAATAACTTTGATGATAAAGGAATAATTGAGTATGTAAAACACACCTTTACTTGGCATAAACGGTAATCCAAACAGTTTCCAAACTGTATTTTGGTCATCAGCAGGTATTGGCTTCACTTTGGCAGGCAAATACTTCTGCAACAATCTCAGCTTTGCTATGCGGTAGCTCTCTTAGCTCTGCTATGCTAGCTGGGTAAAAAAGGAACTCTTTCTCTTCTGCTGGAACTTTAACCTGTAGTCTGTCTCTTACTATATCTTTATCTGCAATCCTAGGAACTTCTTGTCCTGTCTTTGAGTACCTCAAGCTCTAGCTTCAGCTTGGATGAAGGCAATGCAAGCCCAGGAGGGGACAAGTGACCATGTAGGCTTCAGAGGCAGTGCCTCTGGGCACAGCAGAGCAGAGAGAGCTATGCTGGCCGACACACAACCTCTCCCTGAGGCGAGTAGGCTACACTGACTCACTAAAATTAAAACTCCTCTCTCTCTCTAAAGAGGGCTGGAAGGGAACCAGAAGGTTCCTCTTCAGGGAAACTAACTCTCTGCCAATGTTGCTGCCATCTGCTGGTGAACCAGGCACATTACATGTTAACATTGTTTTACAAGTAAATACATTGCAGGAAAATACAGTAAATATATATGAGATGACACTTGCTGCACCAACCAAGATAGTGGGGGTATAAAAGAGGTGGTAATGCCATGGTGCCCTAATTCCCCCGTGATCCTGCCCCAGCACCCGGCGGAACTTGTGTCATATATGTACGGCGCTGGTCCTTAAGTCATGTCCAGCTGCGCTGCACATATCTCTAGCTGCTACTTATCCTAAGATATGGGCAGCTGAAGTGGCCCCCCAATCCTTTCAGTCTGGAGGCGAAGGGGGGGGGGCAGTTGTAGAGCTGACAGCCTGCGGGGGAAAGGAAAATAATAAAAAATATATAGAAATTTGATATAATAATCATTGTACTGACCGCTGGAACATGAAGGGGAAAATGTTACTGGTCCTTAAGGCTAAAATGTATTATGTCACTAAGGGATTAAAAAATGCATTCATGTCCACTGAGATTTACTTCAGACACATATTCAAAATCTACAATAAAAAAGGGAAATTTTTGGTTTTTTACAATTTTAATGTAGAAACATAGAATGTGTCGGCAGATAAGAACCATTTGGCCCATCTAGTCTGCCCAATATACTGAATACTATGAATAGCCCCTGGCCCTATCTTATATGAAGGATGGCCTTATGCCTATCCCATGCATGCTTAAACTCCTTCACTGTATTTGCAGCTACCACTTCTGCAGGAAGGCTATTCCATGCATCCACTGCTCTCTCAGTAAAGTAATACTTCCTGATATTACTTTTAAACCTTTGCCCCTCTAATTTAAAACTATGTCCTCTTGTAGCAGTTTTTCTTCTTTTAAATATTCTCTCCTCTTTTACTTTGTTCATTCCCTTTATGTATTTAAAAGTTTCTATCATATCCCCCCTGTCTCATCTTTCTTCTAAGCTATACATGTTAAGGTCCTTTAATATTTCCTGGTAAGTTTTATCCTGCAATCCATGTACCAGTTTAGTAGCTCTTCTCTGAACTCTCTTCAAAGTATCAATATCCTCCTGGAGATATGGTCTCCAGTACTGAGCACAATACTCCAAATGAGGTCTCACTAGTGCTCTGTAGAGCGGCATGAGCACCTCCCTCTTTCTACTGGTAATTCCTTTCCCTATACACCCAAGCATTCTGCTAGCATTTCCTGCTGCTCTATGACATTGTCTCCTAAATCCCTTTCCTTAGATACTGAGGTTAGGACTGTATCACTGACTTTATATTCTGCTCTTGGGTTTTTTACGCCCCAGGTGCATTATCTTGCACTTATCAACATAAAATTTTAGTTGCCAGATTTTTGACCATTCCTCTAGTTTTCCTAAATCCTTTTCCATTTGGTGCAGCCCTCCAGGAACATCAACCCTGTTACAAATCTTTGTGTCATCAGCAAAAAGACACACCTTTCCATTGAGGCCTTCTGCAATTTCGCTGATAAAGATATTAAATAATATGGGTCCCAGAACAAATCCCTAAGGTACCCCACTAGTAACAATACAATGGTCTGAATATACTCCATTGACTACAACCCTCTGTTGTCTGTCCCTCAGCCACTGCCTAATCCATTCAACAATATGGGCGTCCAAGCCCAAAGACTGCAATTTATTGATACCTCCGCCATTGTCTACTACACCTCCGCCATCTATTATTTTAGTCACCCAATCAAAAAAATCAATAAGATTAGTTTGACATGATCTCCCTGAAGTAAACCCATGCTGTTTTTCATCTTTTAATCCATAGGATTTTAGATGTTCCACAATCCTCTCCTTAAGTATGGTTTCCATTAATTTCCCCACTATTGATGTCAGGCTTACTGGCCTATAGTTTTCCGATTCCTCCCTACTACCTTTCTTGTGAATGGGCACAACACTTGCTAATTTCCAATCTTCTGGGATGACTCCTGTTGCCAGTGATTGGTTAAATAAATCTGTTAATGGTTTTACTAGTTCACCGCTGAGCTCTTTTAATAGCTTTGGGTGTATCCCATCAGGCCCCTGTGACTTATTTGTATTAATTTTAGACAGCTGACTTAGAACCTCTTCCTCTGTAAAGACACATGCATCAAAAGATTCATTAGTCTTCTTTCCTAACTGAGGTCCTTTTCCTTCATTTTCCTTTGTAAAAACTGAACAGAAGTATTCATTGAGGCAGTCAGCTAGTTCTTTATCTTCTTCCATATACCTTCCTTCTTTTGTTTTAATTTGGTAATTCCTTGTTTTAGTTAGCTTTTTTCATTTATGTATCTGAAGAATGCCTTATCGCCTTTTTTTCCCTGACTGAGCTCATTTCTCTTCTGCCTGTGCTTCAGAAGCTCTTATAACTTGTTTGGCCTCTCTCTGTCTAATGTTATAAATGTGCCTGTCATCCTCGTTTTTTTTTTTTTTATATAATTCCTAAATGCTATCTTTTTGTTTTTAATGATTTTGGCCACTTCTGCTGAGTACCACAGTGGTCTCTTCCTTTTTTTGCTTTTACTGACAAGCCTAATGCAATTTTCTGTTGCCTTCAATAGTGCCACTTTTAAGTAGTCCCATTTCTCCTGGACTCCAATGAAACTGTTCCAATCTGATAGGGACTCGTATACCACTAATCTAATTTTAGAAAAGTCAGTTTTTCTAAAATCTAAAACTTTTGTTTTTGTGTGGTGTGACTCAGTCAGTAAACCACACTGACTGGTGATCACTAGATCCCAAGCTTTCCCCTACAGTAATATCAGATACCAAATTCCCATTTGTGAATACTAAATCTAAAATGTGACTGTTAGGAGCTTAAAATAATCAGTATTTTTGGTTGAACAGTATAATAAATAGAATAAGTAAATATGTAAATTAGAGTATGGTATTTTTAAGTATTTTTTGATTTTCATCTTCTTAAGGGTGACAGAGGATTACCTGGTCCAATGGGAGAAAGTGGTGACAAAGGATGTGCAGGAGTCAAGGGCCCCAAGGTAACAATATGATTTTGAATGTTAAATTTTAGTTCTAGATATGTTGTTGGGAACATTAATATAAAATGAGATATGGTTCAATACTTCATAGTGAACGGGGCCGGACGGTATCTTGGCAGTGCACTGTAGCACCCAGTATTCACGTATCCAGCAGGCTGCCTCCCGAATCTGTTTACCGCAAATTTGAAACAGGCCCTAGTTCTGGTAACTGCATTTCTCTGGTATCATATAGTGGGATATGGTCATAAGAACCTATAAATATATAGAATAGATCATTCCAAATTGTGAGAAGGATGCTGGAGAGCCACAACTTCTTTTCTCAAGGTGCCCATTCTCATTAGCTAACACAATCATCTAATGTGTAATGTGCAGACTCTCCCTGATGACAGATATCAGAAAACTAAGACTTGATGTTTGTTTTCATGGAAGATATGCCACCACCAAAGGCATTTGGCAGTGGTTTATTCCCCTCTACACATTGAGTCAACTACAGGAAATTGGAAAGCAGTCTGGAGCAGATTTAGTTAAAGAGGACTTTTCATGGGACCAGACTTTATAAACTATGTATCAGGATATGTAGGGCATACAGCGGGGTTCTAATAGTGCTTACTATTTTTTATGGGCGCCGCTCCGTTCACCCGCTGTGGCCCCCATTGTATTCACCCACATGGTATGCTAATTTTCGCATCGGAACAGGGAGGAGGAGACTGCCCTGTTTCTCAATGGGCGGATCCTTCTCCCTGGCTGTGAGCTGTCAAATCGCAGTGGAGAGCATCACAGCCAGGAAGAAGGTGATCTTTTTTTTTTTCTCCCTGGCTGTGACGCTCTCTGCTGCGATTGGACAGCTCACAGCCAGGGAGAAGGAGATGCCCATTGAGAAACAGAGCATTCTCCTCCTCCCTGTACCGATGAAAAAAATTAACATACATGGTGGGAGAATACAAATACTTAGTTTATAATGTCTGGACCCATGAAAGGTCCTCTTTAAAACAGCCGAAGACACAGGGCTAAGAATATATGGGCTCGTGCATTTTTTTCTGAAAAGCTTTAAGGCTTTACACAATGCGAAATTGCTGGTGGTACTTATAAACATTTTATCTGTTTTTTTTATTTATTTATCTATATTGTGTGTTTCTTTATCAGGGTTCAAGAGGGTTTCCAGGAAAACAGGTCTGTATTTCTGTGTCTATGGAGTTGTTTGTGTTGCGTTAAGAACATCAAATCAATTTACTTGTTTTGCTATTTTATTTTACCTGATCCAAGAGAGAATCTTATCACCTGTTTATTATTCTCATATACTTATCAGAAAGAAATGTTAAACCTGGCAAATCGATACACAGATTCATCCGAATAATCAGAGATTTGTTTAAATCTACATAACTTAATTTGGGCAAAAACATGAATTGAATGCAAAAATATTTTCTAGATATTTGAGCATAGATATAACTACGTTTCAATTATATTCTCTAACTTTATTTTCTCATCCTCTAAATTCTTTCTTCAAAGGGTTGTCTAGGATTTGAAAAACGTGGCTGCTTTCTTCCAAAAACAGCACCACACCTGTCAATAGTTTGTGTGTGGTATTGCAGCTAAGCCCTGTTCACTTCAATGGAATGGAGCTGAAATGCAATGCCAGACACAACTTATGGACAGGTGAGGTGCTTTTTCTGGAAGAAAGCAGCCATGTTTTTAAATAATGGATTACCCCTTTTAATGAGAAGTGTTCATGTTACTGGCAAAGCTCTGGATGTGTCAGAGCTTTCTAGACAATTATTAAACATAATACAATAAAATTCATTTTAACATCCTTCAAATCAGCATGGAAAGCTTTTCTTCAAACTGTTGTTTGATGATGAGCAGTGGTAATTAGATATGGTTCATTTCATCCTTCTTTTTTCCAAAGTTCTTGACCACATAGACACAATACATCAGGAAGGCCTACATGTCCTTCTAAGATATAGGCAATGTATCATTTGTATATGATTTATCCTGTACCTTGTTTCTGTTTGTCATAAATACTGTAGAATAGGTACTGTATATAAGAAATACCCAAATGTGTACTGCTTCCACAAAGCTCACAATTGTGCACACATTGCCATATGGTAAACCAATGCTGTTTGAAAATGTATTTTGTGCCTTTGTTTTTTTATGTAGAATGAAAATGGAGAACAAGGGCTTGATGGACTTCATGGAGAAAAGGTATGCTGTTTATTATATATGTACAGTGATCAGCCATAACATTATTGCCTATTAGTATGCAGGACGCCCTCATGCCACCTAAACAGCTCTGACCCAAGGCATGGACTCCATAAGACCTCTGAAGCTATCTTGTGGTATCTGGCACCAAGACTTTAGCCTCCTTGGATTAGCCTTGTTTTGGGGTGGGGCCTCCTTGGATTAGCCTTGTTTTACAGCACATCCAACAGTTGCCCGATCATATTGACATCTGTAGAATTTGGAGGGCAGGGTAACACTTGGAACTCTTTGTTATGGTCCTCCAACAACTTTTACCTCAGGGCAGGGTGCTGCTGAAAGAGGCCACCGCCATTGGGAAATATTGTTGCTATGAATAAGTGTACTGTACTTGATCTGCTACATTGTTTAGGTATCAAACAAAAGGATTTTTTGTGTGTTATTTTTAGTACCACTTAAGCTCCCCAGAAAAAGGGAGTAGGTCCAATCTCCCTATATTATAAAAGTCTATACATACAAGTTTGGGTCTACGCTGAAAATTCACATGTAGAGAATGGTTCAAATGCACTGGTCTTTCAAGAGTTGTTTCTCTCGGTCTTTGGCTCCAACCCCCACGATCTCTGAACCGACGAGCATTCAGAGCTGATGTTATTCCTTCAAATTAAACATGAACATAGGGCAGACCCACAAGACAGGATATTCGTAATAATTTATTGTACTTACAAAATTTCTTCTTTCAGTATCACACATAAAATATGCAAAACTCCTGCCCGACCCGGGTTTTGCTCCTGCTTCGTCTGGGGCGTCATAGTTTCGTTTTCGTATGGGTGGTATTTATTGCCCCATCACATTAATCACGTGATTTACCCAAGCTCCCCACCCTAAATTAATCGAGTATTCCTTTCTTATAAGGAGTTCTCAGTTTGGTACTTACATTCCATTTTACTCACATAAAATATTAAAACAGTTACATTTTATCTATAAATTACTATATTATAGATAAAATGTAACTGTTATAATATTTTATGTAACTAAGGCCTCCTACACATAAACGTGGGGCAGCCTCAGCAAATCGTGGACCCATTCACTTTAATGGGTTAGAGATCTGCCCGTTCTGCAAAAAGATAGTGCTTCCGTCGGTTTCCGTTCCGTGCTTCCTTTCTGCACCATTCCGTATTGAAAGGAATGGGTCCGCATCCGTGATGCGGAATGCCCACAGAACGGCGCCCGTGTATTGCGGATCCGCAAATGCGGTCCACGATACGGCCACGGGGCGCACACGTTCGTGTGCAGGAGGCCTAAAATGAAATGTAAGTACCAAACTGAGAACCCCTTATAAGATAGGAATACCCCATTAATTTAGGATGGGGAGTTTTGGTAAATCACGTGATTAATGTGATGGGGCAATAAATACTGCCCATACGAAAACTAAACTATGACGCTCCAGACGAAGCAAAAGCGAAACCTGGGTCGGGCAGGAGTTGTGCATATCTTATGTGTGATACTGAAAGAAGAAATTTTTTAAGTACAATAAATTATTACGAATATCCTGTCTTGCGGGTCTGCCCTATGTTCATGTTTAATTTGAAGGAATAACATCAGCTCTGGATGCTGGTCCGTTCAGAGATCGTGGGGGTTGGTGCCAAAGACCGAGAGAAACAACTCCTGAATTTTCATCGCAGACCCATACTTGTGTGTATAGACAATGTTTAGGTAGGTGATATGTGTCACATCCACATAAATACAAAGATGCAAGGGTTACCTGCAGAACATTGTCCAGAACAACGCACTGCATCCACCTGTCTGCCTTCTTTCTGCTGTGCATTTTGGTGCCATCTCTTCCTTAGGTAAGCCAAGCATAAGCAACCAGCCATCCACTTGATGTAAAATTAATTGTAACTGATGAGACACCTTCTTCCAAAGCTGCACATATGCCCATTGTAGGCACTTTCAGTGGTGGACAGGGGTTAAATAAGACCACTCTGAAACTACACAGTCCCATAGGCAGAAAGCTAGAATGCATTCTAATACCTTTCTGTTATAGATTTGACTCAGTCATCTTGCATTCAGAAATTTGCACTTGACTTTTTTTCCCAAAATATCAACTGACTGTTCACTTGCACTTCCCCATTTGAGAGGTACCATGGTCATGATCTTCAGTGGTTTTAATGTTATGACTGATTAATGTACATGATATTCTATCCATATAGAAGCCTCAATTACTATCCCCTTTTTTTCCCATCTCACTTTTAGGGGAAGTCTGGATCTCTAGGAATAAAAGGAGAGAAGGGTGAAAAAGGAGAACTAGTAAGACATGTTTAGTTTTCTACAGTATACTCTACTTAAGACCTTAAATCCTTAGACAAAATGCAAAACCTGATCCATTGATGATTTGTGCTGGTGTCTGTGACCCCATGGGTCAGCAGCCAACCACACTGGGACTATTCCAAGAGGTAAAGGCTAGGTGACTCCCTGCAGTGAAGGCCAGAAGACCACCAGGATAAGACCCTAAAGACTAGCTCAAAGTCAAATCAATTGGTTGGCACAGTGTGTCGACACTCGCTGCCCATAACAGTCAAGAACAGTGAAAGAGGAGGGGAGACCAGCTAGCATAGCTCACAGAGAACCCACCATCCAAGATAAGATTGGGGAAGAAGAGCAGGTCCAGCAAAGGGGCTATTACTGACATGGCCAACTCATAGGGACAATATTGACTACAATCTATCTAATTTACATAAAAGTATAGCAGTCAGTTTCTCTGGGGGTGTATCTGGTAGTATTGGAATTTTTAGATGCTTAGATCCAAAACTATCAGCACTATGTTGTATGGGAAAGATAACTGAATATAATATTCAAGCTTCTGACTCCAGACTTGTGAGGGAGACACGCTAATAATTTAGTCTCAGAGTAAACACCTAAGTAAACTTGCTGATGCAATATACACTGCTCAAAAAAATAAAGGGAACACTTAAACAACACAATGTAACTCCAAGTCAATCACACTTCGGTGAAATCAAACTGTCCACTTAGGAAGCAACACTAAGTGATAATCAATTTCACATGCTGTTGTGCAAATGGGATAGACGACAGGTGGAAATTATAGGCAATTAGCAAGACACCCCCAATAAAGGAGTGGTTCTGCAGGTGGTGACCTGACCACTTCTCAGTTCCTATGCTTCCTGGCTGATGTTTTGGTCACTTTTGAATGCTGCCGGTGCTTTCACTCTAGTGGTAGCATGAGGCGGAGTCTACAACCCACACAAGTGGCTCAGGTACTGCAGCTTATCCAGGATGGCACATCAATGCGAGCTGTGGCAAGAAGGTTTGCTTTGTCTGTCAGCGTAGTGTCCAGAGCATGGAGGCACTACCAGGAGACAGGCCAGTACATCAGGAGACGTGGAGGAGGCCGTAGGAGGGCAACAACCCAGCAGCAGAACCGCTACCTCCGCCTTTGTGCAAGGAGGAACAGGAGGAGAAAACACCAAGATTGGCAAATTCGCCACTGGCGCCCTGTGCTCTTCACAGATGAAAGCAGGTTCACACTGAGCACATGTGACAGACGTGACAGAGTCTGGAGACGCCGTGGAGAATGTTCTGCCTCCAGCATGACCGGTTTGGCATTAGGTCAGTAATGGTGTGGGGTGGCATTTCTTTGGAGGGCCGCACAGCCCTCCATGTGCTTGCCAGAGGTAGCCTGACTGCCATTAGGTACCGAGATGAGATCCTCAGACCCCTTGTGAGACCATATGCTGGTGCGGTTGGCCCTGGGTTCCTCTTAATGCAAGACAATGCTAGACCTCATGTGGCTGGAGTGTGTCAGCAGTTCCTGCAAGACAAAGGCATTGATGATATGGCCTGGCCCGCCCGTTACCCAGACCTGAATCCAATTGAGCACATCTGGGACATCACGTCTCGCTCTATCCACCAACGTCACGTTGCACCACAGACTGTCCAGGAGTTGGCAGATGCTTTAGTCCAGGTCTGGGAGGAGATCCCTCAGGAGACCGTCCGCCACCTCATCAGGAGCATGCACAGGCGTTGTAGGGAGGTCATACAGGCACGTGGAGGCCACACACACTACTGAGCCTCATTTTGACTTGTTTTAAGGGCATTACATCAAAGTTGGATCAGCCTGTAGTGTGTTTTTCCACTTTCATTTTGAGGGTGACTCCAAATCCAGACCTCCATGGGTTAAAAAATTTGATTTCCATTTTTTTTTTGTGTGTGATTTTGTTGTCAGCACATTCAACTATGTAAAGAACAAAGTATTTCAGAAGAATATTTAATTAATTCAGATCTAGGATGTGTTATTTTTGTGTTCCCTTTATTTTTTTGAGCAGTGTAGTAGTGTCAGACTGGGGTTCCATGGACCCACCATGCATACAGAAATGTGTATTTAATTGTAATGTCTATTGCTATTATTGCTTGTCTTACATTATATTATTTATTAATCACCCTATAAGTAATAGATTTTAGTGGCAAGTGGCTTGCTCCAAATTGCATTCTGTTATGTTGGACCACCGGGGCCCATTATTGTCTCAGACCTTAGCATATCCCTTTTGGTGACCCAAACTATAAACATAGTATAGAGCTTCCCTTGTTTTGTTATATAATGCTCTAATTGCAATTTGTATGGTATATTAGTTATGAGTCTGGACATGACACAGCAGATGTTTAGCTCTAGACATTACAGTCTTCTTATGATGTTGAAGTAGAACTGCTGAACAGCCCGTACACAAAATTATGTAAGTAAATAATAATGAATTTCTTTAACAGGGTAAATCTGGATTAAAGGGAACTAAAGGATATAAGGGATTTAAAGGCCAGAAGGGTGACCTGGTAAGTTTACACATTGTTCATGAGTATCTATATATTATTTATGGTATGTACAGCTGTTTATTTTTTAATAACCATAAATTTAGTATGATTGCATAGGCTATAAAATTGTATCATCGAGCATATGCTGCAGCTGCACATAATATAATATTAAAGGGGTTTTTCAAATTAAGGGCACTTTCACATGACAGTAAAAAAAAGAGCCATTAAAAATGAATACACTGTTAGTTTTTCATGGCCATTTTGCATCTGTGTTTGCATCCATTTTCTTTCTGTCTATTTGTTTTTAATGGCCGTTTTGCTTCCATTTCTGTTTTTACCGGCCATTAAATACAAAATGAATGAATTAATTTTTTTTTATATCCCAACACCTGCAGTGCCCTCACAGTATACATAAACCCCCCCCCCATAGTGACCTCTGGATATTGAATTGCTCTCATAGTGCCCTCAATATGATTAATGCTCTTATTAATTCCCCCCACTATGATAAATGCACCCATTAGTGCCTCTCAGTATGATTCATGGCCTCATTTCTGCTCCCAAGTAGGAATAATACCCCCTTAGTGGCCCCCATTCTGTTTGTGTTAAAAAATAAATAATACATTACTCACCTCATCCACTTGCACACAAGTGGGGGGACCACGTTCCACACTACAGACAGCAAAATCTTATGCTCCCAGCATGATAATGTGATGTCACCGCACTGGGAATGTCAGTTCCTGCTGCCTCCAGTGAGAAGCGAGTGTCCCAGCACATGCAAGTAGATATCAGTGTTATTTTTAATACTATTGGAGGAGTCGTTGCTCCCTTGTGATTGTCGCTGCCTCTTCATTGTTTACAAAGGTCCATCAAATGCACGTTGTCTACTTAGTAGGGTTGAGCAGGGTATTGCAGATTTGGCACTTTGACTTGTAAGGGCTAAAGCTTCAGTATCCTGCACAACATTGCTTAGTAATGTGCAGGTTTAGACAGACCAATGTAAAAAAACATTTAGAGGTTACAACTAATATTGAGCGAATTGACGTATTCAAAGTGGACTTCGATTCCAAATTTCAGGGAAAAATTGATTTGCTGAGAAGCCATTTCCTTGTGCTTCGTGGTAATGAATCAAATTTACCTGAAATGGTGTAAAAAATAAAAAATAAATAATATTCATCTCATCCATTTGAGCATGAAGAAGCCGCCGCAGCTATCTCGATTGAAGATCCCGAGCCAAATCTTGTGTGATGTGACGTATGACATCACAAAGCCAGCCAGCATGATGTCATATTCATGCGCAGCATTAGACTCTCGTGCAAATGGATGAGGTGAGCATTTTTTTTCACCGATTAACCCCTGTAAACCCTATTTTTTTATCCCAGATGCCATGATCAGCGATGAACGTGGCATCTGAGTGATTCAATGATGGGGGTTGTGGATTCACAGTTCCTCATAATTGTGCCCGCTACTCACAAAGAAATGCGCTTCATGACTAAGTAATTCATCAGGAAGCAAACTTCTTTGTGAAATTCAGCGAAGCAGCTGAATCGAATTTTCCATAACCTGGCTTATCTCTAGTTACAACTATCATACAAATCCCACAGCATCTTCAAACAGCTGATTGGCTGGAGTGTCAAGAGTTAGACCCAAGGATACGCCATCAAAATTCTGGACTTGGTGAAACTCTTTTAATATACTCTTCCTTGGAATAGATTAAGTTATTTCAAATGAAAAGTTTCAATTTATATAATGACCCACAACTAACTGAATATAAATAAATGCACATGCTCCATATAACATAAAGCATATTGTTCTCTATAACATAAAAAAAATTGTACTATTATAACTGATACAATTGCACAAATATAAATTGAATTGATGTTTTTCTTAATTAAGCTAATTCAACTCATATAAGAACTTTTATTTGCTTTAGGGAAATCCTGGAAATGACAGCAGTATTCCTGGACCAGCAGGTCCTAAAGGAGACCCAGGAATAGAGGTTACTATTCACTTCATTATTAGTATGTTTTATAGTCCCTCTTAGCTATCACTATAGTTGAGCTATGCAAACAGTGCAACTTTTAGCTTGTAGATAACATTATCAACAATAAGGAGGGGGTTCTCACATTTTATCCATTCTCCTAAATCATCTAATTTATCTGTAGGATGTAGACAGTGTAAATTGTAGAAATTGGAAACAACTTGAAATACATTTACTATCATAACATGACCATTTAACACTTGAGGAATTTAAATGGGTTTGTCTACAGAGCTCTAACTATTATAGGTGCAGAAATTACAGTCAAAGTAGGTTTTGAGGGGGCAAACATAATGGAATACCAGTTTTTATTCTCTGTAATGTGGTCTATTTTTTTTGTTTTACCCCTGTACTGTGGCATCATTTTGATCATTACCCCTCCTGTGACATCACTGTGTCCTCATGTGTTGGTTATGATGAAATGTTTATTGTCCTTGCTTTGTGACATCACTGGGGCTCCTATTAGTTGTGACATCACTATGTTTATTTTTAATGGTAGTTAAGTCATCTTTAATTGTTGGGGGACACACTGCTGAGACCCCCACAATGAGTCCCCTTTGCTTCTCACCTGCAAGATTGTAGCTAGGAGGAGTCTGAATAGAATGGTTCTATTCAAACTCTGCATGAGTAGAAGTATTCCTCATTGTGATTTGCATGCAAATTTATATGTAATCTTTCAAAAAGAAAAATTACCTAAGAACTTGTATTTAAAGGCAATGTGTCATCAGAAAATGACCAATTGTTTAAAGCAAGTTTAAAGCTATTTGAGAAACCTTGGCGCGGTGCTCGGGCTCAGACATGTCCTCCACAGTAGGATATGTTGGCTAATTGCCTTTTGATGCCTGTGTAGCGTCCTGCACCCCTATTGCCTGTTTTTGGGTCCCTACCTATATGGATGAATAAACTAATATTTGGACTCTTACCGGTGAGTGCCGTCTCTTATCTTCGTACTTCATGTTGGCTAATTTTAACATCGGTATGAGGGTTTAGTAAGACTGCACCTGTCTTTGCAAATGTTACTATATTGTTACATTGGTTATCACATCCACATAATTGCTATCTTGTGTAGGATGTCTATTGTGGTACTTTGGTCCGCTGCGGGCATCCTCCACTATATGCATTTTTGCTGGGGATTGTCATTATTTAGCAACGGGCTACAAGTGCAGGATTTGCTCCCCTGTATACACATGCACAACTGCATATGGGTTTGAGCACTTCCTGCTTGTTTAACACCACTCCATTTTTTCTGTTTGTTTGTAAGTTTTAATGTTAAACTGATTTTTTGGACTTTTGGAGATGCTTTTGTTATTTTTCCATGTCCATGTTCCCTGACCTGCAAAGTCTCATAATAGACTGACGCTTTCCGTTTTGTAGAGCTCACCTTTCAGATTGCATTGTCATCACAGGCAAGATTACAATAAAAGGTAATGCCTATATATAGATAACATAGAATCCACCATTCGATACCTGTGATGGTCACAGCTATCAACTCCCCTTCCTGCTCAAGGACCTCTTCACAGGTCATCGAGCTGGCCTTGAAAACTCTCCCATACAAGTCAATGAACAACTCCTGTCTACAATATAGGTTTCTATCGTCCCTGTGGAATATTGCAGTTTAGGCAAGTTGGATGCCCCACAATCGTGCACAGAAAATAAAATAAAAAAATCTACACCCAGAAAAAAAGCAGAACAAAAAAAATCCTATTTATCAATATCTGATTTAAAATACTGTAATAAGCTATTTTTAATACAGTGCCTTTAAACATACCATGTTTATCAATATTTTAACACTTTTCCAGGGTGAATCAGGAATGGAAGGAAAACCTGGAGAACCTGGTGCTGATGGACTTGATGTAAGAATTAAAAAGTGTTTAATGTGACATTGTCACGGCCTATGGTGTACGCCGTGATACTGTTGCCACGCTTGCTGTTGCCGGTGGCAACATGTTGCTGTTTTGGCATGTTATGGCAGTGTCACGGGTTTTGCTGTGTGCACTGTGACTTGCTGGTCACACATGCTGTTGTCCGCGGCAACCTGCTGCCTTTTGCTCATGTGTGCAAGACGTCTCCTTTGTGTGTGTTACCTCCGAAAGGGGGTCCCATTGGTTTCCTAGAGAAGTGAACCTGGAGCCAAGTCTGGGTGCGGTTGCTGGAATGCTGGTTCCTGTGTGTCAGTACGTACTGCATCCACTTGGTGTTTGGATTGTAGTACGTTTGTATGGGTTCCAGTTTACCTTGGTGTGGTGTTTATCTGTCATTCCACTTGGCTTCCTTTCCCTGCTGCTAGGCTATTTGAGACTCCTGCTCATCCATGTCTGGGAATAACAGGCCGTCTCTCCCCTGCTCCTATGTGAGGGATTATCAGGGTGACTCAGGGCCAAAGGTATCCTCGGTATGAGCCATCCTACCATCCAAGTCGGCTCATACGGTGAGGAATTAGGGTGAGGATTTTATTTTTTTTCTTTAAAATGTTTTATTGCAACGGACCTAAATTTTCCATGATTCATCGTGGGTGAAATAGAGAATGAGAGAGTGAGAGAGGGAGGGAAGAAGGGAGAAAGAGAGAGAGAACTGTTCAGTTAGTGCTTTCCCATAATAAAATTTCCCCCTGGTGGTAGCCTCGAACTGTTCAATAAGTGATTTTTTAAACAGGAAAGCTAATTTGCATGACTTTGGGTTTCTGGGAAAGTTATTCAAATAAGCCTATCTGATGCCAACAGAACTAAGCTGTGCTAATTTGCTTATATTTTCCCAGAAACCCAAAGCAGTGTTGGCTGTGCTACAATACTTATTCTGCACACTTAACACTCTCTATAATGAGAAAGAGCACCCATGAGACAATGCCTGTATTTTTCCCAAAAACCCAGAGGAGCATACTAGGCTCTTTGTCTCTCACCTTCTAGGACTCGTATTTATTCTCTGAATCTTTTCAGTAAAAAATTATTAGTCCTAGGACACTAAATACTGTTATATACTAATTTTCAGAGCAATTGGAGCATATTTGATTATGGTAGAATTGATTTGGACACAAATTGAATTTTTTTAAAAATTTCCCAAATTGAAAGTAAAACAAATTTCAAGAAATGCACTCATCTCTATTCTAACTAAACATTGGACTGTCACCAGTCTTTGGTAAGAGACAGTTTTAATGGAGTCAAAACATACATTGTAGAAGTTATTGCTATACTACAGTATACCACCAAGTCAAGAAAGCCCTAAAATAAGAAAATTTAAAAAATATACATATATAAATAACTGAAAATCATATTAATTGATCAAGCACAGTTGAGTCTGGGGCCCTCGGCTCAAATAAAGCCAATGACATCATCTACTTGAATCTTGAATGTTCTTCTCGGATTTTTGTGACTTTCCTCCTGCTTTTCTGGTTTCCTGCCACTTTCCAAAAGAATAATGATAGATGAATTAGTCCTAGTGTGTGTGTTTCAGATAGGGGAATTAGATTATAGGGACAGAGATCAACATACTCTAAAGGTGGATTTACAAGGGGCCAACGAGCAGCAGATTGTCAGGAATAAAGCATTCCTTCTCGACTGCTGGGAGCTTGTTCAGTGGGGGTGAAGTGCTGCATTTGCATGCAGCAATCACCTTCACAGTACGAGGATGAGGGATTGCTATTGCAATCACTTTTCCTCATACAGTTGCATTGTTTCTGGGCAGCAGATCGCTGTTTAGACAGCACAATCTGATGCCCAGAATTTATAATTTACTTGATTGACGGCTTCACCCAATGAATAATCATTTCGCTCGTTCATCAGATAATCTGTGGCACCTTTATATGGGGAGATTGTCGGGAACAAGCATTCGCAGGAATGTTTGTTCCCGATAATTTGCCCAATCATCTGCAGGTCTAAATCCACCTTAAGTGATGACAATATTTATACAGCACTGCAGAATATATTGGTGTTATATAAACAACCGGAAAAAGGTGAATAATGCTACTATAACAAGTCTTTTTTTTTTTTTTTAGAATCTTCCTGGCAGAAGAGGGGTGATGGGCTCACAGGTACTGTATGCAACATTTCATAAAATATGGTGCTTCCAAACTTCTGCATAAGAACAACATATTCTTTGTGGTAACATTAAAACATTTTGCTTGAACATTAACACAATACATTTTTATCTAGTAATATTGACTACAACACTCCGTAATACATCCCCATACATTTATATCTCCTATAAAGTAGAGAAAAAGTTCACAATAATTTCCAGTGGTCATTTTTGTGTTAATCTGCTTCAGTTTACATCCTTTTTATCATATGGAAGTCATTTGAATGACGAATTTAATTCAAATAATGATTGCTAAATGTGTTAATTTTTTCAATGTTTATTATTTTGTTTATGTTTAATAATCATAAACACAAATGTTAATATTTGCAGGGAACTAAAGGTGATCCTGGTGTGCCAGGCATTGAAGGAGAACACGGGTTTAAAGGTCCTCAGGTATATGACTTGATTTTACATCGTTCTATCTATATAAACATATATCAAATAGTGTTCTGAAATTCACATTTTCAGGGGATATTTCTTAGTTTACTTTTCTGGTATAAAGATTGTTACTTTGGGGAAACTCCATGCTTAAAGGCAATCATTTATATTGAACATGCAGTCTGATCTGCCAGCCTTATGTTAGACAGAGCTGAGGAGATTCATTTACAGTGTTTAAGAAAAAAAAAGATGCCAGTAGTGCATGTGTTTTGACTTTAGGAGTCCAGTCCGAATAAATAAAATCCTAAAAATGCACTCATTCACACAAAAAATGCACCCAGTAGAAATATTAAATTGCTGCAAAACTCTGCATGCAATTATGTCTCTGGCAGATACATAATTGATTACAGGTGTGGTCTGATTAGACACTGGGTGCAACAAGAGCGTAAACAGTGCTTTACCCACTGTTCTCTAAAAAGGCTCTCAGAGGCTACTTTTGTGTAGTGTACCTCTTGATGAGAGATTGCTGACTGGTAGACATGAATCTATGATACACTCAAAGACATTTATCCCAATTGACAGACTGGACACATCATTGCACTGAAAGAAGCTGAATGATCATTTTGATGAATTGTCCACCAACTAAGCTATTCTGACCTGTGTTGGGAGCAGTGGTTAGGTGAAGGCATGCAGTGAACATGCTATGGATGACTTAGACAGACCCCTAGTAGAGAGAAACATTTGATCCACTGAAAAGCATGATGAGCTCCCACATTTTCATTGTCCACCATCCAAACACAGGTGGCACCATTATTATACACTCCTGTCTCTAGTCAGACCATTTCCAAATGATAAGCAAAAGGAAATTTGGTGTCGCAATTGCATGCCTTCCTTGGCCTGGCCAGTCACCGCATTTATTGCCAATCACACATTTATGAAACCAGTTGGGATGTTAGCTTCGGCAACCTATGAGTATATAGGATCTACTGCAACATCTGTGGGCAAATGTGCCACTGGATGCCATATGGAATCTGTATGCCTCCATGCCCAACCGTATCTCATCTTGTATCCAGGCTAGAAGGGGCCCAGGCGGGTACTAGTCCCTCCTTTGAATTATATAGTTTTCTTCAATAAATTTACTCTTTCTCTCTAATATTGTAACCACCTACATATTTCATCTTTACATTCACACATAGAAAGCTTCTTTCCGTTTTCAACAACTCCTTAACATTTTATTATTTTTTTGGCAATGAGTGTATATTAAACTGCTCAGCCTCTCCTGCTCTGTAACATGGGCTGGAAATTTGGAGTGCATTTTCATTAAAAGAGGTTCCCTTTCAGCATATTTATTTAATGTTATTTGTAATAATTCCATATTACCCAATTTTAACCCCTTAGCTGTATAAAGGCAACATCCATGCACATTACGCTATGTGTTCTTATAAGGGAATTACCAGTTATCGTCATTCCTTTGCTTGTTTGTCTACAAATTATTTAGAGATATTAGCTTTTCTATAACACTTTCAGTTTTGTAACATATTACCTTGTTTTTCTAGTCAATAAATTTATTACCAAATTATTAGTCATTTAGTTAGTTGAATTTTATTATGTGATCTGGAAAGTATGGCACTTGCATAACAGCGTAACGGGTCAGTCATGGATTACGGTACATAAAAATTCATGCACAATTACACTTGGTTATGTTGATTTATAAATGATCTCACTAAACAAGAAGTCAGCAGTAGACCCAAAGTCTTTGCTCTTTCGTTAGCTTGGCTTTCCTGTCAATTTTCTATTTTTCTTAAAGAGGGGTAATATTGAGACAAATGTAATTGAAAAATATTAATAAAAATATTAACTAATAGCATTATTTACAGTGCTTTATTTAACGGGGAGTCTGCTTATGAATGTTGTCATATCAGTTAGATATATGTTTGAGTAATGGGGGTCCAGTCACTGTGTGGTTGTAAAATCCTTGCTACTTACGCATGGTCATTCATAGTCACAATTAGTTATACACTGCGTGCATAATTATTAGGCAAATGAGTATTTTGACCACATCATCCTCTTTATGCATGTTGTCTTACTCCAAGCTGTATAGGCTCGAAAGCCTACTACCAATTAAGCATATTAGGTGATGTGCATCTCTGTAATGAGAAGGGGTGTGGTCTAATGACATCAACACCCTATATTAGGTGTGCATAATTATTAGGCAACTTCCTTTCCTTTGGCAAAATGGGTCAAAAGAAGGACTTGACAGGCTCAGAAAAGTCAAAAATAGTGAGATATCTTGCAGAGGGAGGCAGCACTCTTAAAATTGCAAAGCTTCTGAAGCGTGATCATCGAACAATCAAGCGTTTCATTCAAAATAGTCAACAGGGTCGCAAGAAGCGTGTGGAAAAACCAAGGCGCAAAATAACTGCCCATGAACTGAGAAAAGTCAAGCGTGCAGCTGCCAAGATGCCACTTGCCACCAGTTTGGCCATATTTCAGAGCTGCAACATCACTGGAGTGCCCAAAAGCACAAGGTGTGCAATACTCAGAGACATGGCCAAGGTAAGAAAGGCTGAAAGACGACCACCACTGAACAAGACACACAAGCTGAAACGTCAAGACTGGGCCAAGAAATATCTCAAGACTGATTTTTCTAAGGTTTTATGGACTGATGAAATGAGAGTGAGTCTTGATGGGCCAGATGGATGGGCCCGTGGCTGGATTGGTAAAGGGCAGAGAGCTCCAGTCCAACTCAGACGCCAGCAAGGTGGAGGTGGAGTACTGGTTTGGGCTGGTATCATCAAAGATGAGCTTGTGGGGCCTTTTCGGGTTGAGGATGGAGTCAAGCTCAACTCCCAGTCCTACTGCCAGTTTCTGGAAGACACCTTCTTCAAGCAGTGGTACAGGAAGAAGTCTGCATCCTTCAAGAAAAACATGATTTTCATGCAGGACAATGCTCCATCACACGCGTCCAAGTACTCCACAGCGTGGCTGGCAAGAAAGGGTATAAAAGAAGAAAATCTAATGACATGGCCTCCTTGTTCACCTGATCTGAACCCCATTGAGAACCTGTGGTCCATCATCAAATGTGAGATTTACAAGGAGGGAAAACAGTACACCTCTCTGAACAGTGTCTGGGAGGCTGTGGTTGCTGCTGCACGCAATGTTGATGGTGAACAGATCAAAACACTGACAGAATCCATGGATGGCAGGCTTTTGAGTGTCCTTGCAAAGAAAGGTGGCTATATTGGTCACTGATTTGTTTTTGTTTTGTTTTTGAATGTCAGAAATGTATATTTGTGAATGTTGAGATGTTATATTGGTTTCACTGGTAAAAATAAATAATTGAAATGGGTATATATTTGTTTTTTGTTAAGTTGCCTAATAATTATGCACAGTAATAGTCACCTGCACACACAGATATCCCCCTAAAATAGCTAAAACTAAAAACAAACTAAAAACTACTTCCAAAAATATACAGCTTTGATATTAATGAGTTTTTTGGGTTCATTGAGAACATGGTTGTTGTTCAATAATAAAATTAATCCTCAAAAATACAACTTGCCTAATAATTCTGCACTCCCTGTATTTAAACAATATCAGTAAATATAATGCAATTTCTGGTTTGATAGAATCAGGGTTAAAAATTCATCTGACTTCCAAACTAACTCCAGAGGAATAGCTGATAGTAATAAAGATTTTTGTGCATCTTGCAGAGTAGGTGAATCAGGAAGCAGTTAGGGACAGGTCGATCGTTTGCTCCATGGGTATCTATAACCAGGCCCTAGAAACACAAGATTACTTGAATACTTTCAGAGGCAATTTTTTTAATGATTGCATTCTACTCATTTTCAGCAAAAAATCAATTAGTCTTTATTAAAAATTTGCAGCAGTTTTTGTCATAAAGAGTAAAGTTTTAGCCTAGCTGTGAGCAATGCATCTTACTTTCACTTTGCTCCATCATTTGATATCTCTGAGCTACTAACAGCTCACAAACATTTAGTT
Source organism: Bufo bufo (assembly GCF_905171765.1). Taxonomy (NCBI): domain Eukaryota; kingdom Metazoa; phylum Chordata; class Amphibia; order Anura; family Bufonidae; genus Bufo; species Bufo bufo. The sequence goes on from NC_053393.1 coordinate 201,362,576, forward strand.
AAGCAATATTCTTATCAAATCACTGTAATGTAAAGATGTACCAAGAAAGGGAGTAGACAACCAACAAACTAACTAAAAAAACCTCCCCACCGTCATGAAATAAATACATAACTTTTATTTATATACTTTAAAATATTAATCCCTATGATATAAAATCATGATAATAATAAGAAATACAGGTGGTGAATACAGGATCACTACAGGTGGGACCAAGACCAAAACATATATTTGGTCCTTCTTACTCACGGTTTATTGAGAAACCATTAGCGGTGGCAGTAATCTTTTCCTTAATAGCCAGGACCATCTTATCCTGTCCCCAGGATGTCCCTCCAACTATCCCTGTCTAAAGGCAGAGCACCCGCCCTGAAAAGGGTGACCCCATCTCTCGGTGGCTAACCCCTTACTGGAACCTCTGTACTCCTTGATTTTAAACTTGATAGTCCCCAAAAGACTGTCTGCAACCATATGTCCGTTTCTTAGTCCCACAAAAAAGATAGATCATGTCCTATTCTTTTCCATTTTGCGAACAAGAATAGACATTGTTACAATGGACCCGCAAAAAAAAAGGATGCGACACGGATGTCACACGGACAACATCCGTATTTTTTGAGGATCAGCATTTTGCGGACTGCAAAATACATATGGTTGTGTGAATGCCCCCTTAGGGAAAACCAGGAATGGTTCCAGAAAGAATGTTTTACTCTTGTCTTGTTACATAACTTTTTTAAAAGAAGAACATTTTTCATTTTGAGTAATAGTCACTGAGAAAATAACTATATAATGAGCAATATTAAAACTCATATCCATCATTGAAAGTACAGAGAAATTATAAATGCATCAAACAACCAAATGAAAAACATCCAGATCCAGGCATTTATTCTCAAGACCTGACAGATTAACAAATATAATTAGGGATAAATTGACTTACTATAAGTAAACATAATCTTTCAACTATAAAACTAAATATTAAATTGTCAAGGGATTTCTGGACACACAATATTATTAAACAACCTAAATTGCTTTATAAATTAATCATTCATAGTTTACTTCAGCAATCTGTATAATTAAAAGTCTATGTGAATCCACAGCCTTATTTGTCTCTTTGTAGCACATTCAGTGTATGAGGCTAGGTTCACATAGGGCTGTCTTGTTTTTAGTGCAATTTTTGCAGTCAAAACCATGAGTGGATCTTAAAGGAGGAAAGAATATAAATGTAAATTATTCTCTTTTTCAGATAATTTTTTCCTGTTTGTTTTGGTTGTGAAAAAGCATCAGATCAGACTAATTAAAACAGCTATACCCTTTAGGGTCTATTCACACGTCCGTAAGTGTTTTGTGGATCCACAAAACATGGACACTGGCAATGTGCATTCTGCTTTTTGAGGACCGCACATCGCTGGCACTATAATAGGAAATGCCTAATCTTGTCCGCAATTACGGACAAGAATAGGACATGTTCTATTTTTTTGCGGAAACGAAAGCACGGATGCGGAAGTACGGATCCGCAGATGCGGATCCGCAAATGCGGATGCGGACAGCACATTTCGGCTCCATTGAAAATGAATGGGTCTGCACCTGTTCCGCAAAATTGTGGAACGGATGCGGACCCATTTTACTGACGTGTGAATGGACCCTTACTCCTCTGAGTGTACATATTTGTCTTGTGGGATGTACTTCCCTCAGCCAATGTACATAAAGTTGAATATATGATTGATTATTTGGTGACTGCGGTCATATGGTTGAGGCTTATCTAGTAAATGTTATTCAGGTCACTTTCACAGTATATGAGTAGAAACCTGGTAAAATTTTTGTCTATGTACAGTATTCTCAATTGTTTTTACCCCATATTCTCAACCTGGGGTAATAGAATCCCAAGAGGTACAAGCCATGCTTCTAGAGGGAGTTTAAAGTTGTTTTAATGTTATTTTAATGCCAATGTCAAATTGTATTGTATGTAAATGAAAATGTTTAATTCTGGTCACAAAACCTTGGGAGAGGGGGGACATTCAAAATGACAATAGTGCATTGGATTAGATTTCTGTCCTGTTTCCATTTATTTAAAGGGGTTGTGCAGGGCAAAGATATTGATAACTTGTGTTCGGTACAGCTATCAGAGCGACATTATGTAACCTATAGCAGCAGTGAAGGTGTGGTGGTACTGCTTATTTGATAGGGCAGCCTAAAGGGGGCCAACCTAGGAGTGAAATGATGAAGAAAAATGAAAAATGGGGTATGGGTGGGTGGGTGCCACGAACACCATTCGGCCGTACGTATCGTTAGGGGGAGGCCCGCTGCCCTTAAATAGGGCGTGCAGGAGCCTCCCCTCACACAAATCCAGCAAATGACATTTGCTTTTACTTGTGTTCGGTACAGCTATCAGAGCGAGATTATGTAACCTATAGCACCAGTGAAGGTGTGGCGGTACTGCTTATTTGATAGGGAAGCCTTGAGTGACCTGTAATAGTTGAGTGATTCACCCCGAGGGGCGATAATAACGTACGGATGTATTTTAAAAAGGTCTGAATACTAAGGGGAGCTGACTCGTGCGTCAATAATGGCGAATTGGCTGCGGCAGTTTTGATGAAATCCATCCACGTATGTAATACGGCAACCGGGCACCAATCATTATTACAAAATCCAATACATACCCCAACCATGGGATGATTACTTATACAAGTAACTACTTAAGTCTATGGCAGCCATCATAATATATATAACCTACATAGAGAATGCCAGACCGCTTATACTGAATCAATACTTTATTACAAAAAAATCTGAATTGCATTACAGACATGATTAAAAGAAAATGGTGCAGGAGATAAAAAAAAACGACCCTCACTGGAGGAAACATACAGTGAATACAAGTCCATATTGGTCCATCATGATTGTATCATCTAATAAAGTGCAAATGCAGACAATTGATAAATTAGAGAGAACATTGGACATTTACCCATACTGTGTCTCCTCCAGGATGGCGCCAACCCCAACGCGCGTTTCGGCGTACCTTCGTCAGACTTATATTCACTGTATGCTTCCTCCAGTGATGTCGTTTTTTATCTCCTGCACCATTTTCTTTTAATCATGTCTGTAATGCAATTCAGATTTTTTTGTAATAAAGTATTGATTCAGTATAAGCGGTCTGGCATTCTCTATGTAGGTTATATACCAATCATTATTAGTTGGAAAGTAGTTGATCTCTACTATTTCACCTGGTCGCGATGTTTTAGAATGAACTAGAGAAAGGATGAACTTATTCCCGTCCCACTTTAAATGTTCTTTCCTCATTAACGAGGTGGATGATGATGAGCATGTGAACTCACCTGGTCTTAGAAACCCGTAAAAGCTCAAATATAAGGCTGTCTTAACCAGCAGACTGATTCTGTGGCCAAATGGTTTCCTCTCTAGAATTCCAGATAATGCTCTAAACACCGGCCCTGTCAGAGGTTTCCGTTTAGATTTAGTCCTCGGAATTGAACTCCGTATGCCCTTCAAAATGGCCTTGACTGGGTATGCTGAAAATAAAGACGGCTTATCTGGATATAGTAGGTACCAATGATGTTGAATGCCCGCTAAATATATTTTTATAGTATTGTAGGATAGTTTTAGATCTAAGTGGCAAAAAGCAACAAAAGCCAGTATGTAGGAAATGTCCCCTAGATTCGATTGAGGGTATGTCCCCTTAAACGTATTAAACCTGGCCCTAGCTGTGCTGTAGATCCTCAACGTATTGTAAGACAGTGATTTGTTCATCAGTGACCTGGCTGTTTCCAAGTGCATAGTTAGTCCATGAACAGTAGTCTGTGGTGTGGCGTAGGAGTCGGTAACGGATCTGCTTCTGGGGAGATCGGGAAAAAAAGTTTAAAATTAAGCCTAGACAAGGCGTCTGCTGCGGTATTTACCCTGCCAGGTATATGTGTGCATTGAAAATGAAAATGATACTGCAAGGCTAACCATACCAACCTTCTGACTAAGGACATTACCTCCATAGAAGCTGATCTGCCTTTGTTAATGATATCAGCTGTAACAGCGTTATCTGTTAAGAACAACACTGTTTGGTTCGGCCATAAATTTCCCCAAACTTGTGCTTCTGCAACTATTGGGTAAACTTCAAACAGTGGGGAGGATTGAGAGAACCTCGTAATATTTGCTACTTCTGGCGGCCAGGGACTAGCTAACCAGTGACTCCCGTACATAGCTGCAAATCCTACTGATGAAGAAGCGTCTGTATGAATAATCGGGGACTTGCCTGAAACCGAAGGAACAAATAATGACACTCCGTTCCATTGGGTTAGAAAGGTGTCCCACATGACTAGATCTGCCACTGCCTGTTGATCTAAATTGATCGCACTGTCTTGATCTGGGGCTGATGATAGCAACCTGAACAGTCTAGATATGAAAGATCTTCCCTGGGGAATGATTCTCATCGCGAAATTCAACATACCTAACACGCTTTGTAGCCCTGCCCTAGTGGTAACCCTCCCTTGTGCTAACTTATTTACCGCTTCTATAACTCTTAACAGCTTATCTGTGGGTAAGCTAGCCTGTAAATTGACTGTGTCTAGCTGTATACCTAAAAAGGTTAAAACTTTACCGGGGCCGACAATTTTATTTTCTGCTACTGGCACACAAAGATCCGTGAATACCCTGCGCAAAGCTTCTAAGTCACTAGGAGTACGTGATGCAGGTTCAATTAGGAGAAAATCATCAAGATAATGGATTACATGATGTGCGTTGAATGTATTCTCTAGGACCCAGTGTAGACTTTTAGCGAATTGGTCAAACAACCATGGGCTAGATTTGGACCCGAAGGTCAGCTTGTTGGCAAAGTAGTATGATCCTCCCCATTTAATGCCGTGCCATCTCCACAGTTGAGGTTGTATTGGTAGTAGTTTGAAGGCGTCTTTAATGTCCACCTTTGAAAGCCACGCCTGGGCCCCGAGAGATAAAATCACTTGAATGGCTTTGTCTATAGAAGAATATTGCATAGCAAACTCTTCAGATGGTATCAATGAATTGAGACTGGGAATTGCTAATGAATGTGGAGCTGATAAATCGTATATGAGACGTTTTTTATTAGAAAATTTGCCACTACTATCCCAATGGGGTTAATTCTCCAATTGTCGAAAGGAGGCTGACAAAAAGGACTCATGATAAAACCCTTCTGTAGCTCTGCCTGGATGAGTAGCGAAACTGCCTCCGGATTCTTGCATGCTGACTGAAGATTTTTGCATTCGTATGAGGTCTGGGGCAATGCTATCTGACGTATGGAAACCCGAACGTCAGATCGTTTATTATGAATTTGACCCAGGCAGGCTCAGGATGACCTGACAAATAAACTGCCAGCAAGTCTATATTGACTGAGCCTAGTCATGCTGGGTTGGCTCCCTTCTGGGGACAGGCGACTCGTGGGTGTGCTCTGAAACAAATAGCGCAGAGATGTAACAGTCTGCACTGAGTATAGAAACAACCTGCAGTATTGAAATTATTACAAATTTGTGATCTCCCTAAATATTTAATGGGCCGGCCTAGTTTGTCCACTCCGGCAGCTGACTTGCCTGGTGGAATGTCATATGTATATCTAGTATTTGCGCTAGTTGAGGGTAGGCTAGTTGTAGCACACCATTGTGCCGTGTGAGAGTACGAGCCGCAACTGGTACATGCGGGAGATTTCAGACCAGCGAAATGCCGGCAGAATAATTCGGTATCGATAACCGACCAATCTAAGGTGCGCTGAAATTGAGTTAGCATAGCTGCGGCTTTTGCTGAAAAAGAACGATGATATTCGTAAAAGGCGGAGCCTCCGTATTTATGCACTAAGTCGACCACCTTATATAAGTATAAATCTAGCTCCTGCCTACGGTTAGGAACCACCGAACACACCACGTCCCTATATAGACTAAAAGCCAGGACGAATTTGGTGATACTAAGTTTCCTATTCAACCTGGCGTCCCTAGATTTCAGAATTACAGAAACTTCACCGCAAGCTATTGTTTTGTTGTCGGGAACTTCATGGGTTGCAATGAGTAATGACGCCAGGTTTACATCCTTACCGTCAAGTATATCTTTACGGATGTTAGTTGGGATAAAATGTGCAGGAGCTATGTCTGGAAAATTAATTGGGAGACTTGTGACGGTAGACTCGGGGATTATGGGAACTGTTGGACCCTGCATACTTGTATGAGAGGGATCCATCTAAAAACAAACATGTTTTCACAAGAACTCCCCAAATATGTAACTCAGCATGCCGTCACCGAACGCTCGTTAGTGAATATTCTCGTGAGCAGAATGCGGGTATATGTGCCTAGACGTGCAACATGCCGATGTCGTATTAGTACCTATGATATGTTTTAACTAAAACCCGTGCACCTATCGCGACAACCACCGTGAATGAATTATACCTTAGTTACCTGAGGGAACCAGGTGACAGTGATCCACTAGCATGGAAAGCCCGTAACTATGCGACCGCACTCTAATACTCGGACCCTAATGCGATAGGTTGGGCCAAATGAAGAGTGTCCAAAATAACGTGTGGGACTGACGTTGACTCTGTGAACGCAACAGACGTGTAACGTTGCCTGAAGTCGGGTCAGGGCTTATATTAAGTCTGTAGACGTGACAGACGTACTTGTATGCCTGAGGTCGTGTCAGGGCTTACATCGAGTCTGTAGGCGTGACAGACGTACGTGCATGCCTGAAGTCGTGACAGGACTTACATAATTCGGTAGACGTGACCGATGTACATACGTATGAGGAAACGTGGTGGGACTAACTTCGAGTCTGTAATCGTGACAGATGTTCGTAAATGCATTTGGTCTTTAATACGTGCCAAACTATATATGTATACCATTTTTAAAAATTTTTAATTTTTTTGAACCTAATTCCCACACGGTAAACCTGGTATGAACCTTATCCCTAGCCACCAGTGCTGAGAAGTGAAGGATTATTTTTTTTTTATATTTACTACCTACCTTAACTGCTGAATATTACGGTAAAAAATCCTGATGCAAGACTTCACGTGGGCCCTGCTGTATAAGAATACGGACCGCTGACTATGTCTGAAAATAGGTGTGATACCTATAATTACTGAAATGAACCGTACAGCACCATACCTGAGCGTATGCCGTTGAGACGTAGTGTTTTGTAATCGTTCCCAGATTCTGTGCCCTGGGTTTTTGAGAAGACCTAAAACAATGCGCATGTTATAGAAAACATAATAATAAATATATATATATATATCTTTATTTTTATTTTTTTATTTATATTAAAACATGTTAAATCATATTCTTTAGTACCTAGTTGTTCCCTAACCCCTACTGTGAATGTACTAATATATGTAGTACCTGGTAATTATCCTGGCCGCCAGTAGAGGTCGGTGTGAACTATGCTAGTTGATATGCAGTACTTGGAACCTGGTAATTGTATCGCCCACCACTAGCGGTCGCTGTGGACACAGGAGACAAACATATTCGAGCCCGGGCATAGTAAGTAAACGGTCGCATAACTTAAATGGGAGCGAGACATGAGCATTTAGCGATGATCTTACCTTCGGAGCCTGCCCTACCCCCCGAACCGTACCGTGCAGTCGTACTCCCGCTGCTGAATGTAACCCCCGCTTGTGATTACGAATTTACCGCGCTGAAAAAATCTGCGACGTCACTTCCGCCACCGGATGCCACGAACACCATTTGGCCGTACGTATCGTGAGGGGCAGGCCCGCTACCCTTAAATAGGGCATGCAGGAGCCTCCCCTCACACAAATCCTGCAAATGACATTTGCTTTTACATATCCTCAGGATAGGTCATCAATTTCAGATCAGCAGGTGTCCGTCTCCCGACACCTTGCTGATCAGCTGCCTGAAGAGGTAGTGGCCTACAGTTACCTGTATGACAACTGAATTGTAAAGGCGGCGCAGTGCAAATACAACTGTTCTTCCCACATTCAAGTAAATGGGTGAGCAGTAGTAATTACACTGTGCCGTCGCTGCAAAAGACATTGTGCATGGGTAATTTTGAAGTGGAAATGCTGCTACCTCTTCAAACAGCTGATCAGCAGGGGTGCTGGGACCCCACCAATCTGATAATGATGATTATTGAAATGTATGATTTCTAAAACATTTTCAAAACAAAAAAGTATTCCTATGTAGGGATGAGCGAACCCGAACTGTATAGTTCGGATTCGTACCGAATTTTGGGGTGTCCATGACACGGACCGGAACCCGGTGTTCGGCGCTTTCTTGGCGCTTTTTGAAAGGCTGCAAAGCAGCCAATCAACAAGCGTCATACTACTTGGCCCAAGAGGCCATCACAGCCATGCCTACTATTGGCATGGCTGTGATTGGCCAGTGCACCATGTGACCCAGCCTCTATTTAAGCTGGAGTCACGTAGCGCCGCACGTCACTCTGCTATGATCAGTATAGGGAGAGGTTGCAGCTGCGACGTTAGGGCGAGATTAGGCAGATTAACTCCTCCAAAAGACTTCATTCTGTGATCGATCTGCAGCTGTGGATCATTGAAGTGCTATTATTGACTTGCTCACTTTTTTGAGGCTGCCCAGAGCGTTTTTAGATCACTTTTTTTCTGGGGTGATCGGCGGCCATTTTGTGACTTGTGGTGCGCCAGCACGAGCTATCACCAAGTGTATTTAACCATCGATAGTGTGGTTATTTTGTGCTATATCCTACATCAGCTGCAGGCTGAGCCTGTGTCACCGAAGTGCATTTAACCATCAACAGTCTGGTTATTTTTTGGCCATATACTACATCAGCTGCAGGCTGAGCCTGTGTCACCGAAGTGCATTTAACCATCAACAGTCTGGTTATTTTTTGGCCATATATTACATCAGGGGCAAGTTGAGCCTGTCACCCAGCGCCTAAAAATAGACCTGACATTTCTATTCAACCAAATCTGCACAGTTTTAGCTGGTCAAGTTATTTGTAGTGACCGTCAAAGCAGACTTTTTGTTCTGGGTTGAAAAAGCATTCCCAAATTTGCCATTCTGAAAATAACTAGTTTGTGGTATTTCAGGCCTACTTGAAATCTATCCCAAAAAGAAAATCTTACATTGAAGTTATTGATAGTATCATTCAGAAAAACCTAAGACACATGCTAGCGTGCTGATAGAAGTGTCATTCTGTGATTAAACCTATAACTGTCACACAGCGCAAAAAAAAAAACAGGTCTCACATCTCTATTCAACCAAATCTGCACAGTTTTAGCTGGTCAAGTTATTTGTAGTGACCGTAAAAGCAGACTTTTTGTTCTGGGTTGAAAAAGCATTCCCAAATTTGCCATTCTCAAAATTGTGGTGAACGGGAACAATGAGGAAAACATCTAATAAGGGACGCGGACGCGGACGTGGACATGGTCGTGGTGGTGTTAGTGGACCCTCTGGTGCTGGGAGAGGACGTGGCCGTTCTGCCACAGCCACACGTCCTAGTGAACCAACTACCTCAGGTCCCAGTAGCCAGCAGAATTTACAGCGATATTTGGTGGGGCCCAATGCCGTTCTAAGGATGGTAAGGCCTGAGCAGGTACAGGCATTAGTCAATTGGGTGGCCGACAGTGGATCCAGCACGTTCACATTATCTCCCACCCAGTCTTCTGCAGAAAGCGCACAGATGGCGCATGAAAACCAAGCCCATCGGTCTGTCACATCACCCCCATGCATATCAGGGAAACTGTCTGAGCCTCAAGTTATGCAGCAGTCTCTTATGCTGTTTGAAGACTCTGCTGCCAGGGTTTCCCAAGGGCATCCACCTAGCCCTTCCCCAGGGGTGGAAGAGATAGAATGCACTAACGCACAACCACTTATTTTTCCTGATGATGAGGACATGGGAATACCACCTCAGCACGTCTCTGATGATGACGAAACACAGGTGCCCACTGCTGCGTCTTTCTGCAGTGTGCAGACTGAACAGGAGGTCAGGGATCAAGACTGGGTGGAAGACGATGCAGGGGACGATGAGGTCCTAGACCCCACATGGAATGAAGGTCGTGCCACTGACTTTCACAGTTCGGAGGAAGAGGCAGTGGTGAGACCGAGCCAACAGCGTAGCAAAAGAGGGAGCAGTGGGAAAAATCAGAACACCCGCCGCCAAGAGACTCCGCCTGCTACTGACCGCCGCCATCTGGGACCGAGCACCCCAAAGGCAGCTTCAAGGAGTTCCCTGGCATGGCACTTCTTCAAACAATGTGCTGACGACAAGACCCGAGTGGTTTGCATGCTGTGCCATCAGAGCCTGAAGCGAGGCATTAACGTTCTGAACCTTAGCACAACCTGCATGACCAGGCACCTGCATGCAAAGCATGAACTGCAGTGGAGTAAACACCTTAAAAACAAGGAAGTCACTCAGGCTCCCCCTGCTACATCTTCTGCTGCTGCCGCCTCGGCCTCTTCTGCTGCTGCTGCCGCCTCGGCCTCTTCCTCTGGAGAAACGTTGGCACCTGCCGCCCAGCAAACATGGGATGTACCACCAACACCACCACCTGCGTCACCAAGCATCTCAACCATGTCACACGGCAGCGTTCAGCTCTCCATCTCACAAACATTTGAGAGAAAGCGTAAATTCTCACCTAGCCACCCTCGATCCCTGGCCCTGAATGCCAGCATTTCTAAACTACTGGCCTATGAAATGCTGTCATTTAGGCTGGTGGACACACACAGCTTCAAACAGCTCATGTCACTTGCTGTCCCACAGTATGTTGTTCCCAGCCGCCACTACTTCTCTAAGAGAGCCGTGCCTTCCCTGCACAAACAAGTGTCCGATAAAATCAAGTGTGCACTGCGCAACGCCATCTGTGGCAAGGTCCACCTAACCACAGATACGTGGACCAGTAAGCACGGCCAGGGACGCTATATCTCCCTAACTGCACACTGGGAAAATGTAGTGGCGGCTGGGCCCCAGGCGGAGAGCTATTTGGCGCACGTCCTTCCGCCGCCAAGGATCGCAGGGCAACATTCTTTGCCTCCTGTCTCCTCCTCCTCCTACTCAGCTTCCTCCTCCTCTTCTTCCACCTGCTCATCCAGTCAGCCACACACCTTCACCACCAACTTCAGCACAGCACGGGGTAAACGTCAGCAGGCCATTCTGAAACTCATATGTTTGGGGGACAGGCCCCACACCGCACAGGAGTTGTGGCGGGGTATAGAACAACAGACCGACGAGTGGTTGCTGCCGGTGAGCCTCAAGCCCGGCCTGGTGGTGTGCGATAATGGGCGAAATCTCGTTGCAGCTCTGGGACTAGCCGGTTTGACGCACATCCCTTGCCTGGCGCATGTGCTGAATTTAGTGGTGCAGAAGTTCATTCGCAAACTACCCCGACATGTCAGAGCTGCTGCATAAAGTGCGGGCCGTCTGTTCGCGCTTCCGGCGTTCACACCCTGCCGCTGCTCGCCTGTCTGCACTACAGCGTAACTTCGGCCTTCCCGCTCACCGCCTCATATGCGACGTGCCCACCAGATGGAACTCCACCTTGCATATGCTGGACAGACTGTGCAAGCAGCAGCAGGCCATAGTGGAGTTTCAGCTGCAGCACGCACGGGTCAGTCGCACTGCGGATCAGACCCACTTCACCACCAATGACTGGGCCTCCATGCGAGACCTGTGTGCCCTGTTGCGCTGTTTCGAGTACTCCACCAACATGGCCAGTGGTGATGACGCCGTTATCAGCGTTACAATACCACTTCTATGTCTCCTTGAGAAAACACTTAGGGCGATGATGGAAGAGGAGGTGGCCCAGGAGGAAGAGGAGGAAGAGGGGTCATTTTTAGCACTTTCAGGCCAGTCTCTTCAAAGTGACTCAGAGGGAGGTTTTTTGCAACACCAGAGGCCAGGTACAAATGTGGCCAGACAGGGCCCACTACTGGAGGACGAGGAGGACGAGGATGAGGAGGAGGTGGAGGAGGATGAGGATGAAGCATGTTCACAGCGGGGTGGCACCCAAAGCAGCTCGGGCCCATCACTGGTGCGTGGCTGGGGGGAAACACAGGACGATGACGATACGCCTCCCACAGAGGACAGCTTGTCCTTACCTCTGGGCAGCCTGGCACACATGAGTGACTACATGCTGCAGTGCCTGCGCAACGACAGCAGAGTTGCCCACATTTTAACGTGTGCAGACTACTGGGTTGCCACCCTGCTGGATCCCCGGTACAAAGACAATGTGCCCACCTTACTTCCTACACTGGAGCGTGATAGGAAGATGCGCGAGTACAAGCGCACGTTGGTAGACGCGCTACTGAGAGAATTCCCAAATGTCACAGGGGAACCAGTGGAAGCCCAAGGCGAAGGCAGAGGAGGAGCAAGAGGTCGCCAACGCAGCTGTGTCACGGCCAGCTCCTCTGAGGGCAGGGTTAGCATGGCAGAGATGTGGAAAAGTTTTGTCACCACGCCACAGCTAACTGCACCACCTCCTGATACGGAACGTGTTAGCAGGAGGCAACATTTCACTAACATGGTGGAACAGTACCTGTGCACACCCCTCCACGTACTGACTGATGGTTCGGCCCCATTCAACTTCTGGGTCTCCAAATTGTCCACGTGGCCAGAGCTAGCCTTTTATGCCTTGGAGGTGCTGGCCTGCCCGGCGGCTAGCGTTTTGTCTGAACGTGTATTCAGCACGGCAGGGGGCGTCATTACAGACAAACGCAGCCGCCTGTCTACAGCCAATGTGGACAAGCTGACGTTCATAAAAATGAACCAGGCATGGATCCCACAGGACCTGTCCATCCCTTGTGCAGATTAGATATTAACTACCTCCCCTTAACAATATATTATTCTACTCCAGGGCACTTCCTCATTCAATACTATTTTTAATTTCATTTTACCATTATATTGTGGGGCAACCCAAAGTTGAATGAACCTCTCCTCTGTCTGGGTGCCGGGGCCTAAATGTGTGACAGTGGCCTGTTCCAGTGGTGGGTGACGTGAAGCCTGATTCTATGCTATGACATGAATACAGATTCTGCGCTGACATAAGGCCAGATTCTCTGTTACGGGACCTCTCTCCTCTGCCTGGGTCTAAATGTTTGACAGTGGCCTGTTCCAGTGGTGGCTGACGTGAAGCCTGATTCTCTGCTATGACATGAAGACAGATTCTGCGCTGACATAAGGCCAGATTCTCTGTTACGGGACCGCTCTCCTCTGTCTGGGTGCCGGGGCCTAAATGTGTGACAGTGGCCTGTTCCAGTGGTGGGTGACGTGAAGCCTGATTCTCTGCTATGACATGAATACAGATTCTGCGCTGACATGAAGCCAGATTCTCTGCTATGGCATGGAGACTGATTCTCTGCTGACGTGAAGCCAGATTCTCTGCTATGGGACATCTGTCCAATTGATATTGGTTCATTTTTATTTTTTTAATTTTAATTTTAATTCATTTCCCTATCCACATTTGTTTGCAGGGGATTTACCTACATGTTGCTGCCTTTTGCAGCCCTCTAGCTCTTTCCTGGGCTGTTTTACAGCCTTTTTAGTGCCCAAAAGTTCGGGCCCCAATTGACTTCAATGGGGTTCGGGTTCGGGACGAAGTTCGGGTCGGGTTCGGATCCCGAACCCGAACATTTCCGGGAAGTTCGGCCGAACTTCTCGAACCCGAACATCCAGGTGTTCGCTCAACTCTATTCCTATTGTATGATCATAGGAGATCATTTATGAACAGATATATGCCACTTTTGGGGTGTATATCTGGCGCAGATTCTGTCGCACGCCATGGAGTGGCAGAATCTGCGACTTCTTCCCCGATCACACCAGGTCTAAAAAAGTTGGTATGGCTGGTTTATGTGTAGAAAATGGTCTAAGTGTATGACAGCAAGGAAGCTGTCTTACATTTAGAATCGGCGCTGGATGCGCCAAAGTTATGTAGGGGCTGGGGCCTCTACATCACTTCATCTATCCGACGCAAACTATAGGGCTTATTAAGACCGGCGTCTAAAATGCCGGTCTTAATAAATGTGCCTGATAGGTATCATTTGCATGAATTGGGGATACTTGGCTGAGAGCCACTAGTTTATACCATAACAATGTAACTTTATTATTATTCTTGCTATAAAGAAACATATTGGGGAAACTCATAGATGACACATTTCCATGCCTGAGGTTTCATGGACTGTTTTACAAAAAGTCAGTAAATATACACAGATGTTTATTACATCAAATTTCCTTCCAACGAATATGTAGATAGGATAGAAACTAGATAAGGATTATGCTATATCAACATTTACTCAGTTTTTTAATAAGACTAATCTGTACATTGACGTTTGACCCTTTCAACTCCCACCATTGAGTGTATGCAGATGTTCATTAAACAGTCAAGGATTCTATGCAAAGAGAGGAACGACCTCTACATCAGCCTAATTACTGCTACATCTCGAAACTATGCTGAACATGTTCAATTGACTCACTGTGATATTTGAACTTTTAAACTAACCAAATCCTACCCCCAATTAATGATTTACTGGTAATGTGTCTGCATTAGGCTACATTCACACAACCATAGTGTTTTGTGGATCTGCAAATTGCAGATCCGCAGAATACGGATACTGGCCCGTGTGCTTTCCCCAATTTCCGGACCGCACATGCCGTTGCTTTCATAGAAAATGCCTATTCGTGTCCGCTATTGCGGACAAGAATAGGACATGCTCTATTTAGTCATATAAAAGATTTGATTTTCTCTAATACACACATATTTGCTGTAAATACATTTAGGGTCACTGCATTTTATTCACAGCCAGAAATACCATACATATCTGACATGATTTCACACCAGCGTTTCTGTGAAGATTATGTTTACATCTATCTCTTACAGTTGCAAGAAAAAGTATGTGAACCCTTTGGAATGATATGGATTTCTGCACAAATTGGTCATGAAATGTGATCTGATCTTCATCTAAGCCAGAAGAATAGACAATCACAGTCTGCTTAACCGCCTCACGTCCGCCCATAGGATATAAACGTCCTATGGGTGGACGTCTATTTCTGACAGCACGTTTTAAAACGTCCTGTCAGAAATAGCAGCTGCACGCTAATCGTGCAGCTGCTGATCGGGTTGCCCGCTGTCAGTGACAGCAGGGCAACCCTAAGACAAGGCAGGGACAGTGCCCAGGTGTCCCTGCCTTCACGATCGCTGCAGACACAGCGCTCACCGAGCGCTGTGTCTGCAGAGAAGGAAGCGCTGTGCGCTTCCTGTTCCGGCCCGGCGGTCATGTGACCGCCGTGACCGGAGAGTGCAGGGGCTGTGTGAGGTCTCTCAGAGACCTCGATCAGCCCTGCTGTGAGGCTGTACAGCGCTGGATTGCTGCTGTACAGCCTCTATAGGGGTGCATTTGTCCTGTAACTGGGGCTACTATCTCAGCCCCAGTTACAGGAGAAATCAACTGTGAAAAAAAAAAGAAAAAGTGAAGCAAATGTCCCCCAGAGGTCTTGTATGACCTTATGGGGGACGAAAAGTGTAAAAAAAAATAAAAAAAATAAAGGGTTGAAAAAATCAAATAAAATAAAGTTTCACATGTAAAAAAAAAAAAAGTTCCCAAGTTAGGAATAAAAAAAAAAAATTAAAAATAGAAAAAATAAAGTAAAATAGACATATTTAGTATTGCCGCGTCCGTAAAAACCAGCTCTATAAAAATATCACATGAGCTAACCCCTCGGGTGAACACCGTAAAAAAAAAAAAAAAAAAACTGTGTCAAAACAAGCAATTTTTGTCACCTTGCATCACAAAAGGTGCAACACCAAGTGATCAAAAACGCGTATGTCCCACAAAATGGTACCAATAAAACCGTCACCTCATCCCGCAAAAAATGAGCCCCTACATAAGAAAATCTCTCAAAAAATAAAAAAACTATAGCTCTCAGAACATGAACACATTAAAACATAATTTTTTGGTTTCAAAAATGCTATTATTGTGTAAAACTTTAATAAATGAGAAAAAGTATACATATTAGGTATCACAACGTCCGTAACAATCTGCTCTATAAAAATGTCACTTGACTGAACCCCTAAGGTGAACGCTGTAAAAATAAATAAATAGAAACTGTGCTAAAACAACCAATTTTTTGGTCACCTTGCCCCATAAAGTGTTATATTGAATGATCAAAAAATCATATGTACCCAAAAATAGTACTAATAAAACTGGCACCTTATCCCCTAGTTTCCAAAATGGGGTCACTTCTTGGGAGTTTCTACTGTAAGGGTGCATCAGGGGGCTTCAAATGGGACATGGCATCTAAAAACCATGTGGAGTTCCTTTCCTTCTGCGCCCTGCCGTGTGCCCATACAGCAGTTTACGACCACATGTGGGGTGTTTCTGTAAACCGCAGAATCTGGGTAATAAATATTGAGTTTTGTTTGGCTGTTAACCATCGATGTGTTAGAGAAAAAAATTGATTAAAATGGAAAATCTGCCAAAAAAGTGAAATGTAAAAATTTGATCTCCATTTTCCTTTAATTCTTGTGGAACGCCTAAAGGGTTAACAAAGTTTGTAAAATCGGTTTTGAATACCTTGAGGGGTGTAGTTTCTACAATGGGGTCATTTATGGGGGTATCCACTATGTAGGCCCCACAAAGTGACTTCAGACCTGAACTGGTCCTTATAAAGTGGGTTTTGGCAATTTTCTTAAAAATTTGAAGAATTGCTTCTAAACTTCTAAGCCTTCTAACGTCCTAAAAAAATAAAATGACATTTCCAAAATGATGCTAACATAAAGTAGACATATGGGGAATGTTAAATAATAAATATTTTATGAGGTATCACTTTCTGTTTTAAAAGCAGAGAAATTGAAATTTAGAAAATTGCGATTTTTTTTAAATTTTTGGGTAAATTTGGGATTTTTTCATAAATAAAGGTGAAATATTTTGACTCAAATTTATGACTATCATGAAGTACAATGTGTCACGAGAAAACAATCTCTGAATGACTTGGATAAATAAAGGCGTTCCAAAGTTATTACCACATAAAGTGAGATATGTCCGTTTTGCAAAATTTGGCCTGGTCAGGAAGGGGGCAAAGGGCCCAGATGGGAAGTGGTTAAACTAATAACACACAAAGAATTAAATGTTACAGGGATGTTAGCATATGCCAGAGACTTTTGTAAGTCTTTAGCTGACACTCTAGGATTCTTCTTCACCTCATTGAGCAGTTTTTGAGCATGTTTTTATTGAACACACCATGTAAACATTCACAGTGCAAGTGGAAAAAGTATGTGAACCCCTAGACTAATGACATCTGCAAGAGCTAATTGGAGTGAGGTGTCAGCCAACTGGAGTCCAATCAATGAGATGAGATTGGAGGTGTTGGTTACAGCTGCCTTGCAGTGGCCGTCCTGTAAAGATGACTGCAAGAGCACAGACTGCTCAATGAGGTGAAGACGAATCATAGAGTGTCAGCTAAAGACTTACAAAAGTCTCTGGCATATGCTAACATCCCTGTTAGCGAAGCTACGATATCTAAAACACTAAACAAGAATGGATTTCATGGGAGGATACCACAGAGGAAGCCACTGCTGTCCAAAAAAAACATTGCTGCACGTTTGCACAAGAGCACCTGGATGTTCCACAGCAGTACTGGCAAAATATTCTGTGGACAGATGAAACCAAAGTTGAAGTGTTTGGAAGAAACACACAACACTATGTGTGGAGAAAAAGAGGCACAGCACACCAACATCAAAACCTCATCCCAACTGTGAAGTATGGTGGTGGGGGCATCATGGTTTGGGACTGCTTTGCTGCGTCAGGGCCTGGACTGATTGCTATCATCGATGGAAAAATTAATTCCCAAGTTTATCAAGACATTTTGCAGGAGAACTTAAGGCCATCTGTCCACCAGCTGAAGCTCAACAGAAGATGGGTGTTGCAACAGTACAACGACCCAAAGCATAGAAGTAAATCAACAACAGAAGGCTTAAACAGAAGAAAATACGCCTTCTGGAGTGGCCCAGTCAGAGTCCTGACCTCAACCTGATTGAGATGCTGTGGCATGACCTCAAGAAAGCGATTCACACCAGACATTCCAAGAATATTGCTAAACTGAAACAGTTCTGTAAAAAGGAATGGTCAAGAATTACTCCTGACCGTTGTGCACGTCTGATCTGCAACTACAGGAAACGTTTGGTTGAAGTTCTTGCTGCCAAAGGAGGTTCAACCAGTTATTAAATCCAAGGGTTCACATACTTTTCCCACCTGCACTGTGAATGTTTACATGGTGTGTTCAATAAAAACATGGTAACATGTGTTATTAGTTTAAGCAGACTGTGATTGTCTATTGTTGTGACTTAGATGAAGATCAGATCACATTTTATGAACTATTTGAGCAGAAATCCATATCATTCCATAGGGTTCACATATTTTTATATATATACAGTTGCAAGAAAAAGTGAGTTTTTTGTCTGGACGTCTGTCTGTTCTCTATTCATGTCTCAAACGACAGGACCGATCTTCACCAAATTTGGCACACAGGTACATCAGGTGTCCGGGGAGGTTTTAGAACTGGTATCAGCTCTCTAGGACGTACCGTTCCTGAGATATTCCCGAAAAATGACCTGTA
This sequence comes from Bufo bufo, assembly GCF_905171765.1. Taxonomy (NCBI): domain Eukaryota; kingdom Metazoa; phylum Chordata; class Amphibia; order Anura; family Bufonidae; genus Bufo; species Bufo bufo. Next base: position 201,381,116 of record NC_053393.1, read on the forward strand.
TTAGCCAATTCAAGCCTGCAAGTCTTTCTCTTCATATCCCAACTGCCATACACACGGTCACATGACCCTTATCAGCCAGTAGAAGCTCGCAGGCCCTTAGTCTCCACATACACAAAGTTTTACTCCAGGTTTCCATAACAACCCAGCCATTTTTCTTCACTGCTGTAGGTCAGCTTTAGGCTAGGGCTACACAACGACATGTGTTGCAGGACAATTTTTATAATGATAGTATATGGTGTTGCACTGTAACATGCGACATGCTACCACTGTGACACAACAGTCACAGAAAAATCCATCTTGGATGGATTTTTTGTGACTGTCGTGTCGCAGTCGCAGCATGTCGCATGTAGAAGTGCGACACCATAGCCTATCATTATAAAAATTATTGCTCGACATTGGTGTGAAAAAATGTTGTGCGACACATGTTGTCGTGTAGCCCCAGCCTTAAAGGGGCATGGCGCTGTTGAGGTCACTGTTAAGGGGGCAGGGGCCACTATTAATAGGGCAGCTGCTGTGGAGCTCACTGTTAAAGGGATGAGCACTGTAGAGGTCACTGTTAAAAGGGTGTTTACTGTGGATGTTACTGTAAAAGGGGCAGGTCGCTGTGGAGGTCACTGTTAAGGGGGCTGGGTACTGTGAGGTAACTGCTAAAGGAGCAAGGTACTGTGGAGGTCACTGTAAAGGGAACGGGGTACTGTTTCAGTCACTATTACAGGGACGGATGATGTGGAAATCTCTATTAAGGGGGCAGGAAACAGTGGAGGTCACAGATAAGGGGACAATCCCCTATGGAGGTCACTGTTAAGGGGAAGGGCCCCTGATGAGGTCACAGATGAAGGGACGGTCCCCTATGGAGGTCAGTGTTAAGGGAGTGGTGTGCTGTGATACTCAATGTTAAAGGGGCGGGCTGCTGTGAAGGTCAAAGTTGAGTGGATGGGCTGCTGTGGAGATCCCATTCTAAGGAGGCAGGCCACTTTTGGGGGGTCAGTGTTGAGGGGTGGGGGGCTATAGAGTAGAGATGTTGCGAACAGAAAATTTTCATTTCGCGAACTGCGAACGCGAATTTCCGCAAATGTTCGCGAACGGGCGAACCGCCATAGACTTCAATAGGCAGGCGAATTTTAAAACCCACAGGGAATCTTTCTAGCCACAATAGTGATGGAAAAGTTGTTTCAACAGGACTAACACCTGGACCGTGGCATGCTGGAGGGGGATCCATGGCAAAACTCCCATGGAAAATTACGTAGTTGACGCAGAGTCCGGTTTTAATCCATAAAGGGCATAAATCAGCTAACATTCCTAAATTGTTTGGAATAACGCGCTTAAAAACATCAGGTATGATGTTGTATCGATCAGGTAGTGTAAGGGTTACGCCCGCTTCACAGTGACAGACCAAACTCTGGCAGACAAAACTCCCCATTTAACGCACCGCAAACAGTCCATTTGCACAACCACAAACTCCCCATTTGCACAAGGTTGGATACCAAGCTAGCCATGTCCCGTTCCTTGTCCTCACTAACGTCATTGAAGGTCTCTTCCTCCACCCAGCCACGTACAACACCAAGGGTCCCCGAAAGGTGACAACAAGCCCCCTGGGACGCCTGCTGTGGTTGGTCTTCCACCTCCTCAAAGCCACCTTCCTCCTCTGATTCCTCTTCTTCAGACTACTCTCTCTGCGTTGCCGCAGGTCCAGCAATCGATGACGACAAGGCTGCTTCTGGTGGTGATGGTGACCACAACTCTTCATCTTCATGCTCATCTACGGCCTGATCCAGCACTCTTCGCAGGGCATGCTCCAGAAAAAAACACATATGGGATGAGGTCGATGATGTTGCCTTGGGTTTGACTGACCAGGTTTGTCACCTCCGCAAAAGGACGCATGAGCCTACAGCCATTATGCATGAGCGTTCAGTAACGCGGCCAAAAAATACCCAGCTCCGCAGAGGCTGTCCTCTTTTTATTTTTAATTTAAAAAAATCTGTTCTTACCAGTTTAATCTCTGTTTTGTCCCCTATCAGGGGCCGGTGTGGTGTATGGAATAGATTTTAGGAACCTGGAGATGGAAAAAGATGCTTGGTCGGTCCTCTTACTTCCAATTCGGGGCACTGCGCGTGCACCGTGCAATGTACTATGCAATCCCAATATGAGTGGTATGTTAAGTAGTACTATTCCTATCAGTTTAATCCCTGTTACGTCCCCTATCAGGGGACATGTATGGAATAGAGTTTAGACAACCGCAAAGAGTTGTCAATAGTTGACACACTCATGACATAAATTTTATTCCTCTATGCGTCAATCTTGGTGTAGTGATGACTGTGCTCGTGCGCACGTTTGGCAGATTGCAGGCGATGGCGGTTTTTCAAAGCCAATGTCGTGCTGAGGTAGTTCAGTGACAGTTAAGTGACCCAGAAAACAATGATTCTGCAGTGTGGGCCCATTGTTGGCCTAGTAGGCTTTAATGATCACCTTAGATGATCACAAAGAAAATTAATGTTGTTTCTATGCAAAATTATCCAGCCAATCGCTTTTGGTCTGTTCACAATGAAGCAACGACCTTATCTCATCTGGGGTGTGCCAACATTGCCATTTCCAACACACTCATAGAGGTGATCGCTTCATTGTGATACGGAAGCCCCTGTACCGGCTGTCGCAGCGGCCGGAAAAATTTATGTTTTCCAGGCAGAAAGTGCATTAAAACATTGCGGCTTGAACCCTAGTTGGTGGCGGAGAAGTCACGCAAGTCATCCGGCATGCAGAGATTAAATACAGCAGCGTGTGGACCATTTTATACCCCAAGGCATCTCATCAGGCCTTTTTTAGTCAAATGTATCCCCCACTGTCAGTCCCTTCGGGATCCATGCCTCATTCATCTTAATAAAGGTGAGGTAATCTAGACTTTTTTGACCTAGGTGACTTCTCTTCTCAGTGACAATACCTCCTGCTGCGCTAAAGGTCCTTTCTGACAGGACACTTGAAGCGGGGCAGGCCAGAAGTTCTATCACAAATTGGGATAGCTCAGGCCACAGGTCAAGCCTGCACACCCAGTAGTCAAGGGGTTCATCGCTCCTCAGAGTGTCGATATCTGCAGTTAAGGCGAGGTAGTCTGCTAACTGTCGGTCGAGTCGTTCTATGAGGGTGGACCCCGAAGGGCTGTGGCGATGCGTAGGACTTAAAAAGCTCTGCATGTCCTCCATCAACAACACGTCTGTAAAGCGTCCTGTCCTTGCCGGCGTGGTAGGAGGAGGATTACTTTCACCTCTTCCCCTGTTAGATTCCCGTTGTGCTGTGATATCACCCTTATACGCTGTGTAAAGCATACTTTATTTATTTTGGAACTGCTGCATCCTTTCTGACTTCCGGTAATTCGGTAACATTTCAGGCACTTTCTGCTTATACCGGGGGTCTAGTAGCGTGACCACCCAGTACAGGTCGTTCTCCTTCAGCCTTTTTATACGAGGGTCCCTCAACAGGCATGACAGCATGAAAGACCCCATTTGCATTTGCACAAGGTTGGATGCCGAGCTACTCATGTCCCGTTCCTCGTCCTCACTGATCTCACTAAAATTCTGTTATTCCCCCCAGCCACGTACAACACCACGGGTACCAGATAGGTGACAACGAGCAACCTGGGATGCCTGCTGTTGTTGGTCTTCCTCCTCCTCCTCAAAGCCACATTCCTCCTCTGACTCCTCAGACTCCTCTTCCAGCGTTGCCGCAGGTCCAGCAAGCGATGCTGATAAGGCTGTTTCTGATGGTGATGGTGACCACAACTCTTCCTCTTCACGCTCATCTACGGCCTGATCCAGCACTCTTCGCAGGGCATGCTCCAGGAAGAAAACAAATGGGATGATGTCGCTGATGGTGCCTTCAGTGCGACTGACCAGGTTTGTCACCTCCTCAAAAGGACGCATGAGCCTACAGGCATTGCGCATGAGCGTCTAGTAACTTTGCAAAAAAATACCCAGCTCCGCAGAGGCTGTCCTAGCACCCCGGTCATACAAATACTCGTTGACGGCTTTTTCTTGTTGGAGCAGGCGGTCGAACATTAGGAGTGTTGAATTCCAACGTGTTGTTTCGCCACTGAATATCTGAAAAGTGCGCCATGGCCGTGTAGGAACGCCTGAAATGGACACACACCTTCCTGGCCTGCTTGAGGACGTCCTGTAAGCCTGGGTACTTATGCACAAAGCGTTGTACGATCAGATTCAACACATGTGCCATGCACGGCACATGTGTCAACTTGCCCAAATTCAATGCCGCCAACAAATTGCTTCCGTTGTCACACACCACTTTGCCGATCTCCAGTTGGTGCGGAGTCAGCCACTGATCCGCCTGTGCGTTCAGGAGTGCTGGTCCGGTGTGACTCTCTGCTTTCAGGCAAGTCAACCCCAAGACAGCGTGACACTGTCGTATCTGGGATGTGGAATAGCCACGTGGGAGCTGGGGGGGGGGGGGAGGGTGCAGTTGATGTTGTGCAAGACGCAGCAGCAGAAGAGGACTTAGCCGAGGAGGTTAGCGAAGAAGATGGAGTACGAGGAGTAGAGGAGGTGGCAGCAGGCCTGCCTGCAAGTCGTGGCAGTGTCAGCAGGTTTATCCAATGCGCGGTGTACGTGATATACCTGCCCTGACCGTGCTTTGCAGACCAGGTATCAGTGGTCAGATGGACCCTTGCCCCAACACTGTGTGCCAGACATGCCATGACTTCCTTTTCCACAATAGAGTACAGGTTGGGGATTGCCTTTTGTGAAAAGAAATTTCGTCCGGGTACCTTCCACTGCGGTGTCCCAATAGCTACAATTATTTTGAAGGCCTCAGACTCCACCAGCTTATATGGTAAAAGCTGGCGGGCTAAGAGTTCCAACAAGCCAGCTGTCAGACGCCGGGCAAGGGGGTGACTCTGTGACATTGGCTTCTTACGCTCAAACATTTCCTTGACAGACACCTGACTGTGGGCAGATGAGCAGGAACTGACTGTGGGCAGATGAGCAGGAACTGCTGAAGGTGAGAGGCGGAGTGGCGGATGGTTGAGAGGGGGCAAGGAAGACAGCAGTGGTTGACGTGGCTGAAGATGCTGGACCAGGAGGAGGATGGCGGCTTTGAGTTTGTGTGCTGCTTGTACTCATGTGTTGATCCCATAGGCATTTGTGATTTGAGATCATGTGCCTTCGCAAAGCAGTTGTACCTAGGTGGGTGTTGGACTTCCCACATTTCTTTTGGCACAGGTTGCAAATGGCATCGCTGTTATCAGAGGCAGACACACAAAAAAAATGCCACACTGCTGAGCTTTGCAATGACGGCATTCTGGTGGTGGCAACAGCATGCGTTGATTGGCATGCTGTCTGGCTGACCTCGGGTGCCGATGCATGCTGTCTGACTGTGCCACTAGCTCCTTGTGACGACCTCCCCCTGCTTCCAACTCTGTCTCCTCCTCCGCTCTGTCTCCCCATCTGAACTATCCCCCTGTTCTTCTTCTCTTCGAGCGGGCACCCACGTGACATCCACGGACACATTGTCATCATCCAAGGGATAGTTAAAGAGAGGGACCCGCTCACCAATGTCCCCTCAGGGTAGGTGCTCTAGCTCAAAAAATTGAGACACCCCTCAAAATAAAGTCTAAATGGTATAAAGGATTGAGCTGGCACTCATATATGGAATATAAACATGGTATAATAAAATACAAATAGGAATAATATCACCTGTCACATATATACCTTCAATAAAATACAATATCAATAAAAGAATAACAAAACCAATATATTAAAATTTATGTCATTCAATGGTGCAGAAGCCGGTAGCACCAGACGTCTATGGACCTAATATGGTCCTAGGTGGAGTAATATAGACAGTAGTGCTGTCGGTCTCTGCAGCTACAAATGATAATTTCTCTATACATGGAAGATTTTCTATACAATCAATTGGATTTCATAAATTTCTTATATACAAGGAATGTCCCGCATCCACAGAATATGTAGCTATCGATAAGCTGATGCTTTTTATAAGGCAACTTTCAATGAAAAAATGTATCCATAGCCACACTGGCTATTACGCTGTTGCAAACAGATATCAATAAGCAATGTTTCCAATGTTTCCAATAGGCCGATGTTTGCACTGTCACAACTTTCAGAATGAGATGGTATATCTGTATTTGCAATATGTGCTATTATAAGTTGATAGTCTGTTATTTTATAATTGTTGGCCCCGTAAGTCCGTAGTGAAAAAAGTATCAGTTGAATCACTGTTAATTAGTTGCACACGAATATGCTGCCATATGAACGCTGGTTAATGGCTCAATTCGTTCCTCATGTGACAGCAACTGAAATCGCCAAAGAAAGTTCTGCTTTTTACAGAAGGATATCTCCTATATTGCTTCCCACAAGTGTGGGCTTACCTCCCTCTGCACTCTGTTCGATGGGACTGTAATGATAATCTTTTATTCCGCTTAGAATGTCGGCGTCCCAGCTGAACCAGGTATCAGTGGTCAGATGGACCCTTGCCCCTACACTGTGTGCCAGACCTGCCATGACTTCCTTTTCCACAATAGAGTACAGGTTGGGGATTGCCTTTTGTGAAAAGAAATTTTGGCCGGGTACCTTCCACTGCGGTGTCCCAATAGCTACAAATTTTTTGAAGGCCTCAGACTCCACCAGCTAGTATGGTAGAAGCTGGCGGGCTAAGAGTTCCGACAAGCCAGCTGTCAGACGCCGGGCAAGGGGGGGGGACTCTGTGACATTGGCTTCTTACGCTCAAACATTTCCTTGACAGACACCTGACTGTGGGCAGATGAGCAGGAACTGCTGAGGGCAAGAGGCGGAGTGGCGGATGGTTGAGAGGAGGCAAGGAGGACAGCAGTGGTTGACGTGGCTGAAGATGCTGGACCAGGAGGAGGATGGCGGCTTTGAGTTTGTGTGCTGCTTGTACTCATCATGTGTTGATCCCATAGGTGTTTGTGATTTGAGATCATGTGCCTTCGCAAAGCAGTTGTACCTAGCTGGGTGTTGGACTTCCCACGACTCAGTTTCTTTTGGCACAGGTTGCAAATGGCATCGCTGTTATCAGAGGCAAAAAAATGCCACACTGCTGAGCTTTGCAATGATGGCATTCTGGTGGTGGCAACAGCATGCGTTGATTGGCGTGCTGTCTGGCTGACCCCGGGTGCCGATACATGTTGTCTGACTGTGCCACTAGCTCCTTGCGACGACCTCCCCCTGCTTCCAACTCGTCTCCTCTCTGTCTCCCCATCTGAACTTTCCCCCTGTTCTTCTTCTCTTCGAGCAGGCACCCACGTGACATCCACGGACACATCGTCATCATCAACCGCTTCACTTGTATCTGACAACTCAGCAAAGGAAGCAGCAGCGGGTACAACATCATCATCATCACACCGTACATCCATGTGTGTAATGCTGCCTGACTGAGACATATCCCTGTTATCTACATCCTCTGGCAATAATGGTTGTGCATCACTCATTTGTTCCAACTGATGTGTAAATAACTCCTCTGACAGATCAAGTGAAGCAGCTGTGGTGCTAGTGTTGGTGGTGGCGGCAGGCGGGCGAGTGGTAACTTGAGAGGTGCCCAAAGCTGAGCTGGAGGAGGATGGTGCGTCAAGGTTCCAAGCGGAAGCTGTAGAAGATTGGGTGTCCTGTGTAAGCCAGTCAACTATGTCCTCAGAACTTTGAGTTCAGGGTACGTGGCCTCTGATGAACACTGGGCATTATTCTAGGGCCAAAGGAAATCACAGCACCACGACCACGACGGCCCCTGCGGGGTGGCCTGCCTCTGCCTGTCATTTTTTTTCCGATTAGTTGTACTATGCGTTCAAGCTACTGTGACACCAGATATGAGTGGTGGCACTGGCAGTAGTGGGCACAGTACACACTGTAGGCCTGACACACACGCTTGCAGGCAACTGCAATTAGATTACAGTGAAAAAATTGTTTTTATATTTTAAATGCAAGCTACTGTGACACCAGATATGAGTGGTGGCACTGGGCACTGGCAGTAGTGGGCACAGTACACGCTGTAAGCCTGACACACACGCTTGCAGGCAACTCAATTAGATTACAGTGAAAAAAGTTTTTTTTTTTTTTAAATGCAAGCTACTGTGACACCAGATATGAGTGGTAGCACTGGGCACTGGCAGTAGTGGGTACAGTACACGCTGTAGGCCTGACACACATGCTTGCAGGCAACTGCAATTAGATTACAGAGAAAAAAAAAGAGCAGACTGATGTACTAGCCCTAAAAAGGGCTTTTTGGGGTGCTGTCAGGACGATGTCCTTACAGCAGATCAGATGAGTCTTTGAGGACTGGAGTGGACACTGAATGCACTGGCCTAACTATCGATTTCCCTATTAAATCAGCAGCAGCTGCACTGTCCCTCCTCTCACTAAGGGCTCATTCAGACGGCCGTATGCTGTCCGCAAAAATACTGAATGCTATCCGTTTTTTTGCGGATCCGCAAAAAAAATGAAACATGTCCTATACTTGTCCGTGAAAATCAGGACATGGCCCCATTGAAGTCTATGGGTCCTCAAAAATACTGAATGCTATCCGTTTTTTTGCAGATCCGTTTTTTTGCGGATCCGCAAAAAAACGGATAGCATTCAGTATTTTTGCGGACAGCATACGGCCGTCTGAATGAGCCCTAACACTGCAGCTTCCGAATGAATCTAAGATGGATGCTGTCCAGGAGGTGGGAGGGTCTTGGAGGGAGGGTCTGCTGCTAATTGGCTGGAATGTGTCTGCTGACTGAGGTACAGGGTCAAAGTTTGCTCAATGGTGACGTATTGGGGGCGGACCGAACATCGTGTATGTTCGCCCGCCGCGGCGAACGCGAACAAGCGATGTACGCCAGGAACTGTTCGCCGGTGAATAGTTCGGGACATCTCTATTATTCCCACATAAGGCAAAAGTAAAACGACATTTTGCAGTCTTGGTGTTAGTTCATACAATGGAAAGTCCACAAAACAAAAAATCACCTTGTTGGCAGTTTTATCTCCAGCGGTCCACAGCAGGCTTTAGGGGGCCTGTTTCCCAGCGTGCGTCTCTTAGCCCTCCAGCACGGCACAAAGCCTCAGATCCCAAACAAAGAGACTCAGCTACTGAGCCCAGCTGCCTATTTAAAGGACAGCCAGGTGCTGCCAAAACCCGGACCGGCACTTAAACTCCGGTCCGGTATTTGACCTCACCTGGCTGGAAACTAGCCCAGCCACACATGTTGGGAGGAAAATATATATATGTACTAAGTGTTTCAAGATAAAATTGCCTTGGGCTTTGGGGTGCTTTTTGACAGGCTTAGTGTTTTTTTCTTTTTTGAAAGGAAAGCTAATTTGAATATCTTGCAGAGAAACCCAAAGGTATGCAAATGATCATTCCTTTCAAAAATAAAAGAATGCTAAGCCTATCTGATGCTAGCACATGTGAGATATGCTAATTTGCATATACATTTCCCAGAAAATGCAAAGAAGTGTTGGCTGGAAAAATTACTCCTCATTCATACGAGGTTGCCTGCCTAATGGGAAAGAGTCGTCCCCCCGTCCCCCCCCCAGGCCACTCAGCTAAACAAACAAAACAATAGCTGATTTTAGGGAGACCAGCTACAAAAGAAACACTGTGGATCCTCATTTAAGAGTCTCAACACAGCAATCCAAACTGCTAAGCTCCTGGAAAACAGTAATATGTAAAATAACAGTGGAGTCCAAGTTATGGGTCTTCAACACAGTGAAAACCAGATATCCCTCAAAGGAAGGAAAAACCAAGCAAAGGGGTGTCCCCATTAGGGCTCATTCACACGACCGTTGCCCCTCCATGCCTGTGCTGTGGACCACAAATTGCAGTCCACAAAGCACGGGCACCGGCTGTGGGGCTGCCGCATGCGGCTCGCGACCCCATTCACTTGAATGGGGTCCGTGATCCGTCCATTCCGTGAAAAGATAGAGCAAGTTCTATCTTTTTGTGGTGCGGAGACACGGAAAGGAACCCACGGAAGCGCTCCGTAGCGCTTCTGTAGGGTTCCGTTCCATGCTTCCGTTCTGCACCGCATCTCCGGATTTGCGAACCCATTCAAATGAATGGGTCCGCATCCGTGATGCGGAATGCACACGGCCGGTGCCCCGTGTATTGCGGTCCTGCCGTATGCGGCCGCAATGTGGCAACAGAGGGGCAACAGTCGTGTGAACGAGCCCTTACAGAGATCACCAGATCCACCATATTAAGTGGCCCCTATGTCAAGATTCAGCTCTTTTATGAGTCTTAGGAATCATGCACACGACTGTGCACATTCCGTATTTTGCGGAACATAACAGCTGGCCCCTAATAGAACAGTACTATCCTTGTCCGTAATGCAGACAATAATAGGGAACGGGAATACTGACATACGGACACGGAATACACACGGAGTACCTTCCGTTTTTTTTGTGGACCCATTGAAATGAATTGTTCTGTATACGGTCAGCAAAAAAATCGGATTGGACATGGAAAGAAAATTTGTTTGTATGCATGAGGCCTTAAGGATGTGATGAGGAAGGCCTAAGCCAGTTATCCATCCACAGACAGCTGTTTTGGGGTGTTTCACCTCATTAGTGTGGAGTAGGATTCTGGCTAACCAACAGCAATGCTAAACAAGGCAAGTTTTGCTTGAGAAACTTAGTACTCATGTCTATTTGGAAGGAGAGCTGGCTTGCATGTCTTACTCAAAGTATTATCTCTCTCTCTCAATGTGTAATTTTCTCTGACATTTGAGAGAAAGAATAAGAGTTCTAGGAGACCTTAGAGTGTTAGATATCATGTTTCAGGGAAATTAGAGCATAATTGATTTGAACCTTATTAGAATTTTTTGTAAAATTCAGCAAAGCAGAAATAAAACAAATTTCAAAAAGTTTGTTCATCTCTAATATTTATTGTATACTATGAAGTTGGACAGTTTGCTTTTATGTAACATGATTTCCTACTGTAACTGTTCCAGTTGTAACCCAGTCTTGAAATCTAATATATAAAGCTGAGTGTATGTGTGTGTGTGTGTATGTATGCATGTCGGCTAAAGGAATCCACACCGTCGCATTAACAATCGCGAAATTTGGCACACAGGTATATCAGGTGTCCGGGAAGGTTTTAGACCATGTATCAGCTCTCTAGGATGTACCGTCCCTGAGATATTCCCAAAAAATGCATTAGCCAATAGAAGCTTGGTCACATGACCCTTATCAGCAAATAGAAGCTCGCAGGCCGTTAGCCTTTTTACTCCAGGTTTCCATAACAACCCAGCCATTTTTCTTCACTGCTGTAGGTGAGCTTTGAAAGAAATCTGTCACCAGGATAATCACTATTGAAGTAAAGTCATGGCCTAATAGCACTTAGTACCTTATTTTAAGATGTGCCTTTGTTCCAGCAATTGATGTTTTATCCTCTGAAAATCAGGTTTATTTGGTATGCAAATGAGCCAGTAAGGTGCCCAGAGAGCACCTTGCACTCTTGCAGGAAGGAGCCCAGACACAACCCCTGCCACAATGTGTCCACCCTCAAAAGACAAACTTAAAACCCCGCCCCCAGGCCATGCTAAGCCACGCCCCAATTTTCTTAGGCCACGCCCCTCCCACCACACCAGCCGACAGGGATTGAAAAAATGAAGGTAAAAATCAACTTCTGTCAGCTGCAGGGGTGGGAGGGAGGGTGACTTTCTCCCTGCAGCTCACACTCAGACAGCACAGTGCTGCTGTCTTAGAGTGAGCTGTTCAAAAAGACACGACCCCCGATTCGGTTCGGCCACTCCCCCTCCCACTCCTCAGCCAACAGGGATTGAAAAAATGAAGTTAAAAATCCAATTCTGTCATCTGCAGGGGTGGGATATACGGAGACTTTCTTCTTGCAACTCACACTCAGGCAGCACAGTGCTGCTGTCTGAGAGTGAGCTGTTCAAAACGACATCCTTGTGTCCGTCCAGGCCCTGTGCAAGACGGAGGACAGGGAGTCTGAAAATAATAATAATAATTAAATACATTTAATATCCCAGCGAAGCCAGGTCCTTCAACTAGTGAACAATATAGTTTAGTTTGTGAATTTCTCTACTGAGATAAAAGTTTATTGCACTACTGTATTTAAAGTGAAATATGGTTACATTTATGAGGTTACCCTTGGATTGCAACAAAGTCTCAAGTTTAAGTTCAAGAAAAATGTTTGGGTTTAGTGGAAAATGTTGGAACTTGGATCTGTATTTCCTATTTTGCGCAGTAAACAGTTTAAAATTCCATGTTAAAACAAATTTGGCAGAAATAAGCATTACTTTGGTTGCAGCCTAATTTTAAAGTATTTCCAAAAAATGTACTCTGTTAGAAAATTATTTCAATCAAAATTTGTGAGCCTTTTCAGAGTATTTCTAAAATTATTGGTTTTAAAATGAGTAGGATCTTGGTTACTTGTATGATGTAGACCAGATTTTCTCATGTTTATCTATTATGGTCTTACCAGTCAGAAAGTGGCAATGTCCAGACTTCGTGATCAGAGGCCAAAATATATGCCAAAACTTAAAATACTTCTCAGTTTACATTCCATTTGTTTCCTGAACAGAGATGAGCGAATCAAAGTTGACAAAGTGGAATTCGATCCAAATTTCAGGAAAAAGTTGATTTGCACCAAATCCGAATTTCCTCACGCTTTGTGGTAACGTGTCGCATTTTTTCCTAAAATGGCTGCTGGACATGTTAGGACATGGAGCAAAGAACTCTGGGAACGAGGGATCACCCACAATGCCATGCATGCAGCCAACCAGCCCCTGTGATGTCACAGCCCTATAAATACCCTCAGCCGTTTTGGATTGTGCCATTTTCTAGTGTGCTTAGTGCAGGGAGAGACATCAGCAGGCGCTAGGAACAGTGATAGGAAAAACTTTATTGTGCTAAAAAAGCGATTTACAAGTTCAGGGAAAGATTATTCAAGGTGTAAGGAAAGCATAGGGAGGCATCATCCACACTATAAAAGGAGAACAGGGTGCAATAGGAAAGTGTACAGCCTGGGTAATAGGAGAGATTATATTACACCTTACTGCTCTTATTGGGGATCCAAATTGCTATTATACTGCTGCTTTTAGGTTTGCACTAGGTAATACCTCTGTAATTCCAGCAAACCTTGTTTGTTAATGGGGTGCAAGTGCTGTGTTGCAGGGTGTATTTATAGGAAATATACGTACGTTATATATTCTGCGGTGCATTTAAATTGTTCTACAGTTTCTTTTGGGGTGAATTAGTGTAAAAAAAAGGACGTGTTATTTGCCGTTTTGTGGTGCAGTTACATTGTACTACACACTTTTTTAGGGTCTTTTAATAGTCTAAAAAGTATGTATTATTTGCCGTTCTGCCGTGCAGTTACCTTATTCTACAACCTTTTTTGGGGGGGTATAAGTGTAATTTAAGGATATCTTATTTGCCATTCTGCTGTGCAGTTACTTTGTACTACAGCTTTTTTTGGGGTGTTTAAGTGTAAAAAAAAAGTATGTCTTATTTGCCGTTCTGCAGTGCAGTTACTTTATACTACAGCCTTTTTTCAGGTGTATAAGTGCAAAAAAAGTACATCTTATTTGCCTTTCTGCTGTGAAGTTACTTTGTACTAAATCCTTTTTTGGGGTGTAAAAGTGTAAGAAAAAATGTATGTCTTATTTGCCATTCTGAGGTGCAGTTACATTGTACTACACACTTTTTTGGGGGTATTTTAATAGTATGTATTATTTGCTGTTCTGCCATGCAGTTACATTGTTCTACAGCCTCTTTTCGGGTGTATTAGTGGAAAAAGCAAGTACAGTTGCAAGAAAAAGTATGTGAACCCTTTTGAATGATATGGATTTCTTCACAAATTGGTCATAAAATGTGATCTGATCTTCATCTAAGTCACAACAATAGACAATCACAGTCTGCTTAAACTGATAACACACAAAGAATTAAATGTTACCATGTTTTTATTAAACACACCATGTAAACATTCACAGTGCAGGTGGAAAAAGTATGTGAACCCTTGGATTTAATAAGTGGCTGAACCTCCTTTGGCAGCAATAACTTCAACCAAACGTTTCCTGTAGTTGCAGATCAGAAGTGCACAACGGTCAGGAGTAATTCTTGACCATTCCTCTTTACAGAACTGTTTCAGTTCAGCAATATTCTTGGGATGTCTGGTGTGAATCTCGTTCTTGAGGTCATGCCACAGCATCTCAATCGGGTTGAGGTCAGGACTCTGACTGGGCCACTCCAGAAGGCGTATTTTCTTCTGTTTTAAGCCACTCTGTTGTTGATTTACTTCTATGATTTGGGTCGTTGTCCTGTTGCAACATCCATCTTCTGTTGAGCTTCAGCTGGTGGACAAATGGCCTTGTTCTCTTGCAAAATGTCTTCATAAACTTGGGAATTCATTTTTCCATCGATGATAGCAATCCGTCCAGGCCCTGACGCAGCAAAGCAGCCCCAAACCATGATGCCCCCACCACCATACTTCACAGTTGGGATGAGGTTTTGATGTTGGTGTGCTGTGCCTCTTTTTCTCCACACACAGTGTTGTGTGTTTCTTTCAAACAACTCAACTTTTGCTTCATCTGTCCACAGAATATTTTGCCAGTACTGCTGTGGAACATCCAGGTGCTCTTGTGCAAACTGTAAATGTGCAACAATGTTTTTTTGGACAGCAGTGGCTTCCTCTGTGGTATCCTCCCATGAAATCCATTTGTACGTATCGTAGATTCGCTAACAGGGATGTTAGCATACGCCAGCAACTTTTGTAAGTCTTTAGCTGACACTCTAGGATTCTTCTTCACCTCATTGAGCAGTCTGTGCTTTGCTCTGGCAGTCATCTTTACAGGATGGCCACTCCTAGGGAGAGTAACAGCAATGCTGAACTATCTCCATTTATAGACAATTTGTCTTACCATGGACTGATGAACAGCAAGGCTTTTGGAGATACTTTTATAACCCTTTCCAGCTTTATGCAGGTCAACAATTCTTAATCGTAGGTCTTCTGAGAGCTCTTTTGTGCGAGGCATCATTCACATCAGGCAATGCTTCTTGTGAAAAGCAAACCCAGAACTGGTGTGTGTTTTTATAGGGCAGGGCAGCTGTAACCAACACCTCCAATCTCATCTCATTGATTGGACTCCAGTTGGCTGACACCTCACTCCAATTAGCTCTTGGAGATTTAATTAGTCTAGGGGTTCACATACTTTTTCCACCTGCACTGTGGATGTTTACATGGTGTGTTTAATAAAAACATGGTAACATTTAATTATTTGTGTATTTAGTTTAAGCAGACTGTGATTGTCTATTGTTGTGACTTAGATGAAGATCAGATCACATTTTATGACCAATTTGTGCAGAAATCCATATCATTCCAAAGGGTTCACATACTTTTTCTTTCAACTGTACGTTTTATTTGCCACTCTGCGGTCAAGTTACATTGTTCTACAGCTTTTTTGGGGTGTATTAATTTCCTTTCAATATAATTATTTTATCTAATAGTATGTCAGACAGACAAGTGACAGGCCCTTCAAAGGGAATGGGTAGTGGCCAAAATGTTTCTGTCGCAGGCAGCAGAAGAAGGAGGGGTATCAGCAGGAGTCGCAGCAAGAGGCATGAGCTCCTGGTGTCATCTAGCAGTCGTGTCTTGACCAGCAACCCAAAGGCGCTTGAATGATTGACATCAGACACCCCCAGCGAAGAGCGAACAGAGTCACACAGGGGAGGAACTGCTCCCCGTAAATCATCAAGAAATCGAATCCTGGCTTTTTCCGTGACAACTCAAAATCGGAACCATGGTGACCGACAACGGGAAGAACATGGTGTCGGCGCTGCATCAAGGAGGGCTGAGCCCAACGCCCTTCATGGCGAACGTGTTCAATCTGATTGTAAAGCGGGTCTTGAAGTCTTCCGCCCATCTGCAAGACATCCTGAAAATGGCCAGGAAACTTTGCATGCACTTCAGCCACTCGTACACTTCAAACCACGCCCTACTTGAGCTGCAGCAGCAGAACGGCATCCCCCAACATAGGCTGATATGCAACGTTTCCACACATTGGAATTCGACCCTCCATATGTTGGACCGATTATATGAACAGAGGAAGGCCATAAATGATTTCTTGATGATACAGGTCGACAGAGGTACTCCCTTGTGTAACTTAGATGTTAGCCAGTGGCAACTCATGTGTGACACCTGCACTTTTTTTGTCAGTCGCTAGGACTATTGGATGAACAACATCCTTCCACTGTTTCATGTCCTGGAACAGATGCTACTAAATCTGGCTGGCCAAGGGACAGGAGATGTGGCGACAACATCTCACGGCCACATGAGCCCTGTGGGGGCTGAACTAGAGGAGGAGGACATTTGAGCACAAGCAGCGTGTAGAGAAATGAATGGCTTTTCTACATAGGTGACAGGAGAGGAGGAGCAGGAGTAGGGAGTCCCTCCTAGTCACTTGCGTAAATGGCCCGATCCATGCTCACTTGCTTGTGTAGTGACAGCCGTATTGTCGCCATTCGCCAGATGGATGACAAATGGCTCTCCACCAATGTAGACCCTCGCTACCTGTCCAAAATTGGGGCATTTTTTACATCCATTGATATGGAGGACAAACTGAACTACTATCGAGACATCTTATGTAGTCAGTTGGCCACTGCCTATGTGCGCCATTGCCCATCCTCATGCAGGTCTGCCTGGGGGGCCCTCTGCGCTCATGCTCCACTGCCATAGCTGCTGGGGGGGCAGGAGCAATACCAGCTCTATCAGCAGCAACTTAAGTCTAGAGTCGCTGACGAGCAGTTTTCTTCATCCGCCTACTGAAGGAATTTCTCACCACCAGTGATGAGCGGCAGGAGCAATATTCAAATTTGCGATATTTTGCTAATATTTGGGCGAATATTCCTCATATATTCGCAAATTCAAGAATTCGTGATCTCAAGTCATTATTTTCTTGATTGCGAAAATCGGCAATCGGAAAATTAGCGATAAAAATTAGCGATAAACAAATTTGCTATACCAAAATTCGCGATCAACACTACTCCTAAAGTTAAAGATATTGCAGCCTTCTCATTGGCCTATAAGCAAGAAGCAGTGAGGGATTATGGGTACTGATGAAAAAAAAATCATGAATATTCGCAATTACGAAGATATAGCACTATATTTTAGATATAAGCGAATTCTCAAAGTGACAATATTCGCGATAAAAATTAGCGATTAGAATATTCACGATCAACACTACTCACCAGCAGCAGCAGGTAGACATAGAGCAGAACCTGAACCAGCAGGTTGTGGCATACTTGGAGTGCACCCTGCCACCTCACATCGAAGATCCCCAGGACTACTGGGAAGTCAAACTCGATTTATGGCCGCAACTGACCGAGTTTGCCCTGGACAAGCTTTCCTGCCCGGCCAGCAGTGTAGCATCAGACCAAGTGTTTACTGCGGCTGGGGCCATAGTTACCCCTGTCCACCCAAAATGTGGAGAAACTGACCTTAGTGAAGATGAAACAGGCGTGGATCAGCCAGGAATTTCAAACACCAGTGCCTGATGCATCAGACTAGATCATCCGTAGTGCCACACCTACACTTTGACAAAAGAGGCCTGTTTATTTTGGCTACTTTCTTCAGCTACTATTCTGATGCTGCCACCCGCTTGATGCCACACTCCTACTGCCAGCCACAATCTTCAGCTGGTACTGGTATTGCCTCCCACCTCCCCACTTTGTCACTGTGCCACTCTGTGATTTCTTCATGCTGCTGCTACATCAACACTGACTCTTGGCCACTATATGGTCTCCTTATACTGCTGCCACCTCACCACTCTGTGGTCTCCTCATGCTTCTGCCACCTCAACACTATGTCAATAGGCTACTCTGTGGTCTCATGCTGCTGCCACATCACTACTCTGTGGTCTCCTCATGCTGCTGCCACCTCAACACTATGTCACTGGGCCACTCTGTGGTCTCCTCATGCTGCTGCCACCTCAGCACTATGTCATTGGGCCACTCTGTGGACTTCTCATGCTGTTCCCACCCTCCCCACTTCATGACTGGGCCACTAGTTTGCCTTTTTGGCCTGGTTGACATCATCATTTACTTGACCCTTCTTCTGATCTGTCAGAAGCAAGGGAAAATGAGACACACAATAAATCCTATGATATGTAGCAGCTGTAAGGCCTACATGACATGGTCCCATCAGAATTGGCTTATGATTTGGTAGCCAAAAGCAGGAGTGGGTACGAAACACAGAAGACATGCAACTATTTCATTCACGTGTCATCTCTGTTCTGGATGCACTCTTGTTTTTTTTTGGCTTTAGAAATACTGATGGATTACTGACCAAATGCTGAACGAGTGAAGGCGGATGCTCAACAGACCGGATCCGGTTTTTGGGGGGTTATTGTTCTGACGCATCAGAGGAAGGGCAAAATAATCAGTGATGTCAACACAACCTCTTCACACTGTTAGGAAGGGGCTCTACTTGTATAAGCATTTAATAGAAAAGTTTCTGTAGACATTTATGTGAAATCAGCAACTGTCGTGAAAAAAATTGCAACTGTCTCATGGAGTAATTGTAATAGAATACAGCGACTCTGTGATCTTGAGGTTATTCATGCCATTAACTTACTCCAAACTATTAATTCCCAATTAAATATGTTTCACATACCTGAGCTGCCTTATACAAGAGTCAGACAGAGCTCCCAGAGTAATCAACCAATGGTGGAGATTCTACTTACCTCTTCCTCGCTGCTGGGTTCGGCGTTAGATGCTCCAGGGGTGGTTCTTCCTCTCCCTGCCTCTCCGAGATCAACATCCATTGGTGGGGAAGCGCGTGACTGCTGAAGCCAATCAAAGGCCACAGCGGTGCCCTTCTCTCCTTGTGGCACGATGAATTTTAAAAACCTTGTGGCCACTTTGTGTATCAATAAAACAGATGTAGCCACTTGTTCTAGAAACAAATGCAGAGCATTTCCATTAATAAATTGAACCATTTATATCGCCCAATATCGTTAAAGTGTTGTTATAAAAAAAGAGTATGGCTTTGCGAGTAGGGATGAGCGAACCCGAATTCGTACTGAATTTTGGGGTGTCCGTGACACGGACCCGAACCCGAGCATTTTTCGTGTTCGGCGCTTTTTCGGTGTTCGGCGCTTTCTTGGCACTTTTTGAAAGGCTGCAAAGCAGCCAATCAACAAGCGTCATACTACTTGCCCCAAGAGGCCATCACAGCCATGCCTACTATTGGCATGGCTGTGATTGGCCAGTGCAGCATGTGACCCAGCCTCTATTTAAGCTGGAGTCACGTAGCGCCGCGCGTCACTCTGCTCTGATCAGTGTAGGGATAGGATGCAGCTGCTGCTGTTAGGGCGAGATTAGGCAGTGATTTATTTACTGAAGTGATCGATATACAGCTGTGTATCATACAACCTCAGCTATTCAATTGCTCACTGTTTTAAGGCTGCCCAGAGCGTTTTTCAGTCACTTTTTTCTGGGGTGATCGGCGGCCATTTTGTGTCTTGTGGTGCGCCAGCACAAGCTGCCAATAAGTCCATTTTTAACCATCAATAGTGTGTTGTTTTTTTTTTTGCTATATCCTACATCAGGGGCTTGGCTGTGCTTGCTATTTTATTGAGGGGTAAAATACAATTAGCCAAAATAGCAGTACCCTAAATCTGGTGTTTCAGCTGTGACTAGCCAATTGTAATACTGTCTGCTGTCTGCCGAAGCACAGTTTTTGTTCTGGGTTGAATACAATTCCCAACTTAGCAATTCCCTAAATAATTGTTTTCTGCTGTATCAGGCCAAGTTTAAATCTATCCATAAAAGGGTATATTAGATTGAAGGTGCTGATAGGGTCATTCTCAATAACTTCAAACGCTTCCATGCATCACCAAGTCTAATTCTGTCCGTAAACGTATACCTGTCATCCAGCGCCTAAATAATAGGCCTACAATTTATATTCAGCTAAATCTGTTGTTACTGCTGTGGCTGGTCAATCTATTTAGTGTCTGCCAAAGCACAGTTTTTGTTCTGGGTTGAAATACAATTCCCAACTTAGCAATTCCCTAAATCAGTGGTTTCTGCTGTATCAGGCCAAGTTTAAATCTATCCATAAAAGGGTATATTACATTGAAGGTGCGGATAGGGTCATCCTCAACAGGCTAATTTATTGGGTTATCGCGTGATTTCTCAAAAATGGTTTTTCACAGGGGAGCATGTTTTGGGACCCCCTGATTATTCTGGACTATAAAGTTTTGTATGGGATTTCGGGGTGATCTGAAGTCGGTAATCTGTGCCATATATGGCGCAAACCCCCAAAGACTAACTCGGACAAAATTGCTCTGATTTTTGTGAGTCGATGTGGAGTGGAAACTTCGCGCAACCCTTAGCTTAAGTTTCTGTTTTGCAAACAATCGCACAGACGGTGACGTTTTTCAACGTTTTTCACATTTTGTCACATTTGGCAACCAGTTGAGAAAAAAAAAAAGTTTGAATTTTTGAAATCTGAAGGTGAATTTTCGAAAGGCCTTCGAAGACGAGCGTTTTGACACCTGACTCACTCCGTTGCCTTAAAGGGCCCCTGCGCAATATGCAAATTTAGCCGACTAAAAGCCGCGTTTTCCAAAACCTACTTGTGTTTTAGGGCCAATAACTCAAAAACTATGCTTCTTAGACACATGAAATTTTCCACAGACACATAAGACACAAGCTCAAACTTCCATTCCAATTTACGTGAATTTTGGACAAAAGGGGACCGCGCAGGAATTTTTACATGAAGCCTCATTTTTAACTACATATGATTTTATGCGCTTTATGTTTAGTATTTTTCAAAAACTATAAACCACAGACATGTGAGATCTTTCCCCACATATTTAGGACACCCTGAAGTACATTTATGCCAAGTTTTGTCATCCTACGCTCTATAGTTTTTACGCAGCCCCCTATTGAATCTTGCTTTTTCGCCTTATAGGCAATTTTGAGGATAATGGCAATTTTTTTTCTCAAAAACGCTGTGGAGTAGAGGCTTGAAATTAATCACAGTTGTTCAACATATTGTAAAGTACTAGCATGAAAAAATTCTGACTTCTATCTATAAAGCATTTTGAAATGCACATTTTGAAATGCACCTCTGATAAAAGCAATTTCTTACTGATTTCCCATGTTAAAGCATAGGCCCCACTAAAACACATATATCTCACAAACCAAAGGTTGAAACTTGCAGGTCTTAGAGGGCTAGGTATAACCTTCAAGCTTTGTGAAGGGTTTTACTAAGTTGCCTTTGGGTTGTGAGATATTTGGATCAGAACCGGAGCACTTTTCCTATTGACAATAATAGGAAAATTATTAAAAATATCCCCCACTTAAGCACTCATATCTCACCAACTGATAGTTCAGAAGATCTAAAACTTGCAGGATCTAGAAGGCTAGGTATAACCTTCAAGCTTTGTAAAGGGTTTGACTAAGCTGCGTTTGGGTTGTGAGATATTTGGATCAGAACCAGAGCAATTTTCCCATTGACAATAATAGAAAAATCATAAAAATGATGCCCCACTTAAGCACTCATATCTCCCTAGCCAAAGGTCCTAAAAATCTAAAACTTGCAGATATTAGAGAGCAAGGTAGGACCTATATGCTGTGTAAATGGTTCTTCTGGGTTCTTTTTGACCTCTGAGAAGTCTGGATCAGAACCAAATCAATTTTTCCATTAACATTAATAGGAAAATCATAAAAACTAGGCCCCACTTAAGCACTCATAACTCACCAACTGATAGTCCGCAAGATCTGAAACTTGCAGGTGTTAGAGGGATAGGTATCTCCTTCAAGCTCTATAAAGGGTTTGACTGGGTTCCCCTTGGGTTGTGAGACATTTGGATCAGAACCGAAGCAATTTTTGCAAATTCATAAAAATTAGGCCCCACTTAAGCACTCATATCTCACCAACTGATAGTCCAGAAGATCTAAAACTTGCAGGATCTAGAAGGCTAGGTATAACCTTCAAGCTTTGTAAAGGGTTTGACTAAGCTGCGTTAGGGTTGTGAGATATTTGGATCAGAACCAGAGCAATTTTCCCATTGACAATAATAGAAATCATAAAAATTATGCCCCACTTATGCACTCATATCTCCCTAGCCAAAGGTCAAAGGCCAAATTGCAGCTAGTGGCCCAGTGTTGCATGCCTTTCTAATGCAGTTAGACACAGCCACTCTGATCCTAATAGTCTCTCTCTTTTCTTGGTTACACACCTGAGACTACTCAATAAAGGCTTGTAATAATTTTAAGTCATACAGCAGGGGTGCACAAATAGTAGAAGTCCAGCTGTTGCAACACAACAATTCCCAGCGTCCTCTGCTAGACTGAGCATATAAGGTCAGTCTTAGGATTTTTACAATCTTATTTGCAAGGGATGCTGGGACTTGTAGTTTTGCAACAGACGGAGATCTACTTTTGGGCAACCCTGTCATACAGGAACATATGTACACTCCATAGAAATATCCTGTGTTAAAAATTCAATTCACTTGTATTGAACTCCACCTCTGCTGCATCAGAGTTTGAGAGCTAAAATCTACCTTCACTTACACTCAAACATGCAGAGACCATGAGAAAAACCACCATTAAGCCCCCACAGACATAACCTGAGAAGTTTTTAGCATGCTGAACACTTCCAGAACAGTGGGGTTCCCCTAGCCCCCCAAAACTGGGGGACACCTAAGGACGCCCACAATCTTAAAATCACAACCCTGAGTCAAGGTCTGGACTCCCAGAGTACTTTAAAGATTTTAGGGTACCCCTACACCCCAATCCAACCCACCCTCTGGCATGTTTTTGGGAGACTTCCAGAAACAGCACTGTACCAGCTATGACTTCCAAAGTCGTATAGTAAAACATAGAAACACCATAGAAGCATCCAGGGTTAAACCTGCCATTGACATGCATTGAACCCCACCTGTGCTACATCAGAGTTTGATGAGCCAAAGTGTCCCTTCACTGACACAAACATGCAGAGACTATAAGAAAAATATTATAAAAAACAACCATTAAGCCCCCCCCCCATATATAAATCTGAAACTTGCTGGTTTTAGAGAACTAAGTTGGACCTTCAAGCCGTGTAAAGGGTTTTACTGGGTTGCCTTTGTGCTGTGAGATATTTGGATCAGAACTGAAGCAATTTTCCCATTGACAATAATGAGAAAAGCAAATAAACTAGGCCCCACTTAAGAACTCATATCTCCCCACTCAAAGGTACAAATTCTATAAATCTCCCAGCAGGCAGAGGTCTAGGGCAGGTCTACTTTGGGTTAGAATATTGAGCTGATATCTCTAGCTTTACCTTTAGATATTGGAGTGAGAGTTTAGCCTCATTTCCTATAAACGACAATGTTAAAAAAAAAAAATTAAAAGGTGGCCACGGACTAGGTGGGTGACATTCCCGATTAGAAAATCTCCCTGAGGATCCCTCCTTGGAAGTCCCGCTGAGTGGCCCCCATTGGGGCTACTGACCCCAGACTTTCAGGGGTAGCAGAGAGGGGTCATGGCTTCTAGAGGAGACCCTAACCAAGCTGTAGTCACCCTCCCTCCCAGCATGGCAGTGGGGCATATTAGGTGACACAGAATCATTTTCCCCAGTGGCAGATTTTTTCCTAAGTGCCCTTCCTAAAGTCACACATTCGGTGAACATTTCCTAAGGTTCCTTTAGGGGTACCGACTCCAGACTTTCAGGGATTGCAGAGTGGGGTCATAACTTCTAGGAGAGACCCCAACCAAGCCCCCCAAAACTGGGGGACACCTAAGGACGCCCACAATCTTAAAATCACCCCAAATCACAACCCTGAGGCAAGATCTGGACACCCAGAGTACTTTAAAAATGTTGGGGTACCCATACTATACTGGTTTATGTGCACACAGTTGATAATGCTCTTTGAAAAAGTTAATGTAGCTGCCTATGCCAAGATGGCTTTCATAACAAAGGCTAAGACCATATATGTTTTAGATCAAATTTTTTATAAATATATATATATATATACAGTACAGACCAAAAGTTTGGACACACCTTCTCATTCAAAGAGTTTTCTTTATTTTCATGACTATGAAGGCATCAAAACTATGAATTAACACAAGTGGAATTATATACATAACAAACAAGTGTGAAACAACTGAAAATATGTCATATTCTAGGTTCTTCAAAGTAGCCACCTTTTGCTTTGATTACTGCTTTGCACACTCTTGGCATTCTCTTGATAAGCTTCAAGAGGTAGTCCCCTGAAATGGTCTTCCAACAGTCTTGAAGGAGTTCCCAGAGATGCTTAGCACTTGTTGGCCCTTTTGCCTTCACTCTGCGGTCCAGCTCACCCTAAACCATCTCGATTGGGTTTAGGTCCGATGACTGTAGAGGCCAGGTCATCTGGCGCAGCACCCCATCACTCTCCTTCATGGTCAAATAGCCCTTACTTTCAAAGTTTTCCCAATTTTTCGGCTGACTGACTGACCTTCATTTCTTAAAGTAATGATGGCCACTCGTTTTTCTTTACTTAGCTGCTTTTTTATTGCCATAATACAAATTCTAACAGTCTATTCAGTAGGACTATCAGCTGTGTATCCACCTGACTTCTCCTCAACGCAACTGATGGTCCCAACCCCATTTATAAGGCAAGAAGTTCTACTTATTAAACCTGACAGGGCACACCTGTGAAGTGAAAACCATTTCAGGGGACTACCTCTTGAAGCTCATCAAGAGAATGCCAAGAGTGTGCAAAGCAGTAATCAAAGCAAAAGGTGGCTACTTTGGAGAACCTAGAATATGACATATTTTCTGTTGTTTCACACTTGTTTGTTATGTATATAATTCCACATGTGTTAATTCATAGTTGTGATGCCTTCAGTGTGAATCTCCAATTTTCATAGTCATGAAAATAAAGAAAACTCTTTGAATGAGAAGGTGTGTCCAAACTTTTGGTCTGTACTGTATATATATATATATATATATATATATATATGCACACACACAAAGACTTTATATTTCACAGTTTGTGTAATGGACTCTGTTTGTATGCAGCCATCCCTCACCTGGCTAGGAAAGTTTCAGAGCAATTTCTGGGCAGACATTACCATGTCTATTGTTCTATTAACCACCTCAGCCCCCAGTGCTTAAACACCCTGAAAGACCAGGCCACTTTTTACACTTCTGACCTACACTACTTTCACCATTTATTGCTCGGTCATGCAACTTACCACCCAAATGAATTTTACCTCCTTTTCTTCTCACTAATAGAGCTTTCATTTGGTGGTATTTCATTGCTGCTGACATTTTTACTTTTTTTGTTATTAATCGAAATTTAACGATTTTTTTTGCAAAAAAATTACATTTTTCAATTTCAGTTGTAAAATTTTGCAAAAAAAACGACATCCATATATAAATTTAGCTCTAAATTTATTGTTCTACATGTCTTTGATAATAAAAAAAATGTTTGGGTAAAAAAAAAATGCTTTGGGTAAAAGTTATAGCGTTTACAAACTATGGTACAAAAATGTGAATTTCCGCTTTTTGAAGCAGCTCTGACTTTCTGAGCACCTGTCATGTTTCCTGAGGTTCTACAATGCCCAGACAGTACAAACACCCCACAAATGACCCCATTTCGGAAAGTACACACCCTAAGGTATTCGCTGATGGGCATAGTGAGTTCATAGAACTTTTTATTTTTTGTCACAAGTTAGCGGAAAATGATGATTTTTTTTTTTTTTTTTTTTTTCTTACAAAGTCTCATATTCCACTAACTTGTGACAAAAAATAAAAACTTCCATGAACTCACTATGCCCATCACGAAATACCTTGGGGTCTCTTCTTTCCAAAATGGGGTCACTTGTGGGGTAGTTATACTGCCCTGGCATTCTAGGGGCCCAAATGTGTGGTAAGGAGTTTGAAATCAAATTCTGTAAAAAATGACGAGTGAAATCCGAAAGGTGCTCTTTGGAATGTGGGCCCCTTTGCCCACCTAGGCTGCAAAAAAGTGTCACACATCTGGTATCTCCGTATTCAGTAGAAGTTGGGGAATGTGTTTTGGGGTGTCATTTTACATATACCCATGCTGGGTGAGATAAATATCTTGGTCAAATGCCAACTTTGTATAAAAAAATGGGAAAAGTTGTCTTTTGCCAAGATATTTCTCTCACCCAGCATGGGTATATGTAAAAAGACACCCCAAAACACATTCCCCAACTTCTCCCGAGTACGGAGATACCAGATGTGTGACACTTTTTTGCAGCCTAGGTGGGCAAAGGGGCCCATATTCCAAAGAGCACCTTTCGGATTTCACTCGTCATTTTTTACAGAATTTGATTTCAAACTCCTTACCACACATTTGGGCCCCTAGAATGCCAGGGCAGTATAACTACCCCACAAGTGACCCCATTTTGGAAAGAAGAGACCCCAAGGTATTCGCTGATGGGCATAGTGAGTTCATGGAAGTTTTTATTTTTTGTCACAAGTTAGTGGAATATGAGACTTTGTATGAAAAAAAAAAAAAAAAAAAAATCATCATTTTCCACTAACTTGTGACAAAAAATAAAAAATTCTAGGAACTCGCCATGCCCCTCACGGAATACCTTGGGGTGTCTTCTTTCCAAAATGGAGTCACTTGTGGGGTAGTTATACTGCCCTGGCATTTTCCAGGGGCCCTAATGTGTGGTAAGTAGGTAAATGACCAGTGAAATCCAAAAGGTGCTCTTTGGAATATGGGCCCCTTTGCCCACCTAGGCTGCAAAAAAGTGCCACACATGTGGTATCTCCGTACTCAGGAGAAGTTGGGGAATGTGTTTTGGGGTGTCTTTTTACATATACCCATGCTGGGTGAGAGAAATATCTTGGCAAAAGACAACTTTTCCCATTTTTTTATACAAAGTTGGCATTTGACCAAGATATTTATCTCACCCAGCATGGGTATATGTAAAATGACACCCCAAAACACATTCCCCACCTTCTCCTGAGTACGGAGATACCAGATGTGTGACACTTTTTTGCAGCCTAGGTGGGCAAAGGGGCCCATATTCCAAAGAGCACCTTTCGGATTTCACTCGTCATTTTTTACAGAATTTGATTTCAAACTCCTTACCACACATTTGGGCCCCTAAAATACCAGGGCATTATACCTACCCCACAAGTGACCCCATTTTGGAAAGAAAAGACCCCAAGGTATTCGCTGATGGGCATAGTGAGTTCATGGAAGTTTTTATTTTTTGTCACAAGTTAGTGGAATATGAGACTTTGTATGAAAAAAAAAAAAAAAAAAAAAAAATCATAATTTTCCACTAACTTGTGACAAAAAATAAAAAATTCTAGGAACTCGCCATGCCCCTCACGGAATACCTTGGGGTGTCTTCTTTCCAAAATGGGGTCACTTGTGGGGTAGTTATACTGCCCTGGCATTTTCCAGGGGCCCTAATGTGTGGTAAGTAGGTAAATGACCAGTGAAATCCGAAAGGTGCTCTTTGGAATATGGGCCCCTTTGCCCACCTAGGCTGCAAAAAAGTGTCACACATCTGGTATCTCCGTACTCGGGAGAAGTTGGGGAATGTGTTTTGGGGTGTCTTTTTACATATACCCATGCTGGGTGAGAGATATATCTTGGCAAAAGACAACTTTTCCCATTTTTTTATACAAAGTTGGCATTTGACCAAGATATTTATCTCACCCAGCATGGGTATATGTAAAATGACACCCCAAAACACATTCCCCAACTTCTCCTGAGTACGGAGATACCAGATGTGTGACACTTTTTTGCAGCCTAGATGCGCAAAGGGGCCCAAATTCCTTTTAGGAGGGCATTTTTAGACATTTGGATACCAGACTTCTTCTCACGCTTTGGGGCCCCTAGAATTCCAGGGCAGTATAAATACCCCACATGTGACCCCATTTTGGAAAGAAGACACCCCAAGGTATTCAATGAGGGGCATGGCGAGTTCATAGAAATTTTTTTTTTTGGCACAAGTTAGCGGAAATTGATATTTTTTATTTTTTTCTCACAAAGTCTCCCGTTCCGCTAACTTGGGACAAAAATTTCAATCTTTCATGGACTCAATATGCCCCTCACGGAATACCTGGGGGTGTCTTCTTTCCGAAATGGGGTCACATGTGGGGTATTTATACTGCCCTGGCATTCTAGGGGCCCTAAAGCGTGAGAAGAAGTCTGGAATATAAATGTCTAAAAAATTTTACGCATTTGGATTCCGTGAGGGGTATGGTGAGTTCATGTGAGATTTAATTTTTTGTCACAAGTTAGTGGAATATGAGACTTTGTAAGAAAAAAAAATAATAATTCCGCTAACTTGGGCCAAAAAAATGTCTGAATGGAGCCTTACAGGGGGGTGATCAATGACAGGGGGGTGATCAATGACAGGGGGGTTGATCAATGACAGGGGGTTGATCAATGACAGGGGGGTGATCAATGACAGGGGGGTGATCAATGACAGGGGGGTGATCAATGACAGGGGGGGTGATCAATGACAGGGGGGGTGATCAATGACAGGGGGGGTGATCAATGACAGGGGGGGTGATCAATGACAGGGGGGTGATCAATGACAGGGGGGTGATCAATGACAGGGGGGTGATCAATGACAGGGGGGTGATCAGGGAGTCTATATGGGGTGATAACCACAGTCATTGATCACGCCCGTGTAAGGCTTCATTCAGACGTCCGTATGCGTTTTGCGGATCCGATCCATCTATCAGTGGATCCGTAAAAATCATGCGGACGTCTGAATGGAGCTTTACAGGGGGGTGATCAATGACAGGGGGGTAATCAATGACAGGGGGGTGATCAGGGAGTCTATATGGGGTGATCACCACAGTCATTGATCATGCCCCTGTAAGGCTTCATTCAGACGTCCGGATGCGTTTTGCGGATCCGATCCATCTATCAGTGGATCCGAAAAAATCATGCGGACGTCTGAATGGAGCTTTACAGGGGGGTAATCAATGACAGGGGGGTGATCAGGGAGTCTATATGGGGTGATAACCACAGTCATTGATCATGCCCCTGTAAGGCTTCATTCAGACGTCCGGATGCGTTTTGCGGATCCGATCCATCTATCAGTGGATCCGTAAAAATCATGCGGACGTCTGAATGGAGCTTTACAGGGGGGTAATCAATGACAGGGGGGTGATCAATGACAGGGGGGTGATCAGGGAGTCTATATGGGGTGATAACCACAGTCATTGATCATGCCCCTGTAAGGCTTCATTCAGACGTCCGGATGCGTTTTGCGGATCCGATCCATCTATCAGTGGATCCGTAAAAATCATGCGGACATCTGAATGGAGCTTTACAGGGGGGTGATCAGGGAGTCTATATGGGGTGATCACCACAGTCATTGATCATGCCCCTGTAAGGCTTCATTCAGACGTCCGGATGCGTTTTGCGGATCCGATCCATCTATCAGTGGATCCGTAAAAATCATGCGGACGTCTGAATGGAGCTTTACAGGGGGGTAATCAATGACAGGGGGGTGATGAATGACAGGGGGGTGATCAGGGAGTCTATATGGGGTGATAACCACAGTCATTGATCATGCCCCTGTAAGGCTTCATTCAGACGTCCGGATGCGTTTTGCGGATCCGATCCATCTATCAGTGGATCCGTAAAAATCATGCGGACATCTGAATGGAGCTTTACAGGGGGTTGATCAATGACAGGGGGTTAATCAATGACAGGGGGGTGATCAGGGAGTCTATATGGGGTGATCAGGGAGTCTATATGGGGTGATCAGGGGCTAATAAGGGGTTAATAAGTGACGGGGGGGGGTGTAGTGTAGTGTAGTGGTGCTTGGTGCTACTTTACTGAGCTACCTGTGTCCTCTGGTGGTCGATCCAAACAAAGGGGACCACCAGAGGACCAGGTAGCAGGTATATTAGACGCTGTTATCAAAACAGCGTCTAATATACCTGTTAGGGGTTAAAAAAAACACATCTCCAGCCTGCCAGCGAACGATCGCCGCTGGCAGGCTGGAGATCAACTCTCTTACCTTCCGTTCCTGTGAGCGCGCGCGCCTGTGTGCGCGCGTTCACAGGAAATCTCGCGTCTCGCGAGATGACGCGTATATGCGTCCACTCGGAATGAATCAACCACCTCCAGGACGCGTCTGTGCGTACAGCGGTCCGGAGGTGGTTAAAGTTGATCTAACAAAGAATAGACACAGATCCCCCATCCCCCAGTGAGATAAATCCTTAAAAGGCCAATAGTGACACCCAGTGGACAAATTTAAGATTGCACTACAGGCAACTTTTTTAAAATCTGGTAGCTAAATAACATCTAATTTACATTAACATGCAACTGTATGGTTTCTTTTATACCTAAAAAAACAACAACTGCCATTCAACTGCCATTAAAAGGCCAATAGTGACACCCAGTGGACAAATTTAAGATTGCACTACAGACAACTTTTTTTAATCTGGTAGATAAATAACATCTAATTTACATTAGCATGCAACTGTATGGTTTCCTTTATGGTTTAGGTTAACCTCAATAACTTCACACGCTACCGTGCATTTCCAAGTCTAATTTTGTCCGTAAAAGGGATACCTGTCATCCAGGGCCTAAATACTAGGCCTACAATTTATATTCAGCTAAATCTGTTGTTACTGCTGTGGCTGGTCAATCTATTTAGTGTCCGCCAAAGCACAGTTTTTGTGCTGGGTTGAAATACATTTACCAACTTAGCAATTCCCTAAATCAGTGGTTTCTGCTGTATCAGGCCAAGGTTAAATCTATCCATAAAAGGGTATATTACATTGAAGGTGCGGATAGGGTCATCTTCAATAACTTTAGACGCTACCGTGCATTTCCAAGTCTAATTCTGTCCGTAAAAGGGATACCTGTCATCCAGGGCCTAAATACTAGGCCTACAATTTATATTCAGCTAAATCTGTCGTTACTGCTGTGCCTGTATTAGTGTAATACGGTACCTAAATAGATAGCCAGATAGTGTTAGGTGCCTGTAAAAAAAGGCCTGGATTTGAATTCAATACATTGGGCCAAATAATTTTTTTCTTATTATTGGTGAACGGTAACAATGAGGAAAACATCTAGTAAGGGACGCGCACGCGGACATGGTCTTGGTGGTGGTAGTGGACCCTCTGGTGCTGGGAGAGGACGTGGCCGTTCTGCCACAGCCACACGTCCTAGTGAACCAACTACCTCAGGTCCCAGTAGCAGCCAGAATTTACAGCGATATTTGGTGGGGCCCAATGCCGTTCTAAGGATGGTAAGGCCTGAGCAGGTACAGGCATTAGTCAATTGGGTGGCCGACAGTGGATCCAGCACGTTCACATTATCTTCCACCCAGTCTTCTGCAGAAAGCGCACAGATGGCGCATGAAAACCAAGCCCATCAGTCTGTCACATCACCCCCATGCATATCAGGGAAACTGTCTGAGCCTCAAGTTATGCAGCAGTCTCTTATGCTGTTTGAAGACTCTGCTGGCAGGGTTTCCCAAGGGCATCCACCTAGCCCTTCCCCAGCGGTGGAAGACATAGAATGCACTGACGCACAACCACTTATGTTTCCTGATGATGAGGACATGGGAATACCACCTCAGCACGTCTCTGATGATGACGAAACACAGGTGCCAACTGCTGCGTGTGTGCAGACTGAACAGGAGGTCAGGGAGGAAGACTGGGTGGAAGACGATGCAGGGGACGATGAGGTCCTAGACCCCACATGGAATGAAGGTCGTGCCACTGACTTTCAGAGTTCGGAGGAAGAGGCAGTGGTGAGACCGAGCCAACAGCGTAGCAAAAGAGGGAGCAGTGGGCAAAAGCAGAACACCCGCCGCCAAGAGAGTCCGTCTGCTACTGGCCACCGCCATCTGGGACCGAGCACCCCAAAGGCAGCTTCAAGGAGTTCCCTGGCGTGGCAGTTCTTCAAACAATGTGCTGACGACAAGACCCGAGTGGTTTGCACGCTGTGCCATCAGAGCCTGAAGCGAGGCATTAACGTTCTGAACCTTAGCACAACCTGCATTACCAGGCACCTGCATGCAAAGCATGAACTGCAGTGGAGTAAACACCTTAAAAACAAGGAACTCACTCAGGCTCCCCCTGCTACCTCTTCTGCTGCTGCCGCCTCGGCCTCTTCCTCCGCCTCTGGAGGAACGTTGGCACCTGCCGCCCAGCAAACAGAGGATGTACCACCAACACCACCACCTCCGTCACCAAGCATCTCAACCATGTCACACGGCAGCGTTCAGCTCTCCATCTCACAAACATTTGAGAGAAAGCGTAAATTCCCACCTAGCCACCCTCGATCCCTGGCCCTGAATGCCAGCAACTACTGGCCTATGAAATGCTGTCATTCAGGCTGGTGGACACAGACAGCTTCAAACAGCTCATGTCGCTTGTATCCCACAGTATGTTGTTCCCAGCC
Organism: Bufo bufo; assembly: GCF_905171765.1. Classification (NCBI taxonomy): domain Eukaryota; kingdom Metazoa; phylum Chordata; class Amphibia; order Anura; family Bufonidae; genus Bufo; species Bufo bufo. The sequence continues at coordinate 201,413,511 of NC_053393.1, forward strand.
GGCACTACTTCTCCAAGAGAGCCGTGCCTTCCCTGCACAACCAAGTATCCGATAAAATCAAGTGTGCACTGCGCAACGCCATCTGTGGCAAGGTCCACCTAACCACAGATACGTGGACCAGTAAGCACGGCCAGGGACGCTATATCTCCCTAACTGCACACTGGGTTAATGTAGTGGCGGCTGGGCCCCAGGCGAAGAGCTGTTTGGCGCACGTCCTTCTGCCGCCAAGGATCGCAGGGCAACATTCTTTGCCTCCTGTTGCCTCCTCCTTCTACTCGGCTTCCTCCTCCTCTTCTTCCACCTGCTCATCCAGTCAGCCACACACCTTCACCACCAACTTCAGCACAGCCCGGGGTAAACGTCAGCAGGCCATTCTGAAACTCATATGTTTGGGGGACAGGCCCCACACCGCACAGGAGTTGTGGCGGGGTATAGAACAACAGACCGACGAGTGGTTGCTGACGGTGAGCCTCAAGCCCGGCCTGGTGGTGTGTGATAATGGGCGAAATCTCGTTGCAGCTCTGGGACTAGCCGGTTTGACGCACATCCCTTGCCTGGCGCATGTGCTGAATTTGGTGGTGCAGAAGTTCATTCACAACTACCCCGACATGTCAGAGCTGCTGCATAAAGTGTGGTCCGTCTGTGCGCGCTTCAGGCGTTCACATCCTGCCACTGCTCACCTGTCTGCGCTACAGCATAACTTCGGCCTTCCCGCTCACCGCCTCATATGCGACGTGCCCACCAGGTGGAACTCCACCTTGCACATGCTGGACAGACTGTGCGAGCAGCAGCAGGCCATAGTGGAGTTTCAGCTGCAGCACGCACGGGTCAGTCGCACTGCGGAACAGCACCACTTCACCACCAATGACTGGGCCTCCATGGGAGACCTGTGTGCCCTGTTGCGCTGTTTCGAGTACTCCACCAACATGGCCAGTGGCGATGACGCCGTTATCAGCGTTACAATACCACTTCTATGTCTCCTTGAGAAAACACTTAGGGCGATGATGGAAGAGGAGGTGGCCCAGGAGGAGGAGGAGGAGGTAGAGGGGTCATTTTTAGCACTTTCAGGCCAGTCTCTTAGAAGTGACTCAGAGGGAGTTTTTTTGCAACAGCAGAGGCCAGGTACAAATGTGGCCAGACAGGGCCCACTACTGGAGGACGAGGAGGACGAGGATGAGGTGGATGAGGATGAAGCATGTTCACAGCGGGGTGGCACCCAACGCAGCTCGGGTCCATCACTGATGCGTGGCTGGGGGGAAACAAAGGACGATGACGATACGCCTCCCACAGAGTACAGCTTGTCCTTACCTCTGGGCAGCCAGGCACACATGAGCGACCCCATGCTGCAGTGCCTGCACAACGACAGCAGAGTTGCCCACATTTTAACGTGTGCGAACTACTGGGTTGCCACCCTGCTGGATCCCCGGTACAAAGACAATGTGCCCACCTTACTTCCAGGATTGGAGCATGATAGGAAGATGCGCGAATACAAGCGCACGTTGGTAGACGCGCTACTAAGAGTATTGCCAAATGTCACAGGGGAACAAGTGGAAGCCCAAGGCGAAGGCAGAGGAGGAGCAAGAGGTCGCCAACGCAGCTGTGTCACGGCCAGCTCCTCTGAGGGCAGGGTTAACATGGCAGAGATGTGGAAAAGTTTTGTCACCACGCCACAGCTAACTGCACCACCACCTGATACGGAACGTGTTAGCAGGAGGCAACATTTCACTAACATGGTGGAACAGTACCTGTGCACACCCCTCCACGTACTGACTGATGGTTCGGCCCCATTCAACTTCTGCGTCTCCAAATTGTCCACGTGGCCAGAGCTAGCCTTTTATGCCTTGGAGGTGCTGGCCTGCCCGGCGGCCAGCGTTTTGTCTGAACATGTATTCAGCATGGCAGGGGGCGTCATTACAGACAAACGCAGCCGCCTGTCTACAGCCAATGTGGACAAGCTGACGTTCATAAAAATGAACTAAGCATGGATCCCACAGGACCTGTCCATCCCTTGTGCAGATTAGACATTTATAACTACCTCCCCTTAACCATATATTATTGTACTCCAGGGCACTTCCTCATTCAATCCTTTTTTTATTTTCATTTTACCATTATATTGCGGGGCAACCCAAAGTTGAATGAACCTCTCCTCTGGCTGGGTGCCGGGGCCTAAAAATATCTGACAGTGGCCTGTTCCAGTGTTGGGTGACATGAAGCCTGATTCTCTGCTATGACATGAAGCCTGAATCTCTGCTATGGGACCTCTCTTCTCTGTCTGGGTGCCGGGACCTAAAAATATCTGACAGTGGCCTGTTCCAGCGTTGGGTGACATGAAGCTTGATTCTCTGCTATGACATGAAGCCTGATTCTCTGCTATGGGACCTCTCTCCTCTGTCTGGGTGCCGGGGCCTAAAAATATCTGACAATGGCCTGTTCCAGTGTTGGGTGACATGAAGCCTGATTCTCTGCTATGACATGAAGCCTGATTCTCTGCTATGGGACCTCTCTCCTCTGTCTGGGTGCCGGGGCCTAAAAATATCTGACAATGGCCTGTTCCAGTGGTGGGTGACATGAAGCCTGATTCTCTGCTATGACATGAAGCCTGATTCTCTGCTATGGGACATCTCTCCTCTGTCTGGGTGTCGGGGCCTAAATATCTGACAATGGCCTGTTCCAGTGTTGGGTGACGTGAAGCCTGATTCTCTGCTATGACATGAAGCTTGATTCTCTGCTATGACTTGAAGCCTGATTCTCTGCTATGACATGAAGCCTGATTCTCTGCTATGGGACCTCTCTCTTCTGTCTGGGTGCCGGGGCCTAAATATCTGACAATGGCCTGTTCCAGTGGTGGGTGACGTGAAGCCTGATTCTCTGCTATGCCATGAAGCCTGATTCTCTGCTATGGGACCTCTCTCCTCTATCTGGGTGCCGGGTCCTAAATATCTGACAATGGCCTGTTCCAGTGGTGGGTGACGTGAAACCTGATTCTCTGCTATGACATGAAGCCTGATTCTCTGCTATGACTTGAAGCCTGATTCTCTGCTATGACATGAAGCCTGATTCTCTGCTATGGGACCTCTCTCCTCTGTCTGGGTGCCGGGGCCTAAATATCTGACAATGGCCTGTTCCAGTCTTGGGTGACGTGAAGCCTGATTCTCTGCTATGATATGAAGCTTGATTCTCTGCTATGGGACCTCTCTCCTCTGTCTGGGTGCCGGGACCTAAATATCTGACAATGGCCTGTTCCAGTGGTGGTTGACGTGAAGCCTGATTCTCTGCTATGACATGAAGCCTGATTCTCTGCTATGACTTAAAGCCTGATTCTCTGCTATGACATGAAGCCTCATTCTCTGCTATGGGACCTCTCTCCTCTGTCTGGGTGCCGGGGCCTAAATATCTGACAATAGCCTGTTCCAGTGGTGGGTGACGTGAAGCCTGATTCTCTGCTACGCCATGAAGCCTGATTCTCTGCTATGACTTGAAGCCTGATTCTCTGCTATGACATGAAGCCTGATTCTCTGCTATGGGACCTCTCTCCTCTGTCTGGGTGCCGGGGCCTAAATATCTGACAATGGCCTGTTCCAGTGGTGGGTGACGTGAAGCCTTATTCTCTGCTATGACATGAAGCCTTATTCTCTGCCATGAGACCTCTCTCCAATTGATATTGGTTAATTTTAATTTATTTTATTTTTATTTTAATTCATTTCCCTATCCACATTTGTTTGCAGGGGATTTACCTACATTTTGCTGCCTTTTGCAGCCCTCTAGCCCTTTCCTGGGCTATTTTACAGCCTTTTTAGTGGCGAAAAGTTCGGGTCCCCATTTCAATGGGGTTCGGGGCGAAGTTCGGGTCGAGTTCGGATCCCGAACCCGAACATTTCCGGGAAGTTCGGCCGAACTTCTCGAATCCGAACATCTAGGTGTTCGCTCAACTCTATTTGCGAGTTGTTGGTTTTGTTGCTTATCTCAAGACAGCATCACATCACCAACCTGCGTCTGCCATGCTGGCCTTCATCTTATCAGGGCATATCATATTACACAAAATCTATGTAATGTTGTGGGTGATTTACTAATCAAAATGCTCCAGAATTTGAGAAGGGGTCATGGTGTGCTGGAAATGGTGTACTGAAAATGGCCATGACTTAAAGGGGTTGGCCCATCTGGGACATCAATAGAAAATCACTATGATATGCCATCAATGTCAGATAGGAGTGGCTTCCAGAGGTGGAACCTAGAACTATCTCTAGAATGGGGCCCCCAAAGTGAACAGAGAGCAGCCTGCACATGCACTACCACTCTCCATTAACTACTATCAAAGTTTTGAAAATAGCCAAGCTCTGGCTCAGCTATTTCTGGCAGTCCTATAGTGGTGGAATGGTGGACACACTTGAGTGGTGCATTCACCATTTGCAATGTGCCAACTAGGGGGTCCCTTTAAGATGTGATAGATGTTTTTTGTTGTGACTCCAGTTGCATTTCAGCAATAAGGGACTAAGTCCCCCTATGTAGAAGGTGATGGTGGAATCCAGGTGTAGGACTGCCAGAGTGGTGAAAAGGTTGCCTATAGTGTCCCTTTAGGTGTTGTGACTGTGCATGTGTCATTGTGCTCCTACCTGGATATCCTGGAACCCCAGGTGTAGTCATCCGAAGCAGTGCAAATAAGGTTAACAGTTGTGGGAATTGTAGATTAAATTGAGTCCAGACTTGTATTGAAGTTGAAACAGCTTTACTTTGCATAAACTTTCATCAGGGAACAATCTTCCAACTTTATTTTGGCTATCAGCAGGTTTTGGCATTAATTCTGGCAGGTAAACATATTCGGCCCTGCTACATATGTCCCTTTATCTAGCTTTGCTGTGCTGGCTGAATTAAATAGAAACTTTTCATTTCTGCTGTAGGTTGCAACTTAGCTTACTGTAGTCTGACTCTGTCTTTATTCAAGGAATAAACTCTTGACTCTTGACCAGCTCTGCAGTCTGGAACACAGCCTTTTCCTTGCAGGGGGTACTCTATTCTGACCTTCACTAACTAGTATGCTGCGGTATTTTCTCCGGCCAAATGCCTTAAGAGGGACTGAACTGAAGACATCCTGTTGCATACTGAACAGAATGCTTTCCATTCAGAATGCATTAGCATAAAACTGAAGCTTTTTTTACAGCATTGAGCCCCTGTGACGGAACTCAATAATGGAAAAGAATAATGCTAGTGTGAAAGTACCCTTACTAGAGTATTACTTTCTTTTATGTACGTTTCACATTTTCTCACCAAAAGAAAAGTGTGTTTGTGAAATTGATTATATCACTTTTTGGCATATTTTATGTACAGTATTAGCTTTCAATGAGGAAAATATAGCAGAGAGGACAGTGGTGCTTTTCACACCATGACATATTCAATGCATACATCTGAAAAACCTCCCATGTACTCACAGCCCTGATATATGCAACTATATTCCATACAGTTACGTGAGTTGCCGCATTGACTTTCATTGCAAAAAATAAAATAAAAAGGTGCGCCAAATAGTACACACAAGCTCAAACTGGCCCACAGAGGTACAGGTGAATCCCCCATGGGCCCCTGAGCAAGGTGGGCCCTTAGTCTCCCACCCCCTGCCAAGTGGCAAATAACACAGTAGACCTACTGCTCTACATATAATAGGCATTGTACAGCACCTCAACCAGCCTGTGTCCATTGTGACACAGTAAAGGGAGTTGTATGGGGAGGCAAGTATTTTCCTCCCAGTGTGTGCTGCTGGACTGATTGACGGCCAGGTGGGGTCAAACAACGGACTTGATCTCAGGTGCCGGTTTGGGTTTTTGGCAACACCTAGCTGCCTTTAAAAGACAGCTGGGATCAGCGGAAGAGATCTCTGTGTTGGGATCTGAGGCTTGTGCCAGGGTTGAGGGCTGAGACCCGTGTGAGGGGAAACAGGCCAACTTTAACCTGCTGATGGACTTTTTGTGGCAGAACAGCCCGCCATGTCTGAACTAACATCAATACTGCAAGGTGACTTTTTGCTTAAAAATGACTTTTTGTTTTGTGAACTTTCTAAAGAGTGAATAAACAATGAACTTTTTGATTTAAGAACTGGTTTGTGCTTCTATACTGCGTCCGCTTATCGTGTCTATCAGAGCGGATCCCCACAATTGGTGGAAGATGCGGGCAATCGCAGTGAGCCTGACGTAAAAGCCAAAATATTTTTGTTGCATTTTTTCGGCCACTGTTGTATGTCCTGTATAAAGCCTGCTACCAAAGCAACATGGTTAGCACTCCTTTTTTCTGAGATTTCTGAGTTTGGTTATCTAATCTAAGCAAACACCTTTAATTGCTTTTCAATGGCTTTTGTCTCAAGATAATGAAATGAGTTAAGAAACAGCGAGAGTGCTAACCATGATACATCTGTAAGTTGCAACCAGCATCACGGGACAAGATGGAGGAGATGATGAAGCAACTGGTTCAGGCCAACCTAAGGCAACAACAGGCCATGGTGCAACAGCACTAGTTGTATTCAGAGGACAAAAAGAGACACTAAGAAGCCTTACATGTCCAACGAGAAATTAACCAGCTGCTGCTGCAACACGTGATGGCTTTAGAGAAGTCAGGGATGTCTCAGGGAGTCCACTATGCCCGGAAAGCAGTCCTCACAGCGATTCCCAAGATGGCACCAACAGATGACGTCGAAACCTACCTGGCGATGTTTGAGAAGGTGTCCGTGAGGGAGAGTCTACCCCGAGACCAGTGGGTTGAGGTCATCGCTCCGTTCCTGGCATCCGGACCCCAACAGGTTTACTTCGATTTACCGGACGAGCAAGCAGCAGACTACTATAAGGTCAAGGGTGAGATCCTGGCAAGACTGGGGGTGAATGTGTTGGTCTGGGACCAGCGGGTGTATCATTGGGAGTTTAACCCGGCTCAGCCAGCGAGACTCCAGTATTATAATTTGCTGCATCTCTTGCAAAAATGGCTACCGCCTGACGTACTGAGTCCCACTGCCATGTTGGACCGTATTGTAGCTGACAAATTCTGGAGGGCATTGCCACCACCCCTCCAGAGCTGGCTTGGCCAGACATCTCCTACTAGTGCCCTGGAGATGGTGGACCTGGTCAAACGGTATGGGGCTACTGAGGAACTCCAGGGGGGAACTCTGGGGAAGGGCGTAATAAAACCCAGAAAATACCTGCCCCAGACCCAGCGACCTGAGCTGAAAAAGACCGTACGGGATGTGCCCTTTGGGGATCCAGACCCAATAATCTGCTGGCGGTGTCATGAGCCCAGCCATGTACGGGCTTACTGTCCCCACCTGATTGAGCCCATGGACACAAACTTTGGGTACCGACAGTCATTGTATGCCAGAAGGGTCGGTGTGTCAGACACTCCAGAGGCTCTCAATAATGAACATTTGTGTCAAGTGGAGGTGGGAGTCACTTCCGTGGTGGCTCTGCTGGATTCAGAGAGTCTGGCGACCCTTGTGAGGGCTTCCCTCGTGTGACCAACTGAGTTTACGGGCTGGAAAGTCGGGGTGTTCAGCATACATGGAGATTTGAAAGAGTACCCCACTGCTCTGGTGTCCCTAAGCACGTGTGTCGGCAGGCGGATCCATGAGGTTGTCGTAAACACGAGCATGCACTATGAATTGATATTAGGAAGAGACTTTCCGTTGTTCCCAGCCCTGTGGCCGGTCGTTGTACATACTGATCCCCGAGAGATAGCGAGGTCAGTAGCGAGGACTGGCCCAGTTGAGGTGTTAGAACACAGGAAACCAAAGGTGGACTTTTTGTGGCAGAACAGCCCTCCTGGTGTGCACTTACACCAATACTGCAAGGTGACTTTTTGCTTGAAAGTGACTTTTTGTTTTGTGAACTTGCTAATGTGTGAATAAACATTGAACATTTTGATTTAAGAACTGGTTTATGTCTCTATACTGCGTCCGCTTATATATGCACTCTGCTGCTGTGTGAGCAGATAATATTTGGATTTATCCATACAGTGGTCCCCCAAAATAAAGTTTACTGGTGGACCCTATGCAACCCAGTCCGACACTGAGTACACATATTTTGCAGGATCTCGTGTACTAAAAGGTGTAGCCAACTATGATTTTCAGATTTGTGAGAAAAACATATAGAGAATAACAGGCCCATTAGTTGCTATGAATATGTTTTACATACTGTATATCGTGGGAGCATTCCTTTCGTATATGGCACCTCCACAGACTTGGTGTGATTATGACCTAAAACGTAAAGGTGTGTAAGGGTATATACACACGTCGCAGATTTTTTAGCAGAAATTTCTGTGACTGAAAATTAGTTACATTCCTATAAATAGAGTTCTTTTGGAGACAAGCAATTGGCTTTCTGCCACCCTGATAGGTAAATGGGGCAGTCGCAGATATTTCTGTAACAAATCTGCCACATAGGAATTTACCCTAAGGTTAAAGGGCATCTGTCAGCAGATTTGTACCTATGAAACTAGGTGACCTGTTGCATGTGCACTTGGCAGCTGAACGCATCTGTGTTGATCCCGTCTTCATATGTGCCGACATTGATGTGAAAAATGAAGTTTTAATAAATGCAAATGAGCCTCTAGGAGCAATGGGGGCATTGCCTTTACTCCTAGAGGCTCCGCTTTCTCTGCAACTGCTGTGCCCTCTGCACTTTGATTGACAGGACCAGTCAGTGAAAAAGTCATCATGCCTTGGTGTGCCCATTGATCACCACGTTTAGGTAGGGTTTTGGCCATGTGTTGCAGCCGAACCGTCTGTTCTTACCCTTCATGCACATCGTCATGTCTGTATTTTGGTCTGCAAACAACAGACCCGAAAAATACACATACCTTTCATGTGCATTGAGGACTATCCTTAGTCGCAATATGGACTAGAAGAGGTCATTCTCTATAATTTGCAGAACAGCCATATGGATCAGCATAAAATATTGATGTGTGTATAGAAATGAATGGGTTGGTTTTCTATCCGCAAAAATGCAGATAGCACAAAAATAATAAATACAGAAGTGTGAAAGAGGTCGAAACTATGTAAGCTGGCTCACCAGTTTACAGGAATTTATCCTAAATGTATGTCTGGTCAATGTCAGTCAGTTTCAATACCCTTTAATTTAAATTACAGCTCAGAAAATACTATAAGCCTGCCAAAAATAATAATTTGAGAGTTTTAGCCATCACGCATTTCATTTTTTGCAATGCACTTACAAGAAATATTTTATCTTATCTGATGATAGGCTATATTGTAAGCTTGTTTTCTATATTAAAAATAATTCATATGGTATACAGTAGTAATTAATATTTTTACTTTCAATTAGCTGATTAAATCATACATAAAATGTATTTGTATAAATGTAATCTTACACCAGAAAATCAACATAATCTAATAACCAGGTCAAATAAGACCCTGTAAAGAAAAGGGGCTCAAATATCTCCAATAGGAGACATATAAACTACAGAGAATGCTTACTTCAAGTTCTTGTTTTAATGGTGGTTCTGCATGTTAGGATACAATTTTTTCCCAAATTGTTTCTAAATATAACCTTACTTTTTAGACAAAAAGATACTACGTATTAAATTCTGGTATCTGGTATTAAGGGATATATGTATAGATATATGTAGTAAAATCAGTTTACTGTCCCTATAGGGAGATGAAGGTATTCCAGGAATTCATGGAGACAAGGGAAGAAATGGTCCAGATGGCATTCCGGTATAGTCTGATATAATGCATGTTTTTAAATTCACTTAAAATTCGGAGAAAATATGTATATATATATATATATATATATATATATATATATATATATAATGTAATTTGCATGTGTCCTCTTTTACACAGGGTCCCTTTGGTATTCCAGGAGGTAAGGGAGAGCCGGGCAACCCTGGACAAAAAGGAAAGAAGGTTTGTTAAATATTATTTTGGTAAAACATTGCATTCTATTTATATGCAAAAGTTATTATAAATATTAATTATAATATTTGAGTAGAAATTTCCTAACATCATACACCCGAAGAGACAATTAATTTTCCACCCTACAGTACAGTATTCAACCATCTTCCTATCCAAGCCTGTATTATATTTTAATGCAATGTATTCAGTTATTTTTATTTCAATATTGTTCTCATAGTAGCTAAATCCTTGGATCTATGCAGGGGTAAACAACCGAGGGTCCCTGAGCAATAACAGCTGGCCCCTGGCCCACCCATAATGGCAAACAAACCTACTGTATCTTCTTCAAATTATAACCATAATTATTTTCAGCTAGTTCAAGGGAAAGAGCCACATTTCCCGCTGTCCTTTTGTGATTAAAAGGTAAATAATTGCTTCATTGGTGATCTAGGGTTCATTACGGATTACTTTCTAATATGTTTGCGGTGGAGGTTTTGGTTAAGGATGTGTTCCGAATATCCTCAATGCCAATAACCTTGTGGTCTAAGTTGGGGAAAGGGTTAATGATTACAACTCTAGTGGTCTACAATGGCAACTGGATTAATGGTAACATTTTAGAGAATGTCCGCAACTGGTTTGTTCTAGAACAGTGAAGAGATTGAATGCTTACAGTCCTGGTTGTCCAGTGTAGCGAAGTACTGTTGTAGTTTTTTGGGGGGGAATAAATATTTTTTAGCAAGCGCCTGCAACCTGCCACCTGAAAAAGAAAATACATACTTACCTGCTCCATGCCACAATGGTCCTCAATTCTGGCACTGCTGTCTCCAACTTCCGATCCCTGCACTGTTTTCTTCCAGTGGTGCATGACTGGCTTCAGTGTTGATGTGCTACTTGTGGTTAGATGACCACTGAAGCCAATCATTGGCTGGAGTGATGCATGGAGCCATGTCCATGCACCGCCGGAAGAAAACTGTACGGAAACCAGTAGGAGACAGCAGAGGCAGCACAAACGCAGCAGCATGGAGCACGTAACTATGTTTCAGGGGGCTGGCTGTGGGCACTTGCTAAAAAAAATATCATTATTCCCAATAAACCCCTTTAAACTGTCATTTCAGATTATTTTTTAAATCTCTCGGGACATACTGCCCTCCAAGAGCCATAATTATTTTGGTCTTCTGTTCTGTTTTAATGGCACTGTTTATTTTAGGCTACTTTCACACTCGCGTTTTGGGCGGATCCGTCATGGATCTGCAAAAACGGATCTGTTATAATAATTCAACCGCATGCATATGTCATGAATGGATCCATTTGTATTATCTGTAACATAGCCAAGACGGATCCATCATGAACTCTATTGAAAGTCAATAGGAGATGGATCCGTTTTCTATTGCGCCAGATTGTGTCAGAGAAAACAGATCCGTCCCCATTGACTTACATTCCGTGCCAGGACGTTTGGCTCAGTTTCGTCAAGCGGTCAGCAAAACGCTGCAGGCAGTGTTCTGGTGTCTGCCTCCAGAGCGGAATGGAGACTGATCGGAGGCAAACTGATGCATTCTGAGCGGATCCTTTTCCATTCAGAATGCATTACGGCAAAACTGATCCGTTTTGGACTGCGTGTGGGAGCCCATGACGGATCTCACAAGCGGAAAGCCAAAACGCCATTGTGAAAGTAGCCTTACCATAGTTTCAATTGGAAAATAGGAAAATAAAATCTTTGTGCAGTTAAATTCTGCACAAAAATGGCAATTCCACCAATGAATTTAGTTTTTACACTATTCACTGTGCTCTAAAATTTACATTGAGGACCTTATTATATGGGTTAGTATGGTTATGGCGATACCAAATTTATGTGATTCTGACACTCTGCCTGAGAAATATGCCTCTTGCACGTTGTTTCAGGCAGGTACAGTAACCATGACAGGCTTGTGAACTTTCCCAAGGCCCCAGACTGTCATGGCAACTGATTGGAGACCGGGGATTTTGCCACTGGAGCTCCTTTTGGAAGGCAGAGGGAGCCCCTTCCTTTTCCTAACCCCACAGATGCCATGATAAATATTGACCATGCCATCTGATGGGTTAAATGAATGGAACTGTAGTCATCACTGATCCCTGACATTGTGGCCAGGTGCTGGCAACTGCCTCCTATGGAGTGGGCTCAGCGAGTGAGCCTACTCCATACTCCTTACATAGCACCACAACTTAAAATACTCTACTGAGCACTGAAGATGCCTCTGTGTAACATACAGAGGCTTCCAGCCTACCTCTTGTCACTACCCCAGTTAATGACTATGTACTTGTGCCCCAGCTATTAACTCCTTTCCGACCGCCTAACGCACGGATGCGTCCTGGCGGCGGTCGATTCATTCCTCCTGGACGCATCCGATTTCAGTCTGAGCCGGCCCGCGCATGCGCATTGCGGGCCGGCAAAAGTTAAAGAACAATTTCGTCACCAGCCTGCCAGCCAATGATCGTTGCTGGCAGGCTGGCGATTTTCAAAAGATCAAATTAGAAGCCATCTAACACCTTATATTTATAAATATGATGTGTTAAATGGCTTGTCTGCTCCTCTGCTGGTCCTTTTCGCCGGTTGGTCCCAGCAGAGGAGCACACATCACAGTGAGTAGCCACCAAACACCACACTTAGCCCCAGATTACCCCCATCACCCCAATTAACCCCTTGATCACCCCTTGATCGCCCCTGTCAATCACCTAGTGAAAGGGAAAAAAGTGATCAGTGTAAACTGTCACTTTTTTTTTCACTGGTATTGACTGATAGGTTTTAGGATAGTTTAGGCCCCTTGGTTAGGTCGTTAACGTCAGTTAGCGCCCAGCCCACCGCACCGCAGTCACTGATTCGCTGATTAGCGTATCGCTAATCAGCTTTTGTACTTTTATAGTATCTGTAAGTGATCAAAACTGATCACAGTCAGATCTATAATAGTATTAGTGTCACCTTAGCTCACCCTCCACCCAAAACGCAGAGTTTGCCCGATCAGGCCTGATCGGTCGCCCACACGTGCGTTCACCCATGCTCGCCCCGCCGCAGTGACAAAAAAAATTTTTTTTTTTGATCACTGCACAAACACTTTACAAGCGCTGCGGCGATAAAAAAATCTGTTTTGATATTTTTTATCAATCGCAGCGGCCTCTGGTACTTCGCTAGCCTCCCATTTGTAAGACAGGCTTGCTTTTTTTCTTGGGTAGTCTCAGGGAATACCCCTAAATTTAGTAGTCCAAATGTCAAATAGGGGGTATTCTTCTGAAGAGGCCTACAGGCTTCTGACCCAGTCGGATGAGGAATGGGAACCCTCATCTGATTAATCTAGCGGGTCAGAATATGAACCTGTAGAAAACAGTGGCAGTCTGACCCAAAGTTCGGACGAGGAGGTTGAGGTCCCTGATAGCACCAGGCATACCCGGCCCCGTGTCGCTAGACCACAGGTTGCGCAGGATCCGCTTCAAGGGCAGCAGAGTGGGGCTGGCGCTGTCGGATTACGTGGTGAGGCATACACCAGCAACGCAGCCCATCCTGGACCTAGTACCAGCACTGCCGTACAACATGGTGAAGTGGCGAGCACCAGAAGGGCAGTTGAAGCTGGTACGTTGGCACGTGCAATAGTTACCCCATCGCAGCCACCGCACAGACAGGCCCGTAGAGCCACTAGAGTCCCTGAGGTGCTGGCAAACCCTGATTGGCAGTCCCCAACTTCAGCCGCACCTGTAGTTCCCCCTTTCACCTCCCAGTCTGGAGTTCGGGTTGAGACAGCTCAGATCGGTTCGGCACTGGGATTTTTTGAGCTGTTCTTGACTGCGGAGCTCTTGAACTTAGTCGTGGCAGAAACAAATCGGTATGCCACTCAATTTATAGCCGCCAACCCGGTAAGCTTTTATGCCCAGCCTTTCCGGTGGAAACCAGTCCAAGTTTCCGAAATTAAAATTTTTCTGGGCCTTCTCCTCAACATGGGTCTAACCAAAAAGCATGAATTGCGGTCATATTGGTCCACGAACCCAATTCATCACATGCCCATGTTCTCTGCTGCTATGTCCAGGACACGATTTGAGACCATCCTGCGTTTCCTGCACTTTAGCGACAACACCACCTCCCGTCCCAGAGGCCACCCAGCTTTTGACCGGCTCCACAAAATTCGGCCCCTCATAGACCACTTCAACAACAAATTTGCAGATTTGTATACCCCTGAGCAAAACATCTGCGTAGACGAGTCCCTTATACATTTTACCGGGCGCCTTGGCTTCAAACAATACATCCCAAGCAAGCGCGCCCGGTATGGGGTCAAATTGTATAAGCTCTGTGAAAGGGCCACAGGCTATACCCACAAATTTCGGATCTATGAGGGTAAAGATCAGACCCTGGAGCCGGTCGGTTGCCCTGACTACCTGGGGAGCAGTGGGAAGACAGTCTGGGACTTGGTGTCACCCTTATTTGGCAAGGGGTACCATCTTTATGTGGACAATTTTTACACAAGTGTGCCCCTCTTCAGGCATTTGTTCCTAGAACAGATTGACTGCTGTGGCACCGCGCGACCTAGTCACTGGGGCTTCCCCCAACGGCTCATTACCACCCATCTTGCAAGGGGGGAGAGGGCTGCCTTGTGTAAAGAAGAACTGCTCGCGGTGAAATGGAGAGACAAGCGTGACGTTTACATGCTCTCCTCCATTCACGCAGACACGACAATACAAATTGAACGGGCAATCAGTGTCATTGAAAAGCCCCTCTCAGTCCACGACTATAACCTTCACATGGGAGGGGTGGACTTCAATGACCAGATGTTGGCTCCCTATTTAGTTTCCCGACGCACCAGACGCTGGTATAAGAAGGTGTCTGTATATTTGATTCAATTGGCTGCATATAATAGTTTTGTTCTCTACAGTAAGGCTGGGAGAACAGGATCCTTCCTCAAATTTCAGGAAGAGATCATCGAGAACCTGGGGTTTCGTGGCCCCATCCACCAGCGTAGTGAGCCGTCTACACGAGCGACATTTCCCCAATGTCGTTGCTGGTACCTCAACCCAACCGTCACCCCGAAAAAGATGTCGTGTCTGTAGCAGGAGTGGAATAAGGCGTGACACCCGCTATTTCTGTCCTGACTGCCCTGACCACCCTGCCCTATGCTTAGGGGAGTGTTTCCGGAAGTACCACACACAGGTACACTTAGCATAGAGATTGCATCTCACAGGACAGGCACACAGGGCTATTAGGGCCCTTACACTCACAGCTGCTGCAAACCTCTCCTTTCACCTGGGACAAAGTGCATAATGTACTTCGCCACATCTTTGGGCGATTTGCACTTTGCACATTGTCCCATGGGGAAGGAGAGGTTTGTCCTATAAAGGTAAAAAAATAAAATAAATCACCGGTAAACAAAAAAGTTAACGTTCTGCTCAAAAAGTTAAATAAAGT
Organism: Bufo bufo; assembly: GCF_905171765.1. NCBI lineage: Eukaryota > Metazoa > Chordata > Amphibia > Anura > Bufonidae > Bufo > Bufo bufo. Next base: position 201,428,807 of record NC_053393.1, read on the forward strand.
TTATATGTTCCGTTCAAATCTTATTATAAAGTTAATAAATTTATTGCGTTGCGGCCTGGTTTTTTCTTTTTGTTTAGTTTTTTTTACCTTCCAGGTGGACGAACCGATCGACTAGCTGCAGCACTGATGTGCATTCTGACAGAAGCATTGCGCTGCCGTCAGATTACACAAAAGTCGATGTATGCGGCGCTGCAAGACGAGATTTCTCCTCTGCAGTAAAAGATACGTTTGCCGAGGCATATGAGCTGAGGGGGAGGCGGTGTTCATATACTTTGGCAAACACTTTGTATATAAAAAAATTAAAATAAAATCCCGGCAATTATTTATTCATTCACATCGATTGATGTGAATGGAGAAATCTGGTTTGCCAGGGCATACGGGCTAAGTGGGTTTGGATGTTGGGCGGAGCTCCTATGTCCTGGCAGACGCCTTTCCCCTCCTTTTTTATTTTGGCAGAGATTTTTTCATCCACATTGATCGATGCGAATGAAGAAATCTGTACCGTTCATTTTTTCTTTCAGCCCAGAGGCTGAACGAAAAAAAAAAATCTCATTACCCGTATGCTCAATATAAGGAGAATAGCAGGAACTTCTAATGCTGGCCATACATGTAATGATTGCGGAGACCCTCAAATGCCAGGGCAGTACAAACACCCCACAAATGACCCCATTTTGGAAAGAAGACACCCCAAGGTATTCGCTGATGGGCATATTGAGTCCATGAAAGATTGAAATTTTTGTCCCAAGTTAGCGGAAAGGGAGACTTTGTGAGAAAAAACAAAAAAAATCAATTTCCGCTAACTTGTGCCAAAAAAAAAAAAAATTCTATGAACTTGCCATGCCCCTCATTGAATACCTTGGGGTGTCTTCTTTCCAAAATGGGGTCACATGTGGGGTATTTATACTGCCCTGGCATTTTAGGGGCCCTAAAGCGTGAGAAGAAGTCTGGTATCCAAATGTCTAAAAATGCCCTCCTAAAAGGAATTTGGGCCCCTTTGCGCATCTAGACTGCAAAAAAGTGTCACACATGTGGTATCGCCGTACTCAGGAGAAGTTGGGGAATGTGTTTTGGGGTGTAATTTTACATATACCCATACTGGGTGAGATAAATATCTTGGTCAAATGCCAACTTTGTATAAAAAAATGGGAAAAGTTGTCTTTTGCCGAGATATTTCTCTCACCCAGCATGGGTATATGTAAAAAGACACCCCAAAACACATAGCCCTACTTCTTCTGAGTACGGCGATACCAGATGTGTGACACTTTTTTGCAGCCTAGGTGGGCAAATGGGCCCACATTCCAAAGAGCACCTTTTGGATTTCACAGGGCATTTTTTACAGATTTTGATTTCAAACTACTTCTCACACATTAGGGCCCCTAAAAGGCCAGGGCAGTATAACTACCCCACAATTGACCCCATTTTGGAAAGAAGACACCCCAAGGTATTCTGTGAGGGGCATGGCGAGTTCCTAGAATTTTTTATTTTTTGTCACAAGTTAGCGGAATATGATGATTTTTTTTTTTTCTTACAAAGTCTCATATTCCACTAACTTGTGACAAAAAATAAAAACTTCCATGAACTCACTACGCGCATCATGAAATACCTTGGGGTGTCTTCTTTCCAAAATGGGGTCACTTGTGGGGTAGTTATACTGCCCTGGCATTTTAGGGGCACGAATGCTTGAGAAGTAGTTTGAAATCAAAATGTGTAAAAAAATGCCCTGTGAAATCCGAAAGGTGCTCTTTGGAATGTGAGCCCCTTTGCCCACCTAGGCTGCAAAAAAGTGTCACACATCTGGTATCGCCGTACTCAGAAGAAGTAGGGCAATGTGTTTTGGGGTGTCTTTTTACATATACCCATGCTGGGTGAGAGAAATATCTCGGCAAAAGACAACTTTTCCCATTTTTTTATACAAAGTTGGCATTTGACCGAGATATTTATCTCACCCAGCATGGGTATATGTAAAATGACACCCCAAAACACATTTCCCAACTTCTCCTGAGTTCGGCAATACCACATGTGTGACACTTTTTTGCAGCCTAGGTGGGCAAAGGGGTCCACATTCCAAAGAGCACCTTTCGGATTTCACACGGCATTTTTTACACATTTAGATTTCAAACTACTTCTCACGCATTCGGGCCCCTAAAATGCCAGGGCAGTATAACTACCCCACAAGTGACCCCATTTTGGAAAGAAGACACCCCCAGGTATTTCGTGATGGGCATAGTGAGTTCATGGAAGTTTTTATTTTTTGTCACAAGTTAGTGGAATATGAGACTTTGTAAGGAAAAAAATAAAAAATAAAAAATCATCATTTTCCGCTAATTTGTGACAAAAAATAAAAAGTTCTATGAACTCACTATGCCCATCAGCGAATACCTTAGGGTGTCTACTTTCCGAAAGGGGGTCATTTGTGGGGTTTTTCTACTGTCTGGCCATTGTAGAACCTCAGGAAACATGACAGGTGCTCAGAAAGTCAGTGCTGCTTCAAAAAGCGGAAATTCAAATTTTTGTACCATAGTTTGTAAACGCTATAACTTTTACCCAAACCATTTTTTTTTACCCAAACATTTTTTTTTTATCAAAGACATGTAGAACAATAAATTTTGAGAAAAATGTATATATAGATGTTGTTTTTTTTAAAAAAAATTACAACTGAAAGTGAAAAATTTCATTTTTTTGCAAATATTTTGTTCAATTTCGATTAATAACAAAAAAAGGAAAAATGTCAGCAGCAATGAAATACCACCAAATGAAAGCTCTATTAGTGAGAAGAAAAGGAGGTAAAATTTATTTGGGTGGTAAGTTGCATGACCGAGCAATAAACGGTGAAAGTAGTGTAGTGCAGGAGTGTAAAAAGTGGCCTGGTCATTAAGGGTGTTTAAGCTAGGGGGGCTGAGGTGGTTAATGCCCATCACCCTACCTATCTGACTTACATAGGTGTTTTCAGTACTCAGTAGAACTTAAGAACCTTTAACAACACTCAGTTAGAGCTTTGCTATGAAAGACTCTTTACACCCTGTTTTCTAGTACAAAAAAACATCTTTCCCTAATAAAATATATTAGAAAAATGTTTTATATCCCTGTCCTTATACAATACTAAAAATAAACTGAAGCATCAGTTGCTCTTTAAGTTTTTTTTAGCAAAAGATATGCAAAAAATAAGGTTAATTGAGATAAGAAATATGCCAAAAAATATCTAATGTTAGGGACATTTTTTTAATAAAACCTTTTTTAATCATTTATTAACATTATTATAGTCTCTGATTATTTATAGCATTATTATTAGTTTTGCATGTTAAATGTCCCATTCAGTTAGTACACCATGTGAAGATGAAGCAATGACATATTGGCATACACACACAGACATTAAATAGACCTTATTAACAACTTATAGTATCATGCTAATGAAAGCTATGTGCATACCATATAAAGGAAGAAACATTTTGTTCTGTTCTTTGGCAGGGTGAACCTGAAGAACCTGGAGAAAAAGGAGACTTTGGGGAAAAAGGACTCAGAGGCGTTGAGGTACCGTGGCAGTTGATACACAAGTTTTGGAGAGGTTCCACTGTACTATATTACAAACTGGTAGAAGAAACTTTATGCTCCATTTAGGCTTCCACCAAACAATCATAATTAGTTCAATGCAGAAAGGATATTATTTTAAATGCACTTCCAATAGTGTACAACTCCTATAATACTTCTATATGATTATATTTTGATAGGGTGAAAAAGGTCTAGATGACTACGGAGCACCTGGCAAAAAAGGAGACAAGGTGAGTTTGTTGCCCATGCATGATACATACTAAAATAATTACTTATATGAGATTTCAGCCAGGAGTTTTTCTATGACTTCCAGCAACGTTTGCAAAACTGATTTTGTTTTAACTGTGGTAATATGATTTTCAGCTATGTTTAGATAGAAGTATCTATTGTTAGTTGGCCTAGAGTACAGAGGACTCCATTATAGGCTAGACTTGCTTTGTGTGACTAGACAACATAAATATATGTAGCCAGGTGATTTTCCGTTTTGTTGGTGTTATTTTTGAGATCAAGAATAGCGCCACAATTGTAGCTATTCTTAGTGGTAAAATGATGGAAAGCCTGAAGACCCTGAGGGATCTTATTAAGGGCTTGTTCCCACGACCGTGTGAAGCCTGTGCCCATGCTGTGGACCGCAAATTGCAGTCCGCAATGCATGGGCACCAACCGTGGCCCAGACACGTGGGGATCGCGGACCCATTCACCTGAATGGGTCCGTGATCCGTCTGTTCCACAAAAAGATAGAGCATGTTCTATCTTTTTGCATTGCGGAGGCATGGAACAGAACCACAGGAAGCACTCTGTAGTGCTTCCGTAGTGTTCCGTTCCGTGCTTCCATTCCGCACCGTTCCGCATCTCCGGATTTGCGGACCCTTTGAAGTCAATGGGTCCGCATCCGTGATGCAGAATGCACACGGAAAGGTGCCCGTGTATTGCGGATCCGCAAATGCGGGCAACAGGCAGCACACGTTCGCGTGAATGAGCCTTAAAGTTGATGGGGTTTATCAGTGATTGTTTGGATTATTCAGCAGAGGGATTAGTCACAGCTGCATGGTTAGTTGTCTGCTGTAGCTGAAGTAAGTGTGGTTTGTCTATAAATGTTTCTGATGCCCATTAAAAAATAAATTGTGCACTGTTTTAATTTTTGAAACTGAGACTAATTTGAAGTATTTTATTAAGTGTTTAGTGCTTTGCTTATGTTTACATTTATTATATTGTTATGGGATTTGTGCCTTTTGTATAGCAGTTGCTATAAGCAGGGCCGGGCTTAGGTTGCATAGCGCCCTGTGCGGGACGTTTTTTGGGGGCACCTCTTCCACCACACACACCTCCAAAACCATTATTGGGAATAACATACATTAAATTAATCGCATTAATTTAAAATGTAACTTAATTTTATGAAGAAAAGAATGCACAGCTAATACTTAAAGGGTGGTTCCCACCTGGAACATTTATGACCTATAAACAGGATATGCCATAGATGTCTGATAGTGTGCCACCTCTGCGGGCTGCTCCTATCTAAAGAATGGGGCCCAGAAGTGAATGGAGAGCAGCCTTCCCGCTTGCTCTGCTATTTTCTGAAGTCCCATAGCAGCGAATGGAGAAGATGCCATGCATGCACAGTGTGCCTGAAACACTAATAGTGGTGCCATACGAAGCTCATGACATAAATATAGCACCAGAACCAAGCCAATTACATAAATACAGCACCGGAACCAAGCCAATTACATAAATACAGCACCGGAACCAAGCCAATTACATAAATACAGCACCAGAACTAAGCCAATTACATAAATACAGAACCAAGCTCATAACATAAATTCATCACCACAACTAAACATATTACATAACTATAGCTCCAGAACCAAGCCCATTATATAAATACAGAACCAAGTTCATTAGATAAATACAGCGCCAGCATAAAGCCCGTTACATAAACACACCACCAGAATCAAGCATGGAATTTAACTACAGCACCAGAACCAAGCTCATAACATACATACAAAGCCAGAACCAAGTCCATTACATACAGTAAATACAGCACCAGAACCAAGGATTGTACAGTGTGAAACTACAGCTCACAGTATTTAGTTAACAGGTATAAAGATATGTTGAGAATTAGACACAAACTATCTCACCCTTAAGCAAACCCTATATGTCAAAAGGGTAGGGGCTAAATGTCCCTGCCTAGCAAACACAGAGCACCCGACCCGAACCTGTCCTTGATGTGGCCGTATCCCTAAAAAAGACCCTCACTCTATTCCTGACATGACATGTTTCATCCCAGATATGGGAATCATCAGGGGGTTAATGAGTGAAAAGAATATATGAAATGCAATAAGTTTGAGAAAACAAAGACTGAATAGCAAACAGAAATACCCTAATTCCTATTCCTCTCCTATTAGGTACAGAAGGGAGAAGAAAAATGGAAATAAAGAAAGATGGGTATTGAATTAGTTGTTATGTGCTCCTGGACAGTTAGAGAGTTAGTGACGGGCAACAGAAATACTAAAAAGTTACCAAATTATAGCGTCCCCCTCTCTAAATAAATAACAGTGGTTATTGCCCTACTAATTTCTTTAAAAAATTATTTTTATTAGAATTTTTTAAACCCAGGAACAAAAATTAGCAAAAAGACAGGGAAGTGCCCCCATGCATCTGGTTCAGACCACCATAGTTAGGTTTCTCAGGCCACGATTCATCTCTGCAGAGTTTGCCACCCAGATGTCTTCAGCTTCTCATTTCACTAACACAAACTCCTGTTAGTGCCACATGCTGTTCTCTGATTTTTGCAACATACACAGTGTGCCCTGAAAATAATGCACCACACACACACAGTGTCCTTAATGGTAGCGCCCTCTATAGATTATGCTACACAGTCTGTGCCCTCATTCTGTGCCACATGCCCTGTGCCCTCATACTGTATATTGTATAGTGCCACATGCTCTGTGACCCCATATACAGTGTCACATGCTCTGTGTTCCCTTTTGTAGCGCTACATGCTCTGTGCCCCCATGCTCTCTCTGTGCCCTCTGATACACTCTGTGCCCCTATGCTCTCTCTGTGCCCTCTCATGCTCTCTATGTGCCACCGTCTTCTCCCTGTGTCTTCTCATGCTCTGCACCCCCATGCTCTCTCTATGACCTCTCATGCTCTCTTTACCCCCATGCTCTCTCTGTGCCTTCTCATGCAATCTGTGCCCCCATGCTATGTCTGTGCCCTGTCAAGCTCTTTGTGCCCCCATGCTCTTTCTGTGCTTCCATGCTCTTTCTGTGCCCTCTCATGCTCTGAGCCATCAAGCTATATGTGCATCCATGCTCTCTCTGTGCCAATTTATGCTCTCTGAGCCACCATGTGTCTGTGCCCTCTCATGCTGTTCCCCCACGCTGTCAGTGCCATCATGCTCTTTGTGCCTTCAAAAACTCTTTGCCCTGTGTAACGGAACGCCTAGCACCCCGACCGGGTACCTCCGTCGATAGATGCTCCTAGTGCTTCCAGAGGACTCCAAGCACTCCACTCGACACCGTCAGCACTGCAGACCCCACGAACCACCGAAGCTTGGTGGAGGTCTCGCCGTCTCCTACCCACCCTGGACCTACGACAAGGCTCCAGGCTCCAGTGGGTGTACCTCTCCTAAATCCAGAGACAGGAACCAGGAGCAAGCTCTTACAAGAGCTTATACTCAGGGGAGTATTATGATATAGCAATCCCCAAGAGTGTAGTTATCCCATGAGCCAAACATGAGCCAAGACTTCATGAAGGTATAAAACAGGAACTCTCTTTATTTTAACACACAAGCATTTTATACACATCTCCCAACAATGTTACCACCCCAGGGTTTTGTAAAAACAGCCAATAACCACGTACAATACACTCAGACACTCCCACACAAAATCCTCCCCTCTGTCCGTGATAGAATTACCTCACACTGGGTTGATGCAATCATCACAGACAGACGAATACACAATATCCTCTGTCCTGGAGACAACCGAGAAGTAATTCAATGATCTCTCAGGACAAAGGACATCGCCAATACACACAGAGAGACAATGGAACAGACATCACTTACTCAAACATACAATGTCCCACCCTTTACATTACACATAGACATTTAACACATTCCCAGACAGCTCAAGTCTGAGTGCATATTATTAGGTGAATGGCACTCAGACAACATGAATACAATAAAATGAGCTAACTGGGTACCCTCACATAACATACAATACAATTACACAGACAGATGGTTCTGTCACACATCTCAAAACCCCACATGTCCCCATATGGCTTGGATCTGAGCGCTCAGATGCCACAAACACAGTCAAATCGCCATGGGGTTTAAGTTTTGCATGGGCTGATGAGAGGGCCCATAATCCTGGGGCAAGAGGCTAGTACCCAGTCCCCTCCAAAACCCAGTGGCGAGGTTGGTTTTGCCACACATCTCCCCCTCCCAGGGAAGACTAACCAGATACCTGACCTCACGGTCAGTACCTGAGTTAGTCTGGCAGTCCAGCCACAACCCAATACTGGACCTGTTGAATTTGGTATGTCCCCAGCTGTTGAGTGGGCATCTGCGACTCCTTGCTCCCTTGTGGTTCTCTAGCTTAGATCTGTAGGTACTTGGTGGGCAGAGGCAGACTGCGCTCTGCCCAGATGCCAGCTCTTCCGCTGGGGTAGCCTGTGGGAAGTCCGGCTCTGGAGCAGAGGATAGGGGAGGGCCGAGGCCAACTGTGTTCTGCTCAGATGCCAGCTCTTCCGCTGGGATGGGGTCAAGGAAACCTACTCCCAGGACCTTGTCGCGGATCACCTGTGGAGAGGAGGGATCGCTTACCTCCTCCTCCTGGCATTCCTGCGGGGTTGGTGGGGACTCTGTACCGGCCGGCCAGCATCCCGGTAGGTCTGGTGCAGAGACTGCGGTCCCATCTGCACCATTGGAGTTAGGGGTGCTGTCCCCCTGTGGTTGGGGAGAGAGACCGGTTGTCTCCTCTCCCTGCAAGGTACACTGCCGCTGGGGAATGGAGACGATGCTCTCCTCTCCCTGCAAAACATACTGCCACTGGGGAGCAGGACCAACTGTCCCTACTCCCTGAAACTCCGACTGCCGTTGGGGATCTGGGCCGACTGCCCCGCATCCCTGTAGAGCCGGTGGAGAGATCTCGGTCCCATCTCCACCTGCCATATGGGTTTCCCCCCAGGACCAGTCTATGAGGTCCCCTACCTCTGTAGCTGGTATTGAAGCAGGTGATACTTCAGTCGGGTCTTCCCAGCAGTAGGGTTGTAGGTCTGGGACTGCCACCCAGCTCTCTGGCAGTGTATATTGGGGCCGAATTGAGCTGAAGAGGTATTGGTAATCCTGCTCCAGCTCCCACTCCTTTGACACTAGAGATGCCAGGTCTTGTCTCACCTCTCTCGCTGTAGCCCAATCATGCATAGCCTCCCTGTGGTCAAAGATATCCCAGAACCGGGACTCTCCAGCATCTCCAAACTCCGGTTCTGCGAAGGCCTCAAACAACAGGCCAGGGCCATCATAATCCCCACCCTCGGGTCTGTCGTGCTCAGCCATCCAGGGGGAGTGCCGAATCACATCCCACCAGAGTGCCTGGTAGGCATTGTCTAGCCAACGCTCCTTCCATACCAGGCTCTCCAGTTCTGTCACGCACTCATCCAGGGGCTTCTCTACCAGAAGGGGCATTCGCAGGGCCACTCGCATCCGCAACTGCTGCTCCTCACTGGGGAGACTCTCACCTCGCCGCCGCTGGGCATTTTCCAGGGCATTTTCCAGGGCATCATACCAGACTTCCTTTCTGTCTGCATCCCTGTAGTCCGCGGCTGCCTCCTCCTCCTCGTCATAGAACGCTGTCCGAAGACTAGCTGATTCCATCCTGCTGTAGCCAGGGGCGCTGTACGGATACTAGCGTTGCCCTCAATTTAGTAGATCCACGAACGGTGTCTCCGAGCTGCTTCTCCTCACACTAGGACGCCATCCCACTGCTTGCCACCAATGTAACGGAACGCCTAGCACCCCGACCGGGTACCTCCGTCGATAGATGCTCCTAGTGCTTCCAGAGGACTCCAAGCACTCCACTCAACACCGTCAGCACTGCAGACCCCACGAACCGCCGAAGCTTGGTGGAGGTCTCGCCGTCTCCTACCCACCCTGGACCTACGACAAGGCTCCAGGCTCCAGTGGGTGTACCTCTCCTAAATCCAGAGACAGGAACCAGGAGCAAGCTCTTACAAGAGCTTATACTCAGGGGAGTATTATGATATAGCAATCCCCAAGAGTGTAGTTATACCATGAGCCAAACATGAGCCAAGACTTCATGAAGGTATAAAACAGGAACTCTCTTTATTTTAACACGCAAGCATTTTATACACATCTCCCAACAATGTTATCACCCCAGGGTTTTGTAAAAACAGCCAATAACCACGTACAATACACTCAGACACTCCCACACAAAATCCTCCCCTCTGTCCGTGATAGAATTACCTCACACTGGGTTGATGCAATCATCACAGACAGACGAATACACAATATCCTCTGTCCTGGAGACAACCGAGAAGTAATTCAATGATCTCTCAGGACAAAGGACATCGCCAATACACACAGAGAGACAATGGAACAGACATCACTTACTCAAACATACAATGTCCCACCCTTTACATTACACATAGACATTTAACACATTCCCAGACAGCTCAAGTCTGAGTGCATATTATTAGGTGAATGGCACTCAGACAACATGAATACAATAAAATGAGCTAACTGGGTACCCTCACATAACATACAATACAATTACACAGACAGATGGTTCTGTCACACATCTCAAAACCCCACATGTCCCCATATGGCTTGGATCTGAGCGCTCAGATGCCACAAACACAGTCAAATTGCCATGGGGTTTAAGTTTTGCATGGGCTGATGAGAGGGCCCATAATCCTGGAGCAAGAGGCTAGTACCCAGTCCCCTCCAAAACCCAGTGGCGAGGTTGGTTTTGCCACACCCTGTATAATACTTACCTTTCCCTGGTCCCACAAAGTCTTCCTGCATTGCATTCCTGTATATGCCAGCGAGGCTGGCATCTTCAGAACGTCACAGGTGGTGCAATGACATCATCGCACCGTCTGCATCACGAAAAAGCGGCGAATTGCAGGCCAGGGAACCAATGGTTTCCTTGTCCTGTCAGCACTGCAGATAATGCTCAGTTATACCTGCATCCTGTGGACACAGATATAATTGAGTGCAGGGACACCCGGAAACCAGGTAAATCATCCCAGTTCCCCACAGAGGGGACAGTCTGGCACCCCCTTCTGCTCAGTTCTTGATAAATTTGGAGCTATATTTTGTTGTTTTTTTAATCAAAAAATCTTGCCATATTTTTAGTTTTTTGCACCTCACAGCTTTTTCAGTAAAGTAAGTCAGGGACAGTGAGTCATTTCATTAGAGGATGAGAAATATAAGGCTCTACAGCATCCTGTCACCTTCAGTCTCTGGGGGAAAGATTGAACTCCTCTTCCCGAAGGCTGTATTAAACTACTTACATTTTTATATTCATTAAAGGTATATTCCCATCTTATAAAGTGATGGCATATGATTTGTGAGGACCTGACCCCCATGAACCCTGGAATGAAGGAGCCGTAAGGTGCACACACCCTATAGCCACCACAGATCTGGAAAAAATTCCTACAGACTTAATTTTAATTAATAAAACTATGATGCCATAATAATAATCTAGGGGGAATTTATCAAGCTCTGAACTCCAGAATTTTGGCTTCAAAGAGTCGCACCGTAAGGATTTGTGACTTTTGGGCATATTTGAGCAAAAATGTTGCAGCTTTTTGCATTTTTAAACCACTTGCTCCAATTTTCAAAAGTGTGTAGGAAAGTGGGTGAGGTTAGCTATGTTAATTAATTTCTCTCCAGATTTATCACTGTAACTTTTTTAAAAGTCACAAAAATCACTCCAGTAGTAGAGTGGTGTAAAAATAGCATTTCTAGACCAAAATGTTAGTTCTAAAGACAACTGGATACATTTGATAAATTTGGCACAAAGTATGCCAACGCAGACTCCACCAAAATTTACTTCAACTATTACCTTCATGATACATTTTTCCACTATTGTTTTAATACATAATTAAAACACTAATTGAAATGAATGGTAATATTATAACAAATTGACATCCGTTTTCATAGTTTATCAGCTCTTGTATTTGTTTATATTGGTATTCACAAGTTTTTATTTCCTTTCATCCTTTATAATAAATTCTTACACAATGAGGGGGTCGTTTATCAAGCTGAAATACGCCTATATTAGGCGTATTTCAGATGCCTCTCCCCGCTCACGTTAAGTCTAAAAAGGTACAAGCTGCAAACAAAGGGGGTTAGTCAGCACATCCCAATGCGCAGGCGCACGTTGCTATGGCTGAAAACATAACCTAGAACAAAACATACATGAATGCAACAGCTCTCTGCAAACCAAATAAAGTACAAAAATGAATTATATTGCTAATGCTATGCTAATAAATTCGAGATGCTTGGCAAATCATTTTATGCAAAATTATTTGACTAACCCCCTTTGTTTGCAGCTTGTATTGGAGGTGTGGCTGACTCTCCTATTTGGTCGTGCACTCCTGAATAGCCTGTTTGCCTCATAGGCTGATTTTAAATTAGTAAGAGTATAAAGCTTAGTTTGCTCTGCACGCATGTTGGTACTTGTAGTCCCTGGATTTAATGGAGGCCATTTTGGCACTGAAAATGATAAAAACCAAAAGGGGGCCCAGCATGCATGCGGAACTTACATCCCCTGAACTTCATGGTCGCTGTCATGGCACTTAACAGGTTGAACTTAGTGTTAGGTTCCCGTCTTACAGAGATCACCTTGATGTGCGGCAAACGGGCCCAAATAATTTTGTACAACATGATTTGCCAAGCATCTCTAATTTATTAGCATAGCATTAGCAATTTTATTCATTTTTGTACTTTATTTGGTTTGCAGAATGATGTTGCATTTGTGTATGATTAGGTCTAAAAAGGTAGTCATGGCGTGGACAGGGAAGGGGACGGGCAGAGAGACCCGTCTCATTTACTATTTTCTGCACCTGTTTCAGGTGTAGAAAAAGGTCTAAATGTAAGACAGCTCGGAAGCTGTCTTACATTTACAACTGACGCTGGATGCACTGAAGTTATAAGGAGGCCAGCGCCTCTTTATAACTACGGTGGAACCACTGCCAGCTATGGGCCTTTTTAAAAAAAGGCAGTCTTAATAAATATGCCCCCAAATCTGTTTAAAATGAATAAAACTTTACATGTTACAGAAAAAATATTTGTAAGTGAAACTATTTTGCTTTGTCTACAGGGGCAGCAAGGACGACAAGGAGACATTGGTATTAAGGTACTTGTATATGTTTACTGTTCTTCTAGATAACTTCCTGTCCTACACCCTCTTTTTTCTCTTCACAATATAATATTCTTAAAGTTTAATACAGAGTTTAAGAGATGTCATAATTTACCTATATGATACATTACATATACTGTGGCGCTTAGTCATCTCCATGTACTGTATATACTTTTTACAAATGTTGTTTGGAAAACTCTAGCAATGTGATTAATATATAACAACCACAGGGGTTCTCCAGGATTTCCTTATTAATGGCCTGTTCTCAGGATAGAACATCAATATGAGATCAGCCAAGTCCCCCTCTAATTAGCTGTTTGGGAAGCGAGATGGCTTCCCACAGATCTAGTAAGCGCTGCAGACCCCCGCTGATCTAATAATGATGACCTATCCTGAGCATACGTCATCAAAATCCTGGAAACCCCTTTAAAACAAATAAGCAGTGCAAGATAACTAAAATAATACAAAATGCTTATGTTTTTTATAGATTTTAAATGGAACCTCTCATGTTGAACATGCAGTTCAGTCTGGTGGCAGCAGGTTATCGAGCAAAGGAGTTAAGCAGACTGATATATTTTTAGTATGGGAAAGATTAAGCATGAAATGCAGTACAATATGTAGGCAGCATGATATAGAGCAGGAGGAGCTGAGAAGAATTATATATAGTTTTGCAGGAAAAGATTCAGGAAAACCTATAATTTAGGAATTAAAATTTCTGCCCTTTTTAAGCATTTGAGTCATGTGGGCGGTCCTACTCAGTAGTTGACATCCCTCCCTGTATTCTTAGTGGTGCAGAGTTAGCTGTCAATCACTGAGTAGGACCACCCACATGACTCCTATGTATAAAATAGCACAAGTATAAATGCTTAAATTACACGTTTTCTTTAATCTTTTCCTGCAAAATGTATATCAATCTGCTCATCTACTGCTGCTCTATAACATAATTTATTGACTTTTTTTTACTGCTCATTCTGGGCTTAAATGTCCAGTGAGAGGTACAGCTGTTTCTGAGTTCAGGGTGTTGTTTGCCAGTCCCCTACCCCTCTGAGAAGACATGTAGGTAGCACTCTTCTCCAATCACTGGCGCTGTCAGAAGGCTCAGCATCCCTGATCGGAGATCCACTGACTCAACAGGGTCTCATTCTCACAGTCCACCCGCACTGCCAGAGCACTGAACAGTACCCCGGTACTATGGTTTAGGGGATTGTTAACTCTTTATGTGCATCTTATAGATACCTGTATTTATTTTGAAATGTAAATACATAGTGTAAAAGAAGAGTTTTCTTTCATTTAAATATAATGCTAGAAATAAAACGAAAAGGAGGTGTATTTTAATTTGGCAACATCTTCCCAGGGAGAGCGAGGACATCCTGGTGTAGAAGGAGATCAAGGACACAAAGGAGAACTAGGAAAAACAGTAAGTATCATGCATTTAATATTTAATAGTGATTAACAGATGACTGAATTAACTATGCTAATAAAATAATAATCTCTGCATAAATCCATTTTGTCGTTGTTGCAAACAGTGGCTGATACATTTGCTACCCTTTTCCAGAATTACCGTGGACAGCCTCCATAGCATGCATGTAAATAATACTTGCTTTCCACAGTGCAGTCTCTTTAGGCACAGTTCAAGTCCATAGTTCACACAGGCCCTGACCTCACTGTCATTTACTGCACACACACTCACTTCAGATGTAATAAAAAAACACATGGTTGTTTGAAGATACCTCAACCCAACCTACATACACCGAGGCACAGTATTTCCAGCATTGTAATGTCCACGGTCAATTCAGATTCACGGCACTAGAAAAATGACCTCTCCTAATACCTGGCACCTCCAGCAGGAAAGCATCCAGAAATGCTACTCCTGGTGTCATCGACTAACAGCACTCCTGAGACAGCTGCTCACCAGCTCCTACTATTAAGATTGCCATGTGACCGATGAGCATAATATCACTGGCCTAAAAAGAGGCCACAGCACTTACCGGAGCACTGCAGCATCTTCAACCAGCTCATCAATGGGGTAACTGGAGTCGGATCCACACTGATCTGATACTGACGACTTATCCCGAGGATAGGTTATCAGTTTTAAACGCTGTTCATTTATCCAAATTTTAATTATGTATCTGTTTAACCATAGATCTATGGGAGGCAAGGTGATGTAGGAGATCCAGGTTTACCAGGACATCTTGGTAGAAGGGTAAGGCAGATTAATTTTACACTGGTCAAGTCATCTGCTTGAGGATTATACAATATTGCTTACAGTATGGTTTTCATGGTTTTTAGATATTCTATCATTTAACTCAGAATCAAAACATATAAATGATACATCAGAGCTTATCTGTCACGCCGGTGACAGGTTTGAGAAGGTCTGAAAGAATATCTGCACATTAGTTATCTGACAGCCTCTTTTGGTTTCACTTTGTCTGTGTGTTGCTGGTATGTCCACACCCCCTGTTCAGGTGTGGATTATGTGAACTTCACCTCCCCCTATTTAGTCTGACTTTACCCATCACTCCTTGCTCTGGATAGCTTAATTTGGTTTTTGGAAGAGCTGGAGTGTGGTTCTAGTTGAAGTCCTGTCCATCCATCATCCATCAGCCTCAGAAGTTAAGTGTTCCGCTTGTTGTGTTTTGTATTCCCCGCCACCTTTGTTGTTTACTAGGCCTCAGCGAGATGCTGGTTCCTTCACCAGGGAAGGAGCGGGTTGTCTCTGCCCAGTCAATATTATTAGGGCAACTGAGGGCCACCAGGGTTTTCTAGCCTTCTGTGTATGGGCATCTCTACCATCGAGAGGTGCCCATACGGATAGGAGTTAGGGCCAGGAGCAGGGTTTTATAGGTGGTGACCATGTTCCTTCCCTAGCGGTGAGGCCTAGTGTCTTTTCCCTTCCTTCTTGTTGCCCTTTGGTGTTCTCCCCTACAACATCCGTGACATTATCGGAACCATATCTACTGTAGCCGCTGTAGAGAATGCATCTGAACTTGAATATACAATATTTGTTTAACATGGCCTAGAATGAGGAAGGAGCCTGAGTGGTTCTTTGTACTTTGTGTAATCTTCACTTAATCATATACGGTAACTTACCATTCTTTCTTTCACCTCCAGGGACAAAAAGGAATTCGAGCCCAAACTGATCAATCTGTATGTACTAATTAAATGATTTTACTGTATAAAGTTGACTCTCTGGGCATGTTATACACTCACCTAAAGAATTATTAGGAACACCTGTCAAGACAATCTCCTGAACTCCAACCTGAATGTCAGAATGGGAAAGAAAGGTGATTTAAGCAATTTTGAGCGTGGCATGGTTGTTGGTGCCAGAAGGGCCAGTCTGAGTATTTCACAATCTGCTCAGTTACTGGGATTTTCACGCACAACCATTTCTAGGGTTTTCAAAGAATGGTGTGAAAAGGGAAAAACATCCAGTATGCGGCAGTCCTGTGGACAAAAATGCCTTGTGGATGCTAGAGGTCAGAGGAGAATGGGCCGACTGATTCAAGCTGATAGAAGAGCAACGTTGACTGAAATAACCACTCGTTACAACCGAGGTATGCAGCAAAGCATTTGTGAAGCCACAACACGCACAACCTTGAGGCGGATGGGCTACAACAGCAGAAGACCCCACCAGGTACCACTAATCTCCACTACAAATAGGAAAAAGAAGCTACAATTTGCACGAGCTCACCAAAATTGAACTGTTGAAGACTGGAAAAATGTTGCCTGGTCTGATGAGTCTCGATTTCTGTTGAGACATTCAAATGGTAGAGTCCGAATTTGGCGTAAACAGAATGAGAACATGTATCCATCCTCTGATGGCTACTTCCAGCAGGATAATGCACCATGTCACAAAGCTCGAATCATTTCAAATTGGTTTCTTGAACATGACAATGAGTTCACTGTACTAAAATGGCCCCCACAGTCACCAGATCTCAACCCAATAGAGCATCTTTGGGATGTGGTGGAACGGGAGCTTTGTGCCCTGGATGTGCATCCCTCAAATCTCCATCAACTGCAAGATGCTATCCTATCAATATGGGCCAACATTTCTAAAGAATGCTATCAGCACCTTGTTGAATCAATGCCATGTAGAATTAAGGCAGTTCTGAAGGCAAAAGGGGGTCCAACACCGTATTAGTATGGTGTTCCTAATAATTCTTTAGGTGAGTGTATGTCTTAGTAAAGTGCATTTTTTTTCTAGATGTGTCTGAAGATATGTGTGCAGTCTTGATAGGAAGGTCTGCTATTTTTAATGTATGGGCAATGGAGCAAAAACACGTTTAGTGCTGTTGAAGATGATGAAACTTGTCAGTTTGATAACTCCCGTAGTGTTCTATGGAAAAATGTACACAAGTATCACCACTACCAAAAACAAGGTTGCCAACCGTCCAGAAATTTCTGGACAGTTCGTAAAAGTAGGTGACTTTTTTCCTGTGTCCGTGAAAAAAATGTCAGTGATTTTTAAAGGCTGATGGTACTTGACTAGATTATTTTGGTGGTAATTATCATCATTTTACAGCTCACAATAAATGCTGGTAATGGGTTCTTACCAGTATAGTGAGCTATAGACATGTATTACTTCTTTATCTTCTTTATCATTCAATATGGTTTTCCAATTTGTCCATAAAAAATGTTGGTTGTCCATGATTTTGGGTTAAGTTGTACAGAAAAAAGAAAATTTCTGGTTGGCAGCTCTGATCAAAAATTTGTGGTAAATGGAGTAACACTAAACTATATCATGTAGAATACATTCTGACATAAATCGAAGTTACTGGCATGAAGCCTGAGGCTATGTTACCATCAGGCTCTGATGACACTCCCCTTTCCAATTTCATTCAGGTTCAGTGTTGTAGACCTTAGTGTAGATTCCAACCACCATCCAATTCAGTGCTTACATACAGGTGAAACTCGAAAAATTAGAATATCGTGCAAAAGTCCATTTATTTCAGTAATGTAAATTAAAAGGAATTGCATTAATGCAGCTTAAAATAAGAATTTTGTGAAAAGGTAAAATATTCTAGGCTCAAAGTGTCACACTCTAGTCAGCTAATTAATCCATAGCCCCTAAGCAAAGGGTACCTCAAAATTGAGACTTTGGGGTTTCATAAGCTGTAAGCCATAATCATCCAAATTATAACAAATAAAGGCTTGAAATATCTCGCCTTGCATGCAATGAGTCTATCTCATATGTTAGTTTCACCTTTTAAGTTGCATTACTGAAATAAATGAACTTTGCACAATATTCAAATTTTTCGAGTTTCACCTGTACAATATATCCAAACCTGCAGTATTTAATCCAGGATGTGATAATGATTTATCAGGCATGCTCAACCTGCGGTCCTCCAGCTGTTGCAAAACTACAACTCCCAGCATGCCTGAACAGCCTACAGCTATCAGTCTACAGCAGGGCATTGTGGGAGTTGTAGTTTAACAACAGCTGGAGAGCTGCAGGTTGAGCATGCCTAATTTAGATGATGACTACAACAATATAATCAGTAACCTGTCAGGTTTTGTGCCTCTAATAACTAATCGTAAGGTTTACTACTGTTATATCCATGAACTAAAAGCTTGACCCATTAGTGGACACTTCGGGAAACATTTATCAAGTCTGCTATGACAGTTTTGTGGTGTACAAATGTCGCAAGTGATGCCTGGGTGTGACATTTGGTGCACATTTTTGCAACTTTAAATCTAAATTATGATATGTGAGTTTTTAAAAAGTTGCAAAAAGTTGCATCTCCATGCCAGGCAACCCCCTGGTGTACTTTTACAGACATACAGTAGAAATACACCACATTTCACATAAATTTGGCTCAACCTCACAATTCAAAGACACTTTGCACTTACAACTGATGGCAAAACCACTAAAATGATAAATTCCCCCTTTCTTCTTTTATTTGCTGTACAGCCTTGTGAGCTAATTAACTACATCCGGAAGACCTGTCGTAAGTATAATCCTTTTTTTAATCACACATCTTCCACTGGAAAAGTTTCATATTTTTTCTAAAGCTAATGCTTATCATGTAGGTTTTGCCTATATGCAGAAACATATGATTAGTATTTGAAATGGAGAATAGTGGGGCAGATTTTCTGTTGAATGTTCCAGCAGCAAAAATCTGGTGTACATGCCTTTCACCATTTATTAACAGTTTTAGACATTTTTGTCCACCTCATCCAGCAATTTATAGTCGGAGGGTGATAGTTGACATCTATGGCAATGACTGTGTATATCAGCATCAACCATTAACAATGTGTCTGCTGAAAGATCGGTCCATCTGTGGCTGTGCCGTAGCAGTAAGCTGCACTGCCAGGTTAATAATAACGGGGACTTGGCACTTGAAAGATCACCACAGTCCCCAGTTCTTTCATTCAGCTATTTGTCGGGTGCTGGGAGCTGTAACAAATATTAATGGCCTCTCTTTAGAGTCCAGGAAAAAATAAATGTTTTAATAAAATGTATCATAAGGAAGTAATACTGAATTACATTCCTGTCATAGCATTGTACATTGGGAACCATTTCCCAGCCAAGCTGCAAGGCATCGGGTGATCATCTGAATGTTATTAATATGTTATGTAATTTAGTAATAACTAATGTAGGCCTTGTAACTGTACCACAGTACCACATACTAACTGTACCATAATGTAACATTGACATTGTCTTTGTCTTCCTTTTCAGCTTGTTGTCAAGGTAAGATTTATTTTTTGTACGCTCTTCACCAAGGAAACTTTTAATATGCAGTATATACAGGTGAAACTCAAAAAATTTGAATATTGTCCATTTATTTCAGTAATGCAAATGCAAAGGAATTGCATTAATGCAGCTTAAAATTAGAGTTTTGTGAAAAGGTTAAATATTCTAGGCTCAAAGTGTCACACTCTAGTCAGCTAATTAATCCATATCCCCTGAGCAAAGGGTACCTCAAAATTGTGACTTTGGGGTTTCATAAGCTATAAGCCATAATCATTCAAATGATGACAAATTAAGGCTTTAAATATCTCGCTTTACATGTAACGAGTCTATCTCATATGTTAGTTTCACCTTTTAAGTTGCATTACTGAAATTTGCACGATATTCTAGTTTACAATATATCTAAACTTTGCTGAATATATATATATATATATATATATATATATATATATATATATATATATACATTATAACGGAATTAGCCCTGCAACAGTAGGGGGACATTTATCAAGGCATTTTTTTCGTGGTCTTGATTTCTCCTGCACCACTAGAGGATGCATAAAATTTATATAGAGGCGCATACCTCTCATAGATGATGTGCATCCTTCCTCTGGCAATACACCCCAGTCTAGAATCTATGGCAGCCGCCTAGCTGCCTTAGGTTTCCACTTTATTCATGGCAGAAAACTGGCATTAAGACAGAAAAATGTGGAAGACCTTCTGCGATGCCCCCTTTTTTCCACCACTTCTGAAATGGTGAAAAGTTGCAGATTTTGCCACAAAAATGGTGTGTACGCCACTATTTTGGAGTAAATAACTTAGTAAATGTCCCCCTTAACTGTTTACACTCAGGCTCAAAATCAACTACTTTAGTGCTATCTAAATATAAGTTTCCCTGACTAAACTAGTGGCTTACTACCAACACTCCTACAAAATTACATTAATGTGTGTTACCTCAGAACAAGATTAATGTCCATTTTGAGGCTAGCAATCACAGTGACAATCTCATCAGACAGGTTCTGTCTCCTCGGATGGCTCTCTCCCTCTAGTGCACACCTTGCATCTAGATAGCCCAATAAGCATCTGGACTTGTGTTACAAAGAAAGCTTGAAATTGAATGATAGGCTCTACTACCAACCTGACCATCATTCCATAAAAATCCAGGCCCAAAAACAGGACTTACCAAAGCCTTTAGCAAACTTCTTTTTTCTAAGAAAACTTGGCTTTCCTGGATTCCTTATATCTCGTCCAACTTTCCCTGGAAAAGATATATACTACCTGGAGGCTAGTACACATATGAAAGAAATCTTGTGGAAATATAACAATCCCTGATCACTTTTCCTGTCATCGTCTCACACTCAATAGGGTCGAGGGTAACATCAGATTCATGTATGCATGAATAAAAACTTTTATTTTTCCTCTCTGCTGACTTGGAGTGTACACTGTATCAAAGAAAATTGGAATGTTACTCTATTAATTATGAACAAATTAAGGCAAGCCTCTGTTATATATCATTAACATGACACTTTTTATAACATTTTCACTTCCTAGGACAAATCACCTGCCCTGTGTATCCAACAGAATTGGTGTTCGCACTGGACATGTCCAATGACGTGAAACCAGAAACCTACAATAAAATGATAGAAATTGTGACTTATATATTGAATAATATTACTGTCAGAGGTAATAACTGTCCTACTGGTGCAAGAGTGTCTGTGATGTCCTATAACCAATATCCCAGGTATCTGGTGAGGTTTTCAGAGTTCCAAAGCAAAGAAAAATTGCTTAATGTCGTAAAGAACATACCTCTGGAAAGTTCCAGTGAAGTTCGCAGTATTGGAAAAAGCATGAGATTTGTGGCCAGGAATGTCTTCAAAAGATCTCTACAAGGAGCCACTGTAAGAAAAATTGCACTGTTCTTCAGCAATGGTCGTACTGATGACCCTGCTGCACTCAGCACAGCCATCATGGAATACAACGCTCTTGAGATCATACCGGCAGTTATAACATTTACCCCAGCACCTGCAATCAAACGAGCCTTTTCAGTAAGAATGAGTTTTATCTCATATTTATACAAGTTGTTGGAATGGAATTAAACTTTATATGTGATTGTAATACTGATATATGGAAGTGATTACAATATTAGAGTGAAAGGGTAGGTTTATTGGGGAAAACTGTGAAAGGAGGTTCTAGTACCCTGTTGGTTGCCTCTAGCCTGCATACAGTATGAGATATGATTGACCAACGAGTTATAGGTTCAATATGATATCCTGCAGCACATTTAGTCATAGATGTTGCAGTTGGGCCTCATGTTTCAGCTGGGCTTGTAGATCCTGCATACCTTTGCATACCATAGTATGAATACTGTTGTATTCATGTAGCCTCAGTCTCAGGCACTTCTGCACCAGATCATGAGGCTTACTTCTACTTCAGTTTATCCTCTCAAAGACATGTGCTCTCGCTGCATCTGAAATAAAGCAATAATTAGGTCACATGACCAAAAAGGTCCTTTGCATCCATGCAACGTATTTTCCAACAGTATACTGCTAGTCGCCACTAGGTGGCAGCATAACCACAGTGTTGTTTACAACATACACCTATACAGCGGAATACATTCATATCACAGTGCAGTACTGTACATTATCAATAGTAGGTTTCTCACTGCCCATGAGTGTGGCCTAGATGCAATGTCCTTCTTATCCTGCCCAAAGCAAAATTACTCCTTCAGAGGTGTGAAATGCTGCGGAAGGCTGCCTGCAACATTGTCCACTATTTAAAAGGTATGTCCAGGACTTGTGCACACAATGTGTTTTACCCTCCTAGTGCATTACCTTGGCAGCACCTGGCATTTCACAGCAGTATTTACGTCAGCTTAAAAGCACATAATATGGCAAATCACATGATACCACATTGTGCTGTTAAAATAAATAAGTTATACATTACGGGTGTATTTTCAGTAATTTGAAATATAGTCAAATAAAAGTGACCACCACAAGTCAGACAGTAACCTATCACAATGAGTTAACTGTAAAGGATATGTAATTTTCTTGTAAGAGGGGTATAGCTGTTTACAACTCTGTTACAGTCACATCAAAACCCCACTGGCCTAAAACCGGCTTCAGACAGTCATAATGTAGCCACATTTTATCAGCCTCAAGACCCGGGGATTATGCCTGCTATACCTGGTTATGGTAAATTGCAACCATATTACAGCAGTGTGGCCAAAGTGTGGCTTTCTTTATAAGGTTCTGCTGGAGGACCCCATTGAAGGTCAATTTTATTTTATCTTTAAATAACGCCGGTAGGTCAGTCTACTTCATCAGTCATTTGCCAGCTCTGCACTGCATTGTTATAAACAAAACCACACAGCCCAGATGTGAACAGGAACCTAGATGGGATAGTTGAGTGAGATTGATCATGAGAGCTCAGGTTTTTATAGCAAAATCTGATTTAAAAATATAAACGCCAAAGTGGAAAGAGCTATGAGAGTTATGTCACTTAGTTATAGAAATATAGCCTGATCCAAAAACCTAACTGAGGCAAACTGTTTCCAATCATCTTGGATTCATTTTGCATAAACCAAAAGAAGAAAAATAAAACATTTTGTTATGCTGTGTATTAACTAAAAACTTATATAGAGATCTTCATGAAAATCACTTTTTGATGTTTCAACAGATTGATGATTCGGGGACATTTCGGTTGATTGAGATTTCTGCACAAGATGATTATGAATCTCAAGTACAGACCTTAATGAAGTGTACCCTTTGTTATGGTAAGAAGTGAGAATTGAGGACAGAATTATGCTCATTACCAAGGGTACATTTTATCAGTTACTGAAAAGTAGTTCTTTGTATATGCTGCTTAGTCTGCAGCAGCATTTATACACCAGAATTGTGTTACAAATTGTGCAACATATGCACCAAACTCTTGGTATCTTTCAGCTTGCCATTCAGTTTTCCTAAGTGTTTATGTTCTGTTTTCAGATACATGTAAACCAGATGTATTCTGTGCGGAAAGTAATTATGTACTAAAAAAGGCACCTATGGATGTGGGTTTTCTCTTGGACAGTTCTTATCACATGACAGTTGATGAGTATGCAGCAGCAAGAAACTTCATCAGTACATTGATTGACGGGCTTGATATTCCGAACACTGGTGCTCGAGTGGCTTTGGTTAGTAGTGCAACCCCCGGCTTTAGCCCAGACAATGAAGGGAAGCCTTATCTTGAATTTGATTTTTCAACATATAGTAGTACAGAGCTTATGAAGAGACACCTCCAGGAAAACACCCATAGCTTGCGAGATCCACCAGCTTTTGGACTTTCGTTGAAATGGATGCTTGAAAACATCATGTCTAAAACATCTGACCTAAAGAAAAATAAGGCCATTATCATGATATTAGCTGGAGAGACAAGCGACTGGGATAAACAAACTCTGAGGGAAGTTTCTTTGGAAGCCAAGTGTAAAGGTTTTGCTCTGTTTGTACTTTTCATTGGCAGAACTTATAATAATACTGAACTGATGGAACTTCCAAGTGCTCCCACAGAACATCACCTGCTCCAGCTGGGTGAAGTCCACAAACCAAATTTTGGATATGCAGCCAGATTTACCCGGGCATTTCTGAAATCTGTTAAATGTAAGTTGTACAGTAACAATACTTTTATTTTATCCACTGGTTATTTTAGTCCTAGATTCTAAAAGTAACATTCTTACTATATTTCAAGCTATAATTTAATAACAGACGATTAAAAGTAAAAAAAAAATTTCACCAGGGGTTTATGGGTTTCGTAGCCTGAATGTATATGGGAGTTCTTTTGTTTTGGACCCCATTTACTGAGATGGCTATCTAAAAGATCTCACACTCTGGGACATCAGAGAATTATACAGACAGCTCATTAAATGGAATCTGTCACCATATGCCTCCAAATCTAGGTCATTCAAATAACATTTCAAATGTGTGCCTGCCTGCTGATTCAAAAGCAGTTTACCCCCATCGCAATCGGTGGCCCCATTCCAGAGAAATTTATACTTTTGGTATATACAAACGACCTGCTTTGTGCAATAAGGGCATCCATCACCTTTGCACCTTGTTGCATCTAAGGCTACTTTCACACCTGTGTTAGGTGTGGATCCGTCTGGTATCTGCACAGACGGATCCGCACCTATAAATGCAAACGATGGTATCCATTCAGTACGGATCCGTCTGCATACACTTAGTCAAAAAAAGTCTAAGTTTAAGTCAAACGGATCCGTCCTGACTTTACATTGAAAGTCAATGGGGGATGGATCCGTTTACAATTGCACCAATATTGTGTCAATGTAAACGGATCCGTCCCCATTGACTTACATTGTAAGTCAGGGCGGATCCATTTGGCTCCGCACCGCCAGGCGGACACCAAAACGCTGCTAGCAGCGTTTTGGTGTCCGCCTCCAGAGAGCCTTGAAACGAATCTCACAGGCGGACCCTGAAACGGCAGTGTGAAAGTAGCCTTAAGCACCACTTCCTTTGGCTGCTGGCCAAGACCCCCCCCCATTTGAGATTATCATGCCCCCTGACTACAGCAAAAGGGAGCAGAACGTTAGGTGCAAGGAGGTTCAATGGTGACACAGGTTTCTCTCAATGGGGCCACCAATTGAGATGGGACACACTGGGTTTGAATCAGCAGACAGGCTCACCTCACATCTGAAAAGTCATTTGGATTACTATGGAGGTAGGTGGTGACAGATTCTCTTTAAGAGAACCTGTCCCCATGAAAAACAATACAATCTGCAGTCAGCATGTTATAGAGCAGGACAAGGAGCTGAGTAGATTGATATATATATTTTTTGTTTAATATGCGAAAAAAAATGCAGTTTCTACATTTAAATATCAGCTTTTTTCTGAACTGTATTTTAAAAATATACAGAGTGGGCTCAGCATGCATGTGGAACCTGCATTCCCTGAATTTAATAGAGGTCATTGTAGCAACAAAAGAGCTATAATATAGTGAGGGCTCAGGATACATCTGGAACCTGCATTCCCTAAATTTAATGGACGCCAGTAGTGATGAGCGGCAAGGGCAATATTCGAATTCGTGATATTACGCAAATATTTGTGCGAATATTCGGTATATATTGGAGAATACGTTATCTCCAGTCATTATTTTCTTAATTGCGGAAATTGGAAAATTTGCGATAAAAATTACATTATGAAAATTTGCATTACGAAAATTCGCAATCAACATTACTCCTAAAGTCAGCCTTCTCATTGGCCCACAAGCTAGAAGCAGGGAGGGATCATGTGTACTGATTAAAAAAAAATCTTGAATATTCAAAATTACAAATATATATCACTATATTCTAAATATTCGCAAATTCTCAAAGTGCCGAATATTTGCAATAAAAATTTGGCAATTTGAATATTCGTGATCAACACTAGATGCCAGTATGGCAAAAGAGGAGGTAATATTCAGTGTAGCTTCCTGTCCTAAAGAGATCGCCTTGTCATTGGTGGACAGGCACAAATAATTTTGTACAAAATGTATTTGTCAATAATCTCATATTTATAGCATTAGCACTAGTACATTTTCTCTAATGAGTATGGCACTATTGTACACTGCTCAAAAAAATAAAGGGAACACTTAAACAACACAATGTAACTCCAAGTCAATCACACTTCTGTGAAATCAAACTGTCCACTTAGGAAGCAACACTGAGTGACAATCAATTTCACATGCTGTTGTGCAAATGGGATAGACAACAGGAGAAAATTATAGGCAATTAGCAAGACACCCCCAAATAAAGGAGTGGTTCTGCAAGTGGTGATCACAGACCACTTCTCAGTTCCTATGCTTCCTGGCTGATGTTTTGGTCACTTTTGAATGCTGGCGGTGCTTTCACTCTAGTGGTAGCATGAGACGGAGTCTACAACCCACACAAGTGGCTCAGGTAGTGCAGCTTATTCAGAATGGCACATCAATGCGAGCTGTGGCAAGAAGGTTTGCTGTGTCTGTCAACGTAGTGTCCAGAGCATGGAGGTGCTACCAGGAGACAGGCCAGTACATCAGGAGACGTGGAGGAGGCTGTAGGAGGGCAACAACCCAGCAGCAGGACCGCTACCTCCGCCTTTGTGCAAGGAGGAACAGGAGGAGCACTGCCAGAGCCCTGCAAAATGACCTCCAGCAGGCCACAAATGTGCATGTGTCTGCTCAAACGGTCAGAAACAGACTCCATGAGGGTGATATGAGGGCCCGACGTCAACAGGTGGGGGTTGTGCTTACAGCCCAACACCGTGCAGGACGTTTGGCATTTGCCAGAGAACACCAAGATTGGCAAATTCGCCACTGGTGCCCTGTGCTCTTCACAGATGAAAGCAGGTTCACACTGAGCACATGTGACAGACGTGACAGAGTCTTGAGACGCCGTGGAGAACGTTCTGCTGCCTGCAACATCCTCCAGCATGACCAGTTTGGCATTGGGTCAGTAATGGTGTGGGGTGGCATTTCTTTGGAGGGCCGCACAGCCCTCCATGTGCTCACCAGAGGTAGCCTGACTGCCATTAGGTACCGACCCCTTGTGAGACCATATGCTGGTGCGGTTGGCCCTGGGTTCCTCCTAATGCAAGACAATGCTAGACCTCATGTGGCTGGAGTGTGTCAGCAGTTCCTGCAAGAAGAAGACATTGATGCTATGGACTGGCCCGCCCGTTCCCCAGACCTGAATCCAATTGAGCACATCTGGGACATCATGTCTCGCTCTATCCACCAATGTCACGTTGCACCACAGACTGTCCAGGAGTTGGCAGATGCTTTAGTCCAGGTCTGGGAGGAAATCCCTCAGGAGACTGTCCGCCACCTCATTAGGAGCCTGCACAGGCATTGTAGGGAGGTCATACAGGCACGTGGAGGCCACACACACTACTGACCCTCATTTTGACTTGTTTTAAGGATATTACATCAAAGTTGGATCAGCCTGTAGTGTGTTTTTCCACTTTAATTTTGAGTGTGACTCCAAATCCAGACCTCCATGGGTTGAAAAATTTGATTTCCATTTTTTTATTTTTGTGTGATTTTGTTGTCAGCACATTCAACTATGTAAAGAACAAAGTATTTCAGAAGAATATTTAATTAATTCAGATCTAGGATGTGTTATTTTTGTGTTCCCTTTATTTTTTTGAGCAGTGTATTTACTTTGCTATTTGTGTTCTCAGAGAGCTATTGCATTGTGTTTTTGCTTTTGTGCTTTCAGACATTATTTTCTTTGCACTATGCATATAGCCAGGGACCAGATAAAGGTCTCTATGGCGGTGTCTTGTAAAAGCCTGTTACAGCATGCCAGCGGTATGCCTCAACAGGGGCTCATGCTTATGACAAGGCAATGAGCAATGTAAAAAAAAATATATATATATATAAATAAATTGTGTTATGGTTTCAGTATTATTATACCCCCGAAATGAAAATTAAATGTGAACATTACAATTAGAGATGAGCGAATCAAAGTTGACCAAGTGGAATTCGAATTTCCTCACGCTTCGTGGTAACGAATCACATTTTTTCCTAAAATGACTGCTGCACGTGTTAGAACATGGAGCAAAGAACTCTGGGAATAAGGTATCACCCACAATGTCATGCATGCAGCTAATCAGCAGCCAGTCCTGTGATGTCATAGCCCCATAAATAGCCACAGCCAACTTGGATTCAGCCATTTTCCAGTGTACTTAGTGCGGGGAGAGACGTCAGCAGGCACTAGGGACAGTGCTAGGAAAGACTTGAAAACTTTTATTTTGCTCAATAGAAGTTCAGGGAACGAGCATTAGAAGTGTAGGGAAAGGATAGGAAGGAATTATTCCACAGTATTAAGTAGAACAGGGTTCAATAGGGGTGTTTACAGCTTGGGTAATAGGAACAATCCTATTACACCTTGCTGCACTGACTGGGGATCCAAATTGCCATTATACTACTGCTTTCAGGTTTGCAATAGATGGTACCTCTGTAATTCCAGCAGGGATTACTTCCAGAGGCCTGAGGGCCCAGTGTCAGCTAGTGGTTGTGTCTTGACCAGCAACCCAGCAGTTCTTGAATGGTTGACTTGGTCATCCACTTCATCCCAAGTGACATCAGACACCCCCAGCCAAGAGTCAGTCGGTTCATCAGACACAACCCTTAGTTGGCATGGCCCGGGAGCAGGCCCTTTGCCCTCACCTGTCCTCAACCTGCCTCTGTCCTTTTCTGTTCCATCAGTCAGAGTAGTATTATATGCTGCGGGCTGAGCTCCACTATATAGCGAGGATGAGCTACTAGAGGACAGTCAGCAGCTACTGCCCAGCAAAAATTTGGAGAAGACATCCGCCGCTTTCTCCGGTAGGCGGGCAAGTACTGATTAAGAGAGTGGCGTGGAGCTGGTGTTGCGAGTGGTCAGGCTCCTGGCTCAGAGACCGTTGAGGAGGACATCAGTGACGTACAGACAGTACTCGATGATGATGTAGCCGATCGCAATTGGGAGCAGGGTGACGAAGGTGCTTCATCATCATCGGGAGAAGAGGGTTGCAGCGGCGGAACCAGAAAGTCTATAGTGAGGCCATGAGTCAGCAGGGTTGCAGCAGTGGGAGGTCGGGAGCCAAACTTGCCCGGGGTAGACCACTCGCTTCACAGGAGCCTACCTGCCCGGAAAGTAGTGGTGCAGGAGTTCAAGGAGGCAGCGACGTAGCCGTCAGTCAGTGCGTAGTGTTGGGGTTAAAATTACCTACCCGGCGGTATGGCAGTTTTTTGTTAAGCCGGCCAGAGGAGGTGAACATGGCCATTTGCCGAATCTGTAGGCAGAATGTAAAGCATGGGCAGAGTGACAATGTTGGCACCACGGCCCTGCATTAACATATGCAGTGTTACCATTAAGTGGCCTGGGAGAACCGTGGCTCCAATGTGGTGGTCCAGCCTGCTGTAGCAACCACTCCATCACCCAGTGGCATGCACCCGATTTCAGGCAGTCAAGGCTTCACCACCTCAGCCTAAGGATGCTGTCTGTCCTTCCCATCATCTACTGGTCTTTATGCACCTGCTCCTCACTCTCCTACTCCTCATCAGTCATTCCATCAACAATCGATCACCGAAGCGATTTCCAAGAGACAACAGTCTGCGAACACTCATCCAACGGCGCAGAAGCTTCAAGTACTCCTTGCCAAGTTGCTGTTGCTGCAGCCCTTACCATTTCAAGTGGTGGACTCTGCACCTTCCAGAGAACAGATGACTTGTGTCGAGCCGAGGCGTAGAGTCCCAAGTCATCATTTTGTTACCAAAAAGGCAGTACCAGCCCTGCACAAATATGTAGAACAGAAGATTTGCCAGCCCTTGAGCCTGTCGGTGTCTGCCAAAGTGCACGGCAGCGCTGATGTGTGCAGCTGTAACTACTGTCAAGGACAATATATGTCCTTTACGGGTAAATGTTGTTCCTGCCCAGCCAAACCAGCAACTTGGCCAGGTGACTCCGATTCCGTCTCTACGTTCTCATGCCGTTGGTCCTGCGACAATGTCCTCCTCTGCCTCCTCATCCTCCATCGTGTCCTCAGCCTCCACTGCAGGGACAATTCACAGTGCTCATCCAGCATACCACATGCGCAGGGCACAACCTTGTCACGCTGTTCTGCACCTCGTTTGCCTGGGCAAACTCAGTTACACGGGGAAGGAATTGCTCCGTGTCCTTCACCAAGAAATTGAATCCTGGCTTTCTCCCCGACAACTCTAAATCAGAACCATGGTGACCGACAACTGGAAGAACATGGTGTCGCAGCTGCGTCAAGAAGGGCTGAGCCGTGCTCCCTGCATTGCACAAGTGTTCAATTTGGTTGTCAAGCTGTTTCTGAAGTCTTCCACCCATCTGCAAGGCATCCTAAAAATGGCTAGGAAACTTGTGCATGCACTTCAGCCACTGGTACACCGCCAAGCACATGCTCCTTGGGTTGCAGCCGCAGAATGGGGTCCCCCACCCGTTGGAATTCCACCCTCCATATGTTGGACCGATTATATGAACAGAGAAAAGCCATAAACGATTTCTTGATGATCCAAGCGGATAGGAGTACTCCCCTATGTAACTTTGATGTCAGCCAGTGGCAGCTCATGTGTGACACCTACCATTTGCTCAGGCCCTTTGAGGAGGCCACATTATTTGTCAGTTGCCAGGACTACGGGATGAACAACATCATTCCACTGCTTCATATCCTGAAACAGATGCTGGTAGATCTGGCTGGTCAGGGGACTGGAGACGTGGCGCCTACATCTCACAGCCACATGAGCCCTGTGCGGGCTGAACTGGAGGAGGAGGAGGATATTGGAGCACAAGCAATGTGTAGCGAAATGGGTGGTTTTCCTACAAAGGTGACAGGAGAGGAGGAGCAGGAGCAGCCGGAGGAGCAAGAGGGAGATGAGGAAGATGAGGCAGATGACCCACACGCCGTGGCAGTATGCAGTGGAGATGCGCAAATGGCCCGCTGCATGCTCACTTGCTTGGGTAGTGAGAGCCAAATTGTCGCAGAGGGATAACTTCTGGCTCTCCATCTTGTTGGACCCTCGCTACCGGTCCAAAATGGGGGCCTTTTTTACAACAGCTGAGAGGGAGGACAAACTGAACTACTATAGAGACATCCTATGTACACAGTTGTCCGCTGCCTATCTGCGCCATCGTCCATCCTCTTGCAGGTACTATATGACCCTCTGCACTCTCGTTCCACTGCCATGGCTACTGTGTCGGGGTGGGGGGTAGGAGCAGTACCAGCTCCATCAATAACAGCTTGAGTCTAGAGTCGATGATGAGCAGCTTTCTTAACCCGCCTAGTAAAGAAAGTACTCACCAGCAGCAGCAGCTAGACCTGGAGCAGAATCTGAACCAGCAGGTGGTGGCAAACTTGAACAGCACCCTGCCACCCCACATTGATGATCCACTGGACTACTGGGCAGCCACACTGGATTTGTGGCCACAACTGGCCGAGTTTGCCCTGGAAAAGCAGTTCTGTCCGGCCAGTAGTGTGGAATCAGAGCGAGTATTTAGTGCAGTAGGGGCCAGGAGAACTCGCCTGTCCACCCAAATTGTGGAGAGACTGACCTTTGTCAAGATGAATCAGGCATGGATCAGCCAGGATTTCAACCCACCAATGCCTGATGCATCAGATTAGATCTTCCAAGCTGCTTCACCCAAACCTTGACAAAACAGATCGTTTTCCTCTGGCTACCGGCCTCAGCTACTATTCTGATACTGCCTCCCACCTGATGCCACACATCTGATGCCAAGTGCTCCTTCTTACACCCACCATCGTCAGCGGGTAATGTTATTGCCAACCACCTCCCCACTCTGTCACCGGGTAACTTTGTGATCTCCCGATGCTGCTGCCACCTCACCACTCTGTCATTGTGCCACTCTATGGCCTCCTCATGCTGCTGCCACCTCCACACTATGTCACCTTGCCACTCTGTGGCCTCCTCAAGCTGCTTCTGCCACCTCCACACTATGTCACCTTGCCAGTCTGTGGCCTCCTCATGCTACTGCTGCTGACATCTCCACACTGTCACCTTGCTACTCTGTGGCCTCCTCATGCTGCTGCTAAATCAACACTATGTCACTGGGCCACACTAAGGCCTGTTGCTGCTGCCACCTCCACACTGTCAACCTTGCCACTCTGTGGTCTCCTCATGCTGCTTCTAAATCAACACTATGTCACCTTGCCACTCTGTGGTCTCCTTATGCTGCTGCCACCTCCACACTCTGTCAATGTGCTACACTGTGGCCTCCTCATGCTGCTGCTGCTGCCACCTCCACACTATGTCACCTTGCCACTCTAAGGCCTCCTCATGCTTCTGCTAATGCCACCTCCACACTATGTCACCTTGCTACTCTGTGGCCTCCTCATGCTGCTGCTAAATCAACACTATGTTACTGGGCCACACTAAGGCCTGATAATGCTGCTGTTGCTGCTGCCACCTCCACACTGTGTCAACCTTGCCACTCTGTGGCCTCCTCACGCTGCTGCTGCTGCCACCTCCATACTATGTCAACTTGCCACTCTGTGGCCTCCTCATGCTGCTGCTAAATCAACACTGTCACTGGGCCACTCTGTGGCCTCCTCATGGTGCTGCTGCTGCTGCTGCCACCTCCACACTATGTCATCTTGCCACTCTGTGGTCTCCTTATGCTGCTGCCACCTCCACACTCTGTCAATGTGCTACACTGTGGCCTCCTCATGCTGCTGCTGCTGCCACCTCCACACTATGTCACCTTGCCACTCTAAGTCCTCCTCATGCTTCTGCTGCTGCCACCTCCACACTATGTCACCTTGCCACTCTGTGGCCTGCTCATGCTGCTGATTCTGCAACCTCCACACTGTTACCTTGCCACTATGTGGTCTCCTCATGCTGCTGCTGCTGCTGCTGACACCTTCACACTATGTCACCTTGCTACTCTGTGACCTCCCCATGCTGCTGCTAAATCAACACTATGTCACTGGGCCACTCTATGGCCTCCTCATGCTGCTGCTGCTGCCACCTCCACACTATGTCAACTTGCCACTCTGTGGCCTCCTCATGCTGCTGCTAAATCAACACTATGTCACTAGGCCACCCTGTGGCCTCCTCATGCTGCTGCCACCTCCACACTATGTCACCTTTTGTCACGGATGGTGTTGCAGAAAGCTGGAACTTATAAATAAACATCCGACTGGCTTGATCCCAAACTAAGGAGCATATGGGTGAGCCCTATAAAACCCCTAGAGCTCTCCCTGACTGCTATGCCCATGCAAAGGTCTTTATGGTAGACGATTGCATGCCCACGTACCTAATACTGTGTGACACCTGAAAACCCTATAATAGTGAGGGGACACGACCACCGGCTCCCTGCACTTAATACGGATGGAGTCAGGGTCACCTAGAATCAAGCCAGCAAGGAAACACAAATAAAGGAAAAAGACTTCAGCAGTGAACAACTCATCCAGGAAGAAGTATAAACCGCAAAGTGAGGCAGTATGGGAGGGAATATAAAGGGAGACAATTAGTGTAAATAGGTGACAGCTGGGAGAAGGAAAGGAGATGACAAAGTGAAACTAAAACAAAGAATGTCATGCAAGAGGTAGAGAAGAACGTCTAACAGACCTTTTCACAGAACTAGCGGTGACACCTTTCCGCTCTGTGGCCTCCTCATGTTGCTGCTGCCACCTCCACACTATGTTACCTTGCCACTTTGTGGTCTCCTCATGCTGCTGGTGCTGACATTTCCACACTATGTCACCTTGCTACTCTATGGCCTCCTCATGCTGCTGCCACCTCCACACTATGTCACCTTTCCACTCTGTGGCCTCCTCATGCTGCTGCTGCTGCCACCTCCACACTATGTCAACTTGCCACTCGGTGGCCTCCTCATGTTGTTGCTGCCACCTCCACACTATGTTACCTTGCCACTCTGTGGCCTTCTCATGCTGCTGCTACCACCTTCACACTATGTCAACTTGCACTCTGTGGCCTCCTCATGCTGCTGCTGCCACCTCCACACTATGTCACCTTTCCACTCTGTGGTCTCCTTATGCTGCTGCCACCTCCACACTCTGTCAATGTGCTACACTGTGGCCTCCTCATGCTGCTGCTGCCACCTCCACACTATGTCACCTTGCCACTCTGTGGTCTCCTCATGCTGCTGCTAAATCAACACTATGTCACTGGGCCACTCCGTGGCCTCCTCATGGTGCTGCTGCCATCTCCACACTATGTCACGTTGCCACTCTGTGATGCTGCTGCTAAATCAACACTATGTCAATGTGCTACACTGTGGCCTCATCATGCTGCTGCTCCCACCTCCACACTATGTCACCTTGCCACTCTGTGGCATCCTCATGCTGTTGATTCTGCCACCTCCACACTATGTCACCTTGCCACTCTGTGGTCTCCTCATGCTGCTGCTGCTGACACCTTCACACTATATCACCTTGCTACTCTGTGGCCTCCTCATGAAGCTACTAAATCAACATTATGTCACTGGGCCACTCTGTGGCCTCCTCATGCTGCTGCCACCTCCATACTATGTCACCTTTCCACTCTGTGGCCTCCTCATGCTGCTGCTGCTGCCACCTCCACACTATGTCAACTTGCCACTCTGTGGCCTCCTCATGTTGTTGCTGCCACCTCCACACTATGTTACCTTGCCACTCTGTGGCCTCCTCATGCTGCTGCTACCACCTCCACATTATGTCAACTTGCACTCTGTGGCCTCCTCATGCTGCTGCTGCTAAATCAACACTATGTCACTGGGCCACTCTGTGGCCTCCTCATGCTGCTGCTGCCACCTCCACACTATGTCACCTTGCCACTCTGTGGTCTCCTTATGCTGCTGCCCCCTCCACACTCTGTCAATGTGCTACACTGTGGCCTCCTCATGCTGCTGCTGCCACCTCCACGCTATGTAACCTTGCCACTCTGTGGCCTCCTCATTCTTCTGCTGCTGCGACCTCCACACTATGTCACCTTGCCACTCTGTGGCATCCTCATGCTGTTGATTCTGCCACCTCCACACTATGTCACCTTGGCACTCTGTGGTCTCCTCATGCTGCTGCTGCTGACACCTTCACACTATGTCACCTTGCTACTCTGTGGCCTCCTCATGCTGCTACTAAATGAACACTATGTCACTGGGCCACTCTATGGCCTCCTCATGCTGCTGCTTCCACCTCCACACTATGTCTCCTTGCCTCTCTGTAGCCTCCGCATGCTGCTGCTGCTGCCACCTCCACACTATGTCAATTTGCCACTCTGTGGCCTCCTTATACTTCTGCTGCTGCGTCCACACTATGTCAACTTCCCACTCTGTGGCCTCATTATGCTTCTGCTGCCACCTCCACACTATGTCACCTTGCCACTCTGTGGTCTTCTCATGCTGCTGCTAAATCAAAACTATGTCACTAGGCCACTCGGTGGCCTCCTTTAAGCTGCTGCTGCCACCTCAACACTATGTCACCTTGCCAGTATGTGGCTTCCTCATGCTGCTGCTAACTCAACACTATGTCACTGGGCCACTTTGTTTCTTCTTTATGCTGCTGCCACCTCAACATTATGGAAATGTGCCACTCTGTGGCCTCCTGATGCTGCTGCCACCTCCCCACGGTCACTGGGCCAATCTTTGGTCTCCTTATGTTGCTGCTACCTCAACACTATGTCATTCGGCCACTCTGTTGACTTCTCAAGCTGTTCTCCCACCCTACTTACTCCATGACTGGGCCACTATTTTGCCTTTTTGGCCTGATTGACATCATCATTTATTTGACCCTACTTCTGATCTGTCAGATGGAAGGAAAAATATTATGCACAGATCCTGTCTGTGTAGCATCTGTAAGGCCTTTATGGTATCATCAGAATTGGCTTATGATTTGTTAGCAGGTGTGGGTACAAAACACAGAAGACATGCAAATATTCCATTTATGTATTATCTCAGTTTTGGATCCACTCCTGTTTTTCTGGGCTTTAGCAATACTGATGGATTACTGACCAAATGCTGACCAAGTGAAGGCGGATGCTCAACAGACAGGATCCATTATTTTGGGGGTTATTGTTCTGACGGATCAGAGGAAGGGCAAAATAATCAGTGACGTCAACGCAAACTTACTTCTGTCACCCTCTCCACTCTGTCAGGGAAGCTCTACTTGTATCAGCAACAGAACAGGTTGTAGACATCTTTGTGGAATCAGCTGACAGCGGTGTAAAAGGAGTGCGCTCTTTCACGCTACAGTAGGATCTTGGGCCTCTGCACGGTTCTTTATACCTGGCTCTAACATCGACCTGTAAGGCCGAGTTCACACTTAAGTTATTTGGTCAGTTTTGGCCCTGTAACTGCCCAAATAAGTGAAGTGTGCAGTGATTCTAAGAGAAACGCCTGTCATGTACTGACTCACAGTATTGTTTTACTACCAAAGCAGACTTCCTATGCATGTTACTGCAAGGCACAGTGTTCTACACCACTATACAGGCTCTCTGCAGCCAGGAAATAGCTGTTTTATAACGTGATTCGCCGTTATAATCCGGATCGAATTTTTGAGAAATTAATTCATTTCTAATTACAATATGTAACTCAAAATGGTACATGCAGACAACTACAACTTGTTCCACAAAAACAAGACCACATATTTCTGCATGAAATGCAAAAATAAAACCATTTCTGAAGGCCAGAAATGGCCTTATTAAACATATTTTTCCTGCGAGTGTATTTTTAGAACAATAATGTGCAGAAAAAGTAGTTGTCTAGTGTAACAACAATTATGAATTTAGGCAGTTTTCTGATGACCATAATTTGCTGCCAACCTCAATACAGAGACCTACATTATTTCTACTGAAAGAATTTAGAATTTAGATTTCTATAATCTTCTTTAGTGAGGGAAATTTGGTTCACTAGGAATACATGTGGCAGGCGCAGCACTATGAAGTGCTTTTTGCGCTGTGGCATTAGAAGAATTTTAATATCTCAGATTTTTAGTCTAACCAGACTGTATATTACTCTGTAATTCCTCTAGCGCTGTTCTATGGAAACTGTAGGTTTAAAGATCACACCAAATGCTTGAAATAGCTTCTTTATTAACTTCAACTTTTCTTCATATAACACTGCCGCCTCCGCAGCAGATAGTCCATGTACATTACACGTGTTGAAAATATATCACAAAATGGTGGTATGCATAAGATGGTGGTTCAAGTGTTCAATCTTATCATTTAACATAAAATGGTGGATATATTTCACTCTTGAGTATCTGTACTCTCACTTTAAGTTATTTAATCACTTTATGATCTCTCTGGGAGGTATATCTGAGATTTAACAGTTTTACTGGCTAAACTGGGTTTGTAGTTTGCAGTAACTATTTGCAGATTGGTTGAGTATGATCTGGTATGGTTGTATGCAATTTGTATTGCAATATGGAATCTAAATGCTTGCAATTTGTATTTGCAATTGTATGGTTGCAATTGGTGGAACTGTAAGTAAACACATATATATCTAGTTCAGTATACAGTTCTAAACACAATACTAATATGAACATTATATAACTGTTTTAACTACCTGTTTTTGCCTCTTGTTCCCAGAAAACAGCTCTCAGTGGAGTGAATGTCTCTTCAGTTCCTGTCTCTGGTGAATAATGATTCCAGCAGCTCCTGCTAGGGGAATTCCCAGACAGGCTGTGTGTGAGGCTGGCTGTGATTGGTGAAAACTCTTGCTGTGTGAGAAGCTGGCTGTGATTGGTCTAGACTTCTGCCCAGCAATAACAGATTAACACTATGCTTTCTGTTGTTTCTGCTGTGTCACTGAGCATACCTGACATTACAAAATGAATCTAAAAGGCATATTATCTTTTTCTGCTTCTGTGAACACAATATATAACAGTTATATGACATCCAAAACATGAAGTCACAGTAAATTACTCTGCTTTTGTCTTTAACACATAAACATGGGAACGGTATTAAGGCTATTGGCAGGTCTAGCTGTATACACATATAAGCTATACTAGCAACCTAGGACAGGTCCTAGCTGGCCAGCTACAATACAGGAGGTCCCAATGCAATTGTGGCCATATTTTGGACACTAAAATGTGGCCACATAACAGCCTACTAAAACAAGCTAAAATAACATGTCATTTTTTTATACAGTTTTTTGAGCCAAGCGCAGGTATTGGCTAAGGACATTAGAAGATGAAATATGTATAAGAATGTGGGTGCCAAATTTATTGCCAGCTTTATAAACAATTTTTACAATACTATTCTTACATGTGTATATGTTGTTTTTATTTACAGTGTCAATAAACAAATATCCTCCACCAGAATTAAAAGCAAATTGTCTTAATGTGAATGGTAGAAGAACAAAAAGATTGATGTGAGTATTCAGTACAACTCCTTTATATTGCTTCGTACTGCTGTATAATGATCTCTAGATAGGAGATAGGAGAGCATGATCTTCTCTGTGTGTGCTGTGTATGGGAGACATCATAGCAGATAATCTTCATCCACTAACCTGCTGGCCACAGGTTGCCTGTGATATTGTTTATATAGGCTCTTGATACTCTGCTCCATTGCTCTTGAATTTGACCGACGGCTAGTTATTTGACCACGCTCCTGCTTCTCCCTTGTACTTTGACGCGACCTCCAGGTTTGACCTCCGGCTTGTTATTGGTATTGTCTTTGCATCTCCCTCGTAGTTTGACGTGAACTCTCGTTGTGACCTTTGCTAGTTTGTTGACCCTTCCGACTGCTGTACGCTCCTGTCGCCGCCCGTTGCCTGTCTCTGCTTTTCTCTGTCCCTCCCGCACTTACTCAAGTTAGGGATCGCCGCCCAGTTGCGCTCCATCGCCTAGGATGGGTAAGTGCAAGTAGGCAGGGACTGGGGCTTGGGTGGCAAACTAGTGGGTGCACGCTCTCCCTCTCTCCTTGCTGGGCGGAGTGACACATTTGCACATTTGTCAGTAGGGCAGGAGTATCAATGTTTTCAGAGGACTCCCAGGGCCAAAATCTTTCTAGTAAAGTTTTTACCTGTAATTCTCTTCATGTTAAAATTGTTCTTAACCTCACACACACCTTGAGAGCTGACCGGAGAAGAAGCAGGAGCTGGATGTCTGGAATACTGATTGAGATCAATTGGCTTAAGGAGAGAGACTTGAAATAAACTTGGTATTTATAGAGAGGCTAGATGATGCAATTTATAACAAACCTGGTACAATTGCTTAGGCACCTTGAATGGACCAAAGAATCGAGGTGCCAACTTATACGAGGGTACCTTGAGTCTGATTTTCTTAGAAGATAGCCAGACCTTGTCTCCTGGAGAGAAATTAGGTGGGGACCTATGTTTTCAGTCAGCACTCTTCTTAATCCAAACTGAGATCTGAAGAACTCTCCTACCAAATATAAGTGAAGTTTTTGAACAGAGGAGTCTGCTGCTAACACCCCAGAGAAAACAATCACAGGAAAGGGAATCCATAGTTTATGAAGAATGAAGAAGGGAGCCTTACTTGTGAATTCACTAGAATGGCTGTCCATTGGTTTGCAGATGGTAAGCAGAAGAGAAATCCAATTTGATGTCCAGTAGTTTACAAAAAGCTCTCCACAACTTGGATGTAATTTGTACTCCTTGGTCAAACACAATGTGCAAAGGTAATGGAGATGAAAAATACGGTCTGTTCCCCTAATAACTTAGCTAGTTGACTGTCAGAAGAAAGTCCAGGTAGGGATAAGAAGTGGACCATCTTTGAGAATCAATCTGCCAGAGGAAGAAAGTAAAGAAATCCATAACCATATGGACCAAAACCATATGCTGCCACGGGACTCCTGGCAAAGGTAATGGGAGAAGGAATCCTATGGACCTTAGCTTTAATATCTTGTTTTGGGCACAAGAAGTAAAGGCAGTCGCAAAATTCCGGATGTCCTTGGATACAGTAAACCACCAGTAATATGAGATCTGAGGTTATGAGGGTTTACAAAGACCAGGAGGATCTTCAAGTTGAAATGATGACCTCGGGCCAGTACCTGCTTCCTCATGGCCATACGAACAGATTTCTTACCAGGCATAACATCTGCTAGCTGGACAGAATCAAAATTCAGTTATGATTAATGATGTTCTGAGGCTCCTCCGCCCATGTCAGCAGGGTCAAAGGAACGGGACTTGGTATTCTTACCTGCAGTACAGAAATGCTAAATAAATTTAAAGCTGGCAAAAAAATGACGAGACTTGATCCATTGAGCAGACTGGAGATAAGTCAGGTTCTTGTGATTGGTGTAAATTAAAGATGAGCGAATCAAAGCTGACGAAGTGGAATTCGATCCGAATTTCAGGAAAAATTTGATTTGCAACTAATGTGAATTTCCTCGTAGTAATGAATCACAATTTTTACTAAAATGGCAGCTACAATGGTGGCTACACGTGTGAGGACATGGGGCAAGGAACTCTGGGAAGGCAGGATCATAATGACTGAATTTCAAACACACACTTTTATCCAGCTCACCTTTTTATCTGGCCTTTATGCCCGTGTTCAGAAGCCTTTGGGTGAGTCCCAGGTACGGCAAAGTAGAAGATGAAGGAAAAACGGCTTCATAAAGCAATATTCATCCTCTTTAAAAACTTCTCTTTTATTTCATAATATTTGATAGCAGACACATTCACATCATATGCAGTGTTCGTTAACGTGTTTCAGACATATCGTCCTTACTCGTAACACTGTATCACGGTGGAGAGCATAATTTAAATGGGGCAAGTTAACATTTAAATTATGCTCTCCACCGTGATTCAGTGTTACGAGTAAGGATGATATGTCTGAAATGCGTTAACGAACACTGCATATTATGTGAATGTGTCTGCTATCAAATATTATGAAATAAAGGAGAAGTTTTTAAAGAGGACGAATATTGCTTTCTGAAACCGTTTTGCCTTCATTTTCTACATCACCCATAATGCCATGCATGCAGCCAATCAGAAGCCAGCCCTGTGATGTCACAGCCCTATAAATACGGCGGCCATCTTAGATTCTGCCATTCACCAGCGTGCTTAGCGCAGGTAGAGACGATGCAGGCGCTAGGGAGAGTGATAGGGAAAACAACATTGCATTGTGAAAAAAAAGTGATTTATAAGTGCAGAGAAAGGATAGGGAGGAATCATTTGACAGCATCTTAGGGAAGGGAGAGACGTCAGAACAGGCTCTAGGGACAGTGATAGGTAAAACCTCAAAAAAAGCGATTTACAAGTGCAGGGAAAGATTATTTGGGGATCTAAATAGCCATTATACAGCTCTGTCATTCCAACAATTTGTTCTTGGGGTGCTTGAAAAAAGAAAAATATATATGTAGTTCACTGCTGCAGCTATATGTGGTGAAAGCGTTTTAGTGGCGTATTTCGGTATAAAAAGAGAAATATATACACAGTTCATTTTTACAGTTATTTGCTCTAAAAGCGTTTACTGGCCTATTTCAGTGCAAAAAGAGAAATATATAGGCAGTCCACTTTTGCAGTTATTTGCGCAAAAAGTGTTTACTGGCCTATTTTAGTACAAAAAGAGAAATATATACGCAGTTCACTTTTGCAGTTATTGGCGCTAAAAGCGTTTACTGGCTTATTTCAGTGCAAAAAGAGAAATATATACTGTAACGGATCTCCTGGCACCCCAACTAGGTACCTCCATTGATGGATGCTCCTAGTGCTTGCCGAGGACTCCAAGCACGCAGCTCGACACTTTAACCACCACAGAAACAAGGAACAGCTCTTACAAGAGCTAGGGGGTTATATCCAGGGGAGTATACAGCGTATAGCAATCCCCTACACACATGAGACGAGGCTCTCTCTTGAAGGTGAAACAGGAACTCTTTAATGGGTTATTTTTCAGCCTTTTATGCAGGTCTCCTAGCAAGGGACACTCCCCCTGGGGACCTTGTAGAAGACTGTGACAGTTTATATAAATTAGCCAATCACATGCACTTACAGTATTGAAACCTTCCCAGCAATTGTACACAAAGCCCCCTTCCCTCTGTCTGTAACGCAATCAACAAAATACAATGGGCATTGTCTTTGACGCAATCAACAAAATACAATTACCAAAACACAATAGGCTCTGCCTGTGATACAATTACCAAACATAATGGGCTAACTTAATCACTCACAGGCAGAAAACACAATTTTTTCCGAAAACTCCTCAAAACCCCACATATCCCCATAATTATACATTATACATCCATGGATAGCTCTGATCTGGGCGAACAACATATCCAAAAATCACCCAGATCCGAGCAGGGGTTCCCGAATTCCATGGAAGTCACATTTGGCCGACCGCAAGCATGGCTTTCCTGCCCAAAACAGTTCCACAGATATAGGCTGTGCGGCCGGTCTGTCTTCTCCTTCAAAGTTAGTATATGGGCCATAATCCTGAGGCAAGAGGCTGGCAAACAGGCCCCTCCAAAACCCAGTGGCGATGTTATTTACTCCACATACTGTATATGCAGTTCACTTTTGCAGTTATTTGCGCTAAAAGCGTTAACTGGCCTATTTCAGTACAAAGAGAGAAATATTGTAACGGTCACGTACACACACACACAGGGGGGAGGATAGTGACCACTGCGCTTCACCCTCACCCCTGGCCCTGCCTACTTGCCTCACGAGTCCTGATGACAGGCGACAACTGGACGGCAGTCCCTAACTTAGTATACGTGCGGGAAGGACAGACAAGACAAATAACGGATAGTGAACGGACCGGGTCAAAACCAAGAGGACAACGCAGTACAGAGGGAAAAGCAAAGACATATCAGGAGAAGCCGGGGTCATAAATACCAGGAGAGTCGAGAAGTACCAAAGGAGTCCGCAAAGAATAGTCAGGTGGAAGCCGAGGTCAATATACCAGGAAGGATGCGCAGTACAGGAGGAGCAGGCAAAGGATCATCAGGGAACAGGATCAGGTAAGTACACAGGTATCCAACAACTGCCAGGAACCTAAATTAACAGGCAACCTGTGGCCAGCAGGCTGCCTGTATTTATAGTGGGGAGTGAGGGTCACGTGACGTGGCCAGCGTCACATGACCAACCAGTCGAGCACCGAGTGATCAGCTCGGCGCTCAAGGCAGACCTAGGAGCAGGGAGCCTCCCAGCTAGCAAAGCCGCCCTGAGAATGAGGTCAAACACAGATCCTCGCTCCCGAAGCTAAGCAGCAGGTCTGCGGCTGATGGGAGACCGAGTGTGCCTTCGGCACCCCGTTACAGTACCCCCCCTTTTACGAGGGGCCACCGGACCCAAGACTTCAGGCGATGGCCTTTCAGGGTGTTCTAAATGAAACCTCCCTGGCAGGTACCCAAGATCTCTCTTCAGGTCCATACCCCTTCCAGTGAATCAGGTACTGCAAGGAATTACGCACCTTCCTGACATCCACTATTTTAGACACCACATACTCGACAGCATCATTAACAAGAACCGGCAGAGGCGAGGCTTTCGATGGTACTACTGGTTCAAAATATTTTTTAAGTAGAGATTTATGGAACACATTATGAATGTGGAATGACTCGGGCAGCTCTAACCTAAATGATACCGGGTTAATCACCTCCATGATCTTATATGGTCCAATAAAACGAGGAGCAAACTTTTTAGAATCTACCTTAAGAGAGAGATTATTGGAGGACAACCATACCTTATCCCCAATCTGAAAATTCACCCCCCTTGAACGTCTCCTATCGGCCTTGAGTT
Source organism: Bufo bufo (assembly GCF_905171765.1). NCBI lineage: Eukaryota > Metazoa > Chordata > Amphibia > Anura > Bufonidae > Bufo > Bufo bufo. Next base: position 201,472,608 of record NC_053393.1, read on the forward strand.
TCTGAGAACTTTGAGCCTTTTCCAAGTTCGATTGAACCCGGACCCAAACTGTGCACAGTTCAGAGGAGAGCCTATCCGCCTCAGGGTTAAAGGAGGAGACGGATGACCCAGAATGAAAATGGGGATGGAAACCATGGTTACAAAAGAAAGGTGAAACCCCAGCAGAATTGACACAGTTATTCAAAGCAAATTCAGCCAATGGAAGAAATTTCACCCATAATTGCTCATCAGCAACATACAACCTCAAGAATTGTTCCACAGACTGATTAAGGCGTTCAGTCTGCCCATTACTCTCAGGATGGTAGGCAGAGGAAAAAGACAATGAAATTTGACACTTTTGACAGAAGGCCCTCCAGAATTTGGACACAAACTGCACACCCCTGTCAGAAACAATATTTTCCAGGATACCATGCAATCGAACAATTTCTTTCAAAAAAATAGACGCCAGGGTTTTGGCATTCAGGAGTTTAGACAGTGGAATGAAATGGACCATCTTGCTAAACCTATGGACCACTACCCAAACTACAGTCTTACCCTCCGCCGGCGGTAGGTCAGTTATAAAGTCCATCGAGATATGGGACCAGGGTCTACTGGGAATGGGTAGGGGTCGTAGGTTACCAGCAGGGCGAGTCCTAGGTGTCTTGGACCTGGCACAAACCTCACAGGCTGACACATAGGGCTTGACATCCCTAGTTAGAGTGGGCCACCAATAAGATCTAGAAACCAGATCCTTAGTGCCCTCAACACCCGGATGTCCACAAAAGGCAGAATCGTGACACTCAACAGCTGGAGACGAAATTGTACGGGAACAAACAACTTATCTGTTGGGGTGGATACCGGTGCCAGATGTTGTTCAGACCTAATGCGAGCCGAGATATCCTGGGTTAGAGCTGCTATGGAGATTTTTGCTGGTAGGATGGATTCAGGTGGTACCTCAGTAGGTTGAAAAGCATGGAAGCTCCGAGATAATGCGTTCGCCTTCACATTTTTACTTCCCGGCCTGAACGTAATGGAAAAATCGAAACGAGTAAAAAACAGAGCCCATCTGGCTTGATGGGGATTCAACCTCTTAGCAGACTCGAGAAACATAAGGTTTTTATGGTCAGTGACAACAGTTACACAATGCCTTGCCCCCTCCAGAAAATGCCTCCACTCCTCAAATGCCCATTTAATAGCCAGCAGCTCCCTATTCCCTATGTCGTAGTTTCTCTCCGTGGGAGAGTATTTCCTGGAGAAGAAGGCACATGGTCTCAGGTTAGTGAGGCTAGCAGGACCTTGTGAAAGGACTGCTCCTGCGCCTCCTCGGACGCATCCACCTCCACAATAAAAGGTCTCTCCTGATCAGGCTGGATCAGAATGGGAGCGCTACTGAATGCCTTTTTTAATTTTTCAAATGAAGAAATGGCCTCAGTAGACCAATTCTCCAAATCCGCCCCTTTCTTAGTAAGGTCGGTCAACGGTTTTGCAATTACGGAAAAATTCATAATAAATTTACGATAGTAATTGGCGAAACCTAAGAACCGTTGTAAGGCCTTTAAGGATGAAGGTCTTACCCATTCCCTAATTGCTAGTACCTTACCAGGATCCATCTTGAAGGTGTGAGGAGTCAGAACATGCCCTAGAAACAGAATCTCCTGTACACCAAAGACACATTTCTCTTGCTTAGCGGATAGCTGATTCTCCCTCAACACCTCTAATACTTGTTTAACATGAGACACATGGGATTCGAAGTCAGGAGAGAATATCAAAATGTCGTCAAGATAGACAATAACAAATTTACCTAAGAACTCTCTAAGAATGTAATTCATGAAGTTTTGGAACACAGCTGGGGCATTGCTGAGTCCAAAAGGCATCACCTGATATTCAAAGTGTCCTGCCGGAGTATTGAACGCCGTCTTCCATTCGTCTACCTCCTTGATTCGGATTAGATTGTATGCCCCTTTCAGGTCAATCTTGGAAAACCAGTTTGCCCCCAGAACCTGGTTAAATAAATCCGGAATCAATTGGGGGAGTATCTATTCTGGACAGTGATTTTATTTAATCTCCGGTAATCAATACATGGCCTAAGACCACCATCTTTTTTCTTAACGAAGAAAAACCCCGCCCCCATAGGAGAGACAGAAGGTCTAATATGCCTTTACCAAGGCTCTCCTTAATATAATCTTCCATGGCCTTGCGTTCGGGCTTAGAAAGATTATAAATTCGCCCCTTAGGAAACTTGGCCCCCTCTACTAGCTCTATAGTACAATCATAAGGTCTATGGGGGGGTAGAACCTCCAGGGTTGGTGATGAGAATACATCAGAATATTCCCTAACAACAGTGGGTAAAGTATCAGACTTTACTGAGACCCCAGCCTGTACCACGGACAAGCACGAGTCACACTTAGGCCCCCATCTCACCAACTCCCCCTTGGACCAATCTATAGTGGGGTTATGTAGTCGGAGCCAAGGCAACCCTAGTACCACCTCAGCCGGTAGGTTCTTCAGGACTAAAAGGGAACATCTCTCTGAGTGGCACACACCCACGGTTAGAGAAATCTCTGAGGTACATGAGCTCACTGTACCACCAATAAGAGGAGTAGCATCAATAGCCATGAAATGGATAGGAGTTGGTAAAGCAAACATTGGAATACCCAATCTTACAGCGTACTCAAGTCAATAAAGCTGGCCGCTGAGCCAGAATCAATAAAGGCCTTACCCGGCCATTTATCTACCCCAAGAGAAATCGTAATGGGTACCAAAAGCTTACATTTAGAAAAATCAGGGTGTACCTGGTCTTTAGCTTGCCTTGCCTTAGGAGACTTGACAGAGAGGACCTTTTTAGGACATTGGTTGATCCAATGGTCAGGATCTCCACAGTAAAAGCATTCTCCACGTCTGCGGCGAAGATTCCCTCGGGTCATGCCAACCTGCATGGGTTCCTCGGTGGAGACCACAGCATTGTCTCTGGGATAGGCCTCTGGCTGGACCACCATCTGGGAAGAGAACTGTTGTTTCTGTCTGAACCAGTTCTTTTAGAGCCGTCTCGGCTACTAGAGCCCTGTCTGGTTCATCATAGAGGGTACCCAGGACCTGAAAGAACCCCTCCACAGAAGTTAAACATCTGGCGCCAGCAGGTAAAGAGAACGCCCAGTCCTGGGGATCACCCTGTAGTCGGGAAATGATAATGCCCACGCGTTGACTCTCGGGGCCAGAGGACACGGGGCGCAAACGGAAGTAAAGTCTGCAACTCTCCTTAAAAGAGAGAAACTTCTTCCGGTCTCCAGAAAAGGGTTCTGGGAGCTTAATCTGGGGCTCAAAATGCGGACTGGAGGCCTGAGGAATGGAAGAACCTTGCCCTAACTCAAAAGAACAGAGTTTTTTCCCTAGCTCCTGCACCATCTGCGTCACCAGAGGATTCATTATACAGTGGTTATTGGGCCTGTTAATCTGTAACGGTCACGTACACACACACACACAGGGGAGGATAGTGACCACTGCGCTCCACCCTCACCCCTGGCCCTGCCTACTTGCCTCACGAGTCCTGATGACAGGCGACAACTGGACGGCAGTCCCTAACTTAGTATATGTGCGGGAAGGACAGACAAGACAAATAACGGATAGTGAACGGACCGGGTCAAAACCAAGAGGACAACGCAGTACAGAGGGGTAAGCAAAGAAAGGTCAGGAGAAGCCAGGGTCATAAATACCAGGAGAGTCGAGAAGTACCAAAGGAGTCCGCAAAGAATAGTCAGGTGGAAGCCGAGGTCAAAATACCAGGAAGGATGCGCAGTACAGGAGGAGCAGGCAAAGGATCGTCAGGGAACAGGATCAGGTAAGTACACAGGTATCCAACAACTGCCAGGAATAGGGATGAGCGAACCCGAACTGTATAGTTCGGGTTCGTACCGAATTTTGGGTTGTCCGTGACACGGACCCGAACCCGAACATTTTCGTAAAAGTCCGTGTTCGGGTTCGGTGTTCGGCGCTTTCTTGGCGCTTTTTGAAAGGCTGCAAAGCAGCCAATCAACAAGCGTCATACTACTTGCCCCAAGAGGCCATCACAGCCTTGCCTACTATTGGCATGGCTGTGATTGGCCAGTGCAGCATGTGACCCAGCCTCTATATAAGCTTGGGTCACGTTGCGCTGCACGTCACTCTGCTGATTGAAGCATAGGGAGAGGTTGCAGCTGCGACGTTAGGGCGAGATTAGGCAGTGATTAACTCCTCCAAAAGACTTCATTCTGTGATCGATCTGCAGCTGTGGATCATTGAAGTGCTAGTATTGACTTGCTCACTTTTTTGAGGCTGCCCAGAGCGTTTTTAGATCCCTTTTTTTCTGGGGTGATCGGCGGCCATTTTGTGACTTGTGGTGCGCCAGCACAAGCTATCACCAAGTGTATTTAACCATCAATAGTGTGGTTATTTTGTGCTATATCCTACATCAGCTGCAGGCTGAGCCTGTGTCACGGAAGTGCATTTAACCATCAACAGTCTGGTTATTTTTTGGCCATATACTACATCAGCTGCAGGCTGAGCCTGTGTCACCGAAGTGCATTTAACCATCAACAGTCTGATTTTTTTTTGGCCATATACTACATCTGGTGCAGGCTGAGCCTGTGTCACCCAAGTGCATTTAACCATCAACAGTGTGGTTATTTTTTGGCCATATACTACATCAGGGGCAAGTTGAGCCTGTCACCCAGCGCCTTAAAAATAGACCTGACATTTCTATTCAACCAAATCTGTACTGTTTTAGCTGGTCAAGTTATTTGTAGTGACCGTAAAAGCACACTTTTTGTTCTGGGTTGAAAAACTATTCCCAAATTTGCCATTCTCAAAATAACTAGTTTCTGGTATATGAGGCCTACTTGAAATCTATCCCAAAAAGGATATCTTACATTGAAGGTACTGATAGTGTCATTCAGAAAAACCTAAGACACACGCTACCGTGCAGATAGAAGTCTGATTCTGAGATTAAACCTTAACCTGTCACACAGTGCAAAAAAAAACAGGTCTCACATTTCTATTCAAGCAAATCTGTACTGTTTTAGCTGGTCAAGTTATTTGTAGCGACCGTAAAAGCCCTTTTTTTTTCTGGGTTGAAAAACTATTCCCAAATTTGCCATTCTCAAAATAACTAGTTTCTGGTATTTGAGGCCTACTTGAAATCTATCCCAAAAAGGATATCTTACATTGAAGGTACTGATAGTGTCATTCAGAAAAACCTAAGACACACGCTACCGTGCAGATAGAAGTCTGATTCTGAGATTAAACCTTAACCTGTCACACAGTGCAAAAAAAAACAGGTCTCACATTTCTATTCAAGCAAATCTGTACTGTTTTAGCTGGTCAAGTTATTTGTAGCGACCGTAAAAGCACTTTTTTTTTTCTGGGTTGAAAAACTATTCCCAAATTTGCCATTCTCCAAATAACTAGTTTCTGGTATTTGAGGCCTACTTGAAATCTATCCCAAAAAGGATATCTTACATTGAAGGTACTGATAGTGTCATTCAGAAAAACCTAAGACACACGCTACCGTGCAGATAGAAGTCTGATTCTGTGTCACGGCTGTATGTGAGCAACAAGAGCATGCACAGAAAATAGAGCTACTGACCGGACCCAAACTAGGGAGGATAAAGGGTGACCCCTGTCAGACCTTCAAAAGCTCTCCCTATGCTGCTAAGCCCATGCCCGGATCCAAATGGTGGAAGGAGGCATGCCCGCGTACCTAAGACTGATGACCACTGTAACCCCTACAATAGTGGAAGGGGCACGGCCACCGGTGCCCTGCTCAGTATATGGAGGGAACCGTGGTCGCCTCGGATCCAGTCAGAAAACACACAGATACACAGCAATGTCTGCACACTTAGCTGAAGGGCTGCAGCCGCAGTGAAGACGGATCCAAAGACAGGCTGGCAATATCCGGAGTACTTGCTGCAGCAGAACACAGGTCCAGTGAAAGGATAGCATACAAGGGAAGATACTCAAGCAAGAGCTACAACCCAAATGAGAAATATAATCCACACCTACAATAGGAGGAGGGGGAATATAAAGGCAGGGAAATCAAACGGAGGAGGAACAGCTGGGAGGAAGGAAACAGAAAACTCCTCCCAGCTCTAGTAGTGACATCATCACAGGGGTGGAGAAACAGAGCTGTGAGAACGTCCCAAAGCTCTGGTAGTGACAGTACCCCCCCCTCTACGGGTGGACTCCGGACACCCAGGACCCACCTTCTCAGGATGAGCCCTATGAAATGCCCTGATGAGGCGAGTGGCTTTAATGTCCGACACCGGAACCCACATCCTCTCCTCAGGACCATAACCCTTCCAATGAACGAGGTACTGGAGAGAACTGCGGACAATGCGAGAGTCCACAATTCTGGAAACCTCAAACTCCAGATTGCCATCAACCAAAATCGGAGGAGGAGGCAAAGAGGAGGGTACCGTGGGCTGGACATATGGTTTTAAGAGAGATCTGTGAAATACATTATGTATCTTCCAAACCCGTGGAAGATCAAGACGGAAGGCAACAGGATTGATGACTGACAAGATTTTATAAGGCCCAATAAACTTGGGACCCAATTTCCAGGAGGGAACCTTCAGTTTAATATTTCTTGTAGACAACCACACCAGATCACCCACACTCAGGTCAGGACCAGGCACACGTCTCTTATCAGCCACACGCTTATACTTCTCACTCATCTTTCTAAGATTACTCTGAATCTTTTGCCAAATGGTAGACAAAGACGAGGAAAATCTCTCCTCCTCAGGCAAACCAGAAAGAGCCCCTCCCGAGAATGTCCCAAACTGCGGATGGAACCCATATGCACCAAAGAATGGCGACTTATCAGAAGATTCCTGACGGCGGTTGTTCAGAGCAAACTCAGCAAGAGGGAGAAATGAACACCAATCCTCCTGGTTCTCTGCCACGAAACAGCGCAAATATGTCTCCAGATTCTGATTGAGGCGCTCAGTCTGACCATTCGACTGCGGGTGAAAAGCAGAAGAGAAGGACAGCCGAACCCCCAGGCGAGAACAGAAAGCCTTCCAGAACCTGGACACAAACTGCGTGCCTCTATCGGAAACAATATCAGAGGGAATGCCATGCAATTTAACAATATGATCGACAAAAGCTTGCGCCAACGTTTTAGCATTGGGTAAACCAGGGAAAGGTACGAAATGAGCCATCTTGCTAAAACGGTCCACCACCACCAGGATCACCGACTTCCCTGAGGAACGAGGAAGATCCGTTATAAAGTCCATGGACAGGTGTGTCCAAGGACGGGAAGGTATGGGTAACGGGAGAAGGGATCCTGAAGGCCGTGAACGAGGGACCTTAGCGCGAGCGCACGTCTCACAAGCACCCACAAAACACTCCACCGACTTACGAAGAGCCGGCCACCAAAATCTCCGAGCAATGAGATCTACCGTGGCTCTACTCCCGGGGTGACCAGCAAGAACAGTATCATGATGCTCCTTGAAGAGTTTGTGACGTAGCTCAGGAGGCACAAACAACTTCCCAGAAGGACAACGGGCAGGTGCCTCAGTCTGGGCAGCCTGGACCTCGGCCTCCAAATCCGAATATAGAGCAGAAACAACTACCCCCTCCGCCAAAATGGGACCCGGGTCCTCGGAGTTTCCTCCTCCCGGAAAACAGCGAGAGAGAGCATCAGCCTTCACATTTTTGATCCCAGGGCGGAATGTGACGACAAAATTGAATCTGGAGAAGAACAGAGACCATCTGGCCTGTCTCGGATTCATACGCCTGGCCGACTCCAAGTATGCCAGATTCTTATGGTCGGTAAAAACGGTGATAGGGTGCCTGGCCCCCTCCAACCAATGGTGCCATTCCTCGAAAGCCAACTTGATGGCCAACAACTCCCTATCTCCAACATCATAGTTTTTCTCTGCCGGGGAGAGTTTTTTAGAGAAAAAGGCACAGGGTCGCCATTTGGCAGGAGAAGGGCCCTGGGACAAAACCGCACCCACACCCACCTCGGAAGCATCCACCTCAACAATAAAAGGTAAGGAAACATCGGGATGCACCAAGACTGGAGCAGATGCAAAACTCTCTTTAATCTTAGAAAAAGCTGCAAGCGCCTCCTCCGACCAAGAGGAAAAATCCGCCCCCTTTTTTGTCATGTCAGTGAGGGGTTTGACCACAGAGGAATAATTCAAAATGAACTTTCTGTAATAGTTCGCAAAACCCAAAAAGCGCATCAATGCCTTCTGATTCTCAGGAAGCTCCCACTCAAGTACAGCACGGACCTTCTCCGGATCCATGCGAAAACCAGAAGCAGAGAGGAGAAAACCCAGAAATTGAATCTCCGATACCATAAAAACACATTTCTCCAGCTTGGTGTACAATTTATTTTCCCGCAGAATCTGCAGAACCTGAAAAAGATGATCCTGATGCGTCTGAACATCAGGGGAAAAAATCAAAATATCATCAAGATACACCAATACAAATTTCCCCATTAAATGGTAGAAAATACTGTTAACAAAATGCTGAAAGACGGCCGGAGCATTCATCAGGCCGAAAGGCATAACGAGATTCTCGAAATGCCCGTTAGGCTGCGTTCACACGGGCGAGTATTCCGCGCGGGTGCAATGCGGTAGGTGAACATATTGCACCCGCACTGAATCCGGACCCATTCATTTCAATGGGGCTGTTCAGATGAGCGGTGATTTTCACGCGTCACTTGTGCGTTGCGTGAAAATCGCAGCATGCTCTATATTCTGCGTTTTTCACGCAACGCAGGCCCCATAGAAGTGAATGGGGTTGCGTGAAAATCGCAAGCATCCGCAAGCAAGTGCGGATGCTGTGCGATTTTCACGCATGGTTGCTAGGTGACAGTCTATTCACTGTATTATTTTCCCTTATAACATGGCTATAAGGGAAAATAATAGCATTCTGAAAACAGAATGCATAGTAAGTGATCAGTTGAGGGTTAAAAAAAAAAAAATAATTAACTCACCTTCTCCGTTTGTTCGCGTAAGTCCCGGTCTCTTCTTTACTTCTCAAAAGATGAACTATGGGCTAAAGGACCTTTGGTGACGTCAGATCACATGCTCCAATCACATGGTCCATCACCGCGGTATATTGGTATAGTATCTTAATGAGTTCAATGATATGTACATCAGATTTACTCTAAATTCTGGTGGCACGATTTGGGAGTTTCTTGACGTCTTGGTGACGGTGGAGAGTGGTGCTCCTATTACTAGGGGGTATCGCAAGCCCCCCACCATCAATTTGTTACTACATCACGATAGCTTTCATCCACATAGCATAAAGAAGTCTGTTCCCTATGGGTAATTTATAAGGTTAAGAAGGATTAATAACACAAAAGAGGGGTATGAGGAACAAGCCCAGGAATTAAAAGAGAGATTATTGAATAGGGGGTATCCGGAAAATATTGTAGATGAATTTATGAAATGAGCTGTAGTATATACGCATAATGAACTATTGGGAAATGGTAAATTTGCTTTTTCATTCAAATTCAGCCCCATGGCAGATATCATCTAGCAGGTGATCTGTAATAACTGGGATATTTTGAAAGATGAAGAGGGTCTTTGAGAGTATGTGGAAAATAGATAGTTGGTAACGTTTAAGAGGTGCCACACACTTAGGGACAAACTTGTGAGAAGTTGCTATAGGGAGGATTGGTTAACAGATAAAAGGGCATCGCTGCCACTCCCTTCTATCATATGTGTAAAGTGAAGCATTGTTATGCAGTGTTAGAGCTGATGAGCTTGCAGCCCTATTGAATGGAATAGGTCCGCACCTGTTCAGCAAAATTGCGGAACAGTTGCAGAACCATTCATACAGTCGTCTTAATGAGCCCTAACAGTTACACTTGTGATACATTATTGTTTTATTTACAGGAGTTGAAACAGAAGAGAAGGCCGGATTAACTTAAATTCTCATCTGAAAGGAAATGATCTGACCTGACTTGCCTGACCATGCAATATTATTATCTTCAATGAAGTTTTCACCAAATCTGGACCAACTGTCACATAATCATGTTAGGCAAACATAACAGAGACTACTATAGTCGTCATGACAATGTAAAATGCTTAGCAATTCTTAACTTTGGTTGTGTTTTATGTTCTTTAATGGTTTAAGATGCAACATGCTGAAGAATGACTTATTAATGTGTGAATGCAATGAATACTATTTTTTCTAATACAGGAAACAAATTTACGCAGGGCATGACAATGTGTGAAATCAATAAGTGACAATACCCCTAGCCCCAGTGAATAAGGCTCAATAGCACCATACTTGATAAAATGCGTATTACTGGCAAGGTACTTCTCCAAGTCAATCCAAGCTCCCACTTCAATGGCCGCTCCCTCTCACTGAATATTCTTATAAAGAAGACCAGAACAAGGATTACAAGTAGAAAAAACAAAGGGATTACTGGGCACTACTAGTGCTAGTAGTTTAACAAGTGTTTAACACTTTGCAATATTCTAATCTGAATTATTAAAGGGGTTATCCCATCTTAGACAATGGGGGCATATCGCTAGGATATGCCCCCATTGTCTGATAGCTGCGGGTCCCATCTCTGGGACCCGCACCTACAAAGAGAAAGGAGCGGAGAATGGGAGCGGTGGCCGCGCATGCGTGGTGCGCTCCCATTCACTTTAATGGGAGAGGCGGGGAGCTGCGCCTGGTGGTGGACGGACCCCGGGAAACCCGGGGTCCTCCAGCCACAGCTCTCCCCGGCTCCGTTCTCCTTGTAGGTGCGGGTCCCAGAGGTGGGACCCGCACCTATCAGACAATGGGTACATATCCTAGCGATATGCCCCCATTGTCTAAGATGGGATAACCCCTTTAAGATCTGCCAAATAATTGATTTGACAAAGCTTTGCAATTCTTCAAAATGTGAATCTGTTGTTTGAAATAAAATGATGTAATAATGTTTATTTCACTTAGATTTCAAAGTGGATTTTCATAGTAATAAATACATACAGTATATATGGAACCTCCAAAGGACTACCTATTTGAGGGGACAACTTGTCTATTGATTGTACAGGGTGGGCCATTTATATGGATACACCATAATAAAATGGGAATGGTTGGTGATATTAACTTCCTGTTTGTGGCACATTAGTATATGTGAGGGGGGAAACATTTCAAGATGGGTGGTGACCATGGCGGCCATTTTGAAGTCGGCCATTTTGAATCCAACTTTTGTTTTTTCAATTGAAAGAGGGTCATGTGACACATCAAACTTATTGGGAATCTCACAAGAAAAACAATGGTGTGCTTGGTTTTAACGTAACTTTATTCTTTCATGAGTTATTTACAAGTTTCTGACCACTTATAAAATGTGTTCAATGTGCTGCCCATTGTGTTGGATTGTCGATACAACCCTCTTCTCCCACTTTTCACACACTGATAGCAACACCGCAGGAGAAATTCTAACACAGGCTTCCAGTATCTGTAGTTTCAGGTGCTGCACATCTCGTATCTTCACAGCATAGACAATTGCCTTCAGATGACCCCAAAGATAAAAGTCTAAGGGGGTCAGATTGGGAGACCTTGGGGGCCATTTAATTGGCCTACGATGACCAATCCACTTTCCAGGAAACTGTTCATCTAGGAATGCTCTGACCTGACACCCATAATGTGGTGGTGGGTGCACCATCTTGCAGGAAAAACTCAGGGAATGTGCCAGCGTCAGTGCATAAAGAGGGAAACACATCATCATGTAGCAATTTAGCATATCCAGTGACCCCTTTAGACTTTTATCTTTGGGGTCATCTGAAGGCAATTGTCTATGCTGTGAAGATACGAGATGTGCAGCACCTGAAACTACGGATACTGGAAGCCTGTGCTAGCATTTCTCCTGCGGTGTTGCTATCTGTGTGTGAAGAGTGGGAGAAGAGGGTTGCATTGACAATCCAACACAATGGGCAGCACATTGAACATATTTTATAAGTGGTCAGAAACTTGTAAATAACTCATGAAAGAATAAAGTTACGTTAAAACCAAGCACACCATTGTTTTTCTTGTGAAATTCCCAATAAGTTTGATGTGTCACATGACCCTCTTCCTATTGAAAAAACAAAAGTTGGATTCAAAATGGCCGACTTCAAAATGGCCGCCATGATCACCACCCATCTTGAAAAGTTTCCCCCCTCACATATACTAATGTGCCACAAACAGGAAGTTAATATCACCAACCATTCCCATTTTATTAAGGTGTATCCATATAAATGGCCCACCCTGTAGATCATTTTAGCTGTGACAGATTTTTATTTCCCTAAAAATCTTAATCTTCTGTAAGTTGTTTTTATTTTGTTGTTAAAAACCAACCATTTGGGATGGTTTCACTATATAGATATTAAAACTAGTGTTGATCGAGCACCGTAGTGCTCGGAGGCTCGGGCCGAACACATCATGATATTTGGGTGCTCCCAGCACCCAAGTATAATGGAAGTCAATGGGAGAACCCGAGCATTAAACTAGGTACCCCCTGCTCTGAAAAGGGGAGGGTGCATGGTTCATAAGTCAGAAATTGTTGGTAACACCACTGAAATGGTTCTGTAACAGCATGGGGAGGATGTATGGATGCATCTTGGACTCGTTGGTCACTGCTGGGAACTATGTTGTCCGAATAGTACGCCACTTTCATATAATGACAATAATATGCACAAAAACAAGGGGAAAAAAATCGATTTTAGAGGAAAAATTGATAGAAAACATTCTTTCCGAATATTTACTTGTATATAAAGTGCAAGTGCTGACAAAAATTACAAGGAAGAGGCACTCCGATACACCCTTAGTTACACATAAAGGAGGGCATCATACACACCCTTTAAAAATTATGATTGATGGCCTGATGGTAACCCTCAAAAACATTAGGAGCAAGGGCCTGCTGATCTGACCATCTAAAACATTATGGGCTGTGCCCTGCTGCCGCTTTGGTGACTCTAATTAACCTGGGGCGGATAGCACATCCCCGTGACAGCGATGATCCATTCGGATGTCTGGCCTATTAACTTTCGATGTAATTGTCAGCTCAAAACCATTGTAAACTACGGGTAACGGGGAATCAGTGTTTGATTCCGGAGCAGGAGCCTGAGAAACGGCTACCACATCGGACGGGGTGGATCATGTGATATATTTATAGAGCTGGTCGTTATGGACGCGGCAATACCTAATATGTGTGTTTTTTCTTTTTTTTTTCTTTTTTTTTTATTATAAAATCAGGGGAAAGGGGCATTTTTTTTTCTTTTTTTAACTCGAAACTTTATTTTTTTTATTGAAAACACTTTTTTTTACTTTTTTTTTAAACGTTATTTCTGTCCAACTCTGGGACTTCAACTTTTGGGGGTCTGATCCCCTCTGCAATGCATTACAATACATCTGGGGCCCTGCTATCAGGGACTGCTGGGGTCCCTGCAGTGATCGGGCGCACCGCTCTAGTGCCCGTCCCGATCAGCCCGCCGTGCATTTTGCGTTAAGGGGTTAAGGACCAGTTCAGTTAAGAAATCACTTTGTGGAACTTACATAGTACAAACCAGCCATAAATGAGCCCATTTTGGAAACTTTGTTAACCCTTTAGGTGTTCCACGAGAATGAAAGGAAAATGGAGGTCAAATTTCTAAATGTCACTCTTTTTTGCAGATTTTACATTTTAATCCATATTTCATTTAACACAGCAAGGATTAACAGCCAAACCAACCTCAATATTTATTATCCATATTCTGCAATTTACAGAAACACCTTATATGTGGTTGTAACGAGCGCACTCGCGAGACTTCGGGGATTAACTTCGGTATCTGATTTTTAAACTGGAAAACCATTTTAAAACTAGGATACAAACTTGGCTTCGGTTACAATGGTTTTCAAATTTAAAAATCAAATACCGAAATTATTCACCAAAGTTTTGCAAGGCTTCGGGAATAGTTGACATTGCCTTGTCGGGGGCAGCATTAATCTGAAGTTTTGAACTTTCATCCCTAGTTATAATATTGGAAAAGTATTTTATACAGGTTGCAACCAACTCTCAAGGCCTTCAATTTTGTGCCATTGGCATAAATTAAAGTAACAAGAAGATACAGCAGATGTCAAAGTTTACTAATGTTGATTTGAGACCTTCTACTTTCAAAATAATCAGGAAGAATTCAGGCATCAATCCTTCGGCTGACAGCTAATGAATGTGTATGGCCAGCTTAAAGTAGTGGATTCCCTGGTATCCACCCTTTAACCCCCGTACAAGGATCTGATCTGAATACTGCTGAAGGGAATCCCCAGAAGAGATAAAGGCTGGCATAATTTGTCCAAAATGATAGGCAGGTAAGACCTGTGACATCTGGACATTGGATACAGATAGAGTTGAGCGGACACCTGGATGTTCAGGTTCGGCAGGTTCGGCCGAACTTGAAAAAAAGTTTGGGTTTGGGACCCGAACTTGACCCTGAACCCGAACCCCATTGAAGTCAATGCGGACCCGAACTTTTGGGCACTAAAATGGCTCTAAAATAGTCCTGGAAAGGGCTACAGGGCTGCAAAAGGCATCAAAACGTGCTTAAGAGCATGGCAACTGTTCTGCAAACAAATGTGGATAGGGAAATGACTTAAAATAACATAAAATACTGAAAAATTTAAAATAACAATCTGGATCTAGGAGTAGGAGGTTGAGGAGGCAGTTGATGGGTGGATGTGGCGGTGTAGGTTGACGTGGCGGTGTAAGTGGAAGCGGCGGTGAAGGAGGAATAGGTAGCCAACACTGATTTGTGTTATTTTTTATTTTTAAATTGGGGTATCCCCCAAAATATTGGGACATATAACAAAATAAAACAAAGAATAAGTGCACTTGAGTACAAGAATGGATGGTTGAGGCTGGTATAAATGTCTATTCTGCACAAGGTACGGACAAGTCCTGTGGGATCCATGCCTGGTTCATTTTAATAAACGTAAGCTTGTTCACATTGGCTGTTGCCTGTGATAATGCTCTCTGCTGTGCTAAACACACGTTCACACTATACACTGGCTGCAGGCAGGTCAGCACCTCCAAGGCTGACAAAGCTTTTCCACATTTTGGCCATGCTAACCCTGCCTTCTCAGGTGCTGGCAGTGCCCCAGCTGCATTGGCGACCTCTTTCTCCTCCTCTGCCTTCGCCTTGTACTTCCACTGTGCCCCCGCTGTCAGGTGGGAATGCCATCAGCAGCGTGTGCTTGTAGTCGCGCATCTTCCGATCAGTAACAGATGTTTTCAATAAATTTTGTTCCCTGTCAGCAATGCAGAGCAGGGGTTCATTCACGGCAAAAGGGGGTTCATGTCACCCAGCAATAGAACAGAGGATTTTGAGAGAACGAGGCCCATGTCACCCAGGCACAGCAGGGGTTCATTCACGGCAAAAGGGGGTTCATGTCACCCAGCAATAGAACAGAGGATTTTAAGAGATTTAGGCCCCTGTCACCCAGGCACAGCAGGGGTTCATTCACGGCAAAAGGGGGTTCATATCACCCAGCAATAGAACAGACGATTTTGATAGATTTAGGCCCATGTCAACCAAGCACAGCAGGGGTTCATTCACGGCAAAAGGGGTTTCATGTCACCCAGCAATAGAACAGACGATTTTGAGAGATTTAGGCCCCGGTCAACCAGGCACAGCAGGGGTTCATTCACGGCAAAAGGGGGTTCATGTCACCCAGCAATAGAACAGACGATTTTGAGAGATTTAGGCCCATGTCAACCAGGCACAGCAGGGGTTCATTCACGGCAAAAGGGGGTTCATGTCACCCAGCAATAGAACTGACGATTTTTAGAGATTTAGGCCCCTGCCACCCAGGCACAGCAGGGGTTCATTCACGGCAAAAGGGGGTTCATGTCACCCAGCAATAGAACAGAGTATTTTGAGAGATTTAGGCCCCTGTCACCCAGGCACAGCAGGGGTTCATTCACGGCAAAAGGGGGTTCATATCACCCAGCATTAGAACAGACGATTTTGATAGATTTAGGCCCATGTCAACCAAGCACAGCAGGGGTTCATTCACGGCAAAAGGGGTTTCATGTCACCCAGCAATAGAACAGACGATTTTGAGAGATTTAGGCCCCGGTCAACCAGGCACAGCAGGGGTTCATTCACGGCAAAAGGGGTTTCATGTCACCCAGCAATAGAACAGACGATTTTGAGAGATTTAGGCCCCGGTCAACCAGGCACAGCAGGGGTTCATTCACGGCAAAAGGGGGTTCATGTCACCCAGCAATAGAACAGACGATTTTGAGAGATTTAGGCCCATGTCAACCAGGCACAGCAGGGGTTTATTCACGGCAAAAAGGGGTTCATGTCACCCAGCAATAGAACTGACGATTTTTAGAGATTTAGGCCCCTGTCACCCCGGCACAGCACGGGTTTGTATACACCAAAAATTTTAAAATGTCATCTGACAATTGAAAATAAGAATTTTTTCAATTTAGGCCACTAAAATTGGCACTTTTTTGCATTAAAATGGCTCTAAAATAGTCCTTGAAAAGGCTAGAGTGATGTAAAAGGCAGTAAAATATGCTTAAAAGATTGGCAACTGCTCTGCAAACAAATGTGGATAGGGAAAATAACTTAAAAGTAAATAACTAAAAATTACAAATTATTAACCTGCAACTCAAAGAAGGAGGTGGATATGGAGTCGGAGGTTGAGGAGGCGGTGAATGTGGTGTTGTAGGTGGAGGCAGCAATAGAAGAGGAGGAGGCATAATAAAAATAATTAACCGCCAATATAAACCCTGATGTAGGGTATTGCACTAAATTTCTTTTCTTTAAACTCTATATGACAGCGGTATTTGTGGCCTAAATGTTACAGTCACCGATGCACGTGTTATCAAAGATGACCAGTATATGAACAAAAGGTTTTTTTTTAACCGCAGTAACCTATTAGCCATATTTGTGGCCTAAATGTGACTGTAATCAATGTATAAAATCACATAAATATAGTGGCAAATATCGGGGAACTGCTCAAACCCCAAACACTGTAGCGTGTTTCTCATTGGGGGAGCAGTCCCACTGCATGTGGACCGCAGCAAACGACCATCCCCAGCAAAAAATGCGTACAATGGAGGATGCCAGCGCGGTCCACATGCACCACAAAGGCATGCTACACAAAACGGAGCATTGTGCGGATGAAAATATAATTATATAAATCACAGAAAAAAATGCACCAAACGGATATGCCACTGACTATACTAGCTAGTCCTACAAGCAGATATTAAAAGCTGAGACTTTTGCCAATATATTCCTGTCAGGAACACATCGGAGCCCATCATGCACCACGTCACGGTCTCTCAGCATGGTAAGGGTCCTACCACTACGCTAACTATGGTGTGAACACGGTCTGGAGGTGATGAAATCCAGCTCACAGCCAAGCTTCCACACAACCGCAGAGCAGGACAACTAATGCAATGTGAATAAAGCAAGACTGTAAGCCACACCCATATCAGACCATGTGATGGAGGTTGCCATGTGCAAAAGAATGTTTAAATGCCAGGTGAAGGCACATTCAATACATATAAAACAAAATCACAGAAATATAGTGGCAAATATGGGGGAACTGCTCAAACCCCAAACACTGTAGCGTGTTTTTTATTGGGGGAGCAGTCCCACCGCATGTGGACCGCAGCAAACGACCATCCCCAGCAAAAAATGCATACAATGGAGGATGCCAGCGCGGTCCACATTTTGTAATCAATGTATGTTTAATCAAAGATGACCAGTATATGAACAAACGTTTTTTTTAAACCGCAGTAACCAAATGGCCGTATTTGTGGCCTAAATGTGACTGTAATGAATGCACGTTTAATCAAAAATGACCAGTATATGAACAAACGGTTTTTTAAACCGCAGTAACCTAATGGCCGTATTTGTGGCCTAAATGTGACTGTCACCTATGCACGTGTAATCAAAGATGACCAGTATATGAAAAAAAGGATTTTTTTAACCGCAGTTACCTAATGGCCGTATTTGCGGCATAAATGTGACTGCAATCAATGAAAGTTTAATTAAAAATGACCAGTATATGAACAAACGGTTTTTTAAACCGCAGTAACCTAATGGCCGTATTTGTGGTCTAAATGTGACTGTCACCTATGCACGTGTAATAAAAAATGACCAGTATATGAACAAACGTTTTTTTTTAAACCACAGTAACCAAATGGCCGTATTTGTGGCCTAAATGTAACTGTAATCAATGCACGTTTAATCAAAAATTAACAGTATATCAACAAACTTTTTTTTAAAAAGCAGTAACCAAATGGCCGTATTTGTGGCCTAAATGTGACTGTAATCAATGCACGTTTAATCAAAAATGACGAGTATATGAACAAATGGGTTTTTTAAACCGCAGTAGCCAAATGGCCGTATTTGTGGCCTAAATGTGACTGTAATCAATGCACGTTTAATCAAAAATGACCAGTATATGAACAAACGTTTTTTTAAAAAGCAGTAACCAAATGGCCGTATTTGTGGCCTAAATGTGACTGTAATCAATGCACGTTTAATCAAAAATGACCAGTATATCAACAAACGTTTTTTTTAAAACCGTTGTGTGGCGAAACCAACCTCGCCACTGGGTTTTGGAGAGGCCTGGCTGCTGGCTTCTTGCCCCAGGATTATGGGCCCATACTAACTTTTAAACCCCTGAACCTATTCAAGTGAATTGCAGGGAATTGGATAGGTTTGTCCCCAAGTTATACTGTTTAAATTGATGTAAGTTATATGTATGGCCAATGTAAACTCACAAAGTTGTAACAATTTATAATAAGTGTAACTTGTCAGCTTGGGAGGAAAATGCTGGGTGTGTTTCTATTGTGCCATTGTCCCATTGTGTGTTTAAATGGTGATGTCTGTCCTGCTGTCTGCACATGTGTATTGGTGACTTCTCTTTGTCTTGAGAGATAATTGGATCACGCCTCGGGTGTCTCCAGGGCAGAGAGGAGGAAACCATGATGCATTGTGGGGATGTATTGTCTCTGTGTATCCTACAGTGCTGCATATCTGTCCTATGTCACAAGTCTTCCTTCTGGTCCCCTAGGGGCGTGTACTTACATTGTATGTGTTGTAACATATTGATTTGCTGTATTTCAAACCCCTGTGGGCGGACCTGTATTTGCAACAACTGTAATAAAAACCAGGCTGGGTGTGCCAGCACCTCAGACCACTGCTTAACCCTCAACACGGAGCCTTGTCTCGTTATTGGGGGGATCCGCGGTATGCTGTTAGAGACTGATTGCCAGGAATGTAAGCTGATTCCTGTTCGTCTGCTAGCAGCTATTCGTGAGGTTCCAGTTTGGAGTGCTGCTTTGTATCCAGTTCGGGAGGTTGGTGTCCTGCAGTAGCTGAGCTTGTCTCTCAGAAAGGGGCACATCGCCTAAACGGATTTTAACCCCTTGTCTGCTGAAACGGTCCGTTACATTGGTGGCAAGCAGCGGGATCGTTCCTACAGCCAGAAGAACAGCTACAGGAGACACCATTTCTTTGGATTTTACAACTTAAGGGCAACGCATGTCTCAGTACAGTGACCCTAAAAGCACCAGGATGGAACCAGCAGTGGAGTACAGATACTCTGTGGAGGAATTTGACCGTATGATGTGGTTGCGGCTGAACTTCTTCGGACCCAATCCAGCTGAGAAATACGTGAAGTTCGTGAGGAGTCTAGTGTTCAAGACCCTACTATACCGGGCAGAAGGTGACGGTCAGCTGCCACGTTGGGTGGACCTCCACCGGAAGTTACAGTTGCGGGACAGAGAGAGCTCAGTCTCCTCTCCCCAGCGGCAGAGTGTCCAGCAGGGAATCGGGAGCCCAGTCTCCATTCCCCAGCGGCAGTGTGAATTGCAGGGAATTGGATAGGTTTGTCCCCAAGTTATACTGTTTAAATTGATGTAAGTTATATGTATGGCCAATGTAAACTCACAAAGTTGTAACAATTTATAATAAGTGTAACTTGTCAGCTTGGGAGGAAAATGCTGGGTGTGTTTCTATTGTGCCATTGTCCCATTGTGTGTTTAAATGGTGATGTCTGTCCTGTTGTCTGCACATGTGTATTGGTGACTTCTCTTTGTCTTGAGAGATAATTGGATTACGCCTCGGGTGTCTCCAGGGCAGAGAGGAGGAAACCATGATGCATTGTGGGGATGTATTGTCACTGTGTATCCTACAGTGCTGCATATCTGTCCTATGTCACAAGTCTTCCTTCTGGTCCCCTAGGGGCGTGTACTTACATTGTATGTGTTGTAACATATTGATTGGCTGTATTTCAAACCCCTGTGGGCGGACCTGTATTTGCAACAACTGTAATAAAAACCAGGCTGGGTGTGCCAGCACCTCAGACCACTGCTTGACCCTCAACACGGAGCCTTGTCTCGTTATTGAAGGGGATCCGCTGTATGCTGTTAGAGACTGATTGCCAGGAGTGTAAGCTGATTCCTGTTCGTCTGCTAGCAGCTATTCGTGAGGTTCCAGTTTGGAGTGCTATTTTGTATCCAGTTCGGGACATTGGTGTTCTGCAGTAGCTGGGCCTGTCTCTCAGAAAGGGGCACATCGCCTAAATGGATTTTAACCCCTTGTCTGCTGAAACGGTCTGTTACACGCAGTAACCAAATGGCCGTATTTGTGGCCTAAATGTGACCGTCACCTATGCACATTTAATCAAAGATGATCAGTATATGAACAAACGTTTTTTTTTTTAACCGCAGTAACCTAATGGCCGTATTTCTGTCCTAAATGTGACTGTCACCTATGCAAGTGTAATCAAAGATGACCAGTATATGAAATAAATGTTTTTTAAGCACAGTCAGCAAAAAAGCTGTATTTCTGGACTAGCAGACATGCAGAAAGATAGTGCTGGTGCACTATTGTTGCATAAAATGGCTGCCAATTAGGTATTGATAGTGACTGAAGTAAAAAAGGTTTGTTTTCAGCAGAAGTTGGCTCAGTGCAGGCTTAAAAAAATTGTGCACTGCACCCACAAAACACATTGGATTTAGATCGCTGAGTAAAAAGGCAGTTCTTCTTAATATTTCTCTCTGATCTCTCCCTGACAGCAGCTGCAGCCTCTCCCTACACTAATCAGAGCAGAGTGAAGGGCAGCGCTACATGACTCCAGCTTAAATAGAGGCTGGGTCACATGCTGCAGTTAGCCAATCACAGCCATGAGATGGCTTCTAAGGGCACACAGTTAAACGCTTGTTGATTGGTTGCTGTGCAGCCTTTCAAAAAGCACCAAGAAAGCGCTGAACACCAAACCCGAACTTTTACGTAAATGTTCGGGTCCGGGTCCCGAAAAAGCTAAAGTTCGGTACGAACCTGAACTTTACAGTTCGGGTTCGCTCAACTCTAGATATAGACAGAATGTATTGCGTGCTGCCCTTTAACGAACAGTAGGTACCACATTCACAAGCAGCAACGAGACCAGGAGAGTTGTGGTGGAGAAAATGAAGCAGGGGCTGTCCAGAGCAACAATATTTCAGGTAGAGAAGCCAACAATATTTTTTTGAAGGGGCTGTGGTTGTCGGGTGAGACCTGCAGTCTCTTCATTGTCTACATTGCTCAATATACCTGCTGTAAGGGATCACTCTCTCACAGGGGGTCGCAATCACAGATTTCTCCTCTGACAACAGGGTTCAAGTCCAAATGGTGCTTTATTCTGGCACTTCAGCACCATCAGACACATAAACATAAACCTAAATAAACACCTGCCCATCTGGGCTCTAGCTTATACACAGGTCTTCTCCCTCACTCAACTTAAAAAACGCAGTTTACGCACAGGGTCTCCGGCTCCAACCCTCTCTGTAGGGTCACTTCCGTTCCCCAGTCATACGCTAAGGGTTGTCTCATCCCTCCTTGATTATATCCCAGCTGACCTCACCTGTGATCTCCTCAGCTAAAGGTAATATCTGTAATGGACTAGGGAGTGTGGACTGAGAGACTCCCACTACCAACCTGTCTCCCAGTATAAAGAAATCCAGCCCATAGAACTTTAAACAAAATATTCTTCAGCAAGCTAAACTGAACGACCAGGTGAAATACACACCCCTACCATAGCTCTACTGTGCACTTTATCACACTGCATATGCAGCGAGCGCCTGAGGAGCTGGTGCAGAGGTTGGGAGTGGTAGCGGCCCTGATGAGATGTTGTGTCACAGTGAAATCCCTCAGGCCGTTGTTCACTGGGGATCAATGCAGTGGAAAGGAGTTTTCAAGAATCAGGCCAGAAGTAAATGTATCAAAGTCTCTCTTTACTTACTCTCTTTAACCTGTGGTACATCCAACAGTATTAAGTACAAAGTGCAGTTTCTGGCACCAGATGAGGAGATATGGTGGCTGGTTGTGTGGATATTAATTTGCCCTAGCAGGCACTTGTCAATATAGATGTCCACTGTGAGATACAGGGTTGAAATTATTATGGCCTAGCGGTTGTTCTAAGTGATGGGCATTTGAGCTGTAGTCCCTCACCTGCAGCAGGGTCTGTGAAAGCTGTAATTTTGCTTGCCATTCTGCTTCTTGGAAGCAGTGTTCTTGATTCTGATGATCTCTGGAGTGATGGTCTCACAGGAGAATGGATATGGTCCCTAATAGCACGAGCAATGCCATGTGCTTCCTTCCTCCTTGCTGTCTGGACTAAAACTCCCCATTCTTGCAGAAATCAGAACCAGCTCACTGCTAACAAGGTGACAGGAATAGTGTTGGGCTCGAATATTCGAATAGTGAATATTATTCGCGAATATCGGCACTTCGAGAATTTGCTAATATTTTGAATATAGCGATATATATTTGTAATTTTAAATATACTAGATTTTCTTTTTCAACAGTAACCTCCCTTCTTACTAGTGGGCCAATGGGAAGGCTGCAATTTCTTTGTCTGAACTTGTGATGTCACAAGTTCACAACAATACTTAGTGCACCAATCAATAGTAGTCAGACATGTTAAAATGTGAAGTTGCACGTATTGCGCCAAAAATATTCGCATCATTGGTGCCGATTTCGCAATCGTGAATATATTGGAGCACTCTATCTGCATATAAAGCTATTCTAATGTTCTGCCGTGCCAAACATTTTCTAAAGTCTCAGGAAACTTCTAGCAGATTGAAAAATGTAGCTATAGTGACCCACGCCTGTATTTCGAGCGCATTACACGAATATTAAATTGACGATTTTTCGCGATCAAGAAAATAATCCAGAATTCTCGATTATATGTCGAATATTCTACCAAATATTCGTGAAATATCTTGAATATTTGATAAATATTCTACCAAATATTTGTGAAATATCGAGAATTTGAATATTGCCCCTGCCGCTCATCACTAGACAGGAACAGAGTGATTAGCCCTGTTCCTGCAAACCATTGCCAACCATACCTTCTCTTGCTGGAATACATGGCCTAACAATGCATAACATAACAATATATGTCTGTATTAAAACATAACAGATACTCCCGGGTCTGGGGTACTGAACATACCATACATTTAGTACCAATCTGATAATGTTGTTCTATACTAAGGATAAGACATAAATATTAGAACCCCCCGGAAGCCCCTTTAAGAGAAATTAAAAATGTAACATACTCACCTAGAAAAACATTGCACTGCAATGGAAAAATGTACAGAAGGTGATAAACCAATGTAAAACAAAATACAAGGGGACACTACTGGAAGCAAACATATTATAGGAAGTCAATAAAAGATTGCAAAGAAACAGTGGAAACTAAATGTTACTCTTCTATAACCACAATATAAAATTCTGCCAAATATGTAAACAGTTTAACAAGAACATATTAATTTCTTAAAATGTTTAACATAGCATAATAACTAATCAACAAACGTCCTCTAGTGGAATGATGTATAATATTATCTTGGAGTAACAGCATATTTTTTTATTATAGAGCAACAGTAAATAAAGCACCATATTTTTTGCCCTATAAGATGTACAGTCAGGTCCATAAATATTGGGACATCAACACAATTCTAACATTTTTGACTCTATACATCACCACAATGGATTTGAAATGAAACTAACAAGATGTGCTTTAACTGCAGACTATCAGCTTTAATTTGAGGGTATTTACATCCAAATCAGGTGAACAGTGTAGGAATGTGCCTCCCACTTGTTAAGGGACCAAAAGTGATAAGACAATTGGCTTCTCAGCTGTTCCATGGCCAGGTGTGTGTTATTTCCTCA
The DNA here is from genome assembly GCF_905171765.1 of Bufo bufo. Classification (NCBI taxonomy): domain Eukaryota; kingdom Metazoa; phylum Chordata; class Amphibia; order Anura; family Bufonidae; genus Bufo; species Bufo bufo. The sequence continues at coordinate 201,496,772 of NC_053393.1, forward strand.
TTATCCCAATTACAATGAGCAGATAAAAGGTCCAGAGTTCATTTCAAGTGTACTATTTGCATTTGGAATCTGTTGCTGTCAAGTCTCAAGATGAGATCCAAAGAGCTGTCACTATCAGTGAAGCAAGCCATCATTAGGCAGAAAAAACAAAACAAACCCATCAGAGAGATAGCAAAAATATTAGACATGGCCAAAACAACTGTTTGGAACATTCTTATAAAGAAGGAACGCACTGGTGAGCTCAGCAACACCAAAAGACCCAGAAGACCGCAGAAAACAACTGTTGTGGATGACTGAAGAATTATTTCCCTGGTGAAAAAGACACCCTTCACAACAGTTGGCCAGATCAAGAACACTCTCCAGGAGGTAGGTGTATGTGTGTCAAAGTCAACAATCAAGAAAAGACTTCACCAGAGTGGTTCACCACAAGATGTAAACCATTAGTGAGCCTCAATAACAGGAAGGCCAGATTACAGTTTGCCAAACCGACGTCTAAAAAAGACTTCACAGTTCTGGAACAACATCCTATGGACAGATGAGACCAAGTTCAACTGTTACCAGAGTGATGGGAAGAGAAGAGTATGGAGAAGGAAAGGAATTACTCATGATGCTAAGCATACCACCTCATCAGTGAAGCATGGTGGTGGTAGTTTCATGGCGTGGGCATGTATGGCTGCCAATGGAACTGGTTCTCTTGTATTTATTGATGATGTGACTGCTGACAAAAGCAGCAGGATGAATTCTGAAGTGTTTCGGGCAATATTATCTGCTCATATTTAGCCAAATGCTTCAGAACTCATTGGACGGCGCTTCACAGTGCAGATGGACAATGACCCAAAGCATACTGCAAAAGCAACCAAATAGTTTTTTAAGGGAAATAAGTGGAATGTTATGCAATGACCAAGTTAGTCACCTGAAATGATTCCAATTGAGCATGCATTTCATTTGTGAAGACAAAACTGAAGGGAAAATGCCCCAAGAACAAGCAGGAACTGAAGACAGTTGCAGTAAAGGCCTGGCAGAGCATCACCAGGGATGAAACCCAGTGTCTGGTGATGTCTATGCGTTCCAGACTTCAGGCTGTAATTGACTGCAAAGGATTTACAACCAAGTATTACAAAGTGAAAGTTTGATTTATGATTATTATTCTGTCCCATTACTTTTGGTCCCTTAACAAGTGGGAGGCATATATGCAAAGTGTTGTAATTCCTACACCGTTCACCTGATTTAGATGTAAATACCCTCAAATTAAAGCTGACAGTCTGCAGTTCAAGCACATCTTGTTTGTTTCATTTCAAATCCATTGTGGTGGTGTATAGAGCCAATAATGTTAGAATTGTGTCAATATCCCAATATTTATGGAACTAACTGTACCTGCCCATAAGACGTACCTAGATTTTAGAAGGAAAATAAGAATTCATTAGATCTCAACTCAGACCGCCAATGATAATCAGACCTCAGATCAGACCCCCAATCACACACCAATGTTAATGTGACCTCAACTTAGTCCCCAATAATAACCAGACCTCAGCTCAGACCCCCAATCAGACCCCTAGTATGAATCAGACCACAGATCATATCGCCCATGTTAATTAGACCCTAGCTCAGACCCCCAAAAAGACCTCAGATCAGCTCCACAATATTAATGAGTCCCCCAAACAGACCTAAGATCAAACCCCAACATCAATTAGACTGCAGCAAAGGCACCCAGTGTTAATCAGACCTCAGATCACATTAATCAGTCCTCAGCTCAGACAAAAAAAAAATCTACTCACCTCTCCTGTTCCACAGACTGCAACCACTCCTGATATCCAGCACACTTCCTGCTGCACTGTGCTGTGACCTGATGTCACAGAGCACACCTCCATCCTCATACTATGCACAGTTCAGAGCACAGGGTACAGAGCCTGTAAGAGTAGACTGGGGAGTGGTGAGTACAGAGCCAGCACAGGGTGTGCTGTATTCACCGCTCCGCCATCCTACTGTGCTAATGAGCACTTCCATAATGGAAAAAAAGTGTGTCTTATAGGGCGAAAAATACGGTACATTATCAAGTAGTATCTGGAATATATAAATAAGATATATCTGGGCTCTCTAGGCAATCAGTCAGAAACAATTGTAATAATATAAACCATTTAATGAGTTTTCAAATATCATAAAAATCATTAAATAAATTACAAGCATATTATATATTAAAATATATATGTTACATGTAACAATCAGATGTTATCCAGATGACCGAAAAATGTAAAAATTCATAGATGGTAATATGATTAAATATAAGTAGATTGAATTAGGAGTCCAAAAATGTTGTTATTATGGTATTATTCTTGATGCTAATCACTACTGTTGTTCTATAGCACAGATATCCTCAGTGTCCCTCTGGATTGACTGCACAGACGCTCTAAAATAAGTATCTCTTAGTGCAGCGACGAACAAGGAGGTTGCGGGCGGGGTTATGATCTGATTGTGACTGAGCTGCAGGGTGGGCGGACACGGTGCAGAAGTGGAGTCATATCTGAGTGAGGAGGAGGCGTTCTTCGGCTCTGCATGAGGGTGGGCTTGGACACTAGGTGGAAGCGTTCCTGATCTCATTTAAGAAAAAATAACGCCCGTCTGGACACCTTACTGGATGATTTGCATACTAAACAAAGAGGATTTTCTGAATATACAAGAAAACAAAAATCGTAGAAAGGTACTTCTGGAAATGAGGTGCTATGTGCTGCTATGTACAATATTTGTACATGAATAGAGATGACCCAGGTGACAGATTTCCTTTAACCCCTTAAGGACGCAGGGCGTACCGGTACGCCCTATTTCCCGAGTCCTTAATGACTCAGGGCGTACCGGTACGTCCTAACTTTAAATCGGGATTCCGGCGCCCAGGGGGTTAATCGCAACGGGATGCCGGCTGAAATCATTCAGCCGGCATCCCGTAACAACACAGGGGGGGGACATTTGACCCCCCCGTATCGGCGATCGCAGAAAACCGCAGGTCAATTCAGACCTGCGGTTTGCTGCGCTTTCTGCAGTTTCTGATCCTCGCGGTCCCTGACCGCGGGGATCAGAAACTTTAGTGTCCCTAAAATATGGATTTTACACCCCCCCTGCACCCCTGAATGATTTTTTGCCGGCGGGTGGTGCAGGGGGGGAGTTGTAGGTGGTGGGGGCGGTGCAGGAGGCGGGCGGTGCAGCAGGCGGGATCGCGATCCCCCGCCCGCCTCCCCTTGAATAAATCGTTGGTGTAGAGTGGGTATACCAGGGTGCCAGCACATTGCTGTCACCCTGGTATAAACGGCTGACATCGATGATGCAAAGTCAGCCGTTTAACCCTTTCCATACCGCGGTCCGTACGGACCGCTGTATGGAAAAAGTTAACAGTAAGAGGGAGCTCCCTCCCTCTCCCATCGGGGGGCTGCAGTGCCTTTGCAGCCCCCCGATTGAGAGGGAGAGAGCTCCCAGACAGCCCCCCGACAGATCCCCTCCTTACCCTTCCCCGTCTGCGCAGTTCTGACCAGTACTGAGCAGACGGGGAAGGTTCCCATGGCAACAGGATGCCGTCTCAGGCATCCTGCTGTCCATGGTGCTGAACAGATCTGTGCTAAAAGGCATAGATCTGTTCAGACAAAGTGTAAAATACAGTACAGTACAATATATTTATTGTACTGTACTGTATTACACAGACATCAGACTCACTAAATCTTCAAGAACCAAGTGGGTCTGGGTCAAAAAAAATAAAGTAAAAATAAAGTAAAATAAAGTAAAAATCAAAAAACACATTTATCACTGATTAAAAATGAAAAAAATAAAATTCCCTACACATGTTTGGTATCGCCGCGTCCGTAACGAGCTGATCTATAAAACGGTCATGTTAATTTACCCGAACGGTGAACGCCATAAAAATAAAAAAATAAAAAACTATGATGAAATTGAAATTTTGCCCACCTTACTTCCCAAAAAAGGTAATAAAAGTGATCAAAAAAGTCGTACGTACGCCAAAATTGTAACAATCAAACCGTCATCTCATCCCGCAAAAATCATACACTACCCAAGATAATCGCCCAAAAACTGAAAAAACTATGGCTCTTAGACTATGGAAACACTAAAACATGATTTTTTTTGTTTAAAAAATGAAATCATTGTGTAAAACTTAAATAAATAAATAAAAAGTATACATATTAGGTATTGCTGCGTCCGTATCGACCGGCTCTATAAAAATATCACATGACCTAACCCCTCAGGTGGCCACCGTAAAAAAAATAAAAATAAAAACGGTGTAAAAAAAGCAATTTTTTGTCATCTTACGTCACAAAAAGTGTTATAGCAAGCGATCAAAAAGTCATATGCACGCCAAAAAAGTGCCAATCAAACCGTCATCTCATCTCGCAAAAAATAAGACCCTACTTAAGATAATCGCCCAAAAACTGAAAAAACTATGGCTCTTAGACTATGGAGACACTAAAACATTTTTTTGTTTTAAAAAGGAAATCATTGTGTAAAACTTACATAAATAAAAAAAATTGTATACATATTAGGTATCGCCACCTCCGTGACAACCTGCTCTATAAAATTACCACATGGTCTAACCTGTCAGATGAATGTTGTAAATAACAAAAAAAAAAACGTGCCAAAAAATCTATTTCTTGTTACCTTGCCGCACAAAAAAGTGTAATATAGAGCAACCAAAAATCATATGTACCCTAAACTAGTACCAACAAAACTGCCACCCTATCCTGTAGTTTCTAAAATGGGGTCACTTTTTTGGAGTTTCTACTCTAGGGGTGCATCAGGGGGGCTTCAAATGGGACATGGTGTCAAAAAAAAACAGTCCAGCAAAATCTGCCTTCCAAAAACCGTATGGCGCAGCTTTCCTTCTGCGCCCTGCCGTGTGCCCGTACAGCAGTTTACGACCACATATGGGGTGTTTCTGTAAACTACAGAATCAGGGCCATAAATAATGAGGTTTTTTTGGCTGTTTACCCTTGCTTTGTAACTGTAAAAAAAATATTAAAATGGAAAATCTGCCAAAAAAGTGAAATTTTGAAATTGTATCTCTATTTTCCATTTAATCTTGTGCAACACCTAAAGGGTAAACAAAGTTAGTAAAATCCGTTTTGAATACCTTGAGGGGTGTAGTTTCTTAGATGGGGTCACTTTTATGGAGTTTCTACTCTAGGGGTGCATCAGGGGGGCTTCAAATGGGACATGGTGTCAAAAAACCAGTCCAGCAAAATCTGGCTTCCAAAAACATTACGGCGCACCTTTCCCTCTACGCCCTACTGTGTGCCCGTACAGTAGTTTACGGCCACATATGGGGTGTTTCTGTAAACTACAGAATCAGGGCCATAAATAATGAGTGTAGTTTGGCTGTTAACCCTTGCTTTGTAACTGGAAAAAAAATATTAAAATGGAAAATCTGCCAAAAAAGTGAAATTTTGAAATTGTATCTCTATTTTCCATTAAATCTTGTGCAACACCTAAAGGGTTAACAAAGTTAGTAAAATCAGTTTTGAATACCTTGAGGGGTGTAGTTTCTTAGATGGGGTCACTTTTATGGAGTTTCTACTCTAGGGGTGCATCAGGGGGGCTTCAAATGGGACATGGTGTCAAAAAACCAGTCCAGCAAAATCTGGCTTCCAAAAACCATACGGCGCACCTTTCCCTCTACGCCCTACTGTGTGCCCGTACAGTAATTTATGGCCACATATGGGGTGTTTCTGTAAACTACAGAATCAGGGCCATAAATAATGAGTTTTGTTTGGCTGCTAACCCTTGCTTTTTAACTGGAAAAAAAATATTAAAATGGAAAATCTGCCAAAAAAGTGAAATTTTGAAATTGGATCTCTATTTTCCATTAAATCTTGTGCAACACCTAAAGGGTTAACAAAGTCAGTAAAATCAGTTTTGAATACCTTGAGGGGTGTAGTTTCTTAGATGGGGTCACTTTTATGGAGTTTCTACACTAGGGGTGAATCAGGGGGGCTTCAAATGGGACATGGTGTCAAAAAAAACAGTCCAGCAAAATCTGGCTTCCAAAAACCGTATGGCCACCTTTCCTTCTGCGCCCTGCCGTGTGCCCGTGCAGCAGTTTACGACAACATATGGGGTGTTTCTGTAAACTACAGAATCAGGGCCATAAATAATGAGTTTTGTTTGGCTGTTTACCCTTGCTTTGTAACTGTAAAAAAAATATTAAAATGGAAAATCTGCCAAAAAAGTGAAATTTTGAAATTGTATCTCTATTTTCCATTTAATCTTGTGCAACACCTAAAGGGTTAACAAAGTTAGTAAAATCCGTTTTGAATACCTTGAGGGGTGTAGTTTCTTAGATGGGGTCACTTTTATGGAGTTTCTACTCTAGGGGTGCATCAGGGGGGCTTCAAATGGGACATGGTGTCAAAAAAACCAGTCCAGCAAAATCTGGCTTCCAAAAACCGTATGGCCACCTTTCCTTCTGCGCCCTGCCGTGTGCCCGTGCAGCAGTTTACGACAACAAATGGGGTGTTTCGGTAAACTACAGAATCAGGGCCATAAATAATGAGTTTTGTTTGGCTGTTTACCCTTGCTTTGTAACTGTAAAAAAATAAATAAAATGGAAACTCTGCCAAAAAAGTGAAATTTTGAAATTGTATCTCTATTTTCCATTTAATCTTGTGCAACACCTAAAGGGTTAACAAAGTTAGTAAAATCAGTTTTGAATACCTTGAGGGGTGTAGTTTCTTAGTTTAGGTCACTTTTATGGAGTTTCTACTCTAGGGGTGCATCAGGGGGGCTTCAAATGGGACATGGTGTCAAAAAACCAATCCAGCAAAATCTGGCTTCCAAAAACCATACGGCGCACCTTTCCCTCTACGCCCTACTGTGTGCCCGTACAGTAGTTTACGGCCACATATGGGGTGTTTCTGTAAACTACAGAATCAGGGCCATAAATAATAAGTTTTGTTTGGCTGTTAACCCTTGCTTTGTAACTGTAAAAAAAATATTAAAATGGAAAATCTGCCAAAAAAGTGAAATTTTGAAATTGTATCTCTATTTTCCATTTAATCTTGTGCAACACCTAAAGGGTTAACAAAGTTAGTAAAATCCGTTTTGAATACCTTGAGGGGTGTAGTTTCTTAGATGGGGTCACTTTTATGGAGTTTCTACTCTAGGGGTGCATCAGGGGGGCTTCAAATGGGACATGGTGTCAAAAAACCAGTCCAGCAAAATCTGGCTTACAAAAACCATACGGCGCACCTTTCCCTCTACGCCCTACTGTGTGCCCGTACAGTAGTTTATGGCCACATATGGGGTGTTTCTGTAAACTACAGAATCAGGGCCATAAATAAGGAGTTTTGTTTGGCTGTTAACCCTTGCTTTGTAACTGGAAAAAAAAATATTAAAATGGAAAATCTGCCAAAAAAGTGAAATTTTGAAATTGTATCTCTATTTTCCATTAAATCTTGTGCAACACCTAAAGGGTTAAAAAAGTTAGTAAAATCAGTTTTGAATACCTTGAGGGGTGTAGTTTCTTAGATGGGGTCACTTTTATGGAGTTTCTACTCTAGGGGTGCATCAGGGGGGCTTCAAATGGGACATGGTGTCAAAAAAACAGTCCAGCAAAATCTGGCTTGCAAAAACCATACGGCGCACCTTTCCCTCTACGCCCTACTGTGTGCTCGTACAGTAGTTTACGGCCACATATGGAGTGTTTCTGTAAACTACAGAATCAGGGCCATAAATGATGAGTTTTGTTTGGCTGTTAACCCTTGCTTTGTAACTGGAAAAAAAATATTAAAATGGAAAATCTGCCAAAAAAGTGAAATTTTGAAATTGGATCTCTATTTTCCATTAAATCTTGTGCAACACCTAAAGGGTTAACAAAGTTAGTAAAATCAGTTTTGAATACCTTGACGGGTGTAGTTTCTTAGATGGGGTCACTTTTATGGAGTTTCTACTCTAGGGGTGCATCAGGGGGGCTTCAAATGGGACATGGTGTCAAAAAAACAGTCCAGCAAAATCTGGCTTCCAAATACCATACGGCGCACCTTTCCCTCTACGCCCTACTGTGTGCCCGTACAGTAGTTTACCGCCACATATGGAGTGTTTCTGTAAACTACAGAATCAGGGCCATAAATAATGAGTTTTGTTTGGCTTTTAACCCTTGCTTTGTAACTGGAAAAAAAATATTAAAATGGAAAATCTGCCAAAAAAGTGAAATTTTAAAATTGTATCTCTATTTTCCATTAAATCTTGTGCAACACCTAAAGGGTTAACAAAGTTAGTAAAATCAGTTTTGAATACCTTGAGGGGTGTAGTTTCTTAGATGGGGTCACTTTTATGGAGTTACTACTCTAGGGGTGCATCAGGGGGGCTTCAAATGGGACATGGTGTCAAAAAACCAGTCCAGCAAAATCTGGCTTCCAAAAACCATACGGCGCACCTTTCCCTCTACGCCCTACTGTGTGCCCGTACAGTAGTTTACGGCCACATATGGGGTGTTTCTGTAAACTACAAAATCAGGGCCATAAATAATGAGTTTTGTTTGGCTGTTAACCCTTGCTTTGTAACTGAAAAAAAAATATTAAAATGGAAAATCTGCCAAAAAAGTGAAATTTTGAAATTGTATCTCTATTTTTCATTAAATCTTGTGCAACACCTAAAGGGTTAACAAAGTCAGTAAAATCAGTTTTGAATACCTTGAGGGGTGTAGTTTCTTAGATGGGGTCACTTTTATGGAGTTTCTACTCTAGGGGTGCATCAGGGGGCTTCAAATGGGACATGGTGTCAAAAAACCAGTCCAGCAAAATCTGGCTTCCAAAAACATTACGGCGCACCTTTCCCTCTACGCCCTACTGTGTGCCCGTACAGTAGTTTACGGCCACATATGGGGTGTTTCTGTAAACTACAAAATCAGGGCCATAAATAATGAGTGTAGTTTGGCTGTTAACCCTTGCTTTGTAACTGGAAAAAAAAATATTAAAATGGAAAATCTGCCAAAAAAGTGAAATTTTGAAATTGTATCTCTATTTTCCATTAAATCTTGTGCAACACCTAAAGGGTTAACAAAGTTAGTAAAATCAGTTTTGAATACCTTGAGGGGTGTAGTTTCTTAGATGGGGTCACTTTTATGGAGTTTCTACTCTAGGGGTGCATCAGGGGGGCTTCAAATGGGACATGGTGTCAAAAAACCAGTCAAGCAAAATCTGGCTTCCAAAAACCATACGGCGCACCTTTCCCTCTACGCCCTACTGTGTGCCCGTACAGTAATTTATGGCCACATATGGGGTGTTTCTGTAAACTACAGAATCAGGGCCATAAATAATGAGTTTTGTTTGGCTGCTAACCCTTGCTTTTTAACTGGAAAAAAAATATTAAAATGGAAAATCTGCCAAAAAAGTGAAATTTTGAAATTGGATCTCTATTTTCCATTAAATCTTGTGCAACACCTAAAGGGTTAACAAAGTCAGTAAAATCAGTTTTGAATACCTTGAGGGGTGTAGTTTCTTAGATGGGGTCACTTTTATGGAGTTTCTACTCTAGGGGTGCATCAGGGGGGCTTCAAATGGGACATGGTGTCAAAAAAAACAGTCCAGCAAAATCTGGCTTCCAAAAACCGTATGGCCACCTTTCCTTCTGCGCCCTGCCGTGTGCCCGTGCAGCAGTTTACGACAACATATGGGGTGTTTCTGTAAACTACAGAATCAGGGCCATAAATAATGAGTTTTGTTTGGCTGTTTACCCTTGCTTTGTAACTGTAAAAAAAATATTAAAATGGAAAATCTGCCAAAAAAGTGAAATTTTGAAATTGTATCTCTATTTTCAATTAAATCTTGTGCAACACCTAAAGGGTTAACAAAGTTAGTAAAATCAGTTTTGAATACCTTGAGGGGTGTAGTTTCTTAGATGGGGTCACTTTTATGGAGTTTCTACTCTAGGGGTGCATCAGGGGGGCTTCAAATGGGACATGGTGTCAAAAAACCAGTCCAGCAAAATCTGGCTTCCAAAAACCATACGGCGCACCTTTCCCTCTACGCCCTACTGTGTGCCCGTACAGTAGTTTACGGCCACATATGGAGTGTTTCTGTAAACTACAGAATCAGGGCCATAAATGATGAGTTTTGTTTGGCTGTTAACCCTTGCTTTGTAACTGGAAAAAAAATATTAAAATGGAAAATCTGCCAAAAAGGTGAAATTTTGAAATTGTATCTCTATTTTCCATTAAATCTTGTGCAACACCTAAAGGGGTTAACAAAGTTAGTAAAATCAGTTTTGAATACCTTGAGGGGTGTAGTTTCTTACATGGGGTCACTTTTATGGAGTTTCTACTCTAGGGGTGCATCAGGGGGGCTTCAAATGGGACATGGTGTCAAAAAAACCAGTCCAGCAAAATCTGGCTTCCAAAAACCGTATGGCCACCTTTCCTTCTGCGCCCTGCCGTGTGCCCGTGCAGCAGTTTACGACAACATATGGGGTGTTTCTGTAAACTACAGAATCAGGGCCATAAATAATGAGTTTTGTTTGGCTGTTTACCCTTGCTTTGTAACTGTAAAAAAAAAATTAAAATGGAAACTCTGCCAAAAAAGTGAAATTTTGAAATTGTATCTCTATTTTCCATTTAATCTTGTGCAACACCTAAAGGGTTAACAAAGTTAGTAAAATCAGTTTTGAATACCTTGAGGGGTGTAGTTTCTTAGATGGGGTCACTTTTATGGAGTTTCTACTCTAGGGATGCATCAGGGGGGTTTCAAATGGGACATGGTGTCAAAAAACCAATCCAGCAAAATCTGGCTTCCAAAAACCATACGGCGCACCTTTCCCTCTACGCCCTACTGTGTGCCCGTACAGTAGTTTACGGCCACATATGGGGTGTTTCTGTAAACTACAGAATCAGGGCCATAAATAATGAGTTTTGTTTGGCTGTTTACCCTTGCTTTGTAACTGTAAAAAAAAATATTAAAATGGAAAATCTGCCAAAAAAGTGAAATTTTGAAATTGTATCTCTATTTTCCATTTAATCTTGTGCAACACCTAAAGGGTTAACAAAGTTAGTAAAATCCGTTTTGAATACCTTGAGGGGTGTAGTTTCTTAGATGGGGTCACTTTTATGGAGTTTCTACTCTAGGGGTGCATCAGGGGGGTTTCAAATGGGACATGGTGTCAAAAAACCAATCCAGCAAAATCTGGCTTCCAAAAACCATACGGCGCACCTTTCCCTCTACGCCCTACTGTGTGCCCGTACAGTAGTTTACGGCCACATATGGGGTGTTTCTGTAAACTACAGAATCAGGGCCATAAATAATGAGTGTTGTTTGGCTGTTAACCCTTGCTTTGTAATTGTAAAAAAAAATATTAAAATGGAAAATCTGCCAAAAAAGTGAAATTTTGAAATTGTATCTCTATTTTCAATTAAATCTTGTGCAACACCTAAAGGGTTAACAAAGTTAGTAAAATCAGTTTTGAATACCTTGAGGGGTGTAGTTTCTTAGATGGGGTCACTTTTATGGAGTTTCTACTCTAGGGGTGCATCAGGGGGGCTTCAAATGGGACATGGTGTCAAAAAACCAGTCCAGCAAAATCTGGCTTCCAAAAACCATACGGCGCACCTTTCCTTCTACGCCCTACTGTGTGCCCGTACAGTAGTTTACGGCCACATATGGAGTGTTTCTGTAAACTACAGAATCAGGGCCATAAATGATGAGTTTTGTTTGGCTGTTAACCCTTGCTTTGTAACTGGAAAAAAAATATTAAAATGGAAAATCTGCCAAAAAGGTGAAATTTTGAAATTGTATCTCTATTTTCCATTAAATCTTGTGCAACACCTAAAGGGGTTAACAAAGTTAGTAAAATCAGTTTTGAATACCTTGAGGGGTGTAGTTTCTTAGATGGGGTCACTTTTATGGAGTTTCTACTCTAGGGGTGCATCAGGGGGGCTTCAAATGGGACATGGTGTCAAAAAAACCAGTCCAGCAAAATCTGGCTTCCAAAAACCGTATGGCCACCTTTCCTTCTGCGCCCTGCCGTGTGCCCGTGCAGCAGTTTACGACAACAAATGGGGTGTTTCGGTAAACTACAGAATCAGGGCCATAAATAATGAGTTTTGTTTGGCTGTTTACCCTTGCTTTGTAACTGTAAAAAAAAAATTAAAATGGAAACTCTGCCAAAAAAGTGAAATTTTGAAATTGTATCTCTATTTTCCATTTAATCTTGTGCAACACCTAAAGGGTTAACAAAGTTAGTAAAATCAGTTTTGAATACCTTGAGGGGTGTAGTTTCTTAGTTTAGGTCACTTTTATGGAGTTTCTACTCTAGGGGTGCATCAGGGGGGCTTCAAATGGGACATGGTGTCAAAAAACCAATCCAGCAAAATCTGGCTTCCAAAAACCATACGGCGCACCTTTCCCTCTACGCCCTACTGTGTGCCCGTACAGTAGTTTACGGCCACATATGGGGTGTTTCTGTAAACTACAGAATCAGGGCCATAAATAATAAGTTTTGTTTGGCTGTTAACCCTTGCTTTGTAACTGTAAAAAAAATATTAAAATGGAAAATCTGCCAAAAAAGTTAAATTTTGAAATTGTATCTCTATTTTCCATTAAATCTTGTGCAACACCTAAAGGGTTAACAAAGTTAGTAAAATCAGTTTTGAATACCTTGAGGGGTGTAGTTTCTTAGATGGGGTCACTTTTATGGAGTTTCTACTCTAGGGGTGCATCAGGGGGGCTTCAAATGGGACATGGTGTCAAAAAACCAGTCCAGCAAAATCTGGCTTACAAAAACCATACGGCGCACCTTTCCCTCTACGCCCTACTGTGTGCCCGTACAGTAGTTTATGGCCACATATGGGGTGTTTCTGTAAACTACAGAATCAGGGCCATAAATAAGGAGTTTTGTTTGGCTGTTAACCCTTGCTTTGTAACTGGAAAAAAAATATTAAAATGGAAAATCTGCCAAAAAAGTGAAATTTTGAAATTGTATCTCTATTTTCCATTAAATCTTGTGCAACACCTAAAGGGTTAAAAAAGTTAGTAAAATCAGTTTTGAATACCTTGAGGGGTGTAGTTTCTTAGATGGGGTCACTTTTATGGAGTTTCTACTCTAGGGGTGCATCAGGGGGGCTTCAAATGGGACATGGTGTCAAAAAAACAGTCCAGCAAAATCTGGCTTGCAAAAACCATACGGCGCACCTTTCCCTCTATGCCCTACTGTGTGCTCGTACAGTAGTTTACGGCCACATATGGAGTGTTTCTGTAAACTACAGAATCAGGGCCATAAATGATGAGTTTTGTTTGGCTGTTAACCCTTGCTTTGTAACTGGAAAAAAAATATTAACATGGAAAATCTGCCAAAAAAGTGAAATTTTGAAATTGGATCTCTATTTTCCATTAAATCTTGTGCAACACCTAAAGGGTTAACAAAGTTAGTAAAATCAGTTTTGAATACCTTGAGGGGTGTAGTTTCTCAAATAGGTCCACTTTTGTGGAGTTTCTACTCTAGGGGTGCATCAGGGGGGCTTCAAATGGGACATGGTGTCAAAAAACCAGTCCAGCAAAATCTGGCTTCCAAAAACCATACGGCGCACCTTTCCCTCTACGCCCTACTGTGTACCCGTACAGTAGTTTACGGCCACATATGGAGTGTTTCTGTAAACTACAGAATCAGGGCCATAAATAATGAGTTTTGTTTGGCTGTTATCACTTGCTTTGTAACTGGAAAAAAAATATTAAAATGGAAAATCTGCCAAAAAAGTGAAATTTTGAAATTGTATCTCTATTTTCCATTAAATCTTGTGCAACACCTAAAGGGTTAACAAAGTTATTAAAATCAGTTTTGAATACCTTGACGGGTGTAGTTTCTTAGATGGGGTCACTTTTATGGAGTTTCTACTCTAGGGGTGCATCAGGGGGGCTTCAAATGGGACATGGTGTCAAAAAAACAGTCCAGCAAAATCTGGCCTCCAAATACCATACGGCGCACCTTTCCCTCTACGCCCTACTGTGTGCCCGTACAGTAGTTTACCGCCACATATGGAGTGTTTCTGTAAACTACAGAATCAGGGCCATAAATAATGAGTTTTGTTTGGCTTTTAACCCTTGCTTTGTAACTGGAAAAAAAATATTAAAATGGAAAATCTGCCAAAAAAGTGAAATTTTAAAATTGTATCTCTATTTTCCATTAAATCTTGTGCAACACCTAAAGGGTTAACAAAGTTAGTAAAATCAGTTTTGAATACCTTGAGGGGTGTAGTTTCTTAGATGGGGTCACTTTTATGGAGTTACTACTCTAGGGGTGCATCAGGGGGGCTTCAAATGGGACATGGTGTCAAAAAACCAGTCCAGCAAAATCTGGCTTCCAAAAACATTACGGCGCACCTTTCCCTCTACGCCCTACTGTGTGCCCGTACAGTAGTTTACGGCCACATATGGGGTGTTTCTGTAAACTACAAAATCAGGGCCATAAATAATGAGTGTAGTTTGGCTGTTAACCCTTGCTTTGTAACTGGAAAAAAAATATTAAAATGGAAAATCTGCCAAAAAAGTGAAATTTTGAAATTGTATCTCTATTTTCCATTAAATCTTGTGCAACACCTAAAGGGTTAACAAAGTTAGTAAAATCAGTTTTGAATACCTTGAGGGGTGTAGTTTCTTAGATGGGGTCACTTTTATGGAGTTTCTACTCTAGGGGTGCATCAGGGGGGCTTCAAATGGGACATGGTGTCAAAAAACCAGTCCAGCAAAATCTGGCTTCCAAAAACCATACGGCGCACCTTTCCCTCTACGCCCTACTGTGTGCCCGTACAGTAATTTATGGCCACATATGGGGTGTTTCTGTAAACTACAGAATCAGGGCCATAAATAATGAGTTTTGTTTGGCTGCTAACCCTTGCTTTTTAACTGGAAAAAAAATATTAAAATGGAAAATCTGCCAAAAAAGTGAAATTTTGAAATTGGATCTCTATTTTCCATTAAATCTTGTGCAACACCTAAAGGGTTAACAAAGTCAGTAAAATCAGTTTTGAATACCTTGAGGGGTGTAGTTTCTTAGATGGGGTCACTTTTATGGAGTTTCTACTCTAGGGGTGCATCAGGGGGGCTTCAAATGGGACATGGTGTCAAAAAAAACAGTCCAGCAAAATCTGGCTTCCAAAAACCGTATGGCCACCTTTCCTTCTGCGCCCTGCCGTGTGCCCGTGCAGCAGTTTACGACAACATATGGGGTGTTTCTGTAAACTACAGAATCAGGGCCATAAATAATGAGTGTTGTTTGGCTGTTAACCCTTGCTTTGTAATTGTAAAAAAAAATATTAAAATGGAAAATCTGCCAAAAAAGTGAAATTTTGAAATTGTATCTCTATTTTCAATTAAATCTTGTGCAACACCTAAAGGGTTAACAAAGTTAGTAAAATCAGTTTTGAATACCTTGAGGGGTGTAGTTTCTTAGATGGGGTCACTTTTATGGAGTTTCTACTCTAGGGGTGCATCAGGGGGGCTTCAAATGGGACATGGTGTCAAAAAACCAGTCCAGCAAAATCTGGCTTCCAAAAACCATACGGCGCACCTTTCCCTCTACGCCCTACTGTGTGCCCGTACAGTAGTTTACGGCCACATATGGAGTGTTTCTGTAAACTACAGAATCAGGGCCATAAATGATGAGTTTTGTTTGGCTGTTAACCCTTGCTTTGTAACTGGAAAAAAAATATTAAAATGGAAAATCTGCCAAAAAGGTGAAATTTTGAAATTGTATCTCTATTTTCCATTAAATCTTGTGCAACACCTAAAGGGGTTAACAAAGTTAGTAAAATCAGTTTTGAATACCTTGAGGGGTGTAGTTTCTTAGATGGGGTCACTTTTATGGAGTTTCTACTCTAGGGGTGCATCAGGGGGGCTTCAAATGGGACATGGTGTCAAAAAAACCAGTCCAGCAAAATCTGGCTTCCAAAAACCGTATGGCCACCTTTCCTTCTGCGCCCTGCCGTGTGCCCGTGCAGCAGTTTACGACAACATATGGGGTGTTTCTGTAAACTACAGAATCAGGGCCATAAATAATGAGTTTTGTTTGGCTGTTTACCCTTGCTTTGTAACTGTAAAAAAAAAATTAAAATGGAAACTCTGCCAAAAAAGTGAAATTTTGAAATTGTATCTCTATTTTCCATTTAATCTTGTGCAACACCTAAAGGGTTAACAAAGTTAGTAAAATCAGTTTTGAATACCTTGAGGGGTGTAGTTTCTTAGATGGGGTCACTTTTATGGAGTTTCTACTCTAGGGGTGCATCAGGGGGGTTTCAAATGGGACATGGTGTCAAAAAACCAATCCAGCAAAATCTGGCTTCCAAAAACCATACGGCGCACCTTTCCCTCTACGCCCTACTGTGTGCCCGTACAGTAGTTTACGGCCACATATGGGGTGTTTCTGTAAACTACAGAATCAGGGCCATAAATAATGAGTTTTGTTTGGCTGTTAACCCTTGCTTTGTAACTGTAAAAAAAATATTAAAATGGAAAATCTGCCAAAAAAGTGAAATTTTGAAATTGTATCTCTATTTTCCATTAAATCTTGTGCAACACCTAAAGGGTTAACAAAGTTAGTAAAATCAGTTTTGAATACCTTGAGGGGTGTAGTTTCTTAGTTTAGGTCACTTTTATGGAGTTTCTACTCTAGGGGTGCATCAGGGGGGCTTCAAATGGGACATGGTGTCAAAAAACCAGTCCAGCAAAATCTGGCTTCCAAAAACATTACGGCGCACCTTTCCCTCTACGCCCTACTGTGTGCCCGTACAGTAGTTTATGGCCACATATGGGGTGTTTCTGTAAACTACAGAATCAGGGCCATAAATAAGGAGTTTTGTTTGGCTGTTAACCCTTGCTTTGTAACTGGAAAAAAAATATTAAAATGGAAAATCTGCCAAAAAAGTGAAATTTTGAAATTGTATCTCTATTTTCCATTAAATCTTGTGCAACACCTAAAGGGTTAACAAAGTTAGTTAAAACAGTTTTGAATACCTTGAGGGGTGTAGTTTCTTAGATGGGGTCACTTTTATGGAGTTTCTACTCTAGGGGTGCATCAGGGGGGCTTCAAATGGGACATGGTGTCAAAAAAACAGTCCAGCAAAATCTGGCTTACAAAAACCATACGGCGCACCTTTCCCTCTACGCCCTACTGTGTGCTCGTACAGTAGTTTACAGCCACATATGGAGTGTTTCTGTAAACTACAGAATCAGGGCCATAAATGATGAGTTTTGTTTGGCTGTTAACCCTTGCTTTGTAACTGGAAAAATAATATTAAAATGGAAAATCTGCCAAAAAAGTGAAATTTTGAAATTGGATCTCTATTTTCCATTAAATCTTGTGCAACACCTAAAGGGTTAACAAAGTTAGTAAAATCAGTTTCGAATACCTTGAGTGGTGTAGTTTCTCAAATAGGGTCACTTTTGTGGAGTTTCTACTCTAGGGGTGCATCAGGGGGGCTTCAAATGGGACATGGTGTCAAAAAACCAGTCCAGCAAAATCTGGCTTCCAAAAACCATACGGCGCACCTTTCCCTCTACGCCCTACTGTGTGCCCGTACAGTAGTTTACGGCCACATATGGAGTGTTTCTGTAAACTACAGAATCAGGGCCATAAATAATGAGTTTTGTTTGGCTGTTATCACTTGCTTTGTAACTGGAAAAAAAATATTAAAATGGAAAATCTGCCAAAAAAGTGAAATTTTGAAATTGTATCTCTATTTTCCATTAAATCTTGTGCAACACCTAAAGGGTTAACAAAGTTAGTAAAATCAGTTTTGAATACCTTGACGGGTGTAGTTTCTTAGATGGGGTCACTTTTATGGAGTTTCTACTCTAGGGGTGCATCAGGGGGGCTTCAAATGGGACATGGTGTCAAAAAAACAGTCCAGCAAAATCTGGCTTCCAAATACCATACGGCGCACCTTTCCCTCTACGCCCTACTGTGTGCCCGTACAGTAGTTTACCGCCACATATGGAGTGTTTCTGTAAACTACAGAATCAGGGCCATAAATGATGAGTTTTGTTTGGCTTTTAACCCTTGCTTTGTAACTGGAAAAAAAATATTAAAATGGAAAATCTGCCAAAAAAGTGAAATTTTAAAATTGTATCTCTATTTTCCATTAAATCTTGTGCAACACCTAAAGGGTTAACAAAGTTAGTAAAATCAGTTTTGAATACCTTGAGGGGTGTAGTTTCTTAGATGGGGTCACTTTTATGGAGTTACTACTCTAGGAGTGCATCAGGGGGGCTTCAAATGGGACATGGTGTCAAAAAACCAGTCCAGCAAAATCTGGCTTCCAAAAACCATACGGCGCACCTTTCCCTCTACGCCCTACTGTGTGCCCGTACAGTAGTTTACGGCCACATATGGGGTGTTTCTGTAAACTACAGAATCAGGGCCATATATAATGAGTTTTGTTTGGCTGTTAGCCCTTGCTTTGTAACTGGAAAAAAAATATTAAAATGGAAAATCTGCCAAAAAAGTGAAATTTTGAAATTGTATCTCTATTTTCCATTAAATCTTGTGCAACACCTAAAGGGTTAACAAAGTTAGTAAAATCAGTTTTGAATACCTTGAGGGGTGTAGTTTCTTAGATGGGGTCACTTTTATGGAGTTTCTACTCTAGGGGTGCATCAGGGGGGCTTCAAATGGGACATGGTGTCAAAAAACCAGTCCAGCAAAATCTGGCTTCCAAAAACCATACGGCGCACCTTTCCCTCTACGCCCTACTGTATGCCCGTACAGTAGTTTACGACAACATATGGGGTGTTTCTGTAAACTACAGAATCAGGGCCATAAATAATGAGTGTTGTTTGGCTGTTAACCCTTGCTTTGTAATTGTAAAAAAAAATATTAAAATGGAAAATCTGCCAAAAAAGTGAAATTTTGAAATTGTATCTCTATTTTCAATTAAATCTTGTGCAACACCTAAAGGGTTAACAAAGTTAGTAAAATCAGTTTTGAATACCTTGAGGGGTGTAGTTTCTTAGATGGGGTCACTTTTATGGAGTTTCTACTCTAGGGGTGCATCAGGGGGGCTTCAAATGGGACATGGTGTCAAAAAACCAGTCCAGCAAAATCTGGCTTCCAAAAACCATACGGCGCACCTTTCCCTCTACGCCCTACTGTGTGCCCGTACAGTAGTTTACGGCCACATATGGAGTGTTTCTGTAAACTACAGAATCAGGGCCATAAATGATGAGTTTTGTTTGGCTGTTAACCCTTGCTTTGTAACTGGAAAAAAAATATTAAAATGGAAAATCTGCCAAAAAGGTGAAATTTTGAAATTGTATCTCTATTTTCCATTAAATCTTGTGCAACACCTAAAGGGGTTAACAAAGTTAGTAAAATCAGTTTTGAATACCTTGAGGGGTGTAGTTTCTTAGATGGGGTCACTTTTATGGAGTTTCTACTCTAGGGGTGCATCAGGGGGGCTTCAAATGGGACATGGTGTCAAAAAAACCAGTCCAGCAAAATCTGGCTTCCAAAAACCGTATGGCCACCTTTCCTTCTGCGCCCTGCCGTGTGCCCGTGCAGCAGTTTACGACAACATATGGGGTGTTTCTGTAAACTACAGAATCAGGGCCATAAATAATGAGTTTTGTTTGGCTGTTTACCCTTGCTTTGTAACTGTAAAAAAAAAATTAAAATGGAAACTCTGCCAAAAAAGTGAAATTTTGAAATTGTATCTCTATTTTCCATTTAATCTTGTGCAACACCTAAAGGGTTAACAAAGTTAGTAAAATCAGTTTTGAATACCTTGAGGGGTGTAGTTTCTTAGATGGGGTCACTTTTATGGAGTTTCTACTCTAGGGGTGCATCAGGGGGGTTTCAAATGGGACATGGTGTCAAAAAACCAATCCAGCAAAATCTGGCTTCCAAAAACCATACGGCGCACCTTTCCCTCTACGCCCTACTGTGTGCCCGTACAGTAGTTTACGGCCACATATGGGGTGTTTCTGTAAACTACAGAATCAGGGCCATAAATAATGAGTTTTGTTTGGCTGTTAACCCTTGCTTTGTAACTGTAAAAAAAATATTAAAATGGAAAATCTGCCAAAAAAGTGAAATTTTGAAATTGTATCTCTATTTTCCATTAAATCTTGTGCAACACCTAAAGGGTTAACAAAGTTAGTAAAATCAGTTTTGAATACCTTGAGGGGTGTAGTTTCTTAGTTTAGGTCACTTTTATGGAGTTTCTACTCTAGGGGTGCATCAGGGGGGCTTCAAATGGGACATGGTGTCAAAAAACCAGTCCAGCAAAATCTGGCTTCCAAAAACATTACGGCGCACCTTTCCCTCTACGCCCTACTGTGTGCCCGTACAGTAGTTTATGGCCACATATGGGGTGTTTCTGTAAACTACAGAATCAGGGCCATAAATAAGGAGTTTTGTTTGGCTGTTAACCCTTGCTTTGTAACTGGAAAAAAAATATTAAAATGGAAAATCTGCCAAAAAAGTGAAATTTTGAAATTGTATCTCTATTTTCCATTAAATCTTGTGCAACACCTAAAGGGTTAACAAAGTTAGTTAAAACAGTTTTGAATACCTTGAGGGGTGTAGTTTCTTAGATGGGGTCACTTTTATGGAGTTTCTACTCTAGGGGTGCATCAGGGGGGCTTCAAATGGGACATGGTGTCAAAAAAACAGTCCAGCAAAATCTGGCTTACAAAAACCATACGGCGCACCTTTCCCTCTACGCCCTACTGTGTGCTCGTACAGTAGTTTACAGCCACATATGGAGTGTTTCTGTAAACTACAGAATCAGGGCCATAAATGATGAGTTTTGTTTGGCTGTTAACCCTTGCTTTGTAACTGGAAAAATAATATTAAAATGGAAAATCTGCCAAAAAAGTGAAATTTTGAAATTGGATCTCTATTTTCCATTAAATCTTGTGCAACACCTAAAGGGTTAACAAAGTTAGTAAAATCAGTTTCGAATACCTTGAGTGGTGTAGTTTCTCAAATAGGGTCACTTTTGTGGAGTTTCTACTCTAGGGGTGCATCAGGGGGGCTTCAAATGGGACATGGTGTCAAAAAACCAGTCCAGCAAAATCTGGCTTCCAAAAACCATACGGCGCACCTTTCCCTCTACGCCCTACTGTGTGCCCGTACAGTAGTTTACGGCCACATATGGAGTGTTTCTGTAAACTACAGAATCAGGGCCATAAATAATGAGTTTTGTTTGGCTGTTATCACTTGCTTTGTAACTGGAAAAAAAATATTAAAATGGAAAATCTGCCAAAAAAGTGAAATTTTGAAATTGTATCTCTATTTTCCATTAAATCTTGTGCAACACCTAAAGGGTTAACAAAGTTAGTAAAATCAGTTTTGAATACCTTGACGGGTGTAGTTTCTTAGATGGGGTCACTTTTATGGAGTTTCTACTCTAGGGGTGCATCAGGGGGGCTTCAAATGGGACATGGTGTCAAAAAAACAGTCCAGCAAAATCTGGCTTCCAAATACCATACGGCGCACCTTTCCCTCTACGCCCTACTGTGTGCCCGTACAGTAGTTTACCGCCACATATGGAGTGTTTCTGTAAACTACAGAATCAGGGCCATAAATGATGAGTTTTGTTTGGCTTTTAACCCTTGCTTTGTAACTGGAAAAAAAATATTAAAATGGAAAATCTGCCAAAAAAGTGAAATTTTAAAATTGTATCTCTATTTTCCATTAAATCTTGTGCAACACCTAAAGGGTTAACAAAGTTAGTAAAATCAGTTTTGAATACCTTGAGGGGTGTAGTTTCTTAGATGGGGTCACTTTTATGGAGTTACTACTCTAGGAGTGCATCAGGGGGGCTTCAAATGGGACATGGTGTCAAAAAACCAGTCCAGCAAAATCTGGCTTCCAAAAACCATACGGCGCACCTTTCCCTCTACGCCCTACTGTGTGCCCGTACAGTAGTTTACGGCCACATATGGGGTGTTTCTGTAAACTACAGAATCAGGGCCATATATAATGAGTTTTGTTTGGCTGTTAGCCCTTGCTTTGTAACTGGAAAAAAAATATTAAAATGGAAAATCTGCCAAAAAAGTGAAATTTTGAAATTGTATCTCTATTTTCCATTAAATCTTGTGCAACACCTAAAGGGTTAACAAAGTTAGTAAAATCAGTTTTGAATACCTTGAGGGGTGTAGTTTCTTAGATGGGGTCACTTTTATGGAGTTTCTACTCTAGGGGTGCATCAGGGGGGCTTCAAATGGGACATGGTGTCAAAAAACCAGTCCAGCAAAATCTGGCTTCCAAAAACCATACGGCGCACCTTTCCCTCTACGCCCTACTGTATGCCCGTACAGTAGTTTACCGCCACATATCGGGTGTTTCTGTAAACTACAGAATCAGGGCCATAAATAATGAGTTTTGTTTGGCTGTTAACCCTTGCTTTGTAACTGAAAAAAAAATATTAAAATGGAAAATCTGCCAAAAAAGTGAAATTTTGAAATTTTATCTCTATTTTTCATTAAATCTTGTGCAACACCTAAAGGGTTAACAAAGTTAGTAAAATCTGTTTTGAATACCTTGAGGGGTGTAGTTTCTTAGATGGGGTCACTTTTATGGAGTTTCTACTCTAGGGGTGCATCAGGGGGCTTCAAATGGGACATGGTGTCAAAAAACCAATCCAGCAAAATCTGGCTTCCAAAAACCATACGGCGCACCTTTCCCTCTACGCCCTACTGTGTGCCCGTACAGTAGTTTACGGCCACATATGGAGTGTTTCTGTAAACTACAGAATCAGGGCCATAAATAATGAGTTTTGTTTGGCTGTTAACCCTTGCTTTGTAACTGGAAAAAAAATATTAAAATGGAAAATCTGCCAAAAAAGTGAAATTTTGAAATTGTATCTCTATTTTCCATTAAATCTTGTGCAACACCTAAAGGGTTAACAAAGTTAGTAAAATCAGTTTTGAATACCTTGAGGGGTGTAGTTTCTTAGATGGGGTCACTTTTATGGAGTTTCTACTCTAGGGGTGCATCAGGGGGGCTTCAAATGGGACATGGTGTCAAAAAACCAGTCCAGCAAAATCTGGCTTCCAAAAACCATACGGCGCACCTTTCCCTCTACGCCCTACTGTGTGCCCGTACAGTAATTTATGGCCACATATGGGGTGTTTCTGTAAACTACAGAATCAGGGCCATAAATAATGAGTTTTGTTTGGCTGCTAACCCTTGCTTTTTAACTGGAAAAAAAATATTAAAATGGAAAATCTGCCAAAAAAGTGAAATTTTGAAATTGGATCTCTATTTTCCATTAAATCTTGTGCAACACCTAAAGGGTTAACAAAGTTAGTAAAATCAGTTTTGAATACCTTGAGGGGTGTAGTTTCTTAGATGGGGTCACTTTTATGGAGTTTCTACTCTAGGGGTGCATCAGGGGGGCTTCAAATGGGACATGGTGTCAAAAAAAACAGTCCAGCAAAATCTGGCTTCCAAAAACCGTATGGCCACCTTTCCTTCTGCGCCCTGCCGTGTGCCCGTGCAGCAGTTTACGACAACATATGGGGTGTTTCTGTAAACTACAGAATCAGGGCCATAAATAATGAGTTTTGTTTGGCTGTTTACCCTTGCTTTGTAACTGTAAAAAAAAATATTAAAATGGAAAATCTGCCAAAAAAGTGAAATTTTGAAATTGTATCTCTATTTTCCATTTAATCTTGTGCAACACCTAAAGGGTTAACAAAGTTAGTAAAATCCGTTTTGAATACCTTGAGGGGTGTAGTTTCTTAGATGGGGTCACTTTTATGGAGTTTCTACTCTAGGGGTGCATCAGGGGGGTTTCAAATGGGACATGGTGTCAAAAAACCAATCCAGCAAAATCTGGCTTCCAAAAACCATACGGCGCACCTTTCCCTCTACGCCCTACTGTGTGCCCGTACAGTAGTTTACGGCCACATATGGGGTGTTTCTGTAAACTACAGAATCAGGGCCATAAATAATGAGTGTTGTTTGGCTGTTAACCCTTGCTTTGTAATTGTAAAAAAAAATATTAAAATGGAAAATCTGCCAAAAAAGTGAAATTTTGGAATTGTATCTCTATTTTCAATTAAATCTTGTGCAACACCTAAAAGGTTAACAAAGTTAGTAAAATCAGTTTTGAATACCTTGAGGGGTGTAGTTTCTTAGATGGGGTCACTTTTATGGAGTTTCTACTCTAGGGGTGCATCAGGGGGGCTTCAAATGGGACATGGTGTCAAAAAACCAGTCCAGCAAAATCTGGCTTCCAAAAACCATACGGCGCACCTTTCCCTCTACGCCCTACTGTGTGCCCGTACAGTAGTTTACGGCCACATATGGAGTGTTTCTGTAAACTACAGAATCAGGGCCATAAATGATGAGTTTTGTTTGGCTGTTAACCCTTGCTTTGTAACTGGAAAAAAAATATTAAAATGGAAAATCTGCCAAAAAGGTGAAATTTTGAAATTGTATCTCTATTTTCCATTAAATCTTGTGCAACACCTAAAGGGGTTAACAAAGTTAGTAAAATCAGTTTTGAATACCTTGAGGGGTGTAGTTTCTTAGATGGGGTCACTTTTATGGAGTTTCTACTCTAGGGGTGCATCAGGGGGGCTTCAAATGGGACATGGTGTCAAAAAAACCAGTCCAGCAAAATCTGGCTTCCAAAAACCGTATGGCCACCTTTCCTTCTGCGCCCTGCCGTGTGCCCGTGCAGCAGTTTACGACAACAAATGGGGTGTTTCGGTAGACTACAGAATCAGGGCCATAAATAATGAGTTTTGTTTGGCTGTTTACCCTTGCTTTGTAACTGTAAAAAAAAAATTAAAATGGAAACTCTGCCAAAAAAGTGAAATTTTGAAATTGTATCTCTATTTTCCATTTAATCTTGTGCAACACCTAAAGGGTTAACAAAGTTAGTAAAATCAGTTTTGAATACCTTCAGGGGTGTAGTTTCTTAGTTTAGGTCACTTTTATGGAGTTTCTACTCTAGGGGTGCATCAGGGGGGCTTCAAATGGGACATTGTGTCAAAAAACCAATCCAGCAAAATCTGGCTTCCAAAAACCATACGGCGCACCTTTCCCTCTACGCCCTACTGTGTGCCCGTACAGTAGTTTACGGCCACATATGGGGTGTTTCTGTAAACTACAGAATCAGGGCCATAAATAATAAGTTTTGTTTGGCTGTTAACCCTTGCTTTGTAACTGTAAAAAAAATATTAAAATGGAAAATCTGCCAAAAAAGTGAAATTTTGAAATTGTATCTCTATTTTCCATTTAATCTTGTGCAACACCTAAAGGGTTAACAAAGTTAGTAAAATCCGTTTTGAATACCTTGAGGGGTGTAGTTTCTTAGATGGGGTCACTTTTATGGAGTTTCTACTCTAGGGGTGCATCAGGGGGGCTTCAAATGGGACATGGTGTCAAAAAACCAGTCCAGCAAAATCTGGCTTACAAAAACCATACGGCGCACCTTTCCCTCTACGCCCTACTGTGTGCCCGTACAGTAGTTTATGGCCACATATGGGGTGTTTCTGTAAACTACAGAATCAGGGCCATAAATAAGGAGTTTTGTTTGGCTGTTAACCCTTGCTTTGTAACTGGAAAAAAAATATTAAAATGGGAAATCTGCCAAAAAAGTGAAATTTTGAAATTGTATCTCTATTTTCCATTAAATCTTGTGCAACACCTAAAGGGTTAAAAAAGTTAGTAAAATCAGTTTTGAATACCTTGAGGGGTGTAGTTTCTTAGATGGGGTCACTTTTATGGAGTTTCTACTCTAGGGGTGCATCAGGGGGGCTTCAAATGGGACATGGTGTCAAAAAAACAGTCCAGCAAAATCTGGCTTGCAAAAACCATACGGCGCACCTTTCCCTCTACGCCCTACTGTGTGCTCGTACAGTAGTTTACGGCCACATATGGAGTGTTTCTGTAAACTACAGAATCAGGGCCATAAATAAGGAGTTTTGTTTGGCTGTTAACCCTTGCTTTGTAACTGGAAAAAAAATATTAAAATGGAAAATCTGCCAAAAAAGTGAAATTTTGAAATTGGATCTCTATTTTCCATTAAATCTTGTGCAACACCTAAAGGGTTAACAAAGTTAGTAAAATCAGTTTTGAATACCTTGACGGGTGTAGTTTCTTAGATGGGGTCACTTTTATGGAGTTTCTACTCTAGGGGTGCATCAGGGGGGCTTCAAATGGGACATGGTGTCAAAAAAACAGTCCAGCAAAATCTGGCTTCCAAATACCATACGGCGCACCTTTCCCTCTACGCCCTACTGTGTGCCCGTACAGTAGTTTACCGCCACATATGGAGTGTTTCTGTAAACTACAGAATCAGGGCCATAAATAATGAGTTTTGTTTGGCTTTTAACCCTTGCTTTGTAACTGGAAAAAAATATTAAAATGGAAAATCTGCCAAAAAAGTGAAATTTTAAAATTGTATCTCTATTTTCCATTAAATCTTGTGCAACACCTAAAGGGTTAACAAAGTTAGTAAAATCAGTTTTGAATACCTTGAGGGGTGTAGTTTCTTAGATGGGGTCACTTTTATGGAGTTACTACTCTAGGGGTGCATCAGGGGGGCTTCAAATGGGACATGGTGTCAAAAAACCAGTCCAGCAAAATCTGGCTTCCAAAAACATTACGGCGCACCTTTCCCTCTACGCCCTACTGTGTGCCCGTACAGTAGTTTACGGCCACATATGGGGTGTTTCTGTAAACTACAAAATCAGGGCCATAAATAATGAGTGTAGTTTGGCTGTTAACCCTTGCTTTGTAACTGGAAAAAAAATATTAAAATGGAAAATCTGCCAAAAAAGTGAAATTTTGAAATTGTATCTCTATTTTCCATTAAATCTTGTGCAACACCTAAAGGGTTAACAAAGTTAGTAAAATCAGTTTTGAATACCTTGAGGGGTGTAGTTTCTTAGATGGGGTCACTTTTATGGAGTTTCTACTCTAGGGGTGCATCAGGGGGGCTTCAAATGGGACATGGTGTCAAAAAACCAGTCCAGCAAAATCTGGCTTCCAAAAACCATACGGCGCACCTTTCCCTCTACGCCCTACTGTGTGCCCGTACAGTAATTTATGGCCACATATGGGGTGTTTCTGTAAACTACAGAATCAGGGCCATAAATAATGAGTTTTGTTTGTCTGCTAACCCTTGCTTTTTAACTGGAAAAAAAATATTAAAATGGAAAATCTGCCAAAAAAGTGAAATTTTGAAATTGGATCTCTATTTTCCATTAAATCTTGTGCAACACCTAAAGGGTTAACAAAGTCAGTAAAATCAGTTTTGAATACCTTGAGGGGTGTAGTTTCTTAGATGGGGTCACTTTTATGGAGTTTCTACTCTAGGGGTGCATCAGGGGGGCTTCAAATGGGACATGGTGTCAAAAAAAACAGTCCAGCAAAATCTGGCTTCCAAAAACCGTATGGCCACCTTTCCTTCTGCGCCCTGCCGTGTGCCCGTGCAGCAGTTTACGACAACATATGGGGTGTTTCTGTAAACTACAGAATCAGGGCCATAAATAATGAGTGTTGTTTGGCTGTTAACCCTTGCTTTGTAATTGTAAAAAAAAATATTAAAATGGAAAATCTGCCAAAAAAGTGAAATTTTGAAATTGTATCTCTATTTTCAATTAAATCTTGTGCAACACCTAAAGGGTTAACAAAGTTAGTAAAATCAGTTTTGAATACCTTGAGGGGTGTAGTTTCTTAGATGGGGTCACTTTTATGGAGTTTCTACTCTAGGGGTGCATCAGGGGGGCTTCAAATGGGACATGGTGTCAAAAAACCAGTCCAGCAAAATCTGGCTTCCAAAAACCATACGGCGCACCTTTCCCTCTACGCCCTACTGTGTGCCCGTACAGTAGTTTACGGCCACATATGGAGTGTTTCTGTAAACTACAGAATCAGGGCCATAAATGATGAGTTTTGTTTGGCTGTTAACCCTTGCTTTGTAACTGGAAAAAAAATATTAAAATGGAAAATCTGCCAAAAAAGTGAAATTTTGAAATTGTATCTCTATTTTCCATTAAATCTTGTGCAACACCTAAAGGGGTTAACAAAGTTAGTAAAATCAGTTTTGAATACCTTGAGGGGTGTAGTTTCTTAGATGGGGTCACTTTTATGGAGTTTCTACTCTAGGGGTGCATCAGGGGGGCTTCAAATGGGACATGGTGTCAAAAAAACCAGTCCAGCAAAATCTGGCTTCCAAAAACCGTATGGCCACCTTTCCTTCTGCGCCCTGCCGTGTGCCCGTGCAGCAGTTTACGACAACATATGGGGTGTTTCTGTAAACTACAGAATCAGGGCCATAAATAATGAGTTTTGTTTGGCTGTTTACCCTTGCTTTGTAACTGTAAAAAAAAAATTAAAATGGAAACTCTGCCAAAAAAGTGAAATTTTGAAATTGTATCTCTATTTTCCATTTAATCTTGTGCAACACCTAAAGGGTTAACAAAGTTAGTAAAATCAGTTTTGAATACCTTGAGGGGTGTAGTTTCTTAGATGGGGTCACTTTTATGGAGTTTCTACTCTAGGGGTGCATCAGGGGGGTTTCAAATGGGACATGGTGTCAAAAAACCAATCCAGCAAAATCTGGCTTCCAAAAACCATACGGCGCACCTTTCCCTCTACGCCCTACTGTGTGCCCGTACAGTAGTTTACGGCCACATATGGGGTGTTTCTGTAAACTACAGAATCAGGGCCATAAATAATGAGTTTTGTTTGGCTGTTAACCCTTGCTTTGTAACTGTAAAAAAAATATTAAAATGGAAAATCTGCCAAAAAAGTGAAATTTTGAAATTGTATCTCTATTTTCCATTAAATCTTGTGCAACACCTAAAGGGTTAACAAAGTTAGTAAAATCAGTTTTGAATACCTTGAGGGGTGTAGTTTCTTAGTTTAGGTCACTTTTATGGAGTTTCTACTCTAGGGGTGCATCAGGGGGGCTTCAAATGGGACATGGTGTCAAAAAACCAGTCCAGCAAAATCTGGCTTCCAAAAACCATACGGCGCACCTTTCCCTCTACGCCCTACTGTGTGCCCGTACAGTAGTTTATGGCCACATATGGGGTGTTTCTGTAAACTACAGAATCAGGGCCATAAATAAGGAGTTTTGTTTGGCTGTTAACCCTTGCTTTGTAACTGGAAAAAAAATATTAAAATGGAAAATCTGCCAAAAAAGTGAAATTTTGAAATTGTATCTCTATTTTCCATTAAATCTTGTGCAACACCTAAAGGGTTAACAAAGTTAGTTAAAACAGTTTTGAATACCTTGAGGGGTGTAGTTTCTTAGATGGGGTCACTTTTATGGAGTTTCTACTCTAGGGGTGCATCAGGGGGGCTTCAAATGGGACATGGTGTCAAAAAAACAGTCCAGCAAAATCTGGCTTACAAAAACCATACGGCGCACCTTTCCCTCTACGCCCTACTGTGTGCTCGTACAGTAGTTTACAGCCACATATGGAGTGTTTCTGTAAACTACAGAATCAGGGCCATAAATGATGAGTTTTGTTTGGCTGTTAACCCTTGCTTTGTAACTGGAAAAATAATATTAAAATGGAAAATCTGCCAAAAAAGTGAAATTTTGAAATTGGATCTCTATTTTCCATTAAATCTTGTGCAACACCTAAAGGGTTAACAAAGTTAGTAAAATCAGTTTCGAATACCTTGAGGGGTGTAGTTTCTCAAATAGGGTCACTTTTGTGGAGTTTCTACTCTAGGGGTGCATCAGGGGGGCTTCAAATGGGACATGGTGTCAAAAAACCAGTCCAGCAAAATCTGGCTTCCAAAAACCATACGGCGCACCTTTCCCTCTACGCCCTACTGTGTGCCCGTACAGTAGTTTACGGCCACATATGGAGTGTTTCTGTAAACTACAGAATCAGGGCCATAAATAATGAGTTTTGTTTGGCTGTTATCACTTGCTTTGTAACTGGAAAAAAAATATTAAAATGGAAAATCTGCCAAAAAAGTGAAATTTTGAAATTGTATCTCTATTTTCCATTAAATCTTGTGCAACACCTAAAGGGTTAACAAAGTTAGTAAAATCAGTTTTGAATACCTTGACGGGTGTAGTTTCTTAGATGGGGTCACTTTTATGGAGTTTCTACTCTAGGGGTGCATCAGGGGGGCTTCAAATGGGACATGGTGTCAAAAAAACAGTCCAGCAAAATCTGGCTTCTAAATACCATACGGCGCACCTTTCCCTCTACGCCCTACTGTGTGCCCGTACAGTAGTTTACCGCCACATATGGAGTGTTTCTGTAAACTACAGAATCAGGGCCATAAATAATGAGTTTTGTTTGGCTTTTAACCCTTGCTTTGTAACTGGAAAAAAAATATTAAAATGGAAAATCTGCCAAAAAAGTGAAATTTTGAAATTGTATCTCTATTTTCCATTAAATCTTGTGCAACACCTAAAGGGTTAACAAAGTTAGTAAAATCAGTTTTGAATACCTTGAGGGGTGTAGTTTCTTAGATGGGGTCACTTTTATGGAGTTTCTACTCTAGGGGTGCATCAGGGGGGCTTCAAATGGGACATGGTGTCAAAAAACCAGTCCAGCAAAATCTGGCTTCCAAAAACCATACGGCGCACCTTTCCCTCTACGCCCTACTGTATGCCCGTACAGTAGTTTACCGCCACATATCGGGTGTTTCTGTAAACTACAGAATCAGGGCCATAAATAATGAGTTTTGTTTGGCTGTTAACCCTTGCTTTGTAACTGAAAAAAAAATATTAAAATGGAAAATCTGCCAAAAAAGTGAAATTTTGAAATTGTATCTCTATTTTTCATTAAATCTTGTGCAACACCTAAAGGGTTAACAAAGTTAGTAAAATCAGTTTTGAATACCTTGAGGGGTGTAGTTTCTTAGATGGGGTCACTTTTATGGAGTTTCTACTCTAGGGGTGCATCAGGGGGCTTCAAATGGGACATGGTGTCAAAAAACCAATCCAGCAAAATCTGGCTTCCAAAAACCATACGGCGCACCTTTCCCTCTACGCCCTACTGTGTGCCCGTACAGTAGTTTACGGCCACATATGGAGTGTTTCTGTAAACTACAGAATCAGGGCCATAAATGATGAGTTTTGTTTGGCTGTTAACCCTTGCTTTGTAACTGGAAAAAAAATATTAAAATGGAAAATCTGCCAAAAAAGTGAAATTTTGAAATTGTATCTCTATTTTCCATTAAATCTTGTGCAACACCTAAAGGGTTAACAAAGTTAGTAAAATCAGTTTTGAATACCTTGAGGGGTGTAGTTTCTTAGATGGGGTCACTTTTATGGAGTTTCTACTCTAGGGGTGCATCAGGGGGGCTTCAAATGGGACATGGTGTCAAAAAACCAGTCCAGCAAAATCTGGCTTCCAAAAACCATACGGCGCACCTTTCCCTCTACGCCCTACTGTGTGCCCGTACAGTAATTTATGGCCACATATGGGGTGTTTCTGTAAACTACAGAATCAGGGCCATAAATAATGAGTTTTGTTTGGCTGCTAACCCTTGCTTTTTAACTGGAAAAAAAATATTAAAATGGAAAATCTGCCAAAAAAGTGAAATTTTGAAATTGGATCTCTATTTTCCATTAAATCTTGTGCAACACCTAAAGGGTTAACAAAGTTAGTAAAAATCAGTTTTGAATACCTTGAGGGGTGTAGTTTCTTAGATGGGGTCACTTTTATGGAGTTTCTACTCTAGGGGTGCATCAGGGGGGCTTCAAATGGGACATGGTGTCAAAAAAAACAGTCCAGCAAAATCTGGCTTCCAAAAACCGTATGGCCACCTTTCCTTCTGCGCCCTGCCGTGTGCCCGTGCAGCAGTTTACGACAACATATGGGGTGTTTCTGTAAACTACAGAATCAGGGCCATAAATAATGAGTTTTGTTTGGCTGTTTACCCTTGCTTTGTAACTGTAAAAAAAAATATTAAAATGGAAAATCTGCCAAAAAAGTGAAATTTTGAAATTGTATCTCTATTTTCCATTTAATCTTGTGCAACACCTAAAGGGTTAACAAAGTTAGTAAAATCCGTTTTGAATACCTTGAGGGGTGTAGTTTCTTAGATGGGGTCACTTTTATGGAGTTTCTACTCTAGGGGTGCATCAGGGGGGTTTCAAATGGGACATGGTGTCAAAAAACCAATCCAGCAAAATCTGGCTTCCAAAAACCATACGGCGCACCTTTCCCTCTACGCCCTACTGTGTGCCCGTACAGTAGTTTACGGCCACATATGGGGTGTTTCTGTAAACTACAGAATCAGGGCCATAAATAATGAGTGTTGTTTGGCTGTTAACCCTTGCTTTGTAATTGTAAAAAAAAATATTAAAATGGAAAATCTGCCAAAAAAGTGAAATTTTGGAATTGTATCTCTATTTTCAATTAAATCTTGTGCAACACCTAAAAGGTTAACAAAGTTAGTAAAATCAGTTTTGAATACCTTGAGGGGTGTAGTTTCTTAGATGGGGTCACTTTTATGGAGTTTCTACTCTAGGGGTGCATCAGGGGGGCTTCAAATGGGACATGGTGTCAAAAAACCAGTCCAGCAAAATCTGGCTTCCAAAAACCATACGGCGCACCTTTCCCTCTACGCCCTACTGTGTGCCCGTACAGTAGTTTACGGCCACATATGGAGTGTTTCTGTAAACTACAGAATCAGGGCCATAAATGATGAGTTTTGTTTGGCTGTTAACCCTTGCTTTGTAACTGGAAAAAAAATATTAAAATGGAAAATCTGCCAAAAAGGTGAAATTTTGAAATTGTATCTCTATTTTCCATTAAATCTTGTGCAACACCTAAAGGGGTTAACAAAGTTAGTAAAATCAGTTTTGAATACCTTGAGGGGTGTAGTTTCTTAGATGGGGTCACTTTTATGGAGTTTCTACTCTAGGGGTGCATCAGGGGGGCTTCAAATGGGACATGGTGTCAAAAAAACCAGTCCAGCAAAATCTGGCTTCCAAAAACCGTATGGCCACCTTTCCTTCTGCGCCCTGCCGTGTGCCCGTGCAGCAGTTTACGACAACAAATGGGGTGTTTCGGTAGACTACAGAATCAGGGCCATAAATAATGAGTTTTGTTTGGCTGTTTACCCTTGCTTTGTAACTGTAAAAAAAAAATTAAAATGGAAACTCTGCCAAAAAAGTGAAATTTTGAAATTGTATCTCTATTTTCCATTTAATCTTGTGCAACACCTAAAGGGTTAACAAAGTTAGTAAAATCAGTTTTGAATACCTTCAGGGGTGTAGTTTCTTAGTTTAGGTCACTTTTATGGAGTTTCTACTCTAGGGGTGCATCAGGGGGGCTTCAAATGGGACATTGTGTCAAAAAACCAATCCAGCAAAATCTGGCTTCCAAAAACCATACGGCGCACCTTTCCCTCTACGCCCTACTGTGTGCCCGTACAGTAGTTTACGGCCACATATGGGGTGTTTCTGTAAACTACAGAATCAGGGCCATAAATAATAAGTTTTGTTTGGCTGTTAACCCTTGCTTTGTAACTGTAAAAAAAATATTAAAATGGAAAATCTGCCAAAAAAGTGAAATTTTGAAATTGTATCTCTATTTTCCATTTAATCTTGTGCAACACCTAAAGGGTTAACAAAGTTAGTAAAATCCGTTTTGAATACCTTGAGGGGTGTAGTTTCTTAGATGGGGTCACTTTTATGGAGTTTCTACTCTAGGGGTGCATCAGGGGGGCTTCAAATGGGACATGGTGTCAAAAAACCAGTCCAGCAAAATCTGGCTTACAAAAACCATACGGCGCACCTTTCCCTCTACGCCCTACTGTGTGCCCGTACAGTAGTTTATGGCCACATATGGGGTGTTTCTGTAAACTACAGAATCAGGGCCATAAATAAGGAGTTTTGTTTGGCTGTTAACCCTTGCTTTGTAACTGGAAAAAAAATATTAAAATGGAAAATCTGCCAAAAAAGTGAAATTTTGAAATTGTATCTCTATTTTCCATTAAATCTTGTGCAACACCTAAAGGGTTAAAAAAGTTAGTAAAATCAGTTTTGAATACCTTGAGGGGTGTAGTTTCTTAGATGGGGTCACTTTTATGGAGTTTCTACTCTAGGGGTGCATCAGGGGGGCTTCAAATGGGACATGGTGTCAAAAAACCAGTCCAGCAAAATCTGGCTTCCAAAAACCATACGGCGCACCTTTCCCTCTACGCCCTACTGTGTGCCCGTACAGTAATTTATGGCCACATATGGGGTGTTTCTGTAAACTACAGAATCAGGGCCATAAATAATGAGTTTTGTTTGGCTGCTAACCCTTGCTTTTTAACTGGAAAAAAAATATTAAAATGGAAAATCTGCCAAAAAAGTGAAATTTTGAAATTGGATCTCTATTTTCCATTAAATCTTGTGCAACACCTAAAGGGTTAAAAAAGTTAGTAAAATCAGTTTTGAATACCTTGAGGGGTGTAGTTTCTTAGATGGGGTCACTTTTATGGAGTTTCTACTCTAGGGGTGCATCAGGGGGGCTTCAAATGGGACATGGTGTCAAAAAAAACAGTCCAGCAAAATCTGGCTTCCAAAAACCGTATGGCCACCTTTCCTTCTGCGCCCTGCCGTGTGCCCGTGCAGCAGTTTACGACAACATATGGGGTGTTTCTGTAAACTACAGAATCAGGGCCATAAATAATGAGTTTTGTTTGGCTGTTTACCCTTGCTTTGTAACTGTAAAAAAAAATATTAAAATGGAAAATCTGCCAAAAAAGTGAAATTTTGAAATTGTATCTCTATTTTCCATTTAATCTTGTGCAACACCTAAAGGGTTAACAAAGTTAGTAAAATCCGTTTTGAATACCTTGAGGGGTGTAGTTTCTTAGATGGGGTCACTTTTATGGAGTTTCTACTCTAGGGGTGCATCAGGGGGGTTTCAAATGGGACATGGTGTCAAAAAACCAATCCAGCAAAATCTGGCTTCCAAAAACCATACGGCGCACCTTTCCCTCTACGCCCTACTGTGTGCCCGTACAGTAGTTTACGGCCACATATGGGGTGTTTCTGTAAACTACAGAATCAGGGCCATAAATAATGAGTGTTGTTTGGCTGTTAACCCTTGCTTTGTAATTGTAAAAAAAAATATTAAAATGGAAAATCTGCCAAAAAAGTGAAATTTTGGAATTGTATCTCTATTTTCAATTAAATCTTGTGCAACACCTAAAAGGTTAACAAAGTTAGTAAAATCAGTTTTGAATACCTTGAGGGGTGTAGTTTCTTAGATGGGGTCACTTTTATGGAGTTTCTACTCTAGGGGTGCATCAGGGGGGCTTCAAATGGGACATGGTGTCAAAAAACCAGTCCAGCAAAATCTGGCTTCCAAAAACCATACGGCGCACCTTTCCCTCTACGCCCTACTGTGTGCCCGTACAGTAGTTTACGGCCACATATGGAGTGTTTCTGTAAACTACAGAATCAGGGCCATAAATGATGAGTTTTGTTTGGCTGTTAACCCTTGCTTTGTAACTGGAAAAAAAATATTAAAATGGAAAATCTGCCAAAAAGGTGAAATTTTGAAATTGTATCTCTATTTTCCATTAAATCTTGTGCAACACCTAAAGGGGTTAACAAAGTTAGTAAAATCAGTTTTGAATACCTTGAGGGGTGTAGTTTCTTAGATGGGGTCACTTTTATGGAGTTTCTACTCTAGGGGTGCATCAGGGGGGCTTCAAATGGGACATGGTGTCAAAAAAACCAGTCCAGCAAAATCTGGCTTCCAAAAACCGTATGGCCACCTTTCCTTCTGCGCCCTGCCGTGTGCCCGTGCAGCAGTTTACGACAACAAATGGGGTGTTTCGGTAGACTACAGAATCAGGGCCATAAATAATGAGTTTTGTTTGGCTGTTTACCCTTGCTTTGTAACTGTAAAAAAAAAATTAAAATGGAAACTCTGCCAAAAAAGTGAAATTTTGAAATTGTATCTCTATTTTCCATTTAATCTTGTGCAACACCTAAAGGGTTAACAAAGTTAGTAAAATCAGTTTTGAATACCTTCAGGGGTGTAGTTTCTTAGTTTAGGTCACTTTTATGGAGTTTCTACTCTAGGGGTGCATCAGGGGGGCTTCAAATGGGACATTGTGTCAAAAAACCAATCCAGCAAAATCTGGCTTCCAAAAACCATACGGCGCACCTTTCCCTCTACGCCCTACTGTGTGCCCGTACAGTAGTTTACGGCCACATATGGGGTGTTTCTGTAAACTACAGAATCAGGGCCATAAATAATAAGTTTTGTTTGGCTGTTAACCCTTGCTTTGTAACTGTAAAAAAAATATTAAAATGGAAAATCTGCCAAAAAAGTGAAATTTTGAAATTGTATCTCTATTTTCCATTTAATCTTGTGCAACACCTAAAGGGTTAACAAAGTTAGTAAAATCCGTTTTGAATACCTTGAGGGGTGTAGTTTCTTAGATGGGGTCACTTTTATGGAGTTTCTACTCTAGGGGTGCATCAGGGGGGCTTCAAATGGGACATGGTGTCAAAAAACCAGTCCAGCAAAATCTGGCTTACAAAAACCATACGGCGCACCTTTCCCTCTACGCCCTACTGTGTGCCCGTACAGTAGTTTATGGCCACATATGGGGTGTTTCTGTAAACTACAGAATCAGGGCCATAAATAAGGAGTTTTGTTTGGCTGTTAACCCTTGCTTTGTAACTGGAAAAAAAATATTAAAATGGAAAATCTGCCAAAAAAGTGAAATTTTGAAATTGTATCTCTATTTTCCATTAAATCTTGTGCAACACCTAAAGGGTTAAAAAAGTTAGTAAAATCAGTTTTGAATACCTTGAGGGGTGTAGTTTCTTAGATGGGGTCACTTTTATGGAGTTTCTACTCTAGGGGTGCATCAGGGGGGCTTCAAATGGGACATGGTGTCAAAAAAACAGTCCAGCAAAATCTGGCTTGCAAAAACCATACGGCGCACCTTTCCCTCTACGCCCTACTGTGTGCTCGTACAGTAGTTTACGGCCACATATGGAGTGTTTCTGTAAACTACAGAATCAGGGCCATAAATGATGAGTTTTGTTTGGCTGTTAACCCTTGCTTTGTAACTGGAAAAAAAATATTAAAATGGAAAATCTGCCAAAAAAGTGAAATTTTGAAATTGGATCTCTATTTTCCATTAAATCTTGTGCAACACCTAAAGGGTTAACAAAGTTAGTAAAATCAGTTTTGAATACCTTGACGGGTGTAGTTTCTTAGATGGGGTCACTTTTATGGAGTTTCTACTCTAGGGGTGCATCAGGGGGGCTTCAAATGGGACATGGTGTCAAAAAAACAGTCCAGCAAAATCTGGCTTCCAAATACCATACGGCGCACCTTTCCCTCTACGCCCTACTGTGTGCCCGTACAGTAGTTTACCGCCACATATGGAGTGTTTCTGTAAACTACAGAATCAGGGCCATAAATAATGAGTTTTGTTTGGCTTTTAACCCTTGCTTTGTAACTGGAAAAAAAATATTAAAATGGAAAATCTGCCAAAAAAGTGAAATTTTAAAATTGTATCTCTATTTTCCATTAAATCTTGTGCAACACCTAAAGGGTTAACAAAGTTAGTAAAATCAGTTTTGAATACCTTGAGGGGTGTAGTTTCTTAGATGGGGTCACTTTTATGGAGTTACTACTCTAGGGGTGCATCAGGGGGGCTTCAAATGGGACATGGTGTCAAAAAACCAGTCCAGCAAAATCTGGCTTCCAAAAACATTACGGCGCACCTTTCCCTCTACGCCCTACTGTGTGCCCGTACAGTAGTTTACGGCCACATATGGGGTGTTTCTGTAAACTACAAAATCAGGGCCATAAATAATGAGTGTAGTTTGGCTGTTAACCCTTGCTTTGTAACTGGAAAAAAAAATATTAAAATGGAAAATCTGCCAAAAAAGTGAAATTTTGAAATTGTATCTCTATTTTCCATTAAATCTTGTGCAACACCTAAAGGGTTAACAAAGTTAGTAAAATCAGTTTTGAATACCTTGAGGGGTGTAGTTTCTTAGATGGGGTCACTTTTATGGAGTTTCTACTCTAGGGGTGCATCAGGGGGGCTTCAAATGGGACATGGTGTCAAAAAACCAGTCCAGCAAAATCTGGCTTCCAAAAACCATACGGCGCACCTTTCCCTCTACGCCCTACTGTGTGCCCGTACAGTAATTTATGGCCACATATGGGGTGTTTCTGTAAACTACAGAATCAGGGCCATAAATAATGAGTTTTGTTTGGCTGCTAACCCTTGCTTTTTAACTGGAAAAAAAATATTAAAATGGAAAATCTGCCAAAAAAGTGAAATTTTGAAATTGGATCTCTATTTTCCATTAAATCTTGTGCAACACCTAAAGGGTTAACAAAGTCAGTAAAATCAGTTTTGAATACCTTGAGGGGTGTAGTTTCTTAGATGGGGTCACTTTTATGGAGTTTCTACTCTAGGGGTGCATCAGGGGGGCTTCAAATGGGACATGGTGTCAAAAAAAACAGTCCAGCAAAATCTGGCTTCCAAAAACCGTATGGCCACCTTTCCTTCTGCGCCCTGCCGTGTGCCCGTGCAGCAGTTTACGACAACATATGGGGTGTTTCTGTAAACTACAGAATCAGGGCCATAAATAATGAGTTTTGTTTGGCTGTTTACCCTTGCTTTGTAACTGTAAAAAAAATATTAAAATGGAAAATCTGCCAAAAAAGTGAAATTTTGAAATTGTATCTCTATTTTCAATTAAATCTTGTGCAACACCTAAAGGGTTAACAAAGTTAGTAAAATCAGTTTTGAATACCTTGAGGGGTGTAGTTTCTTAGATGGGGTCACTTTTATGGAGTTTCTACTCTAGGGGTGCATCAGGGGGGCTTCAAATGGGACATGGTGTCAAAAAACCAGTCCAGCAAAATCTGGCTTCCAAAAACCATACGGCGCACCTTTCCCTCTACGCCCTACTGTGTGCCCGTACAGTAGTTTACGGCCACATATGGAGTGTTTCTGTAAACTACAGAATCAGGGCCATAAATGATGAGTTTTGTTTGGCTGTTAACCCTTGCTTTGTAACTGGAAAAAAAATATTAAAATGGAAAATCTGCCAAAAAGGTGAAATTTTGAAATTGTATCTCTATTTTCCATTAAATCTTGTGCAACACCTAAAGGGGTTAACAAAGTTAGTAAAATCAGTTTTGAATACCTTGAGGGGTGTAGTTTCTTAGATGGGGTCACTTTTATGGAGTTTCTACTCTAGGGGTGCATCAGGGGGGCTTCAAATGGGACATGGTGTCAAAAAAACCAGTCCAGCAAAATCTGGCTTCCAAAAACCGTATGGCCACCTTTCCTTCTGCGCCCTGCCGTGTGCCCGTGCAGCAGTTTACGACAACATATGGGGTGTTTCTGTAAACTACAGAATCAGGGCCATAAATAATGAGTTTTGTTTGGCTGTTTACCCTTGCTTTGTAACTGTAAAAAAAAAATTAAAATGGAAACTCTGCCAAAAAAGTGAAATTTTGAAATTGTATCTCTATTTTCCATTTAATCTTGTGCAACACCTAAAGGGTTAACAAAGTTAGTAAAATCAGTTTTGAATACCTTGAGGGGTGTAGTTTCTTAGATGGGGTCACTTTTATGGAGTTTCTACTCTAGGGATGCATCAGGGGGGTTTCAAATGGGACATGGTGTCAAAAAACCAATCCAGCAAAATCTGGCTTCCAAAAACCATACGGCGCACCTTTCCCTCTACGCCCTACTGTGTGCCCGTACAGTAGTTTACGGCCACATATGGGGTGTTTCTGTAAACTACAGAATCAGGGCCATAAATAATGAGTTTTGTTTGGCTGTTTACCCTTGCTTTGTAACTGTAAAAAAAAATATTAAAATGGAAAATCTGCCAAAAAAGTGAAATTTTGAAATTGTATCTCTATTTTCCATTTAATCTTGTGCAACACCTAAAGGGTTAACAAAGTTAGTAAAATCCGTTTTGAATACCTTGAGGGGTGTAGTTTCTTAGATGGGGTCACTTTTATGGAGTTTCTACTCTAGGGGTGCATCAGGGGGGTTTCAAATGGGACATGGTGTCAAAAAACCAATCCAGCAAAATCTGGCTTCCAAAAACCATACGGCGCACCTTTCCCTCTACGCCCTACTGTGTGCCCGTACAGTAGTTTACGGCCACATATGGGGTGTTTCTGTAAACTACAGAATCAGGGCCATAAATAATGAGTGTTGTTTGGCTGTTAACCCTTGCTTTGTAATTGTAAAAAAAAATATTAAAATGGAAAATCTGCCAAAAAAGTGAAATTTTGAAATTGGATCTCTATTTTCAATTAAATCTTGTGCAACACCTAAAGGGTTAACAAAGTTATTAAAATCAGTTTTGAATACCTTGAGGGGTGTAGTTTCTTAGATGGGGTCACTTTTATGGAGTTTCTACTCTAGGGGTGCATCAGGGGGGCTTCAAATGGGACATGGTGTCAAAAAACCAGTCCAGCAAAATCTGGCTTCCAAAAACCATACGGCGCACCTTTCCCTCTACGCCCTACTGTGTGCCCGTACAGTAGTTTACGGCCACATATGGAGTGTTTCTGTAAACTACAGAATCAGGGCCATAAATGATGAGTTTTGTTTGGCTGTTAACCCTTGCTTTGTAACTGGAAAAAAAATATTAAAATGGAAAATCTGCCAAAAAGGTGAAATTTTGAAATTGTATCTCTATTTTCCATTAAATCTTGTGCAACACCTAAAGGGGTTAACAAAGTTAGTAAAATCAGTTTTGAATACCTTGAGGGGTGTAGTTTCTTAGATGGGGTCACTTTTATGGAGTTTCTACTCTAGGGGTGCATCAGGGGGGCTTCAAATGGGACATGGTGTCAAAAAAACCAGTCCAGCAAAATCTGGCTTCCAAAAACCGTATGGCCACCTTTCCTTCTGCGCCCTGCCGTGTGCCCGTGCAGCAGTTTACGACAACAAATGGGGTGTTTCGGTAAACTACAGAATCAGGGCCATAAATAATGAGTTTTGTTTGGCTGTTTACCCTTGCTTTGTAACTGTAAAAAAAAAATTAAAATGGAAACTCTGCCAAAAAAGTGAAATTTTGAAATTGTATCTCTATTTTCCATTTAATCTTGTGCAACACCTAAAGGGTTAACAAAGTTAGTAAAATCAGTTTTGAATACCTTCAGGGGTGTAGTTTCTTAGATGGGGTCACTTTTATGGAGTTTCTACTCTAGGGGTGCATCAGGGGGGCTTCAAATGGGACATGGTGTCAAAAAACCAATCCAGCAAAATCTGGCTTCCAAAAACCATACGGCGCACCTTTCCCTCTACGCCCTACTGTGTGCCCGTACAGTAGTTTACGGCCACATATGGGGTGTTTCTGTAAACTACAGAATCAGGGCCATAAATAATAAGTTTTGTTTGGCTGTTAACCCTTGCTTTGTAACTGTAAAAAAAATATTAAAATGGAAAATCTGCCAAAAAAGTGAAATTTTGAAATTGTATCTCTATTTTCCATTAAATCTTGTGCAACACCTAAAGGGTTAACAAAGTTAGTAAAATCAGTTTTGAATACCTTGAGGGGTGTAGTTTCTTAGATGGGGTCACTTTTATGGAGTTTCTACTCTAGGGGTGCATCAGGGGGGCTTCAAATGGGACATGGTGTCAAAAAACCAGTCCAGCAAAATCTGGCTTACAAAAACCATACGGCGCACCTTTCCCTCTACGCCCTACTGTGTGCCCGTACAGTAGTTTATGGCCACATATGGGGTGTTTCTGTAAACTACAGAATCAGGGCCATAAATAAGGAGTTTTGTTTGGCTGTTAACCCTTGCTTTGTAACTGGAAAAAAAATATTAAAATGGAAAATCTGCCAAAAAAGTGAAATTTTGAAATTGTATCTCTATTTTCCATTAAATCTTGTGCAACACCTAAAGGGTTAAAAAAGTTAGTAAAATCAGTTTTGAATACCTTGAGGGGTGTAGTTTCTTAGATGGGGTCACTTTTATGGAGTTTCTACTCTAGGGGTGCATCAGGGGGGCTTCAAATGGGACATGGTGTCAAAAAAACAGTCCAGCAAAATCTGGCTTGCAAAAACCATACGGCGCACCTTTCCCTCTACGCCCTACTGTGTGCTCGTACAGTAGTTTACGGCCACATATGGAGTGTTTCTGTAAACTACAGAATCAGGGCCATAAATGATGAGTTTTGTTTGGCTGTTAACCCTTGCTTTGTAACTGGAAAAAAAATATTAAAATGGAAAATCTGCCAAAAAAGTGAAATTTTGAAATTGGATCTCTATTTTCCATTAAATCTTGTGCAACACCTAAAGGGTTAACAAAGTTAGTAAAATCAGTTTTGAATACCTTGAGGGGTGTAGTTTCTCAAATAGGTCCACTTTTGTGGAGTTTCTACTCTAGGGGTGCATCAGGGGGGCTTCAAATGGGACATGGTGTCAAAAAACC
Source organism: Bufo bufo (assembly GCF_905171765.1). NCBI lineage: Eukaryota > Metazoa > Chordata > Amphibia > Anura > Bufonidae > Bufo > Bufo bufo. Next base: position 201,539,146 of record NC_053393.1, read on the forward strand.
AGTCCAGCAAAATCTGGCTTCCAAAAACCATACGGCGCACCTTTCCCTCTACGCCCTACTGTGTGCCCGTACAGTAGTTTACGGCCACATATGGAGTGTTTCTGTAAACTACAGAATCAGGGCCATAAATAATGAGTTTTGTTTGGCTGTTATCACTTGCTTTGTAACTGGAAAAAAAAAATTAAAATGGAAAATCTGCCAAAAAAGTGAAATTTTGAAATTGTATCTCTATTTTCCATTAAATCTTGTGCAACACCTAAAGGGTTAACAAAGTTATTAAAATCAGTTTTGAATACCTTGACGGGTGTAGTTTCTTAGATGGGGTCACTTTTATGGAGTTTCTACTCTAGGGGTGCATCAGGGGGGCTTCAAATGGGACATGGTGTCAAAAAAACAGTCCAGCAAAATCTGGCTTCCAAATACCATACGGCGCACCTTTCCCTCTACGCCCTACTGTGTGCCCGTACAGTAGTTTACCGCCACATATGGAGTGTTTCTGTAAACTACAGAATCAGGGCCATAAATAATGAGTTTTGTTTGGCTTTTAACCCTTGTTTTGTAACTGGAAAAAAAATATTAAAATGGAAAATCTGCCAAAAAAGTGAAATATTAAAATTGTATCTCTTTTTTCCATTAAATCTTGTGCAACACCTAAAGGGTTAACAAAGTTAGTAAAATCAGTTTTGAATACCTTGAGGGGTGTAGTTTCTTAGATGGGGTCACTTTTATGGAGTTACTACTCTAGGGGTGCATCAGGGGGGCTTCAAATGGGACATGGTGTCAAAAAACCAGTCCAGCAAAATCTGGCTTCCAAAAACCATACGGCGCACCTTTCCCTCTACGCCCTACTGTGTGCCCGTACAGTAGTTTACGGCCACATATGGGGTGTTTCTGTAAACTACAAAATCAGGGCCATAAATAATGAGTTTTGTTTGGCTGTTAACCCTTGCTTTGTAACTGAAAAAAAAATATTAAAATGGAAAATCTGCCAAAAAAGTGAAATTTTGAAATTGTATCTCTATTTTTCATTAAATCTTGTGCAACACCTAAAGGGTTAACAAAGTCAGTAAAATCAGTTTTGAATACCTTGAGGGGTGTAGTTTCTTAGATGGGGTCACTTTTATGGAGTTTCTACTCTAGGGGTGCATCAGGGGGGCTTCAAATGGGACATGGTGTCAAAAAACCAGTCCAGCAAAATCTGGCTTCCAAAAACATTACGGCGCACCTTTCCCTCTACGCCCTACTGTGTGCCCGTACAGTAGTTTACGGCCACATATGGGGTGTTTCTGTAAACTACAAAATCAGGGCCATAAATAATGAGTGTAGTTTGGCTGTTAACCCTTGCTTTGTAACTGGAAAAAAAATATTAAAATGGAAAATCTGCCAAAAAAGTGAAATTTTGAAATTGTATCTCTATTTTCCATTAAATCTTGTGCAACACCTAAAGGGTTAACAAAGTTAGTAAAATCAGTTTTGAATACCTTGAGGGGTGTAGTTTCTTAGATGGGGTCACTTTTATGGAGTTTCTACTCTAGGGGTGCATCAGGGGGGCTTCAAATGGGACATGGTGTCAAAAAACCAGTCCAGCAAAATCTGGCTTCCAAAAACCATACGGCGCACCTTTCCCTCTACGCCCTACTGTGTGCCCGTACAGTAATTTATGGCCACATATGGGGTGTTTCTGTAAACTACAGAATCAGGGCCATAAATAATGAGTTTTGTTTGGCTGCTAACCCTTGCTTTTTAACTGGAAAAAAAATATTAAAATGGAAAATCTGCCAAAAAAGTGAAATTTTGAAATTGTATCTCTATTTTCCATTAAATCTTGTGCAACACCTAAAGGGTTAACAAAGTTATTATAATCAGTTTTGAATACCTTGACGGGTGTAGTTTCTTAGATGGGGTCACTTTTATGGAGTTTCTACTCTAGGGGTGCATCAGGGGGGCTTCAAATGGGACATGGTGTCAAAAAAACAGTCCAGCAAAATCTGGCTTCCAAATACCATACGGCGCACCTTTCCCTCTACGCCCTACTGTGTGCCCGTACAGTAGTTTACCGCCACATATGGAGTGTTTCTGTAAACTACAGAATCAGGGCCATAAATAATGAGTTTTGTTTGGCTTTTAACCCTTGCTTTGTAACTGGAAAAAAAATATTAAAATGGAAAATCTGCCAAAAAAGTGAAATTTTAAAATTGTATCTCTATTTTCCATTAAATCTTGTGCAACACCTAAAGGGTTAACAAAGTTAGTAAAATCAGTTTTGAATACCTTGAGGGGTGTAGTTTCTTAGATGGGGTCACTTTTATGGAGTTACTACTCTAGGGGTGCATCAGGGGGGCTTCAAATGGGACATGGTGTCAAAAAACCAGTCCAGCAAAATCTGGCTTCCAAAAACCATACGGCGCACCTTTCCCTCTACGCCCTACTGTGTGCCCGTACAGTAGTTTACGGCCACATATGGGGTGTTTCTGTAAACTACAAAATCAGGGCCATAAATAATGAGTTTTGTTTGGCTGTTAACCCTTGCTTTGTAACTGAAAAAAAAATATTAAAATGGAAAATCTGCCAAAAAAGTGAAATTTTGAAATTGTATCTCTATTTTTCATTAAATCTTGTGCAACACCTAAAGGGTTAACAAAGTCAGTAAAATCAGTTTTGAATACCTTGAGGGGTGTAGTTTCTTAGATGGGGTCACTTTTATGGAGTTTCTACTCTAGGGGTGCATCAGGGGGGCTTCAAATGGGACATGGTGTCAAAAAACCAGTCCAGCAAAATCTGGCTTCCAAAAACATTACGGCGCACCTTTCCCTCTACGCCCTACTGTGTGCCCGTACAGTAGTTTACGGCCACATATGGGGTGTTTCTGTAAACTACAAAATCAGGGCCATAAATAATGAGTGTAGTTTGGCTGTTAACCCTTGCTTTGTAACTGGAAAAAAAATATTAAAATGGAAAATCTGCCAAAAAAGTGAAATTTTGAAATTGTATCTCTATTTTCCATTAAATCTTGTGCAACACCTAAAGGGTTAACAAAGTTAGTAAAATCAGTTTTGAATACCTTGAGGGGTGTAGTTTCTTAGTTTAGGTCACTTTTATGGAGTTTCTACTCTAGGGGTGCATCAGGGGGGCTTCAAATGGGACATGGTGTCAAAAAACCAGTCCAGCAAAATCTGGCTTCCAAAAACCATACGGCGCACCTTTCCCTCTACGCCCTACTGTGTGCCCGTACAGTAATTTATGGCCACATATGGGGTGTTTCTGTAAACTACAGAATCAGGGCCATAAATAATGAGTTTTGTTTGGCTGCTAACCCTTGCTTTTTAACTGGAAAAAAAATATTAAAATGGAAAATCTGCCAAAAAAGTGAAATTTTGAAATTGGATCTCTATTTTCCATTAAATCTTGTGCAACACCTAAAGGGTTAACAAAGTCAGTAAAATCAGTTTTGAATACCTTGAGGGGTGTAGTTTCTTAGATGGGGTCACTTTTATGGAGTTTCTACTCTAGGGGTGCATCAGGGGGGCTTCAAATGGGACATGGTGTCAAAAAAAACAGTCCAGCAAAATCTGGCTTCCAAAAACCGTATGGCCACCTTTCCTTCTGCGCCCTGCCGTGTGCCCGTGCAGCAGTTTACGACAACATATGGGGTGTTTCTGTAAACTACAGAATCAGGGCCATAAATAATGAGTTTTGTTTGGCTGTTTACCCTTGCTTTGTAACTGTAAAAAAAATATTAAAATGGAAAATCTGCCAAAAAAGTGAAATTTTGAAATTGTATCTCTATTTTCCATTTAATCTTGTGCAACACCTAAAGGGTTAACAAAGTTAGTAAAATCCGTTTTGAATACCTTGAGGGGTGTAGTTTCTTAGATGGGGTCACTTTTATGGAGTTTCTACTCTAGGGGTGCATCAGGGGGGTTTCAAATGGGACATGGTGTCAAAAAACCAATCCAGCAAAATCTGGCTTCCAAAAACCATACGGCGCACCTTTCCCTCTACGCCCTACTGTGTGCCCGTACAGTAGTTTACGGCCACATATGGGGTGTTTCTGTAAACTACAGAATCAGGGCCATAAATAATGAGTGTTGTTTGGCTGTTAACCCTTGCTTTGTAATTGTAAAAAAAAATATTAAAATGGAAAATCTGCCAAAAAAGTGAAATTTTGAAATTGTATCTCTATTTTCAATTAAATCTTGTGCAACACCTAAAGGGTTAACAAAGTTAGTAAAATCAGTTTTGAATACCTTGAGGGGTGTAGTTTCTTAGATGGGGTCACTTTTATGGAGTTTCTACTCTAGGGGTGCATCAGGGGGGCTTCAAATGGGACATGGTGTCAAAAAACCAGTCCAGCAAAATCTGGCTTCCAAAAACCATACGGCGCACCTTTCCCTCTACGCCCTACTGTGTGCCCGTACAGTAGTTTACGGCCACATATGGAGTGTTTCTGTAAACTACAGAATCAGGGCCATAAATGATGAGTTTTGTTTGGCTGTTAACCCTTGCTTTGTAACTGGAAAAAAAATATTAAAATGGAAAATCTGCCAAAAAGGTGAAATTTTGAAATTGTATCTCTATTTTCCATTAAATCTTGTGCAACACCTAAAGGGGTTAACAAAGTTAGTAAAATCAGTTTTGAATACCTTGAGGGGTGTAGTTTCTTAGATGGGGTCACTTTTATGGAGTTTCTACTCTAGGGGTGCATCAGGGGGGCTTCAAAAGGGACATGGTGTCAAAAAAACCAGTCCAGCAAAATCTGGCTTCCAAAAACCGTATGGCCACCTTTCCTTCTGCGCCCTGCCGTGTGCCCGTGCAGCAGTTTACGACAACATATGGGGTGTTTCTGTAAACTACAGAATCAGGGCCATAAATAATGAGTTTTGTTTGGCTGTTTACCCTTGCTTTGTAACTGTAAAAAAAAAATTAAAATGGAAACTCTGCCAAAAAAGTGAAATTTTGAAATTGTATCTCTATTTTCCATTTAATCTTGTGCAACACCTAAAGGGTTAACAAAGTTAGTAAAATCAGTTTTGAATACCTTGAGGGGTGTAGTTTCTTAGATGGGGTCACTTTTATGGAGTTTCTACTCTAGGGGTGCATCAGGGGGGCTTCAAATGGGACATGGTGTCAAAAAACCAGTCCAGCAAAATCTGGCTTCCAAAAACCATACGGCGCACCTTTCCCTCTACGCCCTACTGTGTGCCCGTACAGTAGTTTACGGCCACATATGGAGTGTTTCTGTAAACTACAGAATCAGGGCCATAAATGATGAGTTTTGTTTGGCTGTTAACCCTTGCTTTGTAACTGGAAAAAAAATATTAAAATGGAAAATCTGCCAAAAAGGTGAAATTTTGAAATTGTATCTCTATTTTCCATTAAATCTTGTGCAACACCTAAAGGGGTTAACAAAGTTAGTAAAATCAGTTTTGAATACCTTGAGGGGTGTAGTTTCTTAGATGGGGTCACTTTTATGGAGTTTCTACTCTAGGGGTGCATCAGGGGGGCTTCAAAAGGGACATGGTGTAAAAAAAACCAGTCCAGCAAAATCTGGCTTCCAAAAACCGTATGGCCACCTTTCCTTCTGCGCCCTGCCGTGTGCCCGTGCAGCAGTTTACGACAACATATGGGGTGTTTCTGTAAACTACAGAATCAGGGCCATAAATAATGAGTTTTGTTTGGCTGTTTACCCTTGCTTTGTAACTGTAAAAAAAAAATTAAAATGGAAACTCTGCCAAAAAAGTGAAATTTTGAAATTGTATCTCTATTTTCCATTTAATCTTGTGCAACACCTAAAGGGTTAACAAAGTTAGTAAAATCAGTTTTGAATACCTTGAGGGGTGTAGTTTCTTAGATGGGGTCACTTTTATGGAGTTTCTACTCTAGGGGTGCATCAGGGGGGTTTCAAATGGGACATGGTGTCAAAAAACCAATCCAGCAAAATCTGGCTTCCAAAAACCATACGGCGCACCTTTCCCTCTACTCCCTACTGTGTGCCCGTACAGTAGTTTACGGCCACATATGGGGTGTTTCTGTAAACTACAGAATCAGGGCCATAAATAATGAGTTTTGTTTGGCTGTTAACCCTTGCTTTGTAACTGGAAAAAAAATATTAAAATGGAAAATCTGCCAAAAAAGTGAAATTTTGAAATTGTATCTCTATTTTCCATTAAATCTTGTGCAACACCTTAAGGGGTAACAAAGTTAGTAAAATCAGTTTTGAATACCTTGAGGGTGTAGTTTCTTAGATGGGGTCACTTTTATGGAGTTTCTACTCTAGGGGTGCATCAGGGGGGCTTTAAATGGGACATGGTGTCAAAAAACCAGTCCAGCAAAATCTGGCTTCCAAAAAACATACGGCGCACCTTTCCCTCTACGCCCTACTGTGTGCCCGTACAGTAGTTTACGGCCACATATGGGGTGTTTCTGTAAACTACAGAATCAGGGCTATATATAATGAGTTTTGTTTGGCTGTTAGCCCTTGCTTTGTAACTGGAAAAAAAATATTAAAATGGAAAATCTGCTAAAAAAGTGAAATTTTGAAATTGTATCTCTATTTTCCATTAAATCTTGTGCAACACCTAAAGGGTTAACAAAGTTAGTAAAATCAGTTTTGAATACCTTGAGGGGTGTAGTTTCTTAGATGGGGTCACTTCTATGGAGTTTCTACTCTAGGGGTGCATCAGGGGGGCTTCAAATGGGACATGGTGTCAAAAAACCAGTCCAGCAAAATCTGGCTTCCAAAAACCATACGGCGCACCTTTCCCTCTACGCCCTACTGTATGCCCGTACAGTAGTTTACCGCCACATATCGGGTGTTTCTGTAAACTACAGAATCAGGGCCATAAATAATGAGTTTTGTTTGGCTGTTAACCCTTGCTTTGTAAATGAAAAAAAAATATTAAAATGGAAAATCTGCCAAAAAAGTGAAATTTTGAAATTGTATCTCTATTTTTCATTAAATCTTGTGCAACACCTAAAGGGTTAACAAAGTTAGTAAAATCTGTTTTGAATACCTTGAGGGGTGTAGTTTCTTAGATGGGGTCACTTTTATGGAGTTTCTACTCTAGGGGTGCATCAGGGGGCTTCAAATGGGACATGGTGTCAAAAAACCAATCCAGCAAAATCTGGCTTCCAAAAACCATACGGCGCACCTTTCCCTCTACGCCCTACTGTGTGCCCGTACAGTAGTTTACGGCCACATATCGGGTGTTTCTGTAAACTACAGAATCAGGGCCATAAATAATGAGTTTTGTTTGGCTGTTAACCCTTGCTTTGTAACTGGAAAGAATATATTAAAATGAAAAATCTGCCAAAAAAGTGAAATTTTGAAATTGTATCTCTATTTTCCATTAAATCTTGTGCAACACCTAAAGGGTTAACAAAGTTAGTAAAATCAGTTTTGAATACCTTGAGGGGTGTAGTTTCTTAGATGGGGTCACTTTTATGGAGTTTCTACTCTAGGGGTGCATCAGGGGGGCTTTAAATGGGACATGGTGTCAAAAAACCAGTCCAGCAAAATCTGGCTTCCAAAAAACATACGGCGCACCTTTCCCTCTACGCCCTACTGTGTGCCCGTACAGTAGTTTATGGTCACATATGGGGTGTTTCTGTAAACTACAGAATCAGGGCCATAAATAGTGAGTTTTGTTTGGCTGTTAACCCTTGCTTTGTAACTGGAAAAAAAATATTAAAATGGAAAATCTGCCAATAAAGTGAAATTTTGAAATTGTATCTCTATTTTCCATTAAATCTTGTGCAACACCTTAAGGGGTAACAAAGTTAGTAAAATCAGTTTTGAATACCTTGAGGGTGTAGTTTCTTAGATGGGGTCACTTTTATGGAGTTTCTACTCTAGGGGTGCATCAGGGGGGCTTTAAATGGGACATGGTGTCAAAAAACCAGTCCAGCAAAATCTGGCTTCCAAAAAACATACGGCGCACCTTTCCCTCTACGCCCTACTGTGTGCCCGTACAGTAGTTTATGGTCACATATGGGGTGTTTCTGTAAACTACAGAATCAGGGCCATAAATAGTGAGTTTTGTTTGGCTGTTAACCCTTGCTTTGTAACTGGAAAAAAAATATTAAAATGGAAAATCTGCCAATAAAGTGAAATTTTGAAATTGTATCTCTATTTTCCATTAAATCTTGTGCAACACCTAAAGGGGTAACAAAGTTAGTAAAATCAGTTTTGAATACCTTGAGGGTGTAGTTTCTTAGATGGGGTCACTTTTATGGAGTTTCTACTCTAGGGGTGCATCAGGGGGGCTTCAAATGGGACATGGTGTCAAAAAAACAGTCCAGCAAAATCTGGCTTCCAAAAACCATACGGCTCACCTTTCCCTCTACGCCCTACTGTGTGCCCGTACAGTAGTTTACGGCCACATATGGGGTGTTTCTGTAAACGGCAGAGTCAGGGCAATAAATTTACAGTCTTGTTTGGCTGTTAACCCTTGCTTTGTTAGTGGAAAAAATGGGTTAAAATGGAAAATTAGTCAAAAAAATGAAATTCTCAAATTTCATCCCCATTTGCCAATAACTCTTGTGCAACACCTAAAGGGTTAACGAAGTTTGTAAAATCAGTTTTGAATACCTTCAGGGGTGTAGTTTATACAATGGGGTCGTTTTTGGGCAGTTTCTATTATGTAAGCCTCGCAAAGTGACTTCAGACCTGTAGTGGTCCCTAAAAATTGGGTTTTTGTAAATTTCTGAAAAATTTCAAGATTTGCTTCTAAACTTCTAAGCCTTGTAACATCCCCAAAAAATAAAAATAATTCCCAAAATGCTACAAACATGAAGTAGACATATGGGGAATGTAAATTCATCACAATTTTTGGGGGTATTACTATGTATTACAGAAGTAGAGAAACTGAAACTTTGAAATTTGCTAATTTTTAAAAATTTTTGGTAAATATGGTATTTTTTTATGTAAAAAAATTAACTTTTTTGACCCAGTTTTAGCAGTGTCATGAAGTACAATATGTGACGAAAAAACAATCTCAGAACGGCCTGGATAAGTCATTACGTTTTAAAGTTATCAGCACTTAAAGTCACACTGGTCAGATTTGCAAAAAATGGCCAAGTCCTTAAGGTGAAATAGGGCTGAGTCCTTAAGGGGTAAAACAAACCGCTGACAGCAGTAGCTTGCTTACCTTCTATACGATATACATATTAGGACATCCTCAGACATCATCCACAACTCCCTCCTCCATCAGCCAAAACTCCATCAGTCCTCCTCCCTCAGACCAAACTCCCTCCTCTGTCAGGCTAAACTTCCTATCCGTCAGCCCAAACTCCCTCCTACCTCATCGTAAGCCAAAACTCCCTCCTCCCTCATCCAAAACTCCCTCCTCCTTCAGATGTCAGCCAAAAATCCCTCCCTTATAACTCAAAACTCCCTCGTTCCTCAGACGTCAGTCAAAAAATATCTCCTCCATGAGCCCTCAGCACAAACTCCATTAGCCGTCAGGTGTCAGCTCTCAGCCGTAAGGGGTCAGACATCAGTTGTCATCCCTCAGCCTAAACTCCATCAGCCGTCAGGGGTCAGACATCAGGTGTCAGCCCTCAGCCTAAATTCCGTCAGCCGTCAGGGGTGAGACATCAGGTGTCAGCCCTCAGCCAAAACTCCATCAGCTGTCCGCTGTCAGGCATCAGACATCGGGTGTCATCCGTCAGCCGTCGGGTGTCAGGCATCAGCCATCAGCCAAAACTCCATCAGCAGTCAGTCATCAGGGGTCAGGGGTCAGGTGTTAGACATCGAGTGTCAGACATTGGTTGCCTGGGGAGGGGGCGGCACAAAGCATAATGTCATGTGTGCTACTGCAGGACCTTTTCTTCATGCAACCAAGCCTGGAGGGGAGGAGCCTATTATTAAGTCCCCAGGATTTCAGACGGATCTTTATGCCTGGGCAAAGCACTTCCAAGCACGGATCCACTACACAGCGGTCACAGCAGCAGCAGCCTTAGTGTCTCTCCTTGTATTACAGGTATTTACTTTACTCATGGCTCAGGTACATTTTGTGTATGGTGGGACTCAGGGTGGGGGTCTCGGTCTCTTAAAGGGCCAGGGACATGGACGCCATTTCATAAAAGTTTATGGGACGGAACTTTATGACAGGTCTTTATGACAATTCCAGCACGTGGGCGCACTGATCTCATTGCGGTCACAGCAGCCGGCAGCAGCCTTAGTGTCTCTCCTTTTATTACAGGTATTTACTTTGATCATGGCCAGGTATATTTTGTGTATGGTGGGACTCAGTGTGCGGGTCTCAGTCTCTTAAAGGGCCAGGGACACGGCAGACATTTCCTAAAAGTTTATGGGACGGAACTTAATGACCGGCTGTCACAGCAGCAACCGGCATCAGCAGCAGCCTTAGAGTCTCTCTTTGTATTACAGGTAGAGTTGAGCGGACACCTGGATGTATGGGTTCGACGGGTTCGGCCGAACTTCACAAAAAAGTTTGAGTTTGGGACCCGAACTTGACCCCGAACCCCAATGAAGTCAATGGGGACCCGAACTTTGGAGCACTAAAATGGCTCTAAAAAAGTCATGGAAAGGGCTATATGTGGATAGGGATATAACTTAAAATAACATAAAATACATAAAAATAAAATAATCTTGATCTAGGAGGACGAGGTCCATATGGAGTAGGAGGTTGAGGAGGCGGTGGATGTTGCGGTCTAGGTTGAATACTAGTAACCGAACCGATTATAGTGGGTCAGACTGCAGTTACTAAATAGTGGGCTAAACCCTTTTAGTCTAGAGTAAATTCACAAGTAATGGGTAGCTTATTTTATTTAAAACTTAACATTTAACATTTAACTAAAACTTAACATTTAGGCCCTTATTACTAAACACTCAAAAAAATGTCAATTTTTGTAACCACTGGTTACACTAATCTCCTGAAAAAAAGGACAGAGATGGGAGAGGACCATTTATAGGGATAGCAAAAAGTTTTAACAGATAGGGTGAGCGGTACATAGGTACCAAGGTAGAGAGACACAATGCTGGGTCCAAACCCTAGGTGTCCCTGTCTCTATCTATCCTCCCCACTGTCTGGTGCAAAATCCCTAAATTCACCCTCCCTAGAATTGGACTGCCCAGCTTTGCCCGATAGACAGAAAGTGGTCCCGTAAATGACTTAAATCTCTACCGGTTTTACAGAGGGCACTAAAGTTGGCAAAAAAATCGTGGTGAATAAGACCAGGTGAGGTCACAGTGCTGCTGTAAAAAGCCTGTGACACTTGGTCCAATCCATACACGTATAAATGTATATATCAGAAAGTTACAATGTCCCGACGCGTTTCCTCAGTGATGTCTGATTCATCAGGGGACAAAATTGAATCCAGGAGGCTCCTTAGTGTGGGGGTACCTCTTTCAGCCAATATGATGGATGGCGGAGCGCATACTATTATACCGTATCTGATTAGATATCTCCGTCCGTCTTAAACGGACGACTACTTAAGTAGCAGAAAGGTTTAAATATGAGCTCCAGCCAACCAGACCTTTCAATACCAAGAGTGTATGGCCTGGTTGCCCTTTTGTTCACGTGACCCAGAGTGATTCCTGGTTATTAATCTTGAGTCATGTAAAGATTCAGATTATATGTGAATTACCATCCGGTTATATATCACAACCCGGATAGTAAACCAAGAGTAACCCTGGGTCACTGGTCACAACCGTTCCATAGATGCATTAGTCAGTGTGACTTTTATCCAAGTATAGTGAACACACCTCAAATTAGGTCACATATATGTCACATTGAATCAAAGTGTCAGTTTAGTTTGCGTTATAACAGACCTCCTGCTAGTAGTATCACCAGCATAGGTTGACGATCTGTACAATGCTAGATGCTTAACAATGCTGAGTCACTGCGATAAACAGGCATGTCAGCGTAGTGCACTTATCTGTCCAGTTCTAGATGGCAACTGTTCCCAGAGGTAGATAGGTGGAAGGTGCTCCTTGGCGTCCCGCGTGTAGCAGTGGCAATGAAGCCGCGTTCGCGGGTCATTTAAAAAGGCCATGTAGCTCCGCCCCTATTATACGCCCCCTCAACGTCATGCAGCTTCGCTGTCATGTGATATGTCAGCCGTTCAGCTTATACTCACATGACCGCACTTCTTGCTACGACGCTTCGTATAGAGGCGTGTTTCTGTCGCCAGGCCTTCTCAATGAAGCCGAGACCCAGGTAACCAAGCAACCCGCCGTCTTAACTAATAACATGTCAAACGACGAACGCTCTATCTTGCGCATGTGTGAGGCGGGTTGTGGTGCAAAGGTGAAGTCAAATGGCAAGTTTGCTCAGCCTTTGCTACCACCTAGATACAGTATGTTTTCCACTGGTCTGCCTGGTCTGCAGATCACACAATGGGATATCAGAGTTTATAGGATAGTTCCTCAAATAACTGTCATCCCTGAGCAATCGGTCTAGGTGGAAGCAGTGGTGGAGAAGGAGGAGGTAGCCAACACTGTTTTTTTGTTTTAATTCATTTATTTTTTTGGTTTAAATTAGTGTACACTCCAAAACATTCCAAAACATTGGGAAATATAACCTGTGATAACCCCCTCCAGCAGTGCTAAACAAACGTTCAGACAATACACTGGTTGCAGGGCAGGCCAGCACCTCCAAGGCGTAAAGGGCAAGCTCAGGCCATATGCCCAATTTGGAGACCCAGAAGTTGAAGGAGACAGACCCATCAGTCAGTACGTGTAGGCGTGTGCACACATACTGCTCCACCATGTTGCACGTCCCTGTGATGTTCGCTATCCAATTGGATATCTGCTCTATCAACTTTCGATGCTCTTTTCTGCGCCTACCATGTTGATCACGGTTAGCGGCGAATCAGGGTTCCACGTCGGAGAGGGAGCGTGAGAAAGGGAGACCACATCCAAGGGAGGTCAATGCATGAAATTAAATGTGATCGAGCGGAAATGTGGGACAAATTATTGAAGACGAAGCTTCCAAGTAAAGAAGGGGGCGCGCGGCAATTACCCACTCCCAACTTGGGGAGGTAGTGATGATAAATAACAATACAGGACTCTTAAGATGCCTTGTTATTGGAATGATTAATGAAAAATTATAGGGAATGTCACTGGGGTATTTTGGATTTGGAAACGTTAGCCAGGAGAGGCCCTGTTGGCGCTTTGTTAACTCTAGATAACTTCTGCCTGATCGCACGTCCCTGTGATGTCCACGATCCATTTGGATATCTTCTCTATCAACTTTCGATGTTCTTTTCTGTGCCTACCATGTTGATCAAGGTTAACGGAGAATCAGGGTTCCACGCCGGAGAGGGAGCGTGAGAAAGAGATACCACATCCAAGTGAGGTCAATGGCTCCAATGTGAACGAGCAGAAATGTGGGACAAGTTGTTAAAGTTGAAGCATCGAATGAAAGGAGGGGGCGTGCTTCAATTAAAAATGAATTTTTAGACATTTAATTCCCTGTCACCTATGCACCTATGCAGAGCAGGGAGTTTTCATCGCCAAAAATGGGTTAATGTCACCCACCAATGGAACAGATGATTTTTTTAAATTTTGGTTCCTGTTACCTGTGCAGAGCAGAGGTTTATTCATGGCAAAAATTGTATCCCAAAAATGTCACCCAAGAATGTAACAGACGAATTAGTGAAATGTATTTCCTTGTCCACTAGGTAGAGCTGGGGTATATCACAGCCAAAAATTGGTGAATGCCACACAACTATGTAACATAAAAATTTGTGAAATGTATTAACCTGTCCACTAGGTAGAGCAGGGGTATATCATAGCCAAAGATTGGTGAATGCAAAAGTAGGGTTTGAAAAAAATCTAAATTAGGCCGCACTACTACGTGAGGTTCCCCGGATGGGTGCTCTCAGCCAACAGATTCACCCAATCTATAAGCTAAATCAATACAACAAAGAAAGGGCTGGTCACTCTCTATATCTGGAGTGTGTGGTACTTTATTTCATAAAATCTTAAAATTTATACTCTTAAAATTTAATTTAATAAGTGACAAGTCTGGCCAGACTAAAACGTGATAAACAATAACTTAAACAATACTGATAATAATACAATCATAAATTAAGAACAAGGTGCTCCTAAAGAACTTGTTTGTTAGTTTTTGATCCAATGTCCAGAATTTCACATAAATAATCGTGAAAATAATCGCATAGTTTGCAGCGACATTAAATATTCGAGATTGCTCCAAATTTGTCTATACAGTTTATAGTCTGTTGATGGACAAATTGGTGAGATAATGTCTTACAGTATATTTGAATAGGACTGATATGTCGATTATGCCCCCATCGCAAATACCTATTCCATCTCTAAATATTTTGTCTACTCACGAAACAGATCAACGTAGGTGGATCCAGTGGACAGTCCGCGGCATCCCGCGTGGTGGTTTAACCCCTTAAGGACACAGCCTTTTTACACCTTAGGACCAGGCCATTTTTTGCAAATCTGACCAGAGTCCCTTTAAGTGCTGATAACTTTAAAACGTTTTGACTTATCCAGGCTGTTCTGAGATTGTTTTTTCGTCACATATTTTACTTCATGACACTGGTAAAATGAAGTCAAAAAAATTATTTTTTTTGCACCAAAAAATACCTAATTTAACAAAAATTTGGAAAAATTTACAAATTTCAAAGTTTCAGTTTCTCTACTTCTGTAATACATAGTAATACCCCCAAAAATTGTGATGACTTTACATTCCCCATATGTCTACTTCATGTTTGAATTGTTTTGGGAATGATATTTTATTTTTTGGGGATGTTATAAGGCTTAGAAGTTTAGAAGCAAATCTTGAAATTTTTCAGAAATTTACAAAAACTCAATTTTTAGGGACCAGTTCAGGTCTCAAGTCACTTTGCGAGGCTTACATAATAGAAACCACCCAAAAATGACCCCATCTAAGAAACTACACCCCTCAAGGTATTCAAAACTGATTTTGCATACGTTGTTAACCCTTTAGGTGTTGCACAAGAGTTATTGGCAAATGGGGAGGAAATTTGAGAATTTCATTTTTTTGTCTAATTTTTCATTTTAACCCATTTTTTCCACTAACAAAGCAAGGGTTAACAGCCAAACAAGACTGTATCTTTATTGCCCTGACTCTGCCGTTTACAGAAACACCCAATATGTGGCCGTAAACTACTGTACGACCACACAGCAGGGCGTAGAGTGAAAGGTGCGCCGTTTGGTTTTTGGAAGTCTGATTTTTATGGACTGTTTTTTTTACACCATGTCCCATCTGAAGCCCCCTGATGCACCCCTAGAGGAAAAACTCCCAAAAAGTGATCCCATCTAGGAAACTACACCCCTCAAGGTATTCAAAACTGATTTTACATACGTCGTTAACCCTTTAGGTGTTGCACAAGAGTTATTGGCAAATGGCGATGAAATTTGAGAATTTAATTTTTTTGCCTAATTTTCCATTTTAACCCATTTTTTCCACTAACAAAGCAAGGGTTAACAGCCAAACAAGACTGTATCTTTATTGCCCTGACTCTGCTGTTTACAGAAACACCCCATATGTGGCCGTAAACTACTGTACGGCCACACAGCGGGGTGTAGAGGGAAAGGTGCGGCGTTTGGTTTTTGGAGGGCTGATTTAGCTGGACTGTTTTTTTGACACCATGTCCCATTTGAAGCCCCCCTGATGCACCCCTAGAGTAGAAACTCCATAAAAGTGACCCCATCTAAGAAACTACACCCCTCAAGGTATTCAAAACTGATTTTACAAACTTTGTTAACCCTTTAGGTGTTGCACAAGATTTAATGGAAAATAGAGATACAATTTAAAAATTTTACTTTTTTGGCAGATTTTCCATTTTAATATTTTTTTTCCAGCTACAAAGCAAGGGTTAACAGCCAAACAAAACTCATTATTTATGGCCCTAATTCTGTAGTTTACAGAAACACCCCATATATGGTCGTAAACTGCTGTACGTGCACACGGCAGGGCGCAGAAGGAAAGGAATGCCATACGGTTTTTGGAAGGCAGGTTTTGCTGGACTGTTTTTTTGACACCATGTCCCATTTAAAGCCCCCCTGATGCACCCCTAGAGTAGAAACTCCAAAAAAGTGACCCCATTTTAGAAACTATGGGATAGGTTGGCAGTTTTGTTGGTACTAGTTTAGGGTACATATGATTTTTGGTTGCTCTATATTACACTTTTTTTGCAGCAAAGTAACAAGAAATAGCTTTTTTGGCACCGTTTTTTTTTTTTGGGTTATTTACAACATTCATCTGACAGGTTAGATCATGTGGTAATTTTATAGATCAGGTTGTCACGGACGCGGCGATACCTAATATGTATACAATTTTTTTTATTTATGTAAGTTTTACACAATGATTTAATTTTTAAAACAAAAAAATGTTTTAGTGTCTCCATAGTCTAAGAGCCATAGTTTTTTCAGTTTTTGGGCGATTATCTTAAGTAGGGTCTCATTTTTTGCGGGATGAGATGACGGTTTGATTGGCTTCTATTTTGGGGTGCATATGACTTTTTGATTGCTTGCTATTACACTTTTTGTGACGTAAGATGACAAAAAATGGCTTTTTTTACAACGTTTTTATTTTTATTTTTTTACGGTGGTCATCTGAGGGGTTAGATCATGTGATATTTTTATAGAGCCGGTCGATACGGACGTGGCGATACCTAATATGTATACTTTTTTTATTTATGTAAGTTTTACACAATGATTTCATTTTTGAAACAAAAAAAATCATGTTTTAGTGTTTCCATAGTCTAAGAGCCATAGTTTTTTCAGTTTTTGGGCGATTATCTTGGGTAGGGTATGATTTTTGCGGGATGAGATGACGGTTTGATTGTTACAATTTTGGCGTACATGCGACTTTTTTGATCACTTTTATTACCTTTTTTGGGAAGTAAGGTGGGCAAAATTTCAATTTCATCATAGTTTTTTATTTTTTATTTTTATGGCGTTCACCGTTCGGGTAAAGTAACATGACCATTTTATAGATCAGGTCGTTACGGACGCGGCGATACCAAACATGTGTAGGGAATTTAATGTTTTTCATTTTTAATCAGTGCTAAATGTGTTTTTTGATTTTTACTTTTTTTTCACTTTTATTCACTTTTTTTGGACCCAGACCCACTTGGTTCTTGAAGATCCAGTGGGTCTGATGTCTGTATAATACAGTACAGTACAATATATATTGTACTGTACTGTATTTTACACTTTGTCTGAACAGATCTATGCCTTTTAGCACAGATCTGTTCAGCACCATGGACAGCAGGACGCCTGAGAGGCGTCCTGTTACCATGGGAACCTTCCCCGTCTGCTCAGTACTGGTCAGAACTGCGCAGACGGGGAAGGGTAAGGAGGGGATCTGTCGGGGGGCTGTCTGGGGGCTCTCTCCCTCCCCATCGGGGGGCTGCAAAGGCACAGCAGCCCCCCGATGGGAGAGGGAGGGAGCTCCCTGCGCTGTTAACCTATTCCATACAGCGGTCCGTACGGACCGCTGTATGGAAAGGGTTAAACGGCTGACATCGCATCGCAGATGTCAGCCGTTTAGACCAGGGTGCCAGCAATGTGCTGGCACCCTGGTATACCCACTAGAAGCCAACGATTATACCAGGGGAGGTGGGCGGGGGATCGCGATCCCGCCTGCCGCACCGCCCGCCTCCCGCACCGCCCCCACCGCCCGCAACCCTCCCCCTGCACCTCCTGCCATCATAAAATCATTATTTTAGGCATATAAAGTTTCTGATCCCCGCGGTCAGGGACCGCGGGGATCAGAAAATGCAGAAATCGCAGCAAACCGCAGGTCTGAATTCACCTGCGGTTTGCCGCGATCGCCGACATGGGGGGGTCACGGGACTTCCCCCCGCGCATTTAGCCTAGGTGCATGCTCAATGATTTGAGCAGGCACGGGTTCCGATCACTGCCAGCCGCACGGCAGTGATCGAAAATACACAGGGCGTACATGTACGCCCTGTGTCCTTAAGTACCAGGGCACAAGGGCGTACCTGTACGCCCTATGTCCTTAAGAGGTTAAGCCAGATGTTCCGCTATTGCTTATTCACGTGAGCATCGATTTTAACAGAGAATAGTAGTATGCGATTTTGCTGAAATATCGAGGGCGTCTCGACTAAAAATGTCCCTTGCCGTTCGCTTTAGCAGATTGGATTTTCACTTACTGGTGCCAGTAGCTCCTTTGCATATTTTTCGGTTCCACAGGCTTGTGCGATCTATTCGCAATATTTTATTTTCAGAATATTCAAGTCTGTGAATGCTGGTGGTCTTTGTGTTGAATAGGAGAGTCCAATTCCAAGCGCGTTTCGAGGCTCTAGGTGGCCCCTTCCTCAGTGTCACCTGACAATGTAACAGAAAACTTTGTGAAATGTATTAACCTGTCCACTAGGTAGAGCAGGGGTATATCACAGCCAAAAATTGGTGAATATCACCCAACTATGTAACAGAAAAATTTGTGAAATGTATTAACCTGTCACCTATGCAGAACAGGGGTTTATTCACGGCAAAAATGGTAAAATGTCACCCAAGAATGTAACAGACGAATTAGTGAAATGTATTTCCTTGTCTTCTAGGTAGAGCAGGGGTATATCACAGCCAAAATATGGTGAATGTCACCCAACTATGTAACAGACAAATTTGTGAAATGTATTAACCTGTCCAATAGGTAGAGCAGGGGTATATCACAGCCAAAAATTAGTGAATGTCACCCAACTATGTAACAGAAAAATTAGTAAAATATATTAACCTGTCCACTAGGTAGAGCAGAGGTATATCACAGCCAAAAATTGGTGAATGTCACCCAACAATGTAACAGACAAATTTCTGAAATTTATTAACATGTCCACTAGGTAGAGCAGGGGTATATCACAGCCAAAAGTTTGTGAATGTCACCCGAAAATGTAACAGACAAATTAGTGAAATTTGTTTACCTGTCTACTAGGTAGAGCAGGGGTATATCACAGCCCAAAAATTTTGAATTTCACCCGAAAATGTAACAGACAAATTATTAAACTGACATAAAATAAAATACGTACAAATAAAAAATAAATTATCTTGATGTATGAGGTGGAGGTCCATATGGAGTTGGAGGTTGATGAGGCAGTGGATGTAGCGGTGTAGGTAGACGATGTAGTCAACACTGGTTTTTGGTTTTAATCTTTTTTTATTTTTTTTATTAGGTTACACCCCAAAAGGGAAATAAAAAAAATACAACAATGAGCAATTGCGCTGTAGTATAACAATGGCTGGGTAAGGGCGGTATACATGTCTATTCTGCACAAGGTACGGACACTGGGGGTCTGAATGGGCAGCAATAAGCCCACCTACACATATATATTATGTGTATATTATGTACATAGAGATGCATGCTGATAAGAGGGCATATATACAGTTGCAAGAAAAAGTATGTGAACCCTTTGGAATAATATGGATTTCTGCACAAATTGGTCATAAAATGTAATCTGATCTTCATCTAAGTCACAACAATAGACAATCACAGTCTGCTGAAACTAATAACACACAAAGAATTAAATGTTACCATGTTTTTATTGAACACACCATGTAAACATTCACAGTGCAGGTGGAAAAAGTATGTGAACCCTTGGATTTAATAACTGGTTGAACCTCCTTTGGCAGCAATAACTTCAACCAAACGTTTCCTGTAGTTGCAGATCAGACGTGCACAATGGTCAGGAGTAATTCTTGACCATTCTTCTTTACAGAACTCTTTCAGTTCAGCAATATTCTTGGGATGTCTGGTGGGAATCGCTTTCTTGAGGTCATGCCACAGCATCTCAATCGGGTTGAGGTCAGGACTCTGACTAGGCCACTCCAGAAGGCTTATTTTTTTCTGTTTAAGCCATTCTGTTGTTGATTTACTTCTATGTTTTGGGTCGTTGTCCTGTTGCAACACCCATCTTCTGTTGAGCGTCAGCTGGTAGACAGATGGCCTTAAGTTCTCCTGCAAAATGTCTTGATAAACTTGGGAATTCATTTTTCCTTTGATGATAGCAATCCATCCAGGCCATGACGCAGCAAAGCAGCCCCAAACCATGATGCCCCCACCACCATACTTCACAGTTGGGATGAGGTTTTGATGTTGGTGTGCTGTGCCTCTTTTTCTCCACACATAGTGTTGTGTGTTTCTTCCAAACAACTCAACTTTGGTTTCATCTGTCCACAGAATATTTTTCCAGTACTGCTGTGGAACATCCAGGTGCTCTTGTGCAAACTGTAAACGTGCAGCAATGTTTTATTTGGACAGCAGTGGCTTCCTCTGTGGTATCCTCCCATGAAATCCATTCTTGTTTAGTGTTTTAGGTATCGTAGATTCGCTAACAGGGATGTTAGCATATGCCAGAGACTTTTGTAAGTCTTTAGCTGACACTCTAGGATTCTTCTTCACCTCATTGAGCAGTCTGTTCTCTTGCAGTCATCTTTACAGGACGGCCACTGCTAGGGAGAGTAGCAGCAGTGCTGAACTTTCTCCATTTATAGACAATTTGTCTTACCATGGAATGATGAACAGCAAGGCTTTTGGAGATACTTTTATAACCCTTTCCAGCTTTATGCAAGTCAACAATTCTTAATCGTAGGTCTTCTGAGAGCTCTTTTGTGTGAGGCATCATTTACATCAGGCAATGCTTCTTGTGAAAAGCAAACCCAGAACTGGTGTGTGTGTTTTTATAGGACAGGGCAGCTGTAACCAACACCTCAAGCGGCTTAGTATGTATGATCCCACTTAGTATCTAATGGAAACAACACAGGACGCAGTGATGCAGGTAATATCAGCCCATGCATTGTGTCACAGTATGATTGTCAAGCAATTGTGGGATCCTCTGGAGCCTCATAAGAGTGTCAGAGCGGATAGCTAGTCTCTTCTGTGGCGTCATCTGGGTTTTTTCTCTGCTCCATAGTGAACACACCTATGACAGAAGAAAATACCAGGCGCTCCTGGGGGATTTCTCCCCTCACAGTGCAGTTAGATGTCAAATACCAGCACCAATACCTTTGACCCATGAGTTGAGAATGGTATTGGGCTGCCCTTCATTTCACTGGACCCCTCGTTATCCTAACACTGGTGTCTGAACACCCTACCTTCAGAGGATCGCGTCCTCTGCTTCACATCCCTCTGCACCAACAGATAAGGATGGCCACCCTACTAGGTTAGGATTTTCGAGGGGAGCTGTGGACAAAACGCCATCTTGTTATTGATGGCACTGTATCCCTGTCCACTCATGTGTACTCAGGCTGATTTCCCCCCATCATCCTGTCTTGTGGAGGCCAGCAGAATGCATGGCATGGGTCATGCCCTGGCTCTTCAGGACTCCACAATACAAGAACACAGTCCACACTCTGCTGCCTATCACTCTGTGTCCAATCCCAATCAGAGCTGTGTTACCTGACTGGACTAGAATTAAGTGCGCAGCACAACATTACACAAATGTTGTCTGTCCGCCCCAGTCCCCAGTATAACACAGCCCTACCGAAACGCTTGAGCAAAACATTGTTACCCGTATCGATCAGAGACCTTGGTTGCTCATCGTGACATCCCACTTAACCGTGTTACAATGTCACCCGATCCGCTAACCAACAACTTTCTCTGTCCACAGTATAACACCGTTTTACCCAAAGGGTACACAAGAATAAATCAAAAACAGCAGCAACTGGACTCACAGCAAGGAATGTAAACGACAAAAATCAGTATTGTGGAACACATTCGTAGACCAGGACCACCACCATCAACACCAAGAAAAACATACAAACAGATAACAAAAACACATAACATGGACATATACAGGGAACAAATGGTGTAACAAATAGTACAGGGGTGTCAAATGTTGCCTAGCCTAGCTTGGCCATTCTGACCCCTTAGCACCTGGTGAGGCGTATTCCACTGAGGTGTAACTCCTTTATGGCCAAGCTGACTAGACCCCACTGCACAATTTGTTACCTGGCAATTTCTACCGGACACATTGCAATTATTTGCACAAGGGCAATTCCTTGCAATGTGTCCTTTGTTCCCACACCTGAAACATGTGACTTGGTTTCCTGTCCTGTGTGTCTTGTTTTTACCTGCTTTGCAGTGTTTCGCTATATGACCTAAGCCAGCACATGCAAAACATCTGATGTTTAACCTGCATGGCTTAGGTCCGTCTACACTGCAGCCAAGCTCCCTTCTCCTGAATTGTTCCATCCTCAGGGACGCACTCTTCACAACAGTCCTTTTTCCCAAAGTCAGGGAAAAATCTCTGTTAGTCTGGACAGGCTTAGTCTGGTGATTTGACCGGTCACAGACTACTCTCCCCCTTTTTGCACTGCACAGGGCAAAGTTTTGGGAGATTCTGACCCTAACTTTACGGAAAAAGAAAGGGCCAGTACCAAATTGGTGATGACCTGTTGCATGCCAGACATTAGCTGGTACCTTACAGCAACCTCAGCCTTCAATTTGGCTACCATCACGTCCGCTCCTTGAAGGCCTTGACCTCAGCATAAGACTGAGTCAACTTAGCCTCAATTTCCTCCTTCTGCCTCTGCAGCTCTGCCAACTGTGACTCTATCCTAGCCACCTGCGCATCTCAGTCAACAGTAGACTACACATTCTCTGCCAGCTGTGCCCGCAATGCCAAAACCTGGTCCGAATTACTGTCACAGCATTGGCAGTGAATGTTCGGAGGAATTGTCTCTGTTGACCGAGACACCAATGCAACTTCCTTTGGCTTGCAGATGTTAACCTCAAATATATGAACAAGTTTGGCTAGCATCCAAAGCCGTTTGGTGGCCTTGTTCAACACCGTCCGTTTGTTAACACAGAGCTTGTCATAACTACAAGCCTGTGTTAACAAATCGGACCACAGCATTTCTGCTGACTTGTGAGTGGTGGGGAGGATAAAATGTGCTGTGTTTAGCTAGGTGGTGTAGTGTGGAGAAGTCCATATTTATGTTTTGATGAGAGGCCATCTTCCTTGGTGCTGTCCTTTGTTGTCCGTTGTGTGCTGCGTGGAGAAGTTCCTGTAGTATCCGGAACGCCTTCTCCCATCCAGCCTGACTTCAGTGACGTATGTGACGACTTCTCTCCAGTGTTCAGTGGCTGTGCAAGGCAATCAGAAAATAGTTAATACACAAAAATCAAAAAGATTTTAGGTTCTCTGCTGTAGAAATTGCCCTGTATTTAGTTCTGATTCAGAAAACCACTCTACCTGTCCGAACTATCAGGCTATGGACGCTCAGAATCCACTGATCGCGTCCCTCCTGCCTGACTAGTTCACATCGTAAGCGATTCTCCTCACCAAAACCAAACACAGATACAATTTCCTAGCAGTGGGCCTGGCTCGCCAATGTTATGGGAAATATTAATTATCAATATTTTGGATAATACCAATAATTAATATTCATAAATAGGTGTGAGTCGTCTAGTGATGACTCCGCCTATTTATACTATAAAAGGAGAATCTGTTAACTAGCTAATTGCCTAACTAACTAACTACCCCTGTTGCCTATACACTCCACTGAACTAAACTACATGGGACTTACTGCTACTGCTACGGCGACGACTATTAAAGACCTTTCACTGTACTATGAATAATAAAGTATTTATTATACATACAATTATACAAGTCTAATAATATGCTATATCTTTATATATTTATAGATTAATGGTTATACACTTATATACATATAGACGCACACACCGCAATACAATAATAGCACTACAATACACAATATTATTAGACACAATACAAACCTAACTACACTACACAATACACAATTCCTAATTCCACCCCACACACTATCTATACATTACACTCACACACATATAAATACCAACCCACCCGCCTGGCTACCCAATGTCCCTACGGAGTACAAAAGGTTAATGGTGGCACTGAAAGGGTTAATACTTGCAGGCCAGGGATGTAGACATGGGTACAGGTTCAGGGAATACAGGGTTAATACAGCCCAGCAATGCAAGGGTTAAGTAGGGCTGTAAACCACACAATCACTGCAATGTAGGGGTAAATACAGTGCAGGGGATGATGTACATAAAGGGGTTAACCCAGGGTTGGACATCAGGGGTATTGGGGCTATTGAAGGGGACTGGTTGCAGTAGGAATGCGGGGCACAGGACAATGCAGGGGTTAATGGAGTCAGGGACTGGTGGCAGTGGGAATGCAGGGGTTAATGGAGGCAGGGACTGGTGGCAGTGGGAATACAGGGAATCGTTGGTCGTATAGGAGTTATGATACTCAGCCAAGAATGGTCTGCAGGGCAGAACTTCCTCCTGCTCCGTCCCTCTGGCTGCTCGGGGCTCGACTCCTCCGGTCTCGGTGAGTCTTTCTGAGCCCTGGCTGCGCTTTCACTTCTGGCTCAGCAGCTTGCTGGAGACAGGTGTCGATCGGGATCTGCTAGTTCAGCGCAGCGCTCTCTTCTTCTGGGAGGTGGGTGTGAGGGTCAGGGCTCACTCCTCAGCGCCGGCTGCGCTCTCCTTTCTTCTCCTGAGCACAGTGCTCTGCTTCTTCTGGGAGGGGGGTAGGGCTCCCGACTTCAGCGCGCACAGCCGGGGTATTTAAACCCGGCCGTGCTCACTCCCATATTCCTGCGCTCAGCCCATTCCATGTGGGCTGGCGCGGTGATATGACATCACCGCGCCAGCCTGCGCATCTTGGAGTGCGATTTTAGGCAGGGGGATCATTAGATCCTCCCGCCTGTGAAGATAATGCATAACTCTGGGGCTGTAATTACAGTGCCGGAGGTAAGCGACGCACAGGGGCATGGGAACTCTTTAACAAAAATGTTAACAAAGGGCAGAGGATCTTTGTTGATCCTCTATCCTTTGAAGAGGCCGAAACTGGACATAATTGTCCAGTTGTCGGTCTCTCCCTCCTGCAGGCACATTCCAGAGGGGGGGGGGGGCATTTATGGGGGATCTTCTGGCCATATTTTAACTGTACAGATATATATACACCCGTAGATGCTTGGGGCACATGTATATATATATATATATATATATATATATACAGTGGGATGCGAAAGTTTGGGCAACCTTGTTAATCGTCATGATTTTCCTGTATAAATCGTTGGTTGTTACGATAAAAAATGTCAGTTAAATATATCATATAGGAGACACACACAGTGATATTTGAGAAGTGAAATGAAGTTTATTGGATTTACAGAAAGTTTGCTCTAATTGTTTATACAAAATTAGTCAGGTGCATAAATTTGGGCACCACAAAAAAGAAATGAAATCAATATTTAGTAGATCCTCCTTTTGCAGAAATTACAGCCTCTAAACGCTTCCTGTAGGTTCCAATGAGAGTCTGGATTCTGGTTGAAGGTATTTTGGACCATTCCTCTTTACAAAACATCTTTAGTTCATTCAGGTTTGATGACTTCCGAGCATGGACAGCTCTCTTTAAGACACACCACAGATTTTCAATTATATTCAGGTCTGGGGACTGAGATGGCCATTCCAGAACGTTGTACTTGTTACTCTGCATAAATGCCTTAGTGGATTTTGAGCAGTGTTTAGGGTCGTTGTCTTGTTAAAAGATCCAGCCCCGGCGCAGCTTCAGCTTTGTCACTGATTCCTGGACATTGGTCTCCAGAATCTGCTGATACTGAGTGGAATCCATGCGTCCCTCAACTTTGACAAGATTCCCAGTCCCTGCACTGGCCGCACAGCCCCACAGCATGATGGAACCACAACCATATTCTACTGTAGGTAGCAGGTGTTTTTCTTGGAATGCGGTTTTCTTTTTCCTCCATGCATAACGCCCCTTGTTATGGCCAAATAACTCCATTTTAGTTTCATCAGTCCACAGCACCTTATTCCAAAATGAAGCTGGCTTGTCCAAATGTGCTTTAGCCCACCTCAAGCGGCACTTTTTGTGCTGTGGGTGGAGAAAAGGCTTTCTCTGCATCACTCTCGCATACAGCATCTCCTTGTGTAAAGTGCGCCGAATGGTTGAACGATGCACAGTGACTCCATCTGCAGCAAGATGATGTTGTAGGTCTTTGGTGCTGGTCTGTGGGTTGAATCTGACTGTTCTCACCATTCGTCGCTTCTGTCTATCCGAGATTTTTCTTGGTCTGCCACTTCGAGCCTTAACTTGAACTGAGCCTGTGGTCTTCCATTTCCTCAATATGTTCCTAACTGTGGAAACAGACAGCTGAAATATCTGAGACAGCTTTCTGTATCCTTCCCCTAAACCATGATGGTGAACAATCTTTGTCTTCAGGTCATTTGAGAGTTGTTTTGAGACCCCCATGTTGCTACTCTTCAGAGAATATTTAAAGAGGAGGGAAACTTACAATTGACCCCCTTAAATACTCTTTCTCATAATTGGATTCACCTGTGTATGTAGGTCAGGGGTCACTGAGCTTACCAAGCCAATCTGAGTTCCAATAATTAGTTCTAAAGGTTTTGGAATCAATAAAATGACAACAGTGCCCAAATTTATGCACCTGCCTAATTTTGTTTAAACAATTATAGCACACTTTCTATAAATCCAATAAACTTCATTTCACTTCTCAAATATCACTGTGTGTGTCTCCTATATGATATATTTAACTGACATTTTTTATCGTAACAACCAACGATTTATACAGGAAAATCATGACGATTAACAAGGTTGCCCAAACTTTCGCATCCCACTGTATATACACACACACACATATATACTGGGGGTCTGAATGGGCAGCAATATGCCCACCTATACATATATGTTATATACATAGCGATGTATGCTGACAAGGGGGCATACAAACATCTCTATGTATATACATACACCACCCAGACAGGCCTATGCAGAAGGGCTAATATACTGTACATACATATTTATAAGGGCATATATATTTAAATCTAACACTTCCCTCAACAGGTATGTTGTCCTTGTAAAAGGGATCCAGCAGCGTGGCCACCCAGTAATCAGCACAAGTTAGAATGTGGGCAACTCGGCGGTCGTTGCGGAGACACTGCTGCATGTAATCGCTCATGTGTGCCAGGCTGCCCAGAGGCAACGACAAGCTGTCCTCTTTGGGAGGTGTATCATCTGTGTCCTCTGTATCCCCCCAGCCACCCACCAGTGATGGCCATGAGCTGGTTTGGTTGCCACCTTGCTGTGAACATGGTTCCTCCTCCTCCATCTCCTCGTCCTCCATCTCGTCATCCTCCAGAACTGTGCCCTCGCTGGACAATTGTGTACCTGGCGTTTGTTGGTGCAGGAACCCACCCTCGGAGCCACTTGTGTATGACTGGCTAAAAACCCTATGAAATAATCCCTTTTCCTCCTCCTGTGCCACATCCTCTTCCATCATCGCCAGCAGCGTTTTTTCAAGGAGGCATAGAAGTGGGATAGTAACCCTGAGAATGGCGTTATCTGCACTGGCCAGCATGTGCAAGGTGGAGTTCCACCTTGTGGGCACGTCGCATATGAGGTGTTGAGCGGGAAGGCCGAAATTACGCTGCAGTGCTGACAGGCGAGCAGCAGCAGGGTGAGAACACCGAAAGCACGCACAGATGGCCCGCACTTTCTGCAGCAGCTCTGACATATCAGGGTAATTTTTAAGGAACCTCTGCACCACCAAATTCAGCACATGCACCAGGCAAGGGATGTGCGTCAAACCAGCTAGACCCAGAGCTGCTACGAGATTACCCATTATCGCACACCACCAGGCCAGGCTTGAGGCTCACTGGTACCAACCACTCATTGGTCTGTTGTTCCATGCCCGTCCACAGCTCCTGCACGGTGTGGGGTTTGTCCCCCAAACAGATACGTTTTTAAACTGGCTGCTGTCGTTTACCCCTGGCTGTGTTGAAGTTGGTGGTGAAAGTGTTACGCTGACCGGATGAGGAGGAGGTAGAGGATGAGGAAGCGGAGTAGGAGGAGGAAGCAATAAGAGGCAAACTGAAGCGCCCTGCAAGCCTCGGTTGTGGAAGGACATGCGCCAAACTGCTATCGGCCTGAGGCCCAGCCGCCACTGAATTTACCCAGTGTGCTGTTATGGAGATATAACGTCCCTGACCGTGCTTACTGGTCCACGTATCCGTAGTTAGGTGGACCTTGCCACAGAAGGAGTTGCACAGTGCACATCTGGTTTTGTCCCTCACTTGGTTGTGCAGGGAAGGTATGGCTCGCCTGGAAAAATAGTGGTGGCTGGGCACGACGTACTGTGGGGCTGCCACCGCCATAAGGCTTTTAAAACTCTCCGTCTCCACTAGACAGAATGACAGCATTTCAAAGGCCAGTAATTTTGAAATGCTGGCATTCAGGGCCAGGGATCGTGGGTAGGTAGGGGGGTACTTCCTTTTCTGCTCCAGTGTTTGGGAGATGGAGAGCTGAACGCTTCCTTGGGACATTGTGGAGATGCTTGCTGGCAGATCCTCTGTTTGTGGGGTGACAGGTGCCACTACCACTCCCAAGGAGGATGAAGAGGCCGAGACTGCAGCAGAAGAGGAAGCAGGAGGAGCCAGAGACAATTCTTTTTTTTTTAGGTGTCTACTCCACTGCAGCTCGTGCTTTGCACTTACATGCCTGGTCATGCAGTTTGTGCTCAGGTTGAGAACGTTTATGCCTCGCTTCAGGCTCTGATTGCACAGCGTGCAAACCACTCGTGTCTTGTCATCAGCACATTGTCTGAAGAACTGCCATGCCAGGGAACTCCTTGGAGCTGGCTTTGGTGTGCTCAGTCCCTTGCTGCGTTGGGCAGTAGCAGGCGTACTGTCTAGGGGACGGCCACTCCACTTTTACACCCTGCTCCCTCTTCTGCTGTACTGGTGGCTCTGTGCGACCACCGCCTCTTCCTCCGAACTACACAGGTCACTCGCATGACCTTGATTCCATGTGGGGTCGAGGACCTCATCGTCCTCCACATCATCTTCCACCCAGTCTTCACCCCTGCCCTCCTTGTCAGTCTGCACACTGCAGAAAGCCACAGCAGTTGGCACCTGTGTTTCGTCATCATCCGAGATGTGCTGCGGTGATCCTCCCATGTACTCATCTTGAAACATAAGTGGTTGGGCATCGGTGCACTCAATCTCTTCCACTTCTGGGGCAGGGCTATGTGGATGGCCCTGGGAAACCCTGCTAGCAGAGTCATCAAAAAGCAGAAGAGACTGCTGCATGACTTTGGGCTCAGACTGCTTTGCTGATTTGCAAGGGGGTGAGGTGAAAGACTGATGGACATTGGCTGCAGGTGCCAACTCTGATCTTTCAGCAGGAGACTGGGTGGGAGACAATGTAATGTGAAGGAACTGGAGGCACTGTCAGCAACCCAATCTACTGTCACCTGTACTTGCTCTGGCCCAGGGCCGTCTTTAACAAGGGGCAAAAGGGGCAGCTGCCCCTGGCCCAGTTGCTCCTGGGGGACCAAAAGCAGCTCCGTCTTGAGCCCTGCTAGCCACTGCCCCGGGTGTCAGGCCGTCAGCTACACGGGGGGGGGGGGGGGGGGGGGGTGGTTCTGACACTCCAGGCAGCGAACTGTGAGAGCTGTGATTCTAAAGGACCTTAGATGACATCATCACCATGTGACCAGTAACCTACCGTGTTTCCCCGAAAATAAGACCTACTTCCAGTTTTGTCTCTCGCTGTAATATAAGGCATCCCCCCGAAAATAAGGCCTCCCCGATAATAAGGCCCCCCCGGAATATAAGGCCTCCAAAGCTACTGTAAGGCGTCTGACTCCTCTGGACCGTAGCGTCGGGCGCCACCGCCAGCTAACTGATTGGCCACAGAGCAGCCAGAGCTGTTCAAGCAGTGAGAGGGCTCTTTAAATCAGAGAGCGAGCCCGCGCCGCCGCCAGGACAAGCTGCCGCCTGCTGCTCGCTCTGCCCTGCCGGAATCTGGCTGACTCACAATTAGATAGTGAGTGAGTCGCGCAGGGCAGGAGTCGGGCACATTGTGTGGAATCTGGCAGGCACGGACAAACAGGGGTGACTGAGGTAGGGGGGAAAAATGTCTTATAAAGTAGGGGATGACTGGTGAAGGTGGGAGGGGGGAGAGATTAAATAATCCACTGTCCGCTGGCACAGGGGAGGGGGATCACTTAAAAGGACACAGGGGAATCAGAGGGGGGAATCAAAATGACACAGGAGGATCAGAAGGGGGTACTAAAATGGTAATCCCCCCCTCTGATTCTCCTGTGCCATTTTGATTCCCCCCTCCGATACCCCTGTGTCATGGAAAATAAAGACATCCCTGAAAATAAGACCTAGCGCATCATTGGGAGCAAAATTTTAAATAAGACACTGTCTTATTTTCGGGGAAACAGGGTAGCAATATTACTGGTCACATAGCTATGAGGTCATCAAAGGTCCTGTCTACCAGGAGTGTTGCTGCAGGAGAAGTTTGCCTTAACTGTGGAGCTTTTTTTGTGAAGATTACATCAGGAAAATGTGACATGGGCTGTTATACTAATATACTGTAAGCTACTGTATACTGTGGTGTGCTGTATACTGTGGTGTACTGTATACTGTGGGGGACTGTACACTGTGGAAGACTGTACACTGTGGGGGCTGTATACTGTGGGGGGCGGTATACTGTGGGGTGCTATACTGCTTTACTGTATACCTGGGGTGCTGTATACTGTGGGGTGCTGTATATTGTGAGGTGCTGTATACTGTATAGTTTGGGGTGCTGCATACTGTATATTGTGAGGTGCTGTATACCGTGAGGTGCTGTATACTGTGGGGAGCTGTATATTGTGGAGTGCTATACTGCTCTACTGTATATTGTGGGGTGCTGTATACTGTTGGGTTGCTGTATACTGTGGGGTGCTATACTGCTTTACTGTATACTGTGGGGAGCTGTATATTGTGGCGTGCTATACTGCTCTACTGTATACTGTATACTGTGGGGTGCTGTATACTGTGGGGTGCTATATACTTTGGGGTGCTGTATACTGTGGGGTGCTGTATATTGTGGGGTGCTGTACTGCTCTACTGTATACTATGGGGTGCTGTATACTGTGGGGGGATGTATATTGTGGGGTGCTATAATGCTCTACTGTATACTGTGGGGTGCTGTATACCGTTGGGTTGCTGTACACTGTGGGGTGCTATACTGCTTTACTGTATACCTAAGGGTGGTGTTTACTGTGGGGTGCTGTATACTGTGAGGTGCTGCATTCTGTATAGTTTGGGGTGCTGTATACTGTATACTGTGAGGTGCTGCATATTTTGGCGTGCTATACTGCTTTACTGTATACTGTGGGGGGCTGTATATTGTGGGTGCTGTATATTGTTGGGTGCTGTATACTGTGGGGTGCTGTATTCTGTATAGTTTGGGGTGCTGAATACTGTATATTGTGAGGTGCTGTATATTGTGGTTTGCTATACTGCTCTACTATATTCTGTAGGGTGCTGTATACTGTGAGGTGCTGTATACTGTGGAGTGCTGTATACTGTATAGTGTGGGGTGCTGTACACTATAGGGTGCTATACTGCATACTGTGGGTTGCTGTATGTTATAGAGTGCAATACTGCATACTGTGGGGTGTTGTATACTATAGGGTGCTATACTGCATACTGTGGAGTGCTGTATACTATAGGGTGCTTTACTGCATACTGTGGGGTGCTGTATACTATAGGGTGCTATACTGCATACTGTGGGGTGCTGTATACTATAGGGTGCTATATTGTATACTGTGGGGTGCTGTATACTATAGGGTGCTATACTGCATACTGTGGGTTGCTGTATACTATAAGGTGCTATACTCAATACTGTGGGGTGCTGTATACTATAGGGTGCTATACTCAATACTGTGGGGTGCTGTATACTATAGGGTGCTATACTGCATACTGTGGGGTGCACTGCAATGCAAGGGTGAGCCGAGCCCCGGTCTCCTTCCTGCAGAGCGGTGCCCACTTCCAGCCCTGAGACCAGCTGCCCAGAGCACTGATCCTGAGCCTGCTGGAGTCTTCAGAACTGGAAGTATTTACAGTTATTCACTGTACTCTACGAGGTGAGTGGATTTTTCTTTTGGGTGTGTAGTGGTGGAGGGCGTGATTGCCTGCTAGGGTGTGGGAAGGCGGGATCCAGGGGTCCCAAGTAGATTTTTGCCCAGGGTCCAATCAATATTAAAGACGGCCCTGTTCTGGCCTCACCATTCGTACAGCCGCATTTGGCCCGACCAAAAAAAGGCTGAAGGTTCTGCCGCCTACTCGCACCTGAGGAAGGTGTTTCACTTGTGCGTGTAGCTGGCACAGATCGACCATGTCCTCTCCCTGCAACAGGACCTTCACCAGCAGCACCACGATCTGGGCCATGTCCCTTATTTGACGCTCTCCTCATTCTCCCCAAATTTAGGATTTAATAACAGAATATAACAGCAGTATCTAACGCTTGTATTTCACACTGACAGATGCAGCAAAGGCCTTAAATTTAGTATTTAGCAAAAAATTTGTGTTTTTTTTAAACCCAGAATATTATTTAATAACAGAATATAACAGCAGTATCTAACACTTGTATGTCACACTGACAAATGCAGCAAAGGCCTCAAATTTTGTACTTTGCCCAAAATTTTTTTTTAAACCAAGAATATTATTGCAATATTTCAAGCTTGCATTTCCCACTAACAAATGCAGCATAGGCCCCAGATGTAGGGTATTGCCAAAAATGGGTGTTTTTTTAAACACAGAAAATTATTGCAGTATTTGAAGCTTGTATTTCACACTGACAAATGCTGCAAAGGCACCAGATGTAGAAAAATTGCCAAAAATGGGTGTTTTTTTAAACCCCAAAAATTATTGCAGTATTTCAAGCTTGTATTTTACACGGACAGATGCAGCAAATGCCGCAGATTTAGTATTTTGCCAAAAATGGGTGTTTTTTTAATAACAGAATATAACAGCAGTATCTAACGCTTGTATTTCACACTGACAGATGCAGCAAAGGCCTCAAATTTAGTAATTTACCAAAAATTTGTGTTTTTTTAAACCAAGAATATTATTGCTGTGTTTCAAGCTTGTATTTCACACTAATAAATGCAGCATAGGCCCCAGATGTAGGGTATTGCAAAAAATGGGTGTTTTTTTAAACCCAGAAAATTATTGCAGTATTTCAAGCTTGTATTTCACATTAACAAATGCAGCATATGCCCCAGATGTAGGGCATTGCCAAAAATGGGTGGTTTTTTTTTTAACCCAGAAAATTATTGCAGTATTTCAAGCTTGTATTACACACCGACAAATGCTGCAAAGGCACCAGATGTAGGATATTGCCAAAAATGGGTGTTTTTTTAAATCCAGAAAATTATTGCAGTATTTTAAGCTTGTATTTCACACTGACAAATGCAGCAAAGGCCACAGATTTAGGGTCTTGCAAAAAATGCACATATGCTGTGCTGGTGCACTGAACTTGCATAAAATGGCCGCCGACGCCCACCTAACTACTAAAAAACTGATGACTGACTGCTGATGGAGTTTTGGCTGATGGCTGACGCCTGACGGCTGATGCCTGACGGCTGACGGATGATACTCGATATCTGATGCCTGACGGTGGACGGCTGATGAAGTTTTGGCTGAGGGCTGACACCTGATGTCTGACCCCTGATGGCTGACGGCTGATGGAGTTTAGGCTAAGGGCTGACACGTGATGTCTGACCCCTGACGGCTGACGACTGATTGAGTTTAGGCTGAGGGATGACAACTGATGTCTGACCTCTGACGGCTGAGAGCTGACACCTGACGACTGATGGAGTTTGGGCTGAGGGCTCATGGAGGAGGTATTTTTTGACTGACGTCTGAGGGACAAGAGAGTTTTGAGTTAGGGGAGAGGGATTTTTGGCTGACGTCTGAAGGAAGATGAAGTTTTTGATGAGGGAGGAGGGAGTTTTGGCTGACGCCTGAGGTAGGAGGGAGTTTGGGCTGACGTGGGAGTAAGTTTAGCCTGATAGAGGAGGGAGTTTGTTCTGAGGGAGGAGGACTGACGGAGGAGGGAGTTGTGGACGATGTCTGAGGATGTCCTAATATGTATGCCGTACATCTACAACACATCAGAAGTATAATTCACTTGGATCACAGCAGTGCTAGGCTTGCTGGGCAGAGTAATTCCACATATACCAAACAGAATAGCAGTGAAATGCCAACAGTGGTAACTTGCTTCCCAATTAAGAGACAGTGGTCCTAAGCTTACTGAGTAAGGGAGTTCCACAGGTAGCGAATGGAATGACCATTACTGTATGTTATAGCATATTTCTAGCAGTAGCAGCATCACACATAATCCGAATATAGTTTCGGATGAGTTCACATCACATTTTTCATCCTTTTAACATATACAAAAAATATATATGTTAAACAGATGCCTCAGACTGATGCCATACAGTGGCATCCGTTCACCATAGAGTTTCATTGTAAAAAAAAAATAAAAGTATGTATTTTTTTACCAGCACGATGGAGTGCTACATTTTTCTTTTTTTTCTAACGGAAGTGTAAAACGTGATGTGAACCCAACCTTAGAAATATAAATGAAGCTAGACGTGTTTCAAGTATTCTATCCACTTCCTCAGTAGCAACTGTTACCTGTGGAACTACTTTACTCAGCAAGTCCATGACTACTGGCTTTTAAGTGGTAAACAAGCACTTGTCTGAAATTGTGACACTGTGGAACTATAAGGCCTCTTTCACACGGGCGTTGCGGGAAAATGTGCGGGTGCGTTACGGGAGCACCCACGATTTTTCCGCGCGGGTGCAAAACATTGTAATGCGTTTTGCACTCGCATGAGAAAAATCGCGCATGTTTGGTACCCAAACCCGAACTTCTTCTCAGAAGTTCGGGCTTGGGTTAGGTGTTCTGTAGATTGTTTTATTTCCCCTTATAACATAGTTATAAGGGAATCAAATACAAAGAACAAAAAGTCAGTCCTGTGTCCCAACACGGACAAGTTACTTGCGCTGCTGCTGGTCCCGGAATAGTGTGGTAGGTCGTTCACACTGATATAGACAAGTCAAAGGGTTTTGGAACCGCGCTGCTAGAGACTATGTCTCCCGGTCATCAGTGAATGGCAAAAGGGTGTCAGCCCCTCTCCTCAATGCCCGCAGGATCCAGTCCTTCCCAGACCTCTTTCTCTGCAGGGTTGAAAGGGAATAGGCAGAATAGTGAAGCACCCTTAGCACTCTTTTTATAAAAGGTTTTATTCTACTCACAAGGGTTCGTGAACAAAAGGCATAAAATACAAATCAGTCGTCACGTTCCTGCCCTGTTATAAGGGAAAATAATAATGATCGGGTCTCCATCCCGATCGTCTCCTAGCAACCGTGCGTGAAAATCGCACCGCATCCGCACTTGCTTGCGGATGCTTGCGATTTTCACGCAACCCCATTCACTTCTATGGGGCCTGCGTTGCGTGAAAAACGCAGAATATAAAGCATGCTGCGATTTTCACTCAACGCACAAGTGATGCGTGAAAATCACTGCTCATGTGAACAGCCCCATAGAAATGAATGGGTCGGTATTCAGTGCAGGTGCAATGCGTTTAACTCACGCATCTCATCCGCACGGATCCGTTGTTCCATTTTTTTTTTCCGTTGTGTTTCCGTTTCTGTTCCGTTTTTCCATATGGCATATACAGTATACAGTAATTACATAGATAAAATTGGGCTGGGCATAACATTTTCAATAGATGGTTCCGCAAAAAACGGAACGGAAACGGAAGACATACGGATGCATTTCCGTATGTGTTCCATTTTTTTGCGGACCCATTGACTTGAACGGAGCCATGGAACGTGATTTGCGGGCAATAAGGCTCCATTCACACGTCCGCAAAATGGGTCCGCATTCGTTCCGCAATTTTGCGGAACGGGTGCGGACCCATTTATTCTCTATGGGGACGCATTTGCGGAGCGCGGCCCCGATGTTTGGGTCCGCAGCTCCGCAAAAAGATAGAGCATGTCCTATTCTTGTCCGCAGCTGCGGACAAGAATAGGCATTTCTATAGGGGTGCCAGGCGGGTGTGTTGCGGATCTGCAATTTGCGGGTCCGCAACACAGCACGGACGTGTGAATGGAGCCTAATAGGACATGTTCTATCTTTAAACGGAACGTAAAAACAGAAATACGGAAACGGAATGCATACGGAGTACATTCCGTTTTTTTGCGGAACCATTGAAATGAATGGTTCCGTATACGGAATGCAAAAAACGGCCAGTAAATGGGGGGAAAAAAACGGTCATGTGCAGGAGGCCTAAGGCTCCATTCACACGTCCGTGGTGTGTTGCGGACCTGCAAATTGCAGATCCGCAACACACCCGCCCGGCACACCTATAGAAATGCCTATTCTTGTCCGCAGCTGCGGACAAGAATAGGACATGTTCTATCTTTTGCGGAGCTGCGGCCCCGGAGATCGGGGCCGCGCTCCGCAAATGCGGATGAGGACAGCACGCTGTGTGCTGTCCGCATCCATTCCGTCCCCATAGAGAATGAATGGGTCCGCACCCGTTCCGCAAAATTGCAGAACGGATGCGGACCCATTTGCGGACGTGTGAATGGAGCCTAAGACTTAGCAAGTCACGTCAGCTATACAATGAGTGATGAGTCAAAGCCGCTGTGCTGGCGTTTGCTACATGGTGAGATCACGTACTGATTTGTGTACATCTGCGCAGTTACTCCAGAGAGTTACTTCTACACTAGAGAACAGCAGTAGTGAGTAGCATTGGGAATAATACCACAATTACTACAATTTTTGGACTCCTAATTCAAATGTGCCTCAAATTTTATATTATAGGTATTGTCATCTATGAATTCTTAATTTTTAGGTGGCACGGATAACATATTATTGCTACTTGTAATAATTATGTATTTATATGTATATAATATGCTTGGAGGCAAAAATATTTCATCTGGTGCACTTGCCATACATTTTTGATTGTATTCATTGGGAGCTGTCTGTCTTTTTTTTATAGTATCTGAAATACAGGTGAAACTCGAAAAATTTGAATATCGTGCAACGGTCCATTTACTGTATTTCAGTAATGCAAATTAAAAGGAATTGCATTAATGCAGCTTAAAATTAGAATTTAGTGAAAAGGTTCAATATTCTAGGCTCAAAGTGTCACACTGTAGTCAGCTAATTAATCCATACCCCCTAAACAAAGGGTACCTCAAAATTGAGACTTTGGGGTTTCATAAGCTGTAAGCCATATTCATTCAAATTATAACAAATAAAGGATTGAAATAACTCACTTTGCAAGTAATGAGTCTATCTCATATATTAGTTTCAGCTTTTAAGTTGCATTACTGAAATAAATGAACGTTGCACGATTTTCTAATTTACAGAGTTTCACCTGTATACGCATATAATAATAATTCAATCACTAAGGGTTTCTAGTTTCTAATGTGTAAGATTTATAGGCACCCAATTTGAGATTGTCACAGAAAATGAGAGAGATTATGTTTAAAGAGGATCTTTCACCAGTCCTGACATTACAATATAAATATCTGGCAGTCTAGGGCATATTGATGACATGTGATATTTTTTTTTTTTCCTGTGGGCTGCTCCGTTCGAATTGAGCTCTAATGAGTTTTTATAGAGATCCTGCTACTAGAGATTCTTAAAGCTGTACAGAGAAAGGGGTTAAACATTTTTAATAAAGACAAATTGAAAAAATATATTTTAACTCAAAATGAGTACAATGCAATAATTGTAAAAAAAATTGTCACCAAATGTATACATAGCCTTTAACACCTGTCATCGTATTTTTGTGTGTACAAAAAATTGACATGTTGCTGCTGGTCACACTACATTGGTATTAAAGGGAATGTGTCATCAGAAAATGACCTATTGTTTTAGTCACTCCAGGCCTTGGAGTCTGAGGGGACCGAAAAACCCTTCTGTCATTTAAGGAGACAGCAGTGTTATGCAGGACTCAGGAGAATCAAATTATACCTTACTGTATAACTAAACATACTGTAGCATCTAAAAATATATATAAAAAAAAAGTCCCTTCATGTTATGCCACTAAATATGCCATACATGTGTTTCTTTAGAAAACTCTTTTTATACTGTATGTGTCCACAATTCTCAGATTAATAGTTGCAAGCGAATTTAATTTGAATCATATTACTGTATATTTGCCGAAGACAAGCAATCCAGACCTTGGTGTAAAGCCAAGGATTGCATAAATCTGAAAAAAATGCTTTCTCACTAACTAGATTCATATAAAGAATTTCACAGCCCTATTCTAAGCCGTCACAATGTTCGGCTGTGTCAGCATAGGGGGTAATTTCTTATAATGAAATACGTCTGCATTAAAGGGGTATTACGGGAGGTAAAAGTTATCCCCTATCCACATGATAAGGGATAACTATCAGATCAGTGGGGGTCCTACCACAGGGACCCCCACCAATCATGATAACAGAGGACCCGTACACCCTGCAGGCCCCCTGCTGCTACCCTGAAATGGCCGGTGAGACAAGTCACACATGCACATGGCCACTCCATTCATTTCTATGGGCGTTACGAAGATAGCCGAGCGCTCTACTGATTGGTGGGGGTGCAGTGGTAGGACCCCCACCAATCTGATAGTTATCCCTTATCATGTGGATAGGGGATAACTTTTACCTACTGCCTCTTTAATGCAGACACAGGAATGACTTGAGGGTTAGGGACTAGACTGTCTCCTTAAATGTAGTAGATGGGGTCAGAGAGGGGCCTCAAACATGTGGGCTACAGGAGTCTGCTTGCCAAAAGTTGGGGTAGCCTGTGTATACAAAGTTTCCTGGTAATAAAGTAATATTGAGGGTCTAAAGGCAAGGCTATCCAGTAATCATCAGACTGCTTCATGTGAATGATACACATGTCATTATGTAAGCAAGCAATTATACCAGAGTGCTGGTGGGCCCAGTTCTTTCTGTCTCCTCCCTCCACTGAGATGATTGGTCATAGTGGCTGGCATCTTTAATAGAAAATTGCGGCACACGACTCTTCATTTGCAGTTCAAGGCATTTTATTCATGTCACATCACACAGAATTCATGATCCAGTAATTTCTCAGAAGCGCAATTGATTATAGGTATTAGATTACGTGACCGGACGTTTCGGCCTGTCAAGGCATTCTTCAGCGGTCTATTATCTTACTGTGGCTTCAATGTGGCTCCGACGCTAGATCCACATTGAGGCCACAGTAAGATAATAGACCGCTGAAGAAGGCCTTGACAGGCCGAAACATCCGGTCACGTAATAAAATACCTATAATCAATTGTGCTTCTGAGAAATGACTGGATCATGAATTCTGTGTGATGTGACATGAATAAAATGCCTTGAACTGCAAATGAAAAGCCGCGTGTCGCAATTTTCTAATTAATTTGCTACGACTTACAAGTCCTTGCTGGCACTGGCAACTACTTTTATAACATATCGTGGCTAGCATCGTCATCATCATCATCCTCCTGCTCCTCCACCACCAACTCCTCCTTCTCCTCCTCCAGTGTAGCTTTTTATCCTAATACTCCTCCTCCTCCATGGAACTTTCTCCTTGTGGGTCCCCAGCTGCTACAGGGAGGCTAACAGGATGTGTTAGCTGTTCTAAGATAAATATTAGGGGAATTACATAATTTATGCTGCAGTTGTCTTTAGGAAATTTGAGATGTGATCAATTTAAAACTTAACTTTTAATAATCTATTCATAGAAAATTGTCCCCAAGATAAATAGATAACATACATGGAAGATACAACAAAAAAGAAGCACGGAAGGTCACCCCACAAATGATTGCGGCACTCGGTGACCAGAACACACTTAGATTACAATAGGTGCTCGGCGGCACCAAAAAAAGGGGTAACCAGGTGGTCCTACCGCTCTGATGAGATGCTCCTTGGTACAGCGATTGCCTCACCGGTGTTAGATGATGAACGTACACTGTAACTGGAGGCAATTGCCAAACACAGGGTTAGGGACACTAGGCTATCTAGCCCTAGTGATGCCCTAGGGGACCTACACTGGCCTAGGTGACCTGATCACGGACCCTTGTGACCAGGCACAGTCAGGAACCTAACCCTGGAATTAATGCGCCCTATAAAGCGCTCTCCTGCCTAGTCCCTACACGCATGTTTCACTAAAAAGATGAGTGTAAAGCTCATCAGGGGAAACAAGGGAGCTTGGGCTATTTAGCTGAGCGGGGTACACAGGCAACGATGCCAGCCGTGTCCCCTAGACAGCAAAGTAGTATGTCCACGATCCTGATATGGACTCAAGTGGACAAGCTGGCAGTAAAGAAGGAAAAGGATCCCTGATACTCGACCCCGCTCCTCCTACCAAAGTACTGGCGCATGGACTGATGTAGTCTGAGGCAGCGGTGATACCACCACCTTTTGAAAAGCCGGCCTTAGAGTGAGGCTTGGCTAAGACACTCCTACTTCACATGATGGTGCGGGTCACGCCCTCGCATGCGCGGGGAAGTATATCGCATTGCTAGAAGGAGAAGTCGCTGGACAGACGATCGTGAGTATGGTGACGTCACTGCGTCCGATCCCATCCATTCTCGTGAGATGAGATGACAGTTGCCAGGCGATCGGGACGCTACCCCTGGATCCTGTCAAAATGCGTAGCTACTGATGTGCAGTTACGCTTTATTAATGTAAAAGGCATTTTTGGCATAAAAGATAAACAAAGGTAGAATGAATATGCTGGCCAGCCAGAGACACCTGCCCGAAGGGCGAGGGATGAGAAAGATGGGACATAGCAGATGGTAACTGATCCCAAAGGTAGAAGGGAAGGGGGGGCAGGAGATAAAGTGAAGAACTAATTTAGTTTGATGTATATATTAATAGGGTGATAAAAATTACACGAGCAGGCAAAATATTATAGTATGCCCGCGGGTATGGGCCATCTAGATGAAGCAGCTGAAGTTAAGCTGCTCATTCAGGCCCATAGGTGAGACCGTACGCAATGTATAGATCCAGCGGGATTCGCGCTGGAGTAGAGTACGGTCCCAGTCCCCACCGCGGATTGGGCGCCCAACTTTTTCTATTCCCATGGCCTTTAGACATCTAGGATTGCCCTGGTGACATTCGTGAACATGCCTGGACACAACAATGTCTCTTCTGATGGCGATTAGGTTTGAGCGTACCGAACTTTAGGATTTTTGGACCCCGAACCCTAACATTTCCGTAAAAGTTCGGGTTCGGTGTTTGGCGCTTTCTTGGTGCTTTTTGAAAGGCTGCACAGCAGCCAATCAACAAGCGGTTAACTGTCTGACCTTAAAAGCCATCACAGCCATGCCTACTAATGGCATGACTGTGATTGGCCAGAGCAGCATGTGACCCAGGCTCTATATAAGCTTAAGTCACGTAGCGCTGCACGTCACTCTGCTGTTACAAGTGTAAAGTAAATAAAAAGAAAGAAAAACTGGAACTGCTTATTCTTTTTGCGCCGCTGCTAGGCTGGATACATCACGCAGGTGGTAAAGTAATAGGTAGTATTTTATTTGTCTACGCGTTTCGAGGGCATAGGACCCTCTTCTTCATGACAATACACTATTAACAAAGTACAAGACAATTTGGATTTATTTATACACTCATTTTGACGCCTTCTCTTGATTACAGGGGGCGTGGCTAATTTGAATGGCCGGAGGTTCAAAACAGATAATTAGTATTGTGCCGGCGTAGTGAGGTGCCTGCCCAAGCCTCCCACTGACGTCAGCCCACCACTGAAAAGGAGGACATCCCCGGGTTTTTAATGATATGTAAGATGAGCGGGGGAGAACCCGGGGATGTCCTCCTTTTCAGTGGTGGGCTGACATCAGTAGGAGGCGTGCCCAACTGGGCTTGGGCAGGCACCTCACTACACCGGCACAATACTAATTATCTGTTTTGAACCTCCGGCCATTCAAATTAACCCCGCCCATAGCCACGCCCCCTGTAATCAAGAGAAGGCGCCAAAATAAGTGTATAAATAAATTTAAATTGTCTTGTACTTTGTTGATAGTGTATTGTCCTGAAGAAGAGGGTCCTAGGCCCTCAAAATGCGTAGACAAATAAAATACTACTTTTTACTTTACCACCTGCGTGATGTATCCAGCCTAGCAGCGCCGCAAAAAGAATAGGCAGTTCCAGTTTTTCTTTCTTTTTATTTACTTTACATTGCTTCCGCATTTAATCTATAAGTGCGACCTGGAACCAAGGCTGCAGCAAGGCACCCCCCGGATGCTGGTCGGGTTAATTTACCAGCAGGGCTTTTTAAGGTGTTGTGACTCCTCACAACACACTCTGGTGAGCGCATTACTTCTGTAATATTATAATTACTTAATACTGTACTACACATTTGGCGCTGCCTCCCCTCTCCCCCCCCCCCCCTCCCCCTCTCTGTTACAAGTGTAGGTAGAGGATGCTGCTGGACTTGTGATTTCAGGGAGAGAATAGGAGAGAATCTAACTCAGTGATCTACAGAGAAATAGTTGTGTGGGTGCAGGGCACAATCGTTTCACCCTGCCCTGAGGCCATTCACCAAAAAATTATAATTCTGTTAGTTAGGTGGGTGGTGGCGGCCATTTTATGCAAGCTCAGTGCACCAGCACTGCATCTGAGCTTTTGGGACAATACAAATCACCATTTTTTTTGGGCAATCTATAACATCTTGATTAGTCAGTGTGCAATGTAAGCTAGAAATACACCCATCATTTTCTGTGGTTTGAAAAACACACTTTTTTTTTCAAAAAACAGTCTTTTCCAGATCTGCAAGTATTAAATTCAAGTTTAATATATACAGCTTTCATATTCTGTTACCAAAAAATGACTTTTTTGGCAATCTACAACATCTTGGTTAGTCAGTGTACAATTTAAGCTAGAAATACACGCATCATTTTCTGGGGTTTGAAAAACACACTTATTTGAAAAAGAACACTATTTTCAGGCCTTGCAGCATCAGCACGTTTGAAATTACAGGCTTATATACTGCTGTCAAATTCAGTTGTTAAATAAACACTCGTTTGGGCACAAAAAATGTAGTTGGCAGCCTTTGATGCAGATGTCATTGTGAGATACACCCTTAATACATTTGGGTTACATTCAGAGATTTTAAATACCGCCAATTGGTGCACCAATATTGAATTCAGGCCTACACTGGTTCAGTCTGTGTGAGATACACCCTCTACATACAGGGGTTTCATTCAGGGATTTGAAATACAGCCATTTGAAATACAGCCATTTTGGGCAAAGAAATATTTACTTCAGGCCTACACTGGTTCAGGCCCTGTGAGATACTCCCTCTACATACAGGGGTTTGATTCAGGGATTTGAAATACAGCCATTTGAAATACAGACTCTTTGTGCAAAGAAATATTTAATTTAGGCCTAGTATGGTTCAGGCCGTGTGAGATACACCCTTTACATACTGTCGTTCTATTCTACTATTAATTAAACACCCATTTAGGGCAAGATCCTAAATTTAAAAAATATGAGGAGAGCGCCAAATAAGGGACATGGCCCTGGTCGTGGTGCTGCTGGTGGAGCTCCTGTTGCAGGGAGAGGACGTGGTCGATCTGTGCCAGCTACACGCACAAGTGAAATTCCTTCCTCAGGTGCAAGTAGGCGACAGAACCTGCAGCGGTATTTGTTCGGGCCTAATGCGGCTCTACAAATGGTGAGGCCTGAACAAGTACAGGCGATAGTAGATTGGGTTGCCGACAGTGGATCCAGTTCCTTCACATTGTCTCCCACCCAGTCTCCTGCTGAAAGAACACAGTTAGCACCTGCAGCCGATGTCCATCAGTCTTTCACCTTACCCCCTTGCAAATCAGCCAAGCAATCTGAGCCCCAAGTCATGCAGCAGTCTCTTCTGCTTTTTGATGACTCTGTTAGCAGGGTTTCTCAGGGCAATCCACCTAGCCCTGCCCCAGAAGTGGAAGAGATTGAGTGCACCGATGCCCAACCACTTATCTTTCAAGATGAGTACATGGGAGGACTATCGCAGCACGTTTCGGATGATGACAAAACACAGGTTCCAACTGCTGGGGCTTTTGAAAGTGTGCAGACCGACAAGGAAGGCAGGGGTGAAGACTGGGTGGAAGATGATGTGGAGGACGATGAGGTCCTCGACCTCACATGGAATCAAGGTCATGCAAGTGACCTATGTAGTTCGGAGGAAGAGGCGGTGGTCGCACAGAGCCACCAGCACAGCAGAAGAGGGAGAAGGGTGCAAAAGCGGAGCGGCCGTCCTCTAGACAGTACACCTCCTACTGCCCACTGCAGCAAAGGACCGAGCACACCAAAGCCAGCTCCAAGGAGTTCCCTGGCATGGCAGTTCTTCAGACAATGTGCTGACGACAAGACACGAGCTGTGCAATCAGAGCCTGAAGCGAGGCATAAACGTTCTCAACCTAAGCACAACCTGCATGACCAGGCATTTAAGTGCAAAGCACGAGCTGCAGTGGAGTAGACATCTTTAAAAACCAAGAAAGGTCTCTGGCTCCTCCTGCTTCCTCTTCTGCTGCAGTCGCGGCCTCTTCATCCACCTCTGGAGCGACAGTGCGACCTGGCACCCCGCAAACAGA
Source organism: Bufo bufo (assembly GCF_905171765.1). Lineage (NCBI taxonomy): Eukaryota > Metazoa > Chordata > Amphibia > Anura > Bufonidae > Bufo > Bufo bufo. Next base: position 201,583,601 of record NC_053393.1, read on the forward strand.
GGATCTTCCAGCAACACCAACATCTGGGTCACCAAGCATCTCCACAATGTCCCACGGAAGCGTTCAGCTCTCCATATCCCAAACACTGGAGAGGAAGAGGAAGTACCCCCCCCCCCTACCCACCCGCGATCCCTAGCCCTGAATGCCAGCATTTCTGAATTACTGGCCTTTGAAATGCTGTCATTCTGTTTGGTTTAGATGGATAGTTTTAAAGGCCTTATGGCAGTGGCTGTCCCACAGTACGTCGTGCCCAGCCGCCACTACTTTTCAAGGCGAGCCATCCTTTCCCTTCACAACCAAGTAGGGGACAAAATCAGGTGTGCACTGCGCAACGCCATCTGTGGCAAGGTGCACCTGACTACGGATACATGGACCAGTAAGCACGGTCAGGGCCGTTATATCTCCATAACAGCATACTGGGTAAATGCAGTGGCGGCTGGGCCTGAGGCAGATAGCAGATTGGCACATATCCTTCCACCACCGAGAATTGCAGGACGCTTCAGTTTGCCTCCTGTTGCTTCCTCCTCCTACTCTGCTTCCTCATCCTCTACCAGCTCCTCATCCGGTCAGCGTAACACCTTCACCACCAACTTCAGCACAGCCAGGGGTAAACGACAGCAGGCAGTTTTAAAATGTATCTGTTAGGGGGACAAACCCCACACTGCGCAGGAGCTGTGGAGTTGCCTTGAACAACAGACCGATGAGTGGTTTGTGCCAGTCAGCCTCAAGCCCGGCCTGGTGGTGTGCGATAATAAGCAAAATCTCGTAGCAGCTTTGGGACTAGCAGGTTTGACACACATCCCTTTCCTGGTGCATGTGCTGAATTTGGTGGTGCAGAGATTCCTTAAAACTTACCCCGATATGTCAGAGCTGCTGCAGAAAGTGCGGTCCGTCTGTGCGCGCTTTCGGCGTTCTCACCCTGCTCCTGCTCGCCTGTCAGCGCTGCAGCGTAACTTCGGCCTTCCCGCTCCCCGCCTCATATGCGACGTGCCCACAAGGTGGAACTCCACATTGCACATGGTGGCCAGATTGTGCGAGCAGCAGCAGGCGATAGTGGAGTCTCAGCTCCAGCACGCATGGGTGAGTCTCGCGGCGGACCACAGCACCACTTCACCACCAATGACTGGGCCTCCATGCGAGACCTGTGTTCCTTGTTGCGCCATTTTGAGTACTCCACCAACATGGCCAGTGCCGATAACGCCGTTTTCAGCGTTACTATCCCACTTCTATGCCTCCTTTATAAAACGCTCCTGCTGATGATGGAGGAGGATTTGGCACAGGAGGAGGAGGAGGAAGAGGGATCATTTCGTAGGGTTTCCGGCCAGTCATTCCCAAGTGGCTCTGAGGGTGGGTTCCTGCACCCACAAACCCAAGGTACACAATTGTCCAGCCAGGGCACAGTTCTGGAGGATGAGGAGGTGGAGAATGAAGAGGAGGAGATGGAGGAGGAGGAACCATGATCACAGCAGGGTGTCACCCAGACCAGCTCATGGCCATCACTAGTGCGTGGATGGGGGGATACAGAGGACACAGATGATACACTTCCCACAGAGGACAGCTTTTCGTTGCCTCTGGGCAGCCTGGCACACATGAGCGATTACATGCTGCAGTGTCTCCGCAACGACCGCCGAGTTGCCAACATTCTAACTTGTGCTGATTACTGGGTGGCCACGCTGCTGGATCCCCGATACAAGGACAACGTACCGTACTTAATTCCGTCACTGGAGCGTGATCGTAAGATGCACGAGTACAAGCGCACGCTGGTAGACGCGCTGCTGGTGGCATTCCCACCTGACAGTGGAAGCACAAGGCGAAGGCAGCTGGGGCACCGCCAGCACCTCAGAAGGCAGGGTTAGCATGGCCAAAATGTGGAAAAGCTTTGTCAGCACGCCACAACAACCAGCACCACCAGCTGATATGGAACGTCTTAGCAGGAGGCAGCATTTCACCAACATGGTGGAGCAGTATGTGTGCACACGCCTACATGTACTGAATGACGGGTCTGCCCCCTTCAACTTCTGGGTCTCCAAATTGGGCACATGGCCTGAGCTTGCCCTTTACGCCTTGGAGGTGCTGGCCTGCCCTGCAGCCAGTATATTATCTGAACGTGTGTTTAGCACGGCAGGGGGCGTCATCACAGACAAGCGCAGCCGTCTGTCCACAGCCAATGTGTTCATTGAAATGAACCAGGCATGGATCCCACAGGACTTGTCCGTACCTTGTGCAGAATAGACATGTATATCGGCACTAAGCAGCCATTGTTATACTGCAGCGCATTTGCTCATGTTTGTATTTTGGATATTTCACACTCTTTTGGAGTGTACCTTAATTTTACAAAATTGAATTAAAACCAAAAACCAGTGTTGGCTATCTCCACCTCCTCCACCGCCGCCTCCACCTACATCACTACGTCCACCGCCTCCTCAAACTCCTACTCCATATGGAACTCCACCTCATAAATCCATTTTTTTTGTACGTGTTTTATTTTATATCATTTCACTACTTTGTAATTTACATTTTCGGGTGAAATTCACCAATTTTTGGGTGTATAGTACCACTACTATACCTAGTATGCCGGTTTAAAAAAAAGAAAAAATTGTCATTAACATTTTCTGGTGAAATTAACCAATTTTTGGGTGTATAGTACCACTGCTATACCCAATAGGCCGGTTAACAAAAAATATATATATTCGTCAGTTACATTTTCAGTTGAAATTTTAACAATTTTTGGGTGTGATGTACCACTGCTATACCTAGTAGGCCGGTTAAACAATAAAAAAAAAATTGTCAGTTACATTTTCTGGTGAAATTCAGCAATTTTTTGGTGTGATGTACCACTGCTATACCTATTAGACCGGTAAAAATAAAAATAACATTTGTCAGTTACATTTTATGGTCAAATTCACCAATTTTTTTGGTGTGATGTACCACTGCTATACCTATTAGACCAGTAAAACAAAAATATAACATTTGTCAGTTACATTTTAGGGTCAAATTCACCAATTTTTGGGTGTAATATACCCCTCCTCTACCTAGGTGACAGCTTAACAAGTTTCAATAATTTTTATTTTACATTTTCGGGTGACAATAAACATTTTTTTTCTGTCATAGACCCCTGCTCTACCAAGTAGACAGGTTGATTCATTTCTGTAATTTTTCTGTTACATTCTTGGGTTGACATTATACAATTTTAGACGTGAATAAACCCCTGCTCTGCATAGGTGACAGGGAATAAAGTTTCTGAAATGCTTCTTTAATTGATGCACGCCACCTCCTTTGATTCAATGCTTAAACTTAAACAAGTTGTACCACATTTAAGCTTCAATACTTTGTCCCACATTTCCGCTATACTCTTTTGGCCAACATTTGCGCCTCAATAGCTTTTCCCACATTTCTTCTCGATCCCAATTTTTTAAAATAAATTTATCTCCATTAAATTTGGTCTCTTTTTCTCACGCTCCCTCTCCGGCCTGGAACCCCGATTCCCCGCCACCCGTAATCACCATGGTAGGCGCATAAAAGAACATTGAAAGTTGATAGAGCAGATATCAAATTGGATAGTGAACATCACAGGGACGTGCGACATGGTGGGGCAGTAAATATGCATACGTCTACACGAACTAACTGACAGGGGTCAGCCCCTGCAACTTCTGGGTCTCCAAATTGGGCACATGGCCTGAGCTTGCCTTTACGCCTTGGAGGTGCTTGCCTGCCCTGCAGCCGGTGTATTGAACGTGTGTTTAGCATGACTGGAGAGTTATATTTCCCAATGTTTTGGGGTGTACCCTAATTTAAAAAAATAAAAATACATTTTAAAACAAAAAGCAGTGTAGGCTACCTCCTCATCCTCCACCGCCACTTCCACCTACACCGCCACATCCACCGCCTCCTCAACCTTCTACTCCATATGGACCTGGTCCTCCTAGATCAAGATTATTATTTTTTATTTTTACGTATTTTATGTTATTTAAAGTCATTTCCCTATCCACATTTGTTTGCAGAGCACTTGCCATACTCTTATCCACATTTTGATGACATTTGCAGCCCTCTAGCCCTTTCCATTACATTGTTACAGCCATTTTAGTGCTCAAAAGTTCAGGTCCCCATTGACTTCAATGGGGTTCAGGTTCGGGGTCCAGTTCGGGTCAAGTTTGGCTTCCGAACTCAAACTTTTTTCCGAAGTTCCGGCGAACCCGTCGAACCCGAACATCCAGGTGTCCGCTCAACTCTATTGGTGATATCACCCAGGTGTTCACCCAGTTACCTGCGCATTTCGCGTCTGGTCTTACCCACATACTCCATGTTGCAGTCACAGGTGATTTTATAAATTACACCCTGGGTTCTACAATTAATGAAGTCCCTGATAGGGAATGTTCTTTGCAGGTTGGAACTATAAAAGGTTTTGCCTGTTTGGACGATACTGCAAGCTATGCAACCACTGCACCTAAAGCAGTCAGTAGGCCTACGGTCAAGCCAAGTGCCCTGTTGGCACTTGGCTTTTTTTTTTTAAAAAGTGTTGCATGACTAGATTTGTTACATGCAACATGCAGGAAGCATGTGTTAATTCCCCCAAATGCAGTGTAAGCACGATGTTATTGACATTCTTGCTGACTACCTTACCTAGTTGGTGCTGTCTTGCTGTGAAAAACATTGAGCCAGTGGGCCGTGAAAGGCATGCACTGTCCCTGCCCATAACAGCTGCTGCAGGTATCCACAGTAGTGTGCACCTTGCCGAACAGTGAGAATTATTGGGGACAGCCAAGTACAAGGCAGGGATGACTTTTTGGGACAAATAATACTGACTAGATATCGTCAAGAGAGGCTGAGCGCATGCCATCCGTTAGCTTAAAGGGGTTGTCTGAGTTATTTTTTTGTTCTTTGTATGTTTCTCAGTAGGCAAATGTAAGGGGTTTACAATGCACTTACTATATCTGTGGCTTCTCTCAGATTTCTCAGATGACTTGTGATGTCAGCTTCTCTCCCAGCTCTGATGATGTTTTGTACACAAGCCTGAGAGAGCAGATATGTGTCTGTACACGAGGCATCACTGTGCTGGCCACACACCCTGCACTGCCGTCTGCCCTCTCCCTGGATTCCTCAGGAAAATGTAACCTCTTCTGAATCACACAATAAGGGCTGGAGGCTTTGCTGAGTAGCTGCAGGCAATAAAGAGACACAGGATCCTCATCCTGCAGACACAGAGTTGATAGACTGGAGGAGTTCTGCAGAGCATTGCTCAAGAACAGGTAGGTGGAAGATCCTGTGTGTATCAGCAGTGTCATTGTACGGATGGGACTTCACATACAACATGCTGCTGAGCATCCTAGCAGTCAGACATTTCACTCAGGGCAGCACTGTTTTTCACTCCCTATGCAGAGCAGGGGGGGAGGCACAAATATTAATGAGGAAAACGTCAGAGATTGATGTTATTGAAGGTAAGCAAAGGGCCAGAAGAGAATCAGGGAGATGCGGAAATATAATTTTTGTTTGCCTAAAACTTGCTTAGCTTAGTTATATATTGCTGACCATCAGATTTACAGTGCCATATATTTTTTCTATATATCTCGGACAACCCCTTTAAGGCAGCAGAATCCACTAAGTGGTACAGAAGAGACTGCACTACCAGCAACTTGGTCAGATAGAAGTTAAGCTTGCACACCAGCTGATTGCTGGGCATGTAGACAGGGGCGTATTGGGAACTAAAAGTGGCCCTGGAAAAAATCATAAAAGTGGCCCCATGTTGTAAGTAGGTCCAAACTGACTGAAGGCAGGGGAACGTAATTAGGCAGGGCCAGTAATACCATAGTGCAGTGCAATATACCAGCCCACCTGAACCAAATACCAAACTAAATCACCAAATACTACCAACTGCTGCACAGTATTCAACTGTTTTGCTGTCCTGAGGACATTGACACAATTGAATTCAGGAGGACATCTGCGGCTGCTGGCCAGGTTCGTAAGAGAGAATCAGATCATTATGTACCTGGCTGGTGGCCGTGAGGAGGGCTTGGGTGGTCCTCATTGGGATCGTCCTACTGGGAAAATTCCCCGTAGGGTCTATAGCTAATCCACCCTTGCATGTAGAGTTGTTTTTTGGCCACACATTCCATTATCAATGGCTGAAGACGAAGCAAAGTGTCGGAGTCTGAGCAGGAGAAGCAGTAAGTGATAATGACAAGGACGCTGTACTGCATTTGGGTATAACCTGGCTGCCGCAAAGGAAACTAGGAGAAGGAGGACACTCTTGTTATGCTAGCTGCTCTTTATTGCTGCCACCTACCTCCTCCTCCTTGGATGTTACCACCTTCTCAGCACCCTTATCCAGCTCCCAGGTCCTGTCCAACACACCTCCTCATGGCATTCCAAATACTAACTGTTCTCACACAACTCATTAAACACGGAGACTCTCTCTGACTATCTTCAGTAGGATGCAACTGAGAGCCTTCTCTAAGGTAGCAAGGAGGAGGAGCAGGAGGAATGCTGTGACTACTCACTCCAAGGCATGGTGTCAGACTCAGAGGTGACCTCCACATCATCCTGCTGTGACTGAGAGAAGCAGTAAGCCATCCAGTCCACAATCTCATCCTCTTCGTCCTTAATAACAATGTTGTGCCTTTTGGAAGCCAAAGACAACTGTGGCCTACTACTAATACTACTGGCCAGATGGATAGTGCTACTACCCACACTCTGACTGTGGGAGGATGAGGCATGAGTCTTTCATTTTGTACTCTTCTGTTTTTTAGACATTTAATTATGAGGCCTATAAATGATAACAAGTTTCCTATAAATAAACAGAAAAGCATTTCCTAAATGAAAAGTCACGGGTTTGGCACACACAGATTATTGAATGGTACTAACAAAACTAAATGATTTTTCCTTTCTACAAACACACTGGACATTGCTATTGACAATTTACTTTGGAAATAATGCAGTGTTGGTGTTGACATTTCTATGACTATATATGCGTTTAATAGCACTAGTTAAAAAACTTAATTTTTGTACTATAGAACACATGGTGCAATGCAATAAAATGTCTGCCTACCACCAATATAAGAATGCAGTGTTGGCGGTGGAGTTTCTATGTATGTACAGTGCCTTGAAAAATTATTCAAACCCCTTGAACTTTTCCACATTTTTTATTAGGATTTTATATGATAGACCACCACAAAGTAGCAAGAATATGTGAAGTGAAAAGAAAATGATAGATGATTTATAAAATGTTCCATAAATAAAAATTTGAAAAGTGTTGCTTGCATTAATATTCAGCCCCCCTGTACTCTAAATGAAACCCAATATGCATTCAGAAGTTATCCAATTAGTAAATAGAGTTCACCTGTGTGTAATTTATTCTCAATATAACTACAGCCATTCTGTGAAGGCCTGAGATGTATGTTAGAGAACATTAGTGATCAAACAGCATCCTGAAAACCGAGGAACACACCAGACAGGTTAGGGATAAAGTTGTGGAGAAGTGTAAATCAGGGTTAAGTTATAAAAAATATCCCAAGCAGTGAACATCAAATGGAGTACTGTTCAATCCATCATCCAAAAATGGAAGGAGTGGCACAACTGCAAACCTACCAAGACATGGCCATCCACCTAAACTGACAGCCCAGGGAAGGAGAACACCAATTAGGGAAGCAGCCAAGAGACCCATGGTCACTCTGGAGGAGCTGCAGAGATCTACAGCTCAGGTGGGAAAATCTGTCCATAGGACAATCATCCGTTGTGTACTCCACAAATCTGGCCTTTATGGAAGAGTGACATGAAGGAAGCTATTTTTGAAAGCAAGCCATAAGAAGTCCAATTTGCAGTTTGCCACAAGCCATGCAGGGGACACAACAAACATGTGGAAGAGGGTGCTCTGGTCAGAAGGGACCAAAGTTTATCATTTTTAGCCTAAACAACGCTACAGCATATGTGGAGGAAAACTAACACTGCACATCGCCTATTCAGTATATTGGGCAGACTAGATGGGCCAAATGGTTCTTATCTGCCGACACATTCTATGTTTCTATGTTTCTAACACACCATTCCCACCGTGAAATATTATGCTGTGGGGATGCTTTTCTTCAACAGAGACAGGGAAGCTGGTCAGAGTTGATAGGAAGATGGAGCTAAATACATGGCAATCCTTGAGAAAAACCTAGTAGAGGCTGCGAAAGACTTTAGACTGGGGTGGAGGTTCACCTTCCAGCAGGACAGCAACCCTAAACATCCAGAGCTACAATGGAATGGTTTAGATCAAACCATATTCATGTGTTAGAATGACCCAGTCAAAGTCCAGACCTAAATCCCAATGAGGATCTGTGGCAGGATTGCAGTTCACAGATCCTCTCCATCCAATCTGACTGAGCTTGAGCTATTTTACAAAGAAGAATGAGCAAAAATGTAAGGCCTATGGATGTAAAAAGCCTTGCAGCTCTAATTGCAGCGAAATGAAAAGTGGTCCTACAAAATTTTCACTTGGGGGCTGAATACAAATGCATGCCACACTTTCCAGATTTTTATTTATTACAAATTTTGAAATCTATGTATCATTTTCTATTCACTTCACACATACTTACTACTTTGTGTTGGTCTATCAGATAAAATCCCCCAAAAATGTAATTTAAGTTTGTGGGTGTAATGTGAAAAAATTTGGAAATGTTCAAGAGGTATAAACACTATTTCAAAGCAATGTACACTGCGTGCAGAATTATTAGGCAAATGAGTATTTTGACCACATCATCCTCTTTATGCATGTTGTCTTACTCCAAGCTGTATAGGCTCGAAAGCCTACTACCAATTAAGCATATTAGGTGATGTGCATCTCTGTAATGAGAAGGGGTGTGGTCTAATGACATCAACACCCTATATTAGGTGTGCATAATTATTAGGCAACTTCCTTTCCTTTGGCAAAATGGGTCAAAAGAAGGACTAGACAGGCTCAGAAAAGTCAAAAATAGTGAGATATCTTGCAGAGGGATGCAGCACTCTTAAAATTGCAAAGCTTCTGAAGCGTGATCATCGAACAATCAAGCGTTTCATTCAAAATAGTCAACAGGGTCGCAAGAAGCGTGTGGAAAAACCAAGGCGCAAAATAACTGCCCATGAACTGAGAAAAGTCAAGCGTGCAGCTGCCATTTGCCACCAGTTTGGCCATATTTCAGAGCTGTAACATCACTGGAGTGCCCAAAAGCACAAGGTGTGCAATACTCAGAGACATGGCCAAGGTAAGAAAGGCTGAAAGACGACCACCACTGAACAAGACACGCAAGCTGAAACGTCAAGACTGGGCCAAGAAATATCTCAAGACTGATTTTTCTAAGGTTTTATGGACTGATGAAATGAGAGTGAGTCTTGATGGGCCAGATGGATGGGCCCGTGGCTGGATTGGTAAAGGGCGGAGAGCTCCAGACGCCAGCAAGGTGGAGGTGGAGTACTGGTTTGGGCTGGTATCATCAAAGATGAGCTTGTGGGGCCTTTTCGGGTTGAGGATGGATTCAAGCTCAACTCCCAGTCCTACTGCCAGTTTCTGGAAGACACCTTCTTCAAGCAGTGGTACAGGAAGAAGTCTGCATCCTTCAAGAAAAACATGATTTTCATGCAGGACAATACTCCATCACACGCGTCCAAGTACTCCACAGCGTGGCTGGCAAGAAAGGGTATAAAAGAAGAAAATCTAATGACATGGCCTCCTTGTTCACCTGATCTGAACCCCATTGAGAACCTGTGGTCCATCATCAAATGTGAGATTTACAAGGAGGGAAAACAGTACACCTCTCTGAACAGTGTCTGGGAGGCTGTGGTTGCTGCTGCACGCAATGTTGATGGTGAACAGATCAAAACACTGACAGAATCCATGGATGGCAGGCTTTTGAGTGTCCTTGCAAAGAAAGGTGGCTATATTGGTCACTGATTTGTTTTTGTTTTGTTTTTGAATGTCAGAAATGTATATTTGTGAATGTTGAGATGTTATATTGGTTTCACTGGTAAAAATAAATAATTGAAATGGGTATATATTTGTTTTTTGTTAAGTTGCCAAATAATTATGCACAGTAATAGTCACCTGCACACACAGATATCCCCCTAAAATAGCTAAAACTAAAAACAAACTAAAAACTACTTCCAAAAATATTCAGCTTTGATATTAATGAGTTTTTTGGGTTCATTGAGAACATGGTTGTTGTTCAATAATAAAATTAATCCTCAAAAATACAACTTGCCTAATAATTCTGCACTCCCTGTATGTGTTTAACACTGGTTCACAGAAAATGTTCTACTATTTATAAAACACACAATGAAACTTAATTATAACCAATATAACAATGCAGTGTTGGCGGTGAAATTTCTTTAAAGTATGTAATGTGCTTTTAATATCAGTGGTTCAAAAATTACATTAAGGCCCCTTTCACGCGAGCGAGTTCCAAGTATTGGACTCACAGTGTGTGTCAGAGAGAGCACCTGTCCTGACCTCCCAGCACTGATGGGATCTCATAGCATTATATAGATTTATGATGCTACGTAACACTTACAGTTCTGGAATGTATTGCATAACACTGACAGCATTATGTCAATACATTGCAGACCTCTAAGAGTTACACAGCATCATACATCAATATAATGCTATTAAATCCCATCAGTGCTGAAAGTTCAGGACAGGTGTTCTCGCTGACACACGCTGTGAGTCTAAAGCGTGGAAGTCGCTCGTGTGAAAGGGGCCTAACAATGCAATAGTTATGCCAAAGTTATGACTATAACAATGCAGTGCTGGCAGTGAAATTGCTATGATTTATGTAATTTGCTTGTAATATCACTGGTTAAAAATTGACATTTATGTACTATCTATAAAACACATGTTGCTGTGCAGTAATGCATCTGCCTACCACCAATATAATGATACAGTGTTGGGAGTGAGATTTATGTGTTTAATAACACTGGTTCAAAATAGAAATTGTTGTACCATCTATAAAACACACTGTGCAATTCATCTGTCTATCACCAATATAACGACGCAGTGTTGGCGGTGAGATTTCTATTAAATGTGTACAATATGTTTTTAATAACACTGGTTCAAAAATCTGCCTACCACCAATATAATGATCAGTGTTAATGAAATTTCTATAAAATATGTATGCATTTAATATCACTGGTTCAAAAACTTAATTTTTTGTACTATGGAACACATGCTGCAATGCAATAATGAGTTTTCCTACCACCAATATAGTTAGCGGTTTAGCGGTAAGGATGAGCGAACTAGTTTGGACTGAATCAAGTTTGGTCCAAAGGTTGTTATTTTTCGGTGGGAAGATGAATCCAAATCTTTCCGTGGTTAGTTTCGGACGAATCCACTAAAACGGCATGTAGTGCCATTTTATGGCACATGTCGGCGGGAAAAAGCATTAGGGAGGAAGAAGGGTTGTCACATGACCCTGAGAGGAAGTGAGGGGAGGGGTTGTCCTGACTGGCTCCCAGGCTGAAAGACAGTATCAATGCTGCAGCAGACAGGGAGGTGCATTAGCAGAACGAGCAGAACACCATTCTGTGCTGGGCTGTGAATGAGGGTGGTTGTGTGTGACAGTGTCTGCCAGAAAAAATATCTTAGGGAGTTTGGTACAGTGAAAAAATCAATCAGAAAGAGTCAGAAATCAATCAAGCTTATTGCCAGAGAGAGTGAAGGGAAAGGCTAGGATTCCAAAGAAGAATTGTGTGTGTTGTGTACAATAGAGAAGCAGCTGACAGAGAAGGAAAGAGGACACAGGACCTGTGGCTGACTGTGTCTGCTATCAGAAGTGCAGGTGCACCTCAAAAGCAGCAACCTGCAAGCAAATACTTTCATTTTTCCCCTCATTTTCACAGAAATCTTTTTTTTTGTGGAATTCAATATAATTAAGATATATATTGTGTGTGTATATATATATATATTAGGGGTGCACCGAAATGAAAATTCTGGTCCGAAACCGAAAATTCAGGATGCCCTTGACCGAAAACCGAAACCGAAACCGAAACTGCCTTTTTGCCCAAATACTTTTAAAATACTTTTTTTTTTAATGATTTTATTAATAATTCTTTTTCATGAATTTAATAAATCATATTATATAACATGGTGCTTCCTCATACACAAGTGATTGTACAAAACAACTGTTATGGGGGGACACTGTTATGGGGGGAATCTGTGGATGACGGACACTGTTATGGGGGGGATCTGTGGATGACGGACACTGTTATGGGGGGGATCTGTGGATGATGGACACTGTTATGGGGGGATCTGTGGATGACGGACACTGTTATGGGGGGGATCTGTGGATGACGGACACTGTTACAGGGGGATCTGTGTCTGGCACTGTTACAGGGGGGGGATCTGTGGCTGGCACTGTTACGGGGGGGATCTGTGGCTGGCACTGTTACAGGGGGGGGATCTGTGGCTGGCACTGTTACAGGGGTGGGGGATCTGTGGCTGGCACTGTTACAGGAGGGGATCTGCGGATGGCACTGTTATGGGCTGGGGGGATCTGTGGGTGGCACTGTTATATATGTGCCATCCACAGACCCCCCAGCCCATAACAGTGACATCCACAGACCCCCCCCAGCCCATAACAGTGACATCCACAGATATATATACACTGCTCAAAAAAATAAAGGGAACACAAAAATAACACATCCTAGATCTGAATTAATTAAATATTCTTCTGAAATACTTTGTTCTTTACATAGTTGAATGTGCTGACAACAAAATCACACAAAAATAAAAAAATGGAAATCAAATTTTTCAACCCATGGAGGTCTGGATTTGGAGTCACACTCAAAATTAAAGTGGAAAAACACACTACAGGCTGATCCAACTTTGATGTAATGTCCTTAAAACAAGTCAAAATGAGGCTCAGTAGTGTGTGTGGCCTCCACGTGCCTGTATGACCTCCCTACAACGCCTGTGCATGCTCCTGATGAGGTGGCGGACAGTCTCCTGAGGGATCTCCTCCCAGACCTGGACAAAAGCATCTGCCAACTCCTGGACAGTCTGTGGTGCAACGTGACGTTGGTGGATAGAGTGAGACATGATGTCCCAGATGTGCTCAATTGGATTCAGGTCTGGGGAACGGGCGGGCCAGTCCATAGCATCAATGCCTTCGTCTTGCAGGAACTGCTGACACACTCCAGCCACATGAGGTCTAGCATTGTCTTGCATTAGGAGGAACCCAGGGCCAACCGCACCAGCATATAGTCTCACAAGGGGTCTGAGGATCTCATCTCGGTACCTAATGGCAGTCAGGCTACCTCTGGCGAGCACATGGAGGGCTGTGCGGCCCTCCAAAGAAATGCCACCCCACACCATTACTGACCCAATGCCAAACCGGTCATGCTGGAGGATGTTGCAGGCAGCAGAACGTTGTCAACGGCGTCTCAAGACTCTGTCACGTCTGTCACATGTGCTCAGTGTGAACCTGCTTTCATCTGTGAAGAGCACAGGGCGCCAGTGGCGAATTTGCCAATCTTGGTGTTCTCTGGCAAATGCCAAACGTCCTGCATGGTGTTGGGCTGTAAGCACAACCCCCACCTGTGGATGTCGGGCCCTCATGGAGTCTGTTTCTGACCGTTTGAGCAGACACATGCACATTTGTGGCCTGCTGGAGGTCATTTTGCAGGGCTCTGGCAGTGCTCCTCCTGTTCCTCCTTGCACAAAGGCAGAGGTAGCGGTCCTGCTGCTGGGTTGTTGCCCTCCTACGGCCTCATCCACGTCTCCTGATGTACTGGCCTGTCTCCTGGTAGCGCCTCCATGCTCTGGACACTACTCTGACAGACACAGCAAACCTTCTTGCCACAGCTCGCATTGATGTGCCATCCTGGATAGGCTGCACTACCTGAGCCCCTTGTGTGGGTTGTAGATTCTGTCTCATGCTACCACTAGAGTGAAAGCATCGCCAGCATTCAAAAGTGACCAAAACATCAGCCAGGAAGCATAGGAACTGAGAAGTGATCTGTGGTCACCACCTGCAGAACCACTCCTTTATTGGGGGTGTCTTGCTAATTGCCTATAATTTCCACCTGTTGTCTATTCCATTTGCACAACAGCATGTGAAATTGATTGTCACTCAGTGTTGCTTCCTAAGTGGACAGTTTGATTTCACAGAAGTGTGATTGACTTGGAGTTACATTGTGTTGTTTAAGTGTTCCCTTTATTTTTTTGAGCAGTGTATATATATATATATATACATGTGCATATACTTGTTTTCAGTTTCAACACAGTCTCAATTAAAATTATTTGGTGGGGCAGTTCAATTTAATTAAGCAGCATATGTACATGATTATTGAAGCAACACCTGTGTGTGTTAAAGAGAACATCCTCCAAAAAAGGAAGACAGGGCAGAACAACCTTCTTGGGAAATGGGCAAAGAGACATTAAAGGTAATTAACTTTTCAGATGTGATTCTTACACAATCCCAATTGTCAGTCTTGCGGAGGGGTCTGACTTTCTCCCCGGCTGAAAAGCTTGATTACTTATCATCGGTTAGAGACTTGGAACTCTTCGCAAGAAAATTACTTTTCAAAAAATATTTTTATAAAGTAGGGGAGGGTGAGATGTTCTCCCCCCTTGAATTGCAAACAATACAAAATCTTCAATCACTATTAGATGAACAGGAGTTGGAAGACAATTCCAAATTCCCCATACACCTGCAGTGCCGATCACAACATTGGCCCCCTATGGCATCTTTCCCAGCAGTTGACATTTTTGTCAAGCTTGTAAAGCAAGGTTTGGATGAGATGTGAAATAATGGGTTTAAAGATAATTTAAATGCGGAGCAAAGAAATGCTCTGAATGAGCTGGAAAAAAAAAAAGAAATAAAATGAAAAATAAATTATGAAATCTATTAAATCTTAAGCTGGATCAAAATCCTTTGTCACAATATAAGGTAGAGCTGGATAGGATTTTGAGACAGGCTCATATTTCAGGGATTATCAGTTCTAAAATGTTGGAGGGACTGATTATGGAATTTCCCATCCTTCCGACATTTATTTACTTCCAAAGGTTAACAAGGATTCTTCCTGTCCAACTCGGAGGCCGATTGTGTCTGGTATAAGCGGTCTGTGTGAGACTTTTATAAGTCGTTTTGTAGATTTTTATCTGCAGAAATGTGTTGAAACTTTGCCATCTTTTGTTTGGGAAACCACAGATGTTTAGAAGAGACTAAATGGCGTTGATTTGGAGAAGGATATGTTTGTTACGTGTGACGTCGAGTCCCTGTACACCTCTATATGTCACAACCACAGGCATAGAGAATCTTTTTGGAGATGACCAGTTTGAATAGAGATTTGATTGATTTAACCCCTTAAGGACCAGCAATGTACATGTAGGACACAAGGTCCACCGGGCGCTGGGAGGGAATCGCGGCGGAATCAGGGCACCATGGCTGCTTTTTCAGTCAGGCATCCATGCCAGGTAAGGGCAGCATGGTTTAACACCGCCACCCTGCAGTTCCAAGCGCTGAGATTGGCCGGTCAATGAAGACCGACACATCGCAGCACCGGAAGCAGTATGGAGCTGTGGGGTGGGGTGGGGGGGGTCAGGGGGAGGTGACCAGTGCTGAACCGGTCAGCACCTGTATCCTCTGAGGTGAGAGGAAGGCATTCTAGCTGAAACACGCGTCGGGGTACGTGGCTCTCCTGAGGTGGACATTACTGTTTTATGGGTATGTTACTTTATGGTGTGAGGTCTTTTCTTGCATAAGTGGTTGGTGCCTGCATATGCTATTTTTGGTACGCTTGGCCATTCGATATATGTTATAGGGAGATCGCTCTTTGTATTTACTTGTTGAGATCTCTCTTCTTCATAGATTTTGTGTTCACTGACAGTGGCCACGGCCATGTAAGTGACCGACCTATATACATATATACATCTTTACTTACGGCCCCATTCTTAGGGTATCGATAGTTATTCCCTGTGCACTTATAGAGATATGCACTTGCACTTTGATATGATCTGGATACTCGTGATACTTGTGTGATTTTTGTATATATCAGTGTACTTAATGTATATTCCAGCCAATTGTGGTTGCTTTATTGCCCTCTACCTACTGGTTTATTGTATTATGTCCCCTCAGGTGTAGTCCACTTTTTTATCCGATGTATTACATCATATATTTTTTTTATGAGAATTATTGAATAAAGTATATTTACATTTTGCTACTAAACCCGTTTAGTCTCAGTTTATCCTTTGTGTCCTCTGAGGTGAGGTAGGGGACACCAGTGTTTGGTATCCCCTGCCAACTCTGCGATTGGCTGGAACAATGCTTCAGCCAATGGCAGTGCTATAGCTGCACAGGAAAGGGCTGAACCTCCCTGCATGCAGCCATTATAGCTGGTCATTGCATGCAGAGAGGTTCTGTGTTTCTATGTTCTGCTTGTTGGCTTGCTGGGACTTGTGGTGCACCACCACTGCGATTTGAGCTTTTCCTGCTGAAAGAAGAAAGAAGAAAATAAGAACATCTGCAATTGCCGCACAGATTTTTTTTTTCATTTGCAGCTGTTCCAGAACCCTAATCCACCCTCCGTCCCTGTCTCTGTCCCTAGCCACCCCCCCCCCCACCTTCCCTGCCAGCGCCCCCCCCAGCCCATCCTTTTTTTACGGATGCCATTTTGTCCATGCGCTTTTTTGGTCATTCTTTTTTTTTTTTTACAATTTTCCAGCTCTGCACCACTTTTTCTGCGTGCAAGCTGTGACCGCTAGAGATGATCGAGCACCAAAGTGCTCGGGTGCTCTGGCCAAACACATCGGGATGCTCGGGTGCTCTACCGAGCACCCACGTATAATGGGGGTCAATGGGAGAACCCCAGCATTAAACCAGGCACTCCCTGCTCTCTAGAGGGGAGGGTGCTTGGTTCATAGGAAAAGGTCAGAAATGTATGGAAACACCACCGAAATGGTTCGGGACCAGCATGGGGAGGATGTCTCGATGCATCTTGGACTCCAAGGTCGCTGCTGGGAACCATGTTGTCCGAGTAGTACGCCACTTTTACAGACTGACAATAATACGCACAAAAAATAAAAAAAATTTGAGGAAAAGTTGTTAAGAAACATTCTTTCCTGTATATTTACTTGTATATAAAGTGCTGCCAAAAATTACAAGGAAGAGGTACTCTGATACAACCTGTATATCACATAAAGGAGGGCCTCATTCACATTGTGGTGCAATTGTTCAGGTAGTGGGACTCCTACACTCATAAAGCCTATGCACTAAGTGAAAGTGAAAGGGCTGCCAAAAATTACACAAGGAACCGGCACTCCAAAACACCCTTTGTTACACATAAAGGAGGGCATCATACACACCCTGAAAAATTATGATTGATGGCCTGCTGGTGACCCTCAAAAACATTTGGAGCAAGGGCCTGCTGATCTGTCTATCTAAAACATTAGGGACGAGGGCCTGCTGCCGCATTGGTGACTCTAGATAATCTCTGGGAGATTGAACGTCCCCGTGACGGCGACAATCAATTTCGATGTCTGCCCCATCAACTTTAGATGCTCTTTTCTGCGCGTACCATGTTGATCACGGATAACGGGGAATCAGGGTTCGATGACGGAGAGGGAGCCTGAGAAAGAGCTACCACATCCAAGGGAGGTCAATGGCTGAAATCTGATTGGCTGTTCTTACATTGCCCCTTTTTTTTTCGAATTGTGAACCACCCAGAGAGGGTGTGTCAAGTTATTAAAGCACAAGCATACAAGGAAGGCAGCAGGCGTGCGGCAATTACCCACTCCCAACTCGGGGAGGTAGCGACGATAAATAACAATACAGCACTTCTAAGCGGCCCTGTTATTGGAATGAGTGCACTTTCCGTTAACGAGGATCTATTGGAGAGCAAGTCTGGTGCAAGCAGCCAACTTGCTCCCAGCCTCCACAAAGTTCACTCAGTGTGCAATCATGGTGAGGAATGTGTGACCAGACTCTTGGCTACTGAGACTGGACTTGTAGGTGAGGGCCTGCTGCCGCATTGGTGACTCTAGATAACTTCTATGCTTCAGCCAATGGCAGTGCTATAGCTGCACAGGAAAGGGCTGAACCTCCCTGCATGCAGCCATTATAGCTGGTCATTGCATGCAGAGAGGTTCTGTGTTTCTTCTATGTTCTGCTTGTTGGCTTGCTGGGACTTGTGGTGCACCACCACTGCGATTTGAGCTTTTCCTGCTGAAAGAAGAAAGAAGAAAAAAGAAAATAAGAACATCTGCAATTGCCGCACAGATTTTTTTTTAATTTGCAGCTGTTCCAGAACCCTAAACCACCCTCCGTCCCTGTCTCTGTCCCTAGCCACCCCCCCCCACCTTCCCTGCCAGCGGCCCCCCCAGCCCATCCTTTTTTTACGGATGCCATTTTGTCCATGCGCTTTTTTGGTCATTCTTTTTTTTATTTTTTTTTTACAATTTTCCAGCTCTGCACCACTTTTTCTGCATGCAAGCTGTGACCACTAGTGATGATCGAGCACCAAAGTGCTCGGGTGCTCTGGCCAAACACATCAGGATGCTCGGGTGCTCTACTGAGCACCCGCGTATAATGGGAGTCAATGGGAGAACCCCAGCATTAAACCAGGCACCCCCTGCTCTCAAGAGGGGAGAGTGCTTGGTTCATAGGAAAAGGTCAGAAATGTATGGAAACACCACCGAAATGGTTCGGGACAAGCATGAGGAGGATGTCTCGATGCATCTTGGACTCCAAGGTCACTGCTGGGAACCATGTTGTCCGAGTAGTACGCCACTTTTACAGACTGACAATAATACGCACAAAAAAAATAATAAAAATTTTAGAGGAAAAATTGTTATAACCTAAGCGGCCCTGTTATTGGAATGAATACACTTTCCGTTAACGAGGATCTATTGGAGGGCAAGTCTGGTGCAAGCAGCCAACTTGCTCCCGGCCTCCACAACGTTCACCCAGTGTGCCATCATGGTGAGGATTGTGTTGACCAGACTCTTGGCTACTGAGACTGCACTTGTAGGTCAGGGCCTTGTTGACTCTAGATAACTTCTAGGCAATCGCATGTCCCCGTGATGGCGACAATCCATTTGGATGTCTGCCCTATCAACTTTGGAGCGATTTTTTAACAAGGACCTTCTGCTGTAGCACCGTTTTGCTTGTCCTCTCCACCAGAGGAATGAGAGATGAGACATTCTCTTTGTAGCGGGGGTGGAAAAAGGTGAACACCCAGTAATCTGTGTTGTCTAAAATGCATATAATGCGTGGGTCATGGGAAAGGCAGCCTAACATGAAGTCAGCTATGTGTGCCAGAGTAAGAACAGGCAAGACTTTGCTGTCATCATCAGAAGGTGAGCTGATCCTGTATAGGTTGTAGGTGAGGGCCTGCAGGTGAGCTGACCCTGTAAAACATTATATGCGAGGCCCTGCAGTTGAGCTGACCCTGTAAAACATTATATGCGAGGGCCTGCTGGTGAGCTGACCCTGTAAAAGATTGTAGATGAGGGCCTGAAGTGAGCTGACCCTGTAAAACATTATATGCGAGGGCATTATATGCGACAAATAAGCATTTTAAATTATGGAAGAGGGAAGAGGAGGAGGAGGATGAGAAAAGGAAGATTTAACCATATACCCTTTTTTGTGGTGGGAGGGATGCATGGGAATACAGTGTATTCGGTACATTAACCACCTCAGCCCCCAGTGCTTAAACACCCTGAAAGACCAGGCCACTTTTTACACTTCTGACCTACACTACTTTCACTGTTTATTGCTCGGTCATGCAACTTACCACCCAAATGAATTTTACCTCCTTTTCTTCTCACTAATAGAGCTTTCATTTGGTGGTATTTCATTGCTGCTGACATTTTTACTTTTTTTGTTATTAATCGAAATTTAACGATTTTTTTGCAAAAAAATGACATTTTTCACTTTCAGTTGTCAAATTTTGCAAAAAAAACGAGATCCATATAGAAATTTTGCTCTAAATTTATAGTTCTACATGTCTTTGATAAAAAAAAAATGTTTGGGTAAAAAAAAAATGGTTTGGGTAAAAGTTATAGCGTTTACAAACTATGGTACAAAAATGTGAATTTCCGCTTTTTGAAGCAGCTCTGACTTTCTGAGCACCTGTCATGTTTCCTGAGGTTCTACAATGCCCAGACAGTACAAACACCCCACAAATGACCCCATTTCGGAAAGTACACACCCTAAGGTATTCGCTGATGGGCATAGTGAGTTCATAGAACTTTTTATTTTTTGTCACAAGTTAGCGGAAAATGATGATTTTTTTTTTTTTTTTTTCTTACAAAGTCTCATATTCCACTAACTTGTGACAAAAAATAAAAACTTCTATGAACTCACTATGCCCATCACGAAATACCTTGGGGTCTCTTCTTTCCAAAATGGGGTCACTTGTGGGGTAGTTATACTGCCCTGGCATTCTAGGGGCCCAAATGTGTGGTAAGGAGTTTGAAATCAAATTCAGAAAAAAATGACCTGTGAAATCCGAAAGGTGCTCTTTGGAATATGGGCCCCTTTGCCCACCTAGGCTGCAAAAAAGTGTCACACATCTGGTATCTCCGTACTCAGGAGAAGGTGGGGAATGTGTTTTGGGGTGTTATTTTATATATACCCATGCTGGGTGAGAGAAATATCTTGGCAAAAGACAACTTTTCCCATTTTTTTATACAAAGTTGGCATTTGACCAAGATATTTATCTCACCCAGCATGGGTATATGTAAAAAGACACCCCAAAACACATTCCTCAACTTCTCCTGAGTACGGAGATACCAGATGTGTGACACTTTTTTGCAGCCTAGGTGGGCAAAGGGGCCCATATTCCAAAGAGCACCTTTCAGATTTCACTGGTCATTTTTTTCTGAATTTGATTTCAAACTCCTTACCACACATTTGGGCCCCTAGAATGCCAGGGCAGTATAACTACCCCACAAGTGACCCCATTTTGGAAAGAAGACACCCCAAGGTATTCCGTGAGGGGCATGGAGAGTTCCTAGAATTTTTTATTTTTTGTCACAAGTTAGTGGAAAATGATGATTTTTTTTTTTTTTTTTTTTTCATACAAAGTCTCATATTCCACTAACTTGTGACAAAAAATAAAAACTTCTATGAACTCACTATGCCCATCACGAAATACCTTGGGGTCTCTTCTTTCCAAAATGGGGTCACTTGTGGAGTAGTTATACTGCCCTGGCATTCTAGGGGCCCAAATGTGTGGTAAGGAGTTTGAAATCAAATTCAGAAAAAAATGACCTGTGAAATCCGAAAGGTGCTCTTTGGAATATGGGCCCCTTTGCCCACCTAGGCTGCAAAAAAGTGTCACACATCTAGTATCTCCGTACTCAGGAGAAGGTGGGGAATGTGTTTTGGAGTGTTATTTTATATATACCCATGCTGGGTGAGAGAAATATCTTGGCAAAAGACAACTTTTCCCATTTTTTTATACAAAGTTGGCATTTGACCAAGATATTTATCTCACCCAGCATGGGTATATGTAAAAAGACACCCCAAAACACATTCCTCAACTTCTCCTGAGTACGGAGATACCAGATGTGTGACACTTTTTTGCAGCCTAGGTGGGCAAAGGGGCCCATATTCCAAAGAGCACCTTTCGGATTTCACAGGTCATTTTTTTCTGAATTTGATTTCAAACTCCTTACCACACATTTGGGCCTCTAGAATGCCAGGGCAGTATAACTACCCCACAAGTGACCCCATTTTGGAAAGAAGACACCCCAAGGTATTCCGTGAGGGGCATGGAGAGTACCTAGAATTTTTTATTTTTTGTCACAAGTTAGTGGAAAATGATGATTTTTTTTTTTTTCATACAAAGTCTCATATTCCACTAACTTGTGACAAAAAATAAAAACTTCCATGAACTCACTATGCCCATCAGCGAATACCTTGGGGTCTCTTCTTTCCAAAATGGGGTCACTTGTGGGGTAGTTATACTGCCCTGGCATTCTAGGGGCCCAAATGTGTGGTAAGGAGTTTGAAATCAAATTCAGTAAAAAATGACCTGTGAAATCCGAAAGGTGCTCTTTGGAATGTGGGCCTCTTTGCCCACGTAGGCTGCAAAAAAGTGTCACACATCTGGTATCCCCGTACTCAGGAGAAGTTGAGGAATGTGTTTTGGGGTGTCTTTTTACATATACCCATGCTGGGTGAGATAAATATCTTGATCAAATGCCAACTTTGTATAAAAAAATTGGAAAAGTTGTCTTTTGCCAAGATATTTCTCTCACCCAGCATGGGTATATATAAAATGACACCCCAAAACACATTCCCCACCTTCTCCTGAGTACGGAGATACCAGATGTGTGACACTTTTTTGCAGCCTAGGTGGGCAAAGGGGCCCATATTCCAAAGAGCACCTTTCGGATTTCACAGGTCATTTTTTTCAGAATTTGATTTCAAACTCCTTACCACACATTTGGGCCCCTAGAATGCCAGGGCAGTATAACTACCCCACAAGTGACCCCATTTTGGAAAGAAGAGACACCAAGGTATTCGCTGATGGGCATAGTGAGTTCATGGAAATTTTTATTTTTTGTCACAAGTTAGTGGAATATGAGACTTTGTATGAAAAAAAATAAAATAAAAAAAATCATCATTTTCCACTAACTTGTGACAAAAAATAAAAAATTCTAGGAACTTGCCATGCCCCTCACGGAATACCTTGGGGTGTCTTCTTTCCAAAATGGGGTCACTTGTGGGGTAGTTATACTGCTCTGGCATTTTCCAGGGGCCCTAATGTCTGGTAAGTAGGTAAATGACCTGTGAAATCCGAAAGGTGCTCTTTGGAATGTGGGCCCCTTTGCCCACCTAGGCTGCAAAAAAGTGTCACACATCTGGTATCTCCGTACTCAGGAGAAGGTGGGGAATGTGTTTTGGGGTGTCATTTTACATATACCCATGCTGGGTGAGAGAAATATCTTGGCAAAAGACAACTTTTCCCATTTTTTTTATACAAAGTTGGCATTTGACCAAGATATTTATCTCACCCAGCATGGGTATATGTAAAAAGACACCCCAAAACACATTCCTCAACTTCTCCTGAATACAGAGATACCAGATGTGTGACACTTTTTTGCAGCCTAGGTGGGCAAAGGGGCCCAAATTCCTTTTAGGAGGGCATTTTTAGACATTTGGATACCAGACTTCTTCTCACGCTTTGGGGCCCCTAAAATGCCAGGGCAGTATAAATACCCCACATGTGACCCCATTTTGGAAAGAAGACACCCCAAGGTATTCAATGAGGGGCATGGCGAGTTCATTGAAAAAAAAAAAATTTTGGCACAAGTTAGCGGAAATTGATTTTTTTGATTTTGTTCTCACAAAGTCTCCCTTTCCGCTAACTTGGGACAAAAATTTCAATCTTTCATGGACTCAATATGCCCCTCAGCGAATACCTTGGGGTGTCTTCTTTCCAAAATGGTGTTATTTGTGGGGTGTTTGTACTGCCCTGGCATTTGAGGGTCTCAGCAATCATTACATGTATGCCCAGCATTAGGAGTTTCTGCTATTCTCCTTATATTGAGCATACGGGTAATGAGATTTTTTTTTTCCGTTCAGCCTCTGGGCTGAAAGAAAAAAATGAACGGCACAGATTTCTTCATTCGCATCGATCAATGTGGATGAAAAAATCTCTGCAAAAAAAAGAAAAAGGAGGGGAAAGGCGTCTGCCAGGACATAGGAGCTCCGCCCAACATCCATACCCACTTAGCTCGTATGCCCTGGCAAACCAGATTTCTCCATTCACATCAATCGATGTGGATGAATAAATCATTGCCGGGATTTTTTTTTTTATATATACAAAGTTTTTGCCAAAGTATATGAACACCGCCACCTCCTCAGCTCATATGCCTCGGCAAACATATCTTTTACTGCAGAGGAGAAATCTCGTCTTGCAGCGCCGCATACACCGACTTGCGTGTAATCTGACAGCAGCGCAATGCTTCTGTCCGAATGCACATCAGTGCTGCAGCTGGTCGATCGGTTGGTCCACCTGGAAGGTAAAAAAAACAAAACAAAAAAGAAAAAACCAGGCCGCAAAGCAATAACTTTATTAACTGTTGAACAGAACATAGAAACTTTGTTTAAACTTTTTTAACTGAACGTTTAACTTTTTTACTTACCGGTATTTTTTTTTTTGTTTAGTTTTTTTTACCTTTATAGAGCAAACCTCTCCTTCCCCATGGGACAATGTGCAAAGCGCAAATCGCCCAAAGATGTGGCGAAGTACGTTATGCACTTTATCCCAGGTGAAAGGAGAGGTTTGCAGCAGCTGTGAGAGAAAGGGCCCTAATAGCCCTGTGTGCCTGTCCTGGTGAGATGTGATCCCTATGCTAGGTGTACCTGTGTGTGGTACTTCCGGAAACACTCACCATAGCATAGGGCAGGGTGGTCCGGACAGTCAGGACAGAAATAGCGGGTGTCACGCCTTATTCCACTCCTGCTACAGACACAACATTTTTTTCGGGGTGGCGGTTGGGTTGAGGTACCAGCAACGACACTGGGGAAATGTCGCTCGTGTAGACGGCTAACTACACTGGTGGATGGGGCCACGGAACCTCCCGGATAAATGAGGTTCTCGATGATCTCTTCCTGGAATTTGAGGAAGGATCCTGTTCTCCCAGCCTTACTGTAGAGAACAAAACTATTATAGGCAGCCAATTGAATTAAATATACAGACACCTTCTTATACCAGCGTCTGGTTCTGCGGGAAACTAAATAGGGAGCCAACATCTGGTCATTGAAGTCCACCCCTCCCATGAGCGCATTATAGTCGTGGACTGAGAGGGGCTTTTCAATGACACGGGTTGCCCTTTCAATTTGGATTGTCGTGTCTGCGTGAATGGAGGAGAGCATGTAAACGTCACGCTTGTCTCTCCATTTCACCGCGAGCAGTTCTTCGTTACACAAGGCAGCCCTCTCCCCCCTTGCAAGACGGGTGGTTACAAGCCGTTGGGGGAAGCCCACGCGACTAGTTCGCGCGGTGCCACAGGCGCAAATCCGTTCTAGAAACAAATGCCTAAAGAGGGCCACACTTGTGTAAAAATTGTCCACATAAAGATGGTACCCCTTGCCGAATAAGGGTGACACCAAGTCCCAGACTGTCTTCCCACTGCTCCCCAGGTAGTCAGGGCAACCGACCGGCTCCAGGGTCTGATCTTTTCCCTCATAGATCCGAAATTTGTGGGTATAGCCTGTGGCCCTTTCACAGAGCTTATACAATTTGACCCCATACCGGGCACGCTTGCTTGGGATGTATTGTTTGAAGCCAAGGCGCCCGGTAAAATGTATTAGGGACTCGTCTACGCAGATGTTTTGCTCGGGGGTATACAAATCTGCAAATTTCTGGTTGAAATGGTCTATGAGGGGCCGAATTTTGTGGAGCCGGTCAAAAGCTGGGTGGCCTCTGGGACGGGAGGTGGTGTTGTCGCTAAAGTGCAGGAAACGCAGGATGGTCTCAAATCGTGTCCTGGACATAGCAGCAGAGAACATGGGCATGTGATGAATCGGGTTCGTGGACCAATATGACCGCAATTCATGCTTTTTAGTTAGACCCATGTTGAGGAGAAGGCCCAGAAAAATTTTAAGTTCGGAAACTTGGACTGGTTTCCACCGGAAAGACTGGGCATAAGAGCTTCCCGGGTTGGCGGATATAAATTGTGTGGCATACCGGTTTGTCTCTGCCACGACTAAGTCCAAGAGCTCCGCAGTCAAGAACAGCTCAAAAAATCCCAGGGCTGAACCGATTTGAGCCGTCTCAACCCGAACTCCAGACTGGGCGGTGAAAGGGGGAACTACAGGTGCGGCTGAAGTTGGTGACTGCCAATCAGGGTTTGCCAGCACCTCAGGGATTCTAGGGGCTCTACGGGCCTGTCTGCGCGGTGGCTGCGACGGGGTAACTAGTGCACGTGCCACCGTACCAGCTTCAACTGCCCTTCTGGTGCTCGCCACGTCACCATGTTGTACGGCAGTGCTGGTACTAGGTCCAGGAAGGGCTGCGCTGCTGGTGTATGCCTCACCACGTGATCCGGCAGCGACAGCCCCACTCTGCTGCTCTTGAAGCGGATCCTGCATAACCTGTGGTCTAGCGACACGGGGCCGGGTACGCCTGGTGCTGCCAGGGACCTCCACCTCCTCGTCCGAACTTTGGGTCAGAGAGCCACTGCTTTCCACAGGTTCATATTCTGACCCGCTAGATTCGTCAGATGAGGGTTCCCACTCCTCATCCGACTGGGTCAGAATCCTGTAGGCCTCTTCAGAAGAATACCCCCTGTTTGACATTTTGGACTACTAAATTTAGGGGTATTCCCTGAGACTACCCAAGAAAAAAAGCAAGCCTGTCTTACAAAGGGGAGGCTAGCGAAGTACCGGAGGCCGCTGCGATTGATAAAAAATATCAAAGCTGATTTTTTTATCGCCGCAGTGCGTGTAAAGTGAATGTGCAGTGATCAAAAAACAATTTTTTTTTTGTCACTGCGGTGGGGCGGGCGTGGGTGAACGCACGTGTGGGCGACCGATCAGGCCTGATCGGGCAAACACTGCGTTTTGAGTGGAGGGCGAGCTAAGGTGACACTAATACTATTATAGATCTGACCGTGATCAGTTTTGATCACTTACAGATACTATAAAAGTACAAATGCTGATTAGCGATACGCTAAACAGCGAATAAAAGTGACTGCGGTGCGGTGGGCTGGGCGCTAACTGACGCTAACTACCTAACCAAGGGGCCTAAACTATCCCTAAAACCTAACAGCCAATACTAGTGAAAAAAAAAAGTG
This sequence comes from Bufo bufo, assembly GCF_905171765.1. Classification (NCBI taxonomy): domain Eukaryota; kingdom Metazoa; phylum Chordata; class Amphibia; order Anura; family Bufonidae; genus Bufo; species Bufo bufo. The sequence goes on from NC_053393.1 coordinate 201,610,356, forward strand.
ACAGTTTACACTGATCACTTTTTGTCTTTCACTAAGTGATTGACAGGGGGCGATCAAGGGGTTAATTAGGATGATGGGGGTGATGGAAGGTGATCAGGGGCTAAGGTGTAGTGTTGGTGGGTACTCACAGTGAAGTCTGCTCCTCTGCTGGATCCAACCGACGAAAAGGACCAGCAGAGAAGCAGAGAAGCCATATAACAGATCATATTTACTAATATGATCTGTTATCTGGCTTCTGATTTGATTTTTTGAAAATTGCCAGCCTGCCAGCCAATGATCGTTGCTGGCAGGCTGGTGACGAAATACTTCTTTAACTTTTGCCGGCCCGCGATGCGCATGCGCGGGCCGGCAATGCACGAAATCTCGCGTCTCGCGAGAGGACGCACCGGCGCGTCCACCCAGAACAACAGGACCGCCGCAAAGACGCAATCCTGCGTACGGCGGTCCTGAGGAGGTTAAATAACACATTTAAAGTGCCTTTGTTCATCCGCTTTCCTCTGTTCATCCGCTTCATCCTTTTTATAAGAGTCAACTTGTCAGCATTTTCAGTTGACAGGCGGATACGCTTATCTGTTATAATGCCACCCGCAGCACTAAATACCCGTTCAGACAAAATGTTGGCGGCAGGGCAGGCCAGCACCTCCAAGATGTAGAGCGCCAGTTCATGCCACATGTCCAGCTTGGACACCCAGTAGTTGTAAGGCACTGAGGGATCATTGAGGATGCTGACACGGTCTGCTATGTACTCCTTCACCATCTTTCAAAAATTTTCCCTCCATGTGACACTAGGCCGCGCATCATGGTGAGGGTGCTGGTGGGGTTTCATGAAACTGTCCCAGGCTTTGGAGAGTGTTGTCCTGCCTCTGTTGGTACTGCTGTGCATTCCCCTTGTCTCCCCTCCTCAGTTAGTACATAAGTACATACATAGTAACATAGTACATAAGGCCGAAAAAAGACATTTGTCCATCCAGTTCGGCCTGTCATCCTACAAGTTGATCCAGAGGAAGGCAAAAAAACCCTGTGAGGTAGAAGCCAATTTTCCTCACTTTAGGGGAATAAAAAATTCCTTCCCGACTCCAATCAGGCAATCAGAATAACTCCCTGGATCAACGACCCCTCTCTAGTAGCTATAGCCTGTAATATTATTACACTCCAGAAATACATCCAGGCCCCTCTTGAATTCCTTTATTGTACTCACCATCACCACCTCCTCAGGCAGAGAGTTCCATAGTCTCACTGCTCTTACCGTAAAGAACCCTTTTCTATGTTTGTGTACAAACCTTCTTTCCTCCAAACGCAGAGGATGTCCCCTCGTCACAGTCACAGTCCTGGGGATAAATAGATGATGGGATAGATCTCTGTACTGCCCCCTGATATATTTATACATAGTAATTAGATCTCCCCTCAGTCGTCTTTTTTCTAACGTGAATAACCCTAATTTTGATAATCTTTCAGGATACTGTAGTTGCCCCATTCCAGTTATTACTTTAGTTGCCCTCCTCTGGACCCTCTCCAGCTCTGCTATGTCTGCCTTGTTTACAGGAGCCCAGAACTGTACACAGTACTCCATGTGTGGTCTGACCAGTGATTTGTAAAGTAGTAGGAATATGTTCTCATCACGGGCATCTATGCCCCTTTTGATGCAACCCATTATCTTATTGGCCTTGGCAGCCGCTGCCTGACACTGTTTTTTGCAGCTTAGTTTGCTGTTTATTAAAATTCCTAGATCCTTTTCCATGTCAGTGTTACCGAGTGTTTTACCATTTAGTATGTACGGGTGACTTGCATTATTCCTTCCCATGTGCATAACTTTACATTTCTCAGTGTTAAACCTCATCTGCCACCTCATCTGCCACTCATCCATGGAAGTATGGACTCTGCCACCAGCGAAATTTTTAAAGCAATTTTTCAACAAGGACCTTCTGGTATTGCACCGATTTTCTCATCCTCTCCACCTGAGGAATGAGACATGAGAAGTTCTCTTTGTAGCGGGGATCAAGAAGGATGAACACCCAGTAATCCGTGTTGTCTCACATGCGTATAACACGCGGGTCGTGGGAAAGGCAGCCTAACATGAAGTCAGCCATGTGTGCCAGAGTACCAACAGGCAAGACCTTGTTGTCGTCATCAGAAGGATGACTGTCCATCTCCTCATCCTCTTCCTCCTCTTCTGCCCACCCATGCTGAACAGATGGAATTAAACTTCCATTGGTACTACCCTCACTAGTAGGGATGTGCGAAACCCGAACTGTATAGTTCGGGTTCGTACCGAATTTTGGGGTGTTCGTGACACGGACCCGAACCCGAACATTTACGTAAAAGTTCGGGTTCGGTGTTTGGCGCTTTCTTGGTGCTTTTTGAAAGGCTGCAAAGCAGCCAATCAACAAGCGTCATACTACTTGCCCCAAGAGGCCATCACAGCCATGCCTACTATTGGCTTGGCTGTGATTGGCCAGTGCAGCATGTGACCCAGCCTCTATTTAAGCTGGAGTCTCGTAGCTCCGCACGTCACTCTGCTCTGATCAGTGTAGGGAGAGGATGCAGCTGCTGTTAGGGCGAGATTAGGCAGGGATTAACTCAGCAAAAACACTTAATGAAGTAATCGATCTATAGCTGTGAATCATTCAACTTCTGCTAGTTAATTGCTCACTGTTTTTAGGCTGCCCAGAGCGTTTTTCTGTCACTTTTTTTCTGGGGTGATCGGAGTCCATTTTGTGTCTTGTGGTGCGCCAGCACAAGCTGCCACCAAGTCCATTTAACCATCAATAGTAGGTTTTTTTTGTGCTATATCCTACATCAGGGGCTTGGCTGTGCTTATTGTCAACCCTAGAATTTTCTATATTTTATTGAGGGGTGAAATTCACTTGCAAAAATAGCAATCCCCTAAATCTGGTGTTCCAGCTGTGGCTAGCCAAGTGTAATACTGTCTGCTGTCTGACAAAGGATATATTTTTTTCTGGGGTGAAATTCAATTGCCAAAATAGCAATACCCTAAATCTGGTGTTCCAGCTGTGGCTGGACAAGTTTTATAGTGTCCGTCAAAGCATAGTTTTTGTTCTGGGTTGAAATTCAATTCCCAAAATAGCAATACCCTAAATCAGTGGTTTCTGCTGTTGCAGGCCAAGTGTAAATCTCTCCGTAAAAGGGTATATTGCGCTCAGCATGCATCTCCAAGTGTATTTTTTTCTGTAAAAGGGTATATTACACAAAGTGTTAAATTACAATTGCTAATAGCATAAGCCTTTAAATTTGCACACACTATTGTGCATCTCTTAGTGTATTTCTGTCCGTAAAAGGGTATATTACATTCAAGATGCAAATTCAAGTGCTGATAGGGTCATCCTCAATAACTTCACACGCTATCGTGCATCTCCAAGTGTAATTCTGTCCGTAAAAGGATACCTTTCATCCAGGGCCTAAATACTAGGACTACAATTTATATTCAGCTAAATTTGTGGTTACTGCTGTGGCTGGACAAGTTTTATAGTGTCCGTCAAAGCATAGTTTTTGTTCTGGGTTAAAATTCAAATCCCAAAATAGCAATACCCTAAATCAGTGGTTTCTGCTGATTTAGGATACCCTGTCCGTAAAAGGGTATATTACACTCAGCGTGCATCTCCAAGTGTATTTTTTTCCGTAAAAGGGTATATTACACAAAGTGTTAAATTACAATTTCTGATATCATAAGCCTTTAAATTTGCACACACTATTGTTCATCTCTTAGTGCAGCGGTCCCCAACCGCCGGGCCGCGGCCCAGGACCGGGCCGTGGAGGATTGTTAGCCGGGCCGCGGCGATCAGGGCAGACTTTAACTCTGTACTAATAAAGCGCTTCCATTATGGAAGCGCTTCATTAGTACAGAAGGACCAGGGAGCGGTGAAGGATCTGTACTCACCGCTTCCTGGTCCTCGGCTCGGCTATCGGCTGTGCAGGGCTGCGCACAGCGTGAGGTCTCTGTGTCTCTGTGACCTCACGCTGTGCGCCGCTATACACAGCCAGCCGACAGCAGAATGAAGAGGATCGCGATGGTGACCAGGAGCAGGAGAGGTAAGTGTTTTTTTTAATTTTATTTTTATTTGCACTGGGGGCTGATGGCTGACCTGGGGGACATGGGGCTGACATGAGGGACATGCGGCTGACATGAGGGGCTAATGGGGGGCTTATGGCTGACATGAGGGGCTAATGGGGGCTTATAGCTGACATGAGGGGCTAATGTGGGGCTTATGGTTGACATGAGGGGCTAATGGGGGGCTTATGGCTGACATGAGGGGCTAATTGGGGGCTTATGGCTGACATGAGGGGCTAATGGGGGCTTATGGCTGACATGAGGGGCTAATGGGGGCTTATGGCTGACATGAAGGGCTAATAGGGGGCTTATGGCTGACATGAAGGGCTAATGGGGGGCTTATGGCTGACATGGGGGGCTTATGGCTGACATGAGGGGCTAATGGGTGGCTTATGGCTGACATGAGGGGCTAATGGGGGCTTACGGCTGACATGAGGGGCTAATGGGGGCTTATGGCTGACATGAAGGGCTAATGGGGGACTTATGGCTGACATGAAGGGCTAATGGGGGGCTTATGGCTGACATGAGGGGCTAATGGGGGGCTTATGGCTGACATGAGGGGCTTATGGCTGACATGAGGGGCTAATGGGGGGCTTATGGCTGACATGGGGGGCTTATGGCTGACATGAGGGGCTAATGGGGGCTTATGGATGACATGAGGGGCTGAATGGGGCTTATGGCTGACATGAGGGGCTAATGGGGGGCTTATGTCTGACATTGGGGGGCTTATGGCTGACATGAGGGGCTAATGGGGGCTTATGGCTGACATGGGGGGCTTATGGCTGACATGAAGGGCTAATGGGGGGCTTATGGCTGACATGAGGGGCTAATGGGGGGCTTATGGCTGACATGAGGGGCTAATGGGGGGCTTATGGCTGACATTAGGGGGCTTATGGCTGACATTGGGGGGCTTATGGCTGACATTGGGGGGGTTTATGGCTGACATTGGGGGGGTTTATGGCTGACATTGGGGGGGTCTATGGCTGACATTGGGGGGGTCTATGGCTGACATTGGGGGGTTTATGGCTGACATTGGGGGGTTTATGGCTGACATTGGGGGCTGATAGATGGCTAAAGGTTTGGGGGTTGATCTGAGCCATTGGGGGTCTGATCTGAGGTCTGATTAACATTGGGGGTCTGATTGCTGGTCTGACCTGAGGTGTAATGAAAAATATTTTTTTCTTATTGTTCTCCTCTAAAACTAGGTGCATCTTATAGGGCGAAAAATACGGTACAGTGCAGCAGAGACCAGTGCAGCAGAGACCAGTGCAGCAGAGACCAGTGCAGCAGAGACCAGTGCAGCAGAGACCATAGTCGTTATATAGTGTTATATATTTTAATATGCACCTTGTGTTTTGTTATGCGCGTGAATCAGTCAGCCCCGCCCACCCCAAATCCCCGCCCTAGAACCCCCGCCCCCTTCCCCCCCCCCCACCCGGACCCTGGAAAAATTGTCTTGCATGAAACCGGTCCTTGGTGCAAAAAAGGTTGGGGACCACTGTCTTAGTTTATTTCTGTCCGTAAAAGAGTATATTACATTCAATGTGAAAATTCAAGTGCTGATAGGGTCATCCTCAATAACAGTGGCCTGTTCCAGTGGTGGGTGACATGAAGCCTGATTCTTTGCTATGGGACCTCTCTCCTCTGTCTGGGTGCCGGGGCCTAAATATCTCACAGTGGCCTGTTCCAGTGATGGGTGACATGAAGCCTGATTCTCTGCTATGACATGAAGCCTGATTCTCTGCTATGGGACCTCTCTCCTCTGTCTGGGTGCCGGGGCCTAAATATCTCACAGTGGCCTGTTCCAGTGGTGGGTGACATGAAGCCTGATTCTCTGCTATGGGACCTCTCTCCTCTGTCTGGGTACCGGGGCCTAAATATCTCACAGTGACCTGTTCCAGTGGTGGGTGACATGAAGCCTGATTCTCTGCTATGGGACCTCTCTCCTCTGTCTGGGTGCCGGGGCCTAAATATCTCACAGTGGCCTGTTCCAGTGGTGGGTGACATGAAGCCTGATTCTCTGCTATGGGACCTCTCTCGTCTCTGTCTGGTTGCTGGGGCCTAAATATCTCACAGTGGCCTGTTCCAGTGGTGGGTGACATGAAGCCTGATTCTCTGCTATGGGACCTCTCTCCTCTGTCTGGGTGCCGGGGCCTAAATATTTCACAGTGGCCTGTTCCAGTGATGGGTGACATGAAGCCTGATTCTCTGCTATGGGACCTCTCTCCTCTGTCTGGGTGCCGGGGCCTAAATATCTCACAGTGGCCTGTTCCAGTGGTGGGTGACATGAAGCCTGATTCTCTGCTATAAAATGAAGCCTGATTCTCTGCTATGGGACCTCTCTCCTCTGTCTGGGTGCCGGGGCCTAAATATCTCACAGTGGCCTGTTCCAGTGGTGGGTGACATGAAGCCTGATTCTCTGCTATGGAACCTCTCTCCTCTGTCTGGGTGCCGGGGCCTAAATATCTCACAGTGGCCTGTTCCAGTGGTGGGTGACATGAAGCCTGATTCTCTGCTATGGGACCTCTCTCCTCTGTCTGGGTACCGGGGCCTAAATATCTCACAGTGACCTGTTCCAGTGGTGGGTGACATGAAGCCTGATGCTCTGCTATGGGACCTCTCTCCTCTGTCTGGGTGCCGGGGCCTAAATATCTCACAGTGGCCTGTTCCAGTGGTGGGTGACATGAAGCCTGATTCTCTGCTATAAAATGAAGCCTGATTCTCTGCTATGGGACCTCTCTCCTCTGTCTGGGTGCCGGGGCCTAAATATCTCACAGTGGCCTGTTCCAGTGGTGGGTGACATGAAGCCTGATTCTCTGCTATAAAATGAAGCCTGATTCTCTGCTATGGGACCTCTCTCCTCTGTCTGGGTGCCGGGGCCTAAATATCTCACAGTGGCCTGTTCCAGTGGTGGGTGACATGAAGCCTGATTCTCTGCTATGGAACCTCTCTCCTCTGTCTGGGTGCCGGGGCCTAAATATCTCACAGTGGCCTGTTCCAGTGATGGGTGACATGAAGCCTGATTCTCTGCTATGACATGAAGCCTGATTCTCTGCTATGGGACCTCTCTCCTCTGTCTGGGTGCCGGGGCCTAAATATCTCACAGTGGCCTGTTCCAGTGGTGGGTGACATGAAGCCTGATTCTCTGCTATGGAACCTCTCTCCTCTGTCTGGGTGCCGGGGCCTAAATATCTCACAGTGGCCTGTTCCAGTGGTGGGTGACATGTAGCCTGATTCTCTGCTATGGGACCTCTCTCCTCTGTCTGGGTACCGGGGCCTAAATATCTCACAGTGATCTGTTCCAGTGGTGGGTGACATGAAGCCTGATGCTCTGCTATGGGACCTCTCTCGTCTCTGTCTGGTTGCTGGGGCCTAAATATCTCACAGTGGCCTGTTCCAGTGGTGGGTGACATGAAGCCTGATTCTCTGCTATAAAATGAAGTCTGATTCTCTGCTATGGGACCTCTCTCCTCTGTCTGGGTGCCGGGGCCTAAATATCTCACAGTGGCCTGTTCCAGTGGTGGGTGACATGAAGCCTGATTCTCTGCTATAAAATGAAGCCTGATTCTCTGCTATGGGACCTCTCTCCTCTGTCTGGGTGCCGGGGCCTAAATATCTCACAGTGGCCTGTTCCAGTGGTGGGTGACATGAAGCCTGTTTCTCTGCTATGGAACCTCTCTCCTCTGTCTGGGTGCCGGGGCCTAAATATTTCACAGTGGCCTGTTCCAGTGGTGGGTGACATGAAGCCTGATTCTCTGCTATGGGACCTCTCTCCTCTGTCTGGGTACCGGGGCCTAAATATCTCACAGTGACCTGTTCCAGTGGTGGGTGACATGAAGCCTGATGCTCTGCTATGGGACCTCTCTCGTCTCTGTCTGGTTGCTGGGGCCTAAATATCTCACAGTGGCCTGTTCCAGTGGTGGGTGACATGAAGCCTGATTCTCTGCTATGGGACCTCTCTCCAATTGATATTGGTTAATTTTTTTTTTTTTTTTTTTAATTCATTTCCCTATCCACATTTGTTTGCAGGGTATTTACCTACATTTTGCTGCCTTTTGCAGCCCTCGAGCCCTTTCCTAGGCTATTTTACAGCCTTTTTAGTGCCGAAAGGTTCGGGTCCCCATTGACTTCAATGGGGTTCGGGTTCGGGGCGAAGTTCGGGTCGAGTTCGGATCCCGAACCCGAACATTTTCGGGAAGTTCGGCCGAACTTCTCGATTCCGAACATCCAGGTGTTCGCTCAACTCTAGTCACTAGTCACTGCACACACCCTCTATAGAAAAATTATTGAAAATAATGGAAAACATATATTATTTGTCAGTTATATTTCTCAAATCTCTGCCCCTGACACACAGAAGGTATAATACATATGTCAATAGTCACTGCAAACACCGTCTATATAGAAAGCATTGAAAATAATGGAAAAAATATAGTAAGTTTTAATACAGATGTCACTAGTCACTGCAGAAACCCTCTATAGAAAAAGTATTTAAAATGATGGAAAAAATATAGTAATTTTCAGTCATATTTCTCCAATCTTTGGTTCTGACACACATAAGGTATTGGGCAGATGTTACTAGTCACTGCAGACACCCTCTATAGAAAAATTATTGAAAATGATGGAAAAAATAACTTAATTTTCAGTTATATTTCTCCACTCTCTGGCCCTGACACACAGAAGGTATTGGAAAGATGTCTATAGTAACTGCAAACACCCTCTATAGCATTTTTTTTGAAAATGATGGAAAACATATAGTTATATTTCTCCAATCCCTGGTCCTGACACACAAAAGGTATAATACAGATGTCAATAGTCACTGCAAACACCCTCTATATAGAAAGCATTGAAAATTATGCAAAAAATATATTAATTTTGAGTTATATTTCTCCAATCTCTGGCCCTGACACACAGAAGGTATTGGAAAGATGTCACTAGTCACTGCAGACACCCTCTATAGAAAAAGGATTGAAAATGATAAAAAAAAGTAGTAATTTTCAGTTATATTTCTCCAGTCTCTGGCCCTGACACACAGAAGGTATTAGACTTATGTCTGTAGTCACTGCAGACACTCTCTATAGAAAAATTATTAAAAATTATGGAAAAAATATAGAATTTTTCAGTTATCTTTCTCCAATCTTTGGCCCTGACACACAGAAGGTATAATAAAGATGTCACTAGTTACTGCAGACACCCTCTATAGAAAAATTATTGAAAATAATGGAAAACATATATTAATTCTTAGTTATATTTCTCCAATCTCTGGCCCTGACACAGAGAAGGTATAATAAAGATGTCACTAGTCACTGCAGACACCCTCTATAGAAAAAGGATTGAAAATGATGAAAAAAATGTAGTAATTTTTAGTTATATTTCTCCAATCTCTGGCCCTGACACACAGAAGGTATTAGACTTATGTCTGTAGTCACTGCAGACACCCTGTATAGAAAAATTATTGAAAATGATGGAAAACATATATTAATTTTCAGCTATATTTCTATAATCTCTGGCCCTGACACACAGAAGGTATAATAAAGATGTCACTAGTCACTGCACACATCCTCTATAGAAAAATTATTGAAAATAATGGAAAACATATACTAATTTTCAGTTATATTTCTCCAATCTCTGGCCCTGACACACAGAAGGTATAATACAGATGTTTTTAGTCACTGCAGATACCCTCTATATAAAAAGTATTGAAAATGATTGAAAAAATATTGTATTTTTCAGTTATATTCCTCCAATCTTTGGCCCTGACACACATAAGGTATAATATAGATGTCTCTAATCATTGCAGACACCCCCTATAGAAAAATTATTGAAAATGATGGAAAACATATGTTAATTTTCAGTTATATTTCTCCAATCTCTGGCCCTGACACACAGAACGTATTGGACAGATGTCTCTAGTCACTGCAGACACCCTCTATAGAAAAATTATTGAAAATGATGGAAAACATATATTAATTTTAAGCTATATTTCTATAATCTCTGGCCGTGACACACAGAAGGTATTGGACAGATGTCTGTAGTCAATGCAGACACCATCTATAGAAAAATTATTGAAAATGATGAAAAACAAATGTTAATTTTCAGTTATATTTCTCCAATCTCTGGCCCTGACACACAGAAGGTATAATACAGATGTTTTTAGTCACTGCAGACACCCTCTATAAAAAAAAGTTTTGAAAATGATGGAAAAAATATATTATTTTCAGTTATATTTCTCCAATCTCTGGCCCTGACACAGAAAGTATAATAAAGATGTCACTAGTCACTGCAGACACCCTCTATAGAAAAATTATTGAAAATAATGGAAAACATATATTCATTTTCAGTTATATTTCTCCAATCTCTGGCCCTGACACACAGAAGGTATAATACAGATGTCAATAGTCACTGCAAACACCCTCTATATAGAAAGCATTGAAAATGATGGAAAAAAATATAGTACATTTTAATACAGATGTCACTTGTCACTGCAGAAACCCTCTATAGAAAAAGTATTTAAAATGATGGAAAAAATATATTAATTTTCAGTTATATTTCTCCAATCTTTGGCCCTGACACACAGAAGTAGAGATGTCGCGAACATAAAATTTTCCGTTCGCAAACGTTCGCGAACGGGCGAACTAGGCGATCCGCCATAGACTTCAATAGGCAGGCGAGTTTTAAAACCCACAGGCACTCTTTCTGGCCACAATAGTGATGGAAAAGTTGTTTCAAGGGGACTAACACCTGGACTGTGGCATGCCGGAGGGGGATCCATGGCAAAACTCCCATGGAAAATTACGTAGTTGACGCAGAGTCGGGTTTTAATCCATAAAGGGCATAAATCAGCTAACATTCCTAAATTGTTTGGAATAACGTGCTTTAAAACATCAGGTTACGCCCGCTTCACAGTGACAGACCAAACTATGACAGACCAAACTCCCCGTTTAACGCACCACAAACAACCGCAAACAGTCCATTTGCACAACCGCAAACTCCCCATTTGCACAAGGTTGGATACCAAGCTAGCCATGTCCCGTTCCTTGTCCTCACTGACGTCATTGAAGGTCTCTTCCTCCACCCAGCCACGTACAACACCAAGGGTCCCCGAAAGGTGACAACAAGCCCCCTGGGACGCCTGCTGTGGTTGGTCTTCCACCTCCTCAAAGCCACCTTCCTCCTCTGACTCCTCTTCTTCAGACTCCTCTCTCTGCGTTGCCGCAGGTCCAGCAATCAACGACGACAAGGCTGCTTCTGGTGTCTGCCGTGACTAGTGACATCTGTATTATACCTTCTGTGTGTCAGGGCCAGAGATTGGAGAAATATAACTGAAAATTAATATATGTTTTCCATTATTTTTAATAATTTTTCTATATAGGGTGTCTGCAGTGACTAGTGACATCTTTATTATACCTTCTGTGTGTCAGGGCCAAAGATTGGAGAAATTTAACTGAAAATAATATATATTTTTCATCATTTTAAAAACTTTTATTTATAGAGGGTGTCTGCAGTGACTAGTGACATCTGTGTTATACCTTCTGTGTGTCAGGGCCAGAGATTGGAGAAATATAACAGAAAATTAACATATGTTTTCCATCATTTTCAATAATTTTTCTATAGAGGGTGTCTGCATTGACTACAGACATCTGTCCAATACCTTCTGTGTGTCAGGGCCAGAGATTATAGAAATATAGCTGAAAATTAATATATGTTTTTCATCATTTTCAATAATTTTTCTATAGAGGGTGTCTGCAGTGACTAGAGACATCTGTCCAATACCTTCTGGTGGTGATGGTGGTGACCAGAACTCTTCCTCTTCATGCTCATCTACGGCCTGATCCAGCACTCTTCGCAGGGCACGATCCAGAAAAAACCCATATGGGAAGAGGTCGATGATGTTGCCTTGGGTTTGACTGACCAGGGTTGTCACCTCCGCAAAAGGACGCATGAGCCTACAGCCATTGTGCATGAGCGTTCAGTAACGCGGCCAAAAAATATCCAGCTCCGCAGAGGCTGTCCTCTTTTTCTTTAATTAAAAAAAATCTGTTCTGACCAGTTTAATCTCTGTTTTGTCCCCTATCAGGGGCCGGTGTATGGAATAGATTTTAGGAACTGGGAGATGGAAAAAGATGCTTGGTCGGTCCTCTTACTTCCAATTTGGGGCACTGCGCGTGCGCCGTGCAATCCCAATATGAGTGGTAAGTTAAGTAGTACTATTCCTATCAGTTTAATCCCTGTTACGTCCCCTATCATTGGACGTGTATGGAATAGATTTTAGGAACCGGGAGATGGAAAAAGATGCTTGGTCGGTCCTCTTACTTCCAATTTGGGGCACTGTGCGTGCGCCGTGCAATGTACTGTGCTACCAGATATGAGTGGTATGTTAAGTAGTACTATTCCTATCTGTTTAATCCCTGTAACGTCCCCTATCAGGGGACGTGTATGAAATAGAGTTTAGACAACCGCAAAGAGTTGTCAATAGTTGACACACTCATGACATAAATTTTATTTCAATATGCGTCAATCTTGGTGTAGTGATGACTGTGCTCGTGCGCACGTTTGGCAGATTGCAGGCGATGGCGGTTTTTCAAAGCCTATGGTCGTGGTGAGGTAGTTCAGTGACAGTTAAGTGATCCAGAAAACAATGATTCTGCAGTGTGGGCCCATTGTTGGCCTAGTAGGCTTTAATGATCACCTTAGATGATCACAAAGAAAATTAATATTTTTTCTATGCAAAATTATCCAGCCGATCACTTTTGGTCTGTTCACAATGAAGCAACGACCTTATCATCTGGGGTGTGCCAACATTGCCATTGCCAACACACTCATAGAGGTGATCGCTTCATTGTGATACGCAAGCCCCTTCACCACAACAAGGTAACGATCACGAAGGGGAATTGACACATGTATGTGCCTTTTTGTTTTGTTTTTGCAGCCACAGTGCAGCACCAGAGGCCAGAAAAATTAGGCATGTACACATGCCTGAAAAATTAGGTATTGTTGCAGCCGCTTCCAGGCAGAAAGTGCACTAAAACATTGCGGCTTGAACCCTAGTTGGTGGCGGAGAAGTCACACAAGTCATCCGGCATGCAGAGATAAAATACAGCAGCGTGTGGACCATTTTTAGCCCAAGGCAGCTCATCTCATCAGGCCTTTTTTAGTAATATATATCGCCCACTGTCAGTCCCTTCGGGATCCATGCCTCATTCATCTTAATAAAGGTGAGGTAATCTAGACTTTTTTTTACCTAGGCGACTTCTCTTCTCAGTGACAATACCTCCTGCTGCACTGAAGGTCCTTTCTGACAGGACACTTGAAGCAGGGCAGGCCAGAAGTTCGATCGCAAATTGGGATAGCTCAGGCCACAGGTAAAGCCTGCACACCCAGTAGTCAAGGGGTTCATCGCTCCTCAGAGTGTCGATATCTAGTTAAGGCGAGGTAGTCTGCTACCTGTCGGTCGAGTCGTTCTCTGAGGGTGGACCCCGAAGGGCTGTGGCGATGCGTAGGTCTTAAAAAGCTCTGCATGTCCTCCATCAACAACACCTCTGTAAAGCGTCCTGTCCTTGCCAGCGTGGTCGTTGTAGGAGGCGGATTACTTTCACCTCTTCCCCTGTTAGATTCCCGTTGTGCTGTGACATCACCCTTATACGCTGTGTAAAGCATACTTTTTAACTTGTTTTGGAACTGCTGCATCCTTTCTGACTTCCAGTAATTCGGTAACATTTCAGGCACGTTCTGCTTATACCGGGGGTCTAGTAGCGTGGCCACCCAGTACAGGTCGTTCTCCTTCAGCCTTTTTATACGAGGGTCCCTGAACTGGCACCACAGCATGAAAGACCACATTTGCACAAGGTTGGATGCCGAGCTACTCATGTCCCGTTCCTCGTCCTCACTGATCTCACTGAAGGTATGTTTTTCCCCCCAGCCACGTACAACACCACGGGTACCAGATAGGTGACAACGAGCACCCTGGGATGCCTGCTGTGGTTGGTCTTCCTCCTCCTCAAAGCCACATTCCTCCTCTGACTCCTCTTCCTCAGACTCCTCTTCCAGCATTGCCGCAGGTCCAGCAAGCGATGCTGATAAGGCTGTTTCTGGTGGTGATGGTGACCACAACTCTTCCTCTTCACGCTCATCTACGGCCTGATCCAGCACTCTTCACAGGGCACGCTCCAGGAAGAAAACAAATGGGATGATGTCGCTGATGGTGCCTTCGGTGCGACTGACTAGGTTTGTCACCTCCTCAAAAGGACGCAGGAGCCTACAGGCATTGCGCATGAGCGTCCAGTAGCATGGCAAAAAAATACCCAGCTCCGCAGAGGCTGTCCTAGCACCCCAGTCATACAAATACTCGTTGATGGCTTTTTCTTGTTGGAGCAGGCGGTCGAACATTAGGAGTGTTGAATTCCAACGTGTCGGGCTGTCGCAAATCAAGCGTCTCACTGGCATGTTGTCTCGCCGTTGAATATCTGAAAAGTGTGCCATGGCCGTGTAGGAACACCTGAAATGGCCACACACCTTCCTGGCCTGCTTGAGGACGTCCTGTAAGCCTGGGTACTTATGCACAAAGCGTTGTACGATCAGATTCAACACATGTGCCATGCACGGCACATGTGTCAACTTGCCCAAATTCAATGCCGCCAACGAATTGTTCCGTTGTCACACACCACTTTGCCGATCTCCAGTTGGTGCGGAGTCAGCCACTGATCCACCTGTGCGTTCAGGGCGGACAGGAGTGCTGGTCCGGTGTGACTCTCTGCTTTCAGGCAAGTCAACCCCAAGACGGCATGACACTGTCGTATGTGGAATAGCCCCAGGGGAGCTGGGGGGGGGGGTGCAGTTGATGTGGATCAAGACGCAGCAGCAGAAGAGGACTCAGCCGAGGAGGTTAGCGAAGAGGATGGAGTAGGAGGAGTAGAGGAGGTGGCAAGTCGTGGTGGTGTCACCAATTCCTCTGCAGAGCCACGCATTCCATGCTTGGCAGCCGTCAGCAGGTTTTCCCAATGCGCAGTGTACGTGATATACCTGCCCTGACCATGCTTTGCAGACCAGGTATCAGTGGTCATATGGACCCTTGCCCCAACACTGTGTGCCAGACATGCCATGACTTCCTTTTCCACAATAGAGTACAGGTTGGGGATTGCCTTTTATGAAAAAAAAATTCGGCCGGGTACCTTCCACTGCGGTGTCCCAATAGCTACAAATTTTTTGAAGGCCTCAGACTCCACCAGCTTGTATGGTAAAAGCTGGCGGGCTAAGAGTTCCGACAAGCCAGCTGTCAGACGCCGGGCAAGGGGGGGACTCTGTGACATTGGCTTCTTACGCTAAAACATTTCCTTGACAGACACCTGACTGTGGGCAGATGAGCAGGAACTGCTGAAGGCAAGAGGCGGAGTGGCGGATGGTTGAGAGGAGGCAAGGAGGACAGCAGTGGTTGACGTGGCTGAAGATGCTGGACCAGGAGGAGGATGGCGGCTTTGAGTTTGTGTGCTGCTTGTACTCATCATGTGTTGATCCCATAGTGTGTGTGATTTGAGATCATGTGCCTTTGCAAAGCAGTTGTACCTAGGTGGGTGTTGGACTTCCCACGACTCCGTTTCTTTTAGCACAGGTTGCAAATGGCATCGCTGTTATCAGAGGCAGACACACCAAAAAAATACCACACTGCGGAGCTTTGCAATGATGGCATTCTGGTGGTGGCAACAGCATGCGTTGATTGGCGTGCTGTCTGGCTGACCCCGGGTGCCGATATATGCTGTCTGACTGTGCCACTAGCTCCTTGCGACGACCTTCCCCTGCTTCCAACTTGTCTCCTCCTCCTCTCTGTCTCCCCATCTGAACTTTCCCCCTGTTCTTCTTCTCTTCGAGCGGGCACCCACGTGACATCCATGGACACATCGTCATCATCAACCGCTTCACTTGTATCTGACAACTCAGCAAAGGAAGCAGCAGCGGGTACAACATCATCATCATCACACCGTACGTCCATTTGTGTAATGCTGCCTGACTGAGACATATCCCTGTTATCTACATCCTCTGGCAATAATGGTTACACATCACTCATTTCTTCCAACTGATGTGTAAATAACTCCTCTGACAGATCAAGTGAAGCAGCTGTGGTGCTAGTGTTGGTGGTGACGGCAGGCGGCCGAGTGGTAACTTGAGAGGTGCCCGAAGCTGAGCTGGAGGAGGATGGTGCGTCAAGGTTCCGAGCGGAAGCTATAGAAGATTGGGTGTCCTGTGTTAGCCAGTCAACTATGTCCTCAGAACTTTTCGAGTTCAGGGTACGTGGCCTCTGAACACTGGGCATTATTCTAGGGCCAAAGGAAGTCACAGCACCACGACCACGACGGCCCCTGCGGGGTGGCCTACCTCTGCCTGTCATTTTTTTTACGATTAGTTGTACTATGCGTGCAAGCTACTGTGACACCAGATATGAGTGGTGGCACTGTGCACTGGCAGTAGTTGGCACAGTACATGCTGTAGGCCTGACACACAGACACTTGCAGGCAATTAACTGCAATTATATTACAGTCAAAAAATTGTTGTTTTTTTTTAAATGTAATCTACTGTGACACCAGATATGAGTGGTGGCACTGTGCACTGGCAGTAGTTGGCACAGTACACGCTATAGGCCTGACGCACATGTTTGCAGGCAACTGCAATTATATTACAGTACAAATTTTTTATTTATTTTTTTAAATGTAATCTATTGTGACACCAGATATGAGTGGTGGCACTGTGCACTGGCAGTAGTTGGCACAGTACACGCTGTAGGCCTGACACACACGCTTGCAGACAACTAACTGCAATTATATTACAGTCAAAAAAAAATTGTTTTTTTAAAATGTAATCTACTGTGACACCAGATATGAGTGGTGGCACTGTGCACTGGCAGTAGTTGGCACAGTACACGCTGTAGGCCTGACACACACGCTTGCAGGCAACTGCAATTATATTACAGTGAAAAAATGTTTTGTTTTTTTTTAAATGCAAGCTACTGTGACACCAAATATTAGTGGTGGCACTGGGCAAGTGGGCACAGTATACGCTGTGGGCCTGACACACACGCTGGCAGGCAACTGCAATTAGATTACAGAGGGAAAAAAAGCAGACTGATGTACTAGCCCTAAAAAGGGCTTTTTGGGGTGCTGTCAGGACGCTGTCCTTACAGCAGATCAGATGAGACTGGAGTTGACACTGAATACACTGGCCTAGCTGAAAATGATGGAAAAAAATATATTATTTTCAGTTATATTTCTCCAATCTTTGGCCCTGACACACAGAAGGTATAATAAAGATGTCACTAGTCACTGCAGACACCCTCTATAGAAAAATTATTGAAAATAATGGAAAACATATATTCATTTTCAGTTATATTTCTCCAATCTCTGGCCCTGACACACAGAAGGTATAATACAGATGTCAATAGTCACTGCAAACACCCTCTATATAGAAAATATTTAAAATGATGGAAAAAATATAGTAATTTTCAGTTATAGTTTTCAAATTTCTGGCCCTGACATACAGAACGAATTGGACAGATGTCTATAGTCACTGCAGACATTCTCTACAGAAAAATTATTGAAAATGATGGAAAAAATATATTCATTTTCAGCTAGATTTCTCCAATCTCTGGCCCTGACACACAGAAGGTATAATACAGATGTCAATAGTCACTGCAAACACCCTCTATATAGAAAGCATTGAAAATTATGCAAAAAATATATTAATTTTGAGTTATATTTCTCCAATCTCTGGCCCTGACACACAGAAGGTATAATACAGATGTCACTAGTCACTGCAGACACTCTCTATAAAAAAAAGTTTTGAAAATGATGAAAAAAAAAATATTATTTTCAGTTAAATTTCTTCAATCTTTGGCCCTGACAAACAGAAGGTATAATAAAGATGTCAGTAGTCACTGCAGACACCCTCTATAGAAAAATTATTGAAAATGATGGAAAACATATATTAATTTTCAGTTATATTTCTCCAATCTCTGGCCCTGACACACAGAAGGTATAATACAGATGTCACTAGTCACTGCAGACACCCTCTATAGAAAAAGGATTGAAAATGATGAAAAAAAAATTGTAATTTTCAGTTATATTTCTCCAATCTCTGGCCCTCACACGCAGAAGTTATTGGACATATGTCTGTAGTCAATGCAGACACCCTCTATAGAAAAAATATTTAAAATGATGGAAAAAATATATTTATTATCAGTTATATTTCTCCAATCTCTGGCCCTGACACACAGAAGGAATTGGACAGATGTCTATAGTCACTGCAGACATTCTCTACAGAAAAATTATTGAAAATGATGGAAAAAATATATTCATTTTCAGCTAGATTTCTCCAATCTCTGGCCCTGACACACAGAAGGTATAATACAGATGTCAATAGTCACTGCAAACACCCTCTATATAGAAAGCATTGAAAATTATGCAAAAAATATATTAATTTTGAGTTATATTTCTCCAATCTCTGGCCCTGACACACAGAAGGTATAATACAGATGTCACTAGTCACTGCAGACACTCTCTATAAAAAAAAGTTTTGAAAATGATGAAAAAAAAAATATTATTTTCAGTTAAATTTCTTCAATCTTTGGCCCTGACAAACAGAAGGTATAATAAAGATGTCAGTAGTCACTGCAGACACCCTCTATAGAAAAATTATTGAAAATGATGGAAAACATATATTAATTTTCAGTTATATTTCTCCAATCTCTGGCCCTGACACACAGAAGGTATAATACAGATGTCACTAGTCACTGCAGACACCCTCTATAGAAAAAGGATTGAAAATGATGAAAAAAAAATTGTAATTTTCAGTTATATTTCTCCAATCTCTGGCCCTCACACGCAGAAGGTATTGGACATATGTCTGTAGTCAATGCAGACACCCTCTATAGAAAAAATATTTAAAATGATGGAAAAAATATATTTATTATCAGTTATATTTCTCCAATCTCTGGCCCTGACACACAGAAGGTATAATACAGATGTCACGTGTTACTGTAGAAACCCTCTATAAAAAAAAGTTTTGAAAATGATGGAAAAAATATATTATTTTCAGTTATATTTCTCCAATCTTTGGCCCTGACACACAGAAGGTATAATAAAGATGTCACTAGTCACTGCACACACCCTCTATAGAAAAATTATTGAAAATAATAGAAAACATATATTTATTTTCAGTTATATTTCTCCAATCTCTGTCCCTGACACACAGAAGGTATAATACATATGTCAAAAGTCACTACAAACACCCTCTATATAGAAAGCATTGAAAATGATGGAAAAAAATATAGTAAGTTTTAATACAGATGTCTCTAGTCACTGCAGAAACCCTCTATAGAAAAAGTATTTAAAATGATGGAAAAAATATAGTAATTTTCAGTTATAGTTCTCCAATTTCGGGCCCTAACACACAGAAGGAATTGGACAGATGTCTATAGTCACTGCAGAGATCCTCTATAGAAAAATTATTGAAAATGATGGAAAAAAATATATTCATTTTCAGCTAGATTTCTCCAATCTCTGGCCCTGACACACAGAACGTATAATACAGATGTCAATACTCACTGCAAACACCCTCTATAAAGAAAGCATTGAAAATTATGCAAAAAATATATTAATTTTGAGTTATATTTCTCCAATCTCTAACCCCTGACACACAGAAGGTATAATACAGATGTTTTTAGTCACTGCAGACACCCTCTATACAAAAAGTATTGAAAATGATTGAAAAAATATAGTATTTTTCAGTTATATTTCTCCAATCTCTGGCCCTGACACACAGAAGGTATTGGACAGATGTCACTAGTCACTGCAGACACCCTCTATAAAAAAGAGTTGTTTGAAAATGATGGAAAAAATATATTAATTTTCAGTTATATTTCTCCAATCTCTGGCCCTGACACACAGAAGGTATAATACAGATGTCACTGGTCACTGCAGACACCCTCTATAAAAAAAAGTTTTGAAAATGATGGAAAAAATACCGTATATACTCGAGTATAAGCCGACCCGAATATAAGCCGAGGCCCCTAATTTTACCCCCAAAAAATGGGAAAAATTATTGACTCGAGTATAAGACTAGGGTGGGAAATGCAGCTATAATGCAGAGTGTATGTGTATATAATGCACACACTCTACATTATATACACACATCTGCAAGAGGGTGACTCAGATTGATGGGAGTCTGACTCTGACTCCCTGTATTTAATGCAGAGTGTGTGCATTATATACACACACACTCTGCATTAAATACAGGGAGTCAGACTCCCATCAACTGGGCATTTATTTTTATTTTTTTATTTTTTTTATATTTATCAGGTTGTTTATTTTTATTTTTTGTTCCCTTTGTCCAGGGGGAGGGGGGGCTGTGCAGGGGCCGGTACTTACTGCTGGTGTAAATCTCGCGGTCTGCTCCCAGTGTAAATCTCGCGGACCGCGTGTCTCGCGAGATTTACACTGGGTGCTTAACAGAGGTGCCGCGCGGACGTGCTGGGAGCTGACCGGAGCAGCTGTAAAGGTAAGTAACAGCTTTTCCGGCCCCCAACATGTCATGGTCTGTATTCTGGCAATGTAAGTTGCCATAATACAGACCTAGACTCGAGTATAAGATGAGGGGGCTTTTTGAGCACAAAAATATGTGCCAAAAAACTCGTCTTATACTCGAGTATATACGGTATTGTAAGTTTTAATACAGTTGTCACTAGTCACTGTAGAAACCCTCTATAGAAAAAGTATTTAAAATGATGGAAAAAATATAGTAATTTTCTGTTATATTTCTCCAATTTTTGGCCCTGACACACAGAAGGAATTGGACAGATGTCTATAGTCACTGCAGACATCCTTTATAGAAAAATTATTGAAAATGATGGAAAAAAATATATTCATTTTCAGCTAGATTCTCCAATCTCTGGCCCTGACACACAGAAGGTATAATACAGATGTCACTAGTCACTGCAGACACCCTCTATAGAAAAAGGATTGAAAATGATGAAAAAAATGTAGTAATTTTCAGTTATATTTCTCCAATCTCTGGCCCTGACACACAGAAGGTATTGGACATATGTCTGTAGTCAATGTAGACACCCTCTATAGAAAAAATATTGAAAATGATGGAAAAAATAGATTAATTATCAGTTATATTTCTCCAATCTCTGGCCCTGACACACAGAAGGTATAATACAAATGTCACTAGTCACTGCAGACACCCTCTATAAACAAAGTTTTGAAAATGATGGAAAAAATATATTATTTTCAGTTATATTTCTACAATCTTTGGCCCTGACACACAGAAGGTATAATAAAGATGTCACTAGTCACTGCTCAAACCCTCTATAGAAATTTTTTTGAAAATAATGGAAAACATATATTAATTTTCAGTTATATTTCTCCAATATCTGGCCCTGACACACAGAAGGTATATTACATATGTCAATAGATACTGCAAACACCCTCTATATAGAAAGCATTGAAAATGATGGAAAAAATATAGTAAGTTTTAATACAGATGTCACTTGTCACTGCAGAAACCCTCTATAGAAAAAAAGTATTTAAAATAATGGAAAAAATATAGTAATTTTCAGTTATATTTCTCCAATCTCTGGTTCTGACACACCGAAGGTATTGGGCAGATGTTACTAGTCACTGCATACACCCTCTTTAGAAAAATTATTGAAAATGATGGAAAAAATATATTAATTTTCTGTTATATTTCTCCAATCCCTGGCCCTGACACACAGAAGGTATAATACAGATGTCAATAGTCACTGCAAACACCCTCTATATAGAAAGCATTGAAAATTATGCAAAAATATATAAATTTTGAGTTATATTTCTCCTATCTCTGGCCCTGACACACAGAAGGTATAATACAGATGTTTTTAGTCACTGCAGACACACTCTATACAAAAAGTATTGAAAATGATTAAAAATATATAGTATTTTACAGTTATATTTCTCCAATCTTTGGCCCTGACACACATAAGGTATAATATAGATGTCTCTAGTCACTGCAGACACCCTCTATAGAAGAATTATTGAGAATGATGGAAAACATATATTAATTTTCAGCTATATTTCTATAATCTCTGGCCCTGACACACAGAAGGTATTGGACAGATGTCTGTAGTCAATGCAGACACCCTCTGTAGAAAAATTATTGAAAATGATGGAAAAAATATCTATTAATTTTCAGTTATATTTCTCCAATCTCTGGCCCTGACACACAGAAGGTATAATACAGATGTCACTAGTCAGTGCAGACACCCTCTTTAAAAAAAAGTTTTGAAAATGATGAAAAAAATATATTATCAAATTATCATATTTTCAAACCTGCCTTGACCGCCCTATTGCAGCCATTCTCTCACAGCCGCATGGGATCTGGCTGATCGAGCGGTGAGGGAGGCGGCGCTGAGGTGAGGAAGGCGGCTCTAGGTGGGAAGGCGGCGCTGGGCACCAGACGGAGATGACTGCAGCCGGGCACCCTGTATGAAGCGATGTCCCCTTGGGCACCTTAGGTAGGTGAATGACAGGTTATAAAAACCTTTACAAAAAGTACTTGAGTACCACTAAGATTGCCGAACAACATCACAGGAGATAAAAATATTTTCTTTATGTCAACTGAAACTATGAAACACCCTTAAAACTTCCTTACTGTCCCTGAGGTTAGCAGGTACCCATTGGAGAAGGAGCTACGACAAATCATCTACATATACTCTTTAGTCTCCTACTGAGAGACCTAGTGCTCTCAATGAGAGGATGTAATGAAGGTAGAATTTTTTTCTTGTTGATTTTTTGGGATTATGAGTAAGATAGCATGCCCAGGCAAAAGAGAGCTTGCTTTTTAGTAAAAATTCCTATAAATACAGATTTGAAGTTTTATATTGCACACAGATGATACTTTTTGGATCATTCAAAATTTTAGCAGCCAGGCGTCAAAATGACTATGAAACCACTCCTGTCTGCATTCTTTTATTAAAAGGCACCATAGCTATGTATACAGTCATGGACAAAGAAAGGAGGATTTTTTTTTATTATTATTGAGGGCCAAGATGCAGAGTGCTAGGATTTGTGGGAGTCTAGTGTTTTCTCATAAATTGTTGCAATGAGGTGACTGCCTACATAACTGTGACATTAGAGGGAAGCAATTGAGGAGTAGTATAAAGGTATCAGAATTGGGTTGCAAACTTTTGTTTTTAACCCCCCTTCCCCCAATAGTTTCTCTAAGCAAGCATTAATGAGCAGGTTGTATTTCACCTATCCATTTAGAGTTGCTAGAGTGGGATTGGCCTTCCAAGCCATTTTACAGTAGCTTGAACTAGCAAACCAACTAAGCCTTTGCATTTGGCGATTATCTGGCAATACCACCTATCACCACCATGTCAGATATTGGACTCAGTTCACACTAACTGCGGTTCTTACTGCAACTTGAGCTAATTGAGCATTATCTGTTGTCTGACTGTGAGTCAGCTTTCAACTAGATTAGCTAATTCTGTAGGTAGTGGTTCAGTTTTTCTCTTGCTGTATTCTGTCCTGTCTCCAGTGAGAGTGCTGAATAACACCCTGGGGGTTAGTGGCTGCCATTCCTTGGTTGACACAGAGAATCCACACTCTTTGGTTTGACTAGTGGGTTCCACCCACTGGTCG
The DNA here is from genome assembly GCF_905171765.1 of Bufo bufo. NCBI lineage: Eukaryota > Metazoa > Chordata > Amphibia > Anura > Bufonidae > Bufo > Bufo bufo. Next base: position 201,634,083 of record NC_053393.1, read on the forward strand.
TAACAATGGATTTGCAGCCACATTGCCAAAAAATGTTAAGGAATGGTTTGAGGAACACAACTATGAGTTCAAAGTGTTAAATCAGTCTTCAAATTCCCAAAATTCAATCTGATTGTCTATGAGATGGACTGGGAAAACAAGTAAGATCCATTGAGGCCCTCAGAACTTACAGTACTTAAAGTATCTTCTGCTTTTTCAGAGGTCTTATGGAGTCCATGCAACGGAGCCTGAATGGAACGCTAAAAACGAAAAACAAAAACCTTTTTAATTCTTAATCTACGGTAGTAAAAACTGGGGCCTCAGCCCACTCAACCCAAATCTAATCAGGCTCAAGGGTGCATGCCAGAGGCAGCAGGTCTGCATAGATTAATTGACCGCTGCACTCTCTTATGGAAATCTAATTTAGGCTACTTTCACACTTGCGTTCAGAGCGGGTCCATCTGATGTCTGCTCAGACGGATCCGCTCCTATAATGCAGACGTTTGGATCCGTTCAGAACGGATCCGTCTGCATTATAGTTTAAAAAAAATTCTAAGTGTGAAAGTAGTTCAGACGGATCCGTCCAGACTTTACATTGAAAGTCAATGGGGGACGGATCCGTTTGAAGATTGAGCCCTATTGTGTCATCTTCAAACGGATCCGTCCCCATTGACTTACATTGTAAGTCTGGACGAATCCGCTTGCCTCCGCACGGCCAGGCGGACACCCGAACGCTGCAAGCAGCGTTCAGGTGTCCGCTTGCGGAGCGGAGGCTGAACGCTGCCAGACTGATGCATTCTGACCGGATCTGCGTCCACTCAGAATGCATTAGGGCAGTACGGATGCGTTCGGGGCCGCTTGTGAGCCCCTTCAAACGGAGCTCACAAGCGGACACCCGAACGCTAGTATGAAAGTAGCCTTAAAAGAGATGATAATGTTATGGAATGTAGCAGTGGTCAAATAATTCATACAGACCTGCTGCCTCTGGCATGCACCCTTGGGCCTGATTAGGTTTGGGTTGGGTGGGCTGAGGCCAGGGGCGGATTGGCCATAGACCTTACAGGGAAATTTCCCAGTGGGCCGAAGCCCCAGGGGGCCACCCAAGCCCTCCTCTCTGCCACTGATCAGGTACATAATGAGCTCTCAACAGTTATTAACCCTGTGAGAATAAGAAATTCATGTACCAGTGACCACACATGCATTCTGAATTCAACTATTGTGCAGCTCCTAAACCCCCTGCTCCATATCTTAATTAGAGAAGACTGGAGGAAGAGGGCAGAAAGTGGCTGCTGCACTGTGGTATATAGTTCTTATCGGATGGTGTTGCTGACCACCTACTTTTACCACAGCAGCCTGTGTGACCTAAACATGCTACCATGGCCAGCAGGATCTCTAGGCATTGGTCGGGAATCACAAGGTAGCTGCCTGTAGTGGATCTTGATGATTTGCATACCCAAATGCATTCAGCGTTGCAGAGCATTTGTCAAACAACCATTAATAACCTCATTGATACAGTAGCATGCCAAGGCATACACAATAAATCGAGATGTTTTGAATATTTTATTTTCATATTTTATATTTGTACATCATTAAGTGGTCTATTGATACTGTGATTTCTATAATTCCATGACTTTTCCTTCTTCGTGTTGCAATTTCAATTTTGAGGAGTGCATCGGCAATTCATTTAACACATTTGCAAATTCCTACACATTTTGTAATTTTAGACATTATCTTGCTGCAGCATACTGCACAATAGAAAAAATAGACTTATACAATACAATATACACTGAGCAATGAATTAATACATGATAATTGCATGTTTGTGCAGAACACACAACAGAAAGCTCCATGAAGTTCCATCTGTTCCTTTTTATGTCTAAGGGGAGTTTTATGCAAAGCACTGGGGGAGGAGAAATCTCTACCTTCATTTAAATAAGATCATCTTCTGTAAAACTTGCAAGAACTGTCTGAAACCTGAAACTTGATTGAACTGGAATTTCTCCATATACTTGTAAGTAAATTAAAACTACTTATGGATATAGCTTGTTTTTCTGTTGAAATGTAGTGAATTGATCTCAAACTTGTGACTAATGCTGTTGCAAAACTACAACTCCCAGTATGCCCTGACAGTTGCTTTTGCAGGAGCTGGAAAGTACTGCTTAATTTGGGGTTCTCTCTACTTTTAGTATATATTATGTATACAATAACTTATGCAATTAATATGAATTATAGGTAAAGTGCTATTACTACTGATCCGGATTTTTCCTATTTGATGCCAGATTGTTCTGCTCTTGTATTAACCACAAATACTGATTACAGTAAAACTTATATTTAACATACAGATGTAGCAATGGTCATCTTGACCCCTAACGAGTTAAGTAAATAATGGCAATAAGCTTTTAATTGACATTTTCAGTGGTTTTTAATGACTTTTGTCACGTTAGACCACGTTGTAATGGGATATCACACTGAAGGTTAGAACTGCTCTGTCTGTATTACTATTGTTAACTTAGATTTGTGATCTAACGGAACAATCAAAGATTATGAATGACTAGATATTACAATTGTAAGTGAATGTATAGATACAGGTAGGGTGAACTTTCTGACATTGGAATTGCAATAGACAATTAACAGAAATGGCAATGAAAGCATGTTCTCTAAAATGTGTGTTTTGTACAGTGTATATCATATTTTGCATATATCTGAATATATGTTTTGCTGGTGAAGCTTTAACTGGAATTTGGGTTTTATGCTGTATTTTATATTGAATATCTTTCAAGCAAGCAGAGTGCCATTTAAAATTATTATGCCTATCTTAAGCATTTATAAATACATTGTGGATGTAGGTAGAGATGAGCAAACCACCTCGAGTCGAACCGTGTTCAGTCCGAACTGTGCAATTTTTCAGATGGCAGACAAACCCGTATATTTTCAGGTTTGTTTCAGAGGAAGAAGAAGGGATCTTGCATGACCCTGAGAAGAAGGGTGGGGGGGGGGGGGAAGGGCTTGCCCTCATTGGCTCCCAGGCCAACAGACAGCTTGTATGAGCCAATCCGTTCTGCAGCAGGTAGGGAGGTGCCCTACCAGAACGAGCAATATATAATTCTGTGATGAGCTGTGAATAAGGTGGTTGGGTCTTACAGTGTATGCCAGAAAAATGATCTTAGGCTACTTTCACACTAGCGGTTTTGCGGATCCATCATGGATCTGCAAAAACGCTTCCGTTACAATAATACAACCGCATGCATCCATTATGAACTGGTTGTATGATGTCTTATATAGCCATGACAGATCCATCATGAACTAAAATTAAAAGACAATGGGGGGGGGGGGGCACCACATCGTGGACAGAAAAACGCTGCTTGCAGCATTATTCTGTCAGCCATGGGAGTGCAACCAAACGGAACAGAATGCATTTTGGTGCATTTTGTTTCATTCAGATCAGTTTTGTCCCCATTGACAATAAATGGAGACAAAATTGAAGCGTTTTCATTAGAGTTGAGCGGACACCTGGATGTTCGGGTTCGACAGGTTCGGCCGAACTTTGGAAAAAAGTTTGAGTTCGGGACTTGAACTTGACCCCGAACCTGATTGAAGTCAATGGTGACCCGAACTTTTGAGCACTAAAATGGCTTTAAAAATGTCATGGAAAGGGCTAGAGGGCTGCAAATGGCATCAAAATAGCATCAAGTGCTCTGCAAACAAATGTGGATAGGGAAATAACTTTAAATAACATAAAATACATAAAAATAAAAAATAATAATCTTGATCTAGGAGGACGAGGTCCATATGGAGTAGGAGGTTGAGGAGGTGGTGGATGTGGCGGTGTAGGTGGAAGCGGCGGTGAAGGAGGAGGAGGTAGCCTACACTGCTTTTTGATTTTAAATTTATTTATATTTTTTTAAATTAGGGTACACCCCAAAACATTGGGAAATATAACCTGTGATAACCCCCTGCAGTCGTATAGCAGTGGTACATCACACCCAAAAATTGTTGAATTTCAACCGAAAATGTAACTGACAAATTTAGATTTTTTTTTTATCGGTCTACTAGGTATAGCAGTGGTACTTCACACCCAAAAATTGGTGAATTTCACCCGAAAATGTAACTGGCAAAGTAGTGAAATGACATAAAATACGTACAAATAAAAATAAAATTTGATTTATGAGGTGGAGTTCCATATGGAGTAGGAGTTTGAGGAGGCGGTGGACGTAGCGGTGTAGGTGGAAGACAAGGTAGCCAACACAGGATTTTGGTTTTAATTTAATTTTTTTAAATTAGGGTACACTGCAAAAAAGTGTGAAATATCCAAAATACAACAATGAGCAATTGCGCTGCAGTATAACAATGGCTGGTTAGTGCCGGTATACATGTCTATTCTGCACAAGGTACGGACAAGTCCTGTGGGATCCATGCCTGGTTCATTTTAATGAACGTGAGCTTGTCCACATTGGCTGTGGACAGGCGGCTGCGCTTGTCTGTGATGACGCCCCCTGCCGTGCTAAACACATGTTCAGATAATACACTGGCTGCAGGGCAGGCCAGCACCTCCAAGGCGTAAAGGGCAAGCTCAGGCCATGTGCCCAATTTGGAGACCCAGAAGTTGAAGGGGCAGACCCATCATTCAGTATGTGTAGGCGTGTGCACACATACTGCTCCACCATGTTGGTGAAATGCTGCCTCCTGCTAAGACGTTCCATATCAGCTGGTGGTGCTGGTTGTTGTGGCGTTGTCACACCGGTGACAGGCTTTAGAAGGTCTGAAAGATTATCTGCACATTAGTGATCTGACAGCCTCTTTTGGTTTTGGTTTCACTTTGTCTGTGTGTTGATTGTATGTCCACACCTCCTTTTCAGGTATGGATCATGTGACCTTTACCTCCCCCTATTTAGTCTGACTTTACCCATCACTCCTTGCTCTGGATAGCTTAATTTGGTTTTTGGAGGAGCTGGAGTGTGGTTCTAGATGAAGTCCTGTTCATCCATCATCCATCAGCCTCAGAAGTTAAGTGTTCCGCTTGTTGTATTTTGTATTCCCCCCCACCTTTGTTGTTTGCTAGGCCTCAGCGAGACGCTGGTTCCTTCACCAGGGAAGGAGCGGGTTGTCTCTGCCCTGTCATTACCATTAGGGCATCCGAGGGCCACCAGGGATTTCTAGGTTCCTGTGTATGGGCCTCTCTACCATCGGGAGGTGCCCATACGGATAGGAGTTAGGGCCAGGAGCAGGGTTTTATAGGTGGTGACCCTTTTCCTTCCCTAGCGGTGAGGCCTAGTGTCTTTTCCCTTCCTTCTTGTTGTCTTTTGGTGTTCTTCCCTACTACATTCCTGACAGGCATGCTGACATAGCTTTCCCACATTTCAGTCATTAAGGACGGTACGTAACGGGAATCCAGTAGCGTGGCCACCCAGTAATCAGCACAAGTTAGAATGAGGGCAACTCGGCGGTCGTTGCGGAAACACTGCAGCATGTAATCGCTCATGTGTGCCAGGCTGCCCAGGGGCAACGAAAATCTGTCCTCTGTGGGAGGTGTATCGTCTGTGTCCTCTGTATCCCCCCAGCCACGCACCAGTGATGGCCATGAGCTGGTCTGTCGGCACTGGCCATGTTGGTGGAGTACTCGAAACAGCGCAACAAGGAACACAGGTCTCGCATGGAGGCCCAGTCATTGGTGGTGAAGTGGTGCTGTTCCGCCGAGCGACTCACCTGTGCGTGCTGCAGCTGAAATTCCACTATCGCCTGCTGCTGCTCGCACAGTCTGGCCAGCATGTGCAAGGTGGAGTTCCACCTTGTGGGCACGTCGCATATGAGGCGGCGAGCGGAAAGGCTGAAGTTACGCAGCAGCGCTGACAGGCGAGTAGCAGCAGGGTGAGAACGCCGAAAGCACGCACAGCCGGCCCGCACTTTATGCAGCAGCTCTGACATATTAGGGTAATTTTTAAGGAATCTCTGCACCACCAAATTTAGCACATTCGCCAGGCAAGGGATGTGCGTCAAACCAGCTAGTCCCAAAGCTGCTACGAGATTTCACCCATTATCGCACACTACCAGGCCAGGCTTGAGGCTCACTGGCACCAACCACTCATTGGTCTGTTGTTCAAGGCCCATCCACAGCTCCTGCGTGGTGTGGGGTTTGTCCCCAAAACAGATAAGTTTTAAAACTGCCTGCTATTGATTACCCCTGGCTGTGCTGAAGTTGGTGGTGAAGGTGTTACGCTGACCGGATGAGGAGCTGGAAGAGGATGAGGAAGAAACAGGAGGCAAACTTAAGCACCCTGCAATCCTCGGTGGTGAAAGGACATGCGCCAAACTGCTATCCGCCTCAGGCCCAGCCGCAACTGCATTTTCCCAGTGTGCTGTTAGGGAGATATAGCGTCCCTGACCGTGCTTACTGGTCCACGTATCCGTAGTGAGGTGCACCTTGCCACAGATGGCGTTTGGCAGTGCACACCTGATTTTGTCCCCTACTTGGTTGTTCAGGGAAGGGATGGCTCGCCTGTAAAAGTAGTGGCGGCTGGGCACGACGTACTGTGGGACAGCCACCGCCATAAGGCCTTTAAAACTATCCATCTCCACCAGACGGAATGACAGCATTTCGAAGGCCAGTAATTTAGAAATGCTGGCATTCAGGGCTAGTGATCGCGGGTAGGTAGGGGGGCACTTCCTCTTACACTCCAGCGTTTGGGAGATGGAGAGCTGAACGCTTCCGTGGGACATTGTGGAGATGCTTGGTGACCCAGGTGGTGGTGTTGCTGGAAGATCCTCTGTTTGCAGGGTGACAGGTGGCACTGTCACTCCAGAGGTGGATGAAGAGGCCGAGACTGCTACATAAGAGGAAGCAGGAGGAGCCAGAGACCTTTCTTGGTTTTTGAGGTGTCTACTCCACTGCAGCTCGTGCTTTGCACTTAAATGCCTAGTCATGCAGGTTGTGCTCAGGTTGAGAACGCTTATGACTCGCTTCAGGCTCTGATTGCACAGCGTGCAAACCACTTGTGTCTTGTCGTCAGCACATTGTCAAAAGAACTGCCACGCCAGGAATCTCCTTGGAGCTGGCTTTGGTGTGCTCGGTCCCTTGCTGCGGTGGGCAGTAGCAGGCGTACTGTCTAGAGGACGTCCGCTCCGCTTTTGCACCCTGCTTCCTCTTCTGCTGTGCTGGTGGCTCTGTGTGACCACCGCCTCTTCCTATGAACTACATAGGTCACTCGCATGACCTTGATTCCATGTGGGGTCGAGGACCTCATCGTCCTCCTCATCATCTTCCACTCAGTCTTCACCCCTGCCCTCCTTGTCGGTCTGCACACTTTTGAAAGCCACAGCAGTTGGCACCTGTGTTTTGTCATCATCTGAGACGTGCTGCGATGGTCCTCCCATGTACTCATCTTGAAAGATAAGTGGTTGGGCATCGGTGCACTCAATCTCTTCCACTTCTGGGGCAGGGATAGGTGGATGGCCCTGGGAAATCCTGCTAACAGAGTCATCAAAAAGCAGAAGAGACTGCTGCATGACTTGGGGCTAAGACTGCTTGGCTGATTTGCAAGGGGGTGAGGTGAAAGACTGATGGACATCGACTGCAGGTGCCAACTGTGGTCTTTCAGCATGAGACTGGGTGGAAGACAATGTGAAGGAACTGGAGCCACTGTCAGCAACCCAATTTACTATCGTCTGAAATTGTTCAGGCCTCACCATTCGTAGAGCCGCATTAGGCCCGACCAAATTCCGCTGCAGGCTCTGTCGCCTACTCGCACCTGAGGAAGGGGTTTTATTTGTGCGTGTAGCTGGCACCGATCGACCACGTCCTCTCCCTGCAACAGGAGCTCCACCAGCAGCACCACGACCTGGTCCACGTCCCTTATTTGATGCTCTCCTCATATTTCTCTAATTTAGGATCTTGCCCTAAATGGGTGTTTAATTAATAGTAGAATAGAACGACAGTATGTACAGGGTGTATCTCACACGCCCTGAACCAGACTAGGCCTCAATTAAATTTGTTTGCCAAAAATGGCTGTATTTCAAATACCTGAATAAGACCACTGTATTTAAAGGGTGTATCTCACACGCCCCTGAACCAGACGTGGCCTCAATTAAATTTGTTTGCCAAAAATGGCTGTATTTCAAATACCTGAATAAAACCCTTGTATTTAAAGGGTGTATCTCACACGCCCTGAACCAGACTAGGCCTCAATTAAATTTGTTTGCCAAAAATGGCTGTATTTCAAATACCTGAATAAGACCACTGTATTTAAACGGTGTATCTCACACGCCCCTGAACCAGACGTGGCCTCAATTAAATTTGTTTGCCAAAAATGGCTGTATTTCAAATACCTGAATAAAACCCTTGTATTTAAAGGGTGTATCTCACACGCCCTGAACCAGACTAGGCCTCAATTAAATTTGTTTGCTAAAAATGGCTGTATTTCAAATACCTGAATAAAACCACTGTATTTAATGGGAATTTCAAACGTCTTGATGATGTAAGGGCGCAACAATTGTGTATTTTTGCCCCAAAAAGGGTGTTTTATTAATAGAAGAAGAATATAAGAAGAAGAATATAAGCCCTGTGTATACAGGGTGTATCTCACACGGCCTGACCCACACTAGGCCTCAATTAAAGATTTGTTCACCAAATAGCGGTATTTCAAATACCTGAATAGAACCACACTATGTAAAGGCTGTATCTCACAATCACATATGCAGCAAAGGCTGCAAAATAAACTTTTTTTTTTTCCCCAAACGGGTGTTTGTTTAATAACTGAATATGACAGCAGTATATAACCCTGGAATTTCAAACGTGCTGATCCTGCAAGGCCTGAAAAATTGTGTATTTTGCACAAAAAAAGGTGTTTTATTAATAAAAGAATCAAACCCCTGTATTTAACCCCTTAAGGACGCAGGGCGTACCGGTACGCCCTATTTCCTGAGTCCTTAAGGACTCAGGGCGTACCGGTACGTCCTAACTTTAAATCGCTATTCCGGCGCTGCGGGGGTTAATCGGAACGGGATGCCGGCTGAAATCTTACAGCCGGCATCCTGTAACAACGCAGGGGGTGGGGTCATTTGACCCCCCCCCCCGTATCGGCGATCGCAGAAAACCGCAGGTCAATTCAGACCTGCGGTTTGCTGTGTTTCCGGTCCATTCGGGTCTCGGAAAAAGACTGCGATCGGTGGCGTGATTATACACCACCAATTGCAGTCCGAAGATTTGAAGAGGCGGTGCTGGCCCTGGTGCTGAACGCTGCTGTCCAGGGTCCAGGGTGCTGATTGGTGCAGGGGAGAGAGGCGCGAGATTCAAACTTCCTGCGCTCCTCTCTCCCCTCCTCTTCCTGTTCTGTTCCTGTCCTGTTCTGCAGCACCGTCCAGCACCAGCTCCTGTGTCCCCCTAATCGGCATCCATCACCCTCCTGCACCCATCGCCCTCCAGGTAGGTTAGGGTAAGTGAGGGAGAGGCACCTTTAGGCAGGGACAGAAGAAAAAAGTTAGTTCGAATTTTTTTTTAACTTTTATCTAAACTTTCTTTGTTCCATCTTTCAGACCCCAGACCCCCCCTTCCCCTCCAGATGTTGTAAAACTATAACTCCCAGCATGCCCAGACAACCTACAGCCATCAGCAGGGCATGGTGGGAATTGTAGTTTTACAACATCTGGAGGGCCGCAGTTTTAGGATGCCTGCTTAGTGTCTCTAAAGTCTGAGAGCCATACATATTGGGCATCGCCGCGTCCGTAAAAATAGTCTCTATAAAAATAACATTTAACCCAACCCCCCTGGATGAACAGCGTTAAAAAAATAAAAAAAACGTGTAAAAAAGCCATTTTTTTGTCACCTAACATCAGAAACAGTGTAATAGCAAGCGAACAAAATGTCATATGCACCCCCAATTAGTGCCAATAAAACCACCATCTCATCCCGCAAAAAATGAGCCCCTATATTAGATAGTCGCCCAACTAAAAAAAAAAAATTTAGCTCCTAGGCTATGGAGATACTAAAATAATTTTTGGGGTTTCCAAAAATGATAATGTAGTGTAAAATCTAAATAAATTCTAAAATGTAGACATATTAGGTATCGCCGCGTTCGTAAGAATCTGCCCTATAAAAATAACATTTGACCAAACCCCTCGGATGAACAGCGTTAAAAATATAAAATAAAAACGGTGCCAAAACACAAATGTTTGGGCAAAATTTCCATTTGAATCCGTTTTTTCCATAATAAAGCAAGGGTTAACAGCCAAACAAAACTCAATATTTATGGCCCTGATTCAGTAGTTTGCAGAAACACCCCATATGTGGTCGTAAATGGCTATATAGCCACACGGTAGGGCATAGAACGAAGGGAACTCCATATGGTTTCTGGAAGGCAGATTTTGATGGACAGTTGTTTTTGACACCATGTCCAATTAGAAGCCCCCCCTGATGTAGCCTAGACTAGAAACTCCGAAAAAGTGACCCCATCTAAGAAACTACACCCCTCAAGGTATTCAAAAGTTACTTTACAAACTTTGTTAACCCTTTAGGTGTTCCACAAAACTAAATAGCGAATGTAGAAACAATTTTAGAATTAAAATTTTTTGTTACCTTGCCTCAAAAAAGTGTAATATAGAGCAACCAAAAATCATATTTACCCTTAAAATAGTCCCAAAACAATAACCACCTTATCCCGTAGTTTCCTAGATGGGGTCACTTTTATGGAGTTTCTACTCTAGGGGTGCATCAGGTGGCTTGAAAGGGTACATGGTGTAAATAAACCAGTCCAGCAAAATCTGCCTTCCAAAAACCATATGGCGTTCCCCTTCTTCTATGTCCTGCCGTTTAGCCAAATAGTAGTTTACGACCACATATGGGGTGTTTCTGCAAACTACTGAATCAGGGCAACCCATTTTGAGTTTTGTTTGGCTGTTAACCAATTTTTTTCAGTAATAAAGTAAGGGTTAAAATGGAACATTTTCCAAAAAATAGAAATTTCTAAATTGTTTCTCCATTTGCCATTAACTCTTGTGGAACACCTAAAGGGTTAACAAAGTTTGTAAACCCAGTTTTGAATACCTTGAGGGGTGTACTTTCTTAGATGGAGTCACTTTTTTGAAATTTCTTTTCTAGGGGTGCAACGGGGGGCTTCAAATGGGACATGGTATAAACAAAACCAGTCCAGCAAAATCTGCCTTCCAAAACCTATATGGCGTTCCCCTCTTTCTATGTGCTCCCGTTTGGCCAAACAGTAGTTTACGACCACATATGGGGTGCTTTTGCAAACTACAGAACCAGAGCAACCCATATTGAGTTTTGTTTGGCTGTTAACCCTTACTTTATTGCTGGAAAAAATGGGTTAAATTGGAAAATTTTCCCCAAAAATTTTAATTTCAAAATTGTTTCTCCATCTGCCATTAACTCTTGTGGAACACCTAAAGGGTTAACAAAGTTTGTAAACCCAGTTTTGAATACCTTGAGGGGTGTACTTTCTTATATGGAGTCACTTTTTTGAAATTTCTATTCTAGGGGTGCAACGGGGGGCTTCAAATGGGACATGAAATAAACAAAACCAGTCCTGCAAAATCTGCCTTGCAAAACCCATATGGTGTTCCCCTCCTTCTATGTCCTCCCGTTTGGCCAAACAGTAGTTTACGACCACATATGTGGTGTTTCTGCAAACTACAGAATCAGGGCAACCCATTTTGAGTTTTATTTGGCAGTTAACCCTTGTTTTCTTCCACGAAAAAATTATTATATTGGAAAAATTTTCTAAAAATCAAAATTCTTAAAATTTATGTCCATTTGCCATGAAGTCTTGTGGAAGACCTAAAGGGTTAAAAAAGTTTGTAAAAAACCCATTTTTGGGTGGTTTCTATTATGTAAGCCTCACAAAGTGACTTCAAACCTGAACTGGTCCCTAAAAAGTGGGATTTTGAAGATTTCTGAAAAACTACAAAATTTGCTTCTAAGCCTTGTAACATCCCCAAAAAATAAAATATCATTCCCAAAATGCCACAAACAGGAAGTAGACATATGGGGAATGTAAAGTCATCACAATTTTTGGGGGTATTACTATGTATTACAGAAGTAGAGAAACTGAAACTTAGAAATTTGCAAATTTTTCAAAATTTTTGGTAAATATGGTATTTTTTTATGCAAAAAAAATTTCATTTTTTGACCCAATTTTAGCAGTGTCATGAAGTAAAATATGTGACGAAAAAACTATCTCAGAACGGCCTGGGTAACTCAAAGCGTTTTAAAGTTACCAGCACTTAAAGTGACACTGGTCAGATTTGCAAAAAATTGCCAAGTCCTTAAGGTGAAATAGGGCTGAGTCCTTAAGGGGTTAAAGGGTGTATCTCACACGCCCTGAACCAGACTAGGCCTACTTTTAATTTTGTTTGCCCAAAATGACTCTATTTCAAATACCTAAATAGAACCCCTGTATATACATGGTGTATCTCACACGCCCTGATCCACACTAGGCCACAATTAAATTAGTTTGCCCTAAATGGCTGTATTTCAAATACCTGAATAGAACCCCTGTATTTAAAGGGTGTATATCACACGCTCTGATCCACACTAGGACGCTATCAAAGTATTGTGCCCAAAATGGCTTTATTTCAAATAACTGAATAGAAAGACAGTATGTTAAGGCGGTATCTCACAATGACATCTGCAGCTGCCAACTAAATTTTTTTTGCCCAAACGGGTGTTTGTTTAATAACTGAATTTGATAGCAGTATATAACCCCGGAATTTCACACGTGCTGATGCTGCAAGGCCAGAAAAATAGTGGAATCTGGCAACAAAATGTGTTTTTAAAAACCCAGAAAATGATGGCTGTATTTCTAGTTTAAATTGCACACTCACTAATCCAGATGTTGTATATTGCCCAAAATTTTTTTTTGGGTAACAGAATATGAAAGCTCAAAAACACAAATGCAATAGCACTCTGCAACCAGCACTCTGCCCTGCCTCTATGCTGGATGTTGAATGAGGCATTGGTGTACATTTTGGCCAAAGCGTAATAAGCCACTCACCACGTCAAGGTCGCCTCTATGAGTGGTCCCTAACACTAGTTCCTACCTGTTTATGGGCCATGATAGCCACACAAAGTCCAGGGAGCGCAGGTACAGCATGCACGCCAGGCACACTCTGCTTTTAACCCCGTCCGGTGCCGTGACAGCTTTCATCGGATCCAGGGATGCAAGTACCAACATGCATGCTGAGCCCACTATATACTTCTCCTGGAGCCAAATGGCTACTGGTAGGCGCTGTAAAAGTAGACTCAGTTTTATACTCATGAAAGAATAAAGTTACGTTAAAACCAAGCACACCATTGTTTTTCTTGTGAAAATACCAATAAGTTTGATGTGTCAAATGACCCTCTTCCTATTGAAAAAACAAAAGTTGGATTCAAAATGGCCGACTTCAAAATGGCCGCCATGGTCATTACCCATCTTGAAAAGTTTCCCCCCTCACATATACTAATGTGCCACAAACAGGAAGTTAATATCACCAACCATTCCCATTTTATTAAGGTGTATCCATATAAATGGCCCACCCTGTATATCCAGATTACACACAGTTGCAATTTCATTTTGTTTTGGGACTTGTTCAATTTAATTAAACCAGCATGTAGGTGATCACTACAACAATATACTGGGTAGTGCACCGATTTAACCTGTGAGTGATAACATGAAATTAAACATCGGGCCTCAATCATCCGTTTTCATGTATTGTATGTCCACACGGTTGAAATTTTATGTTTTTTGGGGACTTGTTCAATTTAAGTAAACCAGCATATAGGTGATCACTACACCAAAAACACTTGGTAGCACAACAAATTACCGGTGAGTGATAATGTAATAGTATGCGTCAGGCCTCAAGCATCCATTTCCGTTTATTCTATCTCCACACAGTTGGAATTTTATTTTTTGTGGGGTTGTTCAATTTAATTAAACCAGCATATAGGTGATCACTGTAACAAAACACTGGGTAGCTGGGTATGATAACTTGATATTATGAATGTAATCTTAAGAATCCATTTATTGATTTTATATATTTGTATACATACATGTATATTTTTACAGCCATATTTTTATTTTTATATATTTTATATATATATTATATATTGCACACCAAATTATCTATATAAGATTGGAATATTTATATTACAAGCAACAAATGAAAACACAAAGATTTCTCCAATTGGCCATCTCACTTGAGAAAAATAAATAGTCTGGGGAAATATTGTATTGGCAAGCAAAAATATGAAACCAGTAATCCAAAAACAGGAAAACGCATAGAAAACACATCCAAAATGCGCCAAAACCGCAGGTGCGTTTTTTTTGCATGAGGCTGCCATCCATTGCGAACTACATCCCCTATAGAGGATTTTTTAAGTAACTGTATAATATGGACAATAATGAAGTTATTCAGGGAAACAAGAGGTGATCCAGGATGGACATTGCAAACACCCATGGCTCCAGGTGATTAATTAACGATTAGAGTTGAACGGACACCTGGATGTTCGGGTTCGACTGAACTTCAGAAAAAAGTTCGAGTTCAGGACCCGAACTTGACCCGAACTTGACTCCGAACCCCATTGAAGTCAATGGGGACCCAAACTTTTGAGCACTAAAATGGCTGTAAAAATGTCATGGAAAGGGCTAGAGGGCTGCAAATGGCATCAAAATGTGGTTAGGAGCATGGCAAGCGCTCTGCAAACAAATGTGGATAGGGAAATGACTTTAAATAACATAAAATACGTAAAAATAAAAACTAATAATCTTGATCTAGGAGGACGAGGTCCATATGGAGTAGGAGGTTGAGGAGGCGGTGGATGTGGCGGTGTAGGTGGAAGCGGCGGTGGAGGAGGAGGTAGCCTACACTGCTTTTTTGTTTTAAATTTTTTTATATTTTTTTAAATTAGGGTACACCCCAAAACATTGGGAAATATAACCTGTGATAACCCCCTCCAGTCGTGCTAAACACACGTTCAGACAATACACTGGCTGCAGGGCAGGCCAGCACCTCCAAGAGGTAAAGGGCAAGCTCAGGCCATGTGCCCAATTTGGAGACCCAGAAGTTGCAGGGGCTGACCCCCGTCAGTCAGTTCGTGTACGCGTGTGCATACTTACTGCCCCACCATGACGCACGTCCCTGTGATGTTCACTATCCAATTTGATATCTGCTCTATCAACTTTCGATGTTCTTTTATGCGCCTACCATGGTGATCATGGGTGTCGGGGAATCAGGGTTCCAGGCCGGAGAGGGAGCGTGAAAAAGAGAGGCCACATCCAAGGGAGGATTCATTTTTTCAAATTTAAAATTATAGAGCGGAAATATGGGACAAAGTATTAAAGCGTAAAAGTGGGACAACTTTTTAAAGTTTAAGCATTGAATGAAAGGATGTGTCGAGCATCAATTAATGAAGAATTTCTTCCATTTTATTCCCTGTCAACTATGCAGAGCAGGGGTTTCTATCTGGCAAAATTTAAAAAATATCACCTGACAATGTAATTGACGATTTTTTTTTATTCATGTTCCTGTCACCTATGTAGAGGTGCCCCAGTGACATCCACCATCCATTTGGATATCTTCTCTATCAACTTTTGATTTCACCAGAAAATGTAACTGACAAATTATATAATTTTTTTTACCTGTCTACTAGGTATAGCAGTGGTACATCACACCCAAAAATTGTTGAATTTCAACCGAAAATGTAACTGACAAATTTAGATTTTTTTTTTATCGGTCTAAGGCCTCCTGCACACGACCGTTGTGTGCACCCGTGGCCGTTGTGCCATTTTCCGTTTTTTTTCGCGGACCCATTGACTTTCAATGGGTCCATGGAAAAATCGGAAAATGCACCGTTTTGCAGCTGAGACTGTGATCCGTGTATCCTGTCCGTCAAAAAAATAAGACCTGTCCTATTTTTTTGACGGACATCGGTTCACGGACCCATTCAAGTCAATGGGTCCGTGAAAGAACACGGATGCACACAAGATTGGCATCCGTGTCCGTGATCCGTGGCCATAGGTTAGTTTTTATACAGAGGGATCCGAAGATCCGTCTGCATAAAAGCTTTTTCATAGCTGAGTTTTCACTTCGTGAAAACTCAGAACCGACAGTATATTCTAACACAGAGGCGTTCCCATGGTGATGGGGACGCTTCAGGTTAGAATATACTAAAAGAACTGTGTACATGACTGCCCCCTGCTGCCTGGCAGGTGCTGCCAGGCAGCAGGGGGCAGCCACCCCCCCTGTAGTTAACACATTGGTGGCCAGTGTGGCCGGCCCCCCCCTCCCTCCCCTGTAGTTAACTCATTGGTGGCCAGTGGGCCCCCCTCCCTCCCCTGTAGTTAACTCATTGGTGGCCAGTGGGCCCCCCTCCCTCCCCTGTAGTTAACTCATTGGTGGCCAGTGCGGCCGCCCCCCCCCTCCCTCCCCTGTAGTTAACTCATTGGTGGCCAGTGCGGCCGACCCCCCCCTCCCTCCCCTGTAGTTAACTCATTGGTGGCCAGTGGGCCCCCCTCCCTCCCCTGTAGTTAACTTGTTGGTGGCCAGTGGGCCCCCCCTCCCTCCCCTGTAGTTAACTCGTTGGTGGCCAGTGGGCCTTCTCCCCTCCCTCCCCCTCCTAATTAAAATCTCCCCCCTATCATTGGTGGCAGCGGAGTGTACCGATCGGAGTCCCAGTTTAATCGCTGGGGCTCCGATCGGTAACCATGGCAACCAGGACGCTACTGCACTCCCAGGTGCCATGGTTACTTAGCAATTTGTAGAACCATTATACTTACCTGCGAACTGCGATGTCTGCGATGTCTGCATCCGGCCGGGAGCTCCTCCTACTGGTAAGTGACATGACCTGTCACTTACCAGTAGGAGGAGCTCCCGGCCAGACGCAGACATCGCAGACATCGCAGCTCGCAGGTAAGTATAATGGTTCTACAAATTGCTAAGTAACCATGGCAACCGGGACTGCAGTAGCGTCCTGGTTGCCATGGTTACCGATCGGAGCCCCAGCGATTAAACTGGGACTCCGATCGGTACACTCCGCTGCCACCAATGATAGGGGGGAGATTTTAATTAGGAGGGGGAGGAAGGGGAGAAGGCCCACTGGCCACCAACGAGTTAACTACAGGGGAGGGAGGGGGGCCGGCCGCACTGGCCACCAATGAGTTAACTACAGGGGAGGGGGGGGCCCACTGGCCACCAATGAGTTAACTACAGGGGAGGGGGGGGTCGGCCGCACTGGCCACCAATGAGTTAACTACAGGGGAGGGAGGGGGGGGGCCGGCCACACTGGCCACCAATGTGTTAACTACAGGGGGGGTGGCTGCCCCCTGCTGCCTGGCAGCACCTGCCAGGCAGCAGGGGGCAGTCATGTACACAGTTCTTTTAGTATATTCTAACCTGAAGCGTCGCCATCACCATGGGAACGCCTCTGTGTTAGAATATACTGTCGGATTTGAGTTTCACGATGTAACTCAAATCCGACGGTATATTCTAACATAGAGGCGTTCCCATGGTGATGGGGACGCTTCAAGTTAAAATATACCATCGGATTGGAGAAAACTCCGATCCGATGGTATATTAACTCCTGACTTTACATTGAAAGTCAATGGGGGACGGATCCGTTTGAAATTGCACCATATTGTGTCATTGTCAAACGGATCCGTCCCCATTGACTTGCATTGTAATTCAGGACGGATCCGTTTGGCTCCGCACGGCCAGGCGGACACCAAAACGACTTTTTTTTCATGTCCGTTGATCCTCCAAAAATCAAGGAAGACCCACGGACGAAAAAACGGTCACGGATCACGGAAAAACGGAACCCCGTTTTGCGGACCGCAAAAAAATACGGTCGTGTGCATGAGGCCTAATAGGTATAGCAGTGGTACATCACACCCAAAAATTGGTGAATTTCACCCGAAAATGTAACTGACAAAGTAGTGAAATGACATAAAATTAAATACGTGCAAATTTAGGCCTCATGCACACGACCGGTTTTTTTTGCGGTCCGCAAAACGGATTTCCGTTGTTCCGTGATCTGTGACCATTTTTTCTTCCGTGGGTCTTCCTTGATTTTTGGAGGATCAACGGACATGAAAAAAAAGTCGTTTTGGTGTCCGCCTGGCCGTGCGGAGCCAAACTGATCCGTCCTGACTTACAATGCAAGTCAATGGGGACGGATCCGTTTGACGTTGACACAATATGGTGCAATTGCAAACGGATCCGTCCCCCATTGACTTTCGATGTAAAGTCAGGAGTCCCTTTTATACCATCGGATCTGAGTTTTCTCCAATCCGATGGTATATTTTAACTTCCATCACCATGGGAGCACCTCTATGTTAGAATATACCATCGGATTTGAGTTAGATTGTGAAACTCAGATCCGACAGTATATTCTAACACAGAGGCGTTCCCATGGTGATGGGGACGCTTCAGGTTAGAATATACTAAAAGAACTGTGTACATGACAGCCCCTTGCTGCCTGGCTGGTGCTGCCAGGCAGCAGGGGGCACACCCCCCCCCTCCCTCCCCCCCCCGTATTTAACTCATTGGTGGCCAGTGCGGCTCCCCCTCCCTCCCCTGTATTTAACTCATTGGTGGCCAGTGCGGCCAGCCCCCCTCCCTCCCTTGTATTTAACACATTGTTGGCCAGTGCGGCCGGCCCCCCCTCCCTCCCTTGTATTTAACACATTGGTGGCCAGTGCGGCCGGCCCCCCCTCCCTCCCTCCCTTGTATTTAACACATTGGTGGCCAGTGCGGCCGCCCCCCCCCCCCTTGTATTTAACTCATTGGTGGCCAGTGCGGCTACCCCTCCCTCCCCTGTATTTAACTCATTGGTGGCCAGTGCGGCCAGCCCCCCCTCCCTCCCTTGTATTTAACACATTGGTGGCCAGTGCGGCCGGCCCCCCCTCCCTCCCTCCCTTGTATTTAACACATTGGTGGCCAGTGCGTCCGCCCCCCCCCCCTTGTATTTAACACATTGTTGGCCAGTGCGGCCGGCCCCCCCTCCCTCCCTTGTATTTAACACATTGGTGGCCAGTGCGGCCGGCCCCCCTCCCTCCCTTGTATTTAACACATTGTTGGCCAGTGCGGCCGCCCCCCCCCCTTGTATTTAACACATTGTTGGCCAGTGCGGACGGCCCCCCCTCCCTCCCTTGTATTTAACACATTGGTGGCCAGTGCGGCCGGCCCCCCTCCCTCCCTTGTATTTAACACATTGGTGGCCAGTGCGGCCGGCCCCCCCCCTTGTATTTAACACATTGGTGGCCAGTGCGGCCGGCCCCCCCTCCCTCCCTTGTATTTAACACATTGGTGGCCAGTGCTGCCTGCTGTCGTTTGCCCCTGGCTGTGCTGAAGTTGGTGGTGAAGGTGTTACGCTGACTGGATGAGGAGCTGGTAATGGATGAGGAAGCAGAGTAGGAGGAGGAAGCAACAGGAGGCAAACTGAAGCGCCCTGCAATCCTCGGTGGTCGAAGGACATGCGCCAAACTGCTATCCGCCTCAGGCCCAGCCACTACTGCATTTACCCAGTGTGCTGTTAGGTAGATATAACGTCCCTGACTGTGCTTACTGGTCCACGTATCTGTAGTGAGGTGCACCTTGCCACAGATGGCATTGCGCAGTGCACACCTGATTTTGTCCCCTACTTGGTTGTGCAGGGAAGGGATGGCTCGTCTGGAAAAGTAGTGGCGGCTGGGCACGACATACTGTGGGACAGCCACCGCCATAAGGCCTTTAAAACTATCCGTCTCCACCAGACGGAATGACAGCATTTCAAAGGCCAGTAATTTAGAAATGCTGGCATTCAGGGCTAGGGATCGCGGGTGGGTAGGGGGGGAACTTCCTCTTCCTCTCCAATGTTTGGGAGATGGAGAGCTGAACGCTTCCGTGGGACATTGTGGAGATGCTTGGTGAACCAGGTGGTGGTGTTGCTGGAAGATCCTCTGTTTGCGGGGTGGCAGGTGGCACTGTCACTCCAGAGGTGGATGAAGAGGCTGAGACTGCAGCAGAAGAGGAAGCAGGAGGAGACAGAGACCTTTCTTGCTTTTTGAGGTATCTACTCCACTGCAGCTCGTGCTTAGCACTTAAATGCCTGGTCATGCAGGTTGTGCTCAGGTTGAGAACGTTTATGCCTCGCTTCAGGCTCTGATTGCACAGCGTGAAAACCACTCATGTCTTGTCGTCAGCAAATTGTCTGAAGAACTGCCATGCCAGGGAACTCCTTGGAGCTGACTTTGGTGTGCTCGGTCCCTTGCTGCGGTGGGCAGTAGCAGGCGTACTGTCTAAAGGACATCCGCTCCGCTTTTGCACCCTGCTCCCTCTTCTGCTGTGCTGGTGGCTCTGTGCGACCACCGCCTCTTCCTCCTAACTACATAGGTCACTCGCATGACCTTGATTCCATGTGGGGTCGAGGACCTTATTGTGCTCCACATCATCTTCCACTCAGTCTTCAGCCCTGCCCTCATTGTCGGTCTGCACACTTTCGAAAGTACCTGCAGTTGGCACCTGTGTTTCGTCATCATCCGAGACGTGCTGCGATGGTCCTCCCATGTACTCATCCTGAAAGATTAGTGGTTGGGCATAGGTGCACTCAATCTCTTCCACTTCTGGGGCAGGGATAGGTGGATGGCCCTGGGAAACCCTGCTAACAGAGTCATCAAAAAGCAGAAGAGACAGCTGCATTACTTGGGGCTAAGACTGCTTGGCTGATTTGCAAGGGGGTGAGGTGAAAGACTGATGAACATGGGCTGCAGGTGCCAACTCTGATCTTTCAGCAGGAGACTGGGTAGGAGACAATGTGAAGGAACTGGAGCCACTGTCAGCAACCCAATCTACTATCACCTGTACTTGTTCAGGCCTCACCATTTGTAGAGCCGCATTAGGCCTGACCAAATACCGCTGCAGGTTCTGTCGCCTACTTGCACCTGAGGAAGGTGTTTCACTTGTGCATGTAGCTGGCACAGATCGACCACGTCCTCTCCCTGCAACAGGAGCTCCACCAGCAGCACCACGACCCAGGCCACGTCCCTTATTTGACGCTCTCCTCATATTACTCTAATTTAGAATCTTGCCCTAAATGGGTGTTTAATTAATAGTAGAATAGAACGACAGCATGTACAGGGTGTATCTCACATGCCCTAAACCAGACTAGGCTTCAATTAAATAATAAAACCCCTGTATATAAAGGGTGTATCTCACACGCCCTGACCCACACTAGGCCGCAATTAAAGTTTTATGCCCAAAATGGCTGTATTTCAAATACCTGAATATAACCCAAATATATAAAGGGTGTATCTCACACGCCCTGACCCACACTAGGCCGCAATTAAAGATTTGTGCCCAAAATGGCTGTATTTCAAATAACTGAATAGAACCCCTGTATTTAAAGGGTGTATCTCACACGCCCTGACCCACACTAGGCCGCAATTAAAGTTTTGTGCCCTAAATGGCTGTATTTCAAATACCTAAATAGAACCCCTGTATTTAAAGGGTGTATCTCACACGCCCTGACCCACGCTAGGCTGCAATTAAAGATTTCTGCCAAAAATGGGTATTTGTTTAATAACTGAATATAACCCTGGAATTTCAAAAGTCCTGATGCTGCAAGGGCGCAAGATTTGTGTATTTTGCTCATAAAAGGGTGTTTTATTAATAGAAGAAAATAACCCCTGTCTATACAGGATGTATCTCACATGCCTTGACCCACACTAGGCCGCAATTAAAGATTTGTGCCAAAAATGGCTGTATTTAAAATAACTGAATATAACCCAAATATTTAAAAGGTGTATCTCACACGCCCTGACCCGCACTAGGCCGCAATTAAAGATTTATGCCCAAAATGGCTGTATTTCAAATAACTGAATATAACCCAAATATATAAAGGGTGTATCTCACACGCCCTGACCCACACTAGGCCGCAATTAAAGATTTGTGCCCAAAATGGCTGTATTTCAATTATCTGAATATAACCCAAATATTTAAAGGGTGTATCGCACACGCCCTGACCCACACTAGGCCGCAATTAAAGATTTGTGCCCAAAATGGCTGTATTTCAATTATCTGAATATAACCCCAGTATATAAAGGGTGTATCTCACACGCCCTGACCCACACTAGGCTGCAATTAAAGATTTGTGCCAAAAATGGGTATTTGATTAATAACTGAATATGACAGCAGTATATAACCCTGGAATTTCAACCATCTTGATGCTGCACAGCCAGAAAAATTGTGTATTTTGGCAAAAAGTGTGTTTTTAAAAACCCAGAAAATTAGGGCTGTATTTCTAGCTTAAATTTCACACTGACTAATCCTGCAAATGCACCAGATGTTGTATATTGCAAAAAAAGGGTGATTTTTTTTACAACCAGATTATTAGTACTGTTTTTCAAGCTTGGATTTCAATGTCATAAAAGCTCAGATGCAGTGCTGGTGCACTGAGCTTGCATAAAATGGCCGCCGCCACCGCCCACCTAACTGACTTATAAAAGTTATTTTTTTTTCGGTCATTGGGCTCAGGGCAGGATAAAAAAAATTGTGCCCTGCACCCACACAACAAAATGTATGTAGATCACTGAGTTAGATTCACGTTTTGAACAAAGATTCAGTCCTATTCTCTCCCTGAAATCACCAGCCGCATCCTCTCCCTACACTAGTAACAGCAGAGTGACGTGCAGCGCTACGTGACTCCAGCTTATATAGAGGCTGGGTCACATCCTACACTGGCCAATCACAGCCATGCCATTAGTAGGCATGGCTGTGATGGCTTCTAAGGGCACACAGTTAAACGCGTGTTGATTGGCTGCTCTGCAGCCTTTCAAAAAGCTCCAAGAAAGCGCAGAACACCGAACCCGAACTTTTACTGAAATATTCGGGTTCGCTCAACCCTATTAACGATCTATAAGAGTAGGTAAGGAATGGTGGAACAGATGACCACTGATGAAGGAGTGAGTATACACTTCGAAATGTGTATGGTTTGATTCCCATATCTCAGGACCTACTCTCAGTATTTATGGACAAAATCAAGTGCCTTGCCATCTAACAAATAGAAGCTCTTCTCTTTTACAAATTTTTTGCACTACCTCCGATACCCAGGACTCGACTGTACAGCCGGAAACCAACATACCTGATCTCTTGGGATGCCGAGCAGACACCGCCAGAACCACGCGGGGTATTGTATCCAGACGGCGAAACATCATGTCCGAAGTCATCTGCAGGAGGGAGGTAAAACAAGTCAGGTACTGACCGCTCCTTGGGAAGCCACATAGCAGAGGTACAGGCTGGCAACTAGTCATTATCTACTTGCATGAACAATTGCACTATAACAACAAGCCATCTTCTGTATCATCTTAGCATCTACTATACCAGCGCAAGGAATTGTCACCAAAAATACTATTTCAGGTATCCAATACAAACTCAAATAAATGCTAATAAGATACAATATGCCAAATGAATTGTGGACTTCACTATCTGTAGTAAACTACTATAGTGATCACTAGGCATGAACGAATCAAGCTTCGTTTTAATGCTGTCAGAGAACTGTCTTTATACAGCATGAAAATGTATTGCCTATATGTAGGCAAACTTTGTGCCACCCAAAGTCTTGTGAGACTTTGGTAGATTACTTCAGTATTCATTTCTGCATCTTTAAAACATTTAAAAGTAGGAATCCAAAGTCGGATTTGGTACCAAGGTACTAGTCTAATTTTAAGTGTTTTTAAAGATGCAGAAATTAATACCAAATTAATTCACCTCACCACGCCCTACGGAAGATAGTCAAGAGGGTCTCACTGTTAATGACTTATGTGACAGCAGTCAGTGTTTGTACTGCCCTTAGAAGGAGGTTTATGAAGAGTCTGCAGACCCCAGGCATAGCTGTCTTGGAGGTTGTAGTAGTGGGACCCGTAGCCACAGTATTGGCATTGGGGGCAGTCGCTGCAAATTCTGAGCATGAGAGGGGCCAAAGAACCTACCATGATATCACACAGAAGCAGCAGGGAGGGTGAGAACTGTGATGATGATTGCGTGCTGAACAAGACCTGGGAGCCAGATCGAGGTGCTGAAGAGGAGGCAACATCAGAGGAGGGGTTGATGGCGGCAGCAATAAAGAGCAGACACCACGTATCTCCCAAATAATAGCATGGGATCTGGTGATGCCTCTGTTGCTATGGGTGGGTTAGCCTCAAAACGTGCCAAAGCTAATCTGATCTTGGCGGTCTCTATCTCTGCTGTATCTCACGTCTGGCAGTTTTTCTCCACGCTTCCAGAAACCAAAAGTATTGAACTGTGCAAGCTGTGCAAATGCAAAATAAGTTGCGGGCCGGCAAACACAAAAGTAGGTATCACAGCTGTATTGAACCACAGGAAGAGGCATCACCCCATCCTGTGGGCACACAAAGGTAGCAACCCTCTACCACAACAGGAGTTCCCTCCTTGTCTCTGTCACTCTCATGGTAGAAAGGCTGCATCTATGGGCAGTACAATGTCTTTCACATCATCCATCTACCCTTCTCCAGCTCAAATTCCTACTCCTTCTCAGCTCCATCGTCAGCCATCGATAATGCAACGCATGGGCAGGAAACAACTCTACACACACAGAAATCCTATGGTGCGCAAGCTTAATTCGCACCTGGCCAAGTTGCTGGCAGTGCAGTTGCTGCTGTACCACTTAGTGAAGTCTGCTGCCTTTAGGGAGCTAATGACGTGATGTCAACCTCGCTGGAAAATACCTAGCTGGCATTCTCCCTTTCAAAAAGCCATCACTGCTTTGTATTTTCACATGGTGGACAACGTGGGCCGCTCCCTGTGATTTTCGCTGTGTGGCAAGGTTCACGCCACAGTTGACACCTGGAGCAGTTCTTAAGGGCAGGGACAGTACAAGTCTTTTTATTCACTTGGTCAAGGTTTTTTCCAGGAGTGGCGGGGCAGCACCCAGGCAACAAGGCCGAATCCCACACCAGGCACTCATCCGGCTCTTCCACCATTGAAGCTTGCCCATCTCCAACAGCATCTGGGCACAGGGTCGCTCACACTATCCTTTCTTCCTATCACACGTGTCAAGCCAAGCTTTGAAAGTCACGCCGTGTTGGAGCTATTCGACGTGCTAGGTGAGACGTTGCTATGCTGTGCTGCAGCTGTTGTGCCTGGAAGCCAAGAGCCACACCGGTCCTGCACTCCTTTCAGCTTTACGGGCACAGGCCAATCAGTGGCTAACCCTGCTCAATTTGACAGTTGGTAAAGTGGTGTGCGACAAAGGTGCCAACTGAGCGCGCTGAAACAGGGCAAAATGACACACGTGCCATGCATGGAACACGTCCTGAACTTAGTTGTGCAGCGATTCGTTGCCAAATACCCCGGGTCCAAGACGTCTTGCAGCAGGCCAGGAAAATCTCTGGACATTTTAGAAGATCTTACACGGCCATGGCTCGACTTGCTGACGTTCAGCGGCAACACCACCTGCCCATCAGACGTCTGATTTGTGACTGCCCGACGCGCTGGAACTCCACCTTATATATGCTTGATAGGCTACTCTAGCATAAACGTGCAGTTGACAACTACCTGTATGAACTCTGCAGCAGGACAGGTTCTGGGGAGCTTGGTTATTTTTCACCGCACCAGTGGCTGCTCATGCACGACGTATGCAGACTTCTGCGGCCATTTGATGAGATCACCAAACTGGTCAGTCGCAGTCAGGGCGCCATCAGTGACATCGTAACTTACGGCTTCTTTCGGGAGCGTGCATTGCATCGTGTCATTGATCAAGCCGTCGAGGAGCAGGAGCAGGAAGATGAGGAAGTTGCAATGCTGGATGAATTCCCAGGGGGGGCTACTCCATCTGAGACAAGTCAACAGGAGTCTGAAAAAGAGTCAGAGGAGAAAGAGTTGCGGCTGCCAATCCAACAGCGCATGCATGAAGAGGGCGGTTTGAAGATGTGTTGTTCACTTCGGATATGAGATCATTCTTGCAGCCAATCCATCAACAGCCCTCCGGATCCAGCCTCAGGGAACACCTAGACCGACATGTGTCTGACTACATCGGGTTAACGGCCGATGTGGATGCTATGAGAAACAAGGAACCCCTGGACTACTGGGTGTGCAGGCTTGACCTGTGGCCAGTGCTGGCACAATTTGCCATGGAACTCTTGGTTTGCCCCTCATCCAGTGTCCTGTCCGAAAGGACATTCAGCACACCAGGGGGGATCGTGACCGATAAGCGCACTCGCCTAGCTCACGACAGTGTGGACTACCTCACATTTCTAAAAATGAAAGAGGCATGGATCTCGGAGGAATTCAACACCTGTGACGACCACGTTTAATTGAATTTCCTGATGCCAGCCCACACATATCCTACAACACCAGGAACAAAGAATGGTCCATGTAAATACAGCAGCATAAAAGGCCTTTTCTGTCTGTTGAATGCCTAATGTTTTGGGCTTCGGAGGAATTCAACACATGTGACAACCATGTGTTTCAACTATTATCATTAGGGTTTTTTTCAAGAGGGGGGATTTCGTTAGCCATGTTTTTAATCCAATTTTATATTTTTAGTTCTTTTAAACATATGTATTTGACCTATATTTGTACTGGCCTTCAGTAAAATTGATATCCATTGACCTCTAATATACCTCCAGCCACATAATCACTTGATCTTTTCAGTACGGTGAATGCATAATTTTTGGGGCCTGTAATACACTGACCTGCAGTAAAATTGATATCCAATGACCGTGTAATCTACCTCCAGCCACATACTTACTTATAATTTTCTGTCCGGTGAATGAATAATTTTTGGGGCCTGTCGTCCACTGGACTGCTGTAAAATTGATAGCCAATGACCGTGTAATCTACCTCCAGCAATATACTTACTTGTTCTTTTCTGTCCGCTGAATGCATAATCTTTGGGGCCTGTAGTCCACTGGACTGCTGTAAAATTGATACCCAATGACCGTGTAATCTACCTCCAGCCACATACATACTTTTTCTTTTCTTTCTGCTGAATGCATAATTTTTGAGGCCTGTAGTCCACTGGCCTGCTGTAAAATTGATATCCAATGACCATGTCATCTACCTCCAGCCACTTACTTGTTCTTTTCTGTATGGTGAATGTATCATTTTTGGGCCTGTAGTCCACGGGACTGCTGTAATATTGATATCCAATGACATTGTAATTTACCTCCAGCCACATACTTACTTGTTCTTTTCTGTACGGTAAATGAATAATTGCTGGGGCCTCGAAAGAATTCAACACCAGTGACGACCATGTGTTATTGAATTTCAACTATTATCATAACTATACACTAGGGTTGAGCGAACCCGAACTGTAAAGTTCGGGTTCGTACCAAACTTTAGGATTTTGGGACCCCGGACCCGGACCCGAACATTTCCGTAAAAGTTCGGGTTCGGTGTTCGCCGCATTCTTGGCGCTTTTTGAAAGGCTGCACAGCAGCCAATCAACAAGCGTCATACTACTTGCCCCAAGAGGCCATCACAGCCATGCCTACTAATGGCATGGCTGTGATTGGCCAGAGAAGCATGTGACCCAGGCTCTATATAAGCTTGAGTCACGTAGCGCTGCACGTCACTCTGCTGTTACAAGTGTAGGGAGAGGATTCTTCTGGACTTGTGATTTCAGGGAGAGCATAGGAGAGAATCTAACTCAGCGATCTACAGACAAATAGTTGTGTGGGTGCAGGGCACTATCGTTTTACCCTGCCCTGAGCTCATTGACCAAAAAATACTAACTTTTAGAATTCTGTTAGGTGGGTGGCGGCGGCCATTTTATGCATGCTTAGTGCACCAGCACTGCATCTGAGCTTTTGGGACATTGCAAATCACCATTTTTTGGGGGAAAACTACAACATCTGTATTATTCAGTGTGCAATTTAAGGTAGAAATACACCCATCATTTTCTGGGGTTTTAAAAACAGTATTTTGTTCAAAAAACAGTATTTTCCAGATCTGCAAGTGTAAAATTCAAGTTTAATATATTCAGCTTTCATATTCTGTTAGCAAAAAAAGACTTTTTTGGCAATCTACAACATCTGAATTAGTCAGTGTGCAATTTAAGGTAGAAATACACCCATCATTTTCTGGGGTTTGAAAAACACACTTTTTTTTTTCTTCAAAAAACAGTATTTTCCAGATCTGCAAGTGTTAAATTCAAGTTTAATATATACAGCTTTCATATTCTTTTAGCAAAAAAAGACTTTTTTGGAAATCTACAACATCTGTATTAGTCAGTGTGCAATTTAAGGTAGAAATACACATATCATTTTCTGGGGTTTGAAAAACACACTCTTGACAAAAAACACTATTTTCAGGCCTTGCAGCATCAGCACGTGTGAAATTACAGGATTATATACTGCTGTCAAATTCATTTTTTAAACAAACACTCATTTGGGCACAAAAAATTTTGTTGGCAGCCTTTGATGCAGATGTCATTGTGAGATACACCATTAATACATTTGGGTTACATTCAGAGATTTTAAATACCGCCATTTGGTGCACCAATATTGAATTCAGGCCTACACTGGTTCAGGCCCTGTGAGATACCCCCTCTACATACAGGAGTTTGAATTAGGCATTTGAAATACAGCCATTTGAAATACAGCCATTTTGTGCAAAGAAATCTTTACTTCAGGCCTACACTGATTCAGGGCGTGTGTGATCCCCCTATACATACAGGGGTTTGATTTAGCCATTTGAAATACAGCCATTTGAAATACAGCCATTTTGTGCAAAGATATATTTACTTCAGGCCTACAGAGGTTCAGGCCCTCTGAGGTACTACCTCTACATACAGGGGTTTGCATTAGGCATTTGAAATACAGCCATTTTGGGCAAAAAAATCTTTTATTGAGGCCTAGTCTGGTTCAGGCCATGTGAGATACACCCTTTACATACTGTCGTTCTATTCTACTATTAATTAAACACCCATTTAGGGCAAGATCCTAAATTTAAAAAATATGAGGAGAGCGTCAAATAAGGGACATGGCCCTGGTCGTGGTGCTGCTGGTGGAGCTCCTGTTGCAGGGAGAGGACGTGGTCGATCTGTGCCAGCTACACGCACAAGTGAAACCTCTTCCTCAGGTGCGAATAGGCAACAAAACCTGCAGCGGTATTTGGTCGGGCCTAATGCTGCTCTACGAATGGTGAGGCCTGAACAAGTACAGGCTATAGTAGATTGGGTTGCTGACAGTGGATCCACATTGTCTCCCACCCAGTCTCCTGCTGAAAGACCACAGTTGGCACCTGCAGCCAATGTCCATCAGTCTTTCACCTCACCCCCTTGCAAATCAGCCAAGCAGTCTGAGCCTTAAGTATTGCAGCAGTCTCTTCTGCTTTTTGATGACTCTGTTAGCAGGGTTTCCCAGGGCCATCCACCTATCCCTGCCCCAGAAGTGGAATAGATTGAGTGCACCGATGCCCAACCACTTATTTTTCAAGATGAGTACATGGGAGGACCATCGCAGCACATCTCGGATGATGACGAAACACAGGTGCGAACTGCTGGGGCTTTCGAAAGTGTGCAGACCGACAAGGAAGTCAGGGGCGAAGACTGGGTGGAAGATGATGTGGAGGGCAATGAGGTCCTCGACCCCACATGGAATCAATGTCATGCGAGTGACCGATGTAGTTCGGAGGAAGAGGCGGTGGTCGCACAGAGCCACCAGCACAGCAGAAGAGGGAGCAGGGTGCAAAAGCGGAGCGGCCGTCCTCTAGACAGTAGGCCTCCTACTGCCCACCGCAGCAAGGAACCGAGCACACCAAAGCCAGCTCCAAGGAGTTCCCTGGCGTGGCAGTTCTTCAGACAATGTGCTGACGACAAGGCACGAGGGGTTTGCACGCTGTGCAATCAGAGCCTGAAGCGAAGCATAAACGTTCTCAACCTGAGTACAACCTGCATGACCAGGCATTTAAAGAGGACCTTTCACTAGATTAAAAAATCTAAACTAACTATACAGACATATACAGCGGCGCCCAGGGATCCCCCTGCACTTACTATTATCCCTGGGCGCCGCTCCGTTCTCCCGGTATAGCCTCCGGTATCTTCACATGTTAGGCTCCACCCAGTTGAGCCTGCCGGCGTCTCTTTCTCCCATGCTGTACCGCTGACCAATCGCAGCGCTCAGCTCATAGCCTGAGAGAGAAAAAAAACTCTCAGGCTATGAGCTGAGCGCTGCGATTGGCCAGCGCTACAGCATGGGAGAAAGAGACGCCGGCAGGCTCAACTGGGTGGAGCCTAACTATGAAGATACCGGAGGCTATACCGGGAGAACGGAGCGGTGCCCAGGGATAATAGTAAGTGCAGGGGGATCCCTGGGCGCCGCTCTCTATGTCTGTATAGTTAGTTTAGATTTTTTAATCTAGTGAAAGGTACTCTTTAAGTGCAAAGCACGAGCTGCACTATTATCCCTGGGCGCCGCTCCGTTCTCCCGGCATAGCCTCCGGTATCTTCACATGTTAGGCTCCACCCAGTTGAGCCTGCCGGCGTCTCTTTCTCCCATGCTGTACCGCTGACCAATCGCAGCGCTCAGCTCATAGCCTGAGAGAGAAAAAAAACTCTCAGGCTATGAGCTGAGCGCTGCGATTGGCCAGCGCTACAGCATGGGAGAAAGAGACGCCGGCAGGCTCAACTTGGTGGAGCCTAACTATGAAGATACCGGAGGCTATACCGGGAGAACGGAGCGGTGCCCAGGGATAATAGTAAGTGCAGGGGGATCCCTGGGCGCCGCTCTCCATGTCTGTATAGTTAGTTTAGATTTTTTAATCTAGTGAAAGGTACTCTTTAAGTGCAAAGCACGAGCTGCAGTGGAGTAGACACCTCAAAAAACAAGAAAGGTCTCTGGCTCCTCCTGCTTCCTCATCTGCTGCAGTCGTGGCCTCTTCATCCACCTCTGGAGTGACAGTTCCACCTGGCACCCCATAAACAGAGGATCTGCCCGCAACACCAACACCTGGGTCACCAAGCATTTCGACAATGTCACACGGAAACGTTCAGCTCTCCATATGCCAAACGCTGGAGAGGAAGAGGAAGTCCCCCCCTACCCACCCGCGATCCCTATCCCTGAATGCCAGCATTTCTAAATTACTTGCCTTTGAAATGCTGTAATTTCGTCTGTTGGAGACGGATAGTTTTAAAGGCCTTATGGCGGTGGCTGTCCCACAGTACGTCGTGCCCAGCCGCCACTACTTTTCAAGACGAGCCATCCCTTCCCTTCACAACCAAGTAGTGGACAAAATCAGGTGTGCACTGCGCAACGCCATCTGTGGCAAGGTGCACCTGACTATGGATATGTGGACCAGTAAGTACGGTTAGGGACGTTATATCTCCATAACACCACACTGAGTAAATGCAGTGGCGGCTGGGCCTGAGGCAGATAGCAGTTTGGCGCATGTCCTTCCACCACCGAGGATTGCAGGGCGCTTCAGTTTGCCTACTGTTGCTTCCTCCTCCTACTCTGCTTCCTCATCCTCTACTAGCTCCTCATCCGGTCAGCGTAACACCTTCACCACCAACTTCAGCACAGCCAGGGGTAAACGACAGCATGCAGTTTTAAAACTTATCTGTTTGGGGGACAAAACCCACACCGTGCAAGAGCTGTGGACGGGCCTTAAACAACAGACCGATGAGTGGTTTGTGCCAGTCAGCCTCAAGCCCGGCCTGGTGGTGCGCGATAATGGGCGAAATCTCCTAGCAGCTCTGGGACTAGCCGGTTTGACGCACATCCCTTGCCTGGCGCATGTGCTGAATTTGGTGGTGCAGAGATTCCTTAAAAATTACCCCGATATGTCAGAGCTGCTGCATAAAGGGCGGGCCGTCTGTGCGCGCTTTCGGCGTTCTCACCCTGCTGCTGCTCGCCTGTCAGCGCTGCAGTGTAACTTCGGCCTTCCAGCTCCCTGCCTCATATGCGACGCGCCCACAAGGTGGAACTCCACCTTGCACATGCTGGCCACACTGCGAGCAGCAGCAGGCGATAGTGGAGTTTCAGCACGCACGGGTGAGTCGCTCGGCAGAACAGCACCACTTCACCACCAATGACTGGGCCTCCATGCGAGACCCGTGTTCCTTGTTGTGCTGTTTCGAGTACTCCACCAACATGGCCAGTGCCGATAACGCCGTTTTTAGCGTTGCTATCCCACTTCTATGCCTCCTTGAAAAAATGCTCATGGCGGTTGGGGGCGGAGCTTGCGCCGGTCTGAGATGGCCGCTTGATCCCGAGCTCCGTCTTACTGACAATACTCAGCACAAGCAATCTTTTGCCTTCCACCCGAAAATGGTGAAAATAGGTAACCCCAAGGCAGGGGAACACTCCAGCTCTAACAAGAACCATGCACAAGGTGGTGACATGGACAGATTCATTAAAAAGGCGGCTGCAGCTTTTGTCGCCAGAGACCCCAAGATGGCGCCGGCTCAGCAACAGAGAACAGGCCAGCATGATAAATCGGATGAGGAGAGCGAAACCGAAGAATCACAAGGTAGAGGGGCTCTTCCGATTACTAGAAACTACCTGAAGAATACTTTAAACAAAGCACTGGAACCCTTACTCAGCGAATTCGCAGCGATGCGACAAGATATGAGGCAAGTGGGCGAGAGGGTCGAAACGCTAGAGAATAACCAGGCCCAGATGCTGGATCACCAGAGGGCCACAGCAAGCTCATTCCGAAAATGCAGTACTTACCTGAATGAGATGCAGAACGCCTTGGAGGATCAAGAGAATAGGGGACGCCGGAATAACTTGCGGATAAGAGGGATCCCTGAAACCGTCCTCCCTTCTGATGTTCCTGCGGCTGTAGTGTCCCTCTGTGCCTCCCTCCTAGGCCCTGAATTCACCTCAGAGATCACAATTGAGAGGGCACATAGGGCATTGCGACCTAAACCGAAAGTGGATGAACCCCCAAGGGACGTTATCTGTAAGTTTTTGAACTTCCAGGTTAAGTCTGCTGTCCAAGAAGCAGCCAGAAATAAATCCGACATTTTATTCGAAGGTGCGCTAATTTCGGTTTATCAAGACCTGGCCCCAACCACCCTGAAAAAGCGAAAACATCTTAAGCCTCTAACGGAGTGGCTGAGGGCTAACAGAATCTTATACAAGTGGAACTTTCCGTTTGGCCTATCCTTTTCCCAAGGTGGCAGACGCTTCAACATTGCCTCTCATGCTGACCTGGGAGCCGTTTACGACCATCTTCAAGTCCCACCTATGCAAATAGATAATTGGGATCAATTCCAAGACCTCTATGCCTTACCAGAAGTCCCGGAGGTGGCAGCCTTCTCCCTCCAACATACTCCTAAGGCTCAGAAAACAGGGAGGAGAAACCGTCAACTGACACCTAAGAGATTGGCTCAAGATTGACTCTCCTGCTCTCCTAGCTACATTCATGGACAGGGGTGATATTCTTCTTTTGCAAGACCTTAGTGGACCTATCCAGAGTTTTAGCCTTTTTCTACATAGGTTTACTCATTTCTGCTAGTAGACCCACTATATAGCCTCTTATTAGTCATGTATAAGATAGCTATTGTTAGACAGTATTCACATAACGCATGTCTATCTGTTTTTCACCCCTGTTCACCATCAATATTTAATAGGCCTTCTTCAATACTTATAACCCTAGGCCCCTTCATTATAACTAAACAAGGCCTTTATTCTTTCTTTTACCCACCTGGGTTCCTATCAATTATCAATTATTGTTTAAAATAATAACCCGTTACTGGGTTGCACTCACACGTGCTGAATGTCATGTAAACTGGTCTTTGACCAAATATCCCCCATGCTTTACATTAGTGGTTTTCATTCCACTTCATGTTATTTTTTGTATTTTTCTTTTGTTCTCATTGTTTCCCCTGTCCCGTTATTTTATTTTAGGTACCTGACACAGACTTCTTTGATCAATCAGCGATACATGCAGACTGGCGGTTTCCTAGCTTCTCCTCCAGATGGGGTAGGACCTCTTCAGATCGTGAGTGTCCTCTCTTGGAGGTTCAGCACACATGACACCCTAATGTTCACAATAATATTCAACTATGACTGACATCCATATAGCTTCCTATAATGTGAAGGGGTTCAACTCACCCTCTAAGAGATGCCAGATCTTCTCCATCCTGCGTAAGGGGGGAGCAGGTGTGCTGTTCCTCCAAGAGACACACTTCAGATTTAACCACTACCCCAACATGGAATTTTCTCACTACCCCATTTGGTTTCATAGTGGGGGGGCTACTGCCTCATCTGGAGGAGTCAGTATAGGTTTTAAGAGGAAAGTACCTTTCAAACCAACTAATCACCTCCTAGACCCAGAGGGCAGATTTGTTATGGTAAAGGGTTACATAGGCTCCCAAATGTATTCTTTCATCAACCTATATGCCCCTAATAGTAACCAGGCTAAATGGCTCTCTTCCATTGCTCAAACAATCTCCTCCTTTAGGGAAGGTATAGTCTTAGTGGGAGGAGACCTTAATATAGCCCTTGACCCGCAATTAGACTCTTCCTCGCATAAAACCCCCCACACTAGGCGCTCCCTAAAGTTCATAAAGAATATATTCTGGGATCTTCACTTGATAGATGTGTGGCGTACCCTGTATCCAAGCACATTGGACTACACATTTTACTCACATACCCACGGTTCATATCACCGTATAGATTACATTTTTGTATCTAAAGAGCACCTACAACTATGCCAAAAAGCTACCATAGGATCTATGCACCTATCTGACCACGCTCCTATATATCTAATGATAACTTCCCCTATACAAAAACCCAAAAGCTTCAGCTGGAGATTAAATGAATACATCCTTGGTAACGCTGAATCGGTTAAAAAAATAACCACGTTATTGGATGAATACTTTCAATTTAACTCCCTTCCAGAATTATCACCACAAGTCACATGGGATGCTCATAAACCCTTCATTAGAGGCGAATTTATTAGTATTGGCTCCCACTTAAAGAAATTGCGGGAAGGCAAAATAAACAGCCTCCTCTCTACAATAAGAAAGCTTGAAACAGGCCATAAAAAAACTAGGTCTGAGAACCAACTTCAAGAATTGTCCAAAGCCAGAGCAGAACTTAAGGCCCTATTACAGAGTAAATCCGCAAAGTACTACCTTAACTCCCAATTCAAGTTCTATGCACACGGCGACAAAGCCACCAAATTTCTAATAAGTAGGATTAAGGCCAGGAGGGCAGACAATTATATACATCAACTCTCCTCTCCAAAGGGTGAATCAATCTTTGCCTCATCAAAAATAGCGGCCCAATTTAGAGACTTTTATGAGGCTCTTTATAATATCCCTTCCTCATTTTCCCCGTCTGCTCATTCTTCACTAATTGACACCTTCTTGAAGCCCCTGTCATGCCCATCTCTATCTGTCGAACAGAAGCATTCCCTAGAGGCCCCATTCTCCATCAAGGAGCTTTCCATAGCTTTGGCCCAAATGCCCCAGGGTAAAAGCCCAGGACCAGATGGTCTCCCAGCATCCTATTACAAGACTTTTAAAACACAACTCCTACCCCACCTACTCAAGGTCTGCAATCAGACTTTGCAAAATATCCCCCTTTCTAGAGACATGACTATCGCACATATTGCCTTGATTCCTAAAGAGGGGAAGGACTCCAAAGTGTGCGCTAACTATAGGCCTATATCTTTGCTCAACATTGACCTTAAGCTTCTAGCGAAACTTTTGGCTAACCGCTTGGCAGTCCTCCTCCCTCTTTTGGTACATGTGGACCAGGTGGGCTTTGTTCGTGGTAGGGAAGGTAGGGACAATACGGCCAGAGTTATTAATATACTTGGACATGCCAAATGCACTTCTTCTCCGCTTTTACTCCTCAGTACGGATGCAGAAAAAGCGTTTGATCGCATAAACTGGAATTATTTAGACCACGTTCTAGACATGTTCGGCCTGCCTGGTCCATATATCAAGGCGGTATTTGCCATGTACGAACAGGCCACAGCTCAAGTCATGGTCAATGGTGGTCTTTCTACTCCCTTTCGAATTCACAATGGGACACGCCAGGGATGCCCATTATCCCCCCTCCTATTCATCCTAGCTATGGAACCCCTCTTAATAAAACTTCGAACAGACACTAAAATTGAGGGAACGTTTCTGGGAGGTAGAAGCCACAAACTAGCCGCCTTTGCAGACGACGTTATGATCATGACCTCTAACCCTAAGGTCTCCCTTCCTCTAATCCAGGAGCATCTAAGGAAATACAGTGAAGTCTCTGACTTTAAGATCAATGAAAGCAAGTCCATCATTATTAGTACGGGCCTATCTCCTCAACTTAAACGCTGCTTGATGGTAGACTCCCCATTCAACTGGTCATCTCCCACTGTAACTTATTTAGGTGTAAAGATTAGTCCAAACATCTCTGACCTCTTCTCTCTCAACTTTACTCCCATGAAGTCCACCCTATTTGATGCATTAGAAAAACTCAACAAATCAGCTCCGACACTTTCTTGGTTTGGCAGGAAAAATCTTCTCTCCTCCCTAGTCATTCCCCGCCTTACTTATCTACAGCAAGTCCTACCAATTCCTATCCCAAAATCTTATTACAATGCCCTCAGACAAAAATTCAGTGCATTCATATGGAATGGCAGAAGAGCAAGACTCTCCTACTCCTTTCTATCTCGATCCAGAGCCACAGGTGGAATAGGCCTGCCAGATCCTGAACTATATGGGAGAGCCATATCAATGACTAGAGTCATTGATTGGTTGAGAAACTCGAAAAACAAATCTTGGGTCGCCCTTGAACAAAACATCATTGGCATGCCAACCAGAGCTTTATGCTTAGGCTCTGACCTACCTCCTTCCACTAGCCTTCAGTCATATCCAATAATTAAAGCCACCATTGAAACATGGAAATGGTGGAACCAGTCACATTGCTCAGTCCCCTTTCCTTCCCCTTTGACCACGATTAGCGACATTCTTGGTTCAGCCTTTTCTGGACCTCGTAACACCTCCTCCAATTCAATCAGATCTTCAACAGTCCCTATATCATATCTTTTAGAGCCTCAAGGCTTACTGCCCACGTCCGACACCATCAAATCATTACTTAAACCTCAACCCTGTGATCTTACACTTATTCCGCTTATTAAAACCTTCATTCGAAAAAATAACTCAAAAGGTGAGCTCCAACGACCTCTTACATGGTTTGAAGCGTTAATTATAAATTTGCACCCACCAAAAAAACCTATCTCTCTTATCTATAATAAATTGAGATCCCCTCCCCTAATTTCCAAACCGGCTTTTATCCTTCACTGGGAGAAAGAGACGGGTCTAGAGATCCCTTTTCAAACCCTGCCTTTATTATTTGAAACCCCTCATAAATTATCTAGATGCGTAAGAGCCCAAGAAAATGGCTACAAGATACTATCGCAATGGTATATTACGCCTATTAAATCAGCTCACTTTGCCAGACCCTCCTCTAATATATGCTGGAGGTGTCATGAAGAACCAGGCACCTTCCTTCATATATGGTGGTCATGTACTCCCATTAACAAATGGTGGAAAGAGATCTTCAAATTATGCAACCAGATTTGCTCTTCAAATGTGGCCATCTCTCCATATGGGGCGCTGCTTACTCTTTTTGATAAAGAGACTTCCTTAGTTCCCTCCTACCTTTTTAAGCAACTCCTGTTAGCAGCCCGTTTACTGATCCCCAAATATTGGCTACAAACAACTGTTCCCACAATGGAACAGTGGAGGCTTAAGGTCGATCAAATGCATCGATTTGAAGAGCTAGCCTCATGGGAATCAAGATCGCACCTGAAATTTATGAAAACATGGTCACCTTGGACACAATACAGGTTCCCTTCTGCCGCTATAAACCAATCATAATCCTAAGTATATAAAATCTATAGGTCATACTAAATTGCCCTTGCAACCTTCAATCCTACTACTTCAAAAGTTTCTGGTCACGGGATTATTATTATTATCTATATATATATTATAACCCACCCATCCATAAAAAAAGGTAGTGTCCATCCACATGGAACCATGGTTTGTTTTTTCTTTTTTCTTTTCTTTTCTTTTTCTGCCATTTGCTGATTGTGATAAACAGAATAATTAGGCTGTGTTTCCTACATTCTGAACTGTAACTGTTACATGTTTATGCTTGCACTGCCTACACCATAAATGCTCTGTATGTGCTCGGTACCATATTACACCACTGTTGGTGTTGTTCATATTGTATTTTCTTAAATTGAAAATAAAGCTTTTTAAAACCTAAAAAAAAAAAAAAAAAAAAAAAAAAAAAAAATGCTCATGGCGATGATGGAAGAGGATGTGGCACTGCCCTGCAGCCAGTGTATTATCTGAACGTTTGTTTAGCACGGCAGGGGGCATCATCACAGACAAGCGCAGCTGCCTGTCCACAGCCAACGTGGACAAGCTCACGTTCATTAAAATTAACCTGGCTTGGATCCCACAAGACTTGTCTGTACCTTGTGCAGAGTAGACATTTATACCACCATCAAACATACATTCTTGTACTCAAGTCAAGTGCAATGATTCTTTGTTTTTTTTTTTTTTTATTTGTCCCAATATTTTGGGGGCTACCTACCCCAATAAAAAATAAAAAAAAACATTGTTTGCTCCCTCCTCCTCCTCCATTGCTGCCTCCACCTACAACACCACATTCACCGCCTCCTCAACCTCCGACTCCATATCCACCTCCTTCTCTGAGTTGAAGGTTAATAATTTGTAATTTTTAGTTATTTTATTATATTTTAAGTTATTTCCCTATCCACATTTGTTTGCAGAGCAGTTGCCATGCTCTTGAGCACATTTTACAGCCTTTTACATCCCTCTAGCCTTTTCAAGGACTATTTTAGAGCCATTTTAATGCAAAAAAGTGCAAATTTTAGTGCCCTAAATGTAAAAAAATCTTTTTTTCAATTGTTGGGTGACATTTTATAATTTTTGGCGTATACAAACCCCTGCTGTGCCTGGGTGACAGGGGCCTAAATCTCTCAAAATCCTCTGTTCTATTACTGGGTGACATGAACCCCCTGTTGCTGTGAATGAACCCCTGCTGTGCCTGGGTGACAGGGGCTTAAATCTCTCAAAATCCTCTGTTCTATTGCTGGTCGACATGAAACCCCTTTTGCCGTGAATGAACCCCTGCTGTGCCTGGGTGACAGGGGCCTAAATCTCTCAAAATCCTCTGTTCTATTGCTAGGTGACATGAACCCCCTTTTGCCGTGAATGAACCCCTGCTGTGCCTGGGTGACAGGGGCCTAAATCTCTCAAAATCCTCTGTTCTATTACTGGGTGACATGAACCCCCTTTTGCCGTGAATGAACCCCTCCTGTGCCTGGGTGACATGGGCCTAAATCTCTCAAAATCCTCTATTTTATTGCTGGGTGACATGAACCCCCTTTTGCCGTGAATGAACCCCTGCTGTGCCTGGGTGACAGGGGCCTAAATCTCTCAAAATCCTCTGTTCTATTGCTGGGTGACATGAACCCCCTTTTGCCATGAATGAACCCCTGCTGTGCCTGGGTGACATGGGCCTAAATCTCTCAAAATCCTCTGTTCTATTGCTGGGTGACAAGAATCCACTTTTGCCGTGAATGAACCCCTGCTGTGCCTGGGTGACAGGGGCCTAAATCTCTCAAAATCCTCTGTTCTATTGCTGGGTGACATGAACCCCCTTTTGCCGTGAATGAACCCCTGCTGTGCCTGGGTGACATAGGCCTCGTTCTCTCAAAATCCTCTGTTCTATTGCTGGGTGACATGAACCCCCTTTTGCCGTGAATGAACCCCTCCTCTGCATTGCTGACAGGTAACAAAATTTAGTGAAAACATCTGTTACTGATCGGAAGATGCGCAACTACAAGCGCACGCTGATGATGGCATTCCCACCTGACAGCGGGGGCACAGTGGAAGCACAAGTCGAAGGCAGACGAGGAGGAAGAGGTCGCCAACGCAGCTGGGGCACCGCCAGCACCTGAGAAGGCAGGGTTAGCATGGCTAAAATGTGGAAAAGCTTTGTCAGCCTTGGAGGTGCTGACCTGCCCTGCAGCCAGTGTATAGTGTAAACGTGTGTTTAGCTCGGCAGAGAGCATTATCACAGGCCGCAGCCAATGTGGACAAGCTTAAGTTTATTAAAATGAACCAGGCATGGATCCCACAGGACTTGTCCCCGTACCTTGTGCAGAATAGACATTTATACCAGCCTCAACCATCCATTCTTGTACTTAAGTGCACTTACTCTTTATTTTATTTTGTTATATGTCCCAATATTTTGGGGGATACCCGAATAAAAAAAATAAAAATAACACAAATCAGTGTTGGCTACCTATTCCTCCTTCACTGCCGCTTCCACCTACACCGCCACGTCAACACCTACACCGCCACATCCACCCATTAACCGCCTCCTCAACCTCCTACTCCTCCATCCAGTTTGTTATCTTTAATTTTTCTGTATTTTATGTTATTTTAAGTCATTTCCCCTATCCACATTTGTTTGCAGAACAGTTGCCATGCTCTTAAGCACATTTTGATGCCTTTTGCAGCTCTCTAGCCCTTTCCAGAATTATTTTAGAGCTGTTTTAGTGCCCAAAAGTTAGGGGTCCCCATTGACTTCAATGGGGTTCGGGGTCAAGTTCGGGTCCCAAACCCAAACATTTTTTTCAAGTTCGGCCGAACTCGTCGAACCCGAACATCCAGGTGTCCGCTCAACTCTACTATACACATATCCTATACACCAAGAACAAAGAATGGTCCCTGTCTTATGTAAATAATAAGGCATAAAAGGCCTTTTCTGTCCGTTGAATGCCTAATGTTTTGGGCCTCGGAGGAATTCAACACCTGTAACGACCATGTGTTTCAACTATTATCATTAGGGTTTTTTTCAAGAGGAGGGATTTCGTTATCTATGTTTTTAATCCAATTTAATATTTTTTGTTCTTTTAAACATATGTATTTTACCTGTATTTGTACTGGCCTGCAGGAAAATTTATATCCATTGACCGTGTAATATACCTCCAGCCACATAATCACTAGATCTTTTCTGTCTGGTGAATGCCTAATGTTTGGGGCCTGTAGTCCAGTGGCCTACAGTAAATTTTTTATCCATTGACCGCATAATGTACCTCGAGCCACATAATCAGAATTTCTTTTATGTCAAGTGAATGCCTAATTTTTAAGGCCCGTACTCCCGTGGCCTAAAATAAAAAATTTCTAGGCTCCAACAGGGCACATTTCAGAGAATTTCCCTTTAACCCCTTAAGGACGCAGGGCGTACCGGTACGCCCTATTTCCCGAGTCCTTAAGGACTCAGGGCGTACCGGTACGTCCTAACCTTAAATCGATATTCCGGCGCCGCGGGGGTTAATCAGAACGGGATGCCGGCTGAAATCATTCAGCCGGCATCCTGTCACAACGCCAGGGGGGTCATGTGACCCCCCCGTATCAGCGATCACCGAAAACCGCAGGTCAATTCAGACCTGCGGTTTGCTGCGATTTCTGCAGTTTCTGATCCCCGCGGACCCTGGCCGCGGGGATCAGAAACTTTAGTGTCCCTAAAATGAAGATTTTGCACCCCCCCCTGCACCCTTGCATGATTTTTTGCCGGCGGGTGGTGCAGGCAGGCGGGATCGCGATCCCCCGCCCGCCTCCTCTTGAAAATTCGTTGGTGGCCAGTGGGTATACCAGGGTGTCAGCACATTGCTGACACCCTGGTATAAACGGCTGACATCTGTGCAGATGTCAGCCGTTTAACCCTTTCCATACCGGCGGTCCGTATGGACCGCTGTATGGAAAAAGTTAACAGTAAGAGGGATCTCCCTCCCTCTCCCATCGGGGGGCTGCAGTGCCTTTGCAGCCCCCCGATGGAGAGGGAGAGAGCTCCCAGACAGCCCCCCGACAGCCCCGTCCTTACCTTTCCCTGTCTGCGAAGTTCTGACCAGTACTGAGCAGACGGGGAAGGTTCCCATAGCAACAGGACGCCGTCTCAGGCATCCTGCTGTCCATGGTGCTGAACAGATCTGTGCTAAAGGCAGAGATCTGTTCAGACAAAGTGTAAGTAAAATACAGTACAGTACACTATATACTGTACTGTACTGTATTATACAGACATCTGACCCATTGGATATTCAAGAACCAAGTGGGCCTGGGTCCAAAAAAAAGTGAAAAAAAGTAAAAAAAAAGTAAAAATCTAAAAACACATTTATCACTGATTAAAAATGAAAAAAATAAAATTCCCTACACATGTTTGGTATCGCCGCGTCCGTAACGACCTGATCTATAAAACGGTCATGTTACTTTCCCTGCACGGTGAACGCCATAAAAAGAAAAAACTATTAGGAAATTGAAATTTTGCCCACCTTACTTCCCAAAAAAGGTAATAAAAGTGATCAAAAAAGTCGCATGTACGCAAAAATAGTACCAATCAAACCGTCATCTCATCCCGCAAAAATTATACCCTACCCAAGATAATCGCCCAAAAACTGAAAAAACTATTGCTCTTAGACTATGGAAACACTAAAACATGATTTTTTTTGTTTCAAAAATGAAATCATTGTGTAAAACTTAAATAAATAAATAAAAAGTATACATATTAGATATTGCCGCGTCCGTATGGACCGGCTCTATAAAAATATCACATGACCTAACCCCTCAGGTGACCACCGTAAAAAAATAGAAATAAAAACGGTGTAAAAAAGCAATTTCTTTTCATCTTACGTCATAAAAAGTGTAATAGCAAGCGATCAAAAAGTCATATGCACACCAAAATAGTGCCAATCAAACCGTCATCTCATCCCGCTAAAAATGAGACCCTACTTAAGATAATCGCCCAAAAACTGAAAAAACTATGGCTCTTAGACTATGGAGACACTAAAACATTTTTTTGGTTTTAAAATGAAATCATTGTGTAAAACTTACATAAATAAAAAAAATTGTATACATATTAGGTATCTCCGCGTCCGTGACAACCTGCTCTATAAAATTACCACATGATCTAACCTGTCAGATGAATGTTGTAAATAACAAAAAAAACGTGCCAAAAAATCGATTTCTTGTTACCTTGCCGCACAAAAAAGTGTAATATAGAGCAACCAAAAATCATATGTACCCTAAACTAGTACCAACAAAACTGCCACCCTATCCCGTAGTTTCTAAAATGGGGTCACTTTTTTGGAGTTTCTATTCTAGGGGTGCATCAGGGGGGCTTCAAATGGGACATGGTGTCAAAAAAAACAGTCCAGCAAAATCTGCCTTCCAAAAAACGTATGGCATTCCTTTCCGTCTGTGCCCTGCCGTGTGCCCGTACAGCGGTTTACGACCACATATGGGGTGTTTCTGTAAACTACAGAATCTGGGCCATAAATATTGAGTTTGATTTGGCTGTTAACCCTTGCTTTGTAACTGGAAAAAAAATTATTAAAATGGAAAATCTGCCAAAAAAGTGAAATTTTGAAATTGTATCTCTATTTTCCATTAATTCTTGTGGAACACCTAAAGGGTTAACAAAGTTTGTAAAATCAGTTTTGAATACCTTGAGGGGTGTAGTTTATAGAATGGGGTAAATTTTGGGTGGTTTCTATTATGTAAGCCTCGCAAAGTGACTTCAGACCTGAACTGGTCCCTAAAAATTGGGTTTTTGAAAATTTCAAGATTTGCTTCTAAACTTCTAAACCTTGTAACTTCCTTAAAAAATAAAATATCATTCCCAAAATGATCCAAACATGAAGTAGACATATGGGGAATGTAAAGTAATAACTATTTTTGGAGGTATTACTATGTATTATAGAAGTAGAGAAATTGAAACTTGGAAATCTGCAATTTTTTACAAATTTTGGGTAATTTTTTTAATTTTTATTAGTGTCATGAAGTACAATATGTGATGAAAAAACTATCTCAGAATGGCCTGGATAAGTCAAAGCGTTTTAAAGTTATCACCAATTAAAGTGACACTGGTCAGATTTGAAAAAAATGGCCGGGTCTTTAAGGTGAAATAGGGCTGAGTCCTTAAGGGGTTAAAACCAGTGATGAGCGGCAGGGGCAATATTCAAATTAACAATATTTCACTAATATTTGGGCGAATATTCGTCATATATTTGCGAATTCGAGAATTTGTGATCTCCAGTCATTATTTTCTTGATTGCGAAAATCAGCAATCGGCAAATTCGCGATACGAAAATTTGCGATCAACACTACTCCTAAAGTCAAAGATATTGCAGCCTTCTCATTGGCCCACAAGCAAGAAGCAGTAAGGGATCATGGGTACTGATGAAAAAAAAACTAGAATATTCGCGATTACGAAGATATAGCACTATATTCTAGATATTCGGGAATTCTTGAAGTGCCAATATTCGCAATAAAAATTCACGATTAGAATATTCGCGATCAACACTATTTACAACATATAACTGTACTGCTGAACGGCAAATATATTTTACTTTGGCCACTAATGCATGACAAAAAGGGCTTTAGAACATATAACTGCATCGCTGAAAGGCAAATATATTTTTATTTTGTCACTATTACCCGACAAAAAGGGTTTTATAACATATAACTGCACCACTGAACGGCAAAAATATTTTTCTTTTGCCACTAGTACACGCCACATAAGGCTTTAGAACATATACAGTACAGACCAAAAGTTTGGACACACCTTTTCATTCAAAGAGTTTTCTTTATTTTCATGACTATGAAAATTGTAGATTCATACTGAAGG
This sequence comes from Bufo bufo, assembly GCF_905171765.1. Lineage (NCBI taxonomy): Eukaryota > Metazoa > Chordata > Amphibia > Anura > Bufonidae > Bufo > Bufo bufo. The sequence goes on from NC_053393.1 coordinate 201,678,710, forward strand.
CATCAAAACTATGAATTAACACATGTGGAATTATAGTCATAACAAACAAGTGTGAAACAACTGAAAATATTTTATATTCTAGGTTCTTCAAAGTAGCCACCTTTTGCTTTGATAACTGCTTTGCACACTCTTGGCATTCTCTTGATGAGCTTCAAGAGGTAGTCCCCTGAAATGGTTTTCACTTCACAGGTGTGCCCTGTCAGGTTTAATAAGTGGGATTTCTTGCCTTATAAATGGGGTTGGGAAGTCAGGTGGATACACAGCTGATAGTCCTACTGAATAGACTGTTAGAATTTGTATTATGGCAAGAAAAAAGCAGCTAAGTAAAGAAAAACGAGTGGCCATCATTACTTTAAGAAATGAAGGTCAGTCAGTCAGCCGAAAAAATTGGGAAAACTTTGAAAGTAAGGGCTATTTGACCATGAAGGAGCGTGATGGGGTGCTGCGCCAGATGACCTGGCCTCCACAGTCACCAGACCTGAACCCAATCGAGATGGTTTGGGGTGAGCTGGACCACAGAGTGAAGGCAAAAGGGCCAACAAGTGCTAAGCATCTCTGGGAACTCCTTCAAGACTGTTGGAAGACCATTTCAGGGGACTACCTCTTGAAGCTCATCAAGAGAATGCCAAGAGTGTGCAAAGCAGTAATCAAAGCAAAAGGTGGGTACTTTGAAGAACCTAGAATATTACATATTTTCAGTTGTTTCACACTTGTTTGTAATGTATATAATTCCAAATGTGTTAAATCATAGTTTTGATGCCTTCATAGTCATGAAAATAAAGAAAACTCTTTGAATGAGAAGGTGTGTCCAAACTTTTGGTCTGTACTGTAACTGCACCGCTGAACGGTAAATATATATTTTTTGCCACTAGTACACACCACAAAAGGCTTTAGAACATATAACTGCACCGCTGAATGGCAAATATATTTTTCTTTTGCCACTAATACATGCCACAAGAGGCTTTAGAACATATAACTGCACCACTGAACGGCAAATATATATATATTTTTTCACTTATACATGCCACAAAAGGCTTTAGTACATATAACTGCACTGCTGAATGGCAAATATATTTCACTTTTGCCAATAATACATGCCACAGAAGGCTTTAGAACATATAACTGCACCACTTAACGGCAAATATATTTTTCTTTTGCCACTAGTACATACCACGAAATGGTTTAGAACATATAACTGCATTGCTGAATGGCAAATATATTTAACTTTTTCCACTAATACACGCCACAGAAGGCTTTAGAACAAATAACTGCACCACTGAACAGTAAATATATTTTTCCTTTGCCAGTAGTATATGCCACAAAAGACTTTAGAACATATAACTGCACCACTGAACAGTAAATATATTTTTTTTTTGCACTAGTACACGCCACATAAGGCTTTAGAACATATAACTGCACCGCTGAACGTCAAATATATTTTACTTTTTCCAAGTATACACTCCACAAAAGGCTTTAGAACATATAAATGCACTACTGACCGGCAAATATATTTTTTCTTTTGCACTAGTACATGCCACAAAAGGCTTTAGAACATATAACTGCACCGCTGAACGGCAAGTATATTTTTCTTTTTCCACTTATACATGCCACAAAAGGCTTTAGAACATATAACTACACCACTGAACGGCAAATATATTTTTATTTTTCCACTTATACATGCCACAAAAGGCTTTAGAACATATAACTGCACCGCTGAATGGCAAATATATTTCACTTTTGCCCCTAATACATGCCACAGAAGGGTTTAGAATGTTTAACTGCACTGCTAAACAGCAAATATATTTTTCTTTTTCCTTTTATATATGCCACAAAAGGCTTTAGAACATATAACTGCACTTCTGAACTGCAAATAGATTTTTTCTTTTGCCAATATTACATGCCACAAAAGGCTTTAGAACATATAACTGCACCACTGAACGGCAAATATATTTAACTTTTTCCACTAATACACGCCACAGAAGGCTTTAGAACAAATAACTGCACCACTGAACGGTAAATATATTTTTCTTTTGCCAGTAGTATAGGCCACAAAAGGCTTTTGAACATATAACTGCACCACTGAACAGTAAATATATTTTTCTTTTGCCAGTAGTATATGCCACAAAAGACTTTAGAACATATTTACTGTTCAGTGGTGCAGTTATATTTTTCTGTTTCCACTTATACATGCCACAAAAGGCTTTTGAACATACAGTCCTGATTAAAAGTTTAAGACCACTTGAAAAATTGCAAAAAAATCATAGTTAGCATGGCTGGATCTTAACAAGGTTCCAAGTAGAGCTTCAACATGAAACAAGAAGAAATGGGAGTGAGACAAAACATTTTTTGAGCATTCAATTTAATGAAAACAACAAATAAACTGAAACAGGCTGTTTTTCAGCTGATCAAAAGTTTAGGACCACACCTCCAAAAAAAAAACTAATCCCCCCCAAAACAGAAATCCAACTTCCAAACATGAACTCAGTAATGAGTAGCTCCGCCGTTATTGTTTATCACTTTAAAAATTCGTTTTGGCATGCTTGATGCAAGCGTTTCCATGAGGTGAGTGGGAACATTTCTCCAAGTGGTGAAGATGGCCGCACGAAGGCCATCTACTGTCTGGAATTGTTGTCCATTTTTGTAAACTTCCCTTGCCATCCATCCCCAAAGGTTCTCAAATGGATTTAGATCAGGGGAACACGCAGGATGGGCCAAAAGAGTGATGCTATTCTCCTGGAAGAAGTCCCTTGTATACTGTAGCGTTGTCCTGTTGAAAAACCAGTCGTTACCACACAGATGAGGGTCCTCAGTCATGAGGAATGCTCTCTGCAACATCTGGACATAGCCAGCGGCCGTTTGACACCCATGCACTTCCTGAAGCTCCATTGTTCCACTGAAGGAAAAAGCACCCCAGATCATTATGGCGCCCCCTCCACTGTGGCACGTAGGAAACATCTCAGGTGGGATCTGCTTGTCATGCATGTAACGTTGGAAACCATCAGGACCATCAAGGTTACATTTTTTCTCATCAGAGAATAAAACTTTCTTTCACCTTTGAATGTCCCATGTTTGGTGCACTCTTGCAAAGTCCAAATGAGCACTCTTGCAAATTGCAATGAACAGTTCTGTGGCGTTCAAGGAGACTAGGTCTTTAAAGACGTTTTTTGTTTTTAAAGCCCTTCAGTCTCAGATTGCGTCTGATGGTTATGGGGCTGCAGTCAGCACTAGTAAGGGCCTTAATTTGGGTCGAGGATCGTCCAGTGTCTTGATGGACATCCAATTGGATCCTCCGGCTCAGTGCTGATGAAATTTTTTTGGGTCTTTCACTTTTTTGTTCCATAACCCTCAGGATCATTTAAGAGCTTAAGAAATTCCAAATGACTGTTTTACTGCGTCCCACCTCAGCAGCGATGGCGCGCTGTGAGAGACCCTGCTTATGCAGTTCAACAACCCGACCACGTTCAAAAAGGAAGAGTTTTTTTGCCTTTGCCATCACAATGTGTGACTACCTGACAGAAAATGACAATGAATCCACATCTTTGCACAGATTTGGCCTTTTAAAGGCATGTGGTCCTAAACTTTTGATCAGCTGAAAAACAGCCTGTTTCAGTTTATTCGTTGTTTTCAAATAATTGAATGCTCAAAAAATGTTTTGTCTCACTCCCATTTCTTATTGTTGCATGTTGAAGCTCTACTTGGAACCTTGTTAAGATCCAGCCATGCTAAATATGATTTTTTTGCCATTTTTCAAGTGGTCTTAAACTTTTGATCAGGACTGTATAACTGCAGCGCTGAATGGCAAATATATTTCACTTTTGCCAATAATACATGCCACAGAAGGCTTTAGAATGTTTAATTGCACTGCTAAACAGCAAATATATTTTTCTTTTTTCTCTTATATATGCCACAAAAGGCTTTAGAACATATAACTGCACCGCTAAACGGCAAATATATTTTTATTTTGTCACTATTACACGACGAAAAGGGCTTTATTATATATAACTGCACCACTGAACGGCAAATATATTTTTCTTTTGCCACTAGTACACACCACAAAATGGTTTAGAACATATAACTGCACTGCTGAATGGCAAATATATTTTTTCTTTTGCCACTAGTACACGCCACAAAAGGCTTTAGAACATATAACTGCATCGCTGAACGGCAAATATATTTTATTTTTTCCACTAATGCACGCCACAGAAGGCTTTAGAACAAATAACTGCACCACTGAACGGTAAATATATATTTTTTACTACTAGTACATGCCACAAAAGGCTTTAGAACATATAACTGCACCGCTGAATGGCAAATATATTTTTTCTTTTGCTACTAGTACACGCCACAAAAGGCTTTAGAACATATAAATGCACCACTGACAGGCAAATATATATATTTTTTTGTACTAGTACACGCCACAAAAGGCTTTAGAATATATAACTGCACCGCTGAACGGCAAGTATATTTTTCTTTTTCCACTTATACATGACACAAAAGGCTTTAGAACATATAACTGTACCACTGAACGGTAAATATATAATTTTTTTGCCACTAGTGCACGCCACAAAAGACTTTAGAACATATAAATGCACCGCTAAATGGCAAATATATTTCACTTTTGCCACTAATACATGCCACAGAAGGCTTTAGAATGTTTAACTGCACTGCTAAACAGCAAATATATTTATCTTTTTCCTCTTATATACGCCACAAAAGGCTTTAGAACAAATAACTGCACCACTGAACGGCAAATATATTTTTCTTTTGCCAGTAATATATGCCAAAAAAGGCTTTTGAAAATACTGTATAACTGCACCGCTGAATGGCAATTATATATTTCTTTTGCCAATAGTACACCCCACAAAACGCTTTATCTTTTTCCTCTTATATACGCCACAAAAGGCTTTAGAACAAATAACTGCACCACTGAACGGCAAATATATTTTACTTTTGCCCCTAATACATGACAAAAAGGGCTGTAATTTTAGCACTTTACCACACACTGGCTAATAAGCCCTTTTTACCACTATTACAAGCCAAAAAATGCTTTAGAACATATAACTACACCGCACAAGGGCAAATAAGACATAGAAATATTTCCTTGTAATAAACTCTGTAAATGGCTGTAACACCCCAATAACAAGAACGGTTTGCTAGAATTACAGAGCTGCATAATGGAAATTTGGGTGCCCAGTTAGTGCAGCAAGGTATAATAGGATTGTTCCTATTACCCAGGCTGTAACCTCACCTACTGAACCCTGTTCAACATAAATGCTGTGGAATGATTCCTCCCTATCCTTTCCCTACACCTTGAATAATCTTTCCCTGCACTTGTAAATCTTTTTTTAGCACAATGAAGTATTTTCTAACCCTGTCCCTAGCGCCTGCTGATGTCTTTCCCTGCACTAAGTACACTGGTAAATGGCAGAATCCAAGATGGCTGAGACTATTTATAGGGCTGTGACATCACAAGGCTGGCTGGCTGCTGATTGGCTGCATGCATGGCATTATGGGTGATCCCGCCTTCCCAGAGTTCCTTGCTCCATGTCCTCACACGTGCAGCAGCCATTTTAGGAAAAAGTAAGAATTAGTCTTACCGGTAATGATATTTCCAGGAGTCTGACATGACAGCACTACATGGAGGTTGTCTCCCCCGCCCACTATTGGGACAGGAAACAGAGAGAGGCTATAAGCGCCCCCGCACCCACCGCCACCAGTGTTTTATAGATTATCACACAATAATGGGTATCGTAATACAAAAAGAAAAATACTTCAAACATTAGGGAGGGAACTAACAGTGCTGTCATGTCGGACTCCTGGAAACATCATTACCGGTAAGACTAATTCTGTCATGGAGTAGAAATACCAAATTAATCTAATAACTAGGGAGGGACCGCAGCCTGAAGAACTTTACATCTGAATGTCTGGTCATTATTCCCTGACACATTTAATCTGTAATGCTTACAAAAGGTATGGGAACTTGCCCAGGTGGCTGCCTTACATATCTGGTCAATAGAAGCATTTGAGTGTTCGGCCCATGAAGCCGAGACTGCTCTCGTTGAATGAGCCCCTGGCCCTGATAGGCCTCTTTAATCACTATTTTAATCCATCTTGCTAATGTCATTTTAGAAGCTTTCTTGCCTTTATTGAGGCCTGAGAACTGAATAAACAGTTTAGAATCTAATCTGAAGGTACTGGTAACGTCTAGGTAGGTAAGGAGAGAACGTCTAACGTCTAGAAGATGGAACTCCTTCTCCTTTTCGGTTTTCGGATCTGTGTAGAAGGTTGGTAGTACTATTTCCTGATTAAGATGAAAGGAAGAAACCACTTTAGGTATAAAGGATGGGTCTAGCCTTAGTATGACTATCCTCACAGATTGTAAGGTATGGCTCACGGATGGTAAGGGCTTGGATTTCTCCTAGTCTACGGGCTGATGTGATAGCTACTAGAAACATCATTTTCAAGGTTACGTTTCTTAAGCTGCTTTCATGTAAAGGTTCAAAGGGTCGCCTTGTTAAGGCATTGAGAACTAGCGACAGATCCCAGGGTGGAACCGGGGACTTTAGTGTTGGTCTAATCCGCGTGGTTGCCTTTAAAAACCTGTTTACCCATTGATTTTCTGAAAGAGAGTAATTTAGAAACCAGCTTAAGGCTGCTGTCTGAACCTTAAGGGTACTGGGTTTAAGACCCGTATTGAACCCTTCTTGGAGGAAATCTAGAATATCTCCTAGACTCGGGAGTAGAGGATTCTTCTCTCTCAGTGTCATCCAGGAGCAGAATTTTTTCCAGATTTGATTATAGATTGCAGATGTAACCGGTTTATGGCCTCTCTGAATGGTGGATATTACTTCGTCTGAGAATCCCTGTAATTTCAACAAGTCCCTTTCAGAAGCCACGCTGTTAACTTCAGCCTGGTTATTTCCAGATTCCAGATTGGACCCTGATGCAACAGGTCTGGCCTGAGAGGGAGAGGGATCAGATTTTCCTGACTTAGTGAGGACAGAACCGGGAACCAGGCTTGTTTTGGCCAAAAGGGAGCTATGAAGATCACTCTGGATGATTCCCTGCTGATCTTCCTCAGGGCTATTGAATTCAAGGGGAAAGGAGGAAACGCATAAGCTAGCTTCATGTTCCAGGGCTGGGATAAAGCGTCTACTGCTGTCGGATGATCGGCTGGATTTCGGGAGAAGAAGGAGGCTGTTCGTGCATTCTCCCTTGATGCAAAGAGATCGATCTCGGGATATCCCCATGTTGATGTCAGTTCTAGAAACACCTGTCTGTTCGTTTGGATCTATAAAATTTCTGCTGAGGAAATCTGCCGACTGGCTTCTTGAACCCTGTAGGTGTACCGCTGAGATTGACAGCACATTCTCTTCTGCCCAGGAAAAAATTTTGTTTGCCAGATTCTGAAGGAGAGGATATTTTGTTCCCCCTTGATGTTTAAGGAAGGAGACCGCTGTCATATTGTCTGATAGGATTCTTATATTCTCTCCGCTCAGGAGATCCTGACTCTGTTTGAGCGTCTCCCAAACGGCCTGAAGCTCTTTGAAATTTGAAGATCTGTTTTTTATGGTTTTGTTCCAGGTTCCCTGGAAGTAGTAGATTCCGACCTTTGCACCCCATCCTTGTTGGCTGGCATCTGTTGTCACTACAATATATGGACTTAGATTCCAGGAGACTCCTTTTGAGAGGTTGTCTGTTATTTGCCACCAATCCAGAGATCTCCGAGCATCTTCTTTTATGAGGATTTTCCGGTCTATGGATCGATGGTCTCCGTCCCAGACCGCTAGGATAATTTTCTGTAGGACTCTTGTGTGATGTTGACTCCATGGTACCGTGAAGATACAAGATGTCATTAGGCCCAGAATGCTCATGGCCTGGTGCACACTGATTTCTTCTGGTTTCTGGTACTAGGTCTGATTTTTCACAATTTAGGATCCAGCCTAGATCCTGTAGGAGGGATATTGTCGTCTGTGTTTGCTCCGTTAGTACTACCGCGGAATCTGCGGTTAGGAGAAGATCGTCTAAATAAGGTACAATCTTTATTCCCTTCAGTCTGAGGAAGGCCACTATCTCTATTACCAGCTTTGTAAACATCCGAGGGGCTGTTGATATCCCAAAAGGCAGGCATTGAAATTGATAATGATTTACTTTCCCCGCTTCTCTTACTGCAAATCTTAGGAATTTTTGGTGGTCCGGATGTATTGGTACATGGTAGTAAGTATCCTTTAAGTCACGGGTGTCAAACACAAGGCCCGACCTCGTCATGTGGCCCACGCAGCCGCCGCCGGCCGCCAGCCTTCACCTTTTATTCTCGCTTTTTTTTTTTTTGACACAAGAAAGCCGCCTCTTCAGCACATGCGCGGCAGCCTACAAGCCAGAGAACGTCTGCCCTCTAGCGGCGCCGGCCGTTCTACACAGGAAATAATTGTACCATATATCCTAATTGCTTGTGTAGAATGCAGGCAGGCCGGGCGGGCGGCAGCGTAACTCCCTGATGTCACGTGCCTGCACCACTTCCTTTATGAATGAAGCAGGCGGCGCAGCCAAGTTACGTCAGTGAGTGACGCGCCGGCCGCCCGTCCTGCCTGCCGGCATTATACACAAGCAATTAGGATATACGGTACAATTAGGAGTGAGGGGGGCATGTTTAATAACTTTTAATTCAATAATACATTTTATATTTGTATACTGGGGGGGGTTTACACGGAATCTGTGGATGGCACAGTTAAGGGGTGGGGGTCTGTGGATGGCACTGTTATGGGGTGGGGGGTCTGTGGATGGCACTGTTATGGGGTGGGGGGTCTGTGGATGGCACATATATAACACTGCCATCCACAGATCCCCCCTGTAACAGTGCCAGCCACAGATCCCCCCCCCCTGTAACAGTGTCCGTCATCCACAGATCCCCCCATAAGTGTCCGTCATCCACAGATCCCCCCATAACAGTGTCAGTCATCCACAGATCCCCCCATAACAGTGTCCGTCATCCACAGATCCCCCCATAACAGTGTCCGTCATCCACAGATCCCCCCATAACAGTGTCCGTCATCCACAGATCCCCCCATAACAGTGTCCGTCATTCACAGATCCCCCCATAACAGTGTCCATCATCCACAGATCCCCCCATAACAGTGTCCGTCATCCACAGATCCCCCCATAACAGTGTCCGTCATCCACAGATGTTTAAAAAAAAATAATAATTACTGTCTGTTACCAAAAATCATTTTTCAATAAATTGTACAATAATTGTACATTTGAATATCTACTTGCCATTATTCTGACTATGTTTCTGCTTTCAGAGCTAGTTATTACTTACATTATTACAAAAAACAGTAATAATTGAATGCAGTGACAATAATTTATGATAATAAAGAGTGGACACATAGTCCTACAGATACAACCGGCCCTTTGAGGGTGACCAAACTGCTGATGCGGTCCCGATGAATTTGAGTTTGACACCCCTGCTTTAAGTCCAAGGTGCACATTACCGCTCCCTGAGGGATGAGGGGTGTAGTTGATCTTAAAGATTCCATCTTGAAGCGGCGATACTTTATGAAGACGTTTAGGGGTTTTAGGTTGATTATAGTTCTGAATGAACCATCTGGCTTTTTGACCAGGAATAATCTTGAATAGTAGCTTCTGCCTTCCTGATCTGCAGGGACGCGAGTCACCGCACCTAGATTCCTCAATTTCGCAACGTCTTTTAGGAGATTTGCTTGTGATGTACCTTCTCCGTACCCTGTCAGCACAAATTTTTCTTGCGGAGGTGATATAAACTCTATTTTGTACCCTACCCATGCTGGGAGAAAGGATCTTAATCTCCCGCCGACTGGCCTGGTGTCATTGTTTGTCTTGGGAAGTGTTGGGGCTAAGCAGAAATCCTCTACCCTTACCCCCTTTTGGATAGGACCATCTTCCTGACTTTCCCTTATCCTTATACGTTTGGTTTTTAGGCTGGAATTTTTTAGGCTTTCTCAAGAATTTTATCCAGGCCCAAACACATATGATCCTGAAAACGTAATTGCACACAATTTATTTTTTGAGGTAAGATCGCCAGACCAGTTTTTAACCACAGAGCTCTCCTTGCCATGTTCAGAAGGGCCCCACTTTTAGCTGTGAACCTGACTGACTCAGCCGAGGCGTCCGCTGTAAAGGCAGTCGCCATCTTTAGGAGCGGGATAGTCTCCAAAATGTCTGTCCTGGGAGTTCCCATTGACAAATGATTCTCCAGCTGAGATAACCACATTAGCAAGGATCTCGCAAATGATGTAGCTGCGACATTAGTTAAAATCAAGGCCGCAGAAGCCTCCCAAGATTTTCTCAGGAGACCATCAGCCTTGCGGTCCATGTGGTCTTTCAGCTGGGAAGAGTCCTCAAATGGGATCGCTGTTTTTTTAGCTACCCTGGCCACTGGGGCGTCTATTTTTGGGATTTCTTCCCATAGTTTAGTATCCTCTTTGTCAAAGGATAAGCGACTTTTGAATTCCCTGGGAATAAAAAGCCTTTTTTCTATATCTTCCCACTCATCCAGGATCATTTGTTTTAAACTAGCGTTCAAGGGAAAAGCTTTTCTCTTTTTTGTAATTAGGCTAACAAACATTTCCTCCTGAATGGATCTTTTTGTCGGTTCGTCCGAGATATCCATAGTCTGCCTAACTGCGGTCAGAAGGGAATCCATGTCCTCAGTTGAGAAACAATATTTACGCTTCTCCTCGTGGGATGAAGAAGGCAAGGACTCTTCTTCTTCCTCCTCCGAAAATTCCACCTCTATAACCTCTGGGTCTAAATCTAAGGCTTCTCTAGGTCTTTTTATCCCGGTGGTTTGTTCAGCCACCTTAGGCGTTATCAAGGAGGAAACCGACGCTTTAACTTCTTCTTTAATGATGGCTCTAAGGTCTGTTAATAGGTTCCTCTTTCATAATTTTATTAATACATTCCGCACAAAGCTTCTTTGTATATGAATCTTGAAGCCTTTTGCTGCAGATAGCGCATCTTTTAGGCTTCTTTTTACTTTCCACTTTGAGGGTAGGATCTTTTTCTCCCTAAGAGACATGATGATAGAATAAGCAGGCTATAATGCTTCCCTAAACCTATCATTATTCCTTTCCATGTAGTGCTGGATTACTCACATGTCCCTGGGCAGGAGGGTCTGGGGACTGCTCTCTCATACCGGATGAATCCATGAGTGAGGGACTCACAGTTAGCCCACCAGATCTTAAATGCCACTGGCACTTACCCCTCCTGACGTGGATGCTCCTCCCATTTCTCCTTCCGGTCGCTCGCAGAGGTACCGGATGGGACGCGAGGCCAGAACTCCAGGCCTCCAGCGTCCCTCGCCATGGGTATCGATCGCAGGGCGCCACCATACTGGATCCGGTGTCGGAGGTTACGCGCATGCGCACTCCTTCCCGGCGTCTCTACATCACTTCCGGCTCAGCGCAGAAGGCCGGAAGTGACAGAAGACGCTCCGGCTCCCGCGCGGTCTCCCCTGGAGAAGGCATCCTGCAGCCCAGAGCCTCGGTGGGGTTGCAGCTACCGTTCCCCTGCCTCTAGGATTTCACTCCAGACGTGAGCCACATGACACACAGGTACTGGAGGGGCTGGGAGGCTAAGGGACCCCAGCCTAGGGGTTTTAGCCCGGCGAGATAAGAAAAAATAAAAAATAAAAATCCAAAGGAGAGACCCTCTCTCTGCCCCGTCCATTATTGGGACAGGAAAAAACACTGGTGGACGTGGGTGGGGGGGGAGCTTTTAACCTCTTTCTGTTTCCTGTCCCAATAGTGGGCGGGGGAGACAACCTCCATGTAGTGCTGTCATGGAGGACTTCCTGGAAAATGCGATTCCTTACCATGAAGCGCGAGTAAATTCGGCTTTAGTGCGAATCAAATTTTTCCTCAAATTCGGATCGAATTCCACTTCATCAGCTTCCATTCACTCATCTCTAATGGCAAACTGAAAAGATGATGACAAGATTGCCAGCTTTCGAGACTACTCAGGTCTCTTCCTCAGCCATGTTATAACTAGTGTTGATCACGAATATTCGAATTGCAAATTTTTATCGCGAATATCGGCACTTCGAGAATTCGCAAATATAGTGATATATATTCGTAATATCGAATATTCTAGATTTTTTTTTAATCAGTACACATGATCCCTCCCTGCTTCCAGCTTGTGGGCCAATGAGAACGCTGCAATATCTTTGACTTTAGGAGTAGTGTTAATAGCAAATTTTCGTAATGGTGACGGGGACTCCTGTCGGGGAGTAGTATGCCAAAGTGGAACAACTGTACAGATAAAAAAAAAAAAGATGAATATTCTAAAAAACTAATATATTTGTTTTTTAGAATATTCATAATATTCAAAAACAAGAATATATAGCAATATAGCGACTATTCGAAGAAAAACCGAATATAGAGCAATTTAGCTAATATAGTGATATAATCTTCTTTGTCTAATAGCTGTAAATTTTTTCTGATCTGAATACCAGATTGGAAAAAATACAACTATTAAAAAAATAAATTATAGCACTATATTAGCAAAATTGTTCTACACTTGTTTTTTTTTCGAATATTCGCTATATTGCTATATATTCTTGTTTTAGAATATTACGAATATTCAAAAAATTTATATATAGCACTATATTGAATATATTAGTTTTTTAAAATATAGATATAAAATATATTTTTTTCCATCTGAAGTCATGATTCCTCCCTGCTTAAGTAACTTAAACAAGACTATATAGCAATATAGCGAATATTTGAAAAAAAAACTAATGTAGAACAATTTAGCTAATATAGTGCTATAATCTTTTTTTTAATAGTTGTCATTTTTTTTTCCAATCTGAAGTTCAGATGAGAAAAAAATTACTACTGTTAGACATAGAAGATTATAGCACTAGATTAGCTAGATTGTTCTATATTCGTTTTTTTCAGATATATTCGATATATTGCTATATATTCTTGTTCTTGAATATTACGAATATATTCGTTTTCTAGAATATTCATATTTTTTTTTTAAATCTGTACAGTTGTTCCACTTTGGCATACTTCTCCCCGACAAGCTTCCCCGTCACCATGGTAACGCCTGGGGGTTAGAATATACCATTGGATCTGAGTTTTCACGATCTCATTTATTCTGATTACGAAAATTTGCATTATGAAAATTCTCATTACGAAAATTCGCAATCAACAGTACTCCTAACGAATATTCAAATTCGCGAATATTCTACGAAATATCGAATATGACCCTTGCCGCTCATCACTAGTTATAACACAGTATCTGAAAATTCATATATGTATACACAAAAATACATGTAAATAGTGAGGCAGATAAGAAAACTGGTGAAAAGCAGATCAATATGATTGGAGGAGTAAGCAAACATTTGTAGCAGTAAATTGTTCTAGCAGTTACAGATATGGAGTGTGAAAGTTTTATTGTCTCTAGTCTTGATATGTATTCAGCACATGATGAAACCAGGAGGTCTGAGGCTTGAATTCCTTAAGAGATGAAGGACACAAATCCATGTGACATAATTCCTAATTTGAGTGTGTTAGAGGTCATACGAAACAATCACGGTACAAATAAATTTTTTACTTTTACATAGAGTTGGACTCATGTGGTATATGCACCACTGACTCATAGGACTCATTCTGCACATAAACCACTCACACATAGAACAAATGCTGCATATGAGCCACCCACAAACTGCACATACAGCAAATCACTCACATAGAATAGGATTTCTGTGGCATATGTACTACTTACTCATAGTCCTCATGCCACAGAAACTAATAAGTCACTTGTCACACATCCTCCACTCACATACAGTATAAAACATATGCTGCACATAACCCATGTATACATAGGACACTGTTACAGACAGATGATACGGACAATGGTCGAGGAATCATTGTGTCAACTAACTGGTTTGGCATTGGGCTAAACCTAAGTACATTATCCTGGCAGCCCCCTTATTTTCACCCTTTAACCCCCTACAGGGATCTGGACTTCAATGCAGGGGAGCCACCAAGCTGCTACTTCTTGGACTAGCCCCAGTCTAGTTGGTAGCTGATATACTGGGTCAGAACCACCAGTGAAAGTCATCAGAAGTGCAGGGAATATCACAGACAGAACTAGGCAAGTACTGGCAAGCATAACACAAGAGAATCCAAGGCAAAACACAGACAGACCCAGACTGTGGATAAACAGGTAGAGAACATGCAAAATCCACAGAACAGACTTTAGGACACAGTTCAGACATAGACAGACAAGTTGGTAAGGCTGATTAGTCAGCCTGCATTTGTGGGAGGGGCGGAGGCTCTTCATATACGAGCCACACCCTCACTTCCAGGCGTGGGTTCTCAGGTGCACAGCTGCTGCTGGGTGTCATTAGCAGACTAGCTTCTCTGGTGGTAGGATTCTTTCTTTGCAGCATGGAGCTTCTTATTTTGCTCTCTGCTCCCGTAGCATGCACGCGCCATACTATGTAAGTAGGTTGGGCCGGGGCCGTCTCTCCTGGCCGGTCGGAACCGATTTTGCTAGTGAACGGGAGGCTTTGCCTCAGAATCTGCTACCTCCGGTTTGTTCGTTGGGCCTAAATACTTCTATTTTCTTTTCAACTTTGTTTGTTGATAATAGGAGTTCGTTCCTATAAATCTTACAAGTTTCACTTTGCTTTGTTCGTCTCATATGAAAAGTTACTTCAGACGGTTTGCTGTAAAGAAATAGTTACCCGGGCTGCACGTGACGTCATGTTTGGAGATTGGACGCAGCGTTTATTGTTTAGGCCTCTTGCTGTAGCTGTACCTGTTCCTTGCCATGTGTCTCCCCCGCTACCACCATCTTTAGACTTCATGTATTTCACTGCTCCATGTACTTAAAAACCCTGCCGCACTTTCATGCTCTGCTGTTATCCTGAGCGGCATTTACACTTTCGGCTTTTATTTCATGTCTTATGCTGCATCCGCACGTCCTTACTGTCCTGCACTTTCCTACTCTTGGTTCGTATTCACTCAGATTGGTCTTACATTCAAGCTGAATTCACCTGTTGGCTGTTACATCTCATTCCGTCCCCAGCCGACAGCCGGATTCGTATTACACGCCTGTTATCACATGTTGTATACTCGGCTTACAGCCATAGCTGCTACTGTTACTCCGTTTTCATGCTCTGGATGCACCACCCTGGTGTTCCCACCTTGCTCCACTCACAACCAGAGCTGCGTTTATACCAAATTTCATGCTCTGCTTATACCCAAAGTTGTGTTCACACTTCTACTGCTACACCAAGTCGTATACCCCACTCACCAAAGCCGCTTCCATGTCTGCTGTCACATTAAGTTAATATTCTGTTCATCTTTAGACTTCATGTATTTCACTGCTCCATGTACTTAAAAACCCTGCCGCACTTTCATGCTCTGCTGTTATCCTGAGCGGCATTTACACTTTCGGCTTTTATTTCATGTCTTATGCTGCATCCGCACGTCCTTACTGTCCTGCACTTTCCTACTCTTGGTTCGTATTCACTCAGATTGGTCTTACATTCAAGCTGAATTCACCTGTTGGCTGTTACATCTCATTCCGTCCCCAGCCGACAGCCGGATTCGTATTACACGCCTGTTATCACATGTTGTATACTCGGCTTACAGCCATAGCTGCTACTGTTACTCCGTTTTCATGCTCTGGATGCACCACCCTGGTGTTCCCACCTTGCTCCACTCACAACCAGAGCTGCGTTTATACCAAATTTCATGCTCTGCTTATACCCAAAGTTGTGTTCACACTTCTACTGCTACACCAAGTCGTATACCCCACTCACCAAAGCCGCTTCCATGTCTGCTGTCACATTAAGTTAATATTCTGTTCACATCCAAAGCTGTGTCCGCATGTCTGCTTTAACATCTTGTCCTATACTCCTTTCACTACTAGAGCTGCGTCCACATGTCTGGTTTCGCATCACGTCAATACTCTGCTCACTTTCAGGTTGTATTTATACGTCTGCTTTATACCATGCTTTTCATGCACTACCCATACTCAGAGCTGCACCCATACCATGTTTTTTAGGTACCACTCACATCCAAAGCTGCATTCAGCCATTTATTGTTACATCATTTGTTGTACTCTGCTCCCACTCAAAGCTACATTCTCCTGTTCATTGCTACGTCATGGTTTTGCTCAATCTCACCGGGGCAGTCTGCACCCACTGCTCTGGTACCTCTCTCCCGACAAACATAACTGCGTTCTTTTCAGGCTTACGTTCCCTTCCTCGGTGGTCTGTTACATTCCATAGGCCTACTTTCTGTTTTAATCCTGGTTCATATTAACTCAGACTGGTCTCCTTTTACTTCTGGTTCGTATTCACTCAGATTGGTCTCCTGCCCCAGTTCACCAAACAGCTCCTCAGCAGAGGTCAGTGGGCCAATAAGTTTCCTGCTATGTTTTCACAGCTGTTTATTTGTTTGTCACGACAAGAGACTTCTCTTAGCGAACTTGCAATGCCTCAGGCTCTTGTTTTTTCTCCCATCTCTGTTTCAATTTCATGTTTACGTTTATGGTTCGCGGTGGTTAGTGTTATGTATGCACGTGCTTCTGCAGTGTACTCAAGTTGTGTGCAGTAGGTGTTTCTGGGTGATGTAGTGCAATATACACTAACCTGGTACAGCTGACTCTCTGCAAGGGCAGGTATAGGTAGAAATAGTTCGTGACGCCAGTGCCAAGTAAACGGTGGCACGCCGTTTGCGGATGCAGGAATAAATTGAGGAAACGTAGTATTAAAACAGAACTCCAACTTTAGTAGTTTTGCAAGCAGAGACAATATAGGAAATGCAGTTCCTTAGCATACAGTCGATTTTGCAATTCGGTCGATGCAGGCAATTCAGTTACAGCAAGGTAATTACAGAGTGTTGAACACAGGACTTGCAGCACAGGAGCTAGCACTCTATTTCTGTCTGATCCTGGAATATAGCATATCTTCACCAAGGCCCATTAACCTAGTTCTGGCTTTATATCCTTGGCTATAGCTTTTATAAGTACCTCCTCTGTCTTTCTGAGTACCTCTGGCTTTCCTGATCTTTGCCTCTGTCTCTCTCAGCTTCTGAACACTTCCTCAGGCTCTAGAAACTTCTGAGCTGTGGTCTAGACTGACTTCTGCACTCCACACTAGATCAGGTTACACTGACTTTCCCTTCCTTGTCTGGCCCTTATATAAACTAGGGCTCCCTAGCTCCCTCTAATGCCTAAGAGCTGGAATGACACCCCTAGCCGGCCTGTACTTGCAAGTTTCATAGCAACAGGGAAATACATGCATTACATTACATGACATTTTAAAAAAAAACTGACATATACCAACTTCCCCATAATTAAGGAGGGACGACAGCACACCAAATGACACTTTGGTAGTGACAGGTATTACAGTTCCCGTACACTACATACCCCACTGCTTTAAGCTGAGTACGACCTCGTACTCCATCATGGGTCGCCCAACTGGAATCTCTACCTGAAATAGAAAATAGAGACATGCAGGCATACATACATGTAATTCATCTGCATTTACATCAGGTCCAATTGGCAAAGGTGAAGGGTAGTGACAAGGGGCGTCGTTCTCTTCTCTCAGGATAGTGAATGGAACGGGGGCGCTGACCTGGCACAGCGTAACATTATAACCAGGATAGTCCATGACAATGAATAAGTCCATGATAGAACAGCAAAATGGATAAAACAGTAGAAAACGGTATAAAAGTTCTTGGAGGCTCAAATAACAAACATGAGTCCGTACCCAGGTTATTTCTTATTAAATCACAGAGGCTCTCATGCGGTGGAGTCCATCTCTGGGCACAATACTTTTAAAAGAGTAAGAATCTCAGAGGCTCAGGTACTTTTGAGTCTGTCTCCGGGCACGGTTCCTTGGTAACTGGTTGCACAATAAAATGGACAGCAAAGACAAGTGCTGTAACACCCCTGATCAACCTGAAAAGGGGGTGAAGGGTAAAAGGTGCAACAAAGGAACAGGCACAACTTGGCGTGGGTAACAAAAGCAGGCAGGAGGTCCTGGAAACAAACGTGGCCTTGCTGACTTTGTGATTTCAGTGGTCAACACCTACCACTGAGCCGTGGACAAACTGGCAGCTGCAACAAAGGACCAGCAACATAGGACTCCTGTCCTGGAAGGGTTAACATCACCTTCTGAAGAAATAAATCACAGGCCTAGCAGGCTGATCACAGTGGCATATTGTAGCTACTTGGCTCTGCTGGGAGGTATCTTCTGTAGTATTCCTCTACAGGAGGATGGGCCCACATGACTGTATCAGGGGGCAGCTGCAGGGTAAAGGGGCCCCTAATAGGTATTGGCCCCATAGGCCTAGGGGTAAACCCTCTGGTGGGCCGTGCCGGCCCTGGCATGATCACTGCAGGGGGTGACATGCTTGGCACCGCCGCAGCAAGCGGTCCGGTGCTCTGGGTGCAGCAATTCACGGCAATCGCGGGTCCGGTCTGGGGCACTGACGGAGCGGTGACTACAGAAGGCGGTCGGCGGGTGGTGACAGGCACCCTTACCTCATCCTTCCTCGGCGGTGTCTGGATCCTGGCGGTGTAGGTCTTACGCAACTCCCGCAACTTCTCCTCCAGCCGGACGATCTGCTCACCGATGCTCTCTGTGTCGGAGTCGCTGTTCTCTGCTGGCGCCGCCGGCGCAGGTACAGTCACCGATGACGCAGACTCGGCCTCTTCAGGTTCTGGACTTGCATCTGGTCTCCGTCCCATCCGGATGTTCTCAAAGGTAGCACTAAGTCCTTTTAACTGTTCCAGCTCTGATATTGTCTTCTCCCGACGAGGCAGCTCGGGGGAAGGATAGGGGCTCACCCATTTCTCCAACACGGTTGGCTGCCAGAAGACGTTCGGCCCGATGAAGGAGCTCCGCTCCTGAAAGGCGTGATGGGCCGGCTCTGGAGAGCGTTCCGGTTCTCGCTCGCAGCCAGAGTAGTCTTCTCCTTCTTCTGCCTCCCAATCCTCAGGTCCTCGCTTCGGACGGGTCACAGCAGTCGCATAGGGGCCGCGCAGGCCCTCGGCAGGGGTGTACTCCACTTCCTCTCCCTCGCGGAGGCTGTGCTGGTACGAAGGGAGGTAGTCTCTCTTGACAGACCTTCGATTCACATAGAGGTCTCTGTCAGTCAGATAGTCTTGAATAAACCCGTAGCCACGGGATTTGTCAAACGACAGCACCACTCCCTTTCTCCTTTCCAGGCGGGGTTGGGTGTGCGTATGCTTCTCGTGGATGGTCTTGGTCAATTCCTCATACACGATCTTAGTCTTTATGTTTCGCTTGATAGCGGCCTCTCGGATCTCCGCCATCAGGGAAGACCATTTGAACGATGGCTGAAAAAAGTCCCTCCATGAGCCATAGTAGGGCTCGGGTTCTTTCTCCCTGGTGCGGCAGGCGGGTT
Source organism: Bufo bufo (assembly GCF_905171765.1). Classification (NCBI taxonomy): domain Eukaryota; kingdom Metazoa; phylum Chordata; class Amphibia; order Anura; family Bufonidae; genus Bufo; species Bufo bufo. The sequence continues at coordinate 201,698,146 of NC_053393.1, forward strand.
GCTCCGGTCCCGGAGCGTAGGCCGGTGGAGCCTCCTCTGGCTCTACACCGGTGTCAGTCATCTTTTCAATCCTTGGTGCGGACGCTGCAGCAACACTCTGCTCACAATCCAACATGCTCGATCCTTCTGAGGAGAGCGATAGGGTCGCGTCAATTAGAGTAGCCAGCTCCTCCCACTGCACTGGGGAGCCGCCCCCCAGGTATTCCAGTATATGGAAGGCGGTGTCCATGCTGGCAGACATGCAAATGTCCAGATAAGCCGTGGCGCCTGCCCTTGACCTTCTTCCCGCTTTTTCCTCAGAAAGGCGCCAATTTTTCCCGCCTTTTCGGGATGAAGGTGACGCAGCAGTAAATTCAGCAAGCCCAGCGGCCATCTTTAGGTACAAACGCTGTCTATTCACTGACGGCAAGCAGGAATGTTTAAAGTCCACAAAACCACACTCCAATGCGGCGATTTTCTTCCTCTGTGCAGCGCAATACTGTACAGCGCTTTTTAGAAGTTTTTGACACACTTTGGGTATGATTTTTAATCCACAAAGTCCACTTGAATAAAACAGGAAAATGTCACTTTGGTCACAGGGCAACGGTATAAGGCACAAAGTTCACGCTTCTTGCACTAGAAAGCGTGCGTATCCTGTTCGTGACGCCAAAAGAGAAGTGCAGTGTACTCAAGTTGTGTGCAGTAGGTGTTTCTGGGTGATGTAGTGCAATATACACTAACCTGGTACAGCTGACTCTCTGCAAGGGCAGGTATAGGTAGAAATAGTTCGTGACGCCAGTGCCAAGTAAACGGTGGCACGCCGTTTGCGGATGCAGGAATAAATTGAGGAAACGTAGTATTAAAACAGAACTCCAACTTTAGTAGTTTTGCAAGCAGAGACAATATAGGAAATGCAGTTCCTTAGCATACAGTCGATTTTGCAATTCGGTCGATGCAGGCAATTCAGTTACAGCAAGGTAATTACAGAGTGTTGAACACAGGACTTGCAGCACAGGAGCTAGCACTCTATTTCTGTCTGATCCTGGAATATAGCATATCTTCACCAAGGCCCATTAACCTAGTTCTGGCTTTATATCCTTGGCTATAGCTTTTATAAGTACCTCCTCTGTCTTTCTGAGTACCTCTGGCTTTCCTGATCTTTGCCTCTGTCTCTCTCAGCTTCTGAACACTTCCTCAGGCTCTAGAAACTTCTGAGCTGTGGTCTAGACTGACTTCTGCACTCCACACTAGATCAGGTTACACTGACTTTCCCTTCCTTGTCTGGCCCTTATATAAACTAGGGCTCCCTAGCTCCCTCTAATGCCTAAGAGCTGGAATGACACCCCTAGCCGGCCTGTACTTGCAAGTTTCATAGCAACAGGGAAATACATGCATTACATTACATGACATTTTAAAAAAAAACTGACATATACCAACTTCCCCATAATTAAGGAGGGACGACAGCACACCAAATGACACTTTGGTAGTGACAGGTATTACAGTTCCCGTACACTACACTTCGGATTACTAATGTCTATATTTTTAACGCCTGTTGGCAGTCATCTTCCTTAGGCCACCTTCTAGCCAATCCAATCATTCAAGTCGCTTCATATGCCATCAGGTCCGCCTTACGTTTTAATTACTTATCGTCACCGCAACGTCATCCCTTTGTCTTCGGGGGCCCTATGACTGATCCGGCCTCATGGCTCCGGGGGCCCCATGACCGTTTTTTCATGTTTTGTTTGTTAGGGGTACAACATGGTTGTAGGCTGGTTAGTGTTCCAGGTTTGCTGTTGGAGGGGGTCATGGTTATGCGAGTCCCCAAGGCATTCTGGTGCTGCATAAGTGGTTTATTAAAAAAAAAAAAAAAAAATCATAAGAGGCTCGCACGAGTGGCTCTTTGCTTATAGAACCTCACGACTGGCATCGTCATTTGTAGTTCGCACGGTCATCTGATACTTGTTCCGCCATAAGAGGCTCTCACGCATGGCTCCCGTCATAAGGGTCTCTCACGCATGGCTCCCGCCATAAGGGTCTCTCACGCATGGCTCCCGCCATAAGGGCCTCTCACGCATGGCTCCCGCCATAAGGGTCTCTCACGCATGGCTCCCGCCATAAGGGTCTCTCACGCATGGCTCCCGCCATAAGGGTCTCTCACGCATGGCTCCCGCCATAAGGGTCTTTCATGCATGGCTCCCGCCATAAGGGTCTCTCACGCATGGCTCCCGCCATAAGGGCCTCTCACGCATGGCTCCCGCCATAAGGGTCTCTCACGCATGGCTCCCGCCATAAGGGTCTCTCACGCATGGCTCCCGCCATAAGGGTCTCTCACGCATGGCTCCCGCCATAAGGGCCTCTCACGCATGGCTCCCGCCATAAGGGCCTCTCACGCATGGCTCCCGCCATAAGGGTCTCTCACGCATGGCTCCCGCCATAAGGGTCTCTTACGCATGGCTCCCGCCATAAGGGTCTCTCACGCATGGCTCCCGCCATAAGGGTCTCTTACGCATGGCTCCCGCCATAAGGGTCTCTTACGCATGGCTCCCGCCATAAGGGACTCTCACGCATGGCTCTTGGCTTAGAGGATTTATCGAGTCCCGGTTGATTACTAAACCCGTTGGGTTAAGCCCCAATATTTTCCCCAGCCGTCCTTAATTCTAAGGTTCGCATCCCGGCGGCTGCCCGGCCCCATGGGCCCCTGGTGGTTGCTTCGGCTCCATGGCTTCAGGGGTCTGACCAATGGTTGTCTGTCCACCTGTGCAGCTATGCTTTTGAATGACTCATATCTTTACCTGCTTGCCAGCTTATGTTATTCAGGTTTAATTTTAGTTTATGCCCGTTATTATCTCCATTTTCTGTCACGTTTCCCTTCGTCTTTTCTTTTCATTTCCTCACGGTAGAAGATTCAGGTACTAGGTTGGTCTTCACGTTGCAAGCGTAAAAACAATTCTCAGGGCCTCACAGTAGAACAACGCGCGGACCACGACTAGCAGATAGCTGTTGTCTGGGGAACTATTCAAGGACTCTCTTCCTATCTACATGGTTCTTTTTGGCCCTCATTCCGGCATAGTCTAGGCAGTTATGTTGCGGTCCCACGATCTCCTGAGGCTAGGGCACTGCCAGTACTCTCACTAGAACCAAAACTTTACTAGTTTCAGTTGGTTTTTATGATCCATTTCACAACGTATTCTCGGTCCTCCATTCCGCTTTGGAGCAGTATCCGCAATATTGAGCATCATGTCTCTGGCCTTGTCATCCACAAGATGGGTTGTAGGTCTCCTACTGGTCTTGCCTCATATACCCCGAATTTTCGCTCGAGATCCCTGACGCCTTGCAGTTAGCTTGGGGATTAGTTTGCACATGCCATTTGAATTCCTTTTCTACCCTCCTTGGCTTGGTTTTTGCCCACTTATAGGCCTACCCACGATCATGGCTTAGGGCACACCACAAGCCATTTAGTCAGGTCAGCTAAGACACGCCTAGCTGGGTCAGGTTGTTCCCGTTGTTTCTCTCCCTAGGGTTCTTCGGATACCTCTTGGCCGTAGCCATGACCACAAGTTGGTAAGGCTGATTAGTCAGCCTGCATTTGTGGGAGGGGCGGAGGCTCTTCATATACGAGCCACACCCTCACTTCCAGGCGTGTGTTTTCAGGTGCCCCACCCTCCCTCCCTTATCTTCTCATTTCCACAGGGTATGCCCACTTATAGGCCTACCCACGATCATGGCTTAGGGCACACCACAAGCCATTTAGTCAGGTCAGCTAAGACACGCCTAGCTGGGTCAGGTTGTTCCCGTTGTTTCTCTCCCTAGGGTTTTTCGGATACCTCTTGGCCGTAGCCATGACCACAAATCTGAATTAGGACTGAATTCAGAAACGCATGGAATAGACACAAAAGTATGGCAAACAGAACTTGGACAAATTTCAGACATACATAGACAAAATACATGGAACAGACATCACAGTATCCAGACACAGACAGACTTTGCAAAGATCCAACAGAATCAATCTTGCACAGCCAAGGCAGGTCACAGAACTCAGGAAATATACTTGCATAGCAGACATAACAAATTCATTAGTCAAACAGATGCAGGCACAAGTCCAGGAAACATTAACTCACACAATACAAAACTGAGAAGAGATACAAGCACATAGGCACTAATTCATATTCACAAGTAACCAAAGCAAGAATACATGGAAAAGTGGAAACATGAACCTCCATAGCAACAGATTCATCCTGCACACATACCACTTACATACACAATCACTTCTACAGTGCCTTGCAAAAGTATTTACCCCCCTTGACTTTTTCCGTATTTTGTTACATTACAGCCTTAAGTTCAATGTTTTGTTAATCAGAATTTTATTTGATGGATCAGAACACAATAGTCTAAGTTGGTGAAGTGAAATTAGAAAAATATATAAATAAAACTATTGTTCAGAAATAGAAAACAGAAAATTGGCATGTGCGTACGTATTCACCCCCTTTGTTAGGAAGCCCATAAAAAGCTCTGGTGCAACCAATTACCTTCAGTAGCCTTATAATTAGGCCGAATGCACACGGTCGTGGAACACGGACATGAGCGGTCTGTGGTATCCCAGCCTGGCATCCTGCTGACAGCAGGAGCGCACAGCGTCATTGGTTGCTATGATTCCGTGCGCTTCATGTCGCCGCTGCACTACAGTAATACACTGGTATGATCTATACGAGTGTATTACTGTAGTGCAGCAGCGGAATGAAGCGCACATAGCAACCAATGACGCTGTGCGCTCCTGCTGTCAGCAGGATGCCAGGCCGGGATACCACAGACCGCTCACGTCCGTGTTCCATGGCCGTGTGCATTCGGCCTTAGTGAAATGATGTCCACAACTTTTTTGAAAGGCCACAGAGGCTGCAACACCTAAGCAAGATGCATCACTAACCAAACACTGCTATGAAGACCAAGGATCTCTCCAAACAAGTAAGGGGCAATGTTGTTGTGAAGTACAAGTCAGGGTTAGGTTATAAAAAAAAATCCAAATCTTTGATGATCCCCAGGAGCACCATCAAATCTATCATAACCAAATGGAAAGAACATGGCACAACAGCAAACCTGCCAAGAGACGGCCGCCCACCAAAACTCACGGACCAAGCAAGGAGCGCATTAATCAGAGAGGCAGCACAGAGACCTAAGGTAACCCTGGAGGAGCTACAGAGTTCCCCAGCAGAGACTGGAGTATCTGTACATAGGATACAATAAGTCGTACGCTCCATAGAGTTGGGCTTTATGGCAGAGTGGCCAGAAGAAAGCCATTACTTTCAGCTAAAAACAAAAAGGCACGTTGTGAGTTTGTGAAAAGGCATGTTGGAGACTCTTAAAACGTATGGAGGAAGGTGCTCTGGTCTGATGAGACTAAAATGTAACTTTTCGGCCATCAAAGCGTGATTTGAGGCTAGGACGGAGATTCACCTTCCAGCAGGACAATGACCCCAAACACACTGCTAAAGCAACACTTGAGTGGTTTAAGAGGAAACATGTAAATGTGTTGGAATGGCCTAGTCCAGATCTCGATCCAATAAAAAATCTGTGGTCAGACTTAAAGATTGCTGTTCACAAGCGCAAACCATCCAACTTGAAGGAGCTAGAGCAGTTTTGCAAGGAGGAATGGGCAAAAATCCCAGTGGTAAGATGTGGCAAGCTCATAGAGACTTATCCAAAGTGACTTGGAGCTGTGATTGCCGCAAAAGGTGGCTCTACAAAGTATTGACTTTAGGGGGGTGAATGCACATTGACTTTTTCTTTGTCCTATTTGTTGTTTGCTTCACAATAAAAAAAAAAAACTTTTTCAAAATTGTGAGCATGTTATGTAAATTAAATCATGCAAATCCTCAAACAATCCATGTTAATTCCAGGTTGTGAGGCACCAAAATACGAAAAAAGTCAGAGGGTGAATACTTTTGCAAGGCACTGTATGCATAGTAGCACTGACACGTCTGCCATAGACCTTATGTCAGTGTTTAGTCAGTGATTTCCATCCTGCACCTACTGTGTCCTTCTCCCATACCATGTAGATTGTAAACCATCACGGGCAGGGCCCTCTCTCCTTCTGTACCAGTTTGTAACTCGTCTGGTTTATGATTAGTGCAATTGTCTGTATTATGTATGTATGTATGTATACCTCTTCTCATATGTACAGCGCTATGGAATGAATGGCGCTTTAATAATAAATAATAATCAGTTATTGTGAGCCAAAACCAGGAGAGGAGGCTACACAGATATTAGTTATAAGGGAAAGATCTACTTCTGTTCTTTGTTTAGACTCGCACCTAGTTTGCTCACAATCACTGATGTAAATCACTGACTGAACATTGACTGTGTAAAAAAGGTCTCACCCCCGGTATGGGACATTATCACATGCACCTTTTCCCATTCCCAAATGGATTGTCCAGGTGTAAACAAAATCTGACTGCAGAATACATAAAAGTACACTGCTCAAAAAAATAAAGGGAACACTTAAGCAACACAATGTAACTCCAAGTCAATCACACTTCTGTGAAATCAAACTGTCCTCTTAGGAAGCAACACTGAGTGACAATCAATTTCACATGCTGTTGTGCAAATTGGATAGACAACAGGTGGAAATTATAGGCAATTAGTAAGACACCCCCAATAAAGGAGTGGTTCTACAGGTGGGGACCACAGACCACTTCTTAGTTCCTATGCTTCCTGGCTGATGTTTTGGTCACTTTTGAATGCTGGCGGTGCTTTCACTCTAGTGGTAGCATGAGAAGGAGTCCACAACCCACACAAGTGGCTCAGGTAGTGCAGCTTATCCAGGATGGCACATCAATGCGAGCTGTGGCAAGAAGGTTTGCTGTGTCTGTCAGCGTAATGTCCAGAGCATGGAGGCGCTACCAGGAGTCAGGCCAGTACATCAGGAGACGTGGAGCAGCAGGACCGCTACCTCCGCCTTTGTGCAAGGAGGAACAGGAGGAGCACTGCCAGAGCCCTGCAAAATGACCTCCAGCAGGCCACAAATGTGCATGTGTCTGCTCAAACGGTCAGAAACAGACTCCATGAGGGTGATATGAGGGCCCGACGTCCACAGGTGGGGGTTGTGCTTACAGCCCAACACCGTGCAGGACGTTTGGCATTTGCCAGAGAACACCAAGATTGGTAAATTCGCCACCGGCGACCTGTGCTCTTCACAGATGAAAGCAGGTTCACACCGAGCACATGTGACTGATGTGACAGAGTCTGGAGACGCCGTGGAGAACGTTCTGCTGCCTGCAACATCCTCCAGCATGACCGGTTTTCCATTGGGTCAGTAATGGTGTGGGGTGGCATTTCTTTAGAGGGCCGCACAGCCCTCCATGTGCTCGCCAGAGGTAGCCTGACTGCCATTAGGTACCGAGATGAGATCCTCAGACCCCTTGTGAGACCATATGCTGGTGCGGTTGGCCCTGGGTTCCTCCTAATGCAAGACAATGCTAGACCTCATGTGGCTGGAGTGTGTCAGCAGTTCCTGCAAGACGAAGGCATTGATGCTATGGACTGGCCCGCCCCTTCCCCAGACCTGAATCCAATTGAGCACATCTGGGACATCATGTCTCGCTCTATCCACCAACGTCACGTTGCACCACAGACTGTCCAGGAGTTGGCAGATGCTTTAGTCCAAGTCTGGGAGGAGATCCCTCAGGAGACCGTCCGCCACCTCATCAGGAGCATGCACAGGCGTTGTAGGGAGGTCATACAGGGACGTGGAGGCCACACACACTACTAATCCTCATTTTGACTTGTTTTAAGGACATTACATCAAAGTTGGATCAGCCTGTAGTGTGTTTTTCCACTTTAATTTTGCGTGTGACTCCAAATCCAGACCTCCATGGGTTGAAAAATGTTATTTCCATTTTTTTATTTTTGTGTGATTTTGTTGCCAGCCCATTCAACTATGTAAAGAACAAAGTATTTCAGAAGAATATTTAATTAACTCAGATCTAGGATGTGTTATTTTTGTGTTCATTTTTTTGAGCAGTGTATAATGAACCAGACAATACTCACTAGTTAAATCATAATGCTGCCCTATGGATTGTATAATCTTTTAAACCTATAATAACTCTATACGGCACATATATCAGTGTTGCCCATAACACAAAAATAATGTTAATTTCATAAACAGTGTGGGATAGAGAACATGGCACAATGATACAAAATATCAGTTGAGTAATATTATTACTGGGTATACTAAAGTCCACCAAATCACAAGCCAAGTCCTTGGTCAATAAGTAGCAGACTACATAAGACATGCCATTGAAATGCTCTGCACATTAAAGATCCAACACCCCAAAGCATGTTTCATTATAGCAAAGCATAAATTACAATTTCAGGATTAGAGCTTTAATTGGCAAAAGTATTAAAGCTAAAGCATCTGTAACTGTTTGAGGTCTTGGAAAGCGAACTTGAAGAATCTTTTGTCTCAAAATCTGGCACTATGCAAGATCCCAAGCAGAGACACCATTCTCAGCTCAGCCACTGTCAAAGACAAAGCCACAGTAATTAAACACACAAGGCAGCCAGATTAGGGTCTTACAGGGACTGTATTATGGACTGGGAAGAGATATTTAGTTCAGTTGTACTCACATTGGTATTTGAAGTTGAAGTATTGTGTTTATAGGAAAAGCAAATCCAGCATATGACACCATTCTCATTAATAAAGGGTTCAGACAATCAAAACCCAAAACAATAACAATGTGATAGAAAGAACAAAACAATTTTTGGTCAGGGGAGAGGGCAGTGGGGAAAATCCATCCCTAACTATCCCTAACTGTATGCCCTGAGCCTGGGGTCAGACCTTGGTGGTAGGTGTGCCCAATGCTCACTAGTACGCCCTAAGCAGGCCCTAGGGGATAAGCAAAGAAAAAGAAAATTAACAACAATTCAGATCATATACAGTTTTGTCTTGATGGTTAAGGTGGTTGGCAAAGTGTCCAAGAGACGCAACAATTATGTCCTAGATATTACTTATGCCCTATAGAAACATCAATTACACTCTGACGCGTTTCACCCCTCAACAGGGTTCCTCAGAGGGCAATAAGGTGTAAAGACACAGTGAGGGCTAAGACACTAAATGATTCAATAAACCGTACAAACTAAGGCAACAAGACAATGTGGTTGTACAGTCGTCGGCAGACAAAAAACCCATTAGCCTAGGGTTCAGTAAGGATGTTACTGTTCAAACTATACAACCATCGCCTAAGGTAGCGCCAATAGATGCCAAAACCTGTGTAATAGTAAACCAACTGGCTAATGATAAGCCTGCACATCATCGGGGGCAGGGCCAGGCCATGCTATTGAAGGTGTGGTAGCCATAATGTAGGTAAGCACTATCATGTAGGGCCACACTGATAAAGGGACCATGGCTGTGGCTGAGACTGCTGGCACTGACTGGTGGCTGAGACTGGTGGCTGTGGCTGGTGGCCGAGACTGGTGGCTGTGGCTTGTGGCTGTATCTGAGACTGCTGACTGCGGCTGGTGGCTGCAGCTTGTGGCTGAGACTGCTGGCACTAAGTGCTGGCTGTAGCTGAGAATGCTGGCACTGACTGGTGGCTGTGGCTGGTGGCTGTGGCTGGTGGCTGCGGCTGAGATTGCCAGCTGTGGCTTGTGGCTGACACTGCTGGCACTGACTGGTGGCTTTGGCTGAGACTGCTGGCACTGACTGGTGGCTGAGACTGGTGGCTGTGGCTGGTGGCTGAGACTGGTGGCTGTGGCTAGGATTGCTGGCTGTAGCTTGTGGCTGAGACTGCTGGCACTAAGTGCTGGCTGTGGCTGAGACTGCGGCTGGTGGCTGTGGCTGAGACTGCTGGCTGCGGCTGAGACTGCTGTAACTGACTGGTGGCTGTGGCTCACACTGCTGGCTGCGTCTTGTGGCTGAGACCGCTGGCACTGAGTGTTGGGGTTGTAGCTGAGACTGCTACACTGGCACTGACTGGTCGCTGAGACTGGTGGCTGTGGCTGGTGGCACTGACTGTTGGTTGAGATGACTGGCACTGACTGGTGGCTGCAAGTAGTAGGGGAACTTTGTCTGGTGGTACCAGAGTAAATGGATCCAACCGTGACCTAGTTAAAAAAGAAAACACTGTAGAAGGCACCACTCCCAAGAAGGAGCATCTTCTCCTAAAGGACAGGAGACCTTGTAAAAAAGACCCCTGAAGAAGGAGGGTTGTGAGACCTCTGAAATGCGTTGGACATTTTTTTACTGTAATAAACTACATTGATCAGAAGCCTTGGTGTCGGCTGCCATCAATTGGTACCATCTGATATGCGATCCTGGCCAGGGGGGCAGTTAGTCACAGGTGTCTTGAGATTTATCCTGTGACTATCCCCCCCTGTGAAGTGAGTACTCAAATTTTCAGAATTACAACATCTCCTCTGGAGAATATTCTGTATTGCCACCACCCACCGGAGACAAGGGGGCATTACTTACTACATTCACTTCTTCCACATTCTTGGGAGTGGCGCCTTCTACAGTGTTTTCTTTTTTAACTAGGTCACAGTTGGATCCATTTACTCTGGTACCACCAGACCAAGTTCACCTACTACTTGCATCTTCCCATTGGGAATGAAATTTTTGAAAATCTCCCCATAACACTTGTGCTGCCTTCCCTCAATCTCTATTGAACGGCACTTAGATTGTGGTGCTACTTTAATTTAACCTACCCTCACTATAATTCTCTCCACCCTTCTGGCGCCTTTTCCCCAGGGCTCTTAGCCCTGGTGGAACCACTCAACCTCTTTTTTTCTTTCTCCTATTGCACTGACTGGTGGCTGACACTGCTGGCACTGTGACTGGTGGCTATGGCTGTACGACTGGCACTGACTGCTGGTGCTGAGACTGCTGGTAGCTACTGGTAGGTCAGACTGCTGACAGGGGCTCCTCTCCATATGGCTGATAGTGCTGTGACTGATGAACAGAAATGGCGGTGCTTCGACCTCCTTTACGGCACGCAGGTGTGGGCGATGCAAGCGGCATGTGGAACGCTGTGACGTTGCGCTGGTGTGAGCGGTGCCGGGGGCTTGTTATTATTATGGTTATTCCTGCAGTATAGAAATCTTTTGCTAAAGGTAGTTGTGCATTGTGCGTGTATGTGTATATATATATATATATATATATATACACTCACCTAAAGAATTATTAGGAACACCATACTAATACGGTGTTGGACCCCCTTTTGCCTTCAGAACTGCCTTAATTCTACGTGGCATTGATTCAACAAGGTGCTGATAGCATTCTTTAGAAATGTTGGCCCATATTGATAGGATAGTATCTTGCAGTTGATGGAGATTTGAGGGATGCACATCCAGGGCACGAAGCTCCCGTTCCACCACATCCCAAAGATGCTTTATTGGGTTGAGATCTGGTGACTGTGGGGGCCATTTTAGTACAGTGAACTCAGTGTCATGTTCAAGAAACCAATTTGAAATGATTCGAGCTTTGTGACATGGTGCTTTATCCTGCTGGAAGTAGCCATCAGAGGATGGATACATGTTCTCATTCTGTTTACGCCAAATTCGGACTCTACCATTTGAATGTCTCAACAGAAATCGAGACTCATCAGACCAGGCAACATTTTTCCAGTCTTCAACAGTCCAATTTTGATGAGCTTGTGCAAATTGTAGCCTCTTTTTCCTATTTGTAGTGGAGATGAGTGGTACCTGGTGGGGTCTTCTGCTGTTGTAGCCCATCCGCCTCAAGGTTGTGCGTGTTGTGGCTTCACAAATGCTTTGCTGCATACCCCGGTTGTAACGAGTGGTTATTTCAGTCAACGTTGCTCTTCTATCAGCTTGAATCAGTTGGCCCATTCTCCTCTGACCTCTAGCATCCACAAGGCATTTTTTCCCACAGGACTGCCGCATACTGGATGTTTTTCCCTTTTCACACCATTCTTTGTAAACCCTAGAAATGGTTGTGCGCGAAAATCCCAGTAACTGAGCAGATTGTGAAATACTCAGACCGGCCCGTCTGGCACCAACAACTATGCCACGCTCAAAATTGCTTAAATCACCTTTCTTTCCCATTCTGACATTCAGTTTGGAGTTCAGGAGATTGTCTTGACCAGGACCACACCCCTAAATGCATTGAAGCAACTGCCATGTGATTGGTTGACTACATAATTGCATTAATGAGAAATAGAAAAGGTGTTCCTAATAATTCTTTAGGTGAGCGTGTATATACAGTACAGACCAAAAGTTTGGACACACCTTCTCATTCAAAGAGTTTTCTTTATTTTCATGACTATGAAAATTGTAGATTCACACTGAAGGCATCAAAACTATGAATTAACACATGTGGAATTATATACATAGCAAACAAGTGTGAAACAACTGAAAATATGTCATATTCTAGGTTCTTCAAAGTAGCCACCTTTTGCTTTGATTACTGCTTTGCACACTCTTGGCATTCTCTTGATGAGCTTCAAGAGGTAGTCCCCTGAAATGGTTTTCACTTCACAGGTGTGCCCTGTCAGGTTTAATAAGTGGGATTTCTTGCCTTATAACTGGGGTTGGGACCATCAGTTGCGTTGAGGAGAAGTCAGGTGGATACACAGCTGATAGTCCTACTGAATAGACTGTTAGAATTTGTATTATGGCAAGAAAAAAGCAGCTAAGTAAAGAAAAATGAGTGGCCATCATTACTTTAAGAAATGAAGGTCAGTCAGTCAGCCGAAAAATTGGGAAAACTTTGAAAGTAAGGGCTATTTGACCATGAAGGAGAGTGATGGGGTGCTGCGCCAGATGACCTGGCCTCCACAGTCACCGGATCTGAACCCAATCGAGATGGTTTGGGGTGAGCTGGACCGCAGAGTGAAGGCAAAAGGGCCAACAAGTGCTAAGCATCTCTGGGAACTCCTTCAAGACTGTTGGAAGACCATTTCAGGGGACTACCTCTTGAAGCTCATCAAGAGAATGTCAAGAGTGTACAAAGCAGTAATCAAAGCAAAAGGTTGCTACATTGAAGAACCTAGAATATGACATATTTTCAGTTGTTTCACACTTGTTTGTTATGTATATAATTCCACATGTGTTAATTCATAGTTTTGATGCCTTCATAGTCATGAAAATAAAGAAAACTCTTTGAATGAGAAGGTGTGTCCAAACTTTTGGTCTGTACTGTATATATATATATATATATATATATATATATATATGCGTATCAAATCGGACAGCAGTCCAAGACTTGAAAAAACGTGATGTCTTTATTCACCCATGTGGAACAATTGCAACGTTTCAGCTCACAACTGAGCCTTTCTCAAGCAAAGGTATACAAGCTTGTGCCTTCATTAAATAGCACTCAAATAATCAATAAAAATATACATCCATGTAGACAGGAGGCAAAAGAGGGCGTTACCAAGAGACATGACATTGCCAATCAATATCGCGCGTCCATGTGAATAATGGCCAAAACTCGCATCTCTTTTTACTAACAGTACAGGTGCCACAGAGTGTCAAAGAACAAATCTCACAACCAGGATTGCGCCAGCAGCACGGCTCCACTCTATCGCCAATAGCACGGCTCCGCTATACCACGTATGTGGAAACCAGTGCATGCGCATAATCCGGCATCCTCTTTTGCCTCCTGTCTACATGGATGTATATTTTAATTGATTCACACACTATCTATTATCACTACAAGGATAAAGTTCACTGTTAAGATGGATATATTACTATCACTTTGGAAACACATTATCAGATGTAAAGTGGTTGGATATTTTAACAGGTTTAATTTTATGCACAATGTGAATGGGTATTTGTATGTGCAATTGATCACATGATACGGATATGTTAATTAATCACATGATTTGGATATGCTAATTTGTCACATGACTTTGTATTTGTATGTTCATTGGTCACTAGATTATTTGAGTGCTATTTAATGAAGGCACAAGCTTGTATACCTTTGCTTGAGAAAGGCTCAGTTCATGGGCGTCCGCAGAAATTTTTCTAGGGGGGGGGCATAATTTTATTGACATCCATGCTCTGCTTGTTTCTGAGAATGTAATGAAGGGGAGGGGTATATTCATTATCACAAAGTATAATAATGCATGAGCTGTGCAACGTGATAGAAAAGCTTAGGCTACTTTCACACTAGCGTTCAGAGCGGGTCCGTCTGATGTCTGCTCAGACGGATCCGCTCCTATAATGCAGACGTTTGTATCCGTTCAGAACGGATCCGTCTGCATTATAACTTAGAAAAAATTCTAAGTGTGAAAGTAGCCTGAATGGATCCGTCCAGACTTTACATTGAAAGTCAATGGGGGACGGATCCGTTTGAAAATTTAGCCATATTGTGTCATCTTCAAACGGATCCGTCCCCATTGACTTACATTGACTTACATTGTAAGTCTGGACGGATCCGCTTGCCTCCGCACGGCAAGGCGGACACCCGAACGCTGCAAGCAGCGTTCAGGTGTCCGCTTGCTGAGCGGAGCGGAGGCTGAACGCTGCCAGACTGATGCATTCTCAGTGGATCCGCCTCCACTGAGAATGCATTAGGGCTGGACGGATGCGTTCGGGGCCGCTTGTGAGCCCCTTCAAACGGAGCTCACGAGCGGACACCCGAACGCAGGTGTGAAAGTAGCCTTAAATGGATATTATAAGTGCCAGGAATACAAAGTTGTATCCACATTGTCATATGTAACTTACAAGCAGATGGTCTGCAGAATACCAGGCCTACCACCAGTATTACCCCTTCATATACCGCCTGCCTGCCTGGTCACCCTGACCAGGCGGGCAGGCGGTATATGATTGAAGGGGCAATACTGCCTGGTATATGGACAGCAGAGATGGCATCCTCTGGGCAGTACTGTCTATGGTCATCCTTCACCAGCACCCTGACTGCCACCTGCTTGGCCTGGCTCTCATGGCACTTCACTGCCTGCTGCTTGGCTATCAGTGACTCACCCCACACCTAACACTCAGAGTCAGGGAGAGACTCAGTAGTCACACTGTGACACTGACGGACTGTCACTCACTGATAGCCAAGCAGGTGGCAGTCAGGGTGCTTGTTAAGGATGAATTGACCATAGACAGTACTGCCCAGAGGATGCCATATCTGCTGTCCATATAATACCAGTATTGCCCCTTCATATACCGCCTGGTCACCCCACACCTAACACTCAGGGAGTACTCTCATTAATAAAAACAATAATAGGTTTAATCGTGGCTGGCCCACACATCTGGTTCATCAATCAGTTTGGAGATTTAATTTGTGGACGTTCATACAGAAGAAACTGTATATTGTGCGGCACAGTGTAAGCTATACTGTATGTGTATAACATAAATATATTTTACATGAAAACTTACAATTACTTGACTTGGCCCTTGGGGATCCCAGACGCCACTTCAACACTTTGGCCGGGGGCTCGTGGAGCTGATGTTGTGTTTTATCCTAATGAGAAAGATTTAATAATAAGGATTTGGAGAAGGGGCAGAGGGATAGCAGAGCAGGGAGAGGCTGCTACTAGGGAGTCATACCATGGGGGAGTAATAAAACCCATCATAATGCCCCCCCAGTAGAACTAATTCTCCTTATATTAGACAGTACAAAAAATACCCCCTTGTAATGCCCCCAGTTGAGCTAATGTTCCCATAGTGCCTCCATAATGTACCAGTATAAAATACCCCTATATAGTGCCCCCAGTAAATGCCGCATAGTGCTCCTCTCCCCCCTTCCTCCTAGTGCCCCCATAATGTACCAGTATAAAATGCCCCTATATAGTGCCCCAGTAGATGCCCTCAGTGTCCCCCATAATTTGCAAGCATAAAATACCCCTTCTTAGTGCCCCCCGTAGATGACCCCATAGTATTCCTCTCCCCCTTCCCCATAATACCCACCATAATATGTCCCAGTATAAAATACTACTGTACAGAGCCCTCCATATAACATACCACTTCTTTGTAGCCTCGCCCTCAGTAGATGCCCCTATAGTGCCCACCAATAATGTGCTGGCAAGAAGTGCCCCCATAGTGCCCCCCAATAATGTGCCAGTAAGAAGTGACCCCATAGTGCAACCTAATAATGTGCCAGTAAAAAGTGCCCCCAATGATGCCCCCCCGGGCCCCGGCTTTAATGTCACATTTCTCCCCCTCCATGTCACGTGACTCGTCATCACCCCCTTCTTTTTACATCACCCCCTTCGCGGCACATTATTTCTCCCCCCTCCATCATGGCAGCACACTTCCCACCCTCCACCCCCTCCCCCCCGAATGGCACATTTATCCCCCTCCATGGGCCAGTGGCAGCAGCACATCTCTCCCCCCCCCCCCCCACATAGCACATTTCTACCACTCCATGGGCATTGGCACTGTTGGCAGCAGCACATCTCTCTCCCCTCCCCCCCATTTCTCCCACTCCATACGCCAGTGGCTCTTGGCAGCAGCACATTTCTCCTCCCCCCCCCAGCCCCATGGCACATTTCTCCCCTCAATGGGCCAGTGCCATATGGCAGCAGCACATCTCTCCTTCTGTCCCCCCCCCCCTCCCCCATGGCACATTTCTCCCACTCCAATCCATGGGCCAGTGGGCTAGCAGCAGCACATCTCTCCCCACCCCCCCCCCCTGGCACATTTCTCCCACTCCAGACCATCTCATGGGCCAGTGGCAGACATGGGATCCACCATGATCCATCCACTTGTTGTTATCTTTCTTTTTCTCTTTATACCAAATATAAATACCTGTAATAACGTTACTTCTGTGACTGTTGGAATAGGAAACTTGGAAGTTGGAACCGAACTTGGCTCAGGGAGTGACTGTGACAGGCAGTCAGGCCCTTGACCCTTGACGCGCCGCGCTCGCTCGTCGCTCCTTCTTCTCTCTGGGGGCGGAGCTCAGTGGCAACGTCACATGAAGACGTGCCTGTGCGGCAGCTGCGAGCCTGCGGCATGCTCCAGCAGCCACTGCAGAGTCTAGAGACAGGCCAGGCAGTGGAGCTCAGAGAGGCCGCGGGCCCCGCCCCCTCCTCACTCTTTCAGGCCGGGCGTGCGCTTTCACTCAGTGCTGTTAGTCAGCCGGCCACAACAAAATAGTAGTACTAGTAAGTAGTAGGGTTAGTTTGTGGCGGGCCAGGGGGGGGGCACTTGCCCCCCGTTGCCCCCCCTGCGGACGCCCATTGCCACAGCCGTGGAAATATTATGGTGTTAAGTGGTCAGGTCTGTACTATTTTGCTAACTGCCTCACATTCGGCTCCAAGAGCAGTCCATGGCTCTTTGATCAATTGGCACAGGCTTTACATTGGATCCTTGTCAATCCTGGTCATCCATTACTTGGATGATTTCCTACTGATAGATTTCCCTGGTTCCAGCTGCAACATGCTGGACGCCCTTCTAAATATTTTCTCCAGCCTTAACGTGCCAGTGGCCCCTTCAAAATCAGAGGGCCCTGCTACAGTGATTACCTTCTTAGGTATTACTCTTGACACCGAACTCATGCAAGCTCGGCTCCCTGAAGAGGTGGCGTGCATTCTGGCGAAAGGCAGATCCGACTCCCGGCAAATTATGCCTTTTGTGCGTAAATTGGTTTTGCTTTCATTACATTACAACTTCCATTTTTGCTGCCATCACATACAGGGCTCCAAAAATCTGGCGGCAGATGCCCTATCGCGGTTCAATTTTGCTACTTTTTTCCAGGTCATGCCAGAAGCAGAACCACATGGGTTAACCCCTCCAGTATATCAAGATCTGGTATTGAAATAGAAGGCCACGTCTCGACCACCTACGAATTAGTCGGCAAGTCCCTTTCTGCCAACACGGCAAGAAATTATAAAACCGGATGGAACATCTTCAAACAGTTTGCAAGGTCTCTCCCAGACTGTCGTATTGTTCCAGATAACCACAAGCATATTATGGCTTTCCTGGCTTATTGTCATCGAGACCTCAAGCTGTCCTATAATTCTATCCGATTATACCTAGCCGGGGTACAACATTTCTCCCTGCTGGAGCAGACTGGGCGCAGGTCAGTGTTTGCATCCCCAATCATCAAGGCAACTCTCAGGGGTATTGAGAAAGATTGTGCGGGGAGTGCCCCGAGGCGTCAGCCAGTCTCTGGAGATCTGTTCCGTTCCCTGTCTGAAGTCCTGGACGGCAACCCTTTTGGGCCATACTCTAGCATTGTCATAAAAGCGGCAATGTATGTTAGTTTTTATGGTTTTCTACGGCCAAGGGAATTCACTTGTGTTTCGGCTAAGGATAAAGGGCTCTCTATTGGCCAGTTAGTTTGGCTAGAGGATCATTTCTCCTTGTCATTAAAAATCACCAAAACTTCACAGGTAGGCCTGGAAGTCAAAATCAGGTATTTCCAGTCTCATAACGATTGGTGTCCGGTCAAAGTTCTGAAGGAGTTAATGGCCATGTTGAGGGACGCAAGTCCAGATGAGCCGCTGCTACCTTTTAAAGGCCAACCGCTTACCTCCTCACAGTTCATCAAGCATATACGCATTCTCATATCCGGTATGGGCCTCGATCCATGCTCCGTGTCGGGCCATTCTTTCCGTATAGGCACTGCTTCGGCAGCTTCAAAACAAGGGGTCCCGTCACAGATCATCAGGAAAATGGGCAGATGGCAGTCCTCCTGTTTTAATCGTTATGTACCCAATCCTCAGAAATTTCAAAAGCCTTTCGCACTCTCGTGCTGTAAGTTGTTTGCGATGTATAATAAATCTTTAAAGAACACTTCTTTACCTGACTGGTCTGTTTTTTGCCCCCTTATAGGCTTACCCCGCACGTGACTATGGGCACATTTCAGCCATGTCAGGTCCACGGATCTTTCAAGATGTCCCCACGTTTTTCGTCATCAGTAGTCCCGACCACAAGTTTTAAGGCTGATTTCAGCCTGTATTTGTGGGAGGGACGGAGATTTATTTTTATAGCCACCTCCCTCCTTCCCACAGTACGTGCGATCCTCGTGCCCCACCCTGGGTTCCCTCCCTCTGGGTTTTTCTCTTTTTTTCTTCAGGGTATGCCCTCTTATAGGCTTACCCTGCAGGTGGCTAAGGGCACACTTCAGCCATGTCAGGTCCACGGATCTTTCAAGATGTCCCCACGTTTTCCGTCATCAGTAGTCCCGACCACAAATAATAATATATAATAATTTTTTTTATTTTTTTTTATGAATAAAATATAAACTAGCAGTGACGTTTCTTATTATCTGCTTAAAATGGGCCTGTCACCTCTCCTGACATGTCTGCTTTGGGAACTACTTGCATTCCCAGTGTAATAACAATTTTGGGGGTCATTTATCAAACTGGTGTAAAGTACAACTGGCTTAGTTGACCATAGCAACCAAATAGATTTAGGGTTGCCACCTTTCCCAACAAAAAATACCGGCCAAGTTAAGCCACACCACAAGGGGGCATGGCTTAACACAGTCTGCAATAATGTGGCTCCCAATAATATTAATGCCCCCCAGTAATATTAATGTCCCCATTAGTGCCGCACAGAATTAATAATGCCCCCATTAGCACCCCCAAGAATTAATACTGTCCCCATTAGTGCCCCAGTAATATTAATGGCCCCATTAGTGCCCCCCAGTAAAAATAATGCCCCCATTAGTGCCCCCCCAGTAATGCCCCCATTAGTGCCCCGGTAGGAATAATGCCCCCCCATTTGTGCTCGCAGGAAGAATATTGCCCCCCAGGAAGAATAATGCCCCCAGGAAGAATAATGCCCCCATTAGTGGCCCCCAATAAGAATAATTTCCCCCATTATTGCCCCCACGCAAGAATAATGCTCCCTTCTCTACTTCTGTCAAAAAAAAAAACACTCACCTCATCCATTTGCTCGCACTGTGGTGAACGCTCCCTACTGACTGGATGTGCAGGACAGGTGGAAGGGGGGAAGGCTGCATTAATGAGCACTCCACAATAGAAGCGCTCATTAGTAGCAGTCCTTATAAGGAAAATACTGGCAATTAACATTAAACATTAACAAAAAACTACCGGCATCGGCAGGGCCACTAAAATACCGGCCTTGCCGGTGAGATACTGGCCGAGTGGCAACCCTAATCAGATTCCAATCAAATATTTAGAGAGGGCTCACCTGCTGCTCAAGAATGGTATGGGCGCACCTGCAAAAAGGATTCACCCAATCCCTTAAAATGATTAAGAAAACAATTTAAAGTAGTAGGGCACACCACCACTTGATGCCACACGGAGAGTTAATATAAAGATATTTATTAAATCATTATAACATATAGTACTTGTGACATATAATATTAAAATTTGCTAAAACACATAAACTAAAATTATTACTATAAAATTCCTAAAATACAGTCATCAATAATGTAATCTGCTGGGTTATAAACAAAATCTTATATGTACCAGTCTCTCCTAAGGGTTAATTAACCCAAATGATGTCCCAGGAGGGGATAATGTACATGAAAGATTCAATCTGATAGTCGGATATAATATTTGAATGATAGTCACTTGTATTTTTGTGGATTAAATGCCACTTATCCTGAATCGCAGTAATGCCGCAAGTAGGTCGCTGCCTAATTGCAAGACTAAGCCGGAATGATTTTTACTCACTGTTTTTGGGTAATGACGGTTTTCATATCACTCGTGGCGTCCCACGTGTAGTTAAAGTCTTTTATGGGCTGCGGTATGGTGCGGTTTTCACTTGCTGCAGAAATGGTGGAAAAACTTTCGGGATCCTCGGTGGTTATAAATAGCTGTGCTGTCTCAGAGATCACCTGGAAACAAATACCTTCTGCGTTATTTGTTCGTAATATGCAGGGTTGGTTTTCACCAGGAAAGATAGGTCTCAGCAAGAAATGACAGGTATCCAGCTTTTCTTTATAACGGAATGCAAATTCACCGATCCCTTTCTTGAAGCGCTTATTCTCCTCCGGTTCTGTACTTTTATCTCATGGGATTAGTTACCATACGCGTTTCGGAGTGGGCTACGACTCCTTCTTCAGTGGTATCAGCACCACTGAAGAAGGAGTCGTAGCCCACTCCGAAACGCGTATGGTAACTAATCCCATGAGATAAAAGTACAGAACCGGAGGAGAATAAGCGCTTCAAGAAAGGGATCGGTGAATTTGCATTCCGTTATAAAGAAAAGCTGGATACCTGTCATTTCTTGCTGAGACCTATCTTTCCTGGTGAAAACCAACCCTGCATATTACGAACAAATAACGCAGAAGGTATTTGTTTCCAGGTGATCTCTGAGACAGCACAGCTATTTATAACCACCGAGGATCCCGAAAGTTTTTCCACCATTTCTGCAGCAAGTGAAAACCGCACCATACCGCAGCCCATAAAAGACTTTCACTACACGTGGGACGCCACGAGTGATATGAAAACCGTCATTACCCAAAAACAGTGAGTAAAAATCATTCCGGCTTAGTCTTGCAATTAGGCAGCGACTTACTTGCGGCATTACTGCGATTCAGGATAAGTGGCATTTAATCCACAAAAATACAAGTGACTATCATTCAAATATTATATCCGACTATCAGATTGAATCTTTCATGTACATTATCCCCTCCTGGGACATCATTTGGGTTAATTAACCCTTAGGAGAGACTGGTACATATAAGATTTTGTTTATAACCCAGCAGATTACATTATTGATGACTGTATTTTAGGAATTTTATAGTAATAATTTTAGTTTATGTGTTTTAGCAAATTTTAATATTATATGTCACAAGTACTATATGTTATAATGATTTAATAAATATCTTTATATTAACTCTCCCTGTGGCATCAAGTGGTGGTGTGCCCTACTACTTTAAATTGTTTTCCTGATCAGATTACACCTTTCATTTTGAACAGCTTCTTTGGACAATAAAAGGAGAAATCTGATTGGTTGCTATGGGCAACTAAGCCAGTTCTACTTCACACCAGTTTGATAAATGACCCCATGTGTTTCTATCTATCTATTTACTATGAGTAAGACTGCCGGTATGCAGTAGAGACATGTAAGCGTGGAGCTGTTTCTTGTGACTTCCCAGATGTTTTAAGATGCACCTATAAAGTCTATGATAATTTTTAATTGTACTCGCTGGATCAAGCCTGTTTGAATTTTCACTTCACTTTTGAAAGTGGATCAGTGCTAGGAAGCTCTGACGTGAATGACAGATTAGTAACCTGGTTACTTTGTTTGTTTTGTACCATACTAGAAGCTTATGCAAGAATCACTGGCACTCTGCAATCGGTCCAACTTGGTGTTACCAGGTGGGGAGGTGTCCCTGCACCGTCTGACATTATCCAAGCAGTGCTGTGAGTGGCAGAGGGTGCACGGACATCCCGCAACTGCTAACACTAAGTTGGAACTATTACAGAGCGCTGGCAGTTCATACATAAACTTCTAGTAAGGAATAATAGAGGAACGGCACAACATAGCTTTATATGGAAAGATGCTCCACAATTGATATTGATCCAGGACTGCACGTACGGTAGTTACTAGAACAGACGAGTCAGGAGAGGTGAAGGGTGTTTTTTTAAATTTCACAGGAGATCTTTATGACCTGGTTCAACGGTTTCACAATCAGTACTCAAGAGTGACAAGTATTTCTGGGTCAAAAGTAACTACCATCTTTAAAGTATTATTCTCGCACACCAAAGTCGCCCAAATGACTTTCATGAGACTTGAAGATATAATAGGCACCATGGGGGTCATTTACTAAGATTGTTGATTTAGACGCCGGTCTTAGTCCCTGTTCACTGCATCTTGATATGCCCAATTATGTAGAGGCGCCGTCCTTTACATAAATTATGATCCGGCGGCCGCTCTTTTACTGGCGTAGATTTAAGTAATTTTTTTACGCCAGAAATGATGAATGAGAAGGGCCTGCCCTCTTCCCCTCCCATGACACGCCCCCTTTTTTCAGAACTTGAGAAAAGAGGTGTAAGTGGCGTACACAGGGAAAGAGCTACAACAGAATCTGCTCCTTAAATACACCAAAATGTGGAGTATATTTTTTCAGAAATGACCCCCCCATATGTTTAAATAAAAAAATTGCTTAAAGAGATTGTATCATCCAGACAACTGAATAGTGATCTCCGATCCCTATGAGTCCTGCAGCTAAAGCACCCAGAGACCAGCTGTAATACGGTAGCTGCAGGAAAAAAAAGCAGAATTTTCCATATTTGTCCTGCAGTGCCACAAACGTGGTATTATATGGCACCAGTTCACATGAGTGCAGCGGTATTTCTCTGAGGTAAAAAAAAAGTGTCACTTACCTTTCTTCACTTGCCATTGTTAAAGGCACACCCATATAGAGAGGTTTCATTCTCTAGTCAGTTTAAGTTTTACAATGGAAAATTTATTTCTCGTCATACATTTAGACCATCATTCATGTCAGTTATTAAGCTTCACTCATGCAAATTTGCTGGACACACAACTCTGTAATGGATCAGTTTTAAAAAAAAAATGAAAGCAGACACCCATTGAGGGTCAAACTATGGACTGGCGTTCTAAGCAAGATTTCTGGCATAGCAAAGTCACAAATTTTGTGGCAAGTGTCGTTTTGTGTGACAAAAATTGCTACTTTTTGGAAACACTTTTCCAAAAAGTGGTCGGGAGGAGGTAGGCCGAGAGCAGCAGCTCCATGGCCCAACTCATTTAACAATATTGGGGGAGATTTATCAAAACTGGTGTATGGTGTAAAAACTGGCTTCGTTTCTCACTGCCACCAATCAGAGTTCACCTTTCACTTTCCAAAGGAGAGCTGAAAAATGAAAGGTGGAATCTGATTGGTTGCTATTTTTCCTTCATAGCATTTTTGATAAATAACATAGTAACATAGTAACATAGTACATAAGGCCGAAAAAAGACATTTGTCCATCCAGTTCGGCCTGTCATCTTGCAAGTTGATCCAGAGGAAGGCAAAAAAAAAACCCTGTGAGGTAGAAGCCAATTTTCCTCACTTTAGGGGAATAAAAAATTCCTTCCCGACTCCAATCAGGCAATCAGAATAACTCCCTGGATCAACGACCCCTCTCTGGCAGAAAACTGGCACACATTGCACCAGAAATTTTATCCAGCTTCTGTCTGGAGTAGATTTCTGTTCTGGCGCATGGACAGTAGAAGATGCGACAAATGTATTAAGAGATGCGTGCCACTTAATAATTTGGTTGGATCTTCCGCCAGAAGTGTTTTTACTAAGGCCAGCATGTGAAACGCTGTTCTTAAGTAAATTACCCCACTGACCCTAAAGGGGTCTTATAGCGTCCATCAGGCTTCCAGTATTTGATGGTAAGCATAATTTGAGGTTAACCCCTGAATACTAAGGGTGAGCACAGCCTAAAGGGATTTCAGAGCAGAAGTATCAAATGACCGTGCACATTTACTGCTTATACTTGTGAATTGTTCAGATGTCAGTATCAATAGTCGAACCTCGGACTATAGTGCGTTTTTTTTTCTTTTATACTGCATGTCCGTACATGGGAAATGTTATTTGAACTCTATTAACATATGTATTATACTGCTCACAACAAAATTTTCTCTTTAGAATGCTTCAGTAACGTCCTTGTGGTGAAAATGAAATCTATGTTTGGTTTACTTGTGGCGGTTATCTGGGTGCAGCTATCATCTACTCAAATTACAGGTAAAGTATTTATTAATTGTTCTTGCATGGCAAGACCACTTACTGTTATCTCACATATATATTCTTATTATAGCCAAATTTACCACCCTAACTCCTCCCACAGTTTTTACACTAAATAGACAGTAATATACCGAAACGTGCGGATTGTTCCCGATTTGTGGCGAAATTGGTCCCATAGGAATGAATGGCGGAATGTTCAAAACTAGAGTGGGAGCTGAAAAATCAGGACATGATTTCTAAACTGCCACCACTCCCTCATTTTCAAGCCCACCTACACAAATCTTATATTAAAACGTTCAGCTATCCCTGCTGCCACTAAAAATGTCCACAACTAAGCCATATTCCTGATCGTTTTCACAATATGACCATTTGTTTGCAACTCACGCCGCCCATTGACACTCATTGAAACTCCACTCTAGCCACCTGTGCCTTCATTTTTAATATTTCAGAGACATACTATGCATCAAAATGTAGGTCTGGGTCTTGTGATTCTCACAATAGAAAGCTCTTCACTGTAGGATTTATAATTTTTAAACTACAACTGTTTGAAGATGGCAACCGCCAGTAAAGTGAGCAAGTTGGAGCAGTTTGTTTTTAACCGCTCTTCTCTGCCCTTGCTGCAGAGTGAGTTGCCATAGGAACCCAGGTGTGCGAGCAGAGTGACAAAAGCTAGAGTGTGAGCTGAAAAATTTAGGACATGATTTCTAAACTGCCACCACTCCCTCATTTTCAAGCCCACCTACACAAATCGGCTGCTAATGTTTTTAGAAATGTATGTTTTAATGTAACTGTGAAGCAATTTGGGCAACAACATTGCAATTAAATGTGCTATATATATAAACAAATAAAAGTTGAAATGCATTTCTCACTCTATCAAGCTTGCCATGTGCACTTTTAAAATCTGATCAATCAATTGGTTAGTGTAATGTTAACTATCTTTACTCACTCCAAACACTCCACACAGTTACTGTGCCCACTCCATGAAGTTAATCTGCCCAGTCCAACCTTTCCACAGTTACTCCAGCCACTCTAACCGCAAAACAGTTACTCAAGCCACTCCACCCAGTTACTCCGCCCACTCCAGTTGTAGACTACTGGTGGAGGCAAGAACACTTCACACAATTTCCCCAGAAATTGTAGCTTTTCTAGTTATATTTTTGCAATTGCATAATTAATAGTTTAGTATAGCCACAGAGTTATTCAATAAAATGTATCTGTATATTGCCACCTGCTGTTCGTTCTTTTCTTTATTTTTTGTCCGTCTCACTGAGCTGGTTGAACATTCTCAATTTAAATCTTCAACTGCCACCAGCCATATGTTCTGTTAGAAGCTGTAGCAGTTACAGGGAGAGAGCTGTAGCAGAAATGACACACCTCTTGAGGTGCCTGGGTGAAGATAATCTAGCACAGCAATTGGAGCAGTGAAGTACAGGGCTGGTTCTAGCTTTGTTAGAAAGGTATCGTCATGTACTATATGATGTTTGATTTTCATTTTTACATCAATCATGGCATGACCCCTTTAATACCAGAAGCATTCCAATGAAAGACCTAGGAAGCAATCAGGAATTTCATACCTAGTACCTTGTTCAGCACAAAAAAAATATCTATGCCCTGAAATATACACTAGTTCTTGCTGAGCTTTCCCTTCTACAATCATCAACTCTAAAAGGTGACAGGATTCTTGAAATGAGACTGAAGTTGTCCATTAATTAACTATTCTACATTTTTCAAAACAGCACCTGCATCTGAATACTTTCATAATTGCATGTCATTAAAAATCTAGAATAGTCACTGAGTTAAGTAAAATGTATCTGTATAGCGCCCCCTTTTGTTTGTTATTGTCATAATTTTTCTGTTCACCTCATTGTGGTGGTCGCACATGCTCAGTTCCTTCCTTCTACTATCACCAGTCCTATCTACCTTTTAGAAGCTGTGACAGCTACAGGAAGAGAGCTGCAGTAGAAAGGAAATACCTACTGATGAAGGACACTCCTGCTAAGTTGTGATAGGGAGGGAGCTTGAGCAGACAGAACATGTCCCCTGAGAAAGGACATGCCCCCTGACCTATGAGCAATCTAGCAGAGCAATTGGAGCAATGAATGGGAAGATTTCTGTATCCATCTCAGGAAAAGGGCTGGTTTAGCTTTGTTAGAAAAAGGGTTGACATTAGAGATGAGCGAATCGAAGTTGACGAAGTGGAATTCGATCTGAATTTCAGGAAAAATTCATTTTGCACCGAATCCGCATTTCGACGCGCTTCGTGGTAACTAATCGCATATTTTAAAATGGCTGCTGCATGTGTTAGGACATAAAGCAAGGAACTCGGGGATTGAGGGATCACCCACAATGCCATGCATGCAGCCAATCAGCAGCCAGCCAGCCCTGTTATGTCACAGCCCTATAAATAGCCTCAGCCATCTTTGATTCAGCCATTTTCCAGTGTACTTAGTGAGAGAGATGTCAGCAGGTGTTAGGGACAGTGCTAGAAAATACTTTAAAACTTTTATTTTGCTGTATAGAAGTTCAGGGAACGGATAGGGGGGAATCATTCCACAGTATTGAAGCAGAACAGGGTTCAGTAGGGGAGTTTAAATCCTGGGTAATAGGAACAATCCTATTACACCTTGCTGCACTGACTGCGGATCCAAATTGCCATTATACAGCTCTGTAATTCCAGCAAAGCATTATTGTTATTAGGGTGCAAGTGCTGTTTGATACAGCCATTAACAGGGTTTATTACAAGGAAATATTTCTATGTCTTATTTGCCCCTGTGCAGTGCAGTTATATGTTCAAAAGCATTTTTTGGCTTGTATTAGTAAGAAAAATGGGCTTATTAACCGTTGTGTGGTGAAGTGAAAAAATTAAAGCCCTGTTTGGGGTGTATAGTGGGAAAAAAAAGGCTTATTAGCCGTTCAGCGGTGCAGGTTATATGTTCTAAAGCCTTTTTTGGGGTGTATTAGTGGGGGAAAAAGGGCTTATTTGCCATTCAGTGGTGCAGTTATATGTTCTAAAGCCCTTTTTGGCGTGTATTAGTGGCAAAAAAATATATATTATTTGCCGTTCAGCGGTGCAGTTATATGTTCTAAAGCCTTTTGTGGAGGGCATAAATGGAAAAAAGTAAGGGCTCATTTGCTATTCAGCGGTGCAGTTATATGCTCTAAAGCCCTTTTTTGTGTGTATTGGTGGCAAAAAAATATATATTATTTGCCGTTCAGCAGTGCAGTTACATATATGTTCTAAAGCCGTTATTGGTGTGTATTAGTTGCAAAAAAATGTATATTATTTGCCATTCAGCGGTGTAGTTATATGTTCTAAAGCTTTTTGTGGCTTGTAGAGATGAGTGAATTTTTCTAAAATGTGATTCGCTGGTTCCCCGAATTTTTTGAAAAAAATTTGGTTCGATACGAATTTAGTGGCGGCTAATTTTGTTAAAAAACTGCTATTTCCTGGCTGCAGAGAGCCTTTATAGTGGTGTACAACATTGTGCCTTGCAGTAACACGCATAGGGAGTCTGCTTTGGTAGTGAAATAATATTGTGAGTCCTTATGACATGCAGATGATAGGTGTCGCTCTTAGAATCACTGCACACTTTACTTATTTGGGCAGTCAAGGGGCCAAAACTGACCAAATAACTCAAGTGTGAACTCAGCCTTAGGCCTCATGCACACGACCGTTGTGTGCATCCGTGGCCGTTGTTCCGTTTTCCGTGATTTTCTGCAGACCCATTGACTTTCAATGGGTCCGTTGAAAACTCGGAAAATGCACCGTTGTTCATCCGCGGCCATGATCCATGTTTCCTGTCCGTCAAAAAAATATGACCTGTCCTATTTTTTTGACGGACAACGGTTCACGGACCCATTCAAGTCAATGGGTCCGTGAAAAAACACAGATGCACACAAGATTGGCATCCGCGTCTGTGATCCGTGGCCGTCGGCAACTTTCACACAGACGGATCGCAGATCCGTCTGCATAAAAGCTTTTTCAGATATGAGTTTTCACTTCTTGAAAACTCATATCCGACAGTATATTCTAACACAGAGGCGTTCCCATAGTGATGGGGACGCTTCAAGTTAGAATATACTGAGAACTGTGTACATGACTGCCCCCTGCTGCCTGGCAGCACCCGATCTTTTACAGGGGGCTGTGATCCGCACAATTAACCCCTCAGGTGCCGCACCTAAAGGGTTAATTGTGCATATCATAGCACCCTGTAAGAGATCAGATGCTGCCAGGCAGAAGGGGGCAGAGCCCCTCCCTCCCCAATATTATATTAATTGGTGGCCAGTGCGGCCCCTCTCCCTCCAGTTAAAATCACATTTCGAATCCCCCATCATTGGTGGCCAGTGCGGCCTCACATCTCTCCCCCCCCCCTTGTTAAAATCACGTTCCGAATCCCCCATCATTGGTGGCCAGTGCGGCCTCACATCTCCCCCCCCTAGTTAAAATCACGTTCCGAATGCCCATCATTGGTGGCCAGTGCGGCCTCACCTCTCCCCCCCCCTAATTAAAATCGCGTTCCCTCATCATTGGTGGCAGTGGAGAGTTCCGATCGGAGTCCCAGTTTAATCGCTGCGGCTCCGATCGGTAACCATGGCAACCAGGACGCTACTGCAGTCCTGGTTGCCATGGTTACTTATCAATTTTTAGAAGCATTATACTTACCTGCGAGGCACATAGGCATTATACTTTCCTGCGAGGCACTATAGGCAATGCGCCGCACAGACCTTTCACTTACCAGTAGGAGGAGCGCCCGGCCGGTCACAGACATCGCAGCTCGCAGGTAAGTATAATGCTTCTAAAAATTGCTAAGTAACCATGGCAACCAGGACTGCAGTAGCGTCCTGGTTGCCATGGTTACCGATCGGAGCCCCAGCGATTAAACTGGGACTCCGATCGGAACTCTCCACTGCCACCAATGATGGGGGAACGTGATTTTAACTAGGGGGGGAGGGGAGATGTGAGGCCACACTGGCCACCAATGATGGGGGATTCGGAACGTGATTTTAACTAGGGGGGGAGATGTGAGGCCGCACTGGCCACCAATGATGGGGGATTCGGAACGTAATTTTAACAAGGGGGGGAGATGTGAGGCCGCACTGGCCACCAATGATGGGGGATTCGGAACATGATTTTAACAAGGGGGGGGGGAGATGTGAGGCCGCACTGGCCACCAATGATGGGGGATTCAGAACGTGATTTTAACAAGGGGGGGAGAGGTGAGGCCGCACTGGCCACCAATGATGGGGGATTCGGAACGTGATTTTAACTGGGGGGGGAGAGGGGAGGCCGCACTGGCCACCAATGAATATAATGTTGGGGAGGGAGGGGGTCTGCCCACTCCTGCCTGGCAGCACCTGATCTCTTACAGGGGGCTATGATACGCACAATTAACCCTTTAGGTGCGGCACCTGAGGGGTTAATTGTGCGGATCACAGCCCCCTGTAAGAGATCGGGTGCTGCCAGGCAGCAGGGGGCAGTCATGTACAAAGTTCGTAGGATATTCTAACTTGAAGCGTCCCCATCACTACGGGAACGCCTCTGTGTTAGAATATACTGTCGGATATGAGTTTCACAATCTAACTCAAATCCGATGGTATATTCTAACATAGAGGCGTTCCCATGGTGATGGGGACACTTCAAGTTAAAATATACCATCGGATTGGAGAAAACTCTGATTCTATGGTATATTAACTCCTGACTTTACATTGAACGTCAAAGGGGGATGGATCCGTTTTCAATTGCACCATATTGTGTCAACGTCAAACGGATCCATCCATATTGACTTGCATTGTAAGTCAGGACGGATCTGTTTGGCTCCGCACGGCCAGGCGGACACCAAAATGACTTTTTTTTCATGTCCGTGGATCCTCCAAAAATCAAGGAAGACCCACGGACGAAAAAACGGTCACGGATCACGAACCAACGGAACCCCGTTTTGCGGACCGTGAAAAAATACTGTTGTGTGCATGAGGCCTTACAGGTTGACGTTAGCGCTAAGACGAAGAGAACTCCTTTTACACCATCGTCAGCTGATTCTACATAGATGTCTACAGAACCTGTTCTATTAAACGCTTAAACAAGTAGAGCCCCCCGACAGAGTGGAGAGGGAGTCAGCAGTAAGTTTGTGTTCATGTCACTGATTATTTTGCCCTTCTTTTGATCCGTCAGAACAATAACCCCCAAAAAACGGATCCTCGGTCAGCATTTGGTCAGTAATCCATCAGTATTGCTAATGCCAAAAAAACAGGAGTAGATCCCAAACAAAGATGACACGTGAATGGATTTTTTTGCATGTCTTCTGTGTTTTGTAGCCACTCCTGCTTTTAACTACCAAATCACAAGCCAATTCTGATAAGACTATACAGGCCTTACAGCTGCTATACCGACAGGATCCGTTGTGCGTCTCATTCATCCTTCCTTCTGACAGATCAGAAGAAGGGTCAAATAAATGATGATGTCAGCCAGGTCGAAAGGCAAAATAGTGGCCCAGTCATGAAGTGGGGAGGGTGTGAACAGCATGAGAAGTCCACAGAGTGGCCCTATGACATAGTGGTGAGGTGGAATCAGCATGAGGATGCCACAGAGGCCACAGAGTAGCACAATCACAGTGTGGAGGTGGCAGCAGCAGCATCAGGAGGAGGCCACAGATTGGCACAATGACAGTGTGCAGGTGGCAGCAGCATGAGGAGGCCACAGAGTTTCAAGGTGACATAGTGTGGAGGTGGCAGCATCATGAGGAGGTCACAGAGGGGCAATGTGACATACCGTAGTGTTGAGGTGACAGCAGCATGAGAAGGCCACAGAGTGGCACGGTGACATAGTGTGGAGGTATATGAGGAAAAAGAGGCGGGGGAAAATCCCAAAAAAGAGCGTAAATCACAGAACTCATTGAAAGGTTATCCAAAAAGTCTTAGAGTAACTGCAGGGCGCCAGCAGGGAGGAGAGGTTATCGTCAGGAAATAAAAGAAGAGGTGAACGGCTGCCGGTAGTGACTGAATATGCAGCAGAGACTGCTGTATATAAAGATACGTAAGGAAATAAAAAATAGGGGAAACCAGCCACGAACAAAAGGCGCCAAACACCTGATTGACTGTCAGAAATAGGGATTGTGTGATAGGAGTAGTGACTAAAGTAAAAGTATAGTTTAGGAAAGTATTGTCACTTGAAGGTAATAACAGATCACAATATTAAAGTACAAATACCGTATTTTTCGCTTTTTAAGACGCACCTGATTATAAGACGCACCTAGGTTTTTGAGGAGGAAAATAAGAAAAAAAAATACACTGCTTAAAAAAATAAAGGGAACACAAAAATAACACATCCTAGATCTGAATTAATTAAATATTCTTATGAAATACTTTGTTCTTTACATAGTTGAATGTGCTGACAACAAAATCACACAAAAAAAAAAATGGAAATCAAATTTTTTAACCCATGGAGGTCTGGATTTGGAGTCACCCTCAAAATTAAAGTGGAAAAACACACTACAGGCTGATCCAACTTTGATGTAATGTCCTTAAAACAAGTCAAAATGAGGCTCAGTAGTGTGTGTGGCCTCCACGTGCCTGTATGACCTCCCTACAATGCCTGTGCATGCTCCTGATGAGGTGGCGGACGGTCTCCTGAGGGATCTCCTCCCAGACCTGGACTAAAGCATCTGCCAACTCCTGGACAGTCTGTGGAGCAACGTGACGTTGGTGGATAGAGCGAGACGTGATGTCCCAGATGTGCTCAATTGGATTCAGGTCTGGGGAACGGGCGGGCCAGTCCATAGCATCAATGCCTTCGTCTTGCAGGTACTGCTGACACACTCCAGCCACATGAGGTCTAGCATTGTCTTGCATTAGGAGGAACCCAGGGCCAACCGCACCAGCATATGGTCTCACAAGGGGTCTGAGGATCTCATCTCGGTACCTAATGGCAGTCAGGCTACCTCTGGCAGGCACATGGAGGGCTGTGCGGCCCTCCAAAGAAATGCCACCCCACACCATTACTGACCCAATGCCAAACCGGTCATGCTGGAGGATGTTGCAGGCAGCAGAACGTTCTCCACGGCGTCTCCAGACTCTGTGACGTCTGTCACATGTGCTCAGTGTGAACCTGCTTTCATCTGTGAAGAGCACAGGGCGCCAGTGGCGAATTTACCAATCTTGGTGTTCTCTGGCAAATGCCAAACGTCCTGCACGGTGTTGAGCTGTAAGCACAACCCCCACCTGTGGACGTCGGGCCCTCATATCACCCTCATGGAGTCTGTTTCTGACCGTTTGAGCAGACACATGCACATTTGTGGCCTGCTGGAGGTCATTTTGCAGGGCTCTGGCAGTGGTCCTCCTGTTCCTCCTTGCACAAAGGCGGAGGTAGCGGTCCTGCTGCTGGGTTGTTGCCCTCCTACGGCCTCCTCCACGTCTCTTGATGTACTGGCCTGTCTCCTGGTAGCGCCTCCATGCTCTGGACACTACGCTGACAGACACAGCAAACCTTCTTGTCACAGCTCGCATTGATGTGCCATCCTGGATAAGCTGCACTACCTGAGCCACGTGTGTGGGTTGTAGACTCCATCTCATGCTACCACTAGAGTGAAAGCACCGGCAGCATTCAAAAGTGACCAAAACATCAGCCAGGAAGCAGAGGAACTGAGAAGTGGTCAGGTCACCACCTGCAGAACCACTCCTTTATTGGGGGTGTCTTGCTAATTGCCTATAATTTCCACCTGTTGTCTATCCCATTTGCACAACAGCATGTGAAATTGATTGTCACTCAGTGTTGCTTCCTAAATGGACAGTTTGATTTCACAGAAGTGTGATTGACTTGGAGTTACATTGTGTTGTTTAAGTGTTCCCTTTATTTTTTTGAGCAGTGTATTTTGAACCAAAAGATGTGCTTTTGGTGGATTTTGAACTACTGGTCTGGGGATGACACTGTGATGGGGCTCTGTGGATGACGCACTGTTATGGGGGGATCTATGGATGATGCACTGTTATGGGGGGGATCTATGGATGATGCACTGTTATGGGGGGGAATCTGTGGATGATGCACTGTTATGGGGGGGATCTATGGATGATGCACTGTTATGGGGGATGTGTGCTGTGAAACATAGGGCCATGAGGGGGGCCAGCATAAGATGCTATATGTGTGGGTGACACACATATAGCATCTTATGCTGGTCCCCCTCATGGCCCTATGTTTCACAGCATTACAGTACTTTATTCTTTGTATGTAAAATATTTCTTTAATCCTGAATCAATCGCTCTCCTTTTGATAAACTAGCTGACACTGATATATCGCCGGCCGCTATGCTGCACAGTGTGGCTGGCGATACATCAGTCACAGTGCGGGGAGGGAGGAGGGGCTGGAGGCAACTCACAGCGGGGTCCGGTGCAGTCACTGTAGTACACCGGGCCCCGCGCACAGAAGTCTCTTTGTATGTAAAATCTTTCATTAATGCTTTATACCGTAAATCGCTCTCCTTTTGATAAACTTTACTAGCCTAATCGCCTGCATCAGTACTCACTATGAATGTAGCGTGCGGTCCCTCCGGCGCATGACTTCATCCTGCTCCTGCTTCATTAATGAAGTGGGAGGAGCGCGACGTCAGTCACACGCCGGCCGGACCGCACGCTACATTCATAGTGAGTACTGATGCAGGCGATTAGGCTAGTAAAGTTTATCAAAAGGAGAGCGATTTACGGTATAAAGCATTAATGAAAGATTTTACATACAAAGAGACTTCTGTGCGCGGGGCCCGGTGTACTACAGTGACTGCACCGGGCCCCGCTGTGAGTTGCCTCCAGCCCCTCCTCCCTCCCCGCACTGTGACTGATGTATTGTCGGCCACACTGTGCAGCTTAGCGGCCCGCCATACATACGTGTCAGCCCTGTAAAAAAAGTCAACCATCGTTTTATAAGACGCACTGTCATTTCCCCCCCTCTTTTGGGGGAAAAAAAGTGCGTCTTATAAAGCGAAAAATACGGTATATATATATACAGTGGATATAAAAAGTTTACACACCCCTGTTAAAATGTCAGGTTTCTGTGATGTAAGATAAATCATTTCAGAACTTTTTCCACCTTTAATGTGACCTATAAACTGTCTAATCGCAATCAATTTAGTACAAAAACGTTTCAAAGACCCAAAAGCCCTTTTAAACACTATTGTGTGTGGTGGCAGGCTGGCAGTATTTTATAGCTACAGTACCAATTTTTTTCCCAGCATTTTCAATACTTTTTCTATAGAGGGTGTCTGCAGTGACTTGTGACATCTGTCCAATACCTTCTGTGTGTCAGGACCAGAGATTTCAGAAATATAAGTGAAAATGAATATATATTTTCCATCATTTTCAATTCTTTTTCTATACAGGGTGTCTGCAGAGACTTGTGACATCTGTCCAATACCTTCTGTGTGTCAGGGACAGAAATTTGAGAAATATAAGTGAAATCTACAGTATTTTCCTTTTTCTATACTTTTGCGTACTTTTTCAATATACTGTGCTTGCTGTGAATTGTGACATCCGTGCAACATCTTGTGTGTCAAGCGTGCATATAACATTTGATATGAAGAAGGCGAGCACTAAGGGACGGGGAAGTGGCCGTGATGCTAATGGTTCACGCAGAAGCCGTGGCCCTGGGCGCATTGAAACTGTGCCTGCTGCCAGAGCACAAGAAAAACAATCATCCACGATACCTAGCTTCCTGTCCCAGTTTGCAGGGTGTCGCAGGACAAAACTCTTGAAGACAGGCAAGTGTGACCAGGTGGTAGGTTGGATTGCAGCAGATAATGCTTCCAGTTGGTTAAGTACCACCCTGTCTTCCACCAAGTCCAATCTCAGTAGCCAAGAGTCTGGTCAACAGAATCCTCTCCCTGATCCTCCTTCCTCCCACCATGGAGAGTCTGGCTAAACAAGTGATCCCACACTCGGAAATTCCGAGAAGCTCTTTTCATCGCCATTACTTGATTTGGCCCTCTCGCCAACCATGTTTGAAGAGGGACATAAGATCTTGTGCCCTGATTCCCAACCTCTTGAGCATCCACAGTCACAAGAACATGACGGTGGGGAATGGCAATTAGTGTTTAATGAGGTGGATGATGATAAGACACAGTTGCCAATGAGTCAACCGCAATTACTGTTTCAGGAGGTTGATAAAGAGGATGAGACACAGTTGTCAATCACTGAGGTTGTGGTTAGGTCAACAATTCAAGAGAATGATCAGAGTGAGGAAGTGGAAGAGGAGGTGGTGGACGATGAGGTCACTGACCCAACCTGGGAAGTGGAAAGCCGAGCGAGGACAGCAGTACAGAGGGAGGGGGAAGGATCTCCAGCACAGCAACAGGCTGGAAGAGGCAGTGGGTTGGCAAAAGACAGAAGGCGGGCCACACCAAACAGGCCCACAACTGTTCCACGGAGCACCCCCTTGCATAAATCTCCCTAGCCAAGGGGAAGGTGTTCCGCAGAATGGTGCTTTTTTGAGGAAAATGCGGACAACAAAAGAATAGTAGTTTGCAACCTCTACACACCAAAATGAGCCGGGGCGTGAACACTAGCAACCTCACCACCACCAGCATGATCCGCCACATGGCATCCAAGCACCGTAATAAGTGGGACGAACGCCTGGGTCCACAATCTGTGTCTGCAGGTCACACCACTGCCTCCTCTTCCCCTATGGTACGTGCTGGCAAATCGCCTGTCGAAGGAGCAGGCGAGGATGCCTCCTGCCCTGCACCTGGACCTTCGCAAGCACCCACATCCACTTCCCTGTCCCAGCGCAGCGTCCAAATGTCTTTACCCCAGGCATTTGAACGCAAGCGCAAATACCCAGCCACCCACCCACAGGCCATAGCACTAAATGCGCACCTTTTAAAATTACTGGCCCTGGAAATGTTGCCATTTAGTCTTGTGAAAACTGAGGCCTTCCGCAGCCTGATGTTGGCGGCCGTCCCACGTTACGCAGTCCCAGCCTCCACTATTTTTCAAGGTGTGCCGTGCCCACCTTAAACCAACATGTGTCCTGAAACATCACACGTGCCCTGACCAACGCAGTTACTGGGAAGGTCCACTTAACCACGCACACATGGAAAAGTGCTGGTGGCCAGGGACGCTACATTTCCCTGACGGCACACTCGGTGAACATTGTGGAGGCCGGGAGCGAGTCGTACCCTGGGATGGCACAGGTTCTACCAATTCCATCAGGTTTCCGCCAGCACCTAAGTTAGTGGCTCCAACCCCCACTTCTCCTCATCCTCCGGCTCCTCCTCCACTTCCACCTCCGAATTATCCGCGTGCAGCACCAGTCAGCCATCAGCCGGTAGCTGGAAGCAGTGTAGCACTGCAGTGGTGAAGCGTCAACAGGCCGTGCTGAAGATGATATGCTTAGGGGACAAAGCACACCGCCGCAGAGCTGTTGTAGGGGATAAGGGACCAGACTGAGCTGTGGCACTCAACCTACAACCAGGCATAGTTGTGTGTGATAATGGCCGTAACTTGGTGGCGGCTTTGGAGATTGACAAGCTCACACACATCCCATGCCTAGCCCACGTCTTAAACTTAGTGGTTCAACGGTTTCTCAAAACCTACCCCAATTTGCCTGAGCTACTGGTGAAGGTGCGCCGCGTGTGTGCAAATTTCCGCAAGTCATCGACAGCTTCAGCCGGTCTGTCAACGCTGCAGCAGTGCTTTAACTTGCCAGCTCACTGGCTGTTGTGCGACGTGAGCATGCGCTGGAACTCCACGTTCCACATGTTGGTCAGGCTATGTGAGCAGCAGAGGGCAAAAGTGGAATACCAGCTGCAACATGGTCGTCGCCTTTCCAGTTAGCTTCCGCTAATCAGAAGTGAGGAGTGGGCATTGATGTCTGATCTCTGTGAGGTTTTAAGAAACTTTGAAGAATCAACACAGATGGTGAGCGGCAATAACGCTATTATCAGTGTAATTATCACACTTCTGCGTCTACTCAAACGCTCGCTGCTCATAATTAAGGACAACGCTTTGCATGTGGAAGAGGTGGAAATGGGGGAAGAAGACATTACACAGGGTGATAGCCAGACCACCCTCCGTCCGTCTTCTCAGTGCGAATTGGACGATGAAGAGGAGGAGGAGAAGCAGGAGACGGTTGCCTCCGCTACAGAGGGTAGTACCCATGTAAGTTTAATTCCATCTGTTTAGTGTGGGTGGGCAGAAGAGGAGGAAGAGGATGAGGAGATTAAGATTGATCCTCCTGATGACGACAGCGAAGTCTTGCCTGTTGGTACTCTGGCACACATGGCTGACTTCATGTTAGGCTGCCTTTCCCACGACCCGCTCGTTATACGCATTTTAGACAACACGGATTACTGGGTGTTCACCCTTCTCGACCCCCGCTACAAAGAGAACTTCTCATTTCTCATTCCTCAGGTGGAGAGTACGAGCAAAACGGTGCAATACCAGAAGGTCCTTGTTGAAAAATTGCTCCAAAAATTTCTATCTGAAAACGCTAGCGGCAGAGTCCGTACTTTCTTGGGCAACCGAGGAGGGGAGACAAGGGGAACACACAGCAGTTCCAACAGAGGCAGGGCAACACTCTCCAAGGCCTGGGACAGTTTCATTATACCCTGCCAGCACCCTCACCCTGATGTGCGGCCTAGTGTCACAAGGAGTGAAAAGTTTTGGAAGATGATGAAGGAGAACGTATCAGACCATGTCAGCGTCCTCAGTGATCCCTCAGTGCCTTACAACTACTGAGTGTGCAAGCTGGACACGTGGCACGAACTGACGCTCTACGCCTTGAAGGTGCTGGTCTGCCCTGCCGCCAGCGTTTTGTCTGAGCGGGTATTTAGTGCTGCTGGTGGCATTAGAATAGATAAGCATATCCGCCTGTCAACTGAAAATGCTGACAGGTGGATTCTTATAAAAATTAACAAGGCCTGGATTGCCCCAGACTTTTCAACTCCACCGGAGGAAAGCGGATGAACAAAGGCACTTTAAATGTGTTGTTTAATGTACTCAATACACTGTGTTCCCATGCACCCCTTCCACCACAAAAAAGGGTATATGGTTAAATCTTCCTTTTCTCATCCTCCTCCTCTTCCATCATATCAACATGCTTATTCGTCGCATATAATGCCTTCGCATATATGACCTCACATATAATATTTTACAGGGTCAGCTCACCTGCAGGCCTTCGCATATATTTTTTTTTAGGGTCAGCTCACCTGCAGGTCCTCGCATATAATGTTTTACAGGGTCAGCTCACCTGCAGGCCCTCGCATATAGTTTTTTACAGGGTCAGCTCGCCTTCAGGCCATTGCATATAATGTTTTACAGGGTCAGCTCACCTGCAGGCCCTCGCATATAATGTTTTACAGGGTCAGCTCGCCTTCAGGCCATCGCATATAATGTTTTACAGGGTCAGCTCATCTGCAGGCCCTCGCATATAATGTTTTACAGGGTCAGCTCACCTGCAGGCCCTCACCTACAATCTTTTACGCCACGACTTGGGCATTATACGCATTTTAAACAACATGGATTACTGGTTGTTCACCCTTCTTGACCCCCGCTACAAAGAGAACTTCTCATCTCTCATTCCTCTGGTGGAGAGGACAAGCAAAACGGTGCTATACCAGAAGGTCCCTGTTGAAAAATTGCTCCAAAGTTGATAGGGAAGACATCCAAATGGATCATCGCCATCTCGGGGATGTGCGATCGCCTAGAAGTTATCTAGAGTCAACAAAGTGGCAGCAGGCCCTCACCTACAAGTCCAGTCTCAGTAGCCAAGAGTTTGGTCAACACAATCCTCACCATGATGCCACACTGGGTGAACGTTGTGGAGGCCGGGAGCAAGTTGGCAGCTGGCACCAGACTTGCCCTCCAATAGATCCTCGTTAACGGAAAGTGTACTGTATTGTTATTTATAGTCACTACCTCCCTGAGTTGGGAGTGGGTCATTTCTGTGCATCTGCTGCCTTCCTTAGATGCTTGTGCTTTCATTACTTTATCCACCCTCTCTTGGTGGTTCACAATTTGGAAAAAAAAGGGGCAATGTAAGAACAGCCAATCAGATTTCAGCCATTGACTTCCCTTGGATGTGGTAGCCGTTTCTCAGGCTCCCTCTCCGGCATCGAACCCCGATTCCCTGTTACCCGTGATCACCATGGTAGGCGCAGAAAAGAACATAAAATTATGATAGGGCAGACATCCGAATGGATCGTCACCCTCACGGGGACGTGCAATCACCCAGAGGTTATCTAGAGTCACTAATGCGGCAGCAAACCCTCGCCCCTAATGTTTTTGAGGGTCACCAGCAGGCCATCACTCATAATTTTTCAAGGGTGTGTAAGAAAGGGTGTTTTGGAGTGCCGGTTCCTTGTAATTTTTGGCAGCCCTTTCACTTAGTGCATAGGATTTATGAGTGTAGGAGTCCCACTACCTGAACTATTGTACCACAATGTGAATGAGGCTCTCCATTATGTGATATACAGCACTTGCACTTTATATACAAGTAAATATACAGGAAAGAATGTTTCTTAACCAAATTTTTTTTTTTCGGTTTTGTGCATAATTATTGTCAGTCTGTAAAAGTGGCATACTATTCGGACAACATCATTCCCAGCAGTAACCTGTGAGTACAAGATGCATCCAGACATCCTCCCCATGCTGTTCCAGAACCATTTCGGTGGTGTTTCCATCAATTTCTGACCTTTTCCTATGAACCAGGCACCCTTCCCTCTTCAGAGCAGGGGGTACCTGGTTTAATGATCTGGTTCTCCCATTGAATTCCATTATACTCGGGTGCTCGGTCGAGCACCCGAACATCCCGATGTGTTCGGCCGGAGCACCCGAGCACCAAGGTGCTTGATCAACACTAATATATATATATATATATTATAAGTACAAACCGGATTCCAAAAAAGTTGGGACACTATACAAATCGTGAATAAAAACTGAATGCAATGATGTGGAGGTGCCAACTTCTAATATTTTATTCAGAATATAACATAAATCACGGAACAAAAGTTTAAACTGAGAAAATGTACCATTTTAAGGGGAAAATATGTTGAATCAGAATTTCATGGTGTCAACAAATCCCAAAAAAGTTGGGACAAGGCCATTTTCACCACTGTGTGGCATCTCCCCTTCTTCTTACAACACTCAACAGACGTCTGGGGACCAAGGAGACCAGTTTCTCAAGTTTAGAAATAGGAATGCTCTCCCATTCTTGTCTAATACAGGCCTCTAACTGTTCAATCGTCTTGGGCCTTCTTTGTTGCACCTTCCTCTTTATGATGCGCCAAATGTTCTCTATAGGTGAAAGATCTGGACTGCAGACTGGCCATTTCAGTACCCGGATCCTTCTCCTACGCAGCCATGATGTTGTGATTGATGCAGAATGTGGTCCGGCATTATCTTGTTGAAAAATGCAGGGTCTTCCCTGAAAGAGATGACGTCTGGATGGGAGCATATGTTGTTCTAGAACCTGAATATATTTTTCTGCATTGATGGTGCCTTTCCAGACATGCAAGTTGCCCATGCCACACGCACTCATGCAACCCCATACCATCAGAGATGCAGGCTTCTGAACTGAGCGTTGATAACAACTTGGGTTGTCCTTGTCCTCTTTAGTCCAGATGACATGGCGTCCCAGATTTCCAAAAAGAACTTTGAATCGTGACTCGTCTGACCACAGAACAGTCTTCCATTTTGCCACACTCCATTTTAAATGATCTCTGGCCCAATGAAAACGCCTGAGCTTGCGGATCTTGCTTAGAAATGACTTCTTCTTTGCACTGTAGAGTTTCAGCTGGCAACGGCGGATGGCACGGTAGATTGTGTTCACTGACAATGGTTTCTGGAAGTATTCCTGAGCCCATTCTGGAATTTCCTTTACAGTAGCATTCCTGTTTGTGGTGCAGTGTCGTTTAAGGGCCCGGAGATCACGGGCATCCAGTATGGTTTTACGGCCTTGACCCTTACGCACAGAGATTGTTCCAGATTCTCTGAATTTTCGGATGATGTTATGCACAGTTGATGATGATAGATGCAAAGTCTTTGCAATTTTTCGCTGGGTAACACCTTTCTGATATTGCTCCACTATCTTTCTGCGCAACATTGTGGGAATTGGTGATCCTCTACCCATCTTGGCTTCTGAGAGACACTGCCACTCTGAGAAGCTCTTTTTATACCCAATCATGTTGCCAATTGACCCAATTAGTGTTAATTGGTCTTCCAGCTCTTCGTTATGCTCAAATTTACTTTTTCCAGCCTCTTATTGCTACTTGTCCCAACTTTTTTGGGATTTGTTGAGACCCTGAAAATTGGAATCAACGTATTTTTCCTTTAAAATGATACATTTACTCGGATTAAAAGTTTGATCTGTCATCTACGTTCTATTACAAATAAAATATTGACATTTGCCATCTCCACATCATTGCATTCAGTTTTTATTCACAATTTGTTTAGTGTCCCAACTTTTTTGGAATCCGGTTTGTAGGTACCTTGGGGTGTCTTCTTTCCAAAATGGGGTCACATGTGGGGTATTTATACTGCCCTGGCATTTTAGGGGCCCTAAAGCGTGAGAAAAAGTCTGGAATCCAAATGTGTAAAAAATGCCCTGTAAAATCCTTTTTTTTGTCATCATTTTCCGCTAAACTTGTGACAAAAAATAAAAAGTTCTATGAACTCACTATGCACATCAGTGAATACCTTAGGGTGTCTACTTTCCGAAATGGGGTCATTTGTGGGGTGTTTGTACTGTCTGGCCATTGTAGAACCTCAGGAAACTTGACAGGTGCTCAGAAAGTCAGAGTTGCTTCAAAATGCGGAAATTCACATTTTTGTACCATAGTTTGTAAACGCTATAACTTTTACCCAAACCATTTTTTTTTTTATCAAAGACATGTAGAACAATAAATTTAGAGAAAAATTTATATAGAAATGTAGTTTTTTTAAAAAAATATTACAACTGAAAGGGAAAAATGTCATTTTTTGAAAAAATTTCATAAAATTTCGATTAATAACAAAAAAAAGTTAAAATGTCAGCAGCAATGAAATACCACCAAATGAAAGCTCTATT
Source organism: Bufo bufo (assembly GCF_905171765.1). NCBI lineage: Eukaryota > Metazoa > Chordata > Amphibia > Anura > Bufonidae > Bufo > Bufo bufo. The sequence goes on from NC_053393.1 coordinate 201,740,748, forward strand.
AGCGAGAAGAAAAGGAGGTAAAATTCATTTGGGTGGTAAGTTGTATGACCGAGCAATAAACCGTGAAAGTAGTGTAGTGCAGAATTGTAAAAAGTGGTCTGGTCATTAAGGGTGTTTAAGCTAGGGGGGCTGAGGTGGTTAAATATAATCAAAAAATTGTGTGGAGGTGGCAGCAGCATCAGGAGGCAACAGAGTGGCAAGGTGACATAGTGTGGAGGTGTCAACAGCATCACGAGGCCACAGAGTGGCAAGGTGACATAGTGTGGAGGTGGCAGCAGCATGAGGAGGCCACAGAATGGTAAGGTGACACAGTGTGGAGGTGTCAGCAGCATCAGGAGGCTACAGAGTGGCAAGGTGACATAGTGGATTGGCTCAGCCCACCTTGACGCAGCACCGACAGCATGTTCTTCCCGTTGTCGGTCACCATGGTTCCGATTATTTTGATTTATCGCGGAGAAAGCCAGGATTTGATTTCTTGATGAAGAACACAGAGCAGTTCCTCCCTGCGTGACTCCGTTCACCCAGGCAAACGAGGTGTAGAACAGCCTGATACCGCCATGCCCTGCACATGTGGTATGCTGTAGGAGCACTGTGAGTTGTCCCTGCAGTGGAGGCTGGCGACACAGTGGAGGATGAGAAGGCAGAGGTGGACATTGTCACAGGACCAACGGCATGAGAACGTGGAGGGCATCACCTGGCCAAGTTGCTGGTGTGGCTGGGCAGGAACCACATTTACCCAGCTGGCCGTAAAGGACATATATTGTCCTTGACCGTAGTTACAGCTGCCAACCAATTTTCACAAAAAAAATATAGTATAGTATAGTAAAAGATAGTAATAACTCCAAAAATAGTTATTACTTTACATTCCCCATATGTCTACTTCATGTATGGATCATTTTGTGAATGCCATTTTATTTTTTGGGGACATTAGAAGGCTTAGAAGTTTAGAAGCAAATCTTCGAATTTTTCTGAAAATTTCCAAAACCCACTTTTTAAGGACCAGTTCAGGTCTAAAGTCACTTTGTGAGGCTTACATAATAAAAACCACCCAAAAATGATCCCATTAAAGAAACTACACCCCTCAAGGTATTCAAAACAGATTTTACATAATTTGTTAACCCTTTTGGGTTTGTTAACCCTTTTTGCTATTTACAAAGTGGCAATGCCACAGACCATCGGCACTACTTAGTAACAATAGTGCAGCAGTGTCCCAGACAGCTCCGTACCTCCGCTGTAGTTACACACAGGAAACAACTTCAAATAGAATATGGGGATGCCGCGCACCTCTAATTTACCTACTATGTGTTATGATATGGGGGTACTGTTTAGGGGTCAAGCCTAATGGGCTGTTTTACCTTATTTTCTTTGCAGATCCTCCTCGCGATGATTGCTAAGTCGTCTGAGGGTTTGGTTCAGGTTTTGTTGATTTTATTATTTCTCTTGGCACACAGAAGAATCCCTGACGAAGAGAACCGCAGTGCTAGAAACGCGTTGGTTGAACTCCCCTTCTTGGTGTCTGAGAGGAACCGTAGCTCTGGTGACGTCACCTGCTCCACACTGTGAGCACGAGCGAGATTCAAAAAGTAAAGGCTACGCCACCGGCCGGGGTGAGCTTTTGAATAAGACTATTAAAAGAACTTTGTCTGCCTTCAGTGGAGACCGTTGGAACCTCTTGAATAAGAGAAATAAGAAAATCAACAAAACCTGAACCAAACCCTCAGCGGACTTAGCAATCATCGCGAGGAGGATCTGCAAAGAAAATAAGGTAAAACAGCCCATTAGGCTTGACCCCTAAACAGTACCCCCATATTATAACACATAGTAGGTAAATTATAGGTGCGTGGCATCCCCATATTCTATTTGAAGAATTAAAGGAAAATGGAGATGAAATTTCAGAATTTCACTTTTTAGTAAATTTTCCATTTTAGTCCATTTTTTTCAGTAACAAAGCAAGGTTTAATAGCCAAACAAAACTCAATACTTATTGCCCTGATTCAGTACTTTACAGAAACTTACCATCTGTGGTCGTTAACTGCTGTATGGGCACACGGCAGGGCGCAGAAGGAAAGGAACGCCATATGGTTTTTGGAAGGCAGATTTAACTGGGATAATTTTAAGCTGCCATGTCACAATTGAAGACCCCCTAATGAACCCCTAGAGTAGAAACTCCCATAAAATGACCCCATTTTGGAAACTACGGGATAAGGTGGCAGTTTTGTTGGTACTATTTTAGGGTACATATGATTTTTAGTTGCTCTATATTACACTTTTTCTGAGGCAAGGTAACAAAAAATAACTGTTTTGGCACCGATTAAATTTTTTGGTATGTACAGTGTTCACCTGACAGGTTAGATCATGTGGAATTTTTATAGAGCAGGTTGTTACGGACGCGACAATACCAAAAATGACAACTTTTTTGGGTTGTTTGTTTCATCTTTACATAATAAAGCATTTTTGAAAAAAATAATTTTTTATTGTCTCCATATTCTGAAAGCCATAGTTTTTTTTATTTTTTGGGTGACTGTCTTAGTTAGAGTCAAATTTTTGGAGTTATGATTTTGGGGTGCTTATGACTTTTTGATCGCTCGGAACTAAATAAAAAAATATGTTTTTGTGTCTCCATTTTCTGAAAGCCATTTTTTTATGATCATTTAAAAACCGTTTTTTTTTAAGTGAGGTGGACAAAATTAAAATTCCATCATAGTTTTTCTTTTTTTTTTATGGTGTTCATCGTGCGGGGAAAGTAACATGACCGTTTCATAGATCAGGTCGTTACGAATGCGGTGATATTAAACATGTGTAGTATATTTTATTTTTTTAATGTTTAATCAATTATTAATGTGCGGCTATAAGAAGAAATTAGATTTTATTTTTTTACTTTTTTCCTCTTTTTTTTTACTTTTTTTTCACCCAGACCCACTTGGTTCTTGCAAAAACAGTGGATATGATGCCTCTATAATACACTGCAGTACACTATACAGTGTACTGTAGTGTATTGTGACTTTACACAGCTTGATCAGCCTCCTGTCTTTAGCAGGAGGCTGATCAGGCTTAGCTATACCTGTGCCTGTGAAGGTGTCTGGTTGCCATGGTAACCACCACAGCAGTGCAGCGCCCTATGGGGGAGGGAGGGAGCCCCCTCCCGCCCCCTCCCTCTGTCAACCCGTCAAGTTTGGGGTCACTGCAATGGCACAGCAGTGGCCCCATGGGAGAGGGAGGGAGCTCCCTCCCTGTTAACCCTTATCATACAGCGGTCCCTATGGACCGCGGCATGGAAGGGGTTAAATGCTGACACTCTGGGGCTGTATGGGGCTGTATGCTGACACTCTGCTAACTGCACCGGCCATCCTGAAAATGGGGGAGGGGGAGGTGGATCGCGCGCCTGCTCGGCCATCCTGAAATTAGGGGGCCATATCAGGAGCTGCGGGGGGTTAAATAACATTATTTTTTATATATATATATATATATATATACTGTACATATATAACAAGGTTCTGATGCCCACAGTCACGGACTGTGGGCATCAGAACCTTTTAGAATTCTCTGGTTGGCTAGTCTGTACAGACTAGCCAATCAGAGCGATCGTCTGCCCTGGACCGCCGTCATTGGTCCCCGGCTGGTAAGCTGAGATCCCTGGCTGTGTATAACACCCGGGCTCTCAGCGCTGTCACCATGTCTGCAGACATGGTGACAGTTTAATGCCATGACGTGTATACTCGTCATGGAGCGCCAAGTAGCAGTGCTCCATGACGAGTATACACGTCATAGTTCGGGAAGGGGTTAATACACCCTGTAATTTGCTGTAGTACAATAGAACCTCACCGTTGAATGGCAATTTAATTTTTTGGCCACTAATACACACCAAAAAGGGCTGTAATTTTCTGACTTCACCACACAACAGCTAATAAGCCCTTTTTCCCCATTAATACATGCCAAAAAAATCTTTAGAACATAGTCAGGTCCATAAATATTGGGACATCGACACAATTCTAACATTTTTGGCTCTATACACCACCACAATTTGAAATGAAACGAACAAGATGTGCTTTAACTGCAGACTGTCAGCTTTAATTTGAGGGTATTTACATCCAAATCAGGTGAATGGTGTACGAATTACAACAGTTTGCATATGTGCCCCCCACTTGTTAAGGGACCAAAAGTAATGAGACAATTTGCTTCTCAGCTGTTCCAAGGCCAGGTGTGTGTTATTCCCTCATTTTCCCAATTACAATGAGCAGATAAAAGGTCCAGAGTTCATTTCAAGTGTGCTATTTGCATTTGGAATCTGTTGCTGTCAACTCTCAAGATGAGATCCAAAGAGCTGTCAGTCTCAGTGAAGCAAGCCATCATTAGGCTGAAAAAACAAAACAAAACAATCAGAGAGATAGCAAAAACATTAGGCGTAGCCAAAACAACTGTTTGGAACATTCTTAAAAAGAAGGAACGCACCAGTGAGCTCAGCAACAACAAAAGACCCGGAAGACCACAGAAAACAACTTTGGTGGTGACCGAAGAATTCTTTCCCTGGGGAAGAAAACACCCTTCACAACAGTTGGCCAGATCAAGAACACTCTACTGGAGGTAGGTGCATGTGTGTCAAAGTCAACAATCAAGAGAAGACTTCACCAGAGTGAATACAGAGGGTTCATCTAAAAAAGCCTTCACAGTTCTGGAAAAACATCCTATGGACAGATGAGACCAAGATCAACATGTACCAGAGTGATGGTAGGGGAAGAGTATGGAGAAGAAAAGGAACTGCTCATGATCCTAAGCATACCATCTCATCAGTGAAGCATGGTGGTGGTAGTGTCATGGCGTGGGCATGTATGGCTGCCAATGGAACTGGTTCTCTAGTGAGGCTGGACGAATTAAGGGAGGCCGACATGATGGGTTTTGGGGTACAGGGCCGGGAGATAAGGGGTTAGCAAGGAGCTAGTGGGGCGGGCTGTAAGAAGGGGCGGGGTATAGGTAATAAAGGGGGCGGTCGAGTGCAGGGCGGCGCCATTTTGGAGGAAGCATAGAGGAGCAGGCATCTCGGCATCTTACCATATCCGACGTGGATGAAGTTCTGGCGAGGCTGAGGGCGGCAGGGGAGGCCCGAGGTTCGGGCTGGCTACAGGACCAGGTAGCCAGCTTGTTGCATGGGCGGGTACTGTCAGCCCACCGCCGAGCAAAAGACGGCCGCGGCGGGCTAGGCCGCCGGTGCGCCTTATCATGGAGGACACCCCCAGAGTCCAGCGCCGGTTAAGGAGCCCCTCCGGGCCAGGGGGGACATTCTCAGCCCCTTCCTAAGTCCTCCCGGCTCGGGAGGAATCCAGGCGTGCGGCGGGATCAGCAAGAGGCGGGGGGCGGACCCCCCAGCGTGCGGCAGCGGACGGCAGGGATGAAGGACCAGGTACTGCAGGCTCCTCCCCTTCTGCAGGGGGGGGCCTGCTCGGCGGGGGAGAGCCTGGAACATCAAACAGCATGGGGCTGTGCACCAGAGGGTGGCGCCGGTGCACAGGCCCCTTCAAGATGGTGGACAGCCTCTGGCTGGTCCTTCCGGTATGTCCAGTGGAGTAGGGTCCAGGTCGGCGCAGAGCGCGTCCAGCGCAGAGGAAGCTGCGGAGGTAGTGACGCAAAAAGGCTGAGGCTGAGGGCGGCAGGGGAGGCCCGAGGTTCGGGCTGGCTACAGGACCAGGTAGCCAGCTTGTTGCATGGGCGGGTACTGTCAGCCCACCGCCGAGCAAAAGACGGCCGCGGCGGGCTAGGCCGCCGGTGCGCCTTATCATGGAGGACACCCCCAGAGTCCAGCGCCAGTTAAGGAGCCCCTCCGGGCCAGGGGGGACATTCTCAGCCCCTTCCTAAGTCCTCCCGGCTCGGGAGGAATCCAGGCGTGCGGCGGGATCAGCAAGAGGCGGGGGGCGGACCCCCCAGCGTGCGGCAGCGGACGGCAGGGATGAAGGACCAGGTACTGCAGGCTCCTCCCCTTCTGCAGGGGGGGCCTGCTCGGCGGGGGAGAGCCTGGAACATCAAACAGCATGGGGCTGTGCACCAGAGGGTGGCGCCGGTGCACAGGCCCCTTCAAGATGGTGGACAGCCTCTGGCTGGTCCTTCCGGTATGTCCAGTGGAGTAGGGTCCAGGTCGGCGCAGAGCGCGTCCAGCGCAGAGGAAGCTGCGGAGGTAGTGACGCAAAAAGGCTGAGGGCGGCAGGGGAGGCCCGAGGTTCGGGCTGGCTACAGGACCAGGTAGCCAGCTTGTTGCATGGGCGGGTACTGTCAGCCCACCGCCGAGCAAAAGACGGCCGCGGCGGGCTAGGCCGCCGGTGCGCCTTATCATGGAGGACACCCCCAGAGTCCAGCGCCGGTTAAGGAGCCCCTCCGGGCCAGGGGGGACATTCTGTGTTTCTTATTCAATGAAGGGAGTTGCAAATTTGGACAGAAATGCAAGTTCAAGCACGAATGCTCTGTTTGCGGGGGAAGTCACGGGGCCAGTCATTGTTTTCGGGGCCCCAGGCCAAGGGGTGGATAGGCGGTTGGAAAAGGGGCAGACGCCGGTACGAGTGGACGTGATGGGGCGGTATTTAAATACATACCCGGATAGGGCAGTGGCGGAGTTTTTGAGGAGGGGTTTTGAGGAAGGTTTTGCTATTCCGTCTTTCCCTTTGGAAACGGTGGTCAGGAAGAATAAAAATTTGCGTTTTTCTTTGGTGTGCCCGGAGGTAGTGACGCAAAAAGGCTGAGGCTGAGGGCGGCAGGGGAGGCCCGAGGTTCGGGCTGGCTACAGGACCAGGTAGCCAGCTTGTTGCATGGGCGGGTACTGTCAGCCCACCGCCGAGCAAAAGACGGCCGCGGCGGGCTAGGCCGCCGGTGCGCCTTATCATGGAGGACACCCCCAGAGTCCAGCGCCGGTTAAGGAGCCCCTCCGGGCCAGGGGGGACATTCTCAGCCCCTTCCTAAGTCCTCCCGGCTCGGGAGGAATCCAGGCGTGCGGCGGGATCAGCAAGAGGCGGGGGGCGGACCCCCCAGCGTGCGGCAGCGGACGGCAGGGATGAAGGACCAGGTACTGCAGGCTCCTCCCCTTCTGCAGGGGGGGGCCTGCTCGGCGGGGGAGAGCCTGGAACATCAAACAGCATGGGGCTGTGCACCAGAGGGTGGCGCCGGTGCACAGGCCCCTTCAAGATGGTGGACAGCCTCTGGCTGGTCCTTCCGGTATGTCCAGTGGAGTAGGGTCCAGGTCGGCGCAGAGCGCGTCCAGCGCAGAGGAAGCTGCGGAGGTAGTGACGCAAAAAGGCTGAGGCTGAGGGCGGCAGGGGAGGCCCGAGGTTCGGGCTGGCTAAGGACCAGGTAGCCAGCTTGTTGCATGGGCGGGTACTGTCAGCCCACCGCCGAGCAAAAGACGGCCGCGGCGGGCTAGGCCGCCGGTGCGCCTTATCATGGAGGACACCCCCAGAGTCCAGCGCCGGTTAAGGAGCCCCTCCGGGCCAGGGGGGACATTCTGTGTTTCTTATTCAATGAAGGGAGTTGCAAATTTGGACAGAAATGCAAGTTCAAGCACGAATGCTCTGTTTGCGGGGGAAGTCACGGGGCCAGTCATTGTTTTCGGGGCCCCAGGCCAAGGGGTGGAGAGGCGGTTGGAAAAGGGGCAGACGCCGGTACGAGTGGACGTGATGGGGCGGTATTTAAATACATACCCGGATAGGGCAGTGGCGGAGTTTTTGAGGAGGGGTTTTGAGGAAGGTTTTGCTATTCCGTCTTCCCCTTTGGAAACGGTGGTCAGGAAGATTAAAAATTTGCGTTTTTCTTTGGTGTGCCCGGAGGTAGTGACGCAAAAATTAGCTAAGGAAGTTGCTTTGGGGAGAATGGATGGGCCTTTTGAGGATTTGCCTATGTTGAAGTTCCGGGTTTCGCCTTTGGGGGTGGTTCCAAAAAAGGAGCCGAACGCTTTTCATTTGATTCACCATTTGTCGTTCCCAAAGGGGGCGTCAGTGAATGATGGGATTGATCCGGAGCTGTGTTCGGTGGTGTATACGTCCTTTGACACAGCGGTCGGTTGGGTGCGGAGGTTGGGGCCGGGTACCCTGTTGGCAAAGACGGACATTGAGGCGGTGTTTCGTTTGTTGCCAGTTTATCCGGATAGTTTGCATTTGTTGGGTTGTTTTTGGAATGGTGGTTATTTTGTTGACAGGTGTTTACCAATGTGGTGTTCTGTGTCGTGTGCATATTTTGAAAAGTTTAGCTCCTTTTTGGAATGGGTGGTGAAGGACGTGTCGGGGTGTGCTTCGCTTATTCATTATTTAGATGATTTCCTGTGTTTGGGTCCTGCGGATTCCAGGGTATGCGGTTTGTTGTTGGTGTCGGTGTTTGAGACGTTTGGGGTGCCGTTGTTTGGGCATAGTGTTAGACACGGTGCGGATGGAGTGTAGGCTGCCTGAGGACAAGTTGGACGACCTGAGGGCTGCTGTACGGACGGCGAGGGGCGGGCCAAAAATTTGTTTGAGGAATTTGCAATCTTTGTTGGGGATTATTCCGATGGGCCGAATTTTTTGTAGGAGGCTGGCGGCTGCCACGGGAGGTGTGGTTTCAGGGCATCATTTTATTCGGCTGGGCAGGGAGTTGAGACGGGATTTAAAGGTTTGGGAGGAGTTTATGGAGCAGTTTAATGGTAGGGCGTTGGTCATGGAGGACACAGTCAAGAGTTTTGAGTTGTTTTCGGATGCAGCGGGCGGGGTGGGCTTTGGTGTCTATTGTGAAGGCCAGTGGTGTGCAGGAAAGTGGACTGAGTCGTGGTTTTTGAAGGGCTGGGTGAAGAATGTTGCTTTGTTAGAGTTGTTCCCGATAGTGCTGGCTGTTGTACTCTGGGGTGACAAGTTCAGGAACAAAAAGGTGTGGTGTCATTGTGACAACTTGGGTGTCGTGCAGGCGGTCAACAGTCTGACGGCATCTTCCCCTCCCGTTGTCAGGTTGTTGCAGCATTTGGTGCTACTTTGTTTGCCTTTGAATGCTTGAGTTTTGGCGGTTCATGTGCCAGGCGTTGCTAATGGAGTGGCTGATTCTCTTTCTCGTCTACAGTTGGAGCGGTTTCATCAGCTGGCGCCAGAGGCGGAGACGGAGGGGCTGGAGTGTCCGGTTTAGCTCTGGGATCTCTTGGAGGTACCATAGCGGGTTTGTTTAGACAGTCATTGAGTGCGGCTACGTGGTTGGATTACGGTAAGGCTTGGCGTCGTTGGGAGGAATGGTGTGTTAGTTTGGAGGTCGGGGTGGATGGGGGTGAGGCTCCGTTGGTATTGTTTTTGGGTCAAATCGTTGAAGAGGGCTGGTCGGTGGCGAGGGTGAATAGGTGTTTGGCCGGTTTGGTTTTTGGCTTTAAATTACGGGGCCTTCCAGACGTTATGAAGAGACGTTTTTAGTGAGGCAGGTGTTAAAGGGCTTTAGGCGGGGTGGGCAATTGTCCGACAGTAGGAGGCCGGTCTCGTTTGATATGTTGTTGCGAATGGGGGTTCGTGTTGATTCGGTGTGTAGGTCGGCAAGTGAGGTGCGTTTATTTAGGTTGGCATTTTCGCTGGCCTTTTTTGGGGCGTTTCATTTGGGTGAATTAGTGAGCAGGAGTGTTGGCAGTCCTGGGGGTTTTGGGGGGAGGATGTAGATTTGTATGGGGATAGGGTGGTGGTACGACTTCGGGTATCTAAGACTGACAGGGAAGGCAGGGTTTGTAGAGTGTCGTTGTATGCGGTGCCGGGTTGTTTGGTATGCCCGGTCAGTTGTTTGAGGGATTATAGGTCGGGGGCTAGCTGGGTGGGTGTGGGTCCTCTATTACAGCATGAGGACGGGTCGTTTTTTCAAGGTTTTAGTTTGTGGCAGTTTTCAAAAAATGTTTGGCAGCGTTAGGAATGGACTCTAAAGGTTTCACGGGTCATTCCTTCTGGATTGGGGCGGCGACTGAGGCAGCACAGCTGGGTTTGGGTGATGAGGTGATCAAGAAGATTGGGAGATGGGAATCTGTTCGTTTTAAGTCATACATGCGTTTGGGGGGTTTGTGAAGCATTGTTGTTTATTAATGCCGTGTCTTGTCCCCCTTTTCTTTTCTCCTTTATGTTTCAGGTGGTGCGGCTGCGTTAGTATGGATTCTGGGGCACTCGTTCGTTTTTTGGGGGGCTCTTCGGGCAGACGTGAGGCCGAATGGGCGACAGTTGGGGATTGGGAGGGAGGCGGCGATCATAAGATGGATCGGGCGTAGAGGTATGCTGTGGTGGAATGTGATGGGGGAGGTGCATCGTCATGCTCGGCTAGATCGTTCCCCTGATATCCTGGTGCTGCATGTCGGGGGCAATGATCTGGGTGTGCGGTCATGTAGGGAGTTGATCAAGGACCAAAAATTTAACCTTTTGAGATTATGGTCATTGTTCCCGGGTTTAATAACCGTTTGGTCGGACATTGTGTATCAGAAGTCGTGGTGGGACGCGCGGTCGGTGGAGCGTGTGAATAAGGCGCGAATTAAAGTCAATAGGGTGGTTGGTACGTTTGTGGCCAGGAATGGGGCTGTGGTGGTTAGGCATACTGATTTGGAGGCGGGTACCGGAGGTTTTTGGAGGGCTGATGGCGTTCATTTGAATGCAGTGGGGATTGATGTGTGGTCCTTGGGCCTGCAGGGGGGCATTGAGAGGGCGCTAGGTGTTTTGAGGAACGCGCAGGCTTGAGGCGCAGGAGTTAAGCTGCACGTTGTTGGCGGTGGAAGGTTATAGAAGCTGGTGGTATTGGATGGTATGGAAAATGGGAGGGCCTCCAGGATGGGGGCTGGACTTTCATAGTTGAGGCATTTGGTTGGTTCAGAGAGGTGTCCATCAGTTGGTGTCTCCGAGCTGGAGTTTTGCGGCTGGAGGCAAGATGGAATTGCCGTGTTGGGGTGTTTATAGATATATGATTAAGAATCTGGGGCTTCTATGACCTCCCTCGTCAGGGGGTATGTTACTGTCATTGATATATACATGTTATGTATTTATTTATTTTATTTAAAAAAAAACGGCTGCTGTGGCCGATTTAATCCAACCCTGGCTGTGGGTAGAAGGGTTGGGGTTCAGATTATCTTACTTAAGTGATGTGAGAGGCCCTGGGGAATAACCAATAACCCAATCAAGTGAGACTGGACGAATTAAGGGAGGCCGACATGATGGGTTTTGGGGTACAGGGCCGGGAGGTAAGGGGTTAGCAAGGAGCTAGTGGGGCGGGCTGTAAGGGGCAGGGTATAGGTAATAAAGGGGGGCGGTCGCGTGCAGGGCGGCGCCATTTTGGAGGAAGCATAGATGAGCAGGCATCTCCCGCCCACCCTCCCCCTTTTTTGCGTTAGAGATTCGTTGGGTTAATAAAAAATTTAAAAATTTAAAAAAAGGAGGAAGAGGGGAAAAGAAGTTGACGAGTCAGGTAATTGGAGTGATAGGGATGTCGCGGCACTCGATGCGGTGGAAGGTCATAGAAGCTGGTGGTATTGGATGGTATGGAAAATGGGAGGGCCTCTAGGATGGGGCTGGACTCTCATAGTTGAGGCATTTGGTTGGTTCAGAGAGGCGTCCATCAGTTGGTGTCTCCGAGCTGGAGTTTTGCGGCTGGAGGCAAGATGGAATTGCCGTGTTGGGGTGTTTATACATATATGATTAAGAATTTGGGGCTTCTATGATCTCCCTCGTCAGGGGGTATGTTACTGTCATTGATATATACATGTTATGTATTTATTTGTGGTCGGGGCTATGTGTGAAAGAACCTACCCCCTAATGTACGCCCTAACAGAACTAGCGGCTTGAGTTGTGCCATAACCGCTTCCGTCGAGAGTACACCTGAAAGAGGGCATACCCTGTAGGAGAGTGAAAGGAAAAGGGCGGGCTGGGAGGGGAACACTGCTGCCGTCCGTCCCCTCTGGAGAATGGTGCGTGCCAGATATAGGGCAGGGCGCCCCTCCCACAAATACAGGCCAATTAATCGGCCTTAATACTTGTGGTCGGGGCTATGTGTGAAAGAACCTACCCCCTAATGTACGCCCCAACAGAACTAGCGGCTTGAGTTGTGCCATAACCGCTTCCGTCGAGAGTACACCTGAAAGAGGCCAAAAACCCAGCATGAAAATACAAAGTGTGTTCATTGACGTATTACATTGCCAAATTCTGAAAGGCACAAGAAATCTCGCTAACGGGGTTCGGAACATAACGGCTGTAACAAGACGAGCGCCACCGGCCCAACTTACGGATAATGTGTGCTGGCACCTGATTCCTGAAGCGGTCGAGGCTGCCCCAATCCTGAACGAATGCCCTGACACCGTGAGGGGGTCAAAACCTAGATTGACCGCCAGTATACGCGCATGCGCTATGAATTGGGAGGTGGACAACGCTGCTGTCCCGAAGGGTAACAGTGGGGTGTTAGTGCCGCGACCGGCCAGTGCCCCTGACAATTCCTGCAGGACGTGGACCGGACCCCATTTGTGAGACGAAGGGGAAGAATTTGACCTGGGTAGGGGGACCTGACTGGGAGGTCTTGGTCATTTAGACCACAGTACGGCCTGTCCAATGGTTACCCCAAACATGCGCTGCTGCCACCACGGGATACAGGTCCCTAGCCTCCGTTGACTGGAAATTCCCGTGGCCTCGCAAATCTCCTCCGGCCACGCCCCATTCAGCCAATGGGGGCCAAAATAGCAGCGAAACCAGTGCTGACCCCGCTGTTGGAGAATATGACGGGGGAGTTGTGCGAGACCGCCGGGACAAACATGGACACGCCATTCCAATGACTCAAGAAGTGGTCCCACATGCTCAAATACGCTTGCGCTTGACTGTCCAGGAACACTGGACTATCCTGACAGGGGGCTGCTGAGAGGAGTGGTAACAATCTGGCTACGAAAACCTACCCTGAGGAATGACGCGCATCGCAAAATTTACATGCCTAACAACGACTGCAGTTCCACCTTGGTGGTGACCCTACCAGTGACGAAACTGTGAATGACTGCGCGGACCCTAACCAACTTGTCTTCCGGCAACCTAGCTGACATGCTCTCTGTGACTGTAAAACAAGCAAAAAGACGGACCGTCACTACCACTGTTTAGCAACAATTTGACTACCACCCGTGCCTTGACACCACCACCGCCACTGCAGAAACCATCGTGCAAAGGTAACTGACCCTGGTGACCACCTGACAGCTGAGGTACGGAGAAAGAGGAGACGTGTGACAGTGGAAAATAAATTGGAGACAAAGAAGGAGGACCTTACCGGAAACAGGACACGATGCTGATATGAGAAGAACACAAGGAACCAACCGTGGAAATAGACCTATCCGCATGAATTAAGCAGAATATGTTTTTTTTTTTTTTGTTTTTTTTAACAACGCTTGCGCCTGCGTTCAAGTGACCCGAAGCTGGGTGACGAGACACGATTGTCAGATTGCCGGGGTTCTCACGGAGTTGGCTGAACGGCTGACGTGCATATGCAAAAATAAAAACACAGCTATCTATGTAGCAAGCAAATTGCGACAAGTGTATGAAGACAGGCAAATGAGAAACCTGCCCATCTGAAACAGAACAATGAAATAAAATGCCATACAATGTAAAGGGTCTGGCGTGCCCCTGCTGGCCTACGTCTAGGGGCGCCTGTTACTGGGGGTACTACCCCCAACAACTCATCACCATCACGCTGTATGGCATTAACCCCCTACCTAACTGACAGCACGGCGGCCCGTGCCAGACTTTGCCCCCCATATAACAGTCATGGTGATTATACAAAATTTGTCTTGACAGAAAAGTTAAAAACAGCTAGGCTGTGATTAATCAGGCAGATTGAAACTCCGCCCTCAAAGACTAGCCTCCTCATTGACATTCTCCCCCTCCCCCCGTCCTTACTCCCTTACAAGCCTCCCCCAGTGCAGAAAGATAGAGCCTAATACGAGTAGCCCCAGCAAATATACAAACGGAGTCCCGCTGACTCCTGCTACCTGCGTGCAAGTCACGTGGGAGCGGGGCGTGCTGCCAGACTGCCGTTCCGGTGTGGGGATGTCCCTCTCATACCTTAGAGGGACCGACCCCACCGACCGGACTAAGGAGCCGACACTGCGCTGAGGCAGCAGCTACTCACGCGCCGCACGAGGAGGAACAGGACGCCGGACTGCAGGAGGAAACGCCGACCGGAAGTGACGCTCTGTCGCCTAGGAGATGCTGACGCCGCCGGCTCTAACAGGAACACTGCTGCCGTCCGTCCCCTCTGGAGAAAGGTGCGTGCCAGATATAGGGCAGGGCGCCCCTCCCACAAATACAGGCCAATTAATCGGCCTTAATACTTATTTTATTAATAAAATGGCTGCTTTGGCCGATTTAATCCAACCGTGGCTGTGAGTGTTCTTTGGGTAGAAGGGTTGGGGTTCAGATTATCTTACTTAAGTGATGTGAGAGGCCCTGGGGAATAACCAATAACCCAATCATGTATTTCTTGATGATGTGACTGCTGACAAAAGCAGCAGGATGTATTCAGAAGTGTTTCAGGCAATATTATCTGCTCATATTCAGCCAAATGCTTCAGGACTCATTGGACGCGCTTCACAGTGCAGATGGACAATGACCTAAAGGATACTGCAAAAGTAACCAAAGAGTTTTTTAAGGGAAAGAAGTGGAATGTTATGCAATGGCAAAGTCAATCACCTGACCTGAATCCGATTGAGCATGCATTTCAATTGCTGAAGACAAAATTGCTCAAGAACAAGCCCGAACTGAAGACAGTTTCAGTAGAGACCTGGCAGAGCATCACCAGGGATGAAACCCAGCGTCTGGTGATGTCTATGTGTTCCAGACTCCAGGCTGTAATTGACTGCAAATGATTTGCAAAAAGTATTATAAAGTGTAAGTTTGATTTCTGATTATTATTCTGTCCCATTACTTTTGGTCCCTTAACAAGTGGGAGGCACATATGCAAACTATTGTAATTCCTTCACCATTCACCTAATTTGGATATAAATACCCTCAAATTAAAGCTAACAGTCTGCAGTTAAAGCACATCTTGTTCGTTTCATTTCAAATCCATTGTGATGGTGTATAGGGCCAACAATGTTAGAATTATGTTGATGTCCCAATATTTATGGACCTGACTGTATAACCGCACTGCTAAACGGCAAATATATTTTTATTTTGCCACTATTACACACTACAAAAGGCGTTAGAACATATAACTGCACCGGTGACCGGCAAATATATATTTTCTTTTTCCACTAATACACTCTACAAATGGCTTTAGAACATATAACTGCACAGCTGATCGGCAAATATATTTTTTCTTTTTCCACTAATGCACGCCACAAAAGAATTTAGAACATATAACTGCACCGCTGACCGCCGTTCAGCGGTGCAGTTATATGTTCTAAAGCTCTTTTTGGCATGTATTAGTGGCAAACAATATTTATATTTGCCATTCAGCGGTGCAGTTATTTGTTCTAAAGCCTTTTGTCGCTTGTATAAGTGGAAAAAAATAAGGGCCTATTTGTCACTCAGCGGTGCAGTCATATGTTCTAAATCTCTTTTTGGCATGTATTAGTGGGAAAAAAATGGCTTATTAGCCGTTGTGTGGTGAAATGAGAAAATTACAGACTATTTTGGGGTGTTTTAATTTCCTTTTTATTTATTTATTTGATCCAATAGTATGTCAGACAGAGAAGTGCCAGGCCCTGCACAGGGGAGTGGCAGAGGCCTAAATGTTTCTGGCGCAGGCACAGGTCACAGAAGAGTAAGGGGGCGTGGCAGCAGGAATTGCAGCGAGAGGCCTGAGCTCCCGGTGTCATCTAGCGGTCGTGTCTTTGCCAGCAACCCAGCGGTTCTTGAATGGTTGACTTGGTCATCGACTTTATACCAAATGACATCAGACAACCCCAGCCAAGAGTCGGTGGGTTCGTCAGACACAACCCTTAGTTGGCATAGCACGGGAGCAGGCACTGTGCCCTCACCTGTCCTCAACATGCCTCTGTCCTTTTCTGTTCCCTCAGCCAGAGAAGTATTATATGCTGTGGGCTCAGCTCCACTATATAGCGAGGATGAGCTACTCGAGGACAGTCAGCGGCTACTGGCCAGTCAAGATGTCAGGAGAATGAGGAGAATGAGGAGAGTGGCGTGGGAGCTGGTGTTGCAAGCGGTTAGGCTCCTGACCCAGAGACTGTTGAGGAGGACATCAGTGACGTGCAGACAGTACTCGATGATGAGCCGGGTGAATTAGGGGCATTCATAATCATCGGGAAAAGAGGGTGGCAGCTTGCCCGTGAGGCAGCGGCAGAGCCAGCAAGTCGGTAGCGTGGCCGGGAGTCAGCAGGGTGGCAGCAGTGGGAGGTTGGGAGCCAAATGTGCCTGGGGTAGACCACCCGCTTCGCAGGATCCTACCTGCCCGAAGGAAGCTGTCTGTCCTTTCCATTATCTGCAGGTCCTCATGCTCCTGCTCCTCTTCCTACTCCTCGTCAGCCATTCTGTCACCAATCTTGCGTGCACCCATCCAACGGTACTCATTCAAAATGTGTGCACTCATCCGATGGCGCAGAAGCTAAATGTGCTCCTGGCCAAGTTGCTGGTGCTGCAGTTCCTACCTTTCAAAGTGGTTGACTCTGCACCTTTCAGAGAACTGATGGTTTGTGCGGAGCCGGGGTGGAGAGTCCCAAGCCATCATTTCTTTGCAAAAAAGGCAGTACCAGCCCTGCACAAGTATGTAGAACAGAAGGTAGGCCAGTCCTTGAGCCTGTCGATGTCTTCCGAAGTGCATGGCAGCGCTGACGTGTGGAGCAATAACTATGGTCAGAGACAATACATGTCCTTTACGGCCCACTGGGTGAATGTGTTTCCTGCACAGCCACACCAGCAACTTGGCCAGGTCACGCCAATTCCGCCTCAATGTTGTCACGCTGTTGGTCCTGCAACAATGTCAGCCTCTGCTTCCTCATTCAGGAGACCATACTGCTGTCACCTCCACACTGTCATTTTGCCGCCCTGTGGCCTCCTCCTGATGCTGCTTCCACCTCCACACTGTCATTGTGCAACCCTGTTGCTTCCTCCTGATGCTGCTGCCGTCACCTCCACACTCTGTTATTGTGCCACTCTGTGGCCTCATGATGGTGCTGCTGTGCTACTGCCACCTCCACACTCTGTCATTGTGCCACCCTGTGGCCTCCTCCTAATGCTGCTGTTGCTGCCAAATTCACACTCTGTCATTGTGCCACTCTGTGGTCTCCTCATGCTGCTGCTGCCACCTCCACACTGTCATTGTGCCACCCTGTGGCCTCCTCCTGATGCTGCTGCTGCCGCCACCTCCACACTCTGTCATTGTGCCACTCTGTGGCCTCCTGATGCTGCTGCCATCTCCACACTATGTCACCTTGCCACTCTGTGGTCTCCTGATGCTGCTGCTAGCTCAACACGATGTCACCTTGCCACTCTGTGTCCTCCTGATGCTGCTGCCATCTCCACACTATGTCACCTTGCCACTCTGTGGTCTCCTGATGCTGCTGCTAGCTCAATACGATGTCACCTTGCCACTTTGTGTCCTCCTGATGCTGCTGCTGCTGCCAAATTCACACTCTGTCATTGTGCCACTCTGTGGTCTCCTCATGCTGCTGCTGCCACCTCCACACTGTCATTGTGCCACCCTGTGGCCTCCTCCTGATGCTGCTGCTGCCGCCACCTCCACACTCTGTCATTGTGCCACTCTGTGGCCTCCTGATGCTGCTGCCATCTCCACACTATGTCACCTTGCCACTCTGTGGTCTCCTGATGCTGCTGCTAGCTCAACACGATGTCACCTTGCCACTCTGTGTCCTCCTGATGCTGCTGCCATCTCCACACTATGTCACCTTGC
This sequence comes from Bufo bufo, assembly GCF_905171765.1. Taxonomy (NCBI): domain Eukaryota; kingdom Metazoa; phylum Chordata; class Amphibia; order Anura; family Bufonidae; genus Bufo; species Bufo bufo. Next base: position 201,758,574 of record NC_053393.1, read on the forward strand.
CACTCTGTGGTCTCCTGATGCTGCTGCTAGCTCAACACGATGTCACCTTGCCACTCTGTGTCCTCCTGATGCTGCTGCTGCTGCCACCTCCACACTCTGTCATTGTGCCACTCTGTGGCCTCCTGATACTGCTGTCACCTCCACACTGCCATTGTGCCACCCTGTGGCCTCCTCCTGATGCTGCTGCTGCCGCCACCTCTACACTCTGTCATTGTGCCACTCTGTAGCCTCCTGATGCTGCTGCCATCTCCACACTATGTCACTTTGCCACTCTGTGGTCTCCTGATGCTGCTGCTAGCTCAACACGATGTCACCTTGCCACTCTGTGTCCTCCTGATGCTGCTGCCATCTCCACACTATGTCACCTTGCCACTCTGTGGTCTCCTGATGCTGCTGCTAGCTCAACACGATGTCACCTTGCCACTCTGTGTCCTCCTGATGCTGCTGCTGCTGCCACCTTTACACTCTGTCATTGTGCCACTTTGTGGCCTCCTGATACTGCTGTCACCTCCACACTGCCATTGTGCCACCCTGTGGCCTCCTCCTGATGCTGCCGCCACCTCCACACTCTGTCATTGTGCCACTCTGTAGCCTCCTGATGCTGCTGCTGCCACCTCCACACTGTTATTTTGCCACTTTGTGGCCTCTTACTGATGCTGCTGCTGCCGCCACCTCCACACTCTGTCATTGTGCCACTCTTGGCTTCTTGATGCTGCTGCTGCCACCTCCACACTGTTATTGTGCCACTTTGTGGCCTCTTACTGATGCTGCTGCTGCTGCCACCTCCACACTCTGTCATTGTGCCACTCTGTGGCCTCTTGATGCTGCTGCTGCCACCTCCACACTGTCATTGTGCCACTCTTTGGCCTCCTCCTGCTGCTGCTGCCACCTCCACACTCTGTAATTGGGCCACTCTGTGGTCTCCTAATGCTGCTTCCACCTCACCACTATGTGATAGGGCCACTCTTTGGACTTCTCATGGTGTTCCCACCCTCCACACTTCATGACTGGGCCACTATTTTGCCTTTCACCTTGCCACTCTGTCCTCATGATGCTGCTGCTTGTATAAGCATTTAATAGAACAGATTCTGTAGACATCTATGTGGAATCAGCTGCCGACGGTGTAAAAGGAGTACGCTTCTTCTTGACGCTAACATTGACCTGCAAGGCTGAGTTCACACTTGAGTTATTTGGTCAGTTTTGCCCCCGTAACTGTCCAAATAAATGACGCCTGTCATCTGCATGTCATACTGACTTCCAGCTGTAGAGATCACTGTTAAGGGGGAGGGCCACTGTGGAGATCACTGTCAAGGGGGTGAGGTGCTTGGGAACTCACTGTTAAAGTGGCAGGCTGCTGTGAAGATCAAAGTTAAGAGGGTGGGCTGCTGTAGGTCCCATTTTAAGGAGACAGGGCACTGTGGGGGTCAGTATTAAGGGGTAGGGGGGCTGTGGAGGTCACTGTTAAGGGGGCGGGGTACTGTAGATTTCATTGTTATAGGGGATACTGTTGATATCTTTTAACGACACACAGAAACATTAAATGAAATAGATTAAATATACCCTTCTGAAGCCAGGTCTTCTTCTAGTAGAGAATAAATGAAGTCGTGGCGCATACAGTTGCAAGAAAAAGTATGTGAACCCTTTGGAATAATATGGATTTCTGCACAAATTGGTCATAAAATGTGATCTGATCTTCATCTAAGTCACAACAATAGACAATCACAGTCTGCTTAAACTAATAACACACAAAGAATTAAATGTTACCATGTTTTTATTGAACACACCATGTAAACATTGTGAACCCTTGGATTTAATAACTGGTTGAACCTCCTTTGGCAGCAATAACTTCAACCAAACATTTCCTGTAGTTGCAGATCAGACGTGCACAATGGTCAGGAGTAATTCTTGACCATTCCTCTTTACAGAACTGTTTCAGTTCAGCAATATTCTTGGGATGTCTGGTGGGAATCGCTTTCTTGAGGTCATGCCACAGCATCTCAATCGGGTTGAGGTCAGGACTCTGACTGGGCCACTCCAGAAGGCGTATTTTCTTCTGTTTAAGCCATTCTGTTGTTGATTTACTTCTGTGCTTTGGGTCGTTGTCCTGTTGCAACACCCATCTTCTGTTGAGTGTCAGCTGGTGGACAGATGGCCTTAAGTTCTCCTGCAAAATGTCTTGATAAACTTAGGAATTCATTTTTCCTTTGATGATAGCAATTCGTCCAGGCAAAGCAGCCTCAAACCATGATGCCCCCACCACCATACTTCACAGTTGGGATGAGGTTTTGATGTTGGTGTGCTGTGCCTCTTTTTCTCCACACATAGTGTTGTGTTTTTCTTCCAAACAACTCAACTTTGGTTTCATCTGTCCACAGAATATTTTGCCACTACTGCTGTGGAACATCCAGGTGCTCTTGTGCAAACTGTAAACGTGCAGTAGTGGCTTCCTCTGTGGTATCCTCCCATGAAATCCATTCTTGTTTAGTGTTTTACGTATCGTAGATTCGCTAACAGGGATGTTAGCATATGCCAGAGACTTTTGTAAGTCTTTAGCTGACACTCTAGGATCCTTCTTCACCTCATTGAGCAGTCTGCGCTGTGCTCTTGCAGTCATCTTTACAGGACGGCCACTGCTAGGGAGAGTAGCAGCAGTGCTGAACTTTCTCCATTTATAGACAATTTGTCTTACCGTGGAATGATGAACAGCAAGGCTTTTGGAGATACTTTTATAACCCTTTCCAGCTTTATGCAAGTCAACAATTCTTAATCGTACGTCTTCTGAGAGCTCTTTTGTGCGATGCATCATTCACATCAGGCAATGCTTCTTGTGAAAAGCAAACCCAGAACTGGTGTGTGTTTTTTATAGGGCAGGGCTGCTGTAACCAACACCTCAAATCTCATCTCATTGATTGGACTCCAGTTGGCTGACACCTCACTCCAATTAGCTCTTGGAGATGTCATTAGTCTAGGGGTCCACATACTTTTTCCACCTGCACTGAGAATGTTTACATGGTGTGTTCAATAAAAACATGGTAACATTTAATTCTTTGTGTGTTATTAGTTTAAGCAGACTGTGATTGTCTATTGTTGTGACTTAGATGAAGATCAGATCACATTTTATGACCAATTTGTGCAGAAATCCATATCATTCCAAAGGGTTCACATACTTTTTCTTGCAACTGTATGCAAGACTGTCGCTCCATTCAATCTCATGATCAGTCAGGGTTCCAGCAATAGGACCCACACAGTCAAAAAATTTAACACCTGCCTTGTGGCTAGCTGATAAGTTGTTTTGGTGGGACATGAGTGTCCACAGGCTTTCTTTTAACCCCTTCATGACATAGCCATTTTTAACCTTAAGGACCAGGCCAAATTTTTGAAATCTGACATGTGTCACTTTATGTGGTAATAACTTTGGAAAACTTTTACTTATCCAAACCATTCTGAGATTGCTTTCTCAACACATATTGTACTTCATGACAGTGGTAAATTCGAGTCAAAATATTTCATTTTTATTTATAAAAAAATACTAAATTTACCAAAAATTTGGAAAAATTAGCAATTAGTAAATTTGCAAATTTCAATTTCTCTACTTTCAAAATAGATAGTAATATCTCCAAAAATAGTTATTACTTTACATTCCCCATATGTCTACTTCATGTTTGGATCATTTTGAAAATTACATTTTCTTTTTTTTAGGACGTAAGAAGGCTTAAAAGTTTAGAAGCAAATCTTGAAATTTTTCAAAAAATTTCCAAAACCCACTTTTTAAGAACCAGTTCAGGTCTAAAGTCACTTTGCGAGGCTTACATAATAGAAATCACACAAAAATGACCCATTTTTTGGGGGCGTGGCCAGTGGCGCATGGAGGCAGACGTGTGAACCCTGAGCTCCCGAGCCTTCAGCCGTACACCGGCCTCAAAGCGACTAAGTGCCCAACTCCAGTGACTCCCAGGCGGTGTATCAGCTGCTCTGGCTGCGCAAACACTGACAGGCATGCAGAGAGGTAGGAGAAGCCAGAGCCCTATGAAGCTCACCAGCTTCTTCCCCGCTGCAGGCGCAACCCAAGATGGCGCCTCCCACCCTCCAGATACGCTCCCTTTGCCAGCAGCTTCACAAGCTGTCTCGCCAGCGACTCCACAATCTAGGGGTTCACCCTCTTTTTCCCCTACCTCACAATCGTCAGTGCCTCTACATATCTCTCCCTGCACAGCATGACCGTAGCAGTACTTCAGGGAAATGTCAATGTACTCCAGCAATCACTGACATCCAGGGAGGAAAGCACTACGAATCTAATAATGGTTCCTTCCCACTTGGGAGCAACTCAGGGGATGCTCCTATAACAGAAACTACAATGAGGATACTATTATCTGATCTCCAAAGGTCCTTGCAAAAAGATCTAAAAACAGCAGTCTACCAACTTCAACAAGAAATCTCCTCTATAGGCTCTAGAGCCTCCCATGTAGAATCTAAAATGGCAGAGCTAACTTCTGCCCACAATGAAATCGTGGACATTACAAATTCCCACGACGAGGAAATAGGAGCACTGAAACAAAAAATTGAGGATATGGAGGACCGCTCACGTAGAAATAACTTTCGTTTCTGTGGAATTCCAGAATGTGTCCATGGAGAAGAATTGGTAGCCTTCCACAAGCAAGCACTGGAGATCTTATTGATAGAGCTCATAGGCTCCCCAAGCCTAAAACATTGCTTGCTTCGGCTCCAAAAGACACTATTGCTCGCATACATTTTTTCCATATTAAAGAGAAGATTATGAGGGCATCTAGAAATTCTCCTTCTCTGCCTGACCGTTTTACACCGCAGGAGAAATGCTAGCACAGGCTTCCAGTATCCGTAGTTTCAGGTGCTTCACATCTTGTATCTTCACAGATAGTGAAGATACAAAGATAGTGGGGCCATTCTGCATCAATGGAAACCTCAAGGCCACTGGATATGCAAAATTGCTACATGATGATGTGTTTCCCTCTTTATGCACTGAAGCTGGCACGTTCCCTGAGTTTTTCCAGCAAGATGGTGCACCACCACATTATGGGTGTCAGGTCCGAGCATTCCTAGATGAACAGTTTCCTGGAAAGTGGATTGGTCGTCGTGGGCCAGTTGAATGGCCCCCAAGGTCTCCCGATCTGACCCCCTTAGACTTTTATCTTTGGGGTCATCTGAAGGCAATTGTCTATGCTGTGAAGATACAAGATGTGCAGCACCTGAAACTACGGATACTGGAAGCCTGTGCTAGCATTTCTCCTGCGGTGTTGCTATCAGTGTGTGAAGAGTGGGAGAAGAGGGTTGCATTGACAATCCAACACAATGGGCAGCACATTGAACACATTTTATAAGTGGTCAGAAACTTGTAAATAACTGATGAAAGAATAAAGTTACGTTAAAACCAAGCACACCATTGTTTTTCTTGTGAAATTCCCAATAAGTTTGATGTGTCACATGACCCTCTTCCTATTGAAAAAACAAAAGTTGGATTCAAAATGGCCGACTTCAAAATGGCCGCCATGGTCACCAACCATCTTGAAAAGTTTCCCCCCTCACATATACTAATGTGCCACAAACAGGAAGTTAATATCACCAACCATTCCGATTTTATTAAGGTGTATCCATATAAATGGCCCACCCTGTACATTAGTGTCGTTATATGCTCCTAACAAGCATTCTTCTGCCTTCTACCGCTCTCTTCTGACAAAATTTGCTAATATACGTAAGGGACACCTTATAGTAGTGGGAGATTTCAATGCAGTCATGTGGCCCTCTATGGATTCCACTTCATTATTAACCAAAACACGAGAACCAACGGAGGTATCTCAGATTGTACATGCTTATGACCTGTATGATGCTTAGCGGATTCAGCACCCTACTGAGCGTGATTTTACCTTTTTTTCCTGTGCCCATAAGATTTATACCCGTATTGATTACTTCTTAGTGGACAAGCAGTTGCTTTTTCGCATTAATTCCACGGCCATTTAAACTATTACTTGGTCTGACCATGCACCTATATCTATGTCTATAGCGGAACAATATACATCATCACCCTACACCGTTTGGAGGCTTAATAATTATATCTTACAAAGTCCACGATACTCCCCTCAAACTATTCAATGCCTTAAAAATTACTTTCAAGACAATGATAATGGTCAGACCTCGGATAGTACTCTTTGGTGAGCTATGAAAGCAACTTTAAGGGGCCATTTCCTCAAACAGGCTTCTTACGATAAAAAGACTAGGCTGCAGACTTCACTTCAAATGCAAACTCAATTAGCGGTCCTCCATCGCCTGAACAAAGATAATTATTCCCCTAGCTCAACGCTTATCAATACGATTTAATGCTGAGGAGACTTAAGCCTAACCACTATTGGCAAGGCAACAGGGGTGGAGCTTTGGTAGCTAAACAATTAAAGTCTTGCACAGCAAAGTCTAAAATACCTTTCTTGGTACGTTCGGACGGTTCACGGGTGCTGGATCTGCAGGGCATTGCTGAGGAATTTGCCAACTATCTCTCATCTGACACATTTACCTCACAACCATCCTTACCTACTATACAGGCATTCTAGGACCATCTCAGCTGGCCCACAATGACAGAGACCCAGGGGATTTTGGCATCCTCAGCATTTTCCCTATAGGAGGTCACATTGGCCAATAAACCCCTAAAACTTGTCAAATCCCCAGGCCCAGATGGTCTCACTAACGAATTTTACAAAGTTCAAAATGAGCTATTAGCCCCATACATAGCCCGAGTTTTCAATGAAGCAGCCTCTTCTGGGGCATTTCCCAAAGAAATGTTAGATGCTCTGATTGTGACACTTCTGAAACCAGGGAAATCCATGGATAACCCACCTAATTTTAGACCAATCTCACTATTAAACGTGGATCTAAAACTCTATGCAAAGCCTATTGCGACACGATTATCTAACATTCGTCCGACACTGATAAATGCAGACTAAGTTGGATTCGTGAAACAACGCCAAACAGTAGACGGCATACGTCGCTTTTTTAAACATTATGTCAGCTGTGGATGAAGGTTGGACACCTTCTCTGCTCTTATCTCTGGATGCTGAGAAGGCGTTCGACCAGATACATTGGGGGTACCTTGAAGCAGTTCTTGGTAAGTTTGGACTTTCCCCAAGGCTTATATCCTCCATTCTAGCCTTATATACTAGCCCTTCAGCTCGTGTTTTCACCTCGGGATCCCTTTCTTCTCTCTTTGACATCAGAAATGGTACCCGCCAGGGATGCCCTTTATCACCCCTTCTATTTGCCTTATTAATGGAGCCTTTTGCTCAACACATTCGTATGTCTCCATCTATAACAGGTATCGTAGTGGGAGACATGGAACACAAAATAGGCCTTTTCGCTGACGATGTCATTATTTCGGTTACCAACCCTGTAGCTTCTCTAAAATCCGTAATGGATATTATTATTCAGTTTAGCCATGTTAGCTACTATAAGGTCAATTCTCATAAGTCTCTTATGCTAAGTATGCATTTACCAGTTGAACTTAAACAATCAATCTCATTGCAATTTCCATTTAAGTAGGCTGTAGATAGTATTTCCTATCTGGGTATTACTCTAACATTTCCCCATAACAATTTACAAACTATTAACTATACCTCTCTTATCTGCCAGCTTAAGAAGGATATCTCAGCGTACTCTCACTATCCGCTTTCCGGGGTAGGCCGCATTGCAGCAGTCAAAATGTTCTTTTTACCCAATATTTTATATTTATTCCGAAACTTGCCCATTGTTGTTTCTCGCCAAGTGATAGCCTCATTGCAAAAGCTTCTCTTTCAGTTCATATGGAACAAACAAAGAGCAAGACTGTCAGCTGATATACTACTGTATATTCAATAAAGAAGGAAGGACCGGCACTCGCGATGATGATGAATGTTGCGTTTATTCAGTCACATATTAAGGACATATAGTGACGCGTTTCAGCACAACACGTGCTTTCTTCAGACTATACAATAAACTCCTATCACATCTCTTTTATACACAGAGAGAGGGAGGAGTAACAAAACAAAAGAAAAATGACATCATACTATGTAGCTCCACCCACCTCAGGGCTGACACAGGTGAAGTAATGAAAGATGCAATAAACCAAAAAAATCAATGTGGATACATTGATGAAACAATTGAACAGTTGATAACAATTCAGGAATCAAGTCCGCTGAAAGAGACAAATGAAATGTATATTATTATAATCTAAATTCTTATAATAAGAATAATATAGTCAAGAACTAGGTGAAACTGGAAATATTATACTCGCGGTTGAGCCCCCTTGGATCCACAGTTTGTAACCGGTGGATCCAATAAGCCTCACGCTTTAAAAGCAAACTATTCCTGTCGCCGCCTCGGCGAGGTAAAGATACGCTCTCAATCACTTGAAACCGCAACTGCGATATCGCATGACGCTTCTCATGGAAATGATGCGGTAGGGGTAACAACAAATTCTCAGTGCGGATAGTGGACTTATGCTTGCTTAATCTATCTTTAATCCGCATTGAGGTTTCCCCTACATAGACCAAACCGCAGGGACATTTCAAAATATAAATGACATTTTTACTATCACATGTGAACATGCCTTTAATAGGAATTTGTTCTCCAGAATGAGGGTGGGTCAGTGTAGAACCTCTAATGACACTCGAACAGTTGTTACAATTTAAACACGGAAATGTGCCCTGACGCGGAGTAGTCAGTGTGGTTTGTCTGACTATAGGTTTGTTAGTGCCTATGTCTGCTCTAATAATTTTGTCACGGATATTGTCCGCTCTTTTGAAACACATCATTGGAGAATTTTGAAATATCTCCATATGAGGATATGATCTAGACATGATGTGCCAATGCTTATTGATTATGCCCCTTATTCTCTGTGTCCAAGGATGATACTTCACTATTAATGGGATACGAGGTGGTTTAATAATCTTCTGTCCCTGCGGTTGATCTAACTTCTGCTTTTGAGATTGTAATAAGTGTAGGGGATAGCCTCTGTTGAGGAACTTTTTCGTCATCTCTTGCAACCTAATTTCACAGGTGTCAGGATCAGTCACGATCCTTTTAACCCTCTGGTACTGTGAAAAAGGAATCGCCTTCTTGATTGCTGGGGGATGGCTACTAGTGTAGGTAAGTAGACTATTTCGATCTGTATCCTTGATATATAAATCAGTGTACACTGTACCATCATCCTTGCGCTTTACCCATGTATCAAGAAAGGATATTTGTTGAAAATCAAAGTGTATGGTAAATTGAAGCTCACTCCAAATGGAGTTAAGATGACTGTTAAATTCCATGAGGGATCGAACGTCGCCTCGCCATACGCAAAACACGTCATCTATAAATCGACGCCAAAATATGCAATGCTTTAAATATAAAGAATTGGAATAAACAAATTCACTTTCAAACGATGACATATAACTGTTTGCGTACGGCGGCGCGACGTTCGATCCCATCGCGGTCCCGCGGCGCTGTTGAAAAAAGGTGTCTTGAAATAAGAAGTAATTTTCCTCCAACACTAGTTTTAAAAGTGTCAGAAAAAAATCCTTCTGTGCTGATGTATAATGACTGGTATTTAATAGTCTGGATGCTGCCTCTAAACCCTTTTCGTGAGTAATGGAAGTATAGAGGCTGCATACATCAAAAGTGACCAGTATGCAGTCTCTATCTAGATGAAGGGGACGTATTTCACTCAAGAAATGTCCTGTGTCTCGTAGGTAGGAAGGAGATAACATGGTCAAAGGTGTGAGCACATTCTCCAGAAAAATGGCTGGGGGAGAGAGGATTCCGTGTTTAAATTGTAACAACTGTTCGAGTGTCATTAGAGGTTCTACACTGACCCACCCTCATTCTGGAGAACAAATTCCCATTAAAGGCATGTTCACATGTGATAGTAAAAATGTCATTTATATTTTGAAATGTCCCTGCGGTTTGGTCTATGTAGGGGAAACCTCAATGCGGATTAAAGATAGATTAAGCAAGCATAAGTCCACTATCCGCACTGAGAATTTGTTGTTACCCCTACCGCATCATTTCCATGAGAAGCGTCATACGATATCGCAGTTGCGGTTTCAAGTGATTGAGAGCGTATCTTTACCTCGCCGAGGCGGCGACAGGAATAGTTTGCTTTTAAAGCGTGAGGCTTATTGGATCCACCGGTTACAAACTGTGGATCCAAGGGGGCTCAACCGCGAGTATAATATTTCCAGTTTCACCTAGTTCTTGACTATATTATTCTTATTATAAGAATTTAGATTATAATAATATACATTTCATTTGTCTCTTTCAGCGGACTTGATTCCTGAATTGTTATCAACTGTTCCATTGTTTCATCAATGTATCCACATTGATTTTTTTGGTTTATTGCATCTTTCATTACTTCACCTGTGTCAGCCCTGAGGTGGGTGGAGCTACATAGTATGATGTCATTTTTCTTTTGTTTTGTTACTCCTCCCTCTCTCTGTGTATAAAAGAGATGTGATAGGAGTTTATTGTATAGTCTGAAGAAAGCACGTGTTGTGCTGAAACGCGTCACTATATGTCCTTAATATGTGACTGAATAAACGCAACATTCATCATCATCGCGAGTGCCGGTCCTTCCTTCTTTATTGCAAGTATTGGGACGTCTCCCCACTGACTCGTGCACCGCGTCTATTCCAGCAGTGCCGACCCTTTTCCACATGTATATTGTCCTGTCAGATTAGGGGGCCTGGGATGCCCTTGTCTCATTTCCTATTATAGAGCTACTATCCTAGACCAGCTAAAGAGCTGGTGGGTTAACGATACTACAAAACAGTGGGTACAAATGGAAGCTAGCTTACTACGATCCCCCTCTCTGCAGAGCATACTCTGGCAAGGAGTTCCCTCAAAGAAATCCCCACACTCTCCCTCTGTGACTAGTCAAGCGGGATTATCACTATTATATGGAATAAATGCCCACTCATATCAAAGGTTCTCCCATTTAGAATTGTAGATGATCCGTTATCGGCTTTTACTGAATGTTTACTGGATACAAACTTCTCACAATGGGAGTCTAAAGGGTGAAGTTTGTCACGGGTGAAGTTGCAGATAGCTGGAACTTATAAATAAACGACTGACTGGCTTGATCCCAAACTAAGGAGCATATAGGTGAGCCCTTTAAAACCCTAAGAGCTCTCCCTGACTGCTATGCACATGCAAGGGTCTCAATGGTAGATGATTGCATGCCCACGTACCTAAGACTGTGTGACACCTGAAAACCCTATAATAGTGAGGGGACACGACCACCGGCTCCCTGCACTTAATACAGACAGAGTCAGGGTCACCTAGAATCAAGCCAGCAAGGAAACACAATAAAGGAAAAGACTTATCTGAGCAAACAGCAGCAGCAGCCTCCAGCAGTGAACACTTCATCCAGGAACTAGTATAAACCGTAAAGTGAGGCAGCATGGGAGGGAATATAAAGGAAGACGATTAGTTTAAATAAGTGACACCTGGCAGAAGGAAAGGAGATGACAAAGTGAAACCAAAACAAAGAACGTCATACAAGAGGTAGAGAAGAACGTCTGTCAGACCTTCTCACAGAACTGCCGGTGACAGTACCCCTCCCTCTACGGGTGGACTCCGGACACTCAGAGCCCACCTTCTCAAGATGAGACCTATGAAAGCCCTGATGAGACGAGTGGCCTTAATATCCGCCACTGGGACCCACATCCTCTCCTCAGGACCATAACCCTCCCAATGAACGAGGTACTGAAGAGAACCGCGGATAATGCGAGAATCCACAATCCTAGAGACCTGAAATGCAAGATTAACATCAACAAGAATCGGAGGAGGAGGCAAAGAGGAGGGTACAGTGGGTTGGACATAAGGTTTTAATAGGGACCGGTGAAAAACATTATGGATCTTCCAAGTCTGAGGAAGATCAAGATGGAAGGCAACGGGATTGATAACGGACAAGATCTTGTAAGGCCCAACAAACTTAGGACCCAACTTCCAGGAGGGAACCTTCAGTTTGATATTCTTTGTAGACAACCACACCAGATCACCCACATTCAGATCCGGACCAGGCACACGTCTCTTATTCGCCACACGCTTATATCTCTCACTCATCCTCTTCAGATTACCCTGAATCTTTTGCCAAATAAGGTAAACCAGAACACCCCTCTCCAGAGAATGTCCCAAACTGCGGATGAAACCCATATGCACCAAAAAATTGTGACTTATCAGAGGACTCCTGGCGACAGTTATTTAAAGCAAACTCAGCAAGGGACAAAAAAGAATACCAATCCTCCTGATTCTCCGCCACAAAACAGCGCAGATATGTCTCCAAATTCTGATTGACGCGTTCGGTCTGACCATTCGACTGCGGGTGAAAAGCAGAAGAGAACGACAACCGAACCCCCAAGCGAGAACAGAAGGCCTTCCCGAATCTGGAAACAAATTGCGTGCCCCTATCAGAAACGATGTCTGAAGGAATGCCATGCAATTTAACAATGTGATCAACAAACGCTTGCGCCAGCGTCTTAGCATTGGGTAACCCAGGAAAGGGAATAAAATGCGCCATTTTGCTAAAACAGTCCACTACCACCAGAATCACAGTCTTCCCTGAGGAACGAGGCAGGTCCGTAATGAAGTCCATGGACAGATGCGTCCAAGGAAGGGAAGGAATGGGTAACGGAAGGAGAGAACCCGATGGCCGTGAATGAGGGACCTTGGCACGAGCGCAGGTCTCGCAGGCTGCCACAAAACCCTCAAACGTCTTACGAAGAGCCGGCCACCAGAATCTCCGAGCAATGAGATCCACTGTGACTTTACTCCCCGGGTGCCCAGCAAGGACAGTATCGTGGTGCTCCTTAAAAACCTTGTGTTGTAAAGCGAGAGGCACAAACAACCTCCCAGGAGGAAAAAGATCAGGAGCCTCTGCCTGGGCTGCCTGAACCTCTGCCTCCAAATCAGGATAAAGAGCAGAGACGACCACCCCATCAGCCAAAATGGGACCCGGGTCTTCAAAGTTCCCCCCTCCCGGAAAACAACGTGACAGGGCATCCGCCTTCACATTTTTAACCCCAGGGCGGAACGCAACAACAAAATTAAACCTAGAAAAGAACAAAGACCATCTGGCCTGTCTCGGGTTCAGACACTTGGCCAATTCCAAGTAGGCCAGATTCTTATGGTCGGTAAACACGGTAATAGGGTGTCTGGCTCCCTCTAACCAATGGCGCCATTCCTCAAAAGCTAATTTGATGGCCAACAACTCCCTATCTCCCACATCGTAATTTCTCTCTACAGAGGAGAGTTTCCTTGAGAAAAAGGCACACGGTTGCCATTTGGCAGGAGAGGGACCCTGAGATAAGACCGCACCCACACCCACCTCAGAAGCATCCACCTCAACAATAAAAGGTGGAGAGACATCAGGTTGTACCAAAATGGGAGCGGAAGCAAAACACTCTTTAATACTAGAAAAGGCTTTAAGCGCATCTATCGACCACGAGGAAAAATCCACCCCCTTTTTAGTCATATCAGTGAGTGGCTTAACAACAGAGGAATAATTCAAAATGAACTTTCTGTAATAATTGCCAAAACCCAAGAACCGCATCAGCGCCTTCTGATTCTCAGGGAGCTCCCAATCAAGCACAGCGCGGACCTTCTCAGGGTCCATTCGAAAACCAGAAGCGGAGAGAAGAAAAACAAGAAATTTAATTTCCGGAACCGCAAACACACATTTTTCCAGTTTAGCGTACAATTTATTCTCCCGCAGAATCAGCAAGACCTGTCATAGGTGGTCCCGATGAGTCTTGAAATCAGGAGAAAAAAATAAAAATGTCATCTAGATACACCAGTACAAATTTCCCCATTAAATGATAAAAAATGCTGTTCACAAAATGTTGGAAGACGGCCGGAGCATTCATTAAACCAAAGGGCATAACCAAATTCTCGAAATGACCCTCAGGGGTATTGAAGGCCGTCTTCCATTCGTCCCCTTCCCTGACTAGGTTGTATGCCCCTCTTAAATCCAACTTAGAAAAAACTTTAGCCCCAACAATCTGGTTAAACAGGTCCGGGATCAGAGGAAGCGGATATGGGTCACGATTCGTGAGGTTAAGCTCCCTGAAATCCAGTCAAGAAGCATCTTTTTTCTCAACAAAAAAAACCCCAGCGGTAACAGGTGACTTCGAGGGTCGGATGTGTCCCTTTCTCAGGCTCTCAGAGATATAAGTACGCATAGCGACTCTTTCAGGTTGGGAGAGATTGTATAATCGTGATTTTGGCAGCTTGGCGCCTGGGATGAGATTAATAGGGCAGTCGTACTCCCGGTGAGGGGGCAACTCCTGGACACCACTCTCGGAAAACACATCAGAAAATTCAGAGAGAAAAGATGGCACAGTCTTGGTAGAAACCTCTGAAAGAGACGCCATGAGACAATTCTCTCTGCAAAACTCACTCCAACCATTTATTTGCCTTGCTTGCCAATAAATGGTGGGGTTATGTTTAGAGAGCCAGGGTAGCTGGAGGAGTAGGTAATCCGCTTAAGACGAAACATGACATATCCTCAACATGAGCGTCACCCACAGTCAAACGGATATTGTGTACTATGCCCTTTAACGATCTTTGAGAAAGTGGAGCGGAATCGATAGCAAAAACAGGTATATCCTTTTCCAAAGTGCACACCTGGAAACCATGCCTTGTTGCAAATTGATTATCAATGAGATTGACAGCTGCTCCACTATCTACAAAAATCTCACAAACAATGTTCTTGCTGTCTACCGCCACCCTGGCAGGTAGGAGAAAACGGGACCTACAAGCAAACGGCAAACCTTCAATTTCCGCATCAACCTTGCCAATAGTAGCAAATGGAACGTTTTTAGAGGTTTTTTTTTTATTACCCTCAGAAAACTCCATGAACCTCCTAGAGGGGCAAACATTAGCCAAATGATTTATACCCCCACAACAGAAACAAACCCTCCTCTGAGAGCTGAATCCTCTACTATCAGAGGCAAGCAAACCCAGCTGCATGGCCTCCTCCTCAGAGGGGATTGAGACAGACTGAGACCCCTGCGCACTGAATGAGACAGTCCCACTGTCCTTGGGCTGAATATGACAGGAAAGAGTAGTCTCCTCTCTCTCTCTAAGACACCTGTCAATACGAACAGCTAGAGACATGGCAGACTCTAAGGACGCTGGTCTCTCATGAATTGCAAATGCATCTTTCAATCTTTCCAATTCAGAACAATATATCTCTGCGGACTGTTTACCCTGGCTTAAAAGACGCAGTTTAGATTCAGCCAGAGCAATACGATCCGGGTCATCATATATCTGCCCCAGGGCTACAAAAAATTAATCCACCGATCAGAGGGGCCGTGCCCCCACAGGCAGTGAAAAGGCCCAAGACTGAGCGTTATCCCTGAGAAGCGAGATGATGATCCCCACCCTCTGCTCCTCATCACCAGAGGAATGGGGAAGTAGGCGAAAATGGAGTTTGCAAGCCTCTCTAAAGCAAACAAAATTGTCACTACCCCCGGAGAACGTATCCGGAAGCGAGATCTTAGGCCAGCAGAACCAGTAACCTGAAACTGAGACCAAGTTTTATGGAGATCTGCTACCTCCAGCGAAAGACCTTGCATGCGGTCAATCAAGGCTGAAACCAGATCCATGCTTAAGACGGTTTTGGCGGTTTATAATGTCATGGGTGAAGTTGCAGATAGCTGGAACTTATAAATAAACGACTGACTGGCTTGATCCCAAACTAAGGAACATATAGGTGAGCCCTTTAAAACCCTAAGAGCTCTCCCTGACTGCTATGCACATGCAAGGGTCTCAATGGTAGATGATTGCATGCCCACGTACCTAAGACTGTGTGACACCTGAAAACCCTATAATAGTGAGGGGACACGACCACCGGCTCCCTGCACTTAATACAGACAGAGTCAGGGTCACCTAGAATCAAGACAGCAAGGAAACACAATAAAGGAAAAGACTTATCTGAGCAAACAGCAGCAGCAGCCTCCAGCAGTGAACACTTCATCCAGGAACTAGTAAAAACCGCAAAGTGAGGCAGTATAGGAGGGAATATAAAGGAAGACGATTAGTCTAAATAAGTGACACCTGGCAGAAGGAAAGGAGATGACAAAGTGAAACCAAAACAAAGAACGTCATACAAGAGGTAGAGAAGAACGTCTGTCAGACCTTCTCACAGAACTGGCGGTGACAATATGACATTTAACAATAACCTCCTTTCTTTCTCGAAATTAAGAAATCATTTTCAAGTACCTAAAGAAGACTTTTATAAATATCTTCAGCTTCGACACCTATTGTCATCTATGAATACCAAGCAAGACACATTATCTACATCTTATACAGCTTACTTTCAAAACCCTTTAGTAAAAAGGCATCTCTGTGGCGTATCAGGAGTTACCATCTATTGTTACCCTAAAAAAGTTCCAGTTTCAAGTTAAGTGGGAAAGAAATTTAAACAAAACCTTTACACTAGCACAATGGTCATTTATGTTTTCCCTAAGCTCTAGCACGTCACGTTGTGTTAATCACCTAGAGGCATCCAGGAAACTACTATATAGATGGTACTACTCCCCTTATAGATTGGCTACCATATATCCCACAACTTCGAGCCTTTGCTGGC
Source organism: Bufo bufo (assembly GCF_905171765.1). Classification (NCBI taxonomy): domain Eukaryota; kingdom Metazoa; phylum Chordata; class Amphibia; order Anura; family Bufonidae; genus Bufo; species Bufo bufo. The sequence goes on from NC_053393.1 coordinate 201,775,201, forward strand.
GATGCTCGGCTGCCACAGGAACACTAATGTACATCTGGTGGCATTGTCCTAGCATAAGTCTATTTTGGTCTCAGATTACATCCATAGCGGAGTCTGTGGTAGGATTTGTGATTCCCCGCGGCCCGAAAGTAGCCTTATTATCATTGAGCTTAGATTAACTACAATTAGTGGTACTATTTTGGGGTGCATATGACTTTTTAATCGCTTGGTATTACGCTTTTTGTGATGTAAGGTGACAAAAAATTGCTTTTTTACGGTGTCCATCTGAGAGGTTAGGTCATGTGATATTTCTATACAGCAGTTTCATACGGACACGGCAATACCTAATATGTATACTTTTTTTATTTATTTAAGTTTTGTACAATAACAGCATTTTTTAAACAAAAAAAAATCATGTTTTAGTGTCTCCATATTCTGAGAGCCATAGTTTTTTTATTTTTTGGGCGATTGTCTTAGTTAGGATCTAATTTCCTTCAAGATGAGATAATGGTTTGATTGGTTGGATTTTGGGGTGCATATGACTTTTTGATCGCTTGGAATAATAATAATTTTTTACAATGTTCACCTGAGGGGTTAGGTCATGTGATATTTTCATAGTGCTGGTTGTTACGGATGCGGCGATACGTATCATGTATACTTTTTACATTTATTTCACCTTACATTATTTCACAATAACAGCATTTTAGAAAAAAAAACATGTTTTAGTGTCTCCATTTTCTGAAAGCCATACTTTTTTTTTCATTTTTTGGGCAATTGTCTCATGTAGGGGCTTGTTTTTTGCAGGATGAGGTGACTGTTTGATTGGTACCATTTTGGGGTACATAGTTTTTTTTATCACTTTTAATACCTTTTTTTTGGGAAGTGAGGTGGGCAAAATTTTCTCTTTTTTTTATTTTTATGGCGTTCATCGTGCGGGGAAAGTAGCATGACCCTTTCATAGATCAGGTCGTTACAAACGCGGTGATATCAAACATGTGTAGTATATTTTATTTTTAAAATGTTTAATCAATTATTAATGTGTGGCTATAAGAAGAAATTATTTTATTTTTTTTTACCCAGACCCACTTGGTTCTTGTAGATCCAGTGGGTATGATACCTCTATAATACACTGCAGTACACTATATAGTGTACTGCAGTGTATTGTGAAATTACACAGCTTGATCAGCCTCCTGCCTTTAGCAGGAGGCTGATCAGGATTAGCTATACCATGGCAAGGAAGCCTGTGAAGGAGTCAGTGCAGCGTCCGATAGGGGAGGGACGGAGCCCCTCCCTCTGTGAACCTGTCAAGCATGGGGTCACTGCAACAGCACAGCAGTGGCCCCATGGGAGAGGGAGGGAGTTCCCTCCCTGTTAATCCTTACCATACAGCGGTCCCTATGGACCGCAGCATGGAAGGGGTTAAACGGCTGCCATCAGTGCCAGCACCGATGTCAGTCGTTTCAAGCAGAGTGTCAGCTGTATGCTGACACTCTGCTAACCGCTCTGGCCATCCTAAAAATGGGGGAGGGGAGGTGGGGGGATCGCACGCCCACTCGGCCATCCTGAAATTAGGGGGGGGGGGCAGAGCAGGAGCTGCAGGGGGGAGGGGGGGTTAAATAACATTATTTCATATATATACAGTACAGACCAAAAGTTTGGACACACCTCATTCAAAGAGTTTTCTTTATTTTCATGACTATGAAAATTGTAGATTCATACTGAAGGCATCAAAACTATGAATTAACACATGTGGAATTATATACATAACAAACAAGTGTGAAACAACTGAAAATATGTCATATTCTAGGTTCTTCAAAGTAGCCACCTTTTGCTTTGATTACTGCTTTGCACACTCTTGGCATTCTCTTGATGAGCTTCAAGAGGTAGTCCCCTGAAATGGTTTTCACTTCACAGATGTGCCCTGTCAGGTTTAATAAGTGGGATTTCTTGCCTTATAAATGGGGTTGGGACCATCAGTTGCGTTGAGGAGAAGTCAGGTGGATACAAAGCTGATAGTCCTACTGAATAGACTGTTAGAATTTGTATTATGGCAAGAAAAAAGCAGCTAAGTAAAGAAAAACGAGTGGCCATCATTACTTTAAGAAATGAAGGTCAGTCAGTCAGCCGAAAAATTGGGAAAACTTTGAAAGTAAGGGCTATTTGACCATGAAGGAGAGTGATGGGGTGCTGCGCCAGAGGACCTGGCCTCCACAGTCACCGGACCTGAACCCAATCGAGATGGTTTGGGGTGAGCTGGACCGCAGAGTGAAGGCAAAAGGGCCAACAAGTGCTAAGCATCTCTGGGAACTCCTTCAAGACTGTTGGAAGACCATTTCAGAGGACTACCTCTTGAAGCTCATCAAGAGAATGCAAAGAGTGTGCAAAGCAGTAATCAAAGCAAAAGGTGGCTACTTTGAAGAACCTAGAATATGACATATTTTCAGTTGTTTCACACTTGTTTGCTATGTATATAATTCCACATGTGTTAATTCATAGTTTTGATGCCTTCATAGTCATGGAAATAAAGAAAACTCTTTGAATGAGAAGGTGTGTCCAAACTTTTGGTCTGAACTGTACATATATAACAAGGTTCTGATACCCACAGTCACGGACTGTGGGTATCAGAACCTGACAGCCGGCATTAGAATCCTCTGATTGGCTAGTCTGTACAGACTAGCCAATCAGAGCGATCGCCGGCCCGGAACCGCCGTCATTGGTCCCGGAACGGTTAGCTGAGATCCCTGGCTGTGTGTAACAGCCGGGGTCTCAGCGCTGTCACCATGTCTACAGACATGGTGACAGTTTAATGTCATGACGTGTATACTCATCATGAAGCGCCAAATATCAGTGCTCCATGACGAGTATACACGTCAAAGAGCACTAAGGGGTTAAGATAGCTCACAATGCCTCCATTTATCTCTATGATTAATGTGAAAAATGAAAATAAGACATCATATAATACATGACACCCTCTTTCTAACAAAGCAGAGAACCAGCCCTGTACCTCATGTGGATCCAGAGACTCCCTGTTCATTGCTCCAATTGCACTACTAGATTTATATCAAGCTGGCAGCTCAAGGGGTGTGTCATTTTTGCTACAACTCAGGGGGTGAGACCTTTCTGTTGCAGCTCTTTCCCTATCACAGCTCTGGAGGCAGTTGGAGGATGAAACTGAGCATGTGCAGCCTTCTCAGTGAGCCGGACAAAGAAATAAGAAAAGAAAACAAACAGGTGGCGCTATACAGATACATGTTATTGAATAACTCTGTAGTCTTTTGTCTTCAATTTACTTTATTTTATTGTTTTCCTAGAAACCAAACCATCTATTACTTCTACATACCAAAAGAAAATTAATGGATCAGCAGGTAAGGTTCCTTAAAGGTATAATTATTCTAGTTATTGTATTTTTCGCTTTTGTGGTGTAATCCCCATTTAGTATGTGTTGCACAATTGACAACGCAGTCCAGTGCACATCTTGCATGATGTATGCAGTCCTGGAACAGCCGTTCGAGGGTGTATATCTTTGTTCAAGATGTGAGCAAATTACCCATATGGAATCGCAAATCGAGTCTCTAAATGGGCAAGTTGCAACACTGAGAGGCAATGACAATTTGCAAAAGAGTTTGCTTCTCACCGAGCAAGCACTCTTTGGGGTAGATAAGGGGAAGGGTGACAGAGAGGAGGCTGAGGAAAGTGAGGTAGCAAGCTGGGTAACAGTTAGAAAGCGAGGTAGAGGGAACAGTGCCAGGGAGGCTAGCCCTGATCTGACACACCCCAACAAGTTGGCACGTTTGGCAGATGAGGGGGATGTCAGTCCAGGGACGGCACTGCTGCAGCCGGACACTTTCCCTGACAGTCAGGGGAATGTCAGCTCCAGTAAGCAGGGGACCAGGAGAGCAGGGCAGGCCAGAGAGGTGCTGGTAGTGGGAGACTCCATTATTAGGGAACACACAGTGTGCTGTCTTCCTGGCGCTAGAGTTCGACACATCGCGGATCGGGTTGACAGATTACTGGGAGGGTCTGGAGAAGATCCAGCGGTCATGGTCCATATCGGAACCAATGACAAAGTTAGGGGTAGGTGGAGAGTCCTTAAAAATGATTTCAGGGATTTAGGTCAAAAGCTTAGGGCAAGGACCTCAAAGGTAGTATTTTCCGAAATACTACCTGTACCACGGGCCACACAAGAAAGGCAGCGGGAGATTAGGGAGATTAACAAGTGGCTCAAGAACTGGTGTAGGAAGGAGGGGTTTGGGTTCCTGGATAACTGGGCCGACTTCTCTATCGGCTACAGGCTCTATCGTAGGGACGGGCTGCACCTCAATGGGGAAGGGGCAGCTGTGTTGGGGAAGAAGATGGCTAGAAGGTTGGAGGAGTGTTTAAACTAGAGACTGAGGGAAATTACATTATAGGAGGGGAAAATAGTGAAGATAGAGACCGGGGGAAAGGTAGTGGGACTGGGGAGGAATGGAAGGAGGGACTAGAACAGTTCAGAAGGAAAGGTGTAGGGTATATACATAAACCTCTCAAATGTATGTATACTAATGCCCGAAGCCTGACAAATAAAACTTGGGAACTGGAATTAGTGATGTGTGAGGAGGATTATGACATAGTGGGAATAACTGAGACATGGCTGGATGATAGCTATTACTGGGCAGTTAATGTACAAGGTTACAGTCTGTTTAGAAAGGATCGTCAAAACCGGAGAGGGGTCTGCCTTTATGTAAAGTCCTGTCTAAAGCCCACACTCCATGAGGGACATGAACATGTGGAGTCACTGTGGGTAGAGATACATGGAGCTAAAAACAAAATTAAACTACTAATAGGAGTTTACTATAAACCACCTAATATACCAGAGTCCACAGAAAATCTACTACTAAATGAGATAGACAAGGCGGCAAATCATAATGAGGACTTCAACTACCCAGATATAGACTGGGAAACTGAAACTTGTACATCTCATAAAGGAAACAGGTTCTCGGCAATAACCAAAGACAATTACCTCTCCCAACTGGTTCAGGACCCGACTAGAGGGACGGTCATACTGGACTTAGTATTAACCAATAGGCCTGACAGAACAACAGACGTGCAGGTTGGGGGACACCTGGGAAATAGTGACCATAAAGTAAGAACCTTCCAATTATCGTTCAAAAGAGCGTTTCTACACGGAGGAACAAAAATACAAAACTTCAAAAAAGCTAAATTTAGCCAACTAAGATAGGCCATAGGCCTAACTAACTGGGACAAAGTCCTAAAAAATTAAAATACAGCCACAAAATGGGATATCTTTAAAAGCATCCTAAAATCTCATTGTGAGAGGTACATACCGTATGGGAATAAAAGGTTAAGGAACAAAAAGAAACCAATGTGGATAAACAGAACTGTGAAGAAAGCAATAAATGACAAAAAGAAAGCATATAAAACACTAAAACAGGAGGGTAGCACAGAACATGTAAAAAACAAATAAAAGCGGCCAAACTAGAGACCGAGAGATGAATTGCCAAAGAGAGTAAAACTAAAATGTTCTTCAATTATATAAATGTTAAAAAGTATAAATCTGAAGGTGTCGGCCCTTTAAAGAGTAATGAGGGGGGAGTCGCAGAGAGCGATGAGGAGAAAGCAAAGCTGTTAAATATTTTTTTCTCCAATGTATTCACTGAGGAAAATAAACTGTCAGATGAAATGCTGAATGTAAAATTAAATTCCCCATTAAAAGTGCTGTCTGACCCAGGAAGAAGTACAACAGCGACTTAAAAAGATTAAAATAGACAAATCGCCAGGACCGGATGGCATACTCCCCCGTATCCTAAGGGAATTAAGTAATGTCATAGCCAGACCCTTATTTCTGATATTTGCAGACTCTATACTGACAGGGAATGTCCCACAGGATTGGCGCATAGCAAATTTGGTGTCAATATTCAAAAAGGGTCCAAAAACAGAGCCTGGAAACTATAGGCCGGTAAGTTTAACATCTGTTGTGGGTAAACTGTTTGAAGGTTTTCTGAGAGATGCTATGTTAGAGCATCTCAACGGAAATAAGCAAATAACGCCATATCAGCATGGCTTCATGAGGGATCGGTCATGCCAAACGAATTTAATCAGTTTCTTTAAGGAGGTAAGTTCTAGACTTGACAGCGGCGAATCAATGGATGTCGTATATCTGGACTTCTCCAAAGCATTTGACACTGTACCACATAAAAGGTTAGTATATAAAATGAGAATGCTCGGACTGGGAGAAAACGTCTGTATGTGGGTAAGTAACTGGCTCAATGATAGAAAACAGAGGGTGGTTATTAGTGGTACAAACTCAGATTGGGTCACTGTTAGAGTTGAGCGAACACCTGGATGTTCGGGTTCGAGAAGTTCGGCCGAACTTCACGGAAATGTTCGGGTTCGGGATCCGAACCCGAACCGAACTTCGTCCCGAACCCGAACCCCATTGAAGTCAATGGGGACCCGAACTTTTGGGCACTAAAAAGGCTGTAAAACAGCCCAGGAAAGAGCTAAAGGGCTGCAAAAGGCAGCAACATGTAGTAAATCCCCTGCAAACAAATGTGGATAGGGAAATGAATTAAAATAAAAAATAAAAAATAAATGACCCAATATCAATTGGCCCAATATCAATTGGACAGAGGTCCCATAGCAGAGAATCTGGCTTCACGTCAGCAGAGAATCAGTCTCTTCATGCCATAGCAAAGAATCTGGCTTCATGTCAGCACAGAATCAGTCTCTTCATGCCATAGCAGAGAATCTGGCTTCATGTCAGCACAGAATCAGTCTTCATGTCATAGCAGAGAATCAGGCTTCACGTCACCCACCACTGGAACAGGCCACTGTCACACATTTAGGCCCCGGCACCCAGACAGAGGAGAGCGGTCCCGTAACAGAGAATCTGGCCTTATGTCAGCGCAGAATCTGTCTTCATGTCATAGCAGAGAATCAGGCTTCACGTCACCCACCACTGGAACAGGCCACTGTCACACATTTAGGCCCCGGCACCCAGACAGAGGAGAGAGGTCCTGTAACAGAGAATCTGGCCTTATGTCAGCGCAGAATCAGTCTTCATGTCATAGCAGAGAATAAGGCCACTGTCACACATTTAGGCCCAGGCACCCAGGCAGAGGAGAGAGGTCCCGTAACAGAGAATCTGGCCTTATGTCAGCGCAGAATCAGTCTTCATGTCATAGCAGAGAATAAGGCTTCACGTCACCCACCACTGGAACAGGCCACTGTCACATATTTAGGCCCAGGCACCCGGGCAGAGGAGAGAGGTCGCGTAACAGAGAATCTGGGTTCATGTCAGCACAGAATAAGTCTTCATGTCATAGCAGAGAATCAGGCATCACGTCACCCACCACTGGAACAGGCCACTGTCACACATTTAGGCCCCGGCACCCAGACAGAGGAGAGGTTCATTCAACTTTGGGTTGCCCCGCAATATAATGGTAAAATGAAATTAAAAATAGTATTGAATGAAGAAGTGCCCTGGAGTAGAATAATATATTGTTAAGGGGAGGTAGTTAATATCTAATCTGCACAAGGGATGGACAGGTCCTGTGGGATCCATGCCTGGTTCATTTTCATGAACGTCAGCTTGTCCACATTGGCTGTAGACAGGCGGCTGCGTTTGTCTGTAATGACGCCCCCTGCCGTGCTGAATACACGTTCAGACAAAACGCTGGCCACCGGGCAGGCCAGCACCTCCAAGGCATCAAAGGCTAGCTCTGGCCACGTGGACAATTTGGAGACCCAGAAGTTGAATGGGGCCGAACCATCAGTCAGTACGTGGAGGGGTGTGCACAGGTACTGTTCCACCATGTTAGTGAAATATTGCCTCCTGCTAACACGTTCCGTATCAGGTGGTGGTGCACTTAGCTGTGGCGTGTTGACAAAACTTTTCCACATCTCTGCCATGCTAACCCTGCCCTCAGAGGAGCTGGGCGTGACACAGCTGCGTTGGCGACCTCTTGCTCCTCCTCTGCCTTCGCCTTGGGCTTCCACTGGTTCCCCTGTGACATTTGGGAATGCTCTCAGTAGCGCGTCTACCAACGTGCGCTTGTACTCGCGCATCTTCCTATCACGCTCCAGTGTAGGAAGTAAGGTGGGCACATTGTCTTTGTACCGGGGATCCAGCAGGGTGGCAACCCAGTAGTCCGCACACGTTAAAATGTGAGCAACTCTGCTGTCGTTGCGCAGGCACTGCAGCATGTAGTCGCTCATGTGTGCCAGGCTGCCCAGAGGTAAGGACAAGCTGTCCTCTGTGGGAGGCGTATCGTCATCGTCCTGCGTTTCCCCCCAGCCACGCACCAGTGATGGGCCCGAGCTGCGTTGGGTGCCAGCCCGCTGTGAACCTGCTTCATCCTCATCCTCATCCACCTCCTCCTCATCCTCGTCCTCCTCGTCCTCCAGTAGTGGGCCCTGTCTGGCCACATTTGTACCTGGCCTCTGCTGTTGCAAAAAACCTCCCTCTGAGTCACTTCGAAGAGACTGGCCTGAAAGTGCTAAAAATGACCCCTCTTCCTCCTCCTGGGCCACCTCCTCTTCCATCATCGCCCTAAGTGTTTTCTCAAGGAGACATAGAAGTGGTATTGTAACGCCACTGGCCATGTTGGTGGAGTACACGAAACAGCGCAACAGGGCACACAGGTCTTGCATGGAGGCCCAGTCATTGGTGGTGAAGTGGTGCTGTTCCGCAGTGCGACTGACCCGTGCGTGCTGCAGCTGAAACTCCACTATGGCCTGCTGCTGCTCGCACAGTCTGTCCAGCATGTGCAAGGTGAAGTTCCACCTGGTGGGCACGTCGCATATGAGGCGGTGAGCGGGAAGGCCGAAGTTACGCTGTAGCCCAGACAGGCGAGCAGCGGCAGGATGTGAATGCCGGAAGCGCGAACAGATGGCCCGCACTTTATGCAGCAGCTCTGACATGTCGGGGTAGTTGTGAATGAACTTCTGCACCACCAAATTCAGCACATGCGCCAGGCAAGGGATGTGCGTCAAACCGGCTAGTCCCAGAGCTGCAATGAGATTTCGCCCATTATCGCACACCACCAGGCCGGGCTTGAGGCTCACCGGCAGCAACCACTCGTCGGTCTGTTGTTCTATACTCCGCCACAACTCCTGTGCGGTGTGGGGCCTGTCCCCCAAACATATTAGTTTCAGAACGGCCTGCTGATGAAGGTGAAGGTGTGTGGCTGACTGGATGAGCAGGTGGAAGAAGAGGAGGAGGAAGCTGAGTAGGAGGAGGAGGAGACAGGAGGCAAAAAATGTTGCCCTGCGATCCTTGTCGGCGGAAGGACGTGCGCCAAACAGCTCTCCACCTGGTTAGGGAGATATAGCGTCCCTGGCCGTGCTTACTGGTCCACGTATCTGTGGTTAGGTGGACCTTGCCACAGATGGCGTTGCACAGTGCACACTTGATTTTATCGGATACTTGGTTGTGCAGGGAAGGCACGGCTCTCTTGGAGAAGTAGTGCCGGCTGGGAACAACATACTGTGGGACAGCAAGCGACATGAGCTGTTTGAAGCTGTCTGTGTCCACCAGCCTAAATGACAGCATTTCATAGGCCAGTAGTTTAGAAATGCTGGCATTCAGGGCCAGGGATCGAGGGTGGCTAGGTGGGAATTTATGCTTTCTCTCAAATGTTTGTGAGATGGAGAGCTGAACGCTGCCGTGTGACATGGTTGAGATGCTTGGTGACGCAGGTGGTGGTGTTGGTGGTACATCCCATGTTTGCTGGGCGGCAGGTGCCAAAGTTCCTCCAGAGGCAGAGGAAGAGGCCGAGGCGGCGGCAGCAGCAGAAGAGGCCGAGGCGGCAGCAGCAGAAGAGGTAGCAGGGGGAGCCTGAGTGACTTCCTTGTTTTTAAGGTGTTTACTCCACTGCAGTTCATGCTTTGCATGCAGGTGCCTGGTCATGCCGTCTTGTCGTCAGCACATTGTTTGAAGAAGTGCCATGCCAGGGAACTCCTTGAAGCTGCCTTTGGGGTGCTCGGTCGCAGATGGCGGCGGTCAGTAGCAGGCGGAGTCTCTTGGCGGCTGGTGTTCTGCTTTTGCCCACTGCTCCCTCTTTGTCTTTTGCTACGCTGTTGGCTCGGTCTCACCACTGCCTCTTCCTCCGAACTGTGAAAGTCAGTGGCACGACCTTCATTCCATGTGGGGTCTAGGACCTCATCGTCCCCTGAATCGTCTTCCACCCAGTCTTGATCCCTGACCTCCTGTTCAGTCTGCACACTGCAGAAAGACGCAGCAGTTGGCACCTGTGTTTCGTCATCATCAGAGACGTGCTGAGGTGGTATTCCCATGTCCTCATCATCAGGAAACATAAGTGGTTGTGCGTTAGTGCATTCTATCTCTTCCACCCCTGGGGAAGGGCTAGGTGGATGCCCTTGGGAAACCCTGGCAGCAGAGTCTTCAAACAGCATAAGAGACTGCTGCATAACTTGAGGCTCAGACAGTTTCCCTGATATGCATGGGGGTGATGTGACAGACTGATGGGCTTGGTTTTCATGCGCCATCTGTGCGCTTTCTGCAGAAGACTGGGTGGGAGATAATGTGAACGTGCTGGATGCACTGTCGGCCACCCAATTGACTAATGCCTGTACCTGCTCAGGCCTTACCATCCTTAGAACGGCATTGGGCCCCACCAAATATCCCTGTAAATTCTGGCGGCTACTGGGACCTGAGGTAGTTGGTACACTAGGACGTGTGGCTGTGGCAGAACGGCCACGTCCTCTCCCAGCACCAGAGGGTCCACTAACACCACCACGACCATGTCCACGTCCGCATCCCTTATTAGATGTTTTCCTCATTGTTCCCGTTCACCACAATTTTGAGAATGGCAAATTTGGGAATAGTTTTTCAACCCAGAACAAAAAGTGTGCTTTTACGGTCACTACAAATAACTTGACCAGCTAAAACAGTACAGATTTGGTTGAATAGAAATGTGAGGCCTGTTTTTTTTTGCGCTGTGTGACAGGTATAGGTTAAATCACAGAATCAGACTTCTATCTGCACGGTAGCGTGTGTCTTAGGTTTTTCTGAATGACACTATCAGTACCTTCAATGTAAGATATCCTTTTTGGGATAGATTTCAAGTAGGCCTCAAATACCAGAAACTAGTTATTTTGAGAATGGCAAATTTGGGAATAGTTTTTCAATTCAGAAAATAAAAAGTGCTTTTACGGTCACTGCAAATAACTTGACCAGCTAAAACAGTACAGATTTGCTTGAATAGAAATGTGAGACCTGTTTTTTTTTTGCACTGTGTGACAGGTTAAGTGATAAAAAGAAAAAGAAAACAAAACGAGCGGCACTCACCGTTGATAGGCAGGTTACTTTATTCCATGGCAGGAGGGGGGTGCAAGGGTTGCAGATACAGCAGCAAATAAGCAACAGCCGTTTCGCGCGTGTATGCGCTTCTTCTGGCTTTCCAACACTGAAGAGGTCACGGCACCTTCTTATAGTGCACAGGAAGCCGCATCATCACAGTAATATGCTTAATTACTAAGTAATCAACACCTGGCCTCTCAAGAGGGAGGGCAAGGATTACAGTCAGGCGGGACCTCTTCAATGATGTAAGGTGCATATGTGAACATACATAAACCAATAAGAACAAATCAAAATACGAAAATACAATAAGCAAGAGTGGTTCATTACAAAAATACGCTCATATCTATTTTTTCATTTAGTCCCAGCGGACCCAATGCATCCGTGCGTAGGATCCATATAGTTTCTCTTCTCAGAAGCTCCCTTTCTCTGTCACCACCTCTTTCAGTGCGGTTAACTACTTCAAGGCCAGCAAAAGTCAGCACATTGGGATTTCCACTATGTGCCTTATTCACATGATCTATTAACCGCGGAACACCCTTTCCTGTTTTTAAGGAGTTTAGGTGTTCGCGGAATCTTTCAAATAAGCAGCGGATAGTTTTTCCGATGTAGAAGCGTCCGCATCTACATAAAATTATATAAACCACAAATTTGCTGCGGCAGGTAATAAGTGGAAAAACCCTATGTTCTATCCCTGCAAAAGAGATCACTTGTAGTTGGGAATTGAAGCTGCAGAAGGAACAGTTTCTGCAACTCCTATTCCCTTTTGGTCTCTGTTCAGACAGCCATGTGAGACGTTTTTTCCTGAAATGGCTAGTTACCACTTGATCGCGTATAGTATGGCATTTTCCACTTATTACCTGCCGCAGCAAATTTGTGGTTTATATAATTTTATGTAGATGCGGACGCTTCTACATCGGAAAAACTATCCGCTGCTTATTTGAAAGATTCCGCGAACACCTAAACTCCTTAAAAACAGGAAAGGGTGTTCCGCGGTTAATAGATCATGTGAATAAGGCACATAGTGGAAATCCCAATGTGCTGACTTTTGCTGGCCTTGAAGTAGTTAACCGCACTGAAAGAGGTGGTGACAGAGAAAGGGAGCTTCTGAGAAGAGAAACTATACGGATCCTACACACGGATGCATTGGGTCCGCTGGGACTAAATGAAAAAATAGATATGAGCGTATTTTTGTAATGAACCACTCTTGCTTATTGTATTTTCGTATTTTGATTTGTTCTTATTGGTTTATGTATGTTCACATATGCACCTTACATCATTGAAGAGGTCCCGCCTGACTGTAATCCCTGCCCTCCCTCTTGAGAGGCCAGGTGTTGATTACTTAGTAATTAAGCATATTACTGTGATGATGCGGCTTCCTGTGCACTATAAGAAGGTGCCGTGACCTCTTCAGTGTTGGAAAGCCAGAAGAAGCGCATACACGCGTGAAACGGCTGTTGCTTATTTGCTGCTGTATCTGCAACCCTTGCACCCCCCTCCTGCCATGGAATAAAGTAACCTGCCTATCAACGGTGAGTGCCGCTCGTTTTGTTTTCTTTTTCTTTTTATCGCATATGCTCACTGCAGCTACAAGCTGAGCACCTCCGTGAGGCACCACTCCTCGGCAGTCGCATCCTGACAATTTTAGGTTTGGTGTAGTGCCACTGGTTATCTGCTCTACATTTTACATGAACGTGTGACAGGTTAAGGTTTAATCTCAGAATCAGACTTCTATCTGCACGGTAGCGTGTGTCTTAGGTTTTTCTGAATGACACTATCAGTACCTTCAATGTAAGATATCCTTTTTGGGATAGATTTCAAGTAGGCCTCAAATACCAGAAACTAGTTATTTTGAGAATGGCAAATTTGGGAATAGTTTTTCAATTCAGAAAATAAAAAGTGCTTTTACGGTCACTACAAATAACTTGACCAGCTAAAACAGTACAGATTTGCTTGAATAGAAATGTGAGACCTGTTTTTTTTTGCACTGTGTGACAGGTTAAGGTTTAATCACAGAATCAGACTTCTATCTGCACGGTAGCGTGTGTCTTAGGTTTTTCTGAATGACACTATCAGTACCTTCAATGTAAGATATCCTTTTTGGGATAGATTTCAAGTAGGCCTCAAATACCAGAAACTAGTTATTTTGAGAATGGCAAATTTGGGAATAGTTTTTCAACCCAGAAAAAAAAAATGTGCTTTTACGGTCACTACAAATAACTTGACCAGCTAAAACAGTACAGATTTGCTTGAATAGAAATGTGAGACCTGTTTTTTTTTTTGCACTGTGTGACAGGTTAAGGTTTAATCACAGAATCAGACTTCTATCTGCACGGTAGCGTGTGTCTTAGGTTTTTCTGAATGACACTATCAGTACCTTCAATGTAAGATATCCTTTTTGGGATAGATTTCAAGTAGGCCTCAAATACCAGAAACTAGTTATTTTGAGAATGGCAAATTTGGGAATAGTTTTTCAACCCAGAAAAAAAAAGGCCTTTTACGGTCGCTACAAATAACTTGACCAGCTAAAACAGTACAGATTTGCTTGAATAGAAATGTGAGACCTATTTTTTTTTGCACTGTGTGACAGGTTAAGGTTTAATCTCAGAATCAGACTTCTATCTGCACGGTAGCGTGTGTCTTAGGTTTTTCTGAATGACACTATCAGTACCTTCAATGTAAGATATCCTTTTTGGGATAGATTTCAAGTAGGCCTCATATACCAGAAACTAGTTATTTTGAGAATGGCAAATTTGGGAATAGTTTTTCAACCCAGAAAAAAAAAAGTGCTTTTACGGTCACTACAAATAACTTGACTAGCTAAAACAGTACAGATTTGCTTGAATAGAAATGTGAGACCTGTTTTTTTGTTGCACTGTGTGACAGGTTAAGGTTTAATCTCAGAATCAGACTTCTATCTGCACGGTAGCGTGTGTCTTAGGTTTTTCTGAATGACACTATCAGTACCTTCAATGTAAGATATCCTTTTTGGGATAGATTTCAAGTAGGCCTCAAATACCAGAAACTAGTTATTTTGAGAATGGCAAATTTGGGAATAGTTTTTCAACCCAGAAAAAAAAAGTGCTTTTACGGTCGCTACAAATAACTTGACCAGCTAAAACAGTACAGATTTGCTTGAATAGAAATGTGAGACCTGTTTTTTTTTTGCACTGTGTGACAGGTTAAGGTTTAATCACAGAATCAGACTTCTATCTGCACGGTAGCGTGTGTCTTAGGTTTTTCTGAATGACACTATCAGTACCTTCAATGTAAGATATCCTTTTTGGGATAGATTTCAAGTAGGCCTCATATACCAGAAACTAGTTATTTTGAGAATGGCAAATTTGGGAATAGTTTTTCAACCCAGAACAAAAAGTGTGCTTTTACGGTCACTACAAATAACTTGACCAGCTAAAACAGTACAGATTTGGTTGAATAGAAATGTCAGGTCTATTTTTTAGGCGCTGGGTGACAGGCTCAACTTGCCCCTGATGTAGTATATGGCCAAAAAATAACCACACTGTTGATGGTTAAATGCACTTGGGTGACACAGGCTCAGCCTGCACCAGATGTAGTATATGGCCAAAAAATAACCAGACTGTTGATGGTTAAATGCACTTCAGTGACACAGGCTCAGCCTGCAGCTGATGTAGTATATGGCCAAAAAATAACCAGACTGTTGATGGTTAAATGCACTTCGGTGACACAGGCTCAGCCTGCAGCTGATGTAGGATATAGCACAAAATAACCACACTATTGATGGTTAAATACACTTGGTGAGAGCTTGTGCTGGCGCACCACAAGTCACAAAATGGCCGCCGATCACCCCAGAAAAAAAAGTGATCTAAAAACGCTCTGGGCAGCCTCAAAAAAGTGAGCAAGTCAATATTAGCACTTCAATGATCCACAGCTGCAGATCGATCACAGAATGAAGTCTTTTGGAGGAGTTAATCACTGCCTAATTTTGCCCTAACGTCGCAGCTGCAACCTCTCCCTATGCTTGAATCAGCAGAGTGATGTGCAGCGCAACGTGACCCAAGCTTATATAGAGGCTGGGTCACACGCTGCACTGGGCAATCACAGCCATGCCAATAGTAGGCAAGGCTGTGATGGCCTCTTGGGGCAAGTAGTATGACGCTTGTTGATTGGCTGCTTTGCAGCCTTTCAAAAAGCGCCAAGATAGCGCCGAACACCGAACCCGAACACAGACTTTTACGAAAATGTTCGGGTTCGGGTCCGTGTCACGGACACCCCAAAATTCGGTACGAACCCGAACTATACAGTTCGGGTTCGCTCATCCCTAGTCACTGTCACTAGTGGAGTACCTCAGGGGTCAGTATTGGACCCTATTCTCTTCAATATATTTATTAATGATCTTGTAGAAGGCTTGCATAGTAAAATATCAATTTTCGCAGATGACACTAAACTGTGTAAAGTAATTAACACTGTAGAGGATAGTATACGACTACAGAGGGATCTGGATAGATTGGAGGCTTGGGCAGATAAGTGGCAGATGAGGTTTAACACTGACAAATGTAAAGTTATGCACATGGGAAGGAATAATGCAAGTCACCCGTACATACTAAATGGTAAAACACTCGGTAACACTGACATGGAAAAGGATCTAGGAATTTTAATAAACAGCAAACTAAGCTGCAAAAACCAGTGTCAGGCAGCTGCTGCCAAGGCCAATAAGATAATGGGTTGCATCAAAAGGGGCATAGATGCCCGTGATGAGAACATAGTCCTACCACTTTACAAATCATTAGTCAGACCACACATGGAATACTGTGCACAGTTCTGGGCTTCTGTGAACAAGGCAGACATAGCAGAGCTGGAGAAGGTCCAGAGGAGGGCAACTAAAGTAATAACTGGAATGGGGCAACTACAGTACCCTGAAAGATTATCAAAATTAGGGTTATTCACTTTAGAAAAAAAGATGACTGAGGGGAGATCGAATTACTATGTATAAATATATCAGGGGTCAGTACAGAGATCTATCCCATCATCTATTTATCCTCAGGACTGTGACTGTGACGAGGGGACATCCTCTGCGTCTGGAGGAAAGAAGGTTTGTACACAAACATAGAAAAGGATTCTTTACGGTAAGAGCAGTGAGACTATGGAACTCTCTGCCTGAGGAGGTGGTGATGGTGAGTACAATAAAGGAATTCAAGAGGGGCCTGGATGTATTTCTGGAGTGTAATAATATTACAGGTTATAGCTACTAGAGAGGGGTCGTTGATCCAGGAATTATTCTGATTGCCTGATTGGAGTCGGGAAGGAATTTTTTATTCCCCTCAAGTGGGGAAAATTGGCTTTTACCTCACAGGTTTTTTTTTTTGCCTTCCTCTGGATCAACTTGCAGGATGACAGGCCGAACTGGATGGACAAATGTCTTTTTTCGGCCTTATGTACTATGTTACTATGTTAGTGTGTCATTTTGTGCCCACTATTCCTTGTATTTCATATATGGCTTGGAAATAATTTGTAAACGTGATGCTTTCTGTTTTTTACTATTGCATTTATTTTGTCTTTTAGATTTACAATCTTAGCGCGGGTTAACATCACTATTATGGATTCCGTTTTTAAGTTTTCCATTATAACATGGTTATAACGGAAAATAACGGAGTCCATAAGACGGAAGTAAAAACGGAAGCCTTTAAGAGGCATTCCGTTTTGATCCGTCATAATAGAAGTCTATGGGAATCATAACGGATCCGTCTGGTTCCCCTTATGCAAGACGGAAAACAAAGTCCTGTCGACAGGACTTTTTTTTCTGTTCTGCATAACGGGAACCATAAGGATCCGTTATGATTCCCATAGACTTCTATTATGACGGAAAATAAAACGGAATGCCTTTTAAAGGCTTCCGTTTTGCATTCCGTAATAATACAAGTCTATCTACAGCATAACATATCCGTCCTGGTTTCCGTTATGCAGGACTGGACTCCTGCATAATGGAAACCAGGATGGATCCGTTATGCTGCCTATAGACTTGTATTATAAAGGATCAAAATGGAATACCTCTTAAAGGCTTCCGTTTTGACTTCCATCTAATGGATTCCGTTGGTTTTTATGGCATAAGTTTTACTTTTTAATAGCACCATATATTATTGCATACAATGTAGCGAGAAGCTGGAGAAATTCCCAAATGGTCTGGAATTGGAAAAATAATGCAATTGCGTCAGATTTTTATGGGTTTTGTTTTATGGCGTTCCCTATGCTCTTCATTCTCTGGGTCAGTACGATTACAACAATACCACAATTGTGTAGTTTTTCTTGTGTTCTTGTAAAAAAATAAAAACTTTGCAAAAAAAATATTTATTTATACCATTTCGGGGTGTGTATGACATCATCAATTTTTTCAGGAGGTTAAGTGGCTAAAAAATGGCAAAGATTTTTTTATCCAGTACATTGCTCACTGTATGAGATTAGTGATGGACGAACATCGGCTGGGACGTTTCACGAACGCGCATTCGCGATCAAATGTTGGCGAACCGCGCATTCGCGGTAGGCCCCATTTACTTTAATGGCAGCCGATCCTGAAAAACCTTCAGGTCATTTTTGCAGCCTCCAAATACAAACTATGAGTGCACAAATAGTCCCACAACATGGACAGTGACATACCAGAGGAAGATCATTGGCAAAAATTCCCCCCCAAAATATGTATTTTAATCAGGGGCCATTTTTATGCGTCTTAGAGGGAAACTCTCAAAAATGTGCCCTGCTGGAACCTAGAAAAATGTTATTTCCTATCGGTTTGATGTATACAAATGTGCAGCACTCCATGTTTTTGTGTCCTGCAGAGTCCAGTAAAAAAATGCATACGTTAACGTAAAGATTTTTTCTACCATAGAACTGTATGGTGAATGGATGCCACTGTACGGCATCAGTCTGAGGCATCTGTTAACGCATACATTTTTGGCATGCATTAAATGGATGGCAAAAATAGGATGGGAACCCAGCCCTAGTGTCAGAATAAGCACGAGTACACAGCGGAGCACTTGGCGGAGAGGGGAGGCCGCCATGTACTAACAGAGCGCTACCTGGTCCTGGTGGTCAGGGATGAGGACAGTGTTTCCCAAGGATCATTTTCTACTGGGAAATACAAAGCACAGTATAATACACTAGAATCTATATAATTTAAAGATATTAGCCCTACCCCTGAATAATAATACAATTAGGTGGTCATTTATTATATAGAAATACGTCTATGTTAGGCGTATTTCTGACACAGATTGTGGTGCAAAGGTCCTTAGCACCACAATCTTTATATTTTTCCCACTCATGCCAGGTCTAAAAAGGATGGCGTTGGACGGATAATACCTCTGTACAGTGACCGGATAACACTGCCATACCGTGACAGGATAAAAGAGTATAAGAGGGCACAGTACAGGGAATGACTATAGGCACTGCACAGGGTGTGGTAAGAGGGCACAATGCAGGGTATAAGGGAGCACAGTACAGGATGAGGGGCACAGTACGGGGTGGGGGCACAGTCACATGACCCTGTGATATTAGAAGGTCCTTATGGTGAATGCGGTTCATACGCCACCATAATGAGAGGCAGAGGAGTGAGACAGGGGTGTGATAATATGGCTAGAGATCAAAAATGTAACTGTCAGCCAGTTCAGGCCCCAAAAATTAGCCAATAGGCATTCACCTGACAGCAAAGAACTTTGGATTTTGTGGCTGGAGGTACATTAGGCAGTCACCAGATAAAAATGTAACTGTCGGCCAGTACAGGCCCCAAAAATTAGCCAATAGGCATTCAGCTGACAGCTAAGAACTTTGGATTCTGTGGCTGGAGGTACATTAGGCGGTCACAGGATAAAAATGTAACTGTCGGCCAGGATAGGCCCCAAAAATTAGGCAATGGGCATTTACTTGACACCAAAGAACTTTGGATTCTGTGGCTGGAGGTACATTAGGTGGTCACAGGATAAAAATGTAACTGTCGGCCAGTATAGGTCCCAAAAATTAGGCATTCACCTGACATAAAAGGCCTTTTATGCAGCTGTATATACATAAGGCAAGGACCATTCTTTGTTCTGGGTGGTGGCGGATATGTGTGGGCTGGCATGAGGAAATTCAATTACACGTGGTCATCACAGGTGTTGAATTCCGCTGAGATCCATGCCTCATTCATTTTTAAAAATGTGAGGTAGCCCACACTGTCATGAGCTAGGCGAGTGCGATTATCGGTCACGATCCCCCCTGCTGCGCTAAACGTCCTATCAGACAGGACACTTGATGAGGGGCAAGCCAAGAGTTCCATGGCAAATTGTGCCAGCTCTGGCCACAGGTCAAGCCTGCACACCCAGTAGTCAAGGGGTTCCTCGCTTCTCAGAGCGTCCACATGGGCCGTTCACCACTGTCGGTCTAGCCGATCCCTGAGGCTGGATCCTAAGGGCGGCTGTCGGGTTGGCTGCAAGAATGATCTCATATGCGAAGTGACCAACACATCTTCAGCCACCCTCTTTTTACAGGTGCGGTATTATTGGTAGCCATACCTGTTTTGCTGTGGGTGGAAATTCCTCTGCCAGTGCCCGCAACAGCAGAATGCAGCATCTCTCACAGCAAGGCCTGGAAATGCTGCATTCTGACAGTCCTCTGTGATGCTGGTAACATGTCCGCCATTTTGTGTTTGTACCGGTTGTTAAAGTACGTTGCCACCCAGTACAGGTCCTTGACCTTTATGCTTTTTATACTGGGGTCCCTCTTCAAACACTGGAGCATAAAGGCCCCCATTTGCACTAAATTAAAAGTGGTGGAGCGCCCTGGCTCCAGCTCATCGACCAGGAGAATGTCGTCCTCGGTCTCCTCCCCCCAGCCATGGACAACACCAGGGATCCCCGAAAAGCTCTTCTTTCTCCTCCTCCCCCATCCACCATCCTCCTCTGACTCCTCTTCAGACGACTAAATTCAGGATGTGTGTCATTTTGCCCTGTTTCAGCACGCTCAGCAGATTGGAACCGTTGTCACACACCACTTTAACAACTGTCAAATTAAGTGGGGTTAGCTACTGATCGGCCTGTGGCCGCAGAGCTGAAAGGAGTGCAGGACTGGTGTGGCTCTAGGCTTCCAGGCACAACAGCCGCAGCATGGCAACGTCTCACCTGACACGTCGGATAGGTTCTGGGAAGCTTGGGGGGTGCAGCAGAAGAGGCGGTAGCAGAGGAAAAGGAGGAGTCAGCCGAGGAGGAGATGGAGGATAGAGTAGGAGGAGGAGAAGAAGAGGCAGGCCTGCATGCAATCTGTGGTGATAACACCAAATCCACACGGGTGCCACGAGTTACATGCTTGACGGCCATCAGAAAATTCACCCAGTGGGCAGTAAAAGTTGTGTACCTTTCCTGCCCGTGTTTGCTAGACCACGTGTCTGTGGTCAGATGTATTTTGGCACCGACATTGTGTGCCAGAGATATATTAACTTGCCGCTGAACGTGGCCATATAGTTCAGGGATGCCCTTCTGAGATAAATATTTCCTTCCGGTGGACCTTCCATTGCGGTATGCCAGTGGCCACAAATTTTCTAAAGGCCTCCACCAATTTATATGGCTGTAGTTGGCGGGCTAGCAGTTCCGACAAGCCAGCGGTCAGCCGTTGGGCAAGAGGGTTATCCGGTGTCATCAACTTTTTACACTTGAACATTTGGGCTATGGAAGCCTGCCATCTGCCAGATGAACGCGATTACGGCACGGTGGAAGGTGGAGTGGAGAACAAATGGGAGGAGAGAGGATAAGGAGAAGAGGCAGGATGTGGAGCGCCGGGAGTGTGGCTTTGTGGGTTCTGACGGCGTTGCTCCCACTGGGCTCAGTGATGGGAGGCCAGGTGCCTTCTTAGGGCGGTCGTCCCTAAGTGAGTGTTGGGCTTACCACGACTTATGCGTTGACAGCACAGGCTGCAGATGGCAACACTATTATCAGCAGCTAGCACGTTAAAAAAAGCCCACACTGTGGAGCCATGTGCCAGCATCCTGGGAGCACCAGATACATTGGCAGTTTGCTTTTTGCCTCCTGTGCACTGCGAGTTCTGCCCGCTTCTCCTCTTTCTCCTCCCTATCTGCTGCTCCGTCTCTCCCTCTGAACTCCCCTCCCCTTCCTCTCTTGTGGGCAGGGCTGGGACAAGGTCCACCACCAACAGAGGCTGAGCTGCCCAAGTGCGCCCCCCCCCCCCTTGCCTGTGCCCAGGGCCGGTGCAAGGTTTTTTACCAACACAAGCGAACCTACATTTTGGCGCCCCCGACCCCCTCTCCCCCTTCAGCTCACCTGGGGGAAGGGGGGGGGTGCGCCAAAATGTAGGTTCGTCTCATAAAACGCACCTAGGTTTTAAAGGAGGATAATAGGAAACAATATTTTTCATTCCACCTCAGGTCAGACCAGCCATCAGACCCCAGCTCACAGGCACAGCCCCAATGCCTCAGATCAGACCCCCATGTCAGCCATCAGCCCTCCATGTCATATTTCTCCCCGTCCATGGCACAGACAGACTACAGTCATTGTCTCCGGCCCATCATGTAACCCCATCCTCACCCATGTCACATTTCTCCCCCTCCATTTGATTGCTCTGACACCTAAAGAAATTGATATCTTTTTTTAAAACCTGATGTTTCTCCAGATGATCTTATGCTAAAAGTCTTGGTAATAGAGTCTCAAAGGTCTATAGAAGCAGGTACAATATTTTTACAAACCTTTGAGACTCTATTAACACTACTATCAACATCAGGTCATTTAGAGAAACAGCAGGTTTTTTTAATTATGTTTTTCCTTTAGGTGTTAAAACATAACTTTCATTTGATTGCTGTAACACCTAAAGGAAAAATCTTTTTAAAAACCTGCTGTGTCTCTAGATGACCTTATGTTGATAGTAGTGTTAATAGAGTCTCAAAGGTCTGTAAAAATAGGGTAACTGCTTCTATAGACCTTTCAGACTCTATTACCACTGCTATCAACATAAGGTCATCTTGAGAAACAGCAGGTTTTTAATTTGATTTCCTTTAGGTGTTCAAGCAATCAAATAAGTTATGTTTTAACACCTAAAGAAAAAAGATAATTAAAAAAACTTGCTCTTTCTCTAGGTGACCTTATGTTTATAGTAGTGGTAATAGAGTCTCAAGGGTCTATATAAGCAGTTACCCTATTTTGACAGACCTTTGAGACTCTATTAACACTACTATCAACATAAGGTCATCTTCTAGAGAAACAGCAGGCTTTAAAAAAAAATCCCTTTAGGTGTTAGAGTAAATTGCAATCAAATTAACATTGTGTGTTAAGATTAGGGTCAGAAACAGGCAAGCAGGGTTCTTTAGCCTCTTGGGTATTAGTTTTTACATTCATAAAGCTCCACATTGAGCTTCCAGCAGCAGACAGATGCCAGGGCACTTCTGTGGTCACCTCACCTGGGCACATGGTCTTTGCTCAGCAGAGTCCTGACATACATGCTGGGTAGATGCTAGAATGGATTTGTTAGAAGGAGGTCTGTGACGTCACTGGTCACATGCTCCTTCATGGTCACATGATCCACTGTGAGAACGCCTGCCTCCTGCTGTGTTCAGCTCCAGAGAGAAGGGGGTGTGAAAGGATGGACCAATGGCAGGGCAGCTAGCTGATACTGGCCAATCAGCAGCCTCCTGCTCCTATCTACAAGCGCAGCTTAGAGTGAACACTGGCTGGGGAGGGGAGGGCGCCCGGCAGCAAGTAAGTGATTAAAAAAAAAAAAAAGAGGTTTGTTTTTCCGCCCACCCCAGGCTGCGCCCTGAGGCTGGAGCCTCCCCAGCCTCTGTGTCGGCCCGGCCCTGCTTGTGGGCACCCACGTGACGTCCATCGACACGTCATCATCGTCACCTTCACCACCACTGACATTAGAGATCTCGGAGTAGGCAGCAACAGCAGGAACCACTTTCACTGGGCTGATTTGGGTACTGTCGTCAGACTGCTGGGTGGCGGCCTTTGCTACCTCCTCTTCCTCATCCGATGCCAAGAATGGCTGCGAATCGGTAAGGTCTGGGAATGGATAGGAACATAATTCCTCTGACTCGAGTGGAGGGGCTATGGGGGTGGTGATTGTCGTGGGTGTCTTTGGGGGTACACACAGCAAAGAGTGAGGGGGGAGCAGATACAGAGGATGAGGAGGGTGCAGAAGCGGAAGGCTGAGTGAGCCACTAAAACAACTGTGGTGCGCCCTTTGAAGTTATTGCACGCTCCTTCTCCAACTTTCCACTTAGGCTTCGGCCTGGTGCACCTGCCCGACCTCTACCATCCCTGCGGAATGGCCTGCCTCTTCCTCTGCCTGTCATTTTCTAAATGCCCCTCTGCCTAAGTCCATAGAGAAGAGCAGTATTTGTGGAAGAAGGTATATCGCAGCCCTCATTCAGTATTTGGTGGAAAAAGCTATATAGCAATAGCACCCCTCAATCAGTATTTTGTGGAAGAAGGTATATAGCACCCCTCAATCAGTATTTGGCGGAAACAGGTATATAGCACCCCTCAATCAGTATTTGGCGGAAAAAGGTATATGGCACCACTCAATCGGAATTTTGTAGAAGAAGATGTATTGCACACTTCAATCAGTATTTGGTGGAAGAAGGTATATGACACCCCTCAATCAGTATTTGTCAGGAACAGGTATATAGCACCCCTCAATCAGTATTTTGTGGAAGCAGGTGTATCACAGCCCTTAATCAGTATTTGGTGGAAGAAGGTATATAGCAATAGCTCCCCTCAATCAGTATTTTGTGGAAGAAGGTATATGGCACCCCTTAATCAGTATTTGGCGGAAACAGATATATAGCACCCCTCAATCAGTATTTGGCAGAAACAGGTATATGGCACCCCTCAATCAGTATTTTGTGGATGCAGGTGTATCGCAGCCCTCAATCACTATTTGGTGGAAAAAGGTATATAGCAATAGCACCCCTCAATCAGTATTATGTGGAAGAAGGTATATCAAAACAGTTAGTATGGACCGAGCACTCACATCCAGATTTCAAGGTAAAATAACAATTTATAAAAAAAAATTAAAAACCAAAAACATATATAACAATTATCACTAAGGAACAATCATTCCAACAAGAAACCGGAGGTAATCACTGCAAATTCAAACAATGGAAATAATGTTACTGCAGGCACATACAGGTGTATATAAGATGGCAGATATAATGTCTTGCTCTAGATAAAATTGTATTTTGTGCACTTGATATCATAAGGTAGTCCTCAGTGACACATATAGTCCCCTTTTAAGGGTATATTCCTTTAACCGCCTCAGCTCCCCTAGCTTAAACACCCTTAATGACCAGACCACTTTTTACAATTCTGCACTACACTACTTTCACGGTTTATTGCTCGGTCATGCAACTTACCACCCAAATTAATTTTACCTCCTTTTCTTCTCACTAATAGAGCTTTCATTTGGTGGTATTTCATTGCTGCTGACATTTTTACTTTTTTTGTTATTAATCGAAATTTACCGAAATTTTTGCAAATAAATGACATTTTTCACTTTCAGTTGTAAAAATAAAATAAAAAAACTACATTTCTATATACATTTTTTTCTAAATTTGTTGTTCTACATGTCTTTGATAAAAAAAAAATGCAATAAGTGTATATTTATTGGTTTGGGTAAAAGTTATAGCGTTTACAAACTATGGTACTAAAATGTGAATTTCCGCATTTTGAAGCAGCTCTGACTTTCTGAGCACCTGTCATGTTTCTTGAGGTTCTACAATGCCCAGACAGTAGAAAAACCCCACAAATGACCCAATTTCGGAAAGTAGACACCCTAAGGTATTCACTGATGGGCATAGTGAGTTCATAGAACTTTTTATTTTTTGTCACAAGTTAGTGGAAAATTATGATTTTTTTTTTTGGTTTTTTTTTCTTACAAAGTCTCATATTCCACTAACTTGTGACAAAAAATAAAAACTTCCATGAACTCACTATGCCCATCACGAAATACCTGGCATTTTAGGGGCCCTAATCCGTGAGAAGTAGTTTGAAATTCAAATGTGTAAAAAATGTCCTGTGAAATCCTAAAGGTGCTCTTTAGAATTTGGGCCCCTTTGCCCACCTAGGCTGCAAAAAAGTGTCACACATGTGGTATCACCGTACTCAGGAGAAGTTGGGCAATGTGTTTTGGGGTGTCTTTTTACATATACCCATGCTGGGTGAGAGAAATATCTCTCTAGAAGACAACTGTTCCCATTTTTTTATACAAAGTTGTCATTTGATAGAGATATTTATCTCACCCAGCATGGGTATATGTAAAAATACACCCCAAAACACATAGCCCTACTTCTCCTGAGTACGGCGATACCACATGTGTGACACTTTTTTGCAGCCTAGGTGCGCAAAGGGGCCCAAATTCTAAAGAGCACCTTTTGGATTTCACAGGGCATTTTTAACACATTTGGATTTTAACCCCTTAGTGACCAAGCCTGTTTGGGCCTTTATGACCAAGCGTTTCTCTTCCTTTTTTCATGGTCTCGTTCCAAGAGCTATAACTTTTGTATTTTTTCGTCTATATAGCTTTATGAGGGCTTGTTTTTTACGGGACAAGTTGTAGTTTTTAATGGCGCCATTTTGGGGTACACATAACTTTCTGATTAACTTTTATTAACTCTTTCTGGGAGGGAGATGGGGAAAAATAGCAATACTGCCACTGCGTTTTTACATTATAAATTTTATGGCGTTCATTTTTCGGTGCAAATAACATAATTTCTTTATTCTCTGGGTCAGTACGATTACAGTGATACTAAATACTTATAATTTTGTTTACGTTTTACTACTTTTTTTTGCAATAAAACCCCTTTTATTACCAAAAAAATGATTTTGCATTGCCACTTTACAAGACCCATAACTTTTTTTAATTTTTATATGGAATTGTGTGAGGGCTTGATTTTTGAAAGACGACTTGTATATTTCATTGGTATGATTTTGGAGTAAATGCCGCTTTTTGATCACTTGTTATTAAGTTTTTTTCGGTGGAAACTAAGAATAAATTTGAAATTCTGTCTTTTTTTTTACGGCGTTCACCATAGGGGATAATTTATGTAATATTTATGTAGTCCCGGTCGGTACGGACGTGGCAATACCAAACATATGGGGGATATTTTCTTTTTGCAATTTTTTTCATTGAAAAGCATATTTTCAATGGAAAAAAAAGCATATTTTTTTATTTTATGGAAATATTTATATTTAATAAATGTGTATTTTTTTTCAATTTTTTTTACTACTTAATAGTCCCACAAGGGGACTATAATATACAGTATTTTGATTGCTTTTAAAATGTAATGCATTATCTCTATAAAGCATTGCATTTCAATAGCAATGCTATTCAAACATTGACCAGCAAGCTGCGCCAGAGAGGCACAGCCTGCTGGAAATAACTGAAGACAGGCTCGAGGCCCTGATCACATCAGCACCCCACAATCGCATTTTTGGGGTGCTGATGGGAGACAGAGGGAGACCGCTCCCTCTGTCATCACTTTACATGCAGCGGGCGCCATTGCGCCCGGCATGTAAAGGGTTAAAAAGCCCGGATCGGCACTCCTGCCGGTCCGGGCTGTTAGAGCAGGGACCCTGCTCTCATGTGAGAGCCAGGTCCACGCTCCCCGCTGCACGGGGGAGCCGTGCAGCGCTTAGACTGGGCCGCCGTAAAAACGCGGCGGCCCAGCCTAAGGCCCCTTAGTGACCGCCGTAAAAACACGTATGGGTGGTCACTAAGGGGTTAAACTACTTCTCACGCATTAGGGCCCCTAAAATGCCAGGGCAGTATAAATACCCCACAAGTGACCCCATTTTGGAAAGAAGACACCCCAAGGTATTCCGTGAGGGGCATGGCGAGTTCCTAGAATTTTTTTTTTTGGGCACAAGTTAGCGGAAAATGATGATTTTTTTAATTTATTTTTTTTCCTTACAAAGTCTCATATTCCACTAACTTGTGACAAAAAATAAAAACTTCCATGATCTCACTATGCCCGTCACAAAAAACCTTGGGGTGTCTTCTTTCCAAAATGGGGACACTTGTGGGGTAGTTATACTGAAAAAGGCATTTTCTATATAGTTTTGGCAATGTGCGGATCCGCAAAATGCCGGTGTCCGTGTTTTGTGGATCCGCGGTGTCCGTGTTTTGCGGATCCGCGGATCCGCAAAACACATACGGACGTCTGAATGGAGCCTTACAGGGGGGTGATCAATGACAGGGGGGTGATCAGGGAGTCTAGGGCTCCATTCAGACGTCCGTATGTGTTTCCCGGATCCGTGGGTCCGCGGATCCGCAAAACACATACTGACGTCTGAATGGAGCCTTGCAGGGGGGTGATCAATGACATGGGGGTGATCAGGGAGTCTATATGGGGTGATCACCCCCCTGTAAGGCTCCATTCAGACATCCGTATGTGTTTTGTGGATCCGCGGATCCGTGGGTCCGCAGATCCGCAAAACACATACTGACGTCTGAATGGAGCCTTACAGGGGGGTGATCAGGAAGTCTATATGGGGTGATCACCCCCCTGTAAGGCTCCATTCAGACGTCCGTATGTGTTTTGCGGATCCCCCTTATAGGGGGGGATCAATGACAGGGGGCGATCAGGGAGTCTATATGGGGTGATCACCCCCCTGTCAGGCTCCATTTAGACGTCCGTATGTGTTTTGCGGATCCGCGGATCCGCAAAACACATACGGACGTCTGAATGGAGCCTTATAGGGGGGTGATCAATGACAGGGGGGTGATCAGTGACAGGGGGGTGATCAGGGAGTCTATATGGGGTGATCAGGGGTTAATAAGGGGTTAATAAGTGACAGGGGGGGCTGGAGTGTAGTGGTGTTTGGTGCTACTTTACAGAGCTGCCTGTGTCCTCTGGTGGTCGATCCAAGCAAAAGGGACCACCAGAGGACCAGGTAGCAGGTATATTAGACGCTGTTATCAAAACAGCGTCTAATATACCTTTAAGGGGTTAAAAAAAATCAGATCTACAGCCTGCCAGCGAATGATCGCCACTGGCAGGCTGCAGATCCACTCGATTACCTGCAGTTCCTGTGAACGCGCGCGCCTGTGTGCGCGCGTTCACAGGAAATCTCGCCTCTCGCGAGATGACGCGTATATGCGTGACTGTGCCTGAGTGAGCCGCCTCCGAAACGCGATCCTGCGTTAGGCAGTCCGGAGGCGATTAAAGGCAAAGTAATGACATTTCTTCAGAAGATCGGAAATGTGATTTGACCCATTTGTAAATACTCAACCACAGCATGTGCAAATATACTAGCATAAATGTTAGTTCTATAACACAACGTGGTACGGCATAGAGTCCGGCTCTCTGTGGTGTCCCACTAGGCCTGGACTGCCAATACCACGATTACCTCTCCAGACGATTTTCGTATTCGTTTCTTTTCCCAACAAGCGGAGCAGGTAAGAAAGTGTGTCTGTGTCCTCAGCAATCGTAGGACCTGTGGTGTATCACATGTTGTGTCATGTGACATGGGCTTGAGCGCAGATCCTTCCAAGTGGAATGTTCGTTTGGCTAAACAAAAAAGTCCAGTAAAGGATTAAACTTCATAAAAGTCCTTCTTGGGTAGACAGGTATCAACCATACGCGTTTCGGGACCCACTCTTGGCCCCTTCCTCAGTGGTAACCTGCCATAATGATCATCCCTCCTTTTTATATTGAATTTGGGCTATTTTCAAAACCCGGAGTGTATGTTGGTTTCAAAACCTGAAATGGAGTATATCTACCATCATGTATTACTACTTTATACAATAAAATCCACTTGCAAGGTGATAGATTAAAAGAAACCATATATATTTATGCATATCATAGATTGGGTCACAAGGTTCTTCAAAAATACATAAAAAATGGATATGCGTTTTCGATGCGTTTCTGATGCGTTCTTTTTGCAAATTGCGTTTTTTGTCTCAATATTGCTTAAATGACCTCAATATGGTTCTCTATGAACAGTTTTTCAACCATCACAAAGGAACTTAGATTATGACTTGAAACATCAACTCTGTACTACAGATCAAAGGGTATTGATTCCTTGTATCCCATATATGTTAGGTGGAGGGAGGCCTCATGGTAAGGGGAGACCAAGAGTGCGTGAAGCAAAGCACCTCTGGTATCACAGCAGCCGAAAGGCATCCATCCACGAAATGTGGTTCCCATCAAATATAAAATATATAGATATATAAAATATAAACATATAGGATATACATAGAAAAATGGACTTTATCTCACGCCAGTCAGAAAACTCCACTCTTCCACATCAGCGCACAAGTATGCCAAGAACATTTGTATATAACTGTTTTCTGACATAGAGAGTTCACTCTCTATGTATATCCTATATGTTTATATTTTATATATCTACAGTTGCAAGAAAAAGTATGTGAACCCTTTGGAATGATATGGATTTCTGCACAAATTGGTCATAAAATGTGATCTGATCTTCATCTAAGACACAATAATAGACAATCACAGTCTGCTTAAACTAATAACACGCAAATAATTAAATGTTACCATGTTTTTATTGAACACACCTTAAACATTCACAGTGCAGGTGGAAAAAGTATGTGAGCCCTTGGATTTCATAACTAGTTGAACCTCCTTTGGTAGCAATAATTTCAACCAAACATTTCCTGTATTTGCAGATCAAACGTGCACAACGATCAGGAGTAATTCTTGACCATTCGTCTTTACAGAACTGTTTCAGTTCAGCAATATTCTTCGGATGTCTGGTGTGAATTGCCTTCTTGAGGTCATGCCACAGCATCTCAATCGGGTTGAGGTCAGGACTCTGACTGGGCCACTCCAGAAGGCGTATTTTCTTCTGTTTAAGCCATTCTGTTGTTGATTTACTTCTATGCTTTAGGTCGTTGTCCTGTTGCAACACCCATCTTCTGTTGAGCTTCAGCTGGTGGACATCTGGCCTTAAGTTATCCTGCAAAATGTCTTGATAAACTTGGAAATTCATTTTTCCTTCGATTATAGCAATCTATCCAGGCCCTGACGCAGCAAAGCAGCCCCAAACCATGATGCCCCCACCACCATACTTCCCAGTTGGGATGAGGTTTTGATGTTGGTATGCTGTGACTCTTTTTCTCCACACAGAGTGTTGGTGTGTTTCTTTCAAAAACTCAACTTTGGTTTCATCTGTCCACAGAATATTTTGCCAGTACTGCTGTGGAACATCCAGGTGCTCTTGTGCAAACTGTAAACGTGCAGCAATGTTTTTTTTGGACAGCAGTGGCTTCCTTTGTGGTATCCTCCCATGAAATCCATTCTTGTTTAGTGTTTTACGTATCGTAGATTCGCTAACAGGGATCTTAGCATATGCCAGAGACTTTTGTAAGTCTTTAGCCGACACTCTAGGATTCTTCTTCACCTCATTGAGCAGTCTGCGCTGTGCTCTTGCAGTCATCTTTACAGGATGGCCACTCCTAGGGAGAGTAGCAGCAGTGCTGAACTTTCTCCATTTATAGACAATTTATCTTACCGTGGACTGATGAACAGCAAGGCTTTTGGAGATACTTTTAAAACCCTTTCCAGCTTTATGCAAGTCAACAATTGTTAATCGTAGGTCTTCTGAGAGCTCTTTTGTGCGATGCATCATTCACATCAGGCAATGCTTCTTGTGAAAAGCAAACCCAGAACTGGTGTGTGTTTTTTATAGGGCAGGGAAGCTGTAACCAACACCTCCAACCTCATCTCATTGATTGGACTCCAGTTGGCTCACACCTCACTCCAATTAGCTCTTGGAGATGTTACTAGTCTAGGGGTTCACATACTTTTTCCACCTTCACTGTGAATATTTTCATGGTGTGTTCAATAAAAACATGGTAACATTTAATTCTTTGTGTGTAATTAGTTTAAGCAGACTGTGATTGTCTATTGTTGTGACTTAGATGAAGATCAGATCACATTTTATGACCAATTTGTGCAGAAATCCATATCATACCAAAGGGTTCACATACTTTTTCTTGCAACTGTATATTTGCTGGGAACCACATTTCGTGGATGGATGCCTCTCGGCTGCTGTGAGACCGGAGGTGCTTTGCTTCACGCACTCTTGGTCTCCCCCTTACCATAAGGCCTCCCTCCACCTACCATATATGGGATACGTGGAATCAATACCCTTTGATCCATAGTACAGAGTTGATGTTTCAAGTTATAATCTAAGTTCCTTTGTGATGGTTGAAAAACTGTTCATAGAGAACCATATTGAGGTCATTTAAGCAATGTTGAGACAAAAACACAATTTGCAGAAAAACGCATCAGAAACTCATCGAAAACGTATATGCGTTTTTAGTAATAGAGTAATGAGCGAGCACTCATACACTTGGCAACCAAATTGACATGTGCAGAAAATATTTATTAAATCCCCATAAAATACAAGTAATAAAATGTATAAGAACAATGTAGCAATAATCTACAACATTACAGTCACATATATTGTGGTAGATATGATCAACACTATATTCATATGACTCAATAGTGTCGATAAATTCAATAATATATATCACACCAAAAAACTTCAAGTATATGCTGTTATTTGGGAAAGAGGGGGTATTATCTTCTAGCGCTCTATCCCAGTTTGGGAAACTGAATGTCACTGAAGATGTTGTAGGTGTATTCACTGGGAGTGCAATATGTTCATAAAGTGTCCACAGGAATCCTGATAATGTGAAAAGTCTCTTATAGCATATCCTTTTAAGGTCGATATGAGCTTTGGATTGAAGAAAACTTTAAATCGATATTTGGCTTACCGTCTAGCGTCTGCTGTCTCCCTATTGCTTCAATGGAGCTTTAAATATTTGCCGGCTTATTCAGTCGCTCCATACAGCAAGCTGGTTTAAATTTCGCGGGAGTTCCAAAGATCGCAGGAGTTGCCACTCTGTTCCGCAATTTCCTTTGGTGCAGCTTTCGACGATAAGAATAGTTAATCCTTTACTGTAGAGATTTTCTTCTGTATGGCCATACAGTATTATCGGAGGCTTTTCAATGCAGGTACATCACTTGTTTCACCATACGCGTTACGGGTAGATTCACTCTCCCTTCCTCAGTGGTCAAGTGTCTGCCTGCTCTGCCTCCATTTTTATCCATTCCTTTGATTGCTTCCCAAATCTCGGACACCTGTTGTTCATGCTACTCCCAGTTTGCAAGGGAATCCTCCCACATAATCAAGGGATAATTCTATACAGCCTTGATTTAAAAAAAAAAAAAAAAAAAACTTTTTTTTTTTTCCTTTTTTTTCTTTTTTCTTTTTCTTTTTTTTCTTTTTCCCCCCTCTTGCAGTTTCCATGCGTTTTTTATGCGTTTTTTTGGGGACACATGCGTTTTTTGGCCCAGATGTCCCAATTGGTGTGATATATCATTATGTGAAATATAAACTTGATATCTGATTGCCAACACTTATAAAATGACTTTTTATAATAAAATATTATTAAACAAATTTTCAAGATTAAAATATCAATATAAGAATATAAAACAATAAATAATAAATGTGAGGAATCTTGAAAGTTTCATAGGAATCCTAGAGTTTGATACAATTATTCGGATTTGATAGAGAAAGAAGGGTGGGTATCTCGGAGCCAAGGACACGTCGCAGCGCCGATAGACGGCCTAGCATGCGACGTGCCGTCGGCCTCGAGACATCCAACCTACATAAATCCAAAAATTTCCAACTCCGAATTAAGGCCTTTCGGTTGTAGAGATCCAAATTCATAAATGCGTCTGGATTCTATCCTAGACATTTGTCTGATAAATTCACCGCCTCTCCAGTGTTTCTCCACCTTCTCCAGTGCCGTAAACACCAGACTTGATGGATCCTGATTATGCATCTCTTTATAATGTTTAGATAGGGAATGTTTATCGTACCCCTTCCTGATGTTGGCAATATGTTCGGCCACTCTTTTTTTGAATGGCCTCTTGGTACGTCCTATATATTGTCTGTTACAGGGGCACTGGAGAAGGTAGATAACTCCACTGGAGTCACATGTAAGACAATCTTCTATCTCCCAATTATAGTTGTTCTGAGTCGAGGGGACATTAGTCGTCAGGCGGGGTTTTTTATTCATTCTACAACCCATACACCTTCCACATTTATAAAAACCCTTCAAACTCAGCCAAGTTCCTGAAAAACTCAACTTATTCTGTTTCCACGGTTTTACGGTAGGGGCCACCTTGATACCTAGATTGGGTGCCCTAGTGAAGGTAATCGTCGGAACAGTCGGGAGTAAGTGTCCCACAATTTTGTCATTCAACACATGGTGCCAATGGGTTTTAATAATTTTCTGAATCTTCCTATAATTCTCATTAAATGGAAGAACAACTCTCATGGCTTCTTTATTTAGTGTTTTATCTTCCTCATTATCTATCTCATTTTTATCTTTATTGTCCTCCTTATTAAAGAACTCTCTTCTATCTAATTTCCTAATTTGGTTGAGTGACTCCTCCACTAAGTTTTCAGGATATTCCTTCTCAATAAATTGTCTTTTCATCTCAATGGCTTCCATCTCAAAAGTATGTCCCTCTGTGCAGTTCCGCTTAATCCTACGGAACTGACCAGAGGGAACATTTGTCAGCCATTTCGGCAGGTGACAGCTAGAAAAATCGATATAACTATTTCTAGCTGTGGGTTTACGAAATGTCTCACATATATATTTATTATCAGATTGTGTGATTAATAAATCCAAGAATTCGGTACTCTCCTGTATGTTTGAGGTAAAGACCAGATTTAAATTATTAATATTGATTGTTTCTAGGAATTTTTCCAATTCTTCTTTACTCTTTTTCCAGATGAAGATCACATCATCTATATAACGGCGCCACAGGGCCAGATCCGTCCCCAGCCTTGGCTTGATGTGGTTATATTCCCACTCGGCCAAGAATAAATTAGCATAGCTGGGGGCGAATCTGGTCCCCATGGCGGTACCCCGCTTCTGCAGGAAGAATTCCCCCTCAAAAAAGAAGTAGTTGTGGCTCAGGATATACTCTATTCCTTTCGTTATAAACTCTTTTTTTTATTGCTCCATACGAGCCATCTCTTATTAATTGCATTTTTACAGCATCAATTCCTTGCTGATGTTCAATCACAGTATAAAGTGACTGAACATCAAGTGTACCCATAATCCATCCAGTCTGGACATCTAAGTTTTCCAGAATCTGTATGATTTGGGTCGTATCTTTAATATAGGAATTGGTTTTCTTGACTATTGGCTGTAACTGTACGTCTATATATTTGGACAGGTTGGATGTGATAGATCCAATCCCT
The DNA here is from genome assembly GCF_905171765.1 of Bufo bufo. NCBI lineage: Eukaryota > Metazoa > Chordata > Amphibia > Anura > Bufonidae > Bufo > Bufo bufo. The sequence continues at coordinate 201,809,761 of NC_053393.1, forward strand.
GAGATGATAGGGCGTCCTGGGGGATCATTCGGATTTTTGTGCACTTTGGGCAGACAGTAGAAGCATGGTAGCCTCCTCTGTGTGCCCAAAATGAAATCCAGTTCCTGCTGTGATATCGTACCATTATCCAATCCGTCCATACTGTATCTCCTGAGCTCCAACTCAAATCTCTCAAGGGGGTCTCCCGCCAATTTTTGATAGGTCTCCCCATCTGAGAGTTGTCGGAGACATTCCCTATTATAATTAATTGTGTCCATCACCACTACCGCACCTCCCTTATCCGCGGGGCGTATAGTGATGGAGTGGTTTTTTTGTAGTAGTTTCAATGCCTCAAACTCTCCTCTGGTAAGATTGTTTGTGGCTCTTGGTCTAGCTTTTAGTTTGCAAATATCTTCCTCTACACACTTCTGAAAGGCTCCTATTTCTTTGCTGATTTCACTCCTTGGGAACATATTTGATTTATTTTTTAGGAGGTTTTTGTTAGGGTTTTTTGTCTTTTTTTACGTTTTTTTCAACTATCACTTTCTCATTCCTCACAATTGGATTTTTGATAAAATATTTTTTGAGGCAGATATTCCTTATTAGTTTTTGTACTCCTATATACGTAGAGAATTTATCCATCTTATTGGTGGGGGCAAACTTCAGACCTTTCTCTAACAGATTATTTTGGGTTTTAGTCAGGGTGGTTGAACTTAAGTTAATTATTGCGCTGAGATCCGTTGCTAGTGATGTCTTTTGTGATATGTGTCTCTTCCTCTTACTTCGTCTTGTCTTTCTGACCCTCCTCTGTGTCTTGAGTGTTGGTATCTTACTTGTTCTATGTGGTTCATCTTTTGGGGTGCATGGTGATCCTGTCTCTGTGATATGTGATGTTGTCCCTTCCCTGTGTTCTGGTATTGATAAGTGCTCTTGGGTCTTAAATTGTAGTGATGTGTCGGTGATTCTAAACTGTGATTGGGAGGTGTCCTTTCTCTGTGCCGTATTCGTGCTCTGTGATGTGCTGGGGTATGATCTAAAAAATGCCGATCAGACAGCTCCTCATATCTGTTTGTTACAGAGATTGAGTAGCTGTCTGATAAGCCCTGCCGATCCCTATCCCCTTCCCTTTTCTTCCCTTTTGGGATCTCATTCTGTGATAAGGGAATTTGTTCCCCAGATCTTTCACCCTGATGATTTCTCTGTGTATTCTGGTGTTTTTTAGTTTTTTTATTAATGATCTCACTCTCAATTTTATCTAATCCACTACAGAGTCTTTGTTGCCACATTTCAAATTCACTATTTCTAGAGAATTTTTCAAGGTAGTCTTTTAATTTTCCAATTTTTTGATTCAGCACTTCCAATAGTGCTGTTCTCCTTTTTATTATGAGTTGCATGAGTGAAATGGAACAGGAGAATTGTAATCTGTTCCATTCCACCTCAAACTCCTCATCCAGGAGATCTTGTGCTGGGGTTTTATTCAAAATTAACCCCTTAGGAATTTTACCATGCTCTATATACTGCTGTAGGGACCTTATCTCCCAATACTGTCTGAGTTGTTTCTGTAGCAGTCCCTCTAATTCTCTAAAGACATCTGCCATAGCTTTATCGCTACTAAAAACATCATCCTGCATATCATCAAATTTAAAATTTTCTGCTTTCGCCTTTTTGCTTTCAATGTGGTGCCAAATGTCCATAATCTACTGTAAAGGAGCTCACACACAGGGGTGAATAGTGCGTACAAAAAATAGTGGTAGGTTGTGGTGGCTCACTAGCAAGTAGTTAAGGTATGGTGCTGCAAGCTCATATAGAGGGAATCACCCCGCCCTCTCTTAAAGGCAAATGTAGTAATAGAGTAATGAGCGAGCACTCATACACTTGGCAACCAAATTGACATGTGCAGAAAATATTTATTAAATCCCCATAAAATACAAGTAATAAAATGTATAAGAACAATGTAGCAATAATCTACAACATTACAGTCACATATATTGTGGTAGATATGATCAACACTATATTCATATGACTCAATAGTGTCGATAAATTCAATAATATATATCACACCAAAAAACTTCAAGTATATGCTGTTATTTGGGAAAGAGGGGGTATTATCTTCTAGCGCTCTATCCCAGTTTGGGAAACTGAATGTCACTGAAGATGTTGTAGGTGTATTCACTGGGAGTGCAATATGTTCATAAAGTGTCCACAGGAATCCTGATAATGTGAAAAGTCTCTTATAGCATATCCTTTTAAGGTCGATATGAGCTTTGGATTGAAGAAAACTTTAAATCGATATTTGGCTTACCGTCTAGCGTCTGCTGTCTCCCTATTGCTTCAATGGAGCTTTAAATATTTGCCGGCTTATTCAGTCGCTCCATACAGCAAGTTGGTTTAAATTTCGCGTATATGCGTTTTTAATGTATTTTTGAAGAACTTGAAAATAGCCCAATTTCAATATAAAAAGGAGAAATGATCATTTTGGCAGGTTACCACTGAGGAAGGAGCCAAGAGTGGGTCCCGAAACGCGTATGGTTGATACCTGTCTACCCAAGAAGGACTTTTATGAAGTTTAATCCTTTACTGGACTTTTTTGGCTAGCCAAATGAACATTCCACTTGGAAGGATCTGCCATCAAGCCCATGTCACATGACACAACATGGGATACACCACAGGTCCTACGATTGCTCAGGACACAGACACACTTTCTTACCTGCTCTGCTTGTTGTGAAAAGAAACGAATACGAAAATCGTCTGGAGAGGTAATCGTGGTATTGGCAGTCCAGGCCTAGTGGAACGCCACAGAGAGCAGGACTCTATGCCGTACCACTTTGTGTTATAGAACTAACATTTATGCTAGTATATTTGCACATGCTGTGGTTGAGCATTTACAAACGGGTCAAATCACATTTCCGGTCTTCTGAAGAAATGTCAGTACTTTGCCTTAAAAAGAATATCCCCTTAAAAGGGGACTATATGTGTCATTGAGGACTACCTTATGATATCAAGTGCACAAAATACAATTTTATCTAGAGCAAGACATTATATCTGCCATCTTATATACACCTGTATGTGCCTGCAGTAACATTATTTCCATTGTTTGAATTTGCAGTGATTACCTCAGTTTTTTTGTTGGAATGATCGTTCCTTAGTGATAATTGTTATATATGTTTTAGGATTTTAAAAATGTTTTTAATAAATTGTTATTTTACCTTGAAATCTGCATGTGAGTGCTCGGTCCATACTAGCTGTTTTGATATAATTTTCATTGTTGATGTGGTGGAACAATAGGACTTTGTAGCACCTTCCTTGTTATTGTGGGGTGAGCCAGCATATCCGTTTCTTCATTTATTGGAAACAGGTATATGGCACCCCTCAAACAGTATTTGGTGGAAGCAGGTGTATTGCAGCCCTCAATCAAAATTTGGTGGAAGAAGGTATATGGCACCCCTCAATCAGTATTTGGTGGAAGAAGGTATTTGGCACCCCTCAATCAGTATTTGGCGGAAACAGGTATATAGCACCCCTCAATCAGTATTTTTAGGGAGCAGGTGTATTGCAGCCTTCAATCAGTATTTGGTGGAAAAAGGTATATAGCAATATTGCCCCTCAATCAGTATTTTGTGGAAGAAGGTATATGGCACCTGTCACGGATGATCCGCGAGAATATTGAACCGTCCTCCCAATATTATGAATATCACTATCCCTTATTGATCAATGGGTCTATTAAACAGTATTTATTTCCATAGGGCCCTGAAGCTACAGGCCCCAGAACCTACAATCTGATTACTCAGAGCGTCTCCTTCTGTGTACCCAGAGAACAAATGGGTCCTTTTGTTCAAGTCAGTCAATAGATGCCCAGCAGATAACGCAATTACAGCTGGTTTCCTTAGGTCGACCCTACACAAAAGAACTTCCCTTTCTGCAGAGATATCACAGCTAGGTGTGAAGACTACACCTGGGGGGGAGCCATTTGGTGTCGCTGCCATAAGGGGCTTGTAAGCTAGCTTGAGTCAGACACGCCGGCACCAAGGTTCCCAGATTGAAACATGAATCTGAGATATGATTTTTACCCTTTTTAAGAGAGACCATGCATCTTACGGACGTAAAAATTACGTCATCGTGTCACTCAGCATTCACTGGACATTTATATATGACAAACATAACTCTAGGGGATGCCCAGGTAAAGTTATGGTGTTACCCCATCATAGAACCAGTTATAATAGTCATATTTGGTATCCCTGAACTCCATATTTTGTGGGGAATGTGAATCTGTGCTTACTAATTATGTACAGTGGAGACATCCCGAGATATGGCATCTACCATATTTCAGAACTGGCATTCATCTCAGAAATACAGCCTGCCCCAGCAGGCGGACTCTCAATTCCCCGCCTTGATTCTGGGACCCTTATAACAAAGACCTAGAATCTGCTAAAGGAGTTCTCCAATTGTAACAACACCTGAAGAGGGCCACAGCCAGAGAACCCGTGGGCTGTAGGCATATTGGGATTATTTTATGCAAACCAAGAGATCCTGAATTATTGGACGATTATACCCTGGACAAAGGCTCCTTGGAGTTTATCCCTGCAAACGGTCTCCTTCACCAAAGAACCTCTTTCCTGCGGAAAATAAGTATCCTCCTTCTGTTTTCTTCCCTTTGGTTTATTGGACTATACTTTCCTCAATTATTGTTTTAATAATTACTGTACATCTTAATAATTTGTATTGTCCATATATATATATATATATATATATATATAATAAATGACCTCCAGGTCATTTCTCTAGCCATGCCTATTTTCAAACACTGCAATAACTTACCCTAGCCTCTCTGAAGAGAAAGCTACTCGACTCTGTTATCCAAATCGTGGGTTCCTTGCTCCCATAAGTCGCAAGGTGGTGGCAGTTAAACTACCCTGTGTGTGATTCCGGTCAGGTCTGGTCGCTCACACGCTTACTTGCGGTCAATCGGCGGTCCAATCCCTGCGCTCTCAGCCTATCGACTGTACGGACTCAAGTTAGACTGTCGGTGTGCTGAAAGTGGCTGGGAGGCCTGCGGATTGACCACTAGGGGCACTGTGACGGTTTCGTGCCGTATTGTGGCCACGGCGGTCGCAGTTCGTCACAGCACCCCTCAATCAGTATTTGGTGGAAACAGGTATATAGCACCCCTCAATCAGTATTTGGCGGAAACAGGTATATAGCACCCCTCAATCAGTATTTGGCGGAAAGAGGTATATGGCACCCCTCAATCAGTATTTTGTGGATCCAGGTGTATCGCAGCCCTCATTCAGTATTTGGTGGAAGAAGGTATATAGCAATAGCACCCCTCAATTAGTATTTTGTGGAAGAAGGTATATAGCATCCCTCAATCAGTATTTGGCGGAAACAGGTATATAGCACCCCTCAATCAGTATTTTTAGGGAGCAGGTGTATTGCAGCCCTCAATCAGTATTTGGTGGAAGAAGGTATATAGCAATAGCACCCCTTAATCAGTATTTTGTGGAAGAAGGTATATGGCACCCCTCGATCAGTATTTGGCGGAAACAGGTATATAGCACTCCTCAAAGAGTATTTGGCAGAAACTGGTATATAGAGCCCCTCAATCAGTATTTGGTGGAAACAGGTATATAGCACCCCTCAATTAGTGCCTTGTGGAAACAGGTGTATCGCAGCCCTCAATCAGGATTTTGTGGAAGAAGGTATATTGCAGCCCTCAAGCAGTTTTTTCGGGGGCAACAGGTATATCACACCCATTGCAATTAATTACTCCAATAGCGTTTGTCCCTTTATCTAGCTGCGGTATCGCAGCAGAACTGCACACATCTGCTGCACAATACAAATACACTATAATAGAATTTATATGTTAGAAAGTATATTATAAGTATATCACACCCCTCTATATCACACCTATCAATAGCACACCTATACCAGTCCTTAAAAGGACTTTTGTGGCCCTATTAGCTAGCGTTTGGTGTCCCTAACTGTCCCTGCTCCAAAATGCAACCTCTCCCTAAACTGGCAAAACACATAATGTAAAATGGCTGCCAGATCGGGTTCTGTTATAGGGTTAGGGGGTGTCCATGTGCTGAAACGTCTCAATTGGCTGTCCTGTCCCACCTGATGGATGTGTCACTAGTCAAAGTTAGGCACTATGCAAAAAAATATGGCGCTTGCGAATATCGCTATATGTTTGCATGTTCGTCAAATTGTGAATGCGTAAAGTTTGCCACGAACCGCAAAACCATCTCTATATGAGATAAATATTCTTACATTTTAATAGTACACGCGTTTTGGGACACAGCAGTGCCTATGATATTTATTCATTATTGTTTATTGTTATTTTCATTTTGGGGAAAGGGGTGATTATATTTTTTTTAAAGACTTTCTTTTAACTTTTTTTTTTTATCTCTTCTAGGGGACCTCAACATGCAATCATCAGATTGCCATTTCTATTCAGTAATAGGATTTAATGCATTACTGAATAGAAAATTCTGTATATTTCAATTCAGTGCTGCCACCTGCCAGCCTGCATTGGAATATACCTGTGATATACTTGATAGCCTTGTACAGGCTCAGGCCTTTTACCACTAAGAAACATCTTCTCCAATCTCAGCAAGGCGAAGGCGTTCTGGCCCCGGGAGCACAGGTTTCCTGAGTTTTCCACTCTCAGATACTGTGGTCATTTGACAATGGTATCTGACGCGTTAAATGTTTGTGATCAGTGTGAACACCGATTGCAGACATTAGTCTGGGGGTCTGCTGTGTGAAGCAGTAGGCACCCAGTGGCTATGACCTTTGCACCACTCTTTAGAAAGAGACAACAGTCACAGAATATGTATGACAGATGTCATTAAGGGGTTAAATAACTTCTACTTACAAAATCATTTTAGTGTTCATACAATTTAACAGAATTGTAATGAAGAACAAAACTTTTAATATAAAACTTTTTACCCTTCTTTGGTGAACAATTCAAAAAATATTAATTTCTAAGCTATTACCATGGTAAAACCCTTGAGCAAGTTTCTACTCTTGAATAACACCTATTAACATTTCTGCCTCAAAGATGCTTCATGTAGGTGGTAGCTATAGCATTCTATGATTATTTATCGCCTATTTGTGAGCAGGTTGAACTTAGTCTGCTACATCTTTTGTGAAGTTGACAGGTCTTGCTGATGTGTTTCTCGGAAACTGTGAGCTCTGCACTATATACCACAGCTTATAATGTTAAAATAGTTAAGAGTTCCATTTATCTTTTATATAAACTTTGCTATTTTCATATTATGTTGATATTTAATCTGGCTTTTTACCAACAATATTTCTGTCCCTTTCCAGTGTGTGACCATGGTATAGCAACAGATCTGGTGCTAATGGTGGATATTTCTCAACATACAATTCGGCAAAACAAAGACTTGAAAGATTTCTTAATTAATGTCTTATCCGATCTGAAGATAAGTGATCACTGCGTTCATGTGGGCCTGGTGGCATTCAGTGATGAAGCAGAAGTCATTCTCCCCCTCAGTACCGGAGTCAACATGTCTATTGTGGAAAAGCATATTTTAGACCTTCAACCGTCAAATGAAAAGATTGCAAGAATTGGAAGAGCAATAAATTATACTAGAGGTGAAGTGTTTGGTGATAGTCTGGCAAGCAGAAAGAACCAGGGAATAAAACAGACAACAATCCTGGTCAGTCATAAGTCCTCTACAGATAGTGTAACTGAGGCAGCCTATTTACTTAGACGAGAAAAAAATAGAATTTTTACCGTTGCCGTTTCTGAAGCAAATGATACCCAAATCAACCAAATTGCATCGCATCCGACTCGAAATTATAAAATCAAGGTGAAGACATTTTCTGATCTTTCAAAAAGCACAGACATTTTATTGAAGAAGATTGAGAATGCTGTTGAAAGAGATACTCGTTCTTCGCCTAAACTAACCCATGAGACAAAATTAGGTAAGATTATATTTAAAGAGAGAAAATTCTCTTAAGATGATGCAGATTTTCTTAAATAGTACATTATCGTGGGGTGATTAAAGTGACTGTTATCATTTCAATAAAGAAGCAGCCTTCAAGTAAAGAAATATTAGTAGTCAGAACTGGTTTTGCATCTCAGGAGCTTGTAGCTGTCTGGTGTGTTAAGCTTCAACCATCAAGTAGGCCATACCTTAAAAAGTAATTGTTCCATTTTTTTATTAATTAATAGCACAGGTGAATATACTGTAAGAATGATGTTCTCCGTTAATTCTCAATTCACTGCCCAAATCTGTTTTTAGTAATGAAGACAGCCTACCTGCTCACTGAAGGATCAGTATATGGACAGAGGAGGGGGAGGAGATGAAGAGTGGGGCTGCTGGAGACAGGCAGAGATACTATCAGAGAGACTATTACTGGTTTATAAGTGATTTACTATCTTCATTTACGGGATTCACATCTAAACTGCTTAGTTCTACTGTATAATGTGCCTCATAACTGCTGCTTCTGAGTGTGTTACAGAGAGTTAGGGAGCAGAATACCCTGTTTCTCCATGTCCTGTATACATGTAGACATGATACCACCTCGCCTTCACTCACTAGCTTGGAGAAAACTGGAATAGATATTGCAGCTACTGAAGCTAAGAGTAAGCACACATTACTATAATGTATTAAATGTGCCAATTCAAATGAATAAATAACCTTATAATATATGGTTGCATCATCTCCACTATAGGGGCAGCCATCTTTTGAAAATCCTCCTTGTGGCTAATCAAAGAAGGGTGTTGAGCTGGGGACCTCATCTAAGAAATCCATACACCCTAATTGGGCATATGGAATAAAGTTGTCTTGATGAAACACATACAATTACAAAATTAAGGACATTCCTGACAAAGAGATTAAATGCTACATGTTCTGTCTGAAGGGAAGAAGAAGGCATTTGAGTTCACCATATATCTGTAGATTTCATAAATTCTAATCTTTTATAAATCTGAATATTGACTACTGAGTGTAAAATGAAATAATGTATAAATTATAGTTTTACAATATAATATAACAATTTTACAATTTGTGTTCAATGCTATTTAAATTTTTTTGTAGGATGTCAGAAAACAGACCGAACTGATATTTATCTGCTCATTGATGGTTCTGGAAGTATTTATCCCGATGAATTTACAGCCATGAAGTCATTTCTGGTGGATCTCATAGATATGTTTGAAATTGGGCCTCAGAAGGTTCGCCTTGGGGCTGTACAGTACTCTGACCGCAGTCAACTGGAGATTGGTATTGGAAAAAAGTACTCTAAAATCCAGTTGAAACTTGAGACAAGGAACATTAGGCAGCTAGGTGGAGGAACCAACACAGGAGCAGCAATAAATTTCACTTGTGAATTAATATTAGATACTGCTAATATCAGGGAAGGGAATGTGCCTGTGTATTTTATCGTACTTACAGATGGAGATTCTCAAGATAGTGTGAAGGAGGCTGCCATGATCCTCAGAGAAAACAAAGTGAATATGTTTGCAATTGGGGTTAAAGAAGCCAACCAAACTCAGTTGCTGGAAATCACTGGAGATCCCAAAAGGGTCCATTTTGTAAATAATTTTGATTCTCTGAACGACATAAAAATTTTGCTAGCCCAGCAAATCTGTTCTAGTAAAGGTAATGTAAGCAATGTGTTATAAAATAACAAAAAAATGTATATGAAATACTCATCTAATTCTAGTGGAATTAAGTCTTATTTTTGTTTTTATAGTTTGCCATAAAGTGCAAGCTGATGTGATGTTCCTGGTTGACAGTTCTGGAAGTATAAGCACAGATAATTTTAATAAAATTAAGAATTTTATGAAAAGTCTGGTTAACAAGACAGACATTGGGCCGGATAACGTACAGTTCGGTATTGTTCAATTCAGTAATGATAACATGGAGGTGCTACAGCTAAGTAAGGATAGAACCAAAGCTATTATCTGGGATGCTATTGACAAAATGGGACATATGGCCCAGGGTTCATACACCGGGAAAGCCTTGGAATTTGTGTCTCAATACTTCACAGAAATCAAAGGCTCAAGACCCAAGGTGAAAAAACTCCTGATACTTATAACAGATAAAAAAGCACAAGATGATGTCAAACTACAGTCAGCAGCTCTGAGGAATAGTGGAGTAAGCATTATCTCTATGGGCATTTTCAATGCAAATAAAGCTCAACTAGAAGAAATAAGTGGGCCTACAGGACAAGTACATTATGCAGAGTCTTTTGAAACATTAAAGTTTGAAGAACAAAAATTGCTTGCTGACATCTGTAAAGAAGGTCAGTATACATGGAGGTAGCATGTACACAAGTTGTAGTTATTTTCATATACTATAGAATTCCTCTGTATAGTTATAAGTAACTAAAATGCCCTAGTTAATCGTCCTCATATCATTATTTATAAAACTTTAGCTTAATTAAAGTGACCCTTCGCTTCAAGAAAAAAAAAATGTGGGGAACTTTTCATCTTTTCAGCTGCAGATCAGCCAGTTCCTGGGCTCCTTTTCTGCCATTCAGGGTGGCCGCACTGATTCTCAAACTACCTGATGCTTGACTATTATGGATGGCAGATGATGAAAACTTTCCTAGCAGTGCTGCCACTTTGTTGTAGTGATTTATAAAGGTGACCATACACATTATATGTTGACTGATAGCAAATGTTTTGGTCAGGCATGTTGGATTTGACAAGCCTTTTTTTTCTCAAGGGAGATAAGCCCCCTCCAGAGGTATCTGTAAGGCTGCTTTCACATCATCGTTTCATTTTCCCTTCTTCTGATCCGTCAGATGAACAGAAAAAAAAACAGCATCCTGTAAAAAAAAATCGGAACCTGTTGCATTCGTTATGCACATTTTGCGTCCGTTTTAGCCATTTCCACCTGAGATCCGTTTTTTTTTTTCAGATGGAAAAAAAAGTCCTGCAATGACTAAAACGGATGCAAAATAAGCATAATGGTTGCAACGGGATCCATTATTTTTTTACAGGATTAGGCCTCATGCACACGGCCAGGCCGTGCTCATATTGCGGCCCACTTGAATGGGTCTGCAATCTTGAAGGTGCGGTGCAGAACGGAGGCACAGAACCCCATGGAAGCCTCTGGACCGCAAAAAATAGAACATGTTCTATTTTTTTTTGAGGTGCGGATTGATCATGAATCCATTAAAGTTGAATAGGTCTGGATCCGTCTGCGGCAGCCTCATGGATGGTGCCCATGCATTGGGGACCGCAAATTGCGGTCCACCAATGCACTGAACGGCCAAGCAACGGTCGTGTGCATGAGGCCTTGGCCTAAGCGGCTAATTCCTCACTTCCTATTGAGAGCACATATAGGCTTGGCCAGGCATGAATGTGTATGGGGGTCAGAAGAAACTTTATATTGACCTAAAGCAAATAATAGGGATATGTGACAAATCTGATTCAAAGATAGGTGCCAAAAATCCCTTTCCTTTATTTAAAAAATATGTTTAAAAATGTTTTTTCTTGTATGTTCACAGATTGTCCACGAATACAACAGGCAGACATTGTGTTTGTGATTGATACATCAAGTAGTATCACCCCTGATCAAGCTAAGATAATACAATCCTTTGTTATATCTTTTGTGAATAAATCAGATGTTGCACCAGATAAAGTTCAATTTGGAGCTCTTAAATACGCAGATGATCCCTATAAGATGTTTTACCTAAATAGATACAGGAATAAAAATGATGTTATTACAGCTATTGAAGGAGATAAACAATCAGGAATAAACACATATACTGCTAAGGCCTTGGAATTTTCAAAAACATTCTTTACAGAAAAACAAGGCAGCCGTCAACGTAGAGGAGTCCCTCAGTATCTTCTTATTATAACTGATGGTGAATCTCATGACAAACATAACCTCAATGAAGCATCAAAACAGCTACATGATGCTGGGATCATTGTAAATGCCATTGGAGTAGGTGAAGCCCAAACTGAAGAGCTAAAGACAATGGCAGGAAGCATGGGCAAATGGTTCTTTATTAAGGAGTTTGAGGGATTAAAGGACATTTTTGTGAACATATCTGAAGTCGTATGTGAAAAATCAGGCAAGTCATATTCTGCAATATCTTTCAAATATGTTAACATACTGTATCATTGAATCAAGCACATAATAGTTCTATATTTAATGTATAAATAAATAATTTTATTATAGGTGTTATAGATATTGATGTCCTGGGTGTTGACACACACGGGGGTTGACTGCGTGTTGATACCCACAATAAAATATCAGATACGTGGGTGTCAACACCCAGAAGCCCCACAAATTTATTTGCAGCCATCTCCAGAACTATCACAGAGAACAGAGCTGGAAACACAGGAAACGTGTGGACCTTGGAATACTCAGGGTTCCTACCAGACAGTCTTATACTCTTATTTTCCATGAGTTTTTAATAGCTATTTATAACATTGTGTATGTATTCTTTAAAGGGTAGGTCCACCTATGCAGGTAATCTGAAATAAAACATGAGTCAACTATGCACAAAGCCTTTTAAATATATACAGACCTATGTGTCTCAACGATGGTCAGACCAGGATTTTCAGCAATAATATGGAAACTAAAATGAACCCACAGTATGGCTGTAAGAATGACACCTTACTTCATCCCATCTGCCTCCTCTTCTTGTTAACATACAGTTTTCAAGTTTGGCAAATGCTGGAAGAGGGTAGAGGCTAACACAGGCTCACGCACTCTTCACTTGTCCTCTGGCATATCTTGCATGGTGAAGGAAGGAAACACCACTCTGGGAGGAGGGTCTATTACAGGGCTGATTCTAGCTTTTCTGCTTCCTGGGACGAAAACTGAAATGCCCCCCTCCCCATGCCAAATTCTCAATTAAATACTCCCCCCCCCAACTCTACTGCTAAAGACATATTCGGATTAACATTACATTCAGTGGTTCCAAACATGCAGGGTAATACAGCACCACATATATCTTACGTCCAGTGGTGTCTTCTCTGATGTAGATGTTCTCTTTCCCCATCTTCTCCGTTCGGACCAGACCACCATAATGAATTACTTCTGCCACATCATAACTTTTCCATCCTACTCTTGATCCCCCCCATCCCTTGCTTGAACTTGATACTGTACATATCACAGCTATGACAGCTGGAGCTTCTGTATTCTATTTGTTTTAGAGTAAGACATGACCGCAGGATCGGATTGCACAAACGGCCCAAGATTGTCTGTGTCAAAAGTCTGAACCAAAAAGTTGCACAAAAGGGTGCCATTTGGTGCATCTCAGGTTTCTTTCTTCCCAACATGTTCGACAAGAATGCATGGCTTGGCTGAAAAGGGGTGGCACTTTGTGTGAAAGGGACAGGGCCTATGAGGCACCATTTTTCACCAAAATTGTGGCATAAATCTGGAGTAAAATTCTGTCTCAAAGTAAGCCAATCAATAGTTGGTATACAGTCAGCAAAAAGTCTCTATCACTGTACCAGATTCATCATCCATCCTGAACCCCTGTGATAAATCCGGTGCAGGTCTAAACAGTCTGATCTTTAGGATTAGTAAATCTGGGCCTAGCTTTGTAGCCTGTAATCATGTAGATGCATATGTCTGCAGAGTATCTGTAAACACAAATCGGTAGGATATATTTAATCAAGATTATTTGCAGAGTATCCATGTGCTATCCCAGGATTAGCTGAGTGGAGCAGGTACAGGTAGGAGCAGAAATATGTGATCCTGCCTGTACACCGTTTGCTGAGGCCCCATTGCTACAGTGGAAGGAATCTGTACTCCATACACCACTGGGAAGTCAGCGGTGTGCGAATATAGGGAATTTAAAGCGCATTAGAAATCAGGACTGTGGATGGCAATTCTTTTTGTAAAAAGGCAAAATTCATTTGGATAGGATATAAGAAAAATAATTGTTAGGGTATTTGGGACTTTTAAAAAAAAAGTTGCTTAAAAGTTTACTTACTCTTTAAACAACATATCTATAAAGCAGCCTATATGTAAAATAAAATGTAAATATATAATCCAGCAGTTGCCAAACTTGAATACTCTGTATTAGGAAGTTGAAACCTTCCATGTACTCAGCTACTCTAGCCCTGTTTCTATAGGCACAAATAGCCCAATTGTCAATTCATGTGTACATAATATCATTGACCATTAAATACTGGAAAATCATACAAAAATAACAATCTATTTCTGATAGAAATACCCCTACTTTGAAGTATTTTATATTTCTATCTAGCATAGATGTTTCTTCCCATTCATATATGAATGAGACACCCCCTGATATGTATGTTTTGTGAATTCTCTCTTGCTAATTGCTGTTATGTCCTTTATATTTTGCAGCATGCAATAAAGAATTAGACATAAGTTTTCTGATTGATGGTTCTGGAGGTATCAAACAAGCAGATTTTGAAAAAATTCAAGATTTCATGGTATCTGTCGTTGACGATTTTGACATTAGTCTTGGCAAGGTTCATGTAGGTGTTGCTCAATATAATGACTCATTCAGAACAGAGTTTCAGCTCAAAACATATCTGGACAAAGAAACTTTAAAGCTCATGATTAAAAACATCCCAAGAATGAAGACTGGAAATGCCCTCACTGGAAATGCCCTCAAGCACATGGATTATGCCCTATTAAGTCCAGCAAGTAATAGTCGTATAAATGAAAAGATCCAGCAGATATTGATCGTCATAACAGATGACAACTCTCAAGATGAAGTTGCAAAGCCTGCAGAAGCTCTTAGAAATAAAGGCATCATTACCTATGCTTTGGGAGTGGGAAAGGTGTCTAAGACTCAGCTTCTACAGATTGCTGGAAGATCAGAGCGACAATTTTCTGTTCACAATTATGATGCAATAAAAAGCATTAAAAAGAGAATGGTTGAAGATATATGCGTCCAGCGGCCTGCGGAGAGTGAGTATGATGTGATTCCTAATACAACTTTAAACTGACCATTACCTGTACATATTGGTGACTGCCTCTTCTGAACCATCATGGACCAGAACATTGTAGAATCACCAATCCTTCCCAAATTGCTGTTCTGATGCTTACCGGGACCCTAATTCCCAGTGCTCGACAGTAAGGAAATGCCTAGAGGTTACAGATCAGCTAATCACTGGTTGAGGACTGCGACCATAGAGTGGCTAAGCAGGCATCATCTGACATTTTTTATGTGTCAAGCTGGGACCAGAAAGGGATGGCCAGCAGGGACCTGGTAAGTAGAGATGAGCAAATCGAAGTTGACAAAGTGGAATTCGATCCAAATTTCAGGAATAATTCGATTTGCTCCGAATTTCCTCATGCTTTGTGGTAATGAATCACATTTTTTCCTAAAATTGCTGCTGCACATGTTAGGACATGAAGCAAAGAACTCTGGGAAGGAGGGATCACCCACAATGCCATGCATGCAGCCAATCAGCAGCCAGCCAGCCCCTGTGATGTCACAGCCCTATAAATAGCCTCAGCCATCTTGGATTCAGCCATTTTCCAGTGTACTTAGTGCTGGGAGAGACGTTAGCAGGCGCTAGGGAAAGTGGCAGAAAAGACTTTAAAACTTTTTTGGGCATAATAAAAGTTCAGGGAAAGATCATTAGAAGTGTAGGGAAAAAGGATAGGGAAGGAATTATTCCACACTATAAAAGCAGAACAGGGTTCAATAATGGAAGTAAACAGCCTGGGCAATAGGAGCAATCCTATTACACCTTGCTGCACTGACTAGGGATCCAAATTGCCATTATATACAGCCAGGTCCATAAATATTGGGACACCGACACAACTCTAACATTTTTGGCTCTATATACCACCACAATGCATTTGAAATGAAACGAATAAGACTGTCAGCTTTAATTTGAAAGTTTTTACATCCAAATCAGGTGAACGGTGTAGGAATTACAACAGTTTGCATATGTGCCTTCCACTTGTTAAGGGACCAAAAGTAATGGGGCAATTGGCTTCTCACCTGTTCCATGGCCAGGTGTGTGTTATTCCCTCATTATCCTAATTACAATGAGCAGATAAAAGGTCCAGAGTTCATTTCAAGTGTGCTATTTGCATTTGGAATCTGTTGCTTTTCAACTCTCAAGATGAGATACAAAGAGCTGTCACTATCAGTGAAGTAAGCCATCATTAGGCTAAAAAAAAAAAAAAAAAAAACATCAGAGAGATAGCAAAAACATTAGGCGTGGCCAAAACAACTGTTTGGAACATTCTTAAAAAGAAGGAAGGAACGCACCGGTGAGCTCAGCAACACCAAAAGACCTGGAAGATCACGGAAAACAACTGTGGTGGATGACCGAATAATTCTTTCCCTGGTGAAGAAAACACCCTTCACAACAGTTGGCCATATCAAGAAACCTCTTCAAGAGGTAGGTGTATGTGTGTCAAAGTCAACAATTAAGAGAAGACTTCACCAGAGTGAATACAGAGGGTTCACCACAAGATGTAAACCATTGGTTAGCCTCAAAAAAGCCTTCACAGTTCTGGATCAACATCCTATGGACAGATGAGACCAAGATCAACTTGTACCAGAGTGATGGGAAGAGAAGATTATGGAGAAGGAAAGGAACTGCTCATGATCTTAAGCATACCACCTCATAAGTGAAGCATGGTGGTGGTAGTGTCATTGCGTGGGCATGTATGGCTGCCAATGGAACTGGTTCTCTTGTATTTATTGATGATGTGACTGCTGACAAAAGCAGCAGGATAAATTCTGAAGTGTTTCGGGCAATATTATCTTCTCATATTCAGCCAAATGCTTCAGAACTCATTGGACGGCTCTTCACAGTGTAGATGGACAATGACCCAAAGCCTACTGCAAAAGCAACCAAAGAGTTTTTTAAGGGAAAGAAGTGGAATGTTATGCAATGGCCAAGTCAATCACCTGACATGAATCCGATTGAGCATGCATTTTACTTGCTGAAGACAAAACTGAAGGGAAAATGCCACAAGAACAAGCAGGAACTGAAGACAGTTGCAGTAGAGGCCTGGCAGAGCCTTGCGTCACCATATGCAGCGCCACCATAAAGTGGCCTGGGAGAACCGTGTCTCCGATGTGGTGGTCCATCCAGCCGCAGCAACTGCTGCATCACCCAGTGGCACGCACCCGATTTCAGGCAGTCAAGGCTCCACCACCGCAGCCGAAGGGAGCTGTCTGTCCTTCCCATCATCTACCGGTCCTGATACTCCTGCTCCTTCTCCTACTCCTCGTCAGTCATTTCATCAGCAGTCAATCACCAAAGTGATTGCCAAGAGACAGCAATACGCTTGTGGGCATCCTCTGGCACAGAAGCTGAACGTGTTCCTGGCCAAGTTGCTGATACTGCAGTCCCTCCCTTTTCAAGTGGTGGACTCTGCACCTTTCAGAGAAATGATGGCTTATGCCGAGACGAGGTGGAGAGTCCCAAGCCATCATTTCCTTGCCAAAAAGGCAGTACCAGTCCTGCACACATATGTAGAACAGAAGGTGGGCCAGTCCTTGAGCCTGTCAGTGTCTCCCAAAGTGCACGGCAGCTCCGACGTGTGGAGCAGTAACTACAGTCAGGGACAATACATGTCCTTTACGGCCCACTGGATAAGTGTGGTTCCTGCCCAGCCACACCAGCAACTTAGCCAGATGATGCCGATTCCGCCTCCACGTTCTAACGCCGTTGGTTCTGCCACAATGTCTCCTCATCCACCACCGTCTCCTCAACCTCTAATGCAAGGACACTTCACAGTGCTCCTCCAGCATACCACATATGCAGGGCACGGCAGTGCCACGCTGCTCTATACCTCATTTGCCTGGGCAAACTGAGTCACACCGGGGAGGAACTGCTCCGTGTCCTCAAAATTGGAACCATGGTGACCGACAACGGGAAGAACATAGTGTCTGCGCTGCGTCAAGGAGGGCTGAGCCATGTGCCCTGCATGGCGCACGTATTCAATCTGGTTGTAAAGCGGTTCCTGAAGACTTCCACCCATCTGCAAGACATTCTAAAAATGGCCAGGAAAACTCGTACACCGCCAATCACACCTTCCTTGAGATGCAGCAGCAGAACAGCGTCCCCCAACACAAGCTGATATGCAAGGTTTCCAGCCATTGTAATTCCACCCTCCATATGTTGGATCGATTATATAAACAGATAAAGGCCATAAACGATTTCTTGATGATCCAAGCGGACAGGAGTACTCCCCTGTGTAACTTCGATGTCAGCCAGTGGTAGCTCATGTGTGACACCTGCCATTTGCTCCGGCCCTTTGAGGATGCCATGTTATTTGTCAGTCGCCAGGACTACGGGATGAACAACATCATTCCACTGCTTCATATCCTGGAACAGATGCTGGTAAATCTGGCTGGTCAGGGAACTGGAGAAGTGGCGCTTACATCTCATGGACACATGAGCCCTGTGGGTGCTGAACTGGAGGAGGAGGACATTGGAGCACAAGCAATGTGTAGTGAAATGGGTGGTTTTTCTACACAGGTGACAGGAGAGGAGGAGCAGAAGCAGCTAGAGGAGCAAGAGGGAGATGAGGAAGAGGAGACAGTTGACCCAGGCACACCATTGTAGTATGCAGTGGAGATGGAGGCAGGGAGTCCCCCTGAGTCATTTGCGGAAATGGCCCGATGCACGCTCACTTGTTTGGGTAGTGACAGCTGAATTTTCACCATTTGGCAGAGGGATGACTTCTGGCTCTTCACCTTGTTGGACCCTCGTTACCGGTCCAAAATGGGGGCCTTTTTTACACCCACTGAGAGGGAGTACAACTGAACTACTATAGAGACATCCTATGTAGTCATTTGGCCGCTGCCTATCTGTGCCATCGTCCATCCTCTGGCAGGTCTGAGCGGGAGGGCCCTCTGCACTCTCGTTTCACTGCCATGGCTGCTGTGGCGGGGTGGGGGAGGTAGGAGCAGTACCAGCTCCATCAGCAGCAGCATGAGTCTAGAGTTGCTGATGAGCAGCTTTCTTCACCCGCGTAGTGAAGAAACTACTCACCAGCAGCAGCTAGACCTGGAGCAGAACCTGAACCAGCAGGTGGTGGCATACTTGGACAGCACCCTGCCACTCCACATTGAATATCTCCTGGACTACTGGGCAGTGAAACTGGATTTGAGGCCGCAACTGGCCGAGTTTGCCCTGGAAAAGCTGTCCTGCCCGGCCAGTAGTGTGGCATCAGAGCGGGTGTCTAGTAGTGTTGATCGCGAATATTGGCACTTCGAAAATTTGCGAATATCTAGAACAGTGGTGCCCAACCATTTTTCATCTGAGGGCCGCACTAGACTTGGTATAAATTTCGCGGGCCGGAACAGGTAGCTTTGCCAGAAAGAAATGAAAACGCTATGAGGGGGCACGTGTGAGCATTACTACTGTGAAGAGGGCACATATCTGGCATAACTACTGTGAGGAGGGCACATATCAGGGTATAACTACTGTGAGGAGGGCACATATCAGGGTATAACTACTGTGAGCTGTGAGGAGGGTACATATCAGGGCATAACTACTGTGAGGGGGCACGAGTGAGCATTACTACTGTGAAGAGGACACATATCTGGCATAACTACTGTGAGGGGGCACATATCTGGGCATAACTACTGTGAGGGGGCACATATCTGGGCATAACTACTGTGAGGGGGCACATATCAGGGCATAACTACTGTGAGGGGGGCACATATCAGGGCATAACTACTGTGAGGAGGGCACATATCAGGGCATAACTACTGTTAGGGGGCACATATCTGGGCATTACTACTGTGAGGGGGCACATATCTGGGCATAACTACTGTGAGGGGGCATGTGTGAGCATTACATCTGTGAAGAGGGCACATATCTTGGCATTATTACTGTGAGGGGCACATATCTGGGCATAACTACTGTGAGGGGGCATGTGTGAGCATTAAGTCTGTGAAGAGGGCACATATCAGGGCATAACTACTGTGAGGAGGGCACATATCAGGGCATAACTACTGTGAAGAGGGCACATATCTGGGCATAACTACTGTGAGGGGGCACATTATTACTGTGAGGGGGCATGTGATGTATACATGTGTGTAATGTATGTAGTGCAGTATGTGATGATCACACACTGCACTACATACATTACACACATGTATACATCACATACTGCGCTGTCACCTTCTTCTGCAGGTCTACCTTGATGTCTGGTCTTTAGGCTTCAGTCAAATCCTCCACCGCCATGCTTGCGCCGTGTGCCCGACACCACCAGGAGCTGGCCCATCCTCTTTCATCTCCTGTCGGCTTCTCCTACAGCAGGGCGCTCTATCGCTCCAGTGCCCGCCCAATCTTAACAATCAGGGGCGTAGCTAGAAATGACTGGGCCCCATAGCAAAAAAAATTATGGGCCCCCCATCCCGGATCTCCCACCCCCACATATCTATTGGACCTCCCACCCCTTCTAGAGCTCCCACCCAAACACCCCTCCAGGACCTCCCACCCCAACATCCCCCTAAGTGTCGTCCACAGATCCCCCTCCCTAAGTGTCATCCACAGATCCCCCTAAGTGTCGTCCACAGATCCCCCCTTCAGTGTCGTCCACAGATCCCCCTTCAGTGTCGTCCACAGATCCCCCCCTTCAGTGCCGTCCACAGATCCCCCCCCTTCAGTGTCGCCCACAGATCTCCCCCCTTCAGTGTCGCCCACAGATCCCCCCTTCAGTGTCGTCCACAGATCCCCCCCCTTCAGTGTCGTCCACAGATCCCCCCTTCAGTGTCGTCCACAGATCCCCCCCTTCAGTGTCCTCCACAGATCCCCCCCTTCAGTGCAGGGCCGGACTGGCCTACCGGGATACCGGGAAATTTCCCGGTGGGCCGCCGACCCTGGGGCCGCTTTAAGATGTGCCTGCACTTTTTCTGCGGCCGGCGGGCCGAATCCGAAAGCTAGCCTCAGTCTGATGCATTGTAGTGGTGGCCGCACTGGCAGGTGGGTGGAGCTGAGCCGGCCAGCAGGCCGGCCTCCGTGGGAGCGGCACTGCTCCCTCCGACCACCTGGTGTCGCTGTGAGCGGCAGCCCGTGATCCTCCTGGCCCGGCCTGGCTGGCTGTCCTGACTGTGTGTGGCCGCCCCTCTCTTCCTAAGTGGCCTCAGGCTCCCGCCGCCTCACCAGATTCAAATATGCCGGGCCCAGGCCGCAGACCGGAAGCAGAGCCCGACCCCTGTGTATGCCGCCGTCACCGATGTAAACAGCCCTGGGGGTAAGAAGGGGCCAGGCTGTGCCCACATGTGACTGTGCAGTCTGTCAGGGTTATGTAGTGTATATTATTTACATACAGTCTTATAAATTATAAGACTGTATGTACACTAATATACACTTCATAACCCTGACAGCATGCACAGTCACATGTGGGCACAGCCCTGGCATCCAATACATATCACAGAGAGCTATACTGTGCATTATAAGCTATACTGCACAGTATGGCTCTCTGTGATATGTATTGGATGCCAGGGCTGTGCCCACATGTGACTGTGCAGGCTGTCAGGGTTATGAAATGTATACTATTAGTTTACATACAGTCTCCAGTTTACAGGAATCTCCAGGAGTGACATCAGCTGGGCAGATCAGCTTCTAGGATCTGGGCTCCATGGGCCCTCTGTGGCCCTCACATGCTTCTTTATGCATCACAGCAAGGAGATTGGGGCAGTTGACAGCAAGGCTCTGGCTGGAGGTAGCACTTTGTGAAAGGTTGTCACACAGGTTGTCAGGGGCTGGGAGTGGAGAACATCTTGGTGTGTAACCTGGTGTCACTGTGCTGTACCAAGGATCTGCTGGGCATGGTGCCTCCACAGAGGGCAGGGAATCAGATTGACTGAGGAGGGCTTGTACTTTGGAGAAGAATATGTGGCTTCATGTGACAAAGCAGATGAATCGCACAGAAGAGTGTGTAAATGAGGATACGTCGTGTCTCCAGGAGCTCTGCCCCTGACATCTCCAAGTGACAGACACTGCTGGACCCCCCTGGCACCCTGCACACATTATAAATGCACAGTATAGCTTTCCCTGATATGTATTGGATGCCAGGGCCATGCCCACATGTGGCGAGTGGCGGTGCATTATACACAGCAGCACGGTGTCCGGTACTCACACAAAGACGTGGTAGACAAATGCCCAGCCCGGGGTCTCTCCAGCACGTTGCACAGGTAGTTATGCAGCCTCCGGTACTTCACGTTCCTCCGGCAGCTCTGGCTGCTGTTGTACGACAGCGGCTTCCCCAATAAGCTCATGCAAGCTCCCTGCTTTCCCCGGCGGCTCTCCTGCAAGCCCCCTCCCGGTCCCACACCGCTGCCCCTGCCAGTGTCACTGGTGCCCAGGAGAAGCAGCCCGTCCCCTCTACTGGAGTTCAACAGCACCCTGTTGCCCCGACCCGTAGTAACGGTCCCTGCCCCTGCCTTTACCTCCAGAGCTGCTTATTATCCAGAGCCTCCCACATCACCTCCACTATGGTTGCGGGACATGGCATCACCGGCGTGGTCACAGAGGGCTCCAGGTGCATGCACAGAGCAGACCTGGGGACAGGGTGGCAGCGCTTCCTGGCTTCAGACTGTCAGATCTGATCACAAGTTGGCACCAGCCATACATACAGGAAGGCTCTGTGTGCAGGGTGCCAGGGGGGTCCAGCAGTGTCTATCACTTGGAGATGTCAGGGGCAGAGCTCCTGGAGACACGACGTATCCTCATCCACACACTCTTCTGTGTGATTCCTCTGTTCTGTCACATGAAGCCACATATTCTTCTCCAAAGTACAAGCCCTCCTCAGTCCATCTGATTACCTGCCCTCTGTGGAGGCACCATGCCCAGCAGATCCTTGGTACAGCACAGTGACAGGCAGCTCCCAGCAGTCTACTGTGCCTTCATACATAGAAGCCTGGAGGTCACTTCCAGGCAGCTGAAACTCCATGCATGGTGGTCAGAGTGGCTGTGAGAAGCTTGGAGCCCACCACCTCCAGGCAGCTGCACTTCAACAACTTTTCCAGGAGAATCCAGCAACTCTGTGACAGCAGGAAGGGGTTGCCAGTCACTCACTTGTCCCTGTGCAGCCTGCAGCTCCAGTCCTTCTCCTGGTGCTGCTGCTGACATACATTCAAGGGGGACAGAAGGGGAAGGGGGGTAAGGAAGAAGGGGAAGGCCAGGTACTTACAGGAGGACTATATCTGAGTATAAATTAAAGGGGTTGTTCGGGTTCAGAGCTGAACCCGGACATACCTCCATTTTCACCCAGGCAGCCCCCTGACTTGAGCATCGGAGCAGTTCATGCTCCGATGCTCTCCTTTGCCCTGCGCTAAATCGCGCAGGGCAAAGGCATTTTTTGAAGATCTGGTGACGTACTGGGGCTCTCCATGGGGCTGCCAGGAAGCCCAGTGACGTCACCGTCACTGATGGCCGGGATTTACCGCTGCCCTAGCCAGTAAAACGGTAATATGAACAATGGGGTTCTACAAAAGAGCTATTGTGGGGCAAAGTTCATATTCGTGTTTACACACGTGTTTTAAAATGAATGCTTTCCCCTTTTATAAACAAGTAAATAATGACGCAATGCTGTGGGGCTGGTGTGCAACTTTTTCCAGGGCTGGTTTTTATCCCCAGTCCGGCCCTGCTTCAGTGTCCTCCACAGATCCCCCCTTCAGTGTCCTCCACAGATATCCCCCCCACCCAGAGCCGCTTCCTAGCTTATTTATTCACTGCACTTGCCTCTGTGAAATTGAAGAGAAGCGCAGTAATCTCGCACAGGCGCACTGGCAGAGGCCAGGAAGACAGTGCATGCGCACTTCGATGCCTCTGCTAGTGCGCCTGTGCGAGATTACGGCGCTTCTCTTCAATTTCACAGAGGCAAGTGCAGTGAATAAATTAGCTAGGAGGCGGCGCTGGGCGGGGAGATTGCAGGCACAGGCAGCATCGCTTTGCCACCTGTGCCGTTCGCAGCGCGCACTGCGCTGATAAAGTCCGGTCACTGCGCGGGCCGCATGACACGGCATTTGTCCCGTGGGCCGTAGGTTGGGCATCACTGATCTAGAATATAGTGCTATATCTTCATAATTGCGAATATTCTAGATTTTCTTTCAGTACCCATGATCCGTCACTGCTTCTTGCTTGTGGTCCAATGAGAAGGCTGCAATATCTTTGACTTTGGGAGTAGTGTTGTTCGAGAATTTTTGTATTGGGAATTTTTATCGCGAATTTTCTGAGTGCCGATTTTCGCAATCAAGAGAATAATGACTGGAGATTACGAATTCTCGAATTCGTGAATATATGACGAATATTTGCCAAAATATTTGCGAAATATCGCAAATTCGAATATTGCCCCTGCTGCTCATCACTGGTGTTTAGTGCGGAGGGGGCCATAGTTACCCCAAGGAGAACTCATCTGTCCACCCAAAATCTGGAGAGACTGACCTTTGTCAAGAAGAATCAGGCGTGAATCAGCCAGGATTTCCACACACCAATGCCTGATGCATTAGATTAGATCATCCATGCTGCCTCACCCAAACTTTGACAAAAGAAACAGGTTTCTTCTGGGTACCTGCCTCGGCTACTATTATGATGCTGCCACCCGCCTGATGCCACACATCTGATGTCAATTGCTCCTTCTTACACTCACCATCGTCACTGGGTACTGTTATTGCCACCCACCTCCCCACTCTGTCACCGGGTCACTCTGTGGTCTCCTGATGCTGCTACCACCTCAGCACTCAGGTCTTTTCATGCTGCTGTTTCCACCTCCACATTATGTCATTGTGCCACTCTGTGGTCTCCTCCTGCTGCTGCCACCTTCACACTATGTCACCTTGCCACTCTGTCGTCTCCTCATGCTGCTGCCACATCACCACTCTGTGGTCTCCTCATGCTACTGCAACATCACTACCCTGTGGTCTCCTCATGCTTCTGCTACATCAACACTATGTCACTGGGCCACTCTGTGGTCTCCTCATGCTGCTGCCACCTCACCACTATGTCATTGGGCCACTCTGTGGTCTCCTCATGCTGATGCTACCTCAACACTATGTCTTTGGGCCACTCTGTGGACTTCTCATGATGTTCCCACTCTCCCCACTGTGTGATTCGGCAACTAGTGTCCCTGTTTGGTCTTGTTAACATCATCATTTATTTTATCCTTCTTCTGATCTGTCAGAAGAAAGGAAAGATTAGACGCAAAATGGATCCTGTCTGTGTAGCAGCTGTAAGGCCTGTATGTTCCCATTCCCATCAGAATTGTCTTATGATTTGGTAGCCAAAAGCAGGAATGGGTACAAAAAAAGACATGCAAATTTTCAATTCACGTGTCATCTCTGTTTTGGATCCACTCCTGTTTTTTTTTTTGCTTTAGCAATACTGATGGATTACTGACCAAATGCTGACCGAGTGAAGGCAGGTGCTCAAGAGATAGGATCCGTTTTTTGGGGATTATTGTTCTGACGAATCAGAGGAAGGGAAAAATAATCAGTGACGTCAACACAAACTTACTGCTGACAACCTCTTCACTCTGTCAGGGGGGCTCTACTTATATAAGCGTTTTCTAGAACAGGTTCTGTAGACATCTATGTGGAATCAGATGTCGACGGTGTAAAAGGAATGCGCTCTTTCACACCATAGCAGGATCTTGGGTCTCTGCACGGTTCTTTATACCTGGCGCTAACACACTTGAGTTATTTGTTCAGTTTTGGCCCCATAACTGCCCAAATAAGTGAAGCGTGCAGTGATTCTAAGAGCGACGCCTGTCATGTGCGTGTCATACTGACTCACAGTATTGTTTCACTACCACAGCAGACTCCCTATGCGTGTTACTGCAAGGCATAGTGTTCTACACCACTATAGAGGCTCTCCGCAGCCAGGAAATAGCTGTTTTTTAACGCGATTCGTCACAAATAAATTCGGATCGAATTAAATCTTTTCGGAAAATTTGGCAAACCGGCCGAATCGAATTTTTGAGAAATTCGCTCATCTCTACTGGTAAGCATTGGAATGACCGTGGTCGGGAAATGGTGAGGTAAGATGAGTATGGCTTCTCTTTAACCCATTCTGCCCCATATTTATTACCACCAGATAACCCAGCACCCCTAGTCACATTTTCCCCTGTTATAGCTTATTTACCTGTCAGTGGTTCCCAGATCCATTGATCTTCAGGTGTTTTTCTACACACTGGGGCTTAGTGAAAAAAATGGAACATTGAACTATGTGGGTCTGTGTTGCAGCCTAACATATCCATTGAGGCCTATGGGTCCATGATAACCACACACAGAACAAGGATGGTATCCATGTTCAGTCTTTTTTCATGGACCCTAGCTCTGGAAATCTCCTTTTCAACCTAGCAGTGCATGTGGAAAACAAATAACGGAGGGCAAAAAACAGACACATGGATGAAAAACAGAGCCATTACAGTCCAGCCATCGTCACAGTGACTGTTTTCTCCACTAACAGAAATGGTGACCTATGTCTGAATAAGGCCTTAGTCTCGGTTTACTACAAATATTAGCTAATCTCCAGGGAATCATTATTTACATGCCATTTTTTTACCCTCAGCCCTACTATTAAAATGCTTGTTTGGTAAATATAATTGTGCTTCTTGACATAGTTTTATACATGTTTCCTTTCTATCCTTTTCCTTGTAGATTGTTCTCTCGATTTTATAGTTGGTTTTGATATTTCAACTTCTCCCAGTGGTGCCAGTTTATTCCATGGTCAAAATCTATTGGGAGTTCGTATTGCTAATATCTTGAACAGCATGATGAACGTGAGAAGTGTAAGCTGTGCCCCTGGAGCTGTACCTCAAATCAGTGTAGCCTTTTATGTTCCAAATGCAGCAACGCCCATTACTCCACACTTCCACACCTATAGTTCAGATTTAGCTCAGATCCTCCAAACCATTTCTGTCCAAGGTCCTTCCTATCTCACAACATCTGTTCTTCAGTCCATGTGGAAGACATTTCAAAAGGGTGATGCAGGAAAAGCAAAGGTATGTGACAGACATCACAACATAATTCATATTATCACAGTTCTTGTTCATTTTTAATTTCTTTCTTATACTACTGTATGTAGATGATCCTAATCTTTACGGATGGTCTAGATGAAAATGTTGAAGACATTGAACAAACAGCAGAAGATCTTCGAAAACTAGGTATACCTCACAAATAACTGAGGGCGGACCTCAATACATTTTAAAACTAATAATATAATGGAGGTACCAATCATTGCGTGATAACTTTAGTAAAAAATGTCTTACCCAAGATAGGAAGCAGCAATATATTACCATTGGTTATAAGGGTCAATATGGTCTATATGTTCACTTCTTTTCCATTGTGTGTTGCTGTAGCAAGTGGGGCTTATTTGTGATAGTTTAAATCATAAGTGAATTTCTGTGAATGAGATATCTCTTTTTGGTGATTACATTTTTTTATGAAAACTACCTCCAGGCTGTACGGAGACATAATATGGCACCTAAAGAAGTCTATGGGGACATAGAGCACATCCATATGCATTCGTATAAAATCCAGAAAAAAAATCACGCCGTTCCATCAGATGTGTATTTAGTAGATATGCTCTCCTAGAAATATTGCTTTTAGGGAAGAATACCTCTAAAATGGCACCATATGGAGGCACGTGGGCACAAAGACTGGAATACTTATGGCTCAGCAGTACTGTGTGTGTTACATACAGCATTTATGCTTTGCTTGTGGCCTGATATTGGTTTTTGGTTCTTATGTGTAGGCCGTACATATATCCATACTGAACTGTTGCCTACAGCTTTTAACTATATAATATATCCATTTCTGCAAACTTGTAGGATTAAATGGGCTAGTTACTGTTGCTTTGGAAGGAACTAAGGGATACGATGACATCAAATATATAGAATTTGGCCGAGGCTTTGAATATAACAATCAGTTGCATATTGGCATGTCAGATATAGAATTTAGACTTGCCCGACAAATGGTGAGTAAGGCATTCCAAATAATTGCAATAGTATTAATTTCCTAGACATAGTAATATTTGTTTCAGCTATACAGAAGTATAACATATTTTGCTGTTCTGTTTTAGTCCCATGTCAATGAGAAGACGTGTTGTTGCGTATTTTGTGAGTGTATTGGACTTAGGGGAGCTCCTGGAACGTATGGCGGTCGTGGAAGGAAGGTATGTACATCAAATGGATTTTAAAGTAAACCAAGATTATTGAAAGCGCAGGCATCGCTGGTAGATCATGTCCAAATACAGCTAGTTAGTAAAATCCTATGCGGGATATTACTGTACCAGCTCTCTTATGCCCTTAATGAC
This sequence comes from Bufo bufo, assembly GCF_905171765.1. NCBI lineage: Eukaryota > Metazoa > Chordata > Amphibia > Anura > Bufonidae > Bufo > Bufo bufo. Next base: position 201,837,965 of record NC_053393.1, read on the forward strand.
CAGTGATATACCGCAAAAGGTCCTATCACATCAAGCAGCAATGTTTCTGCCACACACAATTTAATAATAATAATAAATTAGTTAGATGCACAGGATGGTTGATGCACCAAGCAGGGTGCTCTCAGTTTTAGCAGCGTCACCCCGCTGCTAAATAAGAAGGAATATAGAAAAGAGATAGCTGGGCACACCTAGGATATTGGTAACTATTATTTATTGATTAATTGTTAAAAATTATTTATTAGAAATGCTTGCAATAGTTTAAGGATGTGGATTCCACATCCTTAAACTATTGCAAGCATTTCTAATAAATAATTTTTAACAATTAATCAATAAATAATAGTTACCAATATCCTAGGTGTGCCCAGCTATCTCTTTTCTATACACAATTTAATAAGTTAAAAAAAATAGCAGTACACTGTCTAATTCATAAGCAAAATCTAAATTAGCACAACTGTCAAATTTATGATGATTGTTAACATTTTAAACCTTTGATTTTTAATTAGAGATGAGCGAATCGAAGTTGACGAAGTGGAATTCGATCCGAATTTCCTCAGGCTTTGTGGCAACGAATTGCATTTTTGCCTAAAAGGGCTACTGCACGTGTTAGGACATGGTGCAAATAACTCTGGAAACAAGGAATCACCCACAATGCCCTGCATGCAGCCAATCAGCAGCCAGCCAGCCCTATAAATAGCCTCAGCCATTTTGGATTCTGCCATTTTCCAGTGTGTTTAGTGCAAGGAGAGACGTCAGCAGGCACTAGGGACAGTGCTAGGAAAGACTTTGTTGTGCTAAAAAACGATTTACAAGTTCAGAGAAAGATTAGTCAAGGTGTAGGAAAAGGATACGGAGGCATTATCTACGCTATAAAAAAGGAGAACAGGGTCCAATAGGAGCGATTCCATTACACCTTGCTGCACTTATTGGTGATCCAAATTGCTTTTAGGTTGTTTGCACTATATGATACATCACTAATTGCAGAAAACCCTGCTTGTGATTGGGGTGCAAGTTCTGTGGTACAGCCATTTATGGGGTGTATTAATAGGAAAGATACGTACGTCCTAATAGCCTTTCTACGTTGATTTTACATTGTCTTACTTTTTTGGGTGGGGTTATTATTAGGGGGGAAAAATATATGTTATAATTGCCATTCAGCAGTAAAGTTACATTGTACTACAGGCATTTACAGGGTGTATTAAAAAGATAGATACGTACGTCCCATCACCCGTTCTGAAGTGAATTGCGATTGTTATATTTCTATTTTGGGGTGTAGAAATAGGGAAAAATTTTTACATTGTACTACAGCCATTTATGTGTTGTAGAAAAAGAAAATATACGTATGTCCCATCACCCGTTCTGCAGTGAATTGTGATTGTTATATTTTTTTTTTCTGGTGTGGAAATAGGAAAAATAAGGAGAAAATATATGTCATAATTGGCATTCAGCTGTAAAGTTACATTTTACCACAGCCATATATGTGGTGTAGAAAATATACGTATGTCCCATCACCCGTTCTACGGTGAATTGTGATTGTTATATTTTTTTTTTTGTGGTGTGGAAATAGAAAACATAAGGAGAAAATATATGTCATAATTGGCATTCAGTGGTGAAGTTACCGTATTTTTCGCTTTATAAGACGCACCTGATGATAAGACGCACCTAGATTTTTGAGGAGGAAAATAAGAAAAAAAAAATTGAACCAAAAGGTGTGCTTTTGGAGGGGTTTTGAACTAATGGTGTGCTTTTGGAGGGGTTTTGAACTAATGGTGTGCTTTTGGAAGGGTTTTGAACTAATGGTGTGCTTTTGGAGGGGTTTTGAACTAATGGTGGTCTGTGGGTGACGCACTGTTATGGGGGGACCTGTGGGTGACGCACTGTTATGGGGGGACCTGTGGGTGACGCACTGTTATGGGGGGACCTGTGGGTGACGCACTGTTATGGGGGGACCTGTGGGTGACGCACTGTTATGGGGGGACCTGTGGGTGACGCACTGTTATGGGGGGACCTGTGGGTGATGCACTGTTATGGGGGACCTTTGGGTGACGCACTACTACGGGGGATGTAGCATCATATATAGCATCTTATGTAATGGGGGTCACTATTCACACAGGGACAATATACTGTGACACATATGATACTGTGACCAGCATAAGATGATCTTATGCTAGTCACAGTATCATGTGTCACAGTATATTGTCCCTGTGTGAATAGTGACCCCCATTACACCACAGGGCACACAGTAGACTTTATATGTAAAATCTTTTAATGGCTCTGCTTTCTTCTATACCAGTACTCACTATAAAAGCAGCAGTCCGGCCAGCACGTGACGTCACTCACTCACTCAGTCAGTCACGCTCCTGCCAGCTTCATTAATGAAGTGGGAGGAGCATGACCGAGTGAGTGACGTCACGCGCCGGCAGGACCGCTGCTTTCATAGTGAGTACTGGTATAGAAGAAAGCAGAGTGTAATGAAGCCGTTTTCATATGTAAAGTCTATAATCTTCAAGCAGTGTCTCTGCTTTAAACTAGGGCAATCCTCTGTAGTGCAACTCACTATGAAAGCGGCAGGCAGGGCGGCAGCGTAACCTCGCGATTCTCACTCATTAATGCTCCTCCCACTTCCTTCCCATGAATGAGTGAGAATCGCGAGGTTACGCTGCCGCTCTGCCTGCCGCTTTCATAGTGAGTTGCACTACAGAGGATTGCCCTAGTTTAAAGCAGAGACACTGCTTGAAGATTATAGACTTTACATGTGATAATTACCGTGAGCGGGGTCCGATGTATTACAGTACAGTGACTGCATCGGGCCCCGCCGCGAGTGTTGCCAGCCTCCGTCCCCTCCTCCCACCCCTCTGATACATTGCGGCTTGCGATGTATCAGCGTCAGCAAAGTAAACATGGCAGTGTTCGCTTTATAAGACGCACTGCCATTTTCCCCCCACTATTGGGGGCGAAAAAGTGCGTCTTATAAAGCGAAAAATACGGTACATTGTACTACAGCCATTTACGGGGTGTATTAATAGGAAAGATACGTACGTCCTATTAGCCTTTCTACATTGATTTTACATTGTCTTACTTTTTTTGGGGGGGAAGGTATTATTAGGGGAAAAAAGGCAAAAATATATGTTATAATTATGTCATTTACAGGGTGTATTAAAAAGATAGATACATACGTCCCGTTAGCCAATCTGCGGTGAATTGTGATTGTTATATTTCTTTTTTTGTGGTGTAAAATTGGGAAAAGAATAGGTCTTAATTGCCGTTCTGTGGTGAATTTTTTATTTATTTTTTTGTTGGGGGAGTTTATTAGTCAGAATTTTTTATATATATATATATATATATATATATATATATATATATATATATATATATATATATAGACAAAGGAGAGAATCCAGCGGGAGCACCAACCAAGGTGTGGGTGCAAGGTCCAGCACGGGGTAACGGCTATACCCGATATTTGTAGAGACGGAAGAAGCCGGACTGCACTCCAAAATGATGGTGAAATAAAATGTTTTAATAACCCATAATATGGCAAACTTGCGACGTTTCGGCTCACAAGAGCCTTCCTCAAGCCTTGAGGAAGGCTCTTGTGAGCCGAAACGTCGCAAGTTTGCCATATTATGGGTGATTAAAACACTTTATTTCACCATCATTTTGGAGTGCAGTCCGACTTCTTCCGTCTCTATATATATATATATATATATATATATATATATATATATATATAATGTCTTAATTGCCATTCAGCGGTGAAGTAACATTGTACTACAGCCTTTTTTATTATTTTAATTTAATTATTTTATCATGCATAGATAATATCATACAGTATATCAGACAGACAGGTGACAGGTAGAGTTGAGCGAACACCTGGATATTCGGGTTCGAGAAGTTCGGCCGAACTTCCCGGAAATGTTCGGGTTCGGGATCCGAACCAGAACCGAACTTCGTCCCGAACCCCATTGAAGTCAATTGGGACCCGAACTTTTCGGCACTAAAAAGGCTGTAAAACAGCCCAGGAAAGAGCTAGAGGGCTGCAAAAGGCAGCAACATGTAGGTAAATCCCCTGCAAACAAATGTGGATAGGGAAATGAATAAAAATAAAAATAAAATAAATAAAAATTAACCAATATCAATTGGAGAGAGGTCCCATAGCAGAGAATCTGGCTTCACGTCAGCAGAGAATCAGTCTCTTTATGCCATAGCAGAGAATCTGGCTTCACGTCACCCACCACTGTAACAGTCCATTGTCATATATTTAGGCCCCGGCACCCAGGCAGAGGAGAGAGGTCCCGTAACAGAGAATCTGGCTTCATGTCAGCAGAGAATCAGTCTGCATGTCATAGCAGAGAATCATGCTTTACGTCACCCAACACTGGAACAGTCCATTGTCAGATATTTAGGCCCAGGCACCCAGGCAGAGGAGAGAGGTCCCGTAACAGAGAATCTGGCTTCATGTCAGCAGAGAATCAGTCTTCATGTCATAGCAGAGAATCAGGCTTTACGTCACCCAACACTGGAACAGTCCATTGTCAGATATTTAGGCCCAGGCACCCAGGCAGAGGAGAGAGGTCCCGTAACAGAGAATCTGGCTTCATGTCAGCAGAGAATCAGTCTGCATGTCATAGCAGAGAATCAGGCTTTACGTCACCCAACACTGGAACAGTCCATTGTCAGATATTTAGGCCCAGGCACCCAGGCAGAGGAGAGAGGTCCCGTAACAGAGAATCTGGCTTCATGTCTGCACAGAATCTGGCTTCATGTCAGCAGAGAATCAGTCTGCATGTCCTAGCAGAGAATCATGCTTTACGTCACCCAACACTGGAACAGTCCATTGTCAGATATTTAGGCCCAGGCACCCAGGCAGAGGAGAGAGGTCCCGTAACAGAGATTCAGGCTTCATGTCAGCAGAGAATCAGTCTGCATGTCATAGCAGAGAATCATGCTTTACGTCACCCAACACTGGAACAGTCCATTGTCAGATATTTAGGCCCAGGCACCCAGGCAGAGGAGAGAGGTCCCGTAGCAGAGAATCTGGCTTCATGTCAGCAGAGAATCAGTCTGCATGTCCTAGCAGAGAATCATGCTTTACGTCACCCAACACTGGAACAGTCCATTGTCAGATATTTAGGCCCAGGCACCCAGGCAGAGGAAAGAGGACCCGTAACAGAGAATCTGGCTTCATGTCAGCAGAGAATCAGTCTTCATGTCATAGCAGAGAATCAGGCTTCACGTCACCCACCACTTGAACAGGCCACTGTCAGATATTTTTAGGCCCCGGCACCCAGACAGAGGAGAGAGGTTCCATAACAGAGATTCAGGCTTCATGTCAGCAGAGAATCAGTCTGCATGTCATAGCAGAGAATCATGCTTTACGTCACCCAACACTGGAACAGTCCATTGTCAGATATTTAGGCCCAGGCACCCAGGCCGAGGAGAGAGGTCCCGTAACAGAGAATCTGGCTTCATGTCTGCACAGAATCTGGCTTCATGTCAGCAGAGAATCAGTCTGCATGTCCTAGCAGAGAATCATGCTTTACGTCACCCAACACTGGAACAGTCCATTGTCAGATATTTAGGCCCAGGCACCCAGGCAGAGGAGAGAGGTCCCGTAACAGAGATTCAGGCTTCATGTCAGCAGAGAATCAGTCTGCATGTCATAGCAGAGAATCATGCTTTACGTCACCCAACACTGGAACAGTCCATTGTCAGATATTTAGGCCCAGGCACCCAGGCAGAGGAGAGAGGTCCCGTAGCAGAGAATCTGGCTTTATGTCAGCAGAGAATCAGTCTGCATGTCCTAGCAGAGAATCATGCTTTACGTCACCCAACACTGGAACAGTCCATTGTCAGATATTTAGGCCCAGGCACCCAGGCAGAGGAAAGAGGACCCGTAACAGAGAATCTGGCTTCATGTCAGCAGAGAATCAGTCTTCATGTCATAGCAGAGAATCAGGCTTCACGTCACCCACCACTGGAACAGGCCACTGTCAGATATTTTTAGGCCCCGGCACCCAGACAGAGGAGAGAGGTTCCATAACAGAGATTCAGGCTTCATGTCAGCAGAGAATCAGTCTGCATGTCATAGCAGAGAATCATGCTTTACGTCACCCAACACTGGAACAGTCCATTGTCAGATATTTAGGCCCAGGCACCCAGGCAGAGGAGAGAGGTCCCGTAACAGAGATTCAGGCTTCATGTCAGCAGAGAATCAGTCTGCATGTCATAGCAGAGAATCATGCTTTACGTCACCCAACACTGGAACAGTCCATTGTCAGATATTTAGGCCCAGGCACCCAGGCAGAGGAGAGAGGTCCCGTAGCAGAGAATCTGGCTTCATGTCAGCAGAGAATCAGTCTGCATGTCCTAGCAGAGAATCATGCTTTACGTCACCCAACACTGGAACAGTCCATTGTCAGATATTTAGGCCCAGGCACCCAGGCAGAGGAAAGAGGACCCGTAACAGAGAATCTGGCTTCATGTCAGCAGAGAATCAGTCTTCATGTCATAGCAGAGAATCAGGCTTCACGTCACCCACCACTTGAACAGGCCACTGTCAGATATTTTTAGGCCCCGGCACCCAGACAGAGGAGAGAGGTTCCATAACAGAGATTCAGGCTTCATGTCAGCAGAGAATCAGTCTGCATGTCATAGCAGAGAATCATGCTTTACGTCACCCAACACTGGAACAGTCCATTGTCAGATATTTAGGCCCAGGCACCCAGGCCGAGGAGAGAGGTCCCGTAACAGAGAATCTGGCTTCATGTCAGCACAGAATCAGGCTTCATGTCAGCAGAGAATCAGTCTGCATGTCCTAGCAGAGAATCATGCTTTACGTCACCCAACACTGGAACAGTCCATTGTCAGATATTTAGGCCCAGGCACCCAGGCAGAGGAGAGAGGTCCCGTAACAGAGATTCAGGCTTCATGTCAGCAGAGAATCAGTCTGCATGTCATAGCAGAGAATCATGCTTTACGTCACCCAACACTGGAACAGTCCATTGTCAGATATTTAGGCCCAGGCACCCAGGCAGAGGAGAGAGGTCCCGTAGCAGAGAATCTGGCTTTATGTCAGCAGAGAATCAGTCTGCATGTCCTAGCAGAGAATCATGCTTTACGTCACCCAACACTGGAACAGTCCATTGTCAGATATTTAGGCCCAGGCACCCAGGCAGAGGAAAGAGGACCCGTAACAGAGAATCTGGCTTCATGTCAGCAGAGAATCAGTCTTCATGTCATAGCAGAGAATCAGGCTTCACGTCACCCACCACTGGAACAGGCCACTGTCAGATATTTTTAGGCCCCGGCACCCAGACAGAGGAGAGAGGTTCCATAACAGAGATTCAGGCTTCATGTCAGCAGAGAATCAGTCTGCATGTCATAGCAGAGAATCATGCTTTACGTCACCCAACACTGGAACAGTCCATTGTCAGATATTTAGGCCCAGGCACCCAGGCAGAGGAGAGAGGTCCCGTAACAGAGAATCTGGCTTCATGTCAGCAAAGAATCAGTCTTCATGTCATAGCAGAGAATCAGGCTTCACGTCACCCACCACTGGAACAGGCCACTGTCAGATATTTTTAGGCCCTGGCACCCAGACAGAGGAGAGAGGTCCCATAACAGAGATTCAGGCTTCATGTCAGCAGAGAATCAGTCTGCATGTCATAGCAGAGAATCATGCTTTACGTCACCCAACACTGGAACAGTCCATTGTCAGATATTTAGGCCCAGGCACCCAGGCAGAGGAGAGAGGTCCCGTAACAGAGAATCTGGCTTCATGTCAGCAGAGAATCAGTCTGCATGTCATAGCAGAGAATCAGGCTTTACGTCACCCAACACTGGAACAGTCCATTGTCAGATATTTAGGCCCAGGCACCCAGGCAGAGGCGAGAGGTCCCGTAACAGAGAATCTGGCTTCATGTCAGCAGAGAATCAGTCTGCATGTCATAGCAGAGAATCAGGCTTTACGTCACCCAACACTGGAACAATCCATTGTCAGATATTTAGGCCCAGGCACCCAGGCAGAGGAGAGAGGTCCCGTAACAGAGAATCTGCCTTCATGTCAGCAGAGAATCAGTCTGCATGTCATAGCAGAGAATCAGGCTTTACGTCACCCAACACTGGAACAGTCCATTGTCAGATATTTAGGCCCAGGCACCCAGGCAGAGGAGAGAGGTCCCGTAACAGAGAATCTGGCTTCATGTCAGCAGAGAATCAGTCTGCATGTCATAGCAGAGAATCAGGCTTTACGTCACCCAACACTGAAACAGTCCATTGTCAGATATTTAGGCCCAGGCACCCAGGCAGAGGAGAGAGGTCCCGTAACAGAGAATCTGGCTTCATGTCAGCAGAGAATCAGTCTTCATGTCATAGCAGAGAATCAGGCTTCACGTCACCCACCACTGGAACAGTCCATTGTCACATATTTAGGCCCAGGCACCCAGGCAGAGGAGAGAGGTCCCATAACAGAGATTCAGGCTTCATGTCAGCAGAGAATCAGTCTTCATGTCATAGCAGAGAATCAGGCTTCACGTCACCCACCACTGGAACAGGCTACTGCCACATATTTAGGCCCAGGCACCCAGGCAGAGGAGAGAGGTCCCATAACAGAGATTCAGGCTTCATGTCAGCAGAGAATCAGTCTTCATGTCATAGCAGAGAATCAGGCTTCATGTCACCCACCACTGGAACAGGCCACTGTCAGATATTTTTAGGCCCCGGCACCCAGACAGAGGAGAGGTTCATTCAACTTTGGGTTGCCCCGCAATATAATGGTAAAATGAAAATAAAAATAGGATTGAATGAGGAAGTGCCCTGGAGTACAATAATATATTGTTAAGGGGAGGTAGTTAATGTCTAATCTGCACAAGGGATGGACAAGTCCTGTGGGATCCATGCCTGGTTCATTTTTATGAACGTCAGCTTGTCCACATTGGCTGTAGACAGGTGGCTGCGTTTGTCTGTAATGACGCCCCCTGCCGTGCTGAATACACGTTCAGACAAAACGCTGGCCACCGGGCAGGCCAGCACCTCCAAGGCATAAAAGGCTAGCTCTGGCCACGTGGACAATTTGGAGACCCAGAAGTTGAATGGGGCCGAACCATCAGTCAGTACGTGGAGGGTGTGCACAGGTACTGTTCCACCATGTTATTGAAATGTTGCCTCCTGCTAACACGTTCCGTATCAAGTGGTGGTGCAGTTAGCTGTGGCGTGGTGACAAAACTTTTCCACATCTCTGCCATGCTAACCCTGCCCTCAGAGGAGCTGGCCGTGACACAGCTGCGTTGGCGACCTCTTGCTCCTCCTCTGCCTTCGCCTTGGGCTTCCACTTGTTCCCCTGTGACATTTGGGAATGCTCTCAGTAGCGCGTCTACCAACGTGCGCTTGTACTCGCGCATCTTACTATCACGCTCCAGTGCATGAAGTAAGGTGAGCACATTGTCTTTGTACCGTGGATCCAGCAGGGTGGCAACCCAGTAGTCCGCACACGCTAAAATGTGGGCAACTCTGCTGTCGTTGTGCAGGCACTGCAGCATGTAGTCGCTCATGTGTGCCAGGCTGCCCAGAGGTAAGGACAAGCTGTCCTCTGTGGGAGGCGTATCGTCATCGTCCTGCGTTTCCCCCCAGCCACGCACCAGTGATGGGCCCGAGCTGCGTTGGGTGCCAGCCCGCTGTGAACCTGCTTCATCCTCATCCTCATCCACCTCCTCCTCATCCTCGTCCTCCAGTAGTGGGCCCTGTCTGGCCACATTTGTACCTGGCCTCTGCTGTTGCAAAAAACCTCCCTCTGAGTCACTTCGAAGAGACTGGCCTGAAAGTGCTAAAAATGACCCCTCTTCCTCCTCCTGGGCCACCTCCTCTTCCATCATCGCCCTAAGTGTTTTCTCAAGGAGACATAGAAGTGGTATTGTAACGCCACTGGCCATGTTGGTGGAGTACACGAAACAGCGCAACAGGGCACACAGGTCTCGCATGGAGGCCCAGTCATTGGTGGTGAAGTGGTGCTGTTCCGCAGTGCGACTGACCCGTGCGTGCTGCAGCTGAAACTCCACTATGGCCTGCTGCTGCTCGCACAGTCTGTCCAGCATGTGCAAGGTGAAGTTCCACCTGGTGGGCACGTCGCATATGAGGCGGTGAGCGGGAAGGCCGAAGTTACGCTGTAGCCCAGACAGGCGAGCAGCGGCAGGATGTGAATACCGGAAGCGCGAACAGACGGCCCGCACTTTATGCAGCAGCTCTGACATGTCGGGGTAGTTGTGAATGAACTTCTGCACCACCAAATTCAGCACATGCGCCAGGCAAGGGATGTGCGTCAAACCGGCTAGTCCCAGAGCTGCAATGAGATTTCGCCCATTATCGCACACCACCAGGCCGGGCTTGAGGCTCACCGGCAGCAACCACTCGTCGGTCTGTTGTTCTATACCCCGCCACAACTCCTGTGCGGTGTGGGGCCTGTCCCCCAAACATATGAGTTTCAGAACGGCCTGCTGATGAAGGTGAAGGTGTGTGGCTGACTGGATGAGCAGGTGGAAGAAGAGGAGGAGGAAGCTGAGTAGGAGGAGGAGGAGACAGGAGGCAAAAAATGTTGCCCTGCGATCCTTGGCGGCGGAAGGACGTGCGCCAAACAGCTCTCCGCCTGGTTAGGGAGATATAGCGTCCCTGGCCGTGCTTACTGGTCCACGTATCTGTGGTTAGGTGGACCTTGCCACAGATGGCGTTGCGCAGTGCACACTTGATTTTATCGGATACTTGGTTGTGCAGGGAAGGCACGGCTCTCTTGGAGAAGTAGTGCCGGCTGGGAACAACATACTGTGGGACAGCAAGCGACATGAGCTGTTTGAAGCTGTCTGTGTCCACCAGCCTAAATGACAGCATTTCATAGGCCAGTAGTTTAGAAATGCTGGCATTCAGGGCCAGGGATCGAGGGTGGCTAGGTGGGAATTTACGCTTTCTCTCAAATGTTTGTGAGATGGAGAGCTGAACGCTGCCGTGTGACATGGTTGAGATGCTTGGTGACGCAGGTGGTGGTGTTGGTGGTACATCTTATGTTTGCTGGGCGGCAGGTGCCAAAGTTCCTCCAGAGGCAGAGGAAGAGGCCGAGGCGGCGGCAGCAGCAGAAGAGGCCGAGGCGGCAGCAGCAGAAGAGGTAGCAGGGGGAGCCTGAGTGACTTCCTTGTTTTTAAGGTGCTTACTCCACTGCAGTTCATGCTTTGCATGCAGGTGCCTGGTCATGCCGTCTTGTCGTCAGCACATTGTTTGAAGAAGTGCCATGCCAGGGAACTCCTTGAAGCTGCCTTTGGGGTGCTCGGTCCCAGATGGCGGCGGTCAGTAGCAGGCGGAGTCTCTTGGCGGCGGGTGTTCTGCTTTTGCCCACTGCTCCCTCTTTGTCTTTTGCTACGCTGTTGCTTCGGTCTCACCACTGCCTCTTCCTCCGAACTGTGAAAGTCAGTGGCACGACCTTCATTCCATGTGGGGTCTAGGACCTCATCGTCCCCTGAATCGTCTTCCACCCAGTCTTGATCCCTGACCTCCTGTTCAGTCTGCACACTGCAGAAAGACGCAGCAGTTGGCACCTGTGTTTCGTCATCATCAGAGACGTGCTGAGGTGGTATTCCCATGTCCTCATCATCAGGAAACATAAGTGGTTGTCCGTTAGTGCATTCTATCTCTTCCACCCCTGGGGAAGGGCTAGGTGGATGCCCTTGGGAAACCCTGCCAGCAGAGTCTTCAAACAGCATAAGAGACTGCTGCATAACTTGAGGCTCAGACAGTTTCCCTGATATGCATGGGGGTGATGTGACAGACTGATGGGCTTGGTTTAGATGCGCCATCTGTGCGCTTTCTGCAGAAGACTGGGTGGGAGATAATGTGAACGTGCTGGATGCACTGTCGGCCACCCAATTGACTAATGCCTGTACCTGCTCAGGCCTTACCATCCTTAGAACGGCATTGGGCCCCACCAAATATGGCTGTAAATTCTGGCGGCTACTGGGACCTGAGGTAGTTGGTACACTAGGACGTGTGGCTGTGGCAGAACGGCCACGTCCTCTCCCAGCACCAGAGGGTCCACTAACACCACCACGACCATGTCCGCGTCCGCGTCTCTTACTAGATGTTTTCCTCATTGTTACCGTTCACCACAATAAGAAAAATATTATTCGGGCCAATGTATTGAATTAAAATTCAGGCCTTTTTTTACAGACACCTAACACTATCTGGCTATCTATTTAGGTACCATATTACACTAATACAGGCACACCAGTAATGACAGATTTAGCTGAATATAAATTTGAGGCCTATTATTTAGGCGCTGGGTGACAGGTATACGTTTACGGACAGAATTAGACTTGGATCTGCACTGTAGTGTGTGTGTGAAGTTCTTGAGAATTGCCCTATCAGCACCTTGAATCTAATATACCCTTTTAGGGATAGATTTAAAGTAGGCCTGATACAGCAGAAACCACTAATTTTGAGAATTGCAAATTTGGGAATTGTTTTTCAACCCAGAACAAAAACTGTGCTTTGACGGACACTAAATAACTTGATCAGCTAAAGCAGTAATGACAGATTTGGATTAATATAAATGTGAGGCCTATTTTTTAGGCGCTGGGTGACAGGCTCAACTTGCCCCTGATGTAGTATATGGCCAAAAAATAACCACACTATTGATGGTTAAATGCACTTTGTGACAGGCTCAACTTGCCCCTGATGTAGTATATGGCCAAAAAATAGCCACACTATTGATGCTTAAATGCACTTGATGAAAGCTTGACCCTGATGTAGGATATAGCAAAAAATAACCACACTATTGATGGTTAAATGCACTTGGGTGAGAAGGTCAGCTTGCCCCTGATGTAGTATGTGGCCAAAAAATAACCACACTATTGATGGTTAAATGCACTTGATGAAAGCTTGACCCTGATGTAGGATATAGCAAAAAATAACCACACTATTGATGGTTAAATGCACTTGGGTGACAAGGTCAGCTTGCCCCTGATGTAGTATATGGCCAAAAAATAACCACACTATTGATGGTTAAATGCACTTGATGAAAGCTTGACCCTGATGTAGGATATAGCAAAAAATATCCACACTATTGATGGTTAAATGCACTTGGGTAACAAGGTCAGCTTGCCCCTGATGTAGTATATGGCCAAAAAATAACCACACTATTGATGGTTAAATGCACTTGATGAAAGCTTGACCCTGATGTAGGATATAGCAAAAAATAACCACACTATTGATGGTTAAATGTACTTGGTGGCAGCTTGTGCTGGTGCACAAGCAAGCCACAAAATGGCCGCCGATCACCCCAGAAAAAAGTGACTGAAAAACGCTATGGGCAGCCTAAAAACACTGAGCAATTGAATAGCAGCAGTTCAATGATCCACAGCTGTAGATCGATCACTGAATGAAGTCTTTTGGAGGAGTTAATCACTGCCTAATCTCGCCCTAACGTCGCAGCTGCAACCTCTCCCTACACTTGTATCAGCAGAGTGAAGTGCAGCGCTACGTGACCCAAGCTTATATAGAGGCTGGGTCACATGCTGCACTGGCCAATCACAGCCATGCCAATAGTAGGCATGGCTGTGATGGCCTCTTGGGGCAAGTAGTATGATGCTTGTTGATTGGCTGCTTTGCAGCCTTTCAAAAAGCGCCAAGAAAGCACCGAACACCGAACTCGAACCCGGACTTTTATGAAAATGTTCGGGTTCGGGTCTGTGTCACGGACACCCCAAAATTCTATACAGTTCGGGTTCGCTCATCCCTAGTGACAGGCCCTTCAAAGGGAACGGGCAGTGGTCAAAATGTTTTTGTCGCAGGCAGCAGAAGAAGGAAGGGTGGCAGCAGGACTCCTGAGTTCCCGGTGTTATCTAGCAGTCATGTCTTGACAAGCAACCCAGCGGTGCTTGAATGGTTGACTCAGTCTTCGAGTAGTGATGAGGAGAGTCACGTGGGAGCAGGTGTTGCGATTGGTCAGGCTCCTGACCCTGAGACCGTTGAGGGGACATCAGTGACGTGAAGACGGTAGTGGATGATGATGATGATGTAGCCGATCGCACTTGGGAGCCGGGCGGGGAAGGGGCTTCATCATCATCAGGAGAAGAGGGTGGCAGCCTGTGCGTGAGGCAACGGCTGAGCCTGCAGGGTTGAATCGTGGCTGTGAGTCACCAGGGTGGCAGCAGTAGGAGGTCGGGAGCCAAACGTGCCTGGGGTAGACCACCTATTTCGCAGGAGCCTACCGGCCTGGGAAGTAGCGTTGCAGGGGTTCACGGAGGCAGCGGTAGCAGGCAGTCAGCGCGAACTGTTGGTGAGAAAATGCCATACATGCTTTGTGGGCAGAAGGTGAATCATGGCCAGGGTGCCAATGTTGGTACAATGGCCCTGGGTCAACACATGCAGCCTCACCATAAAGTGGCCTTGGAGAACCGTGGCTCCCAAGTGGTGGTCCAGCCTGCCACAGCAACCACTGCATTACCGTGGCAAGCACCCAATTTCATGCATTCAAGGCTCCACCACATCAGCGGAAGGCAGCTGTCTGTCCTTCCGATCATCTGCTGGTCCTGATGCTCCTGCTCCTACTCAGTCATTCCATCAGCAATCGATCACCGAAGCGATTACCAAGAGACAATAGTATGCATGCGCTCATCGAATGGCGCAGAAGCTGAACGTGCTCCTTGACAATTTGCTGGTGCTGCAGTCCCTCCCTTTCCAAGTGGTGGACTCTGCATATTTCAGGGAACTGATGGCTTGTGCAGAGCCTAGGTGGATAGTCCCAAGCCGTCATTTCTTTGCCAAAAAGGCAGTACCAGCCCTGCACACATATGTAGAACCAGGGCTTTTTTTCTGGCGGAACGCACCAGAACGGTGTTCCGCCACCTTTTGACATCGCAGCCTGCCATGCTCCAGCATCGCAGGCTGCGATGTATCAGCGGGGAGGGACTGGGAGGAGGAGCTGGGGGCCGGTGCGTTCACTGTGCTCCGGCCCGCCGCTCCAGTACAGTTATAAAATGTGTAATTCAATTATTAATGATTCATGCTGCCCCCTCTGTAGTATAACATTCAATATATCCTACTCACAGGGCTACTGTTATATCGTAATGCAGGCCAGCCGGGCAGACGAGCGGCAGAGTGACTGACTGACGTCACGTGCCTGCCCGGCCTACTTTATGAATGAAGCATGCGGCGCAGGCACGTGACGTCAGTCAGTCACTCTGCCGCTCGTCTGCCCGGCCGGTAATTGAATTACACATTTTATAACTGTACTGGAGCGGCAATGGGGGGTCTGTGGATGACACTGTTAAGTGAACAGAGAAAGGCCATAAACGATTTCTTGATTATACAGACGGACAGAGGCACTCCCCTGTGTAATTTCGATGTTAGCCAGTGGCAGCTCATGCATGACACCTGCCCTTTGCTCGGGCCCTTTGAGGAGGCCACTTTATTTGTCAGTCGCCAGGACTACGGGATAAACAATGTCATTCCACTGATTCATGTCCTGGAACAGTTGCTGGTAAATCTGGCTGGCCAGGGGACAGGAGACGTGGCGACTACATCTCACGGCTACATAAGCCCTGTGGGGGCTGAACTAGAGGAGGAGCAGGAGGACATTCGAGCACAAGCAATGCGTAGAGAAATGGGTGGTTTTTCTACACAGGTGACAGGAGAGGAGGAGCAGGCGCAGCCAGAGGAGCTACAGGGCAATGAGGAAGATGAGGCAGAGGACCCAGACACACCATGGCATGGCAGTATGCAGTGGGGATGGAGGCAGGGACTCCCTCGGAGTCACTTGCGTAAATGGCATGCTCACTTGCTTGCATAGTGACAGCCGAATTGTAACCATTCGGCAGAGGGATGACTACTGGCTCTCCACCATGTCAGACCCTCGCTACCGGTCCAAAATGGGGGTCTTTTTTGCACTCGCTGAGTGGGAGGACAAACTGAACTACTATTGAGACTTCCTATGTAGTCAGTTGGCCGCTGCCTATGT
Organism: Bufo bufo; assembly: GCF_905171765.1. Classification (NCBI taxonomy): domain Eukaryota; kingdom Metazoa; phylum Chordata; class Amphibia; order Anura; family Bufonidae; genus Bufo; species Bufo bufo. The sequence continues at coordinate 201,853,956 of NC_053393.1, forward strand.
GCGCCATCACCCATCCTCACGCAGGTCTGACCGGGGTGCCCTCTGCGCTCTTGTTCCACTGCCATGACTGCTGGAGGAGGGGGCAGCAACTTGAGTCTAGAGTCGCTGAACAGCAGTTTTCTTCACCCGCCTACTGAAAAAACTACTCACCAGCAGCAGCAGCTAGACCTGGAGCAGGACCTGAACCTGCAGGTTGTGGCATACTTGGAGTGTACCCTGCCACTCCACATTGAAGATCGCCTGGTCTACTGGGCAGCCAAAATCGATTTGTGGCAGCAATTGGATCAGCCAGGATTTTCATACACGAATGTCTGATGCATCAGACTAGATCATCCATGGTGCCACACCAACACTTCACAAAAGAGACTTATTTCTTCTGGCTACCTGCTTCAGCTACTATTCTGATGCTCCCACCCGCCTGATGCCACACCTGCTCCCAGTTGCTCCTACTGTCAACCACCATCTTCAGCTGGAACTGGTATTGCCCCCATCTACCCACTCTGTCACTGGGCATCTCTGTGGTCTCCTCATGCTGCTACCACCTCACCACTATGTCTCTGGGCCACTCTGTGGTCTCCTCATGCTGCTGCCACCTCACCACTATGTCACTGCCCACTCTGTGGTCTCCTCATGCTGCTGACACCTGACCACTATGTCACTGGGCCACTGTGTGGTCTCCTCATGCTGCTGCCACTTCACCACTCTGTGGTCTCCTCATGCTGCTGACACTTCACCACTCTGTGGTCTCCTCATGCTGCTGCCACCTCAATACTATGTCTCTGTGCCACTCAGTGATCTCCTAATGCTGCTACCGCATCACCACTCTGTGGTATACTCATGCTGCTGCCACCTCAACACTATGTCTCTGGGCCACTCTGTGGCCTCTTCATGCTGCTGCCACATCAGCACTCTTTGGTCTCCTCATGTTGCTGCTACTTCACCACTATGTCTCTGACCCACTCTGTGGTCTCCTCATGCTGCTGCCACATTAAAACTCTGTGGTCTCCTCATGCTGCTGCCACTTCACCACTCTGTGGTCTCCTCATGCTGCTGCCACCTCAATACTATGTCTCTGACCCACTCTGTGGTCTCTTCATGCTGCTGCCACATCACCACTCTGTGGTCCCCTTATGCTGCTGCCACTTCAACACTCTGTGGTCTCCTCATACTGCAGCCACCTCAATACTATGTCTCTGACCCACTCTGTGGTCTCCTCATGCTGCTGCCACATCACCACTCTGTGGTCCCCTTATGCTGCTGCCACTTCAACACTCTGTGGTCTCCTCATACTCCAGCTACCTCAATACTATGTCTATGGGCCACTTTGTGGTCTCCTCATGCTGATGCCACATCACCACTCTGTGGTCTCCTCATGCTGCTTCCACTTCACCACTCTGTGGTCTCCTCATGCTGCTGCCACCTCAATACTATGTCTCTGTGCCACTCAGTGGTCTCCTAATGATGCTGCCACCTCACCACTATGTCATTGGGTCACTCTGTGGACTTCTCATGCTGTTCCTACCCTCCCCACTTCATGACTGGGCCACTATTTTGCCTTTTTGGCCTGGTTGATATAAATTATTTGACCCTTCTTCTGATCTGTCAGAAGGAAGGAAAAATGAGACGCACAATGGATCCTGTCTATGTAGCCGCTGTAAGGCCTGTATAGTCCCATCAGAATTGGGTTATGATTTGGTAGCCAAAAGCAGGAGTGGGTACAAAACACACAAGACATGCAAATATTCTATTCACGTGTCATCTCTGGTTTGGATCCACTCCTGTTTTTTTGGCTTTAGCAATACTGATGAATTACTGACAAAATGCTGACCGAGTGAAGGCAGATGCTCAGACAGGATCCGTTTTTTTGGGGTTATTGTTCTAATGGATCAGAGTATGGGCAAAATATTCAGTGACGTCAACACAAACTTACTGCCGACACCCTCTCCACTCTGTCAGGCGGGCTCTACTTGTATAAGCGTTTAATAGAACAGGTTCTGTAGACATCTATGTGGAATCAGCTGACGACGGTGTAAAAGGAGTGCGCTTCTTCTTGACGCTAACATCGACCTCCCCTGAACGTCTCTCCGGCCTGCCCCCATTACAGTCAATAGAGCCGGAGCGGTAGTCCGGGGGCACGCGTGCACTAGCGGCAGCACGGAACTCCTTGCCGCTAGTGTGAAAGTACCCTTATTTGGTCAGTTTTGGCACCGTAACTGCCTAAATAAGTGAAGTTTGCAGTGATTCTAAGAGCGACCCCTGTGATGTGCATGCCATACTGACTCACAGTATTGTTTCACTACCACAGCAGACTCCCTATGCATGTTACTGCAAGGCACAGTGTTCTACATCACTATACAGGCCAGGAAATAGCAGTTTTTAATGCGATTCGCCACAAATATATTCGGATCAAATCTTTTCGCAAAATTCGGCGAACTAACCGAATTTTTTAGAAATTCGCTCATCTCTATTTTTAATGGTAATTTTAAAAAAAGAGCTTCTTAAGTTATTTATTGTATACATCGTTAAGATTTTGCATGGGTTATGGTGACCATTTCAATATGAGTGAATATCTGGAATGATATATTCAGCCATTCTGGAATACAAGCTAAACGGGTTCAAAATCCAGGCACTTTCCAGTCTGGACTGGAAAAGGACGATTTAAGAGCATCTGTCGCCATGATCAGTCCTATTAAACCAGGTGTAATGCCTGGCAGGGGTGATCATTCAGAGTTCAGGCTAACGTCTTTTCTGCAATAAGATGGTGCTCCGAGTACCAAGGGGTGGACCTAGCTTCACCTCCTTCTTTTCTCCACCGCCACTCTCCCTTCCGCATTGATTAAGAGGCCAAGGCATCATCCCTTTCAGAATGCCTGGCCCTGAAATCTTGCACATTTGCCAGCAAGATTACAAACAGCGCAATTGCAGTTGATATTGTTCTGCTGTCCCCACTCTGAGATCTGAACTGCACATGCACTTACTTCAATCTCGTCAGCACATATGTAGTATTTCAAGGCCAGTCATTAGAGCAGTGAGGATGCCTGGCCCTGTCAAATAGTGTGGGAGGGGACTGGCAATGATGGAGAGGAGGAGAAGTGGTACTCCAAGGGACTAGGCCTACAGCTTGGTGCTTCAACCCCCTCATTAGCATATACAGGCTGCTGCTATGTGTGGGAGTTATGCCTGCCGCCCTGGTCTGCTGTACTGAAGCTTATGTTGTACCAATAAAGAAGCACTTTTAAATGAATTCACGGTGGTGAGTGCCGCCCTATTTACTTCTTCTTGTTTTGGATATTACTCGCTTGTGGAGGGCTTGAGCACCGCAACACTGTATGTTGGATGAAGAGGTGCAGTGGATATCTGGTGCTGCAGTTTGTGAAAAAAAGGAGCTGGTCAGTTGTGCCTCCATATCTCTTTTATTATTGACTCCACCATAGGGTAGCTTTGAGCTTAGCATGATAAACTCTGCCAGGCAGTATGTCTGGTTTGATAGGGTTGATCATGATAACAGATGCTCATTAAATTATGGAGGCCCCCGCTTTTTCAACATTTCAGCGTTCTCTATCTTGTGGTGGAGTTGTAATGAATCTAGAACTCCAACATGCTCTAACAGCTGGGAGTTTTAGGAGAACAAGGCACTACATTAAATAATTCTCAGCAATACTAAATCAAGCCTGAGATTTTCCAGTTAGGATTCTTTGGAGCTAGATCACTGAAGGTCAACTGCCCTCACACGTATTCCCTAGCTTCTTCAGTGTTGCGACAGTCAGCAACATCTGGTCACTTAATGAGAAATGAACAGTGTCACTCACTGTCACGAGGGTATCAAGAGCCACGTCTGACTCCGTTATACCCGGGGTCAGGAAGTCGCAGCGGGTGGCTGCGCGCTCTATATCTAAAGATCACGTTGTTTTTTAGTGATTGTTTTCTGTGTTTGCCTTGCTATCCTTTTTGTCTCTCTCAGGGATCCGTAGCTTCTCCTCCTCAGCTGTTTCTTGTCTGCCACTCCCTACCTCCTTATATTCTCCCCTCACACTTCTCTAGTTGCCAGTTATAGAGCTTCCTGCCTGGACATCTATACTGACCCACTGGAGTGGTGAATCCTGCTTGTCGTTCCTGAGTGCTACCCTCCGGATCCCTGTTGGGCTTATTGTTGTCTCCTGTTGTCGCCCACCTGGGAATATATGTTGAGTCTGTGTTGTCTGTCCTCCCCTTGGTGTTTTCCCTTAGAGTTAGTGGTGCGGACTAGTGTTCCCATCGCCCTGTTCACTACCTAGGGCTCAGCTCAGGGAAAGCCAGGGCTTTAGGCACGTGATCGGCGTACGGGTGAGGAACCCGTCTAGGGACGTCAGGGCAGCCAGGTGCCAGCCGCCAGGTGAGTCAGGGGTCACCATCTTCCCTCTCACTTGGGCAGGGCCTTCCTCGTTCCCTCCCTCTGTGTCACGTATGTGATAGCCACGCCGACCGTGATATTATAACTGGCCCTTACTTTTTGAGAAAAATGAAAATAAAATTTATATAATTTTTTATTTGTTGTTTTTTTTTTTCTCTCTACTTATAATCCAATATGGATCCTATTGATGCCTTGGCAGAACAGCTTCAAAGCCTGTCTTTGGAGGTGGCAGGATTGAAGGCGTCTGTTCTCCAACAACAGCAGCAAATGCAGCAGACCGCACCCCCAGCGGTTGCTATGGGTAACCAGGTTGTCACTGAACCCAAGGTTGCTCTTCCCGACAGATTTTCTGGGGGAAGGGACAAATTTGCGACGTTCCGTGAGGCCTGCAAATTATATTTTAAGTTGCGCCCTTACTCCTCAGGTCATGAAGAACAGCGGGTAGGGATTGTCATTTCCCTGCTTCAGGGGGATCCGCAATCCTGGGCGTTCTCGTTACCCCCTGGTTCTCAGGCTCTTCGGTCAGTGGAGGGATTTTTTGGGGCTTTGGGTCTCATATATGATGACCCTGACCGAGTCGCCCTGGCTGAGTCGAAGTTACGGAGACTCCTACAGGGAGATCGGTCAGCAGAGGAATATTGCTCAGAGTTCCGTAGGTGGGCTACGGATACTCAGTGGAACGACCCGGCTCTCAGGAGTCAGTTCTGCTCTGGGTTATCTGAAAGGGTTAAGGATGCACTGGCGCTGTATGAGACCCCCCTTTCCCTTGATGCTGTTATGTCCCTCTCTATCAGAATAGATAGACGTCTTAGGGAGAGATCGAAAATTCCGGAGCAATTGGTTACCTCTCCCAAGCAACAGTCAGCCTGTACTGACTTAGATGAGCCTATGCAGCTAGGCGGAACTTCTCGTCAGGTCCGTCCTCCCGAGGTTCGCCGTAGGGGGGGGGCTTGTTTTTTCTGTGGGGGGAGGGGTCATTTCATTAATGTCTGTCCCTCCTTTCTCAAAAACAAAAGACCGTCGGAAAACTACTAACCCCGGGCTGTACGGAGGATGTCAGCCGGGGGGTATACGTTTCCTCCATACGAACATCTCAATTTGTGTTACCAGCGGTCATTGTTTTTGGTGTTAAGACGGAGTCTATTTCTGTTTTTCTAGACAGTGGAGCAGGGGTAAACTTGATTGATGCCCATTTTGCCCGCACTATGGGTTTGTCTCTCTGTACGCTGCAGAGACCTATTCCCGTATTCGCTATAGATTCTGCTCCTCTGTCTCAGAGAAACCTCACCCACATTGTTCGTAATTTACACCTTCGGGTAGGGGACCACCATAATGAGTGTCTTTCATGTTACGTTCTGGAGGGCCTTCCCTCTCCGGTGGTATTGGGTCTTCCCTGGTTGATAGCGCACAATCCAGTGGTGGATTGGCAGGCCAGGGAGATATTGGAGTGGAGTGAGCATTGCAGAGAGAATTGCTTAAATAACAATTGCCTAATCGCCTCCATAGCTTCCCTACCTACATTTATTTCAGACTTTGAGGACGTTTTTTCTGAAAAGGGTTGTCAGAAACTACCACCTCATCGTCCTTATGATTGCCCGGTTAACCTGATTCCCGGGGCAAAATTACCCAAGTCCAGGTTGTATAATCTTTCGGGTCCCGAGAGACAAGCCATGAAAGATTATATCTCCGAGAGTCTGGCTAAGGGACACATCAGACCCTCTTCTTCACCCGTGGCTGCAGGGTTTTTCTTTGTTAAAAAGAAAGATGGGGGCCTGCGTCCTTGCTTAGATTTCCGTGAGTTAAACCAGATAACCATCCGTGACCCATACCCTCTTCCTCTCATTCCTGACCTTTTTAATCAGATTGCGGGTGCTAAGTGGTTCTCCAAACTTGATCTTAGGGGGGCCTACAATCTGATTCGTATCAGGGAAGGGGATGAGTGGAAGACAGCTTTTAACACCCCTGAGGGGCATTATGAAAATCTAGTTATGCCTTTCGGTCTGACCAATGCCCCTGCTGTCTTCCAACATTTCGTTAATGATATTTTTAGTCATCTCATCGGCAGGTTTGTAGTCATATACCTAGATGATATCTTAATTTATTCGGCTGATCTGAAAACACATGAGGTGCATGTCAGGCAAGTACTGCAGGTCCTACGGACGAATAAATTATATGCGAAAATTGAAAAATGTGTCTTCGCTGTTCAGGAATTACAGTTCCTGGGATATCCATTATCTGCTTCAGGTTTCCGCATGGATCCTGGGAAGGTCCAGGCAATTGTAGATTGGGATCTTCCTGAGAACCTTAAAGCCCTACAACGGTTTTTGGGTTTCGCTAATTTCTATAGAAAGTTCATAAAAAATTATTCAGTGATCGTTAAACCCCTTACCGACATGACTAGGAAGGGGACGGATTTTTCCAAATGGTCTGACGCCGCTAAAGATGCATTTTCCTCTCTAAAGGAGAGGTTTACCTTGGCACCTGTTCTAATTCAACCTGATGTCTCCCAGCCTTTTATTGTTGAGGTAGATGCGTCAGAGGTGGGAGTGGGAGCTGTATTGTCTCAGGGTCCGTCTCCTGGCAAATGGCGTCCTTGCGCTTTCTTTTCCAAAAAATTATCTTCTGCGGAGAAGAATTATGATATTGGAAATAGGGAACTGTTGGCGATTAAACTGGCGCTTGAAGAGTGGCGTCACTTCTTAGAGGGAGCAATCCACCCCGTCACGGTGATTACGGATCACAAGAACCTTCTGTACCTAGAATCGGCTAAGCGTCTCACCCCTAGACAAGCTAGGTGGTCGCTATTCTTTACCAGATTTAACTTTGTAATCACCTATCGTCCTGGGGCAAAAAATACCAAGGCAGACGCATTATCTCGTAGTTTCCCTGGAGGGGGTAATGTTTGTGATCCGGTACCTATTTTACAAAGAGGAGTGGTTGTCTCTGCTGTACACTCTGTTCTAGAGGGAAAGGTGTTAGAGGCTCAGGGGGACGCCCCGGCCTCTTGCCCCTCAGAGAAATTGTTTGTACCGTTAAACCTGCGTCTTGAATTATTAAAAGAACATCATAATTCGGCACTTGCTGGACACCCGGGTAGTAAAGCAACCTTGGAGCTTTTATCTCGTCGTTTTTGGTGGCCAAGGTTGCGTCAGGATGTAATGGATTTCGTGTCTACTTGTTCTACTTGTGCACGCGCGAAAGTCTCTCATACACGTCCAGCAGGGTCTTTATTGCCACTTTTCATCCCCAATAGGCCATGGACACATCTGTCAATGGATTTCATCACTGACTTACCGTTGTCGGCGGGTAAAACAGTTATCTTGGTAGTAGTAGACAGGTTTAGCAAAATGGTACACTTTATTGCGATACCCGCACTTCCTAATGCTAAAACTCTCGCTCAGGTGTTTATCAGTGAAATCGTGAAGCTTCACGGGGTCCCTTCCGATGTGGTTTCGGATCGGGGAATCCAGTTTATTTCTAAGTTTTGGAAAGCTTTTTGTTACCGTTTGGGGGTTCACTTGTCCTTTTCCTCAGCTTTCCATCCTCAGTCGAATGGACAGACTGAGCGTACCAACCAAAACCTAGAAACATATTTAAGGTGTTTTGTGTCTGAAAACCAAGAGTTGTGGTCATCATATTTACCGTTAGCTGAGTTTGCCATAAATAATCATTATCAGGAGTCCACTGGCAAGTCACCATTCCTTGGTGCATACGGTTTTCATCCCCAATTTTGTACTTTCAAAGAGGGGGGGTCTTCTGGGGTTCCCGAAGAGGAAAGGTTTTCTTCATCTCTTTCATCGGTATGGCAGAAGGTGCAAGTTAACTTGAAAAAGATGAGTGGTAAATATAAATGCATGGCCGATAAGAAACGGTCGCCAGGTCCGCACCTAGGAGTGAATGACTATGTGTGGTTGTCTACTAGGAATATTAAGTTGAAGGTTCCTTCTTGGAAACTGGGTCCTAGGTTCATTGGTCCCTATAAAATAGTAGCCGTCATTAACCCTGTGGCTTTTCGCCTGGAGCTACCTCAGACTTTTAAGATCCATAACGTCTTCCATAAATCGTTACTCAAGAAGTATGTTCCACCTCTAGAACCATCGCCGCTGCCACCTCCTCCTGTCATTGTGGCTGGTAATCTGGAGTTTCAAATAGCCAGAATTGTTGATTCTCGTCGGGTCCGCCGCTCTCTTCAGTATCTGGTGCATTGGAGGGGTTACGGTCCCGAGGAAAGAATGTGGGTTCCAGCGTCAGAGGTAAACGCCAACAGGTTAATTCAGACTTTCCATGACTCTCATCCGGAGAGACCTGGTCCTGAGTGTCCGGAGGCCCCTCGTGAAAGGGGGGGTACTGTCACAAGGGTATCAAGAGCCACGTCTGACTCCGTTATACCCGGGGTCAGGAAGTCGCAGCGGGTGGCTGCGCGCTCTATATCTAAAGATCACGTTGTTTCTTAGTGATTGTTTTCTGTGTTTGCCTTGCTATCCTTTTTGTCTCTCTCAGGGATCCGTAGCTTCTCCTCCTCAGCTGTTTCTTGTCTGCCACTCCCTACCTCCTTATATTCTCCCCTCACACTTCTCTAGTTGCCAGTTATAGAGCTTCCTGCCTGGACATCTATACTGACCCACTGGAGTGGTGAATCCTGCTTGTCGTTCCTGAGTGCTACCCTCCGGATCCCTGTTGGGCTTATTGTTGTCTCCTGTTGTCGCCCACCTGGGAATATATGTTGAGTCTGTGTTGTCTGTCCTCCCCTTGGTGTTTTCCCTTAGAGTTAGTGGTGCGGACTAGTGTTCCCATCGCCCTGTTCACTACCTAGGGCTCAGCTCAGGGAAAGCCAGGGCTTTAGGCACGTGATCGGCGTACGGGTGAGGAACCCGTCTAGGGACGTCAGGGCAGCCAGGTGCCAGCCGCCAGGTGAGTCAGGGGTCACCATCTTCCCTCTCACTTGGGCAGGGCCTTCCTCGTTCCCTCCCTCTGTGTCACGTATGTGATAGCCACGCCGACCGTGATACTCACTGTCTCGCTGTCTAGCAGAAATGCTTCTCATTAATATGTATAAACTACTCTGCAGAACATTGCTGCCAGTACTGACAGATGAAAAACAGTTGACCCCTTCTTGTTCTACTAGCACGGCCACACCAGAGGCATGAATATGTGTCAATCCTAGCGCAGCGGTGCTAGTAGAACAGGAACAGGGTAAGCTCCTCATGTTTGTGATTAATGCAATGTTTGGCGGCTCAACCAGTTGCCCATATATTTAAGAAAAGAAACTCCAGCAAAGGTATAACCATGTAACCATCCATTTGCATACATCCGTGAACATACAGGTAGTATGTATAAAACTCCAAACATTAATTTATTTCTCTACAAATAGATACATTGGGGAGACGTATCATTCAGTTTGCACCATAAAAATGGTGTTAAAAAGTCAAAAACTCATTGAAAAACAGTCAAAAGTAACTTTTTTAAGCAGCCCCTGCCACTTTTCTAAACGTGGGCGTGACAAGAGCAGGAAGGGGTGTGGCCAGCAGCCATAACAAATTATTCTTCATTTACGCTAGTTTTCTGGTGCAAACCTACAGTAGTTCTGAGCTACATTAGATTTCTGTCTAGGTACATGGGTTTCACCTAATATATGATAAGGCATGTGTCTCATCATATATTAGGTGCATCCCACCACAGTACAGGGAGTATCAAGACCAGGCAGAAAGCTTTCACTCTTACATCTACTGTCAAACTTCTAAACTGATTTATGCCTAAAGTTGAACCATGATTTGGCCATAAATCCTTCAGAAGAAGAGAGGGGGCTGGGCACCAAGTCATCGGACAGCCATTCTGACAGATTTCTCACAGAATGGTTATCTGCAGCTGCTATATAATGTGAAACATAAAAGGTACAGACACTAAACTGAGCACAATTTTTAAAACAAAACCTAGCTAAAACTCTGATGGTGTCTATATAAACAGTTATTACCTGAACTGATATTCTGCACATTTATCATTTATCTAGGGATCAACTGGATTAAAAGGACATCAAGGCTACCGCGGTGAACAAGGAATGGATGTGAGTTTCTGTTGTCCTATGGGACAGACTGATTTTGATAGACCATCAACTGTTACTGTATATTGTCGCTTAGGCGCCAACACTATACAGCACCTTCTATTGTGCAGTGGACAGAACTGTGTAGTTCCAGCACTGACTTCTGGAGATACGAGATATCAGATGATTGGTGAGGGAGTAGGGTATCCAAATCGTGCTGTATAAAATCCCTGCCATACATCTGGTAAGGGTTTTTAAACCCATGGAACATTCCTACAAATTAAAAAAAATGTATGAACATACCTTAAGACTCTCTACAGCAATATTTAAATGTATATTCTAGCACCAGTTCTATACTGTTTGAACCTGCTCTTAGTAACAGTATCATTAAGGCTGCAGAAAAATAATTCAGTGTTGGTTAAGCTGTAAGATAAATACATAGAATAAACTTTGAATTTTTATATTATTCCTTAAGGGCGAAAGAGGATTGCCTGGTTCAATGGGAGAGCATGGTGACATAGGATGTCCCGGAACCAAAGGCCCCAAGGTAACAACAATATCAAAGTATATTCCAAATAAGTAACTGGCATCTGAAATCTAAAAAAGGATTTGAAGCTGTGTATACCACTGGTTCACTAGTGAAATACAGTGGAAAGCCACACTCTTACAAACTAATTAACAACACATTATGTTAAGAGAAACTATATCTAGTCATCTACAATATATCGACTCTATTGTATACACAGTAGTACTTCAGTACATAGATATAATAGATAACCAGCGGAAACTTAGGTCTTAGGGATCCAATAAACAGAACCCCAACCCCCATAATAATGCATAAAAATCACAGGGCCCTATAGCAATAGGCAAAGTCTGCATCACTGCTGTCATAAAAAATATATTTCTTTTTATATCTTGTACTGACTGAAACACATTCACTATGCATTACCTTCCTAGCTACATGTAGATTGCATTACCTCCCTAACTGCACAGGTAGCATATTACTTTTTTGATCCTATTAGTTTCATGACTTCACATATTGCCTTCCCCGCAACACATATAACCACAGTCCCTGACTGCACCTATACAGCTTTACCATCCAGACTCTACTTATATGCCATGACCCCCCCAGACTACACCCTGACTGTATGTTTAGTGCCAACTTGACTCAACCAAAAGTGCACTACCTCCTTGACTCTAAAAACAGTATACCACCTCCTTGACTTCATCTGTAGCACTTTACCATATTGACTGTACATATAGCTCTTTACCTCCCCCACTCCACATATAGCGCGTTATTGCCCTGACTCTACATATAGCACATTATGTTATTGACTCCACATATAGAGCATTATCTCCCTGACTTCAGAAATAATGCATTACCTCCCTGACTACGCATATAGCGCTATATCTCCCTTACTCCACATATGGTGCCTTAATGACTCCACCAATAGTGCACTAACTCCCTGATTCCTTTCATACCACATTAAACCCCTGACTCCACCTAGGGCACTTTACTACCCTGACTGCACATTTAGTGTGCTACCTCACTGGCTGCACATATAGTGCATTATCTCCCTGATTGTACATATTGTGCCTCCATGACTCCAACAATAGTGCACTATTTCCCCCCCCCCCCCCCCCCCCCCCCCCCGACTGCACATATATCAAATTACCTCCCTGACAGAAGCATAGCTATAGTTTCAACTCATCCAAGTAGGCCCACAACCTAGGTAACAGTACAACATGACCACTACTAATACCACTAAACACTACACAAAGACTAATATTGCCAGTAATTCCCCAATATAATTACCACCAGATAGTTACAGAATATTACCACCATACTCTAACTGAATAATGTATACAATATGTGAGAGAGAATCTAAATCGCACATCCTAATTACTATGCTTTTGATATAACAACTGTTTTATATTTCAGCATGATAAAACATGGCTATACAGCACTATTATAAATCTATTGCTACGCACTATTAGGAGGCATTAGTATACAGTTTGATCAAAGAGCATAGGCCCACTTACCACGAAAAGGTTGCCTCTTTCAAGTGAGGACCTACTCTAACTTTGGCGCGGCACCATGCGGCGACCATCGCGCCCCCACACTGCTCCAGCAGGCAATGGGACCCAGCAGCCACACAACGCCCTCACTGTGCGGCAAAGCCACCTAGGCCCTAGACTATACAAAAACCTACATGACCCCGTATATTGACCATAAAGTGGTAGATATTTATGTTACACAGGTGCTCTGTGGACCATATGTAATAAAAGTGCAGTAAAATCCATTGACTTACATTTGATATCAGGTTGGAGTTGTTTACTTTTTCTATCTTTTCTATCCAGCCCAAACCACCATGACAACTTCTTCCGTCCACAACTTGTGTCTGCAGAGTTTGCAACAAAGACATGTTTGGCTTCAGCCTTCACTTTTATAGAATCCTCCCTACCTTTTCCCAACCTACATTCTCTAGGTAGAAAGTAGAAAGTAACAATGCCCCTTGTGTGCCCCCTAGAAAGTAAAAAGCTCCACTTTTGTTACCCCCTGTATGACCTTTTGAAGGTAAAAATGCCCTAAATGCCCCATAAAAATTAATAATATTCCAAAAGCACCCCTAAAAGTAATAATGTCCTAGAGTTTACCTCTAAAGAGTAATAATGTCCCCCTGAGTATCTCCTTAAAAAGTAATAATGCCCCATAATTGCATGCATTAAAAGTGATAATGCCCTAATAAGTTTCTCCTTTCAAAGATCTGTTATCTTTCCTAAGTCCCTCCACCTCTTCCAGCAGTGTGGTTACACAACTTATTTGCACAGACTGAGCACTCCTCAAAGAGAATCAAAAGACTTGACTGACTTATGCTTACTGGTCAGCAGAGTTATGATTTTCTGTTATCTGGTTTGTGAGTTTTGAGATACAGTCAAAAAATGAAGACAAATAACAGTAGAAGCCTAAAATGCAATGAGTGGAAGGTGGCTGAGGCAGTCCATCTTTTACGTTTCTAAACAAAACAGTTCAAATTAACCATATGATATTAAAGGTACTCATGCACATTTAGGGTGAGATTTATCAAACTGGTGTAAATTACACTGGCTTACTTGCTCATAGCAGCCAACAGGGCCGGCGTCAGCACCCTGCATACCCGGGCAAGTGCCGGGGCCCACTGCGCTGCTATGAGCACTTCCATCAATACAGATTGAAGTGCTCATTGCTGGATCGCTGGGATCTTAGTCACATGACAGTCTATTTTAGCATCATGCAGAGTCCAGCTGCAGCTATCCTCCTTACAAGCTCCCGTGCTGTGGAGCTTCAGACACGCCCCTTCACTCCATCAGAGCAGCACCTTACCATACCAGCTTCATACACACCCCCTCTTCACTCTGTTCAGCAGAGAAGACATTTTGCCTTACAAGCTTCATACACACCCCCTCTTCACTCTGTTCAGCAGAGAAGACATTTTGCCTTACAAGCTTCATACACGCCCCCTCTTCACTCTGTTCAGCAGAGAAGACATTTTTCCTTACAAGCTTTAGACACGCCCCCTCTACACAGGACATGCTGCCTGAGGAGGAGAGAGACCCCAGCGGAGCAGAAGTGTGAAGACAGTCTGTGAGAGAGTCTGCATTGTGACTGTCTCTTCTCTGTGGGACAGGGCACTCTTCAAGCTGGTGCTGGATGGTGTAGTAGACCAGCAGTTTCAATGCTATTTAGTTGTTTTACTGCCTAATTAAGCAGTTTGCCTCCATGACACCTGCCCCCCGTATTGTGTCCTATCTCATCCTCATGAGACCCCTGCTGTCTCCTTTCCTCTATCATGTATCCAGAGCTCCTGTTCCACCCTCCTATCGCTGCCCTGCACAGACCTTCTGCCACTACTTCTTGTATGATCCCCTCAGAGCCCCTTCCACGTACTTGCTGTGTCCACCCCTCTTGTCCATCCAGGGCCTCTGTCCCCTGTCTCACTCCTCTGCCTCTCATTATGGTGGAGTCTAAACCGCATTCACCATAAGAACCTTCTAACATCACAGGGTCACGTGACTGTGCCCCCCACCCCGTACTGTGCCCCCTTATACTCTGCATTGTGCCCTCTAACCAAACCCTGTGCAGTGCCCCTAGTCATTCTCTGTACTGTGCCCTCTTATACCCTTTTATCCGGTCACTGTATGGCGGTGCTATCCAGTCACTGTATGGCGGTGTTATCCAGTTACTGTATGGCGGTTTTATGTGGTCACTGTATGGAAGTATCTAGTCACTGTATGGCAGTGTTATCCAATAACTGTATGGCCATAACTGTTTCCCCTTCCCTGCCCACGCCACCTTTTTTAGACCTGGCATGAGCGGGGAAAAGTTGCAGAATGCTGACCACCAGGACCAGGCTGTTCTCTGTCAGTACATGGTGGCCTCCCCTCTCTGTACTATTGCTTATTCTGGCACTAAGGCTGGGTTCACGTCACATTTTTGCCATCCGTTTAATGTATACCAAAAACGTATACATTAACAGATGTAATACATTAATCAGACTGATGCTGTACAGTGACGGACGTTAACCATACAGTCCCATAGTAAAAAAAATATATGTTAACGTATTTATGTTTTTACTGGACTCTGCAGGATACAAAAACGTGGTGTGCTGCACATTTGTATACATGAAACGTAATGTGAACCCACTGGGGGGGGGGGGTGTACAAAAATTTGCTGCGGGGCCAGTCAGTTCTAGCTAGTGAGGGCCCCTTACACAGTATAATGACCCCCAGTGCCTCCTCCAAACAGTATAACCCCCAGTGTGGGGGCCACTGGGGGTCATTATTCTGAATGGGGGCCACTGTGGGGTCATTATACTGTGTGGGGGGCCCACTGAGATTTATCGCCCAAGGGCCCGCATGAACCTGGAGCCGGCCCTGGCAACCAATCATATTCCACCTTTCATTTTTCATAGTTCCTTTGGAAAATCAAAGGTGGAATCTGATTGATTGCTATGGGCAACTAAGCCAGTTCTACTTTACACCAGTTTGATAAATCTCCCCCTTAATATCTGTCAGCCGAAAGCTCGCTCAGCTATCAGTTATCTCAACTGTCTACACTATACATGCTCAGCTTGTCAGAAAATGTAGAAGTTTTCTATGAGGAGAGAAGACAATGGCACTGCCAGACATTTATTGCAATTGCTTATCTACCAATAGAAAAAAAAGGATCAGGTTTTCAAATTCAAAGCCCTCTCTCCCCCAACGTCAGGGAGAGTCAGAAGCTCTCCATACACATTAGATTGTTGGCCAATTCTGATGGAAAATACAGCCAATAGTCTTGTATGGAGGCCTAAATACTCCCTAAACTGTATTGTTGAATCATGTTACTTCATCCATACAAATGAATGAATCATTTTAAGAATCTGGTTTTATCTTGTTTAACTGTGTTTTGTATTTTTTGTTCTCAGGGAAACAGAGGTCTTCCTGGGGACAAGGTCTGTACGCCCTTATACAGTGCCTTTTAAAAGAATTCTCATTAACATGAAAATATTAGGTGTAAAAAAGCGCAAGTACCATGACCCTACCAAATAAAAGTACCCACAAGCCAGCTACTGTATAAAGAACAACTGCATGTCCCGTTTCACTAGTATTGTATACTACAGAGTTATACTGCTCACAAATAGAGTCAGCAATATGGATTATCAGGTACTTTAAACCCTCAGCTACTGGTGGGTCAGACTATAATGGCATAGGCTGGAGTGTGAGAACCTCGGGTCCTAGTCATAGTGAGACAGTCAACCTCAAAGCTCTAACATTTTCTGTGACTGTTGTGAATAGAGATGAGCAAATCAATTTCTAAATTCTAATCTAATCTGATTCGACCCAAATTTTGTGAAAATTCGAGGTGGATCCAAATCTGAATTTTTGGAGATTGTTTGGGTGAATATTGGAGAGAGAGAAACATTCATTTTAAAAAAAGTTTAAAAAGTCATAGACCTGACAGACAAAAAATATGAGTCCTAGGAGGCACTAGAGTGTCATATACAACTTTTCAGGCCAATTCAGGCACTGAATTGGGTACAATTGCTTTAAACCCCAATCAAGTGCATGATTCGTTTATCTACTTATTCATTATTTTAATGGTTAAATAAAACTCATTAATGTCATGTACAAAGTAACAAAGTCCTTGCTTGCATTTCCTGCAGAATGAGCATGGAGAACATGGGCTTGATGGATTCAATGGAGAGGAGGTATACTGATTATTTTACCTGGATTTGACTTGTCATATTTGTCATTTTATTTCAGTAAAAGTCTCATAAGGGTTTTGTCTTCACCTTAATTTTTTTGCTTAGGGGTTGTCTGGACCTCCAGGGAAAAAGGGCGAAAAGGGCGAAATAGGAGATCAAGTAAGATATTTGTAGTATGTTAATAATAATAATCTTCACTTATGTAGCGCCAACATATTCCGCAGCACTTTACAATTCAGGGGTTCATGTACAAACAGTAATAAATAACAGAGCAATAGTCAATAATTACATACAACAAGAGGAATGAGGACCCTGCTCGCAAGAGCTTACAATCTATGAGGAGATAGCTGTGACACAAAAGGTAAAAGTGCTTGTTTTGTACAATGGTCTAGCCATCTTGGGAAAATAGGGGAGCAGATATAAAGCTGCATGAGTCGGTCAACAGCCGATATATTGAAGTGCTTCTGGGTGCATGGGTGTGGTGGGCAGTTTGGTGGAGGATCAGGTTCAGGAAATAATAGATGGTCTATATATGGAGTGGAGTTAGATCAGGGGATATGATAGGCTACCCTAAAAAGATGTGTTTTTAGGGAACGCTTAAAACTGTGTTTATTGTGATTTAGCCTAATTTCCTGGGGTAGGGCATTCCAGAGAACTGGTGCAGCTCGGGAGAAGTCTTGGAGTCAGGAGTGAGAGGTTCGGATTATGGTGGATGTCAGTAGTAAATCGCTTGCAGAGCTTAGAGCTGCTGCATTAAGGATGGATTGTAGAGGGGAAAGTCTGGTGAGGGGGAGGCCATATAACTACACATACATCCAGCCTAAACATCATACACTATTTTATTATGCTTATTTATTGAGTGGAGTACTTTCAAATATTTTTGATCCCTATAGTCATTCCTTAGGATAATGTATTTAGTGAAATAACACATGACTATTGCTACCTTCTGGGGTTGTTTCTGCAGGGTGTGTATTGATTTTTCCTAGACCCATTCATGTGAACGGGGACAGTGGCAGAAATGTCTACAATGTGTCTATGGATAAACATTCCATAATAGTCTAGGGAAAAAATCTGGATCGATATAGTCTAGGACTGGCAATATATACATACAGTACATACTCATTTCATTCCTGGATTGCGATGATAAATCACTGAAACCATATTTTTGCACTGGTTCAAGTGGGTTGGGGCCAGGAAAGTACTTAGCACAGAGAGCAGAGGGTGCTGAACGTAAAGTAACCGCCTCCATAGCATTTGCAATTGCAGCAGCAGGGGATTAAAAGTTGTGTTTCTTCATCATCCAACCTGCATCACCATTATCCCAGTTATGCTTACACTGTTCCTCCCTCACATATATAGCATTGTCAATGAGTCAAAACTTCTGACAGACTCCCTTTAAGGGTCATGGAGCCCTTACCAACCACTACATCAAAGACGCAAAAGAACTTATCACTTTTACTTCTTTTTTGCTCGTTTGTTTTTGCGCCCCCTCCCACACCCCCACACTCACATTTTAAGTAGCCCTCTAGCTGACATTAAAGCTGTTGGCCTACTCTGGCTGTAGGACCTCAGGTACTGCATTACTACTGGACATAATTGAAATTTTGATGCATTTTATAGGGTAAATCTGGAATAAGAGGATCTAAAGGATACAAAGGCCTTGAAGGGCAGAAGGGTGCTATAGTAAGTATATACAGTACATTTAAAAGTCATGAAATCTTTTATTCCCACTGTCTGAAAAATACTTCAATTACAAACACAACTTCTATCATTGCTTTCCCCATCTTTTATTGTCTAGCGTGGCAAAGAAGGGTCAAAAGGTCACAGTTTTGTTTTTTGTTTTTACAAAACGAGGGTTACACAAATATTTGTGACTTTTTGGCACCAAAATTCTGGCCAATCTCTCCCAATGTATACATGAAAAATTACTACATGAAAATATCCTGAGCAAATATCTCACCATATAGTAAATGTATTGCACCATATTATGCAATGATGTGTATATTTCATACACCTGATAGTATTGCATAAATATGTCACCGACATTTTTCTTCAGTGGCCTAGTACTAAAATCTCATTTTGTTCACAGGGTGATCCTGGAGAAAGAAGCACAATTTTTGGACCCACAGGTCCCAAAGGAGAATTAGGCATGGAGGTAACTATCTACTTTATAACTCTACATAATTTCCTTTTCCCTTTAGCTTTCTCCAGAGCTCATTTTCATTAGGTGACAACACTGAATCACAGTTGCCATTTCTAACATTGATTAGTAGAATATGACGCGAAAGGAGGCAAATGCTTTAGCATTGTAATAGTCTCTGCAAGGGGTAACAACCTCTGCTAAATCACACGTGTATTCATATAATCTTATACAATTGAAACTTTGTAAATGTTTTTTTTGTTATCTAAGTAAATGCTATACAATGTTGCCAATACATTACTCTAATTAATACAGTTTGGCATTGTATCATGTCATATATTAAAGGGGTTTCCCATGGAAAATATTCGGCAATTTTCAAACCAGCACCTGGATCTGAATAATTTTGTAATTACATGTAATTGAAAATGAACTATAGCCACTTGCTGAGGAGGACACATGCTCAGTTTTATTCTTCAACTACCCTCCTGAGCTGTGATAGGGAGAGAGCTCCAGCAGAAAGGACACACCCTCTGAGCTGAAGCAGAATGGACATGCCCCTTGAGCTGCCAGCTTTATATAAATCTACAGAGCAATTAGTGTGGAGGTATCTGGATCCAGGTGAACTTTGTTAGAAAGAGATACTCATGCCCTACAGTATATTATATCTCTTTTTGATTTTTTACATTAATCATGGTTTAACTCTATAACTTTATATTGTACTAATAACGTCCCTATAGAAATTTAATGACTGGCAAACAGAGCATCAAGGTCCTAAAAAGTACAGAAATGTATCCCTAATTATGCAGTGGATAATTAGCAATCTTATTAGTAAACCAAAAAATATATAACATACTGTATATAATATGTTTCATTCTTTTCATCCTTTCTAGGGTGATCCCGGACTGGACGGAATACCTGGACAACCTGGCACAGTTGGAAGTGAAGTAAGATTTAAGTATTAACTCCTGAGATTTTCATATGGGTATTCAATTAACTGTTCTTTATCTTATTTCAATAAATGGCATGTCTTTGTAAGATCTACTTCTACTAGTTATGTATTTATCAGTGAAATATTTCTATAGAGCAGCAGTTCTCTAATAGTCAGCTCTACCTCCTCTCTGTGTCTGGGGAAGCAGGAGGAAGAAATAGGAGCCATACAACATGGAATAAAAGCAATGCGTGCAATGGATTCATATAGTTTATAAGGCTGAAAAAAGATACATCCAGTTCAGCATGGTATCCTGCGAGTTGATCCAGAGGAAGGTAAAAAAAAAAAAAAAAACTGAGGTAGAAGCCAATTTTCCTCACTTTAGGGGGGAAAAAAAAACTCCTTCCCGACTCCAATCAGGCAATCAAAATAACTCCCTGGATCAACGACCCCTCTCTAGTAGCTATAGCCTGTAATATTATTACGCTCCAGAAATACATCCAGGCCCCTCTTGAACTCTTTTAGTGAACTCACCATCACCACCTCCTCAGGCAGAGAGTTTCATAGTCTCCCTGTTCTTACCGAAAATAATCTAATTACTAGCATCATTTTTATTTTGACACCAAAACAGCAATTTCAACTGGTATCATGATTACAATTAGGGATGAGCAAATCGACTTCGGATGAAACATCCGAAGTCGATTCGCGTAAAAGTTTTTTTACGGTAGAAATTCATTTTTGAAGTTATTACCTGAAGTCTTGCGAGACTTGGCGAAGTAATAACTTCGGCTCATCGGAGCCAATGCATTCTAATACTGTAAGCAGCGCTCGCTCCGTACAGTATTCAAATGAAGTTTTATGCGAATCAACTTTGGATGTTTCATCCGAAGTCGATTCGCTCATCCCTAATTTCAATCATTGCTGAGATACCTTTAATTGCCACCATAAATCATAGACTCACATGACAACATGGTAATTGAATAGCGCTGCAGAGAAGGTATTTTGTGCAGCACAGAATTATTTGATGCTTCTGGGGAGGTATTTTGTGACCATTCCTTCTATAAAAGGAGGTACTCACATCTAGAACTAGAATAGAATCAAAATATATTCAAAAATGTAAAAAATAAAAAAGTAGAGGGGAGATTTATAAAAACTGGTGTAAAGGAAAACTAGCTTATTTGCCCATAGCAACCAATCAGATTCCACCTTTCATTTTTCAAAGGAGCTCTGAAAAAATGAAAGGTTGAATCTGATTGGTTGTTATGGGCAATAAAGCCAGTTTTCCTTTCCACCAGTTTTGATAAATCTCCCCCTAGCTGTCCACCATTGGTGTAATTATCGAGGCAGCAGCTATGGTACCCAGCAACTAAGGGGGGCCATTTCTCCTCAAGGGAGGTGTGGTTAGTGATAATTGTGGATGATGAAAAGAGTGTGGAAAAGTGAATTTAGATAATTGGACCAAAAGGACCAAAAGAGAGGAAAAATGAAACAGCAGAGCAAAATAATTATAAGCCTTTTCCTTTTAATATATTACAGAGTCTTCCTGGTAGAAGAGGCGTTCCCGGACCACCGGTATGATTATGACAATTCATTTAGCCAAGATAAAGGTTGTACTGACTACAGTTTGCAAGCACCATTTCTTCATTCATTATTTGGCTCCTTCATATTCAGTTTAGTAACTTGCTCCTAGTTGCTGACTTTTCTCATGTGGACATGTCTCTCCCAGTACTGCTGAATGTAAGGTATAGGTGTCCAGGAAGGATACGGAGCTAAGGAGTAAGTGATTCTCCTCACCCCTTCAGAGTTTGCCTTGGATGTTTTGCTATCTCTCTACACTCTCTAACCTTGCAAAATGCTTGTGTGTGATCTACTTCCTATATACAGCTTATATGAGCTGCCTTCCTTGGAGGCTTTCCCTCCTCTACCACACGCTTAGTTGACATGTACAAGTCTGCTGCCATCTCTAAGGGCCCTCTTACATAGGCCAAAGATTGGGATAATTATTGGGAACAAATGTTCCTATGAACACTCGTTCCTGATAAATGACCCATGTAAAGGTGCTGTTGATCACCCAAGAAATTTTTCATGTGGCACCAAAAATCCTTGTTTGTCAGCTGCACATCGCCCCCATTTAACCATGGATGTGCTGATGACAGACAAGGAAACTGTAGGTACAAGTGACAATAGCTGACAGCTGTAGCAGGCTGTTATAGTGCTCACCCCCAGCGGGGGGTGAGGGTGAGTGCAGGCAATCAAGTAATCGAGTCTCATCACTATAGTCCATAAACATTATAATGGGCAGAGCAGAAACCTCTGGATAATTTGGTGCTGGTACAGCCATGCCAATCGGCATCCTGACAGACGTGGCACTTTTAAGGTGGCTATGCTTTCACATCAAGCAATTGTCAAGAGTGATTTATTACCAACAGTATCATTATAGTAATCATCAGGACAGTGATCCAACAAGACAGTTTTCTAGACCAGCATATAAACATTACGATTTATAGTACTTTCATTCATCACTACAAAAAAATAGCAATATATTCATATACAAAAACCAATGAATATTGCAATTCACATTACTGCTTGAACACTTGCTGGAGTTGCACAAGATTAGAAAAAACACATCAGGGTCAATTTATCAAGACTAATGTTCAGTCTTGATATCCCTTGCACCTCCGAAGGATGTGTTTCATTTATGATGAGGTGTATGCCTTGTCAAAAATTACGTGCATCCTCCGGCAGTCCATGCACCTAGATGCCTCATCCCTATAGTTTGTGTAGGCGTGTGCCACCCATTAATCAGCACAAGTTAGAATGTGGGCAACTCAGCGGTCGTTGCGGAGACACTGCAGCATGTAATCGCTTATATGTGCCAGGCTGCCCAGAGGCAACGAAAAGCTGTCCTCTGTGGGAGGTGTATCATCTGTGTCCTCTGTATCCCCCCATCCATGCACCAGTGATGGCCATGAGCTGGTCTGGGTGCCACCCTGCTGTGAACATGGTTCCTCCTCCTCCATCTCCTCCTCCTCCTCATCATCCTCCAGAACTGTGGCCTGGCTAGACAATTGTGTACCTTCGGCTTGTGGGTGCAGGAACCCACCCTCGGAGCCACTTGGGAATGACTGGCCTGAAACCCTACGAAATGATCCCTCTTCCTCCTCCTCCTGTGCCACATCCTCTTCCATCATCGCCAAGAGCGTTTTTTCAAGGAGGCATAGAAGTGGGATAGTAACGCTGAGAACGGCATTATTGGCACTGGCCATGTTGGTGGAGTACTCGAAACAACGCAACAAGGAACACAGGTCTCGCATGGAGGCCCAGTCATTGGTGGTGAAGTGGTGCTGTTCCGCCGAGCGACTCACCCGTGCGTGCTGCAGCTGAAACTCCACTATCGCCTGCTGCTGCTCGCACAGTCTCCCCAGCATGTGCAAGGTGGAGTTCCACCTTGTGGGCTCGTCGCATATGAGGCGGTGAGCGGGAAGGCCGAAGTTACGCTCCAGCGCTGACAGGCGAGCAGCAGCAGGGTGAGAATGCCAAAAGTGCGCACAGACGGCCTGCACTTTATGCAGCAGCTCTGACATATCGGGGTAATTTTTAAGGAATCTCTGCACCACCAAATTCAGCACATGCGCCAGGCAAGGGATGTGCGTCAAATCGGCTAGTCCCAGAGCTGCTACGAGATTTCGCCCATTATCGCACACCACCAGGCCGGACTTGAGGCTGACTGGCACAAACCACTCATCGGTCTGTTGTTCAAGGCCCGTCCACAGCTCCTGCGCGGTGTGGGGTTTGTCCCCCAAACAGATACGTTTTAAAACTGCCTGATGTCGTTTACCCCTGGCTGTGCTGAAGTTGGTGGTGAAGGTGTTACGCTGACCGGATGAGGAGCTGGTAGAGGATGAGGAAGCAAAGTAGGAGGAGGAAGCAACAGGAGGCAAACTGAAGCACCCTGCAATCCTCGGTGGTGGAAGGACATGCGCCAAACTACTATCTGCCTCAGGCCCAGCCGCCACTGCAGTTACCCAGTGTGCTGTTATGGAGATATAACGGCCCTGACTGTGCTTACTGGTCCACGTATCCGTGGTCAGGTGCACCTTGCCACGGATGGCGTTGCGCAGTGCACACCTGATTGTCCCCTACTTGGTTGTGCAGGGAAGGGATGGCTCGCCTTGAAAAGCAGTGGCGGCTGGGCACGACGTACTGTGGGACAGCCACCGCCATACGGCCTTTAAAACTCTCTGTCTACACCAGACGGAATGACAGCATTTCAAAGGCCAGTAATTTAGAAATGCTGGCATTCAGGGCTAGGGATCGCGGGTGGGTAGGGGGGTACTTACTCTTCCTCTCCAGCGTTTGGGATATGGAGAGCTGAACGCTTCTGTGGGACATTGTGGAGATGCTTGGTGACCCAGGTGTTGGTGTTGCTGGCAGATCCTCAGTTTGCGGGGTGGCAGGTGGCACTGTCACTCCAGAGGTGGATGAAGAGGCCGAGACTGCAGCAGAAGAGGAAGCAGGAGGAGCCAGAGACCTTTCTTGGTTTTTGAGGTGTCTACTCCACTGCAGCTCGTGCTTTGCACTTAAATGTCTGGTCATGCAGGTTGTGCTCAGGTTGAGAACATTTTATGCCTCGCTTCAGGCTCTGATTGTACAGTGTGCAAACCACTCGTGTCTTGTCGTCAGCACATTGTCTGAAGAACTGCCACGCCAGGGAACTCCTTGGAGCTAGCTTTGGTGTGCTTGGTCTCTTGCTGCAGTGGGCAGTAGGAGGCGTACTGTCTAGAGGACGGCCGCTCCGCTTTTGCACCCTGCTCCCTCTTCTGCTGTGCTGGTGGCTCTGTGTGACCACCGCCTGTTCTTTCGAACTACATAGGTCACTCGCATGACCTTGATTCCATGTGGGGTCGAGGACCTCATCGTCCTCCACATCATCTTCCACCCAGTCTTCACCCCTGCCTTCCTTGTCGGTCCGCACACTTTCGAAAGCCCCAGTAGTTGGCACCTGTGTTTCGTCATCATCCAAGACGTGCTGCGATAGTCCTCCCATGTACTCATCTTGAAAGATAAGTGGTTGGGCATCGGTGCACTCAATCTCTTCCATTTCTGGGGCAGGGCTAGGTGGATGGCCCTGGGAAACACTGCTAAAAGAGTCATCAAAAAGCAGAAGAGACTGCTGCATGACTTGGGGCTCAGACTGCTTGGCTGATTTGCAAGGGGGTGAGGTGAAAGACTGATGGACATCGTCTGCAGGTGCCAACTGTAGTCTTTCAGCAGGAGACTGGGTGGGAGACAATGTGAAGGAACTGGATCCACTGTCAGCAACCCAATCTACTATCGCCTGTACTTGTTCAGGCCTCAGCATTCGTAGAGCAGCATTAGGCCCGACCAAATACAGCTGCAGGTTATGTCGCCTACTGAGGAAGGGGTTTCACTTGTGTGTGTAGCTGGCACAGATCGACCACGTCCTCTCCCTGCAACAGGAGCTCCACCAGCAGCACCACGACCTGGGCCACATCCCTTATTTGACGCTCTCCTCATATTTTTCGAATTTAGGATCTTGCCCTAAATGGGTGTTTAATTAATAGTAGAATAGAACGACAGTATGTAAAGGGTGTATCTTACACGGTCTGAACCAGTGTAGGCCTGAATTAAATATTTCTTTGCCCAAAATGGCTGTATTTCAAATGGCTGTATTTCAAATCCCTGAATCAAACCCCTTTATGTAGAGGGGGTATTTCACATGGTCTGAACCAGTGTAGCCCTGAAGTAAATATTTCTTTGCCCAAAATGGCTGTATTTCAAATGGCTGTATTTCAAATGCCTGATTCAAACCCCTGTATGTAAAGGGAGTACTTTACAGGGCCTGAACCAGTGTAGGCCTAAATTAAATATTTCTTTGCACAAAATGGCTGTATTTAAAATGGCTGTATTTAAAATGCTTGCATCAAACCCCTGTATGTAGAGGGGATATGTCATACGGTCTGAACCAGTGTAGGCCTGAAGTAAATATTTCTTTGCCCAAAATGGCTATATTTCAAATGGCTGTATTTCAAATTCCTGAATCAAACCCCTGTATGAAGAGGGAGTATCTCACAGGGCCTGAACCAGTGTAGGCCTAAATTAAATATTTCTTTGCACAAAATGGCTGTATTTCAAATGGCTTTATTTCAAACCCCTGTATGTAGAGGGAGTATCTCACAGGGCCTGAACCAGTGTAGCCCTGAAGTAAATATTTCTTTGCCCAAAATGGCTGTATTTCAAATGGCTGTATTTCAAATCCCTGAATCAAACCCCTGTATGTGGAGGGAGTATCTCACACGATCTGAACCAGTGTAGGCCTGAAGTAAATATTTCTTTGCCCAAAATAGCTGTATTTCAAATCCCTGAATCAAACCCCTGTATGTAGAGGGAGTATCTCACAGGGCGTGAACCAGTGTAGGCCTAAATTTAATATTTCTTTGCCCAAAATGGCTGTATTTCAAATGCCTGATTCAAACCCCTGTATGTAGAGGGAGTATCTCACGGTGCCTGAACCAGTGTAGGCCTAAATGAAATATTTCTTTGCACAAAATGGCTGTATTTCAAATGGCTGTATTTCAAATGCTTGCATCAAACCCCTGTATGTAGAGGGGATATGTCATACGGTCTGAACCAGTGTAGGCCTGAAGTAAATATTTCTTTGCCCAAAATGGCTGTATTTCAAATCCCTGAATCAAACCCCTGTATGTAGAGGGAGTATCTCACAGGGCCTTAACCAGTGTAGGCCTAAATTTAATATTTATTTGCACAAAATAGCTGTATTTCAAATGCCTGATTCAAACCCCTTTATGTAGAGGGAGTATCTCACACGGTCTGAACCAGTGTAGGCCTGAAGTAAATATTTCTTTGCCCAAAATGGCTGTATTTCAAATGGCTGTATTTCAAATCCCTGAATCAAACCCCTGTATGTAGAGGGAGTATCTCACACGGTCTGAACCAGTGTAGGCCTGAAGTAAATATTTCTTTGCCCAAAATGGCTGTATTTCGTTCCGGTTCCGGCGCCGCCATGTGAAGTCGCTTGGAAAGTGAGCTCCCCATGAACCTGCCACAAACCGAGACAAATTGCCCATACACCCTCAACTTCGGTGGGACAGGAGAGAACACACGGTCCGCACACGCTGCATGGATCGGTATCTTATTATTATGGGCAAGAAACTAAAAACCAGAGAGCTGCCGTCACCGCTACAGAGAGATGCAGCACCCGCCATTATGGCGCCGAACTCAGAGAAGGCGGACGGCGACGGGTCCCGGGCTCTCTCACAGCAACCCGACGAGGGAAGGGAGATGCAGAGTCTCATGCCGGACTCACTAATCAGGCACATTGACTATAAGGAGCTTGCAATCGAAGTGGCCGCTCACTTAGCTCCTGACCTAAAAGAGACTCTGGCCTCATCAGTCACTCGGGTGATGCAACAACTGCAGGAAACTGTACAGGAGCATGATACCAGACTAAATGTCGCGGAATCTAGGATTCAAGTGATTGAGGACACCACAGAATCTATCCTCTTCAAATTGCAGAAAGTCCTTACAGAAAATAAGAGACTTTGTGAGAAGTTAGAGGACTTGGAAAATAGATCCAGACGCAACAATTTGAGAGTGGTGGGGCTGAAGGAGGCAATCCCGGCAAGTGATCTGGTAGCGATCTGCGAAACTGAGCTGCCCAAGGCCCTGGGAATCCAACGACTCTGTAAAGTAGAGAGAGCACACCGAGTGGGCCCACTTAACCGGGGCGAGGACCGCCAACTTTCCAGACCAAGACAGGTCATAATGCGCTACCTGGATTACTCCGATAAGGAGACCATTCTTAGAGCATTTAAAGCGCGCAAAAGCCCCATAATGCTGAGAGGGGCGAAAATTCTGCTATTTGGAGATTACTCTGCAGAGGTGGCGAGGAGACGTAAAGCATTTTCTCCGATCTGCACGCAATTGCACAACAAGAATGTAAGATTTGCGTTGAGTTACCCTGCCTCGCTCCGGATCTTCCGCTCAGATGGTTCGTCTACAATGTACCACTCGCCAAATGAAGCGCTGGCAGCCATAGAAGGATACTCACCATCTAACCGAGGAGCACAGACTTCACCGCAACATCGAGAGTGGGGACCTCAGGATTCCGCCGAATACCCGTCAGGATCGGACTTCCAGGAGCGCCCCCGGGCGGATCGAATCAGTCCAAACCAGCACCGCGGAGCAAGATGACTTTGACTTTCTTTCCTCTCCTGGGGGTTCCGCCGCGGGGGCTTTGGGGAGCCCGGGACGATCTGTAACGCGGGAGCTGGTATGTTTTATTGGGGCGGCTCCTCTGAGTCGGGGAGGCCGGGGGCGATTTCGCTCCCCTGGAGATTTTTGATCTGGGGGCCACGGTCTTCTGGATCGGGGGGGTTGGACCCATTGACATGCGGGCCTGCTTGAGGTGGCATCTCGGGCCGGGGAGATCATGGGAAGTTTGCTCCCTTGGGGTCTAAAGGCATAGCCTTTGTCCCAGGGGCCAGGATCTCTCAGGTCCGGGAGGCGGGCCGGATAGATGGGGCAATATAGGTTCGGTTTTCTTTTTCAAAGTACTACATGTGTTTATAAAAGGCATTTGGGATGATGTTTTAAAGGGCGGGGGAGGTGGGGAGCAGAGCGATCAAAACACCATTGTCGCTAATTTTCACATGGGGAAAAAAGTGAAGGTTCTGAGCAAACAAATGTGGCCTTTAGGGTTACTTTCTGGGTTTATCGCCCTAAGGATCTATGCTTATGTTTATGTTTATTCTTTGTTATTGTTAAATAGAGGGGTTAGGGGAAGGGTATTGTTTAGACTTGTCGATAGGATGTCTGCCTTCAATCACTCCTTAATCAGCTTCAGGGACCAGTGGAACCCTCCATGAGAGTAGTTTCCTGGAATGTAAAAGGATTGCGCTCACCTCAAAAGCGCAACAAGATACTTAGGCACTTGAAGAATCTCCGTGCTGATATAGCCCTCTTACAGGAGACTCATCTGATAGAAGAGGATTATCCCAGGATGAAAAAGATGTGGGTAGGTAGAGTGTTGGGTTCTCCAGCGGTAAACCGCAAAGCAGGAGTAATGATCTTATTTCACAAAAATCTATCATGCACCATCAGAGATCAGTCAAACGATGATGAGGGTAGACGGTGCACAGTAAAAATCGCCTTGGGAACAGATGAGCTTCAGATTTATAATGTATATGGTCCTAATGGGGATAGTAGACCTTTTTTGAATGACCTGACCGGGACTATTGAAAGGGATACGTCAGTCAATAAGCTGGTGGGGGGAGACCTCAATGCCGTGGCCTCTTTAAGAGAAGACAGGAAACCAATACGGAATTCTAGAGAGCGCCCTCCTAGTACAAAGGGGGCCCTGGCAAAGTTCTTGGAGGACACGGCATTGATTGACTCCTGGCGAATGCTAAATCCAGACAGTAGGGAATATTCATTTTATTCCAATCCACATGACTCGTGGTCGAGAATCGACTATCTTATGGTTTCTGGTGGCCTGACTAATAGGATATTAGGTACCAGAATCCACGACCTGATCATATCTGATCATGCCCCCATCTCTATAAACATAGCAGAGTTGCAGCCTAAGGGATCGAATATTCTATGGCGCTTCCCGTCATTCCTATATCAAGATGAGAATTTCTCTGATCTCCTCAGAGGTTGGTACTGGGAATATAGGGGAGATAATAACACATATCAGGATTCGCCATCTCTCTATTGGGATGCAGCAAAAGCGGTGCTGAGAGGACGCATAATGGCATATACGTGGGGGATAAAGAAAAAAGTAACATCAGCATTGCGGAATTATAGTGAGATCCTACGTTCAGCCTATACTGAATACATGAATGCGCCCACTGAGCAATCTAGACTGCGGTGGAAGGAGGCCAGAAATAATTATGAGCTGTGGTACGAGAGGAAGGCAAGGATAGATATGTCAGGCAGCAATGCCAAGTTTTTCAGGGAGGGAAACAAGGCAGGTAGACTATTAGCATCACTGGTAAGGAACTCCAGAAAACAGAACCACATAACATCCATAGCCGATCCTGGGGGTGGGATACATACAAATCCTGAGAAAATAGTTTCTATCTTGAGGGATTTTTATGCACAGCTCTATGAGGATCCTGGCCCAGCCGATCACATGTCTGAGTTCTTTCTGAAATGCACTGGTCTGCCCTCGCCATCACAAGCTCAGTTAGATACTTTGAACTCGCCGTTCACTGAGTCAGAGGTGTTAGGGATTATTAAAAAATCGAAACTACATAAAGCGCCAGGCCCAGACGGGTATTCAATAGAATTTTATAAGATGCTAGGTGGGGAGATAGCAGAACCCCTCACGAGAGTCTTCAATGATGTCCTTTCAGGATCCTCTTTATTATCATCTTCTGATAATATAGCCTATGTCAAACTAATTCCCAAGCCGGGGAGAGACGCCACACTTCCTTCTTCGTACCGACCCATCTCACTTATCAATGTTGACATAAAGATAGCAGCTAAAATAATGTCTGATAGGTTGTCAATGTTAATGCCGGACTTGGTGTCTCCATCTCAGTCAGGCTTTATTAGGAACAGAGCTGCAGTTACTAATATACGCAAAGTCCTTACAGTTTTAGACGCAGTAAGATGGGAATCAGATAGATCTATAATGCCCTCATTAGTGGCTTTTGATGCGGAAAAGGCATTCGATAACGTGAGATGGGATTGGATGAATAAGGTATTAGACAGGATGCGGATTGTAGGCCCCTTTAGGGTTTTCCTATCAGCAATATATCGAGACCCCAAGGCCAGAATCTCTTTGCCAGGATTTCTGTCAGCGCCCTTCCAGTTGGCAAGGGGAACGCGTCAGGGATGTCCCTTATCACCACTATTATTTAACCTAGCATTAGAACCCCTGATTAGGATATTGGAAGAGGGGGATATTTTCCGGGGCATTAAGGTGGGAAGCCAGGAGGTGAGGACTTCGCTTTTTGCTGATGACTTGCTTGTCTTCATGGCTGATCCTGAGATGGATTTAGAGAAGGTGTTAAACCTCTTGTCCTCTTTTGGACCAGTCTCGGGGTTCAAGATAAATGCGGACAAATGTATGTTACTTACATTGCGTGCATCTAGGTCTAAACTTGTATTGCCGGATTCATGTAGCAAGATTGTAATAGCTGAGAAACACATCAAATACCTAGGGATCAAAATAGGGAGAACCCCTGAGTCTCTTTATGCCCTCAATTATGTCCCACTGTTCAAAACAATTAGAAACGACCTGGAGAGATGGAAAAACCTACCCTTGTCTCTGACGGGCAGGGGTAACGTCATTAAAATGATATGCTTCCCAAAGCTACTGTACCCCATGCAAACAATACCGCTGCTTCTAAAGCATTCTGATGTTAAAAATATCCAGTCCATGTTCACAACTTTCTTGTGGTCAGGGAAAAAATCTAGAGTATCACTATCTAAGTTAATGTTGCCTAGAATCCAAGGTGGCATAAATATCCAAAATATGAGAATATATAATCTAGCATGTCTATTCAGGCATTGCCTGGACTGGATACACAAAACACACTACTGTTCAGACCCTATTTTAGAGCAACAACTCTCGGCTAAGTGGCCACTGGTGAACTTATTACATACCAGGAGGCGATTGCTCCCACCCCATCTGAAACACTCAATAATTTTAAGAGACACTATGGTCGCTTGGAAAGAAGTACGCAAACTAGCCAAAAGACCTTTTTTAGCATCCAGAAACTTGGAACTCTGGAATCATCCGGAGTTCCCTCTAGGGTCTCAAAACAAAATGTTTGGGGTCTGGAGGGCCAAGGGAATTCATTCATTTCTGGATATGCTGCATATTACCGAGAAGAGATACCTGACATTCCCAGAGTTATGTGAGAGGTTTGGTCTAGAAAATTCACAGTTCTTAGCTTATCAACAGGCTATCTATTTTTGTAGACAGAGGCTAATAGATGTCTCAAGCGAATGCACAAGCCAATACCTAGCATTTTCACTGGGACAGGGGGCCACGAGATACTCTATTTCCCAATTATATCAGGTCATGAGAGAATCAATTGATAAGAAAGTGGAAGCCAGACTCTTCAAGAAATGGGGAAAGAAATTACAGGTCTCGTTATCGGTGGAGGAAGTTTTGCTGGGGTGGGAGAGAGTATGCAAAGCGGTACCATGTGAAAGGTGGAGGGAGTCACATTTCCGTCTCATACATTCAGCAATATATGCATTTAATTTTGCGGGGCCTACACCTAAAATTGGGTATCTGACGGCATGTCCGAAATGTGGAACGGAGAGAGCAGATTTACAACACTGTGTGTGGGAGTGTGATTTCGTCCAATCTTTTTGGAAGACAGTGGTAAATTGGATTAAAGAGACGTGGGAGATAACATTGGTACATAGCCCTACGGTTTTGCTCTTTCATGTTTTTGATGTTACGTCTAAACCTCGAATGATTATTGATGTAGCGCTGTTGGTATCTCTCCGTGGTCTTCTAAATAACTGGTTGAAACCTAGTACACCTCCAATTAAAGAACTGATTTCTCAGATGTCACAGTTAATGTACATAGACAAATTGGACACGGAACACCAAAAAGAGAAGAAGACCAAAAATTTCTTCCACAAATGGCAAAAATTTATTGAAAAACATATACCGCGGGGAGATATCAATGAGCTGATGACTTCTTTCAGATATACAGAATGGTACTCAAATGCAGTGCGAACAGGGAGATTGGCGTCTTTGAGAGTAGATAACTGAAGGTTATAACCTTAAAATTAAAAAATGCTTGAATTTGCGAGGTGGGAGGGGATTGTAGGAATAGACATCCTGGAGAGTGGGAGGGGGGGGGTTAGGGAGGGAGGGGGATTTGGGCCATTTGATTTCGTTTTATCCATATGGTTTCTGATTTATTTATAAAAACAAAAAGTGGTGTATCATGTGCTCATATATGTAACGTGTTGAGATAATGACATGTTAAGATGATACATTTGAAATAAAAATATGTTTAAAAAAAAAAAAAATGGCTGTATTTCAATTGGCTGTATTTCAAATCCCTGAATCAAACCCCTATATGTAGAGGGAGTATCTCACACGGCCTGAACCAGTGTAGGCCTGAATTCAATATTGGTGCACCAAATGGCGGTATTTAAAATGTATGAATATAACCCTAATGTATTAAGGTTGTATCTCACAATGACATCTGCATCAAAGGCTGCCCAAACGAGTGTTTATTTAACAACTGAATTTGACAGCAGTATATAAGCCTGTAATTTCACACGTGCTGATACTGCAAGGACTGAAAATAGTGTTTTTTCTCAAAAAAGTGTTTTTTTCAAACCCCAGAAAATGATGGGTGTATTTCTAGCTTAAATTGCACACTGACTAATCAAGATGTTGTAGACTGCCAAAAAAGTGTTTTTTTGCTAACAGATTATGAAAGCTGTATATATTAAACTTGAATTTAACA
Organism: Bufo bufo; assembly: GCF_905171765.1. Lineage (NCBI taxonomy): Eukaryota > Metazoa > Chordata > Amphibia > Anura > Bufonidae > Bufo > Bufo bufo. The sequence goes on from NC_053393.1 coordinate 201,887,174, forward strand.
CTTGCAGATCTGGAAAATACTGGTTTTTTTTTTTTTTTTAAAGTGTGTTTTTCAAACCCCAGAAAATGATGGGTGTATTTCTAGCTTAAATTGCACACTGACTAATCCAGATGTTGTAGTTTGCCCAAAAAAATGGTGATTTGCAATGTCCCAAAAGCTCAGATGCAGTGCTGGTGCACTGAGCTTGCATAAAATGGCCGCCGCCGCCCACCTAACTAACAGAATTATAAAAGTTATTTTTTATTTTTTTTGGTCAATGGCCTCAGGGCAGGGTAAAACGATTGTGCCCTGCACCCACACAACTATTTCTCTGTAGATCGCTGAGTTAGATTCTCTCCTATTCTCTACCTGAAATCACAAGTCCAGCAGCATATCCTCTTCCTACACTTGTAACAGCAGAGTGACATGCAGCGCTACATGACTCAAGCTTATATAGAGCCTGGGTCACATGCTGCTCTGGCCAATCACAGCCATGCCATTAGTAGGCATGGCTGTGATGGCTTCTAAGGTCAGATAAAGAAGAAAATCCACAGCACTCCTCAGTTCTGGTGAACAAGCTGGTTACTTTATTGGTAACAGCAGCATAGGGATAGCAACGTTTCAACCATCTCTGGTCTTTATCAAGCTAAGGCTTCTAAGGTCAGACAGTTAACCGCTTGTTGATTGGCTGCGCTGAACACCGAACCCGACCTTTTACGGAAATGTTCGGGTCTGGGGTCCAAAAATCCTAAAGTGATGAGCTAGTTTCTTTAATTTGAGGTTGGTGCGTCAGTGCTACCAATCCACTGCCAGTTGGCATATTGCATTTTTGAACGATATAGCTAAAAGTTACCTTTATACCTTCAAAACAAAACTATTTGGCTCACCTTTAGGCCTAGTTCACACGAACGTATAGCTTTTATAGTTTTTTGCGGTCCGTTTTTCACGGATCCGTTGTTCCGTTTTAGAGTTCTGTTGTGTTTCTGTTTCCTTTCCATTTTTCCGTTCCGTTTTTCCGTATGCCATGTACAGTATACAGTAATTACATAGAAAAAATTGGGCTGGGCATAACATTTTTAATAGATGGTTCAGCAAAAATGGAACGTATACGGCAGACATACAGATGCATTTCCGTATGTGTTCCGTTTTTTTTGCGGACCCATTGACTTGAATGGAGCCATGGAACGTGATTTGCGGGCAATAATAGGACATGTTCTATCTTTCAACCGAACGGAAAAACGGAAATACGGAAACGGAATGCTTACGGAACACATTCCGTTTTTAATGCGGAACCATTGAAATGAATGGTTCTGTATACGGAACACAAAAAAACGGCCCGTACACTCGCAAAAAAACGATCGTGCGAACTAGGCCTTAGGCTTATTTCACATTAGCAGCAGAGAACAGGCAGACGGGAACAGCCTGCCGGACCTCTGCGCACTCCGGCACTGCCAGCGGTATTAAGGCTCCATCCATCTCCATTAACTATAATTGGGACCAGTGGAGATTGGGCCGCATTCTGGCAAATATTCTGAGAATCAGGAAGAAGAAAACCACTAGGAGCAGCGGTTTTCATCCAGCCGATTGTCCGCCTATTTGCCGGAATGCGACTGGATCTCCACTGGTCCCCATTATAGTTAAGGGGGCCGGATGGAGCCTTACATACCTCTGGCAGTGCCAGAGTGTGCAGAGTTCCGGCAAGCTGTTCTGGCTGAATAGCGCTAGTAGGCAACTAGCCTTAGCCTGTTTAGTATGAGTTTTTACCACCTATTACGTGGCTTACTTTGTGCCTGAATTTTGGTGCATATTAAGCCACACCCCTTCTATTCCTACTTCACACCCCTTTCACTCCTAGTCAAATAATGTCTGTGGCGATAAATGTGGCACACTCCTAATAATAAATCTATACCAGAAGATAACTTATAAATGAGGAATATCTATAATATATTTACGTGTACATATTGTAAATCCTAAAAGAAAAATGCTAAAATTAGGCTTTCATATATAAATGTAGTGTATTGCTTGTCAAGTACATAGGTGTGAGTTGATCCATTGATACTTGTGTGATTAAACATGTAAATCTGTATCTATCTGTAGGGGATTAAAGGGGATCTTGGAGTGCCAGGTGCTGCAGGAGAACAAGGATTTAGGGGTCCTCAGGTAAATACATTCTTATCATATGGCTGTTAAAATATGTTTTTGAAATTTTTGTTAGTTAATTGGCTAATTTAAAATAAAAAGTGATCTTTTTATAATAAGAATAAAAAAAAAAAATGAATATTAAACATGAAGGCTGGTAACCCCATTTATCAGTAATTCTATACTTGAGATGCTATAAGGGTGCATTTACAAGTGAGATGCTTCTCTCACAATTTGCAATACTATATCCTTGTGGTGCTATCCAGGGGCATTACCAAGTTCTCAAAAGGTTTGAGGCCCAAGCCCCAATGCATTTGTGCTAATTCTCAAGCTATCTGCACATACACACACCTTAGCACCAAATACATATTTTACTTGCTGGATGGACATTACATTCAGGACTCCAAACATACCGGACTATATAGCACATACATACCTCTTACATACAGTGCCTCCCATGTTACGTCTCCTCTGAGGCATACGGTATTCTTCTTTATTACCTTCTCCAATCAGATCATGACAACTTCCAGCCACAACTCGCCTCTGCAGAGTTTACCACACAGACATCTTAGGTTTCTCACTTTTCATCCTCCCCATCCTGGTGCCTCAAGAGTGATATCCCACTACTAAACCAAATGTGCCCGCTGTGCTCCCCAATGCCCCCAAATACTATAGTACAGAAATAACAGTAATATTAGTAATAATTCAGTCTCAGAGTGCCCTCATTAGTAATAGTGCCCTCAATAGTGATAATGCCCCCCAACAGTGTCCCTATTAGTAATAGTGCACTCCATATTGTGCCAAATAATAATGTTTACCATAGCCCACCCAGTATTAAAAAGGCTTCCCTATACTGCACCTAGTAATAAGGCTCCCCTGTAGTTCCCCTAGTAGTTATAATGTTATAATGTCTCCTATACTGCCACCAGTAGCTACTATGTAATGCCCCTTATAGTGCCTCAGTAGTTTTAATGACCCTGTAGTGCCCCCACTAGTTTCATATATCTAATTATATGTCCTAGTAGTTAAAATTGTCCCTATAGTGATACAGTAGTTAAAATGTACCCTCTAGTGTCCCAGTAGTTATAATGCCCTTCTGTAGTGCCCCAGTAGTTGTAGTACCCCTGCAGTGTCCCAGTATTTATAATGTTCCTGCTCTCTGTAATGCTTCGTTAGTTATAATGCCCCTGCTAACAGCAGTGCCCTAGTGGTTATAATGCCCCTGCTAACTGCAGTGCCCAAGTGGTTATAATACCTCTGCCTCCTGTAGTGCCCCAGTAGTTATAATGCCCCTGCCCCCTGTAGTGCCTCAGTAGTTATAATTCTCCTCCCCCTGTAGCACCTCAGTAGTTATAATGACCTTGCTCCCTGTAGTGCCCCATTAGTTATAATGCCTATGACCCTAAAGTGACAAATCAAACAAAAAATCAAATAACTCCTTCCCATTCCATGCTTCTGTATGCGATGCGGGCCATGCTCCTCTACTAGCCTGCAGCCTGCAGTTGCCTGCATCCCGGCACAGGTGGTCATGGTGGCATTAGACAGACAGAGGTCAGGGCTAGCAGACTACGTTCACAATGAAAGACAGACAGGGTCAGGGCTGGCAGAGTTTGTGGATTAATGGTGAGGAGCTAGAATCTCAGGGCAGGTAGTAGACAGTAGAAGCAGTCAGGAAAAAGTTAGGTCAATAACTGGATATCAGGACAGAAGAATACCTTAGTGCACAGTACTGGAACCTAAAGGAACATTGCTCAGGAACATGAATGAGGGATGATCCTTATGAAGCCTGTGACAAGTGGGCGATGGCTAAAGAAAAAAATGAATTGGTGCACACTGGCCCATTTACCATTAAACCTCCTGGCCTCTAATTATAACATGACTCTACTGATCCAGTCCTAGTCTACACAGTGAAGCTTATAACAAAAATCTAATTTAAGGACTATGTCATTTTCTGATAATATATTTCATATTGTTATTGTCTCAATATGTCATAAAGGCAGAAATCCTCAGAATTGAAAATTAGTTTTTCTCAATAGTATGGAAACACCTACCAAGGACACACATAATAATGTATACAATAATTAATAAAAGATAGCAATCACTTACAAGAAGGGAGCTCTGTCTGCGATATTAATGACGTTGGCACAATAAAACACCTCACAATAATATGTTAGTCACATATAAAACCAATGTAGAGTACCACAAGTTAAAACTCCTTGAAAAACAGACCTACATAAAGAATGATATAAGGCAAATGCAGACCACAAGGCTGGCTCCAACCCCAGAATAAGTTACACCCCCTGGAGGAATCTATAGGTGAAGCGTATGTTGTTAATCTATTGTGGTGTGTGTCCTTGGTAGGTGTTTGTGAAGTATGTCTTTCATACACCACTGTGTTGTGTTTGCCCACATTTGTAGGTGTGCCTCGATAATATGGTCAAAATCTAACATGATACTAGTAAGAGATCAGCAGAGATGCTCCCATGAAGGTGAAATGACCTGTGTCTCTGGCCCAAGGGTTGGAGTTTAAGACCTTGGATTTCGTTACTTTTTAGATCACAGTTATTCAGTTTGGAAAACATATGCACTATGTCACAATGTTATCAGAAAACTGAGCCACAAGAGAAATAGGAAAATTCACACTAATGCACATGGTTATATTTACTTCCAAGTGATCTCACTTAATAGGCAGTCAGGCACAGATACATATTTTGCAAGAGCAGTGAAAATATGACCTGGCTTGTTACTTACTGGTTGTCTACTGTTCTCAGAAAAAATTAATGACTTGGAGAAAGTGATCTTTACTGTCTTCAAAGTTATCCAAAGTTATCATCACCAAAGTGACAAAGCAAAATATAAAAAAATCTGTTAGAGATGCAGCCAGAGTTTACGGATCACATAATGTCCATACAAGTGCAGTGTTATTGGTTATTACTGATGATTAATTATTATTATTGTCAGCCTGTTTTCTCCCTGGCCTGGAAACTCTCCTTACCTACCCAATCCACAGCAAAAAGCTACACCATATACAGTTGCAAGAAAAAGTATGTGAACCCTTTGGAATGATATGGATTTCTGCACAAATCGGTCATAAAATGTGATCTGATCTTCATCTAAGTCACAACAATAGACAATCACAGTCTGCTTAAACTAATAACACACAAAGAATTAAATGTTACCATGTTTTTATTGAACACACCATCTAAACATTCACTGTGCAGGTGGAAAAAGTATGTGAACCCTTGGATTTAATAACTTCAACCAAACGTTTCCTGTAATTGCAGATCAGACGTGCACAACGGTCAGGAGTAATTCTTGACCCTTCCTCTTTACAGAACTGTTTCAGTTCAGCAATATTCTTGGGATGTCTGGTATGAATCGCTTTCTTGAGGTCATGCCACAGCATCTCAATCGGGTTGAGGTCAGGACTCTGATTGGGCCACTCCAGAAGGCGTATTTTCTTCTGTTTAAGCCATTCTGTTGTTGATTTACATCCATGCTTTGGGTCGTTGTCCAGTTGCAACACCATCTTCTGTTGAGCTTCAGCTTAAGTTCTGCAAAATGTCTTCATAAACTTGGGAATTCATTTTTCCTTCGATGATAGCAATCCATCCAGGCCCTGACGCAGCAAAGCAGCCCCAAACCATGATGCCCCCACCACCATACTTCACAGTTGGGATGAGGTTTTGATGTTGGTGTGCTGTGCCTCTTTTTCTCCACACATAGTGTTGTGTTTTCTTCCAAACAACTCAACTTTGGTTTCATCTGTCCACAGAATATTTTGCCAGTACTGCTGTAGAACATCCAGGTGCTCTTGTGAAAACTGTAAATGTGCAGCAATGTTTTTTTTTTTTACAGCAGTGTCTTCCTCTGTGGTATCCTCCCATGAAATCCATTCTTGTTTAGTGCTTTACGTATCGTAGATTCGCTAACAGGGATGTTAGCATATGCCAGAGACTTTTGTAATTCTTTAGCTGACACTCTAGGATTCTTCTTCACCTTATTGAGCAGTCTGCGCTGTGCTCTTGCAGTCATCTTTACAGGACGGCCTCTCCTAGGGAGAATAGCAGCAGTGCTGAACTTTCTCCATTTATAGACAATTTGTCTTACCGTGGACTGATGAACAGCAAGGCTTTTGGAGATACTTTTATAACCCTTTACAGCTTTATGCAAGTCAACAATTCTTAATCGTAGGTCTTCTGAGAGCTCTTTTGTGCGAGGCATCATTCACATCAGGCAATGCTTCTTGTGAAAAGCAAACCCAGAACTGGTGTGTATTTTTTATAGGGCAGGGCAGCTGTAACCAACACCTCCAATCTCATCTCATTGATTGGACTCCAGTTGGCTGACACCTCACTCCAATTAGCTCTTGGAGATGTCATTAGTCTAGGGGTTCACATACTTTTTCCACTTGCACTGTGAATGTTTACATGGTGTGTTCAATAAAAACATGGTAACATTTAATTCTTTGTGTGTTATTAGTTTAAGCAGACTGTGATTGTCTATTGTTGTGACTTAGATGAATATCAGATCACATTTTATGACCAATTTGTGCAGAAATCCATATCATTCCAAAGGGTTCACATACTTTTTCTTGCAACTGAATATTTATTACAATAGACGCCACTTCCGAACCTTCTTCTGTTACATGCAGAGTGAGGGTTATATGGGCCTTCAAGATGATATCAAGGTGTCTTTATTTTTAAATTTTTCTTATGCAAGGCAACTTAAAGTGACAGTGTGACGTTTCGGTCAACTTTGACCTTTTTCAAACACTATAACAGAAAATGAAAATTAAAAATTAAAAGTTTTTACATAGTGTTTTTTTCATATAGAGCAATTATAGTATATAGTCAAGCAGTGGTGTCGCCAGGAGGGAAGGGGGCAGAGGGGGCCACGGCCCCCCCTACATCACGCTGTGCCCCCCCAACTAAAATGCCCCCCCCCAACTGAGCGGCTGCAGCCGGGCACAACAGAGAGATGAGTTCTTCCATTGCGCTCATCTCCATAGTCATCTGCCTGTGCTGCGGCAGGGGAGGGAGAGGCGTGTCCCTTCCCCTTCCTCTGATAGGCTGCCAGCCTAGTGCCTGCAGCCCATCAGAGGCCGGCGCAGGCGGCGCGATGACGTCATCGCGCCGCCTGAGCCATACAGCGCGGGACACAGGCCGGAAGAGGCCTGCATCGCATCGCTGACATGGAGGTAAGTATAAGTGTTTTTTGTTTTTTTTTACAATTGTTTTACAGTGACATTAGGGGGGCTCTTGTTACTGGCACATTGGGGGGCTTATTATTGGCACATGATGGGGGGGCTTATTACTGGCACATGATGGGGGGCTTATTACTGGCACATGATGGGGGGCTTATTACTGGCACATGATGGGGGGCTTATTACTGGCACATGATCGGCGGCTTATTACAGGCACATTAGGGGGGCTTATTACAGGCACATTAGGGGGGCTCTTGTTACTGGCACATTGGGGGGCTTATTACTGGCACATGATGGGGGGCTTATTACTGGCACATGATGGGGGCTTATTACTGGCACATGATGGGGGGGCTTATTACTGGCACATGATGGGGGCTTATTACTGGCACATGATGGGGGGCTTATTACTGGCACATGATGGGGGGCTTATTACAGGCACATTAGGGGGCTTATTACAGGCACATTAGGGGGGCTCTTGTTACTGGCACATTGGGGGGCTTATTACTGGCACATGATGGGGGGGCTTATTACTGGCACATGATGGGGGGCTTATTACTGGAACATGGGGGGCTTATTATGGGCACATGATGGAGGGCTTATTACTGGCACATGATGGAGGGCTTATTACTGGCACATGATGGGGCTTATTACTGGCACATGATGGGGGCTTATTACTGGCACATGATGAGGGCTTATTACTGGCACATGATGGGGGGCTTATTACTGGCACATGATGGGGGGCTTATTACTGGCACATGATGAGGGCTTATTACTGGCACATGATGGGGAGCTTATTACTGGCACATAATGGGGGGCTTATTACTGGCACACGATGGGGGCTTATTACTGGCACACGATGGGGGCTTATTACTGGCACACAATGGGGGCTTATTACTGGCACACGATGGGGGCTTATTACTGGCACATGATGGGGGGCTTATTACTGGCACATGATGGGGGGCTTATTACTGGCACATGATGGGGGGCTTATTACTGGCACATGATGAGGGCTCTTGTTACTGGCACATGATAGGGGGCTCTTGTTACTGGAACATTGGGGGGGCTCTTGTTAATGGAACATGATGGGGTGCTGGGCTCTTATTGGGGGCACTTATTACAGGCACGTTATTGGGGGCACTTATTACTGGCACGTTATTAGGGGCACTTATTACTGGCATGTTATTGGGGGCACTTATTATTGGCACCTTATTGGGGGCACTTATTACTGGCACGTTATTGGGGGCACTTATTACTGGCACATTATTGGTGGGCACTATAGGGGCATCTATTCAGGCCACAAAGAAGTGGTATTTTATATGAGGGGCTCTGTACAGCAGCATTTTATACTGGGACACATTATGGTGGGTACTATGGGGAAGGGAGGAGAGGAGTACTATGGAGTCATCTACAGGGGGCACTAAGAAGGGGAATTTACTGGGGGCACTATATAGGGGTATTTTATACTGGCACATTATGGGGACATTAGCTCAACTGGAGGCATTACAAGGGGGTATTTTTTGCATTGTCACATTATAAGGAGAATTATTTCTACTGGGGGGGGGCATTATGGTGGGCTTTATTACTACCCCATGGTATGACCCCCTAGTAGCAGCACTAGCCTCTCCCTGCTCTGCTATCCCTCTGCCCCTTCTCCAAATCCTTATTATGAAATCTTTCTCATTAGGATAAACACAACATCAGCTCCGCCGAGCCCCCGGCCAAAGTGTTGAAGTGGTGTCCGAGATCCCCAAGGGTCAAGCCAAGTTTTGTAAGTTTTCATGTGAAATATGTTTGTTATACACATATAGCCTACACTGCGCCACACAATATACAGTATAGCTCTACACTGTGCCACACAATGTACACTGTACAGTATACCTCTACACTGTGCCACACAATATACAGTGTACCTCTACACTGTGTAGTCTGTTCTATAAGCACCCTTGTTCTGTGGTGGCGGACAGAAAATAATCTGGAAGTGCCCATCCCGAGACCAGGCCCTGGATCCGCCACTGGTCTGGACCTCTCACAGGAGTGTACATTTATTCTAAACTGTAATCCGTATCCTCTGACCTGCAGAAATCAGCGCTCGCTCAATAACAACTAACAGGCAGTGCCTGTAGACTGTAGCCTGGCCCTGTTACTGAAGCTAGCTGAGTGGTGTAAGGTTAAAGTACTAGCAGAGATGAACGGCCGCTGAATCCTGATTTAAAGTTAAAGTTACTGCAGGATATGGATTACAGTTTAGAAATGTCAAATGTACACTCCTGTGAGAGGCGGGGAGGGGAATCTGTGGATGACACTGCTATAGGGAGGGGGATCTGTGGATGACACTGTTATAGGGAGGGGTTCTGTGGATGACACTGTTATAGGGAGGGGGGTCTGTGGATGACACTGTTATAGGGAGGGGGATCTGTGGATGAGACTGTTATAGGGAAGGGGTATCTGTGGATGACACTGTTAGGGAGGGGGAAATGGGGATGACACTGCTATGGGGTGGATCTGTGGATGACCCATGTAGCATAAGATGCTATATACGGTATGTGTCATTAGAGATGTCCCGAACTATTCGCCGGCGAACAGTTCCCGGGGAACATAGCTTGTTTGCGTTTGCCGCGGCGGGCGAACATATGCGATGTTCGGTCCGCCCCCTATACATCATCATTGAGCAAACTTTGACCCTGTACCTCACAGTCAGCAGACACATTCCAGCCAATCAGCATACCCTCCCTCCCAGACCCTCCCACCTCCTATCAAAAATCAAGGATCCATCTTAGATTCATTCTGAAGCTGCAGTGTCACAAATTTGACTAAGTTGTAATCGCAATGCGATTAATACAGGTTATATTAAATCGCATTGCGAATTCAACTTAGAGCTGGGTTCCTAATGGTTGTATTGCTAGAATATAATGAATATTGAGAATATAGTGCTATATTCGTTATATTCGTCAATTCTAGCAATACAACCATTAGGAACTTAGCTCTAAGTTGAATTAGCAATGCGATTAATGCAGGTTATATTAATCGCATTGCAAATTCAACTTAGAGCTGGGTTCCTAATGGTTGTATTGCTAGAATATAATGAAGATTGAGAATATAGTGCTATATTCGTTATATTCGTCAATTCTAGCAATACAACCATTAGGAACTTAGCTCTAAGTTGAATTCGCAATTCGATTAATGCAGGTTATATTAATCGCATTGCGAATTCAACTTAGAGCTGGGTTCCTAATGGTTGTATTGCTAGAATATAACGAAGATTGAGAATATAGTGCTATATTCGTTATATTCGTCAATTCTAGCAATACAACCATTAGGAACTCAGATCTAAGTTGTAATCGCAATTACAGGTTATATTAATCGCATTGCGAATTCAACTTACCACACTCTGCGTCAACGACGTAATTTTCCATGGGAGTTTTGCCATGGATCCCCCTCCGACATGCCACAGTCCAGGTGTTAGTCCCCTTGAATCCGTAGTTTCAGGTGCTGCACATCTCATATCTTCACAGCATAGACGATTGCCTTCAGATGATACGAGATGTGCAGCACCTGAAACTACGGATACTGGAAGCCTGTGCTAGCATTTCTCCTACGGTGTTGCTATCAGTGTGTGAAGAGTGGGAGAAAAGGGTTGCATTGACAATCCAACACAATGGGCAGCACATTGAACACATTTTGTAAGTGGTCAGAAACTTGTTAATAACTCATGAAAGAATAAAGTTACGTTAAAACCAAGCACACCATTGTTTTTCTTGTGAAATTCCCAATAAGTTTGATGTGTCAAATGACCCTCTTCCTATTGAAAAAACAAAAGTTGGATTTAAAATGGCCGACTTCAAAATGGCCGCCATGGTCACCGCCCATCTTGAAAAGTTTCCCCCCTCACATATACTAAATGTGCCACAAACAGGAAGTTAATATCACCAACCATTCCCATTTTATTAAGGTGTATCCATATAAATGGCCCACCCTGTACTATAATTGCTCTCTATGAAAAAAACACTATGTGAAAAAATTTTATTTTCATTTTATGGTATAGTGTTTGAAAAAGGTCAAAGTTGACCAAAACGTCACACTGTCATTTTAAGTTGCCTTACATAAGAAAAAATAAAAAAATAAAGACACCTTGATATCACCATATTCATTGGAGTGCTGAAGTTTCTATGTTGATATTTCTGAGGGCTAGGAACCCACAATCCCAGTATCCATCTAACCAGGACAAGAGTGCCACGCCATTCTACCTAGCTGTATGTGTTGACGCAGGGTCATGGTGCCAACATTGGTACTCTGGCCACGCTTCACCATCTGCCCACAAATTCGGCAAATGGCCATGTTCACCTCCTCCAGCGGTTTAACAAAAAAGTGCTACACCGCTGAATATGCAATTTTCCCCCCAACACTCCGCACTGACTGCCTGCTACCGCTGCTTCTGTGAACCCCTGCACCGCTACTTTCTGGGAAAGTAGGCTCCTGCAAAGTGGGTGGTCTACCCCGGGTACGTTTGGCTCCCGACCTCCCATTACTGACACCCTGCTGACTCACGGCCACGCTACCACCTTGCTGGCTCAGCCGCTGACTCACGCACAAGCTGCCACCCTCTTCTCCTGATGATGATGAAGTTCCTTCTTAACCCGGCTCCTAATTGCAATCGGCTACATCATCCACTACTGTCTGCAGTTCACTGATGTCACCCTCAAGGGTCTCAGGGCCAGGATCCTGACCACTCCCACCTGCTCCCACATGACTCTCATCATTACTACTTGCCCGCCTACCGTAGGAAGCAGCGGATGTCTCCTCCACATCTTGACTGGGCAGTAGCTGCTGACTGTCCTCTATTAGCTCGTCCTCGCTGAAAAGTGAAGCCGAGCCTATGGCATACAATACTTCTCACGCTGAGGGAACAGAAAATGACAGAGGTAGGTTGAGGACAGTTGTGGGCACAGGGCCTGCCCCGGGCCATGCCAACTAATCGTCGTGTCAGAGGAACCCACCAACTCTTGGCTGGGGGTTTTATATACTTATAATATTGCTCACTCACAAACAACAAAAACATACCCAATATAATCTAAAATATATCCACTTTATTGCATACAAATCCATATACACAATATATAACAGTATAATGGTAATAATAAAAGGAAAACAACAGATGTATAAGGGTGCCAGAATCATCTGAACTATGCTGCTGCTACTCCCAAAAAGATCTTCCACATGTCAAGTGTTACCATGTCCAGAGAATGTACACTATAAAACATGAATATCACAAAACGGTCTACCTGTTACTACGTGCATGGGTATATGGATATATCCCTCCATACGGGTAGATACCTTTATCAAGTACACATTTAGGACGTGTATAATAACACTCCTTAATAGATATTACCCAAAACAATAATACAGCATGAGCCCAGGAATACACACTGGGATGGAGGAAACTGGAGGAAAAAATAAAAACAAAAAAAATAATAATGAAAAACAAAAAGACACCACCCAAAACCTGGTCAGAAGAGTCATTAACACTGTGGCCAAAATATGCCACAAGTTGCCATAATATTATGTGCAATACATAACACAAGACATGATTGGGGGTATACAGAGCAGCACAGGTCAGCAAGAATACCTCGACGCGCTTTTCACCTCTGCTTCTTCTTGGCTAGGGGTGTCTGATGTCATTTCCGACAAAGTCGAAGACCTAGTCAACCATTCAAGCACCGCTGGGTTGCTGGTCAAGACATGACCGCTAGATGACACTGGGAGGTCAGACTTCTCGCTGCGACTAGAGTTGAGCAGACACCTGGATGTTCGGGTTCGGCAGGTTCGGCCGAACTTGAAAAAAAAGTTCGGGTTCGGGTTTTGACCCCGAACCCGAACCCCATTGAAGTCAATGGGGACCCGAACTGTTGGCCACTAAAATGGCTCTAAAATAGCCCTGGAAAGCTAGAGGGCTGCAAAAGGCAGCAAAATGTGCTTAAGAGCATGGCAAATGCTCTGCAAACAAATGTGGATAGGGAAATGAATAGAAAAAACATAAAAGACCTTAAAAAAATTAAAATTAGGAATGATGTAGGAGGAAGAGGTTGAGGAGGCGGTGAATGGGTGGATGTGGCCCTGTAGGCTCACGTGGCGGTCTAGGAGGAAGCGGCGGCGAAGGAGGAATAGGTAGCCAACACAGATGTGTGTTATTTTGCATTTTTACATAGGGGTATCCCTCAAAATATTGGGACATATAAAAAATAAAATAAAAGGAATAAGTGCACTTGAGTACAAGGATGGATGGTTGAGGCTGTTAGAACTGTCTATTCTGTACAAGGTACAGACAAGTCTTGTGGGATCCAGGCCTGGTTCATTTTAATGAACGTGAGCTTGTCCACGTTGGCTGTGGACAGGCGGCTGCGTCTGTCTGTAATGACGCCTCCTGCCGTGCTAAATACACGTTCAGAGAGTACACTGGCTGCAGGGCTGGCCAGCACCTCCAAGGCATACAGGGCAAGTTCTGGCCATGTGGACAATTTGGAGACCCAGAAGTTGAATGGGGCAGAACCATCAGTCAGTACATGTAGGCGTGTGCACAGGTACTGTTCCACCATGTTGTTCAAATGCTGCCTCCTGCTAACATGCTCCATATCAGCAGTTGGGGCCGGTTGTTGCGGCGAGGTAACAAAGCTTTTCCACATGTTGGCCATGCTAACCCTGCCTTCTGAGGTGCTGGCGCTGACACAGCTGCATTGGCTACCTCTTCCTCCTCCCATGCCTTCGCCTTGTGCTTCCACTTGTCCCCCGGCGTCAGTCGGGAATGCTCTAAGGAGCGCGTCTACCAGCGTGCGCCTGTAGTCGCGCAACTTCCGATCACGCTCCAGGGAGGGAATTAAGGACGGCACACTGTCTTTGTAACGGGGATCCAGCAGGGTGGCCACCCAGTAGTCAGCACACGTTAAAATGTGGGCAAGCTGTCGTTGCGCAGGCACTGCAGCATGTAGTCGCTCATGTGTGCCAGGCTGCCCAGAGGTAAGGACAAACTGTCCTCTGTGGGAGGCGTATCGTCTGCGTCCTCCGTATCCCCCCAGCCACGCACCAGTGATGGGCCCGAGCTGCATTGGGTGCCACCCCTCTGTGAACATGCTTCATCCCCATCCTCCTCCTCATCCTCCTCGTCCTCCAATAGTGGGACCTGGCTGGCCAAATTTGTACCTGGCCTCTGCTGTTGCAAAAATCCTCCCTCTGAGCCACTTCTAAAAGACTGGCCTGAAAGTGTTAGAGATGACCCCTCTTCCTCCACCTCCTCCTCATCCTGGGCCACATCCTCTTCCATCATCGCCCTAAGTGTTTTCTCAATGAGACATAGAAGTGGTATTGTAATGCTGATAACGGCGTCATCGCCACTGGCCATGTTGGTGGAGTACTCAAAACAGCGCAACAGGGCACACAGGTCTCGAATGGAGGCCCAATCATTGGTGGTGAAGTGGTGCTGTTCCACAGTGTGACTCACCCGTGCGTGCTGCAGCTGAAACTCCACTATGGCCTGCTGCTGCTCGCACAGTCTCCCCAGCATGTGCAAGGTGGAGTTCCACCTGGTGGGCACGTCGCATATGAGGCGGTGAGCGGGAAAGCCGAAGTTACGCTGTAGAGCAGACAGCCGAGCGGCGTCAAGATGAGAACGCCGGAAGCGCGCACAGACGGCCCGCACTTTATGCAGCAGCTCTGACATGTCGGGGTAGTTGTGAAAGAATTTCTGCACCACCAAATTCAGCAGATGCGCCAGGCAAGGGATGTGCGTCAAACCGGCTAGTCCCAGAGCTGCAACGAGATTTCGCCCAATATCGCACACCACCAGGCCGGGCTTGAGGCTCACTAGCAGCAACCACTCGTCGGTCTGTTGTTCTATACCCCGCCACAACTCCTGCACAGTGTGGGGCCTGTCCCCCAAACACATCAGTTTCAGAATGGCCTGCTGACGTTTACCCCTGGCTGTGCTGAAGTTGGTGGTGAAGGTCTGTCTCTGACCGGATGAGGA
Source organism: Bufo bufo (assembly GCF_905171765.1). NCBI lineage: Eukaryota > Metazoa > Chordata > Amphibia > Anura > Bufonidae > Bufo > Bufo bufo. The sequence continues at coordinate 201,902,512 of NC_053393.1, forward strand.
GGTAGTAGAAGAGGAGGAGGAAGCTGAGTAGGAAGAGGAGGCAACAGGAGGCAAAGAATAATGCCCTGCGATCCTTGGCGGCGGAAGGACGTGCGCCAAACAGCTCTCCGCCTGGGGCCCAGCCGCCACTACATTTACCCAGTGTGCAGTTAGGGAGATATAGTGTCCCTGGCCGTGCTTATCTGTGGTTAGGTGGACCTTGCCACAGATGGCGTTGCGCAGTGTACACTTGATTTTATCCGATACTTGGTTGTGCAGGGAGGGCACGGCTCTCCTGGAGAAGTAGTGGCGGCTGGGAACGACGTACTGTGGGACAGCAAGCGACATGAGATGTTTGAAGCTGTCCGGCTCCACCAGCCTGAATGACAGCATTTCAAAGGCCAGTAGTTTAGAAATGCTGGCATTCAGGGCCAGGGATCGAGGGTGGCTAGGTGGGAATTTATGCTTTCTCTCCAAGGTTTGTGAGATGGAGAGCTGAACGTTTCCGTGTGACATGGTGGAGATGCTTGGTGACGGAGGTGGAGGTGTTGGTGGCACATCCTCTGTTTGCTGGGCGGCAGGTGCCAACGTTCCTCCAGAGGCGGAGGAAGAGGCCGAGGCAGTAGCAGAAGAGGGAGCAGGAGGGGCCTGAACCCTTTCTTGGTTTTGAAGGTGCTTACTCCACTGCAGCCCGTGTCTCGCATGTAGATGCCTGGTCATGCAGGTTGTGCTAAGGTTCAGAACGTTAATGCCTCGCTTCAAGCTCTGATGGCACAGCGTGCAAACCACTCGCGTCTTGTCGTCAGCACATTGTGTGAAGAAGTGCCTTGCCAGGGAAGCTGCCTTTGGTGTGCTCGGTCCCTGGTGACGGTGGCCAGTAGCAGGCGAACTGTTTTGGTGACGGCTGCTCTGCTTTTGCACCCTGCTCCCTCTTTTGCTACGCTGTTGGCTCAGTCTCACCACTGCCTCTTCCTCCGAACTCTGAAAGTCAGTGGCATGGCCTTCATTCCATGTGGGGTCTAGGACCTCATCGTCCCCTGCATCGTCTTCCACCCAGTCTTCCTCCCTGACCTCCTTTTCGGTCTGCACACTGCAGAAAGACGCAGCAGTTGGCACCTGTGTTTCGTCATCATCCGAGACGTGCTGAGGTGTTATTCCCATGTCCTCATCAGGAAACATAAGTGGTTGTGCGTCAGTGCATTCTATGTCTTCCACCCCTTGGGAAGGGCTAGGTGGATGCCCTTGGGAAACCCTGCGGGCAGAGTCTTCAACCAGCATAAAAGACTGCTGCATGACTTGAGGCCCAGACAGGTTCCCCGATATGCACGGGGGTGATGTGACAGACTGATGGGCATGGGTTTCAGGCGCCACCTGTGCGCTTTCTGAAGAAGACTGGGTGGGAGATAATGTGAACGTGCTGGATCCACTGTCGGCCACCCAATTGACTAGCGCCTGTACTTGCTCAGGCCTTACCATCCTTAGAACGGCATTAGGCCCGACCAAATATCGCTGTAGATTCTGGCGCCTACTGGGACCTGAGGTAGTAGGTTCAGTAGGACGTGTAGCTGTGGCAGAATGGCCACATCCTCTCCCTGCACCAGAGGCTCCACCAACATCACCACCACAACCATGACCACATCCCTTATTAGCTGTTTGCCTCATAGTTAGCATTCACCAAGCAAAGTAAAAAGTGGTTAAGTCTGTTAAAAATAATTAACCGCCAATAAAAACCCTGTTGTAGGGTATTGCACTCAATTTTTTTTTTTTTAACTCTATATTACAGCGGTATTTGTGGCCTAAATTTCACAGTAACTTATGCACCTCTAATCCCAGATGTGCAGTATATCAGAGGGTTTTTTTAACTCCAGTAAGCAAAAGCCGTATTTGTGGCCTAAATTTCACAGTAATTTATGCACCTCTAATCCCAGATGTGCAGTATATCAGAGGGTTTTTTTTAACCCCAGTAAGCAAAAGCTGTATTTGTGGCCTAAATTTCACAGTAACTTATGCACGTCTAATGCCAGATGGGCAGTATATCAGAGGGTTTTTTAACCCCAGTAAGCAAAAATCTGTATTTCTGGCCTAAATGTGACACTCACTTATGCACCTATAATCCTAGATGTGCACTATATGAAACAGATGGGGGTTTTTTTCAGCCCAGTATGCCCCAGTAAGAAAAAAACCGTATTTGTGGCCTAAATTTCACAGTCACTTATGCACGTCTAATCCCAGATGTGCAGTATATCAGAGGGTTTTTATTTATGTTTTTATTTCACCACAGTAAGCAAAAATCCGTATTTGTGGCCTAAATTTCACAGTCACTTATGCACGTCTAATCCCAGATGTGCAGTATATGAAACAGAGGGGTTTGTTTCACCCAGTATGCCCCAGTATGCCAAAGCTGTATTTCTGGCCTAAATGTGACTGTCACGGGTGGTGTTGCAGAAAGCTGGAACTAATAAATAAACATACGACTGGCTTGATCCCAAACTAAGGAGCATATGGGTGAGCCCTATAAAACCCCTAGAGCTCTCCCTGATTGCTATGCCCATGCAAAGGTCTTTATGGTAGACGATTGCATACGCACATACCTAATACTGTGTGACACCTGAAAACCTTATAATAGTGAGGGGACACGACCACCGGCTCCCTGCACTTAATACGGACGGAGTCAGGGTCACCTAGAATCAAGCCAGCAAGGAAACACAAATAAAGGAAAAAGATTTATCTGAGGAATTGTCATGGTCTTACCTGCTTGCTGCTCTCCTTCGTTTGACATGTGCTGGCGGCCATCTTGGTTTCTGGGTTTCTTGTAGCCTTCCACCCTGCGGCTCCTCCTTCCCCTGGGAGGAGCTGGATGCCTAGCTCATATATATAGGAGGTCTGTGGCTTCAGTTCCTTGCTTGGTCCTCTTGTGTTCACATGCTTCTAAGACTGCTGCTGCTTCTGGTTCCTGATCCTGGCTTCGTCTGACTACCCTGCTGGTTCCTGATCCTGGCTTCGTCTGACTACCCTGCTGGTTCCTGATCCTGGCTTCGTCTGACTACCCTGCTGGTTCCTGATCCTGGCTTCGTCTGACTACCCTTCTGGTTCCTGACCTCTGGCTTCGCAAAGACTCTGCTCGGTTTCACCATCCGTTTGGACTTTTGCTTTACAGCTTTATTTTCAATAAAGCCTTCTTATTTTCACTTATCTCTTGTTGTACGTCTGGTTCATGGTTCCGTGACATTAGGACCAAGCCATGAATTCTAACGGTACAGGGCCATCCTCGCTACCCACGCTGGTTGCCAGACTTGATCAGCAGGATCACCTGTTGGGTCGGTTCGCTGTGGCGTTGCAAACCCTGCTTGAACGCACGGCTCATTTCGCTCCCGTTGCCGATGGGTCGGTTGTCGCTCCTGGGCTCGCTCCTACTGCCGCTCCGGTTGTTGCGCCAGAGTCTACCCCGACACCTGTTGTTGCGCCTGCGGTGTTTCGGGGTATGACCGGTTCTGCCCCTCTTCCACAGCGCTTTGGGGGAGAGCCAACTCAGTGCCGAGGTTTCCTTAACCAGGTGGGCATTTATTTCGAGTTGCTGCCACATGCCTTTCCTACTGAGAGATCAAAGGTGGGCTTCTTGATCTCGCTGCTCTCGGACAAGGCCTTGGCCTGGGCCAGCCCTTTATGGGAGAACAACAATCCGGTGGTTGCCGAGTTTTCCGGTTTTGTTGCTTCTCTTCGGAAGGTATTCGATGTGCCGGCTCGTGCTGCCTCTGCTGCGAAGCTCCTTATGTCCATCAGACAGGGTTCACGATCCGTAGCTGAATACGCCATTGAGTTTCGTACCCTGGCAGCAGAGGTGGGCTGGAATAATGAGGCTCTGGTCGCTGCTTTCTCTCATGGTCTCTCGGATGCCTTGAAGGATGAGGTTGCAGCTAAGGACCTACCAGTTGAGCTCGAGTCTCTTATTTCTTTCCTGATTTTGATTGACACCAGACTCAGGGAGAGACCTTCCTTTAAGGAGAACCTGCGGAGGTCTTCTAACAGATTGGTGCCTACGTTTGCTGTCCCACCCGTGCCTCCCTCTCCTCCCACGCCTCCTGGGGATGACTTGTCTGGGGGTGAACCCATGCAGCTGGGGTTTGCTCGCCTGTCCGAGGGGGAGAGGGCACTCCGGAGACGCGAGGGCCGATGCATGTACTGTGGTCTCGGTGGGCATTTTCGGTTGGCATGTCCGAACCGTCCGGGAAACGCTCGTACCCTGAGATCCTGTCGGGGGCAGATCTTGGGTGGAGTCTCCTCGTCCCCGGTTTCCCGTGTTGACAAACCACTGATCACTGTTGTCCTCTCCTGGGTCGGGGGCTCGGTGACGACCCAGGCGTTTGTGGACTCTGGTGCTGGTGGTTTGTTCATTGATAGTGTGTTCGCTGCCGCCAATTCCATTCCTCTGCAGGCTCGAGGTTCCCCACTGGCTCTTGAGGCGATAGACGGCAGACCCCTTCTGCCGCCACACGTGACTCATGAGACCCTTCCATGGGGATAGCCATTGGTGCCGTTCACAGAGAGTCGGTCTGCCTCCAGGTTATTTCGTCTCCACACTACTCGGTGGTCTTGGGGTACCCCTGGCTCCAGAAGCATAATCCGACTTTCGATTGGAGATCGGTCGAGATCCTCTCGTGGTCACCGCAGTGTGGGGCTAGTTGCATCCATGGGTCTGTCAAGTTGCTGTGTACTTCCTCGGACTCTCTGTTGCCTCCTGAATACGAGGAGTACTGGGATGTATTCGATAAGGTGCGCGCGGTTGCCCTACCTCCGCACCGCCCATACGATTGTGCCATAGAGTTACAATCTGGTGCCGTTCCTCCTCGTGGCAAAGTCTATCCACTGTCGGTAGCGGAGAATGAGGCCATGGAGGAGTACGTGAGGGAGGCGCTTTCACGCGGACACATTCGCAAATCTTCGTCCCCGGCAGGGGCTGGATTTTTCTTTGTGAAAAAGAAGGGCGGTGAGTTGAGGCCTTGCATCGATTACAGGGGTCTCAATCGCATCACGATCAAGAACGCTTACCCGATACCCTTGATTTCCGAGCTGTTCGATCGCCTTAAAGGGGCCACGGTCTTTACCAAACTCGACCTGAGGGCGGCATATAACCTGGTAAGGATCAAGGCGGGCGATGAGTGGAAGACCGCGTTTAACACCAGGACCGGTCATTACGAATCCTTGGTTATGCCCTTTGGGTTGTGCAATGCGCCCGCAGTCTTTCAGGAATTCATCAACAATGTTTTCCGTGACCTGTTGCAGCAGTGTGTGGTAGTCTATTTGGATGACATCTTGGTATATTCTGAATCCATGGAGGCCCACATTCTGGATGTCAGACGAGTGTTGCAACGGTTACGAGAGAACAAGCTGTTCGGTAAGCTTGAGAAATGCGAATTTCACCGATCCCAGGTAACCTTCTTAGGTTACATCATTTCCGCTGAGGGGTTCTCCATGGATCCTGAGAAGGTTTCGGCTGTCTTACAGTGGCCCCAGCCCAGTGGTCTTCGTTCCCTGCAGCGCTTTTTGGGCTTCGCCAATTATTATCGGAAGTTCATCAGGGACTTTTCCATGCTGGCCAAGCCTCTCACGGATCTGACCAGGAAGGGCAGTAATTCCCAGGTCTGGCCGCTCGAGGCCATCCGAGCTTTTGAGGCCCTAAAGTCCGCCTTTGTGTCGGCTCCGATTCTGTCGCATCCCAACCCTGGGTTGCCCTTTGTCCTCGAGGTGGACGCGTCTGAGACGGGAGTAGGCGCCCTTCTGTCTCAGCGTAGAACACCAGAGGGTCCTCTGCTTCCTTGTGGGTTTTACTCCCGGAAACTGTCTTCCGCGGAGTGCAACTATCAGATTGGTGACAGGGAGTTATTGGCCATCGTGCAGGCCCTTAAAGAATGGAGGCACTTGCTCGAGGGTTCGGTGGTTCCGGTTCTCATCCTGACGGACCACAAGAATCTGACCTACCTTTCTGAGGCCAAGAGATTGACACCACGTCAGGCCAGATGGGCTCTGTTCTTGTCACGTTTTAATTACGTGGTCTCCTACCTACCCGGTTCCAAGAACATCAGGGCGGATGCCTTATCACGGCAGTACTCCGAGCTGTCCAGGGAGGAGTCGATTCCGACTTCGGTCATACCTCCGAATCAGATCCTGGCCGCCATTCGCACCAGCCTGACCTCTCCCCTGGGTGAGCAGATTTTGGCGGCTCAATCTGGTGCTCCCTCTGGGAGACCCAACAGCAGATGTTTTGTGCCTGAGGAGTTGCGCACTCGGTTGTTGCGAACCTACCATAACTCCAAGACCGCGGGGCATCCTGGAAAGAATCAGCTGTCCTGGGCTGTTTCACGTCTGTTCTGGTGGCCTTCCCTACGTTCCGACATCGCCGCATATGTAGCGGCATGCTCCGTTTGTGCCCAGAGTAAGTCCCCTCGGCACCTTCCGTTGGGCCTTCTGCAACCCATAGCCACCGGGGAGTGCCCATGGTCACACCTGGGGATGGATTTCATTGTGGACCTCCCTGCATCCCGAGGCCATACGGTCATTCTCATGATTGTGGATCGGTTTTCCAAAATGTGCCACTGTGTTCCTCTCAAGAAGTTACCCTCTGCACAAGAGTTGGCCACGATTTTTGCCAGGGAGGTCTTCCGGTTGCACGGTTTGCCTAAGGAGATTGTGTCGGATCGGGGGAGTCAGTTTGTGTCCAGGTTCTGGCGCGCCTTTTGCTCCCAGTTGGGAATTCATCTCTCCTTCTCCTCGGCCTACCACCCTCAGTCCAATGGGGCCGCAGAACGATCCAATCAGGCCTTGGAGCAATTCCTTCGTTGCTATGTCTCCGATCATCAAGACAATTGGGTTGACCTCCTGCCTTGGGCTGAGTTTGCCAGGAACACGGCGGTGAACTCTTCCTCTGGGACGTCTCCCTTCATGGCCAATTATGGGTTCCAACCTGCCGTGTTACCGGAGGTATTCTCTCCCCAGGATATTCCGGCTGTGGAGGATCACCTTTCCGTCCTACGTGCTTCTTGGGTACAGATCCAGAAGTCCCTTGAGGTCTCTGCGCAGCGCCAGAGACTCCAGGCTGATCGCAGACGAGCGCCTGCTCCTTCCTACCAGGTCGGAGACTGTGTATGGTTGTCCACCCGCAACCTCAACCTTCGAGTGCCCACTCCCAAGCTGGCGCCTCGCTTTGTTGGTCCCTTCCGAGTGCTTCGCAGGGTAAACCCGGTAGCCTATGCCCTTGCGCTTCCTCCTGGCATGCGGATCTCCAACGTGTTTCATGTCTCCCTGTTGAAGCCACTGGTGTGTAATCGTTTCACTTCCTCGGTTCCTCGGCCTCGTCCGGTCCAAGTGGGCAATCGTGAGGAATATGAGGTGAGCAATATCCTGGACTCACGCCTGGTCCGTGGTCGGTTGCAGTTTTTGGTCCATTGGCGTGGTTATGGTCCAGAGGAGCGTTCCTGGGTTCCCTCCGCAGATGTCCATGCTCCTGCCTTGCTCCGAGCCTTCCACGCATGCTTCCCTCAGAAACCGTTTTGTGCTCCGCGGAGGAGGGGCCCTTGAGGGGGAGGTACTGTCATGGTCTTACCTGCTTGCTGCTCTCCTTCGTTTGACATGTGCTGGCGGCCATCTTGGTTTCTGGGTTTCTTGTAGCCTTCCACCCTGCGGCTCCTCCTTCCCCTGGGAGGAGCTGGATGCCTAGCTCATATATATAGGAGGTCTGTGGCTTCAGTTCCTTGCTTGGTCCTCTTGTGTTCACATACTTCTAAGACTGCTGCTGCTTCTGGTTCCTGATCCTGGCTTCGTCTGACTACCCTGCTGGTTCCTGATCCTGGCTTCGTCTGACTACCCTGCTGGTTCCTGATCCTGGCTTCGTCTGACTACCCTGCTGGTTCCTGATCCTGGCTTCGTCTGACTACCCTTCTGGTTCCTGACCTCTGGCTTCGCAAAGACTCTGCTCGGTTTCACCATCCGTTTGGACTTTTGCTTTACAGCTTTATTTTCAATAAAGCCTTCTTATTTTCACTTATCTCTTGTTGTACGTCTGGTTCATGGTTCCGTGACAGGAATCAGCAGTAGCAGCCTCCAGCAGTGAACAACTCATCCGCAAAGTGAGGCAGTATGGGAGGGAATATAAAGGGAGACAATTAGTGTAAATAGGTGACAGCTGGGAGAAGGAAAGGGGATGACAAAGTGAAACCAAAACAAAGAACGTCATGCAAGAGGTAGAGAAGAACGTCTAACAGACCTTCTCACAGAACTGGCGATGACAGCGACACTCACTTATGCACCTATAATGAAACAGATGTTTTTTTTTCACCCCAGTAAGCAAAAAGACGCATTTGTGGCCTAAATTTCACAGTCACTTATGCACGTCTAATCCCAGATGTGCAGTATATGAAACAGAGGGGTTTGTTTCACCCAGTATGCCCCAATATGCCAAAGCTGTATTTCTGGCCTAAATGTGACACTCACTTATGCACCTATAATCCTAGATGTGCACTATATGAAACAGATGGGGTTTTTTTTCACCCCAGTATGCCCCAGTAAGCAAAAAGCCGTATTTGTGGCCTAAATTTCACAGTCACTTATGCATGTCTAATCCCAGATGTGCAGTATATCAGAGGGTTTTTTAACCCCTGTAAGCAAAAAGCTGTATTTCTGGCCTAAATGTGACACTCACTTATGCACCTATATTCCTAGATGTGCACTATATGAAACAGATGTTTTTTTTCCGCCCCAGTATGCCCCAGTATGAGAAAGCCGTATTTCTGGCCTAAATTTCACAGTCACTTATGCAGCGATAATCCTATATGTGCACTATATGAAAAAAAGTTTTTTTTTAACCCCAGTGTCTCAAAGCAGTATTTCTGGACTTGCAGACATGCAGATGTCCTGTGCTGGTGCACTATCATTGCATAAAATGGCTGCCGATTATGTATTGATATTGACTAACTAAAAGGAAAAAAAGTTTGTTTTCAATAGTAGTTGGCTCAGGGCAGGCTTAAAACAATTATGCACTGCACCCACAAAACACATTTGCTGTATATCGCTGAGTAAAGAAGCAGTTCTTCATAAGATTTCTCCCTGATCTCTCCCTCACAGCAGCTGCAGCCTATCCCTACACTAATCCGAGCAGAGTGACGGGCGGCGCTACGTGACTCCAGCTTAAATAGAGGCTGGGTCACATGCTGCAGTTGGCCAATCACAGCCATGCCAATAGTAGGCATGGCTGTGATGGCCTTTTGGGGCAAGTAGTATGACGCTTGTTGATTGGCTGCTTTGCAGCCTTTCAAAAAGCGCCATAAAAATCTATGAACACTGAACCCGAACTTTTACGTAAATGTTCGGGTTCGGGTCCGGGTGCCGAAAAACCTAAAGTTCGGTACAAACCCGAACAATGTAAATTCACCGCAGAACGACTATTAAGACGTACTTTTTTTTCCACTAATACACATCAAAAGAGGCTATAGAACAATGTAACTTCATCGCAGAACGGCTAATAAGATGTACTATTTCCTATTAATACACCCCCAAAAAAACTGTAGAACAATGTTAATTCACCGCAGAACAGCTAATAAGACGTACATATATTACCTATTAATACACCCCGTAAATGGCTGTACGTATATTTCCTATTAATACACCCTGTAAATGGCTGTATAACAATGTAACCACCGCAGAACGGCAAATAAGACAGACTTTTTTTCCTATTAATACACCCCAAAAAAGGCTGTCGTACAATGTAACTTCACCATAGAACAGCAAATAAGGCATACTTTTTTTCATATTAATACACCCCAAAAAAGGCTGTAGAACAATGTAACTTCAACGCAGAACAGCTAATAAGAGGTACATATATTTCTTATAAATACACCCCGTAAATGACTGTATAGAAATGTAACTTAACCGCAGAACCGGAAATAAGACATACTTTTTTTCCTATTAATGTGCCCTAAAAAGGCTGTAGTACAATGTAACTTCACCTCAGAATGGCAAATAAGACATACATTTTTTTTCCATTAATGCACCCCAAAATAGACTGTTGAACAATGTAACTTCAGAACAGCTAATAAGATGTACTTTTTTTCCTTTTAAGAAATCCAAAAACAAAAACTGTAGAACAATGTAAATTTACTGCAGAACGGCTAATAAGACGTACATATATTACCTATTAATACACCCTGTAAATGGCTGTACAGCAATGTAAATTGACCTTAGAACGGCTAATTAGATGTATGTATATTTTCTATTAATACACCCCGTAAATGGCTGTATAGCAATGTCAATTCACAGCAGAACGGCAAATAAGGCATACTTTTTTTTTCTTTTTAATACACCCCAAAAAAGGCTGTAGAACAATGTAACTTCACCGCAGAATGGCTAATAAGACGTACTTTTTTTTCCTATTAATACACCCAAAAAAAACTGTACACAATGTACAGTAAATTTACTGCAGAACCGCTAATAAAACATATGTATATTACCTATTAATATACCCCGTAAATGGCTTTATAGCATTGTAAATTCACCGCAGAACGGCTAATAAGACGTACTTTTTTTTTCCTATTAATAAATCCCCAAAAGAAACTGTAAAACAATGTAAATTCACTGCAGAACGGCAAATAAGACGTACGTATATTGCCTATTATTACACCCCGTAAATGGCTGTATAGCAATGTAAATTCACTGCAGAGCGGCTAATAAGACGTACTTCTATTTCCTATTAATACACCCCGTAAATGGCTGTATAGCAATGTAAATTCACTGCAGAACAGCTAATAAGACGTACATATATTTCCTATTAATATACCCCGTAAATGGCTGTATAGCAATATAACTTCACTGCAGAACGACAAATAAGATGTACTTTTTTCCTATTATTGCGCCCAAAAAAAGGCTGTAGTACAATGTAACTTTACCTCAGAAAGGCAAATAAGACGTACTTTTTTTTCTACTAATACACCCCAAAAAAGGCTGTAGAACAATGTAACTTCACTGCAGAACAGCTAATAAGACATACTTTTTTTTTTATATGAAAAAAAATAATATTAATAAACCCCCCAGAAAAAACTGTACAACAATGTACCGTAAATTTACAGCAGAACCGCTAATAAGACATATGTATATGTCTTATTAATAATTAGACGTACGTATATTTCCTGTATAGCAATGTAACTTCACTGCAGAATGGCAAATAAGACATACTGTTTTCCTATTAATACACTCCAATAAAGGCTGTAGTACAATGTAACTTCACCGCAGAACAGCAAATAAGGCATACTATTTTTTTTCTTTTTAATACACCCCAAAAAAGGCTGTAAAACAATGTAACTTCACCGCAGAACGGCTAATAAGACGTACTTTTTTTTTCCTATTAATAAACCCCCAAAAAAACTGTAGAACAATGTAAGTTCACTGTAGAACGGCTAATAAGAAGCACGTTTATTACCTATTAATATTTACGGGGATAAATGGCTGTATAGCAATGTAAATTCACAGCAAAACGGCTAATTAGACGTACATATATTTCCTATTAATACACCCCATAAATGGCTGTATAGCAATGTAACTTCCCCACAGAACGGCTAATAAAACGTACTTATATTTCCTGTTGATACACCCTGTAAATAGCTGTATAGCCATGTAAATTTACCACAGAACGGTTAATAGGACATACGTATATCTCCTATACAGCCGTAAATGGCTGTATAGCAATGTAAATTCATTGCAGAACGGTTAATAGGACGTACGTATATTTCCTCTTAATACACCCCGTAAATGGCTGTATAGCAATGTAAATTCACAGTAGAACGGTTAATAGGACGTACGTATATTTCCTATTAATACACCCTGTAAATGGCTGTATCACATAGAACTTGCACCCCAATAACAAGCAAGGATTGCTGGAATTACTGATGTATCATATAGTGCAAACAACCTAAAAGCAGCAGTATAACTGCAATTTGGATCCGCAGTTAGTGCAACAAGGTGTAAAAGAATCGCTCCTATTACCCAGGCTGTACACTTTCCTATTGCACCCTGCTCTCCTTTTATAGCGTGGATGATGCCTCCCTATCCTTTCCATAAACTATGAATAATCTTTCCCTGAACTTATATATCGTTTTTTCAGCACAATGAAGTCTTTCCTAACACTCTCCCTAGCACCTGTCACGTCTCTCCCTGCACTAAGTACACTGGAAAATGGCTGAAACCAAGATGGCTGAGGCTATTTATAGGGCTGTGACATCACAGGGGCTGGCTGCTGATTGGCTGCATGCATGGCATTGTGTGTGATCCCTTGTTTCCAGAGTTATTTGCTCCATGTCATAACATGTGCAGCAGCCATTTTAGGAAAAAAGAAGATTTATTACCACGAAGCGCGAGGAAATTTGACTTCAGTGCGAATATATATATATATGTATATTTTGACCTTTTTATAGTAAAGGTAACATATCCTTCCTATAGGGACAGCTAGGAATCCAAGGCATTAAAGGACACGAAGGAAAAAATGGACTAGATGGCCTTCTGGTAAGTGGTCAGAGAATGTTCAAAAATAATGAAGTCTAAGTTATTTTCAAACATTATGGATATAAGAAGTAAGATTGATATTACTTATTGCATAACTTCTCTTTTACACAGGGTCCAATTGGTTCTCCAGGCGGAGTAGGAGATCGTGGAAATTCAGGAATAAAAGGGAAAAAGGTTACATTACTTTACCAAAAACGTAACTTGCACCCTAATTTTCATAGGAAAATACATCTGAAAATGGCGCCATCGAGTTCATGTAAGACCTATGCGGACCTATGCGGATGCGGACCCATTCACTTGAATGGATCCGCAATCACGGAGATGCGGAACGGAAGCACGGATCAGAACCCCGCGGAAGCACTACGGAGTGCTTCCATGGTGTTTCTTTCCGTGCCTCCGCACCAAAAAAAAAATAGAACTTGTTGAATGGGTCTCGATCCGTCCCGGCCGCCGCAAATTGCAGTCCCTAATGCACTGAACGGATGCACAACGTTTGTGTGCAAGAGGCCTAATTCAGAGAATCCCATTACACTATTGACACGAGACATTGCTATAATTTGCATTTAAAGGTGAACTGTCCTCTTTCCTGACATGGGTGTTTTTGTAAATTCTGGAGCATCTTGGAACTCTCTGTTCCTCTGTTATTCCTGAGACTGATTATTTTATTTGACACCATTAAGCTCCTAAATAGGCTCTCTGAGATTTTCAAATTGATAGAGTATCCGAAAGTTAACTCATCAGTATCTGATTTGGTGAGGGTATGACTCCTGGCAGCTTTGGCTGTGCTTCGTATTGCAGCTCATCCCCATTCACTTGAGCTGCACCTAGGTCACATAACCGATGAAAGTGACGTCACATGGATTAAGAAAAGGCTTAAGCGTTCGCCGGTGTGGGGGTGGCGTCCCCCACAAATCTGATATTGATAACACATCCTGAGGATAGGCCATCAATATCAAAATCCCAGAGAAACCCATTAATGGCCAGGCCAATTTTTGTTTTTGAGTTTCTGCTCTTTCCTTTCTACCTTTCAAAAAGCCACAACTTTTTTAATTTTTAGCTCACATAACCATATAAGGACATATTTTCTGCGGGGCAAGTCATAATTTTAATGCCACCCTTTAATTTACCATGTCTTGTATTGGAAAACAGGGGGAAAAATTATTTGTGGGGTGAAATAAAAAAAATCAAAAAAGTTTTTTTTTTTTTTTGTTATTACGACATTCACTATACAATAAAGTGACATGACAACCTTATTCCGTGGGTCAGTAAAATTACTGTAATACCAAATTTATGTAGTTTTTATTAAGTTTTACTACTTTTTTATATCTTGTGATTTAGACAGGAAACCTTCAAATTACATATTTGTGTCCAAACGTAATGTAGTATTCTAATGTTCTGATATTATAAGTTGTAATATGTATGCCCCACCGAACACAATAAATAAAATAATATTTTTTGTTCTTCTGCAGGGTGAACCCGGAGATCCTGGAGTAAAAGGAAACCCTGGGGAAGTGGGAAACAGAGGATTTATGGTTAGAAATGTGACATTTCTCTATGCATGTGCATATATCAGGTGTCAGAGTCATGGAATACTATTATTGTATTCACAGTATATATTGTTACTATTATAGTTAGCTGCAATTTACAGTCAGGTTTACACTGGACTGTTCTAAACCAAGAGAGAGTACAGACTCGTGTTAGACATCATTCCTTGATAATTAGAAAGACTCTTGCTCCAGCCCAAAAAAACAAAACATACTGATAAACACTTACACTTGACTTCGCATAATAACTTCAGAAATTGATTTATCCTGTAAAAAAACATTTCCCGAACTCAGATTCGGTTACAAGTGGTACCTTGGAACTGAACCCGAGTTTGTAAAATGTTTTTTTACAGTAGAAATTGATTTATGAAGTTATTATGCGAAGTCTCGCGAGACTTCCCGAAGTAATAACTTTGGCTCATCGGAGCCAATACATTCTAATACTGTACGGAGCACTCAATCCGTACAGTATTGAAAATAAGTTTTATGCGAATCAAGTTCGAATGTTTCATCCGAAGTCGATTCGCTCATCCCTAACGGCCACTGCTGATGAATTGCCGGGTGGTCGTAACCATGGAAACAAACAAGCAGTGTATAGTGTGATAGAAAAATGAATCAAGCCAGCAAAGGAAGCATTATGGGCAATCACAATACATTAGTAATTGCTTTGTATTAACTTTCTCTACATGATAAATGCAATTTGTTGAAGTGACAAAACCCCTTTAATATAATTCAACATGAAAAAATTTCCATTACAAAAATGCTCGAACTGCATAATGGCACCCCTGGTGTACATTCTGTACAGTAACATGCAGGTCCTGCTACTGAGCTGAATGAATATGGTAACGGTAACATGTTCAGTTCCATCCTTCAACTGCCACCAGCCGGATCTTCTTTTAGAAGCTTTGACATTTACAGGGAGAGAGCGGCAACAGAAAGGATACACACCCAGAGCTGTGATAGAAAGATAGCTACAGCAGAAAGAACATACCCCCTGAGCTGTGTTAGAGAGAGAGCTGCAGCAGAAAGGAGACACCCTCTGAGCTTTGATAGGGAAAGAGCTACAGCAAAAAGGATATGCCTCCTGAAAAGAAGACATGCCCACTGAACTACCAGTCAAAAGAAAATCTAGCAGATGAATGGAAGCAACGCATAAGGAAATCTCGGGTTCCATACGAGGTACAGGGCTGGTCCTAACTTTGTTAGAGAATTTCATGTACAATATAAATTATGTTTTTTTTAATTTTTACATCCATCGTTGATTAACCCATTTAAGGCCCTTTTACGCGAATCAGTGATTGTCCAAATGAAAATTTGTGCAAACTCCCTTTCTTGAAAATGGCCCTGGAATAAACTGGTGCATGGAGGGGAAGGGAGGCACACAGGCTATCAAGTTTGGCGTATGAGAACACCAGTCTTGATAAATCTCTCCCACTATATGCTGTATACCAAGTTGTATTGAGAACTTTCCCCCATGCATTCAGTAATATAGGCCAAACCCTCCGTTCCATAGGGTGACATTTTTGAAAAAAATCTTCCATAAGTGTATAATGCCTTTACTCTTACTTCAAAAATGTTAACAGGGTGAAATTGGTACAAATGGTGTTGGAGCACGTGGAAGAAAAGGAATAAAGGTGAGTGTGGTCAACCTATATCTCATAAAGTTATGTAAATCATATTATCTGTTCGGTTTATAAACTGACCCTTGCAACATTTACTGTGACATGTAAAGAGTTCATACAATTGGGTAGAAGGCAAGAAATAAAAAAAAACTGTGGAGCAGAGTTACTAATCCTAAAGATGGTGTAAACTTAGACCGGCTGTCCAGACCTGCACCAGATTTATTGCAGAGGCTCAGGCTAGATGATAAATCTGGCGCAGATGCAGCGAGCTATTGAGGATCCGGTGTAGAGAATGGGAGTGGTAGTAGCCCTGATGAGTTGTTGTTGTGTCACTGTGTCCTACTTCAGGCCGTCACTCCATGGGGGTTCGTTGCAGTGAATGCCTTCCGCTCCATTTGGTTAAGTTACCATAACAGACAGAAAACCGCTGCAAGCATGGAATGCAGAGCAAAAAGGATCCGGCATGACACACAATGCAAGTCAATGGACCCGTTTTCTCGGACACAATAGAAAACAGACCTGGCACCCATTGACTTACAATGGTTTTAATGCCAGATCTGTCATTGCTATAATACAACTGGATCTGTTCATAACGGATGCAGCCGGATGTATTATCAATAACGGAAGTGTTTTTGCTGATCCCTGCCGGATCAGGCAAAATGCATATCTGAAAGTACCCTTAGTGCAAAACGTAACTTGTGGCACATCCAGTAGCAATAAATATCAAGTGCAGTCACTGGCACCAGATGAGGAGGTATGGTGGCTGGTTGGATGGCTGCTATTCTGCACTTAGCTTATACTGGTCTAATGGTTGGCTGGTGACAGTGTCTGAGCTGTTGTCCCTCACCTTACAGCAGTGTTTGCAGGTGCTGAGACACATGTCTGGAATCTTAAGGCGTCACCTGAGGCTGTCTTTAGTTTTTGTTCTTGCTGGAGAAGGGTATCTGGTTCCCGAGCTTCCCTCACAGGGGAAAAGATACGGTTCATGGGAGTGCTGGCTCTACAAGCTATTTCCCAAACCCCTACTATCAGAACAGGACCTCTCTAGCCCCCTCTCCACCTAGCACTGACTCACTAGACTAGAACTCCCCCTCCTGGCAGGAAGTCAGACCAACCCACTCCTACCAAAAAGGGAGGAACAGGGTACTTAGCCCTGTCCCTGCCAACCATTACCTGCTCTCCTGGAACACCTGGCCACACGTAACAGTACATATAAAACATAGCACTTAAAAATACAATAGTAGTACCCCTAGGTCTTGGGTACTACACAGGAATAGACATCTGTCTCTGACTATTGGTTGGTTTAGTTTGAGACTGAATTTTAAGCCAGAATTGTGGTGCAACTTGATCTGTAATTGAAAAAAAAACAGACCTCTTAACCATCCCTCCCCCACTCCCCCAACCGGGTCTCCAGCCCAAAAAATGAAAATCCCAAGGAGGAAAACATGTTTCAGTCAACAGACCTATCTAACCAATAAGTTGCCATATCTGGAGTGTCAAAAAAAAGTACTGTTTCCTTATATACAATCCTTAATTTGGCTGGGTACAAAAAAGAATACTTAATGTCCTTGCTCTGAAGGCGTTTTTTTACATCTAGAAAGGTACGTCTCTTTTCTTGAACTTCTTTTGAAAAGTCTGGAAAAAAGGAAAGTTTACACCCGTTGTAGAAAATCGGAGATACATCTCATGCACGTCTTAGGATCATGTCTCTATCACAGGCTGCAAGCATCTTAATTATTACCATTCTTGGTGGCTTCCCTGGGATCGATTTACAATCGGGAATTCGATGAGCCCTTTCAATTAGAAACAGAGGTGAAAAATATTCCTTGCCGAAGTTATCAAAAATTATAGATTGTAACGTTCCTATCAATATTTTTTTTTTTATCAGGGCTTTCTATTAGGCCCAAGATTCGTACATTGCATCTTCTTGACCTATCCTCAAGGTCCACCGTTTTTTTTGTCAGGTAGTTATAATCCTTTTTTACTGTACTGTTCTCAGCCTTTAACATTTTCACTTTTTGTTCCAATGTATTCACTGTAATTTCCAATTCCTTAGTTCTATCACGAATTTTTGTCATATCATCTTTTATAATAAGTATATCTGTCTGTACTGACCCCAGTTGTACAGCAATGTTTTCTATCGCTTTTCCATTATTTTTAACAATCAGTAAAATCTCCTCTAATGGAGAGGGGCCCTTTTCCTGCATCTCCCCATTTCCATTATCCGGGTCTCCCTCGTGTGGATCCTCCGATCTAAACTCAGCGCTGTCTTGCTTCCCCTTTTGACCAGACCTGGTCTTTAAGTTCTGTGACCTTAAGAATTGATCAATTTTAGCAGATTCTATTTGTTTCTGAGCTGGCTTGAACAGCGTCAAATCTGTTGATCATCTATTCTGTTTAGAAACCATTTTCCTCCCTTTTTTATTTAATTTTTTATTTAACTTCTTCTCCCCCTTTTTTTTTTTTTCCATTTTATTTTATTTTTTTATTTTCTTCTCTACAGTATTTTCAGTACACTGGTAGTTAACAGTAAATTAAAAGATGAAAAAAAAAACTGCTATTAACTCAGGGGGGGGAAAAAGACAAAAGGGAAAAAAAAAGGGGGGGGGAAGCAAAAGGGAGCACAAAGTCCAGCAGCCAAAGGGAAAAATATACCAGTCCAGACAAGGGAGGGGGACACAGATAGATCTCACCAAACTCAGATCTTCAAATTCTGGCTCCAATCTTCAGAGGACCTCAGACCAACGAAGACAAAAGTTCCAAACATAATGTCCAGACAGAGGGGTCCAAAAGGTCCAAACGGAATAGTCCATCCAACCAGAGGGAGACAGCCAGGCAGACCAACAACAGGGAGTAGAGACACCGACCACCGAACCGGAGGCGAGAGCAGGAGGCAAAAAGGAGGCACAACCACTGGCAGTCACAGACACGGGAAGCCCATCTCCACAGAAGATTGATCCAGAGGGGGCGCCCAATACACAGCGCTCCCACCCCTCCAAGGGGGACAGACCAACCTCAAACGGGGTCCTCACTGCAACTTCAGCATCCAGGAGGCACACATATCAGTGAGAATCGGGGGAAGCTTCAAATCCAGGGAAGGGGAGCACCCAAAACACAGCGCTCTCACCCCTTCCAGGAGCAACAGAAGCCAGCTTCACTCGGCGTCCACGGTACAACTCAGAGTCCAGGAGACATGCTCAGGTAGATAGGGGTCAATAGCTGCTTATTCAGGACCGCGAAGCGAACAAACGCTAAGGACATATGCCGACATTAGGGGAGGGGGGAGAGCGCAACGCTGCGCCGTCACGTCATCGCGTACTCACTCGCCATTCTCCTCTGTATCAATTCTTCACCGTCTTCTAGATCTCTGCTTCCTGTCATTCAGTAGGAACCTTCATTATTTACAGTCAATAGATACAAATCCGTCCTGGTCATACGATGACTTCACAGCTCTAATATACAGTCAGGTCCATAAATATTGGGACATCGAAACAATTCTAATTTTTGGCTCTATACACCACCACAATAGATTTGAAATGAAACGAACAAGATGTGCTTTAGGCCTCCTGCACACGACAGTATTTTTTCACGGTCCGCAAAACGGGGTTCCATTGGTCCGTGATCCGTGACCGTTTTTTCGTCCTTGGGTCTTCCTTAATTTTTGGAGGATCCACGGACATGAAAAAAAAGTCGTTTTGGTGTCCGCCTGGCCGTGCGGAGCCAAACGGATCCGTCCTGAATTACAATGCAAGTCAATGGGGACGTTGACACAATATGGTGCAATTTCAAACGGATCCGTCCCCCATTGACTTTCAATGTAAAGTCAGGAGTTAATATGCCATAGGATCGGAGTATTCTCCAATCCGATGGTATATTTTAACTTGAAGCGTCCCCATCACCATGGGAACGCCTCTATGTTAGAATATACCATCGGATTTGAGTTATATCGTGAAACTCAGATCCGACAGTATATTATAACACAGAGGCGTTCCCATAGTGATGGGGACGCTTCTAGTTAGAATATACTACAAACTGTGTACATGACTGCCCCCTGCTGCCTGGCAGCACCCGATCTTTTACAGGGGACTGTGATCAGCACAATTAACCCTTCAGGTGCCGCACCTGAAGGGGTTAATTGTGCATATCATAGCCCCCTGTAAGAGATCAGGGGCTGCCAGGCAGCAGGGGCAGACCCCCCTCCCTCCCCAGTTTGAGTATCATTGGTGGCCAGTGTGCGGCCTCCCCGCCCCCCTCCCCCCCTCTATTGTAATTTCATTGGTGGCCAGTGTGCGGCCTCCGTTGGCCCCCTCCCCCCCTCTATTGTATTATCATTGGTGGCCAGTGTGCGGCCCCCCCCCACCCGGCCCCCCTCTATTGTATTAATATCATTGGTGGCCAGTGTGCGGCCTCCCCTCTCCCCCCACCCCCCCCCCCATTCATTGGTGGCAGCGGAGATTCCGATCGGAGTCCCAGTTTAATCGCTCTGGGGCTCCGATCGGTAACCATGGCAACCAGGACGCTACTGCAGGCCTGGTTGCCATGGTTACTTAGCAATATTACAATATTAGAAGCATCATACTTACCTGCTGGCTGTTGCGATGTCTGTGTCAGGCCGGGAGCTCCTCCTACTGGTAAGTGACAGGTCTGTGCGGCGCATTGCTTAATGATCTGTCACTTACAAGTAGGAGGAGCTCCCGGCCGGACACAGACATCGCAACAGCCAGCAGGTAAGTATGATGCTTCTAATATTGTAATATTGCTAAGTAACCATGGCACCCAGGCCTGCAGTAGCGTCCTGGTTGCCATGGTTACCGATCGGAGCCCCAGTGCGATTACACTGGGACTCCGATCGGAATCTCCGCTGCCACCAATGATGGGGGGGGAGAGAGGGGAGGCCGCACACTGGCCACCAATGATAATACAATAGAGGGGGGGCGGTGGGGGCCGCACACTGGCCACCAATGATAATACAATAGAGGGGGGGAGGGGGGCCGACGGAGGCCGCACACTGGCCACCAATGATATTGCAATAGGGGGGGGCGGGGGGGGCCGCACACTGGCCACCAATGATATTCAAACTGGGGAGGGAGGGGGGTCTGCGTCCTGCTGCCTGGCAGCCCCTGATCTCTTATAGGGGGCTATGATATGCACAATTAACCCCTTAGGTGCAGCACCTGAGGGGTTAATTATGCGGATCACAGCCCCCTGTAAGAGATCGGGTGCTGCCAGGCAGCAGGGGGCAGTCATGTACACAGTTAGTAGTTTATTCTAACTAGAAGCGTCCCCATCACTATGGGAACGCCTCTGTGTTAGAATATACTGTCGGATTTGAGTTTTTACGAAGTGAAAACTCATCTCTGAAAAAGATTTTATGCAGACGGATCTTCGGATCCGTCTGTATGAAAGTAACCTACGGCCACGGATCACGGACGCGGATGCCAATCTTGTGTGCATCCATGTTCTTTCATGGACCCATTGACTTGAATGGGTCCGTGAACCGTTGTCCGTCAAAAAAATAGGACAGGTCATATTTTTTTGACGGACAGGAAACACGGATCACGGATGTGGCTGCAACACTGTGCATTTTCCGATTTTTCCACGGACCCATTGAAAGTCAATGGGTCCGCGAAAAAAAAAGGAAAACGGCACAACGGCCACGGGTGCACACAACGGTCGTGTGCAGGAGGCCTTAACTGCAGACTGTCAGCTTTAATTTGAGGGTATTTACATCCAAATCAGGTGAACGGTGAAGGAATTACAGCAGTTTGCATATGTGTCTCCCACTTGTTAAGGGACCAAAAGTAATAGGACAGAATAATAATCATAAATTAAACTTTCACTTTTTAATACTTGGTTGCAAATCCTTTGCAGTCAATTACAGCCTGAAGTCTGGAAGGCATAGACATCACCAGACACTGGGTTTCATCCCTCGTGATGCTCTGCCAGGCCTCTACTGCAACTGTCTTGGGGCATTTTCACTTCAGTTTTGTCTTCAGCAAGTGAAATGCATGCTCAATCGGATTCAGGTCAGGTGATTGACTTGGCCATTGCATAACATTCCACTTCTTTCCCATAAAAAGCTCTTTGGTTGCTTTTGCAGTACAGTATGCTTTGGGTCATTGTCCATCTGCACTGTGAAGCGCGTCCAATGAGTTCTGAAGCATTTGGCTGAATATGAGCAGATACTATTGCCCGAAACACTTCAGAATTCATCCTGCTGCTTTTGTCAGCAGTCACATCATCAATAAATACAAGAGAACCAGTTCCATTGGCAGCCATACATGCCCACGCCATTACACTACCACCACCATGCTTCACTGATGAGGTGGTATGCTTAGGATCATGAGCAGGTCCTTTCCTTCTCCATACTCTTCTCTTCCCATCACTCTGGTACAAGTTGATCTTGGTCTCATCTGTCCATAGGATGTTGTTCCAGAACTGTGAAGGCTTTTTTTTATGTCGTTTGGCATACTCTAATCTGGCCTTCCTGTTTTTGAGGCTCACCAATGGTTTACATCTTGTGGTGAACCCTCTGTAATCACTCTGGTGAAGTCTTCTCCTGATTGTTGACTTTGACACACATACACCTACCTCCTGGAGAGTGTTCTTGATCTGGCCAACTGTTGTGAAGGGTGTTTTCTTCACCAGGGAAATAATTCTTCTGTCATCCACCACAGTTGTTTTCCGTGGTCTTCCGGGTCTTTTGGTGTTGCTGAGCTCACCAGTGCGTTCCTTCTTTTTAATAATGTTCCAAACAGTTGTTTTGGCCACGCCTAATGTTTGTGCTATCTCTCAGATGGGTTTGTTTTATTTTTTCAGCCTAATGATGGCTTGCTTCACTGATAGTGACAGCTGTTTGGATCTCATCTTGAGAGTTGACAGCAACAGATTCCAAATGCAAATAGCACACTTGAAATGAACTCTGGACCTTTTATCTGCTCATTGTAATTGGGATAATGAGGGAATAACACACACCTGGTCATGGAACAGCTGAGAAGCCAATTGTCCCATTACTTTTGGTCCCTTAACAAGTGGGAGGCACATATGCAAACTGTTGTAATTCCTACACCTTTCACCTGATTTGGATGTAAATACCCTCAAATTAAAGCTGACAGTCTGAAGTTAAAGCACATCTTGTTCGTTTCATTTCAAATCCATTGAATGTTAGAAATGTGTTGATGTCCCTATATTTATGGACCTGACTATGTACTATATTAGTATCCAGCCCTGTACTTGTGTGATCATCACATTATCATAACAGATGTGTTTCTCCTGAAAGTAAACAATGACTGCAAGCAGAGATCTTGAAAACCGTCGAGCATTGGCATAGAAAGTATACTTGGAATATTGTATAACTTTTTATTATGTATTGATATGTAGAGAAAATCTAAATCGCACATCCTCATTCCTATGTTTCTGATATGACAACGGTTTTCAATTTTCAGCATTTCTATTTGATAAAACATGGCTATACAGCACTATTATCAATCATTTGCTATGCACTATTAGGAGGCATTAGTATACAGTTTGATCAAAGAGCATAGGCCCACTTACCGCGACAAGGTTGCCTCTTGTTTAAGTGGGAACCTACTCTAACCATGGCGCGGCGCCCTGCGGCGACCACCGCGCCTCCACACCGCTCCAGCAGGCAATGGGATCCAGCAGCCGCACAGCGGCCCCACAGTACAGTGAGGCCACCTGGGCCCCGGGTCCCATCACTCCACCGGCACGGCACAGAAGCAGCGAAGGCCGCCGTCCAGCGCCACATGTGAACTGGTGCAAAGAGCTCACCTGTTCACAACCTCTCAGGAACTCCAACTGAGATGTGGTAGGAATTTATAGACCCTTTGCAGACTTCTGCTAATTAAAAGCACCTGAGCTAAAATGGGGAGGAGTGCTGACTCAGGGGAGGGGGGAAAAAGAAGTTATAGCATAATATGTATTGATATGTAGAGAAAATCTAAATCGCACCTCCTCATTCCTATGCTTCTGATATGACAACTGTTTTCAATTTTCAGCATTTCTTATGATAAAACATGGCTATACAGCACTATTATCAATCATTTGCTGTGCACTATTAGGAGTCATTAGTATACAGTTTGATCAAAGAGCATAGGCCCACTTACCGCGACAAGGTTGCCTCTTGTTTAAGTGGGAACCTACTCTAACCATGGCGCAGCGCCGTGCGGTGGAGTGATGGGACCCGGGGCCCAGGTGGCCCCACTGTACAGTGGGGCCGCTGTGCGGCTGCTGGGTCCCATTGCCTGCTGGAGCGGTGTGGAGGCGCGGTGGTCGCCGCATGGCGCCGCGCCATGGTTAGAGTAGGTTCCCACTTAAACAAGAGGCAACCTTGTCGTGGTAAGTGGGCCTATGCTCTTTGATCAAACTGTATACTAATGCCTCCTAATAGTGCACAGCAAATGATTGATAATAGTGCTGTATAGCCATGTTTTATCATAAGAAATGCTGAAAATTGTAAACAGTTGTCATATCAGAAGCATAGGAATGAGGAGGTGCGATTTAGATTCTCTCTACATATCAATTTAACGTTTTATTACACCACAAATAGCTTTCATTTTCCTAATATCCTTTTCAATATGTGTACTGAGCGGTAGAACATTGCAGAGCGGTGTCCTTTGCTTTGCATCCAGACCCCTTTGATGTGTATGTATACAATACTATATATTACTAGTATATAACTGTATAATGGATTCTTCCTTTTTATTCTCAGGGATCTCAAGGAACCCAAGGATTTATTGGTTTTAAGGTAAGTGTTACAAATACATAATGGAAAGGGTCAAATGGAAATGCTGCTGTTAAGGCTGATTGCACCTAGCCACAGATTTAGGCTAGGTCTACACGATGACATTTGTCGCGCGACAGATAGGGCACAACTACACTGCAACATTTGTCGCGCAACATTTTGTTGCACCAATGTCGCGCGACAATTTTTATAATGGCAGTCTATGGTGTCGCACTGCAACATGCGACATGCCGCGACTACAACGCGACAGTCGCAGAAAAATCCATCTAGAATGGATTTTCTGCGACTGTTGCGTCGCAGTCGCAGCATGTCGCAGTGCGACACCATAGACTGCCATTATAAAAATTGTCGCGCGACATTGGTGCAACAAAATGTTGCGCGACAAATGTCGTCATGTAGACCTAGCCTAATGCTACATGCACACCACCGTTGTTTTGGTCCGCATCCAAGACGCAGTTTTTGCGTCTTGGATGCGTACCCATTCCCTTCAATGGGGCCGCAAAAAGATTGCGGAGAGCACTCCGTGTGCTGTCCGCATCCGTTGCTCTGTTCCGTGGTCCGCAAAAAAAATATAACCTGTCCTATTATTGTCCGTTTTGCGGACAAGAATAGGCAGTTATATTAATGGCTGCAGACTGTGGAACACACACGGACGCCATCCGCGTTTTGAGGATCCGCAATTTGCGGACCGCAAAACACACAACGGTCATGTGCATATAGCCTAAAGGGGTTGTCCTCTGATATCAGCAAGCCACGTACTGCATTGCATGGATGTACACACCCCAGCAGCGGTGATGTTCCGGGATAAGGCACGTGACTGCTGCAGCCAATCACTGTTCCCAGTGGTAGACCAGCGGTCTTCCTAACTGGTGTGATTTTTTTTTTTTTTTTTGGACAACCCCTTTAATTTCATTCAGTAACTATAAATAGATGCATAACATCTCACTGAACTTTGTATGTTTTCAATGGATATGATATAAATTGTTATTCAGGGACAGCCTGGAGAACCTGGTGTGGTAGGAGAACGTGGAAAAAATGGTGAAAAAGGACAAAGTGTAAGTATCAAATATTGAGTGTTTTATGGAGGTTTTTGACTCTCTTCAGCTCAGAGGAACTGCTGGAAAAGAACTTTTGATTTGCTGCTGTTCCTGCTGATGCATTTTTCAGGGAATCAACCATTATGTTATATATTACCGGCAACCAGGCAGAAGTCTCCGACCCCAAAATGCACTTCACAACATGGCGTCTTCCAGGGCCTGTTGTTGGTGAGATGTCACAGAATGGTCGGTAACTTATCTCTTACTTTCCACCTTATTCCCTCGATTGTAGTTTACTTTCTCCATTCACTTCAATGGGGAGAGGAAAATCAGCATCAATTCCACATGCAAATTCGCATATGGATTTCCCTGCAAACAACTGTGAATTTCAGTGCGGATTCTCCGCGCATAAATCCTGAACATGTGCATTTACCCTTAGGAATGTCATTGTTAACAGGTCGACAGTATGTTCATATATCTCAGATTTAACTACTGCAAATGCAGTAAGAGGATATGAAGCAGAAATCCGAGACTGACACTTACATTTCTGCTTCAGATATGGAACTAGGCCTCATGCACACAACTGTAGTTTCGGTCTGGATCAGATTCCAATTTTTTTGCTGATCGCACATTGACCCATTCATTTTTGTGGGTCCACAAAAAAAAAGGGACAGCACACGGATGTGTCCATTCTGTGAATTACAGAACATGCCCTATTCTTTTTTGTGGATAAGAATACCCAGCTCCAGTGATGGGAAAGAGAAAATGGTGGAATGCAAGCGGAACCATTCATTTCAATGGGTCCGCAAAAAAAACTGAAGTTACTCCATGTGCATTCCGTTTCCGCATGTCCGTATTTCCGTTCCGCAAAAAATTAGAACATGTCCTATTATTGTTCGCATTACGGACAAGGATAGTACTGTTCTATCAGGGGCCAGCTGTTCCATTTCGCAAAATATGAAATGCACACGGACGTCATCCGTATTTTTTGTGGATCCGTTTTTTGCGGATCGCAAAATACATACGGTCGTGTGCATGAGGCCTTGGCCTGATTCAATTGAGTTAATCAGTGGTGTTTCCAGGCTGAAGCTGCAAAAATGAACTTGCTCACTCTTCTTGCAGATTATTTTTTGCGTTGATTGGACAGAAATCCACACTGATTTTTATCGTTGCCTGTGAATGGCATTACAAAAAACCTGGAGATAGATTGCGAGTGGATTTCATGAGGATTTGAGCAGGAAATTTTCACTAATACCCTCACCAAATCTAGAACATGGCAACGGACCCTAATAGTATTTCAATTAAAGGGAAACCGTTTTTTTTTTTTTTTGTGGAAGGATTTTTTGTTCATAGTGGACAGGTGACTGAGAGAAGTCATCAGCACAAATAGTTAAGGAAGGGTATGCTCCCTGGTGGTCTAGGGCTGGAAGTATAAAATCTTTGATTTCCCTGATGTTCAGTAGTGTTGCCAATGGTGAGCAGCAGCCTAAATTCTGTTGATGATCATTTTCGGAGGAAAGAGGAGTGAAGGTTGACACATTTGCTACAGATCTGGGAAGCTGGAGGGAGAGGAATAGTTAAATTGTGTGGTATTCATGTATCTTGCACTCGCATCATAAATTATATTCAGTGTACGGTATATATATATATATATATATATATATATATATATATATTTGATTAAATGTCATCTACTGCTTAGGAGGTTGAAAAGGATTAGAAAAACATGACTACTTTTTACACTGTCACACCTGTCTACAACCTGGGTGTGGTATTACAGCTTAGCTGAATTCATTTCAAAGGAACTGAACTGCAAGAGCACCAGCAACCTGGTTGACAGTATGTTGAGGCAAAACCCCCTACCTCTATGATTGTCGGGGTCCCAATTGATGTGGATGTATAAGCGCTCGGCGAGCTGACACAGACACAAGCTGAATCGGGTTCTCTCTCTCCTTTATTACACACAAGCATACATCTTTATAACACTACAGATAAACATAACTATTCCAATAAATAGGGCACAATAGTAGAGTGGTCACAGAAGTAAATTACCCTTAAAATATAACCTTTATTAAATAAGATAATAAAATAGATATTCCCTCAAAAATGTGATGTCTATATATACAGATATAGAGAAAAATCCGCCTAAATAGGCGTGATTTAATGATCAATCCAAAGTACCTCTACCATTGATAAACAGTTACATAGAGGTAAATGTGGATAAATAGGAGGATGCAGGGCACTAATTATATAACATAATAAACAGATAGCGTATCATAGGGGTTAATACCCTTTAGTAACAGAACGGCTACAAATACATAACAGAATTGATATAACTGTTAGCAGCCATGTGCTAGTTACTCACGGTACCCAGGTATGATATAGTGGTGATCGCAGATGAAAGGATGTTAGTAGTCAACGATTGGAAATTCCTTTTCCCCTTGATGCCGGCGACAACTAAATAGATGCGAATGTGGTATAGTCAAAGCCAGCTGAGAGGAGGTCAGGGAAGGTGTAACCCTAAATATCCCTAAGGGTCTCACTATCTAACTGTGGAGCACTCGCCCCGAAAAGGGCGACAACACTCAATCGGCGATGCAATACTTCCGGTATTTGAAACGCAGGATGCGTTCCACCGCTGACGTATTTCCGGTGTATGGAACGCAAGCAGCTCTCCAAGTGCACAGGACATCGGCACAGAGGGATTGATACCCAGGATCAATGCGCAACATTGCATAGAGCATAAACAACATCATGAGAGGCATGTGGAATGGGATCAATATCCATATAACGTATATTAGTTAGATTATTAAAAATATGAATGGACAAACTGAGATAGGAGCCAGTAGGGCATAAAACAGAGGGTATGTATGTAGAAATAGGATAATATAAACGGGGGTCAAGGATATAATAACCATAAACCCACGAATCCTCGTAGATAACACAAAACGCACAGGACCTATTCTGGTCTGATGAATAAGGCAGATAAATATGCGTAGATAAATATAAGAAGCAGGATAAATTAAACACTTAAGTAGTTACGCAAGGGTGTGTTCTCAGAGAAAGCAGGCAAAAGATATCTGTACATTTATGCCAGAGGGAGACACCGTCTTTACGTAGAATTTGTTTGTCCAAGTCACCGCCACGAGCGGATTTACGAACAACCTCAATGACTTGAAAAACAATAGCTCTAGGGTCTCCCTGATGGAATTCAGTTGCATGTCGAGCAATGGGTTTATCCCGTTTATGATTGATATCACTCAAATGGTCGCCCACCCTTCGTCATAGTTCCCTTTTGGTCTTCCCAACATAGTTGAGGGGACAGGTGCATGTGCAGAGATTGACCACACACTGTGTCTTACAATTTGCAAAGTCCCTAATTTGGTAGATTTTATTAGTAGAGACACTGCAAAAAGTAGATGATTTGTGGATAAAAGGACAGCAATGCATCCATTACCACATTTAAAGGTACCAAGGGGTTTGCGGTCCAGCCGGGTACCGCTTGGGCATGGTCTCACATAGTGGCTGTGCATAAGACAGTCACCAATAGATCTCCCTCTCCTGTATGTAATCAGGGGTCTTGGAGAAATAAGATCGCCAATATCCGGGTCCGATCGTAAAAAACGTTTATCAATGTTTGAGGTACTTTGGATTGATCATTAAATCACGCCTATTTAGGTGGATTTTTCTCTATAGCTGTATATATATACATCACATTTTTGAGGGAATATCTATTTTATAATCGTATTTAATAAAGGTTATATTTTAAGGGTAATTTACTTCTGTGACCACTCTACAGATAAACATAGACAAATCAGGCACCCCACCAAGGGGTGGAAATCGAAGCTAGTGATTTGATTATTTATTCATATAAGGAAAACTTCTGCACTATACTAACAGAATGTTTAATGATTAAAAACTTCTACAGCCTCTTACCTTCTTCAGCAGCGCATCCCGTAACACAGAGAAACCATAACTCTCTTGTACATCAAACTCTGATAAGGGAGCGGCTACCTTGGCCTTGTAGATAGAACTCCCCACATCCTTCCAGCTGGCTCATTAATTTTCCACATATGCACAAGAAGGAGGAAATACTTATATAAAATGGATTCTCATCCCTCACAAGTATGTGGAAGAAAGCAGCCATGTTTTTATTGTCCTCTACAAGTCCTTTAATACACACATACCTTTAAGGTCTAGTAAACCAGTAATAAAAAGAAAGTTATCATTTTACATAAAAATACCTGACTTTGAAATGTTACTTTTTATCATAGTCCTTTCCAGATAAAGGTGCGGTGGGAGATCCAGGAATACCAGGTGGCCCTGGTCGCAGGGTAAGTTTTTGTATTAACTTCTATGATTATTAGCAGCTCGTCTGTAGTGCTAGTTCTGTTCTACTTAGTATGTATATATCTCAAATGATCTACTCTTGCCAACATACTTGTTTTTTAGACTTTACTACAAGTGAAACTGAAAAAAGCTGAACATTTCAGATTTTTTGGGGTGGGACATCAGCATCAGACTGAAGTTCCTTGCACCCAGCAGAGGATATGATTCTGTGTACACAGGCCATGTGCATGTTTACAATCATTTTTATCATTGCACATGCAGGACATATCATCAGTAAGATATAATAGGTTATCTTCTTCAGACACAGACTACAAAGGGCCTATGTAGAAGAAAAGTAAGTGTGTATATATCAAAACCGATGACAATAGTTAACAGTACCTTACATGCAATGAAATAGACATTAGAAGCCTTGGGGTTTTCTTAATTAGATGGTGCTGGGTCTATTTTCATTCTGGGCCCCTAAGCAGCTGCACAGACTGCACATGTGGTACATCCAGTCAACTCAAGTAGACCTTTGGGTCCCTGTATTATTAGGGTCCATTATTTTGTCCAAGTTGGCAATGATTGGGAATAACTGCCCCTCTTCCTGATCACTTCTTGCTCTATTGTCTTAAGTAAAAGGGCATTACACCTTCATTCTGCCAGGACAAAGTTTCCTTTTCCTATCCTAGCCAAGTTTCTAAATACCTTGGCTAAGCCAGAGTGTCTTATTGGTGTCCATCTTGACACTCATCACATGGAACACATGATTTTTCCACCCAGCTTTTCTCCTACTTTTTCTTGTATATCTTCATTTATTAGGCCGGCCATACACATTGAATATCTGTTGGCCAAACAATCTTTCAGCTGACAACTATCTCTCTTGACACTCCCATATACATGCCTGCTTGGCTCACCCAAGTGTGCATATGTGCTTAATTGGGAGAGGAGAGAAAGCCACTGACACAGACACCTCTGGCTTATCTCACTGAGGACAAAAGCATCAGGGAACAGATGAAATCTAACTGTTCAATCTTTATCTCTTCCAACATCTGGTGTCAGAAGAGAGTCAGGAGGCTGCCATTCACATTACATGGTCAGCCAGTTCAGCCAACAGATGTGTTTTCCAAGCTACATTTGCAAATTAGGAACTTAACTTCACATATGGAACAAGTATAGTTCTCCCGAGACTTTATAAAAAAAAGGATATGGAGAAGTACCTCCAATACTAAAGTACTGTCATGGCTGGGTTCTATTCACGCAAGGTTTTAATATACTCACAAAGGTAGACAGTAAACAAGCATTAAAATACGGAGCATATCCCATCCCAATTAGTTTCTCAGAAACCCCAGAAGAAATGGACCTTCGAAACTCGAGTTGGGTAGGGCTAGTTTCTGAGGCATCCCTGGATCTGTTCCATTTTTATGCTTGTTTTATATCTACCTTTGTGAGTACAATAAAACATTGTGGGATTAAAACTCAGCCATCATAGTACTACATGACCCATATGTGGAGTTGCCATGTTTAACAGAAAGATTAGAAAAACTTCATGTATTGGCTGAATCTATTGTAAGTACTGTGTTATTCCACTATTTTTAATCCATTACTTTCATATACTGCACAAGTTTGTCATCATATTGATACGGTGAATTTGAATAGTGGAAGGAAGACCTGGTTCTATCTGAACTTTGCTGTGCCATATTTTGTTTATAGGGGACATTCACAGAGACATTTTAGTTTTAGTTTAGGAAGTTAAAATGGCCCCGGAAAAAAAATCAAATAGTGGCCCCATATTCCAGGTAGATCTAAATGGCCTGGAATCTGTAACTGTAGGGAACAGTGAAGTCTTGAACCCCACACGCACCACTGTCACTACCTTCTTGGACAATCTGTCCTAAACGATCGCCCATAACTGGACGGCAGTCCCTTCCTGACTAGATACAGGGGACTAGGCGGAAGAAAAATAAGGAGAGAAAAAATAAACATAGTGACTACATAGAAACAGTAACTAATGGACCAAGTCAAAACCAGGGAGAAAAATCTGAGCCTAATCAGAAGATAAGAGCAAATACGATACCAAAACCAGGTCATCACCTAGAAGTCAAATCAGGGTCTAAATTTTAAGGCAAAGGCAAACTCTAAGGTCCAGGCAAGGAATCAGCAGAAGCAACAAGAGCAAAATTGCAAGTCAACGCAGTTCTCGCTGATTAGATTGCCATCCTGAACCTGGGGGCATGGCCTGGTCATCATGGAGATAGGACGCCGCCGGCACTGCCTGCTAGCGATCGCTTCCTCCGGTATACTATGTTTGACAGAATCCTAAAGTACTGAATAGTTTTTGGGTTCAACCAGCCTCATGGCGTCATAACCTGTCTGGCACAAAGGGATATTTCCCTGAACAGTCAATGGGCTATCCGCTTCTTGGTCAGCCTTACAAACATTTACATAAATATGTGAGACTAATATTAGCTGCTCTGCTTACAAGCTGCACTCAAAAATGAGAACTTTAATTTTACTGGTTAATCATTGTCTAGAATAAGGGAGGACTACTGAACAGATATGTGCATTTTATAATAATGTATTCAAAGACCACGGCACTCAATAGTTATGTTGCATAAACTTCTTATATTTTATTTTGTTTGATCCATGCTGAAAAAATATTTTTAGCCACTGGCCAACGTTTCGGTCTAACTTAGACCTTGTTCACGGCCTGGTGTGTACATAAAAGTCTCAAATAGGTATTGGCAAGATGCAGTTCATGTATATCTGTGGGGGAGACTAGTTTATTCGTATTCGAAGAGGTAGATGAGCATTGTGACATGTTATAAATCCAATGTGTGTAGAAAATGTTGATTACGAGTGAATGAATGTATGTGATATGGATCTGAATATGGATTGTCTGGACCAGAAATATAGGGTGTATGAGCAGTACTAGATTTAGGGGTAAATAAGTAAACATTACTTCACCACTTATAGAAAAGTTAAATCATTAGAATTAGTAGGTTAGTCTATCAAATAGTATATAAGAGTTAGACATAATTAATTTCTAGTCACTAATCTACGAGGGTGGCGGAATACTACTGTCTGACAGGGGTCATTTCGTCTGTGGAAAATAAGGATAAAAACTGTTAGTATCAGAAAATTATGGGTATATCATATAGACAGTACAGGCTTATATAGTGCCGGCTTCATATAATGCTGATGATAACGAAAATTGGTACCATATAAAAAATACAGATGTTAACTAGTACAAAATGATCATGTGATACAAAAATCTAAGTCTCTATTTAACCCTTTTGGTGCCAAGAGTGTTGAGTTCAAAAATCCAATATGCTTCGCGTTGTTTGAGATGTGCGGTCCTATTGCCTCCCCGTCTTGTTAGTGGTACTTGTTCCAGAATTTTAAATTTAAGTTGATTCACCTGATGTTAAGCAGAGATGAAGTGGTGTGGAACTGGTAGTTCAGTTTTTTGGCACCGAATATCTGATTTATGTTTAGAGATGCGGTCTCTTACACATTGGGTGGTTTCACCCACATATGCGAGGCCGCATAATGTACCTAAGTATTGTTTATTTTACCTTCAGGGACAAAAAGGAATTCAAGGCCAAACTGAACAATCTGTAAGTACTACTTAAATTATTGTCTTTGGTTAATGCCCTGTAAACATCATATATAGTTATATATATACACTCATTGACAAAAAATGCACCAAGCTGGAGTTGTTGGAATTGAATTAACTTTATACGTGTGAATGTGATGATGATCTATGTAAGTGATTACAATATTAGAGAGAAAGGATAAGTTTATTGGGAAAACTGCACAACTGAAGGAGGCTCTAGTACCCTGTTGGGCCTCCTCTAGCCTGGATACAAGATAAGTTACAGTTGCGCTTGGAGACATACAGGTTCCATATGGTATCCTTCAGAACATTTGCCCATAGATGATGCAACTGGGCCTGTACATCCTTCACACTCGTAAGTTGCTAAAGCTGGCATCTCAGCTGGTCGAATAAATGCTTGTTTGGCAGTAAATCTGGTGACCAGGGAGGCCAATGAAGTGTTACAATCTGGCAGAGATATTCCCTTGCTGTCTGGAGGCTAACATTATTCTGCTGAAAAGTGCCAGTTGGAAGCCCTCCCATGACAGATGACACATG
Organism: Bufo bufo; assembly: GCF_905171765.1. Lineage (NCBI taxonomy): Eukaryota > Metazoa > Chordata > Amphibia > Anura > Bufonidae > Bufo > Bufo bufo. Next base: position 201,936,483 of record NC_053393.1, read on the forward strand.
TGGCTGTGGATTGTCCTGCTCATACTGTAGCTGAGCTGTTAGTTTCCCCCATATTACTACTAGAGGTGACAGTCTATCGTATTCTATGGCTTCCAAGATAAACACATCATCAGTTGGGGCAGTGTGTTGCTCTACAGCACAGGCAGGATTGAAGTGCTCCTCACTAGGCCTCTGTACTCAAAACCAACCATCATGGAATCCCAAACAGAACTGGGATGCTTTGCTAAAGAAGATAAGATTCCAGTCTGTAGCAGTCCAGGTTTCTCGTTCACAGCACCCATGCAAACTAAGGGAACAGTGGCTGGCTATCAATGGCAGGACATGTAATGGGCACTGTGAAACCAAATCGCCTTCTGTTAAGCACCAGTGAATGGTTTATGCAGAGACAGGTGTGTGTAATGAAGGTACCCCCTGTGTCTGGATGGTGGAGAACAAAACTGTGAGAGCTGCCCATGCTTGATGGTTAATCAAACAATCCACTCTACTGGTGTTCTGTCGGAGTCATCCAGAGCCTGTATACTGTGTGTGTGCATACTCTCATGTAACCACTGCTCCCAAGCCTCCTAACAGTTAGATCAGAACATGTTTCTCTTCTCTTAGTCCAATGTTGCACCCCCTGTCAAAGTCTGACAACTAGGCAAAATGTCACTGAGTGAATCATAGAGGCATGTCTAGCAGTCAATGATCTTTAACCAAGAGGTACACTACCCAAAAGTAGCCTAAGGGTAGCAGGAGAAGCCCCGCCGAAATGTAATCATTTACATATCTGCCTGAGACATAACTGCATGCTGAGTTCTGCTGCAATCTGACATTTCTATCTGGGTGCATTATTTCATTTCTCAATTTCTCAAATATATAAATATATATATTTCTCAAATATATATATATATATATATATATATATATATATATATAGTTTAAGAAAGGATCCAGTATAGAGCCGAAACGTCACACTTCCAGCATATGGGTGAATAAACACTTTTGATTATTTTTCTATTTGAGAGTTCTTCCTGCCTTTAGATAGATTTAAAGAAATCACAGCACTCAGCACTTATTCACCTGTGTTCATAGCAACGTTTCAGCTCCCGCACTAAGCTTTTTTCTTTGAAATGATATATGTGTGCATATATCTATATATATATAAAATAAGGCCACCATTATATTCCCCTGTAGAAACAACAATATTCTTGGAGAAGAATACCTCTATTATGGCTCATGCACACAAACGTATTTTCTTTCCATGTCCGTTCCATTTTTTTTGCGGACCGTATGCAGAACCATTCATTTCAATGGGTCTGCAAAAAAACTGAAGTTACTCCAAGTGCATTCCATTTTCGTATGTCCGTATTTCCGTTCTGCTAAAAATAGAACATGTCCTATTATTGTCCGCATTACGGACAAGGATAGGACTGTTCTATTGTGGATCAGCTGTTCCGGAATGCACACGGATGTCATCTGTATTTTTTGAGGATCCGTGTTTTGTGGACCTCAAAATATATACGGTCATGTGCATGAGCCCTAATACCATAAAACAGAATGTGATGAAGCACGGCAAAAACTATAGAAGATTTATGAAAGTTTCTAAAAGAAAAACCTTGTTGCCTATAGCAATCAATCACAGCACAGCTTTAATTTCTTTTAGTGTTCCTGAAAAATTAAAGCTGTGCTGTGATTGGTTGATATGAGCAACAAAGACAATTTTTGTGCCATAATTTATGATTTTTTGAAGGTATGCAGCTTAGCATGAGGGGCTGGATAACTTTTAGGTGCACTTTTTACTAAGACTGATTTTGGAAACATCCGTTTTAGTAAATCTCCCACCTGTCTGTCATCTGGCACACAAAGATGAGTATAGGGTCATAGTAGAGCTGAGTGCCGTTAATACAGGTTTGTACAACACAGATTTATTATACACGTTATTTATATAGCCAACATCTATGAAGTCACAGTTTTCCTAGTGAATTAACACCCTTTCTTATGTTTGCTGTACAGCCATGTGAACTTATTGACTTTATCCGTAATACATGTCGTAAGTATGATCCTAAGTCTTTCAATAGTATTGCTTTTTACTGAGATAGAAACTGTCTATTTAAGGGGTGTGCGTGTGCATGTGTGTTGTCTTTCCTGTCTAACTCTAGCTCCTGCTCGCTCCTCCCCATCCCCTCTCCTTCGACTTCTATTGACATTTGTAATCTGATACTTCTGCATTGGTCTGTCGCGAAACAGGTTCATAAGAAATTTTAAAGAGAAAGTTAATTTCGGAAGGGGCGGGGGGATTAAACATTGATAACAGGAAAACAAGACATTTTTCTGTGATATATTACAAAGTTTCTTAAAGTCACTTGTATTATTGATTTATGCAAAGTTATGTGAAAAGATTGACCATTTGGTATCTGTGTTACTCTGGTTTATGATTAGTCCAATAGAAATATCATGCTAAAATAAGGGGTCACACAACAATCGCCAAAATTCCAACGCTGTTAATTATTAGGAGTCATCTGTGACATTTTTCCTCTTTTGAAACATTGAGGTTACTTAACAGTTCTGATAACTCACAATTTTTCCACAACCAAATTTCACTGTGGAGCCCTAGCCTTAGACTATTGTATGTACACTGTATAAATATTAACTGTACCATTACAGAATAAATGCCAAATAGATTGTATTGAAACACCTTCTCTGTAATACTGACACAGTTGTACATCTTGTTTTACAGCATGTTGCCAAGGTAAGATGCATCCATCATGCATGAGTGTTATGTGTTTAGCTACATCTATTTTTCTAGATTCACTGAATTAAAAAAACAGCAAAGGATGGGTATAATAATGAATGCTAATAAATAATACATCCTTTATCTAAGAGGTTGGGGTTAAAGTTTCTCTGTAGATGTCACCAGTTTATTTATAGTATATATACATAGGCTTGGGATCACCATATTTTGGTCTGGTATTTTATTACAAGGTCGCTGCATACAAAAAGGAAACAAACAGTGCTGATCATGGCCACCACTGAATCTCCCCATCACGCAGATCAAGACATCCGGCGATGAGGGGAGCAGCCAATAGCAGGCCGCGACGGTGACCAGCCTACCTAGCATCACCCGCGATGCTAAGGAGAGTGGTCAACGTTGTGGCCTACTATTGGCTGTTCCCCCTATCGCCACATGATTTGATCCCGACAACGGGATCCGGAGGGACGAGGCTGCTGGGGAGCAGGTTAGTATGCTCTAGAGGAGGGGCTCAGGCATTCTAGGTGTCATTATAGGGATTGGATAATCCCTTTAAGGTTTTTATTGATCTACCGAGCATTTTTGCTGATTTCATAGTATTACTGTCAGCTAATAGCTCTGATGATTATGTTTTCCATCTACATAAACAGGCAGTATGGCAGAAATTAGCTTCAGAAAGAAAAAAATAGGAAATTACTGTATTCAACATACAGTATTCAAAATAAAAATATAACTATAACATACATCTAATAAGATATATATCATGCTAATGTGTGGCACTGTTTTTGGTAGAAAGCAGACATATTTTTCCAATCCTAGACCAATCCTATGGCTAGCAGTCATACAGACTGATTCATTTACTGCTCACATGGCTCTGCTGTTTATGTTTCCTCACAGCAGGATTCTAAGGATTATTGTATTGTAATGACCTCAGCCGCTTGAGCGCTCTGGCTGACAGTCAAACCCTGTACTCCTCTTATACTATATAATTTGCTCTTGTCAGAGCTCCCTGCCTGCCTACCACTGAACCTAAAAACACACACACACATACACCCTGCGTCCCGACATGTTTCGCTGGACACCCAGCGTCTTCAGGGGATGATGCAGTAAATGAATCAGTCAGAGCGCTCAAGCGGCTGAGGTCACTACAATATATCAATCATTGGAATCCTGCTGTGAGGAAGCAGGCGTTGTTTGAGCAGAAAATTAACCAGCCTGCACACCACTGAGATTTTTAATGAGTCTATAGTGTTTAAAATGGATGTCTTTTTAGTAATAATTAAATAAATAAAAGTGAAGTTTTAAAGAAACAGCACATATAAAAAAAAAAGTATTTAGGTAAGAAGGACCAATTGTATTAGTCGAGCGCAATACCAAGCACAGCCGCTATACAATGCACAGCGATGTGCTTGGTGGGCATGGAGAAGGCCACGGTGCTTACTGAAGCGCTGGTACCCTCTGAAACAGCTGATCGGTGGTGGTCCCGCGTGTCGGACCCCCACTGACCAGATACTGATGACCTATCCAGAGGGAAGGTCATCAGTATTAAAACCTATAAAAAAAAAAACTTTCAGGATATGATGAATGTCAACTTAATACCCATTTAAATTTGAAAGAGAACTAGTCACATAAAAATGCAGTCCAATCTACAGGCATCATGCTACAGAGCAGGAGGAAATCAGCAAAGTAATATATAGCTATGTTGGAAAAGATTCAATAGCACTGGTAATTTATTCATTTAAAAAGAACCTGTCATCATCTTTATGCTGACCTCACTGAGGGCAGCATAAATTAGTGACAAAAATGCAGATTTCAGCAGTGTGTCACTCATCAGCTAAAAGTAAGTGGTTGCTGAGAACCAGCATCATAATCATTGCAGCACAGGCCTGGAAAAGAGTCACATCTATCTGAGAAGAGTCATGGTTATTCATAATCTCCTGCACTCTCACCCATCTGCTGATGATTGGCAGTTCTCTCCTAGAGAGAAAGGGAGAAAACTAGGTAAAAGACTGACAAAAATTGGTGGCTCACTCACTGTCCACTAATAGAAAAGGTGCACTGCCCCACAGCACTCCCTATTGCTGATGTGGTAGAAAAATTTGTATAGGGTTGGGCGTCACTCAGTATCGGGCAACCATATAGACAAGTAAATATCTGAAAATAGTTTGTCTGAAAATTATTTTATATATATCACACTTAAAATATTGACAACATGTTGCATGAAATCATAAAAATCAATACACATTAAAAAACAATGCACATTAAAATATCACGTGTCTAGAATTATCTAAAATGACTAAAATTGGATGGCACTGAGTCTCTGAGGCCCTGGTGAGCCTAAGGCTACTTTCACACTAGCGTTCGGGGCTCCGCTTGTGAGCTCCGTTTGAAGGGGCTCACAAGCGGCCCCAAACGCATCCGTCCAGCCTTAATGCATTCTGAGTGGATGCGGATCCGCTCAGAATGCATCAATCTAGCGGCGTTCAGCCTCCACTCCGCTCAGCAGGAGGACACCTGAACGCTGCTTGCAGCGCTCGGGTGTCCGCCTGGCCGTGCGGAGGCAAGCGGATCCGTCCAGACTTACAATGTAAGTCAATGGGGACGGATCCGTTTGAAGATGACACTATATGGCTCAATCTTCAAACGGATCCGCCCCCATTGACTTTCAATGTAAAGTCTGGACGGATCCGTTCAGGCTACTTTCACACTTTTCTAAGTTATAATGCAGACGGATCCGTTCTGGACGGATACAAACGTCTGCATTATAGGAGCAGATCCGTCTGATGAAACATCAGACGGACCCGCTCTGAACGCTAGTGTGAAAGTAGCCTAACTGTTATCGATTGTCCTCAAACAGTTTAGTTCAAAGGCATATGCGATAATCATCCAAAGTTTGTATAGTGACTAAACACCACAAAATTAATAAAGAAATCGATAATATTTCTATAATTTTCGCAGGGTACTTTACCACTCCTGTGATAGGTCCGCTTTTGCTCCAAAGGTTTTGCAGTATAGTGCTCTGTTGTGAGCTGCAAGGACCTGTGAATCAGGTCTATATGTTGAGATCCCCCATGTTCCTGGATAATCGTTCCAGCGGTCTTGCCGCTTTGACCTTCCAGGACTTGTTTGTGGCGTCCCACGTGGTTTGCTGGGCGGTCAGGTTACTCTCGATTCCAGGCAGGGTTTTCAAATTTCTTTAGCGTCCGATTGTGGATATAAGTCTCTTTCCTTTATCGTCCCTCACTGTCTTTTACCATACGCGTTTCGGGGTAAAGGAGCCCCTTCCTCAGTGGTGTAGACAGTGATGGCTAAATGTCCTTTTTATATTATCATTAATTGGTAAGTTGCATGCTGGGACAGTGAGGGACTCAAAAGACCTCGATATGGATTTCAAATTTACCACAGTTCAGATATACACTTGTGAAAAGACGCATATGCGATTTCTATATTTTTGATATATTCCCTTCATGTCTTATATTAGTTGCAGAAAACCACATGTGCGATTTTTTCTCTTCATATTTTCGATCCGTCTTTTTAGAACATCGAAACTTTTTGTCAGAATTATTTACCTTATACTGTGCAGAGACTGATGTATATTGCTATCTGATAGTCATGTACAGTACAGACCAAAAGTTTGGACACACCTTCTCATTCAAAGAGTTTTCTTTATTTTCATGACTATGAATGCATCAAAACTATGAATTAACACATGTGGAATTATATACATAACAAACAAGTGTGAAACAACTGAAAATATGTTATATTCTAGGTTCTTCAAAGTAGCCACCTTTTGCTTTGATTACTGCTTTGCACACTCTTGGCATTCTCTTGATGAGCTTCAAGAGGTAGTCCCCTGAAATGGTCTTCCAACAGTGTTGAAGGAGTTCCCAGAGATGCTTAGCACTTGTTGGCCCTTTTGCCTTCACTCTGCGGTCCAGCTCACCCCACACCATCTCGATTGGGTTCAGGTCCGGTGACTGTGGAGGCCAGGTAATCTGGCGCAGCACCCCATCACTCTCCTTCATGGTCAAATAGCCCTTACTTTCAACGTTTTCCCAATTTTTCGGCTGACTGACTGACCTTCATTTCTTAAAGTAATGATGGCCACTCGTTTTTCTTTACTTAGCTGCTTTTTTCTTGCCATAATACAAATTCTAACAGTCTATTCAGTAGGACTATCAGCTGTGTATCCACCTGACTTCTCCTCAATGCAACTGATGGTCCAAACCCCATTTATATGGCAAGAAATCCCACTTATTAAACCTGACAGGGCACACCCGTGAAGTGAAAACCATTACAGGGGACTACCTCTTTAAGCTCATCAAGAGAATGCCAAGAGTGTGCAAAGCAGTAATCAAAGCAAAAGGTGGCTACTTTGAAGAACCTAGAATATTACATATTTTCAGTTGTTTCACACTTGTTTGTTATGTATATAATTCCACATGTGTGGATGCCATAGTTTTGATGCCTTCAGTGTGAATCTACAATTTTCATAGTCATGAAAATAAAGAAAACTCTTTGAATGAGAAGGTGTGTCCAAACTTTTGGTCTGTACTGTATATCCATAAATAATATATTAAGACCTAAAAACATTTTAAACATTATTAAATTAAAAAACCGCATCATTGTAATGTCAAAAAACCAGAAAACGCACCTTACCCATGGAGAGGAGGGAATCATATCCTCCGAATGTCCAGAAACGAATGAAAGAGGATCTTTGAATTCGACTCCCTAATCCCAAGGGGTCTGAATGCAGACATGGAACTCTTTGGGTTTCTATAAAGGGGCGTTGGTCTATCAGAAATGAGAAATCTGTGTCAGGCTGTTGTTATCAGCACCCAGATCTCTCCTTCCTGGCAGGCCCGCGCCCCCATACACATCATACCCACATTCCATTGTATACACAGCATTATACAATAACAGCACATGTGGACGAATATATAAACTTTACCCTAGAAAAGTACCAGTAGTCTCCGATTGTATTTTTCTTCATTTTTCTTCCTATTTTTAACATTTTTAGCAAAAACGCATCGAAAACGCACTGAAACCACAGGTGCGTTTTCTGTTTTTTTGACATTACAATGATGCGGTTTTTTAATTTAATAATGTTTAAAATGTTTTTAGGTCTTAATATATTATTTATGGATATACATGACTATTTATCAGATAGCAATATACATCAGTCTCTGCACAGTATAAGGCAAATAATTCTGACAAAAAGTTTTGATGTTCTAAAAAGACGGATCGAAAATATGAAGAGAAAAAAATCGCACATGCGGTTTTCTGCAACTAATATAAGACATGAAGGGAATATATCGAAAATATAGAAATCGCATATGCGTCTTTCCACAAGTGTATATCTCAACTGTGGTAAATTCGAAATCCATATCCAGGTCTTTTAAGTCCCTCACTGTCCCAGCATGCAACTTACCAATTAATGATAATATAAAAAGGACATTTAGCCATCACTGTCTACACCACTGAGGAAGGGGCTCCTTTACCCCGAAACGCGTATGGTAAAAGACAGTGAGGGACGATAAAGGAAAGAGACTTATATCCACAATCGGACGCTAAAGAAATTTGAAAACCCCGCCTGGAATCGAAAGTCTCCTGACCGCCCAGCAATCCACGTGGGACGCCACAAATAGGTCCTGGAAGGTCAAAGCGGCAAGACCGCTGGAACGATTATCCAGGAACACGGGGGATCTCCACATATAGACCTGATTCACAGGTCCTTGCAGCTCACAACAGAGCACTATACTGCAAAACCTTTGGAGCAAAAGCGGACCGATCACAGGAGTGGTAAGGTACCCTGCAAAAATTATAGAAATATTATCGATTTCTTTATTAATTTTGTGGTGTTTAGTCACTATACAAACTTTGGATGATTATCGCATATGCCTTTGAACTAAACTGTTGAGGACAATTGATAACAGTTAGGCTCACCATAATTCTAGACACGTGATATTTTAATGTGCATTGTTTTTTAATGTGTATTGATTTTTATGATTTCATGCAACATGTTGTCAATATTTTAAGTGTGATATATATAAAATAATTTTCAGACAAACTATTTTCAGATATTTACTTGTCTATATGGTTGCCCGATACTGAGTGACGCCCAACCCTATACAAATTAGGTAAAAGACTGTCAGACATCAGCAGGTGGGCAGGGATAGCAGGAATTTATGAATAACTATGACTCTTCTCAGGTGGCCGTGACTCTTTTCCAGGCCCAGTCTGCAATGATTGTGATGTTGGTTCTTGGCAACCACTTACTTGTAACTTATAAATGACAGACTGCTGAAATCAACTCACCTGTCTCTACTTTATTCTGCTGTTAGCATGGGCAGCATAAAGTTGATGACAGGTTCCCTTTAAATCTCTGTGCTTTTTATGCTTAGGAGTCCAGTTGGAGACCCTAATCAGTGATTGACAAGTTGAACACCATATCTGTCAATCACCGATTAGAACCACCCACTAGACTCCTAAGCATGAAAAGAGCAGAGGTGAACAAAGTAATAGTTCTACTTGATAATTTTCAACAAAACTATACAATGAGTGGTCACATCATTAGAGACACCCATCTAGTAGTGTGTTGGACCTTCTTTGGCCTTCAGAACCACAGCAATTCATTGTTAAAGTCCACTAGGTGTTTAAATTGTTCAGTAGGATTATTGGCCCATGCAGACAGGGTAGCTCCTTGCATTTGTCACAAATTACATGGAGATTCTGACATACTCTGAACAGTCTGCCCCATCCCAGAGATGCTCTATAGGATAAAGATTTATGGACTGTGAAGGCCATGTAAGCAAGAACTTCCCTGGAATCAATCTATATGCACAAATAAATTGGTTAAAAAATCAAAAGAAGTCTCAAATCACAATCTTGTTTTGAGCGTAGCAGCTCTATGGTGAGGTAGGGTCACATTCACACTTAGTCCTAAATTTCATAGAAGAGAGCGCGCTGCTCCTAGCCATCCAGAAGAAAGATGGTGATGAAAAAGGTATTCAGAGAAAGTTCCTTCAATATGGTCGATCACTGGATCCAAGGTATGGGCTTTTCCCACAGTCACTCTTGACTGTGGGAAAAGCCCGTACCTTGGATCCAGTGATAGACCATATTGAAGGAACTTTCTCTGCATACCTTTTTCATCACCATCTTTCCTATGGATGGCTAGGAGCTGCGCGGTCTCTTTTATGAAATTTTGGAATCAATCTATGACTATACCATGCTTGTAGCATGGAGCCGCCTTGCTAAGTGTCCTTCTTCCTCAAGTTAAAAGGAGACTTAAGAGTCCTTCTGCCACAGGGTAAAAAGCCTATTAAGTAGGGAGGAACTGAATCGGCCAAAATACTTAGTTATACTATACTGTACAAAGATCCATCTACAGGTAACAGAATGCCAGGGTGTGCCAAGAAAACATTCTCCACACCATTAGTCCACCTCCAACAGCTTGGACTGTTGACACCTGACAGGAACGGACTATCAATTCATGCTGCTTGCTCCTAGTCCTGACCATCCGATCATCAAGGTGCAAGAGAAATCTGGATTCATCTGAACGGGCAAGGTTTTTCTACTTCTCAGTGATCCTATTTTTGGGCTCTTTTTCTACTGGAGTCTTGCCTTACTGTTTCTTACATAGCAATGGCACTCAAACTGGTCATCTGATGTTATAGTCCATACATGGTAAGGAACGATGATTTGATTGTTTGGACATTTTAGTTGGAGGATCAGCCTTGGCGGCAATATTATTGAAGTTCATCACAACATTCAGACCCCTGATAACTAAATTCTCAATATAATATCTCTCAACACTGTTGCACCAGGAAACCCTATTGGGTTGGCAGTTTTAGGATAGCACTGATGAGCATGTCTCATTTGAAGTCACTCTGATTGCTCGATTTTCCCATTTTAATGTAGATTCACACTGAAACTGATCCATAGAAAACTTGCTCACTTGATTTTATGCTGCACTCGGGGGTCACAAGTCTAATTTCCATACTGGGAAGCACAACTCTTGAAAAGGCAGGTGTCTATTCAGTGAATATCGATCTGCTCAGCTCCCCCTGTTCTATAACATGATGCCTGCATTGTCAACATAATAGGTTCCCTTTAATAGCAATATGTCTTATTCTGTCTGAATTGGTATAAGTTTTCAAGCATAGAATATTTCTATTTGTGTGGATATTTTAGTTCATTTATTGTTGTCGAGGGAATTATCCTATTTAGATTCAATTCCTTTTTGCTGTCATCACTGCTTTTAATTGAATTTAATTATTGAATACAGTATGTATATTGTATATAACAATGTCCTTATATACTGATTCTTTATATGTAATTTACAGATAATTTTTTTTTGTCACAATGGCATTTAAAAAGTTGCAACTTTTTTGCACCAAACAAATAGCATAAGGAAAGTCTAAATCTCCCCCAGTTTTTAGATTTTATACTATCAGATTGAATCCCTTCCTTTTTTTCCTTCTCCTTTCCTAGAGAAGGAAAAAATTGTGAAATTAAATGCCAGGGGATGTTTTTGCTTTTATTTTTGTTAAGAAACAATGTAAAGAATGAACCTCTGAACCTCTGCTAATTTTGCATTTGCAATAAAGACAAAACTTTGCCTTCCTAGGAAAAAAACCCTGCCCTGTTTATCCAACAGAATTGGTGTTCGCACTGGACATGTCAAGTGATGTGAGGCTGCCAGTGTTCAAGCGAATGATCAATATGGTCACATATCTTCTGACCAATGTAACCATTAGGGGAGGTAACTGTCCTGTTGGGGCAAGAGTGGCTGTTATGTCCTACAACAAACTTACTAATTATCTGGTGAGGTTTTCTGACTTCCAAAATAAAGAAAAATTGCTGAATGCAGTGAATAATATTTCTCTGGAAATTTCGAGCAATAGTCGCGACATTGGAACTTGCATGAGATTTGTAGCCAGGAATGTCTTCAAGAGATCTCTACAAGGAGCCACTGTAAGAAGAATCGCAGTATTCTTCAGCAATGGTCGTACTGATGACCCTGCTGCACTCAGCACAGCCGCCATGGAATACAACGGTCTTGAGATCATACCTGCAGTTATATCATTCACTCCAGCACCTGCAATCAAACGAGCCTTTGAAGTAAGAATTTATCTATATTTAATTTTAGGGATCAATTCATAAAATCCATGCATTGTTATATCATAGTCACCACCACCAATCTTTCAGATCTCTAAAGTATGGAATGCAAGGTCATAAATTTAAAAGTCAGATATATTAATTGCTTTTGCGATAAGTTTTGCTATATTGCCACTGCATGCAACGTTTTTGTCCAGCTGAAACCCGGCATTTATACTGGAAAGTGGTCAATAGGGATCTGGCGGTGATCTATTGAATCTGTCAATGACAGATCGTGAACTCCAGCAGGCTGTTCTCTGCTGGAACATCCTGCTGGAGATGTTCACTGGAATTGTGGACTTGGCCTTAGAGAGCCTTAAAGGCTATGTACACCTTTGGAGGCAATTTATTTATTGTTGCATTATACTTATTTTGAGCTAAAAATAATGTTTTCAATTGTTCTTTATTAGCAATATGGAATCCTTTTTTGTGTACAGAGCTGACATGCTCTACTATCTGCCTGTGGATTTTTTGTCTTTTCCATCATCTGAGGAGCAGACAGACTCCTTATCTCTGCTCTCTCACATTATAATCACTCATTAAAGCTCAATCCTTATCTTACTGATAAGAATATGGCTTGAATAAGTGTTTATGACCTCTCAGTAGTTTAGATATAAGGTATATTAGATGACCAGCACAAAGTAAAAGTGAAAGTACCGGTCACACAGTTAGAAAAAAAGTTAACCCTTTGTGACTGAACAGCTCAATATTTTTAATAAAGACCAATTGAAAATATGATTTATAGCCAAAAATAAGTTGAATGCAATCATTAAGAAAAATGGACTCCAAAGGTGTACATAGCATTTAAACCTTAAAGAGGATGTGTAACTACTTGTATTCCCCATGTACAGTAATAACAATTCTTGTGTCTGTATATTATTTCATTGCTTTATTATTTCTTCTAGAAGTATGAATGAATTGCTAGCAGTCTGCAATAAAAGTTCATTACTAGTAAGCTGTGGTCCCTTCATTCAGCAGATCAGTTTACACTAGCGTTGTGAGATCCAGCAGGGTATTTCTGGATCTGGCATTGCTGGAAGCCACTGAGTTCCTGTCTGGCCCGATTAAACTATAATAGGGTCCAGCGGAGATCCACCCGCAACCCGGCAAACATGCTAACAATCGGCCTGCCCTTAGATCCCGGGAGTTGGATGGTATATTCTAGGCCTTATGCACACACATGATGCTCTGCTATAAGCTTTATATGGGAGATGTTCTCCCCGAGATGTAATGCTTGTAAGAGGGAATACCTATATAAAACAGTATGCAAATTAGTAATTTTTTATAATACCAGTGACAAAAGTTATGCAGAGGTGCAATAAAGCTGCAATCAACTCTACAGCTCTATAATATGGTTGAGCATAAATTCTGTATCGCCTTTGGATCCCATTGTAGTCAATGGGGTCAGGTGGTGAACAGCAGTATCCAGCTATGCCTGATACGGTGAACTCCGGCAGGCTGTTCCTCTGCCGGAACAACCTGCCAAATTTAAAAATGGAAATGTGAAAGCAGACTAATACAGATTATAATTACCATACAGAAATAGGGTATATGAACTGTAAAAGGGTGTTCAAAAGTAAACATATCCTTTAAATAAAATGTTTGATTTTGAAATCAGCTTTTTTACTTTTTCAACAGATCGATGACTCTGGGACATTTCAGTTGATTGAGATTTCTGCAAATGATTTTAAACCACAAATACAAACCTTCCTTACATGCACCCTTTGTTATGGTAAGTCCAAAAGTACAGCTATTAAAGTGCCTAATTATATACAAATATGAAATAATGCCACAGAACAGATTAGTGCAATACAAAAAATTATGAAAGTGGTGTCTTTATGGATGTACTGATTGTGTGCAGGACTAGTCTGACTTCTCAGCAGCAGACAGAGCCCTGTGGTCTGTCTCTTAGGAATCATTAGTATACATTCACAAGGCAGTAAAAAAAAATCCCTTAAACACAGAAACTGTAAATTTTTCATGGGCATTTTGCATCAGTGCATAAATCCTTCTTCTGTCTGTCTCTCCGTTTTTAACATCCGCCTTTAAAAACAGATTGACTTCGTTGGCATATTTTTTTTTAATCCCCAACTCCAACTGTAGTGCCCCTAGTATTATAGATGACCCCCACTATAGCGCCACAGTATTATAAATGGCCCCCCACTGTAGTCCCTTCAGTATTCTAAATGGCCCCCCACTGTAGTGTCCACAGTATTGTAAATGACCTTCATAGCGCCCTATGTATAAAAACATGCCCCCACAAAAAAAAAATTAAAAAATTCTCACCACAGGCACTTGCTGGAACACTTGCTCCCCACTAGAGGCAGCGGGACCTGAAGCTCTTAGATTGATCATGAGATGTCATGATTCTGGGAACATCAGGTCCAGCAGCCTCCAGTGTGGAGTGTTCCAGTGAGTGCCTGTGGTGAAGTGAATATTTTTTTCTTTGTTTGCTTAAAGGTCCTTGCGCAGCTCATCTACTGGTTTTTACTGGCCGTTAGATGGGTGCACTTCACTATACACGGCTGTTAAAAACAGCCCATTGATTTTAGTAGGATCCATCTGGCCATCAAAACAGATGGCTGCTGTTCATTGTCTGTTAAAAAAAAAATGGCCATGTACATAGCCCCATAGACTGCAATGGTCCTGAAAATGTATGTATGGCAGCCTTTTAAAAAACAGGGCCAGATTTATGGCCTAGGAGACAGACCTCTGTCTATGGCTGGAAATTTGCAGTGAGGTGCAGAAGTATGCAGCACGGATGTTTGTTCTGCTGGAGCTCATGAAGAAGGAATCAGGTCTGCTAATAAATTAGGTCATGTTCACAAGACCAAAATACTCACTGGAAAAATCCAACATCTATCTGCTGCAGTATCTATGGCAGAAATCTTAGCATGAGAGTTGGATTTGTACTTTGAATGCTGTATATCAGAAGTCAATGGGGGTAATCTGCATGTGGACACCCACTTCTTCCCATACTTCAGGGATACCGCAAAATGCAGTGTGAATGCACTTTAACCTCCTAACAGTCGCGTTAAAATTGGATAAACCCTCCCAAAAATGTCACTTTTTATTCTTGTAGATTTTTAATGTGTGTCTGCAGTAAATCTTGTTGGCGCACAACTCAGGGGACGCTATTGCATTTTTAACGCATTAGTGATAATTTTAGCCTTAAGAACCAATAATATTTCCCCCCTTTGTGTTCTAGCAGTCATAACTTTAGAATTTTTTCTTCAAATATATATTTTTTTTGAGGGATTAGTTGTAGGATTTTTAGGAAGCATTTTGGGGTATATATTGTGTATTAAATAACTTTTAATATTTTATTTTTATGGGGAAAGATAAAAAAAAAACATAAATTTGTATATTATTTTGTTGAATTTTTTTATGGTGTTCACTGTGTGGTAAAATAAATATAATTTTATTATGTGGGTCCGTACACGGACGAGAATACCACATTTCTATATATTTTTGCTATTTTTTATTTCCTCCTGCAGCCTGTCAGCTCTGCAGCTGCTCCCTCGTTCTCCTCCAGACTGAAAGGGAAGGGGGCAGCTGCTTTATCTGCTCATATCCCTGGTTTGGTATCAGCTAGAGTAGGGGCTTTCCAAGCTGACATTCCAAGCTTTCAGACATTACCAGAATGACAGCAATATGTTCAATTCTTGCGAAGATATCACTGATAGAAATTGGGATGCTGTGAATGCAGCTGAAAGTGAAAGTAAAAGCAGGTTTTACCCGCGATTATTCCCAACTTGATTTCTAACAGAGATTTTTCCTCTGTTGCTTGGACTTTTAGCTACTTTTCCCACTGCCCGAGCTGGACTCTGGCAAAACAGTTAGGTGATTAAAGGGGTTGAGAAAGAATGTAGAGGAGGGTTGGCAACCCCCCCCCCCATTCTGCCAGACCTGCCAAGGGAAGATGACTTACCTGCTCCCCAGCACCAGCTCCCCGTTCCTTTTCCTGCAGGCCTGTGATGCTCCTCTGGGCTTTGGCGATGTCAACATATGATTTTACTCGATGTTGACATTGCTGGAGCCCAGCAGGGGGGACTATCTGTTTCTGCAGTATAGTATTTGGCAGCGTTGAAGAGCACAGCAGGCACAGTATTGGGGGTGGCAGCAGGATGACTGTGGGGGGACCAGGATAAGAACTTTGTGTTGAGAAGGTGGGAAGAATGGTGGAAAAGTGATGATCAAATATGGCTAGAAGTAATTATGCCTGTCTGTAGACAATGGGAGTCATTTATCAAAGAACAGCGTTTTATGCTGGTCTTTGATATCCCCTGTGCTACTAGAGGCTGCACCTAATTTAGCCGCATCCTCCGGCAGTCCGTGTGCCTAGACTGAAATCTAATGCAGTCCCTAAATGGAGTAGATTTCAATCGTCATTTATGGCTGCAAACAGGCATAAATGTTCGAGAATTTGCAGGGGCCAATGGCCCGTCCGGAGCCACACCCACGCCGCAATCTATTGGCAAAGGTAAGCATAAACTTAGGCGCAACTTTTTTACACTTAAAACTGGCATAAGAGGCCATGATAAATGAACCCCTTGTGTTTACATTAGATGAGACATCACTGGAAGTAATAGGTATGTTGTGCATTCTCCTGTTTGTTTGGTAGTGCAGAATGTAATTTAAAAAGTAATTGTCATACATCATGGGTCCAAATGTTGTATATGTCATTTGGACCGGAAGATTAGCTCTGCATACTATAATATTTTTTGAATCAAATCTGAAGGAACTGCTGACATAGGTTTGGGACAAAGTCTCTGACATCGGCATGAGAGTAGCTTATTTTGTTAGCATTTACCACTGATCGCATCCTTGAGGTTACTCGGTTGAAACTTCTTGTCACTAGAGAATACTTGGAGGGAAAAGGTTGAGAACAATGATCTAGAATTCTAGATGACATACAATATATTCTAGACTTTGCACAAAAAAAACTTGAGCAATATTATTATCTTTTGGGGAATTTTTTTGCTGCAGTTTTCAGACATTCTTCCTTAATTTTTGTATTCTGTTTTTCTTCTGCTTTTAGACACATGTAAACCGGATGTATTGTGTGGAGAAAGTAATTCTGCACCGAAAATTGTACCTATAGATGTAGGTTTTCTCCTGGACAGTTCTTACAATATGAACCTTGATGAATATGAAGCAGCAAGAAGTTTCATCAGTAGATTGATTGATGGGCTTGATATTCCAAACACTGGTGCTCGAGTGGCTTTGGTTAGTAGTGCGACCCCTGGCTCTAGCCCTGGCAATGAACAGAAACCTTATCTTGAGTTTGATTTTTCAACATATAGTAATGCAAAGATTATGAAGAGACACCTCCAGGAAAACAATCATCACCTACAAAATCCACCTGCCTTTGGAAATACATTCAAATGGATGCTTGAAAACATCATGTCTAAAACACCAGACCTAAAGAAAAATAAGGCCATTATCATGATATTGTCTGGAGAGACAAGCGACTGGGATAAACAAACCTTGAGGGAAGTTTCTTTGGAAGCCAAGTGTAAAGGTTTTGCTCTGTTTGTACTTTTCATTGGCAGAACATATAATAATACTGAACTGATGGAACTTCCAAGTGCTCCCACAGAACATCACCTGCTCCAACTTGGTGAAGGCCACAAACCAAATTTTGAATATGCTGCCAGATTTACCCAGGCATTTCTGAATTCCGTTAAATGTGAGTTAATGTAAACATTTAATTTATGATTTCATAAATGACATGCCTCCTCTGACAATCCGTGCACCAGATTAAAATATACTCAAGCTCGTAGGTGGGGTAGATTACAGTCATCATTTACACCAGTTTCTGGCATAATAATGATAAATGTGCCAGGACCAATGGCCCACCCACATTCCACCCTTGCCACAACCCCTTTTCTGAAACAGGCGGGGGTGGCGTAAAAATGCCAGTTGCAACTAAATCTAGTCATAATAGCATATAAAAAGTCACAAAACCAGGTTTTGCAACTTTATTAACACCAAGGGCCACATTTATTAATACTGGTGTTTTAGAAGCCGGTCTTAATAAGGCCCTAAGCTGGCGGTGGTTCCGCCGAAGTTATGAAGAGGCACTGACCTCTTTATAACTTTGGCGGATCCTCCGCCAGTTGTAAATGTAATACAGCTTCCGAGTTGTCTTACATTTAAAACCTTTTACTATGCCTAAAACAGTATTGTCAAGTATTGTCAAGCAAGTTTTATTACAAGTGTAGTATTTTTGGTCAATTTTAAAACTTCAACTGGTTTTCCAGGACCATCGGGACTCATCAACCTACCCTAATCATAACTTGCCAGACTTTAATGTCTCAAACATGCGTTGATCAGCTACTCTGGAACCCAATCAAGTGACACATCTAGTAACATAGTAACATATGGGGTCATTTATCAAACTGATGTAAAGTAGAACTGGCTTAGTTGCCCATAGCAACCAATCAGATTACAACTTTCATTTTTGACTGTTCCTTTGGCAAATGAAAGGTGGAATCTGATTGGTTGCTATAGGCAACTAAGCCACTTCTACTTTACACCAGTTTGATAAATGTCCCCATATGTGTGTAAGGTGGAAAAAAGACATCTGTCCATCCAGTTCAGCCTGTTATCCTGCAAGTTGATCCAAAGGAAGGCAAAAAAAGCTCTGTGAGGTAGACGCCACTGTTACTCATTTAACCACTTCACATCCACCCACAGGATATAAACATTCTATGGGTGGATGTTTAACTCTGAATGAAAGTTCTGGAACGTCCATTCAGAGATCACAGCTGCACGCTAATCGTGCAGGTCTGCAGAGCAGGACAACCCAGAGAGAAGGCAGGGACAGTTCCCAGGTGCCCCTGCCTTCTAGATCGCTGCATACACAGCGCTCACCGAGTGCTGTGTATACAGAGTAGGAAGCGCTATGCGCTTCCTGTTCAGGCCTGGTGGTCATGTGACCGCCGAGGCCGGGAGAGTGCAGGAGCTGTCGAGTCTTTTGCAGACCTCGATCAGCCCTGCACTGAGGCTGTACAGCGCTGTATTCTGCTGTACAGCCTCTCTGGGGGGTATATTTCCACTGTAACTGGGGCTAATGTGTCAGCCCCAGTTACAGGAGAAATCAATAGTAGAAAAAACAAAAATTAAGTCAAATGTCCCCCAGAGGTCTTGTATGACCTTGTCGGGGATACAGAGTGTAAAATAAAAAAAAAATAAAAAATAAAAAATGATCCACCCTGTCCGATAAATATCATTAAAAAAAAACTGTCAAAAAGCCATTTTTGTCACCTTACATCACACAAAGTGTAACACGAAGTGATCAAAAAGGCGTATGTCCCACAAAATGGTACCAATAAAACTCACCTCATCCTGCAAAAAATGAGCCCCAACATAAGAAAATCGCTAAAAAACAAAAACAAACTGTAGCTCTCAGAACATGGAGACATGAACATAATTATTGCTATTATTGTTTTAAAGTGAAATAAATAAAAGAAAGTATGCATATTAGGTATTGCCACGTCCGTAACGACCGTCTCTATAAAAATATCACATGACCTAACCCCTCAGGTGAACACCGTCAAAAAAATAAAATAAAAACTGTGCTAAAAGAAAACACTTTTTTTTGTCACCTTACATCACTAAAAGTGCAACATCAAGCGATCAAAAAGGCATATGCCCCCCAAAATAGTACCAATCTAACAGTCACCTCATCCCGAAAAAAGTGAGCCCCTACCTAGGACAATCGCCCAAAAAATAAAAAAAACTATGGCTCTCAGAATATGGAGACACTAAAATATAATTTATTTGTTTAAAAAATGCTGTTATTGTGTAAAACTTAAGTAAATAAAAAAGTATACATATTAGGTATCGCCGCGTCCTCAAGAACCTGCTCTATAAAAAAAATCACATGACCTAATCTCTCAGATGAACACCGTAAAAAAAAGCCATTTTTTGTCACCTTACATCACAAAAAGTGTAATAGCAAGCAATTAAAAAGTCATATGCACCCCAAAATAGTACCAATCAAACCGTCATCTCATCCCGCAAAAATTATACCCTACCTAAGGCAATCGCCCAGAAAATAAAAAAAACTATGGCTCTTAGACTATAAAGACACTTAAATGATTTTTTTTTTGTTTCAAAAATGATATTATTGTGTAAAACTTAAATAAATAAAAAAAGTATAGATATTAAGTATCGCCGCTTCCGTAAGAACCTGCTGTATAAAAATATCACATGACCTAACCCCTCAGGTGATGACCGTGAAAAAAATTAAAATAAAAAGTGTGTCACTTTTGTGCCACTTTTTTTGTCACCTTACATCACAAAAGGTGTAATACCAAGCGATCAAAAAGTCATATGCATCCTAAAATAGTACCAATCAAACCGTCATCTCATACCGAAAAAAATTAGCCCGTACATAAGACAATAACCCAAAAAAATATATATATATATGGCTTTCAGAATGTGGAGACACAAAAAAAGATTTTTTTTTCAAAAATGCTTTATTATGTATATCTGAAACAAACAAACAAAAAAGTAGTCATATTTGGTATTGTCGTGTCCATAACAACCTGCTCTATAAAAATAGCACATGATCTAACCTGTCAGATGAACATTGTAAATAACAAAAAATAAAAACGGTGCCAAAACAGCTATTTTTTGTTATCTTGCCTCACAAAAAGTGTAATATAGAGCAACCAAAAATCATATGTAAAAAAACTGCAAAATCTGCCTTCCAAAAACCACATGGTGCTTCTTTCCTTCTGCACCCTGCCGTGTGCCCGTACAGCAGTTTATGACCACATATGGGGTGTTTCTGTAAACTACAGAATCAGGGCAATAAATATTGAGTTTTGTTTGGCTGTTAACCCTTGCTTTGTTAGCGGGGAAAAAATGATTAAAATGGAAAATCTGCCAAAAAAGTTAAATTTTGAAATTTCATCTCCATTTTCCATTAATTATTGTGGAACACCTAAAGCAGGCATCCTCAAACTGTGGCCCTCCAGCTGTTGTAAAACTACAACTCCCACAATGCCCTGCTGTAGGCTGATTCTTGTAGGCTGTCCGGGCATGCTGTGAGTTGTAGTTTTGCAACAGCTGGAGGGCCGCAGTTTAAGGATGCCTGACCTAAAGGGTTAACAAAGTTTGTAAAATCAGTTTTGAATACCTTAAGGGGTGTAGTTTCTAAAATGGGGCCATTTTTGGGTGGTTTATATTATGTAAGCCTCACAAAGTGACTTCAGACCTGAACTGGTCCTTAAAAAGTGGGTTTTGGAAATGTTCTGAAAAATTTCAAGATTTGCTTCTATACTTCTAAGCCTTCTAACGTCCCCAAAAAATAAAATGATATTCACAAAATGATCCAAACATGAAGTAGACATATGGGGAATGTAAAGTAATAACTAGTTTTGGAGGTATTACTATCTATTATAAAAGTAGAGAAATTGAAATTTGCAAATTTGTAAAGATTTTGGGTAAATTTGGTATTTTTTATAATTAAAAATGAAATTTTTTTGACTCAATTTTACCACTGTCATGAAGTACAATATGTGATGAGAAAACAATCTCAGAATGGCCTGAATAAGTAAAAGCGTTTTAAAGTTATTACCACATAAAGTGACACATGTCAGATTTGCAAAAAATGGCTCTGTCAGGAAGGGAGAAATGGCCCGGATGTGAAGTGGTTAAGGGGGAAAAAATTCCTTCCCAACTCCAATGAGGCAGAAAGAATGACTCCCTTCTCCAGAAATCTAATAACTATAACCTGTAATATTATTACACTCCAGAAATACATCCAGGCCCCGCTTGAACTCTTTTAGTGAACTCACCATCACCTTCCTCAGGCAGAGTTTCATAGTCTCACTGCTCTTACCGTAAAGAATCCTCTTCTATGTTTGTATACAAACCTTCTTTCCTCCAGACGCACAGGATTTCCCCTTGTCACAATCACGGTCCTGGATATAAATAGATGATGGGAGAGATCTCTGTACTGACCCCTGATATATTTATTCATAGTTATTAGATCTCCCCTTTTTCTAAAGTGAATAACCCTAATTTTGATAATCTAGCCCTCCTCTGAACCTTCTCCAGCTCTGCTTTGTCTGCCTTGTTCACAGGAGCCCAAAACTGTACACAGTACTCCATGTGTGGTCTGACTAGTGATTTGTAGAGTGGTAGAACTATGTTCTCATCAAGTTCATCTATGCCCCTTTTGATGCACCCCATAATCTGACACTGGTTTCTACATTTTAGTTTGCTGTCCACTAAAATTCCTAAGTCTTTTTCCATGTCAGTGTTACCCAGTGTTTTATCATTTAGTATGTATGGGTGACTTGCATTATTCCTTCCCATGTTCATGTCAGTGTTAAACCTCATCTGCCACTTCTCTGCCCAAGCCTCCAACATAGCCAGATCCATCTGTAGCAGTATACTGTCCTCTTTTGTGTTAATTACTTTACACAAATGAGTATCATCTGCACAAATTGATATTTTACTGTGCAAGCCTTCTACAAGATTATTAATATATATATTGAAGAGAATAGGGCCTAATACTGATCCATGTGGCAACCCACTTCTAATCTCTTCAGAAATTCTACATCAAGTAACTTCTGCAGCCCAGGAGAGGAAAGTTACTGTGGACATGGTCAGAACTATTTGTCTATCTGAAGCATGCGCAGATGAGGTGAATTCAGAAGCTTGTGCATGCGCCAGGAAGACAAGTACTATTGATTCTGGTAACAGAATCTTCCCTTCCTGGGCTGCGGAAGTGACATGCTTGTCCATAAAATAGACCAGAAATCTGGTATTCTGACTGATGGCTTTGACGTTGGCAGATGTAGGATTTCTGAAAAACAGCACATCCAGAGTAGCCAATCCAAGTAACCTTGAGACAGTTAAGTATATTGGAAACTTTCTTCTTTAAGTAGCTCATAATTAATTAAGGTGGTTTTAAAGCCCCCAAAAACCCTTTTAAATTGTGCAGAGTTGCACTTAGGGGGTTCTCTATCACTTAGACCTCTCTAGTGATTGAAGTAGCAAAGGACACAGCAATGGAATTAAGGGGTATAGACACCTTTAAGAGCATTGCTTTTTAAAATTGGATTCTACTTATGTTGGGCTAAAATTAATTTTCCAGTCGTTCCTAAAAGGTTTGAGCAGTTTGTCTTCTTCAGCTTTAGTTTTTCCTGGCTCTGCAGATTATTCTTTCTGCTTTTCACTTAAATCTGTCAGAAAGGTCCTCTGATGATATGATCTGTATCCCTTATCACTGTGTTCTGTGACAGCTTTTAGACTAAATTCTTATGGTTTGATAAGACTTTAGATTAAGTGAGTGTTATCAGCTGTTAGGAAAGTAAAGATAACGGATACAGATCAAGCCCTGAAGGTTTTTAAATTTCTCTTCTACAAAGACTGGAAACTGGAAAATGATTTTTATCTGAATATAAGTAGAATGCTATGATAAAAATGCCCACAAAGGTGTCCATAGCCTTTATATATCGATACTGTACCTGCCTGCATCTACCAGTGCTCACTGCATATTGATTTGTACAGCTGTTATTGAATTAACTATGCCATATGAAAGGTATATTATGAAATGAATCAGCACAACATTTTGTATCTACAGTGTGGGCCATTTATATGGATACACCTTAATAAAATGGGAATGGTTGGTGATAATAACTTCCTGTTTGTGGCACATTAGTATATGTGAGGGGGGAAACTTTTCAAGATGGGTGGTGACCATGGCGGCCATTTTGAAGTCGGCCATTTTGAATCCAACTTTTGTTTTTTCAATAGGAAGAGGGTCATTTGACACATCAAACTTATTGGGAATTACACAAGAAAAACAATGGTGTGCTTGGTTTTAATGTAACTTTATTCTTTCATGAGTTATTTACAAGTACGAGTTAGTAAATAACTCATGAAAGAATAAAGTTACATTAAAACCAAGCACACCATTGTTTTTCTTGTGAAATTCCCAATAAGTTTGATGTGTCACATGACCCTCTTCCTATTGAAAAAACAAAAGTTGGATTCAAAATGGCCGACTTCAAAATGGCCACCATGGTCACCACCCATCTTGAAAAGTTTCCCCCCTCACATATACTAATGTGCCACAAACAGGAAGTTAATATCACCAACCATTCCCATTTTATTAAGGTGTATCCATATAAATGGCCCACCCTGTATATACCGTTGAAATGAAATTGTCAAAAAATTTAACCAATAATCCCATTAGGTCTATGAGCAACCTGAAACATAATCATTTGACAACCGTAGACAACAAATAACTCTTTACTGCCCTAGACGACCAGAGATATTCCATTTAAAGAGGTTATCCAATTTCACAAACAGCCCCCCCATTTGCCGAGCCCCTCACAGGTAATATACTTAGCCCGCTCCCTGCGCCGCTCCTGGTCCCCACACCGCCACTGCTTCTCCCTGTACATAGATTAAAACATCCGGTGTCGGGGGGAAGGGGGGTGAGCAGCCAATGACAGGCGGGGACGGGGTGACGCTAGGGTGGCTCGTCCCCGCCTGCCATTGGCTGCTCCCCCCAACACCAGATGTTTTCATCCATGTACAGGGAGAAGCATCAGCGGTGGTTCGGGGACCAGGAGTGGCGCGGGGAGTGGGATAAGTATATTACCTGTGAGGGGCCCAGCACATGGGGGGCTGTTTGTGAATTGGATAGCCCCTTTAACCCATTTGCCAATCTAGTCCCCTAAACTGAGGTATTATCCCTTCAGCACTCTAGAGTGCCACATAAATTAGATATTTACACCTAAACCACCTTATGTAGAAATATGAGAGACTGCATATACAAAGTTGGAAAAAACCCTCTACGTCTCCTAATTTTGTAACTATGGCTGCAGTAATGTAAATATTCTGCTTGCTCTGGGGTTGCAATTAGAGATGAGAGATTTGAAGTTGATGAAGTGGAATTCGATCCAAATTTCAGGAAAAATTCAATTTGCACCGAATCCGAATTTCCTCACGCTTTGTGGTAACGAATTACATTTTTTTCTAAATGGCTGCAGTGTTTGGACATGGAGCAAGGAACTCTGGGAACGAGGGATCACCCACAATGCCATGCATGCAGCCAATCAGCAGCCAGCCAGCCCTGTGATGTCACAGCTCTATAAATATCCTCAGCCATCTTGGATTCAGTCATTTTCCAGTATACTTACTGTATATCATTCCACAGTATTGAAGCAGAACAGGGTTCAGTAGTGGAGTTTACAGCCTGGGTAATAGGAACCATCCTATTACACCTTGCTGCACTGACTGCGGATCCAAATTGCCATTATACAGCTCTGTAATTCCAGCAAACCGTCCTTATTATTGGGGTGCAAGTGCTGTTTGATACAGCTATTGACAGTGTTTATTACAAGGAAATATTTATACGTCTTATTTGCCCTTGTGCGGTGCAGTTACAGTAGATATAAAAAGTCTACACACCCCTGTTAAAATGTCAGGTTTCTGTGCTGTGAAAAAATGAGACAAAGATAAATCATTTCAGAACTTTTTTCACCTTTAATGTGACCTATAAACTGTACCACTCAATTGAAAAACAAACTAAAATATTTTAGTTGAAGGGAAGAAAACAAAAAAACTAAAATAATGTGGTTGCATAAGTGTGCACACCCTCTTATAACTGGGGATGTAGCTGTGTTCAGAATTCAAAATCATGTTAAATAGGAGTTGGCATACACCTGCAATAATTTAAAGTGCCTCTGATTAACCCCAAATAAAGTTCAGCTGCTCTAGTTGGTCTTTCCTGAAATTTTCTTAGTCGCATCCCACAGCAAAAGCCATGGTCCACAGAGAGCTTCCAAAACATCAGAGGGATCTCATTGTTAAAAGGTATCAGTCAGGAGAAGGGTACAAAAGAATTTCCAAGGCATTAGATATACCATGGAACACAGTGAAGACAGTCATCCTCAAGTGGAGAAACTATAGCACAACAGTGACATTACCAAGAACTGGACGTCCCTCCAAAATTGATGAAAAGACGAGAAGAAAACTGGTTTGGGAGGCTACCAAGAAGCCTACAGCAACATTAAAGGAGCTGCAGGAATATCTGGCAAGCAGGGCCGTCTTTTCGAATGGGCACGCTGGGCAGTTGCCCGGGGGCCCCACTTGCCTGGGGGCCCGCCTGCCCAGTGAACCCACCAGCCAACTTCCCAACCGTCATTTAGCAGCGTTGCCGCAGGCCAGCGGCAGCCTCCCGCGAGCCCGCGGGAACGGCCGCCTAACACACACAGGCATGGGCATGGATCACACTCGCGGCTCTCTCTCAGCCTCTGACCTGTACCCGCTAGCCTGAGCCAATAGACATCACCGCCGTCGCTGCCACCGTACCGCCCACGACTTCCCTCCCCCTGAGGTGTGACGTCACTCACGAGAGCTGCCTGTCTGCTGCAACGAAGAGGAGCCGCGCTAGAGCCGCCGAGGAGGAACAATTGAGACAGGAGTACAGTCAGTGTCAGACTGTATCTCAATTTTGCAAGTAAGAAAGCAGCGCTGCAGTAAATGTGTTCTTGGTTTTTTTTATATATACACAGCATGGCGGCGGGGGGGGGGGGGGGTAGAGGGGGCCAAATGTCCTGCTTCTGTCTGCACTGGTCATAGAAACTGATGTAGGGTAGGGGTACAAAGTGTATCACTCAAAATGTGTATTAGGTGGATAGATTCAATCAAAATCTGAAATACGTGTGAATACCTGGCTAATGTTTATCACAAAGATCTTGATTATGGTGACCTACTAAATGAATGTGAGCATCTCAAGCACTACATGATTCTTGATCAAAATTGTGAGACTCTTCCTGCATTGTACAGAAAAATAATTTCAGACAACTTGAAATCTGTTTTTCCGAATGTGGAAATTGCACTCAGAGTGTTCATGTGCATGATGGTGACCAACTGTGCAGGAGAGCGTTCGTTCTCAAGATTGAAACTGATAAAAAATGAGCTTCGCAGCTCAATGGGGCAGCATCGTTTGAACTGGCTTTCACTAATGT
Organism: Bufo bufo; assembly: GCF_905171765.1. Lineage (NCBI taxonomy): Eukaryota > Metazoa > Chordata > Amphibia > Anura > Bufonidae > Bufo > Bufo bufo. Next base: position 201,963,384 of record NC_053393.1, read on the forward strand.
GCATTGAAAATGACATCCTAAAAACCATTGACTTCAAGCCAGTTATAAAGGAATTCTGTACAAAAAAGTGTCGCAAATTTAATAAATGATTAGTGTTTTTGTACTGTCCAATTTTAATCAGTAATGTCTTGTTTTTCAATTTCTTGCTTTTCAAGCTCATGTTATATTGTTCAAACGTTGTGTTTAATGTTTAAACACTGATTTTGTTGAAAGTACCAATAAATATCGCCTTATTGATAATTTGCATTTTTATTCTAGTGCGTGATTGTGTAGACAGGGCCCCAGTGCACTGTATTGCCCGGGGGCCTATAATGCTCTTAAGATGGCACTGCTGGCAAGTACTGGCTGTGTGGTACATGTGACAACAATCTTCCGTATTCTTCCTATGTCTGGGCTATGGGGTAGAGTGGCAAGACGAAAGCCTTTTCTTACGAAGAAAAACATCCAAGCCAGGCTACATTTTGCAAAAACACATCTGAAGTCTCCCAAAAGCATGTGTGAAGCGGGTGTTTTGGTCTGATGAAACCAAGGTTGAAGTTTTTGCCCATAATTTCAAAAGATATGTTTGTCGCAAAAACAACACTGCACATCACCAAAAGAACACCATACTTACAGTGAAGCATGGTGGCGGCAGCATCATGCTTTGTGGCTGTTTTTCTTCAGCTGGAACTGGGGCCTTAGTTAAGCTAGAGAGAATTATGAACAGTTCCAAATACCAGTCAATATTGGCACAAAACCTTCAGGCTTCTGCTAGAAAGCTGAACATGAAAAGGAACTTCATCTTTCAGCATGACAACGACCCAAAGCATACATCCAAATCAACAAAGGAATGGCTACACCAGAAGAAGATTAAAGTTTTGGAATGGCCCAGCCAGAGCCCAGACCTGAATCTGATTCAAAATTTTGTGGAGTGATCTGAAGAGGGCTGTGCACAGGAGATGCCCTCGCAATCTGACAGATTTGGAGTGTTTTTGCAAAGAAGAGTGGGCAAATCTTGCCAAGTCAAAATGTGCCATGCTGATAGACTCATACCCAAAAAGACTAAGTGCTGTAATAAAATCAAAAGGTGCTTCAACAAAGTATTAGTTTAAGGGTGCACACTTATGCAACCATATTATTTTATTTTTATTTTTTTCTTCCCTCTACCTAAAAGATTTCAGTTTGTTTTTCAGTTGAGTTGTACAGTTTATAGGTCACATTAAAGGTGGAAAAAGTTCTGAAATTATTTATATTTGTCAATTTTTTTTTTATAGCACATAAACCTGACATTTTAACGAGTGTGTAGACTTTTTATATCCACTGTATATGTTCTAAAGCATTTTTTTGCTTGTATTAGTGGGAAAAAGGGCTTATTAGCTGTCGTGTGGTGAAGTGAGAAAATTACAGCACTTTTTGGCGTGTATTAGTTGCAAAAAAATATATATTTGTTGTTCAGCGGTGCAGTTTTACAGTATGTTCTAAAGCCCTTTTTGGCGTGTATAAGTGGAAAAAAATTAAGGGTCTATTTGCCGTTCAGCGGTGCAGTTATATGTTCTAAAGCCCTTTTTGGCGTTGGGGGGTTTCGCTCTGGTAGACAGAATTAGCGGACGCAGTATAGAGGCAACAACAAGTTCTTTGGATCAAACAGTTCTGTGGTTTATTCACACTTTAGGCAAGTGACAAAACAAGCAGTCATAAACAAGCAAAAAGTCACCTTGCTGTGTTAGTGGTAATTCACACCATGCGGCAATTCTGCCTCAAAGATTCCTTGAGCATAGCAGCACCAACCTGTTTTCACGCCAAACAGGTAGCAAGCCTTCATCCAGACACAAGGCTCCCGGATCCCAACACAGAGACCTCACTTCTGAGCCCAGCTGCCTATTTAAGGACAGCTAGGTGCTGCAAAAATTCGGTCCGGTATTTGACTTCACCTGGCTGTAAATCAGCACAGCAGCACATGCTGGAAGAAAAATACCTGTTTTCCCAGACCAAACCTCTCACTGTGTCACAGCGTGTATAAGTGGCAAAAAAAAAATATATATATAATTTGCTGTTCAGCGGTGCAGTTATATGTTCTAAAGCCATTTTTGGCGTGTATTAATGGCAAAAATATTTATATTACTTGCCGTTCAGCGGTTCAGTTATATGTTCTAAAGCCGTTTATGGAGTGTATTAGTGGCACAAAAAAAAGTACTTGCCGTTGTGTGGTGAAGTGAGACAATTACAGCCCTTTTTAGCATGTATTAGTGGCAAAAAATATATATATTTGCCGTTCAGCGGTGCAGTTATATGTTCTAAAGCCCTTTTTGGGGTGTATTAGTGGAAAAAAAGGGCTCATTAGCCGTGGTGTGGTGAAGTATTTTGGGGTGTTTTAATTTCCTTTTTATTTATTTATTTGATCTAACAGTATGTCATACAGAGAAGTGAAGGGCCCTGCACAGGGGAGTGGCAGAGGCGTAAATGTTTCTGGCGCAGGCACAGGTTCAGCAGAGTAAGGGGGCATGACAGCAGGAGTCGCAGCGAGAGACCTGAGCTCCCGGTGTCATCTAGCGGTCACGTCTTGACTAGCAACCCAGCGGTTCTTGAATGGTTGAGTCGGTCATCCACTTCGCCCCAAGTGACATCAGACACCCCTAGGCAAGAGTCGGTGAGTTCGTCAGACACAATTCTTAGTTGGCATGGTCCGGGAGCAGGCCCTGTGCCCTCACCTGTCCTCAACCTGCCTCTCTCCTTTTCTGTTCCCCCAGCCAGATAAGTATTATATGCTGTGGGCTCAGCTCCACTATACAGCGAGGACGAGCTACTAGAGGACAGTCAGCAGCTACTGGCCAGCCAAGATGTGGAGGAGACATACGTCGCTTCCTCCACTAGGCAGGCAAGTAGTGATGAGGAGAGTGGCGTTGGAGCTGGTGTTGTGAGCAGTCAGGCTCCTGACCCAGAGACTGTTGAGGAGGACATCAGTGACGTGCAGACAGTACTTGATGATGATGGAGCTGATCGCACTTGGGAGCCGGGGGAATTAGGGGCTTCATCATCATCGGGAGAAGAGGGTGGAAGCTTGCCCGTGAGGCAGTGGCGGAGTCAGCAAGTCGCAGTCTTGCAGTCAGTTAGTGCGTAGTGTTGTGAGTAAAATCACCAACTCGGCGGTGTGGCAGTTTTTTGTTAAGCTGCCGGAGGAGGTGAACATGGCCATTTGTAGAATCAGTGGGCAGAAGGTGCAGCATGGCCAGGGTGCCAATGTTGGCACTATGGCCCTGCGTCAACATATGCAGCATCACCATAAAGTGGCCTGGGAGAACTGTGGCTGCAATATTGTGATTCAGCCTGCCGCAACAACCACTGCATCCCCCAAAGGCACGCACCCGATTTCGGCAAGTCAAGGCTCCACCACCTCAGCCGAAGGGAGCTGTCTGTCCTTCCCACCATCTGCTGGTCCTGATGCTCCTGCTCCTTCTCCTACTTCTCGTCAGTCATTCAGTCAGCAATCGATCACCGAAGCGATTGCCAAGAGACAACAGTATGCGTGCACTCATCTAACGGTGCTGAAGCTGAATGAGCTCCTAGCCAAGTTGCTGGTGCTGCAGTCCCTCCCTTTCCAAGTGGTGGACTCTGCACCTTTCAGAGAACTGATGACGTGTGCAGTGCCGAGGTGGAGAGTCCCAAGCCATCATTTCTTTGCCAAAAAGGCAGTACCAGCCTAGCACACGTACAGTACAGACCAAAAGTTTGGACACACCTTTTCATTCAAAGAGTTTTCTTTATTTTCATGACTATGAAGGCATCAAAACTATGAATTAACACATGTGGAATTATATACATAACAAACAAGTGTGAAACAACTGAAAATATGTCATATTCTAGGTTCTTCAAAGTAGCCACCTTTTGCTTTGATTACTGCTTTGCACACTCTTGGCATTCTCTTGATGAGCTTCAAGAGGTAGTCACCTGAAATGGTCTTCCAACAGTCTTGAAGGAGTTCCCAGAGATGCTTAGCACTTGTTGGCCCTTTTGCCTTCACTCTGCGGTCCAGCTCACCCCAAACCATCTCGATTGGGTTCAGGTCCGGTGACTGTGGAGGCCAGGTCATCTGGAGCAGCACCCCATCACTCTCCTTCATGGTCAAATAGCCCTTACTTTCAAAGTTTTCCCAATTTTTCGGCTGACTGACTGACCTTAATTTTTTAAAGTAATGATGGCCACTCATTTTTCTTTACTTAGCTGCTTTTTTCTTGCCATAATACAAATTCTAACAGTCTATTCAGTAGGACTATCAGCTGTGTATCCACCTGACTTCTCCTCAACGCAACTGATGGTCCCAACCCCATTTATAAGGCAAGAAATCCCACTTATTAAACCTGACAGGGCACACCTGTGAAGTGAAAACCATTTCAGGGGACTACCTCTTGAAGCTCATCAAGAGAATGCCAAGAGTGTGCAAAGCACTAATCAAAGCAAAAGGTGGCTACTTTGAAGAACCTAGAATATGACATATTTTCAGTTGTTTCACACTTGTTTGTTATGTATATAATTCCACATGTGTTAATTCATAGTTTTGATGCCTTCAGTGTGAATCTACAATTTTCATAGTCATGAAAATAAAGAAAACTCTTTGAATGAGAAGGTGTGTCCAAACTTTTGGTCTGTACTGTATGTAGAACAGAAGTTGGACCAGTCCTTGAGCCAGTTGGTGTCTGCCAAAGTGCACGGCAAGCCGACATTTGGAGCTCTAACTACGGCCAGGGACAATACATGTCTTTTACCGCCCACTGGGTGAATGTGGTTCCTGCACAGCCACACCAACAACTTGGCCAGGTGATGCCGCTTCCGCCTCCACGTTCCCACGCCGTTGGTCCTGCGACAATGTCCGCCTCTGCCTCCTCATCCTCCACCGTGTCCTCAGCCTCCACTGCGGGGACAATTTACAGTGCCCGTCCAGCATACCACATGTGTAGGGCACGGTGGTGTCAGGCTGTTCTGCACCTCGTTTGCCTGGGCGAACTTGAGTCACACAGGGGAGAAACTGCTCAGTGTCCTTCATCAACAATTCGAATCCTGGCTTTCTCCGCTAATACTCAAAATCGGAACCATGGTGACTGACAATGGGAAGAACATCGTGTTGGCTCTGCGTCAAGGAGGGCACATGGCACATGTGTTCAATCTGGTTGTAAAGCGGTTCCTGAAGACTTCCACCCATCTGCAAGACATCCTAAAAATGGACAGGAAACTTTGCATGCACTTTAGCCACTCGTACACCGCAAAGCACACCCTCCTTGAGCTGCAGTGGCAGAACAGCATCCCCCAACATAGGCTGATATGTGACGTTTCCACCCGTTGGGATTCCACCCTCCATATGTTGGACCGACTATACGAACAGAGAAAGGCCATAAACGATTTCTTTATGATCCAAGCGGAAAGGAGTACTCCCCTGTGTAACTTCGATGTCAGCCAGTGGCAGCTCATGCGTGACACCTGCCGTTTGCTCAGGTCCTTTGAGGAGGCCACGTTATTTGTCAGCCGCCAGGACTATGGGATGAACAACGTCATTCCCCTGCTTCATGTCCTGGAACAGATGCTGGTAAATCTGGCTGGTCAGGGGACAGGAGACGTGGCCTGTGGGGGCTGAACGGGAGGAGGAGGAGGACATTGGAGCACAAGCAATGTGTAGCGAAATGGGTGGTTTTTCTACACAGGTGACAGGAGAGGTGGAGCAGGAGCAGCCGGAGGAGCTACAGGGCGATGATGAAGAAGAGGCAGAGGACCCAGACACACCGTGGCAGTATACAGTGGAGATGGAGGCAGGGAGTCCCTCCGAGGCACTTGCACAAATGGCCCACTGCATGCTCACTTGCTTGCGTAGTGACAGCCGAATTGTCACCATTTGGCACAGGGATGACTTCTGGCTCTCCACCTTGTTGGACCCTCGCTAACGGTCCAAAATGGGGGCCTTTTTTACACCCGCTGAGAGGGAGGACAAACTGAACTACTATAGAGACATCCTATGTAGTCAGTTGGTCGCTGCAGAGTTTGCCCTGGAAAAGCTGTCCTGCCTGGTCAGTACTGTGGCATTAGAGCAGGTGTTTTAGTGTGGAAGGCGCCATAGTTACCCCAAAAAGAACTCGTCTGTCCACCCAAAATGTCGAGAGACTGACCTTTGTCAAGATGAATCAGGCGTGGATCAGCCAGAATTTCAACCCACCAATACTTGATGCATCAGACTAGATCATCCATTGTGCCACACCAACATTTTGACAAAAGAGACCGGTTTCTTCAGGCTACCTGCCTCAGCTACTATTCTGATGCTACCACCCGCCTGATGCCACACATCTGATGCCAAGTGCTCCTTCTTTCACCCACCATCTTCAGCTGGTACTGGTATTACCACCCACCTCCCCACTCTGTCACCGGGTGACTCTGTGGTCTCGTGATGCTGCTGCCACCTCCACACTATGTCACCTTGCCACTCTGTGGTCTCCTGATGCTGCTGCCACTTCGACACTATGTCACCTTGCCACTCTGTGGTCTCCTGATGCTGCTGCCACCTCCACAATATGACACCTTGCCACTCTGTGGTCTCCTGATGCTGCTGCTACCTTAACTTTATGTCACCTTGCCACTCTGTGGCCTCCTGATGCTGCTGCTACCAACTCCACACTGTCATTGTGCCACCCTTTGGCCTCCTTCTGATGCTGCTGCTGCCACCTCAACACTGTCATTGTGCCACTCTGTGGTCTCCTCATGCTGCTGCTGCTGCTGCCACCTCCACGCTGTCATTGTGCCACTCTGTGGCCTCCTCCTGATGCTGCTGCCACCACCTCCACAATCTGCCATTGTGCCACTCTGTGTCCTCCTGATGATGCAGCTGGCACCTCCACACTCTGTCATTGTGCCACTCTGTGGCCTCCTCCTGATGCTGCTGCCACCTCCAGACTCTGTCATTGGGCCACTCTTTGGTCTCCTCATGCTGCCTCCACCTCACCACTGTCATAGGGCCACTCTGTGGACTTCTCATGATGTTCCCACCCTCCTCACTTCATGACTGGGATACTATTTTGCCTTTCGGCCTGGCTGACATCCTCATTTATTTGACCCTTCTTCTGATCTGTTAAAAGGAAGGAAAAATAAGACGCACAACAGATCCTGTCTATGTAACAGCTATAAGGCCTGCATGACATGGTCCCTATTTTGCATCAGAATTGGCTTATGATTTGGTACCCAAAAGCAGGAGTAGGTACAAAACACATAAGACATGCAAATATTCCATTTAAGTGCCATCTCTGTTTTGGAACCACTCCTGTTTTTTTTGGCTTTAGCAATACTGTTGGATTACTGACCAAAAGCTGACCGAGTGAAGGCGGATGTTCCACAGACAGGATCTGTTTTTGGGGGTTATTGTTCTGACGGATCAGAGGAGGGGCAAAATAATCAGTGACGTCAACACAAACTTACTGCTGACACCCTTTCCACTCTGTCGGGTGGGTTCTACTTGTATAAGCTTTTAATAGAACAGGTTGTGTAGACATCTATGTGGAATCAGCTGCCGACGGTGTAAAAGGAGTGCGCTTCTTCTTGACGCTAACATTGACCTATAGGGCTGAGTTCACACTTGAGTTATTTGGTCAGTTTTGGCCCTGTGACTGCCCTAATAAGTGAAGTGTGCAGTGAAGTGTGCTTGTCATACTGACTCACAGTATTGTTTCACTACCACAGCAGACTCCCTATGCATGTTACTGCAAGGCACAGTGTTCTACACCAATATACAGGCTCTCTGCAGCCAGGAAATAGCCGTATTTTAATGCGATTTGCCACAAACATATTCAGATCAAACCAAATTTTTTCAAAAAATTCGGTGAACCGGCCGAATCAAATTTTTGAGAACTTCGCTCATCTCTAGTTGCCATGGTAGCAAACTAACTATTCTGTGTGGTAACATCATATCATGTAAATTCTATTTATAAATATGTCCTTCTTAGTGGAGGTCACATGATGGGAAGTGCATGCAGAGGTCATACTTCTAAAGCAACCCCAGAGCAAGCATGATATTTATATAACTGCAGCACTTAGAATGTTGTTTTACTTTAAAGTTAAGTTTTGCTGTAATTGTATACAAATATAATATGATTTTTTGTATTTTGACAGTATCCATAAACAAATATCCACCGCCAGAGCTGAAATCTAAATGTTCCAGTTTAAATAATAGCAGAAAAAAGAGATTGGTGTGAGTATTCATTTCTTTACTACGATTTTAAAAACTATTATACATTTATGGATGCTTGTGATGACTGTGAGGGCAGGCACAATACACTAAGATTGATCATGAAATACACAATATTTATCATTATGCAAGAAGTAAAATAACAATCCAATGATGAATGAGTACAATCCCAATAACAGTTATAGGGACAGTGCTGCTAACAAATTGTCTAAACTGTAGTATTGGGGAATATTTTAATGCCAAATCTATATAGTGTCTCTCCATGCCTGCTGAGTGGAGAACCTTTTATAGGTCCACCTTTTCTACTCGCCAATAGATCCTATCCTCTTATACAATATGAGGTCTCATAAACACACTGGTGCTGAAGCTGCATCACCCCCTCCTTTCTACAGGCAGGGAAAGGTGCACTACAGGATGCTGGAAGTTGAAGAAGATGCCATTTTCCACTAATAAAATACTTTTCAAAGTTTCATGCTTCAAGTAATCAAGTCTGACGCTAAATGTCAAAACACACATACATCACCATAGGGTTCTATGGAGTTCTAAGTTCTGTTCTGTAGAACATTGGGGGTTCATATCAGTGGCAGATCCAGAGCTTGGTCTCGGGAGGGGTACTTCCCCGGGCAATAGGAGATTATGGGGCCCCTGTGTCCCCGCCCACCCTCAAGCCACACCCACACACAGCCCCACCCATATATCACACCCATGCCTCTTACATCCAGTGACGTCTCCTTTGATGTAGATGTTCTCTTTCTTCATCTTCTCCATTCAGACCAGACAACCATGATGATTTCTTTCAGCCATCTCTCATCTCTGCAGAGTTTGACAGACAGACAGACATCTTAGTTTCCTATTTTTCCTCCCACCTTCTCAACATCCCATTATGCACCCCCAATACTGAGACGCTGTGCCCCCAAAACTATACTGTAGAAACAGATAAACCCCCTGAAAATACTAGTTACACACAGATAGAGCCCCCTTCAATAATTATTGGAACACAATGCCCTAAAAAATAACTGCACCCAGCAAATAGTGCCCCTGACACTAATAGTGTAACCATAATGTCCCCCAAAAATAACTGTGCTAAGCTGATACTGTGCCAGGGCGCCCCCACAGTAATAGTGCTCCCTAAAATCCCAACAATAGTAATAATTCTGTGCCAGAGTGCACTTAGTAGTAATAGTGCTCCTACAGTGTCCCCAACAGTAATTGTGTCCCAGAAGTAATAATGCTCCCATAGTCCCCCAGTTGTAATAAAGCCCCCTTATGTGCGCCAGTACAAAAAATGCTCCGTTGTGTGGCAGTAAAAAAAATCCTCTTAGTGCCCCCAGTAGAGTCAATGTCCCCAGAGTGCCCTCATGTGATCCAATGACCCATACTGTGTGCCACCACAATAAACACTTAGTGTCCCCAGTTGAGCTAAGGTGCCCATAGTGCCCCTATAATTTGTGCCAGTATAAAATACTCCTATATAGTGCCCCCATAGTGCTCCTCCCCATCCTATATAGTGCCCCCAGAAGATGCCCCCATAGTGCTCCTACCACATCCCCATAGTGCCGTTCATAATGTGGCAGTATAAAATGCCCCTATAGACTTCCCCACATAGATGCCCCCATAATGCTTCTCTACCCCCTTCCCCATAGTGGCACCAAAATGGGTGCCAGTATTAAATGCCCCTAAATAATGCCCCCATAGTGCTCTTTTCCTCCTTCTCCATAGTGCCCCCCCATAATGTGTCAGTATATAAAGCCCCATTAGATGCCCCCATAGTGCTCCTTCCCTCTCCTCTCCATAGTGCTCCCCCCATAATGTGCCAGTATATAGGGCCCCCATTAGATGCCCCCATAGTGCTCCTTCCCCCCTTCTGCATAATGCTCCCCCCATAATGCGCCAGTATATAGGGCCCCACCCCCCTTCTTGCTATACTGTACTAAAAATAATTAAAACAATAAACACTTTCTCCATGACACTGCGATGCGATGCAGGCCTCTTCCGGCCTGTGTCCCGCTCTGTACGGCTCAGGCGGCGCGATGACGTCATCGCGCAGCCTGCACCGGCCTCTGATAGGCTACAGGCACTAGGCCTGCAGCCTATCAGAGGAACGGGCAAGGGAGACGCCTCTCTCCTGCTCCTCCGCACCATTCATCTGTATCGCTGTCCTGAGGACGGCGATACAGATGAATATGGAGATGAGAGCTTCCACAATGGAAGCGCTCATCTCTCCCTGCAGCTGCCACCGCCGCCGGGCCCGGAATGTTCAGTCCACTGTCCGCCCCTGTCTCTCACTACATTCTCGGGGATGGGGGGGGGGGGCTGCAATTGCCCCGTTGCCCCCTCCCCCCTGGATCTGCCAATGGTTCATATCTTGAAGGCCATAAATAGACATTAAAATTCGGGCATATTACAATCATCTAAAAATGGTCTTAGATTTTAGAGATGATCAAATCAATTCTTAAAGGGGTTGTCCAGGCTTTTTCTATTGATGACCTTTCCGCAGAGTAGGTCATCAATATCAAATCGGCAGGGGTCACATGAAAATTGGCGGGGAAAACAACTGGGAAGAGGAAGATGGAGGAACACATGACTCTAGGAGTGAGAGGGCTTGCCCTGATTGGCTCAGGAGCTGACAGCCTGTGAGCCAATCAGGGACAGCATTTTGCCTGATCCTTCAATTGCATATTGACAGGTGTATCGTTAGCAGGCAATCTGATGATTACTGGATAGCCATGCTTTTAGACCCTCAATATCAAATTAAAGTGGGAGAATGTTTTAGGCTGCGTTCACATGGGCGAGTATTCCGCGCGGGTGCAATGCGGGAGGTGAACGCATTGCACCCGCACTGAATACCGACCCATTCATTTCTATGGGGCTGTTCACATGAGCGGTGATTTTCACGTATCACTTGTGCATTGCGTGAAAATCGCAGCATGCCATATATTCTGCGTTTTTCACGCAACGCAGGCCCCATAGAAGTGAATGGGGTTGCGTGAAAATCGCAAGCATCCGCAAGCAACTGGGGATGCGATTTTCACGCACGGTTGCTAGGAGAGGATCGGGATGGAGACCTGATCATTATTATTTTCCCTTATAACATGGTTATAAGGGAAAATAATAGCATTCTGAATACAGAATGCATAGTAAAATAGCGCTGGAGGGGTTAAAAAAATAAATAACAATAATTTAACTCACCTTAGTCCATCTTCTGTCTTTATCTGTGCTGTGAGGCATAGGACCTTTGATGACGTCACTCCGGTCATCACATGATCCATCACATGATCCATCACCATGGTAAAAGATCATGTGATGGATCAGGTGATAACCGAAGTGACGTCACCACAGGTCCTGTTGCTGCACAGCTAAGATGAAGACAGAAGAGATGCCGGGCTTCGCGATCAAGTGGATTAAGGTGAGTTAAATTATATATTATTTTTTTTTAACCCCTCCAGCACTATTTTACTATGCATTCTGTATTCAGAATGCTATTATTTTCCCTTATAACCATGTTATAAGGGAAAATAATTCAATCTACAGAACACCGATCCCAAGCCTGAACTTCTGTGAAGAAGTTCGGGTTTGGGTACCAAACATGCGCGATTTTTCTCACGCGAGTGCAAAACGCATTACAATGTTTTGCACTCGCGTGGAAAAATCGCGTGTGTTTCCGTAACGCACCCGCACCTTTTCCCGCAACGCCCGAGTGAACCCAGCCTTACTATTGCTGAAAGGGAGGACAAATTGCTGTTTTACCAGGATACACTTTGTACGCAGCCTGACTCAGCTTTCTGTGAGCAGACATGTGCCGCCCACATGTCTGAGCAGGATGCCCCTTCTCCATCCTCCGCTGTGTCACCCACCTCTGCCATCTCTGCCAAAAGAAGCAGAAACCACAGCAGCAGCACCTAGTTCAGTCTCATGAACATGATGGAGCAGTTTTTTCATGTGTCGCACTAGACTGACTAACTGAGATGTACCACCTAAACAAGCAGGTCAGTCCTACCTGGACTGTGGCCTTTCTCAGGTGCATACCATGTTCTCTGACCCCTCAGACTTTTGAGCAGTTAGATTAGAGTGGGCAGAACTGGTGTAGTTTGCCCTCGCTGTAATGTCTTGGTCAGCCTCCAGTGTCATCCCAGAGTTTTCGGCATGGCAGGTGGCGTGATTACACCCAAAAAGTCAAACTTGCCCTCCACCAGTGTGCAATACATCAATTTTTTTATATGAATGAGGCATGGATCCATAAGGATTTTCACACACCTCCGACTGAAGCTGATTAATAGATCTGCCATTGCTGATACTGGCTATTTATTGCTGACTCCATGATGCTACTCCTACTGTCTGCATGCCTACCACTATGTGCTGTATGTCTGCTGCTGCAAGCACTGCCATAGCTGCTACTCTTTCTACTGTCACTACCATTACCGCTCCAAGCCATCAGTACTACTACCCCTAAACAGCTGTACACACATATAATGCCTTTCTCACTCCATGTTGCGCTGCTACTGCTGCCTCTATTACCAATACACACCTTGGGCACTAACCTTTTCACATCCACACTGTACTGCTAAGGCTCCCCCAAAAAGGGAGAATTTTTAAGCCAGTGTTTCTTCCAACATTACCATTTGTAAAAATATATTTTAGGTAGAAGCCAATTTTCCTCACTTTAAGGGGGAAAACATTGCTTCCCGACTCCAATCAGGCAATCAGAATAACTCCCTGGATCAACGACCCCTCTCTAGTAGCTATAGCCTGTAATATTATTACACTCCAGAAATACATCCAGGCCCCTCTTGAACTCTTTCAGTGAACTCACCATCACCACCTCCTCAGGCAGAGAGTTCCATAGTCTCACTGCTCTTACCGTAAAGAATCCTCTTCTATGTTTGTGTACAAACCTTCTTTCCTCCAGACGCAGAGGATGTCCCCTCGTCACAGTCACAGTCCTGGGGATAAATAGATGATGGGATAGATCTCTCTACTGACCCCTGATATAATTATACATAGTTATTAGATCTCCCCTCAGTCGTCTTTTTTTCTAAAGTAAATAACCCTAATCAGTACTACTACCCCTAAACAGCTGTACACACATATAATGCCTTTCTCACTCCATGTTGCGCTGCTACTGCTGCCTCTATTACCAATACACACCTTGGGCACTAACCTTTTCACATCCACACTGTACTGCTGAGGCTCCCCCAAAAAGGGAGAATTTTTTAAGCCAGTGTTTCTTCCAACATTACCATTTGTAGGGACATGTAAAGGCAGTCATTCTGCTTCCATTTTGGCATCACTTCTGGATGCTTGTGCAGAACAAGCCACTATTTCTTCTGACAGTGTGTGTATATAAATACGGGCAGACGTCTGTCTCCATTAAGGCGTCATTTTTGGATGCTTATGCAGAACAAGTAACTGTTTTTTGTTAACACTTTTGTAGGTGTCCTAGTAGACCTCAGAGTGTCATATGCCAATTTTCAGGCAAATTGGAGCACTTTTTATTCAGGCCTGAAGTGAATTTTATTGACAGATTCAAACACAAAACAAAGTTCAAGAAGTTTTCTCATCTCTAAATAATGAACAGATAGATTGAACAGATAGATAATGTGTGTTTGCTTTGGTTACTCAGTCAAACAGCCCAGATAAGTGTTAAAGCCTTGGCTGTGAGCCCTGTGGTTAGGGGTGCACCTAGCCTTTCTGCTGTCTGAGGCGAAAACTAAAACGGCACCCCCCCCATGCCAATTTCTTAACCTAACCCCTTTGCAACAATGAAAGCGCTCATTGTCCATGGCCCTTCCGCTGCCCCCCTCATTGGTGGTGCACCGCTGCTTGTGATACATCCACACAAGCTAAGACAGAAAGGACAGAAAAAAGGGTTACTGAGCTTGAGCTAGCACATCTAAGCTCACTATAGCGGATTTCTCTGGCCATATACAACTGCTGACTACATCTCATAATTATTCCTGTGTTACTCCCTGCCACTAGTATACAAAGATTGCTCATGTGGATCATTCAGAGACCAAAGGAAGATTAATTTTTCATGGAATAAATTTGTCACATCTTGGGCTGTCCATGCAGTACAAACTGAAGTCTACTACAGCTATGAGATGGGATAGATTTCACCTATAATTTATACCAGTTTTCTGGTGCAAAATATGATAAATGCATCAGGTTTAAGAGACCTTGTCCCTTTCACTCAGCTCCACTCACTTTCTAAAGTGCAAGGAGCAATGTAAAATCCCCAAATGTCACACATTTGTGAGCAAAATGTCACTTAAAGGGGTTTTCCCATCACATACAATGGGGGCATATTGCTAGGATATGTCCCCATTACCTGACACCTCTGGGACCCACACCTACAATGAGAACGGAGCAGGGAAATAAATGGAGGGCGCATGCGCAGCTGCCTTCCATTTATTTCAATGGGGCCGCCAAAAATCGCCAAGCGCTGGCTTGGCTATTTCCGTCTGCCCCATAGAAATGAATGGGAGCAGCGGCCGCGCGTGCTTGGTGCGCTTTTATTTACTTGTATGGGAGCAACGGGGAGCAGCGCTTGGTGGTGGACAGCCACCACTCTCTCCCCGCTCCGTTCTCCATGTAGGTGCAGGTCCCAGAGGTGTCACCCGCACCTATCAGACAATATGCCACCACTGTATGTTATGGGAATACCCCTTTAAGCAAGAACTGGTGCACAGCTTTAATAAATCCCTATACATTTACACTCTCTAAATGTTCGACTATATTAATTAACTACATTAATAAATGTTTTCCTGAGTTTCTATTTGTGCTTTTATTACATGGGTAACTCACAGCATGAAACAGTTAGCCCCCACCAACAAGTCTAGTGGGAGGCCCAAAAATACAAGTGACAGCATTTCTGGAAAGCTACCTGCTTACATCTAAGAAAGTCCAACTGACAACAGATTCTACTTTTGCCGGTAAGAACAGTTTAAACGTATACACCATGCAGTATAAAAGGTATTAAGGTGTAGTACATTCCTCAGAAATTCTCAGTGTATATTAACCTTAAAGTAAATTGTTACCTTTTAGCACTGTGTGGTTGTAGGTCCAAACTTCAGTGCCGATTCATTTCTTACAGGGAGTCTGCCAGCAGTTTTACCATAGTAACATAGTTTGTAAGGCTGAAAACAGACATCTGTCCATCCAGTTCAGCCTGTGATCCTACAAGTTGATCCAGAGGAAGACCAAAAAATATATTTTAGGTAGAAGCCAATTTTCCTCACTTTAAGGGGGAAAACATTGCTTCCCGACTCCAATCAGGCAATCAGAATAACTCCCTGGATCAACGACCCCTCTCTAGTAGCTATAGCCTGTAATATTATTACACTCCAGAAATACATCCAGGCCCCTCTTGAACTCTTTCAGTGAACTCACCATCACCACCTCCTCAGGCAGAGAGTTCCATAGTCTCACTGCTCTTACCGTAAAGAATCCTCTTCTATGTTTGTGTACAAACCTTCTTTCCTCCAGACGCAGAGGATGTCCCCTCGTCACAGTCACAGTCCTGGGGATAAATAGATGATGGGATAGATCTCTCTACTGACCCCTGATATAATTATACATAGTTATTAGATCTCCCCTCAGTCGTCTTTTTTTCTAAAGTAAATAACCCTAATTTTGACAATCTTTCTGGGTATTGTAGTCCACTTATTCCAGTTATTACTTTAGTTGCCCTCCTCTGAACGTTCTCCAGCTCTGCCTTGTTCACAGGAGCCCAGAACTGTACACAATACTCAATTTGGTGCATTTACTAAGCATGTTGCGCCACAATTATGGTGTAAAATATGACAAAAAGAATGGCGTTTGATTTGCGCCAAATATATCAACTATTTGCTCCAGAATTTTCAACATAAAGAATGCATCACACCAGAAATGAGCCTCATATAAGCCTCATTTATCATCCTCTTCTCGGCAGAAATGGCTCAAATTGTTGCGGACAATTAAGTCAGCTTATGTGGTGGTGTTTTGTGTAAAAAGTTGCATTTATAGCATAAGTCGCATTCATAAAAAGAAAAACCAACTCGTTGTGGGAACAAGTGATAGGTAAGTATAAAAACAAAAAGTCGCAATTTGCCAGTGGAAATGTCGCAAATATGCTTCAAAAGTCACAAAATTGTTTCAAAAGTCGCAAGTGTGGTCTGGCAGAGTTGGCTGAAAAGCCCGCACATTATTGCCGGTGACATCACCGAGCTCACTGCTAGGCAGAAGCCTCCACCTAGCTTTACCCATGGAGAGCCTGGTACGTCACCGATCTCCACAAAAAAGCCTTTGTCCTGTGCGATTCATCGCAGTGCAATGGAGAGCATCGGAGCATGAAATGGGAGGCTGCCTGGGTGAAAATGGGGATATGTCCAGGTTCAGCTTTGAACCCTGACAACCCCTTTAATAAATGGAGTGCCTTAAAAATGAACTTTGAATGCTGTAACTTCACAGACTCTCTCCACTGTTGTGATTAACAACTGTAGCGTCAGGACAGGAGAATCCCTTTAATACGTTTTGTAGTAGTCAGAGCTCTATATTTCTGATATAAACACCACACTATTGTTTAGACAAGTGTTCGGGCTTCCTACACCTACCACTAGAGAAAGCACAAGAGCTTACTGCATTTTGTGTTATAATGAAACTGGCAAGTGTATAAACTATATGCATTATAGGAGTTGTCCAAGTTAAATCAAACTCATACAGCTCCTGTAAATGTGCTAAAATAACAGAAGCAGTGCTTAGACCTCTCTTCCCCTGAGACTTTCAGAACTGTGCTCTGTCCTCCCACTGTTAATGTCACTCCTGGCTGCAGTGGCGATGTTGTGTGCACACTGGTCATCATGCAGCAGTGACCTGTGTGTACGAAATGTTGCAGCTGCACCAGGAAAACAAACAGCAGTGGGGAAGACAAACCAAGTGGTAGGTGAGAAAAAGGATGAGTACAGTGCCTTGCAAAAGTATTCACCCCCTTGACTTTTTTCGTATTTTGGTGCCTCACAACCTGGAATTAACATGGATTGTTTGAGGATTTGCATCATTTAATTTACAGAACATGCCCACAACTTTGAATGGTTTTTTATTTTATTTTTTATTGTGAAGCAAACAACAAATAGGACAAAATAACAGAAAAAGGCAATGTGCATAACTATTCACCCTCCTAAAGTCAATACTTTGTAGAGCCACCTTTTGCGGCAATCTCAGCTCCAAGTCACTTTGGATAATTCTCTATGAGCAGTTGCCACATCTTACCACTGGGATTTTTGCCCATTACTCCTTGCAAGACTGCTCCAGCTCCTTTAAGGCTGGGTTCACACGAGCGTGTCCGGATTAGGTCCGGATGCGTCCCGGTGTGTTGCGGCAAAACCGCGCGAGTAGGAATGCAATTGCAGTCAGTTTTGACTGCGATTGCGTTCCGATGTTCAGTTTTTATCGTGCGTGTGCAATGTGTTTTGCACGCGCGTGATAAAAATCCGACTGTGGTACCCAGACCCGAACTTCTTCACAGAAGTTCAGGTTTGGGTTCGGTGTTGTGTAGATGTTATTATTTTCCCTTATAACATGGTTATAAGGGAAAATAATAGCATTCTGAAAACAGAATGCATAGTAAGTGATCAGTTGAGGGTTAAAAAAAATAAAAAAAATTAACTCACCTTCTCCGTTTGTTCGCGTAAGTCCCGGTCTCTTCTTTACTTCTCAAAAGATGAACTATGGGCTAAAGGACCTTTGGTGACGTCAGATCACATGCTCCAATCACAGGGTCCATCACCGCGGTGATGGACCCTGTGATTGGAGCATGTGATCTGACGTCACCAAAGGTCCTTTAGCCCATAGTTCATCTTTTTAAAGAACTAAAGACCGGGAGAACTACGCGAACAAGAGGACAAGGTGAGTTAATTTTTTTTATTTTTTAACCCTCAATTGATCACCTACTAAGCATTCTGTATTCAGAATGCTATTATTTTCCCTTATAACCATGTTATAAGGGAAAATAATACAGTGTATAGACTGTCACCTAGCAACCGTGCGTGAAAATCGCACCGCATCCGCACTTGCTTGCGGATGCATGCGATTTTCACGCAACCCCATTCACTTCTATGGGGCCTGCGTTGCGTGAAAAACGCAGAATATAGAGCATGCTGCGATTTTCACGCAACGCATAAGTGATGCGTGAAAATCATCGCTCATCTGAACAGCCCCATTGAAATGAATGGGTCCAGATTCAGTGCGGGTGCAATGCGTTCACCTACCGCATTGCACCCGCGCGGAAATCTCGCCCGTGTGAACGCAGCCTAAGTTGGATGGTTTGCACTGGTGAACAGCAATCTTTAAGTCTGACCACAGATTTTCTATTGGATTGAGATCTGGGCTTTTACTAGGCCATTCCAATACATTTACATGTTTCCCCTTAAACCACTCAAGTGCTGCTTTAGGAGTGTGTTTTGGGTCATTGTCCTGCTGGAAGGTGAACCTCCGTCCTAGCCTCAAATCACGCACAGAGTGGTACAGGTTTTGCTCAAGAATATCCCTGTATTTAGCACCATCCATCTTTCCCTCATGTCTGAACAGTTTCTCAGTTCCGGCTGCTGAAAAACATCCCCACATCATGATGCTGCCACCTCCATGTTTCACTGTGGGGATGGTGTTCTTTGGGTGATGTGATGTGTTGGGTTTGCGCCAGACATAGTGTTTTCTTTGATGGCCGAAAAGTAAAATTTTAGTCTCATCAGACCAGAGCACCTTCCTCTATACATTTTGGGAGTCTCCCACGTGCCTTTTCGCAAACTCACAACCATGGGCCCTGGAAATCTGTGAACTGAGTTCTGCCTCTGCTCTGCAGCTGCTGCACTGCAGGTGGCAGTCAGGGTGCTGGTGAAGGATGACCATAGACAGTACTGCCCAGAGGATGCCATCTCTGCTGTCCATATACCAGGCAGTATTGCCCCTTCAATCATATACCGCCTGCCCGCCTGGTCAGGGTGACCAGGCAGGCAGGCGGTATATGAAGGGATA
The DNA here is from genome assembly GCF_905171765.1 of Bufo bufo. Lineage (NCBI taxonomy): Eukaryota > Metazoa > Chordata > Amphibia > Anura > Bufonidae > Bufo > Bufo bufo. The sequence goes on from NC_053393.1 coordinate 201,982,579, forward strand.
ATACTGGTGGTAGGCCTGGTATTCTGCAGACCATCTGCTTGTAAGTTACATATGACAAAAGCCTGGAAGCGTTCAGGTACAGAACACAACATTTCATTTGTTGGCGACAAAATGCAAATTAACATATTGCTGAATGCTGAGACTATAACAAAGGGGTGCAAAAATAATATCAAATTAATAGACATTCAAGTGAAATAAGAAGAATTGGTCTTCCCTTTTGTGGTGGCTTCCTATTTTAAAGTTTAGTCCCCGTACACAAACGGGGTTCCGTTCCACAATCTTATATCTGCAGTTAGGCTTCATACATGTGCCCGTTTCAATGTCAATAAAATTATGCCCCCCGGAAAAATTTCTGCGGACGCCCATGCTCACAACGTGCCTTTTTGTTTTTAGCTGAAAATAATTGCTTTCTTCTTGCCACTTTGCCATAAAGCCCAACTCTATTATTGTCCTCCTATGTACAGATACTCCAGCTCTCTGCAGCTCCCCCAGGGTTACCTTAGGTCTCTGTGCTGCCCCTCTGATTAATGCCCTCCTTGCCCGGTCCGTGAGTTTTGGTGGGTGGCCAACTCTTGGCAGGTTTGCTGTTGTGCCATGTTCTTTCCATTTGGTTATGATAGATTTGATGGTGCTTCTGGGGATCATCAAAGATTTGGATATTTTTTTATAACCCAACACTGACTTGTACTTCTCAACAAAATTGTCCCTTACTTGTTTGGAGAGTTCCTTGGTCTTCATGGCAGTGTTTGGTTAGTGATGCCTCTTGCTTAGGTGTTGCAGCCTCTGGGGCCTTTCAAAAAAGATCTGTATATGTAATGCCAGATCATGTGACACTTAGATTCCACACAGGTGGACATTATTTCACTAATTATGTGACTTCTAAAGGTAATTGGTTGCACCTAGGGCTTTTATGTATCAGCGGGGAGGGACTGGGAGGAGGAGCTGGGGGCCGGTGCGTTCACTGTGCTCCAGCCCCCAGCTCCAGTAGAGACTTATAACATGTGTAATTAAATGAATAATGATTCCTGCTGCCCCTCAGTAAGATAACTTTCAATATATTGTACTCACAGCCGGCTACTGTTATCGTAATGCAGGCGGCCGGGCAGACGAGCGGCAGCGTCACTGACTGACGTCACCTGCCTGGGCCGCCTGCTTCATTCATAAAGTAGGCGGCGCACGCACGTGACGTCAGTCAGTGACGCTGCCGCTCGTCTGCCCGGCCGCCTGCATTACGATAACAGTAGCCGGCTGTGAGTACAATATATTGAAAGTTATACTACTGAGGGGCAGCAGGAATCATTATTAATTTAATTACACATTTTATAACTGTACTGGAGCGGCAATGGGGGGTCTGTGGATGACACTGTTATGGGGTGGGGGGGTCTGTGGATGGCACTGTTATGGGGTGGGGGGGTCTGTGGATGGCACTGTTATGGGGTGGGGGGTCTGTGGATGGCACTGTTAAGGGGGGTCTGTGGATGGCACTGTTATGGGGTGGGGGGGGTCTGTGGATGGCACTGTTATGGGGTGGGGGGTTTGTGGATGGCACTGTTAAGGGGGGTCTGTGGATGGCACTGTTATGGGGTGGGGGGTCTGTGGATGGCACTGTTATGGGGTGGGGGGGTCTATGGATGGCACTGTTATGGGGTGGCGGGGGTCTGTGGATGGCACTGTTATGGGGTGGGGGGGTCTGTGGATGGCACTGTTATAGGATGGGGGGGTCTGTGGATGGCACTGTTATAGGATGGGGGGGGGGGTCTGTGGATGGCACTGTTATGGGGTGGGGGGGTCTGTGGATGGCACTGTTATAGGATGGGGGGGTCTGTGGATGGCACTGTTATAGGATGGGGGATCTGTGGATGCCATCCCCAGATCCTCCACCCCATAACAGTGCCATCCTCAGATCCCCCCATTAACAGTGCCATCCCCATCTGGGGGGTTTCTTTGCTGGGCTGGACTTTTATACCCCCCCCCCCCCAAATTTTACTTGCGATCCTAGGGTTGGGTAGAGGGGGCGGTCCTAGTGGTGGGTAGGAGGCGGTCTTAGGGGCGGGTAGGGGCGGTCCTAGGGTTGGGTAGGGGCGTGGCCAGGGGAGGGGGGGTGAGTTCCACCACCTTTTCTCTGAGAAAAAAAGCCCTGGTTGCACCAGAGCTTTTTATGGGCTTCCTAACAAAGGGGGTGAATACATACGCACATGCCATTTTTCTGTTTTCTATTTCTAAACAATAGTTTTATTTATATATTTTTCTCATTTCACTTCACCATCAAAGACTATTGTGTTCTGATTGATCACATAAAATTTAGATTAACAAAACATTGAACTTAAGGCTGTAATGTACCAAAATATGAAAAAAAGTCAATGGGGGTGAATACTTTTGCAAGGCACTGTATCTCTTATTTTATCACATGGGTACAGAGCTGCACAAGTTTTTATGTAACTCGGAAAATCCCTTTAATCCCCCACTAATCATCCCGAACAGTGTTCCTGCATGAAGAAAATGACAATACTGTTTGAACAATCACTGTTTGGGGGCTGTGTGACTGAGGGCTAGTTCTTAGGATGTCATTGGACTACAATTTTAAAGCTGATAATCTAATCTTTTAAACAAGACCAAGATCATGGCCCTAGCTCTAATACATTGCAAGTTACAGCACTTAGAAATGAGTCCCAGTGAAAGCTGTATATACCTACAGTTTTCATTCCCAAACGAATTTCTAATAGTTGTATGTCTCCATTTATATTACCTAGCATTGTGAACTTGGCCTTGTTTAAATGCTTAGCGTCACATCTGTAGGTGCTACCTAGGCCGACATATGAAATGTTAAAGTAGCTCTCCCCTACATCAACTGGCTGCGAAGTAGCCCCCCTCTTCAACTGGCTATGGAAATCTATTTTTTTAATGATTGCATTTAATTTATTTTGGGGTAAAAAAAAAAAAATTTCAGTTGGGCTTTATTAAAAACCTTTGACAGTTTTTGTGAACCATGCAGTTAAAAATATAAAAGCAGTCTTTTTGTACACTGTCCCTCCTGAGTTCTGTCAGCTGATAGCTCGTGTTAAGCCTTTTCTCTGATCTTCTGACCTCATAAACACTCATTATAACTAAACAGATAAGACTATGGTTTAAAAGGTATCTATCAGTTTATTTCTACCAAGAAAACTGGCTGACCTGAGACATGTGCACTTGGCAGCTGAAGACATCTGTGTCGGTCCCGTGTTCATATGTGCCGGAATTAAAGATAAAAATGATGTTTTAAGACATCCAAATGAATCTCTATATGCAAGGGGGGCATTGCCGTCATGCCTAGTGGATCAGATCTCTGCAACTACCGTGCCCTCTGCACTTTGATTGGCAGGGCCAGATATTAAAAAACACAAAACACCTCATCACACCTGGTCCTGTAAATCAAAGTAGATAGACTGCGGCAGTGGCACAGTACAGCCTCTGTTTGTAACAGCAATGCCCCTGTTCCTAGAGGCTCATTTGCATATATTGAAACATCATTTTTCTCTGCAATGTGGGCACATATGAACATGGGACCAACACAGATGCCTTCAGCTGCCAAGTGCAAATGCTACAGGTCAAATTCATGAATAAAGATCTGCTGACGGATGCCCTTTAAATGAACGTTTATGAGGTAGGGAGATTAGAGAAGGCTTTTCATGGGCCTTCAGCTAATGGAACTCAGGAGGGACAGTGTGCAAACAAATTAATTTTTAACCGCATGTATCACAAAAAGTGCTGAAGATTTTGAATGAAGACTGATTGAAATAGGGCTGCAATGATTAATCAAAGTTATCGATAATATTCGATAACGGGATTAGTTGTCAACGAATCCCGTTATCGAATAATCGGCCGATTCGTTGCTATGCGGGGCGGAAGCGGGCGGTCAGGGTCCTTAACCAGCAGTAACTTTTACTTCAACTTTAAATCAGCGCATCTTTACTAACTTACAATGAAGCTTCGGTAACAGGCAGAGCGGGCGGCGGCGTTACGTCACTTACTCACGTGACGCGCCTGCTCCGCCTGCTTCATTCATAAAGTGGGCGGAGCAGGCGTGTCACGTGAGTGAGTGACGTTACGCCACCTGCTCTGCCTGCTACTGGAGCTTCATTGTATTTGTAAGGTAATAAAGATCATAGAGCTGATTTAAAGTTCAAGTAAAAGTTACTGCCAGTTAAGGAATAGTCTGAATACTGATGTAGCCGGTGTATTGGGAGATCTGTGGATGGCACTGTTATGGAGGGGATCGGTGGATGGCACTGTTATGGGGAGGGGGATCTGTGCACTGCTATGGGGAGGGGGATCTGTGAATGGCACTGTTATGGAGGGGATCTGTGGATGGCACTGTTATGGAGGGGATCTGTGGATGGCACTGTTATGGGGAGGGGGATCTGTGCACTGCTATGGGGAGGGGGTCTGTGGATGGCACTGCTATGAGGAGGGGGATCTGTGGATGGTACTGTTATGGGGAGGGGGATCTGTGGATGATACTGTTATGGGGAGGGGATCTGTGGATGGCACTGTTATGGGGGAGATCTGTGGATGACACATATAGCATACAATGCTATATAGTGTCATCCATAGATCCCCCCATAGCAGTGTCATCCACTGATCCCCCTCCCCATAACAGTGCCATCCCCAGATCCCCCTCCCCATAACAGTGCCATCCACAGATCTCCCTCCCCATAGCAGTGCACAGATCCCCCTGCCCATAACAGTGCCATCCACAGATCCATTCCATAACAGTGCTATCCACAGATCCCCCTCCCATAGCAGTGCACAGATCCCCCTCCCCATAACAGTGCCATCCACAGATCCACTCCATAACAGTACCATCCACAGATCCCCCTCCCCATAATAGTGCCACCCACAGATCCCCCTCCCATAACAGTGCCATCCACAGATCCCCTCCATAACAGTGCCATCAAGAGATCCCCCCATAACAGTGCCATCCACAGATCCCCTCCATAACAGTGCCATCCACAGATCCCCCCATAACAGTGCCATCCACAGATCCCCCATAACAGTGTGTCATCCACAGATCCCCCATAACAGTGCCATCTACAGATCCCCTCCATAACAGTGCCATCCACAGATCCCCCCATAACAGTGCCATCCACAGATACCCTCTATAACAGTGCCATCCACAGATCCCCCATAACAGTGTCATCCACAGATCCCCCATAAGTGTGTCATCCACAGATCCCCCATAACAGTGTGTCATCCACAGATCCCCCATAACAGTGCCATTTACAGATCACCCCCATAATAGTGCCATCCACAGATCCCCCATAATAGTGTCATCCACAGATCCCCCATAACTTGTCTTTTTTACATTGTAATGCAAAATTTTAATAATTATGTAACTCCTAAATTTGTTTTAATATGGCCTTTGAACATAATTTTTCAAGTAAAATCATATAAACCCCTTTTTTTGTCATTTTGGTGTTTTTTCCCGATTAATCGATAAAGTTATCGACAACTAATCGATTATTCAAACAATCGTTAGCTGCAGCCCTAGATTGAAAAGATGATTTTTAGCCCAAAATTAGTAAAATGAAATCATAAAAAATTGCCCCAAAGGCGTCCATTGCCTGCATAACTTAATAAAATGCAATGTTTATTCCTCTGACATCTTCCACCATTTGCAAACTGTAATGGAAAAGTCCAGCTCACCTGCTATTTCTATCCTTGATTGTTATCCCCTCGTGCACGGAAACCATAGGTAAGACCTCGAATTTTGAAACAAGCAAAGATAAATCCAGCACCGGAGTATCTTTGAGTTGTTTGTTTCTTTATTGTCAGTGATAAAATATTCGCAGCATCAATAACGTCCTCTTGTTTCAACCAAAATCTACGCGTTTCGAACTTGGTAGTTCTTACTCATGACTTACAAGGAATGCCCAGACAACTAGATTCAGAAAGAATGGTTAGTACCTCCCATTCAAATGGGGGAGGAAAAGGAAAATCAGGTGTGAAATTTTAATAAGGCTGTTCTGGGCGTTGCTTGCATAGCTAGCCTTATTACATACAAAAGTCCAAAGACAGAAATGAAACAAAAACATTATAGTGCTCATAAAAGTTAGAAAAAAGACCGTGGGTATAAATCTGTGGAACGCCGAACCTCATTGTGTCCTATTTTCTATATATCATTCCATATATGCCATGTATCATTTTTTGGTTTTATATATAGACTGAATTGGGTCAACTCAGCTCTTGCTAAGTTTTTATGGATATTCAGACTGTGCGTTTTCTGCGGGACGGTTGTGTTCATTTTATTATCTTGTGTTTCCAGGCTTGGTACACAATGAGGTTCGGGCATCAGCCGTTCCACAGATTTATACCCACAGTCTTTTTTCAAACTTTTATGAGCACTATAATGTTTTTGTTTCATTTCTGTCTTTGGACTTTTGTATGTAATAAGGCTAGCTATGCAAGCAACGACCAGAACAGCCTAATTAAAATTTCACACCTGATTTTCCTTTTCCTCCCCCCATTTGAATGGGAGGTACTAACCATTCTTTATAAATCTAGTTGTCTGGGCATTCCTTGTAAGTCATGAGTAAGAACTACCAAGTTCAGAACGCCTAGATTTTGGTTGAAACAAGAGGCCGTTATTGATGCTGCGAATATTTTATCACTAACAATAAATAAAAATGAACAACTCAAAGATACTCCGGTGCTGGATTCATCTTTACTTGCTTCAATCTTCCACCCTTTCCAATACTATTTGTTAGATGACTGCTGTGCACTACTTATCATGCTATCTCCCTTCCCATCCACATGCGGTGTCAGAGCCAATAACCACATGCCCAGTGGCTTTCACATGCATATATGGAGAATAAGTGTAGAGCAATACAACATTCTCAGTCCAAATCATGATTATTCATCACCTTCTTTATTCTGTTTACAGGTAACAGAGGGACGGGCTGAGTTACCTGAAAACCTGATCTACTGTCTGATTCTACAATGCTCTTACAGTCCTCATCCAATCTATGAATGTTGGCAGCTGTTTCTCTTAATCCATTTGATCATTAATGGACAGTTATTTTAATGTGCACTAATACAATCTGTAAATCTAGGGTATGATGGGAAATATTACTGAATTCAAACGTGTTCTGTGGCAGATAAAGCACAAAATATACAATGACTATACGTGCAGCACCCCATAATCTACAACGCAATAAAAAAATGATGTTCACTTCAGGGAATCCTTTCTTAGATTCTTCTTTATAAGATCTTTGTTTGAGTGCTAAATCTGTCAGTACCATAGTCTTTGAAACGAGTGTGCAGGACTTTAGGCTAGTTTCATATCTCCGGCACGTAGATCCAGCCGCCTGATCTGGCAGACAATGCTGGGAATCGGTTGCACACAATCTGAGCGTGCAGCTGTTTGTGTCCAGCTGATTCTTCACATTTTTGCTGGAATGTGGCCGTATCTCCACTGGACCGCATTATACTTAATGGGGCCCAACAGGCATTCCCCGTTTGTATCTGGCAGTGCTGGATCCAGAGAATTCATGCCGTAAATGTGAAACTAGCCTTGGCTATCTTTGTTAGTTCCACAGACTTGGAATGGAGCAGCAGTGCACATGTTTATCTGCTTCTCCATTGAATGTGAGGACTTGGGGCCTCATTTTGGTGACTGGTAGAGGTATCAGCGGTCAGACCCACACCAATCTGGCTTTTATCACTTATCCGGTGAAGAGGTGATGACTTGATATAACTGGAGTACATCTTTAAAGGGGTTTTCTGGGATTACTATGGTTTTTAACAAATATGGTCATGTAGTTGATTACCTCATGTACATCTTCTCCTGGTTTTCACCGTGTAAGCAAATCCCTCTGGTTCATCGTGTATGCAGCACTTCCTGTTCCTGCATCCATCCAAACCCATGATGACCTTCTCCTTTCTCTGCCAGAGCTCTGGCAACGCCGCTAACAACACCCAGCCATTGTATAGCTCCTTCCACCCAACTAGTTACATAGACACTGCCCTATCACTACCCAGCAATTGTATAGCTCCTCCCACCCATCTAGTTACATAGACACTGCCCTATCACTACCCAGCAATTGTATAGCTCCTCCCACCCATCTAGTTACATAGACACTGCCCTATCACTACCCAGCAATTGTATAGCTCCTCCCACCCATCTAGTTACATAGACACTGCCCTATCACTGCCCCGAGCACCACCCCCCAGCCATTGTATAGCTCATCCCAACAGACAAACAGCACAAAGGAAGCTCTAAACGTGTGTAGGCTTACACAACACTCCAGTGTCAATTAGGCAAAAAGGCCCCCTAGAGGGGGAGGAGTATCACTGTCTAAAATATAACTTTTAATTCATTGTACAACTAAAACACACCACAATGATGCAATATCTAAAACATATGGGGCCAAGCCTGATACCCCAGTACTGGTAGCAAAATAATAAACCTGCTCTACCTGGTGAAAGGTGCGAGCAGTCTTACCAGACCAATGGAAATGCTGGGATCAGCGAGGGTGTCCAGGTAGATCAATCCAAGGACAACAGGTATATAACGGATACGAGGTCACACTGTGGGGTGGCGTCTGTGGGATAGATGCAGAACCGTGCCCTAAAAGACCCTATAAAGGGGGAAGGGGGCTAGTTTCATTCTGCCTATCTATACAGAGCACCCGCCCCTATCCCTAGATACCTGTCCCTACTTCGGACCTGATCCCTAAATCTACAAAAGAACGTGGCCAGTTAATGGATTCCTATTGACCTCCCGACGTGGCACGTTTCTGTCCGTGTCGACTCTTCAGCGGAAAATTGCAAAAAGGAAAAAAGACGCAGGTATATACCCTGCAGCAGTAACTGGGACAAGTATATAAGCTTGTAATTGCCACCCCTGGGTGCTGGGATGCAAATCTGCAAAGGAGTTGATGATCCGATGCTGGTCGGTCAGGAGGATATGATAATCCTCTATATGGTAGATCCCCTATGGTTGGGGGAATGAACAACACAATAATCTACCAGCCGCGATAAGACATCTACTCTGTGGGGTTTAAATAGTAATACCTGCCCGCGCTTCTCCTGAGGAGAACGCCCCCCCCCCCCCACCTTCGGCGTCGGCGTGTGACGTCAGATGCGAGCGCCGCTCATGACATCAGACGCCAGCGCCGTGATCACGTGGCTCATCCCACCCAACAAATTACATAGACACTGCCCTATCACTGCCCCTAACAAAACTCAGCTAGTTCATAGCTCCTCCCACCCAGCAAGTTACATAGAAGCTCCCCTATCACTGCCCCTATTGCTGCTTTGACACACCCATGGACATAACATCACAGGAAATAAGAAAGAGCTGCATGGACAAGGTCATGTGACCACAGCCTAGAACAGAAAACAGGAGCCATAAAGATTAAATAAATACATTACACAATTACAGCTTCCTTCATAGAAGATTGTAATAAAAAAATGTTGATGCAAACCGGAAAATCCCTTTAAGCTTTATTTACTTTACATTCCTATTTAATGTTAAGCACATGCAGGATTTCTCCTGTATAAAACTTTTTATACTTGCCATGGGGCACTTAGATACCATATGGCAAGCCGTGCTGAAAAGATGTGTTGACCGCATCATCATACTGAATAATATGTTATAATAAATGCATTAACATTAGTGTTGATCCAGCACCAAAGTGCTCTGGTGCTCGAGTAGAACACTTTGGGATGCTCGGATGTTCTACAGAGCACCTGAGCACAATGGAAGTCAATGGGAGAACCCGCTGCTCTGAAGTTGATGGAAATTGATGGAAACACCACTGAAATGGTTCGGGAAAAGCATGGGGAGGATGACTGGATGCATCTTGGACTCCCAGGTCGCTGCTGGGAACGATGTTGTCCGAGTAGTACGCCACTTTTACAGACTGACAATAATACGCACAAAACCGAAGATAAAATCGATTTTAGAGGAAAAATTGTTAGGAAACATTCTTTGCTGTATATTTACTTGTATATGAAGTGCACGTGCTGCCAAAAATTACAAGGAAGAGGCACTCCGATACAACCTGTATATCACATAAAAGAGGGCCTCATTCACATTGTGGTACAATTATTCAGGTAGTCGGACTCCTACACTAATAAAGCCTATGCACTAAGTGAAAGGGCTGCCAAAAATTACAAGGAAGCGACACTCCAATACACCCTTTATTACACATAAAGGAGGGCATCATACACAGCCTTGAAAAATTATGATTGATGGCCTGCTGGTGACCTTCAAAAACATTAGGAGCAAGGGCCTGCTGATCTGACCATCTAAAACTTTAGGGGCGAGGGCCTGCTGCTGATCAGACCATCTAAAACATTATTGGCGAGGGCCTGCCGGTGACCCTCTAAAACATTAGGGGCGAGTGCCTGCTGCTGATCTGACCATCTAAAACATTAGGGGCAAGGGCCTGCTGCTGATCTGACAATCTGAAACATTATGGACGAGGACCTGCTGGTGACCCTCTAAAACAATAGGGGTGAGGGTCTGCTGCTGAGCTGACCCTCTAAAACATTAAGAGCGAGGGTAGCCTAATAAGCATGTTGATATGATGGAGAAGGAGGAGGACGAGAAAAGGAAGATTGAACCATATACCCTTTTTTGGGTTGGAAGGGGTGCATGGAAATACAGTGTATTCAATACACCATAAAAGCCACATTTAAAGTGCCTTTCAGCCACTTTCCTCTGGTGGAGTAGAGAAGTCAGTGGCAATCCAGGCCTTGTTCATTTTGATAAGAGTCAACCTGTCAGCATTTTTAGTTGGCAGGCGGATACGCTTACCAGTCATTATGCCCCCAGCAGCACTAAATACCTGCTCTGACAAAACACTGGCGGCAGGGCAGGCCAGCACCTCCAAGGTGTAGAGCGCCAGTTCGTGCTACGTGTCCAGCTTGGACACCCAATAGTTGTAAGGCACAAAGAAATCACTAAGGACGCTGTCACAGTCTGCTCATTACTCCTCTACCGTCTTCCAAAACTTTTCCCTCCTTGTGACACTAGGCTGCGCATCAGGGTGAGGGTGCTGGCAGGGTGTCATGAAACTTCTCCCAGGCCTTGGAGAGTGTTGCCCTGCCTCTGTTGCAACTGCTGTGTGTTCCCCTCGTCTCCTTTCCTCGGTTGCCCAAGGAACTACGTACTCTGCTGCCAGCGTTGTCAGCTGGAAATTTTTGGAGCAATTTTTCCACAAGGACCTTCTGGTATTGCACCATTTTGCTAGTCCTCTCCACCACAGGAATGAGAGATGAGAAGTTCTCTTTGTAGCGGGGGTCGAGAAGGGTGAACAACCAGTAATCGGTGTTGGCCAGAATGCGTATAACGCGTGGGTCACGGGAAAGGCAGCATAACATAAAGTCAGCCATGCATGTCAGAGTCCCAACAGACAAGACTTCGCTGTCCACATCAGGAGGATGACTCTCAATCTCTTCATCCTCTTCCTTCACTTCGGCCCATCCATGCTGAACAGATGGAATAAACCTGCTATGCTATACTATCCCCTGTAGCGGAGGCAACCGTCTCCTGCTCCTCCTCATCATTATCATCCAATTCGCACTGAGGGTGGTCTGGCTATCACACTGTGTACTGTCTTCCCCCATTTCCACCTCTTCCACATGCAAAGCGTCCGCCTTCATTGTGAGCAGCGAGCGTTTCAGTAGACACAGAAGTGTGATGGTTATCGCTGCTCACCATCTGTGTTGATTCCTCAAAGTTGCGTAAAACCTCACAGAGGTCAGACATCCATGCTCACTCGTCCCTTGTGAATAGTGGAAGCTGACTGGAAAGGCACGACCATGTTGCATCTGGTATGCCACTACTGACCTCTGCTGCTCACAAAGCCTGGCCAACATGTGGAACATGGAATTCCAGCGGGGGCTCACGTCGCAAAACAGTCGGTGAGCTGGCAATTGCAATCGCTGCTGCAGCGTTGCCAGACCGGTGGCAGCTGTAGATGACTTTCAGAAATGGGCACACACGCGGCGCACCTTAACCAGTAGCTCAGGCAAACTGGAGTAGGTTTTGAGAAACCGCTGAACCACTAAGTTGAACACGTGGGCTAGGCATGGTATGTGTGTGAGCTTGCCAAGCTCCAAAGCCACCAGCAAGTTATGGCCATTATCAGACACAACCATGCCTGGTTGTATGTTGAGTGGTGAGAGCCACAGCTCAGTCTGGTCCCTTATACCCTGCGGCGGTGTGCTGTTTGTCTCCTATGCAAATTAGTTCCAGCATGGCTTGTTGCCGCTTCCCCACTGCAGTGCTACACTGCTTCCAGCTACTGACTGATAGCTGACTGGTGCTGCAAGATGAGAATTCAGAGGTAGATTTGGAGGAGGAGGTGGAGGAGGAGAAGGGGGGGTTGCAGCCACTAATTTAGGTGGTGGAGGAAATCCTGATGGCAGTAGGGCCCGCAATCCTTGGCAACGGTAGCACCTGTGCCATCCCAGGGTACGACTCGCTCCCGGCCTCCACAACGTTCGCCCAGTGTGCCATTAGGGAAATGTAGCATCCCTGGCCAAAAGCACTTGTCCATGTGTCTGTTGTTAAGTGGACCTTCCCAATAACTGCGTTGGTCAGGGCATGGGTGATGTTACGGGACACACGCTGGTGTAATGCAGGGACGACACATCGGTAAAAATAGTGGCGGCTGGGAACTGAGTAACGACGAACAGCCACCGCCATCAGGCTGCGGAAAGCCTCAGTGTCCACTAGACGAAATGGCAACATTTCCAGTGCCAGCAATTTGGAAAGGTGCACATTGGACATCTGTACGCTGCGTTGGGACACAGAAAAAGATGTGCTAGATGATGGTGCTTGCGAAGGTCCAGGTGCAGGGCGGGAGGCATCTGGGCCTGCGTCTTGGACAGGGGATTGGCCAGCACGTAACACAGGGGAAGAGGAGGCAGTGGTGTGACCCACAGAGACTGATTGTGGACCCAGGCATTTGGCCCACCTATTAGGGTGATTTGATGCCATGTGGCGGATCATGCTGGTGGTGGGGAGGTTGCTAGTGTTCACGCCCCTGCTTATTTTGGTACGGCACAGTTCGCAAATGACAATTCTTTTATCGGCTGCACTTTCCTCAAAAAAGCGCCAGACTGCGGAACACCTACCCCTTGGGAAGGGAGATTGCCGCAAGGGGATGCTCCGGGGAACAGTTCCAGGCTGTTGTGGTGCTGCGGATCCCTCCCCCTCTGTACTGCTGTCCTCGCTCGACTTGCCACCTTCCCAGGTTGGGTCAGTGACTTCATCGTTCACCACCTCCTCTTCCACTTCCTCACTCTGGTCATTCTCCTGACTTGTTGGCCTAACAAGAACCTCACTTATTGACAACTGTGTCTCATCCTCATCATGAACCTCTTGAGACACTAATTGCCGTTGACTTATTGGCAACTGTGTCTCATCATCATCATCCACCTCGTGAAACACTAATTGCCATTCCCCATTGTCATCTTTTTCTGACTGTGGATGCTCAAGAGTTTGGGAATCAGAGCACAAGATCTCCTCATGTCCCTCTTCAAGCTGGCTTGGCGAGAGGGCCAAATCAAGAAATGGCGATGAAAAGAGCTCCTCGGAATATCTGAGTGTGGGATCACTTGTTTGCCAAGACTCTCCATGGTGGGAGGAAGGAGGATCATGGTGAGGATTCTGTTGACCAGACTCTTGGCTACTGAGACTGGACTTTGTGGCAGACAGGCTGGTGCTTAACCGACTGGAAGCATTATCTGCTGCAATCCAAACGACCACCTGGTCGCACTGGTGTGACTTCAAGAGTGGTGTCCTGCGCCGCCCTGCAAACTGGGACATGAAGCTAGGTATCGTAAATGAGTGTGTTTCTTGTGCTCTGGAAGCAGGCACAGTTTCACCGCGCCCAGGGCACGGCCTCTGCGTGCACCATCAGCAGCACGGCCACTTCCCTGTCTCTTACTGCTCGCCTTGAGCATATTAAATGGTATTTATGCTTGCAAGTATGTCACACGTACAGTAGCGCAGGTTTTGTAAGTGTATGCGCAAATAAATTACACTGAATGTCACAGATATTTAGGATGTGCAAACGTTACACAGGAGATGTAGCGCAGGTAATGTCGCTGTCACCAGTGGCGAAAAAATTACACTAAATGTCAGATATTTAGGATGCGCAAGCGTTACACAGGAGATGTAGCGCAGGTAATGTCGCTGTTAGCAGCGGCCAAACAATTGTGCTGAATGTCACAGATATTTAGGATGCGAAAAGGTAACACAACAGATGTAGCAGAGGTTGTGTCAGCAGCGGCCAAACAATTGCATGCAATTTAGCACAGGTTGCGCTAATAATATATATTGCCGCCAGATAAAACAATAGTCCTTAAAAAGACTTTTGGGTCTCTAACACCTTTTAAGACTAAACCCTGCTAAAAAAAAAACAACAAAAAAAAACCAGTTCCTGTCCCTACACTATCTGTCCCTTCTGCTGCAGCTCTCCCTGAATAAGACTGAGCCGAATCACGTGTCATCGGGTGCTATATAACACCCATATGACGCGTTACGGCCAGCCAATCACTGTAATGCCAGTAACCAACATGGCTACGGCATTACAGTGAGTGGCAGTACTTCCCCGCACGTTTATTGGCTGGCAGCCAACAAACGTGCGGGTAGGAGACTCGAGTCAAAAATGGTGTTCAGCCGAGCATGCTTGCCCAACACTAATTAACATGAATGTAGCGGGTGGTATTGTGCTTAGCCCCATTCACTTCTATGGAGCTAAGCTGCTCCTAGGCCACGTGACTCATGAACATGCCATCACTGGCCTAGGAGAAGCTGAAAGAAGTACTGATCGGCTACGGGTTCCGGGAGTCCTGAGGATAGGTCATCAGTATTAAAGTCTCAGAAAAACCCTTTTAGTATTACTGTATGTTTATTTTTTATTTATAACCGTAAGTAGTATTAGGCAATAATGAACATTCAGCAATTATGTGCCCTAATCAGCCCACGACATTGTAATGCCATTTGTCTTACATTCTTTAGTTTTACTTTACTCATTAGTTTTTTTTTTCATTGACTATTAATGTTTTTTTCTGACAAGTTCATTTTACTTGCAGTAACGCGTACACTAGCGCCTTATGTATTTATACACACCAGCATTCAGGATTTCACGTGTTTGTGAATGAACTCCTATTTATAACATATATATTAATTCTCTTTTAGGCCCCTTTCAGACAAGCGAGTTCCACGGTCCGGACTCCATGCTGTGAGTAGGCAGCAGCTTCTGTCCTGACCGCCCAGCACTGACTGGGTCGAATAGAATTATATTGATTTAGGATGCTATGTAACCCTTAGAGATGTGGAATGTATTGTATAACACTGACAGCATTATGTCAGTGTTATCCAATAGATTCCAGAACTGTACGGGTTACATAGTATTCTAAATCAATATAATACTATGCAACTCTGTCAGTGCAGAGGTCAGGACGGGAGCTGCTGCATACTCATGCTGCGGGTCCGGGAATACGGAGCTCGCTAGTCTTAAAGGAACTTTAGGGTCCATTTACACGACCATAAGTGTTTTGTGGCCCGCAAATTACGGATCCGCAAAACACGGGTACCAGCCCTATGATAAAGATGCCTATTCTTGTTCGCAGACAAGAATAGGACATGCTCTATCTTTTTTTGCGAGAATGGGTCTGCACCCGTTCTGCAAAATTGCAGAATGGATGCAAACCCAGAAATACAGTCGTGTGAATGGACCCTAATGGAGTTTCCTTGGTGTTTATTGATCACTATATTGTAACTGCTATGGTGCAAATGTTTTTGGATTTTTAAAAGAGACTAATGTATCTGTATTCCATGCTGAGGTTTATATCTGTTGGACGTCTTCAGTCCTATGCAGGTAATTGAGAATAGGGCTTTCCCTGTTATGTTTTCCTTACACTTCATTAGCTAAGTTTGCTTTTAAATCTTTGAGTCCTCCTTCGGGCTCTGATAAACCACTGTCTAGCGCAAAACGCTATATCTTCGACTGCAGGAGATTGTGTGTTCGACTGAAGATGTTTGAGGGGGTAGGGGCCACACAATCACACAATCTCCTGCAGTCGAAGATATGTAACGATTAAACACTTATAGAACATACAGATACAGTGGTAAAAACCTAATTAGAAATCTATCTGTACACATAGATACAGGCATAGAAGCCCAATTGTACATAATATACAAGTATGGACTAATGCAGGGGTGAACAACCTTTTCTGGTTGGGGGCCACTTCGTCAACCTGAACCATTTCCAAGGGCCGAAAATAAAACTTAAAGTGGTATTACCAACTGAAATACTATGTTTACAGCATATTGAACACACAGTATATATCAGAAATGTCTAGTTACACTTCCAGGATTCCCATCTGATGGAAGAATACATGAAAGATACATGTGAGCAGCCACAAGACCTAGACATACATTTCTGTTACCAGACGGTTGGGGGCCGCACACCATGTTATCGGGGGCCGTCCCGCAGGTTGTGCACTGCTGGTCTAATGTATGAAGGATAATTGGTGATACATATGGATATATTTTATATTATAAAAAGGAATATTCTAATCCCACTATTTTTGATGTTTTGATTAGTGTATGCAAATTTGAAATTTAAGATATGTGTTTAAATGACAAACCGCACCAGAAACGAAGAGAAAACGCAGGTGCGTTTTTTGCCCTTCTCTGCTATCTTGACATTTATAGCCATCCTTTGGCATCTTTTCCTCAATTTGCATCTTGGGAAATTCTAGATATTGTGAAAAGCTGAATACTAAAGCCTGAAAAGGAGATAGTATAGTAAAGCACCTTTAAGTCCACAATATGACCTGATCCATCCTGTATATTGACTTGGACTTTATTGGTGTGATAAGTACCTCCTTTTAATTAAAGTATAAAAGGACCCAAAATAGTGCAGAGTATTATCCCCCACTGATGAAGGAGCAGTAAGCTCCGAAACACGTCTGGATTTGAGGCAGATAATACATACACAAATAATAACAGTATATGTTACGTTGGATCCACTACAGATGACACCCATCTACAACAAATAGGAGCACTCCGGAACTTCAAATACAAGGCAGCAGGGAGGAAAAGGGGCCGGCGATCCAAGAACACGTGGGACGCCGAGACTAGTAAGGCAAAGATATTCATCGGAGATACCGCGATCCACCTCTATCTCGAAGAGCCGAATACTCCCGGTCATATCCAAGTTGCGGTAATGTAATTATTCATCCCCCATACCTCTCCCCAACCTTTGGTAACATTGTTGATCGAAAACTGTCATATCAAAAAGAAAAAGGAGATTTTTTGTGAAACTCACCTGTAAAATCTTTTTCTCGTCTTTTCCATTAGGGGACACAGACCATGAGTATAGCTTAGGCCAATACTAGGAGGAGACACTATGCAAATAATAAAAAACAGCTCCTCCTCCACTGGCTATACCCCCATGCTCCAACAGGAGGACCTCAGTGAGTGCAAAAGCAGTAGGAGAAGGAGATCAGAAACCAAATATTAACAAAGAAAAGCAGAACCAAGGAACACCGCCATCGGGCCGTTAACCAGAAGGTCCCACTAGAATAGAACCAACCCCTCCTGCAACAGACAAGAATGGGTGGAAGTTTTCTCGCCCATTCCATTGGGGGACACAGACCATGGGACGTCCTAGAGCAGTCCATGGGGTGGGAAGACCAGCACCTCCAGAGGGAAAACGTCCAATGGTTAAACAGGAACCACAGCCTGCAATACCTTGCGCCCTAGGGCAGCATCAGCCGACGCCAAAGAGTGCAGCTGGTAGAACTTTGTAAAGGTATGTAAGGACGACCAGGTGGCCACCTTACAAAGTTGTGATGTAGAGGCTCGATTGTGCCTAGCCCAGGAAGCCCCCACCGCCCTGGTGGAGTGCGCGGTAACCCCCGCTGGGGGAACCCTACCCCGGGACCGATAGGCCATGGCAATAGTCGACCGAATCCACAGAGCCACAGTGACCTTGGAGGCCGCCAGACCCTTACGAGGCCCCTCGGGAACCACAAAAAGGGAGTCCGAGCGGCGAAATGGGGCAGTAACCGACAGGTACACCCGTAAAGCACGGACAACATCCAGAGAATGGAGAGCGCGCTCCTTGGGGTTCGCCGGAGCGGGGCAAAAGGATGGCAGGACTATGTCCTTATTAAGGTGGAAGGCGGAGACCATCTTGGGCAAAAAGGAAGGGACAGGGCGCAGTACCACCTTGTCCTTGTGGAAGACCAAAAAGGGCTCTTTAGAGGAAAGGACGGCCAGCTCCGATACCCTCCTGATAGAGGTGATGGCCACCAAAAAGAACACCTTCCAGGTGAGAAAACTCAGGGAAATGTCCCTCAGGGGCTCAAAAGGAGCCGTCTGGAGAGAAGACAGAACCAGGTTCAGATCCCAGGGGGGCAGAGGAGGGACATACGGAGGGACCACCCCCTGCAGGAAGGTCCTCACCGGACCTAGCAGAGCAAGAGAGTGCTGAAAGAAAATGGCCAGAGCGGAGACCTGACCCTTCAGAGAGCTCAGGGACATTCCCATTTCAAGACCCGACTGGAGAAAGGAGAGGACCACTGGAACGGAGAGATGAAGGGGAAAAACGTCTATCTTCTCACAAAAGGCAAGAAAGGCCTTCCAGGTACGATAGTATATGCGGGAGGAAGCTGGTTTCCTGGCTTTGATCATGGTCTTCACGACAGAGTCCGAGAAGCCCCTCTTCTTCAAGATGGTGGTCTCAACAGCCACGCCGTTAAACAAAGTGGTTGTAAATTCTGGTGGAAGAGAGGTCCTTGAGACAGCAAGTCCTCCCTGAGAGGAAGAGGCCACGGAACGTCCGCCAGCATCCGAGTGACGTCCGACAACCAGGCGCGGCGAGGCCAATCGGGAGCGATGAGGATGGTTGGGATTCCTTCTGCCACGACCCTGCGAAGAACCTTTGGGAGTAGAGGCAGTGGTGGGAAGACAGAGGAGTGCGAAGTCTTGCCACGGAGACACCAGAGCGTCCACCCTGTACGCCTCCAGATCCCGAGCTCGGGCCAGGAACGTGGGAACCTTGTCGTTGAGCCTGGACGCCATCAAGTCCACGTCCGGGCGGCCCCAGACATCCTCGAATACGTCCGGATGCAGAGACCACTCTCCTGGATCCACCCTGTTGCGGCTGAGAAAGTCCACCGTCCAGTTTTCGACCCCTGGGATGTACACTGCAGACAATATTGGAACGTGAGCCTCCGCCCACTGGAGGATCCTCTTCACCTCCTGCATCACCGGACGGCTGCGGGTTCCGCCCTGATGATTGATGTAGGCCACGGCTGTGGCATTGTCCGACTGGATCCTTACCGGGAGACCCGTTAGGAGGGGGGTCCAGTGAGACAGAGAGAGGAAAATTGCTCTGAGCTCCAATATGTTGATCGGAAGGTGGGCTTCCACTTCTGACCACACCACCTGAACCGTCCGAGCCCGGAGAACGCCACCCCAACCCAGGAGACTGGCATCAGTGGTGACGACTGTCCAGGGGATTGGGAGGAAGGATTTCCCCGAAGTCAGATTCTGAGGGGACAACCACCACGGGAGGACCATGCGAACCTGAGGAAGAAGGCGGATCCGAGAGTCCAAACCCCTTGATGTCCTGTGTGTGAAACTGGGCAAAGGGGACTGCCTCGAAAGGAGGCCACCATAAGCCCCAGAACCTGCATGCACTCCCGGATGGAGAGACACGGGGAATGCAGAAGGCGAGACACCAACTCCCGTATCTGTGAGAACTTGCAATCCGGGAGGAATACCAGGGCTGCAGTAGTGTCCATAACCATCCCCAGGAAGGTCACCCTCTGGTAAGGTTGGAGAGAGGACTTCAGGAAGTTGATCAGCCAGCCGAACTGTTGCAGAGTCTGAACAGTGATCCTGACGCTGTCTTCGGCCTAGGAACGAGAGGGAGCCTTTATCAGAATGTCGTCCAGGTAGGGCAGCAGAGATATGCCCCTGGTACGGAGAAGCGCCATGATCGGCGCCAAGATCTTTGTGAATACCCGCGGGGCTGTCGCCAGCCCAAAGGGAAGGGCGACGAACTGATAATGACGGTCGCCAATGGCGAAGCGCAGGAACCTGTGGTAAGATTCTGCCATAGGGACATGCAGATAGGCGTCCCGGATGTCCACCGACGCGAGGAACTCCCCTGGAAGAAGAGAAGCAATAACGGAGTGGAGGGATTCCATCCGGAACCTCTGCACCAGCAGGGACTTGTTTAACAGCTTCAGGTCTAGGACTGGACCACTGATCCCTCCTTCTTTGGCACTACAAAGAGATTTGAGTAGAAACCTGCCCCCTGTTCCTCCAGAGGAACTGGGACAACTACTCCCCTGACTAGAAGGGAAGAAACCGCTTGTAAAAGGGCCGAGGCTCGGGCCGGATCCGAACACGAGACGGAAAGAAACGTTCCGGAGGTCTGGAAACTAATTCTATCTTGTAACCGGAAATTACTATTTCCAGGGCCCAGACGTATTGAACGTGAGCTCTCCAGACATGCTGAAAGAAGAGCAGACGGCCCCCCACCGCAAGCCCTTCAGGCGGAGGACTGCTTGGGAACCGCGGGCCGGGCAGAACTCCCCTGGAACTGTGCCCGCGAGCGCCAGGAAGGTTGAGGCTTAAAGGAAGGCTTCTTGCGGGAGTCCTGAGAGCCGCCGGAGGAGGGGGCTGTCGCAGACCTGGAGGAAGAGAAGCGGCGAAAGGACTGGTTTCTAGAGCCAGAGGGGCGAGCTCTGAAGGCGCGCTTGGATCTAGATTGGGGCAGGTGTGTACTCTTGCCCCCCGTAGTGTCAGAGATAATCTCATCCAGCTTAGCACCGAAGAGCCTGGAGCCCGCAAATGGGAGGTTAGTGAGGGAGCGTTTGGAGGAAGCGTCGGCGTCCCAGACCTTCAACCAGACCTCCCTGCGCTGTGTGACCGAGAGGGCCGAAATCCGCGCAAAGAGAGTGCTGACGTCCAATGAGGCCTCACAGAGGAATGTTGTCGCCTTGGACATCTGGAGGATGAAGTTTAGGGTGTCCACAGAGGCATCCTGCTCCGCGAGGTCCTGATGATGGCGCTGCAACCACACCGAAAGCGCCCTGGCTACCCAGGCCGAGGCGAACGCGGGCCGCAGACCTGCGCCCGCAAAAGAGAAGATGGCTTTGGAAAGGGAGTCCAAACGCCTGTCAACAAAGTCCTGTAGGGAGGACCCGTCCAGAACCGGTATTGCCGTATTCTTAGCCAATCTGGCCACCGGCGGGTCGACCTTAGGAGGAGACCACTGCTGCACGTTATCTGCCGGGAAAGGATAAAGAGTATCCATGCGCCTTGTAGCAGAAAAACGGTGATTAGGGCGTTCCCAAGCCTTAGAAAGGACCTTGGCGAACTCGCCATGAATGGGGAATGTGACTGCCACCGGTTTTCTGGAGTGGAAGAGGGGAAATTCCTGGCTACTAGTAGAAGGAGGTTCCCCCTGGATGTCAAAGGTGTCACATACCACCGTGACCAAGTCTGCCAACATGGTGGAGAGCTTAGGTGAGGGTTACGGCTCCGTGTCCTCATCCGAGCCGGACCTTTCCCCTTCAGACCTGTAATCCCTGCGAGAGGGAGAGGCTGAACACGCCTCCAGGCGAGGGGGGGAAGCAGAGTCATCCGAGGAGGGATGCTGCTACGTACGCTGCCTCTTAGCGGTCGAGCGTCCTCTATGGGGGGCACCGGGAGGTGGAGCGGTGCTAACCAGAGGCACCGCAGGCGGTGGATCAGTGGCCACTATGCGTTCCATAAAGGCCATGGCCGCACGCGAGACTTGGGCCAAGTCAGCGGCCGCCCTAGCTATGGCAGATGCCCAGGAGGGACTGGGCTGGTTTGGTGGAGGGGGAGGAGGATGATTCTGTCCCGAGGCAAGGCAAGAGTCAAAGGAGCCTGTAACCGATAGTGGCAAGACCTTACTGGATCCCAGTGGGACCTGAGGTGTCGCTTTAGATTTTTGGGGGGTCCCAGGTCTTGGCATGATGGCGGCAATACCGGAGTCAGGGTCTCCTACAGTTTTGCGGAACACTATCTGTCCTACCGTGAACTGTGAGGAGCTGGAGTAGCAGTCAAGCATGGAGAGGCGCTGAGGCAAAGCGGAAGCGCCAGAGCTGACGCGATAGGCTCCGCCTCCCAGTCACATCACAGATTACGCGAAAAAAGGAGTTTGCAGGAGAGCCAATGTACTTATCTGAGTCCTGCAGTCTTCACCCTCTGTTCCGGACCAGCAGGGGGTCGCCTCTTCAGTCATCTGGCACAAGGAGTGGCAGTGCACTGGATAGAGGGCAGGACTAGGTGACCCCGGATCTGGTAGGCCACCGGAGCTGCAGGTCGAGCCAGGTTCCACTTATCTTCTGGGGGGAAAGAGAGGTAGCCGGGAACGGCCATTCGACCCCGGCGCTCGCTCCACTGAGAGACCAGGGACGCACCATGCGACCCTGCGTCCTTTGTTTAGAAAAAACAAAAACAGGAGAAGAAAAAACTACAGGGACAACCCTGCAGGAGCAGGAGTGTCACCTCCTTATCCGACACTAAGCTAAAACTGAGGTCCGCCTGTTGGATCATGGGGGTATAGCCAGTGGAGGAGGAGCTGTTTTTTATTATTTGCATAGTGTCTCCTCCTAGTATTGGTCTAAGCTATACCCATGGTCTGTGTCCCCCAATGGAATGGGCGAGAAAGGAGTATTACATATACTGTGAATAGACTAAGTTGGATACAGGATATAACTATTGAGATCTAAGTACAATCCATACTGTGTTGTGGCCATTAACCCTATATAAGCCGAATCTAGACATTGTCATTAATCGCTCTGCAGAATCACCTATATGGATTATACTGCATACTGCATAACATTGCCAAACGTTATGTGCGTACTATTAACAGGATACATATGCTATATCAAGTATCTGGAACAATTAGTGGCAATTACAACACAGCAGGCTGATTAGTGCTTAAATATTTGGATACAGAGAGATAAAAATTCCTTCCTATACCCAGCAATCTCTATGTACGCAGCATGAAGTTTTATGTATTCAGCGTGAGGTGTATGTATTCAGCGTGAACTTTTATACTCAGCAAAAGATCCAATGTACTCAGCCGATTTATGCAAAATATTCTTTTTTTCTTGCAAAAGTGTTCTATATTTAGCGGGATTGTTTGATACATTTAATACTGTGACAGCAGTATTTTTAAATTTTTTATCTGTTTTATTTTATTTTTTATGTGCTCAGCAAATAATTTATGTACTCAGCAGAAGAACTTTATCCTGTACATTGTGATGGTAATACACTCTGTCTATATCCTTATCCACCAGCATTGAGTCCCACTGGAAACCACATGATTACAAATTGTTCGTGGGTCAAGAATAAGGATACGGATATTTGCTTAACTAATCAATTTTTATAAAAGAGTTTTTAAAGATTACATTTATTATAATCTGTTTTTGAATAAATTAATGCGTTTATCAGATAAAACACCAGATATAAGAGTGCCCTCCTTTTTATATCATTTATCTCTTATTACTATTATTGGCAGGGGTGAAACCATTGGAGAGTGCACCTAGTATATATAGGCTATTTGCTGGTAGAGCCACCTGTATTATATTTATTAAACCAGGATATCGTCTATCGCTAGATGACTTTGGGTGGGCTGTGCAAATCTTTTTTCTTTGTCATATACACAATATACCCTAAAAAACGCTACCTTAAGTAACAACAAATTATGTAAATGTTCCTCTTTTAATTATTTTTTGTAGCAGAATATTTCTTAAAGCTCTGCAGTTGTAATATATGTGACAGTGTAGTCTTTATAAAGGCAATATATCCCTTTATTTTGTTTGGATTTATATAACAGCTGATTTGCATATGAAGAATCATTAATGTTGGAGTAGCAGTCTAAGGCCCCATTCACACGACAGTATTTTTGGTCTAAATCTGATCTGCATTATTTGCACATTGGATGCGGACCCATTCATTTCAATGAGTCCGCAAAAAATGCGGACAACACTCTGTGTACTGTCCGCATCCATATGTCCGTTCTGTGGTCCCACAAAAAGGATAGAACAGGTCCTATTCTTGTCCGTTTTGCGGACAAGAATAGACATTATTACAATGAATGCCACCACAAAATACATACAGTCATGCGCGCTCTGCATCTTGAAAGGGGGGGGGGGGCTGGGGTGCTGCGCGCTCTGCATCTTGGTATCTTGAAAAGGGGGGGGGGTCGGGGGTGCTCTGTGTGTGTAGGGGGGCATTATTAACCCTTCAAGCGTCGGGCCGCTGCCAGGGCAGAGCAGCGGCCCAATGGTTATCCCCTTCCAGGGGGTCTCGGAGATATCTATGGGCAGTCAGACTGCCACCCTGAAGGAAAACGTGTAGAGCTGTGTCCGTGTGCAGCGCTGTGTCCTGATTGGACACCCTGCCGCACATGCCCAGTGCAAAACTGGTGACACACACACGGACACAGCGCACTCACACAGGGATTTCATTATTATAGATGAAAGTAGGGCATTTAAGTAGAAGCATGCAATGGTGAATTCCTCATCTCAGACAATTAATTGAAATAAAAGCCAACAACAGAGGTGGGTATACCCCCACAAAAAATGTCAATGTCTCAATAACTTCTGTTTATAGTGGCTCACCCCTCCTATCACTGTGGCAATGGTGCCCTGCTTAAAAAGTGGTTCACCCGGTCACTTCCTTAAGACAAATCCTTATATAACTGAATAGCAGGCACTCACCATCTGTGTTTCATGCGTATAAGTTAAGCTAAACTAGTAGCATTAATTTTAAAAATAAATGCTACTAGCTTAACTTAACTTATACTTTTGAAACACAGATGGTGAGTGCCTGCTATTCAGTTATATAAGGATTTGTCTCAATAACTTGTCATGTGGCCTTGAGCAATTACAGCTTGACAATGAAGTTTCATGCTGTACACAAGTGAACTTATCTGCTGAGGCATGGAATCCCACTCTTCTTGAAGGGCAACCCTCAGGTCATCGAGGTTCTGGGGTACAAAGTTACACGCCTCTACACGGCAACTCAGCTGATCCCATAATTTTTCAATGGGATTGAGGTCTAGAGAAAGTGCAGGCCACTTCATTTTAGGTACCCCAGTCTCCAGCAGCCGTTCCCTAATGATGCAACCTCAATGAGCTGGCGCATTGTAGTCCATGAAGATGAAATTAGGCCTGTGTTGCTCATGCAGAGGCACAGTGACTGGATTAATTATGTTATTCAAGTAGTATGGGCTTGTCACTGTACCATTCACAAAGTGTAGGACAGTTCTGTATTGACTAGACACACCTGCTCACACTAACACCAACACCACCAAAGGCTTGTCTGGTGACAGCGCTCTCCTTGATGTCTCCAACATTGTTGGCGGCCATCATTTCTGCTCAACATGAATTGACTTTTATCAGTAAACACCACTGAGGCCCACTGGTCCCTCGTCCAGGGTAGATACTCCCCGGCCCATGCAAGACGATGACGCCTGTGCCTGGTGGTGTAGACAGGTACTCTTGCAGGTCGTCTAGCACGCAGAGCAGGCTGATGTAAATGGTTTCTAATGGCCTGACGTGACACTTGGGTGCCTCTAACCTCCCTTAAATGTGCCTGGAGTTGTGTGGCATTCATCATCCGGTTCCCCAATGCATTGTTCACAATTAAGCAGTCATCAGTGTGGGATGTGGCCAAAGTCCACTTGTATGCCTTTCTGTGACTCTTCCAGTCTCTCTGTATCTCTGTTGCAACCTGCTGATGACATTCTGTGACACTCTAAGCACAGTGGCCACTTCCGTCTGAGACATCCTTCTTGAAGTATCGCAATGGCAATGTACTGTTGATCAATTGTTAGATGTCATCTTCTTGATGTCAAAATGTGAACAGTATGATGAGGAGGACTGTTTAAATACCAATTCTAATTGAACCAGAAAAAGTATTGGGCGATTCATGGATCAAACATCTGTTGTGAATTTTGCAGCTAAGCCGTTAGAGAACAGCAAGTTGTGCAAAAAGTACTGAAACACTGAACAGTTGAACACGTGCATTCAAAAATGTAGAGAAGATCAAATTAAGTTCACCTGTAAAGGTTACAGTGCATTTTAGGTTCATTCTGAAAGCCAAATATCCCAAATTTTTTGTGAGTTTATGTTAAGGTGTTATATTCGATTATTACGTTCTATTACCGTATTTTTCGCTTTATAAGATGCACCTGATGATAAGACGCACCTAGATTTTTGAGGAGGAAAATAAGAAAAAATATTTTTTAACCAAAAGGTGTGCTTTTGGTGGGTTTTGAACTAATGGTGGTCTGTGGATGATGCACTGTTATGGGGGGACCTGTGGATGACGCACTGTTATGGGGGACCTGTGGATGATGCACTGTTATGGGGGGACCTGTGGGTGACACTGTTATGGGGGGATCTGTGGATGACGCACTGTTATGGGGGATCTGTGGATGACGCACTGTTATGAGGGGGATCTGTGGATGATACACTACTACGGGGGATGTAGCATCATATATAGCATCTTATGTAATAGGGGTCACTATTCACACACGGACAATATACTGTGACACATATGATACTGTGACCAGCATAAGATGATCTTATGCTGGTCACAGTATCATATGTGTCACAGTATATTGCCCCTGTGCGAATAGTGACCCCCATTACACCACAGTGCACACAGTAGACTTTATATGTAAAATCTTTTAATGGCTCTGCTTTCTTCTATACCAGTACTCACTATAAAAGCAGCAGTCCGGCCAGCACGTGACGTCACTCACTCAGTCAGTCAGTTACGCTCCTGCCAGCTTCATTAATGAAGTGGGAGGAGCATGACCGAGTGAGTGACGTCACGCGCCGGCTGGACCGCTGCTTTCATAGTGAGTACTGTTATAGAAGAAAGCAGAATGCAATGAAGCAGTTTTCATATGTAAAGTCTATAATCTTCAAGCAGTATCTCTGCTTTAAACTAGGGCAATTCTCTGTAGTAGTATAACTCACTATGAAAGCGGCAGGCAGGGCGGCAGCGTAACCTCGCGATGCTCACTCATTCACGCTCCTCCCACTTCCTTTATGAATGAAGTGGGAGGAGCGTGAATGAGTAAGAATCGCGAGGTTACGCTGCCGCCCTGCCTGCCGCTTATATAGTGAGTTGTACTACTACAGAGAATTGCCCTAGTTTAAAGCAGATATACTGCTTGAAGATTATAGACTGTACAGTCGTGGCCAAAAGTTTTGAGAATTACATAAATATTGGAAATTGGAAAAGTTGCTGCTTAAGTTTCTATAATAGCAATTTGCATATACTCCAGAATGTTATGAAGAGTGATCAGATGAATTGCATAGTCTTTCTTTGCCATGAAAATTAACTTAATCCCAAAAAAAACTTTCCACTGCATTTCATTGCTGTCATTAAAGGACCTGCTGAGATCATTTCAGTAATTGTCTTGTTAATTCAGGTGAGAATGTTGACAAGCACAAGGCTGGAGATCATTATGTCAGGCTGATTGGGTTAAAATGGCAGACTTGACATGTTAAAAGGAGGGTGATGCTTGAAATCATTGTTCTTCCATTGTTAACCATGGTGACCTGCAAAGAAACGCGTGCAGCCATCATTGCATTGCATAAAAATGGCTTCACAGGCAAGGATATTGTGGCTACTAAGATTGCACCTCAATCAACAATTTATAGGATCATCAAGAACTTCAAGGAAAGAGGTTCAATTATTGTTAAGAAGGCTTCAGGGCGTCCAAGAAAGTCCAGCAAGCGCCAGGATCGTCTCCTAAAGACGAAAAATGCGCTGCAGGAACAAGGAGAGGTAGCATTCTACTAATGGTGTCTGGGGGACAGCGACAAAAAGGTCTTGTGTACAATGGAGGCAAGGACAGTACACCTGTGTACAATGGAGGCAGGGACAGTACACCTGTGTACAATGGAGGCAGGGACAGTACACCTGTGTACAATGGAGGCAGGGGTGCAGTGGACATCAGCAGCAGAGCAGAGAGTTTGTGCTGCTCTACAGTCACCTGCTGATGCTGCGGTCTGTGGCCCCACAATGTGCATGCTAAACTTTTCTGATGGTCAGCCTGAACAGGAACAATGTGCAGTATTCGGGTCCATTCACACGTCCGTAGGTGTTTTGCGGATCTGCAAAACACGGACACCGGCAATGTGTGTTCCGTATTATCGCCGGCACTACAATAGAAAATGCCTTTTCTTGTCCGCAGTCCACCCTCATGGAAGCCATATGGTGGGGGATGCCGTAGCACAAAACCCATCCTATTTACATTCTAGGATGGGCTTCTGACAATATCCATTTTAATTTAGTGTTATCCCCTTAGAGAAAAAGAAAATCAGTTGTTAACTAGAAGTAACATCAGTGGGCAACTTAAATGAACAGGTTCCCTATTAAAGCTCACATCCACTACAAGCCCCAAAGCATAAGATAAGGTCTCTAGCTTTTGTGAACTCATCTTACAGGTTACTACTGTGCCATTTATTTAGACACAATGTGGCTCCATTTATTAAGCTGAAATATGGCTAAATTAGGCATATTTTAGGCTCAGATCTGCGACTTCTCCCCGCTCACTCCAGTTCTAAAACAGTGGGCGGGGCATGGCACGGAAGGGGAGGGGCCGGCAGGCTGCTTTCATTCATTATTTTCTATACCTGTTTCAGGCGTAGAAAAAGGTCTAAATGAAAGACAGGAAGCTGGCTTACATTAAGTGGCGCTGGATGAGTCGAAGTTATGTAGAGGCCGGTGTCTAAAATGCCAGTCTTAATAAATGGGCCCCAATATTTCATAGTTTGATGTGCAGTCAGGAACACTACTTATACAGCCGGTTTTCCTGGTCCAGTTTAAATAATTGTATAATAGTTATCCAAGACCTTAGCCTTCCAAGCTGCATTCTTACATGCATTTTTACACTTGTGGACATGAACCGCAGTACCCATCATGTAACTAACATATACCATATGCTCTCTTTCTCTATCCTCAATAGAATAAAAAAAATAAGAGGTCTGGTGCAGTGACAGATCTTCAATTAGTGTCCTTTGACAGCCAACAATTGGTAATTCTGCACGGATAAGAGACAAAAGGACGGCACTCACCGATGTACGCTGAAACTATTTCTTTATTCCTGGTAAAGAGCGGACAACATACAAGCGTGCTCCAGCTGAGTTAGGCGACGGCCGTTTCTCACCACAGTGCTCCGTCTGGCCCATAATCAGGTGAAACAGTTCACCTGCTCTTAAGATACTCCAGCTGTGACGTGATTCTCTCTGCGCCGCACAGGTAGCACGCTAATACGGCGCTCACCTGTGTGCATCAGAGTGGATCGCGTCAAAGTGAAAGACAATGAATATAACATACTTTTTTTTAAAACATACATTTTTTTTAAAACAATACCATAACCTTCTAATTCATTATGCAACTCATTACTGAGGAGGAAAGGGCACCTATAAGAATATACCCATATCAATCTTGTCGTTTAGACCTAAGGGTCCCATAGCGTCTGCACGTAGGATCCACTTACTTTCTCTCCTAAGGAGATCCTTGTGTCTGTCTCCCCCTTGTGGTAAACTATGTACTATCTCTATACCTGCAGAACTGAGGGTCAGATAGTTGCCTGCGTGCTCCTTTCTCACATGTTCAATCAACCGTAAACAGCCCTTTCCCATGGTAAGTGAATTTATATGCTCCCTGATTCTCTCCTGGAGACTCCTGATTGTTTTACCTATATAAAACCTGCCGCATATGCATTTTATAAGGTACACCACGTATTTGCTTTTACAGGTGATGAGGGTATTCACTTTGTGTTGGATCCCTCCAAACCTTAATGTGTTCCATTGCGGGTTGAGCTTACAGCACGAACAGTGTCCGCACCTACGGTTGCCTCTTGGTCCCCAATTTTCCAACCAAGTCATTGATTTCTTTTCCTGAAACCTGCTGCGGACCAATTTGTCCTTCAGGGTGTGACATTTCCTGAAGGCTATAATTGGTGCCACATTTTTGATCCCCTTTAAGGATTTGTCTCTTTCAAGTATGGACCAATTGTCCTTGATGACCTTTCTAATTTGAGAGGCCATTGGTCCAAACTTGAAAGAGAAGACAAAGGGGTGGGAGCTACCAACATCCGGTGTTTCTTCTATTTGGTCATTCATAGGTGTGAGACACTTTTGAGGTTTGATTAATGAGGCCTTCTTCATGGCCTGGTTCAATAGTTTCAACAGCTCCCACCCCTTTGTCTTCTCTTTCAAGTTTGGACCAATGGCCTCTCAAATTAGAAAGGTCATCAAGGACAATTGGTCCATACATGAAAGAGACGAATCCTTAAAGGTGATCAAAAATGTGGCACCAATTATAGCCTTCAGGAAATGTCACACCCTGAAGGACAAATTGGTCCGCAGCAGGTTTCAGGAAAAGAAACCCATGACTTGGTTGGAAAATTGGGGACCAAGAGGCAACCGTAAGTGCGGACACTGTTCGTGCTGTAAGCTCAACCCGCAATGGAACACCATAAGGTTTGGAGGGATCCAACACAAAGTGAATACCCTCATCACCTGTAAAAGCAAATACGTGGTGTACCTTATAAAATGCATATGCGGCAGGTTTTATATAGGTAAAACAATCAGGAGTCTCCAGGAGAGAATCAGGGAGCATATAAATTCACTTACCACGGGAAAGGGCTGTTTACGGTTGATTGAACATGTGACAAAGGAGCACGCAGGCAACTATCTGACCCTCAGTTCTGCAGGTATAGAGATAGTACATAGTCTACCACAAGGGGGAGACAGACACAAGGATCTCCTTTGGAGAGAAAGTAAGTGGATCCTACGTGCAGACGCTATGGGACCCTTAGGTCTAAACGACAAGATTGATATGGGTATATTCTTATAGGTGCCCTTTCCTCCTCAGTAATGAGTTGCATAATGAATTAGAAGGTTATGGTATTGTTTTAAAAAAATGTATGTTTTATTCATTGTCTTTCACTATGACGCGACCCACTCTGACGCACACAGGTGAGCGCCGTATTAGCGTGGTACCTGTGTGGCGCAGAGAGAATCACGTCACAGCTTGAGTCTCTTAAGAGCAGGTGAACTGTTTCACCTGATTATGGGCCAGACGAAGCACTGAGGTGAGAAACGGCCGTCGCCTAACTCAGCTGGAGCACGCTTGTATGTTGTCCGCTCTCTACCAGGAATAAAGAAATTGTTTCAGCGTACGTCGGTGAGTGCCGTCCTTTTGTCTCTTATCCCTGCAATATTATTGAAGCAGTAACTGCCTGGTTACATGTTGGACAGAGCACATCTGGCAGCGCCTGTACCGCATATGTATACCTGCCAAGTACCCCAGTGACGAGTGTATGGCATATAAGGGATTTATTTTTGCCTATATGCAGTGCCACTCCGATCTTCACTACAATCGCAAATAATTGGTAATTCTCCAGTTCTAAATCTTTCTTCACTGACGTCCAAACTACTCCAGAAGCCAAAATACCTAGAGGCCTGAGATTTGATAGGCAAAGTTTTTTTTAATTATTGTTAATAGCAGTATGTGAACAGTAGTGCAATATCCATACGTCAGGATAAGCGCATGTAAACAAGATAATACTATATAAACTAACAAAGATTTTAAATATTATATATCCACAATTTACAGTTGGTGTACACATGAGAATAAGACAACAGTTGCGTTCATATCAAGATTAAAGGGGTTATCCAAACATTTACTGGTGAAGGCCTTTCCTCACAACAGATCATCAATATCTGACCAGCAGAGGTCCAACCACCCATACTCCTGCAAATCGGCTGTTTTGGGGTAGATCGGGTGCCGGACTGCAGATCACTGGGTAGTGGATGGAGCAGGTTACTGCAGTGCTGCTCCCATTGAAGCCAATGGGAACAGCCCTAAAGTAACCAGCTCCCTCCACTACACAATGGGTGAAGCTGTGTAGTTCTGGTGCTGACTTCTAGTGCCAAAACTACCCCTAACAGCTGGTTTGTAGAGGTGCGGGTTGTGGGACCACCACCACACTCAGATACTGATGGCCTGCGCTGGGGACAGGCCATCAATAGCAAAATTCTGGACAACCTCATTAATATTAAAGAGAACATTTCCAAAGACACCTAATATTGAGCTTTCATGAGTTTTCGTACCAGACTTGGTAAGCTGATGTCAGAGCTGCAGCCTGGTTTTACAATAATGGCCTAGCATTGTATTTGGCCAGTACTACGCGAGTAAGGTCTAAGGCCTAAATCTTCCGGTTTTAAGACAAGTTTATTTCCACACTTTCACAATGCCATCTCGTGATGCCGTTACTATAAAACCTTGTGTCGTTTGGAAGGTGGCAATATCTGTAATAATATCATGGTGTCCAGCTGGCAATGACTCCGGTCCTCTTCGTGGAGCATCTTCACTGGGTCCCATAGTATGCTTATTTTGGATTTCCTAGAAGTTAAAATATATTTTCATGAAGAAATCAGAAAATGTTTATTTATCCTTAATAGATGCACATGTTTAAAGGGGTTGTCCAAGATCGGAATAAAATCTACCCGTTATCAGTTGGGGGAAGGGGGGGGGGGGAGTAAATGCCATAAAAACCCCTCAATAGACTCATAATACACCTGACAAATCTCCCACTGATCCAGCACCACTACTCCAGTCCTCCACGCCAGGCTTTTTTTTTAGTTGGATGCAGCAATGATATGATGACAACAGCATGTGATGTCATCACTGCAGCCAATCACTGAGTTCGGTGGTGCAAACATGCATTGTCGAAGTGACGTCACTGATTCAGCCAAGTAAATAAAGTCCAGTGAGAGGAAGCCGAGTAGTTGTGCTGGAATGACAAGGGATTTTACCTGCCATAGGCTCCTAAACTGAAATATTTAAGAGCCACATAACATTTTTGGAACAAATACATAAAAAAAAAAAATATATATATATATATATATATATATATATATATATATATATATATATAAATATATATATATATAATGACCCAAAGAGGTAACTATGATACAATGCTATATCCCATGTGCCCCTGCTGCAGTCCAACACTGCATACAGGTTTAAAATACACTTCTGTCTATTATTGGCAGATTGCTACTATGTAAACCTCCCCCTGACATGTTTCATCACATTTGTGGCGTCATCAGGGGTCTCGGAGTTAACAGTTTAGCTGGAAAAATGTTAATATTGCCATTAATTGTGGGTTCACATCACGTTCTAGGCCTCCGTTTGACGTATACAAAAACGCAGCACACCACGTTCTTTTATCCTACACAGTCCCGTAAAAAAAATTTATACTTTTTTTTTCTTTTTACAATGAAACTCTATGGTGAACAGATACCACTGCATGGTATCAGTCGGAGGCATCCGTTTAACAGATACGTTTTTTGCATGCGTTAAACGGATGGGATAAACATTGTGTGAACCCACCCTAAGATGGATATAAACCAGTTATTAAAGGGGTCTTCTAGTTGTATGTATATAAACCATTATTGTTACATACGGTTTTAGGTCACTTTCTAATAGCCTTACTTTCCATTTGAAGATCTTTGCTTGCTGTCAGTGGCTGACCACACCTGTGACATGATCCTACTTTCACAATGAAGCAGTTAAAATGTATGATCAAGTCCAGAATAGCAGAGAGAACTATGTATCGACCTACATTGAGCCTATCCCTACTGTAGGGGTCAATGTAGGGAACACTGCTCTAGATGTAAAGTAGAATATTTTTTATTCGGATGATTTGGTTTGATAGCTGGACTCCCAATAAAGAAGGTAGAGACTTTTTAATAGGAGCCGTTCGCAGGGTCCTTTCTTAGTTGAACTTGGTGCCAATCTTATTACTGGATTTTACATGTTACCTGAACAACTTCTGTGCCCTCAATTATCTTGCTAAAATAAGAGACAGGCGGCAGATTGTTAGTGCTTCCGGCTATTATGTAGGATCTCTTTGGACAGGCCAGGTTCCAGAATCTGAAAACAAAAATCGCAAGAATGTGTAAGACATAGCACAGTATCACCTGAATTGCAAAATGTGCTCCCAGTAACTTGGCTGCAGGATCCCATCTTGAGATCACTTCATGGATGGTAATTTCCCAAAACAGCCTTTATCCCCACCTCAGTATAGAGAGTTTGAAATTTCCAGCAATATATAATGATTGGAATGCTTCAGTGCCAATAATGACATTAGATTTTTTATTTATTTTACGCACATATATAGCGCTGACATATTCCGCGGCGCTCTACAGACATGACATCCTCATCACTTGCTGTCTCCAATGGAGCTCACAATCTAAGGTCCCTATCAGTATGTCTTTGGCGTGTGGGAGGAAACCCACGCAAACACGGGGAGAACATACAAACTCCAAAACTTGAGTCCATTGTCAGATTCAAACCTAGGACCCCAGCGCTGCAAGGAACCAATGCTAACCATTGAGCCGCCGTGCTGCCCACAGGAAAATCTCAATTTAAAATATATTGTACATATTTAACAATATTGGTTTTTAGTTATAAAGGAGAATTAACCTAAAAAAAAAATACCTTATTTTCATGTCAGACCCTGCAGTCAGTAATATAGGGTTGCCATCAGCTGGACTGCAGTAAATTCCATGAACACTGTGTGGTGATGGCTGTGAAAATGAAAAGTAAGAAAGTACATTATTACTAGATAGTAAAACTTGGAACCGAATGTAACAAAAACATTTGCCATAAATATAAGGAAAGGTCAAATATAATTTCATTTATTCGGTCCTACAGCACTGGATTACCTTGATTATTCCCATCAGAGGAAGAGATGGCACATTGCAATAATTTTGCCTTAACTTTCTGATTGGCGAGGGTCTGACTGCCGGCACCTCCAGCAATCAGGAGGCCATAGTTCTGGCCATCAATGTTTTTCCTTCCCAACCGCCACTGCTCCATTCAAGTGATCCAATTAGATCAGAACAGACCTGTCAGGTAACCTGTATGTAAAAATGTAGCTCTGGACGCCAATTTGAAGGGAGGCTATCACTAGGCAATATAAAAAGTTTGGCACAGGGTTTCTCAAACTTTCTTCTGGGACCTCACCAACCATAACATAGTGATGACCGGGCCTCGCCAGTCTTCTATGTCCATGCTCAGCAAGAAAATTAATGATCAATTTATCTTTCACACGTCTCCTGTATCCAGTGGAACTTTAAAATTAGCACAAAATAACAAAACTGGTGCTTCCAGAAAAAGAAAGTGCATCATCACTGTGGTCAAAAGTGCCTCCTCAGCTGCACTCAACCAAAGGCTGAGGTAGGGGGGCAGTCAACTAAGGCAGGCCCACCTCACTGTGTGAAAAGCACATATTACCCTGTTATAATAATTATATAAAAAGGGGTTGCCCAAGTTAAATAAAAACTCTAAAATAATGAGCTCCAGGACAAAATAACACAGGGAAGTTAGCAGCGAACAATGGAGGGAGATTTTCTGCATAATGCACAAGGCCACCTATGCTTTTGACCTTTCTTACCGGCATGCTTATGTTCACTATCTCAGGCGGTGCCCTAAATACAACTTACAAAAAGCTGGCTTACTCCATGGCTTGTGGGAGTGCTCCTGTTTGCAGCCAATCTGGATGCGGGCACTTAAATATATTAAGTCGGTATGGGGCGTGGAGATTCGTCCTACCCCACAGTAGTGTATTCCTTATATATCCCGAGATATCCCGATGCGGATTTGTCAGACGTAGTAGCATTTAAGGGATTACACCTGCTTATCTTATCAGTCAAAAAGTGTATCTTGAGATATTGGAGGGAGCCCAAGGTTCCTTCCTGGGAGGAAGTAATAGGCACCATGAAACATCTGCTTTACATGGATAGGCTAGATACGGAACAAAATAAGGAAAAGGCCACTGAACGATTTTTCTCCAAATGGAGGAAGTTTATAGAATATTCCCTGACGGACGAGGATATAGGGGACTGATGATACCCTTTGAAGGGAACCTGTCATCACCTTTATGCTGCCCATACTAACGGCAGTATAAAGTAGAGACAGGTGAGTCGATTTCAGCGGTCTTTTATTTATAAGTTAAAAGTAGGAGGTTGCCAAGAACCAACATCACAATCATTGCAGAGTCGGCCTGGAAAAGAGTCACGGTCGTTCATGAAGTCCTGCTCTCCTGCCCACCTGCTGATGACTGACATTCTTCTACCTCGTTTTCTCTCTTTCTCTCTAGAAGAGAACTGCCAATCATCAGCAGATGGTGAGAGAGCAGGAGATTATGTATAACCAGGAGTCTTCTCAGGTAGATGTGACTCTTTTCCAGGCCCGGGCTGCAATGATTATGATGCTGGTTCTTGGCAACCACTTACTTTTAGCTCATGAGTGACACACCGCTGAAATCACAATTTCTGTCACTATTTTATGCTGCCCTCAGTGAGGTCAGCATAAATTTGATGACAGGTTCCCTTTAAACACGCTACATGGTACTTGGAGGCCCAAGAGAAGATTGAGTAGACTGGCCTCAGAGTGGGACAGGCGCTTAATGGGGAGTATTCATGGGGGACTGGGATGAGCAGCGTTCAATGTGGAGCAACTGTGGTTTAGGGATTCGGGGTGTTCATGGGGAGGAGGGAGAGAAAGGAAAATGCATTGGGAAGACACTGTGTGGTAACTACACAAGTCATGATGGGCAATGGTCTGGTTATGTGGACTTCTTATGGCGGTATCTCTGTAAGAACGCTAATGTACAGTTTACGTATTTTACATTGTGCAATGTAATGATTCTTTTTGAAGCATGACTAGCTTAGCATATAGCTTTGTATTCCTCCTAATCTCAATAAAAAGGTGTTAAAAAAAAATTATAATGAGCTCCAGTGCTCCTCCAGCTAACAATGAGCTCTAGTCCTCCTCGCACACAGGTTATCGCTGCAGCCAAGCATTGGCCTCAGCAGTCACGTTCCATATACTGCTGAGGTCAGTGACTGGCTGCACAGTGACCTGCGTGTATGGAATGGCACTGCTACAGCCAGGAAGATGGGAGGACCAGAGTACATCGCTGGAAGCAGCAGGAGAGAAAAGGTGTGACTATCATTTCTTTTGATATTTTACCATATTTACAGGGGCTACCAGAGTTTTCATTTAACAACCCCTCTTAGAACACAGGACTTTAATGCTGGCATATTTCTACTGGATGCAGAACGCATCCAAGAATGATTATAACCATACCTGCATTTCTGAGAGTGGAGGAGCATTGCTGGCCCATAATGTGAATCTTCTATCTCCAGTCTCCATGTCCCACATGGAGACTTCATTATTGCCTTGAACGGCTAGGAGTTGGATGAGAAAAGCAGGAAGTCCCAGTTATTTACAGACATAAAACACGGTAATAATGCCGAGCTAAATTTTTTTTTTTGGTAAAAACGGATATGAATATTCAATAAAAATTTTTTTTTTTTGCAACAGTATAAGAACAAAATAATTTGCTCTCTCTCTACTTATATGTATGGCCACCTGAACTGGGAGCCGGATGGAAGGGGGGAAGTTGCAGTTGAGTAAAGGAAGAAGGTAGTCTGAAATTGTCATGCTTTATAGCAGCTTGTGTGAACGATACACATCTTGCATTTTTATTTTACCCCTTAAGGACTCTGCACTTTTTTCATTGCCCCATTCTGCAAGTCATGACTTTTCTACTCCTCCGCCCACGAAGCTGTATGAGGGCTTGCTTTTTGCGGGATGATTTGTACTTTTCAATGGCACCATTTCTGGATGCATACAATTTATTGACTATATTTTATTAAATCTTCCTGGAGAGGTGAAAAAAAATATCGCGCCATTCGCATGGCTGCATAACAAACATGCTGCTACGGTACATTTATTCTGCCGGTCATTACAATTACTACAATACTAAATTTATATAGTTTGATGCGGTTCAATGGCTGTAGTTTTTGCTGGTACTGTTCCAAGGTACAAATTACTTTCCACACACTTTTTATTCTATTCTTAGAGGGTAGGTGACCAAAAAGTAAGCCATTCTGCCGTTACTCCTTAGCTTTTTTTTTTTTTTTTTTTTAAAGCATGCACAGTGTGAGACAAATAATGGGGGAGATTTATTAAAACTGGTGTAAAAGAAAACTGGTTTTGGTGCCATACTGTCCAATCGGATTCCATCTATCATTTTTGAGAGTAGTTTTGGAAAATTAAAGGCGGAATCTGATGGGTTGCTACTAAGCCAGTTTTTATTTACACAAGTTTCATAAATCTACCCCAATGTGTTAAAAAAGAGTGGCCAAACCTGCCTGACCCATGGTGGGGGTAATGCTTACCTGATCTCCGCAGCTGGATTCGGTCACTTGGGCTCGCGGCTTCTGCTCCATCTGTTGACGAGGGCACATGCGACTGCTGCAGCTAATCACAGGCCGCAGTGGTAACCTGATCCCCCTGCGTCACATCTGACGTCACACGTGACGCAAGGGGAATAGGTCACTGTTGTGGCCTCTGATTGGCTCTATGGCTGCACAAGTGCCCCCATTGACGGGTGTTGTCCGGGGCTCACGTGGGAGCTACATGCCTGCCTAAGAGCCCGGATCCAGCGGCAAGGTTGAGGTAAGCGTCACCCCCATTCTAGGTCGGGCACGTCTGGGCCACTCTTTTAGTGTTGGATAACTCCTTTAAGTCACTATCACACTGCACGATTTCGGACCAATTCTCAGGAATACAAACAAACACTCATTCCAGATAAATGGTCTGTATAATCAAGCAGCCGATCAGCTGATGAACAAACAAATGCTCATTCATAGGTTGATCGGCATCTTTCATCAGGATGAAAGACGCCCAATTCGGTAACAACACTCCCTGTGTAAATCAGAGATATGCTGCCAATAATGAACAGAAGTCAATAAGGGAGGAAACACTGCAGTAGCGATCTTTCCTGCCACACTCAGTATGCCCTGGCCGATGTAATCAGGACGGAGCAAACGAGCACAGATGAATGTGTTATCTTCCATCAGCGCTCGCACTATCCAAAGATCGGGCAGTGTAATACCATCATTGGTTTCATAGTATGTATTACGAAAATGGCAATGCCAATTATGTGTAGTGTTTAACGGTCTTTTTTTTTTGACAATAAACATTTTTAAATTGGAAAATGATGTTTTTTGTGTACTTTTCTGATAAGTGATATGACACTCAGCAATACTTCTGCATCACCGTGTATTATGGCTGCCACCAAATTAGGCCCTGTCTCTGGTGGGACCTAATAGGAGTACAAAGATGGCAGACCAAAGGGGCTTCATTAGGCCCCTGGTTGCGACAACTACCCATTGACACCCTGTGATCACATTGCAGCGAGCCGAAGGTTTTTTAGAGGTCACTACTGTATGGCGGGCAGTTCAAAGTACCCAGCTACCCTCTGTATGTGTATGACGCAGTGCACAAAAGAGTTAAACGTAGGGATGATAGAACTTGTGTTTTCAAGTTCGCCGTACAAGGTTCGGGTTATCTAAGAATTTCGTTATGGATTCCGCTATCACGGACCGTGGTAGCAGAATCCATAACGGAATTGTTAGATAACCTAAACCTTGTACGCCGAACTT
Organism: Bufo bufo; assembly: GCF_905171765.1. NCBI lineage: Eukaryota > Metazoa > Chordata > Amphibia > Anura > Bufonidae > Bufo > Bufo bufo. The sequence goes on from NC_053393.1 coordinate 202,022,215, forward strand.
GAAAACACAAGTGTACTCATCCCAAATTAAAGGTAACCTCACTGAGGGCAGAATCGTATAATGAGACATGCTGATGTCAGCAGTCTGTCACTTCTGCAATGGCAGTCAGTATTTTTATAGTATTAATATACTGAACTGCGCAGCAAGTGCGACAAGAGAGTCCAATGAGACTCGATATCTTCGCCCTTCCCCCCCTTCCTGACGATGACTGGCAGCTTTCTTTCCTTAGCATAGTACAGGTGACAGGTTTCCTCTAAGGTTAAGGTCTTGCACATCTCTGAAAACGAAAGGAAAACCTGCCGACCAATCACAGCAGAGCTTGCATTTCATAGTCTCTTTTTGAAAAATGGAAGCTCTGCTGTGATCGGTTGTTGTAAGCAACAGTTGTCATTTTCTACAGTTTCCTAAATCTCAATCTTATGTAATTTGACCTTTGGGTTGTACAGAAGCCTGTGCTCAGAAAATGAAAAATCAGACTATGTGAATGCCAGAGAATGTATTTTAGATTAAGAGGAGCGACTTAGTGGATTTTCCGGCATGTCAATGGAAGTGATTTTGCTAAAAAAACAGCTATTTGGTATTAACATTAGACCTCTGCTTAACGTCAAGAATCCTAATAAAATGGATTAACCGACAGATGACTCAACCTTCTAATCAGAAAAGAAGCCTCTAGAGAAACTAAATAAGCAGATATCTGGATGAGTTGATTAGCTCCCGACAACGCATGACACTGATTGATTTTATTTCTGACCTCTACATGATCCGGAATCCCAACTGTGTCTTTGCGAGAGGATTTCCCAGCAAGCAACTGTTATTTAGACCTCATTGTCTGGCAGTAACTTCATCATGGTCTATTAGGACTCCATCCAGCAGGTTCCATCCATGCATCATATGGTTGACCATTAAAGGGGTTGTCTCATCATAGACAATGGGGGAATATCGCTAGGATATGCCCCCATTGTCTTATAGGTGCTGGTTCCACTGCTGGGACCCGCAACTTTGTTGAGAACGGAGCCCCGCAAGGTGGTGGCTGGAGGACTCCGGTACGGCCACCAACAAGCCGGCTTCCCATAGGAGTGAATGGGAGCATACTGCACATGCGCGGCCACCTTTCATTCATTTCTATGGGGCCGACGGTAATAGCCGAGCCAGCGCTCGACTATTTTCGCTGGCCCAATAGAAAATGAATGGAGGGCAGCTGCGCATGCGCAGTGCGCCCTCCTTTACTTGCGGGGCTCTGTTCTCGATATAGGTGCAGGTCCTAGTGGTGGGACCAGCACCTATAAGACAATGGGGACATCCTAGCGAAATGCCCCCATTGTCCATGATGAGACAACCCCTTTAATGTGCATTTAAGGCATGTAATGCCACATTACTCCACTAGGGAAAACGTATAGCCAGACATGGCGTCCCCCAGCAATGCTGATCACCAGTGCTTGGAGAAGCCAGACCCACAGCCGTCTCCTGTTTAAGAATGAGCAGTCTGTAGGAGAAAACCACTCTTATGTGGGTTTTAACGGAAAATATCATAATAGGTTGAACATTGGGGGTTCCATTACTATGATAGAGCTTGTACAGGGCTACTCCATACAATGTCAGGCAAATTGGGCTTGGAGTCTACAAACCCTGGGGTCCTACCCTATCATACCCTGAACATAATAAAGCAACTCACCTGTCCAAGGTTCTGTCACTGCACAGCACCAGGAAGTGGCTTGGTCCCGTGACCACTGCAGCCAACCACAGGCCTCAGAGGTCAAAGCGGCTTGGATGGTACATCACTGCTGTGACATAGTATTCAAGCCAGTGTAACCCCTGAGGCCTGTGACTGGCTACAGCGGTCACAAGACCAAGCCGCTACCTGGACCTGCAGGGACCTAAAGAGGCTGGGAGCGGAGCAGCAGCAGGACCGCTGACAGGTGAGTAGCTTATGTTCAGGGGGACAGTGGAAGACCCCAGGGGTTGTCGGCTCCAAGGTCTGACAATTCCTTTAAAGTCTTTTATGTAATTCTATACAGGAGTTAGATTATGCAGGTGTAAATAACCCCTAAAGCTGGTCACATAAATTGATTCCGCCAATTTCAGCAGGACTGGCCGACCATCTAAGGCTACTTTCACACCTGCGTGTAGGTGTCCGCTCGTGAGCTCCGTTTGAAGGGGCTCACAAGCGGCCCTGAACGCAGCCGTCCGGCCCTAATGCATTCTCAGTGGAGGCAGATCCACTGAGAATGCATCCGCCTGCCAGCGCTCAGCCTCCGCTCCGCTCAGTGAGCGGACACCTGAACGCTGCTTGCAGCGTTCGAGTGTCCACCTGGCCGTGCGGAGGCAAGCGGATCCGTCCAGACTTATAATGGAAGTCAATGGGGACGGATCCGCTTAAAGATGACACCATATGGCTCAATCTTCAAGCGGATCCGTTCCCCATTGACTTTCAATGTAAAGTCTGAACGGATCCGCTCAGGCTACTTTCACACTTAGAAATTTTTCTAAGTTATAATGCAGATGGATCCGTTCTGAACGGATGCAAACGTCTGCATTATAGGAGCGGATCCATCTGATGAAACATCAGACGGACCCGCTCAGAACGCTAGTGTGAAAGTAGCCTTATGTGTATGGGGGTATCCTGACTTTGTTTCGACATCTGGCTGTTCTTCAACATGCCCGATCCTTTTGTGCTCAACGTAGAGAACCCGCCACCAAAGGAATCTTTCAGTGGCTAGCCACCTCTGATAATGTAAAATATATGCATTTTTGACTTTTCTGATAATACGGCACAGGACTATGCTGGAATATTAGGATATACTTACTGTAAGTACTGGAATAAAAACACTCTTACTGAACAATCTAGCTAGAATATATCTAAATTTCTACCTTTTTCTGAACATAATTAAAACACTGAAAGCACTTACCAGCTATGACCCAAGACTGATACATTGTATGCATGCTCAAGGGATGCATTAGGAGCCGCCGAATTCTCGCCCGAGCTGGATGAGTATGGCTGGATATTGGCAACTGGAACCTCATGTCCCAGCATGCCATAGTACCACTACTGGTTCCTGCAAAAGAAAGCCTCAGCAATAAAAATGATATAACAGAACACATTTATTTATATCACATAGCTGTAAACTAAAGCAACCCTAGAACTGGACAGAGAAATCATAGTCCCATCAGTTACTGTCATATAAAGTTCATCATATACCCTCCATGCTCCATACAGTGTAGCCCCTGCCAGCCTTTCTTGCACATTTTACCCCATGATTAATCCTATGGACATCTATCGGCATCTTTAGTATATTTCATTCTAATGATCGCAGAAGCATTGAGACAAGCGGACAGGCACTTTCTACATGTGCTAACATTTACAAGTAGAAATATAAGGGCTCATTTACATGAAAGTAAGGGCTCCGTGCCCAAGTTGCGGACTGCAAATAGTGGTCCGCAATACACAGGCACCGGTCGCATGAATCCCGTATTGCAGTGCGCACCCACTGACTTGAATGAGTTAGAGATCTGCAAAACACGGAAAAGCACGGACCGGAAAGTTCACAGAAGCGCTTAGGAGTGTTTCTGGGGGCTTCTGATCCATGCCTCGGCACCGCAAAATAGGACATGTCCTATATTTTGCCGTATCTAGCTGATCACGGACCTATTCGAGTCCATGGATCTGCATGCACAGGAGAGTGCCTATGGCCACTGCCAGTATATTACAGACCCACCGTTTGCGGTCCGCAATACGGGCACGGAGCCTTTATGTTCATCTGAATGAGCCCTAACCATGAAATGTTTCCTTTATTGTAACATAGCTTGTATTACTAGCATTGCATGTATCTAAGTAAGGCCTCTTTCACACATCAGTGAATTGCAAACGTTGTCTTTAAAGGGGACGTGCCACAAAAAATATTCTACATTTTTCAAATCGTCACCTGGATCTGAACACTATTGTAATTGCATGTAAATAAAAATGTAGTATAGCCACTGAGTTATTCAATAAAATGTATCTGTATAGCGCCACCTGCTGTTTTTTTTTTCCTTATTTCTCTGTCCACCTTAACAGGTGGTCGCACGAGATCAGTTTAAATCTTTAACTGCCATCAGCCATATCTTCTGTTACAAGTTGTGACAGTTACAGGGAGACCTACAGCAGAAAGGATACACTCCCTGAGAAAGGACATATTCCCTCAGAGCGAGTCTGAAATAAATCTAGAAGAATGACTGGAGCAATGAATGGGAAGATCTCTGGATCCATGTGAGGTGCAGGGCTGGTTCTAGCTTTGTTAGAAAGAGATGGTCATGTACTATATGATGTCCGATTTTTACATCAATCATGTCATAACCCCTTTGAATGCACTTGTGTATTCACACCCTAGCGGTTTTCCACTGACCATGGGTCCAAGGTGACACCAGGGAAGCATGCCCTATCCCTCATGCACATTATAGTCAATGTGTCCCTAAAAACCATGGACACAACACAAATGGCATCACTGTTTGGTCCGTGGTTTTCATGAACCACTGGCAGGAGATGCTCTTGAAATGAATTTTCAGCCTAGCAGTGTACCTGGAATGCGAATGACATACAGAGGACCGAAAATGGAAACGCAGACAAAACACGGATTCTTAATGGACATCTTCATGCATGAACCACTTACCATCTTACACGGACGTGTGAAAAAGGCCTAACTCTGCACTAAAAAGCTAAGCAATACAGTCAGCTTATGTAGTGACGGAAAGTATATTGCCATAAAGAGAAACATACCAATACACAGCCAGCACTGATGGATATCCACTGCAAATGAGGTTATCAACCCTAATCGCAAATCGTGTTTCAAAGTCCAGGCATTACTAGAAGATCTCAGATCCCACCCGACCAAAGATCCATTGACTGTGGCATAAGCAAGCACAGACTGTGATCCCGAATTGAACAGATGCATATCTACTACACATCCATCCTCCCGTAGATCCAGACACCTAGTTACAAAAATGAAAAAAAATAAAATGTTAAAAGGGTCTTCATGTTGACATAGGGAATTATAAAATAAGTCAAGTACGTATGTCGACAGTAAGACATTTTGTTGTTGACACCAGATGTACTTCATGCCCGTGGATGTAGCCTTGCCGCAATCACCACTGTAGTTTTCTTAAGGTGTACCTCCTCTGAAGACACTTCCTAAGACATGTATGTCTGCAATATCACAGGGCGATGCTTTTATTCTGTAATAATCATCACCAGACACCTCGCCGCACATCTGCAATTGGTAGGGGACAATATTGGTTTCCTAACCCACCAGAAGTCTGTCTCTGCTATGAGCTGAGCAGCAGATGTTTTAGATTCTGGCGGGGGCCTATGAGATAGATATGCCCACCCAGACTCATTACTGGAAGAACGTGCGGCAGAGGTGTTGATTAACTCTGAATGGAGGCATGGACCATACTGCGAACATAACATTGAAAAAGCTAGCTGTGATGCTGGAGGCTTTGAAGAAACAGTTCTAGGAATTTTACTAGAACTGCTTCTATGAAAACCACATGAGGTCTTTACACGCAAGTTTCAAAGCAACTCTTCGGCCGAATTAAAGGATTTGTCTCAACAAAAAAGCAATCCCTTTCAAAGTGCGGACCTAGCGTCCAGCTCCCTTTCCTGGCAAACAGCTCAGTTAACAATTGGTCAGCTTGGCACTTCCCGAGCAGAGACCACTGTAGGTGAAATGTAGCTCGGAAGATGATGGGCCGACCATCTAATACAAGGACAGCTCCAGCCTGCCAGAATGGAAACTGCTTGTACAGAGTAGCCCTCACTTCTGACTCATAGAGGGAAGTATTGTGAGGCCATATGTCGTAATAGGTTTAATGGAAAGGGGAGTCTTTATGAGGCATCAGTCCCTTTAAAGAGTCACTGTATTTTCACACAACTTTACATAAATCAATAGTACAAGCGACCAGAACAAACTTCGTAATATGTTTTATCAGTGAGAAATGTCTAGTTGTCATCTTATCAGCTGTTTACCTACCTCTACCCCCTTTCAAATTGCTTTTAACTTGAAAAAATGCATTGAAGTATGTTTCCAGATGGAGCATGTCAATACAAGTCTATGGAGTGGGGAGGGGGAATACAGTCCCTGACAAAAGTCTTGTCGCTTCTCTATTTTATAGAAACTCCTGCTATTAACCTGACTTTTAATTAATCAATTGGTGTTAGAAATAGCTCATATGAAAAGCTAAAGCCCTCCCAAAGGATGTTTAATGCACTGAAATAAGTTAGTTTCACTGAAAAAAGATTTATCATTTAATCAAGACAGGAAGGTCAAATTTTGGCAAGACAAAAGTTTAGTCGCCTATACAGAAATTGAACAACTTTACTGTAAATCCAAAAATATGTCAGCAAATTAAGTAGTGGTGATGTGAGATCCAAATTTAATATCTTGTACGACTTCCATGAGCTTGAAGGACAGCATCCATGCGGTTTGGCAAGGATTCATACAATTTATTGATGAAGTCATCAGGAATAGCAAAGAAAACAGTCTTGCATGCCTCCCAGAGTTCATCAATATTCTTTGGTTTAGTCTTCCATGCTTCCTCTTTCATCCTACACCACATATGCTTAATGATGTTCATGTATGGTGACTGGGCTGGCCAATCCTGGAGCATTATGATCTACTTCGCCATAAGGAACTTTGATGTGGAGATGGAAGTATGCGATGGAGCACCATCCTGCTGCAGAATTTGGCCTTTTTTATGGTTGGGAATGTAGCTAAGATTTCTTGGTATTTTAGACTATTGATGTTGCCTTCCACCCTGCAGATCCCTCGCACACCCCCATACTGGATGTAACCCCAGACCATGATTTTGCCTCCACCAAACTTCACTGTTTTCTGGGTAAATCTCGGCTCCATGCGGGTTCCAGTAGGTCTCCTGCAATATTTGAGGAGACTGTGGTGTAATTCAACAGAAGATTCATCTGAAAAATCCACCTTCTGCCACTTTTCCAGCGTCCATCCTTTTAGCAGGCTGTGGGCCTTGGCAAATGCCACACATTTTTTCAATTGTCTTTTGTTTAGTGCTGGCTTATGGGCACCGATTCGACCATGGAGGCCATTTCGAGACAGAATCCGACAAACTGTTCTGGTTGACACAGGGACTTCAGGTGACCAGGTCTCGTGGAGCTCTGCTGCAGTGGAAAATGGGCTAGCCTTGGATTTTCGAGCCAAAAAACGGTCCTCTCGAGCAGTGGTCTTGCGGGGTCGGCCTGACCTGGCCTTGTCTAAAAGTCTCCAGTCTCTTCAAATCTTTTTTTTATCCTCTGAACTTGACGCTGAGACACATTGAAGGGGTCTGCCACATCAGCAGTGGATCTAGTCTTCAGCCTCTTGATAATCAACACTTTAGTCTACGGGTGAATCTTAGGCATGTTTGCAGAGGTCTAGTTGCAGTTGATGTGAAGGTCTAGTGTACTGGGGTTCTTTTTATACACACCTGAGACCCAATTGATCCATTATTAGTCACAGGTGAAGCTCATATGACAAGGCGACAACACTTATGTCTTGGCAAAAATTGACTCAATGGGCTTTACCAAGCTGTGAATACTAGAATACTTTTTGTCAGTTTCATTTTGCACTGAAACATTATTACAAAAGCTGTTGGGATTAAAATGACCCATTTCTTGTAACAAAATCTTGATTAGAAATATATTTTAGCGGCACTTCAGGTCAATTTGTACACAAGCGACAAGACTTTTGTCAGGGACTGTAGTGAGCAGCAGCATGAGTAAGACAGGACTCAAACAGAAACAATAAAGAGACTGGACAGCTACTAAGGAGATTTATATCTCCACACAAGTGCTAAATTCGCAAACATACAGGTCAGTACTTCTCTTTAATGTCCCTCATTATCCTTGGGCTGGTTCTAAATGAAATAAAAGGTTAGGAAGCAACTTCTCCTCTACTTTCTGTGTGCGATGGATTGCAGCTAGTTTTCACCTACCATGCCTGACAGATCTGCAAACTGGATGTTGAGTATGTGCAGAGGTTAACTGCTACAAAATGCAAGATACAAATGATATAGTGGCCAGAAATACACTGCTCAAAAAAATAAAGGGAACACAAAAATAACACATCCTAGATCTGAATTAATTAAATATTCTTCTGAAATACTTTGTTCTTTACATAGCTGGATGTGCCGACAACAAAATCACACAAAAGAAAAAAATGGAAATCAAATTTTTCAACCCATGGAGGTCTGGATTTGGAGTCACCCTCAAAATTAAAGTGGAAAAACACACTACAGGCTGATCCAACTTTGATGTAATGTCCTTAAAACAAGTCAAAATGAGGCTCAGTAGTGTGTGTGGCCTCCACGTGCCTGTATGACCTCCCTACAACGCCTGTGCATGCTCCTGATGAGGTGGCGGACGGTCTCCTGAGGGATCTCCTCCCAGACCTGGACTAAAGCATCTGCCAACTCCTGGACAGTCTGTGGTGCAACGTGACGTTGGTGGATAGAGCGAGACGTGATGTCCCAGATGTGCTCAATTGGATTCAGGTCTGGGGAACGGGCGGGCCAGTCCATAGCATCAATGCCTTCGTCTTGCAGGAACTGCTGACACACTCCAGCCACATGAGGTCTAGCATTGTCTTGCATTAGGAGGAACCCAGGGCCAACCGCACCAGCATATGGTCTCACAAGGGGTCTGAGGATCTCATCTCGGTACCTAATGGCAGTCAGGCTACCTCTGGCGAGCACATGGAGGGCTGTGCGGCCCTCCAAAGAAATGCCACCCCACACCATTACTGACCTAATGCCAAACCGGTCATGCTGGAGGATGTTGCAGGCAGCAGAACGTTCTCCACGGCGTCTCCAGACTCTGTCACGTCTGTCACATGTGCTCAGTGTGAACCTGCTTTCATCTGTGAAGAGCACAGGGCGCCAGTGGCGAATTTGCCAATCTTGGTGTTTTCTGGCAAATGCCAAATGTCCTGCACGGTGTTGGGCTGTAAGCACAACCCCCACCTGTGGACGTCGGGCCTTCATATCACCCTCATGGAGTCTGTTTCTGACCGTTTGAGCAGACACATGCACATTTGTGGCCTGCTGGAGATCATTTTGCAGGGCTCTGGCAGTGCTCCTCCTGTTCCTCCTTGCACAAAGGCGGAGGTAGCGGTCCTGTTGCTGGGTTGTTGCCCTCCTACGGCCTCCTCCATGTCTCCTGATGCACTGGCCTGTCTCCTGGTAGCACCTCCATGCTCTGGACACTACGCTGACAGACACCGCAAACCTTCTTGCCACAGCTCGCATTGATGTGCCATCCTGGATAAGCTGCATTACCTGAGCCACTTGTGTGGGTTGTAGACTCCGTCTCATGCTACCACTAGAGTGAAAGCACCGCCAGCATTCAAAAGTGACCAAAATATCAGCCAGGAAGCATAGGAACTGAGAAGTGGTCAGGTCACCACCTGCAGAACCACTCCTTTATTGGGGGTGTCTTGCTAATTGCCTATAATTTCCACCTGTTGTCTATCCCATTTGCACAACAGCATGTGAAATTGATTGTCACTCAGTGTTGCTTCCTAAGTGGACTGTTTGATTTCACAGAAGTGTGATTGACTTGGAGTTACATTGTGTTGTTTAAGTGTTCCCTTTATTTTTTTGAGCAGTGTAGTTCTTCCTCATCTACACATACTGTACTATTGATCAATGCAGAGTTTGTTGAAAGGTTATGTACACTTTAAAGGGGTTGGCCACTATATAAATACTTTACACAACATTGTAAGAGGCAGGGTAAAAATGAGTTTCCAAATATACTTTATTAAAAAAATCTGTCTGCTAATCTTTTTATAGTAAGCCACTCCCCCTGAGTCCCGCTCTGCAGTGCAGCCAGTTTGTCCATGGCTGCATGCGACATGGAGGAGCTTTAGAGAAAGCTCGTCCATGCCTTTATTATAACTGCACATGTGCTGCTTTTCCTAATCTGCCTAAGGCCTCTTTCACACGGGCGTCATGGACTTGGGCTGGATAAGATGCGGGTGTGTCGCAGGAAAATGCGCGAGTGCAAAACATTTTAATGCGTTTTGCACGCGCGTGAGAAAAATCGGCATGTTTGGAACCCAAACCCGAACTTCTTCACAGAAGTTCGGGTTTGGGTTAGGTGTTGTGTAGATTGCTATTATTTTCCCTTATAACCATGTTATAAGGGAAAATAATAGCATTCTTAATACAGAATGCTTAGTAAAATAGGGCTGGAGGGGTTAAAAAAATATATATAATAATTTAACTCAACTTAATCCACTTGTTTGCGCAGCCTGGCTTCTCTTCTTTCTTCAGGACCTGGGTAAAGGACCTTTGATGACATCACTACGCTCATCACATGATCCATCACCATTGTGATGGCTCATGTGATGGACCATGTGATGAGCGCAGTGACGTTACCACATGTCCTTTTCCTCCTGCACAGAAAAGAAGAAAGAAGAGAAGCCGGGCTGCACGAACAAGTGGATTAGGTGCAATGCGTTCACCACCCCCCGATATCGGCCGTTTAACTACTTCCATGCTGTGGTCCTCCGCTGTATGGAAGGGGTTAAGAGATGGAGGGAGCTCACTCCCTCTCCCATCGGGCTGCTGCTGTGCTGTGGCCCAATGCTTGATGGGTTAACAGAGGGAGGGAGCTCCTTCCCTCCCCCATTGGGCGCTGCGCTGTTGTGGCAGTGTCCTGGTGGTTACCATGGCAACCAGACGCATTCACAGGCATCCGGCTTGCCTTGGTATAGCTGATCAGGCTCCTGCTAAAGGCAGGAGCCTGATCAGCCTTACTGTAAGTGACGATGCACTGCAGTACACTATACAGTGCACTGCAGTGTATTGTAAACCATCAGACCCACTGGATCTTCAACAACCAAGTGGGTCTGAGTCGGAAAAAAATAAAAATAAAAATCCAATTTCTTCTTATAGGCACACATTTATTATTGATAAAAAAAAAAAAAAATACACTACACGTTTGGTATCATCGCGTCTGTAACGACTTGATCTATAAAAGGATCACGTTACTTTCCTCACACAGTGAACGCCATAAAAATAAAAAAAAAAGAGAAAAACTATGATGGAATTGAAATTTTGCCACCTCACTTCCCAAAAAAGGTATTAAAAGTGATCAAAAAAGTTGTATGTACCCCAAAATAGTACCAAACCGTCACCTCATCCTGAAAAAAATGAGCCCCTACATTAGACAACTTTTTTCTAAAATGCTTTTATTGTGTAAAGCCAAAAAAAAATAGACAAATTACATATCGATGCATCCGTAACGACTTAAAAAAAAAAAAAAAAATGTGCCAAAACAACCAATTTTATTGGTCTATTTGCCCAATAAAGTGTAATATTGAATAATCAAAAAATAATATGTACCCAAAATTGGGACCAATGAAAATGTCAACCCTTCCCGCAAAAAATTAGCCCCTGCACAAGACGATCGGCAGAAAAATAGAAAAAATATGTATTTTAGAAAATGGAGACAAAAACATGATTTTTTTTCAAAAATTCTTTATTATATAAAACTAAAATAAAGAAAGTAGACATATTTGATATCATCGCGTCCGTAACAACCTGCTCTATAAAAATAGCACATGATCTACCCTGTCAGATGAACACTGTAAAAAACAAAAAAAAAAAACTGTGCCAGAACAGCCATTTTTGGTTACCTTGCCTAACAAAAAGCGTACTATAAAGCGATCAAAAAGTCATATCTACCCCAAAATAGCACCAATCAAACAGTCATCTCTTCCCGAAAAAGATGAGCCCCTACATAAGACAATCGCCCCCAAAAAAATAAAAAATAAAAAGGTCTTTCTGAAAAAGGATACACTTAAAACATGAAATTTTTTTCAAAAATGCTTTCATTGTGTAAAACTGATTTTTTATATTTTTTTAAGTAGGCATATATTAGGTATCGCTGCATTTGTAACGAGCTGCTCTATAAAAATATCATATGGTCTAGCCCCTCAGGTGAATGGTGTAAAGCAATAAAATAAAAACTGTGTCAAAACAACCAATTTTTTTTTGTCACCTTGACCCATAAAGAGTAATATTGAATGATCCAAAAATCATATGTACCCAAAAATGGTACCAATAAAAACATCAACTCTTCCCGCAAAAAAAATGATCCTGTGCACAAGATGATTGGCAGAAAAAAAAAGAAAAAGTATAGCTTTCAGAAAATGATAACACAGAAAAAAACATGATTTGTTTTGTTTGGCCAGGGATGTCATGTGATCACTCCTCTGAAGATGCTTGCTGTGATGCATGCTGGGATTTTTACTTTCACTTTGAAGCTGCTCCGCCCACACAGCCTCTCATCAATGGGAGTGTGCTATGCTGAATGCAGTAGAAAAATTATATGTACACAGTATATCTCTCATGATACAAATACCTTGTGGCTTTAGTTATTATATGGGACCCTTTATTTTATTTTTTATGCATGTGGTGGCCAACCCCTTTAAGCAAAACTGTAAAGGACAGATTCATCAGATTAAAAGCCACAGTTGGTGTAATGACCCATCATCCAAAATAATAATTTTCCCCAAAACCTAAACTGTCAAGCCGCTTTCGCTTGCTGAGGCAGAGATGCAGAAACCTACCTGCTTTGCAGTGGATGGATTTTTGGCGATTTTGGTGGTTTAGAAGCTTCGATACCAAGAAGCTGTATGTTGCCATTGTCTGAAGCCACAGCTAAGTAATGTGATCCCTGGCAAAATGTCAAGGTTTTAACATGTCCACCGATGCGGGAGTATGTCAGTACCGACCTAAATCACAAAAAGGAAGTGCAATTATACATAGCAACTAAAATCAGCCGACATAAAGACAACGCACACAGGAACGGGGGACCATCCCAACATATTGTATTATTTACTACATACACAAACTGTATATAAATCTTTCACATGTGCCTCCTTATACGTGCAGGGGTACAGAGCCGAGAATGGTAATGTAGCAGTGCTGAGTTAGTCATTATTGTCAACACCGTGTATTAGTGGTTAGCATACACAAGGCTACACATACACAATTTGTAAATTATCTGCACACTGCTGGAGATTCCATGGCAATAAATAAGGTTACTGATTTCATTCTCCAAAGAAGTCTCTGAAAAATGAAACGTGGAATCTAATTGGTTGATCTGGGCAACAAGTGGTAAATTTCTCTAAGACTCGTATGGCTGATGAAAAGTAGATTTTTGTACTCACCGTAAAATCTGTTTCTCTTCCGTTCATTGGGGGACATTGGCATTGACCATGGGGTATAGCTGTTACCGCTAGGAGGCGGACATTAAGCTCACAAAGTGTAAGCTCCTCCCTCTTCAGCTATACCCTTCCTACAGGGACTAAGCTAATCAGTTTAGTGCAAAAGCAGTAGGAGAAGCCAGACATAAGAAAATCCCATTATATGCAAACCAAGAACCACACAGGCCCGAAAAGGCCCATAAACAAAAAACTGGGTAGGAGCTATGTCCCCCAATGAACGGAAGAGAAACAGACTTTACGGCGAGTACAAAAATCTAGTTTTCTCATCCGTCTCTTTGGGGGACACAGGCATTGACCATGGGACGTTCCAGAGCAGTCCCTGGGGGTGGGCCTAACTACAATCCTCCTGCCAATTAGAGAACCACTGTTTTCAAAACCCTACACCCCAAAGAAGCATCAGAAGATGCAAAGGTGTGCACCCTGTAAAACTTAGAAAAAGTATGCAAAGACGACAAGGTCGCCGCCTTGCACACCTGAAGAGCCGAAGCCCAGTGATGCACTGCCCAAGAGGCCCCCACTGCCCGAGCCGAATGAGCAGTCACCCGGAAGAGCAGAGATCCGGTCCTTAACGCGGCAAGCTTCCACAATAGCCAAACAAATCCATCTGGAAAAGGAAGTCTTTGACGCTGCCTGCCCTCGTCTCGGCCCCTCTGGAATCACGAACAGGGAATCTGTCCGCCTGAAAGATGCGGTCTAGGACAGATAGATACGCACTGCACGCACCAGATCCAGGGTATGGAGCGACTGTTCTCGAGAATGAGACGGGTCCGGACAAAATGAAGGAAGAATAATCTTCTCATTTAGATGGAATGTCGACACCACCTTCGGCAAGAAGGACTGCACAGGGCGAAGGACCACCTTATCCTGATGGAGGATCAGGAAGGGCAACCGACAGAACCGCAAGTTCCGACACTCTACGGATAGAAGTAATTGCAACCAAAAAAGTCACCTTACCGTCTTTCCCCGAAAATAAGACATCCCCCGAAAATAAGACCTACCTCTAGTTTTGCCTCTTGCTGAAATATAAGGCATCCCCCCGAAAATAAGGCCTCCCCGATAATAAGACCCCCCGGAATATAAGGTCCCAGAAGTTACTGCTAATCATCTGACTCCTCCCGATCGTAGCGGCGGGTGCCGCCGCGCAGCTCACTGATTGGCCGCAGCACAGCCAGAGCTGTTCAGGCGGTGCGAGGTCTCTTTAAATCAGAGAGCCCGCGCCACTGCCAGGACAAGCTGCCGCCTGCTGCTCGCTCTGCCCTGACGGAGCCTGGCTGACTCACTGTCTAAATGTGAGTGAGTTGCGCAGGGCAGGAATCGGGCACATTGTGTGGAATCTGGCCGGCACGGACATACAGGGGTGACTGAGGTATGGGGGGCAGAATGTCTGATAAAGTGGTGGGGGATGTCTGGTGAAGGTGGGAGGGGGGAGAGACTAAATAATCCACTGTCCGCTGGCACAGGGGAGGGGGATCACTTAAAATGACACAGGGGGATCAGAGGGGGGAATCAAAATGACACAGGAGGATAAGAAAGGGTACTAAAATTGTAATCTTCCCTCAGATTCTCCTGTGTCATTTTGATTCTCCCCTCTGATCCCCCTGTGTCATGGAAAAATAAGACATCCCCTGAAAATAAGACCTAGCGCATCTTTTGGAGCAAAAATTTATATAAGACACTGTCTTATTTTCGGGGAAACAGGGTATAAGACAGGAAGCGCAGCGACACCTGCTGCAAAGGCTGAAACTGAGAAGATTGGAGAGCGTTGAGCACTAGATTAAGATCCCAAGGATCTGACGGAGGACAGAAAGGGGACGCAGCATGCCCCACCCCCTGCAGACCTTGCTCACCTATGCTTCAATGGCAGATTTTGCAAACGCTTCCAGCTTCTTATCTTTGATATCAGAAAAAGAAGTCCCATCCGCCATTGGCAAGGCAGTATGTTTAGCAAAAATGGGAAACTGGCGGGTCCACTATAGGTGGAGCCGACCATTTCTTAGTCAAATCCTCCATAAAAGGATGTTCAAGTGTTTTGGCAACATGACATGTTTATCAGGGAAATTCCACTCCTTGGAGAGAGAGGAATGAAACTCCTGGTGGTTGGGGAAACACTTATGTGAGCGAAGGGAACCTTCTAAAGGAAAAACCTGAGCTGGAAGATGACAGAGCGGGATCTTCAACCTGCAGCATCTCAATAACTGCAGTAATTAAATTGTCCACCATGGAGGATATTTTGGGCGACTGACCCTCCGGTGAGACAACATCCTCATCTGACCCTCTATCCTCGGAACATGCCTCTTCAGCTGAGGACATGTTGGAGTGAGACTCTCTAGCAGGAGGAGGAGAGGCCGAGGACACGGGAGACACAGAACCCTTTTTGGGGGAGGAAGTTCTGGCCAGTTTTGTGGGGTGGCCGCGATGGGCACGAGCTCAATGATCCCCAGAGTCGGACCGGTCAGAGGACTGCCTTGCCCCAGCATATCCACAATAGCTTTGTTGGTATTGGAGATATCCTGTGCCACCCTAGACAGGGAACGTGCTCATTCTGGTTCTTCCGTAAGTTGGGCAGCGGCAAGCAATGGGTCTCAGGCCACTCCCCCTCACTCTCAGGCCACGCCTACGTCCCCAGCCATCACAGGGAAGCCTACAGTCGCAGGCTGCACAGAAACTGGGGCCTCGAATAATAATGGACCCGGTTGCCCTAGAACCAAGCCGACGCGACGACATAGGAAACGGTGCTTCATCAGGACAACCCTGCCCCCTCCTCTCCCGATGCGCTCCAGAGGACGCAGTCAGCCTGGGAAGCCACAGCAGACGCGCGGCGTGTACAAAGAAAACAGCTACCCCCTTGCTGCAGCAGCATCCCAGGTATGTCAACCCTTAAAGGAGATTGCTACCAAAGTCCACGTGGGGAGGAGTGAATACTCTCCGCAGTCCTGGAGGGGGCACTGGAGGTGGTACTGAGGGGTTTACTGGAGGGAGGGTGGAGGGGAGCACTACTCCTACTCACCTGTCCGACGTCTTCTGCCCCCCTGACTCCAGCCGGATCACCACCTTCGGTGTGCGGCCCCTTGGTGAGGGACGCTACACCGGAACAGAGGGGACTTTCGCTGGGGCGGCCGTGGTGATGCGCTTGCTGGCAGGAGACAGAGGTTTTCCTCTGGTCCTCCTTTTCTTCTAGAGAGCGGGAACGAGCAGGGGGTTTTGGTGACCCCCTGGTCTCCCGTCTCCTGGGAGGGAGTGCAGGCAGTTTTTACTCGGACTGCCTGAAGCTTCCCACTATAAAAAAGAGACAAATTTAGTAAATCAGCAGACCTGCAATGCAGGAACGTCTGCCTCCTACAGACAATAAGCTAAAACTGATTAGCTTAGTCCCTGCAGAAAGGGATATAGCTGAAGAGGGAGGAGCTTACACTTTGTGTGCTTAGTGTCCGCCTCCTAGCGGCAACAGCTATACCCATGGCCAATGTCTATGTCCCCCAATGAGACGGATGAGAAATGTGCATTGTTCCACATAATCAAAGATAAAAATCCTTAAAGGGGGTTTCCTATAAATTACACTTTTCACTTATTCACAGGACAATGTCTATCTTTTCGTCATGTAGTGTTGTACTGCCGTTATTCCTCCCGGAAATCTATAAATGAATTTACAGCGTGGTGTAAATAAATAACTAAACAACTGTGTGTTACCATTTCCTTTGTCAAGTCACTGCTGACTGGACAGTGTGAGACCATGCAGGGACACCCCTCCAAGAGGTAACATCCAGCTGCCAATTTATCCAGATATTTGTAGGAGGAATAACAGAGGAATGCCACAACAAAGGTTATAAGAAACAAAATTATCCAGAATTGTCTCATGGAAAGTACAATTAATTGTTGAAAGTCAGTGAAGAGGACAGGTCCTCTTTCATACATCATCGTGATTTTAGTAAAAATGAGAACTCCTGTCCAGGCACCATATCTATACCTTGTTGTAGTGGTTTTTCCTTCCATTTTCTGACTATTCCAGATTTTTACTGTTCCATCATTTGAGCAAGTGGCAAAAATGGAATGTTCATCAGAAACACGGATCCTGTTTACTGGGCCCTTATGTTCATGTAAATGTGCCACCAGCAAGCCTTTTGGGTGCCATCCTAGGAAAAATACACACTGTTTAAATTAAGGGTCCAAATGTTGGATGAAGCTGACCAACACTTGGTGAAATGGTAAAATACATCAGCAACATCTAGCTGAGAATTGGCTACATAAATAAAGTAAACTCCAGCTCCAATGGTAATGAAATGGTAGTTTATTTGATTATTTGCTGCGACTGCGATAGTGACGTTTCGGCCGTAATGGCCTTCTTCAGACTGCAGCAAGATAGATGATAGGAATACAGAGAGCATAGTTGGACATAGTGAAAAGATGCTGATAATACATCGCAGCAATAATCATATAAACTACAATTGCATTTCCTTTGGCGTTTACTTTATTTATTACGTATGGGGTGGATCCCTGCTCCAAGCCACATTAACAGAATGCAACAAGGATCATAACTTGAGAATTGGCTACAGGTAGCGTGTGAGAACTCCATACCAGTGCTTGATACTGCCAAGAAAAGTCAATCCAAAGCAATAGGGCCCAAGATTATATGAAACGTTACTGAACCCTGCAGCATAGGTCGTCACCCTGGAACTTACGGTCATCGAGGACGGCAGCTACGATAAACATGACAGGAAGAGACAGCTCCAAACTTTATCGCCCTGTCCAAACAATAGTTCCAGTTTAGGGGGTCTGCCAATCACTGGAAATTGACATGGTGATCTCTTTCAATGGTTGAAATAGATATATGTTATACAGTGGTCCCTCAATATACAATGGCCTCAAGATACAATATTTCCAACATACAATAGTCGTTCTGGAACCAATTAATATTGTAACTTGAGGGACCACTGTAGATAGATGCGAGAATCACGTTGCTAACGATTATGATCACAGGCCACCAGAGATTTCCAGAATGAAAAACAGGTCTATTCGACAAAAGCATATAAGAAATTCTGAGTACGGTACATCAGTGCTACAGAACATTATAAGCACTTGGGCATAGATAAGAACGTTTCTGTCCTCAGAATGTTGTGTCGGATTCATTTTTACTAGAATTTTCTTTTATATACCTGTTGGAGGCGGCTTACTCTCCCATTCCGCACTCTCCATCATGTGCTTTGCTAACCTCTCTGCATTGCACTGCTCCCGTTTCTGTTGGATGAGCTGCTGAAGCTCACTCTTACATGTAGTCATGCGGATTTGTAAAGCTGAAGGCTGATATGTGCTGGTGTATATCTGCAACGTGGGTCTCCTTGACTGGATTCCTACTCCTTCAGAGGTCTATGACAGATGAAATTAAACATATCAGTTTAGGTTTTTGTGTACTAAAAAGTTTTGATTAAATGGTCACTGTACATTAAAGAAATTTTACATAAAACAACGGCGCAGGTGAATGTAAGAAACTTTGTAATATATGTTAATACAGGATAATGCACCTTTCTCACTTCTAGTAGCTCATTCCTTCTTCCCGTTCTGTTTTGCATAGACTGCTGTGTAACTTGATTCTTCAGTGAGCTGCCAGCCATCTTCTCTCACAAGATAGGCATAACAGACAATGTTTGTAATATATCTTATCAGAGAAAAATAAACTAAGGCTACTTTCACACTTGCGTTCGGAGCGGATCCGTCTGGAGTCTGTACAGACGGATCAGCTCCTATAATGCAAACGCTTGCATCCGTTCAGAACGGATCCGTTTGCATAACTGTTTTTTTTCAGATCTAATTTTTCACTTCGTGAAAACTCAGATCCGACAGTATATTCTAACACAGAGGCGTTCCCATGGTGATGGGGACGCTTCAAGTTAGAATATACTAAAAGAACTGTGTACATGACTGCCCCCCTGCTGCCTGGCAGGTGCTGCCAGGCAGCAGGGGGCAGACCCCCCCTCCCTTGCTCCCCTGTATTTAACTTATTGGTGGCCAGTGCAGCCCCCCCTCCCTTCCTCCGCTATATTTAACTCAATGGTGGCCAGTGCGGCCGGCCCCCCCTCCCCCCCCTGTTTTTAACTCATTGGTGGCCAGTGCGGCCGGCCCCCCTCCCTCCCCCCCACTGTTTTTAATTCATTGGTGGCCAGTGCAGCCGCCCCACCCCTGTTTTTAACTCATTGGTGGCCATTGCGGCCGGCCCCCCCTCCCCCTGTTTTTAATTCATTGGTGTCCAGTGCGGCCGGCCCCCCCTCCCTCCCCCCCTGTTTTTAACTCATTGGTGGCCAGTGCAGCTGGCCCCCCCTCATTAAAATGACCGACCCCCATCATTGGTGGCAGCGGAGAGTTCCGATCGGAGTACCAGTTTAATCGCTGGGACTACGATCGGTAACCATGGCAACCGGGACGCTACTGCAGTCCTGGTTGCCATGGTTACTTAGCAATTTTAGAAGCATTATACTCACCTGCGATTTCTGTGACCGGCCGGGCGCTCCTCCTACTGGTAAGTGAAAGGTCTGTGCTATAAGCAATGCGCCGCACAGACCTTTCACTTACCAGTAGGAGGAGCGCCGGGCCGGGCACAGACATCGCAGGTAAGTATAATGCTTTTAAAATTGCTAAGTAACCATGGCAGCCAGGAATGCAGTAGCGTCCTGATTGCCATGGTTACCGATCGGAGTCCCAGCGATTAAACTGGGACTCCGATCGGATCGGAACTCTCCGCTGCCACCAATGACGGGGGATCGGTCATTTTAATTAGGGGAAGGGGGGGGGGGCGGCTGCACTGGCCACCAATGAGTTAAAAACAGGGGGGGGGGGGAAGGGGGGAGGGGGGGCCGGCCACACTGGCCACCAATGAGTTAAAAACAGGGGGGGGGAGGCCGCACTGGCCAGCAATGAGTTAAAAACAGGGGGGGGCGGCCGCACTGGCCACCAATGAGTTAAAAACAGGGGGGGAGGGGGGGGTGGCCGCACTGGCCACCAATGAGTTAAAAACAGGGGGGGGAGGGAGTCTGCCCCCTGCTGCCTGGCAGCACCTGCCAGGCAGCAGGGAGCAGTCATGTACACAGTTCTTTTAGTATATTCTAACTTGAAGTGTCCCCAACACCATAGGAACGCCTCTGTGTTAGAATATACTGTCGGATCTGAGTTTCACGATCTAACTCAAATCCGATGGTATATTCTAACATAGAGGCGTTCCCATGGTGATGGGGACGCTTCAAGTTAAAATATACCATCGGATTGGAGAAAACTCTGATCTGATGGTATATTAATAGGGACTCCTGACTTTACATTGAAAGTCAATGGGGGACGAATCCATTTGAAATTGCACCATATTGTGTCAACGTCAAACTGATCCGTCCCCATTGACTTGCATTGTAAGTCTGGACGGATACGTTTGGTTCCACATGGCCAGGCGGACACGAAAACGCTGCAAGCAGCGTTCGGGTGTCCGCCTGCTGAGCGGAACGGAGGCCAAACGGTGCCAAACTGATGCATTCTGAGCGGATCCGCATCCACTCAGAATGCATTGGGGCAGTACGGATCCGTTCAGGGCCGCTTGTGAGAGCCTTCAAACGGAACTCACAAGCGGAACCCCGAACACAAGTGTAAAAGTAGCCTTAGTTTACTATGTGCCCCTGTACTACTGAAATGTGCAAAGTTTGCTGAAAGCACAGTGACTATTCAAAGGGAACCAGCCATCAACTTTATGTTTATGTTTAACTCACTGAGGGCAACATAAAGTAGTGACAGACATGCTGATTTCAGCAGTCAGTGACTGATTAACTAATATAAGGGGCTGCTGAAAACCAGCAGAATAACCATGGCAGCTTGGGCCTGAAAAAGAGTGAGAGCTGCCTGTTAGGCAGTATTTTTTTCCGTTTACGTTCCATTTTTTGCGTTCCGTATACGTAACCATTCATTTCAATGGATCCGCAAAAAAAACTGAAGGTACTCCGTATGCCTTCTCCGTTTCCGTATTTCTGTTCAAAGATAGGCCAGCTGTTTGCAGACCACAAAATACAGAAAAATCCATACAGTCGTGTGCAAGAGGCCTTAATAATGAGCTGCCTCTCTCCATCTACCTGCTGATAATTGGCAGTTCTCTCATTGGTTTTTCCCCTTAGGGTCCATTCACCCTTAGGGTCCATTCAGTACATCGTGCTGCCCTATAGAAATGAATGGGTCCGCAATTCCGTTCCGCAAAATGCGGAACGAAATTGCGGACGTGTGAATGGACCCTAATAAGAGAAAACTGCAAATCCTCAGCAGGTGGGCGGGGAGAGCAGGAGCTCATGAATAACCATGACTCGTCCGAGGCAATCGCGACTCTTCCAGGCCTGGGCTGCGATGGCTATACTGCTGGTTCTCAGCAACCACTGAATACTAACTTAAGAGTAACAGACTACTGAAATCAGTGCGTCTGCCACTACTTTATACTACCGTCAGTGAGGGCAGGTTCCCTTTAAATTATGTGAAAAATTACCAACTTTAGAAGTATAATATCTGAATGAGAATGACTATTGAAAGTGTAACTGTCAATTCAAAAAACTTGTCATGTCAAAGTCACACGTCAGAGTTTTAATCGGTAGGGGTCCAGGTGCTGAGACCCTTACAGATCTTCTAAAACAAAAAGGGAGAAGTGCTCAGCCGAGCATTATCTCTCCTCGCTAGAAGAAAACTGGCTCATAGACTAGACAATTGAGTCAATTATCAGCTAGAGAGGAGAAACCAAGCTTGACTGAGAACTTCTGCCTCCTCATTTTATCACTTGATTGATTGCTGAAACAATCGGACCCCCAGAGATCAAAACCTTTGAAATGTCACTATTACACGTCTAGTCTTTTAAAATGACAGTTAAACTTAGTACTCTGACCCCTCTCCATCTGACGGCATCATAGGGCCGAGGATGAGATGCGGAGCTGGATTAAGGAAAACTACAATATCCTGAGATGCGAATCTCCTCTGTACTGTACGGATATCAGACATGGTAGCAGCAAAGATGGAACTCTGCTCAAAAATATAATGTTTGCCTTACACAACCTGAGGACACGTCATCAAGTATTACCTGTGGTGAGAAGGACAGGGGGACATTAATGGCAGCAGAAGATTCGGAGCGAAGAGACTTTGTGGCTTCCTGGTCAGTGGGAGGCAGAGTTCTTACAGTCTGAGTTATATTTGCTGGTTCCATTGCACCAAACATGCTCTTCCACTCTTCATTCACATTAGAATCTTGCTTTACATGCTTTCGTGCTAGAATGTAAGGGATACAGAAAGTATAGACGCTCAGCAAATGTAGCATTTTTAGAACATATTACCCACTAAGGGAAGCATTTCAGCTTTTGCCCTCTCCTGAACGATCTTCTAAGCTTATGTAGGAGCACATCAAAGTTGAACTTTAGAAGGTTATTCAGGAAAGGAAAACAGATTTAGACAGACAGCCAGCCAGCCTGACCGGTTTCACTATGAATGGCGTTATGCAGCTGCTGTGTACTGTGAAACACAGAAGATGCAGAAACCGAATGAAGCAACATTCTTATTAAAAATATGTTACAAAAATCATGGGGCAATCAATGCTGGCTGAATAATCGTCATCTCGTGATCTATGTCTATGGGCTTAGGATTTCTTTTTGGCCACGGACAGAAGAAGCACAAAATCAATGATTCACAAACCATGTTACATGGAATATAATATGGTAAGCAGGGTCATTTAAAGCCACCACGTTCTATGACTTACGGCGCTTATCTTCTGTGTCCAATTTTGCTTTCACAAGATCAGACTGTCTTCCACTTATACCCAACGTCTGCAGGTCAATCACTCCTTTTAAAGAGCTCTCATGAATGTGACTCTGATCTGCCACGTTTGCCTTGGCTTTGTTGGACTTTAACATAAAATCCTTAAGAGCCAAAAGCTTATCTTCCTCATCTTCTGTCATTCCCTGATTGAATAATAAGAGAAAAATTATTGACATGAAGAAAGGGTAGTATGAAGAAGTAAGTCTTATCCTACCGCTTCTTTTAGGGTGGCATTACACATTAGACTAAGGAGGAAGCTGCTGATTTCAGTGGTCAGCGTCAACCACGCATTAGATATTCGTCTGATACTCGTTCAGCGGATGTTGAGGGGATTGGACATGTTGAATTTCAAAATGCCTGATCCTTTGTTCTCAAGGGAAAAAACCTGGCATCAGCTTATTCCCTCTGTACTTACCAAACACTGCACCGTACATTGCATAGCAGCTGTGCTTGACATCGTGCTCAGCCCCATTCACTTCAATGGGCCTGAGCGCGATACCTAGCACAGCTGCAATACAATGTACGGTTCTGTGTTTGGTAGGCTGCGCGAAGGCCGCGGCGCTCACAGGAGCACCAGTGCCTTCTCAAACAACTGATCGGCGTGGGTCCTGGGTGTCAGACCCCCACCGATCAGTATCAAAATCCTGGAAAACAACCTTAAACCTGGAATGCAGCAGGAAAGCAAGATGAGGCATTGTTCACACTGCTATAATGGCTTCCATTTTTTACATTTCATCTCCATTATGATCCATTTCCTCCATTCACTTACAACGGGTCATTCAGGTTTTCATTTTTTAATGACTGGAATAGTGTAGCATATTGCGCTGTGATGGCCATCAAAGATCAACGGAAACCAGACAGAACAGAGGAAGGAAGCGATCTTCCTTTTACAGTCCCACCTACATATTAGTCTATTGTCAGCTGAACCTGCAGTTTTCACTGGGACCGGCCAACAATTAAATGTGATAGATGATGAAGATCGGGCGCTTTGAATTTTAAAAGGGGTCTCCAGGACTACAAAAAGATGTCTGCTTTCTTCCAAAAACTGCATCACAACTGTCTACAGGCTGTGAGTGTTATTACAGCTCTGCCCCGTTCACGTGAATGGAGCTGAGCTGCAATTCCACACACAACCTGTGGACAGGTGTGGTGTTGTTTTTGGGAGAAAGCAGACATGTTTTTGTAGTCCTAGAGAACCCATTTAATACCAAATAATTAGATTTTTGTACTTATTGTAAAATCAGTTTCTCGCTCAATTCATTGGGGGGGGGGGGACACAGCACCCTAGGTATACACCCAGCCACCACTAGGAGGCGACACTAGATATGAAAAAGTTTGGCTCCACCCAGGTGGGCTATACCCTCTCCACAGACACTAGGCTAATCAGTTTGTACCAATAGCAGTAGGAGAGAGAAACAAAAGCAAAGAACCAACATGTCCTGGACCGGGGAAGAAAAGAACAGCAGCCCAGTGACAGAAAGAGAAATGAAAACAAAGGGTGGGATCTGTGTCTCCCAATGAATTGAACGAGAAACAGATTTTACGGCAACTACAAAAATCCTATTTTTTCGGTAATGTCATAGGGGGACACAGCACCATGGGATGTCCCAAAGCAGTCCCGAGGGTGGGAAGAAAATCTCATGCAAAAAGTTGGGCGCACAGGTGCAGGAGAACCATGTGACCCAACAGGACAAGGAGAGGCCATAGCATGAGATGGTAGATAGAAAACTAAGGAAGTGAGCAGAGAGGCTCCAGGACCAGGAAGAGTCCAAAGAAAAAAATTGTGGGAGACCGCCAGGATCCCAAGGACAAGTGCCTGGGAAAAAAGGCCATATGCAAGAAAGGAACAAAAAAGAAACACCCAGCTCTGGGAAAAATAAAGAAGCTAGAGGATAGGGAGCAGGGCTAGATGTCCTGCGCAAGAACCGAGAGTTGAACAAGTGCGCACTAGAGAGCCAAAGGAAGTATCTGGAAGAACCAGGGCTTCCCCTGAAGAAACAGGAGAGCGCACAACCGGAAGGCGTCTGTTGGTAATGGCCTAGCGCTCTGCATATAGAAGGATGCTCCAGGAGGAGGATCTATAAGAGGACAGACCCAACAAGAAAAATTAGACCATGTAGGAACCTGGCAGGAGAGAAAATGCCTGGGAAAGGACAGGAGCAGTCCTGAACCAAGGTAAAAAACTTCCTGGAGACAAGCTAAAGGAAGACCCTGTGGACCACCCCTCGGCAAAAGGAAGGCGATTCCATGAGGCATAGAAAGCAAAGGAACCCGACCAGTAAGAGGACCCAGCAAGGAAAAAACTCTGAATTGTCTCAAACCAAAAACATGGCCTGTCCGTGGCAAACACCATGTGAAGGCCAGGGTAGAGAGGAAACAAGGAAGCAGTGGAGGCTTAAACGATTGAAAGAAAGAATAGCAAAGGATATTGGAGTAGAAGAGAGAGGACTCCAAACAGCCTAAGGAGGAACAGTTCTCAAATCGAGGGAAAGCTCCATCCCAGAAGTGGCCAATATGAATGTAAATTGCAAACTGGAGCAACAAACTCCCAGGTACCAGGACCTGAACCTGGGGAGACGGGAAGAGAGGTTAGAATCTCAAGAGGGCAACAAGCCTATGGGGACCCAGGAAGGAAAAGAACTAAACCGGGCCCAAAGAAGCAGCTGTCAAACAGAGCATGTGCGGTCAGAGATGCCATGAGTAGCTTCCTCAGAGGGAACCGGATAGCTGATTGGTCTAAGATTCATTGGGGCAGGGACTCCAAGCAGGATTACCCAGTCAGAGGCCCAAGTAGGGTCCACAGAACTGAACAACATGAAGACAATAATAGCCATATTATCAAAGGAAAAATGAAATGTAGCAACCATAGGGAAAAAAAAATCACCCATGGTTAATCCTAAGTGTAGTGACTAGCATACTGTATAACACTGCCCCGGAAGGAGCAAGTACAGCACCCTGGATTTTGAAGAAGAATCGCCAGACATCCATAAATCAGAAAAGGATGCGGAAATTCGCCAGGGAAAGCCAGGAGAGACTACCCCGACAAATAGAAACCAGCTACCAGCAGAGCACAATGAAACCCCCAAGGAAGGGGGAAGAAACTGACAGGTGCAGACAATGGCAAGGCCCAAGCGAACGTCATGTGGCACAACTAATCAGAGAACATAAGGAAGTACCAAGAACGTCCAGACCATGGAAGAACTACGGGACCATATCCGATACCAGAGCGAGCAGCGGAAAATTCCACCCACCAAGTAGGTGTGTGGCGCTCACTAGTCCTGTCACAGCCATATCAGAGAGGACGTCCAGCGATGACCCGAAAACTGCAGTAGCGGCTGGTGCTCACAATGCTGCGTATCCCTGCAGGATAGAGCATCCAGTGATGATCCAGATACTCTGCCAGGACTGGACCATGTAACTCTGTGAAAACAAAGCAGAGAGGCAGTAACAACAACGCGAGTACTCCATCCATGAAATGGGGTAACGTGGCTGTGCAGAATACAGTAGAACTTTATAGGGTTGACAAAGAACAAACATAGCATGATAGCCAACAACCTGCCCATGGCGGAGGGAGTGTGGTTGTCTGGTGCATAACAGTCCTGTTAAGTAGTGCGTCAAGCAATAAAATTAAAAATCATGCCTAGTACAGGGGAAATGAGAAGACTTGATGCACTCAGAGGGCCTGGTTCAGGAGGTACTGCACTGGGTGTCTGGGTCCATTCAAACGTCCGTAGAATGGGTCCAGATCCGTTCCGCATTCTCTATGGGGCTGGAAGAGATGCAGACAGCACACATTGTGCTGTCCGCATTACCAGAGCGCGGCCCCGATCTTCCGGTCCACGGCACCCGAAAAAAATAGAACATGTTCTATTGCGGACAAGAATAGGCAATTCTATGGGGGTGCCAGCCGGGTGTATTGCGGATCCGCAATAAACTACGGACATGTGAATGGACCCTTAGATCTGAACAGGGCAGCAATATGCTGGATCTAACGATTGCAACTCTACTCCCCCCCAGGAAGGGGGAAAACATATGGTTACCAGGTACATACTACAACCAGGATGGTTTGTCGGATACAGCACCTTGAGATAGTACAAGTACACCGCCGAAAATGACGGTAATGGGGTGCCAGATGCATACTAGAACCAGAAAAGAGTGATGAATACAGTGTCTGGGGATGGTAACATCACCCCGCATGAAGGGGCCTAGCACACATTAGAACCAGGAAAGGGCAATGCAGCAGCCGTATGGGCCACAGATTATACCAATAGGGCACAGCACTTGGAGATACTCCGCCTGACAATAGGAGTAATCTGGCTGCATGATGCACACTATAATGAGAGTGGAGACATGGCTACAGTACAGCATCTGGAAATGGTATAGGTACTGTGCATGATAAAAGAGTAATATGACTGCGTGATGCACACTAGAACCAGACAGGTGTGATGGCTAGAGCATTTGGAGATGGGTACAGGTACTCCACCTAAGAAAGGAGCAATGTGGCTGCATGGTGCACACTAGAACCAGACAGGTGCAATGGCTACAGCATCTGAAGATGGCATCTGTACTTCGCCTGATAAGAGAGAAATACGGCTGCATGGTGCACACTAAAACCATAGAAGTATAATGGCTACAGCCTCTGGAGTAATAATGGAGTAATATGGTGCATGGGGCGCATTAGAACCAGACAGGTGAAATGGCTATAGCATCTGAAGATAATGTGTGGATAATTACCTGTACAACCAGGGGAGTGCCATCTGAAAATCCACTAAAGTAAATACCAACCCTGGAGAGGAGAGGTTCCTCAGTGGACATTTGTATTTGACCACCCAGAGAGATTCTGTATGGTGGAAGACCGCCTGATGCTCTGTTCCGAGTCAGAATCGGTGCAGAGGAGTCCCCCGATGAGGCAGAAGAGACCTGAGGCGTTTCCCTCAGTGCTAGTACTGTCCTGGGAGGAAACCAGGATGCAGGGGATGAGTGGGACCTATGAGGGGCGACCCTAGGCCGCTACTGGACTCGGCCCCCTGATACGGACTGAGGCAGGAAGCAAAGCACTCCTGGGGGGGGGGGCGATGCAGCCGAATGAGGGCAGGGAAGAGCACCATAATATCATCATAGCTGAGAATGGGCGCAGGCTACGGTGGAGGTGAGGGACCCACGTGGGGAGAAGGTGACCCCTGAACAGTTTAGGGTAACCTGACTGAGCTCAGGATCCAGTCAACCACTTGCAGGCCAGCCAGGCCGATAGCACAGCAACCCCCAGGCACCGCAGGAGCAGATGCAACTCAGGGGAAGGGGGGGGGGGGATGATGGAGGGCAAGGGGACCTGCCACATGGACCACCGAACAGGGGCCCAAGATAATACGTCCCACCAATGACGCAACATGCGGGAGGGGGGCACTGTGTAGATGGGGAATGCACCCTCTGGGAAGAAGGACATCTCGTCCTCCCACCAGAAATTCCATGCAGAGACCTCTAGAAGGCCATGAGGGAGGCAACACCCCTAGAAAAAAAACAGGAAGCCAGAAAAAATGGCGGGAAGAGTTTGGCCTAGTCCCGACAGAAGCTGGAGGCTAGAGTAGATAGTGTAGCCGAAAATGAGGCACCCCTAGCGGACTGATGCTGCAGGGTGCTGGGAAGCTCCAAAAAGGCTACAAAAATAGGGTAGGCACGGAAAGGAGGTCAAAGCGACCCCTATTGGTGAGAAAAATGACCCACCAGAACCCCTGGATGGCAGGGGAAAAAAAAAATCTGAAAACAGATGCGGCCTTGTCACAGCCAGAGCCGGGGACTAAAGTAGATGCCGCAGCCGAAAATGAAGCACCCTGAGCGGGCGGACACCGCGGGACCTGGGTAGGGGAGGAAGGAATGCCCTGAGGGGGGGTCATAGCGACCCCCATATAGAGAGAAAATGAGCCACACAGAGATCCTGGATGCCAGGAAAAAGGCGGGAACTGGCGCAGCCTAATCCTGGTACAAGCCAGGGACTAGAGTAATTAGGAGGCCCAGGAAGGGAAGGACGGCCAGGGGGGAGGGAACCCCGATGGAGTATGAATGGATGGGAGGGAAGGAGTCCCTAACTAGGGTAGGGAGCATACTCACCATTTGGCGTCTTCGGGCGCCGCAGGGTCACCCCTTCGGTAAACTCGCACTAGAGTGGGATTAGCGGTACTCCACTGCGGATGCAGTAATGAGGGACTGGGTGACCGGCGAGGTACCGAGGTAGGCGCCCACAGGGGGTGCTACTAAAGTGGACTTCCACGATGAAGACCCCCTGCTGCAGGATAAAACCTGCACCTGTAAAGTGAAAACAAAAAAGAAAAAAAGAAAAACAAGTAGCAGCAAGACCTGCAGGAGAAGAGCAGGTCGTGTCTGCCTCCTACGGACACAAATAAAACTGATTAGCCTAGTGTCTGTGGAGAGGGTATAGGCCACCTGAGCGGAGCCAACCTTTTTCATATCTAGTTTCGCCTCCTAGTGGTAGCTTGGTGTATACCCATGGTGCTGTGTCCCCCAATGACATTAACGAGAAACCTCTGTTCTCCTTGCAGATGAGCTTCTGCCAGAGGTGAAACTTTCTCTTCTCTCCCCTTTGAAAACATATACATGCATGGCCAAACCGAGCATGCATGTGTATGGGGGAGATGAGAGAGATAGCTGTTAACTGAATGCTCATACAGAAACCTTAACACTAACCTACCTAATGTTCACATACAGTGTGAAATGTATCAACATGGGGCTTTTACTCCGTGTGTCACCTCTGACAATAAAGAAGGTGAAATCAATGACAGAATAGAGAATTGTTTTTAATGGGGGGCAATGACCAATGCCTCTTTTATCAGCATGCTGAAAAAAGAAGTCTCCTGCCCTAACTTACAGTGGTTTGAGCGCCAAAAGCAGAGACCCTGGCGGATGACCACGCACTGGAAAGCCCCTTGAAGGCGCACCAGTACCTCAGCCTTGGGTGCCACAGACAATATGCTCATCAGAATTTTTCTGTGAGGTATTTTGTCTGTGTGAATATACCCTAAATGTATATCTGCAGAAAAAAAATCTGCAGTAAATTCATTAAGTGTGAACATGGGTTAACGCATATTAATCTAGTCCCCAAAAAAGGTCAACAAAGGGTCTCTTATAATCATAAGTACAATAGAAAAAGTCCTTTCATCAGGATAAAGAACAGGTTGGGTGCAAGTCATCAGTTGGGTAGCTGTGACTTTAATATGTCCATACCTGCGATAGCAGTTTCTTCAAGAGCTGGGCCACTGCTGGATCTTCAGCAGGAGGACACTCAAGAAGAGTACCATTCCTCTTCCTCTGACGCATCTGTAGATGTCTGAAGAGGCTGGCAATGTCCTTTGATCGCAGAGCATAGTCAAATATTGACCTGCTTACAGGTTCCTTCAGCACACTCAGAAGAACGATTTCCTTGTCTATCTGTAATTGTAAAATTAAAAAGTAAAACCACCATAAAGAACTACTAGGATCAGCAATTCCTTCATGAACAGAATTCATATGTGATATAAACCAGTGGTAAACGTATAATCTGGTCCATCAAGGTTCCGAATTAGAGTCTATCATTTTGATAGGAAGACTAGATTAACCTGCTTCACTGTTTTCTCCTATCAAATCTAAAGAGACTGACAACGGAAGAGTGAGCACAGCCTTAATTTATTAAAAGGGTTTTCCAAGACCTTATAACTGATGACCTATCCTCTAGATAGGTCATTATTATCTAATTGGTGGGGGTTCGACACCTAGGACCCCTGCCGATCAGCTGTTTGAGAAAGCACCACCACTGCCTTCTCTGTGCTTACCAAACACACCGCCGTACACTGTATTGCGCCTGTGCTTGGCATCACAGCTCAGCCCTATTCACTTTTATGGGGCTGAGCTGCTCCTAGGCCACGTGACATGAACGTGACGTCACTGACCTAGAAAAAGCTGAGAGAAGGCCACAGTGCTCACAGGAGTGCCACTGCCTTCTCAAAAAAGCTGATCAGTGGGGGTCCTGGGGGTCGGACCCCTACCGATCCGATATTGATAATCTATCGAAAAGACAGGTCATCAGTATCTGGGAAAACCCCTTTATCTCCTTCTTGACATGACTATTGTCCGTTTTTTACCCCCTTCATTCCCAGAGCCATAACTTCTTTATTTTTCCGTCCACATAGCTGTATGAGGGCTTGTTTTTTCCCAAGACCAGTTGTACTTTGTAATCAAACCATTTAATATTGCATTTGATGTAGTGCAAACTGGACAAAAATTCCAAATGGGGTGGAATTGGGGAAAAAAAAGCTATTCCGCCACAGTTTTATGGGTTTCTTTTTTACCAGGTTCTCTATGCAGTAAAACTTTATATACATTTTCATGTGTTTTAATACTGAAAATAAATGTAAAAGATTTTTCCTATTCATCACCATATTCTGAACACCATACGTTTTTTATAGTTATGTCTACGGAGTTGTGCGAGGGCTCAGTTTTTGCATTCTGATCTGTAATTTTTGTTGAACACTTTTTATTTTTTTATGTGTATGACTTGTTGAACACTTTTTATTCAATTTATTTGGGGAGATAAAGCGATGAAAAAAACGGTGAATCAACCATTTAAAAAAAAAATTCCCTTATGCCATTCGCCACATGGGATAAATGTTTTTATATTTTAAGTTTTCAGATGCGCTGATGCCCATGTTTAACTTTTTCATTATTTCTTTTTATTTAGGGGAAAAGGGGGTGATTTGAATTTTTATTTTCATATTTTTAAAAACCTTTATTGATGGTAATGCAATTTTATTCATTACAGAATACAAAGATCAGTTTATTCCAATGCAGTGCTACCACCTGCAGGTGAATATATCAGCAATAGCCCTAGAAACCTTTTACAGGCTCTAGCCTATTACAACTATGGAACTCCTTCCCTGATCGCAGCAAAAGGAATGCTTTCCTGAACGAGAAGTGCACATTCCGTTTTTTTGCCTTTCAGATGCTGTGGTCACATTTGAACATAGCATCTGAGGGATTAAATGTCTGCGATCAGTGTTATTACTGACTGCAGACATTAGCCACGGGTGTCTTCTGTGTACTGCTGTGAGCGGCCATCATCTTTAAAGACCCACCATGCGTCGTACATGCACAGCAGATGTCGGGAAGGGGTTAAATGTGGAACATAAACAGGTAATACATCCTCTTAGTAAAACGATGGGTCACTCACTAGACTGATTCTGTCATTTTGCAAAAATCTGCATCCGCTTTGCAGCAGTCCACTCAATACAATGCATGCTCCGCGGACTCCCCATAATCACAGGCTTCAGGTTCTCCCCGCTTCCACTGACTGACTTTAAGGGCGTGACCCAGCATTTCTGACAAGGTAGCTACCAACAGTTTATGTTGTCCTCATTCAGGTCGGGATCAAGCTAGTCCCTAATATAACCAATGCTTTTTTTGGGGGTACTTGGTTGGAACATGTTGTCACTAAGGGTACTTGGTTTGGATAGGTTGAGACACTGCACTATCTACCACTGATGCAGTGAACTGACCTCTCATGATGCAAGGTACATACCTGAATAATAGGTTGGGTGATAAACGGATGTAGATACGGCATTAACTTACAGTACACATCAGCAATGTTTAACTGCTGAGCAACTGTAGTAATGAACCCCACTGCTACATAGCGTATCCATAGGTTTGGGTGGCACAAAAAGGGTGCTGAAAGATAAATTAAGAAAACATGTAATACAAGACCATCCCAGTAGATTACGAGAAAATGGATGAGGGCCCATCAGCTTTGTTTTTTCTCACAAAGAAGAATTGTATATTTCAAAAAACGACACCTTCCTATATTTTATAGAACAGTCTAATGTATTGGTAGCCTCCACTAAATGAGTGCAATAGACTCTGCCACTACTATCATGGATTGTAATTAAAGGGTTGTCTGCTTTGGGCGACTACTTTTTTGGGTACGTCCCCGGACAGCTAGCTGATCGCAGGAGAGGAGAGTCCTGCAGCTAATATTGATAGATTTTTCTACTGATGACCTACCCTCTGGACAGGTCATTAGTATCAGATCAGTTGGGGCCTGAAACCTGGGACCCCCACCGATCAGCTGTTTGAAAAGGCACTGGCCTTTGCAGTAGTGCCGCGGCCTTCTCTCAGCTCCCCTCATGCGCCAAGTGGCTCTCTGCTCTGGCTACTAGAGAGGACCTCCAATACTATGTGCCAACGCCCGAATAGATTTTCAGACCTTTTCAAACCTGCTGAAAATGATGCAATCCATGTACCATGGCCCAATCACCATTTTTTTTTTTTAATAGTGAGTTGTTCTCTCTACTGTATCCATTTAGTAAGAAAATGGTGCATCAGTAGTAACAAGTCAGAGCAAATGGACTTTAATATTTTCTTGAAGATGATTCGGTAGTCATTCAACTGGCTTTCTCAATTAGAATGGCTTGTACAAGAAATCTTGGACACTAAATTCTGGTGACTTGTTCTTTAGTTATGGAGGTAAGATGTTGATTGCATCTGCATGGCTGAAGCTTTTAGGTGTGATTAAAGTGTCTCGGGAGAGGTGTTAGAGCAGCACTGGAAGTGGCAGACAATAGAGGTCACACCCCTCCACCTCTAATCAAGGTTGGTTTCTCCAAAATTTTACATAAATAGCTTCTTTCACACCTCTTTTGAACCAGTCCTCCTGATCCTGAATGAGGACCTTCACAGGCATATAAAAATGGTGATTTCTTCTTTTTTTTTCTATTGTTCCCTAAAGGTTTTCACAAATTACATATTTCAAGACACAAGAATACATTCACCCAGCTATCTACTCTTTTCACCATCTACAGCAGGCATGCTCAACCTGCGGCCCTTCAGCTGTTGTAAAACTACAACTCCCACAATGCCCTGGTGTAGGCTGATAGCTGTAGGCTGTTCAGGCATGCTGGGAGTTGTAGTTTTGCAACAGCTGGAGGGCCGCAGGTTGAGCATCCCTGATCTACAAGATAGTCACTACAGTGACCCTTTGGTGAGCGATGCATCGTACACATGTACTGTGAGTCGCAGGCACTTATGTAGGGTTTAGTATTTGCATGTTACAAGAAACAGTAGTAAGAAAGTAGTAAATAAGGCTATGCTACATGAGATCTTACTGCATTAAAGGGAGTCTGTCACCTAATCTGAGCCTTTTAGACCGCTCAGGTTAAAGACTCCTGTGCTCTCATTACAACGGTAACTTTATTTGTTTTGTCCCTCGCTGAGATCTTCAAAATAAGACTTTTTAAACTTATGCTAATGAGTTTTGGCAAATGCCCAGGGGCGGCGTTACTGCAGCAAGCGCCCAGAAAACCACACCTCTTTCGCCCCTCTGGCCCGCCCTTGTTTCCTATTATTACCTCCTCCTCTCCCTCCTAGATCTCGCGCCTGCGCCGCTCCACACTTGTCCTGCACCTGCGCACTGCTGTGCCTATTATGGGCAGAGGAACAGGTAGTTGGACTGCGCATGTGCCGGCGGCGCAGGTGCAAGATCTGGGAGGGAGAGGAATAATAGGAAAAAAGGGCGGGCCAAAGGGGTGAAAGAGGTGGTTTTCTGGGCACTTGCTGCAGTAACGCCGCGCCTGGGCACTTGCTGAACCTCATTAGCATACAGTGAGGAACAGAAGTATTTGAACACCCTGCAATTTTGCAAGTTCTCCCACTTAGAAATCATGGAGGGATCTGAAATTCACATTGTAGGTGCATTCCCACTCAGAGACAGAATTTAAAAAATAATTCAGGAAATCACATTGTATGTTATTTAAAGAATTTATTTTCTTGCACTGTTGACCATAAGTCATTGTCATGTTGGAAGACC
The DNA here is from genome assembly GCF_905171765.1 of Bufo bufo. NCBI lineage: Eukaryota > Metazoa > Chordata > Amphibia > Anura > Bufonidae > Bufo > Bufo bufo. The sequence continues at coordinate 202,057,132 of NC_053393.1, forward strand.
CAGCCAACACCCATCTTCAATGCTCTGACTGAGGGAAGGAGGTTGTTGCTCAAAATCTCACAATAAATGGCCCCATTCATCCTCTCCTTAATACAGTGCAGTCCTCCTGTCCCCTTCAGTCCTTCCCAGAAAAGCACCCCCAAAGCATGATGTTACCACCCCCATGCTTCACAGTAGGGATGGCGTTTTTGGGATGCAACTCATCCTTCTTTTTCCTCCAAACACGACAAGGTTTAGACCAAACAGTTCTACTTTGGTCTCATCTGACCACATGACTTTCTCCCATGCCTCCTCTGGATCATCCAGATGGTCATTGGCCAACTTCAGACAGGCCTGGACATGTGATGACTTGAGCAGGGGAACCTTCGGTGCAATGCATGATTTGAAACCATGACGGCGTAGTGTTCTACCGACAGTGACCTTTGAAACTGTGGTCCCAGCTCTCTTCATGTCAATGACCAGCTCCTCCCTTGTAGTTCTGGGCCGATTCCTCACCTTTCTTATCATCAGTGAAACCCCATGAGGCAAGATCTTGCATGGAGCCCCAGTTCGAGGGAGACTGACAGTCGTCTTTAGCCACTTCAATTTGCTAACAATTGCTTGGCAATTGCCCCGTAGCCCTTTCCAGCCTTGTGGAGGTCCACAATCTTTGGTCTTGCCCATGGTAGTAGTTGGCGTCTGACTGACTGTGGGGTGGACAGGGGTCTTTAAAGAGTTCAGACAAGTGCTACTAAGTTAGATTAATGAATGGAGTAGAGGTGGACTTTTTAAAGGCACAGTAACAGGTCTTTGAGAGCCAGAATTCTTGCTGTTTCTCAGGTGTTCAAATACTTATGTTCAGCAGTGCAAGACAAATTCTTTAAAAATCATACAATGTGATTTCCTGAATTTTTTTTTTTTTTTTATTCTGTCTCTCAGAGTGGAAATGCACCTACCATGTGAATTTCAGACCCCTCCATGATTTCTAAGTCGGAAAACTTGCAAAATCGCAGGGTGTTCAAATACTTCTGTTCCTCACTGAAAGTTTAAAAAGTCTTTTTTTGAAGATCTCGGCGAGGGACAGAACAAATAATGAGGGCACAGGAGTCTATAACCTGATCTGAGCGGTCTAAAAGGCTCAGATTACGTGACAGATTCCCTTTAAACCAAAAAAAAAAAAAAGGAGGAAAATTGTCTGTCATAAAACATATCGAGTATACATACCAATGTCACAAGAGAATTCATAGATATGGGGTTTTTGAAGAAGTCCCAGTTGGCACATACAAGTGAGAGCATTAAGAGCCTTAAATATCACAAACTCCTCCACATCGCTCAGCCCTTGCTGGAGAAGTGGTTTTAAGATGGAAGAACTCTGCCAGCCCACATATGCAGCAACCCCTGAAAGAATGAGATCAACTCAGATGTGAGTACAGACACAGAGCGCAAGACTCCCCTACTAAACAAGCAAAGAAACTTAGCTTCACAGTCTGGGTTAAAATACCCTGGTAAACAATTTGGTTTTATTAATAACCACTTTATTACCGGAGTGTTTACCCTTCTTTCTTACCAGGCCAATTTTTCAGTTGTAGCAATGGGGCTATCTGCCTGCAAATAACTAATTAATTTCTGAGACAACCTACATGCATTTGAGATTTTTCACGGGATACCTTAAACCTTTTATAGCTGTCATCTAATGGCAGAAAACATATTTAAAAAATATATTTAAGGAAAAACTGACAAAACTATGAAAAGAACATGTATATTTTTCCTTTCGTATCAATTTTTTTGTGTTACAAAAGATTTTAAGACAAAGCATTTCAAAAACCATTACTGTATGTTCGTACCATAAAAATGGATGTTATATGTGTAATTTATATACTGGCTGGGCCCACCGCAAGACTTCAAAGGACTAGAGAACATTCTGGCAGCCTCTTTTTCTATTGCTGGTTCTATGGCACCGCACTGCCAGTACAAATGTTGATCAGTACCAAAACATTAGAAACACCTTCAAAGTAACTTTATGTTGACCCCTAAGGTATTCATCTTTGGGAAATTTGGACATTTTAAGCTTTTGGCTTTTTTATGCATTCGTTTGTATATTTTACGCACAAAAACATCCCTGGCTAAATATAGCTAAAATGAGTACCTATATTTTTTCATTTTTTATGAAAGTACATTTGTATATTTTAAAACGCACAAGGTCTGCTAAACAAATATTAGATTTTTTTTATGAATGAAAAAGGGGGAAAAAATGGGTGTATGTGTACGTAGTCTGCTATACTAGGGTTGTCACGATGCCAACATTTTGATTCGGTTTCGATATCACAAAAGAATATTGCGATACTCGATACCATGCGGAAAAAATAAAACACCAAAAAAGCCACGTGCATTCCACATTTTATGGAACGTCCGGCCCATAATCGAACAGTCCTATCCTATTTTTTGGGGGGACAAGGTGACAAAAAAATGGCGAATCGTGCAGTAGATAAATGCATAGCGCCGGTGTACATGGAATCACCTAATCACACATACCATGGTTGCCCACCACAATGAGTGGCGACCGTGGCCTGCCTATATGGTAGAGCAGAAAACCAGGTCACAATGGATGATGAAATCATAACAGAGCAACAATAGCATGTGTAAGAAGTAACAACCAAATAGAGGCACAAAGCATGAACTACAGAATGCATAAGTTACCCATAATGTGTAGAGGCACCAAGTTTCTGACCAGAGCTGCCCCCCTTAGGCAGGCCACAGCCGCCACTCATTGTGGTGGGCAACCATGGTATGTGTGATTAGGTGATTCCATGTAAACCTGCGGTATGCACTTATATACATGTTATTTTGGGTGAATCTACATCTCACCCACTATAGTGCGGCTTTGCACCTTGGCACCTCTGGCACGTTCCCTTGTCAGTACGGTATATGTGAGAGTGGAGGTTTACAGCTCCAATACACGGGGCGTCCCCCCATTGCCTTGTGCCTTTGTCATTGTATGTTTACTTTATGTCTTCATAAACTACATATATTTTATATGAGTGTTTTCCTCACTTTTTGTGGGGTTATTGGTTTGGTTCTTTTTGGTTATAGCTTACCATGGCAGCCAGGGCTTCATTAGCGTCCTGGCTGCCATGGTAACCGATCTGAGCCCCAGGATTACACTGCTGGGGCTCCGATGATTGGAACTGCCACTGCACCACCAATGAAGAGGGGAAGAGGGGACCCTGTGGCCACTGCCACCAATGATTTAATACTGGGGAGGTTAACTGCCGTTGATCGCAGCTCCCTGTCATAGAGGTCGGGTGTCGGCTATGTGTTTCTGCCGCTGGCACCCGCCTCCTGTATTTGTATTAATGGTTTAGTTATCATTATTGCTGGCGCAGTGGCCACAGCCCCTCCCCTCCTCCGCACCTCTCTCTTAACAATGGTGGCAGCGGCAGCACAGGGGGAGGGAGGGACTGCTTCCTTCTCCCCCGTGCTGCTGAGGGAACATGGAGCGCACTGAGAGCAGTAGCGCAGCCTAGCATCGGTAAATGGCAAATCCCGGTATCGAATCGACAAAAGTATCGATTGGGTATCAATAATTCGACACCCGATGCAACCCTATGCTATACTATTGCTAAAACTGATAATTATAGCTATAACTTTTTTCTTTTTTTTTTTTCTTTATTTCACTTAAATAATTAATTAAAAAATGTATAAAGTATTAAATTTTTTTGTGCAGGCTCCTAATTAATTTTACAGCCAGCAAGGGGTGCTATCACATCAAGAAGAGCGCTCCCTTGCCAACTTTTTTACTTTACACTGTGATGGATCATTGTAGCACCCTGCTGCCACACAGGGAGACCACTTTGGCTAGTCTCTGGGATACTTAGGCCCCTTTCACACGGGCTAGTATTCCGCGCGGATGCGATGCGCGAGTTGAACGCATTGCACCCGCACTGAATCCTAACCCATTCATTTCTATGGGGCTGTTCACATGAGCGGTGATTTTCACGCATCACTTGTGCGTTGCGTGGAAATCGCAGCATTCTCCAATTTGTGCGTTTTTCACGTAACGCAGGCCCCATAGAAATGAATGGGGTTGCGTGAAAATCGCAAGCATTCGCAAGCAAGTGCGGATGCGGTGTGATTTTCACGCACGGTTGCTAGGAGACGATCGGGATGGAGACCCGATCATTATTATTTTCCCTTATAACATGGTTATAAGGGAAAATAATAGCATTCTGAATACAGAATGCATAGTACAATAGCGCTGGAGGGGTTAAAAAATAAATAAAAAAATAATAATTAAACTCACCTTAATCCACTTGCTCTCGCAGCCCGGCTTCTCTTCTGTCTTTTGACGTCACTCCGGTCATCACATGGTCCGTCACATGATCTTTTACCATGGTGATGGATCATGTGACGGACCATGTGATGACCGGAGTGACGTCACCACAGGTCCTTTTCCTGCACACAGCAAAAAAGAAGACAGTAGAGAAGCTGGGCTGCGCGAGCAAGTGGATTAAGGGGAGTTTAATTTTTTTTTATTTTTTTTTTAACCCCTCCAGCGCTATTGTACTATGCATTGTGTATTCAGAATGAACAATCTACCCAGCACCTAATCCAAACCCGAACTTCTGTGAAGAAGTTCGGGTTTGGGTACTAAACATGCCGATTTTTCTCACGAGAGTGCAAAACGCATTACAATGTTTTGCACTCGCGCTGAAAAATCGTGCATGTTCCCGCAACGCACCCGCACCTTTTCCCGCAACGCCCGTGTGAAAGGGTCCTTACTGTGACCGCAGCTGACTAATGACAAAAAGATCTGCAGCGCTATGGCACGCCGGCAGTTCACAAAGTAATCTGGCACTTTTATACATCGGGTTACAGATAAGGGCTTCCTGCTCTCGTACGGCGGTAAGCAAAATGTTAAAGGGGCTCTGTCACCAGGATCAACTCTATTAAACCAGACACACTGGCTGGTAGGGTTGATCATGCTACTTTCACACTGGTGTTTCTGTGTCCGCTTGTGAGATCCGTTTCAGGGCTCTCACAATCGGCCCAAAACAGATCAGTTAAGGCCCAATGCATTCTGAATAGATAAGGATCGGTTCAGAATGCAGCAATTTGGCTGCGTTTGTTCTCCGTTGCGTTTTTTAGACGGTTTCTAAAACGCAGCTTGCAGCGTTTTGGTGACCGTCTGACTATGGGGAGCCAAACGGATCAGTCTAGACTTACAATGTAAGTCAATGGGGACGGATCCATTTTTCACTGACACAATATGGTGCAATTGAAAACGGATCAGTTTTGATTTATACTTTTTTTAAATGAATAATGCAAAGGGATCCGTTCTGAACGGATACAAGCTTTTGCATTATTGGTGTGGATCTGTCTGTGCAGATACAAGACGGATCCGCACAAAACGCGAGTGTGAAAGTAGCCTAAAACTTTATCTATCTTTTGTCTGCATCATAAACAGCTGCAGAGAAGTTTGAGCACCAGGAGGAGGGGCTGAATCCTTGGAGCACTGCTTTGTAACTGTGCTCTGCACACTCCCCTTGATTAAAAGGGCTAGACATGCTAAGGGCAGAGCTGTGTCCTAGCATCTACATATCACATAGCAGGGGTACTCAACTGGCGGACCGCGATCCAAATACGGACCGCGGCCGCCAGTTGTCCGGACCCCGGCCATCCTTCAGAGCGCTCCTCCTCTCCTGCACACTGTACCGTGCAGGAGGAGGAGCTTACCGGCGCACTTCCTCCTGTCCCACTCCCAGAGCGCTGAGCGCAGTGAGACATGTAGCGCCCCTCCTCTCCTGCACACTCTGGTACGTGCAGGAGGAGGAGCTTACCGGCGCACTTCTTCCTGCCCCAGGGGCGCAGTGAGAGACGGCTCCCTCCAAATGCAGGCACCAGCGCTTTCATCCGGCACCTGCACGTGGAGGGAGCTTTCTCCCTCAGTGCGCTCACAGGTCCCTCCACCCCTGCAGCAGCGGCAGCACGTAAGGGAGCTTCAAGCTCCAAAGGACACTTACGTGCTGCTGGAGAGGGGAGGGACATCACCACTGCCACCAATGATATAAATGTCACATTTGGGAAGGAAGGGGGGCGTGGAGAGGGCTACAGAGAGGTGGGAACATGTCACTGACTGCAGGAAAGGACTCTAGTCAGTGTCGTGTTCCCATCTCTCCTGGGCCATCTTCTTTAAAATTAAAGGTAACCTGGGGCATTGGATGCGGACCCCTTAGTTTCAATGGAGCGGAAAAAGATGCAGACAGCACACAGTGTGCTGTCTGCATCTCTTGCGGCCCCATTGTAATTAAGGGGTCCGCATCCAATCCCCTAATAATGGGAATTGGATGCGGAACAAAACTATCATATGTCTGTTCTGTGGCTTGGGTTGCCACCCGGCCAGTAGTTCACCAGCAAGGCTGGTATTTTAGTTCCCTTGCCGGTGCCAGAATTTTCCTGTAAGGACTGTTAAGGTACTTTCACACTTGCGGCAGGACGGATCCGACAGGCTGTTCACCCTGTCAGATCCGTCCTGCCACTATTTCGCAGGACTGCCACTCCCCATTGACTATAGCGGGAGTGGAGCTATGGCGCAGCATGGCAGTGCACGGCGTGAGGCCGCCAGATGAAAAAGTCGGACATGTAGTACTTTTAGTCTGGCGGCCTCTCACCGTGCTGCGCCGTAACTCTGCCCCCATCCCCATTATAGTCGATGGGCACAGAGCAGCGGCACGGCAAAGTAGGCAAGATGGATCTGACAGGGTGAGCAGCCTGTCGGATCCATCCTGCTGCAAGTGTGAAAGTACCCTTACTAATGAGCGCTTCCATCATGGAACGCCCATTAGTACAGCCTTTACCTCCACCGCTACTTGTGCTAGTAAAAAAAAAAAATAATAATTACGGCACCTCCATTTGCTGACGCTGTGGAGAACACTCCCTGCTGACTAGAAGCTCAGGACAGGACCTACAAGATGTCATCACGTTGGAGCACCGGTCCTGAGCTTGCAGTCAGCAGCGAATGTTCACCGCAGCCAGGTGAATGCAAATTTTATTTTATTTTTTTGCAAAAGCAGAGAAGGGGGGCACTAATGGGGGCATTACTCTTACTGGGGGCACTAATGGGGACATTATTCTTACTGGGGGCATTATTCTTACTGGGGCACTAATGTGGCCATTACTAATTCTGGGACTTACCCGGGGCGCTCCACTATAACGTCAGAGCGCCCCACGCGCATGGATCACATGATCGCATGGCATCTTTACTGTTGGCGTTCAGCGCGGACCTTCACCTGACTGCAGACCCAGGTATGTGGACCTTTAGTAAAACTAGTTGAGTACCCCTGTCATATAGTCTATGTACTATAGCTTCACCACACTGAGATCTGCTGAAAAAGCTAATGTACATAGTACTGCTTTATTCACAGGCACAATATATGATTATACAGACACCAGTAACACGTGTTAGCTTATAAGCATAGAAAGAACATGCATCTCTATGTGGTAAAGCTATAGCTTGATGACAAGTTGTCTGTCATGCTGTAGAGATCCTAAGTTAAAGTCCCCAGAGAACCTTATATAAACTTTATTTTTCTGTGTATTTTTTTTCTCTTTTAGTTTTTTAGCATAAAAGGCTATACTATAATAAATAATAGATAATCATATAATAATAAAAATGCCTCTAAATTGAGAATGGTGTTTTTTTTCTTAGGCTACTTTCACACTTGCGGCAGAGAGATCCGGCAAGCAGTTCCGTCACCGGAACTGCCTGCCAGATCAGGCAAAACGTATGCCAACTGATGGCATTAGTAAGACTGATCAGGATCCTTATCAGTCTTGAAAAAATGCCTGATCAGTCTAAAAAATGTATTGAAATGCCGGATCCGTCTTTCCGGTGTCATCCGGCAAAACGGATCCAGCAATTTATTTTTTTCAGTCTGCGCATGCGCAGACCGGAAGGACGGATCCGGCATTCGGTATTCTGAATGCCGGATTTGGCACTAATACATTCCTATGGGAAAAAATGCCGAATCCAGCATTCAGGCAAGTCTTCAGTTTTTTTTCGCCGGAGATAAAACCGCAGCATGCTACGGTTTTCTCTTTTGCCTGATCAGTCAAAACTACTGAACTGAAGACATCCTGATGCATCCTGAACGGATTACTCTACATTCAGAATGCATGGGGATATGCCTGATCAGTTCTTTTCCGGTATAGAGCCCCTGTGACGGAACTCTATGCGGGAAAAGAAAAACGCAAGTGTGAAAGTACCCTTAGAAACCTGAAACCTATTACTGGTTTGTTCACAGACATTTTTATTTTTATTAGTGGTTAAATGTGGAAGAAGAAAAAATATCTGAAGAAAATAACCTTGAAGAAGTCTCTCCTGGGATTCAAACCTGGGATTCAAACCTGGGATCTCTACATGCAAAACCAAATGGTTACCACTAAGCTGTAGCATTACCACATACCTTCTAAGCCTAGAAAAGGCATGCTTCTCTAACACATATTACTGGTAACTTTCTAATTGTATATTGTGCTCGTTAATAAAGCATATAAGTCAATACCGAAAAACAACCATAGGTGTCCCTATTACCAAAACTTAGTGTATCAATAGTGTGGCTAAAAAAAAGGGGTACACCTAATTAAATAACCCGGTACGAGCTCCCAAGTATACAGAACAATTAAGACAAAAAAATGGAGCTCACATGATACCCATATAAAACATTGTATTTTATTAAGTCATGATATGTAACAAAATATACCATTAAAAAGGGGGGGAAGTGGCAGAACAGACACCATCCTGACAATACACACACCACAAAAATATGTCATGTATAGGGATAAATAAAAAAATAAAAAATCAATGTCCCATACGTATAAATGAATATTAGAAGTAATGTACTAGTAAAAGTTGACATTAGAGTGAGTCAATGATAGCAGAAGTCATAAACAATACATAGTATGAGGAAATTTGCAACCTGAACATATAAATGCGGACAAGTCCTGCAAAAGTCTAGGTCAAAACTCCAAAAGAACAATAACATGAACACGACTCACCCAAGAAGCAGTGTGTGTGTACCAGGATGGAGCTACCCCGACGCACGTTTTGGCGTACCTTCGTCCGGGGGTAACACCATCACTGCAGGATCAGGTATTTATCCCATGCCCACCAATAGGATGCTGAAGTTTAAAATTGTAATTTCAGTCACCTGGGTATGCCATGGGCGCGCGATGCGCGAATGCCCACGCTCCGCCCCCTCCCGACAAAACTCATGTGATGCAGCGGCCTCGACGTAGAGACGCACCATCGGAAGGTGCCGAGCGCAGCACCGCTCCCCGCTCGCCCACATCCCAAGCGAGAGAAAACACCCACAAATATATATATATATATATAGATATATATATATATATATAGATATAGAGCTCCCTCTACTGGTCCATATAGCCAATGCATAAAAACTGCATCCAGGAGCAAACACAATTAATTATCATTAATATTCAAAATAATATTATATTATACACCAGTGATCAACATGGTTAAAATATAAATATATACTATATAAAATAGACTAAAACCGAAAGGGAAATCCCATTATCCAGATTGCACAAATCATAACATACATAGACTAAGTCCCCTATAGAATATATGTGACACATGATACAAAAAATACACTAGAGTATACAATCATGATAAGAATGTGAGTAAGGTGAGAAAGAAAGTGTATATACACATACATACTGAAATAAGGTGGAAAAAGTATGACCAAATAACGTGAGGAACATCAACATTAAAAAATGATCAAATGTGAATGGTGTACAAAAATTGCAAAGTGTACGAATGAAAAAATACAGCCCGAATACTCTACGTGACACTCTTGTGAGGAGTTACCTTGAACCAATATCTCCACAGATCTTTCCTGGAAGTAAACATAGAAACATAGAATGTGTCGGCAGATAAGAACCATTTGGCCCATCTAGTCTGCCCAATATATCTGAATACTATGGATAGCCCCTGGCCCTATATTATATGAAGGATGGCCCTATGCCTATCCCATGCATGCTTAAACTCCTTCACTGTATTTGCAGCTACCACTTCTGCAGGAAGGCTATTCCATGCATCCACTACTCTCTCAGTAAAGTAATACTTCCTTATATTACTTTTAAACCTTTGCCCCTCTAATCTAAAACTGTGTCCTCTTGTGGTAGTTTTTCTTCTTTTAAATATGCTCTCCTCCTTTACCGAGTTGATTCCCTTTATGTATTTAAAAGTTTCTATCATATCCCCTCTGTCTCGTCTTTCTTCCAAACTATACATGTTAAGGTCCTTTAACCTTTCCTGGTAAGTTTTATCCTGCAATCCATGTACTAGTTTAGTAGCTCTTCTCTGAACTCTCTCTAGAGTATCTATATCCTTCTGGAGATATGGCCTCCAGTACTGCGCACAATACTCCAAGTGAGGTCTCACCAGTAGACCACAATGGGGGTTTAAACCCTGTGGTAAATGCGTTGCATGTCCCAATATGGAGAGGGCATATGATTTTGTGGATTCTCGGGGACGGAAAACCTTTAAAATCAAACACTACCTCACCTGTTCTAGTCCCAGGGTGATATACTACGCTTCCTGTCTGTGCCCCAAAATATATGTGGGTTTAACTACTCGGGAATTAAAGATTCGGGTACGAGAACATGTGAAGGACATCATCTCTGCAAAGGATACAGAGAGGACCAATGATTTGAAACCGATCGCCCAACACTTCAAGGAATTTCATGCATGCAATCCAAGACTCTTAAAGGTAAGAGGAATTGATGGCATTAAGGTTGATTTAAGAGCTGGAAATATACCAAAGAAATTGGCCCAAAAAGAAAGTCGCTGGATTTGGACCCTTTGGACTTTACGTCCCATGGGCCTCAATGAGAATCTGGGTTTCTCATCGTTCCTATGTTCGGCATGGCCACGACTGTGGATATTTTAATGTTTGCAATATTTATTTAAGTCTTATTCACTTTCCTTTTTCCCATTTTTATAGGATGCTGTTCATTGACAGGGCAAGTCCCGAGCTGACCCACCTTCATTCTTATTAGTTTCCTTCTCTGGTCTGGTGTTTTCTTAGATGCAACTTATCTTGGACGTTTTTTCATTCGTGTACGATTTTTGACATGTTTGAGGATTTTTTTTTTAGTTAGTAAGATTCACCACTACATGTAGCTTTTTTGCACACACCACTTTACCTTCTCGCTCTCACTCATCTTTCTTCCTTCTTTATCTTATATTGTGCGGCTTCATCGCCTTTTAGTACATTCGATTTGGTGCGTTGGCACTACACTTTGCAATTTTTGTACACAATTCACATTTGATAATTTTTTAATGTTGATGTTCTTCACGTTATTTGGTCATACTTTTTCCACCTTATTTCAGTATGTATGTGTATATACACTTTCTTTCTCACCTTACTCACATTCTTATCATGATTGTATACTCTAGTGTATTTTTTGTATTTCTTGTATCATGTGTCACATATATTCTATAGGGGACTTAGTCTATGTATGTTGATTCTATGTATATTATGATTTGTGCAATATGGATAAGGGGATTTCCCTTTCGGTTTTAGTCTATTTATATAGTATATATTCATATTTTAACCATGTTGATCACTGGTGTATAATATAATATTATTTTTAATATTAATGATAATTGATTGTGGTTGCTCCTGGATGCTGTTTCTATGCATTGGCTATATGGATATATAGGGCTGGGCGATATGGCCTAAAATCTATATTGCAATATAATTTGAAGCATGTGCGATATAACGATATATTATTTTCTTCTGTATGTATACAAATTACATGGCCATCATCATCCATGTCCCCCAGCGCCATCAGCCCCATGCCTCTGCCATATCATCCATGTCCCTCAGCCAGCGCTATCAGCCCCATGCCATTGCCACCATCATCATGTCCCACAGCCAGCGCCATCAGCCCCATGGCATTGCCACCATCATCATGTCCCACAGCCAGCGCCATCAGCCCCATGTCATTGCCACCATCATCATGTCCCCCAGCCAGCACCATCAGCCCCATGCCATAGCCATCCACCCCCCACCCCCGGTAAATTTTGGCCCCTGCTAATATACTTACCTTTCCTGCAGGGTGCGTGGCTGGCTAATGGAGTCCACAGGAGACTGACCGAGTCTTCTTGCCAGCATGCACTGGGAAGGACCTGATGTCACACACAGCGTCAGCCAGTGCGCTGACGATGTGTTCACGCAAGGCCCTGGCCAGTGCAGCGTGGTGCAGAGTCGGGAGGCCACGGAGCGGTGAGTGAGAAGCTTCTTCAATTCACTACGGCTCCGTGGTCATCTATCGCGATATAGCTAAAATCTATATCGTTGCCTGAATTTATGGCGATAATATCGTATATCGTGTATATCGCCCACCCCTAATATACAGTCGTGGCCAAAAGTTTTGAGAATTAGATAAATATTGGAAAAGTTCATAGTCCTTCTTTGCCATGAAAATTAACTTAATCCCAAAACAAACTTTCCACTGCATTTTATTGCTGTCATTAAAGGACCTGCTGAGATCATTTCAGTAATCGTCTTGTTAACTCAGGTGAGAATGTTGACGAGCACAAGGCTGGAGATCATTATGTCAGGCTGTTTGGGTTAAAATGGCAGACTTGACATGTTAAAAGGAGGGTGATGCTTGAAATCATTGTTCTTCCATTGTTAACCATGGTGACCTGCAAAGAAACGCGTGCAGCCATCATTGCGTTGCATAAAAATGGCTTCACAGGCAAGGATATTGTGGCTACTAAGATTACACCTCAATCAACAATTTATAGGATGATCAAGAACTTCAAGGAAAGAGGTTCAATTCTTGTTAAGAAGGCTTCAGGGCGTCCAAGAAAGTCCAGCAAGCGCCAGGATCGTCTCCTAAAGAGGATTCAGCTGCGGGATCGGAGTGCCACCAGTGCAGAGCTTGCTCAGGAATGGCAGCAGGCAGGTGTGAGCGCATCTGCACGCACAGTGAGGCGAAGACTTTTGGAAGATGGCCTGGTGTCAAGAAGGCCAGCAAAGAAGCCACTTATCTCCAAAAAAAACATCAGGGACAGATTGATCTTCTGCAGAAAGTATGGTGAATGGACTGCTGAGGACTGGGGCAAAGTCATATTCTCCGATGAAGCCTCTTTCCGATTGTTTGGGGCATCTGGAAAAAGGCTTGTCCGGAGAAGAAAAGGTGAGCGCTACCATCAGTCTTGTGTCATGCCAACAGTAAAGCATCCTGAGACCATTCATGTGTGGGGTTGCTTCTCATCCAAGGGAGTGGGCTCACTCACAATTTTGCCCAAAAACACAGCCATGAATAAAGAATGGTACCAAAACACCCTCCAACAGCAACTTCTTCCAACAATCCAACAACAGTTTGGTGAAGAACAATGCATTTTCCAGCACGATGGAGCACCGTGCCATAAGGCAAAAGTGATAACTAAGTGGCTTGGGGACCAAAACGTTGACATTTTGGGTCCATGGCCTGGAAACTCCCCAGATCTTAATCCCATTGAGAACTTGTGGTCAATCCTCAAGAGGCGGGTGGACAAACAAAAACCCACTAATTCTGACAAACTCCAAGAAGTGATTATGAAAGAATGGGTTGCTATCAGTCAGGAATTGGCCCAGAAGTTGATTGAGAGCATGCCCAGTCGAATTGCAGAGGTCCTGAAAAAGAAGGGCCAACACTGCAAATACTGACTCTTTGCATAAATGTCATGTAATTGTCGATAAAAGCCTTTGAAACGTATGAAGTGCGTGTAATTATATTTCACTACATCACAGAAACAACTGAAACAAAGATCTAAAAGCAGTTTAGCAGCAAACTTTGTGAAAACTAATATTTGTGTCATTCTCAAAACTTTTGGCCACGACTGTATATTCTCTCGCTTGGGATGTGGGGCGCACAGTGCAGCGCTCGGAACCTTCCGTCTGTGCCTCTCTACGCCGAGGCCACCGCATCACATGACTTTTGTCATGCGTTAGTGGGCGTGACGTCGGTCGGGAAGGGGGTGAAGCGTGGGCATTCGCACGTCCATGGCATACCCAGGTGACTGAAATTACCATTTTAAACTTCAGCATCCTATTGGTGGGCATGGGGTTAAATACCTGATCCTGCAGTGATGGCGCTACCCCCGGACGAAGGTACGCCAAAACGTGCGTCGGGGTAGCTCCATCCTGGTACACACACACTGCTTCTTGGGTGAGTCGTGTTCATGTTATTGTTCTTTTGGAGTTTTGACCTAGACTTTTGCAGGACTTGTCCGCATTTATATGTTCAGGTTGCAAATTTCCTCATACTATGTATTGTTTATGACTTCTGCTATCATTGACTCACTCTAATGTCAACTTTTACTAGTACATTACTTCTAATATTCATTTATACGTATGGGACATTGATTTTTTTTTTTATTTATCCCTATACATGACATATTTTTGTGGTGTGTGTATTGTCGGGATGGTGTCTGTTCTGCCACTTCCCCCCCCTTTTTAATGGTATATTTTGTTACATACCATGACTTAATAAAATACAATGTTTTATATGAGTATCATGTGAGCTCCATTTTTTTGTCTTAGTTGTTCTGTATACTTGGGAGCTCGTACCGGGTTATTTGATTAGGTGTACCCTTTTTTTTAGCCACAATATTTATTGATACACTAAGTTTTGGCAATAGGGACACCTATGGTCCTTTTTTGGTATTGACTTATATGCTTTATTTACCAGCACAATATACAATTAGAAAGATACCAGTAATGTGTTAGAGAAGAATGCCTTTTCTAGGCTTAGTGGTAACCATTTGGTTTTGCATGTAGAGATCCCAGGTTTGAATCCTGGGAGAGACTTCAAGGTTATTTTCTTCAGATATTTTTTTTTTCCACATTTAACCACTAATAAAATTCTATATCCTTATCACATTGAGAATTTGGTGTTTTAAAAAGCGAATAAATATTAATAGTTTCTTTCTAATCATCTATTGTATGTGGACAAACCAGTAATAAGTATCGAAAAAAAAAATATTCTCAATATAGAGGCATTTTATTATTATATGATTATCTATTACAGTATAGCCTTTTAATATGGGTTAACTAAAAGAGAAAAAAATACACAGAAAAATAAAGTTTATTTAAGTCTCTTCGGGGACTTGAACTTAGGATTTCTACATGTATGACAGACAACTTGTCATCAAGCTATATCATTGCCACATAGAGATGCACGTTCTTTCTATGCTTCTAAGCTAACACATGTTACCGGTGTCTGTATAATCGTACATTGTGCCTGTGAATAAAGCAGTAATATGTACATTAGCTTTCTCAGCAGATGTCGCTGTGGTGAAGCTATAGTACATAGACTATATGATATGTAGATGCTAGGACACAGCTCTGCCCTTAGCATGTCTAGCCCTGTCAATCAAGGGGAGGGGGCGTGTGCAGAGCACAGGGGGTGTTACAAAACAGTGCTCACAGGATTCAGACCCACCTCCTAGTGCTCAAACTTCTTATTTACATATGAATACAAACGCTGATTTCTCTGCAGCTGTTTATCATACAGACAAAAGAAATGTATTGTATTAATCACCATGATGAGCCCTACCAGGCAGCATGTTCAGTTTAATAGGGTTGATCCTGGTGACAGAGCTGCTTTAATGAAAGATCATCAATATTAGATTGGGGTGGTCCAACTCCTGGCACCCCCATCAATTGGCTGACTGAAGGAGACATAGCACTGAGGTGAGCACTATGATCTTGCCTCAGCGCCACAGCACTTTCATCGGATAATCAGGGGGAAAAGAGTGGGTGCTGGGAGCTGGACCCCCACCTATTTGATATTAGTAACCTATCTTAAGGATACATAAAGTAAAGTAAATAAGAAAAACCCCTTTAATTACTTGTATTTCAGTGCTTAAAACTGTAATATACAGTTGCTGTCACTTATTTTGTAAAGTTCACATTTACCTAATATCTACCTAATAAAAGCCTTGTCTCATATACTTTTATATTTTTTTAGGTTGTCTGCGTTCATATCTGTACATATTACATCTATCCATTATAAAGTTACAAAGGAGCGCTGGACACCTACCAACAATACTGTCAAAGAATGCTCCTCGGAGATGCCAGTCATTCTTATCATTGAGGAAGGTAATCATATGAGATAGAAGGACATCATTGGCTTTTTGACGGCCAAAGAACACGCAGAGCCTTGTTATTCCATTTTCCATCAATGTCTGTTTCACTATGTTTTCTGGGTCACTCAGCAACGTTACCACCTTTTGTTGGACCATCTCGTGTAAAGCCTGCAATTCTAGAGAAGCAAAAAAGAGCAAGACAATATCCTTTACATTACACTGTGCTCATAGGGTTACTAAATAATCACCAAATTCAACATTGTGTGAAATTAATATCAGCACATCATCAAAAAAAATCACTACAAAAACCCACAAGGAACCTGGGGGACAGTACATGGCTATCTCTGTCAGTCCCATAGACTCGGAACTGAGCAGCAGCGCACCTGCAAAACCGGTTCTCCATTCAGACCAAAGACACGTGACCTTTCTGATAATCATGGGGGTCCGGCTGCTAGCAATTATCTCCTATCAAGTTGACAACTTTCTTGGCTATTTCAGAAGCTTTATAGCTGGGATTGCATGGTCTCCTTTTCGGCACATAACAGGGCCCCGTTCTTATGATAGGAGTGGGTCCCAGAGGAAAGATGCAGGCAGTTACACATTTTACCCGGAGAGGCCACTGCTGAGAGAATGTAGTACAGTGCCCATAAAAACTGTCACAAACTAGTGCAACATGACCAACCACCTCTAAGGGCGTTGTTTAAGTCTACTCCTTGTTCTTCGCAGTACCCCTGATGGTGGAGATAGACTTTCCCGAGGGGAACACCAGGTCAAGACTGAACGATGAGGCAGAGGTAAAGTCGTACAAGCAATGGGTCAAGGGAGGCGGCACAGGTCAGGCAGAGTCAGCAACATGAGAGTCGAGGCAAAGCAGGCAGGGATCAAACAGGTAGTAGAGTTCAGAAACACAAGCACGGGTCAAGTACACAGGAACACAAGCATAGTTAACAGCAAACTTTGCAGGACACAAGGACCTTTGACGCTCAGGCACCAGGTGCAGGATGCCTGGGATTGGCCACACAGGTCACATGTGCAAAACCCTTACATCACAGGAAGTGTTGCACGCTGGCCCTTACCGACCTACAACAGGAAACAAGTTAAAAGGCATGCTGTGTTCAGGGAGGAAAGGAAACTGTGGAGCAGATTCCAGAAGGTACAGCACCTGCAGGCACATAGTCCAAAACCAGAGCAGGACATGAGATACACCGGCAGCACATCACTGATGCTACCTGCCCTATAATGTAGCTGGACGCCAGCGATGACAAAGGAGGCTAGTGAGGGCACGGAGCCTGGGACAGCGGTGGTGAGTAGACGAACACCGGCAATCCACAACCGCTGTTACAGAAACCAATGGCTAACCATGTAATACATGGTTGTATGGAGTTCTCCAGAGCAGGACTCTCTATCCCAGCCAATAAAGCAGGTCCCGAGCAAGGGACTTCCCTCTGTAACATACTGTACATATGTCTTCATTCAGCACATGAATAGGGGCTGTCCTAATGAGACAACCATAAAGAATCTCCCCTTGCAATCAACCCTTGAAGTAATAAGTACTGCTAAACATGTATAACTTTCCAATACTAGTCACAGACAACCATACCTGTGTCATAGTTCTCGCTGGGATGAGATACCTCATCCAGCTCTTCACTGCCGGGGTCATTTTCCATGTTCAGGTTTTTCAGCTGCACCAGCTCTAGAAACCTCAGTGCCGTCTCAGCCAACAATGCTATGTTCTCTATTATCGTACCAGAGAAGAAGAAAAAAGAGACAATTGTTTTACAAGCAGAATAAAGCTAGAGCTACACAGCAATTTTGGCCATGACACACATGGCCAAAGATCACAATGTAGCGCGGCCTGCCCACCAATTAACGAAAGCCAATGAGGTCATGTTGCAACTTGCAAGTTGACGCAACCGAGACACCACAGTCAAATGAAATCAAGCAGGGTTGGATTTCTGGTGACTATCATGTCGCAGCAACTTGTGGGTTGTCACACGACTGTATTTATGGGTCCGCACCCATTCCAAGTTAATTTTGCAAAATGGATGTGGACCCATTCATTTCAATGGGGCCACAAAAGATGCGAACAGCACACCATCTGCATCCGTAGTTCCGTTCTGCAGCCCCGCAAAAAAGATAGAGCATGTCCTATTCTCGTCCGCAACTGTGGACAAGAACAGACTTTTCAATCATAGGGCTGGTCGTGCCTTCCGCAAAATGCAGAACGCACACGGCTGGTATCCATGTTTTGCGGATACGCAATTTGCGGAATGCTAAACACATACAGTCATGTGATCGTACCCTAACATGCAATACAGGAAGCTTCTACACTTCCAATATAAAATAAACGGAGCTGTACAGTACACCATCGGCTATCCATCTTGTTGAAGCACATGTTCAACCCTGGTTGAAGAGGCTCCCTACCCATAATTTTAGACATGGCACACCCTGTACAGCTCCTGTTAGCTGCCGAAGCTGGTGGATTGAAATGACGAAATTTAACCTTCGCTCACCTGCATATGCCAGTCTAACGATAGTTGCCTCATCCTGAGCCAGATGCGCAATGCCAGGCAAGATGTATTCTGGATAAATGTTGATGTCATTCCTTGGCACCTCCTTTACTAAGGCTAACACCTTGGTCAGCGTCCGCACAGCTTCTGCTTTCAATCTGGGCACAGAGTCATTACTAAAGTGCAGTAAATACGGCGTGATGCGATCAAGTAAAATTTCCACGCTTAAGCGAGGGGCAAGATGGAGGATAAGCTCCAATGCTGCCAGCTTAGAATCACAGTATTTCAATGTCTGCAAACAGGAAGTTATCACCGAGACCAAGATGAGCAAGCCGTTTTCCTTAGTCTCCCCCTCCGCCTTCTCACTCTGATCATCTCCACACAGATTATGGATGATATTATCTAAATCCTTACGGATGACCAGGATGCGTTCATCGGCAGAATTGAAGGTTTCTTTAGCAAACTGAGCCATGTATGGCTGCAGAAAGGTGTAAAATATCTCAGGGAACGCATTGCCCCTTTGATGCTTTAAATAGTCTTCTGCTGCCAGTCGCTTTTCTGGCTCGCGGCAAATCATCTGAGTCACCTTTCAAAGAAAGGAAAAGAATACATTGTCGTCAAGATATACTATAACACATTCAGAACACGAGACCTGCTGGGGGTCAGCTGCCACACAAACTAAACAGTACCGAGGTCCCGTATAAATGGTGCTCAAAATGTCTTTAAAGGGAATCTGTCACCCAGATTTTGGACTATTATCTGTAGTAATACATGAGTAGTCCTGCAGATAAGGAGTCCAGATCTCTATTTTTTATTTTACTACAGCCCCCGTTCCCCTGCTCTTAGTACTCAAAGCTGAGCTAAAATACACCGTCTGGAATGCTGTGCAATGCTAACAAAACGGAGAAGACTCATGTACGCGTGCACGGCAGTGCTGACAGAGGAGGAACGGGGGGCAGTTGGGAAATGAAAAATAGTGACCTGGACTCCATATCTGCAGTCCTACTCATGTATTACTGTAGATAATAGTCCATAATCTGGGTGACAGATTCCCTTTACTCTGTAGAGGGTCGACACCTTCAGATTTAGGCCCCTTTCACACGAGCAAGTTTTCCGCGCGGGTGCAATGCGTGACGTGAACGCATAGCACCCGCACTGAATCCTGACCCATTCATTTCAATGGGTCTGTGTACATGAGCGTTGTTTTTCACGCATCAGTTCTGTGTTGCGTAAAAATCGCAGCATGTTCTATATTCTGCGTTTTTCACGCAGCCCTGGCCCCATAGAAGTGAATGGGGCTGCGTGAAAAACGCATTGCATCCGCAAGCAAGTGCGGGTGCGATGCGTTTTTCACTGATGGTTGCTAAGAGATGTTGTTTGTAAACCTTCAGTTTTTTATCACGCGTGTGAAAAACGCATCAAAACGCATTGCACCCGCACGGAAAAAACTGAACAACTAAACGCAATCGCAGACAAAACTGACTGAACTTGCTTGCAAAATAGTGCGAGTTTCAGTGAACGCACCCTGAACGCATCCGGCCCAAAAACATGACGCCCGTGTGAAAGAGGCCTTATACTTTTTACCATTTATATAATTGTAGAACATTTTAGGGTTCATTTTGCTCTCGTTGGCAATTAATCTCTCGGTCTCTAGTTTGGCTCCTTTTATTTGTTTTTTACATGTTCTATTTTCCTCCTTATAGTTTTTCCGTGCTTCCTCGCCACCCTCCTGTTTTAGTGATTTAAATGCTTTCTTTTTGTCATTTATTGCTTTCTTTACCGTTCTATTTATCCACATTGGTTTTTTTCTTGTTCCTTAACCTTTTATTCCCATACGGTATGTACCTCTCTGTATTTTTATTTTTGCGGACTTTGTCCCAGTTAGTTAGGCCTATGGCCTCTCTTAGTTGGCTAAAATTTGCTTTTTTAAAGTTTGGTATTCTTGTTCCTCCCTGTAGAAACGCTCTTTTGAATGACAATTGGAAGGTTATTACTTTATGGTCACTATTTCCCAGGTGTCCACCAACCTGCATGTCTGTTGTTCTGTCAGGTCTATTGGTTAGTACTAAGTCCAGTATGGCCGTCCCTCTAGTCGGGTCCTTAACCAGTTGGGAAAGATAATTGTCTTTTGTTATTGCCAAGAACCTGTTTCCTTTATGGGATGTACAGCCCTCAGTTTCCCAGTCTATATCTCGGTAGTTGAAGTCCCCATAATAACCACCTCATTATGATTTGCCGCCTCGTCTATCTCGTTTAGTAGTAGATTTTCTGTGGACTCTGGTATATTAGGTGGTTTATAGTAAACTCCTTAGTAATTTATTATTGTTTTTTCCTCCATGTATTTCTACCCACAGTGACTCCACATCTTCATGTCCCTCACTTATATCTTCTCGGACTTTACATAACGGCAGACCCCTCCTCCTCTCCGGTTTTGGCGATCCTTTGTAAACAGACTGTAACCTTGTACATTAACCGCCCAGTCATAGCTATCATCCAGCCATGTTTCCATTATTCCCACTATGTCATAGTCCTCCTCACACCTCACTAATTCCAGTTCCCCAGTTTTATTAGTCAGCCTTCTGGCATTAGTATACATACAATTAAGAGGTTTATGTATATTTTTTACCCTACACCTTTCCTTCTGAACTGTTCTAGTCCCTCCCTCTATTCCTTCCCCAATTCCATTACCTCGCCCCTGGTCTCTATCTGCACTATCTTCCCCTCCTATAATGTAATTACCCTCTAGCATATGCCATAAATGTCCAGTGGGTGTCACCTCTGGGACCTGCTCCTATCTCAAGATTGGAGCACCACTGTGAGGGTCCTCTCTATTTCCTAGTATGGGACTTCCAAAAATACCTGAGCAGGCGCACTCGCCTATTTTCAGACGTCCCAGAGCAGGAAATGGGAGTGGCTTCACACGTGCTGAATGCTGTCTATTTATGTCCGGTTCCGTTCTTAAAACAGGAGCGAATCACAGAGGTGGCGCCCCCTCATATTTCAGGCATTTATGGCATATCTTCATCGATATATGGCAATACCCCTTTAAAAAGCAGCATTGTGAGCAAGTACTGCTATCAAACGTCACTGCTCTCGAACACTCCCTGCAATGTTGCTTGACTGATTTCATGAATGTCCTTTTCAGCTGGAGGCCAAAGAACACTCTCTAAACTTTGGTTTCAGGAGGAGTAAAGTGGAAGTTCTTAGGAACTACTAAATAAACCCTGTATGAGCTGTGCGACAGTGGCCCACATTCACTAATGTAAGTGCACCTAGACTGTAAATTGCACATAAATGTGGCACAATTTGGCACATCTTGGTGCCTAGTCCTTAACAGAAGAGGGATGAGATTTTGCAGAAAAGAGGTATTGGTCTAAGATGAGATATTTTGAACCAAAACTGCGCCATGCTACTGGTGAAGAATTCTCAACTAAGCCAAACAAAAGGTGGCATAAAGTTAGACAAAAATGTGTAGCCAAGCACCACATTTATCATCCAGCCTTGGCCCCTGTGATACACCATCTACAGAGCTAGTAAATCTTCCATATGTGTCTAACCAAGAGCTAACCAATAAGCTAACCAGTAGGTTTCTATCCTGCACCATATTTCTCATCCAGCATGAGCCACTGTGATACATTTTTTGCATCTTCAGACTGTCTGCTCTAAATGTACACAGTCTAAGGGCCCTTTCACACTGGCCGATATCAATGGTCAATGATTGGGCTCAGATTTGATCACTGACCGCTCGTACTCATTTAGCTACATTTATTTGCAGCGATCATCGGGGATGTATGGGGATGAACGCCCACCTGTCCTTACACAAACGATCGGATCAGTCGACTGATGAGTGTTTTGGTCGTTTGTTGGGTGATCAGCAGTACATTTGCATGAGCCAATTATTGGCATTGAGTGTTCGTAAGAATGTTTGTCATGGTAATTGCCCAATAATCTGCTTTTGTAAATGGCCTTAAAGGGCATCTGTCAGCAGATTTGTACCTATGACACTGGCTTACCTGTTACATGTGCACTTGGCAGCTGAAGGTATCTGTGTTGGTCCCATGTTCATACGTGCCTGTGCTGCTGAGAAAAATGATGTTTTAATATATGTAAATGAGCCTCCAGGTGCAACTGGCTCAGCTCTCTCTGCAATAGCAATGTCCCTATTGCTCCTAACAGCTCATTTGCATATATAAAAACTTCATTTTTCTCACCAATGCAGGCACAGATGAACATGGGACCAACACAGATGCCTTCAGCTTCCAAGAGCACATGCAACAGGTCAGCCAGTTTCAGGTACACATTTGCTGACAGATCCCCTTTAAAGGAGTTTTCTAGGTTTTTTGCATGTTTTTCAATTTAAAGCCTAGCTGTACCTGTTGAAATAAATGCATACTCACCTGCTCCTCACTGTAAATTTCAGGATGGGAGGGATGACATGCGCTGCTACAGCCAATGAATGTCCCTTACACTGGTCACTGGTGGGTCAAGTGCTCCTAAGGCCAGTCCTTGACAGTAGCGATGCACATTACCTCGTCCACAAATTTACAGATGGGAAGGTCACAGATAAGAGCCAGAAAAGAGCAGTGAGGAACAGAGGAGTAGGTTCATTTAACAGATACAGCTGGTTTGGCTTCAAATTTAAAACACCCCTTAAAATATTAGATAGGATTAGTATGCCTGGTCAGATAGATGAGCAGGGAGATCACATTGATAGTACTAATAGGGATATGATTGTGTCCTGTGCCTCAGCCTCCACACACAGATCAAGACATTGGGCTTCTTCATGTATGAAAATGGTCCTGTTGTCCACACAAACCTAGACTGGACAAATAAACTGTAGATTGATCTCTATGGACAGGATCACGTTTGCTGACGACTACTGGGTCATCATACTTACTAGCAGTCTGATGGAGCGGTCTTCAATTTTGCCCAGGGCTTGATCTGGAGAGAACTGCCCTTTTTTGTAAGCTAGAAGCTGGGACAGGTCAAATAACGGCACCCCTTCAGTGAACAGCTCTGCTATAACACAACCTGCCAAGAAGATAAAAAGAATCAATGAACAGTAATGGATTCCTAGGACCAAGTATGAACACTTCCAGATTTTGCAATGGATTCGCTGAGCAAAATATCTGACCCATATGAACTTGGTCTTAGTACATATGGTCGCTCGTGATAACCGCGTTTCAGGAGCTTGTGGACATTCAAACACTATCTGCCGGGTGGCTCATGACAGCGAAGTTCGGCTGCCATATTGTCATGGCCGGCACAAGCTTCAGCTGTGGACTATGAGAAGACAGGGGCAATCTACTGAAGGGGTTTTCTCATAAACACTTACCACGTATCTACAGGACAAGTGATTAGTGCCCGATCGTTGGGGGTCTCACCGCTGGGACTCCATGATTGTGACAACAGGGTTGCGTGACTCACAAATGATTAAAACGGTGGTCGATGGGACAGATGGACACAGTGGACTACAGGTATCTACGCCAGTTCCACAGAGTTTGGCTAAAGCCATAGTGCGCATATGCAACCTCTGCTCCATTCAAAAGGGGAACACAGCAACCCCTATTTTCACAGCTGATGGGGGTTCCTGCAGCAGGACCCACAACGATCACACATTTATCGCTATCATGTGGATAGATAAATTATGTTTCTGAGAAAATCCCTTTAACGCGTCAGTAAAAGTATGGAAGCATGTAGCATTCCAAATCTGACCAGATGCTAACCTGAAGACAAGCCATCAGCGCTTTCCTTTTAGTAAATATAACAGTACTGGAGCAAATGCTCTTAGAACTATGGGCCGAGTATGGAGAGGGACAATGAAAGAAGAGCTCCCGCAAAGATGCTTAGTCTCTGACCTGTTAGAAAGGTACATGATGGAAATTGTAGTGAATGTCATTCTCTCTTATAATCTTCTGACTTATAACCTCCCTTCTGATCCTCAGCTGTGTCATGTGACCAACTCTCTGATCTCCAACCGACACAGGACAGGAATCAGTTACGTCTCCATTCATTCCTATGAGACTGAGGCTCCCTTAGGAATACATAGAGAAACGGACTCTCTTTCTAGCAGGTTAAAGAATACATTTTTTCTGCAGGAGTTCTTCTTGAAGCATGCATTTCCACCACTGCACAGATATTGAGACACAAAACAACCCTAAGGGGCATTATCACTGCTACCAATGTAGGCTACTTTCACACTGGCGTTTCTGGGTCCGCTTGTGAGATCCGTTTCAGGGCTCTCACAAGCGGCCCAAAACGGATCAGTTCAGCCCCAATGCATTCAGAATGGATAAGGATCCGTTCAGAATGCATCAGTTTGCCTCTGTTCAGCCTCCATTCCGCTCTGGAGACGGACACCAAAACGCTTTGGTCCGCCTGACGATGCGGAGCCAAACGGATCCGTCCTGACTTACAATGTAAGTCAATGGGGACGGATCCGTTTTCACTGACACAATATGGTGCAATTGAAAACGGAACCGCCTCCCCAAAAATTTATTTTTTTTGTTCATGGTAATGCAAACGGATCCGTTCTGAACAGATACAAGCGTTTGCATTATCGGTGCGGATCCGTCTGTGCAGATACAAGACGGATCCGCACCGAACGCAGGTGTGAAAGTAGCCTTAAAGGGCTTCTGTCACCCCACTAAACTCATTTTTTTTTTTTGTGTACTTATAATCCCTATCCTGCGATATTGCTATACATTAATAATAATTTTCGTTCAGTAGATTTGGAAAAAAAACTCCCTCAGTGCGCCTGCGCCGATGACGTCTTCTCTTTCGGTGACGTCATCGGCGCAGGCGCACTGAGGGAGTGCTGAGGAGGCGAGCCTCCTTATCTCAGAGCGCCTGCGCCGAATCAACACAGGCGCGCGATTTTTGAAATGCTGACAGGGCCGGCCGGAGGAGGAGAGCACTGATGGCCCTGTCAATCAACAAGAGGAGGGGGCGGTTTTCTGCGGCTGCTACCAGCAAGTAGACGCCCTACTTGCTGGTAGAAAGGTAATTAGCATATTATAAAAGTAAGTTTTTTGCCAAATCTACTGAACAAAAATTATTAATAACATAATGTATGGCAATATTGCAGGATAGGGATTATAAATACACAAAAAAAAAAAAAAAAAAGTTTAGTGGGGTGACAGAAGCCCTTTAAGTTAATTCCACAAAGAAGAAAATTGATATTTATATTTAATATTTATATTGGGTTATTTCACTTTATATAATTTTTTTTGTAGGATAAACTCTTGAAAGGAAACTGGACAACACAGGGGATTTACCTGCAACAAAGAACTGGTCATTACTTACCCGACAGATGGAATCTGTTCACCCGGCTGCAGTGACGTCACATGGAACCGCTGTATCTGATGACTGGCCTCTTCAGAGCACCGCTGAGACCAGTGCTTGGCTACATTTTGTTAAAGGGGTTGTCCGGGTTCAGAGCCGAACCCGGACAACCCCTTTAAGGTGACATGGCTGCTGCAGCCAGGTGAGCAGAGCCAGGCTGGGAGAACCGGAGCAGTGGCATGGGATTTGACAAGTCAGTCTGTCCAACTTTCCCCTGAAATCAGATGAACTCTTTAAATCATCTTGTAGTCCAAGTTACATAACTTTTATGTTTAACCCCATCAGGACACAGCCATTTTTCACCTTCAGGACGCAGCCTAATTTTGCAAATCTGACATGTGCCACTTTATGTGGTAATAACTTTAAAACACTTTTACTTATCCAGGCCATCACATATTGTACTTCATGACAGTGGCAAAATTTAGTCAAAATATAAAATTTTTATAAAAGAAAATAAATACAAAATTTACCAAAAATGTGGAAATATTTCCAAGTTTCAATTTCCCTACTTTTATAATAGATAGTAATAACTATTTTTGGAGTTACTTTACATTTCCCATATGTCTTCTTCATGTATGGATCATTTTGAAAATCACATTTTATTTTTTTGGGGACGTTAGAAGACTTAGAAGCACATCTTAAAATTTTTAAGAAAATTTCTAAAACCTACATTTTTTCAGGACCAGTTTAGTTATGAAGTCACTTTGTGGGGCTTACATATTAGAAACCACCCATAAATCACTAAATTTTAGAAACTACACCCCTCAAGGTATTTAAAACTGATTTTACAAACTTTGGTAACCCTTTAGGTGTTCCACAAGAATTAAAGGAAAATGTAGATGACATTTCAGAATTTCACTTTTTTGGCAGATTTTCAATTTTAATCATTTTTTTCTAGTAAAAAAGCAAGGGTTAACAGCCAAACAAAACTCAATATTTATTGCCCTGATTCTGTAGTTTACAGAAATACTCCATATGTGGTCGTAAACTGCTGTACGGGCACACGGCAGGGCGCAGAAGGAAAGGAATGCCATATGGTTTTTGGAAGGCAGATTTCACTGGGATAATTTTAAGCTGACATGTCACATTTGAAGACCCCCTGATGCACCCCTACAGTAGACACTCCCAAAAAGTTACCCCATTTTGGAAACTACGGGATAAAGTGGCAGTTTTGTTGGTACTATTTTAGGGTGCATATGACTTTTTGATCGCTTGGTATTACACTTTTTGCGATGTAAGGTGACACAAAAATTGCTTTTTTGACAGTCTTCACCTGAGGGGTTAGGTCATGTGATATTTTTATAGCGCCAGTAGTTACATACGTGGCAATACCTAATATGTATACTTTTTTTTAATTTGAAACAAAAATAAAATCATGTTTTAGTGTCTCCATAGTCTGAGAGCCATATATATTTATTTATTTGGGCGATTGTCTTAGGTAGAGTATCATTTTTGTAGGATGAGATGACGGTTTTATTGGCACTATTTTGGGGTGCATATGACTTTTTGATTGCTTGCTATTACACTTTTTGTGATGTAAGGTGACAAAAAAAAAATGGCTTTTTTTACACCGCTTTTTATTTTATCTTTTTTACGGTGTTCATATGAGGGGTTAGGTCATGTGGTATTTTTATAGAGTATTTTGTTACGGACGCGGCGATACCTAATATGTCAACTTTTTTTATTTTTCTTACATTTAACACAATAAAAGTATTTTTGAAACAAAAAAGAGTCATAGTGTTTGTATTTTTTAGGTGATTGTCTTAGGTAGGAGCTCATTTTTTGCAGGATGAGGTGACGGTTAGATTGATACTATTTTGGGGGGCATACGCCTTTTTGATCGCTTGGTGTTGCACTTTTAGTGATGAAAGGTGACAAAAAAAATGTTTTTTTAGCACAGTTTTTATTTTATTTTTTTTGACGGTGTTCACCTGAGGGGTTAGGTCATGTGATATTTTTATAGAGCCAGTCGATACAGACGTGGCGATACCTAATATGTCTACTTTTATTATTTTCCCTATTTTTTACTAATTTTATTTTTACTTTTTTACTTTATTTTGGCAAAAGGACGCTTTTTTTTTTTTTCTCGAAACTTTTATATTTTTATTATAAAAAAAACAAAAAAACTTTTTTTACTTTCTAGATTTGTCCCACTGTGGGACTTCATCTTTTCAGGGTTTAATCCATGTTTCAATTGAGTACAATACATTATGTATTGTACTGAATTGAACTGTGAGCGTCTTACACAGTAAGACGCTGACAGTTGCCTAGGAGACTCAGCCCTCAGGCTGGATCTCCTGGACTTCCGTAGCTGGCAGGCTCTGATGCCTGTGTAAGGCATCGGGGCTGCCATGGCCCCCTGTCAGCGCAGCGCGGGGGGGCGATGGAGTCAGAGGGAGGGCTGAAAGGGCGAACCCCGCACATGCCTCGGTCAGCGCTGAAAGGGCGAATCCGCCGGCATCACCGCATACAGTGATGCCGGCGGATGCAGCAGGGGTCCAGCTATCAGTAACAGCCAGGCCCGTGCTGCGGATCAGGCGGATGCAGCTCCTGCACCTGCCCGATCCCATCACTACATGCACGTGGGAATGCGGTAAGGCACCACATTTCCCTATGAAAGGGTTAAAAGGGTTGTCCCACAAAAAAAATTATCAATAGTTTTCAGACCAGCACCTGGATCTGAATATTTTTGTAATTGCATGCAATTAAGAATTTATTATAGCCACTGAGTTATTCAATAAAATCTGTGTAGCGCCACCTGCTGTTTGCTCTTTTTCTAATTTCTCAGTCCACCTCACTGAGGTGGTCACACATGCTCAAAATGTCACCAGCTGCACCAGAAAGGACATGAGCCTGAGAAAGGACATGCCCCTGATCTGCCAGCTGGAAATAAATCTAGCAGATAAATTGGAGAAGATCTCTGGATCCATGTGAGGTACAGGGCAGATTCTAGCTTTGTTACATAGAGATTGTCATGTACTATATGATGTCTGATTTTCATTTTTTACATTAGTCATGGGATAACCCCTTTAACATAGCTCCCATTTATGCCAGGTAGTCAGTATCTACTCCACAGCAGATATGGTATAGGAGGAGTTTTTTCTACAATACATTCACAGTTGTTTTATTTTTGCATGTTTTAGCACTAGGTATTCTGATAAATACCTGCAGAGAAAATATCCATTGCTCGCTTTAGATCTCCTCGGGATCGTTGATTGTTATTGGTAAGGTCCACCAGTGGTGTAGATGGATCCTTGATAGACTCTAGTTCGGTGGAAAAAGTGGTACCATCCACAAATCTTTCTGGAGCTATATAACAAGTTCTTCTCCGAGAGGTATCAAAGAAATAGTTGAAATCTGCTGGGTTATCTTCAGGCAGATAGGTTGGCTTGAAACTTGCAAAGTCTGTGAGAAGTACCCAGTTCCAACTCGTCACCATGACATTTTCTGTCTTGATATCTCCATGACATACTCCAGACTTGTGTGCCTGATCTACAGCGGTCAGGATCTGAAATGCAATCCACCGTTTCTCAATGTTGTTGAGGAAGGGGCGAGTGCTGATACGATCATACAGGTTATCCCTGACATATTGCCTAAAGAGCAAAGCGGCCTTCTCATTCAGGGTGAACTTTTGGAAAGGGAGACAGTTCTGAGAAGAGCAGAGTCGAATCTTTAATTCTTCAAGTTCCTGCTTATAGTTGGTTAACGGCAGTGATGGGTCCTGTATAGCAAAGACCTTGACGACCACCAAGCCTTCTCTATGCTTGGCTCTAGCAACTTTAAAGAACCGTGTACTTCCCAGGCTCTTGTCATATTCAAACTCATGAATGTCTGAAAAATAACTGTCCACTGACAAGATCTGGGATGGAGCTATTCCTGCTAGCTGGTTGCCCATGATCCAATAACTTGTAGCCCAACGTTAAATTGCTAGAAGAGAAAAAGAATACAAAACAGTTAAGTGGTTTAGTTGGATTTTAGAACTTTTCACTGCAAGTCTGGACCCTAAGACTTCAAGTTCCAGCAATTATGTGTCTGCAGTGTATTGAGAACTTCCAGACAGCCCATGGAGTTAGGACCTGCTGACGGTGGCGTCATGGGTTGTGTTTTTATAGAGGACAGATCAGTTTTGGAGCTTTGTTCTTTAACAAGTATAACGGTGCATCATGATACGTTGTTCTGGCCAGTAATGAAAACTGACATCTTAACAGAATGGGGGAAATAATAATAGATCCTGTAAAAATGGAAGCCATGCAAGTGTAAGAAAAAGCCAATATGTCAGTGGCTTGTTTCTGAATAAGTAATGTGGTTAAATAGTACGGCCCAGTCTGAGGTTGGAAGCAGGTCTAGATCCAGAGCTGCAAGTATGGACGTGGCAACTTAAAGGGGTGTTCCAGTTTGCACCAACAGCCTTTAAAATAATCATTTATGAAGGAAGCTGTCACTTTGTAATGTATTTCTTTTACCTTCATTGCTCCTATCCGTTCTGGGCTCTGGTCACATGACCTTGTCCATGCAGCTCTCCTATTTCCTGTGATGCTATGTCCATGGGTGTGTCAAAGCAACAACAGGGGCAGTGATAGGGGAGCTTCTATGTAACTAGCTGGGTGGGAGGAGCTATAAACCAGCTGGGTGTTGTTAGGAGCAGTGATAGGGGAGTGTCTATGTAATATGTGACTGGGAGGAGCTATACAATAGCTGGGTGTTAGGGGCAGTGATAGGGGAGTGTCTATGTAATATGTGACTGGGAGGAGCTATACAATAGCTGGGTGTTGCTAGGGGCAGTGATAGGGGAGTGTCTATGTAATATGTGACTGGGAGGAGCTATACAATAGCTGGGTGTTGTTAGGGGCAGTGATAGGGGAGTGTCTATGTAATATGTGACTGGGAGGAGCTATACAATAGCTGGGTGTTAGGGGCAGTGATAGGGGAGTGTCTATGTAATATGTGACTGGGAGGAGCTATACAATAGCTGGGTGTTGTTAGGGGCAGTGATAGGGGAGTGTCTATGTAATATGTGACTGGGAGGAGCTATACAATAGCTGGGTGTTAGGGGCAGTGATAGGGGAGTGTCTATGTAATATGTGACTGGGAGGAGCTATACAATAGCTGGGTGTTAGGGGCAGCGATAGGGGAGTGTCTATGTAATATGTGACTGGGGGGAGCTATACAATAGCTGGGTGTTGTTAGGGGCAGTGATAGGGGAGTGTCTATGTAATATGTGACTGGGAGGAGCTATACAATAGCTGGGTGTTGTTAGGGGCAGTGATAGGGGAGTGTCTATGTAATATGTGACTGGGAGGAGCTATACAATAGCTGGGTGTTAGGGGCAGCGATAGGGGAGTGTCTATGTAATATGTGACTGGGGGGAGCTATACAATAGCTGGGTGTTGTTAGGGGCAGTGATAGGGGAGTGTCTATGTAATAGGTGACTGGGGGGAGCTATACAATAGCTGGGTGTTGTTAGGGGCAGTGTCTATGTAATAGGTGACTGGGAGGAGCTAAACAATAGCTGGGTGTTGTTAGGGGCAGTGATAGGGGAGTGTCTATGTAATATGTGACTGGGGGGAGCTATACAATAGCTGGGTGTTAGGGGCAGTGCTGGAGGAGTGTCTATGTAATATGTGACTGGGAGGAGCTATACAATAGCTGGGTGTTGTTAGGGGCAGTGATAGGGGAGTGTCTATGTAATAGGTGACTGGGAGGAGCTATACAATAGCTGGGTGTTGTTAGGGGCAGTGATAGGGGAGTGTCTATGTAATATGTGACTGGGAGGAGCTACACAATAGCTGGGTGTTGTTAGGGGCAGTGCTGGAGGAGTGGCAGAGAAAGGAGAAGTGCTACATACAGGATGTAACCAAACCAGAGGAAGTATTTTACAAGGCAAAACGGGGCAGGAAAGTCCATATTGAAAAGGAGAAAGCATGGGGAAGATGTACATGAGGTAAGCAACTAGAGGAGCATATCTGCTAAAAACATAGTCATCTCGAAAAACCCCTTTAATGGCGTAGATAGGAATAATCTGCATGGGCACCATCAGGGCAGCACTGGTGGTACTGCAGTCACAGGACAGAGCAGTTAGGAGGCCCGGCCCTTCGGGTATGTGACAGTGTCAGCCTCATTAGTACTCACTTCAGTGCACTGAATACTATTGAAGCCTTGTGGCCCTTCTGTCTACTATGGGTTGGGGGAGGGGCTCTCTCCCATCACACAGACATTTACTAAACAAATCGTTTTACAAATTATGACAGAAAAATTCAACTTTTACTTTCCAGCTTTTCTTTTACCTAGAAAGAAAAGCTTAAAAGTAAAAAGTTAAATTTTCTGCCATAATTCTTTACTAAAGAACTTATTTCACAGGTCTGTGCTGGGCAATGAACTCCAGACATGGCAGGCAGCAAGATTACCACTAAACTATAGACCCAAACTGCATTAACCGCTTGCCGTCACACTAACGCCGAAAGGCGTGAGTGCGGCGGCTCTCTCAGGTGACACTAACGCCAATAGGCGTCATCTCGTGAGACCCGTGGAGGAAGGAGCCAGTTAGTTCTGCGCTGAGGGAGTGTATAGCATGACCCTGCATGCGGTGGATTGGCGCTCCTATCCACCGCATGCAGGGTCATGCTATACACTCCCTCAGCACAGCACTAACTGGCTCCTTCCTCCAGAGCGGCTTTTGTTTGATAAAGGCTACCTAGCCGAAACGTCACAAAGTGTTATTTTGCCGCGTTACAATAAATACCAAGAATACCAACGCAATTATTTGCTGGAGTTTACTTTATCATATATGACGGGATCCCGACTCCATGCAGCATCACCTAGTGTGCCATACTGGTTTACTACTTCATCTCGTGAGACCCGAGATTTCCTGTGAAAGCGCTCTCACAGGTGCGCACGTTCACAGGATCGCAAGGTAAACGAGTTGATCTACAGCCTGCCAGCAGCGATCATTTGCTGGCAGGCTGTAGATGCAATTTTTTTAACCCCTAACAGGTATATTAGACGCTATTTTGTTAACAGCGTCTGATATACCTGCTACCTGGTCCTCTGGTGGTCCCTTTTGCTTGGATCGACCACCAGAGGACACAGGCAGCTCAGTAAGTAGCACCAAGCACCACACTACACTACACTACACTACACCCCCCTGTCACTTATTAACACCTTATTAACCCCTGATCACCCCATATAGACTCCCTGATCACCCCCCTGTCAGGCTCCATTCAGACGTCCGTATGTGTTTTGCGGATCCGCAAAACACGGACACCGGCAATGTCTTTTCCGCATTTTGCAGATCCGCACATTGCCAGAACTATATAGAAAATGCCTGTTCTTGTCCGCAATTGCGGACAAGAATAGGACATGTTCTATATTTTTGCGCAACGGAAGTACGAACCCGGAAGTGCAGATCCGCAATTCCGGATCCGAGCGGGACAAAGTCTGTCCCCATAGAAATTAATGGGTCCGCAAATTCCAGAACAGAATTGCGGACGTGTGAATGGGGCCTAAGGGTCCCTTATCACCGCCAGTTAGTTAGCTACTTGTTAGGTAGTTAGCGCCCAGCCCACCGCACTCACTGATTAGTCGCTATTCTTAACGGAGCTGGAGAATGGAAAGGAGAAACTGCTGGGTGACACATGTCTGATGACGGCAAATGCCATGGGGCTAATCTGATGGCACTGGCTCACTGCTGGGGGACACATGTCTGATGGTAAATGCCACATGGGGCTAATCTGATGGCACTGGCTCACTGCTGGGTGACACATGTCTGATGACGGCAAATGCCATGGGCATGGGGCTAATCTGATGGCACTGGCTCACTGCTGGGGGACACATGTCTGATGGTAAATGCCACATGGGGATAATCTGATGGCACTGGCTCACTGCTGGGTAACACATGTCTGATGACGGCAAATGCCATGGGGCTAATCTGATGGCACTGGCTCACTGGGGGACACATCAGACATGCCCCCCCCCCCCCTCAGCATTTGAGCCAGTGCAATCAGATCAGCCCCATGTGGCATTTGCCATCAGACATGTGTCCCCCAGCAGTGAGCCAGTGCCATCAGATAATGTGGCATTTGCCATCATCAGACTTCATGTGTCTCCTCCCCTGCTATACATTCAGAGAGCATGGTCTCAGACTCTCAGTGCCATCAGAAGATGATCACTGCAGCATCAGCCCCCAAGGCCATCCTTTCCTTATCCCCCCCCCCCCCCCCTCCGATCCTTCAGAGTCCCCCTCCGATCCTCCAGCAAGTGTCCCAGACAGTCCTGCAGGGTGCTCAGCAGCGGCTGGCTAATGGAGTCCACGGTGTGGCGTCTTCTTCCAGCACTGGCGGGACCTCACTGACGTCACACACAGCGTCAGCAAAGCGGCCTGACGCTGTGCGCACGCCGCCCCTGGCCAGTACAGCGGTATTGCGGAGTCGGGAGGCCAAAAGAAGCTTCTGGGTAATGATTCAGGTGGTCATATCGCAGTCAGGCGATATAGGCGATATGGCGAAAATCCATATCGTGGCCCAAATTTATATCGCATATACCGCCCACCCCTAACTAGTACTATATAGTATCTGTAAGTGATCAAGACTGATCGCAATCAGATCTATATCAGTACATTAGGGTCACCTTAGGCTCTACAAAAAACGCAGTGTTCGCCCGATCAGGCCTGATCTTGTGCGCACACTTGCGTTCAGTCCACCCCACTGCAGTGACAGAAATTTTTTTCTTCTGATCACTGCAAAAACACCGTAAAATCGCTGCGGCGCTATAAAGATCACTTTTGAGCTTTTTGGATCTTTATTAGCGATCGCAGCTTTTTTTTTTTTTTGCACATTTTTTGGCAGAGATTTTTTCATCCACATTGATCGATGCGAATGAAGAAATCTGTGCCGTTCATTTTTTCTTTCAGCCCAGAGGCTAAACGGAAAAAATAAATCTCATTACCCGTATGCTCAATAAAAGGCCTCATGCGCACGGCCATGCCGTTTTTTTGCGGTCTGCAATTTGCGGAACGGGCGCCGGCAATATAAATGCCTATTCTTGTCCGCAAAGCGGCGGCTCGAATGCGGACCCAAACAATGGTCGTGTGCATGAGGCCTAAGGAGAATAGCAGAAACTCCTAATGCTGGGCATACATGTAATGATTGCGGAGACCCTCAAATGCCAGGGCAGTACAAACACCCCACAAATTACCCCATTTTGGAAAGAAGACACCCCAAGGTATTCGCTGAGAGGCTTATTGAGTCCATGAAAGATTGAACTTTTTGTCACAAGTTAGCGGAAAGGGAGACTTTGTGAGAAAACATAAATGAAAATCTATTTCCGCTAACTTGTGCCAAAAAAATAAACAAATCTTCTATGAACTCGCCATGCCCCTCACGGAATACCTTGGGGTGTCTTCTTTCCAAAATGGGGTCACATGTGGGGTATTTATACTGCCCTGGCATTTTAGGGGCCCTAAAGCGTGAGAAGAAGTCTGGAATCCAAATGCCTAAAAATGCCCTCCTAAAAGGTACTCGTTGGAATTTCGGCCCCTTTGCGCACCTAGGCTGCAAAAATACCCCCCAAATGACCCCATTTTAGAAAGAAGACACCCCAAAGAATTCGCGGAGGGGCATGGTGAGTTCATGTATGATTTAATTTTTTTTCACAGACCCCACAAATGACCCCATTTCAGAAAGTAGACACCCCAAGGTATTCACTGAGGGGCATAGTGAGTCTGTGGGAGATTTTTTTTTTGCCAGAAGTTAGCAGAAATGGAAACTTTATTTTTTTTCCTCAGAAAGTGTCATTTTCCGCTAACTTGTGAAAAAAAATTAAATCATACATGAACTCACCATGCCCCTCCGCGAATACTTTGGGGTGTCTTCTTTCTAAAATGGGGTCATTTGGGGGGTATTTATACTATCCTGGCATTCTAGCACCTCAAGAAACATGACAGGTGCTCAGAAAGTCAGAGCTGCTTCAAAATGCGGAAATTCACATTTTTGCACCATAGTTTGTAAACGCTAAAACTTTTGCACAAACCAATAAATATTCACTTATTGGATTTTTTTGTTTATCAAAGACATGTAGAACAATAAATTCTGACACAAACTTGTATAGAAATGTAATTATATTTGAACAATTTTACCAGAAAAAGTTAAAAATACACTTTTTTTTTGGAGAAAATTGCGGTCTATTTTGATTAATAGCAGAAAAACGAAAAATGTCAGCAGCAATCAAATACCACCAAAAGAAAGCTGTATTTGTGAGAAGGAAAGGAGGTAAAATTCATTTGGGTGCCAAGTTGCATGACCGAGCAATAAACCGTTAAAGTTGTGAAGTGCCGATTTGTAAAAAAGGGCCTGGTCACTAGGGGGGTATAAACCTGAAGGATAGGATTTTCTGGGGCCCCTCTCAATGTGTACGTGTCCAAGAAAACTCTTACAAGATAGTTACGCAGTGGTATATCACTCCAATCCAAACCCATAAGTAGTTCCCTTCTGTCACAGCCAGTTGCTGGAGATGTTTAGATGCCACTGGTTCCTTTTTAGTGTGTAGTGAGCCCACGTCCCCTAACCCTTCTAGGCAGCTCTGCAAGTGGTCGCCACTAGGATAGAGGAGCTGTGATGACACCTTCTCAGTGCTAAAATGTAGACAGTGAAGAAACAGCTGATCGGCAGGGGAGCTGGGTGTCGGATACCGCCGTTCTGATTTTAATGACCTATCCTGATGATAGTTAATACATTTTGGAAACCGGACAACCCCTTTAACCACCTAACTGTTTTGCCCCAGTCCAGCTCCAGTAGTAGGAAAAGTAGCTAACTGGAGGGGGGGGCTGCTTTAGATGCTGCCATCTTCTGAATGGTAGTAGCTAGAAACATGCAGTTGGTCTTGTTTGAAAGCTGACATTCCAAGCTTTCAGACAATACCATGAAAGCAATAACAGCGATATGTTCAGTACCGGGGAAGATATCACTGATAGAAATCGGCATACTGTGAATGAAAGTAAAAACAGGTTTTACCAGCGATTCTTCCCGACTCGATTTCTAACAGTGATTTCTCTTCTGTTGCTTAGACTTTAGCTGTCATTTTGGTCTTGTATTTCTATCAGTGATATATTCCCTTGTACTGAACATATTGTTGTCATGGTATTGTCTGAAAGTTTGGAATGTTAGCTTTCAAACAAGACCAGTTGCATGTTTCAGGAGGTAGCAGCATATAAACAGCCCTCCCCCCTCCAGTTAGCCACTTTTCCCACTGCCCGAGCTGGACTCCGGTGGTTAACGGTAACCTGTCATCATCAAAATGGACCATGTTACAGCTGTTGACATCAGGTTTCTAATGATGTTCTTGTGTAAGATGTCCGAGGTGCCTGATCGTTGTAAAACAACTTTTATTCCCCCGCAGGTCGTATGCCAATAAGGTTCTTGAAGTCAAACCCAACCCCGCCTCCTTACTGCCCCTTCGCATTTGATTGATGGCCTTTTGGATTCTGTAGAGTTTTTGGCTTCAGCGAGTCAATGCGCAGAAGCCCCTGATCCTATGACTGACGCTGATGCAGGGTAATGTTCTCTGAAGCGCTTAACCACATGGGTCTGCGCCTGAGCATTGACTCGCTGAAGCCAAATACACTACAGCGGGGATCAATGCGCAGGCGCTGGAAACAAGATCATATGGCACGCCTAAAAGAATCCAAAAAGGCCATCATTCAAATGTGAAGGGGCAGGAAGGGGGCACGGCATGCTTTACGTCAAGTGTGAAAGCCGCTGCCCTCTCAAGAACCTCATTTGCATACGACCTGTGGGGGGATAAAAGTTGTTTTACAGCAATCAGGCGCCTCGGACATCTTACACAAGAACATCATTAGAAACCTGATGTCAACCGCTTTAGAGGGGGTCATCTCACTTCAGTAAGTGGCATTTATCATGTAGAGAAAGTTAATACAAGGCACTTACTAGTGTATTGTGATTGTCCATATTGCTTCCTTTGCTGGCTGGATTCATTTTTCTATCACATTATACACTGTTCATTAGCATGGTTATGACCACCCTGCAATCCATCAGTGGTGGTCGTGCTTGCACACTATAGGAAAAAACGTCAGCCTCTCTGGTGGCCGTGACCATGGGAGCGCACATAGGCTGGTGCTTTTTCCTTTATTGTACAAGCACGACCAACATCTGGATATACATCCTGACTACCCAGGGTCACATGGAATTTCTATATCATAAGGCATCTCTCCTGGTTTTCTTCTACCTAGGTTAAAACACTGTTTGACTGTTAATCTATTCTTTACTTACAGACCCCGACCAGTGCGTAGGTGCCGAACCGCGTTATGTCTGTGTCACGTGGCGTTCTTACCATAGCCTAAAAAGCTACTATAATAATCAGGCCTACAGCATGCTGGACACCCAAGCATCACAGCCTCCTCCACGGCGGTTGTGTTGGGATTCAGATACTGAGGACCTATCTTGAGGATACCTCAATACTAGGTGTCCTCCAAGACCTGGAACCAGGGGGCCGAGGAAAAAGTAAAAAATAAATAAAAGACTCACTGGTCTTGAGTGCTCAGCTCCAAGCTACCTTCTCCACCTCGGAAGTGTGACATGCCGTCCACATGCCAATCAGCGGTGACCTGTCACCTTGGTCACATGTGGTCCTGCACAGGTCATGACTGAGGACAGCAGCAGTGATCTGCACCTAGACGTCATGTCACACTTCTGAGTTGGAGAAGGTAGCTTAGAGCTGGACCACTAAGGATATTGGCTACCTGACCATGGGGTTCAGAGTATCGCAGAACCCCTGTTTTGTGGCACTGCCATGTATCTATGGTTTGCCTACAATGAGATGAACCTTCCAGTATGGGCTGAACATCTCCTGTAGCTGATGGGCTTTGTCACCACTGATGATCAGTCTGGTCACATGAGGTCTATGTCCTCCTAGAGGGGTCTTACTGCTTCCCATCTACTAGAACTGTACGAATGCAATCAGGTCACTAATCCCACAGCCCGTATGGAAGAGAATGAGCTGTCAGGTGACTGGCGCCCACCCAGTGACGTCAGTGCAGGCAGTACTGAAAGGAAATGCGGCGATGAAATACGTGAAGACATGACGTCACTCCTTACGTGCAGGCTCCCCCGGGCTGTAGGCGCCGTTAGACCGGGTACCCCGCTGTACACCGGAGGAAACAGGAAACCGTAGCGCTTCAAAACACCTCCATCCCTGCGGATGTCAGCGCCCACTTCCTGACACACAGCCAATCAGCGCCGAGCGCGGCAGTGACCAATCAGAACGCGTGCTGGGAGGAGTCGCACGCATCAGCTGAGCAGAGAGGCGGCAGCTATAGAGGTTACACATGGCAGCCACAGGGGGCGCTAGAATAGGTCTACACAGCGGAACCTTACACTATTTGTAGATCGTCTATATTTTGGTGTGGGGTCTGCAGTCTAGTCCTCAAGTGCAATTATTGAATATAGAAGATGGGTGTGTTTTAACCATTAAAGCTTTGGAATACACATTCATTGCTGTCCTTCAGCCGACGACCATCACTCCCAAATCCCTAACAACAGCTCCATACACATGCATGTGTTCAATGGGGAGAAAGCAGCTGCCAGACACCTCTGATCTCCCAGGAGAACAGAGATGGGCCAGAAGTACTTCTGTACCTCCACATCATCTGTTAGGAGCTCCCCATACACATCAGAATGACGCCAAACCCTTTTAGGCAGGATCAGCCAACAGTAATTGGGCCTTAAAGGGGTTGTCCAACAAAAATATTCTACAGTTTTTAAACCAGCACCTGGATCTGAAGACATTGTAACTGCAAGTCATTATAAATTTAGCATAACTACAGAGTTATTCATTACAATGTATCTGTACAGCGCCACCTGCTGTTTGTTTGTTTTCTTATTTCTTTGTCCTGCTCACTGAGAAGGCCGCACATGCTCAGTTTCATCCTTCAACTGCCTCCTGAGCTGTGATAGGGAGAGCATGGACACGCCCCCTGAGCTGTGATAGGCAGAGCATGGACACGCCTCCTGAGCTGCAGCAGAAAAGACACTCCCCTTGAGCTGACAGATTGATAATGGGGTGGTATTCTAAGCACAGCAAAACAATATGGCTGTGAAAATATATTAGTTATACTAAGGAGAATAAATAGAGTGTGGTAGGAAGAAAATATATAAGAAAACAATAATACCAACCGAAATATGCAGTCCCATCACAGGTCAGGCCACCACTACGCCCCGACACGCGTTTCGCCGTCAGCTTTCCCACACATTCTGCGCATGTGCCGGCCCGAGACGCTACCCAAGTGCGTGCTTAGACCATGGCGCGCCATATAACATAACGGGCAGCGGCTTATTTAATAGCTAAGTGGAAACAGGTAACTGGGGCTTTTTATGACTGGTTATAACTGTGTTTTGGGAGGATCTTATAATTGAGCGATGCTGGCTATTGGTGGATTTGTAATCAACTGATGACGCCCACCCAGTAATATCCCATCTTTAGCACTATAAATGTCTGCCATGTTCCCGCCAACCACTACTCCTTGAGAAAGCTGACGGCGAAACGCGTGTCGGGGCGTGGTGGTGGCCTGACCTGTGATGGGACTGCATATTCCGGTTGGTATTATTGTTTTCTTATATATTTTCTTCCTACCACACTCTATTTATTCTCCTTAGTATAACTAATATATTTTCACAGCCATATTGTTTTTCTGTGCTTAGAATACCACCCCATTATCCTTGCACTGTGTGTTTTAATCTTTTGTGTATGCCAATCATGTTGTCAATAGATGTCTAAATAAAAATGAATGGTACAATCATGTTAAAAATGTGATTATTAAAGGGGTTCTGCACTTTATTTAAACTGATGATCTATCCTCTGGATAGATCATCAGCATCTGATCGGCGGGGGTCCGACACCCGGGACCCCCGCCGATCAGCTGTTTGAGAAGGCAGCAGCAGCGCCACGTCCTTTTCACTGTTTACCGCTGGCCGAGTGACGTCACGACTCGGCCAGCGGTAAACAGTGAGAAGGCCGCGGCTTTTGGAGCGTCGCTGCCTTCTCAAACAGCTGATCGGTGGGGGTCCCAGGTGTCGGACTCCCGCCGGTCAGATGCTGATGATCTATCCAGAGGATAGATCATCAGTTTAAACAAAGTGCAGAACCCCTTTAAGTCATTTATTATCCAGCTACATATACTTCTATTGGTGTTGCAGTTTATCATGAATATGGGTTAATGTTACTCTAGCAGGGAAAATAGGTTTGGTGTTTATGTCCACATCCGTTCTACGGCCCCGCAACGAAGATAGAACATGTCCTATTCTTGTCCGTTGTTTTGTGGACAAGAATAGGACATTTCTATTGAAGTAAAAAAGAAAATTGCATCATGCACACAGCCAGGATCCGTTTTTTGCGGATTTGTGATTTTCGGACCCCAAAACACATATGGTCGTATGTGTGCATGAGCCCTAATACAGAGTCCACAAAGAAATGACGCCAAAAGTTCTGTGGGAGAGAGACTAAGAAGGTTTGTGGAATCCTCAAGGAAATTTCTTATAAGTTCTTGACTTCTAAATATCTTCTCCCTGGGTTACACAAATCCGTTCTTAGGAAACCCTACTGCAAATGACATAATGATGCCAGTTCAAAACTCAGAGGGGTTATACAAAAATATTAGAATTTTTTTTTTTGACTTAGTAGATGTGGGGGTGCTAATTAGAGATGAGCGAATTTCATGCTATGAAATTTGGTGGTAAAAACAGAATTGCGTTATGGAGGACTCCCCTGCATAACGGAAACGGGACGGATCCGTTTTGCAACCCATAGACTTCTATTATAACGGAATGAATAACGGAATGCCTCTAAAGGCATTCTGTTATGCATTCGGTCATAGAATTGCGTTATGGTATACCGCTGGGGATTTCCGTTTGCTTTGTCAGTACGCCAGCAGGGAGAGACAGCAACCCTTAGTTCCTTCTCAGACCTACACCCTTTCTGGGAAAAAAAGCTGAATAAGCAGATATGTTCAAAATAGAATCAATAAAATCGACAGTGAATGTCTTGCAGGAGGAGGTGTTCATGAAAGATGTGTATTTCCATATCCCTACCCATTCTTCTCACCAGAAACACTTAAAGGGGTTGGCCACTATATAAGTAACATTGTTGGAGGCAGGGTAAAAATGACTTTCCAAATATACTTTATTTAAAAAATCTGTCTGATAATCTTTTTATAATGAGTCCGCTGCAATCAGCATGGAGGAGCTTTAGAGAAAGCTCGTCCATGCCTTTATTGTAACTGCACATGCGCTGCTCTCCTAATCTGCCTAAGAGCAGCG
This sequence comes from Bufo bufo, assembly GCF_905171765.1. Lineage (NCBI taxonomy): Eukaryota > Metazoa > Chordata > Amphibia > Anura > Bufonidae > Bufo > Bufo bufo. The sequence continues at coordinate 202,099,449 of NC_053393.1, forward strand.
CATGTCCAGTCTGCCCCTGCCACTTGAGCGCTCCTTGTTCCGTCTCTGAGACAAATCCGCTGTTTATTCTGTCAGTACTAGGGAGCCTAGTAAGAGCATGTCTGATGTCCTGTCTACAATGAGGGCGGTCCCTGGCCGATCGCTCTGATTGGCTAGTTTGTACAGTTTAGTCAATCACAGGATCCTAATACCGGCTGAAAGGTTCTGTTTCCCACAGAACCTATGTATGTATGTATGTATGTATGTATATATATAAAATTCCCCCTCCCCGTGGGCTCCAGCCCCCTTTGTAACGTCCGACATCGTCACCGATGTCGGCCGTTTAACCCCTTCCATGCTGCGGTCCATAGGGACCGCTGTATGGAAGGGGTTAAGAGATGGAGGTAGCTCCCTCCCTCTCCCATCGGGCTGTTGCTGTGCTTAATGGGTTAACAGAGGGAGGAAGCTCCCTCCCCTTTCGGGCGCTGCGCTGCTGTGGCAGCGTCCCGATGGTTATCATGGCATCCGGCTTGCCTTGAAATAGCTGATCAGGCTCCTGCTAAAGGCAGGAACCTGATCAGGCTTACGGTGAGTGATAATACACTGCAGAATACTATACAGTGTACTGCAGTGTATTGTAAACCATCAGACCCACTGGATCTTCAAGAATCAAGTGGGTCTGGGTAAAAAGATAAAAATAAATGAAAAGTGAAAAAAAAAACGTTTCTTATAGCTTATATAAAATAAAAACTAAAAAAGTGTCCTTTTCCCAAAATAAAGTAAAAAAAAAATTGTTAAAAATAGGGAAATAAAGAAAAGTAGCCATATTAGATATCGCCGCGTTCGTATCGACTGGCTCTATAAAAATATCACATGACCTAACCCCCTTAAGGTGAACAACGGCAAAAAAGAAAAAATGGAAACTCTGAAAAAAAAAACATTTTTTATCACCTCACATCACTAAAAATGCAATACTAAGCGATCAAAAACTCATATGTATCCTTCAAATCAAACCATCATCTTATCCCGCAAAAAATGAGCCCCTACATAAGACAGTCTACCAAAAAATGAAAAAAAATATGGCTTTCAGAATATGTAAACACAAAAAAATAATAAATAAAAATGCTTTATTATGTAAAACTGAAACAAACAACCAAAAAAGTAGTCATTTTTGGTATTCTCATATCTGTAACAACCTACTCTATAAAAATACCACATGATCTAACCTGTCAGATGAACATTGTAAATAACAGAAAATAAAAACTGTGCCAAAACAGCTATTTTTTGTCACCTTGCCTCAGAAAAAGTGTAATATAGAGCAACCAAAAATCATATGTACCCTAAAATAGTACCAACAAAACTGCCACCTTATCCCGTAGTTTCCAAAATGGGGTCTTTTTTTTAGAGTTTCTACTTTAGGGGTGCATCAGGGGGACTTCAAATGTGACATGGCAGCTTAAAATTAGCTGCCTTCCAAAAACCATATGGCATTTCTTTCCTTCTGCGCCCTGCCGTGTGCCCGTACAGCAGTTTACGACCACATATGGGGTGTTTCTGTAAACTACAGTATCAGGGCAATAAATATTGAGTTTTGTTTGGCTGTTAACCCTTGCTTTGGTACTGGAATAAATGGATTAAAATGGAAAATCTGCCAAAAAAGTCATTGTCATTGCCATTTTCCTTTAATTCTTGTGGAACACCTAAAGGGTTAGCAAAGTTTGTAAAATCTGTTTTGAATACCTTGAGGGGTGTAGTTTCTAAAATGGGGTCATTTCTGGGTGGTTTTTGTTATGTAAGCCTCACAAAGTGACTTCAGACCTGAACTGGTCCTTAAAATGTGGGTTTTGGAGATTTTCTAAAAAATTTCAAGATCTACTTCTAAACTTCTAAGCCTTCTAACGTCCCAAAAAAATAAAATGGCATTCACAAAATGATCCATACATGAAGTAGACATATGGGGAATGTAAAGTAATGACTCTTTTTTGAGTTATTACTATCTATTATAAGAGTAGAGAAATTGAAATTTGCTAATTTTTCCAAATTTTGGGTAAATTTGGTATTTTTTTATAAATAAAAAAATAAATATTTTGACTCAATTTTACTACTGTCATGAAGTACAATATGTGAGGAGAAAACAATCTCAGAATTGCCTGGATAAGTAAAAGCGTTTTAAAGTTATTACCACATAAAGTGACACATGTCAGATTTGCTAAAAATGGCTTGGTCCTGAAAGGGTTAAAGGGACCGTCCAGATCTATTGATGACATATTCTCAGGATAGGTCATCAGTATCTGATCGGTGGGGGCCTGACAACCGGTATCCCCGCCAATCAGCTGGATGAAGAGGAGGCAGTGCTGCATGTGAGCGCTGCTTCCTCACCCTGCTTGTCATCTCGCAAGTGCAGTGTAATAAAAGTACTCACTCCATTCTACTTTTGAATTTGATGTGGTGTAAGGCCTCATGCACACGACCGTTGTGTGCATCCGTGGCCGTTGTGCCGTTTTCTTTCGCGGACCCATTGACTTTCAATGGGTCCGTGGAAAAATCGTAAAATGCACCGTTTTGCAGCCGCATCCGTGATCCGTGTTTCCTGTCCGTCAAAAAAATATGACCTGTCCTATTTTTTTGACGGACAGCGGTTCAGGGACTCATTCAAGTCAATGGGTCCGTGAAAGAACACGGATGCACACAAGATTGGCATCCGCGTCCGTGATCCGTGGCCGTAGGTTACTTTCATACAGACGGATCCGAAGATCCGTCTGCATAAAAGCTTTTTCGGAGAGGAGTTTTCACTTCGTGAAAACTCATATCCGACAGTATATTCTAACACAGAGGCGTTCCCATAGTGATGGGGACGCTTCTAGTTAGAATATACTACGAACTGTGTACATGACTGCCCCCTGCTGCCTGGCAGCACCCGATCTCTTACAGGGGGCTGTGAGCCGCACAATTAACCCCTCAGGTGCTGCACCTGAGGGGTTAATTGTGTATATCATAGCCCCCCATAAGAGATGAGGGGCTGCCAGGCAGCAGGGGGCCGACCCCCCCCCTCCCTCCCCAGTTTGAATATCATTGGTGGCCAGTGTGCGGCCCCCCCCCCGCCCGCCCCCCCCCCTATTGTAATATCATTGGTGGCCAGTGTGCGGCCTCCCCCGCCCCCCCTCCCTCTATTGTAATATCTTTGGTGGCCAGTGTGCGGCCCCCCCCCCGCCCCCCCTTCTATTGTATTAATATCATTGGTGGCCAGTGTGCGGCCTCCCCTCCCCCCCCCCCCGATCATTGGTGGCAGCGGAGATTCCGATCGGAGTCCCAGTTTAATCGCTCTGGGGCTCTGATCGGTAACCATGGCAACCAGGACGCTACTGCAGGCCTTGTTGCCATGGTTACTTAGCAATATTACAATATTAGAAGCATCATACTTACCTGCTGGCTGCTGTGCTGTCTGTGTCCCGCCGGGAGCTCCTCCTACTGGTAAGTGACAGGTCTGTGTGGCGCATTGCTTAATGATCTGTCACTTACCAGTAGGAGGAGCTCCCGGCCGGACACAGACAGCGCAGCAGCCAGCAGGTAAGTATGATGCTTCTAATATTGTAATATTGCTAAGTAACCATGGCAACCAGGCCTGCAGTAGCGTCCTGGTTGCCATGGTTACCGATTGGAGCCCCAGAGCAATTAACCTGGGGCTCCAATCGGAATCTCCGCTGCCACCAATGATCGGGGGGGGGGGGGGGGAGAGGGGAGGCCGCACACTGGCCACCAATGATATTACAATAGAGGGGGACCGCACACTGGCCACCAATGATATTACAATAGAGGGGGGCCGGGGGGGCCGCACACTGGCCACCAATGATATTACAATAGAGGGAGGGGGGGCCGCACACTGGCCACCAATGATATTACAATAGAGGGGGGGCCGCACACTGGCCACCAATGATATTACAATAGAGGGGGGCCGGGGGGGCCGCACACTGGCCACCAATGATATTACAATAGAGGGGGGGCCGGGGGGGCCACACACTGGCCACCAATGATATTACAATAGAGGGAGGGGGGGGCCGCACACTGGCCACCAATGATATTACAATAGAGGGGGGGCCGCACACTGGCCACCAATGATATTCAAACTGGGGAGGGATGGGGGTCTGCCCCCTGCTGCCTGGCAGCCCCTGATCTCTTACAGGGGGCTATGATACGCACAATTAACCCCTTCAGGTGCGGCACCTGAAGGGTTAATTGTGCTGATTACAGCCCCCTGTAAAAGATCGGGTGCTGCCAGGCAGCAGGGGGCAGTCATGTACACAGTTCGTAGTATATTCTAACTAGAAGTGTCCCCATCACTATGGGAACGCCTCTGTGTTAGAATATACTGTCGGATCTGAGTTTCACGATATAACTCAAATCCGATGGTATATTCTAACATAGAGGCGTTCCCATGGGGATGGGGACGCTTCAAGTTAAAATATACCATCGGATTGGAGAAAACTCCGATCCTATGGTATATTAACTCCTGACTTTACATTGAAAGTCAATGGGGGACAGATCCGTTTGAAATTGCACCATATTGTGTCAATGTCAAACGAATCCGTCCCCATTGACTTGCATTGTAATTCAGGACGGATCCGTTTGGCTCCGCACGGATCCTCCAAAAATCCTCCAAAAATCAAGGAAGACCCACGGACGGAAAAACGGAACCCGTTTTTGCAGACCGCAAAAAAAAACGGTCGTGTGCATGAGGCCTAAAGCTGTAAAATCCAGATGGCGTGTTATGTATTAAAGGGTTTCTGTCACCCCACTAAATTGATTTTTTTTTTTTGGGCTAGTTAAATTAGTTATATAGCGATATATTAAAATATAATAGTGTTCCTTACTTTGATCCAGCAGTTTAGTCAAAAAACGAAGTTTTATCATATGCAAATTCGGTCTCTACCAGCAAGTAGGGCGTCTACTTGCTGGTAGCTGCTGCAGAAATCCGCCCCCTCCTCTTGTTGATTGACAGGGCCAGCCGGGATCTCCTCCTCCGGCCAGCCCTGTCAGCATTTCAAAAATCGCGCGCCCGTGTTGAATCTGCGCAGGCGCTCTGAGATGAGGAGGCTCGTATCCTCAGAGCTCCCTCAGTGCGCCTGCGCCGATGACATCATCGAAATAGAAGACGTCATCGGCGCAGGTGCACTGAGGGAGTTCTGAGGAGACGAGCCTCCTCATCTCAGAGAGCCTGCGCAGATTCAACACGTGCGCGCGATTTTTGAAATGCCGACAGGGCTGGCCGGAGGAGGAGATCCCGGCTGGCCCTGTCAATCAACAAGAGGAGGGGGCGGATTTCTGCAGCAGCTACCAGCAAGTAGACGCCCTACTTGCTGGTAGAGACCGAATTTGCATATGATAAAACTTCGTTTTTTGACTAAACTGCTGGATCAAAGTAAGGAACACTATTATATTTTAATATATCGCTATATAACTAATTTAACTAGCCCAAAAAAAAAAATCACTTTAGTGGGGTGACAGAAACCCTTTAAATAAATCTGCCACAGTGTAATTACAGTGATACCACATTTTTTTCTTTTAATACTGAAAAAGATAATTTCTAAAAAATATATTCTTTTCTTTGCATCTTTATATTCTGATCCTCATTTCTGTTTTAGAATTATGTCTACGTTGATGACTGAGGGCTCATTTTTTGCGTTGTGATCTGTAGTTTTATTATTTTTACCACTTTGGAGTAAGTGGGTTTTTGATCACTTTTTATTCTTTTTTTTTTTTATTGAAGCAATGAAAAAAAGTCAAATTAGCCATTTAGATTTTATTTTCAGTTATACCGTCCACCCTATGGAATACATATTTTAATAGTGATAGCTTTTTTTTTTTTAAAGTGGCGGTGCCAAAGATAATTTATATTTTTACTTTATATTTATTTTTATCTACCCGTATTTATCGGCGTATAACACGCACTTTTTCCCCCTGAAAATAGGGGGCAAATGATGTATGCGTGTTATACGCCGATATTCATTGCGGCCCGGCAAAGATGCAGCATCACAGACTGTGCTGTATGAGCCGGGAGAGAGGAGGGGCTGGAGTCCGTAACTAGGGGCGGGGCCCGGTGCAGTCACTGTACTCTTACACCGGGCCCCGCCGCTCACCAAAGTATTTATAAACGTGAATCCTTATCCTGTTATTAAGCTGCCCTCTCCCATGTTCCCATGTCCCCCCTGTATCCCCATAGCACTTACTTAAGCTTCCATAGCAGGCAGAGTGGGTGGCAGCAGTAACGTCACTCACTGACGTTGAGCGCCTGCTCCGCCCCCTTTATGAATGAAGCAGGCGGAGCAGACGCGCGACGTCAGTGAGTGACGTTACTGGTGCCGTCCGCTCTGCCTGCTATGGAAGCTTAAGTAAGTGCTATGGGGATACAGGGGGGACATGGGAACATGGGAGAGGGCAGCTTAATAACAGGATAAGGATTCACGTTTATAAATACTTCGGTGAGCGGCGGGGCCCGGTGTATTGGGGGACACTGTTATGAGGGGGATCTGTGGATGACATATAGCAGTGTCATCCACAGATCCCCCCCATAACAGTTCCATCCACAGATCCCCCCACCCCATAGCAGTACAATTTGAAATGTAATTTTTTTTCCTGAAATTTCCCTTAAAATGAAGGTGCGTGTTATACGCCAGTGCGTGTTATACGCCGATAAATACGGTATATTTTGGAGAAAGAGGGATGATTTTAATTTTTATATTTTTAAAAGCCCTCCTTATTTAAAAGCCCTCCTAGAGGATCTAAACATGCAATCTTTAGATTGCTTCTCCTATAGACTGCTGTTAATTAGCATTTGCAGTCTAAGGGCTCATGCACACAAGTGTGTGTACCCTGTTCCTGTTGTTCCTGTATTGAGGGCAGCAAACATCCCCTTGACTTGAATGGGTCTGCAATCTGCAAGATACAGAGTGGTATGGAGCGGAAGCACGGATTAAAAGCCAACGGAAGCACTACAAAGTGCTTTCAAAAGGATTTCTCTGTGCTTCTACACCGCAAAAAAATAGAACGTGTTCTATCTTTTTGTGGTGCGGAACGTATCTTGCGGATCGCAGACGCATTGAAGTGAATGGGTCAACATCTGCAAATTGCCTGCACTCAGCTGGTACCTGTGCATTGCAGACCACTATATGTGGTGCAGCACTCTTGGGGAAAGCCACCTCAGATGCTATGGTTACAAAAGACCATGGCATCTGTCTGCGATCGGCATTATGGTCAATCACAGACATTAGCCTTGGGTCTCTTTAAAACAGCAGAAACCCAGAACAGAATCTAAACATAGCTGTCTCAGCAAACTACACTTTGCTGAAAACACTGCAGCTTTCTGGATTTCAGTTATCTTACCCAGTTGAGGTACACATTACACAGTACTAAGGTACACAGTAGATATAGATAGATATAGAGATGTAAATAGATACAGTAAATTATGATAGATAGATACAGGAGTAGGATTCACCTTTTGTGACACATGTTTACATACACATACACCATAATAATGCAACACGCATACACATAAATATACCATATACATGGTACACATACATAAATACACCATATATACACACACACCACCCAACTAAGGCACTAAACTGTCAGCGATGCGCAAAGCAATTGAAGTGATCATCTCCAGCTGCCGTGCCGCCGCCAGAGCACTGGATGGGGACTCAGCCAGTAACATGGTTCTCCGATCCAGTTGTAATTTTAACAACCAGATCTGGAGAACTGGAGAGAACTGTTTGAATCCCATGCCTGGATAGATATCTCTCCATCTTTTTATATATATATATATATATATATATATATATATACACACACACACACACGTACATATCCCCACACACACACACACACACACACGTACATATCCACACACACGTACATATCCACACACACACACACACACACGTACATATCCACACACACACACACACGTACATATCCACACACACACACACACGTACATATCCACACACACACACGTACATATCCACACACACACACACGTACATATCCACACACACACACACGTACATATCCACACACACACGTACATATCCACACACGAACATATCCACACACACATACATATCCACACACACACACGTACATATCCACACACACACACACACGTACATATCCACACACACACACACACGTACATATCCACACACAGACACGTACATATCCACACACACACACACGTACATATCCACACACACACACACGTACATATCCACACACACACACGTACATATCCACACACACACACACGTACATATCCACACACACACACACACGTACATATCCACCCACACACACACACACACGTACATATCCACACACACACACACACACACACACGTACATATACACACACACGTACATATCCACACACACACACACACGTACATATCCACACACATGTATGTATTTTATATATATCACATTGTGGGAAAAATAGTAACCTTTATTCAATGCTGGGAATGTAAGATTGCTATCATTATGTTGATTTCTCTATGTAGGACTGATGAGATGACACCTGGAGGTGCTGTTATCACAAGTAGGCAGAGATGTCATGTGACTGCTCCTCTGAAGATGCATGCTGGGATTTTTACTTTCACTTTGCAGCTGCTACGCCCACACAGCCTCTCATCAACGTGAGCGTGCTATGCTGAATGCAGTAGAAAAATTATATATACACCGTATATCTGTCATGATACAAATACCTCTTGGCATTAATTATTGTCTGGGTCACTTTATTGTTTTTTATACTTATGGTGGCCAAACCCTTTAGGCCTCTTGCACACAAACGTTTTTTTTCCGTTTACATTCCGTATACGGAACCATTAATTTCAATGGATCCGCAAAAAAAACGGAAGGTACTCCGTATGTCTTCCGTTTCCGTATTTCAGTTTTTCCGTTCCGTTCAAAGATAGAACATGTCCTATTATTGTCCGCGTAACGTACAAGGATAGTACTGTTCTATCAGGGGACAAACTACAAATTGGCGTGGTATTAAACAGCAGGAAGTGCTCAACCCCATATGCAGTGGTGCATCTATACCGGGGGGGGGGGGGGCAGATCCTGCACTTGTGGCCCATTGCTAATGGCAATCCCCAGCAAAAATGCATACAATGGAGGATGCCTGCAGCGGACCACAAGTACCACAATGGACTTCCTACACAAGATAGCAAATGTGTGGATGTGATAAACAGTCAAAATAACATAACAAAAACAAATACAGGTGCACTCTGCGGTCTTGCTAACCCTCGTACTGGTGTAAAATTGAGAATTAGCCAACATATCCTGCTTGGAGGACATGTCTGAGCCCGAGCGCGGCTCCAAGGTTTCTCAAGTAGCTCGGGAACCTAACGCTAAAACTACCTGGGCCGTATGGGCAATACCAGGAGCCAGTGGGCGAATTACAGGTGCGCAAGGTCCGACTGTTCTATCAGGGGCCAGCTGTATCGTTCCGCAAAAAATGGAATGCACACAGACGTCATACGTATTTTTTGCGGATCCGTTTTTTGCGGACCGCAAAATACTGAAAAAGCCATACGGTCGTGTGCAAGAAGCCTTAAAAGGGTTTTCCAGGACTTTAATACTGATTACCTATCCTCAGGATAGGTCATCAATATCTGATCAGTGGGGGTCTGACACCTGGGACCTTCTCTGTGCTCACCAAAGTACAGCGGCTAAGCTTGGTATCGCAGCTCAGCCCTATTCATTTCTGTGGGAGTGAGTTGCTCCTAGGCCATGTCACTGATGAATGTGTCATCACTGGCCTAGGAAAAGCTGTGTGCCGCTGCCTTCTCAAATAGCTGAACGGCGGGGGTCTCGGGTGTCAGACCCCCAGGGCCGGCCTTAGGTGTCCAGGCGCCCTGTGCGAGCTAACCTTGTGGCACCCCCCCCCCCCCCCAAAAAAAAAAAAAACACTGCTTGTTGCTGGCATCATGGCATAGGCTGGCTGACTATCCAACCAAGTAGTTACCAGCCCACACACCCCAAAGGCCGGTGTAATGTCATACTTCCCTACTTCGTGAGATTTCCAGGACGTCCCTCCATGACAGCACCCACTGGAGGATGTCCTATTGGACCTCTGTAGGGACAGGAAGCGAGAGAGGTTAAAAGGCCCCTCACCACCCCTCTTACCAGTGTTCTTCCTGTCCCTACAGTGATAGGAGCAGAGAGGAGTATCCCTGCTTTTCAGTGGGGAGAGATATGGGCCGAGGCTGGTCGGGGGGCTTATGCCTCTCCTCTTCAGCCTCAGTTGGGGCCCTAAGCTAGCACCTCTCGGGGAAGAGGTCCCCTAGCATTTCCCGGTACCTGTATCCTAAGCCGCGGTATCGGGACGCTGTTGCCGCTTCTCCTGCGGGAGCTCTGGGCACAGTATCGACTCCAGCGCTTCTCTGATGATGCGACGCGTCACGTCCCACGTGACCGGAAGTGACGCGAGGAAGCCGGAAGCTGTTGGCGACGCGCATCCATGCTGGAGGCCTCAGGATTCTGAGGCCTCGCATGTGGGGTTGATTCTCCTAGGATGAGTCCCCCAGAAGAGGAGGCGGAGCCGAGCGGTATCGAGGGAGGGCCAGGTCAGGTAAGTCCTTTTAAAAGAGTGATGTTTTCTGCATGCAGCACACATCATGGAGGCCCAGGTATCTGCGAAGCTAGACGCCACTGCAGACCCCCTCATCCAGGGAAATGTAAGTGAGGTCCTACATAGTTAGGGTTACTCTGGCAGGCCCTGTTTCTATATCTCTCTCTCCCCCTTCTGTTTAAGGTGGAAAGGGAGCCGGGTCACAAACCGCATGGTGACTCTAAAAAGAGACCAAGGAAATGCGGGACCTGCGCCAAGAAGCTGGCGGAGTCATACAAGAAGGCCCTATGCACAGATTGTTTGGCAAAAATATTAAAGGAGGAGCAACCGTCCTTTCTGGCAGAATTAAGGGCTATAGTGAGGGAGGAGATACAGGCGGCAGGAGCAAGTCAGCCCCCATCCCTTCCAGTTCCCTCTTCTCTGCCGGTCCCCTCTTCCCCACCGGCGAAACGTTCTAGAGTACAGGTGGAAGAAGATCATACTCCTTCCTTATCAGAGGAACCTAGGAGATTCTGGTTTTCGGCTGAAGATCTAGATCCGCTCCTGACAGCTGTTAGACAAACAATGGCGGTAGAGGAAGAGGAGCAGACGCGCACCATACAGGACGAGATGTTTGGCGGTCTAAGAGCGAAGAAAAGAAAACTCTTTCCCGTCAACGCTAACCTGACTGATCTAATTAAAGATGAATGGGAAGAGGGTGACAAGAAGCTTTATGTGCCTCGGGAATTCAAAAGCAGGTTGATCTTTAACCCAGAGGAAACAAAACTTTGGGACGAGATACCAAAGGTGGATATTCAGGTGGCCAAGGTGGTGAAGAAAACTTCCATTCCCTTTGAAGATTCCTCACAGCTGAAGGATCCTATGGATGGGCTTTTAAAGAAAGCATGGGAATCATCTGCCGCCTCCATAAATACAAATATTGCAGCTACCTCAGTGTCCCGGGCCATGTGTATATGGCTGGATCAGCTTGAAAATCATCTTAGGATGAGAACATCCAGAGAAGAAATTGTTGATTCTTTACCGTTGTTAAAGATGGCGGCTTCTTTCATGGCTGATGCATCGGCAGAGTCAATTAGGTTTGCGGCAAGGAACGATGCGCTCACAAACACTGCAAGACGGGCCCTCTGGCTCAAGTCTTGGACAGGGGATATAGCATCAAAGAATAAGCTTTGTGCAATCCCCTTTACTGGGTCCTATCTTTTTGGTCAGGTCCTTGACTCCATCCTAGAAAGTGCGGCTGACAAAAAGAAAGGCTTCCCAGAGGAGAAGGTGAAGAAACCTCAGCCCTTTCGGAAACCCTCCAAACAGTTTCCAACCTCACAGAGGGGAAAAGGTAAGACGGGGAGATGGAGCTACCCCAAAGGAGGTAGAGGAAGGGGTTTCTTGTTTAACCCATCTTCCAGCACAGACAAACAATGACATCAGGTCAGTTGGGGGCAGACTCCGTTTATTCTGGGAAGCCTGGACTCGGGTCACCCAGAATCACTGGATTCTCAGTACAATCCGAGAGGGAGTGAAAATAGAATTTCGCAGTCCTCCCCCGTGGAGATTCCTGATAACAAAATTTCAGTCCACAGAGCAAAAGAATCAATTATGTCTCGACGTAAGGAAATTGTTACATCTAAAAGCGATAATACAGGTCCCAGTGGATCAAAAAGGCCTGGGTCATTATTCAAGACTTTTCCAGGTAAAAAAGCCGGACGGCTCGTTCAGGACGATCATCAACCTGAAGTCCCTGAACAAGTCTGTAGTCTACCACAGATTCAAAATGGAGTCTATAAAGTCATCAATCCCCCTTATATCAGTAGGAGATCTCTTATGCACAATGGACTTAAAGGATGCATACTATCACATCCAAATACATCCACTCCACCAGCAGTACCTCAGGTTTGCAATCAACCAGGAGGGCACGATTCTCCATTATCAGTTCCAGTGCCTACCCTTCCGAATATCCTCGGCACCTCGGATTTTCACGAAGGTGATTACAGAAATTGTGGCATACTTAAGACAGCAACAAATAAGGATCGTCCTGTACCTAGACGATTTCCTTCTGATCGCAGAGACAAAGCAAAGTCTACTAGACAGTGTCCAACAGACCCTGGCCCTCTTCAAAGATTTGGGCTGGATAATAAATTATGCCAAGTCGGACCTAGTTCCGAGTACCAGGAAACAGTTCTTGGGTGTCATCTTAGACTCGGAGAGACAACATTCCTTTCTTCCGCTTCTAAAACGGGAAAGGATAAGGGAAAAGATGAGAGCCTTTCAGAGAAGAAGAGACCATACCCTAAGAGAATCTATGCAGGTTCTGGGGTTAATGACATCTTACATATCGGTCATACCATGGGCTCAATACCATTCCAGATTACTACAGAGCTCAATTCTGAGCGCATGGGACAAAAACCATCGGTCCATAAACTCAAAAATAATCCTATCAAGACAAAGTCTAGATTCTCTATCCTGGTGGACCAACCCCAAAAACCTAAGGAAGGGGGTCGCCTGGAATCTTTCTCCAGTCATAGTAATTACTACAGATGCAAGCCAGTGGGGCTGGGGAGCCCATCTAAGACATCAATTCCTTCAGGGGAGATGGTCCAGTCTCGACAGTCGCAGATCCTCAAAAGCTGTTTGGGAGACCCTGAAGAGGGCAGAACAAACTCTCTCCGGCCACCACATCAAGATCCTATCGGACAATGTGACGACGGTATGCTACCTGAAGCGTCAAGGGGGAACCAGGAACCCTCATCTTCAGGAATTATCAGACCAAATATTTTGTTGGGCAGAAGAAAAAGTGCTCTTAGTTTCAGCAGTCCATCTAAGAGGTGTAGAAAACGCCACAGCCGACTTCTTAAGCAGACACACGCTCAACCCGGGAGAATGGTCTCTAAACAAGGAAGTGTTTCAGCAGATCTGTCATCAGTGGGGACTCCCACAAGTAGACCTCTTTGCGGCAAGAGAAAACACCAAACTAAACAAATTTTTTTCTCTGAATCCAAGGGACAACCCGCTGGGGGTAGACGCCCTGTCCCAGGATTGGGATATGGATCTGGGGTACGCTTTCCCTCCTTTCCCCCTGATTCCAGCGGTCCTAAAGAAGCTGAGGACATGCTCAATGACTCTTATTCTGATAGCTCCAGCATGGCCAAAGAGGGCCTGGTTTCCTTTGCTGAAGGAGATGGTGATAGGAGATCCGTTACCCCTTCCGAGAAGGAAGGACCTTCTCTTACAGGGACCCCTGGAACATCCAAACCTCGACAGACTACAGTTAGCAGCCTGGATCCTGAAAGGCAGATCCTGAGGAAAAAGGGTCTGTCAGAGAAGGTAATATCTACCCTACAACAAAGGCGCAAACCTATAACCTCAGCTATATATTTAAAAATTTGGAAAAAATTTACCTCATGGCTGTCACAAACACATCCTGGGGTTTCTGACCCATCTATAGGCTACATTCTGGATTTCCTTCAGTTGGGGTTTGATTTGGGTTTGAAACCCAGTACCCTTAAGGTCCAGATTTCAGCCTTGAGTTGTTTTCTGGACACCGCCTTAGCTGAGCACAGATGGATAAAATGATTTATTAAATCTACTTCCAGAAGGCGACCTACTATTAGGCAGACGGTACCACCTTGGGACCTAAATATAGTCTTAGAAAGTCTATGTAATCCCCCGTTTGAACCAATTGAGCAGTTATCTGACAGATTACTCTCTCTTAAGACCATCTTTCTGCTAGCAATTACCACAGCACGCAGAATAGGGGAAATTCAGGCCCTTTCTATCAGGGAGCCATATCTAAAAATTTTGGACGACCGGATTATTTTAAAATTGGATCCATCCTTTCTACCGAAAGTTGTCTCCTCATTCCATAGAAATCAGGAAATAATTCTTCCTTCCTTTTGTACCTCTCCCAAAAATGTGCAGGAAGAAAAGTTTCATTGTCTGGACGTAAGGAGATCCGTGTTAGCCTACCTACAAAAAACAGATTCGTGGAGAAAATCATCAAACCTTTTTATCTTGTTCGGAGGAAAGAACAAAGGCAATAAGGCCTCAAGACAGACTTTAGCTCGTTGGATCAGAGAAGCGGTTCAACAAGCCTACGTGCTGAAAGGACTACCATGTCCATTGTCCATTAAAGCCCATTCCACCAGAGCGGTGGCAACTACTTGGGCAGAAAAAGCAGACGCCTCAATTGAACAAATTTGCAGGGCCACTACTTGGTCCAGTTTCACTACCTTTGTCAGGCACTATAGACTGGACTCTCTTGCCAACCAGGAACTAGGCTTTGGCCGTAAGGTTCTTCAGGCAGTGGTCCCCCCCTAATTATTAAGCTGGTAGTTCTCCAGTGGGTGCTGTCATGGAGGGACGTCCTGGAAAATAAGGATTAGTATTACCGGTAAACGGTTTTCCAGGAGTCCGACATGACAGCACCCGTTAATACCCCCCCTTTTTTTTTTGGATCCATGCATGTATACATTATACATATATATTTGTATGCAGAAATTCCAATGTGAAGTTAACATGGAGGTTCAAATAAACAGTTTGGATCCTATCTGGTGTAGTAATTTGGAAAAACACTGGTAAGAGGGGTGGGGAGGGGCCTTTTAACCTCTCTCGCTTCCTGTCCCTACAGAGGTCCAATAGGACATCCTCCAGTGGGTGCTGTCATGTCGGACTCCTGGAAAACCGTTTACCGGTAAGACTAAACCTTAGTTTCCCTACCCTCGTCACTTCCGGTCGCACCGGACATGACGTGAGGAGGTGTGCAGCGCCGCGCAGGCGCACAATGACAGGTTAGGGAAATTTCACAGCAGAGTGCGCATGCGCCAGGAGCCTCGCCGGCGGTTAGGGTAGGGAAAAACTATGGGCCAGTGCACAGGCGCAGTGATCGGATGGATGTTCTCAGCTGAACACCGGCCGACACTGCGCATGCACCGGGAGCCTCACCAGCGGTTAGGGAAGGGAAAAATTACGTACGAGCCAGTGCTTTTTCCCTACCCTAACCGCTGGTGAGGCTCCCAGCGCATGCGCAGTGTCGGCCGGTGTCCTGCTGAGAACATCCATCCGATCACCGCACCTGTGCACTGGCCCATAATTTTTCCCTACCCTAACCGCCGGCGAGGCTCCCAGCGCATGCGCACTCTGCTGTGAAATTTCCCTAACCCATCGTTGTGCGCAGTGCGCCCCCCCAATATAATAAACATTGGTGGCACAGTGCGCCCCCCCCCAACACCCCAGTATAATAAACATTGGTGGCGCAGTGCGCCCCCCCCCCCCCAACACCCCAGTATAATAAACATTGGTGGCGCAGTGCGCCCCCCCAACACCCCAGTATAATAAACATTGGTGGCGCAGTGCGCCCCCCCAACACCCCAGTATAATAAACATTGGTGGCGCAGTGCGCCCCCCCAACACCCCAGTATAATAAACATTGGTGGCGCAGTGCGCCCCCCCCAACACCCCAGTATAATAAACATTGGCGCAGTGCACCCCCCTCAATATAATAAACATTGGTGGCGCAGTGCGCCCCCCCAACACCCCAGTATAATAAACATTGGTGGCGCAGTGCGCCCCCCCAACACCCCAGTATAATAAACATTTGCGCAGTGCGCCCCCCCAATATAATAAACATTGGTGGCGCAGTGCGCCCCCCCCAACACCCCAGTATAATAAACATTGGTGGCGCAGTGCGCCCCCCAACACCCCAGTATAATAAACATTGGCGCAGTGCGCCCCCCCTCAATATAATAAACATTGGTGGCGCAGTGCGCCCCCCCCAACACCCCAGTATAATAAACATTGGTGGCGCAGTGCGCCCCCCCTCAATATAATAAACATTGGTGGCGCAGTGCGCCCCCCCTCAATATAATAAACATTGGTGGTGCAGTGCGCCCCCCCTCAATATAATAAACATTGGTGGCGCAGTGGGCAGTGCCAATGAGGGTTAAAAAATAAAAAAATAATTAACTCACCTCCTCCAATTGATCGTCTTCTGTTCTTTCTTCATGACCTGTCAAAGGACCTGTGGTGACATCACTATGCTCATCACATGATACATCACATGATCCATCACCATGGTAATGGGTCATGTGATTAGCTCAGTGACGTCACCACAGGTCCTGAAGAAAGACCGGCAGCTACGCGATCAACTGGAGGAGGTGAGTTAATTTTTTTAAATTATTTTTTAACCCTCATTGGCACTTCCCACTGAGCCACCAATGTTTCTTATACTAGGGGGGGGCGCACTGAGCCACCAATTATGTTTCTTATACTTGGGTGTTTGGGGGGGGGGGGGCGCACTGTGCCACCAACGTTTCTTATACAAATACAGGAGGCGGGTGCCGGAATCAAATAGCCGGCACCCGACCCTCTGTGACAGGGAGCTGCGATCAGCGGCAGTTAACCCCTCAGGTACCGCACCTGAAGGGTTAACTCAACTGCAGCTGATCGCAGCTCCCTGTCACAGAGGTCGGGTGCCAGCTATTTGATTCCGGCACCCGCCTCCTGTATTTGTATTTCAGTTCAGTTTTCTTCATTGGTGGCGCAGTGGCCACAGCCCCTCCCCTCCTCCTCCTGTCTCTCTTCTTATTGGCAGCGGCGGGGGCAGCAGGCAGGTCAGACAGGGGAGGGGGAGATGGAGGGGGCGCCCCGAGGGAGAACACAAGTACAGCCTCGCCTGCCGCAGATTACATTGCGAGCTGTCGGCCGCCCAGCGCCCCTGTTACTATGGCGCCCTGTGCGGCCGCACAGCCCGCACACCCCAAAGGCCGGCCCTGCAGACCCCCACTGCTCAGATACTAATGACCTACCCTAGGCCGAACTGGATGGACAAATGTGTTTTTTTGGCCTTATGTACTATGTTACTATGTTACCCAGAGGATAGGTCATCAGTTATAAACTCTCGGAAAACCCCTTTAAGTATTACAATTTTTATGGAGGGAGATCTAAAACACTTAGTTTCAAGCTCAGCCCTTTGAGATTACAACAGCGCCCAGATTATTCACAAAAATCATGTTCGAGATGGTAGAATAGTTCAGAAAATTTAATATTCTGACTAGACGATATGCTAACAAAAGCAAATATCAAAGAAGGAACTTGAAAGTCACCTTTCCCAGACATGCCAACTGGTGACAAGATTAGGCTGGATAATACATTGGAAGAAGTCAGAGTCTCATGTTTGTCAGAGGTGTTTTTTTTCCAACAGAGAAGGTTCATAAAATCTGATCAAAGACTTCAAGAAGATGAAGGTGTGATCAGTGTGACAGGCAATGGCTCTGGTGGGTTCATTCACATGGGCACAATTCCATTCTCACCCTCTTCAGACCTATCACCTTGCCAGCTAAGGGGGTAGCCATGGTTATGTTGTCCTGATGCCTACGTTTCCCCGCCACATCACCTCCACTACGTCACTTCAGGCCGCCATTACAACCCATACACAGGCATTTAAATGCTCCTCACGCCACCACCAAAGAACACACATGGTAGTGCTCCCCAGCCTTTTGGTAAGCCATATCCAGGTGCGGATTGGCCATAGACCTTACAGGGAAATTTCCCCATGGGCCGATGCCCAGGAGACCCCACAAGCCCTCCATTCTGCCGCTGGCAGGGTACATAATGAGCTCTTAGCGGTAATTAACTCTTTGAGAATCGGGTACTCATGTACATGGCCAGGTATTGCACATGCCCTCCTGTCAACTGCTGTGGCCCACATCTCACCTTTTAAAGGGAACCTGTCACCGGGATTTTGGGTATAGAGCTGAGGACATGGGCTGCTAAATCGCCGCTAGCACATCCGCAATATCTAGTCCCCAAAGCTCTGTGTGCTTTTATTGTGTCAAAAAAACTATTTTATAGGTATGCAAATTAACCTTAGATGAGTCCTGTCCCTGAGATGAGTCCAGCACCGCCCCGCATCCTCCGAATCTCCTCCTTGCTCTCCGATGTCACAAAGCTAGAGCGCCGTAATCTCGCAATGCGCGAGCTAGCACATGCGCAGTTCGTTCCCTGAGGTTTATGCCCGCAATGGAAAGGAATACTATGCTGACACTTCGCATGCGCTAGCTCACGCATCGCAAGATTATGGCGCTCTAGCTTTGTGACGTCGGGGAGCAAGGAGGAGATTCGGAGGATGCCGGGCGGTGCTGGGCTCCTTCACAGTGGGCGTGGCTGGGCTCAGAGTCAGAGAACGCTGGACTCATCTCTCAAGCATGGAGGAGACAGGACTCATCTAAGGTTAATTTGCATATCTATAAAATCATTTTTTTTTTGCCACAATAAAAGCACACAGAGCTATGGGGACTGGGTATTACGGATGTGCTAGCGGTGATCTAGCAACCAATGTCCTCAGCTCTATACACAAAATCCAGGTGACAGGTTCCCATTAAGCCCCCCTGCTCCATATCTTAATCAGAGAGAACTGGAGAGAAAGAACAGAAACTGGCAGCTATTAATGGCCCTCACAGAGGGACAGGTTTTGGGGTAATATATTTTGCTGTTCTGTGGGACGGTATTTTGTGCTATGTTATTGCTGACCCCGCCTTCTGTCAATTTGGACCCCCTTACAAGATGGGGACACTTTAAAAAAAAAAATTCCTGGGCCACTTTAAGTTCCCAGTTCGCCCCCGGCCATATCTCACTTTTCCCCTCTTCCTCCCCACCAGATACCAACCTGTCTGCAGGACTTACACCTGACCTATTTGTGCTCCTTTCTTCTACTCTGGCAGTTGTTATTTATGACCATGCACTTATTTAGTCCATTCTTGTCCCTATGTTTTCCACTATTTTTGTATGATGTCACTTATGTTGGTCGCACCTCCTAACTCCTGTCACCATTTCTATACAATTTTTGCTATATATTATTTTTCCCATATTTTCTATGTATATTGGATCTGTTTAGATTTATTTTGCCCCACGGGCCTCATTGTTTTGTTTTCCCTTCCCTCCTTGTCTTTACTTAGCACTTATGTTTTTTCCTTTATTCCCTAGTAGCACAGAAGATTAATGTATGTGAGGACCGAAACGTCTAAAATATCAAGCCGCCATTTCCTGTATATTCTATCCGTTTCTTTGGATTCTATGGAAATTTTATGTATGCATTGACTGTGTGAAGAAAAACTGGTTTTTCACTTTTGCTTCAAAATCAAAGACTGTAGTGTGACGTGTTACAGGTAGACAAGTTAATGATATGCAAATGATAAAAAACTTAATTTTCAAAACATCTCGATTTATTCAGTAATTAGTAATCAGCACTCTGCACAGAAATACACGCACTTACATCCTTGGCATGCTATATCAATGAGGTTAATCATGGTTGTCTGAGGAATGTTCTGCCACGCTGAATGCACTTAGGCATGCAAATCATCAATATCTGCTGGCAGCTCCCTTTGCAATTGCTGATCAATCACGTCCCAGATATGCTCAATGGGAGAGAAGTATGGGGATGCTGCAGGCTATGATAGCACATTTAAGCCATGCAGGCTGCTAACAGTAGCACAAACAACATGTGGCCAGGAGTTATCTTGTTGAAAAACAATTCATGGGACACTTTGAACAAATAGCGGTACCACCGGTTCCACAACCAAATCAATATAATGCTGAAATGAAGATTAGAGGGGTCTAGCTACTGTACATAATACCACCCTACACCATAATCCCGGGAGTAGGACTGGTGTTATGTTCCCTTGTGAAGGCCTCTTTCCAGTGTTGCCCACGTGTTTTCCAGACACAATCATCCGAGACAAAAACGGCACTCATCGGTAAATACGACAGACCTCCACTCCAGGCCCCAAAGTCTTCTGTGCACCAGCTTTTGAGAGCACCTGCATGAGGTGAATGGAACACCTGTAGCTGGACATCTGGTTCTTGGTCCAATTTTTTTTCCTGACATCTGCCGTCAGGGGAGAGTTGGGACACCACCATACAGATTAAATGGTTGGCCAAGCCCACTGAAATGGTTTGTATGTGTATGGCAACTGTCAGGGAACAGAGAGGAAGGAAAGAGGGTGCACTATGACTCCACCCTCAACCCCTGTCCCTGCCTACTTACACTACCCGCCCTAGGCGACAGGGCATAACTGGGCGACAGTCCCTTACTTACGTAAGTGCACAGAGGAAATATACGGAAGGTCAACAAGCCAAGGCTCAGAACCAGGAGAAGCGGGAGTACAAATGGAGCAGGCAAATGTAAAGTCAACAGTCAGAGCCGAGGTCAATCCAGGAGAGCAATTACGTACAAAGGATGAGACGAAGTCGAGGTCAAAGAATGAGCCGAGGTCACAAGGTCAGGAGGTCAATCAGAACAGACTAGAACCAAGGAACAAGGAAGCACCAATGGACCAGTATCACAGGCAACCTGTAGCCAGCAGGTTGCCTGTATTTATAGTGGGGAGTGTGGGTCATGTGACGTGGCCAGCGTCACATGACTCACAGACAGACAAGTCGAGCACCGAGTGATCAGCTCGGCGCTCAAGGCAGACCTAGGAGCAGTTAGCCTCCCAGCTAGCAAAGCCGCCCTGGGAACGAGACCGAACAAGGATCCTTGCTCCCGAAGCTAAGCAGCAGGTCTGCGGCTGATGGGAGACCGAGTGCGCTTTCGGCGCCCCGTTACAGCAACCCTTACATTGGGATTTGGCTATATACATAACTATGTACATAGCATGCAAAAATTTAGACACCCCACAATTACTGTTAAAGAGGACCTTTCACCTGGAAAAACATTGTGAACTAAGTATCCTGACATATACAGCGGCGCCCAGGGATCTCACTGCACTTACTATTATCCCTGGGCACCGCTCCATTCTCCCATGATGTCCTCCGGTATCTTCGCTCAGTAAGTTATAGTAGGCGGAGACTTAAGACTCTTGGTTATAGTAGGCGGAGTCTGCCATTGTTCTGCTGGGCGTCTCCTCCTCCTAGGCTGTAGCGCTGGCCAATCGCAGTGCAGAGCTCACAGCCTGGGAGTTTTTTTTCTCTCAGGCTGTGAGCTGTGCGCTGCGATTGGCCAGCGCTACAGCCTAGGAGGAGGAGACGCCCCGCAGAACAAAGGCAGTCTCTGCCTACTATAACTTACGGAGCGAAGATACCGGAGGACATAACGGGAGAACGGAGCGGCGCCCAGGGATAATAGTAAGTGCAGTGAGATCCCTGGGCGCCGCTGAATATGTCAGGATACTTAGTTCACAATGTTTTTCCAGGTGAAAGGTCCTCTTTAAGCAAGTTGAAGATGAAATGTGTAATGACCGGCGTCACGCAGAGGGAGGGAAAAGGGAAAGCCCTGACCAAGGGAGAGGGAAAGGTGGTGACCCCTGACTCACCTTGCGGCTGGCACATGACTGCCCTGATGTCCCTAGACGGGTTCCTCACCCGTGCGGCGATCACGTGCCTAAACCCTGGCTTTCCCTAAAATGAGCCCTAGATAGTGAACGGGCCGGTGGGATCGCTAGTCCGCACCACTTACACTAAGAGGGAAACACCAGGGAGAGGACAGACAATACAGACAAACACATACACCCAGGTGGGCGACCACAGCAGACCACAAAGGTCCAACAGGGATCCGGAGGGTAGCGTTCTGGACCAACAACCAGAGAACGCAGCAACACAGCTCCAGAGGGTCAGAATAGATGTCCAGGCAGGAAGCTCTATATCTGGCAACCAGAGAAGTGTGAGAGGGGAATATAAGGCGGTTGGGAGTGCTGGACAAGGAACAGCTGAGGAGAAGGAGCTACGGATCCCTGAGTGAGCCAAAAGGGTTGCAAAGCAAACCCAGAAAGCTACCATAAGGAAACAGCCCTATCTTACATACATCGCGCAGCCAACCACTGCGACTTCCTGACCCCGGGTATAACGGAGTCAGGCGTGGTTCTTGACACCCTCGTGACAAAATGATATCCAAAAGGTATAAAGTTAAAGATGACACATTCCCTTTGTATTTTAAGTAAAAACTATTTTTACATTTTCAAAATAACAAAAAAGGAAAATAGCCCGAGCACCCTGCATGATTAGTACTTAGTAGCACCCCCTTTGGCAAGTATCACAGTGTAACACCTTTTGTAGCCAGCCTTTAAATTCTTGTTTGAGGGATTTTCATCCATTCTTCCTTGCAAAAGTCTTCCAGTTCTGTGAGATTCCATGCACTTCTTTTTTTAGGTCTATCCACAGATTTTCAATGATGTTCCGATCAGGGGACTTTGAGGGCCATGGTAAAACCTTCAGCTTGCGCTTTTTGATGTAGTTTCAGGTTGCCATTTCCTCAGTTTGAAATGTAAATAATAAATGGTAGTTAACAAGAACATTGGAGGTCAAGAGAAAGTCTGGAAGACTAAGGCTGAGTTCACATCAGCATTCAGCCTTTCCGTTCTGCTCCGTTGAAGTATCCAGTGGGAGGGAGACACAGGGCAGAGAGCAGCAGCAGCAGACGGCAGAGCAGGGGGGGTGCGTGACCAGCACAATGACGTCTCATGTACAGACACATATCTGACCTCTTAGGCTTTGTGCACGAAACATCATCAGAGCAGGGAGAGAAGCTGACATCACAGGTCATGTGACCCTCAGTGATATCTGAGAAACCAGCAACTGGAGATAAATTAAGTCAATTGTAAAGTCCTTTCATTTGACTAGTTAGAAACATACAAAGCACAAAAAAATAACTCGGACAACCCCTTTAAGGCACATAACTGAGCCGAATGGAGCCTACAGACCCCATAGACTATAATGGGGTCCGTTAGGTTTCTGCTCAGAGGAAGATTTAGGAAGCGGAGACAAAAGTTGTGCGCGCAGGACTTTTGTCTCCGTTTCAAAAATCTTCCTCTGGGCGGAATCCCTAACGGACCCCATTATAGTCTATGGGGTCCGTAGGCTCCGTTCGGCTCAGTTATGTGCCTAATCCTTCCTTTCTGTTCTCTTGCTCCTATAACGGACCAGGAGAACGGAAAGGCTGAACACTGATGTGAACCTAAAATTTCACAGACAGCTGCTCACAGGATTGCTGAGAGGAGTTCCTGAGAGGAGAGAAAACAACTTGCAATTCTTCTGTTACATAATCTTCACAAGGGAATTATATATTGTCCACAAACCTTGAGAGTCCAGACAGCAGTGTGACCTGCTACACCTGCATCTACAGACACTGCTGTAAGGTGAACGAATACAGCCAAGCGACCCATCACCAAACAACTACTAGGCCAGTATCACCTAAATGCTGACTTACCACCAACCAACCTGCCTCCATATCCTTGCTGGTTCTAGAGAGAATTGCGCTAAAACCTGCTGCTCCTGTATTTCCAGTTCTACACGGCACTTAAGAGGGAATTTGTTACACAGCACTTCATAAATTAGATGCATCCTCCTGCAGTCCGTGTGCCTAGACTGAAATTTATCGCAGCTCCAAGCTGCAGTAGATTTCATTCTTCTTTTATGCCAGAAAACTGGCCAGCATAAGGTGGTGGAGAAATGCCACATGCACCTAGATTTAAGTGCAATACGGTTAAAAAGTCAGAAACAAGCTGTTTGCGACTTTTTTTTGTACGCCAGAAAAATGGCATAGGGGAATGATAAATTCCCCCTATAGTCTATTTATTTCCTTTTACCCTGGTACATCAAGGGTGACCCTCACTTTTCGGCTTATTTGCAGTTTTAAGCCCACTAATACTGCACTAGAAATGCAAACACATATAGATCCATTAAAGGGGTTGCCCACTATTTAAGTACTTTCCACTATATAGTGGGCGGTAGGGTAGAAAAGAGTTTCCTAATATAATTTATTAAAAAAAAATCTGAATGGTAATGTTTTTATAATGAGCCCAGCCCCCTCAGCCCCGCTCTGCGTGCAGCCAGTTCGTCCATGGCTGCACGCGACATGGAGGAGCTTTAGAGAACGCTCATCCATGGCTTTATTCTAACTGCACATGCGCTGCTTTTTCTAATAAGAGCAGCGCATGCCCAGTCTGCCCCAGCCACTGGCGCGCTTCCTGCTCCGACTCTGTCTCTACAACCGGCTTATTATTCCTGTTAGAGTTTGTAACGAGAAGAAAAGTAAGAGCGCATCGGGGATCAGACGAACTCTTACTTTTCTTCCCACTACGAACTCTGACAGGAATAATAAGTCGGTTGTAAAGACAGAGTCGGAGCAGGGAGCGCGCCAGTGGCAGGGGCAGACTGGGCATGCGCTGCTCTTATTAGGAAAAGCAGCGCATGTGCAGTTAGAATAAAGCCATGGACGAGCTTTCTCTAAAGCTCCTCCATGTCGCGTGCAGCCATGAAAGAACTGGCTGCACAGCAGAGAGAGGCTGAGGGGGCAGGGCTCATTATAAAAACATTACCATTCAGATTTTTTTACTAAAGTATATTAGGAAACTCTTTTTTACCCTAACTGCCACTATATAGTGGGAAGTACTTATATAGTGGCCAACCCCTTTAACCCCTTAAGGACTTAGGACGTACCGGTACGTCCTAAGTTTAAAAGTATATTGCAGCGCAAATCGCAGCTCAATTTAGACCTGCGGTTTGCGGCTTTTACCTGCGGTGGCGGTGGGCGGTGCCATCGGCTCCCCATGCGCGGTAGGGGGGATCCGATGGCATGGAAGGCAGCGCGATGTCTAAGGAAGGCATCGCGCTGCCTTCCGGTGACGAGCCTGTGAGATCCAGCCCCCTGGATCTCACAGGCCGGAAGCTGTATGAGTAATACACACAGTATTACTCATAGAGCCAATGCATTCCAATACAGAAGTATTGGAATGCATTGTAAAGGATTAGACCCCCAAAAGTTCAAGTCTCAAAGTGGGACAAAAAATAAGTAAAAAAAAAAGTTGAAAAAAAAAAGTTTTCCCCCCAAAAAATTAAAAGTTTCAAGTAAAAATAAACAAAAACGTCATTTTCCCCAAATAAAGTAAAAAAAAAATTTGTAAAAAATAGGAAAAAAAAAAATAGTATACATATTAGGTATCGCCGCGTCCGTATTGACCGGCTCTATAAACATATCACATAACCTAACCCCTAACGCCGTAAAAAAAAAAAACTGTGCTAAATAAACCATTTTTTGTCACCTTACATCACAAAAAGTACAAAAGCAAGCGATCAAAAAGGCAAAAATGAGCCCCTACCTGAGACAATCACCCAAAAAATAAAAAAAACTATGGCTCAGAATATGGAGACACTAAAACATCATTATTATTTTTTTTTAAAAGCTGTTATTGTGTAAAACTTACATAAATAAAAAAAAAGTATACATATTAGGTATCGCCGCGTTCGTATCGACCGGCTCTATAAAAATATCACATGACCTAACCCCTAAGATGAACACCATAAAAAATAAAAACTGTACTAAATAAACCATTTTTTGTCACCTTACATCACAAAAAGTGTAATAGCAAGCGATCAAAAAGTCATATGCACCCCAAAATAGAGCCAATCAAACCGTCATCTCATCCCGCAAAAAATGAGACCCTACCTAAGATAATCGGCCAAAAACTGAAAAAACTGTGGCTCTCAGAATATGGAGACACTAAAACATGATTTTTTTTGTCTCAAAAATGATATTATTGTGTAAAACTTACATAAAAAATAAAAAAAGTGTACATATTAGGTATTGCCGCGTCCGTATCGACTGGCTCTATAAAAATATCACATGACCGAACCCCTCAGATGAACACCGTAAAAAATTTAAAATAAAAACAGTGCTAAATAAACCATTTTTTGTCACCTTACATCACAAAAAGTGTAATAGCAAGCGATCAAAAAGTCACACGCGCCCCAAAATAGTGCCAATAAAACCATCATCTCATCCCGCAAAAATCATACCCTACCTAAGGTAATCGCCCAAAAACTGAAAAAATTATGGCTCTCAGACTATGGAAACCGTACAGACCAAAAGTTTGGACACACCTTCTATGAAGGCATCAAAACTATGAATTAACACATGTGGAATTATATACATAGCAAACAAGTGTGAAAGAACTAAAAATATGTCATATTCTAGGTTCTTCGAAGTAGCCACCTTTTGCTTTGATTACTGCTTTGCACACTCTTGGCATTCTCTTGATGAGCTTGAAGAGGTAGTCCCTGAAATGGTCTTCCAACAGTCTTGAAGGAGTTCCCAGAGATGCTTAGCACTTGTTGGCCCTTTTGCCTTCACTCTGCGGTCCAGCTCACCCCAAACCATCTCGATTGGGTTCAGGTCTGGTGATGTCACTACCAGAGCTTTGGGACGTTCTCACAGCTCTGTTTCTCCACCCCTGTGATGATGTCACTACTAGAGCTGGGAGGAGTTTTCTGTTTCCTTCCTCCCAGCTGTTCCTCCTCCGTTTGATTTCCCTGCCTTTATATTCCCCCTCCTCCTATTGTAGGTGTGGATTATATTTCTCATTTGGGTTGTAGCTCTTGCTTGAGTATCTTCCCTTGTATGCTATCCTTTCACTGGACCTGTGTTCTGCTGCAGCAAGTACTCCGGATATTGCCAGCCAGTCTTTGGATCCGTCTTCACTGCGGCTGCAGCCCTTCAGCTAAGTGTGCAGACATTGCTGTGTATCTGTGTGTTTTCTGACTGGATCCGAGGCGACCACGGTTCCCTCCATATACTGAGCAGGGCACCAGTGGCCGTGCCCCTTCCACTATTGTAGGGGTTACAGTGGTCATCAGTCTTAGGTACGCGGGCATGCCTCCTTCCACCATTTGGATCCAGGCATGGGCTTAGCAGCATAGGGAGAGCTTTTGGGGGGTCTGACAGGGGTCACCCTTTATCCTCCCTAGTTTGGGTCCGGTCAGTAGCTCTATTTTCTGTGCATGCTCTTGTTGCTCACATACAGCCGTGACATTATAATCCACCAAAACCGTCTTTTTTGACATGGATCCGCTTTCTGGCCTGGTTGACCGCATGCAGGGTCTTTCTTTGGAGGTAGCGGATCTCCGTCAATCTATGACTCAGCTTCAAGCATTGGGCTCTGCTCCGGCCCATGGAGTCTGTTGCGAGCCAAAGGTCTCACTTCCGGAAACGTTCTCCGGGGGCAGTGAGAGTTTTGTTCGCTTCAGAGAGGCATGCAAACTCCATTTTTGCTTGTGTCCACATTCCTCTGGTAATCAGGAGCAGAGGGTGAGGATTGTCATCTCCCTGCTCAGGGGTAATGCTCAGACTTGGGCTTTTTCGCTGCCATCAGGGGATCCCTCCCTTCGATCCGTGGAAGGATTTTTTGTGGCCCTGGGGCAGAT
Organism: Bufo bufo; assembly: GCF_905171765.1. Lineage (NCBI taxonomy): Eukaryota > Metazoa > Chordata > Amphibia > Anura > Bufonidae > Bufo > Bufo bufo. Next base: position 202,127,239 of record NC_053393.1, read on the forward strand.
ATATGATGACCCGGATCGTGTTGCTCTGGCCGAATCTAACTTACGTTTTTTATGCCAGAGCAAACTGTCTGCGGAGCTTTATTGTTCTGAATTTCGGAGATGGGCAGCTGATTCAGGTTGGAATGATGCTGCACTCCGGAGTCAGTTCTGTCATGGTCTCTCAGAGAGATTGAAAGATGCGTTTGCTTTCCATAAGAGACCAACGTCCTTAGAGTCTGCCATGTCATTGGCGGTACGCCTTGACAGGCGTCTAAGAGAAAGAAACGAGACCTCTCTGTCCAGCCATTGTCAGTCTAGGGGCAGTGGTGCGGACTCATTCAGTGTGCAGGGGCCTCATCCTGTCTCGCTCCCCTCTGAGGAGGAGCCCATGCAGCTAGGTCGACTTGCCCCTGATAAAAGAGGATTTAGTCCTCAGAGTATGGTGTGTTTTTGTTGTGGGGGCAAAGGTCATTTGGCAAATGTTTGTCCGTCTAGGAGATTCTTGAACTGTACTAAGAGCGATAATAAGAGAAAAACCTCAAAAGCTAAATCATCAAACTCTGCTTCATCTGCTACTTTGGGCAAAGTTGATGTAGGATTTGATGCTTTTCCTCTGACCTGCAGTTCCCGTTTTCTCCTGTCTGCCAGGGTGGCGCTAGAGAGCAAAGTCATTTCTTGTGAGATTTTTGTTGATAGTGGAGCGGCCGTCAATCTTATTGACACTCAATTTGTAGCCATGCATGGTTTTCAGGTTTGCACATTAGAAAAGGATATACTTGTTTTTGCTATTGACTCTGCTCCACTCTCACAGAGATCTCTGAAGGGCATTGTTCACAATATCCGGTTAGCTGTAGGTGACACTCATGTGGAGGATATATCTTGTTTTGTCCTTAACGGATTGCCTTCTCCCCTAGTTTTGGGGTTACCCTGGCTCACTAGACATAACCCCACTATTGATTGGCAAGGAAGGCAAATAAATGAGTGGAGTGACTTTTGTAGAGAGAATTGTCTTACAGCGACTTTTGCAGAGGTGTCTACTAAAACTGTGCCATCATTTCTCTCTGATTTCTCGGACGTGTTTTCCGAGAGCGGTGTTCAGGAGCTACCTCCTCACCGGGAGTTTGACTGTCCCATTAACCTCATTCCCGGCGCCAAGCTGCCAAAAGCTCGCCTCTACAATCTCTCACAACCGGAAAGAATCGCAATGCAAACCTATATCTCCGAGAGTCTCGATAAGGGGCATATTCGTCCCTCAAAATCACCTGTTAACGCTGGGTTTTTTTTTGTTAAAAAAAAAGATGGCTCTCTGAGACCTTGCCTAGATTTTAGGGAGCTGAACCGTATCACGATTCGCGATCCCTATCCCCTTCCTCTGATCCCGGACCTCTTCAACCAAATTGTTGGGGCCAAGGTTTTTTCCAAATTGGATTTGAGAGGCGCGTACAACCTGGTCAGGGTCAGAGAGGGGGATGAATGGTAAAATGGCCTTTAATACCCCTAACGGGCATTTCGAGAATCTCGTTATGCCTTTCGGCCTGATGAATGCTCCGGCCGTCTTTCAGCATTTTGTTAACAGTATTTTCTATCATTTAATGGGGAAATTTGTATTGGTGTATCTTGATGATATTTTGATTTTTTCCCCTGATGTTCAGACCCATCAGGATCATTTTTTTCAGGTTCTGCAGATTCTGCGGGAAAATAAATTGTACGCCAAGCTGGAGAAATGTGTTTTTATGGTATCGGAGATTCAATTTCTGGGTTTTCTCCTCTCTGCTTCTGGTTTTCGCATGGATCCGGAGAAGGTCCGTGCTGTACTTGAGTGGGAGCTTCCTGAGAATCAGAAGGCATTGATGCGCCTTTTGGGTTTTGCGAACTATTACAGAAAGTTCATTTTGAATTATTCCTCTGTGGTCAAACCCCTCACTGACATGACAAAAAAAGGGGGCGGATTTTTCCTTTTGGTCGGAGGAGGCGCTTGCAGCTTTTTCTAAGATTAAAGAGAGTTTTGCATCTGCTCCCGTCTTGGTGCATCCCGATGTTTCCTTACCTTTTATTGTTGAGGTGGATGCTTCCGAGGTGGGTGTGGGTGCGGTTTTGTCCCAGGGCCCTTCTCCTGCCAAATGGCGACCCTGTGCCTTTTTCTCTAAAAAACTCTCCCCGGCAGAGAAAAACTATGATGTGGGAGATAGGGAGTTGTTGGCCATCAAGTTGGCTTTCGAGGAATGGCGCCATTGGTTGGAGGGGGCCAGGCACCCTATCACCGTTTTTACAGACCATAAGAATCTGGCATACTTGGAGTCGGCCAGGCGTATGAATCCGAGACAGGCCAGATGGTCTCTGTTCTTCTCCAGATTCAATTTTGTCGTCACATTCCGCCCTGGGATCAAAAATGTGAAGGCTGATGCTCTCTCTCGCTGTTTTCGGGGAGGAGGAAACTCCGAGGACCCGGGTCCCATTTTGGCGGAGGGGGTAGTTGTTTCTGCTCTATATTCCGATTTGGAGGCCGAGGTCCAGGCTGCCCAGACTGAGGCACCTGCCCGTTGTCCTTCTGGGAAGTTGTTTGTGCCTCCTGAGCTACGTCACAAACTCTTTAAGGAGCATCATGATACTGTTCTTGCTGGTCACCCCGGGAGTAGAGCCACGGTAGATCTCATTGCTCGGAGATTTTGGTGGCCGGCTCTTCGTTAGTCGGTGGAGGGTTTTGAGGCTGCTTGTGAGACGTGCGCTCGCGCTAAGGTCCCTCGTTCACGGCTTTCAGGTTCCCTTCTCCCGTTACCCATACCTTCCCGTCCTTGGACACACCTGTCCATGGACTTTATCACGGATCTTCCTCGTTCCTCAGGGACCGTTTTAGCAAGATGGCTCCTTTCGTACCTTTCCCTGGTTTACCCAATGCTAAAACGTTGGCGCAAGCTTTTGTCGACCATATTGTTAAATTGCATGGCATTCCCTCTGATATTGTTTCAGCTGTCCTTCTCTTCTGCTTTTCACCCGCAGTCGAATGGTCAGACTGAGCGCCTCAATCAGAATCTGGAGACATATTTGCGCTGTTTCGTGGCAGAGAACCAGGAGGATTGGTGTTCATTTCTCCCTCTTGCTGAGTTTGCTCTGAACAACCGCCGTCAGGAATCTTCTCATAATTCGCCATTCTTTGGTGCATATGGGTTCCATCTGCAGTTTGGGACATTCTCGGGAGGGGCTCTTTCTGGTTTGCCTGAGGAGGAGAGATTTTCCTCGTCTTTGTCTACCATTTATCAAAAGATTCAGAGTAATCTTAGAAAGATAAGTGAGAAGTATAAGCGTGTGGCTGATAAGAGACGTGTGCCTGGTCCGGACCTGAGTGTGGGTGATCTGGTGTAGTTGTCTACAAGAAATATTAAACTGAAGGTTCCCTCCTGGAAATTGGGTCCCAAGTTTTTTGGGCCTTATAAAATCTTGTCAGTCATCAATCCTGTTGCCTTCCGTCTTGATCTTCCACGGGTTTGGAAGATACATAATGTATTTCACAGATCTCTCTTAAAACCATATGTCCAGCCCACGGTACCCTCCTCTTTGCCTCCTCCTCCGATTTTGGTTGATGGCAATCTGGAGTTTGAGGTTTCCAGAATTGTGGACTCCCGCATTGTCCGCAGTTCTCTCCAGTACCTCGTTCATTGGAAGGGTTATGGTCCTGAGGAGAGGATGTGGGTTCCGGTGTCGGACATTAAAGCCACTCGCCTCATCAGGGCATTTCATAGGGCTCATCCTGAGAAGGTGGGTCCTGGGTGTACGGAGTCCACCCGTAGAGGGGGGGGGTACTGTCACTACCAGAGCTTTGGGACGTTCTCACAGCTCTGTTTCTCCACCCCTGTGATGATGTCACTATTAGAGCTGTGTCGGTGGGTAATAAGGGAGGAGTTTTCTGTTTCCTTCCTCCCAGCTGTTCCTCCTCCGTTTGATTTCCCTGCCTTTATATTCCCCCTCCTCCTATTGTAGGTGTGGATTATATTTCTCATTTGGGTTGTAGCTCTTGCTTGAGTATCTTCCCTTATATGCTATCCTTTCACTGGACCTGTGTTCTGCTGCAGCAAGTACTCCGGATTTTGCCAGCCTGTCTTTGGATCCGTCTTCACTGCGGCTGCAGCCCTTCAGCTAAGTGTGCAGACATTGCTGTGTATCTGTGTGTTTTCTGACTGGATCCGAGGCGACCACGGTTCCCTCCATATACTGAGCAGGGCACCGGTGGCCGTGCCCCTTCCACTATTGTAGGGGTTACAGTGGTCATCAGTCTTAGGTACGCGGGCATGCCTCCTTCCACCATTTGGATCCGGGCATGGGCTTAGCAGCATAGGGAGAGCTTTTGAGGGTCTGACAGGGGTCACCCTTTATCCTCCCTAGTTGGGGTCCGGTCAGTAGCTCTATTTTCTGTGCATGCTCTTGTTGCTCACATACAGCCGTGACAGGTGACTGTGGAGGCCAGGTCACCTGGCGCAGCACCCCATCACTCTCTTTCATGGTCAAATAGCCCTTACTTTCAAAGTTTTCCCAATTTTTCGGCTGACTGACTGACTGTCACTACCAGAGCTTTGGGACGTTCTCACAGCTCTGTTTCTCCACCCCTGTGATGATGTCACTACTAGAGCTGGGAGGAGTTCTCACTGCTCTGTTTACTTTTGGTTTCCTTCCTCCCAGCTGTTCCTCATGCGTTTGATTTCCCTCTCTTTATATCACCCCTCCTCCTATTGTAGGGTGTGGATTATAGTTCTCATTTCAGTTGTAGCTCTTGCTTTAGTATCTTCACTTGTAGCTATCAGTTCACTGGACCTGTGTTCTGCTGCAGCAAGCACTCCGGATATTGCCAGCTGTCCTTGGATCCGTCTTCTCTGCGGCTGCAACACCTTCAGCTAAGTGTACAGACATTGTTGTGTACCTGATTATTTTCTGACTGGATCTGAGGTGGCCACGGTTCCCTCCATATACTGAGTAGGGCACCGGTGGCCGTGCCCCTTCCACTATTGTAGGGGTTACGGTGGTCATCAGTCTTAGGCACGTGGGCATGCCTCGTTCCGCCATTTGGATCCGGGCATGTGCTTTAGCAGAATAGGGAGAGCTTTGAGGGTCTGACAGGGGTCAACCTTTATCCTCCCTAGTTTGGGTCCGGTCAGTAGCTCTTTTACTGTGTATACTATTGTTGCTCACATACAGCCGTGACATTATAATCCACCAAAACCGTCCTTTTTTGACATGGATCCGCTTTCTGGCCTGGTTGACCGCATGCAGGGTCTTTCTTTGGAAGTAGCGGATCTCCGTCAATCTATGACTCAGCTTCAAGCATTAGGCTCTGCTCCGGCCCATGGAGTCTGTTGCGAGCCAAAGGTCTCACTTCCGGAAACGTTCTCCGGGGGCAGTGAGAATTTTGTTCGCTTCAGAGAGGCATGCAAACTCCATTTTTGCTTGTGTCCCCACTCCTCTGGTAAGGAGGAGCAGAGGGTGAGGATTGTCATCTCCCTGCTCAGGGGTAATGCTCAGACTTGGGCTTTTTCGCTGCCATCAGGGGATCCCTCCCTTCGATCCGTGGAAAGATTTTTTGTGGCCCTGGGGCAGATTTATGATGACCCGGATCGTGTTGCTCTGGCCGAATCTAACTTACGTGTTTTATGCCAGAACAAACTGTCTGCGGAGCTTTATTGTTCTGAATTTCGGAGATGGGCAGCTGATTCGGGTTGGAATGATGCTGCACTCCGGAGTCAGTTCTGTCATGGTCTCTCAGAGAGATTGAAAGATGCGTTTGCTTTCCATGAGAGACCAACGTCCTTAGAGTCTGCCATGTCATTGGCGGTACGCCTTGACAGGTGTCTAAGAGAAAGAAACGAGACCTCTCTGTCCAGCCATTGTCAGTCTAGGGGCAGTGGTGCGGACTCATTCAGTGTGCAGGGGCCTCATCCTGTCTCGCTCCCCTCTGAGGAGGAGCCCATGCAGCTAGGTCGACTTGCCCCTGATAAAAGAGGATTTAGTCCTCAGAGTATGGTGTGTTTTTGTTGTGGGGGCATAGATCATTTGGCAAATGTTTGTCCCTCTAGGAGATTCTTGAACTGTACTAAGAGCGATAATAAGAGAAAAACCTCAAAAGGTAAATCATCAAATTCTGCTTCATCTGCTACTTTGGGCAAAGTTGATGTAGGAATTGATGCTTTTCCTCTGACCTGCAGTTCCCGTTTTCTCCTGTCTGCCAGGGTGGCGCTAGAGAGCAAAGTCATTTCTTGTGAGATTTTTGTCGATAGTGGAGCGGCCGTCAATCTTATTGACACTCAATTTGTAGCCATGCATGGTTTTCAGGTTTGCACATTAGAAAAGGATATACCTGTTTTTGCTATTGACTCTGCTCCACTCTCACAGAGATCTCTGAAGGGCATTGTTCACAATATCCGGCTAGCTGTAGGTGACACTCATGTGGAGGATATATCTTGTTTTGTCCTTAACAGATTGCCTTCTCCTCTAGTTTTGGGGTTACCCTGGCTCACTAGACATAACCCCACTATTGATTGGCAAGGAAGGCAAATTAATGAGTGGAGTGACTTTTGTAGAGAGAATTGTCTCACAGCGACTTTTGCAGAGGTGTCTACTAAAACTGTGCCATCATTTCTCTCTGATTTCTCGGACGTGTTTTCCGAGAGCGGTGTTCAGGAGCTACCTCCTCACCGGGAGTTTGACTGTCCCATTAACCTCATTCCCGGCGCCAAGCTGCCAAAAGCACGCCTCTACAATCTCTCACAACCGGAAAGAATCGCAATGCGAACTTATATCTCCGAGAGTCTCGAGAAGGGGCATATTCGTCCCTCAAAGTCACCTGTGGCCGCGGGTTTTTTTTTTGTTAAAAAAAAAGATGGCTCTCTGAGACCTTGCCTAGATTTTAGGGAGCTGAACCGTATCACGATTCGCGATCCCTATCCCCTTCCTCTGATCCCGGACCTCTTCAACCAAATTGTTGGGGCCAAGGTGTTTTCCAAATTGGATTTGAGAGGCGCGTACAACCTGGTCAGGGTCAGAGAGGGGGATGAATGGAAAACGGCCTTTAATACCCCTAATGGGCATTTCGAGAATCTCGTTATGCCTTTCGGCCTGATGAATGCTCCGGCCGTCTTTCAGCATTTTGTTAATAGTATTTTCTACCATTTAATGGGGAAATTTGTATTGGTGTATCTTGATGATATTTTGATTTTTTCCCCTGATGTTCAGACCCATCAGGATCATTTTTTTCAGGTTCTGCAGATTCTGCGGGAAAATAAATTGTACGCCAAGCTGGAGAAATGTCTTTTTATGGTATCGGAGATTCAATTTCTGGGTTTTCTCCTCTCTGCTTCTGGTTTTCGCATGGATCCGGAGAAGGTCCGTGCTGTACTTGAGTGGGAGCTTCCTGAGAATCAGAAGGCATTGATGCGCTTTCTGGGTTTTGCGAACTATTACAGAAAGTTCATTTTGAATTATTCCTCTGTTGTCAAACCCCTTACTGACATGACAAAAAAGGGGGCGGATTTTTCCTCTTGGTCGGAGGAGGCGCTTGCAGCCTTTTCTAAGATTAAATAGAGTTTTGCGTCTGCTCCCGTCTTGGTGCATCCCGATGTTTCCTTACCTTTTATTGTTGAGGTGGATGCTTCCGAGGTGGGTGTGGGTGCGGTTTTGTCCCAGGGCCCTTCTCCTGCCAAATGGCGACCCTGTGCCTTTTTCTCTAAAAAACTCTCCCCGGCAGAGAGAAACTATGATGTGGGAGATAGGGAGTTGTTGGCCATCAAGTTGGCTTTCGAGGAATGGCGCCATTGGTTGGAGGGGGCCAGGCACCCTATCACCGTTTTTACAGACCATAAGAATCTGGCATACTTGGAGTCGGCCAGGCGTATGAATCCGAGACAGGCCAGATGGTCTCTGTTCTTCTCCAGATTCAATTTTGTTGTTACATTCCGACCTGGGATAAAAAACGTGAAGGCTGATGCTTTCTCTCACTGTTTTCCGGGAGGAGGAAACTCTGAGGACCCGGGTCCCATTTTGGCGGAGGGGGTAGTTGTTTCTGCTCTATATTCCGATTTGGAGGCCGAGGTCCAGGCTGCCCAGACTGAGGCACCTGCCCGTTGTCCTTCTGGGAAGTTGTTCGTGCCTCCTGAGCTACGTCACAAACTCTTTAAGGAGCATCATGATACGGTTCTTGCTGGTCACCCCGGGAGTAGAGCCACGGTAGATCTCATTGCTCAGAGATTTTGGTGGCTGGCTCTTCGTAAGTCGGTGGAGGGTTTTGTGGCTGCTTGTGAGACGTGCGCTCGCGCTAAGGTCCCCCGTTCACGGCCTTCAGGTTCCCTTCTCCCGTTACCCATACCTTCCCGTCCTTGGACACACCTGTCCATGGACTTTATCACGGATCTTCCTCGTTCCTCGGGGAAGTCGGTGATCCTGGTGGTGGTGGACCGTTTTAGCAAGATGGCTCATTTCGTACCTTTCCCTGGTTTACCCAATGCTAAAACGTTGGCGCAAGCTTTTGTCGACCATATTGTTAAATTGCACGGCATTCCCTCTGATATTGTTTCCGATAGAGGCACGCAGTTTGTGTCCAGGTTCTGGAAGGCTTTCTGTTCTCGCCTGGGGGTTCGGCTGTCCTTCTCTTCTGCTTTTCACCCGCAGTCGAATGGTCAGACTGAGCGCCTCAATCAGAATCTGGAGACATATTTGCGTTGTTTTGTGGCAGAGAACCAGGAGGATTGGTGTTCATTTCTCCCTCTTGCTGAGTTTGCTCTGAACAACCGTCGTCAGGAATCTTCTGATAAGTCACCATTCTTTGGTGCATATGGGTTCCATCTGCAGTTTGGGACATTCTCGGGAGGGCTCTTTCTGGTTTACCTGAGAAGGAGAGATTTTCCTCGTCTTTGTCTACCATTTGGCAAAAGATTCAGTGTAATCTTAAAAAGATGAGTGAGAGGTATAGGCGTGTGGCTGATAAGAGACGTGTGCCTGGTACGGACCTGAATGTGGGTGATCTGGTGTGGTTGTCTACAAGAAATATTAAACTGAAGGTTCCCTCCTGGAAATTGGGTCCCAAGTTTATTGGGCCTTATAAAATCTTGTCAGTCATCAATCCTGTTGCCTTCCGTCTTGATCTTCCACGGGTTTGGAAGATACATAATGTATTTCACAGATCTCTCTTAAAACCATATGTCCAGCCCACGGTACCCTCCTCTTTGCCTCCTCCTCCGATTTTGGTTGATGGCAATCTGGAGTTTGAGGTTTCCAGAATTGTGGACTCTCGCATTGTCCGCGGTTCTCTTCAGTACCTCGTTCATTGGAAGGGTTATGGTCCTGAGGAGAGGATGTGGGTTCCGGTGTCAGACATTAAAGCCACTCGCCTCATCAGGGCATTTCATAGGGCTCATCCTGAGAAGGTGGGTCCTGGGTGTCCGGAGTCCACCCGTAGGGGGGGGGGGTACTGTCACTACCAGAGCTTTGGGACGTTCTCACAGCTCTGTTTCTCCACCCCTGTGATGATGTCACTACTGGAGCTGGGAGGAGTTCTCACTGCTCTGTTTACTTTTGGTTTCCTTCCTCCCAGCTGTTCCTCATGCGTTTGATTTCCCTCTCTTTATATCACCCCTCCTCCTATTGTAGGGCGTGGATTATAGTTCTCATTTCAGTTGTAGCTCTTGCTTTAGTATCTTCACTTGTAGCTATCAGTTCACTGGACCTGTGTTCTGCTGCAGCAAGCACTCCGGATATTGCCAGCTGTCCTTGGATCCGTCTTCTCTGCGGCTGCAACACCTTCAGCTAAGTGTACAGACATTGTTGTGTACCGGATTATTTTCTGACTGGATCTGAGGTGGCCACGGTTCCCTCCATATACTGAGTAGGGCACCGGTGGCCGTGCCCCTTCCACTATTGTAGAGGTTACAGTGGTCATCAGTCTTAGGCACGTGGGCATGCCTCGTTCCGCCATTTGGATCCGGGCATGTGCTTTAGCAGAATAGGGAGAGCTTTGAGGGTCTGACAGGGGTCAACCTTTATCCTCCCTAGTTTGGGTCCGGTCAGTAGCTCTTTTACTGTGTATACTATTGTTGCTCACATACAGCCGTGACACTGACCTTCATTTCTTAAAGTAATGATGGCCACTCATTTTTCTTTACTTAGCTGCTTTTTTCTTGCCATAATACAAATTCTATCAGTCTATTCAGTAGGACTATCAGCTGTGTATCCACCTGACTTCTCCTCAATGCCAATGATGGTCCCAACCCCATTTATAAGGCAAGAAATCCCACTTATTAAACCTGACAGGGAACACCTGTGAAGTGAAAACCATTTCAGGGGACTACCTCTTGAAGTTCATCAAGAGAATGCCAAGAGTGTGCAAAGCAGTAATCAAAGCAAAAGGTGGCTACTTTGAAGAACCTAGAATATGACATATTTTCAGTTGTTTCACACTTGTTTGTTATGTATATAATTCCAAATGTGTTAATTCATAGTTTTGATGCCTTCAGTGTGAATCTACAATTTTCATAGTCATGAAAATAAAGAAAACTCTTTGAATGAAAAGGTGTGTCCAAACTTTTGGTCTGTACTGTAAATAAAAAAGGTATACATATTAGGTATCGCCGCATCCGTGACAACCTGGTCTATAAAAATATCACATGATCTAACCTGTCAGATGAATGTTGTAAATAACAAAAAATAAAAACGGTGCCAAAACAGCTATTTCTTGTTATCTTGCCTAATATAGAGCAACTAAAAATCATATGTACCCTAAACTACTACCAACAATACTGCCACCCTATCCCATAGTTTCTAAAATGGGGCCACTTTTATGGAGTTTCTACTCTAGGGGTGCATCAGGGGGGCTTCAAATGGGACATGGTGTCAAAAAAACCAGTCCAGCAAAATCTGCCTTCCAAAAATGGCATTCCTTTCCTTCTGCGCCCTGCCGTGTGCCCGTACAGTAGTTTACGACCACATATGGGGTGTTTCTGTAAATTATAGAATCAGGGCCATAAATATTGAGTTTGGTTTGGCAGTTAACCCTTGCTTTGTAACTGGAAAAAAAATTATTAAAATGGAAAATCTGCCAAAAAAGTGACATTTTGAAATTGTATCTCTATTTTCCATGAATTCTTGTAGAACACCTAAAGGGTTAACAAAGTTTGCAATCAGTTTTGAATACCTTGAGGGGGGTAGTTTATAGAATGGGGTCATTTTTGGGTGGTTTCTATTATGTAAGCCTCGCAAAGTGACTTCAGACCTGAACTGGTCCCTAAAAATTGGGTTTTTGAAAATTTCTGAAAAATTTCAAGATTTGCTTCTAAACTTCTAAGCCTTGCAACATCCCCAAAAAATAAAATATCATTCACAAAATGATCCAAACATGAAGTAGACATATGGGGAATGTAAAGTAATAACTATTTTTGGAGTTATTACTATGTATTATAGAAGTAGGGAAATTGAAACTTGGAAATTTGCAATTTTTAAAAAAAAATTGGGTAAATTTGGTATTTTTTTATAAATAAAAAAGATTTTTTTTTACTTAATTTTACCAGTGTCATGAAGTACAATATGTGACGAAAAAACTGTATCAGAATGGCCTGGATAAGTCAAAGCGTTTGCAAAAAATGGCCAAGTCCGTAAGGTGAAATAGGGCCGAGTCCTTAAGGGGTTAAATATTCATCTGTAACTAGAGGAAGTAATGCTTTAATATGGCTGAGTTCAGTGAAGCATTTCACAGTGGTTCTCTTTATCGTCACACAGATTTAGAGTCAGGATGTTCAGGTATATAAACCCTGATAAAGGTCAATTGTCTTACGCACATTGTGACATTTAATCTGGACTAAGATATTATGGTTGGAAGGAAAGGTTACTTTACTTATTACAGGATAATACTTAGGAGTAGACAATAATAAAACAAAGCACAGAGCCATTACTGTAAAGGCTTAAGTACAATTTGGATACATTTGGAGTATTTGTTCTTTAGTTCCTGGACGTTCTACATGACGTGCACCTTTTTATAAATTGTTTTATTCTCTTTCCTGAGTTTGTTGTTATAGAAACATATATTAAACTTAAAGAGGTTATCCAACCCCTATAATGACCCCCAGAATGCCTGTGCCCCTCCTCTAGATCATACTTAACTGCTCCCTGGCACCCGCGTCTTTCCGGATCCCTGCACAGCCGGCGATCCATCTCCCCATTCCTCGGATGAAAACATCTGGTGACGGAAGGAGCAGCCAATAGCAGGCTGCGACGGGGACGAGCCCCTCTAGCGTCACCGCGAGATGCAGCCACGGCCATGCAGGGATCCGGAGCAAAGAGGATGCCATTGAACAGGTAAGTATATATTGTATATGAGCAGCCCGGGCATTGGTGGGGGACATTATAGGGGTTGGATAACTCCTTTAAATGGTTTGTCACACAACATATCGGACTTCAAAGAGGGGGTCCGACACTTCAGATCCCACTCTGCCAAAATGGAGAAATGCTCTGTAAGGAGAGGGCTGTACATCACTCTGTGGAGACTTAATAATTGGCAAACTGGTTGGGGCTCCCCTAATGTGCCAGTAACAAGAGGCCCCCCTAATGTGCCAGTAACAAGAGGCCCCCCTAATGTGCCAGTAACAAGAGGCCCCCCTAATGTGCCAGTAACAAGAGGCCCCCTAATGTGCCAGTAACAAGAGGCCCCCCTAATGTGGCAGTAACAAGAGCCCCCCTAATGTGCCAGTAACAAGAGCCCCCCCCCCTAATGTGGCAGTAAAACTATTGTACATATAAAAAAAAAAAAAACACTTATAGTAACCTCCATGTCAGCGATGCGATGCCGGCCTAGTGCCTGCAGCCTATCAGAGGAAGGGGAAGGGACACACCTCTCCCTCCCCTACCCGTTCGCTCTTGCAGCACAGCCATTTGTATCGCTGTCCTGAGGACGGCGATACAGATGAGTATGGAGATGAGCGCTTCCACAATGGTAGTTATATGTCCAACCACTTTGGGCACCAACTACATTGACATTTATCCCTTTTGACTCCACCTCGTAGAATGGCAGACCATGATGTTCTCATGCCTTCGATTCCCTTATGAGGAATGCCCTGAGTAGTGCAATGATCTGGAATGGAAGGCCAATTTCGGTCAACTAAGGAAACCATGAAATCTTATATACAGCAACATAAAAACAGCTTGTGACAACTTGGGGTCACTTAGTTGTCCAGGATCGCCGTCTTCTCCGCTTAGACGGTTGACACACCTCAAGAAGCCACTCCAACACTGCAGATTAGGGTGCAAACTGGCCACGACCAGCTTTATTGTCAATTTTACAGCAGTCCAAACAGATCATAAACATAAATCCTCGGCCGTCTGGCCACTGACTACACAGTATTTTCCTTCTCTATCGGGATCTGGGTCTACCACCCAGCTCCCCAAAACGCAGCACGGTGCTTACCCTACACAGGGTTAGAAGGTCCTGGCTCCCAAAGGCCTTGGCACAGCCTTCTTCTTCCCCCGACGGGAAGCCCTGATTGAGGAGCTCAGTCTACCTTTGGCCTCATGCACACAGCCATTGTGCGGCCATTCCGGGACGGATCGAGACACATTAAACTTGTTCTATTTATTTGCGGTGCGGAGGCACGGACAGAAACACCACGGAAGCACTCTGTAGTGCTTCTGTGGGGTTTCGTGCCTCCGTTCTGCACCACAGCTCTGGATTGCGGACCCATTCAAGTGAATGGGTCCATATACGTGATGCGGGGAGCACACGGCCGGTGCCCGCATATTGCAGACTCGCTGTTTGAAGGCCGCAATATGGCCACGGGAGGGCACGGCCATGTGCATGAGGCCTTTACCTGAGCTCCTCAGCTGGTTGCTAATTATCTTAATTACCAGCCTTTCTACTGCAGACAGTGGGAAAAACCTATTTTCCCAGCCTTTCTGGTTCTCACCCAGCTTCCTCTGGGTGAGATACACCATTTTAATGGCCTCATTTGGCCCTCTCGCAGCTCCACTGCCACGTATCCTCCCCCCTGATAAAGGCCGTAGGACTTTTCACATTACATAATCCCCCTCCGGGGTCAAAGCTCCTACGTTGGTAAACATCTGGGGTCACCTCTGCAGTAGACATACCATGTACATCACCTTCCATAGGTGTACAAGACACTTGTTCAGACATGGATTTACTCCTCCATATTTTCTTCATGAAACCACTTTTCCATTTGCTTACTCAGCTCACACATACATTGATTTTGTGATTTTTCCTGTTACATACATGGTATAATTCCCACTGAGAAACAGTTTTAACACCAAAACAAATACCCATCCATCTTGTTGGTGTAACAAACTTCTGTACATAGTCTTCTATCACCACACTGAGACTTGCCATCTTGTTCGCACCATTACATACAGACTGGTTGATAATTTGCTTTTCAGGACTTACATCTGGACCAATTAACAGAGTCTCATTGGCCCTCTTAGACCAATCATTTCTCTCAGATATCTCCAGGACATCAGCTGGCTGAACATCACGTCGAGAACATAGTACTGCAACATGTGTCACTACAACTGGCATATTACTCTTTTGCCTGTATGAGGACATCCTCTGACCTGTCACCTCTGTACCATGTAAACAAGGGCCACATGGTACATCCTCCCAATATTGGTCATGCTGCCCTAAACCTTTTAGTTGGTCTAGCCCAACATTGGCAGCACAATAATCCTTTACCTTCTCTGCATTTGTCTCATCTTTCTCTCGTACACCTTCCTGGGACATTGCCCTCAATTTATCTCCATCCTGGGTGCATGCTATAACCTCCAGGCTTCTGTGCAGATCAGTTAAACCTACAACAACCCACAATTGCAACACATCAATCCTCAGAAAAAAATATATTTTGGTGTTTATTTACTGTGCAGATCAGAACAATGGGGCTCTTAACCAGCATCATGCATGTTATCTTCTATGAGCATCTCCTCTACATGAGGTTGGTGACCTCTCTCTCTGGAAGGTCTAACATCTGTTCTCTATCCATCACTATCACACAGCTCATCACCTTGGGCTTGTGGAAGTCCTATTTCAGCAATTGCAAACAGACATTCAGTAGTTAACTCTTTGACCACTGACAGTTCTGAGCCTCAATCCTCACTTGGCTCTTTACACTCTGTATGACTCACACTGAACTTTGATACCTGAGGATCATCCCAATCAAGCTCATATGTTGAGGCATCCATCACAACATGTACAACATCACTCTCCATAACTATATCTTCATTGTTACCACAGGCAACCTGGTCTACATCGCTTGTAACATCAATGACCAGGAAACACATCACATCTACATCCACAAAACCAATCTTGCCATCCCCTTCGGTGGCTTCCCTCTCAACCTGGGAATGAGTGAGCTCTGGGGGGGACTTGGCTTCTACATTCCACTCACGACCTGCAGGGGGCAGCGTTTCTACTAAACACACTTCTCTACCATAGACTTCCTCCTTGGCAGTTGTGACGGTAACGTACACTACACACAGGGGGGAGGATAGTGACCACTGCACTCCACCCTCACCCCTGGCCCTGCCTACTTGCCTCGCAAGTCCTAATGACAGGGGACAACTAGACGGCAGTCCCTAACTTAGGATACGTGCTGGGAAGACAGACAAGACAAATAACGGAACGTGAACGGACCGGGTCAATACCTAGAGAGCTACGCAGTACTAAGGAATGAGCAGAGAATAGTCAGGAAAAGCCGAGGTCAAATACCAGGAGAGAAACGAAGTACAACAGGAGTCCGCAAAGAATCGTCAGGTGGAAGCCGGGGTCAGGATACCAGGAGAGATGCGCAGTACAGGAGGAGCAGGCAGAGAATCGTTAGGGAACACAGGATCAGGTAAGTATGCAGGAACAAAACAATCACCAGATACCTAAAAATTAACAGGCAACCTGTGGCCAGCAGGCTGCCTGTATTTATAGTGGAGAGTGAGGGTCATGTGACGTGGCCAGCATCACATGACCGACAGACCGACCAGTCGAGCACCGAGTGATCAGCTCGGCGCTCAAGGCAGACCTAGGAGCAGGGAGCCTCCCAGCTAGCAAAGCTGCCCTTGGAACAAGGTTAAACACAGATCCTCACTCCCGAAGCTAAGCAGCAGGTCTGCGGCTGATGGGAGACCGAGTGCGCCTTTGGCGCCCTGTGACAGCAGTGTCATACTCCAGGTTACTACCGACAACTGACACCTGTAAGGAATTTTCCAGAAATATCTCTGGTTCATTACCAGCGAACAACACCACATCCACCTGCTTGCAGACCTTACTGATTTTATCATCCAGGCACTCAAATGTATTATCTTGAGCTACATTCACCTCAGTATGATCCTCCATATCCTGCAGCATCTCATTGCTTGACTCACTTAGTTCTGAGGTGTCAGTACATAGGACACCAGCTGACATATAGGGTTCAGTATCACACACCTCCCCATCATCCCGCAACAGAGAATGCAGGCTCTTTTCAGCATTGATACCTGCTGCACACACAGTCACCTTATCAGCATCTTCCAAGCAGGTCCTTCTATGATCCATCACTGGTTCTGTATACCCTTTCAATATACAGTCACTACCAGATATTTTCTCTTTCCACATCAAGCTTATCGACTTGACACTCATATTGTCAGGTACAACTGACTCCTGGTTGCCACTAGCAACCACCTTAGCTTCACAGAAAACTGATATGGCAGCCTCACTCTCTCAGCTGCTATCAGTCACATTACATATATAGAAACATAGAAACATAGAATGTGTCGGCAGATAAGAACCATTTGGCCCATCTAGTCTGCCCAATATACTGAATACTATGGATAGCCCCCGGCCCTATCTTATATGAAGGATGGCCTTATGCCCATCCTATGCATGCTTAAACCCCTTCACTGTATTTGCAGCTACCACTTCTGCAGGAAGGCTATTCCATGCATCCACTACTCTCTCAGTAAAGTAATACTTCCTTATATTACTTTTAAACCTTTGCCCCTCTAATTTAAAACTGTGTCCTCTTGTGGTAGTTTTTCTTCTTTTAAATATGTTCTCCTCCTTTACCGAGTTGATTTCCTTTATGTATTTAAAAGTTTCTATCATATCCCCTCTGTCTCTTCTTTCTTCCAAGCTATACATATTAAGGTCCTTTAACCTTTCCTGGTAAGTTTTATCCTGCAATCCATGTACTAGTTTAGTAGCTCTTCTCTGAACTCTCTCTAGAGTATCTATATCCTTCTGGAGATATGGCCTCCAGTACTGCGCACAATACTCCAAGTGAGGTCTCACCAGTGTTCTGTACAGCGGCATAAGAACTTCACTCTTTCTACTGCTTATACCTCTCCCTATACATCCAAGCATTCTGCTGGCATTTCGTGCTGCTCTATTACATTGTCTTCCCACCTTTAAGTCTTCTGAAATAATTACTCCTAAATCCCTTTCCTCAGATACTGAGGTCAGGACTGTGTCAAATATTCTATATTCTGCCCTTGGGTTTTTACGCCCCAGGTGCATTATCTTGCACTTATCCACATTAAATTTCAGTTTCCAGAGTTCTGACCATTCTTCTAGTTTTCCTAAATCCTTTTCCATTTGGCGTTTCCCTCCAGGAACATCAACCCTGTTACATATCTTTGTGTCATCAGCAAAAAGACAAACCTTACCATCGAGGCCTTTTGCAATATCACTTATGAAGATATTAAACAAAATCGGTCCCAGTACAGATCCCTGTGGAACCCCACTGGTAACATGACCTTGTTTTGAATGTTCTCCATTGACTACAACCCTCTGTTGTCTGTCACTCAGCCACTGCCTAATCCACTCAACAATATGGGAGTCCATGCTCAATGACTGCAGTTTATTGATAAGTCTTCTATGTGGGACAGTGTCAAAAGCCTTACTAAAATCTAGATATGCGATGTCTACTGCACCTCTACCGTCTATTATTTTATTCACCCAGTCAAAAAAATCTATAAGATTTGTTTGACATGATCTCCCTGAAGTAAACCCATGTTGTTTTTCATCTTGCAATCCATGGGATTTTAGATGTTCCACAATCCTATCCTTTAATAGGGTTTCCATTAATTTGCCTACTATTGATGTCAGACTCACTGGTCTATAGTTGCTCGATTCATCCCTACTACCTTTCTTGTGAATGGGCACGACATTTGCCAATTTCCAATCTTCCGGGACGACTCCTGTTACTAATGATTGGTTAAATAAATCTGTTAACGGTTTTGTCAGCTCACCACTAAGCTCTTTTAATAATTTTGGGTGTATCTCATCAGGCCCCTGTGACTTATTTGTCTTCACCTTAGACAGCAAACTTAGAACATCTTCCTCTGTAAAGATACATGCATCAAACGATTTATTAGTCATTCTTTCTAGTGGAGGTCCTTCTCCTTTTTCTTTTGTAAAAACTGAACAGAAGTATTCATTAAGGCAGTCGGCTAGCCCTTTATTCTCTTCTACATACCTTCCGTCCTTTGTTTTTAATTTAGTTATTCCTTGTTTTAATTTCCTTTTTTCATTTATATATCTGAAGAATGTCTTATCCCCTTTTTTCATAGACTGAGCTAGTTTTTCTTCTGCCTGCGCTTTAGAAGTTCTTATAACTTGCTTGGCCTCTCTCTGCCTAATCTTGTAGATTTCCTTATCTTCATTGCTCTGGGTTTTTTTATAATTACAAAATGCTAGCTTTTTATTTTTAATGATTTGGGCCACTTCTGCTGAGTACCACAGTGGTCTCCTCCTTTTTTTGCTTTTACTGACAAGTCTAATGCAATTTTCTGTTGCCTTCAATAATGCACCTTTTAAGTAGTCCCATTTCTCCTGGATTCCATGTAATCCGTTCCAGTCTGATAAGGACTCATTTATGACTAATTTCATATTTGAAAAGTCTGTTTTTCTAAAATCTAAAACTTTTGTTTTTGTGCGGTGGGACTCTTTCACAGTTCTTATATTAAACCACACTGACTGGTGATCACTAGATCCCAAGGTTTCGCCTACAATGACATCATATACCGAATCCCCATTTGTGAATACCAAATCCAAAATGGCCTCCCTCCGGGTTGGCTCCTCAACCACTTGTTGTAGAGATAACCCCAGTAGGGAATTTAGAATATCTGTACTCCTGGTAGAAATTGCTATTTTGGTTTTCCAGTTTATATCTGGAAGATTGAAATCTCCCATAATGATAACTTCTCCTTTCATTGTCATTTTTGCTATTTCTTCAACTAGTAGATCATCTAGTTCTTTAACTTGACCAGGTGGTCTATATATCACACCTACACGAGTTACTGCATGGTTAGCAAACAGCAACGTAACCCAAACTGACTCTATGTTGGCCTCACCAACTTGTATTAGGTTAGATTTAATGCTATCTTTCACATACAGGGCCACTCCTCCTCCTTTCTTGCCTTCTCTGTCTCTTCTGTATAAAGAGTACCCTGGTATGGCTATGTCCCAGTCATTTCTTTCATTAAACCATGTCTCCGTAACAGCCACTAAATCTACATTCTCAGATGCCATTATTGACCCAAGTTCATTGATTTTTTTACCTAAACTGCGAGCATTTGTAGACAGGACTCTGAGCTTATCATTTCTTAACCTCTGTGCTTCTGACCTGTTCTGGCATTGTTTCGGGGGGCAATTGGACTCTTTTATTTTCACTCTTTTGCCCCCCCCCCCTTCCTAGTTTAAATACTCTTTCGCAAATTCTTGGAGTTGTTCACTAAGTACATTTGTTCCTTTGAGAGAAAGATGCAAACCATCTTTTTTGTACAGTTCCTTTCTATTCCAAGTAGAGCTATCATGAGAAACAAAGCCAAATCCTTGCTCTTGACACCATTTACCAAGCCATATGTTGAACTCCTTTATGCGCCTCTGCCTATCATTCTGAACATTATGCACAGGCAGAACTTCAGAAAATGAAATGGTGGATGCAAAATCCTGTACGTCATTACCAAGTGTGATAAAAGATTTTTTCACCTCTGACACTTCATTGCAAGCCAGGTCATTTGTCCCTAGATGGACAAGAACATCCACGTCCCCTTCCTGCTTTGCTTGCTTAACAATATTAATAATACGTCTTCTATCTCTTCTAGCAGTAGCCCCAGGGAGACATCTCACAAAACCATTTTCTTTAAGCTCCACACTTCTTATGAATGAATCACCCAGCAACAGCTGCTTCCTTTGAGACTTCACTTTATCTTCTTTGTTGCATACATTAGACATAGGAGTCGATGGTTTCTCACCCTCTGTGCTTGAGTCCATATCCATGTTGTCCTTACATTCTGAGAGTGCTGCAAATGAATTATGGAGAACCACCGACTGTGGGACATGTCTTCTATCCACCACTCTAAGACTTCCAGAACCTACAGTAACCCATCTGCCATTTCTGGGGGTCCTCTGTGGTAGTGGCATTGCAGCAGTCCTAGCTGGAGTTTGTTTAACAGATAATTTAAATATTTCAGCTTTCAAAAATGCAATTTCCTGCTGCAGTAAGGAGAACTGTCTACAGATCTGACAGCATCCGAATCTCCAAAGAGTGGAACATGAAATAAATGCACAACAATTCCTGCACTGAACCAAGTCTGCCATTTTAAAGAGGAGAAAAAATAAATAAAAAATTTGTAACTTTAAATCAAACAAATCAAACAAATCTTACCTTTTTTTTTTGTATTGTTTCCACCTTCCAGCCTACCTCCAGCCTACCTCCTGACTATCTCCTGCAATATCTCTTTACTCGTACTTAATGTAGTACTTGAAGGTAGTACTTGCAGCTAATGAATTAGGCCAGCTAATGAGTCTGTCTCTATATATACACACACATATATCACATGTACCACTCTTGTCATTATCAGCCCTGACCTCTAGGGGCACCTATGAGCTAATCCCCCCATTGGACATTTCCTTAGTAACCACATCTGCTGTAATAGTTGTGTAAACCTCAGGTTTCACTATCCTACTATCCTGCTCCTGCTATTACACGGGTTAGCATAGAATCCCTGAGTTTAGCCATCCCAAAGTTACCTCTTGTAACTGACAATTCAGGTAAAGCAGTAACTTTCTCTCCCGCAGACACCTGTGAGTGAGAAATCTCATCTGGTTTACCTGCCAGTTCACACACTGTTTTACCTGATCAGGTTTTGTGCCTATTTCCTGAAAAAAAGGCAGGTTAGACATAGTATGTGTCTCTTTTTCATCAGACACCTTTTCATTTAACTCGTTGTTGTCCATGAGTCCATTAGACTTTTTAATTCCATGTTGCACAGTCTCAGCAGAACCAGCATGGTCCCACCATGCTCAGGACTCTTTCCTAGCAACTTCTCTGGTTGCACTTTTGTCTGGTCACACTTCAGACTGTCCGCCATTACCTCACAGACTTTTGGCTGAGAGTCCTCTGGCTTTTACCTTTTAGGTAGCTCAGCAGCACATTCTGTAGCCGTATCTGGGACCTTGTCTCCCTCCCACAACTGCCAGAAATATGGGAAGTCTCTGCCTAGTATGAACTCCACCTTAAGCTCAGCACACTTTAACAGTTCATGTTGTACAGTTCAATAATCAGTCACAAAATTAAGAAAAACAGTCTTACCAGTCTCAGGACCCGTCTTAAGGAACAACAGTACCTCTGGAAGTACCCGTGACACTCTTTGGCGACAATCCAGCTCAACCCATAGTGGGATTCCACCCACCAACAAATTGCATATCTTCCTCTGCAACTCCTCTGGCCTCCTGATCAAAGGACAATCCGGTGCACATTTTCGCACTTGACGGATTCTCCAGCAGCACTCTCTCTGTTGCCGGACAGCTGCACGCTGTAGTGGTTGGTTGCTCCTAGGAACAGCATTACGGCGCCTCCGCACATCCTCTTTAGGACTCTGTACACATTGGCAGGGAACATATGAACTCCTGAGAGCCGAACCTCTCTCTCCATCTCACTTTGCTCTTGTTGGTTGCTCTTAGCAACGGCACACATCACCTTTTCCTCTGGACTCCAGGTACATCACCGACACCTTGGACCTTTACAAAGTGTCCACTCAGCGTTAAAGACTTTTTTTCCAGGACCAACTGCAGTTGCGCCTCCAAAGCCTCCCACTCTGCATCAAACCGCACCATCTCACTTTGGGTGTAACCAATCACTGTGGCCACAATCATGCTGCTTTATTCACCTGGCATATTTCTCCATGAGACCCATGGCAACAGACTTGTCAGCAAACAAGTCCACTTTAATCAGAGACCACAGCCTCCGGGTGTCTATCTCTCTCTCTAGAGACAAACTCAGCATTCACATTTCTTTTGCACCGCAGACATCACAGTCTCATCAGCAGACATCACTGTCTTTTTAAATTGGGCTTCTGGCCCCTTTAAGCTCCAACACAGCAATTCCTTGCAAACACTGCTTTTCTACAATAGGCTTCTGTCCCCTTCAGCTCTGCAGCACCCAGCTTCACGTGCCATTTTCATGCGCGCATCCTCCACCATATGTGACAACTCAGGGTCATTTATCTCTCCAGGATCGCTGTCTTCTCCGCTTAGATGGTTGGCACACCTCAAGAAACCACCCCAACACTGCAGATTTGGGTGCAAACTGGCCATGACCAGCTTTATTGTCACTTTTACAGCAGTCCAAACAAATCATAAACATAAATCCTCGGCCGTCTGGCCAATGAGTACACAGTATTTTCCCTCTCTATTGGGATCTGGGTCTACCACTCAGCTCCCCAAAACACAGCACGGTGCTTACCCTACACAGGGTTAGAGGGTCCTGGTTCCCACAGGCCTTGACGCAGCCTGCTCCTCAATCAGGGAGCCCTGATTGAGGAGCTCAGTCCACATTTACCTAAGCTCCTCAGCTGGTTGCAAATTATGTTAATTACCAGCCTAGCTGCTGCAGACAATGGGAAAAACCTATTTTCCCAGCCTTTCTTGTTCTCACCCAGCTTCCTCTGGGTGAGATACACCATTTTAATGGTCTTCATATGGACTTCTGGCAGCTCCACTGCCACAAGCTTTATAGAAAATGCACATGAACAAAGTCCCTATCTGACAAGAAAAGGTTAAAGGCAGGCTACAACATAACAGAGAAACAGCTAAGCAGTTCTATCGGTTTACAAAATCATGTAACCCCACCCACAGCAAGCCCTGTCAGCATGACAACAACTGTGCTGTACAGTTCTGGGTAACATAATGAAAATGAAAAATACCACCTTTTGCCAAGGGTGGCATTATCAGTAATACATTCAGACACATCCAGGTACCTCAGTTCAGAAAGGCCATGCTATAAATATTATATATTCTGAATACCAGTAAATGGTTTTCCAGGAGTATGAGATGACAGCACCACATGGAGGATGTCTTTATTGACATCTAAAGGAACAGGAAGCACAGAGAGGTTAAAAGGCCCCTCCCTCCCTCCTTCACCAGTGTTTTTCCAATTACCACACCAGAATAGATCCATGCTTATTTATTGAAAAGTCTAAACTTATATACCTGAAAACAAAGTTAGACAAGGGAGGGAACAAGGAGGGTGCTGTCATGTCGGACTCCTGGAAAACCTAAATCCTACTTTCCAGGATGTCCTCCATGACAGCACTACATGGAGCAATACCAGATAGTCCTATTAGGGAGGGACAATAGCCTGCAGGACTTTCCATCCAAAAGCCAAGTCTTTGTTAGCTATAAGATACAATCTGTAATGTTTGCAGAATATATGAAAACAGGACCAGGTTGCTGCCCTGCAAATCTGTTCACTTGAAGCATTTGCTTTTTCTGCCCATGAAGCTGCCATTGCACTGATAGAATGGGCTGTAATTTTTATTGGGCAGTCCATGTCCTGAGAGGAATAGGACAGTAAAATAGTTGATTTTATCCATCTTGCAATGGTGGACTTCAATGCCTGTTTCCCTTTGTTGTTTCCAGAGAACTGGAAAAATAATGTTGAGTCCTTTCTGTGGGTGACATCCAAGTATTCTAATACTGATTGTCTGACATCCACAGGATGGAACCTCTCCTCTTTTTGGTTCCTTGGATCTGCGCAGAAAGAGGGAAGAAATAATTTACGATGGAAAGATGACACCACTTTAATCTTAGAGTTATTTTGTCATCAAAGATAGTTAAATATGGTTCTCTGGTAGACAGTGCCTGTATTTCCCCCACTCTTCTTGCTGATGTTATGGCCACCGAGAAAGCTGTCTTCATAGATAACATCTTAATGTTGCATTAATTTAGAGGTTCAAAAGGAGGGCTACACAAGTAATTCAAAACCAGCAGCAGATCCCAGGGAGGAACAGATTTTTGTTTCTTACAGAAGGGCAGATTCTAAATATGGCACTGGAAAAAGTCCAGTTATTTTCTGCTAATATAACATCTAAGAACCAACTTAGAGCAGAAATGTGTACCTTTATAGTACTGGGTCTAAGGCCCATGTTGAATCCTTCTTGCAGGAATTCAAAAATATCCTGAATAGAAGTGGAAAGTCCTCTTGATGAAGGGATTTATACCAAGAACATAATTTTTTCCAAATCTTACTGTAAATAGCAGAAGTTACTTTTTTATGACTCTGTTGACTCTTTACTTGTGAATGCTTGAGGGGAACCAGGGATAAAAGATCCTCTTCTGATGGAAGAAAAAACGGTTCCCCAGTGCAAGATTTTTCATTACTGGGAACCAGGCTTGTTTTGGCTAAAATGCATCTATTAGAATTAAGGTCACCGGTTCTGACATGAGCTTCTTGAGGACAGCAGCAATTAGGGGAAAAGGTGGGAACGCATAAGCTAGATCTTTATTCAGTCTTTCGGATAAAGCATCTAACAACTCAAATCCAAACTTCACTATGTACAGTCAGAAGAAAGTCAATGGGATATATAGCAAGCTACTCTCAAAAGTGATAGCCCATGTGGATCATTATATAGTTAAAACATAACTTTTAATGTAGATATTTAAGATAAATGAGAAATTGTATAATGCACAAAAAGAATACTCAATTATAATTTCTCATTTATCTTAATTATCTACATTAAAAGTTATGCTTAACTATATAATGATCCAAATGGGCTGTCACTTGTAAGAGTAGCTTGATAAAGCATCTACCACCGGTCTGTCCCACAAAGTTTAGTGAGAAGAAAGAATGCAGCTGACTGTTTTTTGGGGTTTTTTTGTGGCAAAGAGATCCATCTGAGGAGTACCCCATTTTCGGCATAGAAGTTGAAAGATTTCTCTTTTAAGACACCATTCTCCTGGATTGATGGTACGCGGCACAGGAAATCTGCTGTCACATATTTCTTTCCTATCAGGTAGATTGCTGAGATTGATAATAGGGTTGTCCCGATACCGATACTAGTATCGGTATCGGGACCGATTCCGAGTTTTCTCGGCGGTACTCAGCCGCCGATACCCCGCCCCGATACATAAATAGAATACTATAGGCGTAACTATGGGCGGGGCCCGGTGCAGTCACTGTACTCTTACACCGGGCCCCGCTGCTCACCAAAGTATTTATAAACGTGAATCCTTATCCTGTTATTAAGTTGAACTAACGCTGCCCTCTCCCATGTTCCCCTGTATCCCCCTGTATCCCCACAGCACTTACTTAAGCTTCCATAGCAGGCAGAGCAGACGGCAGCAGTAACGTCACTCACTGACGTAGAGCGCCTGCTCCGCCCACTTTATGAGTGAAGCAGGCGGAGCAGACGCGCGACGTCAGTGAGTGACGTTACTGGTGCCGTCTGCTCTGCCTGCTATGGAAGCTTAAGTAAGTGCTGTGGGGATACAGGGGGATACAGGGGAACATGGGAGAGGGCAGCGTTAGTTCAACTTAATAACAGGATAAGGATTCACGTTTATAAATACTTCGGTGAGCGGCGGGGCCCGGTGTATTGGGGGACACTGTTATGAGGGGGATCTGTGGATGACATATAGCAGTGTCATCCACAGATCCTCCCCATAACAGTTCCATCCACAGATCCCCTATAACAGCACCATCCACAGATCCCCCACCAAATAACAATGCCATCCTCAGATCCCCCCACCCCATAACAATGCCATCCACAGATATCCCACCCCATAGCAGTACCATCCACAGATCCCCATAATAGTGCCATCCACAGATCCCCCATAACAGTGCCATCCACAGATCCCCCATAACAGTGCCATCCACAGATCCCCATAACAGTGCCATCCACAGATCCCCCATAACAGCACCATCCACAGATCCCCATAACAGCGCCATCCACAGATCCCCCATAACAGTGCCATCCACAGATCCCCCATAACAGTGCCATCCACAGATCCCCATAACAGTGCCATCCACAGATCCCCATAACAGTGCCATCCACAGATCCCCCATAACAGCACCATCCACAGATCCCCATAACAGCGCCATCCACAGATCCCCCATAACAGTGCCATCCACAGATCCCCCATAACAGTGCCATCCACAGATCCCCCATAACAGTGCCATCCACAGATCCCCCATAACAGTGCCATCCACAGATCCCCATAACAGTGCCATCCACAGATCCCCCATAACAGTGCCATCCACAGATCCCCCATAACAGTGCCATCCACAGATCCCCCATAACAGTGCCATTCACAGGTCCCCCATAACAGTGCCATCCACAGATCCCCCACATGACAGTGCGTCATCCACAGATCCACAGATCCCCCAAAACGGTCACATGACATTTAAAAAAAGTATCGGTATTCGGTATCGGTGACTACTTGAAAAAAAGTATCGGTACTTGTACTCGGTCCTAAAAAAGTGGTATCGGGACAACCCTAATTGATAACACTGATCTCTCTGACCAGCAGAATATCTGATATGCTAAGGACTGAAGTGGCAGTCATGTTGTCCGATAGTATTCGAACATACTGACCCTTTAGGATGTCCTCTGCCTTCAGGAAGTTTTCTAGGACTACCCTTTACTCCCTGTAGTTATATGACCTGTGTGACTGATCCTGGCTCCAAACGCCCTGAAATAAAGTTCCTGGACCTAGGCCCCCAACCTGTCTTGCTGGCATCTGTTGTTACTAGTATTTATGGATTTAATGTCCACGGGACTCCTATTTACAGATTTGTTGGAACTGTCCATTCTGTCTTAGCCTGTAGGGTAAATAGATTGTCACATCTAAGGAGCTCTGATCTCTGTCCCAGTGTGCAAGAACTGTCTTCTGGAGAAGCCGTGAATGAAACTGGCTGCAAGGAATGGTGGGTATATATGACATCATCAGTCCTACTACTACTCATTGTTGTTCTTAATTACCAGAATTTTTTTTTTTTGCAGGATGGTGATTTCCTGGCAGATTCTGACTTGTTGGAATCCAAAGGTTTTCCCAGGAACATCTTTCCGGTTTCTGGAAGCAGATTTGATTTCTCCACATTGATCATCCAACCCAACCGAGAAAAGTCTTCTTAGTGAAGTCCAGGTGATTCAAAAGAATGCTGGCTAATGGTGCTGTTAGAATGAAGCTGTCCAGATATGGAATAATTACAATCCCTTTCTTTATCCTAAACCAAGATACTAACTCTGCCATTATTTTTTTTCTTCTTTCTTTTCTAGATGTGCCTTGACAACATTTGACTCGCTAGGGGACGGACATCATTTTTATGTTTAATGGCATATTATTGCTTTTTTTATATATTGTTTTTTTTTTTAGGTGACAGAGGAAACGTCCACTCCTTGTCGGTAGAGCATGGGGCAGCATATCTTTATGTACTCGGTCTATTGGTGGTGTGACATTGTGGTGAAAGCTAGGTATGAGTGACTACAAGGGAGCCTATAAGGGGGGTCACTCCACTTTTGTGGGGTTGTCCAACCATTTGGTTTCCTGACAGTTAGGAGCCGTCTCTCAAGTTTTGGAGTGATGACCCCTTTCTTCACTTTTTTAGTAATGCCACATTTATACACCGTTACTGTGGCGAAACCAACCTCGCCACTGGGTTTTGGAGGGGCCTGGCTACTAGCCTCTTGCCCCAGGATTATGGGCCTTCTCATCAGCCAGGCCTCATTTGTTCACAAAGGACTTGGACTAACTTGAACTCTCACCCCCACGAATTACACCAGGGTTCAAGTTAGTCCATTACGTTTGGTAATTGTATTTTGTGGATTGCGTCTCAGAACAATGCTCATTGTGTTAGTTAATTGCGTCTCAGACAATGCTCATTGTATTTTGTTTATTGCGTTACAGACAGAGGGAAGGGGATTTTGTGTACAATTGCTGGGGAGGTTTGAATACTGTAAATGCATGTGATTGGCTGTTTTTACAAAACCCTGTGGGTGGTGGCCTTGTTGGAAGATGTGTATAAAATGCTTGTGTGTTAGAATAAAGGGGTTGCTTTTATACCTTCATGAAGTTTTGGCTCATGTTTGGGGAATGTGATAACTACACTCTTGGGGATTGCTATATCACAATACTCCCCTGAGTATAAGCTCTTGTAAGAGCTTGTTCATGGTTCCTGCTCTCTGGATGTAGGAGAGGTTCACCCACTGGAAGCTGAAGCCCAGTCTTGGGTCCAGCGTGGGTGGAGGACGGTGAGACCCCAACCAAGCTGCGGCGGTTCGTGGGGTCTGCAGTGCGTATGGTGTAAAGTGGAGTGCTTGGAGTCCTCTGGAAGCACTAGGAGCATATATCGACGGAGGTACCCGGTCGGGGTGCTAGGAGTTCCGTTACAGTTACCATTTAAATGAGGAGACCTCTCTGTTTCTGGTTGACTTAAGAACCTAAGTATCCAATATTATTTCACATACTTGTCTCTTTCCCGTATTTAGTCTAATTGAATGCATGTCAGACATGCTCAGTACACTTTTGGCTTTCCTCTGCCTCTTCTATCTTTCCTTGACATGCGCATTGGAGGGGGGGGGGGAAACTGTCACTACAAGAGCTTTGGGACGTTCTCACAGCTCTGTTTCTCCACCCCTGTGATGATGTCACTACTAGAGCTGGGAGGAGTTTTCTGTTTCCTTCCTCCCAGCTGTTCCTCCTCCACGTCCATATACGTGATGCGGGGAGCACACGGCCGGTGCCCGCATATTGCAGACTCGCTGTTTGAAGGCCGCAATATGGCCACGGGAGGGCACGGCCATGTGCATGAGGCCTTTACCTGAGCTCCTCAGCTGGTTGCTAATTATCTTAATTACCAGCCTTTCTACTGCAGACAGTGGGAAAAACCTATTTTCCCAGCCTTTCTGGTTCTCACCCAGCTTCCTCTGGGTGAGATACACCATTTTAATGGCCTCATTTGGCCCTCTCGCAGCTCCACTGCCACGTATCCTCCCCCCTGAAAAAGGCCGTAGGACTTTTCACATTACATAATCCCCCTCCGGGGTCAAAGCTCCTACGTTGGTAAACATCTGGGGTCACCTCTGCAGTAGACATACCATGTACATCACCTTCCATAGGTGTACAAG
Source organism: Bufo bufo (assembly GCF_905171765.1). NCBI lineage: Eukaryota > Metazoa > Chordata > Amphibia > Anura > Bufonidae > Bufo > Bufo bufo. The sequence goes on from NC_053393.1 coordinate 202,156,615, forward strand.
ACACTTGTTCAGACATGGATTTACTCCTCCATATTTTCTTCATGAAACCACTTTTCCATTTGCTTACTCAGCTCACACATACATTGATTTTTTAACACCAAAACAAATACCCATCCATCTTGATGGTGTAACAAACTTTTGTACACAGTCTTCTATCACCACACTGAGACTTGCCATCTTGTTCGCACCATTACATACAGACTGGTTGATAATTTGCTTTTCAGGACTTACATCTGGACCAATTAACAGAGTCTCATTGGCCCTCTTAGACCAATCATTTCTCTCAGATATCTCCAGGACATCAGCTGGCTGAACATCACGTCGAGAACATAGTACTGCAACATGTGTCACTACAACTGGCATATTACTCTTTTGCCTGTATGAGGACACCCTCTGACCTGTCACCTCTGTACCATGTAAACAAGGGCCACATGGTACATCCTCCCAATATTGGTCATGCTGCCCTAAACCTTTTAGTTGGTCTAGCCCAACATTGGCAGCACAATAATCCTTTACCTTCTCTGCATTTGTCTCATCTTTCTCTCGTACACCTTCCTGGGACATTGCCCTCAATTTATCTCCATCCTGGGTGCATGCTATAACCTCCAGGCTTCTGTGCAGATCAGTTAAACCTACAACAACCCACAGTTGCAACACATCAATCCTCAGAAAAAAATATATTTTGGTGTTTATTTACTGTGCAGATCAGAACAATGGGGCTCTTAACCAGCATCATGCATGTTATCTTCTATGAGCATCTCCTCTACATGAGGTTGGTGACCTCTCTCTCTGGAAGGTCTAACATCTGTTCTCTCTCCATCACTATCACACAGCTCATCACCTTGGGCTTGTGGAAGTCCTATTTCAGCAATTGCAAACAGACATTCAGTAGTTAACTCTTTGACCACTGACAGTTCTGAGCCTCAATCCTCACTTGGCTCTTTACACTCTGTATGACTGACACTGAACTTTGATACCTGAGGATCATCCCAAACAAGCTCATATGTTGAGGCATCCATCACAACATGTACCACATCACTCTCCATAACTATATCTTCATTGTTAGCACAGGCAACCTGGTCTACATCGCTTGTAACATCAGTGACCAGGAAACACATCACATCTACATCCACAAAACCAATCTTGCCATCCCCTTCGGTGGCTTCCCTCTCAACCTGGGAATGAGTGAGCTCTGGGGGGGACTTGGCTTCTACATTCCACTCACGACCTGCAGGGGGCAGCGTTTCTACTAAACACACTTCTCTACCATAGACTTCCTCCTTGGCAGTTGTGACGGTAACGTACACTACACACAGGGGGGAGGATAGTGACCACTGAACTCCACCCTCACCCCTGGCCCTGCCTACTTGCCTCGCAAGTCCTAATGACAGGGGACAACTAGACGGCAGTCCCTAACTTAGGATACGTGCTGGGAAGACAGACAAGACAAATAACGGAACGTGAACGGACCGGGTCAATACCTAGAGAGCTACGCAGTACTAAGGAATGAGCAGAGAATAGTCAGGAAAAGCCGAGGTCAAATACCAGGAGAGAAACGAAGTACAACAGGAGTCCGCAAAGAATCGTCAGGTGGAAGCCGGGGTCAGGATACCAGGAGAGATGCGCAGTACAGGAGGAGCAGGCAGAGAATCGTTAGGGAACACAGGATCAGGTAAGTATGCAGGAACAAAACAATCACCAGATACCTAAAAATTAACAGGCAACCTGTGGCCAGCAGGCTGCCTGTATTTATAGTGGAGAGTGAGGGTCATGTGACGTGGCCAGCATCACATGACCGACAGACCGACCAGTCGAGCACCGAGTGATCAGCTCGGCGCTCAAGGCAGACCTAGGAGCAGGGAGCCTCCCAGCTAGCAAAGCTGCCCTTGGAACAAGGTTAAACACAGATCCTCACTCCCGAAGCTAAGCAGCAGGTCTGCGGCTGATGGGAGACCGAGTGCGCCTTTGGCGCCCTGTGACAGCAGTGTCATACTCCAGGTTACTACCGACAACTGACACCTGTAAGGAATTTTCCAGAAATATCTCTGGTTCATTACCAGCGAACAACACCACATCCACCTGCTTGCAGACCTTACTGATTTTATCATCCAGGCACTCAAATGTATTATCTTGAGCTACATTCACCTCAGTATGATCCTCCATATCCTGCAGCATCTCATTGCTTGACTCACTTAGTTCTGAGGTGTCAGTACATAGGACACCAGCTGACATATAGGGTTCAGTATCACACACCTCCCCATCATCCCGCAACAGAGAATGCAGGCTCTTTTCAGCATTGATACCTGCTGCACACACAGTCACCTTATCAGCATCTTCCAAGCAGGTCCTTCTATGATCCATCACTGGTTCTGTATACCATTTCAATATACAGTCACTACCAGATATTTTCTCTTTCCACATCAAGCTTATCGACTTGACACTCATATTGTCAGGTACAACTGACTCCTGGTTGCCACTAGCAACCACCTTAGCTTTACAGAAAACTGATATGGCAGCCTCACTCTCTCAGCTGCTATCAGTCACATTACATATATAGAAACATAGAAACATAGAATGTGTCGGCAGATAAGAACCATTTGGCCCATCTAGTCTGCCCAATATACTGAATACTATGGATAGCCCCCGGCCCTATCTTATATGAAGGATGGCCTTATGCCTATCCTATGCATGCTTAAACCCCTTCACTGTATTTGCAGCTACCACTTCTGCAGGAAGGCTATTCCATGCATCCACTACTCTCTCAGTAAAGTAATACTTCCTTATATTACTTTTAAACCTTTGCCCCTCTAATTTAAAACTGTGTCCTCTTGTGGTAGTTTTTCTTCTTTTAAATATGTTCTCCTCCTTTACCGAGTTGATTTCCTTTATGTATTTAAAAGTTTCTATCATATTCCCTCTGTCTCTTCTTTCTTCCAAGCTATACATATTAAGGTCCTTTAACCTTTCCTGGTAAGTTTTATCCTGCAATCCATGTACTAGTTTAGTAGCTCTTCTCTGAACTCTCTCTAGAGTATCTATATCCTTCTGGAGATATGGCCTCCAGTACTGCGCACAATTACTCCAAGTGAGGTCTTACCAGTGTTCTGTACAGCGGCATAAGAACTTCACTCTTTCTACTGCTTATACCTCTCCCTATACATCCAAGCATTCTGCTGGCATTTCGTGCTGCTCTATTACATTGTCTTCCCACCTTTAAGTCTTCTGAAATAATTACTCCTAAATTCCTTTCCTCAGATACTGAGGTCAGGACTGTGTGAAATATTCTATATTCTGCCCTTGGGTTTTTACGCCCCAGGTGCATTATCTTGCACTTATCCACATTAAATTTCAGTTTCCAGAGTTCTGACCATTCTTCTAGTTTTCCTAAATCCTTTTCCATTTGGCATTTCCCTCCAGGAACATCAACCCTGTTACATATCTTTGTGTCATCAGCAAAAAGACAAACCTTACCATCGAGGCCTTTTGCAATATCACTTATGAAGATATTAAACAAAATCAGTCCCAGTACAGATCCCTGTGGAACCCCACTGGTAACATGACCTTGTTTTGAATGTTCTCCATTGACTACAACCCTCTGTTGTCTGTCACTCAGCCACTGCCTAATCCACTCAACAATATGGGAGTCCATGCTCAATGACTGCAGTTTATTGATAAGTCTTCTATGTGGGACAGTGTCAAAAGCCTTACTAAAATCTAGATATGCGATGTCTACTGCACCTCCACCGTCTATTATTTTATTCACCCAGTCAAAAAAATCTATAAGATTTGTTTGACATGATCTCCCTGAAGTAAACCCATGTTGTTTTTCATCTTGCAATCCATGGGATTTTAGATGTTCCACAATCCTATACTTTAATAGGGTTTCCATTAATTTGCCTACTATTGATGTCAGACTCACTGGTCTATAGTTGTTCGATTCCTCCCTACTACCTTTCTTGTGAATGGGCACGACATTTGCCAATTTCCAATCTTCCGGGACGACTCCTGTTACTAATGATTGGTTAAATAAATCTGGTAACGGTTTTGCCAGCTCACCACTAAGCTCTTTTAATAATTTTGGGTGTATCTCATCAGGCCCCTGTGACTTATTTGTCTTCACCTTAGACAGCAAACTTAGAACATCTTCCTCTGTAAAGATACATGCATCAAACGATTTATTAGTCATTCTTTCTAGTGGAGGTCCTTCTCCTTTTTCTTTTGTAAAAACTGAACAGAAGTATTCATTAAGGCAGTCGGCTAGCCCTTTATTCTCTTCTACATACCTTCCGTCCTTTGTTTTTAATTTAGTTATTCCTTGTTTTAATTTCCTTTTTTCATTTATATATCTGAAGAATGTCTTATCCCCTTTTTTCATAGACTGAGCTAGTTTTTCTTCTGCCTGCGCTTTAGAAGTTCTTATAACTTGCTTGGCCTCTCTCTGCCTAATCTTGTAGATTTCCTTATCTTCATTGCTCTGGGTTTTTTTATAATTACAAAATGCTAGCTTTTTATTTTTAATGATTTGGGCCACTTCTGCTGAGTACCACAGTGGTCTCCTCCTTTTTTTGCTTTTACTGACAAGTCTAATGCAATTTTCTGTTGCCTTCAATAATGCACCTTTTAAGTAGTCCCATTTCTCCTGGACTCCATGTAATCCGTTCCAGTCTGATAAGGACTCATTTATGACTAATTTCATTTTTGAAAAGTCTGTTTTTCTAAAATCTAAAACTTTTGTTTTTGTGTGGTGGGACTCTTTCACAGTTCTTATATTAAACCACACTGACTGGTGATCACTAGATCCCAAGGTTTCGCCTACAATGACATCATATACCGAATCCCCATTTGTGAATACCAAACCCAAAATGGCCTCCCTCCGGGTTGGCTCCTCAACCACTTGTTGTAGAGATAACCCCAGTAGGGAATTTAGAATATCTGTACTCCTGGTAGAACTTGCTATTTTGGTTTTCCAGTTTATATCTGGAAGATTGAAATCTCCCATAATGATAACTTCTCCTTTCATTGTCATTTTAGCTATTTCTTCAACTAGTAGATCATCTAGTTCTTTAACTTGACCAGGTTGTCTATATATCACACCTACACGAGTTACTGCATGGTTAGCAAACTGCAACGTAACCCAAACTGACTCTATGTTGGCCTCACCAACTTGTATTAGGTTAGATTTAATGCTATCTTTCACATACAGGGCCACTCCTCCTCCTTTCTTGCCTTCTCTGTCTCTTCTGTATAAAGAGTACCCTGGTATGGCTATGTCCCAGTCATTTCTTTCATTAAACCATGTCTCCGTAACAGCCACTAAATCTACATTCTCAGATGCCATTATTGACCCAAGTTCATTGATTTTTTTACCTAAACTGCGAGCATTTGTAGACAGGACTCTGAGCTTATCATTTCTTAACCTCTGTGCTTCTGACCTGTTCTGGCATTGTTTCGGGGGGCAATTGGACTCTTTTATTTTCACTCTTTTGCCCCCCCCCCCCCTTCCTAGTTTAAATACTCTTTCGCAAATTCTTGGAGTTGTTCACTAAGTACATTTGTTCCTTTGAGAGAAAGATGCAAACCATCTTTTTTGTACAGTTCCTTTCTATTCCAAGTAGAGCTATCATGAGAAACAAAGCCAAATCCTTGCTCTTGACACCATTTACCAAGCCATATGTTGAACTCCTTTATGCGCCTCTGCCTATCATTCTGAACATTATGCACAGGCAGAACTTCAGAAAATGAAATGGTGGATGCAAAATCCTGTACGTCATTACCAAGTGTGATAAAAGATTTTTTCACCTCTGACACTTCATTGCAAGCCAGGTCATTTGTCCCTAGATGGACAAGAACATCCACGTCCCCTTCCTGCTTTGCTTGCTTAACAATATTAATAATACGTCTTCTATCTCTTCTAGCAGTAGCCCCAGGGAGACATCTCACAAAACCATTTTCTTTAAGCTCCACACTTCTTATGATTGAATCACTCTGCAACAGCTGCTTCCTTTGAGACTTCACTTTATCTTTTTTGTTGCATACATTAGACATAGGAGTCGATGGTTTCTCACCCTCTGTGCTTGAGTCCATATCCATGTTGTCCTTACATTCTGAGAGTGCTGCAAATGAATTATGGAGAACCACCGACTGTGGGACATGTCTTCTATCCACCACTCTAAGACTTCCAGAACCTACAGTAACCCATCTGCCATTTCTGGGGGTCCTCTGTGGTAGTGGCATTGCAGCAGTCCTAGCTGGAGTTTGTTTAACAGATAATTTAAATATTTCAGCTTTCAAAAATGCAATTTCCTGCTGCAGTAAGGAGAACTGTCTACAGATCTGACAGCATCCGAATCTCCAAAGAGTGGAACATGAAATAAATGCACAACAATTCCTGCACTGAACCAAGTCTGCCATTTTAAAGAGGAGAGAAAAAAAAAAATTGTAACTTTAAATCAAACAAATCAAACAAATCTTACCTTTTTTTTTTTTGTATTGTTTCCACCTTCCAGCCTACCTCCAGCCTACCTCCTGACTATCTCCTGCAATATCTCTTTACTCGTACTTAATGTAGTACTTGAAGGTAGTACTTGCAGCTAATGAATTAGGCCAGCTAATGAGTCTGTCTCTATATATACACACACATATATCACATGTACCACTCTTGTCATTATCAGCCCTGACCTCTAGGGGCACCTATGAGCTAATCCCCCCATTGGACATTTCCTTAGTAACCACATCTGCTGTAATAGTTGTGTAAACCTCAGGTTTCACTATCCTACTATCCTGCTCCTGCTATTACACGGGTTAGCATAGAATCCCTGAGTTTAGCCATCCCAAAGTTACCTCTTGTAACTGACAATTCAGGTAAAGCAGTAACTTTCTCTCCCGCAGACACCTGTGAGTGAGAAATCTCATCTGGTTTACCTGCCAGTTCACACACTGTTTTACCTGATCAGGTTTTGTGCCTATTTCCTGAAAAAAAGGCAGGTTAGACATAGTATGTGTCTCTTTTTCATCAGACACCTTTTCATTTAACTCGTTGTTGTCCATGAGTCCATTAGACTTTTTAATTCCATGTTGCACAGTCTCAGCAGAACCAGCATGGTCCCACCATGCTCAGGACTCTTTCCTAGCAACTTCTCTGGTTGCACTTTTGTCTGGTCACACTTCAGACTGTCCGCCATTACCTCACAGACTTTTGGCTGAGAGTCCTCTGGCTTTTACCTTTTAGGTAGCTCAGCAGCACATTCTGTAGCCGTATCTGGGACCTTGTCTCCCTCCCACAACTGCCAGAAATATGGGAAGTCTCTGCCTAGTATGAACTCCACCTTAAGCTCAGCACACTTTAACAGTTCATGTTGTACAGTTCAATAATCAGTCACAAAATTAAGAAAAACAGTCTTACCAGTCTCAGGACCCGTCTTAAGGAACAACAGTACCTCTGGAAGTACCCATGACACTCTTTGGCGACAATCCAGCTCAACCCATAGTGGGATTCCACCCACCAACAAATTGCATATCTTCCTCTGCAACTCCTCTGGCCTCCTGATCAAAGGACAATCCGGTGCACATTTTCGCACTTGACGGATTCTCCAGCAGCACTCTCTCTGTTGCCGGACAGCTGCACGCTGTAGTGGTTGGTTGCTCCTAGGAACAGCATTACGGCGCCTCCGCACATCCTCTCTAGGACTCTGTACACATTGGCAGGGAACATATGAACTCCTGAGAGCCGAACCTCTCTCTCCATCTCACTTTGCTCTTGTTGGTTGCTCTTAGCAACGGCACACATCACCTTTTCCTCTGGACTCCAGGTACATCACCGACACCTTGGACCTTTACAAAGTGTCCACTCAGCGTTAAAGACTTTTTTTCCAGGACCAACTGCAGTTGCGCCTCCAAAGCCTCCCACTCTGCATCAAACCGCACCATCTCACTTTGGGTGTAACCAATCACTGTGGCCACAATCATGCTGCTTTATTCACCTGGCATATTTCTCCATGAGACCCATGGCAACAGACTTTTCAGCAAACAAGTCCACTTTAATCAGAGACCACAGCCTCCGGGTGTCTATCTCTCTCTCTAGAGACAAACTCAGCATTCACATTTCTTTTGCACCGCAGACATCACAGTCTCATCAGCAGACATCACTGTCTTTTTAAATTGGGCTTCTGGCCCCTTTAAGCTCCAACACAGCAATTCCTTGCAAACACTGCTTTTCTACAATAGGCTTCTGTCCCCTTCAGCTCTGCAGCACCCAGCTTCACGTGCCATTTTCATGCGTGCATCCTCCACCATATGTGACAACTCAGGGTCATTTATCTCTCCAGGATCGCTGTCTTCTCCGCTTAGATGGTTGGCACACCTCAAGAAACCACCCCAACACTGCAGATTTGGGTGCAAACTGGCCATGACCAGCTTTATTGTCACTTTTACAGCAGTCCAAACAAATCATAAACATAAATCCTCGGCCGTCTGGCCAATGAGTACACAGTATTTTCCCTCTCTATTGGGATCTGGGTCTACCACTCAGCTCCCCAAAACACAGCACGGTGCTTACCCTACACAGGGTTAGAGGGTCCTAGTTCCCACAGGCCTTGACGCAGCCTGCTCCTCAATCAGGGAGCCCTGATTGAGGAGCTCAGTCCACATTTACCTAAGCTCCTCAGCTGGTTGCAAATTATGTTAATTACCAGCCTAGCTGCTGCAGACAATGGGAAAAACCTATTTTCCCAGCCTTTCTTGTTCTCACCCAGCTTCCTCTGGGTGAGATACACCATTTTAATGGTCTTCATATGGACTTCTGGCAGCTCCACTGCCACAAGCTTTATAGAAAATGCACATGAACAAAGTCCCTATCTGACAAGAAAAGGTTAAAGGCAGGCTACAACATAACAGAGAAACAGCTAAGCAGTTCTATCGGTTTACAAAATCATGCAACCCCACCCACAGCAAGCCCTGTCAGCATGACAACAACTGTGCTGTACAGTTCTGGGTAACATAATGAAAATGAAAAATACCACCTTTTGCCAAGGGTGGCATTATCAGTAATACATTCAGACACATCCAGGTACCTCAGTTCAGAAAGGCCATGCTATAAATATTATATATTCTGAATACCAGTAAATGGTTTTCCAGGAGTATGAGATGACAGCACCACATGGAGGATGTCTTTATTGACATCTAAAGGAACAGGAAGCACAGAGAGGTTAAAAGGCCCCTCCCTCCCTCCTTCACCAGTGTTTTTCCAATTACCACACCAGAATAGATCCATGCTTATTTATTGAAAAGTCTAAACTTATATACCTGAAAACAAAGTTAGACAAGGGAGGGAACAAGGAGGGTGCTGTCATGTCGGACTCCTGGAAAACCTAAATCCTACTTTCCAGGATGTCCTCCATGACAGCACTACATGGAGCAATACCAGATAGTCCTATTAGGGAGGGACAATAGCCTGCAGGACTTTCCATCCAAAAGCCAAGTCTTTGTTAGCTATAAGATACAATCTGTAATGTTTGCAGAATATATGAAAACAGGACCAGGTTGCTGCCCTGCAAATCTGTTCACTTGAAGCATTTGCTTTTTCTGCCCATGAAGCTGCCATTGCACTGATAGAATGGGCTGTAATTTTTATTGGGCAGTCCATGTCCTGAGAGGAATAGGACAGTAAAATAGTTGATTTTATCCATCTTGCAATGGTGGACTTCAATGCCTGTTTCCCTTTGTTGTTTCCAGAGAACTGGAAAAATAATGTTGAGTCCTTTCTGTGGGTGACATCCAAGTATTCTAATACTGATTGTCTGACATCCACAGGATGGAACCTCTCCTCTTTTTGGTTCCTTGGATCTGCGCAGAAAGAGGGAAGAAATAATTTACGATGGAAAGATGACACCACTTTAATCTTAGAGTTATTTTGTCATCAAAGATAGTTAAATATGGTTCTCTGGTAGACAGTGCCTGTATTTCCCCCACTCTTCTTGCTGATGTTATGGCCACCGAGAAAGCTGTCTTCATAGATAACATCTTAATGTTGCATTAATTTAGAGGTTCAAAAGGAGGGCTACACAAGTAATTCAAAACCAGCAGCAGATCCCAGGGAGGAACAGATTTTTGTTTCTTACAGAAGGGCAGATTCTAAATATGGCACTGGAAAAAGTCCAGTTATTTTCTGCTAATATAACATCTAAGAACCAACTTAGAGCAGAAATGTGTACCTTTATAGTACTGGGTCTAAGGCCCATGTTGAATCCTTCTTGCAGGAATTCAAAAATATCCTGAATAGAAGTGGAAAGTCCTCTTGATGAAGGGATTTATACCAAGAACATAATTTTTTCCAAATCTTACTGTAAATAGCAGAAGTTACTTTTTTATGACTCTGTTGACTCTTTACTTGTGAATGCTTGAGGGGAACCAGGGATAAAAGATCCTCTTCTGATGGAAGAAAAAACGGTTCCCCAGTGCAAGATTTTTCATTACTGGGAACCAGGCTTGTTTTGGCTAAAATGCATCTATTAGAATTAAGGTCACCGGTTCTGACATGAGCTTCTTGAGGACAGCAGCAATTAGGGGAAAAGGTGGGAACGCATAAGCTAGATCTTTATTCAGTCTTTCGGATAAAGCATCTAACAACTCAAATCCAAACTTCACTATGTACAGTCAGAAGAAAGTCAATGGGATATATAGCAAGCTACTCTCAAAAGTGATAGCCCATGTGGATCATTATATAGTTAAAACATAACTTTTAATGTAGATATTTAAGATAAATGAGAAATTGTATAATGCACAAAAAGAATACTCAATTATAATTTCTCATTTATCTTAATTATCTACATTAAAAGTTATGCTTAACTATATAATGATCCAAATGGGCTGTCACTTGTAAGAGTAGCTTGATAAAGCATCTACCACCGGTCTGTCCCACAAAGTTTAGTGAGAAGAAAGAATGCAGCTGACTGTTTTTTGGGGTTTTTTTGTGGCAAAGAGATCCATCTGAGGAGTACCCCATTTTCGGCATAGAAGTTGAAAGATTTCTCTTTTAAGACACCATTCTCCTGGATTGATGGTACGCGGCACAGGAAATCTGCTGTCACATATTTCTTTCCTATCAGGTAGATTGCTGAGATTGATAATAGGGTTGTCCCGATACCGATACTAGTATCGGTATCGGGACCGATTCCGAGTTTTCTCGGCGGTACTCAGCCGCCGATACCCCGCCCCGATACATAAATAGAATACTATAGGCGTAACTATGGGCGGGGCCCGGTGCAGTCACTGTACTCTTACACCGGGCCCCGCTGCTCACCAAAGTATTTATAAACGTGAATCCTTATCCTGTTATTAAGTTGAACTAACGCTGCCCTCTCCCATGTTCCCCTGTATCCCCCTGTATCCCCACAGCACTTACTTAAGCTTCCATAGCAGGCAGAGCAGACGGCAGCAGTAACGTCACTCACTGACGTAGAGCGCCTGCTCCGCCCACTTTATGAGTAAAGCAGGCGGAGCAGACGCGCGACGTCAGTGAGTGACGTTACTGGTGCCGTCTGCTCTGCCTGCTATGGAAGCTTAAGTAAGTGCTGTGGGGATACAGGGGGATACAGGGGAACATGGGAGAGGGCAGCGTTAGTTCAACTTAATAACAGGATAAGGATTCACGTTTATAAATACTTCGGTGAGCGGCGGGGCCCGGTGTATTGGGGGACACTGTTATGAGGGGGATCTGTGGATGACATATAGCAGTGTCATCCACAGATCCTCCCCATAACAGTTCCATCCACAGATCCCCTATAACAGCACCATCCACAGATCCCCCACCAAATAACAATGCCATCCTCAGATCCCCCCACCCCATAACAATGCCATCCACAGATATCCCACCCCATAGCAGTACCATCCACAGATCCCCATAACAGTGCCATCCACAGATCCCCCATAACAGTGCCATCCACAGATCCCCCATAACAGTGCCATCCACAGATCCCCATAACAGTGCCATCCACAGATCCCCCATAACAGCACCATCCACAGATCCCCATAACAGCGCCATCCACAGATCCCCCATAACAGTGCCATCCACAGATCCCCCATAACAGTGCCATCCACAGATCCCCATAACAGTGCCATCCACAGATCCCCATAACAGTGCCATCCACAGATCCCCCATAACAGCACCATCCACAGATCCCCATAACAGCGCCATCCACAGATCCCCCATAACAGTGCCATCCACAGATCCCCATAACAGTGCCATCCACAGATCCCCCATAACAGTGCCATCCACAGATCCCCCATAACAGTGCCATCCACAGATCCCCATAACAGTGCCATCCACAGATCCCCCATAACAGTGCCATCCACAGATCCCCCATAACAGTGCCATCCACAGATCCCCCATAACAGTGCCATCCACAGGTCCCCCATAACAGTGCCATCCACAGATCCCCCACATGACAGTGCGTCATCCACAGATCCCCCAAAACGGTCACATGACATTTAAAAAAAGTATCGGTATTCGGTATCGGTGACTACTTGAAAAAAAGTATCGGTACTTGTACTCGGTCCTAAAAAAGTGGTATCGGGACAACCCTAATTGATAACACTGATCTCTCTGACCAGCAGAATATCTGATATGCTAAGGACTGAAGTGGCAGTCATGTTGTCCGATAGTATTCGAACATACTGACCCTTTAGGATGTCCTCTGCCTTCAGGAAGTTTTCTAGGACTACCCTTTACTCCCTGTAGTTATATGACCTGTGTGACTGATCCTGGCTCCAAACGCCCTGAAATAAAGTTCCTGGACCTAGGCCCCCAACCTGTCTTGCTGGCATCTGTTGTTACTAGTATTTATGGATTTAATGTCCACGGGACTCCTATTTACAGATTTGTTGGAACTGTCCATTCTGTCTTAGCCTGTAGGGTAAATAGATTGTCACATCTAAGGAGCTCTGATCTCTGTCCCAGTGTGCAAGAACTGTCTTCTGGAGAAGCCGTGAATGAAACTGGCTGCAAGGAATGGTGGGTATATATGACATCATCAGTCCTACTACTACTCATTGTTGTTCTTAATTACCAGAATTTTTTTTTTTTGCAGGATGGTGATTTCCTGGCAGATTCTGACTTGTTGGAATCCAAAGGTTTTCCCAGGAACATCTTTCCGGTTTCTGGAAGCAGATTTGATTTCTCCACATTGATCATCCAACCCAACCGAGAAAAGTCTTCTTAGTGAAGTCCAGGTGATTCAAAAGAATGCTGGCTAATGGTGCTGTTAGAATGAAGCTGTCCAGATATGGAATAATTACAATCCCTTTCTTTATCCTAAACCAAGATACTAACTCTGCCATTATTTTTTTTCTTCTTTCTTTTCTAGATGTGCCTTGACAACATTTGACTCGCTAGGGGACGGACATCATTTTTATGTTTAATGGCATATTATTGCTTTTTTTATATATTGTTTTTTTTTTTAGGTGACAGAGGAAACGTCCACTCCTTGTCGGTAGAGCATGGGGCAGCATATCTTTATGTACTCGGTCTATTGGTGGTGTGACATTGTGGTGAAAGCTAGGTATGAGTGACTACAAGGGAGCCTATAAGGGGGGTCACTCCACTTTTGTGGGGTTGTCCAACCATTTGGTTTCCTGACAGTTAGGAGCCGTCTCTCAAGTTTTGGAGTGATGACCCCTTTCTTCACTTTTTTAGTAATGCCACATTTATACACCGTTACTGTGGCGAAACCAACCTCGCCACTGGGTTTTGGAGGGGCCTGGCTACTAGCCTCTTGCCCCAGGATTATGGGCCCTCTCATCAGCCAGGCCTCATTTGTTCACAAAGGACTTGGACTAACTTGAACTCTCACCCCCACGAATTACACCAGGGTTCAAGTTAGTCCATTACGTTTGGTAATTGTATTTTGTGGATTGCGTCTCAGAACAATGCTCATTGTGTTAGTTAATTGCGTCTCAGACAATGCTCATTGTATTTTGTTTATTGCGTTACAGACAGAGGGAAGGGGATTTTGTGTACAATTGCTGGGGAGGTTTGAATACTGTAAATGCATGTGATTGGCTGTTTTTACAAAACCCTGTGGGTGGTGGCCTTGTTGGAAGATGTGTATAAAATGCTTGTGTGTTAGAATAAAGGGGTTGCTTTTATACCTTCATGAAGTTTTGGCTCATGTTTGGGGAATGTGATAACTACACTCTTGGGGATTGCTATATCACAATACTCCCCTGAGTATAAGCTCTTGTAAGAGCTTGTTCATGGTTCCTGCTCTCTGGATGTAGGAGAGGTTCACCCACTGGAAGCTGAAGCCCAGTCTTGGGTCCAGCGTGGGTGGAGGACGGTGAGACCCCAACCAAGCTGCGGCGGTTCGTGGGGTCTGCAGTGCGTATGGTGTAAAGTGGAGTGCTTGGAGTCCTCTGGAAGCACTAGGAGCATATATCGACGGAGGTACCCGGTCGGGGTGCTAGGAGTTCCGTTACAGTTACCATTTAAATGAGGAGACCTCTCTGTTTCTGGTTGACTTAAGAACCTAAGTATCCAATATTATTTCACATACTTGTCTCTTTCCCGTATTTAGTCTAATTGAATGCATGTCAGACATGCTCAGTACACTTTTGGCTTTCCTCTGCCTCTTCTATCTTTCCTTGACATGCGCATTGGAGGGGGGGGGGAAACTGTCACTACAAGAGCTTTGGGACGTTCTCACAGCTCTGTTTCTCCACCCCTGTGATGATGTCACTACTAGAGCTGGGAGGAGTTTTCTGTTTCCTTCCTCCCAGCTGTTCCTCCTCCACGTCCATATACGTGATGCGGGGAGCACACGGCCGGTGCCCGCATATTGCAGACTCGCTGTTTGAAGGCCGCAATATGGCCACGGGAGGGCACGGCCATGTGCATGAGGCCTTTACCTGAGCTCCTCAGCTGGTTGCTAATTATCTTAATTACCAGCCTTTCTACTGCAGACAGTGGGAAAAACCTATTTTCCCAGCCTTTCTGGTTCTCACCCAGCTTCCTCTGGGTGAGATACACCATTTTAATGGCCTCATTTGGCCCTCTCGCAGCTCCACTGCCACGTATCCTCCCCCCTGAAAAAGGCCGTAGGACTTTTCACATTACATAATCCCCCTCCGGGGTCAAAGCTCCTACGTTGGTAAACATCTGGGGTCACCTCTGCAGTAGACATACCATGTACATCACCTTCCATAGGTGTACAAGACACTTGTTCAGACATGGATTTACTCCTCCATATTTTCTTCATGAAACCACTTTTCCATTTGCTTACTCAGCTCACACATACATTGATTTTTTAACACCAAAACAAATACCCATCCATCTTGATGGTGTAACAAACTTTTGTACACAGTCTTCTATCACCACACTGAGACTTGCCATCTTGTTCGCACCATTACATACAGACTGGTTGATAATTTGCTTTTCAGGACTTACATCTGGACCAATTAACAGAGTCTCATTGGCCCTCTTAGACCAATCATTTCTCTCAGATATCTCCAGGACATCAGCTGGCTGAACATCACGTCGAGAACATAGTACTGCAACATGTGTCACTACAACTGGCATATTACTCTTTTGCCTGTATGAGGACACCCTCTGACCTGTCACCTCTGTACCATGTAAACAAGGGCCACATGGTACATCCTCCCAATATTGGTCATGCTGCCCTAAACCTTTTAGTTGGTCTAGCCCAACATTGGCAGCACAATAATCCTTTACCTTCTCTGCATTTGTCTCATCTTTCTCTCGTACACCTTCCTGGGACATTGCCCTCAATTTATCTCCATCCTGGGTGCATGCTATAACCTCCAGGCTTCTGTGCAGATCAGTTAAACCTACAACAACCCACAGTTGCAACACATCAATCCTCAGAAAAAAATATATTTTGGTGTTTATTTACTGTGCAGATCAGAACAATGGGGCTCTTAACCAGCATCATGCATGTTATCTTCTATGAGCATCTCCTCTACATGAGGTTGGTGACCTCTCTCTCTGGAAGGTCTAACATCTGTTCTCTCTCCATCACTATCACACAGCTCATCACCTTGGGCTTGTGGAAGTCCTATTTCAGCAATTGCAAACAGACATTCAGTAGTTAACTCTTTGACCACTGACAGTTCTGAGCCTCAATCCTCACTTGGCTCTTTACACTCTGTATGACTGACACTGAACTTTGATACCTGAGGATCATCCCAAACAAGCTCATATGTTGAGGCATCCATCACAACATGTACCACATCACCCTCCATAACTATATCTTCATTGTTAGCACAGGCAACCTGGTCTACATCGCTTGTAACATCAGTGACCAGGAAACACATCACATCTACATCCACAAAACCAATCTTGCCATCCCCTTCGGTGGCTTCCCTCTCAACCTGGGAATGAGTGAGCTCTGGGGGGGACTTGGCTTCTACATTCCACTCACGACCTGCAGGGGGCAGCGTTTCTACTAAACACACTTCTCTACCATAGACTTCCTCCTTGGCAGTTGTGACGGTAACGTACACTACACACAGGGGGGAGGATAGTGACCACTGAACTCCACCCTCACCCCTGGCCCTGCCTACTTGCCTCGCAAGTCCTAATGACAGGGGACAACTAGACGGCAGTCCCTAACTTAGGATACGTGCTGGGAAGACAGACAAGACAAATAACGGAACGTGAACGGACCGGGTCAATACCTAGAGAGCTACGCAGTACTAAGGAATGAGCAGAGAATAGTCAGGAAAAGCCGAGGTCAAATACCAGGAGAGAAACGAAGTACAACAGGAGTCCGCAAAGAATCGTCAGGTGGAAGCCGGGGTCAGGATACCAGGAGAGATGCGCAGTACAGGAGGAGCAGGCAGAGAATCGTTAGGGAACACAGGATCAGGTAAGTATGCAGGAACAAAACAATCACCAGATACCTAAAAATTAACAGGCAACCTGTGGCCAGCAGGCTGCCTGTATTTATAGTGGAGAGTGAGGGTCATGTGACGTGGCCAGCATCACATGACCGACAGACCGACCAGTCGAGCACCGAGTGATCAGCTCGGCGCTCAAGGCAGACCTAGGAGCAGGGAGCCTCCCAGCTAGCAAAGCTGCCCTTGGAACAAGGTTAAACACAGATCCTCACTCCCGAAGCTAAGCAGCAGGTCTGCGGCTGATGGGAGACCGAGTGCGCCTTTGGCGCCCTGTGACAGCAGTGTCATACTCCAGGTTACTACCGACAACTGACACCTGTAAGGAATTTTCCAGAAATATCTCTGGTTCATTACCAGCGAACAACACCACATCCACCTGCTTGCAGACCTTACTGATTTTATCATCCAGGCACTCAAATGTATTATCTTGAGCTACATTCACCTCAGTATGATCCTCCATATCCTGCAGCATCTCATTGCTTGACTCACTTAGTTCTGAGGTGTCAGTACATAGGACACCAGCTGACATATAGGGTTCAGTATCACACACCTCCCCATCATCCCGCAACAGAGAATGCAGGCTCTTTTCAGCATTGATACCTGCTGCACACACAGTCACCTTATCAGCATCTTCCAAGCAGGTCCTTCTATGATCCATCACTGGTTCTGTATACCCTTTCAATATACAGTCACTACCAGATATTTTCTCTTTCCACATCAAGCTTATCGACTTGACACTCATATTGTCAGGTACAACTGACTCCTGGTTGCCACTAGCAACCACCTTAGCTTCACAGAAAACTGATATGGCAGCCTCACTCTCTCAGCTGCTATCAGTCACATTACATATATAGAAACATAGAAACATAGAATGTGTCGGCAGATAAGAACCATTTGGCCCATCTAGTCTGCCCAATATACTGAATACTATGGATAGCCCCCGGCCCTATCTTATATGAAGGATGGCCTTATGCCCATCCTATGCATGCTTAAACCCCTTCACTGTATTTGCAGCTACCACTTCTGCAGGAAGGCTATTCCATGCATCCACTACTCTCTCAGTAAAGTAATACTTCCTTATATTACTTTTAAACCTTTGCCCCTCTAATTTAAAACTGTGTCCTCTTGTGGTAGTTTTTCTTCTTTTAAATATGTTCTCCTCCTTTACCGAGTTGATTTCCTTTATGTATTTAAAAGTTTCTATTATATCCCCTCTGTCTCTTCTTTCTTCCAAGCTATACATATTAAGGTCCTTTAACCTTTCCTGGTAAGTTTTATCCTGCAATCCATGTACTAGTTTAGTAGCTCTTCTCTGAACTCTCTCTAGAGTATCTATATCCTTCTGGAGATATGGCCTCCAGTACTGCGCACAATACTCCAAGTGAGGTCTCACCAGTGTTCTGTACAGCGGCATAAGAACTTCACTCTTTCTACTGCTTATACCTCTCCCTATACATCCAAGCATTCTGCTGGCATTTCGTGCTGCTCTATTACATTGTCTTCCCACCTTTAAGTCTTCTGAAATAATTACTCCTAAATCCCTTTCCTCAGATACTGAGGTCAGGACTGTGTCAAATATTCTATATTCTGCCCTTGGGTTTTTACGCCCCAGGTGCATTATCTTGCACTTATCCACATTAAATTTCAGTTTCCAGAGTTCTGACCATTCTTCTAGTTTTCCTAAATCCTTTTCCATTTGGCGTTTCCCTCCAGGAACATCAACCCTGTTACATATCTTTGTGTCATCAGCAAAAAGACAAACCTTACCATCGAGGCCTTTTGCAATATCACTTATGAAGATATTAAACAAAATCGGTCCCAGTACAGATCCCTGTGGAACCCCACTGGTAACATGACCTTGTTTTGAATGTTCTCCATTGACTACAACCCTCTGTTGTCTGTCACTCAGCCACTGCCTAATCCACTCAACAATATGGGAGTCCATGCTCAATGACTGCAGTTTATTGATAAGTCTTCTATGTGGGACAGTGTCAAAAGCCTTACTAAAATCTAGATATGCGATGTCTACTGCACCTCTACCGTCTATTATTTTATTCACCCAGTCAAAAAAATCTATAAGATTTGTTTGACATGATCTCCCTGAAGTAAACCCATGTTGTTTTTCATCTTGCAATCCATGGGATTTTAGATGTTCCACAATCCTATCCTTTAATAGGGTTTCCATTAATTTGCCTACTATTGATGTCAGACTCACTGGTCTATAGTTGCTCGATTCATCCCTACTACCTTTCTTGTGAATGGGCACGACATTTGCCAATTTCCAATCTTCCGGGACGACTCCTGTTACTAATGATTGGTTAAATAAATCTGTTAACGGTTTTGTCAGCTCACCACTAAGCTCTTTTAATAATTTTGGGTGTATCTCATCAGGCCCCTGTGACTTATTTGTCTTCACCTTAGACAGCAAACTTAGAACATCTTCCTCTGTAAAGATACATGCATCAAACGATTTATTAGTCATTCTTTCTAGTGGAGGTCCTTCTCCTTTTTCTTTTGTAAAAACTGAACAGAAGTATTCATTAAGGCAGTCGGCTAGCCCTTTATTCTCTTCTACATACCTTCCGTCCTTTGTTTTTAATTTAGTTATTCCTTGTTTTAATTTCCTTTTTTCATTTATATATCTGAAGAATGTCTTATCCCCTTTTTTCATAGACTGAGCTAGTTTTTCTTCTGCCTGCGCTTTAGAAGTTCTTATAACTTGCTTGGCCTCTCTCTGCCTAATCTTGTAGATTTCCTTATCTTCATTGCTCTGGGTTTTTTTATAATTACAAAATGCTAGCTTTTTATTTTTAATGATTTGGGCCACTTCTGCTGAGTACCACAGTGGTCTCCTCCTTTTTTTGCTTTTACTGACAAGTCTAATGCAATTTTCTGTTGCCTTCAATAATGCACCTTTTAAGTAGTCCCATTTCTCCTGGATTCCATGTAATCCGTTCCAGTCTGATAAGGACTCATTTATGACTAATTTCATTTTTGAAAAGTCTGTTTTTCTAAAATCTAAAACTTTTGTTTTTGTGTGGTGGGACTCTTTCACAGTTCTTATATTAAACCACACTGACTGGTGATCACTAGATCCCAAGGTTTCGCCTACAATGACATCATATACCGAATCCCCATTTGTGAATACCAAATCCAAAATGGCCTCCCTCCGGGTTGGCTCCTCAACCACTTGTTGTAGAGATAACCCCAGTAGGGAATTTAGAATATCTGTACTCCTGGTAGAAATTGCTATTTTGGTTTTCCAGTTTATATCTGGAAGATTGAAATCTCCCATAATGATAACTTCTCCTTTCATTGTCATTTTTGCTATTTCTTCAACTAGTAGATCATCTAGTTCTTTAACTTGACCAGGTGGTCTATATATCACACCTACACGAGTTACTGCATGGTTAGCAAACAGCAACGTAACCCAAACTGACTCTATGTTGGCCTCACCAACTTGTATTAGGTTAGATTTAATGCTATCTTTCACATACAGGGCCACTCCTCCTCCTTTCTTGCCTTCTCTGTCTCTTCTGTATAAAGAGTACCCTGGTATGGCTATGTCCCAGTCATTTCTTTCATTAAACCATGTCTCCGTAACAGCCACTAAATCTACATTCTCAGATGCCATTATTGACCCAAGTTCATTGATTTTTTTACCTAAACTGCGAGCATTTGTAGACAGGACTCTGAGCTTATCATTTCTTAACCTCTGTGCTTCTGACCTGTTCTGGCATTGTTTCGGGGGGCAATTGGACTCTTTTATTTTCACTCTTTTGCCCCCCCCCCCTTCCTAGTTTAAATACTCTTTCGCAAATTCTTGGAGTTGTTCACTAAGTACATTTGTTCCTTTGAGAGAAAGATGCAAACCATCTTTTTTGTACAGTTCCTTTCTATTCCAAGTAGAGCTATCATGAGAAACAAAGCCAAATCCTTGCTCTTGACACCATTTACCAAGCCATATGTTGAACTCCTTTATGCGCCTCTGCCTATCATTCTGAACATTATGCACAGGCAGAACTTCAGAAAATGAAATGGTGGATGCAAAATCCTGTACGTCATTACCAAGTGTGATAAAAGATTTTTTCACCTCTGACACTTCATTGCAAGCCAGGTCATTTGTCCCTAGATGGACAAGAACATCCACGTCCCCTTCCTGCTTTGCTTGCTTAACAATATTAATAATACGTCTTCTATCTCTTCTAGCAGTAGCCCCAGGGAGACATCTCACAAAACCATTTTCTTTAAGCTCCACACTTCTTATGAATGAATCACCCAGCAACAGCTGCTTCCTTTGAGACTTCACTTTATCTTCTTTGTTGCATACATTAGACATAGGAGTCGATGGTTTCTCACCCTCTGTGCTTGAGTCCATATCCATGTTGTCCTTACATTCTGAGAGTGCTGCAAATGAATTATGGAGAACCACCGACTGTGGGACATGTCTTCTATCCACCACTCTAAGACTTCCAGAACCTACAGTAACCCATCTGCCATTTCTGGGGGTCCTCTGTGGTAGTGGCATTGCAGCAGTCCTAGCTGGAGTTTGTTTAACAGATAATTTAAATATTTCAGCTTTCAAAAATGCAATTTCCTGCTGCAGTAAGGAGAACTGTCTACAGATCTGACAGCATCCGAATCTCCAAAGAGTGGAACATGAAATAAATGCACAACAATTCCTGCACTGAACCAAGTCTGCCATTTTAAAGAGGAGAAAAAATAAATAAAAAATTTGTAACTTTAAATCAAACAAATCAAACAAATCTTACCTTTTTTTTTTGTATTGTTTCCACCTTCCAGCCTACCTCCAGCCTACCTCCTGACTATCTCCTGCAATATCTCTTTACTCGTACTTAATGTAGTACTTGAAGGTAGTACTTGCAGCTAATGAATTAGGCCAGCTAATGAGTCTGTCTCTATATATACACACACATATATCACATGTACCACTCTTGTCATTATCAGCCCTGACCTCTAGGGGCACCTATGAGCTAATCCCCCCATTGGACATTTCCTTAGTAACCACATCTGCTGTAATAGTTGTGTAAACCTCAGGTTTCACTATCCTACTATCCTGCTCCTGCTATTACACGGGTTAGCATAGAATCCCTGAGTTTAGCCATCCCAAAGTTACCTCTTGTAACTGACAATTCAGGTAAAGCAGTAACTTTCTCTCCCGCAGACACCTGTGAGTGAGAAATCTCATCTGGTTTACCTGCCAGTTCACACACTGTTTTACCTGATCAGGTTTTGTGCCTATTTCCTGAAAAAAAGGCAGGTTAGACATAGTATGTGTCTCTTTTTCATCAGACACCTTTTCATTTAACTCGTTGTTGTCCATGAGTCCATTAGACTTTTTAATTCCATGTTGCACAGTCTCAGCAGAACCAGCATGGTCCCACCATGCTCAGGACTCTTTCCTAGCAACTTCTCTGGTTGCACTTTTGTCTGGTCACACTTCAGACTGTCCGCCATTACCTCACAGACTTTTGGCTGAGAGTCCTCTGGCTTTTACCTTTTAGGTAGCTCAGCAGCACATTCTGTAGCCGTATCTGGGACCTTGTCTCCCTCCCACAACTGCCAGAAATATGGGAAGTCTCTGCCTAGTATGAACTCCACCTTAAGCTCAGCACACTTTAACAGTTCATGTTGTACAGTTCAATAATCAGTCACAAAATTAAGAAAAACAGTCTTACCAGTCTCAGGACCCGTCTTAAGGAACAACAGTACCTCTGGAAGTACCCGTGACACTCTTTGGCGACAATCCAGCTCAACCCATAGTGGGATTCCACCCACCAACAAATTGCATATCTTCCTCTGCAACTCCTCTGGCCTCCTGATCAAAGGACAATCCGGTGCACATTTTCGCACTTGACGGATTCTCCAGCAGCACTCTCTCTGTTGCCGGACAGCTGCACGCTGTAGTGGTTGGTTGCTCCTAGGAACAGCATTACGGCGCCTCCGCACATCCTCTCTAGGACTCTGTACACATTGGCAGGGAACATATGAACTCCTGAGAGCCGAACCTCTCTCTCCATCTCACTTTGCTCTTGTTGGTTGCTCTTAGCAACGGCACACATCACCTTTTCCTCTGGACTCCAGGTACATCACCGACACCTTGGACCTTTACAAAGTGTCCACTCAGCGTTAAAGACTTTTTTTCCAGGACCAACTGCAGTTGCGCCTCCAAAGCCTCCCACTCTGCATCAAACCGCACCATCTCACTTTGGGTGTAACCAATCACTGTGGCCACAATCATGCTGCTTTATTCACCTGGCATATTTCTCCATGAGACCCATGGCAACAGACTTTTCAGCAAACAAGTCCACTTTAATCAGAGACCACAGCCTCCGGGTGTCTATCTCTCTCTCTAGAGACAAACTCAGCATTCACATTTCTTTTGCACCGCAGACATCACAGTCTCATCAGCAGACATCACTGTCTTTTTAAATTGGGCTTCTGGCCCCTTTAAGCTCCAACACAGCAATTCCTTGCAAACACTGCTTTTCTACAATAGGCTTCTGTCCCCTTCAGCTCTGCAGCACCCAGCTTCACGTGCCATTTTCATGCGCGCATCCTCCACCATATGTGACAACTCAGGGTCATTTATCTCTCCAGGATCGCTGTCTTCTCCGCTTAGATGGTTGGCACACCTCAAGAAACCACCCCAACACTGCAGATTTGGGTGCAAACTGGCCATGACCAGCTTTATTGTCACTTTTACAGCAGTCCAAACAAATCATAAACATAAATCCTCGGCCGTCTGGCCAATGAGTACACAGTATTTTCCCTCTCTATTGGGATCTGGGTCTACCACTCAGCTCCCCAAAACACAGCACGGTGCTTACCCTACACAGGGTTAGAGGGTCCTGGTTCCCACAGGCCTTGACGCAGCCTGCTCCTCAATCAGGGAGCCCTGATTGAGGAGCTCAGTCCACATTTACCTAAGCTCCTCAGCTGGTTGCAAATTATGTTAATTACCAGCCTAGCTGCTGCAGACAATGGGAAAAACCTATTTTCCCAGCCTTTCTTGTTCTCACCAAGCTTCCTCTGGGTGAGATACACCATTTTAATGGTCTTCATATGGACTTCTGGCAGCTCCACTGCCACAAGCTTTATAGAAAATGCACATGAACAAAGTCCCTATCTGACAAGAAAAGGTTAAAGGCAGGCTACAACATAACAGAGAAACAGCTAAGCAGTTCTATCGGTTTACAAAATCATGTAACCCCACCCACAGCAAGCCCTGTCAGCATGACAACAACTGTGCTGTACAGTTCTGGGTAACATAATGAAAATGAAAAATACCACCTTTTGCCAAGGGTGGCATTATCAGTAATACATTCAGACACATCCAGGTACCTCAGTTCAGAAAGGCCATGCTATAAATATTATATATTCTGAATACCAGTAAATGGTTTTCCAGGAGTATGAGATGACAGCACCACATGGAGGATGTCTTTATTGACATCTAAAGGAACAGGAAGCACAGAGAGGTTAAAAGGCCCCTCCCTCCCTCCTTCACCAGTGTTTTTCCAATTACCACACCAGAATAGATCCATGCTTATTTATTGAAAAGTCTAAACTTATATACCTGAAAACAAAGTTAGACAAGGGAGGGAACAAGGAGGGTGCTGTCATGTCGGACTCCTGGAAAACCTAAATCCTACTTTCCAGGATGTCCTCCATGACAGCACTACATGGAGCAATACCAGATAGTCCTATTAGGGAGGGACAATAGCCTGCAGGACTTTCCATCCAAAAGCCAAGTCTTTGTTAGCTATAAGATACAATCTGTAATGTTTGCAGAATATATGAAAACAGGACCAGGTTGCTGCCCTGCAAATCTGTTCACTTGAAGCATTTGCTTTTTCTGCCCATGAAGCTGCCATTGCACTGATAGAATGGGCTGTAATTTTTATTGGGCAGTCCATGTCCTGAGAGGAATAGGACAGTAAAATAGTTGATTTTATCCATCTTGCAATGGTGGACTTCAATGCCTGTTTCCCTTTGTTGTTTCCAGAGAACTGGAAAAATAATGTTGAGTCCTTTCTGTGGGTGACATCCAAGTATTCTAATACTGATTGTCTGACATCCACAGGATGGAACCTCTCCTCTTTTTGGTTCCTTGGATCTGCGCAGAAAGAGGGAAGAAATAATTTACGATGGAAAGATGACACCACTTTAATCTTAGAGTTATTTTGTCATCAAAGATAGTTAAATATGGTTCTCTGGTAGACAGTGCCTGTATTTCCCCCACTCTTCTTGCTGATGTTATGGCCACCGAGAAAGCTGTCTTCATAGATAACATCTTAATGTTGCATTAATTTAGAGGTTCAAAAGGAGGGCTACACAAGTAATTCAAAACCAGCAGCAGATCCCAGGGAGGAACAGATTTTTGTTTCTTACAGAAGGGCAGATTCTAAATATGGCACTGGAAAAAGTCCAGTTATTTTCTGCTAATATAACATCTAAGAACCAACTTAGAGCAGAAATGTGTACCTTTATAGTACTGGGTCTAAGGCCCATGTTGAATCCTTCTTGCAGGAATTCAAAAATATCCTGAATAGAAGTGGAAAGTCCTCTTGATGAAGGGATTTATACCAAGAACATAATTTTTTCCAAATCTTACTGTAAATAGCAGAAGTTACTTTTTTATGACTCTGTTGACTCTTTACTTGTGAATGCTTGAGGGGAACCAGGGATAAAAGATCCTCTTCTGATGGAAGAAAAAACGGTTCCCCAGTGCAAGATTTTTCATTACTGGGAACCAGGCTTGTTTTGGCTAAAATGCATCTATTAGAATTAAGGTCACCGGTTCTGACATGAGCTTCTTGAGGACAGCAGCAATTAGGGGAAAAGGTGGGAACGCATAAGCTAGATCTTTATTCAGTCTTTCGGATAAAGCATCTAACAACTCAAATCCAAACTTCACTATGTACAGTCAGAAGAAAGTCAATGGGATATATAGCAAGCTACTCTCAAAAGTGATAGCCCATGTGGATCATTATATAGTTAAAACATAACTTTTAATGTAGATATTTAAGATAAATGAGAAATTGTATAATGCACAAAAAGAATACTCAATTATAATTTCTCATTTATCTTAATTATCTACATTAAAAGTTATGCTTAACTATATAATGATCCAAATGGGCTGTCACTTGTAAGAGTAGCTTGATAAAGCATCTACCACCGGTCTGTCCCACAAAGTTTAGTGAGAAGAAAGAATGCAGCTGACTGTTTTTTGGGGTTTTTTTGTGGCAAAGAGATCCATCTGAGGAGTACCCCATTTTCGGCATAGAAGTTGAAAGATTTCTCTTTTAAGACACCATTCTCCTGGATTGATGGTACGCGGCACAGGAAATCTGCTGTCACATATTTCTTTCCTATCAGGTTGATTGCTGAGATTGATAACACTGATCTCTCTGACCAGCAGAATATCTGATATGCTAAGGACTGAAGTGGCAGTCATGTTGTCCGATAGTATTCGAACATACTGACCCTTTAGGATGTCCTCTGCCTTCAGGAAGTTTTCTAGGACTACCCTTTACTCCCTGTAGTTATATGACCTGTGTGACTGATCCTGGCTCCAAACGCCCTGAAATAAAGTTCCTGGACCTAGGCCCCCAACCTGTCTTGCTGGCATCTGTTGTTACTAGTATTTATGGATTTAATGTCCACGGGACTCCTATTTACAGATTTGTTTGAACTGTCCATTCTGTCTTAGCCTGTAGGGTAAATAGATTGTCACATCTAGGGAGCTCTGATCTCTGTCCCAGTGTGCAAGAACTGTCTTCTGGAGAAGCCGTGAATGAAACTGGCTGCAAGGAATGGTGGGTATATATGACATCATCAGTCCTACTACTACTCATTGTTGTTCTTAATTACCAGAATTTTATTTTTTTTGCAGGATGGTGATTTCCTGGCAGATTCTGACTTGTTGGAATCCAAAGGTTTTCCCAGGAACATCTTTCCGGTTTCTGGAAGCAGATTTGATTTCTCCACATTGATCATCCAACCCAACCGAGAAAAGTCTTCTTAGTGAAGTCCAGGTGATTCAAAAGAATGCTGGCTAATGGTGCTGTTAGAATGAAGCTGTCCAGATATGGAATAATTACAATCCCTTTTTTTATCCTAAACCAAGATACTAACTCTGCCATTATTTTTTTTCTTCTTTCTTTTCTAGATGTGCCTTGACAACATTTGACTCGCTAGGGGACGGACATCATTTTTATGTTTAATGGCATATTATTGCTTTTCTTATATATTGTTTTTTTTTTTAGGTGACAGAGGAAACGTCCACTCCTTGTCGGTAGAGCATGGGGCAGCATATCTTTATGTACTCGGTCTATTGGTGGTGTGACATTGTGGTGAAAGCTAGGTATGAGTGACTACAAGGGAGCCTATAAGGGGGGTCACTCCACTTTTGTGGGGTTGTCCAACCATTTGGTTTCCTGACAGTTAGGAGCCGTCTCTCAAGTTTTGGAGTGATGACCCCTTTCTTCACTTTTTTAGTAATGCCACATTTATACACCGTTACTGTGGCGAAACTAACCTCGCCACTGGGTTTTGGAGGGGCCTGGCTACTAGCCTCTTGCCCCAGGATTATGGGCCCTCTCATCAGCCAGGCCTCATTTGTTCACAAAGGACTTGGACTAACTTGAACTCTCACCCCCACGAATTACACCAGGGTTCAAGTTAGTCCATTACGTTTGGTAATTGTATTTTGTGGATTGCGTCTCAGAACAATGCTCATTGTGTTAGTTAATTGCGTCTCAGACAATGCTCATTGTATTTTGTTTATTGCGTTACAGACAGAGGGAAGGGGATTTTGTGTACAATTGCTGGGGAGGTTTGAATACTGTAAATGCATGTGATTGGCTGTTTTTACAAAACCCTGTGGGTGGTGGCCTTGTTGGAAGATGTGTATAAAATGCTTGTGTGTTAGAATAAAGGGGTTGCTTTTATACCTTCATGAAGTTTTGGCTCATGTTTGGGAATGTGATAACTACACTCTTGGGGATTGCTATATCACAATACTCCCCTGAGTATAAGCTCTTGTAAGAGCTTGTTCATGGTTCCTGCTCTCTGGATGTAAGAGAGGTTCACCCACTGGAAGCTGAAGCCCAGTCTTGGGTCCAGCGTGGGTGGAGGACGGTGAGACCCCAACCAAGCTGCGGCGGTTCGTGGGGTCTGCAGTGCGTATGGTGTAAAGTGGAGTGCTTGGAGTCCTCTGGAAGCACTAGGAGCATATATCGACGGAGGTACCCGGTCGGGGTGCTAGGCGTTCCGTTACAGTTACCATTTAAATGAGGAGACCTCTCTGTTTCTGGTTGACTTAAGAACCTAAGTATCCAATATTATTTCACATACTTGTCTCTTTCCCGTATTTAGTCTAATTGAATGCATGTCAGACATGCTCAGTACACTTTTGGCTTTCCTCTGCCTCTTCTATCTTTCCTTGACATGCGCATTGGCGCTAGGTGAACACCGACATCGGCGTGCATACATGTTGTTTGTCCCCTGGTAAGCCTTATCTTTTGCTCTATTCATTGAATAATCATTTGCATATGAAGTCTACAGATGCAATCATGTTTTGTAATGTATATTAATCATGGCATTATATGATTTGGTGCACTCACGGTATTATTTATAGGGATATGATAATCATGTGCACAATTGTATGAATACATCATGATGTACTATGGCATTATGTACTTTTTATGGCACTTTATTTCAGTTTTTTATGTCTAATTATGTATATTGTAAGAAGGTACAAGGAATCATCATGGATGATAGGTAAGTGTCACCAAGATTCCTGACCTCGGTGGAGTAAGAGATGGTTTTTATGTGTCAGCAGCAGTGGCTGTTTGACACCTTGGTACTTAGCATGGCTGTAATAGCTGATGCTCTTACTGGGAGTAGTCAAAGTGCTAGGTGGGTGACTACTCCCCATGTTCCAGGCCAGGTTCTGCCAGGCATAAAAACCAGCCAGCACTGTGCTGGGATCTGAGGTCTATGCTGGGCTGGAGAGCGGAGACCCGTGTGTCAGGGGAACAGGCCGCCTAAAGCCTGTATTTGAACTTTCTGAGGCAGAACTGCTACCAAGGTGACTTTTGTTTTATTAACTTGCCATTGGGTGTGAAGTAACATCAACACTGCAAAAGTGACGTTTTGTTTTTGGCATCATGTGTGAATAAACACTTAAAGTATAACTGTCATTTTTTTTTTTTTTTTGAGTATTGGATTGTGGTGATTAATATCTCCTTGGTGGCCCTATTTCTACTTTTCACTGTGTATTCAATTACCCCTTAATTCCACAGTTTTGTTCCCTGTACTGTCTACCTTTACCTGTGCTTAAAATAGGGTTGCTAGGCATGTTCCGTCTATCTGTTGAAGGACGGAGGACGCAGAAGCAGGCAGTCAGTGCAGATTACTGACAGCCAGGGACTGTAAGTAAATGATTAAAGCCAGGTCCTCCCCAGCAGCTGATAACAGTGCCTGGGCTGTGTGCACTTCTCCCTGTCCCTGCGCTTGGCAGACGCTCCCTCACTCAGCAGACTTGGAGAATGCAGAGTTGAACCAGCGCAGACCAGGGAAGGAAGATCTGCCATCTGCTCAGTGTATAAATTAAAGCAACATGTGGTAAGAGGACCCCTTTGTGCTGCAGGAGATTAACCCTTTAGGGGGGAGGGCTCTGGTTACTGACACTTTTGGGGGGCTATTGTTACTGGCTAGTGAGGGCAGGTGGGATTAGCCTCAGGGTGAGGGCAGTGGCGGCCATCTTAACTGAATAGTGAAACTGCAGTTTTATGCAGACTGGTTGCTAAGGGCTGAATCATATTAAATATGGGGTAAGTCAGTCTAATAGTAACTGATTCTGGAATATCATGTTATTAGTAACTACATATATGAAAATTGAAATTAGGGTTTAAGTGTGACAGTTATCCTTTAAGTTTGAATTCCGAACTTGTATTAAGCCTCTGTACTGGGCCCGCTTATCCTAACTACCAGAGCGAATCCCCACAATATTGATTTTATAATTCATTTTTATAATTCATTGCACATGCACTTTGCAGATATGCTGTATATCTGATCTGTTCACATGTATAACTGTTTGACAAAGGCTTTAGGGTTGAGCCGAAACGCTGCCTATACACATGGGTGATTAAAAGTATTCTTTTCATTTTTACTGATATTGGAGTGCTGCCTTTTTGCTATTTTCTATCTATCTATCTATCTATCTATCTATCTATCTATCTATCTATCTATCTATCTATCTATCTATCTCTATTTTCCCCTTTGTGGGGACAACTCTGTATGAATGTTACACTTATTTCAGGCATGAACAGTATATACACCCATATTTCAGTATATATATACGGTATATTTACAAATTATTTTGGAGAATCATATCTATGACAAAATGTTGGATTTTATGACTTCTCTTGGCCACTCTCCTTTCTCTTAACGCCTTTCAACGTTGTCAAAGTAGGCATAAAATACATAATAATTTTGACACGTCATGTACAATTCTTGGCACAGTTTGCCATAGAATTAAAGAGCATTTTGTTAAGTAAAGCTTGCAGGTTGTCTTACATTTTTTTTAGGAAGATACAGATCATAAAGTATGTGGCGGCCAGAGGTTGGTGGAGGCATGACCATGATGTGGCCGAAAAAAAAAAACACACATCCGTTAAGTCGCTTCTGTTCTCCACTTATTCATTAAAATTATCACTCAATTATCATTCATTATCAATTATCATATATCACAATTAAACTTGTAATATATAAAAGATAACAGCTCCTGCTTGCACGACCATGTAGTTTTTGATCACACTGCAGCAGCATCTCCACTGCCCATCATGTCTGATTCTGCACTGTAACAAACTCAATAAATCAACTTTGCTTTCAGATAGGCTGTGGCAAAAAAAATTCTGTCTCACTTCAGTTTCTGTAGAATTGTAACAGCTGCTTCCTAAAATAATCCAACTATTTAAGCATTAGCTTCAAACTGAAGGGCGTACCCAAGGCTTATGGTCATAGCAGAGCTTTTTGAGATCTCAAAACCTGATCATCTTGTTTTTTTTCTACTAGTTGTATCATGGTTACATGTACAGGGATATGAGCCGGTATACATGCAGTGCTAAAGCATAGCATTACATGAGCTTGCAAAACTGGATTATTATATAGGTCAGAAGTGGGCATTTGCTTGATCTCATTACCTAACCACAATTACTTGAGTCAGCAGCAATGCCGGTGTTTACCTATCTCATGCAATTACCCTTCCGATGGAATAGGCATTCCTTGTCAACAGCAGAAGCCCAGGAAGATCAGGTAATACCTCTGAATACACTGTAGAAATTAATTTACTGCTTAATGATGTGTACTGATGAAACGTGAAAGGATTTGTCTAGCATATGTTCACTTCATCTTCATTTCTAGATTTTAGGAAGAGAGCTTACAAGTGTGTTGTGAAAATAATAGGTCTGTTGTTCTTTTAATGATTTTAACTATGACTTTAAAAGTAGTAATTCATAACAATTATGAAAATTAAGTCGACTTCAGGTTCATTTCCTGTTTTCTAGATGTCATACCTGGTTAGCGCAGGATCATAATGCCATTCCATGACGGAATGCATAACGGAATGCCTTTAGAGGCATTTCGTTATTCATTCTGTTATAATAGAAGAGTCTATGGCCTGCATAACGGATCCATCCGGTTTCCGTTTTGCAGGCCATAGACATCTATTATGACGGAATGAATAATGAAATCCCTCTAAAAGCATTCCGTCATGGAATTGCATTATACAGTTGCAAGAAAAAGTATGTGAACCCTTTGGAATTATATGGATTTCTGCACAAATTGGTCATAAAATGTGATCTGATTTTCATCTAAGTCACAACAATAGACAATCACAGTCTGCTTAAACTTATAACACACAAAGAATTAAATGTTACCATATTTTTATTGAACACACCATGTAAACATTCACAGTGCAGGTGGAAAAAGTATGTGAACCCCTAGACTAATGACATCTCCAAGAGCTAATTGGAGTGAGGTGTCAGCCAACTGGAGTCCAATCAATGAGATTGGAGGTGCTGGTTACAGATGCCCTGCCCTATAAAAAATACACACCAGTTCTGGGTTTGCCTTTCACAAGAAGCATTGACTTATGTGAATGATGCCTCGCACAAAAGAGTTCTCAAAAGACCTACGATTAAGAATTGTTGACTTGCGTAAAGCTGGAAAGAGTTATAAAAGTATCTCCAAAAGCCTTACTGTTCATCAGTCCACGGTAAGACAAATTCTCTATAAATGGAGAAAGTTCAGCACTGCTGCTACTATCTCTAGGAGTGGCCGTCCTGTAAAGATGACTGCAAGAGCACAGTGCAGACTGCTCAATGAGGTGAAGAAGAATCCTAGAGTGTCAGCTAAAGACTTACAAAAGTCTCTGGCATATGCTAACATCCCTGTTAGCGAATGTACGATACGTATAACACTAAACAAGAATGGATTTCATGGGAGGATGCCACAGAGGAAGCCACTGCTGTCCAAAAAAAACATTGCTGCACGTTTACAGTTTGCACAAGAGCACCTGGATGTTCCACAGCAGTACTGGCAAAATATTCTGTGGACAGATGAAACCAAAGTTGAGTTGTTTGGAAGAAACACACAACACTATGTGTGAAGAAAAAGAGGCACAGCACACCAACATCAAAACCTCATCCCAACTGTGAAGTATGGTGGCGGGGGCATCATGGTTTGGGGCTGCTTTGCTGTGTCAGGGCCTGGACAGATTGCTATTATCGAAGGAAAAATGAATTCCCAAGTTTATCAAGACATTTTGCAGGAGAACTTAAGGCCATCTGTCCACCAGCTGAAGCTCAACAGAAGATGGGTGTTGCAACAGGACAACGACCCAAAGCATAAAAGTAAATCAACAACAGAATGGCTTAAACAGAAGAAAATACACCTTCTGTAGTGGCCCAGTCAGAGTCCTGACCTCAACCTGATTGAGATGCTGTGGCATGACCTCAAGAAAGCGATTCACACCAGACATCCCAAGAATATTGCTGAACTGAAACTGTTCTGTAAAGAGGAATGGTCAAGAATTACTCCTGACCATTGTGCACGTCTGATCTGCAACTACAGGAAACGTTTGGTTGAAGTTATTGCTGCCAAAGGAGGTTCAACCAGTTATTAAATCCAAGAGTTCACATACTTTTTCCACCTGCACTGTGAATGTTTACATGGTATGTTCAATAAAAACATGGTAACATTTAATTCTTCGTGTGTTATTAGTTTAAGCAGACTGTGATTGTCTATTGTTGTGACTTAGATGAAGATCAGATCACATTGTATGACCAATTTGTGCAGAAATCCATATCATTCCAAAGGGTTCACATACATTTTCTTGCAACTGTAGTCCATGGTAACAGAATCCATAACGCAATTCAGTAAATACCACAACACGAACCTGCACACGAACTTCAAAATATGAAATTCGCTCATCCCTATTAATGACCTATGCGTGTCCTAAGGATAGGTCATCAATATAAAAGTCCCAGAAAACCCCTTTAACTGGGGAAAAGTCTTCAATAGGGATCCAGTAGAAGGCAACAACTACACATGAGGAATCTTAGATGTTACTAGATGTTGTGTAGCTTGCTATGCTACATTGCTTGCATAGATCTTTGCTATGTAAGTTATAGAAACAATAGAGCATAGCCAGCTTGGATGTTTCTCTGACTCCCATTACCGATCTCTACACAGGTTATACCCATCTTGGCTATGAAAGATAGGAAAGATACCTAGATAGGAATACCCTTTTTAGCCCTATTTACATCACATTACTTTACTGTATGCATTAGAAAAAGTTCTTGATGTACATCTGACTTCGTAGCCAAGACAGTTCCTGAAGAGACCTCTATATATCCTGATTTACATCTTATGAACAGACCTCTATATATCCTGATTTACATCTTATGAACAGACCTCTATATATCCTGATTTACATCTTATGTTCAATCCTCTTCAACATCATAAAGCAAAGCTTTTCAGTGCTGTTCAGTGAACACAGTTTGGAACACTAGGTCAACTCACTAGGTCAACTAAACCATTGCAAAAATTCCCTAATCTACTGGACTGTGCCAAGTTCCTTTAAAACTGCATTATGTAATCCATAAAATTGCTTAGCGGGGGCTGGGGGGAAGGCTCATTTTAGATTTTCTGTACTGGTTCAGTTTGTAAAACATGCTAATTGCATCTCAAGGTCTACATTTTAGGATCTGGTTTGTCTAGTTTGTAACGCATGATCTACAAGTACAGGTGAAACTCAAAAAATTAGAATATTAGGCAAAAGTTCATTTTTTTCAGTAATGCAACTTAAAAGGTGAAACTAATATACGAGATAGACTCAGTACATGCAAAGAGAGATATGTCAAGCCTTTATTTGTTATAATTGGGATGATTATGGCTTACAGCTTATGAAACCCCAAATTCACAATCTCAGACAATTAGAATTTTGTGAAAAGGTTCAATATTCTAAGCTCAAAGTGTCACACTCTAGTCAGCTAATTAATCCATAACACCTGCAAAGGTATCCTGAGCCTTTAAATTGTCTCTTAGTATGGTTCAGTAGGAATCACAATCATGTGAAAGACTGCTGACCTGACAGTTGTGCAGAAAACCATCACTAACACCCTCCATAACTTCTTGCAAAAGTTATGTGGAAGGGAGAAGTGTGGAAGAAAAAGGTGCACAAGCAGCAGGGATGACCGCAGCCTTTTACAAGGAGTGGACTGAGGCTGGAGTTAGTGCATCAAAAGCCGGATCCTGGACATGGGATCCTTCAAATGTCGTATTCCTCTTGTCAAGCCTCTCCTAAACAACAAACAATATCAGAAGCGTCTTACCTGGGCTAAAGAAAAAGAAAAAACTGGTCTGTTGATCAGTGGTCTAAAGTCCTCTTTTCTGATGAGAGCAACTTTTGTATCTCATTTGGAATCTAAGGACCCAGAGTCAGGAGGAAGAATGGAGAGGCACACAATGCAAGATTCTTGAAGTCCAGCGTGAAGTTTCCACAGTCTGTGTTGATTTAGGGAGCCATGTCATCTTCTAGTGTTGGTCCACTGCGCTTCATTAAGTCCAGAGTCAACGCAGCCGTCTACCAGGAGATTTTGGAGCACTTCATGCTTCCTTCCCTAGACAAGCTTTATGGAGATGGTGACTTCATTTTCCAGCAGGACTTGGCACCTGCCCACACTGCCAAAAGTACCAAAACCTGGTTCAATGACCATGGGATTACTGTGCTTGATTGGGCAGCAAACTCGCCTGACCTGAACCCCATAGAGAATCTATGGGGCATTGCAATGCCAAGAGAAAGATGAGAGACATGAGACTGAACAATGCAGAAGAGCTGAAGGCTGCTATTAAAGCATCCTGGTCTTTCATAACACCTTAGGCTACTTTCACACCTGCGTTTAGGTCGGATCCGTCTGGTATGTGCCCAGACGGATCCGCACCTATAATGCAAACGTTTAGATCCGTTCAGAACGGATCCGTTTGCATTACCATGAACAAAAAATCCATTCAGAATGCATTAGGGCTGGACAGATCCGTTCGGGGCCGCTTGTGAGCCCCTTCAAACGGAACTCACAAGCGGAGCCCCGAACGCTAGTGTGAAAGTAGCCTAAGCAGTACCATAGGCTGATACCATCCATGCCACGCCGCATTTAAGCAGTAATTAATGCAAAAGGGGCCAAAACCAAGTACATATGCATGATTATACTTTACAGAGGTCCTAGATTTTTCTATTTAACATCCTTTTTTTATTGATTTCATGTAATATTCTAATTTTCTGAGATTGTGACTTTGAGGTTTTCATAAGCTGTAGGCCATAATCATCCAAATTATAACAAATAAAGGCTTGCAATATCTCGCTTTCAATGTAATGAGTCTATCTCATATGTTAGGGCTCTTTCACACCTGCGTTCTTGTCTTCCGGCATAGAGTTCCGTCGTCGGGGCTCTATGCCGGAAGAATCCTGATCAGGATTATCCTAATGCATTCTGAATGGAGAGTAATCCGTTCAGGATGCATCAGGATGTCTTCAGTTCCGGTACGGAACGTTTGTTGGCCGGAGAAAATACCGCAGCATGCTGCGCTTTTTGCTCCGGCCAAAAATCCGGAACACTTGCCGCAAGGCCGGATCCGGAATTAATGCCCATTGGAAGGCATTGATCCGGATCCGGCCTTAAGCTAAACGTCGTTTCGGCGCATTGCCGGAGCCGACATTTAGCTTTTTCAGAGTGGTTACCATGGCTGCCGGGACGTTAAAGTCCTGACAGCCATGGTAAAGTGTAGTGGGGAGCGGGGGAGCAGTGTACTTACCGTCCGTGCGGCTCCCCGGGCGCTCCAGAGTGACGTCAGGGCGCCCCAAGCGCATGGATCACGTGATCGCATGGATCACGTCATCCATGCGCATGGGGCGCTCTGACGTCATTCTGGAGCGCCCCGGGAGCCGCACGGACTGTAAGTATACCGCTCCCCCGCTCCCCACTACTACTATGGCAACCAGGACCTTAATAGCGTCCTGGGTGCCATAGTAACACTGAAAGCATTTGGAAGACGGTTCCGTCTTCAAATGCTTTCAGTACACTTGCGTTTTTCCGGATCCGGCAGGCACCTCCGGCAACGGAAGTGCATGCCGGATCCCAACAACGCAAGTGTGAAAGAGGCCTTAGTTTCACCTTTTAAGTTGCATAACTGAAATAAATAAACTTTTGCACAATATTCAAATTTTTCGAGTTTCACCTGAATTTATACCCAGACTGTAGATATAACAAGGGGACATTCTCTACCTCTAGAGGAAAGAAGGTTTCTACATCAACATAAAAGAGGATTCTTTACTGTAGCTGCAGTGAGATTATGGGACTCACTGCCTGAATTGATGGTAATGGTGAACTCACTTAAAAAAAATGTTCAGAACAGGCCTGGAATTTATGGGAAGTAGATTTCTGGAGATGGGATGCTGATCGAAAGAATTCGGACTGCCATATTTTTTCCTAAGATTCCTCTTAGTGAATTGTTGCCTTCCTCTGGATCAACATTGCAGGAAATTAGGCTGAACTGGATAAGTTGTATATATTTTCAGTCTTACAAACCCATGTATTAAATCATTCATTTGTTCACCAGTATTGTATTCTTGTGCACTTGATTAGATACTCCCACTTGTTATCCAAAGGCTGTTGACTGTTCAACACTGTCATAGATTACCTTAGGGTAATGGGCAGGTATTTTTCATTACTAAGCAGAAAGTGATGATTTAGCAAGTTGTTTGCATTCTAAAGATGCTCAATGACACAAAACAATAATCGCAAAATATTTTTCTCTGTCTGCTTGTTATTGCAATTTTTGCCCCACAGAGCATTTACACTGCTAACAAGTGGCAGATTTATGATTAGGCAAGAGGATGTGGAGGCGTCAAACAATCTGTCAGTCAGGCAGATTTGTCAGAACCATGGAAAATGACTGATTTATCACTCATGGTTCAGTCGTTGCACACTAGTACATGTGGAGATAGTTTCTCAAATTCGATTATATGAAAATTGTGCAGTATTCTGCAACAAAATGCACAAGAAAATCCAATTACCGTATATTCCGGCGTATAAGACGACTGGGCGTATAAGACGACCCCCAACTTTTCCATTAAAAATATAGGGTTTGGGCTATACTCGCCGTATAAGACTACCATGCCCAGCCCTCCCTGTCCTCAAGACGATCTTCTCCAGTCCAGGGAACTGACTGGGATCTGTGGATGGCACTGTTATGAGGGGGATCTGTGGATGACACTGTTATGGGGAGGGGGATCTGTGGATGGCACTGTTATGGGGAGGGAGATCAGTGGATGACACTATATAGCATCTTATGCTAAATGTGTCATTCACAGATCCACCCCATGACAGTGTCATCCACAGATCCCCCCTAAACAGTGCCATCCACAGATCCCCTCCCCATAACAGTGCCATCCACAGATCCCCCTCCCAATAACAGTGCCATCCACAGATCCCCCCTTAACAGTGCCATCCACAGATCCCCCTCCCCATAACAGTGCCATCCACAGATCCCCCTCCCCATGTGTC
The DNA here is from genome assembly GCF_905171765.1 of Bufo bufo. Classification (NCBI taxonomy): domain Eukaryota; kingdom Metazoa; phylum Chordata; class Amphibia; order Anura; family Bufonidae; genus Bufo; species Bufo bufo. Next base: position 202,194,675 of record NC_053393.1, read on the forward strand.
ATCCACAGATCCCCCTCCCCATGTGCCATCCACAGATCCCCCTCCCCATGTGCCATCCACAGATCCCCCTCCCCATGTGCCATCCACAGATCCCCCTCCCCATGTGCCATCCACAGTTCCCCCTCCCCATGTGCCATCCACAGATCCCCCTCCCCGCTGCTCAGAGGAGTATACATTTATTAACTGTAATCCGTAACTTTAACCTTAAATCAGCGCTCATCTCTTTACTAGGGTACCTTACTCTCAGCTCCGATAACAAGCAGTGCGGGCGGCGCTCACTCACTGACGTCACACGCCTGCGCCGCCTAGTGAGTGAGCGCCGCCCGCACTGCTTGTTACCGGAGCTGAGTGTAAGGTACCCTAGTAAAGAGATGAGCGCTGATTTAAAGTTAAAGTTACGGATTACAGTTAATAAATGTATACTCCTCTGAGCCGCGGGTCCCTGTATATTCTAACCCCCAGGCAAGCGTCCCTGTCACCATGGGAACGCCTGGGGGTTAGAATATACCATCGGATCTGAGTATACCCGGCGTATAGGACGACCCTTGACTTTTGAAAAGAATTTCTAGTGTTAGAAAGTCGTCTTATACGCCGGAAAATACGGTATTACCTACCTACAGAATACATAACAGATGTCTGATTGCTGGGGGTCCCACTGCTGGGACTATCAACAATCAGTAGAACAGGTTCTCAAAAGCAAGAAGGAACTGGAAAGCTTTCAAATAAACTCTTTCACAGTAAGCCGCAAGAGCTGGCAAATTTCCCTATTTTCTGGGTATTTAATAACAAGTATAGTTTTATGATCTGTGTAATTTGGGTAATAGCCAGCAATGCAGGTGGCAGATTTTTTTTTCTTCTTTAAATAGTTTTTATTGGAAGAAAAAAAATACAAATTACCATACAAAAATCCATAAACGTTATTGCTTTTCTTCTTTTTTACCCAATTTGCCCTAAGCCCCCTACCTTTCCCCAACCCTCCCTCCCCGTTGTGATGCGTCTTCTATCCCTTTCATCAGCAGATGTAAAAGGGATCTGAGTGAGGAGGAAGCAGGAAAACTTAAAACTTCCAACTCCCCCATATCCTATTCCATTTCTCCTCAGCTTTCTTTTGCTTATATAAAATGTTTTCATATCTCTTAATCTTATTGACCAAATTTAACCATGTGTATACACTAAGGGTATTTCGTGAGAACCAGACTCTTCTAATCGTGAGTCTCGCCAAAAACATTCAAAAGGGTCTTTTTATACTTATGACAGTTAACCTGGGAAAGATCACTGAGTATCCAACATTGTATCGTAAACAGAATCGCTACTTTCAGTTTTTGGGCAATGTAGTTGTTAATTGCCCTACAAAATTCTATCAAATCTCTACAGGACTTACAAGGGGGTTTGCAACTTCCAGACATGTATATTTACTATATAGCGACACGCCTGATGTATGCATCCTTGTGGATTAGAGCGGATGCCAATAATCCAGCGGTAGTGTTGGAGGCGGCGCTGGTTGGGTCATATGAAGCTCTAACGAACCTGGTTTATAGGGGAGGCGGAACTCTGGTTTGTGGGAGATATACGGAGGCCATGGTGACGGTTATAGAGGCATGGGCGAGATTTGTGAATACACATATGGATACCCAAGTAGGAGAAACCTGGTCTCCGTATATCCCACTATGGCGTAATAAGCACCTCCCTGAGCTTTTACACCTATCAGATTTTGAATTTTGGCCTAGGAAAGGGCTTAAATATTTCACACAGTTGTTCCAAGATGGGACCTTTCGCTCCTTTGAGAGTCTGCAGTCAGAGTTCCTGTTACCTCGGACGAGTTTTTACCGGTTCCTCCAATTGAGACACGCTTGTGATAAACAGTTCCAATCTTTGACTCTAAGCTTAAAGTGTGGTCCTCTTGAATCTGTAGCCAGGAGAGTACAACCACACAAGCCAATTTCTTCCTTTTATGTTGAAATTATTAAAATGCAAGAATCCCCTATCCAGCGATCATTTGTTAGATGGTCGGCGGATATCCCAGAACTAGAAGACTCTCACTTGGAGGAATGGCGTCTAGGGTAGAGGAAATCTGTTATAAGCGCTCGGGATCAACTCATTCAGGTCAAATGGATACATAGGGTATATCTGACCCCGATGCGTTTGTGCCAGATGCGGCAGATATCGAGTCCTGGATGTGACAGATGTGGGGGGGACAGTGGTTCCTTTTTTCACATGGTTTGGAGGTGTCCGACAATGCAGATATACTGGAAGGGAGTGTGCAATTTTATTAGTGTTAAGTTGGGGCTTCCTGGGATCTGTGATCCAATAATATGCGTTATGGGGCTGGTTTCTGATGTGACCCCATCCAAGTATAGTAGAATTTTGCTACGGTTACTAATGTTTTATGGTAGGAAGAACATATTGTTGAACTGGAAACCGCCTAAATGCCCCACGGTGGATCAGTGGGTGCAACTCATTAATAAAGACCTTCAGATGTACAAATTGACATACGAAGCAAGAGGAGTGCCTGATCGATTTGACAAAATCTGGGGAGTGTGGGTACAAGCGGAGGGCACAATTTGAGGTTCATTGCTGATTGGGTCTGCATTACCCAAGTGTGTGATTGTGTGTGTGTGGATGTGGTGTGAGTGAGTACAGAGTTCTCTTTGTGACGACAGTAATGCTCTGTAATAAAGATACATTTATGTTTTCTACTGTTGCGCAATATGATAATGATGGATTTATCTGTACTTGCTTATGTGTATGATTGTCATGCTGATTGTTTTTCCCTTTGGGATTGTTGTATTAACTGTTTTAAAAAAAAAATTAAATAAAGGCTATTAAAAAAATCTCTACAGGACCAGAACATATGTCCATAATCAGCTCCAGGTGAATCACACCGTGGACAATTAAAAGTATTTCTTAAACCATACTTATTAAGCCATACTGGCATTACATATACTCTATGTAAAATATTAAATTGAACCACCACGTGATTAAAGTTATGAAACACTAGTCTTAAGTTACCCAATATGTTTCCCCAATCACCTAGTTGAATCTTTGTCCAGGGGAGCGTATATTATTAAATAGTGCTTCCAATAACAATTTTTAAAGTTGGGAAATCTTGACCTTCCGACCCAAGTTTCCCATTAAATCATTCAAAGGTGTAGAATTGTCTATCTCAAGGATAGACTTCTCTTTTACACTAAGGAGTGACGAACGTAACTGAAAATACCTAAACCAAGATAAATTAACTATTTGTGCCAACTCCAAGAAAGGAAGTATAGCTTCATTTCTCATCACTTGTGTAACATAAAAAATATTGTTTTGTTGCCAATAGTTATCCCCAGCTAAAACGTCTAATTCCTGTAGATAATGATTATGCCAAAGAGGCGTGCAAATAGTAACCGACGCTTTAGTAAATAATTTCCTAGACTCTCTATGTTCCTGTTGGATAGTGGATAGCCGGCCAGCCTCTAATATAAATATATTATCGTATGAGGCACTGCTAACCAAGGTCCGACAAAGTAAACTTTTCTCCCATTGGCAAAAAAGCCATAACTGTACAGCTCTAAAATAGCCTTTAAAGTAGGGAAGGTTTAACCCTCCCTGCTCTATTGGTTTGTAGAGATACTCCAACTTTAGCCTTACCCGCTTTCTTCCCCAGAGTAGGTCACTAATAATTCTCTCAATTAATCTGAAGAACTTATCCTCAATCCATATTGGAGAGTTCCTAAGGACATAGAGGAGTTGTGGTAGTATCACCATCTTCACCAGTGATATTCTGTCAGCTTTAGATATAGGAATTTGAAGCCGTACCAGAATTTTAGACCTTAATTTACTAATCAAAGGAATCAAATTTAGCTGGATGAAATCTCCAGTCCTGGGAAATATCATCATGCCCAAGTATTCAAATGAATTTGCAATCTTTAACATATTCAAAGGACCATCAATAGAATATTTGAGTCTATCTACAGGCATAAGAGTTGTCTTTGACCAGTTAATGTCTAGTCCCGAGACTGCACCAAAGAAGTTAACTATTCGGAAAAGTTCTGGATGTACAATATTAGTATGGTTTATAAAAAAAAAACAGGACATCATCTGCATATAAGGAAATACGATCCTCTACTCCTAATATCCCAAACCCTTCAATCCTAGCGTCTTGCCTAATACTAGCAGCCAGAGGTTCAATATAAATATCAAATAGTAATGGAGAGAGTGGATATCCTTGACGGGTTCCTCTATTCAGGGAAAAACTCCTTGTCAAACTCTCATTGATGTTCAATCTCGCGATAGGGGACTTATACAAAAGCTTAATCATGTTTATGAATCTAGAGCGGAATCCCATTTTCCCTAGAACCTTCCAGAGGAACCCCCAATCCACCCTGTCAAACGCCTTGGAGGCGTCCAAAGACAGAATGGAGCGAGAGACCCCCCTGGAGGACTGAATGTTTGCATACAACCGATGTAAGTTAAAGTGAGTACCTTTATTGGGAATGAACCCACTCTGATCAGGGTGTATAATTGATAAAATAACCTTGGATAACCGTGTTGTCAAAAGAGCTTCATATTGGTGTTCAATAGAGAAATTGGCCTATATGATCCCATATCTAAGGGGTCCTTCCCCTTTTTCAATATTAATATGATTATAGCCTCTATCATTGATTCTGGAAGACTACCCTCCTCCAGTGATCCGATGAACACCTTCAAAAGATGAGGAAAAGTAACCTCTCTTTATTTACAATAAAATTCATATGGGAATCCATCGGACCCAGGGGAGGAGTTTCCAGAACATGCCTAAAATGTTGCCTCTAACTCCTCTAGGGAAAGATCTGCGTCGAGGAGTTCTCTTTGGGTTTCTGTTACAGCTGGGAGAGAGATAGAATCCTCTGGTGAACGAATACTGACTATCTCTTTTTTTTTGCTCCTAGATAGATATCACTTTCTCTTGGAGTTTCCCTGGTTTACCCGATTCCGAGAAGTATTTTTGTCCCTTGAAGAAAAGTTTCTGCTGGGCCTTTTCCAGATGAAAGTCAGAATACGCCTGACTTGCATTCTTCATAATGTCTCTATTTGCGGTTGTTTTGTTCCTAGAAAGTTCATTCATAGCAACTAGAGCTGCTTCTTTTAAATCTCTCTCTTTCCTACCATATCCCATTCTCAAATTAACGATATTACTAAAGAATACTCCCCTTATATAGGCCTTTAATGCATCCCATACCAATTGGATTTTCACAGAGTTGTAATTATTATCCCAAAAGCACACCATCTCCTGTTTCATAACTTTGTGATTATCCATTATAGTACTCCAATGGGGGTTTAACCTAAATGGGGCTCTTTCCCTGTAGTTGTTGTCCCTAATAATGAATTCCAGAGAAAGGGGAACATGATCCGATAAAGACCTGGCCTCATATTTCATTCGTCTAATATGTTTTTTATTATTTTTGGCACACCTGTGTAACAGTACAGCCTGGATCGCAGCGGCTCCCTGTGACTCCGCCCACTTACCTCCGGGCCTTAAATAGAAGACAGGTGCTAAGCAGGGTGTTCCACTAATGGAGTGCGCACCCTGCTAGCTCCATTGCATCTGAGGACTCTGTCCACATATCCAGACCTGGATCCCTAACAACATTGTGAAGGACTGCCTACCTTCTTGCCACTGGCTTCCCCACTGCTGGCTTCCTAGCCAGGACCAACTAACCGCAAGTATATGCCTGTTACCTGCTCTGATTAAGGTCCTGGAACTCAGAGTGGGGTGGTTCCTGCTGGTGTGAGGCGATATTCCCAAACCAACTCTGAACTCAGGACATGCTATACAAACTCTGAACCTACTGCATATTATATACTAAACTGAGGACATGCTATACTAACTCTGAACCTGATGCATATTATGTACTAAACTGAGGACATGCTATACTAACTCTGAACCTGCTGCATATTATATACTAAACTGAGGACATGCTATACTAACTCTGAACCTGCTGCATATTATATACTAAACTGAGGACATGCTATACTAACTCTGAACCTGCTGCATATTATATACTAAACTGAGGACATGCTATACTAACTCTGAACCTGCTGCATATTATATACTAAACTGAGGACATGCTATACTCACTCTGAACCTACTGCATATTATATACTAAAACTGAGGACATGCTATACTAACTCTGAACCTACTGCATACTACATACTAAACTGAGGACATGGTATATACTAACCCTGAACCTATGGCATACTATATACTAAACTGAGGGCATACTATATACTAACTCTGAACTGTGCACAAGCTTATACTAACTTGTGACTCCTGTAATACTGGGGGACCTTCCTTTCCAGCAGTAACTAATTAGATGGATAGCGGTAAATTATTTTGTTACCCCAAACTCTCCGCCCAAGACTGAGAGAGATGCCTGGGGTACATACTGAGTAACCGCGAATCCCACAGCCAAAAACAAGGGCGGTGGGATAATAGTGGATGTCCATTGCTTCCGCAGTTGAGATCCTAACTGATCAACTAGGTGCGTTACATATTAGCGTAACCCACATGGATCCAGCGGAGGTTGCAGGTCACCTCGTCACCCTCACTAAGAGGGTGGAGACCCTCAACGTGACTGTACAACATCTCCAGCTCGAAAACCAGGCACCACGGCAACTTGTCACTCAGGGGCCAGGACACCCCCGTGATGGACCAGAACCCAAGGTCAGCCCACCTGAGATATTCTCGGGTGACCGAAGGCAGTTCAGGGATTTCCTGAACGCGTGCAAACTAATGTTTGAGCTGCAGCCCCGGACTTACCCAACTGACAGAACAAAAGTACTTACCATGATCTCTTACCTCAGGGGGGAGCCCAGAGCATGGGCCAATACTTATTTAGAAAAGGAAGACCCAGTTCTGGATTCCTTCCCTCTGTTCCTTGAAAAAATGACCCTTCTCTACGAGGACCATAGTAAACAGCTGACCGCTGAGACCGCTATACGCAGCCTTAAACAAGGGAGACGACCTGTAGAGGACTTTATTGCGGAATACACTCGCTGGGCCCGGGAGACTGAATGGAATGACCTCACCCTTAGGAATCAGTTCCGCCTAGGTCTTTCCGAGGCCCTGAAGGACGAATTAGCCCGAGGAGAATTACCACTTACACTTAATGCCTTGATGCAGAAGGCCACCACCATTGATAGACGGCTGAGGGAACGCAGAGCCGAGAGAGTCTCAGGCTTCACACCCAACCCAAGACCGTCCAGCCAGGGTCCTGCTGTAGAGATGATAGAGATTGGGGCGATCCGAGGACCTCTGACCGAGAGAGAGAAAGCCAGGAGACGTAACCTCAACCTCTGTTTATACTGTGCGTCTGCTGACCATACCGTTGACGTATGCCCCGTGATACGTAAGAAGTGCGAAGGTAAGAGCGGCACGTTTTGTACCTTAGGCAGTACAAAAAATAGTACTGGTGGTTACATATACACGTCTCTCACCTTACAGTGGGACCAAAACCGGATTATCGTTGAAGCCATGGTGGACATGGGAGCTTCGGGGAATTTTATCGACATGCATCTGGTTGAGCGAAATAAAATTCCACACATGAGAAAAAACGTTCCGATATCCGTCAGTTTCATTGATGGTACCACTTCTAGTCCTATCCACAGTCAGACTCAACCCCTCATGGTGACATGTGAAAATAACCACACAGAATTCTTATCCCTTGATATCATACACTCTCCATTGTTTCCCGTGATTCTTGGGTTGCCATGGTTGCAAATACACCAGCCAACCCTCCTATGGAAACAGGGGAGAGTTCAGTTTACGTCACCTTATTGTATGGAGACCTGCTTTCCTCTCAAATCTCTCATGCACGTGGGAGTGAACCAGGTTCCCAGCCAATACGCAGACTTTGCTGAGGTATTCAGCGCAAAGAAGGGGGAATCTCTTCCGCCCCATAGATCTTACGATTGCCCCATAGACTTGCTGCCGGGTAGTGAGATACCCACGGGTAGAATTTATCCATTGGCACAACCAGAACTTGTTCACCTCAAACAGTACCTAGAAGAGAATTTACGAAAAGGTTTTATTCAGCCTTCAACCTCCCCGGCAGCAGCAGGGATGTTCTTCGTGAGAAACAAAGACTCAAGCCTAAGGCCCATCATAGATTACAGAGCCTTGAACAAAATAACAATCAAAAATTGGTACCCCTTGCCGCTAATATCCGAACTCATAGAAAGATTACAAACAGCAACAATCTACACCAAGCTGGATTTGAGAGGCGCATACAACTTAATTAGGATCAGAAAAGGTGATGAATGGAAGACAGCCTTCTGCACTCGGTATGGACTCTTCGAGTATACAGTGATGCCCTTCGGGTTGTGCAACGCCCCTGCCACATTCCAAAATTTTATTAACGACATCTTTAGGGATCTACTGGACGTATGTGTAATCATCTATCTTGATGATATACTAGTGTATTCCGATAACTTACACGATCACAGGAAACATGTCCGTTGGGTTCTTGCACGGTTAAGTGTTCATCGCTTATACGTCAAACAGGAAAAATGTGTGTTCGAGACTACTTCTCTTCCCTTCCTCGGATACATAATTTCACCCAAGGGTATCCAGATGGATCACTCAAAAATCACTTGCATCCAAAATTGGCCGATCCCGGATTCCAGGAAAGCTCTTCAACGGTTCCTGGGGTTCTCAAACTTCTATAGGAAATTTATTAAAGATTTCTCCGCTACCACTAAACCACTAACCCGCTTAACTAGTGTCAACACGAAGTTCGTTTGGTCCAAGGACGCCCAATCAGCGTTTGAGTTATTAAAGAACAGGTTCACTACGGCACCGATACTGACTCTCCCAAATCCGAACCATCACTACGTGCTGGAAGTAGACGCATCCCAGGCAGCCATAGGAGCCGTTCTGTCCCAGCGAAGCTCTTTTTCAACTCCGTTACATCCTATCGGGTTCTACTCCCGGACGCTAAATACCGCCGAATTCAATTACCCCATAGGCGAAAAGGAACTCCTCGCCATAAAATGCTCCCTGGAAAATTGGAGGCATTTACTTGAAGGATCAATACACCCCATCACAATTTATACGGATCACCGTAATCTACAATACCTGAAAACCAATAAAACACTATCAGGCCGCCAAGTACGGTGGAGTTTTTTTTTCGACAGGTTTAACTTCCAAATTACATACCGACCAGGCTCAAAAAATGGGAAGACCGACGGCTTGTCACGACTGGCTGAAATTCGCACCTCAGACACGGCCCCCACATGGATCATTCCACCGAAGAAACTCGTCCTTGCCACCATAACGTTGGAAACCCAGCTCAAGGATGCTCTAATTAATGACCATGCTAATACCCCCCCTGGTCTTTCGCAGAACCAACAGGGTCTCCTTTACAAGGACAGCCAACTGTATATACCACCCTCCCTCACCAATCAGGTGATCAAACTTTGCCATGATTTACCCCTCGCGGGACATCCCGGCATTGCTAAAACCACAACCCTGATACGCAGGAACTTCTGGTGGCCAAAGATGACCAAACAAATTGAGGAATACGTTTCCACGTGCGAGACCTGTGCCTCATGTAAAACTGACAGGAACCGACCTTATGGTCTCCTAATGAGTCTTCCCATCGCCAACAGACCCTGGGAATGGGTCTCGATGGATTTCATAGTTGAACTTCCCCTTTCCAGAGGAAACAATACCATCATGGTGGTAGTGGATTTGCTGACTAAGATGGCACACTTCGTGCCCCTCAAGAAGTTACCCTCCTCCAAGGAAACGGCCGTGGTATTCCTGTCTAATATTATTAAGTTACATGGAATTCCTAGCCAGGTCATATCAGACAGGGGTTCGCAATTCGTATCCAAATTCTGGAGAGCACTTTGTTCCAGACTTCAAATCGACCACAGAATGTCTACCGCCTATCACCCCCAAACTAATGGGCAGACTGAAAGGGTGAATCAGTGTCTGGAACAGTTTCTCAGATGTCACTGCTCATTTCTCCAGGATGACTGGGAGGGCCTACTTCCTCTCGCTGAATTCGCCTATAATAATTCTATGAATTCCTCCACATTACATACTCCATTCTTTGCTAATTATGGATTTCACCCTAGGTCTCTTCCTCAAACCAGCCTTCCCACAAACGTTCCAGCCACAGACGATTATCTGACCACTTTGCAAACTACCCTTAAGACGCTAAAAGACAACCTTCAACGGGCAAAGGAAAGACAGAAGTTTTACTACGACCGTCGTAGGAGAGAAAATCCTCCCTACCAGGTCGGAGACTCGGTTTGGTTATCAACAAGAAACCTTCGGTTGGGGGTACCTTCCAAGAAATTGGGAAGACAATTCCTGGGTCCTTTTCCGATAGATAGGATTATTAACCCCAACACGGTGAGACTCACCCTTCCTTCTCGATTACAGGTACATCCCACATTCCACATGTCACTACTGAAGCCGTTTAGACCTAGGCCGTTCCCATCAAATGATCCTCGACCCTTGCCACCGATAGAGGTCCAAGGAGAAGAAGAATTTGAAGTTGAGCAGCTCATTGATTCCAGAAGAAGACGGGGGAAGATCCAGTATCTCGTTAGATGGAAGGGATATGGTCCCCAGGATGACTCTTGGGAAGATGTGCAAAACGTTCATGCTCCCAGACTCCAAAGATTGTTCCATAGAAGATTTCCCAACCGACCCTCTCCTAGTGGGGTACCCCGGAGGGGTCCCTTAAGGGGGGGGTACTGTAACAGTACAGCCTGGATCGCAGCGGCTCCCTGTGACTCCGCCCACTTACCTCCGGGCCTTAAATAGAAGACAGGTGCTAAGCAGGGTGTTCCACTAATGGAGTGCGCACCCTGCTAGCTCCATTGCATCTGAGGACTCTGTCCACATATCCAGACCTGGATCCCTAACAACATTGTGAAGGACTGCCTACCTTCTTGCCACTGGCTTCCCCACTGCTGGCTTCCTAGCCAGGACCAACTAACCGCAAGTATATGCCTGTTACCTGCTCTGATTAAGGTCCTGGAACTCAGAGTGGGGTGGTTCCTGCTGGTGTGAGGCGATATTCCCAAACCAACTCTGAACTCAGGACATGCTATACAAACTCTGAACCTACTGCATATTATATACTAAACTGAGGACATGCTATACTAACTCTGAACCTGATGCATATTATGTACTAAACTGAGGACATGCTATACTAACTCTGAACCTGCTGCATATTATATACTAAACTGAGGACATGCTATACTAACTCTGAACCTGCTGCATATTATATACTAAACTGAGGACATGCTATACTAACTCTGAACCTGCTGCATATTATATACTAAACTGAGGACATGCTATACTAACTCTGAACCTGCTGCATATTATATACTAAACTGAGGACATGCTATACTAACTCTGAACCTGCTGCATATTATATACTAAACTGAGGACATGCTATACTCACTCTGAACCTACTGCATATTATATACTAAAACTGAGGACATGCTATACTAACTCTGAACCTACTGCATACTACATACTAAACTGAGGACATGGTATATACTAACCCTGAACCTATGGCATACTATATACTAAACTGAGGGCATACTATATACTAACTCTGAACTGTGCACAAGCTTATACTAACTTGTGACTCCTGTAATACTGGGGGACCTTCCTTTCCAGCAGTAACTAATTAGATGGATAGCGGTAAATCATTTTGTTACCCCAAACTCTCCGCCCAAGACTGAGAGAGACGCCTGGGGTACATACTGAGTAACCGCGAATCCCACAGCCAAAAACAAGGGCGGTGGGATAATAGTGGATGTCCATTGCTTCTGCAGTTGAGATCCTAACTGATCAACTAGGTGCATTACAACCTGCTTCCGTCCCCTTTTGCATCTTTTCATCCGTGCAGAGGATCTCTTCCTTACGGACTGTGGAACGCATTTGCATTCCACAGCGCTGTGCATCATTAGGGAGGAGGTGAGCAGGAAATGACATACATCTTCTGCCGCTAAGTCTGTGGAACGCATTAGTGTTCCACAGTAATTTCCGCGGTGCACTGGATTGAATCTGAATGGGTGGAGCCTCTAGTTGAGGAGGATACGTCATATTCGGTTCCGGGCCCTCAGTGGAACACATTTGTGTTCCACAGCGGCATCCTTTATATCTATTAGACTGTTTATATGGTTAGTGTCTCAAGGGGACGTCCTTATGACTTTGACAATTGACTTTTTTTATAGGAATTATTTATAAGAAGGGGTTAAAGAGTATCAGATACAGTTTTCTGTATGGGGGATTGGAGGAGGGGCAGGAAATTGAGGGGAGGAGTCTGGAGGGATGTAGTCCTATTTAAGGTGCCAAGTTTGAACAGGATATAGACATCATTTGGTAGCCCACATCTGAGGTTGTAGTCCCTAACCATAGGGATCTTTACTGGTGGAGACATTAGGCTGGAGAACAAAATCACTATATCCCTACTGGCCGGTCTCCTATACATAGGGAAGTGTCCCCTGAAGAACCAGTGGCATTACTGGGGAAACGCAGCATTGGGACTCATTTTTTCAACTTCTCTTTTTTTTGGGAGGAACAACAACCATCTTTAGGGTAAGGGCAGGGGCTAGAAAGGGTTTAGCCACCGAGAGGTGGGGTCGCCCCTTTCGGGGCGGGTGCTCTGCCTGTAGACAGGGTGAGATCCAGGGATAGAGTAGGGATCTATATTTTGTTCCCTTAACCCCGATTTTGACAGCTAACTCGGATATACTTTGTACCAGCAAATTGTGAAAAAGAAGGACACAAATTGTCCCACCTTCTACTATATTCTCGATCAACAAACCGTGAGTAAGAAAGACATAAACTGTCCCACCTCTTGACAAACCTGCCTGAGATTGTGATTTTAGATACTGTATATGGTGTATTCACTGTTAATATCTAACTATCGGTAGGGGGTCTTTTGAAACACATGTTTTAATGTATTCAATTAAAGATATGCTTTAATAAGGGAGGTAAATTCTTTAGTTTTTGTAATTTGGGTAATAGTCAGCACTGCAGGTGGTGGATAGGGTGTACTGTAGTTATATTAGTGTTTTTCTTCCTGTGCACTTATAGTTCATGGATAAGATCTACAAAAAGTATCCATAGTAGAGTTTGAAATCAGATTTCCGTCTAAGGACCAAACATGTCCATATAATAAGTTGTCACAGTGGTTGGTCCTACTTCTCCAAAATACATCGGAGGTTGCCATAGTGAAATTAAAAACCACAAAATAAAATGACCCCGAAACAAAAGGCAAGAAAACAATGTGCATGAAGTCTGAACTTTTATATGTGTTTGTGATACTTTAATTGCTCTCCAGCAGTTCTTCTTATCTGCAGCTGCTGCAGGTCTATTAACTGTAATGCAGGCTTGGAAAGAAAAAGAAAAAAGAATAAAAAAAAAACAAAAAAAACTTTGTTGCTGTAGTAAAGTTATCAACTCTTATGTAGGCAAGGGCTATGAGAGTAAGCTTTAGGGAATGTTCAGGGGGCTGTGGAGTTTCGCTCTGGTAGATAGGGTAAGCTGGCGCAGTACAGGGGCAAAATACAAGTTCTTAACTCAAAACGTCAGTGTTTATTCACACTTGAGGCAATTGCACAAAACAGCTCGTAACTTTGCAGTCTTGGTGTTAATTCACACACAATGGAAAGTTCATATAACATAAGTCACCTTGCTGGCAGTTCTGCCTCCAGTAGTCCACAGCAGGCTTGAGGAGGGCTGATTCCCTAGCATGCGGTTCTCAGCCCTCCAGCACGGCACAAAGCCTCAGATCCCAAAACAGAGACTTCTCTGCTGAGCCCAGCTGCCTATTTAAGGACAGCCAGGTGCTGTCAAAACCCGGACTGGCACTTAAATTCCGGTCCGGTATTTGACCTCACCTGGCTGGAAACCAGCCCAGCCGCAAATGCTGGGAGGAAAATACCTGCCTTGCCAGACACAACTCCTCACTGTGTCACAGGGCTTAAAATACACTGAAAAAGAACACATCTATTTGCTGTGGAATAAGCGGCAGTATTATTTCTACTGCAGATTTGTAGTTTGTCATGCCACATGGCTACCCAACCAACATGTCACATTTGATGCAGATTTTAAATCACGAATGAATGGCGACATAGATTTTCTTTACAAACAGAGAAGTAGATTTGCCCTGATCTTCATTTGCATTTCATCATGGAATAGGCGCTGAGTGAAATTTGAGCCATGTGAACATATCCTTATAAAGTCCAACGGTTTTCACACAATTCCTTTAATCCTGCAATCCAGATCCCGGAATTTTTGATATTCTGGATTATTGGACAGTCACAGGATTTAATTCTTTTTTTATTTCTTTTTTGAGGCATGGGAAGGCTTTAATGCCAAACCGAATATAGGACAAGATAAAGCAAAATTTACGTCTGACCACATGGTATTTTTTTTAATTCAAGAAATGGTTTACTGAAAAAATAGGATGCACAAGTATTCATACAGCGAGGAGTAATTCGGTCAATCCATTTCAAATAAATCAAGCAATACATAGACATGTGATATACTAAGCCGGCTCAGCACATGATAAATGGAGCTGCATAGAAGTATTACAGTTGGTTTATAGTATACGCAGCAGTGAGAAACAAAACAATAACCTAACAAAAACAAAAAAGAAAACATATATTTTAATTAATAAAGTCATCTTGACTTTGACCGACCACCCAGGGGCATGAGGCGAAGAATATTCGAGTAAACTGACTAACGTTTGCACTCACCAAGTGTAGATGCCAAAAAGCTGACAGTTCAGCTCCCCTCAAGAAGGCAACAACCAAAGACTATAGCAATCTAGAGAGTGAGCTTAATATCAGCCTATCAAAGTAGAGTTGGAAGTGGTCCAGACAGACCAGATAGCATAAAATTTGTTAGGGTTACCCAGATGTAGGTAAGCGAGATGCAGGTGAGCGAGATATTCACTGTATGGAAACATTGAGCATAGGATGGTATAATATTGTTCATACAAATTCTAGCAATCAGCTTCCTGGCTTGAAAGAATATTTCATGAAGAAACTGGACATAAGAAGTGGATAACATTAAGGTTTCGATGAGTCCATGTAAGCAGAATCGTGGGTTAGAGGCACAGGAACCCCCATAAAGTCATTTAGGAATTTAATAACCTGTGCCCAATATTCCTAAATATAGGGACACTGCCAAATAAGATGTATAAAAGTACCTGGTTCTAAATGACATTTAGGACATATATCTGGTCTGCCTGACAATACATAGCTACTCTAGTCATAGTTAAATAAGCTTGATGTTATCATGTATAATTGGGAGACCTTTTTCAGAGTATTTTAGGTGAAGTATTTCACTGGACTAGTATGATATCATCCCAATGATCCATGGAAAAGTCACCTACTACTACTTAGATTTACTAGATACGTTGATTTTAGCCTGATGGTGGTGCAGGACGCACTTATAAATCAAAGAATACTTCCTTTTAAATTACATTTGAGTATAAGTGGTGCTATAGGAAAGTCAGAAAGAACTATGGCCAGGGCCGGATTAAGAGCATCATGGGCCTGGTGCTGAGGATTTTGCTGGGCCTTTTTATGGAACTGCACTCAGTGTCTTAATTACATATATATTTTATCGATACCATTAAAGTATTTTGTTCCTGCAACTACCCCTTCATTTGGCGTCTATCTTGGCAACATGGAGGGGGACCACGGGAGGGGGACCCTGAGGGTGGGGGCACCCTCAGGGCACTATAGTGTCAGGAAAACCGCTTTGTTTTCCTGACACTATAGTGATCATTTAACATTACTATGAAGATTACTGTTTTCTAGCTGCTGTGGACTGTGGACAACAGCAGCTAGAAACAGTAATTTTCATAGAGCTGTGTTATGTTTTATGGACACAGCACTCAGCATGCTTAGCCAGTCAGATAGAAGGCTGGCTAAGCATGCTGAGAGCTGTGTCTAAATAACATAACACATTAAAGGGATTCTGTCACCAGGTTTCACCCCTGTCAGCTAAAAATATGCTGATGTTCGGGGCGTCTTCACGATTCCTAATGTGGGCTTATAAATGTCATCTGTGGGCTTATTTAGCTAAAAAACAGCTTTTACTAACCTGTCAGTCAAACAAATAAGGTGCCCAAGGGGATGTTAATGGATGCAAGGTGCCGGCCGCACCCGCCGCCATTCGTGCCCAGCTCTGCCTTTCCAGACTTCTGCGCCGCCTCCTAATCCTCTGTGCCGCCTCTCGCTCTCCCTCCCTCCCCCCTCCCCCTGCACTACTCAGACGACTCAGAGCTGCTAGTGCTTGCCTTGCCTCAGCTCTGATTGGTTGGTGGGCGGGGAGGGGAGGGGCTGGCAGAAGCAGCTTCCACTCTAGGATCATATTGCGCTCCTCCCGAGTCCCTCCCTCAGGCTCCCTGCTGCCAGCGTGAGGTGAGCGTCTCTGCATTGTCTGTGTGCTATGTGACGCTGCGCTGTGTACAACAGAGGACTTTTAGCGTGGGCCGCTCCCGACGGCCTTTTGGCTGGCGGGTGGGCCTATTTTATGGTAGGGGCCTGGAGCTGCAGCTCCATCAGCCCCTACGTTAATCCGGCCCTGACTATGTCCCATGTCCCAAACAGAGTAAGTGTGTCGCAACTGAAGGTATGGAAACAACACGCAATTAGAGAGATTGAATTCCTCCTTTAGGGTTTGAAACTGTTGTTTAATGGCTCCATTGGTAACAAGATGGCTACATTGGTAACAAGATATGCCATATTCGACAGAATGTTAGAAATTATTAGAAATCTACTTATTGAAAATGAAAAACTAAAATATTCAGACCCTTTAGTCGGTTGAAGCCTCTTAGGCAGCAATTACAGCCTCCACTCTTCTTGGGTATGATGCCGCAAGGTTTGCATACCTGGATTTCAGGATTTTCTGCTATTCTTCCTTTGCAGGTGCTCTCAAGTTCTGTCAGGTTGGATGGGGATCGTCGAAAGACAGACATTTTCAGGTCTCTCCAGAGATGCTTTTAATTAGGTTCAAGTCAGTTGTCCTTCAGCCACAGAGTTGTAATGGCTGTGTGCTTAGGGTCATTGCCTTGTTTGAAGGTGAACTTTCAGCCCAGTCTGAGGTCTGGAGCACTCAGGTTTTCATTAAGAATATCTATGTACTTTGCTGCATTCAGCTTTACCTCAATCCTGAACAGACTCCCTGCACCAATTGTGGAAAAAACACACCCACACCATGAGTGCTCCCACAACCATGACTCCCTTTAGGGATGGTATTGGGCAAGTGATGAGCAGTGTCTGGTTTCTTCCAGACATGAGGCAAAAAAGTTCAATCTTAATTTCATTAGGCCAGAGGATATTGGTTCTCACAGTATTAGAGTTTCCAGGTGGGCTTTCATGTGGAGGGGCTTCCTTCTGGTCACTCTGCCATAAAGCTTAGATTGGTGGAATACTGCAGTGAGGGTTGACCTTTTATAAGTATCTCCCATCTGCACACAGGTTCTTTGGAGCTCAGCCAGAGTGCATATTGGGTTCTTTTTCACCTCTAGTTTGATCGGCAGCCAGTTCTAGGAAGAGTCCGGGTTGTTCCCAAATTTATCCATTTAAAAATGATGGAGTCCACTGTGCTCTTGGGAACTTTCAGTGTAACAGAATTTTTTTGTACCCTTTTCCAGGCCTCCACAAGATCAAGTCTCTGGACCCTGCAGGAAGTTCTTTCCTCCTCAGTCATGGTCTGGTGTTTCCAATATGAATTGTCAGCTGTGAGACCTTATATAGACAGGGGTGTATCTTTCCAAATCACATCCGATCAACTTAATTTACCTCAGGTGAACTACTATCATGGTGTAGAAACATCTCAAAGATGATGAAGAGAAATGGGAGGTCCCCAGAGCAAAATTTCAAGTGTTATAGCAAAGGGTCTAAATACTATGTCCATGCATACTAATATGTCCATGCAAAATTTTTCGTTTTTTCCCTTTTTAATATATTTACAAAAAATTAGGTTTTCACTTTCATATTATGGAGAATTGGGTGCACATTGATGGGGGAGAACTAGATTTTTTTCTTATTTTAGCACAAGGTGGCAACATAGCAAACTGGGAAAAAAAGTGAAAGGATATGAAGACTTTCCAAATGCATTGTATGACTTAGGATATGTGATAATAATAGATGTCTGATCAATAAAGGTCTAACCACTGGAACCTCTACCAATCACATGAACAGGGGTTTTGTATATCCTGTTTTGACTGGAGCACTGGTCGAGCATGCACACTGCCACTCCAGTCATAGTCTATGGGACTGCTAAGGACAACCAATCACACAGTCACTATTCAAACAGGGGGACATGAGACCTGCTTTCTCATGATCAATGGGGGTCCCAAGCTTTTATTCCTGGACAACCCCTTTAAAGGGAATCTGTCACCTAGTTTGAGCATATTAAATTGTTAACATAGCAATGTTCAATAAAGTACCTTCATTTCAGCAAGGGTCTTCTTTCTTTTATTCAAGTTTTCATTTTGATCAAAAAGTGATTTTTCAAATATGCTAATAAAGCTTTAAGGTGCCCAGAGAAGCGTTATTCCTCTCCTCAAGTGCCCAGTAACGCCCCCCTGCAGTGCCCAGCCGGCCTTTATTTCAAGCCCAGCACGCCTCCTCATAAATTAATTTACTCCCACATCGGAGCCGAACGGCGCCGCCCCCTCCGCCATGTAATTTATTCACCCCACGATCCTTGCGTCCTCCTTTCTTTTCCCAGAGATCTCACGCAGCCGCAGTATCGCCGACTGCCTGCGCCTGTCCGATACTACGGCTCCTGAGGCAACAGAGCACTGATTACGTCACTAGGCTCGGCGCATGCCCAGTGACTCTATTCAGGCTGTTGCCCTCAGGAGCCGTAGTATAGAACAGGCGCAGGCAGTCGGCGATACTGCGGCTGCGCGAGATCTCTGGGGAAAGAAAGGAGGACGCAAGGATCGTGGGGTGAATAAATGACATGACGTAGCGGAGGGGGCGGCGCCGTTCGGCTCCGATGTGGGAGAAAATTTATTTATGAGGAGGCGTGCTGGGCTTGAAATAAAGGCGGGCTGGGCACTGCAGGGGGGCGTTACTGGGCACTTGAGGAGAGGAATAACGCCCCTCTGGGCACCTTGAAGCTTAATTAGCATAACCAAAAAAATTGCTTTTTGATCAAAATGAAAAGTTGAATAAAAGAAAGAAGACCCATTCTGGAATGAAGGTACTTTATTGAACATTGCTATGTTAACCGTTTAATATGCTCAAACTAGGTGACAGATTCTCTTTAACCACTTCAGCCCCCAGTGCTTAAACACCCTGAAAGACCAGGCCACTTTTTACACTTCTGACCTACACTACTTTCACCATTTATTGCTCGGTCATGCAACTTACCACCCAAATGAATTTTACCTCCTTTTCTTCTCACTAATAGAGCTTTCATTTGGTGGTATTTCTTTGCTGCTGACATTTTTACTTTTTTTGTTATTAATCGAAATTTAACGATTTTTTTGCAAAAAAATGACATTTTTCACTTTCAGTTGTCAAATTTTGCAAAAAAAACTACATCCATATATAAATTTTGCTCTAAATTTATTGTTCTACATGTCTTTGATAAAAAAAAAATGTTTGGGTAAAAAAAAAATGGTTTGGGTAAAAGTTATAGCGTTTACAAACTATGGTACAAAAATGTGAATTTCCGCTTTTTGAAGCAGCTCTGACTTTCTGAGCACCTGTCATGTTTCCTGAGGTTCTACAATGCCCAGACAGTACAAACACCCCACAAATGACCCCATTTCGGAAAGTACACACCCTTAGGTATTCGCTGATGGGCATAGTGAGTTCATAGAACTTTTTATTTTTTGTCACAAGTTAGCGGAAAATGATGATTTTTTTTTTTGATTTTTTTTTTCTTACAAAGTCTCATATTCCACTAACTTGTGACAAAAAATAAAAAGTTCTATGAACTCACTATGCCCATCAGCGAATACCTTGGGGTCTCTTCTTTCCAAAATGGGGTCACTTGTGGGGTAGTTATACTGCCCTGGCATTCTAGGGGCCCAAATGTGTGGTAAGGAGTTTGAAATCAAATTCTGTAAAAAATGACCTGTGAAATCCGAAAGGTGCTCTTTGGAATATGGGCCCCTTTGCCCACCTAGGCTGCAAAAAAGTGTCACACATCTGGTATCTCCGTACTCAGGAGAAGGTGGGGAATGTGTTTTGGGGTGTCTTTTTACATATACCCATGCTGGGTGAGATAATTATCTTGGTCAAATGCCAACTTTGTATAAAAAAATGGGAAAAGTTGTCTTTTGCCAAGATATTTCTCTCACCCAGCATGGGTATATGTAAAATGACACCCCAAAACACATTCCCCACCTTCTCCTGAGTACGGCAATACCAGATGTGTGACACTTTTTTGCAGCCTAGGTGGGCAAAGGGGCCCATATTCCAAAGAGCACCTTTCGGATTTCACAGGTCATTTTTTACAGAATTTGATTTCAAACTCCTTACCACACATTTGGGCCCCTAGAATGCCAGGGCAGTATAACTACCCCACAAGTGACCCCATTTTGGAAAGAAGACACCCCAAGGTATTCCGTGAGGGGCATGGCAAGTTCCTAGAATTTTTTATTTTTTGTCACAAGTTAGTGGAAAATGATGTTTTTTTTTTTTTTTCATACAAAGTCTCATATTCCACTAACTTGTGACAAAAAATAAAAACTTCCATGAACTCACTATGCCCATCAGCGAATACCTTGGGGTCTCTTCTTTCCAAAATGGGGTCACTTGTGGGGTAGTTATACTGCCCTGGCATTCTAGGGGCCCAAATGTGTGGTAAGGAGTTTGAAATCAAATTCTGTAAAAAATGACCTGTGAAATCCGAAAGGTGCTCTTTGGAATATGGGCCCCTTTGCCCACCTAGGCTGCAAAAAAGTGTCACACATCTGGTATCTCCGTACTCAGGAGAAGGTGGGGAATGTGTTTTGGGGTGTCTTTTTACATATACCCATGCTGGGTGAGATAAATATCTTGGTCAAATGCCAACTTTATATAAAAAAATGGGAAAAGTTGTCTTTTGCCAAGATATTTCTCTCACCCAGCAGGGGTATATGTAAAATGACACCCCAAAACACATTCCCCACCTTCTCCTGAGTACGGAGATACCAGATGTGTGACACTTTTTTGCAGCCTAGGTGGGCAAAGGGGCCCATATTCCAAAGAGCACCTTTCGGATTTCACAGGTCATTTTTTACAGAATTTGATTTCAAACTCCTTACCACACATTTGGGCCCCTAGAATGCCAGGGCAGTATAACTACCCCACAAGTGACCCCATTTTGGAAAGAAGAGACCCCAAGGTATTCGCTGATGGGCATAGTGAGTTCATGGAAGTTTTTATTTTTTGTCACAAGTTAGTGGAATATGAGACTTTGTATGAAAAAAAAAATCAAAAAAAAAAATCAGCATTTTCCACTAACTTGTGACAAAAAATAAAAAATTCTAGGAACTCGCCATGCCCCTCACGGAATACCTTGGGGTGTCTTCTTTCCAAAATGGGGTCACTTGTGGGGTAGTTATACTGCCCTGGCATTTTCCAGGGGCCCTAATGTGTGGTAAGTAGGTAAATGACCTGTGAAATCCTAAAGGTGCTCTTTGGAATATGGGCCCCTTTGCCCACCTAGGCTGCAAAAAAGTGTCACACATGTGGTATCGCCGTATTCAGGAGAAGTTGGGGAATGTGTTTTGGGGTGTCATTTTACATATACCCTTGCTGGGTGAGAGAAATATCTTGGCAAAAGACAACTTTTCCCATTTTTTTTTATACAAAGTTGGCATTTGACCAAGATATTTATCTCACCCAGCATGGGTATATGTAAAATGACCCCCCAAAACACATTCCCCAACTTCTCCTGAGTACGGCGATACCAGATGTGTGACATTTTTTTGCAGCCTAGATGCGCAAAGGTGCCCAAATTCCTTTTAGGAGGGCATTTTTAGATATTTGGATACCAGACTTCTTCTCACGCTTTGGGGCCCCTAGAATGCCAGGGCAGTTTAAATACCCCACATGTGACCCCATTTTGGAAAGAAGACACCCCAAGGTATTCAATGAGGGGCATGGCGAGTTCATAGAAATTTTTTTTTTTTGGCACAAGTTAGCGGAAATTGATATTTTTAATTTTTTTCTCACAAAGTCTCCCGTTCCGCTAACTTGGGACAAAAATTTCAATCTTTCATGGACTCAATATGCCCCTCACGGAATACCTGGGGGTGTCTTCTTTCCAAAATGGGGTCACATGTGGGGTATTTATACTGCCCTGGCATTCTAGGGGCCCTAAAGCGTGAGAAGAAGTCTGGAATATAAATGTCTAAAAAATTTTACGCATTTGGTTTCCGTGAGGGGTATGGTGAGTTCATGTGAGATTTTATTTTTTGACACAAGTGGAATATGAGACTTTGTAAGAAAAAAAAATAATAATTCCGCTAACTTGGGCCAAATAAATGTCTGAATGGAGCCTTACAGGGGGGTGATCAATGACAGGGGGGGTGATCAATGACAGGGGGGGTGATCAATGACAGGGGGGGTGATCAATGACAGGGGGGGTGATCAATGACAGGGGGGTGATCAATGACAGGGGGGTGATCAATGACAGGGGGTTGATCAATGACAGGGGGGGACCAGGGAGTCTATATGGGGTGATCACCACAGTCATTGATCACGCCCCTGTAAGGCTTCATTCAGACGTCCGGATGCGTTTTGCGGATCCGATCCATCTATCAGTGGATCCGTAAAAATCATGCGGACGTCTGAATGGAGCTTTACAGGGGGGTAATCAATGACAGGGGGGTAATCAATGACAGGGGGGTGATCAGGGAGTCTATATGGGGTGATCCCCACAGTCATTGATCACGCCCCTGTAAGGCTTCATTCAGACGTCCGGATGCGTTTTGCGGATCCGATCCATCTATCAGTGCATCCGTAAAAATCATGCGGACATCTGAATGGAGCTTTACAGGGGGGTAATCAATGACAGGGGGGGTGATCACCACAGTCATTGATCACGCCCCTGTAAGGCTTCATTCAGACGTCCGGATGCGTTTTGCGGATCCGATCCATCTATCAGTGGATCCGTAAAAATCATGCGGACGTCTGAATGGAGCTTTACAGGGGGGTAATCAATGACAGGGGGGTAATCAATGACAGGGGGGTGATCAGGGAGTCTATATGGGGTGATCACCACAGTCATTGATCACGCCCCTGTAAGGCTTCATTCAGACGTCCGGATGCGTTTTGCGGATCCGATCCATCTATCAGTGCATCCGTAAAAATCATGCGGACATCTGAATGGAGCTTTACAGGGGGGTAATCAATGACAGGGGGGGTGATCACCACAGTCATTGATCATGCCCCTGTAAGGCTTCATTCAGACGTCCGGATGCGTTTTGCAGATCGGATCCATATATCAGTGCATCCGTAAAAATCATAAGGACATCTGAATGGAGCTTTACAGGGGGGTGATCAGGGAGTCTATATGGGGTGATCACCACAGTCATTGATCATGCCCCTGTAAGGCTTCATTCAGACGTCCGGATGCGTTTTGCGGATCGGATCCATCTATCAGTGCATCCGTAAAAATCATGCGGACATCTGAATGGAGCTTTACAGGGGGGTGATCAGGGAGTCTATATGGGGTGATCACCACAGTCATTGATCATGCCCCTGTAAGGCTTCATTCAGACGTCCGGATGCGTTTTGCGGATCGGATCCATCTATCAGTGCATCCGTAAAAATCATGCGGACATCTGAATGGAGCTTTACAGGGGGGTGATCAGGGAGTCTATATGGGGTGATCACCGCAGTCATTGATCATGCCCCTGTAAGGCTTCATTCAGACGTCCGGATGCGTTTTGCGGATCGGATCCATCTATCAGTGCATCCGTAAAAATCATGCGGACATCTGAATGGAGCTTTACAGGGGGGTGATCAGGGAGTCTATATGGGGTGATCACCACAGTCATTGATCATGCCCCTGTAAGGCTTCATTCAGACGTCCGGATGCGTTTTGCGGATCGGATCCATCTATCAGTGCATCCGTAAAAATCATGCGGACATCTGAATGGAGCTTTACAGGGGGGTGATCAGGGAGTCTATATGGGGTGATCACCACAGTCATTGATCACGCCCCTGTAAGGCTTCATTCAGACGTCCGGATGCGTTTTGCGGATCCGATCCATCTATCAGTGGATCCGTAAAAATCATGCGGACATCTGAATGGAGCTTTACAGGGGGGTGATCAATGACAGGGGGGTAATCAATGACAGGGGGGTGATCAGGGAGTCTATATGCGGTGATCAGGGGTGATCAGGGGCTAATAAGGGGTTAATAAGTGACGGGGGGGGGGTGTAGTGTAGTGTAGTGGTGCTTGGTGGGACTTTACTGAGCTGCCTGTGTCCTCTGGTGGTCGATCCAAACAAAGGGGACCACCAGAGGACCAGGTAGCAGGTATATTAGACGCTGTTATCAAAACAGCGTCTAATATACCTGTTAGGGGTTAAAAAAAACACATCTCCAGCCTGCCAGCGAACGATCGCCGCTGGCAGGCTGGAGATCAACTCTCTTACCTTCCGTTCCTGTGAGCGCGCGCGCCTGTGTGCGCGCGTTCACAGGAAATCTCGGCCATCGCGAGATGACGCATATATGCGTGACTGTGCGCAGCGCTGCCACCTCCGGAACGCGATCCTGCGTTAGGCGGTCCGGAGGTGGTTAATACAAGTTGTAGCTCACTTTAAATGGATTGGTTAGTGTTCATTGTTAATGGCCATGCGGTAACCCACAAAAAATCATACAACCATTAACAAACAATAACCAAAATATATTTCTAATTAGTTAATTAATACCACCACAACCAACATGGTCGAGCGGTTCTGATGCACATGGCCGAGCCGCAGCTGCATCATGGGCACCCAGATTGGCTGTATACAAACCATTTCCCAATTATACTTAAAGGGGTTGTCTCATCGCTAGGATATGCTCCCCATTGTCTTATAGGTACGGGTCCCACCAATGGAACCTGCACCTATATCGAGAACGGAGCCCAGCAAGTGAAGGATGGTGCACTGTGCATGCGCAGCCGCCCTCCATAAATTTTCTATGGGGCTGGCGAAAATAGCTGAGCGCTTGCTCGGCATTTTATGTCGGACCCATAGAAATGAATGTGTGCGGGGGCCGCGCATGCGCGGTACGCTCCCATTCAATTCTATGGGGAGCCAGCTTGGTGGTGGCCGGACCGGAGCCCTCCAGCCACCACCTTGCGGGGCTCCGTTCTCGATATAGGTGCAGGTCTCAGCGGTGGGACCCACACCTATAAGACAATGGGGACATATCCTAGCGATATGCCCCCATTGTCCATGATGAGACAACCCCTTTAATGATTGATGTGTAATTTACTACTGGAGACTTAGCAACATCAGACATAACTCCTAACATTGGACCTCTCTGGTCTCGCTGTTCATCTTGATTACAAGTGCTGCTAGTGAGTATTCATACCTGCCACCAACACTTCTAGTTCCAGCAACCATGGTGGACAATGTGATCAAACATTTTAAAAATAAATCTTTTTTTTTAATTATGTTGTTAAAAGGGTTGTCCAGAATGAGAAGGAAGCAGGAAAACACAGGGTAATTCACTGCAATAAAAAAGTGATCATTACTTACCTGGCAGATCCTGTGCTGCCACTCCGGTTCTCCTGACAAATCTGTTTACCCGGCTGCAGTGGTGACAACATGTGACCACTGCAGCCAATCACTGGCCTCAGCGATGCACTGAAGAGGGCAGATGTCCGAGATAATTAAAAATCTTAGGCATGCCCCCGACTGATGTAAAAATGGTGCTAATCCTCCTTCTTTCTAAGACACCACTCTCTGTGCTGCCGAACTTGTCCTCCTGCCTCTGCTTGTTTACAGACCTCAGCGGTGACATGCAGATATTTTTAATTATCTTGGACAACCTCTTTTTAATAGAAGATTTCTACACATGTTATACTGTATGTATGTAACGCTAAAACTTTGCCAGTAGGTGGTAGTATGTTCTTATTCCTGTGGATGGCTTGTTCCCTAATTTTAGCTTGGTGATCCAGGCTGGATGACGATGTCTACAAGCATGTGCAACTCAATGAGGCACTGAAGCTGCAGTGCTTGTAGCCCTATTGTAACTCAGAAGCACTTTAACCCCTTCCCACTCAGTGACATATGATTAGGTCACTCAGTACAGATAGTTAAAGAGGTATTCCCATCTGAGACAATGGAGGTATATTGCTAGGATATGCCCCCATTGTCTGATAGGTGCGAGTCCCACCCCTGAGATCCGCAACTACACGGAAAACAGAGCAGGGAAGGTGGTGGCCAGAGGACCCCGGGTTTTCCATGGTTCGGCCACCACCAAGCGCTCTCCACATAGAAGTGAATGAGAGTGCACCAAGCTTGCGCGGCCACTGCTCTAATTCATTTTGTATGGGGCTAACGGAAATAGCCAAGCCAGCGCTCAGCTATTTTCGGCGGGCCCATAGAAATGAATAGAGGGCGGCTGTGCATGAGTAGTGTGCCCTCCACCACTTTCAGGGCTCTGTTCTCAGTGTAGGTGTGGGTCCTGCACCTATCAGACAATGGGGGCATATCCTAGCGATATGCCCCCATTGTCTGAGATGGGAAAACCCCTTTAACAGTGCTGTTATAGTACATCATTGTGATGGCGCAGGCTCAGGAGCAGTTTATTACATCTGTGCATGTGTATTATACAGCTGGGACTCAGACATCACTGCCAGGATTGGAGGTAACTCCAATCCCGGTGGTTTAACCACGGCATCTGAGAGGTTAGGCAGAGAAAGGTTGCTGATTGGCACCCTCAAACACAATCACAGGGTGCAGAGTAGTTGTCATGGTAGCTTGAAACCTTCTGAAGGTCCCCAGGCCTGCCACGCCCCAGCCACTATTAACACCCTGCCTGTCACAATGACTATGTGCTATAATACATAAATATTACAGTGCATAGTACAAGCGATCAAAAGTTTGTGGGTTCGCTAAATTCTCTAATTTGTGTGAAACACACTTGAATAAAGTTTTAAAAAATATGTAACCCTCCCAAATATTAAAACTCCTACACCACAAAAAAATCCTAAATGACAGAATTGACATTTTTTGGTCATCTTACACCCCCAGACAAACTGAATATAATATGATCAAAAGGTCCCATGGATCCCAAAATGGTCTCACACAGCTCAGTATAAAAATAAAAAAAGTTATGGGTGCCAAAATATGGCGACACAAAACAATCTTTATTTTTTATTTTCTAAAAGTAGTAAAACATAAAAAACACATAAATTTGGTATCTGCAAAATCATACTGACCCGCAGAATAAAGATCATTTTTACCATAAGTGAACACTGTAAAAATTAAACTCTATAAACAATACACACATGGTGGCATTAAAAATATTGAACAAAAAACAAGCCCTCATATGGCTATGCTGGCAGTAAAATTAAAAAAAAGTTATGGCTTTTTAAATGGGGAGATTAAAAAATGAAGAAAATCATTCAAGGTTTAAAGGGGTTGTGTCACTTCAGCAAATGGCATTTGTCATGTGGATTAAGTTATTACAAGGCACTTACTAATGTATTGTTATTATCCATATTGCTTCCTTTGCTGGCTTCATTCACTTTTCCATCACATTTTATAGTGCTCGTTTCCATGGTTACGACCCGCCTGCAATCCAGCAGCGGTGGTCGTGCTTGCATAGTATAAGAAAAAGCACCAGCCATATTTCAGCACTTTTTTCTATAGTGTGCAACCACGACCGCCGCTGCTGGATTACAGGGTGGGTGTAACTATGGAAACGAACAGTGTACAGTCGTGGCCAAAAGTTTTGAGAATTACATAAATATTGGAAATTGGAAAAGTTGCTGCTTAAGTTTTTATAATAGCAATTTGCATATACTCCAGAATGTTATGAAGAGTGAACAGATGAATTGCATAGTCCTTCTTTGCCATGAAAATTAACTTCATCCCAAAAAAAACTTTCCACTGCATTTCATTGCTGTCATTAAAGGACCTGCTGAGATCATTTCAGTAATCGTCTTGTTAACTCAGGTGAGAATGTTAACGAGCACAAGGCTGGAGATCATTATGTCAGGCTGATTGGGTTAAAATGGCAGACTTGAGATGTTAAAAGGAGGGTGATGCTTGAAATCATTGTTCTTCCATTGTTAACCATGGTGACCTGCAAAGAAACGCGTGCAGCCATCATTGCGTTGCATAAAAATGGCTTCACAGGCAAGGATATTGTGGCTACTAAGATTGCACCTCAATCAACAATTTATAGGATCATCAAGAACTTCAAGGAAAGAGGTTCAATTCTTGTTAAGAAGGCTTCAGGGCGTCCAAGAAAGTCCAGCAAGCGCCAGAATCGTCTCCTAAAAAAAACATCAGGGACAGATTGATCTTCTGCAGAAAGTATGGTGAATGGACTGCTGAGGACTGGGGCAAAGTCATATTCTCTGATGAAGCCTCTTTCCGATTGTTTGGGGTATCTGGAAAAAGGCTTGTCCGGAGAAGAAAAGGTGAGCGCTACCATTCATCCTGTGTCATGCCAACAGTAAAGCATCCTGAGACCATTCATGTGTGGGGTTGCTTCTCATCCAAGGGAGTGGGCTCACTCACAATTTTGCCTAAAAACACAGCCATGAATAAAGAATGGTACCAAAACACCCTCCAACAGCAACTTCTTCCAACAATCCAACATCAGTTTGGTGAAGAACAATGCATTTTCCAGCACTATGGAGCACCGTGCCATAAGGCAAAAGTGATAACTAAGTGGCTCGGGGACCAAAACGTTGACATTTTGGGTCCATGGCCTGAAAACTCCCCAGATCTTAATCCCATTGAGAACTTGTGGTCAATCCTCAAGAGGCGGGTGGACAAACAAAAACCCACTAATTCTGACAAACTCCAAGAAGTGATTATGAAAGAATGGGTTGCTATCAGTCAGGAATTGGCCCAGAAGTTGATTGAGAGCATGCCCAGTCGAATTGCAGAGATCCTGAAAAAGAAGGGCCGACACTGCAAATACTGACTCTTTGCATAAATGTCATGTAATTGTCGATAAAAGCCTTTGAAACGTATGAAGTGCGTGTAATTATTTTTCACTACATCACAGAAACAACTGAAATAAAGATCTAAAAGCAGTTTAGCAGCAAACTTTGTAAAAAATAATATTTGTGTCATTCTCAAAACTTTTGGCCACGACTGTACAATGTGATGAGAAAAAGGAATCCAGCCAGCAAAGGAGGCACTATGGACAATCACAATATATTAGTAAGTGCCTTGTATTAACTTTTTGTACATCATAAATACCATTTCCCGAAGTGAGACAACTCCTTTAAGTGCCAAACTATGCTGCATCCTTAAAGCTACGTACACCTTTGGAGGCAATTTTTTTTTATTATTGCACTGTACTTATGTTGAGCTAAAAATAATTGTTTCATTTGGTCTTTATTAACAATATGGAATCCTGTTTTTCTGTACAGAGCTGAGATGCTGCAGAAGCAGCCTGTGGATTTTCTGTCTTTTTCATGATCTGGGGAGCAGACAGGCTCCTTATCTCTGCTCTCTGACATTATGAACACTCATCAAAGCTCAATCCTTATTTTACTGATAAGAATGTGGCTTAAATAAGTGTTTATGACCTCTTAAAGGGGTATTCCCATCATAATGATCACTGTTAAATCTGTTAATAATTTGACAGTGATCATTTTTGTAAATATATTTGATTAACAAATTCCCACCATTTAGGACAAAATTCATCCCCACTTACCTCGTTGTTGTCATTCGGTCTCCCCTGGTTACGACCACCGCTCTTCTCCTCCTTTTCTCCCGGCCGGGCCGCTCGCTGTCCTGAACGCGCGCACACCGCCGCGCATGCACGATGATGACTTCTTCCTGGACAGAATAGTACAGAGCCGCGAACGCGCACGCCGACTCTGTACTATACTGGACAGGAATAAGTCACCATGGCGCATGCGCGGCAGCGTGCGTGTTCAGTTCAGCGCGCGGCCTGGCCGGGAGAAGACTTCAATCAAGATGAAGCCCACCCCCAGCCAGAATCCAGGAAGTGAACGGCGTGCTGGCAGCAGGTAAGTATAAATAGGCAAAGTGGGCTAACCCCTTTAAGGTACTTTCACACTTGCGGCAGAGGATTCCGTCAGGCAGTTCCAACGCCGGAACTGCCTGCCGGATCCATCAAAGCGTATGCAAACTGATGGCATTTGTCAGACGGATCAGGATCCTGATCCGTCTGACAAATGCATTGAAATGTCGGATCCGTCTCTTCGGTGTCACCTGGAAAAATGGATCCAGTATTTATTTTTTTGAGCATGTGCAGACCGCAAAAACTGATCCGTTTTGCCAGAACACTCAGGGCCGGATATGGCATTATATGCATTTCAACAGGAAAAAATGGGAAAGTTTGCTTACCGGTATATGGCCAAAGTTTCCGACGATCTCGTTATTCAGCTTACCGCACCGCTCGGCTATATTTGCTTCCGGTGTCCTCCCTCCTCGATGTCACGTGATCTCTCCCGAAGTATTGCGGGACTTAGTATCTTTGTTGCGGTCTTCCAGTGAGATAGTACTCACTCTTAGATGAAAAAATGGAGCGCTCCAAATTCGATACGATGATTTAAATAATCTCACTCATATTCAGATTAACTGAATGCAGGGATATAACGCCAGACGCGTTTCGGGGACTTCACTCCCCTTCCTCAGTGGCTAGCCGCTGAGCGGTGCGGTAAGCTGAATAACGGGATCGCCGGAAACTTTGGCCATATACCGGTAAGCGAACTTTCCCACAGCATTGTGCACCTGAAGACAGTAAGATCCTCAATACTCCACAAGGTCTGAATTGTATTCTTTACGGTGAAAGGGTGATTTTCAGACGAACTTTGCGATAGTATCACCTGCATTTAAAGGGACATTGCCCTAAACATCAAGTGGATGTCCATATTTTGCATCTAAAGGGACATTGTGGATATCATTACCCCAGAATCTGTTCATAAAGACCATACAGGTGCAATATTGGAATTACATTTAGAATATAGAATATTATATCTACCAAGCCGTGCAATATTTAAAGGACTCTTTATATATAGGGTTCTACTACCAGTGGACTGCTATCTAGATTTTATATTTTTAAGTTTTTTATGTGCTTGATATTTCCGGATATTGTATTTTATTGGATCGTTTTATTATATGTTGTACTATTTTTGCCGCTTACACTCCATTGCTGAGTTAGTGGCTATTAAATGCTGTTGATGTGACCCACATAGTGAGTGCCAGTTGTCTTTCTATCCGTTAAGTTAATTTAAATGCTGCATATTTGAGAAGAGTCACATGCTTCAAATTACACGAAAATCAGTTTCTACAGCCTGAGGATAATACTCTGCTGCATTACTCTTTTCCAGAAACCTGACAGAATTGATTGCAAAGATCTGTTAAGGTGCCATATATACTAGGGAGAAGACCAAGTTATAGGAAGTAGAAGCTGAGCAGAGTGATGTATAGTTTTATGGTAAAGTCAGTAAAACGTGTATTCATTTAAATCCCTGTTCATTCTTCAGCTATTTAGACCCACTTTAGGCCACCTAATCAGGTTTTGGCCGCTAATACATCCCCTCTTTCAGGGCCATCCAAGGGCGTATAGGAGGTTCCTGAACACGAGATCGCCCCTATAGGGGCGGCTGTTCCGTTTTGTAGGCAGGGCCTAAAGTATAGGGTCAGTATCAGGGACAGTTCCCCCATTTTATAACCCACACCTGTACCTACAAAACAGCCTCTCCTGTCTACGTGGAGAAGATAAAATCTTTTACTAATTTTGTTTAATATATTTTTGTGTGTGTACTGACTTTTGGGTTACTTTTAACTATATATTGATTAAAGGCTACTTTTAATAGAGTGGTAATGTTTGAAATCTCTTATAGATAGAAGACTGTCAATCACTCATAGGACCGCCTCCTGGACTTCACAGCCCAGAATGTGCAGGAACTTAAATGAATAAAATACAAGTTTTACTGAATCTTTTCCCATAAAACTGGTCACAGGTTCCATTAAACAATTGCAATAGACTTAAAAAATAATTCACATAAGAAAATTGGATAACTGTTCACTACATGATGATTACAGGAATATTTCCATAATTTTAAGTTATCCTCTCTCCACGGATCACGAGAATGGGGCCACGTGCCACCTGAAATGAACAGAATGGCAGGTTGAGCATACGCACTGCCGATCCCTCCCACATGGGACCTGCTGGAAATAGCCGAAATATATACTTGTCAGTCTCTGGCAGTCCTGGACCTTTACAGTGCCCTTGTTTTCCTATTCCATGGGGGTCCGAGTGGTTGGACTCCCACCCACCTAATAGTTACCCCCTTAAATTATCAAAATACCCTTTTATACTCTTAAAAATGAGGAGTTGCAGCTTCCCCACCGAGACAGAGGCCCTGCCCCTTCCTGACCATGGGGACACATAGTAGAAAGCAATATTAGATGTGTCTACAAGGATCATTCTGTTTCCAGGGAGCTCGTAGCAATGCTGTATGTAGGTGTAGCCTGTCCTCCCCGCCATGCCAAGTTACTTACTTCTGACATCATCATTTGTATAAGAGAATCTGTGAGCGTCATGTGATAAGTCACAAACTGTAAGAGGAGTCTTTTCTGGCTGAAAGCGTTATGAAGGTGCCAAAATCTTGTGTGTGATCCCTTCTGCTTCCACAACAAACTGCTACATGGGTACACTTACACACTGCTGCAGGGGCTAGCATGAGAAACCAGTATAAGGTATAAGTATAACCAACAGTGAGGCAGAATGACTGATCCTACAGGTGTCTAGAGCTGCACAAGGGGTTCTCCTGGCCACAGATATCGAAGACCGTTCCTCAGGATGGTGCAAAAACAAAGTCAGGCGACTTTTACATCTGCACTTTTCTTTCCAAGGATCTTAAAACTGGAGGAAAACACTTCAGTTTTGACCCCATTCTTTGTCAATGGGGACAAAACTGAACAAACCGGAATGGAGTGCCCCAGAATGCATTCCGTTCCAGTTTGTTGTGTTCCCATGCCGGACACAAAAGTGCTGCGAATGTGCACCTGTACTTTATTTCATATTGTTTTGAGGTGTGGGTCTGAGGCTACTTTCACATCTGCGTTTTTGCTGTCCGGTTTTGAGATCCGGCATGGGATCTCAAAACCACAGCAAAACACTTCCTTTTGAATAATACAAACGGCTACATCAGTTCAGAATGGATCCGGTTGTATTATATTGAAACTGAACATGCCGGATCCAGCACCAAAAACCATGTAAGGCCTCTTTCACACTTGCGTTGTCCGGATCCGGCGTGTACTCCACTTGCCGGAATTACACTCCGGATCCGGAAAAACGCAAGTGTACTGAAAGCATTTGAAGACGGAACCGTCTTCCAAATGCTTTCAGTGTTACTATGGCACCCAGGACGCTATTAAGGTCCTGGTTGCCATAGTAGGAGCGGGGAGCGGGGGAGCGGTATACTTACAGTCCGTGCGGCTCCCCGGGCGCTCCAGAATGACGTCAGAGCGCCCCATGCGCATGGATGACGTGATCCATGCGATCACGTGATCCATGCGCTTGGGGCGCCCTGACGTCACTCTGGAGCGCCCGGGGAGCCGCACGGACGGTAAGTACACTGCTCCCCCGCTCCCCGCTACACTTACCATGGCTGTCAGGACTTTAGCGTCCCGGCAGCCATGGTAACCACTCTGAAAAAGCTAAACGTCGGATCCGGTAATGCGCCGAAACGACGTTTAGCTTAAGGCCGGATCCGGATCAATGCCTTCCAATGGGCATTAATTCCGGATCCGGCCTTGCGGCAAGTGTTCCGGATTTTTGGCCGGAGCAAAAAGCGCAGCATGCTGCGGTATTTTCTCCGGCCAACAAACGTTCCGTACCGGAACTGAAGACATCCTGATGCATCCTGAACGGATTACTCTCCATTCAGAATGCATTAGGATAATCCTGATCAGGATTCTTCCGGCATAGAGCCCCGACGACGGAACTCTATGCCGGAAGACAATAACGCAGGTGTGAAAGAGCCCTTAGTCAACTGTGCCAGATCCATTTTTTTCGGACACAGAAAAAACGGATCCGGTGCCCATTGTCTTACAATGTTCATTTTCAATATAATACAACTGGAAATAAAGTACAGGTGCACACTACCATGGCTGCAATGCAAAAGCAAACAAACTTGCCGTGCTGGTTTAAGTCTTTTTTTGCATTGTATATTTGGGGGACTGGCTGCCTCCATTTGGACCTTAGACATTCCTGCCCATGGCTTCTAATCAGAGTATAATATAACTGGATTATACATTGTCCTGGATTTTGTAGGCTTAAACCCAGGAGAGGCAAATCTGATGGTGTAGGTCACATCTGTGGAAGGCACCTTGATGTTGGTAGATGGGCCTGACATACTTTTGATCAAATAATTGCGCAAACAGCTATTTTCATAAAGTAAGTATTGCAGTAATGTAATTCAGATTTATCCATGGTTCCATGTGGACCAGTGGTGCATGTAGTGTTTTTTTCTTTTGCACTGCAGCCGTGGTAGACTGTACCTGCACTTTATTTCATGTTGTTTGGAGGTGCGGGTCTAACTTTGTTTTTTGCATTGTACATATGGGGGAGTGGCTGCCTCCATTTGGTCCGTGAACTCCCACCCATCAGCCCAGGTTTCTAATTATGGTATGATGTAAGTGGATTCTACATTTACCTGACTTTTGTAGGCTTAGGCCCGGGAGAGGCAAGTCTGTTAGTGTAGGTCCCATCTGTGACTGCTACCTCGT
The DNA here is from genome assembly GCF_905171765.1 of Bufo bufo. Taxonomy (NCBI): domain Eukaryota; kingdom Metazoa; phylum Chordata; class Amphibia; order Anura; family Bufonidae; genus Bufo; species Bufo bufo. Next base: position 202,229,609 of record NC_053393.1, read on the forward strand.
CTCTGGTGGATGGGCCAGACACAGTTTTGATCAAAAAAGTGTGCAAAGATCTTTTTATTTTCATATAGTATAGTATTGATGGAATCTAGATTTATCCATGTGTCTTTGCGCATGGAGCAGTGTGCTGCTGCATGTAGTGTTTCTTTCCTCTGGATAGGTCATTGATATCATATCGGTGGGGGGGTCCTACACCCTGGCTGCTCAGCTGTTTCGGGCTGCTGCAGAGCTGGAGGCAGACTGCTCCGTACCCTGTGTAGTGGTCATGGTGGCCGTGTCGGGGGACTACTGAAGAAAACATAGTAAACCTATTAAACCAGTACTAAATAAATAGAACATAGTTGTGGTAATCTTTCTGCTTTACAAATATTGTTTGGAAGCACAATATAGCTGCACACATAGTGCCTACTAGTCTGTAATATGGACTCACTGGGACTCATGTGTGGCTGCACAGGATCATGAGCCCCAACTACAGCAGCCTGAATAAATGGTTCCATTTAAGGGAAGCGTTCAACAAAAGTTTGCTAGACTTTGTTTTCCCACATCTCTTCTGAAAAAAGCACAGGGACCACTGACCTCTGAATAAGGGCTCATGCACACGACTGTATGTATTTTGCGGTCCGCAAAAAATACAGATGACGTCCGTGTGCATTCCGTATTTTGCAGAACGGAACAGCTGGCCCCTAATAGAACAGTACTATCCTTGTCTGTAACGCGGACAATAATAGGACATGTTCTATGTTTTTGCGGTGTGGAGACACGGACAGAAACACCACAGAAGCACTCCGTAGTGCTTCTGATCCGTGCTTCCGTTCCGCACCTCCCAGATTGCGGACCCATTAAAGTGAATGGGTCCTATATGGAGGGGAGGTGTCCCTAGGATTAGACTTTCAACCCTTCAACGGCCCAAAACGCAAGGGGGATTGGCAGTGCCGGATCCTTGGTCTTATTATATTGCAGCCCAGTTGCAGCATTTCAGAGGATGGGGAGACGAACCACAATTGAATAGTGCGGGGCACATTATCCAGCACTTATTGCACCATTCGTGTTTATTGTCTGCCCTGGAGGATGGTTTGTTTCATTCTCATGGTACTCAATATCCATTGCTACGCATGATGCATAAAATATGGTGGAAAGCTAAAGAAAGGGCGAATGTTACCGGGTATAGTACCCACACACCTATATGGCCTAATCACTTATATTCTGAACTATATTCTCGGACAAGGCATTGAAGAGTTTCGAAGTACTGAGACAGGAATTTAACATTCCGCATAGGTATTTTTATGTTTATCTGCAGTTGAGGCATGCTATTCAGACGCAAGAAAAGAAGGGAAAGATCCAGCAGGCAGCCAGATGTCCTATCATTGATTACACAGTGAGGGCAGGGTCCACTAGCGGGGTGATATCCCTCTATTACAACACACTCAGGGAAGAAGTTGATAAGTCCAACCCGCTGAAATTGTATGAAAAATGGAAGGCAGATATCGAGGATCTAACGGAAGAGCAGTGGAGGGAAATCCTCAATGACGTATCAACGTTGTCATTAAGTGAGTCCTATAGACTATCTCAGATGTATCTCCTGCATAGGGTTTATAGAACACCTGTACTATTATTCAAAATGGGGTATAGGGTGGATGATGTATGCCCACGCTGTAATATTGCGGGTGCAAACTTGATTCACCTTATGTGGAACTGCCCGCGCTTGAGGAGGTATTGGGGTGGAATAGTGGAACTTATAAATAAGGTATTTCGCATTAGTTTGGAGGTTAGCCCACTGACGTGTTTACTAGGCTTTGTGAAAGTGCCTAGGCACATGATGAAAATGAAGGTGGCGGTGATGAGAATACTATACCAAGCATGGAAATGCATAACGGCTCATTGGATCGATGAGTTAGTTCTTGCGGTTCAGGAAGTAGTGGATAGGGTGCATACACCGGTTAGGCTGGATGAATAGGTGTATTTAAGGAGGAACTCGGTTAAAAAATTTGAGGCGATTTGGTCCTCGTGGATTTCTCACTATAATTTGTCCTAATGTATGTTTGTGGAGGGGGACTGGTGGGTCAGAGATGGATGGGGTGTGCATATGTGAGTGTGGTAGTGTACGGATAGGGTATGTTTGTATTGGTACGCTAGGTGGAGTAATTTAGAATTGCGGAAGTTCTCAGATGTCCTATAACATGTTTCAGAAGACTGGACTACGATACTTTCGGATGGACTTATCAACTACAGTTATGGACTATAATTTGCGTCTTCTAAGTGGTCGTACATTGGGGGGGGGGGTTATTGTTGTTCTTGTATAACAAATTTTCTTGAAAAAGCAATAAAAATTATCTGATTTAAAAAAAAAGTGAATGGGTCCGTATCTGTGATGTGGGGTGCACACGGCCAGTGCCCGTGTATTGCGGACCCGCCATATGCGGGACGCAATACGTCCGGGCAACGGTTGTGTGCATGAGCCCTTAGGGAGCCTTCACACTCTGCAGATTTTATTGCACAATCTTCTTTAACTGAAAATCAGTTCCATTCATCCATTCAAATCAAAGGAACTGATTTTCAGTCGCAGAAAATTCTGCAACAAAATCCACAGCGTGTGAAGGCTCCCTTAGGGTCAATTTCTGTAAGCCAGCTTGTGATTAGTAGGTATGTACTAATTAAGGGTACTTTCACACTAGCGTTAGAGGAATCCAGCAGGCAGTTCTGTTGCCGGAACTGCCTGACGGATCCGGAAAGCCGTATGCAAACGAATATCATTTGTTTCCAGATCCGGATTTACAATTCACTGCAAAAAATGCACCAAAATGATTCGCAACTGACAATACTAGCTAATTCCTCAGGCTGATGTTAAAAGCTGAGAACTTTGCCAATATGCTGCGGTATTTATGCCAGATCCGGTACCAAGTGTTCATGAAATTGCTGCAAAAACTCACTGAAAAAAGTGGCCTAAACGGATGAAAATGCTCCAAACCCAGACAGTGTTTGGGTTTGGAGCATTTTCACCCGTTTAGGCCACTTTTTTCAGTGAGTTTTTGTCTTTATGTAGTGTACGGGGACTGTAATGCCCGTCACTACCAAAGTGTCACTTGGTGTGCTGTCGTCCCTCCTTAGTTATGGAGAAGTTGGTATATGTCAGTTTTATAAAATGTCATGTAATGCAATGCTATGTATTTCCCTGTTGCTGTGACACTTGCATGTACAGGCCTGCTAGGGGTGTCATTCCAGCTTCTAGTCACTAGAGGGAGCTAGGGAGCCCTAGTCTATATAAGGCCCAGTCAGGGAAGGGAAAGGCAGACGGAGTCTAGTGTCTGTAATCTACAGTTGGAGATTAGACAATGTCTGAGACAAGTCCAGGCCTGAAGCCTGCTGTCCAGGAGAAGATTCCCTCCTGAATTCCCATATGCAGAAACAGGAATATCTTAGCTAAAGAGCCTGAGGAAGCAGCTGAGAGAGACCGAGGCAGAGTGCAGAGAAGCAAGAGGTACTAAAAATAACAGAGGAGGTACTTTCTAAAGCTATAGCCAAGGATATAAAGCCAGAACTAGGTTATTGGGCCTTGGTGAAGAATTGCTATATTCCAGGATCAGACAGAAATAGAGTGCAAGCTCCTGTACTGCAAGTCCTGTGTTCAACACTCTGTAATCACCTTGCTAAATCTGTAATTGCCTGCATCAACCGTATTGCAAAATCGACTGTATGCCAAGGAACTGCGATTCCAATATTGTCTCTGCATGAAAACTACTAAAGTTGGAGTTCTGTTTTAATCCCACGTGTTCCTCAATTTATTCCTGCTATCCGCAAACGGCGTGCCACCGTTTACTTGGCACTGGCGTCACGAACTATCTATACCATCACCTGCCATATGCAGAGAGTCAGCCGTCTCAGGTTAGTGTCATTGCACTACTACACCCAGAAACTCTATTACACACAACTTGAGTACGCTGCACCTCTCTTTTGGCGTCACGAACAGGATACGCACGCTTTCTAGTGCAAGAAGCGTGAACTTTGTGCCTTATACAGTTGCCCTGTGACCAAAGTGACAAAATTACCTGTTTATTGAAAGTGGACTTTGTGGACTAAAAAATCTACCCAAAGTGTACCTAAAACCTCCAAAAAGTGCTGTGCAGTGTTGCGCTACCAAGAGAAAGAAAATCGCCGCATTGGAGTGTGATTTTGTGGACTTTTTACATTCCTGCTTGCTGTCAGTGAATAGACAGCGTTTCTTGCTAAAGATGGCCGCTGAGCTTGCTGAAATAGCTGCTGCGTCATCTTCATCCCGAAAAGGCGGGAAAAATTGGCGCCTTTCTGAGAAAATAGCGGGAAGGAGTTCAAGGTCAGGCGCCACTGCTTATCTGGACATTTGCATGTCTGCCAGCATGGACACCGCCTTCCATATACTGGAATACCTGGGGGGCGGCCTCCCAGTGCAATGGGAGGAGCTGGCTGATCTTATTGGCGCCACCCTTTCGCTCTCCAGAGAAGGATCGAGCATGTTGGAAAGTGAACAGAGCGTTGCTGCAATGTCCGCACCTGAAATTGCAAAGATGTCTGATGTTGGTGTAGAGCCAGAGGAGGCTCCACCGGCCTACTCTCCGGGACCGGAGCAACCCGCCTGCCGCCCAAGGGGGAAAGAACCCGAGCCCTATTATGGCTCGTGGAGAGACTTTTTCCAACCATCTTTCAAATGGTCCTCCCTGATGGCAGAGATCCGAGAGGCCGCTATAAAGCGGAATACAAAGACCAAGATCTTCTATGAGGAACTAACTAAGACAATACATGAGAAGCATATGAACACCCAACCCCGCCTGGAAAGGAGAAAGGGAGTGGTGCTGTCATTTGACAAATCCCGTGGCTACGGGTTCATCCAAGACTATCTGACTGGCAGAGACCTCTAGGTGAATCGAAGGTCTGTCAAAAGAGACTACCTCCCTTCTTACCAGCACAGCCTCCGTGAGGGAGAGGAAGTGGAGTACACCCCTGCCGAGAGCCTACGAGGCCCTTATGCGACTGCCGTGACCCGTCCCAAGCGAACATCTGAGGACTGGGAGGCAGAAGAAGAAGAAGAAGACTACTCTGGCTGCGAGCGAGAACCTGAACGCTCTCCAGAGCCGGCCCATCACGCCTTTCAGGAGCGGAGCTCCTTCATTGGGCCTAACGTCTTCTGGCAGCCAACCGTGTTGGAGAAATGGGTGAGCCCCTATCCTTCCCCCGAGCTGCCTCGTCGGGAGAAGACCCTGCACGAGATGGGGAATTTAAAAGGACTTCAAAATACCTTCAAGAACATCCGGGTGGGTCGGAGACCAGACGCATCGCCAGAATCTGCAGAGGCCGAGTCCGCACCATCGGTGACTGTACCTGCGCCGGCGGCGCCAGCAGATGACAGCGGCTCCGACACAGAGAGCATCGGTGAGCAGATCGTCCGGCTGGAGGAGAAGTTGCGGGAGTTGCGCAAGATACACACCGCCAGGATCCGGACACCGCCAAGGAAGGATGAGGTAAGGGTGCCTGTCACCACCCGTAGACCGCCTTCTGTTGCCACCGCTCCGTCAGTGCCCCAGACCGGACCCGCGATTGCCGTAAACTGCTGCACCCAGAGCACCGGACCGCTTGCTGCGGCGGTGCCAAGCACGTTACACCCTGCAGTGATCATGCCAGGACCGGCACGGTCCACCAGAGGGTTCACCCCTAGGCCTATGGGGCCAATACCTATTAGGGGCCCCTTTACCCTACAGCTGCCCCCTGACACTGTTATGTGGGCACACCCGCCTGTAGAAGAATACTACAGACGATACTTGCCAGCGGAGCCGAGTGGTTATGATATGCCACTGTAAATCAGCCTGCTAGGCCTTTGATTTATTTCACTGCAGAAGTTTGATGTTAACCCTTCCAGGACAGGAGTCCTATGTTTCTGGTCCTTTGTTGCGGCTGCCAGTTTGTCCACGGCTCAGTGGTAGGTGTTGACCACTGAAATCACAAAGTCAGCAAGGCCACGTTTGTTTCCAGGACCTCCTGCCTGCTTTTGCTACCCCACGCCAAGTTGTGCCTGTTCCTTTAGTTGCACCTTTTACCCTTCACCCCCTTTTCAGGTTGATCAGGGGTCTTACAGCACTTGTCTTTGCTGTCCTTTTATTGTGCAACTTCATACTAAGGAACCGTGCCCGGAGACAGACTCAAAAGAACCTGAGCCTCTGAGATTTTTGCTCTTTTAAAGGAAATGTGCCCAGAGATGGACTCCACCGCACGAGAGCCTCTGTGATTTAATAGGAAAATAACCTGGGTACGGACTCATGTTTGTTCTTTGAGCCTCCAAGAACTTTTATACTGTTTTATCTATTCTACTGTTCTATTATGGACTTATTCATTGTCATGGACTATCCTGGTTATAATGTTACGCTGTGCCGGGTCAGCGCCCCAGTTCCGTTCATTATCCTGAGAGAAGAGAACGACGCCCCTTGTCACTACCCTTCACCTTTGCCAATTGGACCTGATGTAAATGCAAATGCAGAAGAATTACATGTATGTATGCCTGCATGTCTCTATTTTCTATTTCAGGTAGAGATTCCAGTTGGGCGACCCATGATGGAGTACGAGGTCGTACTCAGCTTAAAGCAGTGGGGTATGTAGTGTACGGGGACTGTAATGTCCGTCACTACCAAAGTGTCACTTGGTGTGCTGTCGTCCCTCCTTAGTTATGGAGAAGTTGGTATATGTCAGTTTTATAAAATGTCATGTAATGCAATGCTATGTATTTCCCTGTTGCTGTGACACTTGCATGTACAGGCCTGCTAGGGGTGTCATTCCAGCTTCTAGTCACTAGAGGGAGCTAGGGAGCCCTAGTCTATATAAGGCCCAGTCAGGGAAGGGAAAGGCAGACGGAGTCTAGTGTCTGTAATCTACAGTTGGAGATTAGACAATGTCTGAGACAAGTCCAGGCCTGAAGCCTGCTGTCCAGGAGAAGATTCCCTCCTGAATTCCCATATGCAGAAACAGGAATATCTTAGCTAAAGAGTCTGAGAAAGCTGAGAGGGACCGAGGCAAAGTGCAGAGAAGCAAGAGGTACTAAAAATAACAGAGGAGGTACTTTCTAAAGCTATAGCCAAGGATATAAAGCCAGAACTAGGTTATTGGGCCTTGGTGAAGAATTGCTATATTCCAGGATCAGACAGAAATAGAGTGCAAGCTCCTGTACTGCAAGTCCTGTGTTCAACACTCTGTAATCACCTTGCTAAATCTGTAATTGCCTGCATCAACCGTATTGCAAAATCGACTGTATGCCAAGGAACTGCGATTCCATTATTGTCTCTATGAAACCTACTAAAGTTGGAGTTCTGTTTTAATCCCACGTGTTCCTCAATTTATTCCTGCTATCCGCAAACGGCGTGCCACCGTTTACTTGGCACTGGCGTCACGAACTATCTATACCATCACCTGCCATATGCAGAGAGTCAGCCGTCTCAGGTTAGTGTCATTGCACTACTACACCCAGAAACTCTATTACACACAACTTGAGTACGCTGCATTTATGTGTATGGAATGTGCCACTTTATTTTGTTGGTAACGTTCTTTTGCACCTGGTAGCTTCTGTGTCACATGGTCTGTTGTGGGTGTGGCTTCTGTGTCACATGGTCTGTTGTGGGTGCGGCTCACAGCTTTATTTGACCTCACAATGCATTTGTGATACCACTATGGAGGCATGTGAGAGTCTGGCTGTGAGTTAATTGCACTGTTCAGACCCTGTTCACACACCACGGGCAGTTTAGTGGTAGGACCCCATGCTGAGACACCGTGACGTGGTGCATGAGGGGCTCTGATAGGTTCCTGACTGGAAAATATTGGCAAAGTTCTCAGCTTTTAACATCGGTCTGAGGAATTAGCTAGTATGGTCAGTTGCGCATCATTTTGGTGCATTTTTTGCAGTGAATTGTGTATGTATATTTTTTCATCTGCACAATGTATCATTTTGTGTAAGATGTCCTTGTGGTGCATGCGGTCCGCACGGGAATCCTCCATTGTACACATTTTTTGCTGGAGATTGCCGTTGTCTGTGGACCGCATGCGGAGGAATTGCTCCCCCGGTTATAGACACGCCACAGTGTCTGGGTTTGGAGCATTTTCACCCGTTTAGGCCACTTTTTTCAGTGCGTTTCAGATCCGGATTTATCTGACAAATGCATTGAAATACCGGATCCGTCTCTCCGGTGTCATCCGGAAAAACGGATCCGGTATTTATTTATTTTTCACATTTTTAAAGGTCTGCGCATCCGTCAATGCGGCAATTTCATGAACACTTGGTACCGGATCTAGCATTAATAAATTTCAATGGAAATTAATGCCGGATCCGGCAAGTGTTCTGGGATTTTGGCCGGAAAAATACCGCAGCATGCTGTGGTATTTTCTCCTGTCAAATATCATAAAAGGGACAGAACTGAAGACATCCTGATGCATACTGAATGGATCGCTTTCCATTCAGAATGCATTAGGATAAAACTGATGCGTTTTTTCCGGAAAACTTTAACCCTAGTGTGAAAGTATTCTTTGAATGGACCGCGCTGCACCCGGACAGAGCTGACAAATCCTCCCTTCCAGACCTCACAGGAATTTTCTGGATATGGATAAGCGTTCAGCTCACTTGTGTTCACCTTTCCTCCAGGTAACCTTGTGAGAAATCAAGGTGCCACCAATAGTGAAGTACAGTCACACGAGGTTCCAACTGCAAGGTTTTTATTATACTTACAAGATGGATAAAATCACATGCGGTGTATACAAATTAAAGAAAACGTGTCTATAGATGTGAACTTTGCCCACTTCACTACTGGACTCGCAACGCACTAAAAGAGAGGCAACGTAACTAAGGCTTTTTATATATTTTATATATATTTTATTAGCATTTTCTAGTGTGAAAGTACTCTAAAGTTTGCCATTACCAATAAACCTTCATTTCTTATTACAGAAAGCACTGAAATGTAAAACTGGAATAAAATGTCATTTTTTTTTATCATATATGCCACCAATTCAGTCTATAAACCTGACAGTTTACATTGGTGCAAAGGTTTATTGCAGCCCAATGTGCCCTTTGTATCATGACTTGTATAGTATGGGAATAGACTTCAGGAATAAATGCTCCTGTCATAAAGGTAAGGACACAACAGCTGCCATTAGGCCGTGGCCAAATTCCATGCAGACTTTTTAATGTGCCGCTGAGGCAGTGTGTCCCAAGTTGTATTTTATAATGGCACAATTTACAGTAAATTACCATATCTTGTACTGGAAAACAGGAAAAAACACACAATTCTGCCACGATTTTGGGGGTTTTGTTATTACAGTGTTCATTTATAGTGCTAAAAATGACATGACATGCTTATTCTGCAGGTCAGTAAGATTATAGCGATACCAGATTTGTATAGTTTTTTATTCTGTTTTACTATTTTAAAAGAAACTAAAACATTTGAAAGAAAAAATTCACTTTGCATCAGCTTTTTCTGACAGCTTTTTTATATTTCCATCTACAATTTGGTAAAGGTGGAACTTTTTGATCACTTTTTATTCAATTTCTTTGGAAGGGACAAGGTGACAAAAAAAGGGAGAATCGCGCTTTTTTAAAAAAAATTTCGATACAGCGTTCACCACACAGGAAAAATACAGTATTTTGATATTTTAATAGGGTTGGACATTTTCATTTATGGCGATGCCTGTTATGTTTATTTTTTATTGTTTATTAATTTTTATATGTAAAACTGATTTATATTTTTAATATTGTGTTTCTTTTCTATTTTTTTTAACTGACACATCCCCTAATGGGACTAAATGTGAATGTGCCATCTTCTGATCGCCTGTACCCTAAATTACTATGGAATATTATTGTAGTATACAGGATTCTCACAGGCTACCTGCCAAGCTGTGCCTCAGACACAGCGTTGCAGGCAGTTTGCTATGACAGTGCTGGGAGCATTCACCAGGCCTCAGGCTGTCACAGCAACTGATCGGAGCACTGTGGGGGCTCTTATAGGAGAACAGAAGGAGCCCCTTCCTCTGTGTAACCCCACAGATACAGTGGACGCTGTTGACAGCAGGGTCTGAGAGGTTAAATGACAGGGATCAGCATAATTGCCGATCCTGGTAGTGACGGCAGGTGTCAGCTGTATTATATAGCCAGCACCCACGATTTATGGAGTGGACTCCATAGAACCTCTGCACGTTAATATTAAATATATTTATAACAATTAATTTATAGTTATAAATGTAATTATAACAATTATTTATTGTCACGGTCACTCCCAGGCTAGGTGTTAGAAGGTCGGAGAGGCTGTCTGCACGTGATGTCATCTGACAGCCTCTTTTAATTTCACTATGTTGTTGATGGTAATGACCACACCTCTAGTCAGGTGCAGCATAGTTATCATTACTATTTAAGTCTGGCTACTCCCTTCACTCCTTGCGGTGTATAGCTTAATTTAGAAGTGGAAGAGCTGGTGTGTGTTGTCTCCTCTGATGTTCCTGCTCTTTCTTCTACTTCAGGAGTTAAATGTCTCTTTCCTTTGTATTTGTTTTGTGTTGTTTCCCCTGCCTTCTGGTATCTGGTCTGAGTCAAGACCCCTGTTCCTTCAGCTTAATCAACGGGTCGTCTTTGGGCCCTATCACTACCTTGGGGCATTACAGGGTAAGTCAGGCTTTAGGTTCCAGTGAATGAACGGTCCTACCACTGAGGTCTGTTCATTCGGTCAGCAGTCAGGGCTAGGGTTAGGATTCATTTGGTGGTGACCTTTTCCTCCCCCTAGCTTCTAGGCCAGATACCTCCCCCCCCTTGTGTTTGGTGTGGTGTTCCCTCCCACACCTTGTCGTGACATTTTATAATGTAACATTATGTGTAAATGTGCATCAATCACTACGTACAATAATCATATTAGAAATCGCTAAAATCTACGTGTAATAGGTCTGTACTTAGGCCGGGTTCACATCGGCGTTGTGAACTCTGGCACTCTGAGGCTACTTTCACATCTGTGTTTTTGCTGTCTGGTTTTGAGATCCGGCATGGGATCTCAAAACCACAGCAAAACGCTACCGTGTTAATACAACTGGCTGCATCCGTTCAGAACGGATCCAGTTGTATTATATGGAAAATGAAGAAACCGGATCCGGCACTATTGACTTACACGGTTTGCAGCAGTTTTGTGTCTGGCATGGGAACACAAAAAAAACAGAATGGAATGCATTCTCGTGCACTCCGTTCCGTTTTTTTGTTTTGTCCCCATTGACTATGAATGGGGGCAAAACTGTAGTGTTTTCCTCCAGCCTGTGCCAGATCTCAAATCCAGACAGCACAAAGCATATGTGAAAGTAGCCTGATCAGGTCACTGTATCCAACATATATGCCGGTGTTCTGCCAGATTCCTACAACTTGCCAGAACGCTATACCGGAAGTGACACGGCCGCACAGGAGTCAGCTGGAGGAGGGTGTGTGCGGCGCTGCGCAAACGCACATTCACTGGATTAGCAAAAAATTATTGCAGCTCCGCGGGAGGACTTTATGCGCATGTGCGAAACCGTACACCACCCGTGCGCACTTAGGGGTAGGTAGATTTTCCAGCGCTAAATATTCCATCAGATCTCCCTACCCCTGAGTGCGCACGCGCGCACAAATCATCAGGAGCAGTTCATCCTTACTGCAGAGCTGAGTGCAGAATATCGAGGTCACCACATAGCAGAGCTGAGTGCGGGATATTGGGGGACACCGCAGAGCTGAGTGCTGGATATTGGGGTAATATCCCGCACTCAGCTCTGCTATGTGGTGACCTCGATATTCTGCACTCAGCTGTGCGGTAAGGATGAACTGCTCCTGATGATTTGTGCGCGCGTGCTCACTCAGGGGTAGGAAGATCTGATGGAACATTTTGCGCTGGAAAATCTACCTACCCCTAAGTGCGCACGTGGTGTACGGTTTCGCGCATGAAGGCCTTCTCCCGCGGCGCAGCAATGATTTTTTGTTAATCCAGTGGATGTGCGCTTGTGCAGAGCCGCACACACCCTCCTCCAGCTGATTCCTGTGCGGCCGCGTCCCTTCCGGTATAGCGTTCTGGCAAGGTATAGGAATCTGGCAGAACACTGGCTTTCGTCAGACAAAAAATACAGGGCCGAGAAAAAGTAGCCCCCCCTCCAATATCTCCAAATCAAACTGCCTAAACTGTCTAAGTTGTCCACAGCGACCATTCAGAGTTCAGCTTTCATTTTTCAGAGCCCTGTAGGAACTGAAAGCTGAGCTCTGATTGGTTGCTATGGGCAACTAAGACTGATTTATTATTCAGTTTGATAAAAGTGGCCTGTTGTGTCAAAAAGCTGGTTTTCTCCCTGGAACAGTGAGTAGTGATTGTGGAAGGCCAGGGGCGTAGCTATAGGGGGTGCAGAGGTAGCAGTCGCTACCGGGCCCAGGAGCCTGAATGGGCCCAAAGACCCTTATGCCACATAAAAAGACACTGGTATTATAGAAATGCTGGTCAAGTTACCCCTCTGGCTGGAGGGAAGGGGTTAGGCCAAGAATTTGGCATGTCAGGGGTGAGGGTAAGGTTTTTGCCTCAGGCAGCACGAAGGCTATGTGCTTCCCTGCCCCTGGCCACAAAGCACTGAGGGAATGGGGGGCCCCAAGCTGAACTCTAGCACCAGGGCCCATGAGCCCATAGCTACGCCCCTGTGGAAGGCTATGGGCGAAGCAGATCGATTAAGGAAACGCAAGGGACAAGTACCCAGGAACAAAACCACCAGCTAAATGTTGTTTTCAGAGTCTGGTTCTGAAGTGGCATCAAACTGGCTCTGTAGCCAATATGAAGAAACCGAGGCCTCCATCGATCAGGACGGCCGAAGTTGTGCATTAAATTCAGCAACTGCTTGCAAGTAGTCAATAAAAATCAACTCTGAGACTGTCTCCATAAATTGGTGTATCAAGAATGACTGGCGGCGAGTTCTGAAATGTCTGAACCTGAAACCGCACCGAATAACGTGTGTGCAGGAACGGAAACAGTCTGACAAAGATAAACTCGTAAATTACTGGACTTGCTTCCTGACTATGACTGCGACAGACATTTGGACCCATTGCTGTACTTCATGACGGACAAAGCTTGGTTTAATTTATCAAGTCATGTAAATTCCCAGAATACAAGGTAATGGTCTGTTGAAAATCCCCATTTGACTCACGAAACACCACTTCACGACCACAAAATTGGCGTTTGGCGTGCAGTGTCAGGAACACGAATAGTGGGCCCAATTTTCTTCAAATCATCTGTGAATACCACAGTTTAGAGTTTTAACCGCCTCCGGACCGCCTAACGCAGGATTGCGTTCCGGAGGCGGTCGATTTGTTCCTCTTCGGCGCGTCATCTCGCGAGACTTCCTGTGAATGCGCGCACACAGGAGCGCGCGTTCACAGGATCGGGAGGTAAACGAGTGGATCTACAGCCTGCCAGTGGCGATCATTTGCTGGCAGGCTGTAGATGCGATTTTTCTTTAACCCCAAAAAGGTATATTAGACGCTGTTTTGTTAACAGCGTCTAATATACCTGGTCCTCTGGTGGTCCCTTTTGCTTGGATCGACGACCAGAGGACACAGGCAGCTCTGTAAGTAGCACCAAGCACCACACTACACCCCCCCGGTCACTTATTAACCCCTGATCACCCCATATTAGACTCCCTGATCACCCCCCTGTAAGGCTCCATTCAGACGTCCGTATGTGTTTTGCGGATCCGCAAAACACGGACACCGCGGATCCGCAAAACACGGACACCGCGGATCCGCAAAACACTGACACTGGCAATGTGCTTTCCGCATTTTGCGGATCCGCACATTGCCAGAACTATATAGAAAATGCCTTTTCTTGTCCGCAATTGCGGACAAGAATAGGACATGTTCTATAGGCTCTACAAAAAACGCAGTGTTCGCCCGATCAGGCCTGATCTTGTGCGCACACTTGCGTTCAGTCCGCCCCACCGCAGTGACAGAAGTAGTTTGTCACACATGTGGTATCGCCGTACTCAGGAGAAGTAGGGCAATGTGCTTTGGGGTGTATTTTTAAATATACCCATGCTGGGTGAGAGAAATATCTCTGTAAATGACAACTTTGTATAAAAAAATGGGAAAAGTTGTCTTTTACAGAGATATTTATCTCACCCAGCATGGGTATATGTAAAAAGACACCCCAAAACACATTCCCCAACTTCTCCTGAGTACGGCGATACCACATATGTGACACTTTTTTGCAGCCTAGGTGCGCAAAGGGGCCCAAATTCCAATGAGAATCTTTACGATTTCACAGGGCATTTTTTACGCATTTGGATTCCAAACTACTTCTCACGCTTTAGGTCCCCTAAAATACCAGGGCAGTATAACTACCCCACAAGTGACCCCATTTTGGAAAGAAGACACCCCAAGGTATTCTGTGAGGGGTATGGTGAGTTCATGTAAAATTTCATTTTTTGTCACAAGTTAGTGGAATATGAGACTTTGTAAGAAAAAAAAACAAAAACATTTTTCGCTAACTTGTGACAAAAAATAAAAACTTCCATGAACTCACTATACCCATCAGCGAATACCTTAGGGCAATGGTGGCGAACCTATGGCACGGGTGCCAGAGGCGGCACTCAGAGCCCTCTCTGTGGGCACCCACACCCTGAAAAAAGTCTATGGTATGCCTAACACTTTTTCTGCCATTCATCAGCGCAGGCGCGCTATGAACAGCACAGGCAGCACACAGAATGTAGGCAGGCTATCATAGATAAATGATAAAGTACATAAAAGATATATTATATTGGATTGTGGTATTCAGCGTAAATTGCCGTGTTGGCACTTTGCGATAAATAAGTGGGTTTTGGGTTGCAGTTTGGGCACTCGGTCTGTAAAAGGTTCGCCATCACTGCCTTAGGGTGTCTACTTTCCGAAATAGGGTCATTTGTGGGGTGTTTCTACTGTCTGGGCATTGTAGAACCTCAGGAAACATGACAGGTGCTCAGAAAGTCAGAGCTGCTTCAAAAAGCGGAAATTCACATTTTTTCACCATAGTTTGTAAACGCTATAACTTTTGCGCAAACCAATAAATATACACTTACTGCATTTTTTTAATCAAAGACATGTAGAACAATAAATTTAGAGAAAAATTTATATAGAAATGTAGTTTTGTTTGAAAAATTTTACAACAGAAAGTGAAAAATGTCATTTTTTTGCAAAAATTTCGGTCAATTTCAATTAATAACAAAAAAAGTAAAAATGTCAGCAGCAATGAAATACCACCAAATGAAAGCTCTATTAGTGAGAAGAAAAGGAGGTAAAATTCATTTGGGTGGTAAGTTGCATGACCGAGCAATAAATGGTGAAAGTAGTGTAGGTCAGAAGTGTAAAAAGTGGTCTGGTCTTTCAGGGTGTTTAAGCCATAGGGGCTGAGGTGGTTAAACCCAACTAATACCAGAGGAAAACATGTCCTGCTTTTTCCAACAAAATGAGGCAACATGCCGCACCTCACGGAACTGTTTATGGAGGAGCGAACTGTGAGCACAGCGATTGGGGTAGCCGTTCATTGTCCTCAATAGCTTGGTTCTCTCTGAAGAAACCCAGGCAGCTGTAATTCCCATATAGTCCTGAAGGTGGCAGGGCTCCATAAGAACAATAAAAAAAAAGTGAAAATAAATAAGTATACTTCCAGGAAGGGAAGGAGTAAAAAAAAGAAACAAACAAAAAAAGCTGCCTGGTCCTCTAAGGGTTAAATTATAAAAATAATATTTCCCTTCATGAATAAGGCCTGTACATGAGCACTGCTACCTGCCAGAAGAGCGGGAATCGGTACAGCCAATCACACAGCAGGTCTCAGCCTTTTCATACACGCGCCAGGATTGGTTAGTCTCCCAGAGCTTGCCGATTGGCTGTTAGTGGTGATGTGGGCGGGCTGTTATGGGCAGGGAAGTGTATTACAGATCTGTCGTGTATTGCCTAACAGCTTCCGGTGCGGTTGGTAGTCAGCCGGTAAGCCGGGGCACTTTACGGCGCTGCTGTTTGACCTGCTCATGGGCTAACCGTAGTAGTGAAGCTCTGGGGTCCTGAATGTGGTGCGGAGCTCGGTCCGGAGTGGGGGAGACCCCTGCGCACTGCTAGCTGGAGGGCTATGTCGTCGGCTGCAGAGGCTGGAGCGGTGGACAGCTGGAAGACGGTGAGCGCTGTGTCCCGGGTGTCACCGCCTCAGGGCAGTGCTGGAGGCACCAGGGTGAGATTTCAAGGGGTTGTCCAGGCATCCGCTGATACCCGAAGTGGACTTTATAGTTGCCAAGGCAACCAGATGATGCTCAGCCAGTATAATTAATGGGACCGGTTCACAATACTTGCCTGGCATCAGGTGATTGCCCTGGTGAGGGTACTGCCCAGTGTAGAGTGCCCCCTCCGCTTATCGGGCAGGTGAGTATTCCTGGACAGCCCCTTTAAAGGGAACTTGTCCCTATGTGATTAAACCGCTGGAGGTGTGCCCATGCCCCTGGTATAACACAGCACATCCTGCCAGCGCTGCCTTCTCTTCACTGGTTACCTGCCCGTCGTTGGCATAGCAAGCAGTGAATGGGACGGCGGAGCTGTAATCACACTGTCAACGGTGAAGAGAAGATGGCGCTCACCTATCCTGAGGATAAGTTACCATTATGGGTACGTGTGCTGTCTGGAGACCAGGGGCAGCTCACACCCGTCATTCGCTGACGTGTGATGGGGGCCCTATTCTGAATACGTGGGTATTTGATATTGATGTCCTATCCTCAGGATTGGTCATTAGTATCAGCTCAGCGGGGGTCCGACACCCCTGCCCATCGGCTGTTAGAAGAGGCCGCTGTGCTCGCCAGAGTTCTGGTGAGTGCCGTGGTCTTCTCACAGCTCGCCAAGCACAGCGCCCTCCATTGTATAGTGGCAGTGCTTGGTATCGCAACTCAGACCTGTGACTGATACACATACTAAGTGCTGAGGCCTCTTCCAACAGCGTTGGTGCCAGGAGTCGGACCCCCACCCATCTGATCCTGAGGATAGGTTATCCGTATCAAATTCCTGGAGAACCCCTTTAAGGCTCTTTCATTGACCTGTGGGCGGACACCCCTTTACTATACAGACTAGACATGTCTGGCGGTCCAGGTATTTGTACAGCGATGATGTGCTTGTGTCGGTGTATGAAGTGTTTCTGTATCCACTGACCTAAAATGGTCAAAGAAGCCCATAAAGATGGCCACAGGTTTTCTGGGATTCACCTCACGAACTGGACGCTCTCAGTAATTCGGTGCGCAAAATACTGCCGGCGTTCATGTCCCCTCCGCGTTATTCCCACTCCCATCGATAGAAATGACTATTCTCATCCGCAGTACGCCCCAGAATAGGACATGTTCTAGAATTTGCGGTCCGACCACACAGATCTGCAGAAAGTACGGATGTGTGAATGGGTCAGTGTGGACCGCACACGGATGGAAATACTGTAGTGTGCATGAGTCCTTATCTTGCCTGTGGGAGAATGTTTCTGCTATACTTGGGCCGCGTTCACATCTGCGGTAAGCTGATCCGGGACAAATGCCGGTTGTCGGCCGTTGCATGCCGTTTTATTTGTCCTGCAAAAACCCGGGATTTATGCTGGAAAGCGGCCGGATCACTGCCGGACCTCATTACAGTCAATCAATGGGGGTCCGGCGGTGAACTATAGAATCCAGCAAGCTGCTCACCCCTGGATCTGCTACCAGAGATGTGAACAAAGCCCTACAGTCTTGAAGTTATGTGGATCGCTGCTCAGGAACCCGGTCATGTAGCGCACCTCTTCTGAAAATCCTGCTTCAGGAGAGGAACTTATCCGATCCATGCAATTTCAAGGTTCTAAGGATGTTAGAATCCTTCTTCCATGGGCAAGACATGGGTAATAAAGGTGGGCTTATGGGGCCTGCTGGGTTCTGGCAAACCCCCCTTTTGAAGGGAGTTATCCAGTAATATATAATGATGACCTATCACCGGAGCTCTGGTGAGTGCGGCAGGATCCCAGCAGCTTTCCAAGCACAGCGCCGTACATTGTATAGTGGCTATGCTTGGTATTACAGCCCAGCCCCATTCACTTCAATGGCGCTGAGCTGCAACTAGGCCATGTACGGTGACGTCAATGGCCTAGGAAAAGGCCACAACGCTCACGGAGCACCCAGCCTCTTCTAATAGTGGGGGTCCCAGGTGTCGTACCCCAACACATCTGATATTGATGACCTTATCCTGGGGATAGGTCATCAATATTTATTGTCAGATAACCCTTTTGAAGGTGTATGGACACCATAGAATGAGCTCATAGACTTGGCTCATCCACACCGAAAATGTTATATTTGTAGGGCGTTTTATATTTTACTTGAGTTTTTTTTTTTTTTTTTGTAGTAGTGTGACACCACCATAACACACGTGACCTCAAGGCCCTCAAAACACAGCTCTTTCCTAGAGGCTGCTTCTTACCACCACGTCTCATCCTTTAGATGCCACGTGGCATGTTTTCAGTATATGAGTACAGGGGCCGTGGTAAAATCATCCCTCCTCTATACACCCAGATTAGGACATCTAGATGGTGAGACAACCCCTTTTAAGCTCCATTTATATCAAAAAGCCATAATTGTCCCTTTTACATTATTTGTGGTACCCAGGCACAAATATTAGGCAGCTGCTTTTTGTGTGCTTTTTGGAATATATTGTTCTTGGATAAAGGCGCCCCCCCATTGTCAGCAGGCGAGAGGAGAAGAACAAGGCGTCTGCCATTTATGTAAGTGCTGATGATACATCAGGGGTCAGACTAATGTCCCATCACAAAATCTGCCCTGATTTACTGTCGGTGGTAGGAAGTTGGGACGTTCCTGTTATGTAGTGAGGGGAAGGGAAGCTGCTGTGAGTACAGAATGGCGGCACATCTGTTTGGGTGTTAGGGACACATTATAGTGTGTGTGTATTTTCCCCAAAGAAACTAAGGGTCACATTTATTAAGATCAGCGTTTTAGACGCTGGTCTTAATAAAGGCCCTGTGTTGGCGGCGCAGGCCTCTCCATAATTTTGGCGCATCCAGCCCCAGTCTAAATGTAAGCCAGCTTCCTTGCTCTCTTACATTTAGACCCTTTTCTATGCCTAAACCAGGCGTAGAAAATGGTAAATGATAGGGTCCTGCCTGTGCCCTTCCATGCCCACAAAAATCTTGACCTGGCGTGAGCGGGGAGAAGTCGCAGAGAGTGGCGCAACTAACTGTTGTGCTGCCGTCGGCGCCGGAAATACGACCAATTTAGGCATATTTCAGGTTAGTAAATGACCCCCCTAAGGTCACATCCAACAGGAAAGAGTAGCCTAAACGTTTCCTGTCTACAGAACCTAGATTCCGTGTTAATGTGGGCGGCAGACACGCTGCTGCCAGGATGGGCGAACCTGACCTTGGCTGAAAGCAAGTATATGTCATTGGGTGGTACGACTGGTGACTAAGTAAACATATTGATCTGCTGCCCTGCTGTGAAGTCCTGAAAGTGCTGCATGCTTCAGTATCGTGGGCCGTATTTATAGTTCTTCTGGTAACTTGCCGACGGTGCGGCTGACCACATGTGGCCAAGCTATGGCCGAAGGCCACGTGATTTTACTGCAGAATCACGTGGCCAGCTGCACAGGGGCCTTTTACACACGGCGAGTATGGTTCCTGATAATTGCCCATTGTAAACCCGTCAAGTGATTCAGCAATAATTGGTTTGTTGATCGCTTGTTTTATTAAGATGTAATAGTTTGTCAGCAGAACATGGTTTTCGCTTTATATTAGGGAGTGAGTAACCTGCGATTCCTTAAAGGGGCGGTCTCCCTTCAGCATAGGAAAAAGCACCAGTCTATGTGCGCTCCCATGGTCCCGGTCACCAGAGAGGCCGGTGCTTTTTCCTATAGTGTGCAAGCACGACCACCACTGATGGATTGCAGGGTGGTCGTAACCATGGAAATGAGCAGTGTATAATGTGATGGAAAAAATGAATCCAGCCAGCAAAGGAAGCAATATGGATAATCACAATACATTAGTAAGTGCCTTGTATTAACTTTCTCTACATGATAAATACTATTTACTGAAGTGAGGGTAACTGCACACGATGCAGATTTTCGCTCAGAAAATCCTCAGCATACAGCTCCAGCAAAGTTAATGCGATTTGGCTAATCTCTTGTACACATTCCGTATTTTGTACATGTGGAAACTGAGTTAATGCGCAGATTTTACAATCCCCAGCATGCCAATTCCTCACCTTGTGTACAGTGGCTTTCCCCATGGACTTCAATAGGGTTTATTAAAAGCTGCAATAAAAAAAAAAAACACATAAAACTGCACAAAATCCTTGATAAATGGCTTGGATTTATGTGCATTTTGTTCCTCGAGTTACTGCTGCTGTTTTCATGTGGATTTTCTCCTTACAAATCCGCGCCTAAGACTACCTGTACACGTGCGTAATACAGTACCAGCAAAGTGAATGAGGTTGGACCTCTCTCGTGCTCACGTTTGACCTGCTGTGCGGATATAGAAGTCTGTAGCTTGTCAATTGTTTGTGCAAATTTTTATTTATTATTTATTTTTTTGTCTGTATTTTAGCCTTTGCAATGAAAAGGGTGAAATCTGTGGAAACCTGCATCAAATATGTAACAAAAACCGCAAGTCCCCTTTCACCTTGTTTTTCACGCATCACTTGTGCATTGCGTGAAAATCGCAGCATGTTGTATACTCTGCGTTTTTCACGCAATGCTGACCCCATAGAAGTGAATGGGGCTGCGTGAAAAACGCATTGCATCTGGAAGCAAGTGCGGATGCGATGCGTTTTTCACTGGTGGTTGCTAAGAGATTTTGTTTGTAAACCTTCAGGCTTTTTTTAAAAAAAAATTTTGTGGCCCCATTGAAGTGCATGGATTCACATATGGGCTGCAAAAAAAAAAAAAAAGAAAAGGAAATGGACATGGGCAAAAAATAAGTTTGTGTGCATGAGCCCTACAGCTTACAGCAGTGTTTTTCCACGTGTCAGTTCATGCTGTGGTTACAGTGACAGATGGCCCCATGTAGACTGATCCCACTGAATGGGGCTAATCCGCGGCACAAACTGCGACAGGATTTGTCTGCTCTGTGCAGGGTAGGTTATCCGGTAATTAATATTGATGGCCTATCCTCGGGATAGGTGATCAATATCAGATCAATGGGCCCCCGCCGATCAGCTGTTAAGAGAGGCCGGGCACTGTGAGCGCTGTGGCCTCCTCCTAGGCCTTGTGACGTCGCGTTCATCGGTCACATGGCCTAGTTGCAGCTCAGCCTCATTAAAGTGAATGGGGCTGAGATGCCGTACCATGCACAGCCGCTATACGATGTCCAGCACTGTGATTGGTGAGCGAGGTGGCTTCCTGGAACAACTCGGGACTCGGACCCCCGCCAATGTAATTATGACTTATCCTGAAGATAGGTAATCGTTATCATTTCCTGGATAACCCCTTTTAAGAATGGAGAGGTTTAGTATTCTCTCTACAGAATATTTCCCTTTGGAGTGTGAGCGTACGGGCTGGTACCGCGGTCACATTCCTCTCCTGGTCTACAGTAAACAGGAGTGAGAGAACATTGCTGACATTCCTGGTTCTTGGCATGGGTGGTGGGGTGCCAGTGACAAGTCCTGTTACAGAACCTGTCATGTGTTAGACACAAAGGTGACTTATATTTAGGTCTCCATTATGTCCCATTACAGAGAAACCCTTGTAGTTTTTCTGAAGGCTCCCTTTCTTCTGAGAAGTATATTGTGAGAAACAGCTTTTCTACCCCAACCATCCAAATGACCAAACACTAGTAAAGCAGGAGATGAAGCAGCGGCCAAGGTTTCTTTTACTCACAGAAATAGTCATTTTCTGTCCTATTTACGGCATCCATTTATGCAAATGTGACAAACGGAGGTTCAGTTGTGTTGGATTGTCTTCTCTGTAAAGTGTTATTGACTTAACCTGGTTTGTCCTAAGACCACAGTCCCCATTTTGAACATTCTAAGGCCTTCTGTGACACTAAGGAAACCTGATCTGGTTATATTTCAAGGCCTCCAAAAAAAAAAACAGTATATGCTATATTCATGTGCTGTCCGCATCCGTTGCTCCGTTCCATAGCCCCGCAAAAAAATATAACCTGTCCTATTGTCCGTTTTGCGGACAAGATTAGGCATTTCTACAATGGGCTGCCAGTTCCGTTCCGCAAATTGCAGAAAGCACATGGGCGGCTTCCATGTTTTGCGGACCACAAAAAAGCGGAACGGTCGTGTGCATGTAGCCTTATCCTGAGGATAGGCTATTTGAGACCTTTGATTCAGGGGAGTCAGGTGAAGGGCACAGGGAACCTTCTTTGGCCCAACACTACATTTCCATAATGATGTATTAATCTTAAGGTGTCGCAGTGTAAAGTCCTCTACCAATCAGCTCTCATCTATGCGGAAACCTGACGGAAAGTGTTCAATTTCCCTAGAGCGCCACCACAGTGAAA
This sequence comes from Bufo bufo, assembly GCF_905171765.1. Classification (NCBI taxonomy): domain Eukaryota; kingdom Metazoa; phylum Chordata; class Amphibia; order Anura; family Bufonidae; genus Bufo; species Bufo bufo. The sequence goes on from NC_053393.1 coordinate 202,252,108, forward strand.
CTGAAGTATTGCACAATTCCAGTTGTAATGAGTGTTCTGCTGTCGGGTCCTCCAGAGTAAGACTCTCTGCTCTGGATGAGGTACTTTACTATTTTGTTTAAAAAATATATATTTTTCAACCCCATGATTTATACTCTTCTCTGATATTCTTACGTAAGAAGTCTCCACTATATTTTTACTTTTTGAAAATTGGGACCATCATGTCAGACATAAGCTTTTATGTGAGACTGGATAAAGAAGAGATAAAAAAAAAAAAGAAGGTCCTGGAACATTTCTCATACATCATTTTCTGCTACCAGAATGATCTCTTGATGGTCTTGACCATTCTTGATGTTAACCAATTGAGATTAACCAATATAATGTCTACATACAGTATCAAGCTCTGGCTTTGTGAATTATAGAGGATGTACTTAAAATAAGTTGTCACTCTAGATAGATTTGAAACCATAATGTACTTATTAGACCACCCAAATTTGCTTATAATGGTCTTCTAGGGGGAAGGGAGGGCATTCTTCTGGAAAGGCTTCACTGTATATGCTTCCTGGTGTCTTTAGAAAGATGACAAATCCTATAGATTATGACCTATATATAGTTCCATTTTTCCGTAACTGGGGCTTATTAAAGGGTTTGTCTGGGAGAACAATAGAAGGATCTACTTTTCTTCCAGAAACAATGCCACTCTGGTCCATGGGCTTTATCTGGCATTGCATCTCAGTCCTATAATATTTTTTTAAAATAATTTCTGATAACCATTGTTGTACATGTTAGTGAATGTTTTCTACGGAAATAAATGAAGGCATATGGATCAGAAGTGTAGTCAGTTGCTATAGGGATACTCGCTAATTTCTAGCATTCCCATTAAATTCTGTTTCACCAGAACCTAATAATAGATGTTTGTTCTCTTCAGCCCCAAATGCCTTCTACATAGATTATGGAATTGCTTAAATAGTGATCCCTTCCAAATGCAGAGTTCTTATCAGAATCTTTGCATGTGGCCCCGGGTGACATGTATGGCAGGCTGTCACACTAAAAGGGCCCATTTGCAGATATTCTACCCCATCCTACTGGATGCCAACTTCAGGTTTATGGAAACAGGCAAGCTCCCTGTGCTACAAAGCAGCTTCCAAAGCAAATACAATTTTAGGGTGTATAAAAAAAGTGGGTTCAGAAAAGGGCAACCACATTATATAATGGAAGGTCTGTCTTAATAAAAGGCTTAAAACTTGGGTTTGTTCAGCTTGGGGAAAGACGCCCTAGATGTTATCTCCTTTACATGTATAGATAAATGTGTGATCAGTACAAAGAACTGGGACATTATTTATTTAATCCAAGGACGTTACAAAAGACCAGTGGACATTCAATATATGTGGAGGGAAGACGATTCAGACATCAGTACAGGAAAGGGTTCTTTACAGTAAGAGTAGTCAAACTCTGGAATGTCCTATCCCAAGAGGAAGTAATGGCAGATACTATGTTAGCAAGGGCTATGTGCATTTTTGGGGACAATTTTGTTTATGAATGCATTTTGCTCAATTTGGGCTAAAAATCTATTTATTTTTTTGGGGCCTTTTTAAAAAATATTGAGGCATTCTGTCACAAAGTGTTAACTGTTTTTCTAACTGTGACTGGTACTTTCACTTTGTGCCAGTCATCTAATAACTCTTATGTCTAAACTACTAAGAGGTCATAAACAATTATTTAAACCACATCAGTAAGATAAGAACTGGGCTATGATGAGTAAGGTCAGATAAGGAGCCATCAGCTGAGCTGCCTGAAGGAACAGAAAATTCAGATCCTGCTACTCGAGCATCTCTGCCCTGTACAGTAAAAAGGCTCCACATTTTTGATAAAGACCAATTTAAAAAATGATTTTTTTTAGCTCAAAATGAGTACAGTACAATAATATAAAGAATACAGGTGTACATAGTCTTTAAAGAAAGGCTAGATGCATATCTAATGGAAAACAGCATTGAGCGTTATAATTAAAGGGGTTATCAAATTCTAAAAATGCCCCTCCTATAGATCATACTTGCCTCGCTCCCCGGCATCCCTGCACGGCCGCTGCTGTATCTACCTGTCGCGCGGATCAAAACATCCAGCAACGGGCGGTGCAGCCAATAGCAGACAGTGACCAGTGTCCTCAGCATCACGGGTGATATCACTCATGATGCAAAAGGGCTGGTCACCATCACAGCCTGCTGCTGTCTGCCCCCCCCCCCCCCTCCCCCCGTTACCAGGTATTTTGATCTGCACAACGGGTAGATGCAGTGGCGACCGTGCAGAGATTTGGAATGATGTGGGTCCTGGGGAGCGGGGGTAAGTACGATCTAAAGGAGGGACCCAGGCATTGTGGGGGGGGGGGGGGGGGGGAGGGGGGCATTTTTAGAATTGGATAACCTCTTTTAAGCAAACAATGTTATATAATTGGTCTGGAAAAGGTTGAAATTGATGGACGTGTCTACTTTCAACCTATGTCACTATGACATGCTGCAAATTTCTAAATTCACACGGCAGGTCAATTTCCGTACAGACCTAAAAAAGCTACGTGTACTTGAGAATTGTCAGCTCTCATTCACTTTGCTGGTAGTGTACAACGCTGTGTTTTTCCAAGCGTGATCCGCATCGCTGGGGGTCAGACCACTGATCTCTAGCAGTCCCAAGAATGGAGTGGTACTGTGCATGCCAGTCCGTCTGTCCGTTTTTACTTTTATGTCACTGACTTCTGTCTACATCAGTCCCATAGCAGTGAATGGAGTGGTGGACAGCAAGTTTTCCATATGGTACCCCAAAACCACCAGCCTGGCACAGGGAAAATGCCAAGCACTTCATTTGCTCCCAGTGAATGTGGACGGTTGGGGGAGGGGTGAAGCATGCAGTTGCCTTCCGTTTTTCATATATTGATCAAACCCTGATGGCTTTTATATAATGTCTGAATAGACTATTATACCGTTTGTGTCTGGAATACAGAACATGAGCAGGTAATTCTGCATAGGATGGAGAACAGACTGGGGACAGGTAAGCCTTAAGGAGTTTATGTGGAGAATATCAATGAGTTGATTTAAAGACTACAAGGAGAAGGAGCTGGCTGCCTTGTAACAGATATTTTACTATGCAGCGCCAGTCTCTGGCTGGTACTGCTGCCAAGTCCTGGTCCTGCCACTGCTGTCCTCTCCTATTGTCTGCCAGTCATGGAACAACAAGATCCGCTGGAACAAGAGTTGATTATGTTGTTAGCGAGGCACATAACTGATTGTATTATCCTCAAAGTGTAATAGTAGAAAAAATACTTACACAAAAATCAATAAAAATCAGCAATAACGAAGGCCCAGGCTGCAGCAAGTAATCTGTCGCAGCAGTAACCTCCCGGGAAAGACCGCACAGAAAGCCCTCAGGCCATCACATGAGCGCCTTCGGTCAGGGAGCTCTGTGTGACCGTCACATTTCCTGGGCCGACCGCTGCTTCTTTGACCCAAACTCAGTGTATCCTAGTGGTTTATGATGCTGTGGTATACCATATTCTACTCGGATGATGGTCTACACCAGGGATGCTCAACCTGCGGCCCTCCAGCTGTTGCAAAACTACAACTCCCAGTATGCCTGGACAGCCTACAGCTATTAGGGCATGCTGGAAGTTGTAGTTTTGCAACAGCTGGAAGGCCGCAGGTTGAGCGTCCCTGGTGTAGACCCACGGTTGAGTAGGAACTCGCAGCACCCTTGATCAATGTGATGCAGTGAGTTCGGGTTAGACAAGCAGCAGTCGGAAATATGACTAACACCTGTGAATTTGGCTTTGGTGTATATTCACATGTGCAGGTTTTAGATAGGTTTTTGAAGCCAAAACCTGAAGTGGATTTAAAAAGTGGAGACGTTGTGTCTGTCCTTTTTAAAGGGGTTGTGAAAGAAAGGGGCGGGGGATTACTAGCTTCCCAGCTCTCCTTTTTCCCCAGGCCTGTGATGCTCCATTGGGCTCCCTCTGTCAACATCCGTTTGACATCGTAACAGCCAATCACTGGGGCCAGATTCTCTTGCGTCATGTGACAATTTGTCATGAAGGGGTAGCCGATCACTGCTGTGGCCAGTGACTCGCCGTGGTGGTGTAAAAAGGATGTTTACCTCGAGGAAGCCCAATGGAGTATTGCAGACCTGGAGGAGAAGAAGCAGGAAAGTCCTCTTTCCTTTACAGACCCAGCCAAGTGGGGGTGGGGGGCAGAAATCCCCCACATTCTTGCATAGCCCCTTTTAATACTCATTTTATGATCCAAACCTGATTTTTGGCTTCAAAAAGCACATCAACAACCTGTACTCTATCTCTGAAACTCCCAGAGGGCTGCAGGGCTATCCTGTGGATAGGGGATAACCTTAAAGGGGTTCTGCAGTTTGTTTTAACTGATGATCTATCCTCTGGATAAATCATCAGCATCTGACCGGCTGGTGTCCGAGACCCGGGACCCCCGCTGATCAGCTGTTTGAGAAGGCAGCAGCGGTCGCGGCCTTCTCACTGTTTACCGCAGGCCCAGCTGCCTTCTCAAACAGCTGATCGGCGGGTGGTCCCGGGTGTCCAGAGGATAGATCATCAGTTAAAACAAACTGTAGAACCCCTTTAACAACCAGGATACCTCTTTAATGGTCGTATTATGACTGCTGTGTGGCCATTCACTATACAGACCAGCTGAAGAGTGGTCCTTATTAGTTTAATTTAACTCCACTGTGGCTCATACAGCCACGCGGTACTGGACCACATCGCAGCTGTGACACAACCGTGCAGGGTGGTCATACCCCCAGGATGCCATTAAAACGTGCATCTTGAACCACTGATCCCACGCTGCAGTTACCATGGATTCCCAGGTCTCATCTGGATGTGCTACTTGACAAATATGTGCAGACTTGGAATTAGCAGCAACCGCAGGCTGCACATATATCGCCTTTTTACTGCGGAGTGCTCTTATTAGGTACCTGCTGTATATAGCCATTCAATGACATTTGCTCTAGCTGGCCGTATACCAAATGCGTTAGATCAGCTTGTCCTTCATGGTTGGCCTGTGAAGCTTATCACTTTAGACGACATGACGAGCTCTTTCTAACAAAGCTAGAACCAGCCCTGTACCTCACATGGATCCAGAGATCTCCAATTGCTCTTAACTTCAGCCTGGCATCTAAGGGGCATCTCCTTTCTGCTGCAGCTCTCTCCCTGTAACTGCTACAGCTTCTAACAGAACATATGGCTGGTGGCAGTTGTAGATTTAAACTGAGCATGTGCGACCAGCTCGCCGAGACGGACAAAAAAAAAAAGGAAAAGAACAAACAGCAGGTGGCGCTGTACAGATACATGTATTCAGATCCAGGTGCTGGTTTGAGAAATGTAGACTATGCTCCGTGATATAACCCCTTTGGACTGTTTCACATGAGTGAGTGTGATACTCTGTTCTGGACTTGCAGGAGTGCATGGCATTCACTGATTTATAATGCTGTGCGCCTCTACTTGACCTTTTATTGCTGCAGAATCATACTGACATAAAGCTGCCACTATGATACTGTATCAATAGGACCTTTCTGCGACAAAATTTTTGGCCTTCTCTGACAACCTCGCCACTTTTTAAAAAAGTGTGTGGGAGGAGCCGGGCTGGGGGCGTTATCTCCACTCCCCAACTGACTTAATAACATTAGCGGCAGGAAACTGGAGCACAAGAACCAGAGATCTGCTTCAGCTCCTGGCACATGGACCACAGAAGATGCTTCTCTTAGTAAATTGGTCGGACCTTCCTCCAACCTACTTTTTTACTAAGGCTGGCATGAGAAATGTAATCTTCTTTTTAGTAAATGACCCCCAATTACAGTCTGCTGCAAATGGTCTGAATCCGTTTTTATTGGCTTTGTTCTGATCACGAACGTATAAAAGGAGTCACCAAAAAACTCACTGTAAAACCATTTACAACGCCTTGTAGGGCTAGCTCAGCTGAATGTAACAATACTTTTTTAACTTGGAGGAAAAGGTGCTTTTAATCCATATGCAAATGACCAGTCAAGTGCACCGAGGGCGGGCACGAGACACTCTGTGCACCCTTGCTCCTCCTGCTTCTTCTGCCAGCCCCTCTCTCTTGTCCTGAATTGATAGGGCCAGTTAAGATGACTATGCAAGAACCTGACCCTGTCAGGTAAGTTGAGGGGGTGGAGGCAGAGGGAGCAGGGGTGCACAGATTTCTTGGGCCGCCCTTTGTGCACTTGCTGCTCATTTGCTTATGGAATAAAATGACTGTTTCTCCAGAATGAAGCATTTGATGGGCAAGTAAGTCCTACAAGGCATTGTGCGTAGTAGAACACTAAACTTCCTGGTGACACTCCCTTTAACCCCTCAGATACCGTGGCCTGTTGAGACCACAGCATCTGAGAGGTCATTTGGTGGGAGGGTTATGATGATAAAAGCTTCAACTAAATGGATGTCTGTACTGCTCTCCCCAGTACAGACATAACTAGTACTGTGAACAGTTTAGCATGGTCAAAACTGCTGACGAACTTCCTTTTTAAAGGGGTTTTCCAGGCTCCTGATATTGATATCGGATCGGTCTGACCGTTCTGGGTTACTGCAGCTTGTCTCACATTGAAGTCAATGGGAGCTGCAGTAACTTGCACAACCTCTACACTTTGATCCAAAGTGCCAGTTCCAGCTGATCGGTGGGGGGTGAGGGGTTGTAGAAATGTATATCATGCTTTAATCAGTAAAAACAATAAATAAATAAAAAAACGACACATTTCCTTTAAGACAGTGGGAATTTTATAAGAAAACAAATCTTGAACTACTCCAGTGTTCACACTAGCCATTTAGAAAAAAACACTCTCTGGAAGAAGAGATATGAACTCGAGCTTTTATGCTTTTAAGCTTGTGCCGAGCTTTTCTGTCTTCCCCAGCTTTAAAATGTCACAGCACTGCTTTCAGCCACAATGTCGGTGTAAGTGGGCAGGAGTAAAAGACAATGCTGTCATTACTGGTCAGACCTCTTCTGGTGCACAGTCATCCCGCAGCGTCATTAAACATTCTCCACTCCCTGGCTGTTTATTAATTGCTCATACTCAATGGTTAAACCCCCTAGTGTGACGGCATTGTTGTATCGCCCTGCGGTGATTATTCTCATTCATTTCCTGTTCAACATTCATATGTTGCAAGTACTATCCAACCGCCCCTCCCCCACGAGCCAACCCTTTTATTTTCTCAAATTTAAAAAAACACTAGATATTCTCAGTTCCTTGTGCTGAAAACCCCTTAACAGTCGGCCTTATGTCTTTCCTCGAAAGCTGTTAATGGGGTATATCCCACAAAAAAATCCAACATTTTTCAAAGCAGTACATGGGACTGAATACATTTTGTATTTGCATTTTTCACTTTATAAGACGCACCTGATGAAGATTAAAAAATAAATATGTTTTCATCAGACCTCAGATCAGACGCCCGCCACCCCCCCCCCCCCCCCCCCCCCAATCAGGTCCAGCAATCTCCCCTGCAGTCACTGCGGCCTGGTCTTCTCCAGGCCTGTCCGCCACTGTGACCTGACTGCGCACAGTGTCGGGTCATAGTGCACACACTACATCCTGACGCTGTAGGCAGATAGGACAGGACATGCGCAGTCAAAGCAAAGAAAATAAAATAAAAAATGGAGACAGCACGTCCAAGGTGGGGGTTTAATCCAATCCTTTGTCAAGGCTTCACTGGCTGAAATGTTGCATCTGGATTAAACCTCCACCTTGGACGTGCTGTCTCCATTTTTATTTTTATTTTTTGTTTGCTTTGGTTGTTATACTAGTCAGGGGAACTTGCCAATCCCCGGTGAGACGTGCACCCAACTCTGCCACATCATAGGAGTGCTGTTCACCCATTATTTTGTAGGACAGGACATGCGCAGTGTCTGGAGGAAGACCAGGGAGCGGTGAGTACAGCAGACACTAGCAGCGCTACAGTCACCACTCCTTGCGCCTACTGCATACTAATGAGCTCTCCGCTTTATAGGATGTAAGACGCACTGCCATTTTTCTACCGTTTTTGGGGAGAAAAAAGTGCTTCTTATAAAGCAAAAAATATGGTAATTCAACATTTAGTATAGTCACTGAGTTATTCAATAAAAAGGGGAGATCTCTAGATCTTTGGATCCAAGTGGGGTACAAGGCTGGTTCTAGCTTTGTCATGTATTATGGGATAACAGCTTCACTGCCGCTGCATAATAGCGATTGCATGAGGACTTATGTTTTAGGTGGGGGGTCTCTTGACAGACGGGCGTCTAGTAGAAGAGACTAATATTTATTGAGTTATTACATTTTTGCAGTTTTCTAGCATTTGAGAAGTGAGCCAACGGGTTGAGTCGCATGCAGTCTTGTCCGGCCTTATTGCTGGTATGTCTGCAGGAGGACAATGATAGATTATTGCTTTACAACAACAGTGACCATAGCAGCTCAGACCGAGCCGTGTTTCCCCAGCAACAATGAGCAAAGGGCGCCGGTGGGTGGCATTCAGCGTGCTGGAGCAACGTCTTAATTAACGGTTTCAGAATAGTCTAGGTGCCCATTAAGGTGTGTGGTTTATTTTTTTTTGTCTGTTTGCAAGACTTCTACAATACTGTTTGTTACAAGAGTGAGCAGAAAATTTGATAGAGAATACTCTGCCCCATCACCCCCAAGTCCTTTTTGGCCTGAGCTCCCGGTCCTTTTCTCCCCCAGCATCATCTATCGGGGAGAACCCCTTACACATTAGGAACTCTGCTGGTCGGGACAAAAATCCTAGGATTGACCAACGATACTCTAATGTGTATGGGGGCGTCTCCAAAATATGTGCACAGATTTGATCAGTCAGTTTAGAGACCATGATTAGGTCAGGGACTTGGGAGGGGATAAGTGTAACTATGAACAGGCACTTGGTTAATAAAATCTATTACAAGTTTCACCATTATCACCTATACAATTGAATTATGAACAATAAAAGTTTAGATACGCTGTTCTCCCGCACCATTCTCTGTGGTGCTGGTCCTATACCAGTGTAGCACCAGGAGTACCAGACCAGTACCGCAGAGGACTGTGCTGTAGAAGGGGAGCATGTATCATGGTTTCTTTTATTTTAAGCAATTGTAGGGTGTGTCCGAGACTTTGAATGGCTGTATATTGGACAACTCCTTCACGCTAGTTACTGCGCTCCTCTGCCAGGGGACGACTGGTATGTGGTGCTTCTGTGTTGACGGAGACCTTTTGCTTCTCTCTGTATCCCTTTCTGAGCAGTGCTAACCCTGTGGGTCACACCAAGGCACTGTTCACATTTCTGGCAATTTAGGGGTTACTGCATGAAGAATTTAGATTATAATTAAATCCAACAAAAATTCTTATCCTCAAATATTCTGGGAATCATGTTAGTATAGTGCCACCTGCTGTTTACATTTCACAGCCATTCTGTGTCCACCTCGGCATATTTGCCTAGGTGAACACACGCTCTCAGTCTTACTTTTCTCCCTGGCGGTGAGCCGGCTGCTTCTAAAGCCGCAGCATCTTCTCTGATTCTCCGAGAAGATACCGAGCAAGTGCAATTACAGGAAAGCTGTCGCACTTGCTATCGCTCGCTCCTCATCTTCTCTGAGAAGCAGAGGCGATGCTTGGCAAGTATTCCTGAAGTATCTGGGGATGTAATTTTATTATTTTTTTAATAAGTGAAAATACAGAAATTGTTCAGTTTTGGGATGCGTTTAACTCTAAGCAATATTATTTGACAGATATTAAGCTCCTGACCAGCTGTTAGGTGGCTCAGATCAGCAGGAGATTTAACCCCGTCTTCCTCTGCAGGATTTCTACATGATTGCAGCATGATCCCGACACAAACACTGAGAAGAACTATGGCTCTGATTTATCAAGACAAGTGCGCGTCCCTCAGTCTTGATGGAACAGAAATTTAATTTACGAGGCAGCCCATGTGCCAGACTGACGTCTGCTGCAGCTTGTAGCTGGCATAGGTTTTCGGTCATTATTTACGCCAGTAATGGCCAAGGCACAGCCCTCAAGAAACTGGAAAGGGTGATGTAAAAACGGCAACGGCATTTGTAAACTTGTAAAACCAGGTTTTGCAACTTTTCAATGTCAAATCCACGACGTAGGGGGATAATAGATCTCCTGCTATATTACTTGCTTGCTTTTAGCATTCATTTCTAAGGTTACCGCCTATGCTGCAGAGGCCCAAGGTGGTAGGCATTTAGGCTCCGGACTCCCTCTGATGTCCGTATTTCCAAGTAGGGCTTATGCACATGTGGTATAGTTGGTAATGTGCCATTGGTGTGACTTTGCTGTCCTCGCTCTTACATTTGTGTCTTTGGATGATGACGACGCTGGTACTTCTCTGGCTGCGGAAAGATACCATGGAGGAACTGAAAGAAGCTGTAAGCGTCTGCTCACCACAACCCATTCCTGGTCTTTGGGGCAAAAAATAATCTTGCATGGACCATAATCTATTGAAATTCAGAGTAAAAGCCTTGCCTATACCTGGCAATGAATGAAAGGGAAGGAAGCTCAATATAATCCTGATCTATCTATGTATTCTAGTCTTTCTAGTGGGATACTTATGTTTTTGGCTAAAATAGATTTATCCGGATTATATTGAGCTTCCTTCCCTTTGGAGTCTATTACACTATATATTGATCAGGATGTGTCCCTGTCTTCCTCATATATATATATATATATATATATATATATATATATATATATATATATATATATATATATATATATATATATATATATATAAAAAATTTTTTTTTTTTGTGTTGGACGTATCTAAATTCCTGCTTGTGTCGAGGGGGAATAGAGAAAGAAAGAGGGGAGGGGGTGGGGGCGCACAATAGGGTAGTAGGCTCGATCAAGATATAGGGAAATAAAGAATCAGGAGGCTCCCCTTTTAAGGTTGTGCTAGTGATGGGCACAACCCTATTGAAGACTTGTGTGAATTTTGACCTATTCACCAGGGTTGCAGCCGCAGGAAAGAGGTTTCTTTCGGATAGGATATCAGTCCTCCCGAAGGATTCTTGTAGTAAAGGAAATTCTGCTCAGGCGCAAAACCACTGGTCGAGATGGAAGATAGCGTACATACATAAAAACAATGCGTTTCGGGGATAAACAATTCCCCTTCATCAGGTTTTTATGCATGTACGCTATCTTCTAATACATTTTTTTTTATCTGATCATCAAGACCATCTCGACCAGTGGTTTTCCGCCGGAGCAGAATTTCCTTTACTACATCCCTCCGTTATAGGTCCATATGCCACCAGCAGCCTGCTGCTCCACGCTGAGCTAGACGGGAATACACAACTGATCTTTGTGCATTTTTATTGCTAATTATTTTTTTTTTTATTTTTTTTTTATTCTATACTATAATGTTGGGATTACTTTATCTACAGTGACATATTTATATTTTAATACAATATCTTTTGTCGGTGTGTTTGCATGCCTTCCTCTGGCACACGCTGTGTTTGCTTTGCATGTTTGCCCTTGATTTTCCCGGTGTACTGTACTTTCAGTGCATGTAACTTTAGATTGGAGAGTCCTTCAGGCTTTCAGATGCTGAAAAATAAGTTAAAACAAGACAGAAATCAAAGATGGCATCAGCCTTCTATCGGTGTCCTCCCACAATCCCATGCAATGCGGCCGTGTCCTGACCGGGCTGAACTTCTAAGGCTACTTTCACATTAACTTTTTTTGTGGATCCGTCATGGATCTGCAAAAACACTTGCGGTACAATAATACAACCGCATGCATCTGTCATGAAGGGATCCGGTTGCATTATGTCCTATATAGCCATGACGGATCTGTCATGAACACCATTGAAAGTCAATGGGGGACGGATCCATTTTCTATTGTCAGAGAAAACGGATCCGTCCCCACTGACTTAGGCCTCATGCACACGACCGTATGTATTTTGCGGTCCGCAAAAAAATACGGATGACGTCCGTGTGCATTCCGTATTTTGCGGAACGTAACAGCTGGCCCCTAATAGAACAGTACTATCCATGTCCGTAATGCGGACAATAATAGGACATGTTCTATTTTTTTTTTTGCGTTTGAAATGAGAGGTTCCGTATACGGTCCGCAAAAAAACTGAACGGACATGGACAGAAAATACGTTCCTGTGTATGAGCGCTTACATTGTATGCCAGGACGAATCAGTTTGGCTCCGCTTCGTCAGGCGGAGAGCAAAACGCTGCAGGCAGCGCTTTGCTGTCCGCCTCCAGACCGGAATGGTGACTGAACGGAGGCAAGCGGATCCTTTTGCATTCAGAATGCATTAGGGTAAAACTAATCAGTTTTGGACCGCTTCTGAGAGGATCTCCCAAACGGAAAAGCCAAAACGCCTGCGTGTAGCAGGCCAGCACTAAAGAATGGACAGAAATGTGTCCATGCAGAGCTGAAGTAAAGGGACTATAACTCTGCTACATCCATACCTTTCAGGATCGTTTACCGCCATCTTTTAGCTGTGTAGTAACATTGAACTCGGGATGAAACAGGGTTGTGACTAGCGCAGCATAGCGTCCAGGGGTTCTCAGGTATCCCTTCTTGCATTCTTTGTGAGCCTTTAAAGGGTTGCACCCTCAGAAACAACCCCTTTTAAAATGCAGAGGTGGGGAGCCAGCTTCCAGCTCCCTGGCAAACAGTTGATTTTCGGGACGAGCCATAACCTCAATGAATGGGCTCTCGGAGCGCCTCACTGTGGTGGCTCTTGGTGGTGTCCATACCAGTTGATATGGAGAGGGATTGTCTTCCTGAGCTAGGCCTGTCTCCTCTCCTGTTATGTCTGTTTTCCCTGCCCATATAATATGAATTCTAGAACGTCTTTTCATGTAACTCTACAGTTAGTTGTGCCGTTCTTCTATTATTCCTTGTAGAACTCCTGAATTACCAGCAGTCTGCCAGAACTGTCCATCCGGGTGTTACCAGTTGGGACTCTGTCCCTGCCCAGCCGTTCACTGTGCAGGGACCCCCCTACCCCCCACCCCAAGCTGGTAACATCCAGATGGACCTTCATTACAGACTGCTAGAAACTCATTCATACATTTCTAGAGGGAATAATACGGCAATGGAACTACATAGTCATAAGAAAAGATGCTCCAGAACTGTGTTTGGATGGGGAATGTAAGCGGTTAAAGGGGTATTCCAGTTGTTAGAATTTATCCCCTATCCACAGCGGTAGGACCTCCACCGATCAGGAGAACGAGGGCCCCGTATCCCATGCAGACCCCCTGGATGGAGCGCAGTGGCAGTTCAGGCATTCGCGTTCCTGCTCCATTCATTTCTGAGTACAGCGCTCGTCAATCTTATGAATGAAGCGGCCAATGCATGCCTGACCTGCCACCCAGCAGAAGGACCCCCACCGATCTAATAGTTACCCCCTATTCTGTGGCATGTGACCACTGTGCCACTGTTGCTAGAAATCCAAACCTGCTGGATTATTGGTTGGAAGTTACTACTTTGTCGTCATAGACCACAATGTAAGTCAAGTGCAACTAATCGTGCAACAGCAGGTCACAGACAAATTGCGCAGATTTTTAATTATTATATATATTTTTGGGGTCGTGGGTTGGATCGTTTGCCAGTTGTCTAGAAAGTGATGTTGCGCTACCAAAGTCACAGTGTAGCCCTGTGGGAGGCGTGCCAATGTAGATATCCAAGATGGTGTATTGAGATACATATGTTTGGGCACACCTTTTCATTTTATTATTCTTTGTCTTCTATTTTCTGCAGTTTATTCATATTGAAGACCAAGGGACACTGAAGTGTTAAGCATGCCAGAATCTGGTGTATATTTTTAGACTCTTTAACGTTGGCCCCCTTTGTCTCCTCTCTCTCTCAGTAAGCCTCATGGGATGGTCACCTGGGGTGGTTTCCAATGAGCAGGCATGCCTGTCTGGAGTTATTTGTGGAATTTTGTGTTTGAGGTCCTCAGTTGTACTCTGTTTCATAGTGTTTAGCCTTATATTACTGCTCTTCTAATCCGCATTATAGCAACAACCACTCGACTAAGTCCATCATAAGACATGGAGGTCATTCAACTCGGAAAGTTTCCAGAACAAAGAAGGTATTCTCCAGTGCAGCCATGAAAACCATCAGACACTATGCTGCAACTGGTTGTCATAAGGGCTGCCCCAGGAAAGGAAGACCAAGAGTTTTTCCTGGCTTTTGATACCGATGACCTATCAGTGTCTGATCGGTGGGGGTCCGACACCCAGGACTCCCGCTGATCAGCAGTTTGAGAAGGCAGCGGCGCTCTTGTGTGCGCCAAGCCCAGCGCCGTACGTATATAGTGGCTGTGCTTGGTGTCATGTTCAGCCTCCTTCACCTTCTAGCGCTATGCCCCCAATGTCTGAGATGCAAATACTCCTTTAATACTGTTCATTTTACTATTTAATTCCGTATGTGTTCCTTCATGGTTTTTATGCATTCAACATGAATCTGCAATGTAGAAAAAACATGAAATGAAAAGATGTGTCCAAACATATTTTTTGTATATATTATAATATTCCAGCAATAGTTTGCTTTTACTGTTTCTCTTCATCGTTCTATTGAGCGATGGTTCTTGGCCGCACCATCTGTATCTCTTGATAAGGCCTATTGCACACGACCGTATGGCTTTTTCAATGTTTTGCGGTCCGTTTTAAACGGATCCGTTGTTCAGTTTTTTGTTTCCGTTGTGTTTCCGTTTCCGTTCCGTTTTTCCGTATGGCAAATACAGTATACAGTAATTTCATAGCAAAAATTGGGCTGGGCATAACATTTTCAATAGATGGATCCGCAAAAAACGGAACGGATACGGAAGACATACGGATGCACTTCTGTATGCATTCCGTTTTTTTGCGGACCCATAGACTTTAATGGAGCCACGGAACGTGATTTGCGGCCAAATATAGGACATGTTCTATGTTAGAACGGAAAAACGGAAACGGAATGCATACGGAACACATTCCGTTTTTTTTGCGGACCCATTGAAATCAATGGTTCCGTATACGGACCGTATACGGACCGCAAAAAACGGCCAGTAAACGGGAAAAAAAAACGGCCGTGTGAAAGAGGCCTAACCATTTTCTTTTGTGGATCCACAATAAGAGCTAAAGAAAGGCAAATCTTATGCTTTATTGATCTCGCCGGATTCCCTGATTATTATACTATACGATACAGGTGACACATGCGTCTTTTTACTTTATCATATATTTCCCGTTGTTTTCGTATAGCGGCAACGTACTGCTTAGCACTTGCATCCGTTCCTGTCGCCAGCGGAGCTCCTAATCTGATCTCCCTGAGGGTAGGTTTACACATTAGTGGTATATGAGGCGATACTGGTAGACATGATCAGAATTAATCGTTGCCATCGTAATTGAAATGAATCTAGAATGGAAGTGTTAAATTCGCATCCTATCAAAACAATCACTGCCTGTGTACATTGTACAGACATCGACGATCACAATCTACAAATATAGCGAAACATGCCGGAAAAAATCCAGAGGAAGCAATTGGAAAATTATCTCATCTGGGTTACTGCAATTCTAGCACTGTGTGTGGACAGCCGAGATGTCAGGGCAGAAACTTCATCTCGTATGAGCACTATGTTCTCTTCAAACAGTTGATTGTTTGGGGCCAGCACCCCCACCAATCTGATATTGATGACCTATCCCAAGGATAGGTCCTCAATATAAAAAAAGTGGACAACCCCTTTGAACTGATTTTCAGTTGCAGGAAATGTGTTGTGTATAAATTGACTTATTGGTTCCTACACAGAAAATAAAAGCTGGGCCTTGTGGTAAATCGGTGAATCAAGGCATAGTTCAGTGTGGTGTTTGGTGACCATACTTGCATAGTTTAAGGGATCAACCTGGGTTATAAATTGGATTCGGCAAAAAAAATCCAAAACTGATCAAAAAAATAAAAGGCAGCACAGGTAAACCAGACCCAGGTAGCCAATAAACCTCTTTGCTGCTGGTACCTGAATTTTTAGCATGCTTTCTATTGGTGTTAGTAAAAAAATAAAAAAAAACAATCTTATTGTCTGGCTACCAAAATCAAATTGGCACCCTGGGTGGTCTATCTGGCTCCAAAAATCTACAGTAATTTTCCCACAGTAATGTTGAAGGAGTTGTCTCGGATTTGTAAAAAATTGGCTAAGAGCAGAGGTTGGGATAAAACAGTAAAATAACCATTTTCACCTATTAAGTTGGTTGTCCAGCCTTGGACCTGACAACCCCCTGGGGTCCTAACTTTTGTGTGTGTGTATGTATATCTATATATCTATATATATCTATATATCCTTATCCTGTTCCCAGCCATTTCCAGTCCCCGCAGGACCAGGAATCGGCTTGGTCCCTTGACTGCTGTGGCCAGTCAAAGGCCTCAGTGGCCACAGCGGCTTTGACTTGGCATTCAAGCTAGTCCCTGCTGGTCCTGCTGTGATGACATCATGTACATTGTTTTTGTGACCATTGCAGCCAGCCTCTGACCTCAGCAGTCAGCTGCTGTTCATGCCAGCAGCACAGTTGAGGTCTGTGATTGGCTGCAGCGATCACAAGAGCAATGTACCTGACCTAGTTGCGGTAGGATCGGTAAAGGAGTCATTTTTACTTTTTTTTTTGGTAATAATCCGAGACAACTATTTCTAGTTCAAAACAATTGCTTTGATTTGTGGCATCTTATTTCGCCCATTTGAACCCATTGCTTATTCTTTTTCAGGCATCAACATTTCAGGATACCTCGACCACTGAAGATGCTACAATGATTCCTGTGCTGAGTTCGAAAAAGGCAAGTGAATTGCCTGTCGGTGAAGTGGCCTGGATTCTTAAGGTAAGAGGTAGTTTGTGATCTTCATCCCTTGTAACCATTGTACTTCAGGGTGGCATCAGTGAAGCTGACATAGAGGGTTTGTCCCGTTTTATGTAATTAAATCCTCAAGGGATTTTCTGGGATTGTAATATTGATGACCTATCTTCAGGCTTGTAAAAGATCAGCTGCGTACCAAGCCAAGTTGAAGGGGTTCTCCAGGGGACTTTCATAAGATAGATCATCAGTATCAGATGGGTGGGGTTCTGGCTCCCAGCACCCCTGTCAATCAGCTGTTTTGCAGTACCTCTGCTGCTTCCGTTCACAGTTGTTGGCGCCATTGCAGAACCCCCGGTGGGGGTGCCGGGAGTCAGGTAAGTGTAAAAGGACATTATATCGCTATATGTGTGTATATATACTAATTATATTTAATAAAATCATATTTATAAACCTTCCTTTTTGAGAGTGTCCCTTTTAACCTCTTCAGGACCCTGCCATTTTTTACCTTCGAGGACCTTTCATGGGTCCAGACTTTTTATAAGATAAGTAGCCTGGTAGGGCATAAAGCAGCCCTATAGTGCTTACTATTATTCATGGGCGCCGCTCCGTTCGCCCGCTGTGCCCTTCGGTATTTTCCCCGCTCAGTATGCTAATTACTAGTATCGGAACAGGGAGAGGAGACACCAGGGTTTCTCAATGGGTGTCTCATTCTCCCTGGCTGTAGCGCTGTCCAATCGCAGAGCGTCACAGCCAGGGAGAAAAAAACCTCCATGGCTGTGACTCTCTGCGCTGCGATTAGACAGCGCTACAGCCAGGGAGAAGGAGACGCCCACTGAGAGACTCAGTCTCCTCCTCCTTTGTTCTGATACTCCTCATTATAATACAAGGCGACAAAATCAACAGGGGGCCACAGCAGATGAATGGAACTCAATACCGGAAAAGAAAAACGCTAGTGTGAAAGTACCCTTACTTATCCAAGCCATTCTGAGATTGTTTACTCGTCACATATTGTACTTTATGACAGTGGTAAATTTGAGTCAAAATATTCCATTTTTATTTATAAAAAAATACCAAATTTAGAAAAATGCGCAATTTTTAAAATTTCTAATTCTCTTCTTTTAAAGCGGATAGTGATACCTCTTAAAATAGTTACTACTTTACCCATATGTCTACTTCATCTTTGGTTAATTTTGTAAATGACTTTTTTTGGATGTTAGAAGGCTTAGAAGTTTAAAAGCAAATCTTGAAATTTTTTGGGAAAATATCCAAAACCCTCTTTTAACCCCTTAAGGACGCAGGGCGTATCGGTACGCCCTATTTCCCGAGTCCTTAAGGACTCAGGGCGTACCGGTACGTCCTAGCTTGAACTCAGTATTCCGGCGCCCGAGGGGTTAAACGGAACGGGATTTCGGCTGAAATCCTTCAGCCGGCATCCTGTGACAACGCCAGGGGGGGTCATGTGACCCCCCCGTGTCGGCGATCGCAGCAAACCGCAGGTCAATTCAGACCTGCGGTTTGCTGCGCTTTTTGCAGTTTCTGATGCCCGCGGTCCCTGACCGCGGGGATCAGAAACTTTTGAGTGCCTATAATCAATATTTTTCACTGCACCCCTGCACGATTTTATGCCGGCGGGTGTCGCATGCGGTGGGGGCGGTGCGGGAGGCGGGCGGTGCGGCAGGCGGGATCGCGATCCCCCGCCCGCCTCCCCATGAATGATCGTTGGCTTCTAGTGGTTATACCAGGGTGCCAGCACATTGCTGGCACCCTGGTATAAACGGCTGACATCTGTGAAGATGTCAGCCGTTTAACCCTTTCCATACCGCGGTCCGTACGGACCGCTGTATGGAAAAAGTTAACTGTCATCGGTCAGGGAGCTCCCTCCCTCTCCATCGGGGGGCTGCTGTGCCTTTGCAGCCCCCCGATGGAGAGGGAGAGAGCCCCCAGAGAGCCCCCCTCAGCCCTGTGCTTACCCTTCCCCGTCTGCGAAGTTCTGAGCAGACGGGGAAGGTTCCCATGGCAACAGGACGCCTGCTCAGGCGTCCTGCTGTCCATGGTGCTGAACAGATCTATGCTGAAAGCATAGATCTGTTCAGTGTAAGTAAAATACAGTATAGAACAATATATATTGTACTGTACTGTATTATACAGACATCAGACCCACTGGATCTTCCAGAACCAAGTGGGTCTGGGTCAAAAAAAAAGTTAAAAAAAGTGAAAAAAGTTAAGATAAAAAAAAAAACATTCATCACTGAATAAAAATAAAAAAAAAATAAAATACACTACACATATTAGGTATCGCCGCGTCCGTAACGACCTGATCTATAAAACGGTCATGTTACTTTCCCCGCACGGTGAACACCATAAAAATAAAAAAATAAAAAACTATGAGAAAATTGAAATTTTGCCCACCTTACTTCCCAAAAAAGGTAATAAAAGTGATCAAAAAAGTCACATGTACGCCAAAATAGTACCAATCAAACCGTCATCTCATCCCGCAAAAATCATACCTTACCCAAGATAATCGCCCAAAAACTGAAAAAACTATGGCTCTCAGACTAAAGAAACACTAAAACATGATTTTTTTTGTTTCAAAAATGAAATCATTGTGTAAAACTTACATAAATAAAAATAAAGTATACATATTAGGTATCGCCGCGTCCGTATCGACCGGCTCTATAAGAATATCACATGATCTAACCCCTCAGGTGACCACCGTAAAAAATAAAAAATAAAAACGGTGTAAAAAAAGCCATTTTTTGTCATCTTACGTCACAAAAAGTGTAATAACAAGCGATCAAAAAGTCATATGCACCCCAAAATAGTGCCAATTAAACCGTCATCTCATCCCGCAAAAAATGAGACCCTACTCAAGATAATCGCCCAAAAACTGAAAAAACTATGGCTCTTAGACTATGGAGACACTAAAACTTTTTTTGGTTTTAAAAATGAAGTTATTGTATAAAACTTACATAAATAAAAAAAAGGTATACATATTAGGTATCACCGCGTCCGTGACAACCTGCTCTATAAAATTACCACATGATCTAACCTGTCAGATGAATGTTGTAAATAACAAAAAAAAAAAAAAAACGTGCCAAAAAAGCTATTTCTTGTTACCTTGCTGCACAAAAAGTGTAATATAGAGCAACCAAAAATCATATGTACCCTAAACTAGTACCAACAAAGCTGCCACCTTATTCCGTACTTTCTAAAATGGGGTCACTTTTTTGGAGTTTCTACTCTAGGGGTGCATCAGGGGGGCTTCAAATGGGACATGGTGTCAAAAAAACCAGTCCAGCAAAACCTGCCTTCCAAAAACCGTATGGCATTCCTTTCCTTCTGCGCCCTGCCGTGTGCCCGTACAGCGGTTTACGACCACATATGGGGTGTTTCTGTAAACTACAGAATCAGGGCCATAAATAATGAGTTTTGTTTGGCTGTTAACCCTTGCTTTGTTACTGGAAAAAAAATATTAAAATGGAAAATCTGCCAAAAAAGTGAAATTTTGAAATTGTATCTCTATTTTCCATTAAATCTTGTGCAACACCTAAAGGGTTAACAAAGTTTGTAAAATCTGTTTTGAATACCTTGAGGGGTGTAGTTTCTTAGATGGGGTCACTTTTATGGAGTTTCTACTCTAGGGGTGCATCAGGGGGGCTTCAAATGGGACATGGTGTCAAAAAAACAGTCCAGCAAAATCTGGCTTCCAAAAACCATACGGCGCACCTTTCACTCTACGCCCCGCTGTGTGGCCGTACAGTAGTTGACGGACACATATGGGGTGTTTCTGTAAACGGCAGAGTCAGGGCAATAAAGATACAGTCTTGTTTGGCTGTTAACCCTTGCTTTGTTAGTGGAAAAAATGGGTTAAAATGGAAAATTAGGCAAAAAAATGAAATTCTCAAATTTCATCCCCATTTGCCAATAACTCTTGTGCAATACCTAAAGGGTTAACAAAGCTTGTAAAATCAGTTTTGAATACCTTGAGGGGTGTAGTTTATAGAATGGGGTCATTTTTGGGCGGTTTCTATTATGTAAGCCTCGCAAAGTGACTTCAGACCTGTAGTGGTCCCTAAAAATTTGGTTTTTGTAAATTTCTGAAAAATTTCAAGATTTGCTTCTAAACTTCTAAGCCTTATAACATCCCCAAAAAATAAAATATCAATCCCAAAATGCTACAAACATGAAGTAGACATATGGGGAATGTAAAGTCATCAAAATTTTTGGGGGTATTACTATGTATTACAGAAGTAGAGAAACTGAAACTTTGAAATTTTGCAAATTTTTCAAAATTTTTGGTAAATATGGTATTTTTTTATGCAAAAAAATTAACTTTTTTGACCCAATTTTAGCAGTGTCATGAAGTACAATATGTGACGAAAAAACAATCTCAGAACGGCCTGGATAAGTCAAAGCGTTTTAAAGTTATCAGCACTTAAAGTGACACTGGTCAGATTTGCAAAAAATGGCCAAGTCCTTAAGGTGAAATAGGGCTGAGTCCTTAAGGGGTTAAGGACCAGTTCAGGTCTGAAGTCACTTTGTGAGGCTTACATAATAGAAACCACCCATAAATCGCCCCATTTTAGAAACTACAACCCTCAAGGTATGCAAAACTGATTTTACAAACTTTGTTAACCCTTTAGGTGTTCCACAAGAATTAAAGGAAAATGTAGATGGGATTTCAGAATTTCACTTTTTTGGCAGATTTTCCATTTTAATCAATTTTTTCCAGTAACAAAGCAAGGGTTAACAGCCAAACAAAACAATATTTATTGCCCTGATTCTGTAGTTTACATAAACACCCCGATATGTGGTCATAAACTGCTGTACCGGCATACGGCAGGGCGCAGAAGGAAAGTAACGCCATATGGTTTTTGGAGGGCAGATTTCACTGGGATAATTTTAAGTTGCCATGTCACATTTGAAGATCCCCTGATGCACCCCTAGAGTAGAAACGGCAAAAAAAAACTACGGGATAAGGTGGCAGTTTTGTTGTTACTATTTCAGGGTACATATTATTTTTGGTTGCTCTATATTACACTTTTTGTGAGACAACGTAACAAAAAATAGCTGTTTTGGCACCGTTTTTATTTATTATTTACAATGTTCATCTGACAGGTTATATCATGTGGTATTTTTATAGAGCAAGTTGTTACGGACGCGACAATACCAATATTTTTGGTTGTCTCTTTCAGTTTTACATAATAAAGCATTTTTGAAAAAAATGATTTTTTTTTTCTAGTGTTTCCATATTCTGAAAGCCTTAGTTTTATTTATAATTTTTTATATATATAATATATATATATATATATATATATATATATATATATATATATATATATATATATATATATATATAATCTAAAAAAAAAATTCGGTTACTGTCTTATGTAGGTGCTCTTTTTTTATTTATTTTTTTCCGGTATGAGATGACTGTTTTTTTTTTACACAGTTTTCATTTTATTTTTTTACGTGTTCACCTGAAGGGTCAGGTCATGTGGTATTTTTATAGAGCAGTTTGTTACGGACACGGCGATGCCTAATATGTCTACTATTAAAATATATATATTTTTTTTTTTACATTTAACACAATAAAAAGCATTTTTGAAACAGAAAAATAAATAAATCATGTTTTAGTGTCTCCATAGTCTGAGAGCCATTTTATTTTTTCCGGCAATTATCTTAGGTAGGGCCTAATTTTTTGCGGGATGAGGTGACTGTTTGGTACTATTTTTGGGGGCATACGCCTTTTTGATCGCTTGGTGTTGCACTTTTAGGCCCCTTTCAAACGAGCGAGTTTTCCGCACGGGTGCAATGCGTGAGGTGAATGCATAGCACCTGCACTGAATATCCATCCATCCATCCAGTTGTCACAGAAGGCATCGGGCTGCCATCGGTCCCTGTCATAGCAGTGCAGGGACCTGATGGCCACCCCGCACCTGGCAGGATCCCACACGTGCCTCTGTCAGCGCTGACCGTGGCAGTGCGAGGGTTAATGCGTCGGCATTGGTGTTTTCACTGATGCCAGCGCTTACAGCAGGGGTCCGGCTATCAGTCACTGTTGGACCCCTGCCGCTGATCGCGCGGGCGCAGCTCCTGCACCCGCCCATCAGCATGATTATGTCACTGGTCCTTAAGTGACGGCCAGGTATGATGTACATGTATGTCATGGGTCCTTAAGGGGTTAAAAAGTATCAGTCTGAAGTCTTTCTCTTAGGCTGGGATCACACGAGCGTGTCCGGATTAGTTCCGGATGCGTCCCGGTGTGTTGCGGCAAACCCGCGCGAGTAGGAATGCAATTGCAGTCAGTTTTGACTGCGATTGCGTTCCGATGTTCAGTTTTTATCGCGCGGGTGCAATGTGTTTTGCACGCGCGTGATAAAAAACCGACTGTGGTACCCAGACCTGAACTTCTTCACAGAAGTTTAGGTTTGGGATCGGGGTTGTGTAGATGTTATTATTTTCCCTTATAACATGGTTATAAGGGAAAATAGCATTCTGAAAACAGAATGCTTAGTACAAGGTCAATTGAGGGTTAAAAATAATTTTAAAAAAATTAACTCACCTTCTCCTCTTGTTCGCGTAGTTCTCCCGGTCTTTAGTTCTTTAAAAGATAAACTATGGGCTAAAGGACCTTTGGTGACGTCAGATCACATGCTCCAATCACATGGTCCATCACCGCGGTGATGGACCATGTGATTGGAGCATGTGATCTGACGTCACCAAAGGTCCTTTAGCCCATAGTTTATCTTTTAAAGAACTAAAGACCGGGAGAACTACGCGAACAAGAGGAGAAGGTGAGTTAATTTTTTTTATTATTTTTAACCCTCAATTGACCTTGTACTAAGCATTCTGTTTTCAGAATGCTATTATTTTCTCTTTATAACCATGTTATAAGGGAAAATAATACAGTGAATAGACTGTCACCTAGCAACCATGCGTGAAAATCGCACCGCATCCGCACTTGCTTGCGGATGCTTGCGATTTTCACGCAACCCCATTCACTTCTATGGGGCCTGCGTTGCGTGAAAAACACAGAATATAGAGCATGCTGCGATTTTCACGCAACGCACAAGTGATGCGTGAAAATCACCGCTCATGTGCACAGCCCCATAGAAATGAATGGGTCCGGATTCAGTGCGGGTGCAATGCGTTCACCTACCGCATTGCACCCGCGCGGAATACTCGCCCGTGTGAACGCAGCCTTATCGGCAGAATATGCTCCCATACACCAGGCTTGATCCTCTGAGCACTGGAATAAGATGCACCTTAATAAATTGGGCATATGTCTAGCTCTCCGACTGCTGGCGCAGCCTTGAGCTGTAACTTGAAAAAAGTAGTATAGACAAACCGCTCACTCTCCTTACAATTCTGGATTGGGTGCTCTAGTCTCAAATTGATTCACTCAAATCAACAAAGGCGTAATAAAAAAGTATATATTATGTAGTATGAGACTGGCACTCCCTCGCATGGAAATAGAGCAATAGTAATAGTGTTGTTACACAATATTTAATTGGCAAAATATATTAAAATACAACATTACAATACAATATTAAAATAACAATCGCTGCAGCGGAGACAATCAGTCCCTAAAAATACCTAAAATCTAAAACTTCAATAAAAAGTCCAAAAAGAAGGGGACCATACGTCCTGAATGTGCAAAAATATTGCAAGCCAAAAGTGTCAGTCTATTCCTTATAATAGTATTGGCATTCCTTTCTTATATGCAATATAACATGCAAAATCCATGCAAGGCACCTTTTCAAATATTCAGAATTGTCCGATATAAATATTCGATAAAGTATCCAATCGGATACCAAGTTTTTACTCACAGGTGAATGTCTAATATCCTGCAGTCCCAATATTCAATCCTTTTGATTTTTACTCACAGTATTTCACGTGGTTCTCAGTGATTGGCGTCCCACCTGGTTCGTTCGTCTCTGGTCTCTCTCGATCGTTATCCACAAATCTCAGATCCGGTTATACGATCAGGGTGTAATATCGCGAGAGGTGAACTTGTACTGACCAGTTTGAATGGCTGAAATTCCGGGTCTTTATCTTTGGAGCGCTCCAATTTCTTTGTATCTCCAGATATTAGTAGATGAACTTCCAGTGGTGGTCACTTGTTGGGGATGTCTTTGAAAAGCACCGCTGAAAAAAAGGGGAAAGGAGAGCCCCGAAACGCGTTTGGTGCTTTTCAAAGACATCCCCAACAAGTGATCCCCACTGGAAGTTCGTCTACTAATATCCGGAGATACACAAAGAAATTGGAGCGCTCCAAAGATAAAGACCCGGAATTTCAGCCATTCAAACTGGTCAGTACAAGTATATGTTCACCTCTCGCGATATTACACCCTGATCGTATAACCGGATCTGAGATTTGTGGATAACTATCGAGCGAGACCAGAGACGAACGAACCAGGTGGGACGCCAATCACTGAGAACCACGTGAATAAATACCGTGAGTAAAAATCAAAAGGATTGAATATTGGGACTGCAGGATAATCGACATTCACCTGTGAGTAACAACTTGGTTTCCGATTGGATACTTTATCGAATATTTATATCGGACAATTCTGAATATTTGAAAAGGTGCCTTGCATGGATTTTGCATGTTATATTGCATATAAGAAAGGAATGCCAATACTATTATAAGGAATAGACTGACACTTTTGGCTTGCAATATTTTTGCACATTCAGGACGTATGGTCCCCTTTTTGGACTTTTTTTGAGTTTTTATTGAAGTTTTAGGTATTTTTAGGGACTGATTGTCTCCGCTGCAGCGATTGTTATTTTAATATTGTATTGTGATGTTGTATTTTAATATATTTTGCCAATTAAATATTGTGTAACAACACTATTACTATTGCTCTATTTCCATGCGAGGGAGTGCCAGTCTCTTACTACATAATATATACTTTTTATTGGGCTATAACTTGCGCCAGTTTCTGGCGTAAGTTAGAGGACATACAGCAGCATACTATATGCCCCCCACCCCTCCTGCCAAGCCCTGCCCCTTTTCCTGTCACTTTAGAATAGTGGTGTAAAGACGTTAATAAATGCCCCTCTTTGACTCTGTCTGCACTGATTGAACATTCTTAGATTGTACCTTTTATTCATGTCTAGGAGGAATAAGAGGATCAGGACAACATAAAGTTAGGCCCCTTCACTTATGGCTGGCGATCCGGGGTGAAGTAATTGATGCTGGGAGGGAACTGAAGCCAGAACTGATCCCATATCTGGCCATTATCCTACATCTGACACGTCAGTTGTGATGCCGGAGGTCAAATAGCACCAGACAGAAAACAGCTGCATTCTCCGTTTTTCTGTCCAGTACTAGCAGTGGCTCTATGCACATACATCAGTTGTGTCCAGCTCCCAGCCTAAAGTAGCTGGTCGGACACAACTGATGTATGTAAAGATGCTCCAAAATAATTTCATGAGGGGTAAAAGTATTTACTGAAATAGACATGGCACCACAGCCGACGGGTCCCCTTTTAATAAGGTTGGAAATTATTACAGTATTTAATATTATACATAACATATACTTTTTGTGTATAGAGTGTTTGTTTGTTTTGTTTTTTTATGAATTAATTTCATTGGCGTTCTCATTTTCTCCCAGGCTGATCTCCAGAGTGGGTTAACAGATTCTGATGTCTGTCACAGGCGGGCCTCCCATGGATGGAACGAATTTGATATCAGTGAAGATGAGCCGTTATGGAAAAAATACATTGCACAGGTGAGACACTGAGCATAGATATTATGTACGTCCAGTGAGATCCATATTTCATTTCAGATGTGTAGAGAACAATAACTAAAGATAATACATGTACAACCTTTTATACAAATGGGGACACGTAGACTCCAAATCACTCGGCATATACGGTGACGAACTTGCCTTCTAAATTCTGGCGCCGCTGATGCTGTGGTCAAATACATCAGTGGACACACGGCTAATCCTGAATGGGGATGTCGGTATAAATGGCACCTCTGAGTACGGCACGGTATCTAATAAGTTCATGACTGATCTATTACTTAGTGAT
This sequence comes from Bufo bufo, assembly GCF_905171765.1. Lineage (NCBI taxonomy): Eukaryota > Metazoa > Chordata > Amphibia > Anura > Bufonidae > Bufo > Bufo bufo. The sequence continues at coordinate 202,278,957 of NC_053393.1, forward strand.
TTGTAGTTGCAGGTGGATATTCAAAGTTACCACCACCACCACCAAAGTGGTTGTCCAGGATTTTTATATTTATCACTTGCTTCGGGGTAGGCTATCAGTATCAGATTGGTAGGGGTCTGATCAGCAGTTTTGTTGTAGTTCCAGTGCCTGAGCTAGGGTGTCACATCCCCACCGATGAGATTTTGATAACCTATCCTGAGAATAGGCCATCAGTATCAAAGTTCTTGATAACTCCTTTAAGTCATTAAATTATAGGGGTTGGATAACCCCTTTTTAAAAGCCCCATCTAATGCTGGGGCCCCTCACACAGTTTGTACTTACCTTGCTCCCCAGCATCCGCATCGCCTCTGATGCCCGCACGGCTGCCGCTGCATTTCCCTGTCCCGCGGATCAAAACATCAGGCAATGGTGGGGTGGGGTTTGATCTGTGTGACGGGGAGATGCAGCAGTGGCCGTGCGGGCATCAGAAGCGATGCGCGTTCCGGGGAGCAAGCTAAGTACAACCTGTGTCAGGGGGCATTATAGGGTTTGGTTAACCCCTTTTAAGTTACATCTCTGTATCTCCAGAATGACGCACCAAATCTAAGTGAAAGATATCATTCCATTCGGCAGACCGAGTCCTACAAGGCATTCTGCCTGGTTTAAAGGGGTTATACTATGATTGATGAAAAATACCTTTCCAACACGGCTAGAATCAGCCCTGTACCTCACATGGGTCCAGAGGTCTCCACATTCACTGCTCCAGTTGCTCTGCTACATTCTCTTCAGCCTGGTGTCTAAGGGGGTACGTCCTTTCTGCTGCAGCTCTCTCCCTGTAACTGCTACAGCTTCCAACAGCACATATGGCTGGTGGCAGTTGAAGATTTAAACTGAGCATGTGCGACCAGCTCAGTGAAACAGACAAAAAAAATAAGGAAAAGAACAAACCGCAGGTGGCGCTATACAGATGCATTGTATTGAATAGTTCACTGGCTATACTAAATGTGTAATTACATGCAATTACTAAAGTATTCAGATCCAGGTGTACGGTGAATTTCAAGGTGACGGCCTCCGTTAATGTTTTTATCTTTTGCATGGCGACTTTAAATGAACCCTTTTATTTTTCCTTTTCAGTTTAAAAACCCGCTCCTTATGCTCCTGCTCGCCTCCGCTGTCATCAGTATCTTAATGCATCAGTTTGATGATGCCGTCAGTATCACGGTGGTAAGTTGCCAGCCCTTTTCACTTATCTAAATGCGTGACGTAAATTCCCAGCCTAGTCCTTGAGACGAGTTCTGGTCATAGGCCGCCTTTCAGCTAAATGTGCATGTGGAAAAACTGGCCGGTATACAAGTGGGAATGCTTCTCTCAAGGAAAAGCATCAGGATATGAGGGGGGATATCCAGTATGTTGTATCCTTGTCCCTATTGATGACAGTCCTTGGGCCTGGCCAGCCCTATAGACATCTGATTGTAAGAATGTCCCATTGTTGTTGGCAAGCCGACCAATTTCTATCTAACATCTGAGTGCTGCTCTATTTTGTTTAAAGCATTAAGGGGGTCATTTATTAAACTGAAATACGCCAATATTGGGTGTATTTCTGGCGCAGATTGCAGCCCAACAGCTAATTGCGCCACAATCTAACTTCTCCCTGCTCATGCCAGGTCTAAACGTGTGGGCGGGGACGGGCTGGCAGGCGTAGAAAATGGCGCACAAGCTGTCTTACATTTAGAACTGGCGGAGCATCTGCCAAAGTCATAACTAACCACCGCCAGCTTAGGGCTTTATTTGGGCTCCTATGTCCTTGAATAAATACAGAACTGACTTGAATTACTCGAGTTCTTCTACAAGTTTTGGTAGAACAATGGAGCTCCAAAGATAGATGGCTGGCATCACCTGCTTGGCTCTATTGTGATGTATGCCTTACAGGGAACCTGCTATATGCAATAATGATATGCAAAGCCATTTAAAGCGCTCATCCATGGCATTTTGATGGAAATCGATTTTGAAAATGTACCTTTCATATGAAAACGCAGGTATGCACCTCAGCCTACTGTTACTGTGAGAGGAGAAGGGGAAGAGTATTTACAGCGCATGCACAGGATTTCTAATGTGTCGCTGTCAGTCACTGAGATGGGCTGTGGATTTACACCAAAATGCCAAGCATGAGAGCTTTAAGACACAGCAATGATTATTTGCATATGGCAGAAGTGATGATGGGTTCCCTTTTAGTATAACAATACATGTACCTGCCGCTGACTCCGATACTCGCCCATATTCCACTGCTATGTGTTTATGAACAGTCTGTGGAATGCGTCCTCTCCATTATGTGCCCATGTACAGAAGTCCACTGAGGGCATTTTACGGTCGGTTTGTGGGGTGAGGATTGACCCACAAATTACTGCTTTGGAGTCAGTGGCGGGTGTTCTATACATGTATTATTGTACTTATTAGAGATGATGGAGGTGACCGATTTCCTTTTAAAGGCGCTATTCCCTTTTAAGCCAAATTAGCTGCCGTATAAGTTTTAATGATTACTCCCCTTTGAAACCTCCAGTGCCAATGTGATGGTCCTCGCTGGTCATAGTTTACCTTCCTTAAGCAGTGACATGAAGCGGCATGTGAACACTGCAATCACGGAGGGTACCAGTATGTACCTCACGTGACTGCTAAAACGCATCAAAGACCATCAGAGACCAAGGAGTATTGGCGGTGGATTTAAAGGGAACCTGTCACCGGGATTTTGGGTATAGAGCTGAGGACATGGGTTGCTAGAGGGCCGCTAGCACATCCTCAATATCCAGTCCCCATAGCTCTGTGTGCTTTTATTGTGTAAAAAAAACCCCATTTGATACATATGCAAATTAACATAAGAGTCATATCTTACTTGTGTGACCAGACAAGAGTCATATTTTCAAGCTCTGACTCCTCTCAGGTTAATTTGCATATGTATCAAATCGTTTTGTTTTTTTTGACACAATAAAGGCACACAGAACTATGGGGACTGGATATTGCGGATGTGCTAGCGGCCATCTAGCAACCCATGTCCTCAGCTCTATACCCAAAATCCCGGTGACAGGTTCCCTTTAACTGGTGTTTTTTATTTATTTTTCTTGCCATTCTTTCTTTATATTTCTTTAACCCATTTTTAACGCAACTGAGGGAACTACTTATTAAGGGCTCATGAGCACAACCGTATGTATTTTGTGGTCTGCGAAACACTGATCTGCAAAAATAAAATAAAAATGGATGACATCTGTGTGATGTCCATGTTACATCTGTGTTTTTATTGCCTGTCCTTGTCTGCAAAATGGAGAAGAATAGGACATGTATAGGATATATATACACTGCTCAAAAAAATAAAGGGAACACAAAAATAACACATCCTAGATCTGAGTTAATTAAATATTCTTCTGAAATACTTTGTTCTTTACATAGTTGAATGTGCTGACAACAAAATCACACAAAAATAAAAAAATGGAAATCAAATTTTTCAACCCATGGAGGTCTGGATTTGGAGTCACACTCAAAATTAAAGTGGAAAAACACACCACCTCAAAGTTGGATCAGCCTGTAATGTCCTTAAAACAAGTCAAAATGAGGCCCAGTAGTGTGTGTGGCCTCCACGTGCCTGTATGACCTCCCTACAACGCCTGTGCATGCTCCTGATGAGGTGGCGGACGGTCTCCTGAGGGATCTCCTCCCAGACCTGGACTAAAGCATCTGCCAACTCCTGGACAGTCTGTGGTGCAACGTGACGTTGGTGGATAGAGCGAGACATGATGTCCCAGATGTGCTCAATTGGATTCAGGTCTGGGGAACGGGCGGGCCAGTCCATAGCATCAATGCCTTAGTCTCGCAGGAACTGCTGACACACTCCAGCCACATGAGGTCTAGCATTGTCTTGCATTTGGAGGAACCCAGGGCCAACCGCACCAGCATATGGTCTCACAAGGGGTCTGAGGATCTCATCTCGGTACCTAATGGCAGTCAGGCTACCTCTGGCGAGCACATGGAGGGCTGTGCGGCCCTCGAAAGAAATGCCACCCCACAGCATTTCTGACCCAATGCCAAACCGGTCATGCTGGAGGATGTTGCAGGCAGCAGAACGTTCTCCACGGCATCTCCAGACTCTGTCACGTCTGTCACATGTGCTCAGTGTGAACCTACTTTCATCTGTGAAGAGCACAGGGCGCCAGTGGTGAATTTGCCAATCTTGGTGTTCTCTGGCAAATGCCAAACGTCCTGCACAGTGTTGGGCTGTAAGCACAACCCCCACCTGTGGACGTCAGGCCCTCATATCACCCTCATGGAGTCTGTTTCTGACCGTTTGAGCAGACACATGCACATTTGTGGCCTGCTGGAGGTCATTTTGCAGGGCTCTGGCAGTGCTCCTCCTGTTCCTCCTTGCACAAAGGCGGAAGTAGCCATCCTGCTGCTGGATTGTTGACCTCCTACGGCCTCCTCCACGTCTCCTGATGTACTGGCCTGTGATTGACTTGGAGTTAATTGTGGTGTTTAAGTGTTCCCTTTATTTTTTTGAGGTGTGTGTGTGTGTGTGTGTGTGTGTGTATTACATCTCATGTTAATGGCATAACTAAGGCAAAGGAATGAGCACCCTGGACAGATTATCCTGAATGAGCCATATGGCTGAATAGACATTAATAGTTGATATTTGTCAGTTTTTGAATATAATTTTCATGCTCTGTCTAATACAACCTTCTATTCAATTCCATTTTAAATGGGTCCGGGGGTGGTAATCACTCCCACCGTCTGTATAAATGTAATTGTAGGGGTTTCTGTCTTTACCTTCTCTTCTCTTGTTTCCCTAGGCAATACTTATAGTTGTCACTGTCGCCTTTGTTCAGGTAAGGGGAGATTTTTATCATATATTCTTGCTTTAGATGGAACGTATAGAAACATTAGGTCTGGTGTTTTTTTCTAAGTATTGTTACTTTTATGTTGTAGTAGCATGACAGGGATGTTTTTTGCGCTTTACAACCACTTGTTGAGCCATGATAAAAGTAGTTTTTGTATACAGTAAAACCACATAGTACACCTTTAGGTCCCACAGTATGGGCGCATTTTAGCATCTGTTACATCTACAAATCCTGTGGGTCTAATGACTGAAAGGAATATTATATTATATAAATTATATTATATATTTTTTCTGCCATTTTCATCCAGTATTTGGTCGGTATGTGTAAGCCAAATCGAGGAGTGGGTCCAAACCAAATATTTTCCATTATACTTTATCTATGTACCGGTAAATCCTTCGGTATTTTGCATCAGTATTTGAAAAACAAAAGACCATGTGAAAGTAGCTAATGGCTGGATAACCCCCACGTAAACACAATTTCCAGTACATATAAAAGATGTAACCTACATAAAATGTTGCAATAAGGTCAAGCTAGGAAAGTGGAGAGATTTCAGCTCTGAAGCCTAGGTGAGTGCAGGGCTTGCTCTGATTTTTGCATCCAAAAAAGAAAACGTACATCATTCGAGGGTAGTGGCCAGAGATATACTAACTGCTCCATTATTCTCCAAGTGGCCACGTGTGCATCCACAACCACTGGTATGTGTCAGATATAGGAAACAAACCTATGTCCATTGAAAAAGTGTAAACCATATTTTCCTTCTCCATGTTAGGAGTATCGGTCTGAGAAATCGCTGGAAGAGCTGAACAAGCTAGTGCCGCCAGAATGTCACTGGTAGGATTTCACTCCTCATCTGTGTGCTTTCTAACTAGAAGTGACCCTCCAGGATTGTTTTTCCATTGTGCATAGGTCGTAGACTTTAGGTTGGCTCTACACTGCTTAAGCGTGCATGGAAAAACGTAAATGCAGATGAGCAGTCATTTGTTCTGTAGAGCATTGCACACAGCTAGTGTATACTGGATGTATGCCATGTGTGTAGGTCTGTCCGCATGTATGTGTATGGAGGGGTTTTGGGTGAGAGCTGTTTATGGTTAACCTTAGATTATTTCTATTTTTTTATATTCATTTCCTTACGACTGTAGAATTTATTTTTGTCCCCTCATTCTCACTTTGTATGTAAACCTGTTGCCACCAAAATGCCCCATTAAAGGGAGTCTTTCACGCAGATTCACCCTATTAACCTAATAACAGTGTTATGTCCACGGCATCCCCCCTATTAAAACTGTTCTTACCGTTTGTTCCTTGCTAGCATCGTTGTGGAGAAAAACACTTTTAATCCGCATGCAAATGAGTCTGTGAAGGTGCCCAGGGGCGCGGCGTTACAACGGCCGGTGCCCATGCCCCTGGGTCATTTTCAGACGAAGGCACTCCCCCCTCTCTGTTCTAACCTCCCTCCTCCCGTCTGTAATCCCGCGCATGCGCCGATGAATGCGATATCGGCGCGTGCGCATTGAATGAGCACTGTCAGCCCGGGGCATCGCAGTTTAGCGTGCGCATGCCCAGGCCTAAGTTACGCTGTAGCCGTGCGGAGTCGCAACACAGCGCTGCGCTGAAGGCGTAGAAGAGTCGGGTCTGACGCAGGCTTTATTACCTCTCCTCAAGTGTCAGAGGATTGATTCTGTTAGTATAGTATAGTAAATATAAGTGCAATGTAAATATAAGTGCAATGTATGTTTCCCCTACTTGTGTTTGTCAAAAACATAGGCAAAAAATAAACTGATAGAGACTCCAGCCATACTAAATAACATGCTGCTAAGTGTGTCTCCCCTACTTTTGTCTCTCAAAGACAGAGCCACATGTCCGCCACCTTTGTGTGTCAAAGACAGAGCCACATGTCCGCCACCTTTGTGTGTCAAAGACAGAGCCACATGGCGGACATGTGGCTCTGTCTTTGACACACAAAAGTAGGGGACATGTGGCTCTGTCTTTGACACACAAAGGTGGCGGACATGTGGCTCTGTCTTTGACACACAAAGGTGGCGGACATGTGGCTCTGTCTTTGAGAGACAAAAGTAGGGGAGACACACTTAGCAGCATGTTATTTAGTATGGCTGGAGTCTCTATCAGTTTATTTTTTGCCTATGTTTTTGACAAACACAAGTAGGGGAAACATACATTGCACTTATATTTACTATACTATACTAACAGAATCAATCCTCTGACACTTAAGGAGAGGTAATAAAGCCTGCGTCAGACCCGACTCTTCTACGCCTTCAGCGCAGCGCTGTGATGCGACTCCGCAGGGCTACAGCGTAACTTAGGCCTGGGCCGGCGCATGCGCACGCTAACCTGCGATGGCCAAGCAGTGCTCATTCAATCCGCACGCGCGATATCGCGTTCATCGGCGAATACGCGGGATTACGGACTGGAGGAGGGAGGTTAGAACAGAGACTAAGGGCGGGCAGACGCGGTGGAGTGCCTTCGTCTGAAAATGACCCAGGGGCCTGGGCACCGGCCGTTGTAATGCTGCCCCTGGGCACCTTCACAGACTCATTTGCATGCGGATTAAAAGTGTTTTTCTCCACAACGATGCTAGCAAGGAACAAACGGTAAGAACAGTTTTAATAGGGGGGATGCCGTGGACATAACACTGTTATTAGGTTAATAGGGTGAATCTGCGTGAGACTCCCTTTAACTGCCCACACTAGCTTACAGCTGATCTGGTTTCTAATGATGTCTTTGGCTAAAAAGTCATGGGTAAGATCACAGGATAACAACTTTTATTTGGTTGTATGCAAATGGGGAGCCTCCAGCGAAGGAAACTGCGTCCTTGGCAATTGAAATCAAGCTTGCTGTTCCCCCTTCCTGTCCGTCCGCGTTTTGGCTTTTTTTTTTTTTTCTTTAAGTGCGATTCCCCAGGAGATCTTGTGTCTTTGTCCTACGATCTTGTTTTTGGCACCTGAGTAGGGAGTCCTGCTGAAGCCAAATACACTGCAGTGGGGCTCACTGTCTAGGCGCCCAAAAAACGAGATTGTACAGCGCAGGAGGCAAGGCCGCCGCTGCCCCCTTGACTTCAAGCTCCTCATTTTCATACAGCCAGCGGCGGAATAAAAGTTGTTTTCATGTGATCTTGCCCATTGTACACATTAGCCAAAGACATCATTAGAAGCCAAATGGCTTCAGCTGTGAGGTACTGTGGGGGCATTTTGTTGGTGATGGGCTCGGTTTAGTATGACACCTATAATTATTAAATCTTGCGAGGCATCATAAAGATTGGTAGAGGTAAAAGGTAGCCAAAATGAAGACTGCATTGGAAGACACTCCCTGAATGTAATGAAATAATTGTGATCTGTCAATCCATATTATTTATTATTATTTATTATTAGCATACGGGAGGGAAGATTGGAACATACACTTGCCAGGGAATTGGTCCCAGGTGATACAGTTTGTCTGTCAGTTGGAGACAGAGTTCCTGCAGATTTGCGGTTATTTGAGGTGGGTATATCAAATTTATTTTTATTTTTTTCCTGATACAAACAACCAAAACTTGCCATTGTAAATTTCATGATTATATTTCACTTTTAATTTTGGGTATGGGTGCACCGGGCCCCTAAATGGAAATCGCTTTCCTGTTTGAGGGTGATGAAATCTTTCTTATAATAGACATAACAGAGGCGTCATTTTCATTAAATGTACTGTGCAAATATCCAGCATTTCACCTGTGTAGAGTTACTTTGCTGCATGAGAATCCCAAGGTTTCAGGCCCCAGAAAAGACGCAGATTGACTGTGGTAATGCTGATGGAGGACTAGTAGTCAGGATTGGAGCCAAGGGTTGTCATCAGGATGTACGACAGGCCAGAGGTTGAAAAAGGAGCATAGTCAGGAACAGAGCCAGGACTCAAAACTGGCATAAGGACAAGAAGTTCTAGGCAGACAAAACAACAAAGCTGGTGCAGGAAATGGCAGCGGCACATAGGATCAAGAGCCAGGAAAGGAATGGACCTCGAACAATGGGTGCTGCAGCCAAAGACACCTTTTAAATGGGTAGCCTGAGTCCGACGTCACTGAGTGCTAGTTGTCTCGACAACCCAGTGCCTCCGTATGGAGACAGAAGTAAAGACACTGGTACGATGCTGGAGAAGCAGTAGGAGCCAAGGATGGGAGCTTGAATTCGCTCCAGGAGTCGGGAGCGGTAACTGTTACAAAAAATGTCTAATGGGCATTTATGAAGAAAAGGAAGATATTATCTATACAAACTATGTCCACGTAATGAGAGAGGGTAAAAGAAAAACCCTTATGTGTATAGTGTAGACCATAGCTGCCCAGAGCCACCAACAAGAATGGTGATCCAATAACTAAAATATTTTTAGGTCTAGAAAGTTGACTACATAATGGCTAAGTTGGTTTTTTTGGGGCTGAAAAAAAAAAAAAATAATCTTTCTCGACGACATTAAAAGCCATTTTCAACAAGATACCTTTTTAGAGCTGCCATAACTTCCTGAACCCATCTGCAAAGGAAGGAAGAAGTCCTGAGCATACAGTTGTGTTCAAAATAATAGCAGTCAGACATCACTAACCTGATCAATCACTGTTTTTGGTAGAAATGATATTTCTACATGGCAAATAATTTACTAACAGGTGTAGTAGAGTAATAGAAACCCAACAGTCATGCCATGCATGCTGCTGAATCTCTGTAATTCAATCGCTTATTGAAAGGGGCATGTTCAAAATAATAGCAGTGTGGAGTTCAATGATTGAGGTCATTCATTCTTTGAAAAACAGGTGGCAATTATTGCCTTTATTTAAGGAAGGAAGGCAGCAAATGTTGTACATGCTGGTTACAGTGCATTTCTCTCTGAAATTCTGAGGGAAAATGGATCGTTCCAGACATTGTTCAGAAGAACAGCATACCTTGATTAAAAAGTTGATTGGAGAGTGGAAAACATATAATGAAGTGCAGAAAATGATAGGCTGCTCCGCTAAAATGATCGCAAATGCTTTAAAATGGCAACCAAATCCTGAAAGACGTGGAAGAAAGCGAAAAACTACCATTCGAATGGATAGAAGAATAGCCAAAATGGCAAGGACTCCAGGAAGCCATTTTGTCAGATGACCTCCACACACTGAATTCAAGCCACAGTACACTGTGAAGACAGTGAAGCATGGTGGCACACGCATAATGATATGGGGATGTTTCTCATACTACGGTGTTGGGCCTATTTATCGCATACCAGGGATCATGGATCAGTTTGAATTAGGGTTGGACGATATCAAAAATATTACCACGATAACTATATTAAGAAATTTATCGCGATAACTATATATATATATTGCGATAAATGCCCATTTAGAAGAAAAAAACACTTGGGGCCACAAGGAGACGTTACACTGTATGGGGGCGGCCACAAGGAGACGTTACACTGTATGGGGGCGGCCACAAGGAGACGTTACACTGTATGGGGGCAGCCACAAGGAGACGTTACACTGTATGGGGGCAGCCACAAGGAGACGTTACACTGTATGGGGGCAGCCACAAGGAGACGTTACACTGTATGGGGGCAGCCACAAGGAGACGTTACACTGTATGGGGGCAGCCACAAGGAGACGTTACACTGTATGGGGGCAGCCACAAGGAGACGTTACACTGTATGGGGGCAGCCACAAGGAGACGTTACACTGTATGGGGGCAGCCACAAGGAGACGTTACACTGTATGGGGGCAGCCACAAGGAGACGTTACACTGTATGGGGGCAGCCACAAGGAGACGTTACACTGTATGGGGGCAGCCACAAGGAGACGTTACACTGTATGGGGGCAGCCACAAGGAGACGTTAATTGTTATACTTTTATATGTCATTTTTTTCACAATTTCAGGTATCTGTAACTAGTCGATTGACTTCTAGTAACAACAAAAACATTACAGGGTTAATTCTGTACCAGAACGAGTGGTTTATAGTAATCTTGTGTATCATATCCTACTAGAAGGTGTATTGCAGGCTGTAAGCAGAAGTGTTGGTGGCGCTCCTGTACTGTCCTGCGCAGCCTCGCCTGTCTTCTGATTCCGACGTGAGTGGGCAGAGCCGGGGTAGCCGCTGTGGGCAGCAATTGGTATAGAATCATGGTGGGGCGGGCGGCACACATGACTGCTTCTAGGACCTCACAAAATACAGCGGTAATTAGGAAACAGCGATATCGCCATATCACCGTTTTTTTAATACTGCAGTATATCGTGATACCGGTATATCACCCAACCCTAGTTTGAATACATCAGAATACTAGAAGAGGTCATGCTGCCTTATGCTGAAGAGGAAATGCCCTTGAAATGGGTGTTCCAACAAGACAACAACCCCAAACACACCAGTAAACGTGCAACATCTTGGTTCCAGACCAACAAAGTTGACGTTATGGAGTGGCCAGCCCAATTCCTGGATCTTAATCCAATAGAAAACTTGTGGGGTGACATCAAAAATGCAGTTTCTGAGGCAAAACCAAGAAATAGAGAAGAACTGTGGAATGTAGTCCAATCATCCTGGGCTGGAATACCTGTTCACAGTGCCAGAAGTTGGTTGACTCCATGCAACACAGATGTACAGCAGTTCTCAGAAACAGTGGTTATACAACTAAATATTAGTTAAGTGATTCAAAGGAAAGCAAAATCTTCAAACATTTTTCAGTTTACATAGTGAATGTTTGAGATTGTAAAGAAGAATACAAACACAGCTATTTTTTTTGAACAGTCTAATATTCGGAGTATATTTCATTGAACTTACTTCCGTTGTTGGACAGGAGTGTGCAAAAAGTGATTTGCTGGTGCAAGCTGTCTCGATCCCTCATCGGAAGAGCGAACCTGGTAAAAATGCTCCTCATGCCCCAGTTCCTCTGTGTTACACAATATTCCGATATGGATACTCATGAAGTATTTTTACAAAATCCAAGGTTTGTTTCGGTCACTAATTTGGAACCAAAAATCCCCTAGAATTTGGTTGGAAACGCTACAGAGAAATAAAGATAATGGGGGGCTTGCAGTACCCAACCCTTGGCTATATTTTCTGGCTTCACAGGCACAACAGTTCCAATCTTGGGGGGGGTCGTAGATAGAAATAACCCTGTCGTATGTTTAATTGCTATATTTTTTTTTCTTGAATATGAAAAATAAAAAATGATCTGTTTTTTTTAAAAAAAACAGTCTAATATTCACTTTTCTTCAAAAAATTTTTGGAGGAACAACACAAATTTTTAGATATTTTTCTTCATGTTTTGATTTGGAATATAATGTCTAGTGTTCCCAATGCATTTAGGTGTATGGAAATAAAAGCTATTAGAAGGATTTTGAGCTTTATTCAGTTTTTTAAACACTATTATTTTGAACACAACTGTATCTCTCTGATGAAGAAGGAATAGACAGGACACCAAGAAGATCAAGAAGCGTGTTCAGAGCAGCGGAGTTTAGATTTTTGAGCATATAAATGAAAATTGCTATTATTGTAGAGAACCATGTACTGAATAGGTATCTGACAGCTGCAGCAGCAGACTGTATCTTACGTTACACTACTGGAACATCATGCCCTGTACACAGAAGGTAGAAAATATTCTATATCCATAGCCAAAGCTCAAAGGATTCTATTTCCGATGCCCATGTCCTCAACGGTTGCATCCAGTAATGGGTCCACTGAGCAGGTTATGGCGGTAAGTGATCAGCTCGTACAGGGCCGCAGTAGCTGCTGGGTAGTTTTGCTCTTGCCCTGATTGTGGCCACATAATACTTGAGCAGGGACAGGATCTTCTTGGAAGACTGTTTCATCTGCAGAATCCAGCAGTCCGAAAGAGGAGAGCCTTAGCGGTCTAGTGTGTGCGGCTTCCCATGGAATGAGGTTAATACCTTGTAAGGAATCTAAAGCTCCAACTCGCAAAACAGACGGAGATGAGCAGCTGATGGACAACTTGGATCAGAGGTGCTCGTGTCGTGTGCATTATCCCAGTCCAGCTGATTTGATTATTTCCTAGAAAAAATAGCTTCTAATGTAAATGGTCTGCAAGGCTCTTAAAATGGTTAACTCTGACTACAGGCAAATAACCATTGTGTGTGGTGACTGTTTGCTTTCAGGTCTTGACTTTTCAGATGCTCCTTTGCAAAACATGACTCACTGTATCAACACTTGATGTTTCCACTAAAGCTGTACTTTGTTAAAGGGACTTAAAGAGGACCTATCATCACTCCTGACATGTCTGTTTAATAGCTTCATGAATTCCCCATGTAATAACAATTCCGGAGCATCTATTCGTATGTTTGTATGTTATGCCATTCCTTTATTATTTCTACTAGAAGTGAAGAATGAATTGCTAGCAGTCTGCAGTAAGGGTACAGAGGGGTGGTAACCAGTTGGGGGGGGGGTACTTGCAGAGTCTGAAGATGGCAGCACTGATTAGATAGTGAGTCTGTGCAGGTACACCCCCCCCCCCCAACTGGTAACCCCCCTCTGTACCCTTACTGCAGACTGCTAGCAATTCATTCTTAACTTCTAGTAGAAATAATAAAGGAATGACACAACATAGTCATAAGAAAAGATGCTCCAGACCAGTTAGTACGCGGGGAATGTATGAAGCTATTAAAACAGACATGTCAGGAGCGGTGAAAGGGAACCTGTTACCATGAAAATGCCGTGTAAGCTGAAGGTAGCGTGTTATAGAGCAGGAGGAGCTGAGCAGACTGATGTATCGTTTTGTGGGAAACCATTCATTGTAACTTGCAAATGTGGACAGTGGCTCACCTATAACTGATAAATGGAGAAAATGGGCAGTCAATGTCAATTATATTGTGAATAGCTCTATATAGTACACAGTTGTCACTCTCATTCATCTGCACGTAGCAATCTACACTATTTTAGCATATGCAAACCATTTATTAGAAGTAGATATTCATACAGTATATCATATGATAAAATAGAAGCCATATTCTAGGAGTCTATAATGAATCCATCTCCTAATCCCGATTATTAATGTGTGTTATGCTTATGCTGTAATCGCTTCAGTCTAACGTCGGCAGCGTAGGGGGTGTCATTTCTGCTGCAGTTCAGGGGGCAGGTGTGGTGTGTGTGTGTGTGTGTGTGTGTGTTTTTTTTTTTTTTTTTTTTTCCTGCTGCAATTTTCTCCCGATCACAGCTCAGGAGGCAGTTGAAGGACAGAACTGAGCATGTGCGTCCACCTCAGTGACTCAGGTTGACTGAGAAACAAGCAAAACAACAAACAGCAGGTGGCGCTTTACAGATACATTTTATTGAATAGCTCAGTGGCTATACTACATTTTTTTAATGGCATGCAATTACAAAAGGATTCAGATCCAGGTGCTGGTTTCAAAACTTCAGAATATTATTATTTTTTTTTTTTGGGGGGGACAACCTCTTTAACCAGATTGATCTAAGCATTATTATGTCCTTTCATCTCTGAATGGGTTTCTCTTTAGATAGCGAGAACTTGGCGGCAGTTCATGAATTGGCAGAGAATCGTGAACATCAGAAATACTGTAATGCAGTGGGCTGAAATATCCCATCTACCCTGTGTAGCTGATCAGAATGCACATGGTGAAAGCACTTCTAGCCCCTTGCTTTGATATATATTAGATTGTGGAAGAAGCCCAGGGGACCCTGGAAGGAAATAAATCTTCCTGTCCGCTAAAGAAGCAAGATTGCTTTTATTAACTGGTGCACTGCTGAGTAATCACAGTTTTCTGCTTCTGGTAAATTAATACATTTTAAAATGTTATCGTCTATGTGGAGCCTATAGGACGGGATAAGTCCCTGTGTACACAAGATGTGTCCTCCCCCCATTGTAACGCTATGTACCATTATTACTATCAGCAAAATGTAATTGGATTACAAGAATGGTACAGTTATTCTTGTGCGCCCCTTACTCATTGTAAGCCTTTCTCTTGTGCCAGGCTATGGACCTGTCTGTGGATGAATCCAGTTTAACGGGAGAGACGGCGCCATGCTCCAAATCCACAGCCCCTCAGCCAGCAGCCACTAATGGAGACCTCACATCGCGAAGCAACATCGCCTTTATGGGGACACTTGTTAGATGTGGCAAGGCAAAGGTAGAAAGTTTTGTAACCTTCAATATCTTCCCACATAATGTGCATTTCTGTTTCTAGATGCATGAAATTCACTATTGCAAGGGTTTTCCCCAATTTTTCAAATTATGACCAGTCCGTAGTGTGTGCTGTTACTCACTTGGGGGTACTATCTCTTCTTGGGGAGAGAGCACAGGAGACTTGTAGTCCATACATGTTCCTCTGGAATTCTGGGAAGAGGGAATGCAAATGAGCTCTTGACGAGCTCTGCCTCTGATGCCACCAGATGTAAGGCAGCTATCCTATTAGTCAATGTTCAACCCTTTAAAATAGGTCTTGAGACATGGTTCGGATATTAAATAAGCCAGCAACACATCTGCAGACAGCTACTTCGGGTGATTGCCCATAAGGCGCTCTCTCCCCCAAAGCCTAACTTGGGTCTCTCACCCAGTTAAGCCAGTACTCTGCTCTGCACCCTGAAACAGCTGTCTGCAGATGAGGTGCTGGCTTATTTAATATCGGCGTCATACCTGAAGGCCTATTTAAAGGGTTGAACATTGACTAATAGGATAGCTGCCTCACATCTGGTGGCATCAGAGGCAGAGCTTGTTAAGAGCTCATTTGCATCCCTTTCTTCCCTTTACTCGGCGTCCAATCATTTGCCAGTAACGGTTTCATTGTGATTTCACATTTCGTTCAATGGAGCTAGTCCAACCTACATCTGTAAGGTCTCTTTCACATGAGCTGCTTTTCTGTCCAGATGTGATGTGTGTAGCAAATACATAGCATCCGGACTGACTCCTGACCCATTCATTTCAATGGGTCTGTGCACATGAGCATTGTTTTTCATGCATTATCAGGAAAAATCGCAAATTGTTCTGTATTGTGCATTTTTCGTGCATCCCTGGTTCCATAGAAGTGAACCGGGCCTCCATGGAAATGGAAGGCATCCAGATGCAATGCGTTTTTTAACTGAAGGTTGCTGTCCCTCAAAAAAAACTGATTGATCTTACGTGAGCAGATCATGCCACAATCCGAAATTGCTTGTGTGAAAAAGGCCTAAACATTGTCAGACCTCTAAAAAATGTATGCATAATTGTCTTCAGTATTGCCTTGTGTCCTATGCGGGAGGCAGACCTTTATCGGTGTCTGGCAGGCAGGAATACATAATACATTGTAGGATGTTGGCTATCCTGGATGAGTGATAAGACATAAGCTGTATGCTGATGCCATAGTATACAATGTCTCTGAAGGTCCCTAGCACAAATCTTGATGGCTTTGACTTTCCACTATTCAGAACTACTAGTTAGTAGCAGCACAGGACACAAATGTTCAGCTACATTTTTATATTTGTATGTTTTATGTTATTGGAATCATTTCTGTAGGGATATTAAAGGGATTCTGTCACCTCGTTTTTAGCTTTATAGAGCTGCGGACATGCACGGATAGATCGCCGCTAGCATGTCCGCAATATACCTGTCCCATAAAACGGTGTCCTTTTTATTCTGTTTAAAAAATGATTTTAGAGATATGTAAATGAGCCTTGTAAGGTGCCCAAGGGGCTGTACTAACCTTCCTGGAGCCCAGCCACGCCCCCCTGTGAAGGAGCCCAGCACCGCCTGCGTCCTCCGAATCTCCTCCTTTCTTCACAGTTTGATTGCCGTAATTTCGCGATGAGCGAGCTTGCGCATGCGCAGTTCCTTCCCTGAGGCTAATGCCAGCACAGGGAAGGAACACTATACCGGCACTGCACATGCGCGAGCTCGCTCATCGCGAGATTACGGCAATCTAACTGTGAAGAAAGGAGGAGATTCGGAGGACGCAGGCGGTGCCGGGCTCCTTCACAGGGGGGCGGTGCCGGGCTCCTTCACAGGGGGGCGGTGCCGGGCTCCTTCACAGGGGGGCGGTGCCGGGCTCCTTCACAGGGGGGCGGTGCCGGGCTCCTTCACAGGGGGGCGGTGCCGGGCTCCTTCACAGGGGGGCGGTGCCGGGCTCCTTCACAGGGGGGCGGTGCCGGGCTCCTTCACAGGGGGGCGGTGCCGGGCTCCTTCACAGGGGGGCGGTGCCGGGCTCCTTCACAGGGGGGCGGTGCTAGGCTCCTTCACAGGGGGGCGGTGCTGGGCTCCTTCACAGGGGGGCGGTGCTGGGCTCCTTCACAGGGGGGCGGTGCTGGGCTCCTTCACAGGGGGGCGGTGCTGGGCTCCTTCACAGGGGGGCGGTGCTGGGCTCCTTCACAGGGGGGCGGTGCTGGGCTCCTTCACAGGGGGGCGGTGCTGGGCTCCAGGAAGGTTAGTGCAGCCCCTTGGGCACCTTACAAGGCTCATTTACATATCTCTAAAATAATTTTTTAAACAGAATAAAAGGACACCGTTTTATGGGACAGGTATATTGCGGACATGCTAGCGGCGATCTATCCGTGCATGTCCGCAGCTCTAATATGTTGCAGTAAAACCATCTCACCTGAGACGTGTACTTTACAGTTGAACGTCTTGGTCCCATCTTCCTAGGTGCCTGCATTCTTAAAGGGGTTGTCACTTCAGTAAATAGCATTTATTATGTAGAGGAAGTTAATACCAGGCATTTACTAATGTATTGTGATTGTCCATATTGCCACCTGGACTCCTTTTTCCATTACATTATACACTGCTCATTTCCATGGTCACGACCACCCTGCAAACCATTAGCGGTGGCCGTGCTTGCAGACTAGGAAAAAGCACCAGCCTATGTGAGCTCCCAGGGTCCCAGACACCAGAGAGGCGATGCTTTTTCCTATAGTGTGCAAGCACGGCCACTACAGACGGATTGCAGTAGTGGTTTTCTCTATGCAGCCTGATGAGACTCTAGTAGGGCTGCAGCTATCGACTATTTTTGTAATTGAGTATTCTAGCGATTAATGGAGTACTCTAATAACAAAAAAAACTAATTAAAAGAACGTTTTTCTTTATAAAAACTCATCAGCTGTCCCCAGCGCCAGTACTTACCTTTCCTGTAGGGACGCCGCTCCACAGCTTCTCCGTGCGCTGCACTGTAGTCCTGACTTCACACAGCGTCGGGTCATAGTGCACGTATCCGTGCACTATGTCCTGACAATGTGTCGGGGCTGAAAGTGCAGAGCGGTGCGGGCTGGCGGGTGACCACGGAGCGGTAAGTAATAGCAAGCGCTTCACTCCTGCTCCGTGGTCACATGACACAAATGAATCCTCGATGCAAAATAATTACATCGAGAATTTTTTTTGTCGAATTACTCGATTCAATCGAGTCATCGTTTCAGCCCTAGACTCTAGATACACTACAACTTACCTTATGTACCATTATAAACCAAGGAACTTCTGTTCCCCAGAGTGCTGTATTGCAGGTGTCCTGTGTACCGGATGTTACACACATGTGTTTTAGGGTTCATTTCTGTACAGTGCCCTCATTGCTATTTTCGTGGCTGGGTTGCTGGAAATGTATCGATGGATGCTGCGCCTAATTTCTGACGAGGTGTATGCGCAGCATCCAGCAGTCCGTGCACCTCAATCCTATCCTATTTTTTGGGGTGACAAGGTGACTAAAAAATGGCGAATTCTCACCACATATTTTTTTTTTATAATTGAATAGTTTGGACTTTTCAGACGCAGAGCTATGTAATATGTTTTATTTATTGTTTATATATTTTATATGTAAAATTGGGAAAGGGGGGATTTAAACTTAATATTTTGGGGTACTTTCACACCAGCGTTTTTCATTTCCGGCGTAGAGTTCCATCTTAGGGGCTCTATACCAGAAAAGAACTGATCAGGCATATCCCCATGCATTCTGAATGGAGAGTAATCCGTTCTGGATGCATCAGGATGTCTTCAGTTCAGTTCAGTCATTTTCAGTCATGCTACTGTTTTATCTCCGGCGAAAAAAAACTGAAGACTTGCCTGAATGCCGGATCCGGCATTTTTCCCCATAAGAATGTATTAGTGCCAGATCCGGCATTCAAAATACCGGAATGCAGAATCAGTCTGTCCGCATGACAAGCAGAGAGATGGATTCGATCTTGCAATGCATTTGTGAGACGGATCCGCATCCGGATGCGTCTCTCAAATGCTTTGTCACATCCAGATCGGCGGATCCGGCGGGCAGTTCCGACGAACTGCTTGCCGGATCACACTGCCGCAAGTGTGAAAGTAGCCTTTAGTGTTTTTTTGTTTTTTTTTTAACTTACTATTAGCCCCCTTAGGGGCTGGAACCCTTGTCCTATTCACCCTTAGGCCCCTTTCACATGGGCGAGATTTCTGCGCGGGTGCAATGCGTGAGGTGAACGCATTGCACCCGCACTGAATCCGGACCCATTCACTTCTATGGGGCTGTGCACATGAGCGGTGATTTTCACGCATCACTTGTGCGTTGTGTGAAAATCGCAGCATGCTCTATGTTGTGCGTTTTTCATGCAACGCAGGCCCCATAGAAGTTAATTGGGGTGCATGAAAATCACAAGCATCCGCAAGCAAGTGCGGATGCGGTGCGATTTTCACGCATGGTTGCTAGGATGAAAGTCTATTCACTGTATTATTTTCCCTTATAACATGGTTATAAGGGAAAATAATAGCATTCTTTAATACAGAATGCTTAGTAGAAGGTCAATATAATAAACATTATATACACCCCAGTATAATATACATTGGTGGCGCAGTGTACCCCCCAACACCCCAGTATAATAAACATTGGTGGTGCAGTGGGCAGTGCCAATGAGGGTTAAAAAATAAAAAAAAATATTAACTCACCTCCTCCAATTGATCGCGTAGCAACCGGTCTCCTGTTCTTTCTTCAGGACCTGTCAAAGGACCTGTGGTGACATCACTGTGCTCATCACATGGTCCATTACATGATCCATCACCATGTTAATGGACCATGTGATGAGCTCAGTGACATCACCACAGGTCCTGAAGAAAGAACAGGAGACCGGCAGCTACGTGATCAATTGGAGGAGGTGAGTTAATTTTTTATTTTATTTTTTTAACCCTCATTGGCACTTCCCACTGCGCCACCAATGTTTATTGGGGAGGGGGCGGGGGGCACCAATGAAGATAACTGACCTGTTAATACAAATACAGGAGGCGGGGATTCCGGCACCCGACCTCTGACAGGGAGCTGCGATCAACTGCAGTTAACCCCTCAGGTACCGCACCTGAATGGTTAACTGCTGCAGATCGCAGCTCCCTGTCATAGAGGTCGGGTGTCGGCTATTTGATTCCGGCACCCTCCTCCTGTATTTGTATTAACAGGTCAGTTATCTTCATTGGTGGCGCAGTGCGCCCCCCTCCTCCTCCCGTCTCTCTTCTTATTGGCAGAGGCGGGGGCAGCAGCACAGGGGGGAGGGAGAGACTCCTTCTCCACTGCGCTGCTGAGAAGAACATCGGCGGCGGGGCAGAGAACTCAGCTCCTGTGCCAAGCCGATGTATTCAACGGCAGAGCTGCGGCGGCGGGTCTAGTCGCAAATGGCGACAAGACTAAAGTCTTGTCGCCATTTGTAAATTCTAAGTCGCATTGGCGACCATTTTGGTTGGCATCTGGAGCCCTGAAGGGGATGATAATGTTATCCACCTCCACATGACAAAATAATAATGTGGACAAACCACTCAGTGTTACAACCTGCAGGTTACCTCGACAGGACAACTGGATTTGTGTGATCAGACACATCATTAGTTGCCACTGGCAGTGCAACATTTACATTATCCATGTAGACCTAGATAATCTCTCACCAGCGACCTCCCTATCAAACTGCTTGCATAGACACATAGCTGTGGTTCACCTGATTCAAATGTTGTCTTTTGTTAGTTGATTGGAGGCTCTGTTCCCGAGTTATGATACTTTTTCTTAATCTGTAAATCAGGCCTTTGGTGCAACGAGGGTGTCACCGTTGCTCTTCTCCTTTCTGTGCCCTGCT
This sequence comes from Bufo bufo, assembly GCF_905171765.1. Classification (NCBI taxonomy): domain Eukaryota; kingdom Metazoa; phylum Chordata; class Amphibia; order Anura; family Bufonidae; genus Bufo; species Bufo bufo. Next base: position 202,299,797 of record NC_053393.1, read on the forward strand.
CATCCCTCACTGTTTTGATTGACAGGGCAATGTAGTAGCAAAGCATGGAAGGAGGGGCTGGCCACAAAAATGAGTGGCGCTTGGGTGCAGCAAGAGCAGTTGTGATGCCCTCATTTCACCAAAGGCCTAATTATGCATATTAAGAAAAAGTATCATAACTCAGGTGCAGAACTTCGGAACAACAAAATAAAACCAGCGTTTTAATCGGGTGAACTACGGCTACGTGTCTATGCAAACAGATGGATAGGGAGGTCACTGGTGGCGATTCCCTTTTAAATGTGTCAATTTTATTAATTTTTTTTTTATCCTGATCTTCATAGATGTCTGTAGATTGCTACTGTAATGGATAGCTCTTATATTTGTTACAGGGAATTGTCGTTGGAACTGGAGAAAACTCAGAATTTGGGGAGGTTTTCAAGATGATGCAAGCTGAAGAGGTGAGTTATCATATATGGGTATGATTTACAGGTACTGGATGACTAAAGGGGTATGCGGAGCTGTCTAGAGGTGGCGGGCCTGGGGCATGGGTGCTTTCTTCTGCATTACTCTCCATTCAGTACTTACATGTGATGCAGTCATTTAGTTGGGCTGCACCCGGCCATCTGCTTTCATACAAATAGTGATTTATTTATGGTACTTGTAGAATAATATAAATGTAATTTCCGTTTTTTGTTAATTTGCATGATGTGTATGGCCTTATTAAAGGAATATTCCCAGCTCATTGATTTGGTCCCATCCTGTATCCCAATTGAATAGAAGACTAGAATAATAATAATATAGTATTGACTGTAAGCCACAATTACATTGTAGAAGTGAGAGTCCTTTTCTGGTACCTCCCTTTATCAGGATTGGTGTCAGGGGTTATGGCCACATTTGCGCAGGGCAGGGAACACTTCTTGCTTGTGTGGTGGCTGGGATTGCAGGGGCGCCCGTAATTATGTATGTGTGCCAGCTTCCGTTCCGGCCTCCTCACACCAGCCTAACTGGTATCAGTGGTACAGCTCCAGGGCATGCGCAGTTCTACTGAGCTAGCGCCAATGCTGCTAATGAAAATACTTTGTAGGCTGCAGCTGGAGCGCACAGGCAAGTGGCTCAGGGACGTCATCGGAGCGCTGTCAATCTGCACAACCCTGCAGGCCAGCGGCTGCCCGAAAGAAGTGTGATGAAACATCCCCTTTAATGGCAGGGGCCCCCATTGCTAAACCTTTCGAGCTAATAGACTCTGGCTGCGACAACCAAAATGAGCAGCACAATATGTTCCATTCTGTTCATCCGTCAGATTGCTGCTCACAGACGGGATAGCTGGGGAGCCACAAGTCGCATGTTCGTGCTTTAGCAGATGGTGTTTTACAAATGCCATCTGCAGCCCCACAGGTCATGGTGTGTTTTTTTTGCTTCAATATGTTGACTGATTTGCAAGTCTTTTTACTTTCTTTCCAGGCACCAAAAACTCCACTTCAAAAAAGCATGGATATTTTAGGAAAGCAGCTGTCCCTGTACTCTTTTGGTATCATAGGTGAGCAGAACTTTCTTCCATCCATCTGTGATTCAGTTAGGCAGTAAATGATCTCTTGTTGGGGTGTATTTTTGGCTCCATGTTCTTGGCTTCTATCCAGTTTCCCTTGCAGGATGGTCAGATCAAACCCAGAATTAACATGTCGGAGTTCTCTTAAATGAACATATTTTATAGCACCAAGATCCTCCTTCATTTTCACTTGTCTGTTTTCCTATGAACGTTCAGATTCTGAATATACTCTCGTTCCTAGGATGCTAATGAAGTACTGTGTCCTATGCTTTATCTAGGCATCATCATGCTGGTCGGGTGGTTACAAGGGAAGCATATACTTGATATGTTCACTATTGGTGTAAGGTGAGTCCCTCATAGCAAGTCTGTTGTACACGTTTATATGTATTAGGGTAGTTAGTTGTACACGTAGGTATTTTTTTCAAGGATGCCGCTTTTTTTTTTTTTTTTTTTTTTTTTGTAATGACGTTTTAAAACCATTTCCTGGCTCCCCTAGTTTGCAACATGCTCCGGGTGTGGCGTTTCTTTCAGGTGTTTCCGCTACACGTATAGGATAAAAAAAAGCATCTGAAGTAAAACATTGTGTGACTTAAAACCCTGCTACAAAACGCATGAATTTCATGCCATTTAAAAAAAAAAAAAAAAACGTGCCCCCCCCCCCCCAAAAAAAAATAAAAACATTTTTTTTTAAATTAAAGAGGACCTTTTACCGATTCTTACCCTATGAACTAACTATACAGACATGTGGAGCGGCGCCCGGGGATCTCTCTGCACTTACTATTATCCCCGGGCGCCGCTCCGTTCTCCTGCTATGCCCTCCGGTATCTCCGTTCCCTAAGTTATGGTAGGCGGAGTCTGCCCTTGTTCTTCTGTAGCGCTGGCCAATCGCATTGCAGAGCTCACAGCCTGGGAGAAAATAACCTCCCAGGCTGTGAGCTCTGCGCTGCGATTGGCCAGCGCTAGGGCAGACTCCGCCTACCATAACTTAGGGACTGGTATCTCCGCCTACTATAACTTAGTGAGCGGAGATACTGGAGGACATAGCAGGAGAACGGAGCGGCGCCCGGGGATAATAGTAAGTGCAGTGAGATCCCCGGGCGCCTCTCTACATATCTGTATAGTTAGTTCATAGGGTAAGAATCGGTGAAAGGTCCTCTTTAAGCGTGGAAGCAATCTTACAGACACTAGACATGGACCCTCATGGTTCACAACCTCCATCACTGTCTGTCCTATGGCTGGCTAAGTTTGGAGTACCTTGCACCATAGGCGTGTTGAGGTCTTGCGTCCCTGATGGGAATCCTATTGTGAATGTAGTCCACATATTTGGCCATAGAAAGATTGATTGATGTGAAATGATCTACACATTATAAATTTTTAGGACCACCAGATTTCCTGTGAGTTCTGCCCCATGTTATGCATTGAGAAGACCAGCTCCCTTAGAAGGACACTTATCGATGCAATTTTGGGTGGTCATCTTGGTGGGGTTTCACTGTGTACACACCAGAATGTGCTGACTTCTTATACATAAATTGCTTTTAAGCCGTTGAATGATGGAGCAGGGTATTGAGAATAATCGCATCTTACTGTCACATTTCTTATTTGCAGCCTGGCAGTGGCGGCTATCCCAGAAGGTCTTCCTATTGTTGTAACTGTAACGCTGGCACTTGGCGTGATGCGAATGGTGAAGAAAAGAGCTATTGTAAAGAAATTGCCCATCGTAGAAACCCTCGGTATGAATCCCAAATGAAACTCCTGTAGAATTACGAATCTTTTTAGGCAACGTTTGAAATCTTTATAGGGGTTTTCTTGCTTTTATTAACTGATGGTCTATCCTCCTAAGGTTAGGCCATCACCAGCTGATCAGCAGGGGTCTGACACCCCATCTCCCCACAGTTGATGGAGCTATGTAGTTCCGGTGCCAACTTACAGCAACAGAGCTATACCCAAACAGCTGATCAGGTGTCAGCCCTCACAGATCAGCTCCTGTTGCCAACACTTCATACAAGCTGCACAACACCTTTTAATGATCATGATGACCTTGAAGGCTTATGTCCTCAGCATTACTGAAGAATCTGCACCTTTACCATTAATGAGATATACAGTGTATGTTTAAAGGGGTTTCCGAGATTTTTATACTGATGACCCATCCTCTGGATAGGTCTTTTAAGTATCTGATCGGTCCGACGATCTGGTGACCTGTGAGCGCTGCAGCCTTCTATCTACTCTTCCTAGGCCCAGTGACGCCATGTTCATTGGTCACAAGGCCTAAGTGCAGCTCAACCCCTTAGAAGTGAATGCGGCTGTGTGCAATACCGACAGTGGACGTCCTGACACCAGAGCCTGTCATGGTTGCCATCGTAAAACAATAGATATAGTTGCTTATATCCTCTAATTACTGAACATTGTGCTCATTCTTTCTGTGATTCTGCGAGAATCTCCTATTAGCGTTCTCATGATAGACTTTAAAGGTTGTGAATGGCTAACAGCCTGCAGAGCGTTATTACAGCAGTTGAGTTTTACTCCCATGTAAGCTGTAGGAATTCCAAGTAAAACTGTGTGATTGGCGCATCATTATACGGCTGCAGGGAATACCACCTGCCAGATGCCGTTCACATTGTATCCAGTGCGGTGCAGCTGCTGCGCTGTAGGATTGCAGGGGGCCTGGAAATGTGAGCACTTCGGCACGTTGTCAGAAAGCAGACGTTTGTAAGGAAGCCAAAGACTTCATGTAAACCTGTCTAGGTATAATGGCCTTTATAATCTAGCACAGGCCATTATGTCTGATAGCCCTGTAACTGTGCCATTGTGCTGCTGAGCTCATTCCTTGTATTTCAGAAACCTACAGTAGTGGCCCAGTCAGTTTTAAAGATATTATCTAAAGGAGTTATTCAGTATTTGATCATAATAACCTATCCTCAGGATAGGTCATCATTATCAGATCAGCAGCACCCCCACCGATCAGCTGTTTTAGGATCCACTGCCCTGAGCTTTCCGAGCGCAGATCCTCTAAGATGGTCTAAAGAAGAGGCCGCGGCGAACCCAGAGTGCCAGCTTCTTCTAACAGCTGATTGGTGGGGGTCCAGGGTGTCAGACCTCCGCTGATCTGATATTGATGACTTATCCAGAGGATAGGTCATCAAGATCATTTACTGGATAACCCCCTTTAAGCTGTAGAATAAAACAGACTACAGTTCTGTGGCTGAAGCACTAAACTAGGTCCACAGGGAGCCACTTGTTAATAATGGGGACTGTTTATACACGTCATTAAAGGGACTGTCCAAGTAATTTATTTTATTTTTTTTCAAAAAGGCATGGAAGGTAGTAGAATGTCACTGGCCTCTGTGGTCTCCTGCTGTGTACTGCTAAAGTCAGCGATTGGCTGCGGTGGTCAAGTGTGGTATACAGGAACATCATCACTGTGCCAAAAACATTTCATAGTCCTAAGGTAGAAAACTCTCTAGCACTCAGGCAATCTCCGGTCTCTTTCAGGGGAAGAAACTTCACCCCGGTGCTCCGTGATGTCATACAGCAAACATAGATACTTGAATGCAGCCAGCTAATGTAGGGATAGATTTGTGGCACTTGAAGATTAAAAACATGTCACTTTTATTTCTTCGTTAAAATCACGGGTGGATACAGGACGGGTCATGCCCTTCTATGCATCCCCTACACTGCCCGATTGTAATGAAGAAATAAAAGTGCCGCGTTTTTAATCGGTGAGTGCAGCCAAAAATATGACGTCATGGTTGCAGCCGTGGGGGGATAGGAGCAGCGACTTAGAATGGATAGAGCTCCAGATGACTAATAACTTCCCTCATATTTCATTAAAAAGAGAAAAAGCATTAACTCTGAAAACCCCTTTAAGTTTTTATGTTGTCTTTGGCTCCATTTACACATTCACAATTCCATTCCGCATTTTGTGGAACGGAATTGCGGACCCATTAATTTCTATGGGGCCGCACTTCCGGGTCCGCATTTCGTTCCCAAAAAAATATATAGAATATGCCCTATTCTTGTCCGCAATTGCGGACAAGAATAGGCATATTCTATTAGTGCCAGCAATGTGCTGTCCGCAAAATGCAGAACGCACATTGTCTGTGTCCGTGTTCTGCGGATCCGCAAAACAAACTGATGTGTGAATGGACCCTTTTTGTGTCGTGATTCTGTCCAGCTGGTTTAGGTTGGATCTTTTTGTAAGGAAGTTGGGTAACAACCCAAGCGGCCATCATAACAGCTTCCAAACCACTGAATGGCAAATATGCCTCACTAGGGTGGAGTGTTACAATGTATAGGACAGTAATGGTGGAATATTAAACCTTTTGGTTAACACTGATCTTTAAAATATTGACAAGTTACCTCTAAAGTAATACAATTGTACTGTTAATCCTGTCTTCTAAAGTGATGCCCATCATTTCATCATTGTCTGGCAAATCCTAGCAATATGCCATCACTTTACAGTATAGGAATACCTTACAACTCAAATTTCAATGTGGTCTACCTGGATGTCGTAGAAGGTGGTGAAATATTTGTGCCTCTGTCTTCACTCTTGACTCACTTTATGTTGCAGGTTGCTGTAATGTTATCTGTTCTGATAAAACTGGAACGCTAACCACAAATGAGATGACGGTCACTCACATCTTTACGTCGGACGGAATTCATGCAGAGGTATGTAGCTGCTGTAGATCTGTGTACTGGGACCCATTTCACATAATAGTATTTTTTTTTTTTCCTTCCATAAATGTAAAAGACACAATATATTAAATGGGTTGATCCATCAGCAGTTGTCAAAACATAAATCATTTCCTATGTGTTTGGCTAAATCTGCAAGAAAAAATGTCATCCTTCCTCGAACATGGAGTGCATTTCTCTACACATGGTATGCTAAGACCTAGGTTTCTGCTCTTCCCCCTCCCTACTTTCCGTATTAGAGATGGTAACAGGCAAGGAGAGGCGGTTGTACATGGCAAAATGAGTGTGGGAGGGGGCAGAAAATCCAAAGGGATTAAAGCGCACACTGGGCAGTTTCCTGGGGGAAGACTGCAGCATCCTGGACACACAGATCTCAGATGCAATACATTTCTGTGAGGGATAAATTTGGTTCAAATGCAGACTCAAAAAAAATGGTGCATATTATCTGTTGACTGTAGGCATCTAACTGCACCAGCTACCTTGTTTTACCTCTGTTCTACCATTTTCTTGGACCATGATGTTAACCTACATCTTTGAGGAGACTGTGTAGCATTTGCTTCTCTCTATCTCTATCTCTATCTCTATCATCTCTATCATCTCTATCTCTATCATCTCTATCTCTATCTCTATCTCTATCATCTCTATCTCTATCATCTCTATCTCTATCATCTCTATCATCTCTATCTCTATCATCTCTATCATCTCTATCTCTATCATCTCTATCTCTATCATCTCTATCTCTATCATCTCTATCTCTATCATCTCTATCTCTATCTCTCAAGATCTTCTGGGATGAACTGCCGTATTGGGAAATTGGAAATGCCAGTGAATAAACTTTAGTTTACTGGACACTGACTGATTATCTCCTAGAGCAGTGCAGAGAACAAATACTTGCAGCACAAGTCACCCTTAAAGCGGCTCCGTCACCAGGTTTAACCCTATACAACCAGGTATATAGCCTGATGGCAGGGCCAGATTGGCCATAGACCTTACATGGAAATTTCCTGGTGGGCCGATGCCCAGGGGCCACCGGAGCCCCCATCACTGCCACGGGCTGGGTACATAATAAACTATCGGTTGTTATTGACCTGAGAATCAGGTACTCGTGTACCCAGCCAGCGAACATTCCCTCCTGAATTCAACTATGTCCCACGTCTTACCTCCTAAGCACCCTGCTCCATATCTTAAGAGAAAATGGCCATTATTGATGGCCAGCTCGGAGTGACCGCTTATGGGGCAATATATTGTGCGCTGCACTGTGGTATTTTGCACCATGGTATTGCATCCCTCCCCTACTTTTATTGTCCCGCCGCCTGTTAATTCAGACCCTCCTACAATATGGGGCCACATTTTTTTTTTTTTTATTTTTTTTTCAAGGGCCACTTTAGGTTCCCAATCCGCCTCAGCCTGATGGGGTTGTTGAAGCTGATTTAAAGCAATACCTTTATTTTCACTGTAGGTGCTTGCATTCAGAAGACATTTGTACTTTATATTTCTATTCAAGCTCCAGCGACGCCCCTGGTGCTCAATACTAATTCCTTTCCTTCAAACCCCCCCCCCCCCCCCCCTCCCCTCGATTGACAGTGCTAGACTTCAGTTCTAGCGCTGAGATCTCGCACCTGTGCATTCACTCGCTAGAATGGCGTGTGTGCACAACGTTTTCCAGAGCAGCAGAGAAGCCGAGTAAATTGTGTGTTCACACCGTTTTAGCAAGCGAGTGCGCAGGCGCAAGATCTCAGCGCTAGCCTGAAGTCCAAGGAATCAAGCTGGCAAAGGAGGCAATATGGACATCACAATACATTAGTGCCTTGTATTAACTGTCTGTACATGATAAATGACATTTTCTGAAGGGAGACAATTTTTCATCAAACAATTGGTCCAAGACTACATGACACTATGTATTATGCGGTCCACAAAATACGGATACAGGCCACATGCATCCTGTACTTTCCTCGGTCCCTATTATAGAAATCGATATTTTGGTCTGCAAAATGACATGCATGTCCTTTTTTCACTTTTTTTTTTTTTTTTTTTTTTTTTTTTTGTGGCCCCATATAAATGAATGCAAAAAATGTGGATCGGACGGGGACCAAAAAGTACGGTTGTGTGGATGAGCCCTAAAGAATGTGAGCTCTTGTAGTGCTGGTGTCAAAAGTAGCCTCTGAGGATCAGGAGGTCCAAGGGATTCTGTGTGGATCCATGTCTGTTGCTGCTCACTTTCTGGAAGGCTTCAGTTACACTATGTACACAAGTCAATAATTTTATCCCTTAATTTTATGTTTTTAAGGTTTCTGGCGTTGGTTATAATCGTTTTGGGGAAGTGACTGTCGATGGCGACATTATTCATGGCTTCTGCAACCCATCAATATGCAGAGTGGTGGAAGTAAGTGTTATTTGTAGCCTCTGCTACGTTGTCAGACTGATTTATACCAGGACACAGGACTGACCTGCAGACGGAGCATCAGTTATATAAATGGATCTAAGTACACGGCATCTTGTAGGACATTTATCACAATGACCTTCTGTATAGTTAATTTATTATTTATCGGGAATGGCTATAGTAAGTCTGAAGACTAGGCGAACTGCTTAGTATAAAATATCACTAGCAAGGAATAGGAGAATTGTGATGAATACAGATGGTAATTTATGTTCTTCAGTTATCGACTCCACGGTTGTCATATGAGTTATCGCGTTTCGCAGCATGTCTTGCCCTTTAATTCATTAAAGCTGAAAGCCGGGATCAGAAGAGTAACCATTCTGTCGATAAGTTTCTAATGGAGTGTGAACAGTGCAGGAGGCGATAGCTATACATACACATACACATACATCTAGAATAGTCAATACCTGTATCCGTGCGGCCCATTCGTCTCTTCTGGTTCAGTGCATCCAAGGTGGACAAAAAGCTGCCAGCGAAGTTAGCCTTCTGTCAGCATCTTCGTATACGTAGGATTTTTTTATCTGTTGATAATTTATACATGCTCTACACACAAAAATCACCTAGGTGCCATTAGCTCCTAAACTGTGAAATTTAGGCGCCAGTCCGTTTTAGGTAGAAATATTGCAGATTTTCAGTCCAGCTCCTCCGGGTGAAAAATCCTCAGCATATTACAGTAGAAGCAAAGTGGCTGACGTTTTGCCAAATCTATGGTTTGGATTTTTCATCTACAGCATAAAGTTATTAACGCCTTGCATGGGGTGATATCGCTAGCGATTCCCTGCAGAGTTCATGCAGATTTTGCTGCTTGTCTACATTAAGTTTAAAACTTTCAACCTGAAATCTATGTAATATTCTGCCCTCGGCCCATGGGCTCATGGTTCTGGGTGTTGGTTCTTCTCCATTGTTTTTATCTGCGTAGAGATTTGCAAAACCTGGGCTGTTACAATGTTCAGGAGTTGCCTGTGTCAGAGGATCTTTTTGGACGAGGGCTCAGAGCTGTCGTAGATTTCTGTCTTCATCTGCACCAGAAAACTGGCAAAAATGAAGATAAATTTGCCGCGGCTGAAACGCCCCCACCACACCCCTTTTTGGGGAGGGTGACCTGACGTAAAACTACCATTTGCAACAATATTTTGTTATCTAATGTGATTGGGTAATTGAATTTGCCATCACAGCTGTACAGATTTCTTGATTTAGATCTTGGGTGCGGTGGTGGGTTTAACCACATAAGGGCTCATGCACACGACCGTGCTCTGTCCGGGAAACGCATCCCATTGTTTGGCTGCATCTCCTGAACCGACAGCAGCTCCTCTGACCCAAACTCACTATAGCCTAATGATTTGTGTGAGTTCCTATCAGATTGTGGGTCTGTTGTAATGTAATGACCTCATCATTTGAGTACTGTACAATAGACCCACAATCAGGTAGGGACTGACTGTATTGTAAATTACTATGAGGAGGTAAGGTCAGACCCACATGAGCATGAACCCTTAAGGTCCTGATGCAGGATCCCCCTTATCAAGGCTGCCATTCCGTTTTCGGCAGGGTTTACCTAGGTCGAGTATGGGGTGAATTCTTGTTCCCTACAGCTTCTCTCTCTGCCTTTGTTGGATCTGTCTAGAAGTTGCCATGTGAGTTTTCTATATACACAAAGTACCCACTGCCAGTAGTCATGACAGATCTGTGTTCCGATCTGTGATTTATGAGATTTAATATTTTTATTTCATTTCAGGCCGGATGTGTTTGTAATGACGCCGAGATAAGAAAGAACACCTTAATGGGCAAGCCGACCGAGGGAGCTCTAATTGCTCTTTCTATGAAGGTAACGAGATGCAATGGCTTCAGCCTATCTTTAGATATTGCTCCCCATTTCACCTTCTGAACAGCTGCAGTGTGAGAAATACATTCAGTTTTTTAAGCAACACAATGTATACCTTCTACAGTAAGGGGATGTTCACAAGGTATGTTTAACAGCCCCAAATCTGCACCCTAAACACTGTACGTAAGCACCCCATTGATTTCAATGGAAGTCGCCACATCAAGAGAATGAGCAAGTCTGTTGTTGTTGTGTGCGGATCCTCTGTATTCACAATTGCAAATCCTCAGCAGATATCCGCATTGAATTTAAACCTTGTGAAAATATCCTAAAACTCCTTACATCACGAATAATGGGAGTTGATAAGTGCAAGATAAAAAGGAACACCGTGGCATACAACAGTCAGGTCATAGAGAAGTATAGAATACTTTGGAACACCTTCTTTAATTTTTTTGTATTCTATCTATTCTGAAAGGAAAATTCCACTCTCTGTCTCTGAGACCTTTGTATTGTGGCTGTGTGCCATCTGGGAACCGGAATGTGGTTTATCTGCCAGATGTAGGTACCATCCCTGTAAGCATTGATTTAGGATGGCAGAGGACAGGCTGGCATATGTACACTGTGCCCGCTAATGGATGGAGCAGAGTCTGGGGAAGTAATCTTGGCAGATTTCTGTAAAAGAGCTAGGCATAAACTCATGCAAACATTGAGAAAAATGCCTAAGGTACAGCAAGGAAAATTAACGGTAGTTGGAAGTTTTGGTTTTCTATCTGATGTGCCTTTCTGTGCTATTAGAAATGTAAAATAGAAAATATGGGGGTCATTTATTAACCCCTACATCTGGCGGTGGATCCGTTAAAGTTATGAAGAGGGGCCGGCCTCTACATTACTTTGGCGCATCCAGCGCCTCTCTAAATGTCAGCCAGCTTCCTGGCTGTCCTACATTTAGACCATTTTCTACGCCTGAAACAGGCGTAGAAAAGTATGAATGAGACCACCACTTTTTCCCGCCCATGCCTTGACCACTTTTTTTTAGATCTGCCATGAGCGGGGAGAAGTCCCAGATTTGCGCCGCAATCTGCTTTGCAAATACGCCTAATATAGGCATATTTCTGGATAATAAGATTTTGCTGAAAAGCTCTGTGGTATAAATACGTATCCTATTATTCGCTAACAATGACTCTGCCTATATGGATACTAAAACCGAAAACAAAACATTTATTTGTGGTATAACTGCTAAAAATCGACACATGGGCAGTATTGTCCTTGTATCACAGGCTCTAGTCACTCACATGCTGTGCATCAAACTAACGTAGGTCAGAAGGACTACAAACATTACATCCACACTGACTGGATGCCACAGCAAACAAGTGATCTGGGTAGTAGTGGGGCTTATTCACTATGCCATTAGACCATGAATGGTCCAAGTCAATTATCGCTAGATCTATTGTACGCACACATTTACTCAATGCGTTTCTCCGGCCTCGACCGGATCATAAGGAGTGCTAGTGTTGTTCGGCGATAAAGTACTTAGAGACTACTAAAAGATAATCGTGTCCAGTGGCACGATTTAGTATGTTAGTACCTTAATCATGGACACTTAACTCTTTTATGAGATGTGACCCCCCCCCGATGTGAGATCACTCTGCAAAGCTGACAGCACGATAAGCGCGGACCACTTTGATAGTGAACGGCCGCGCGTTATCATGTTTCATGTCAGCTCAAGCACATATGCGATAAACGCGATCCCCTCCAATGGTGAGAGGTCGCTTGTACAATTGCGTCTTTTACATGTAGGTCACCTCAGCAACCATTCCTGATAACAAATGATAGCATGCCTGGCACTGGTATGGCCATAGCGCGCGTGCTCACATGTGCTGTTTAAACCAACTATACCCCAATCTCATTGCAGATCTGGCTGCAAGTAGGGAGTGCAAATAAGTAAGGCCTCTTTCACATGGGCGTCATGTTTTTTGCCCGAATAAGAGGTGGGTGTGTTGCGGGAAAATGTGAAATTTTTTCGCGCGAGTGCAAAACATTGTAATGCGTTTTGCACTCGCGTGAGAAAAATCTGCATGTTTGGTACCCAAACCCGAACTTCTTCATAGAAGTTCGGGTTTGGGTTAGGTGCTGGGTAGATTGTATTATTTTCCCTTATAACATGGTTCTAAGGGAAAATAATAGCATTCTTAATACAGAATGCATAGTAAAATAGCGCTGGAGGGGTTAAAAAAAAATAAAAAATTATAATTTAACTCACCTTAATCCACTTGCTCGCGCAGCCCGGCTTCTCTTCTTTTTTGCTGTGTGCAGGAAAAGTACCTGTGGTGACGTCACTCCGGTCATCCACATGGTCCATCACATGGTCTTTTACCATGGTGATGGACCCCCCCCCCAGCGCTATTGTACTATGCATTCTGTATTCAGAATGCTATTATTTTCCCTTATAACCATGTTATAAGGGAAAATAATAATGATCGGGTCTCCATCCCGATCGTCTCCTAGCAACCGTGTGTGAAAATCGCACCGCATCCGCACTTGCAGCTCTATAAATGGAGTGGCGCTGACTGAACTGCATATTAAAGGCACATAGGTGTTTAAATGAACCAGACAATGCTGGGGAAAAATGTTATTGAATTCTCCTATATAAACAGCTAACCTATAAAACAGGCAAACGAGATCGGACTGCTCATCCTAAATATCCACCCTGATTCTTTCTTCAGGATCAGCTTGTCAAAGTCACCTCCTCGTGGTAACAGTTTGACTACTTCCATCCCCTGAAATTTTAGGGCTTTAGGGTCGGTATCATGGAAATCCTTCACATGCTTGGCAACTGGGGTGTCATTATTATTCCTGACATCACCCAGATGTACTCCTATGCGCCTCCTAAATTCTCTAGTGGTTTTACCAACCTATTGGATACCGCACATGCATGTAATAAGGTACACAAGGCCGGAGGTTTTACAATTAAGAAATGATCGGATATCCTAAACCTTGCACGTGTTGGTACACGTAAAATGCCTGCCCTGCAGAATGACATTGCAGGCCACACACGTGTTTTTTTTTTTTTTCAATCTATCGGGCAATCTTTTAAGTTTTGGCCACGACTGTATGTTATTGCAGGAGCCATGCCCACAGATACACCTATATCGGGGTCTGATTTGAGAATACCCCAATAGGTGTTAAAGATGTGCCGAACTTCTGGATAATAAGTGACTCCCTATGGGTTTTCTTTTCTGTGGGATAACATTTGTGGATGTTCAGGAAAGTTTCTGGGTGGCTGCAGACACTGGGCAGTTTGGCATGCTTATTACAGCATGTAATGGCTCAAAATGACTAACATGAGGTGTAAAATTTGTAGTATCTTCTTGGGAGCGGTCAGCGTGACCTATGGGAGTCTCTATATACAGTATTTACGGCGGTCCTGATCCTTCCACCGACCATTGTAATTTAATGGCACGTTTTAAGATGTCTTCATCTGCGTTTGTTGACCTAGAGCCAGACAGACAGAAGACAGTCAGCCTAAGTTATACCTGGAGAATATAGTGTGTGTAAAATGAGAAAAGAACCCCCCCCCCCCCCCCCCCCATAGGTATTTTCTGATCTTTCAATGCACGTTGCATTAATAAGAGGTCCCCATTTTTTATTCTCCCGAATTACAAATGAATGGCTGCTAATCATTTTTGTGGATTTTGACGCCAGTGTAATGCGTGTCCGTTTCAGGGAGTCGGGGGCCCCCCCCGCTCAGATATTGATGACCTATCCCTGAGAGTAAGGCGATCAATATTAAAATCGCGGACAACCCCATTTGAAATAAAACGTCTTATAAAGTGTGCCCACAAACTGCTGCCATAAAGGAGTTACTGTAAGTGATATGTCATATGTCAGTGTTAATTGGACAGCTGAATTATTGTAGGTAATGGGGGGGGGGGGGGAAACCCGAAAAAAATTAAAATCATCACAGCTTTGTCAGGCCCTGCACGATAACCCTGAAAACACCAGGTGGGATGTAGGACCAGAGAAGTGTTTGTTATGGGCTGGAATATGCTACCAAATCATCAATGTCTATATGATAACTTTTCATTAACATCATAAACCTGTCTCCCTCTGTGTCTTGTAGTAAATGTAATTGGGATTAGTAATTTGGTTACGGGCTGTTCTAGTGTCTGCTCAGGCAGTGGTTGCCATCTAGTGGCCAGTGATTTAAAATAATTTTTCTCCAATATTACAGTAGAAAACAATAACTAGATTTTTGTACTTACCGTAAAATCTGTTTCTCTTGCGTTCATTGGGGGACACAGGCTTTGACCATGGGTATAGCTGTTGCCGCTAGGAGGCGGACATTAAGCACACAAAGTGTAAGCTCCGCCCTCTTCAGCTATACCCTTCCTACAGGGACTAAGCCAAATCAGTTAGTGCAAAAGCAGTAGGAGAATCCAGACACAAGAAAATTACACTATGTACAAATCGAGAACCACACAGGCCCGAAAAGGCCCATAAACAAAAGAATGGGTGGGAGCTGTGTCCCCAATGAACTGAAGAGAAACAGATTTTTCAGTAAGTACAAAAATCTAGTTTTCTCATCCGTCTCATGGGAGACACAGGCTTTGACCATGGGACATTACAGAGCAGTCCCCAAGGGTGGGCATAACAAGCAACAGTCCCGTCAATCAGAGAACTGCCGCCTGCAAAACTCTACACCCCAGAGACGTGTCAGCAGACGCAAAGGTGTGCACACTATAAAACTTGGAAAAAGTATGCAAAGACGACCAAGTAGCCGCCTTGCACACCTGAAGGGCCGAAGCCCCGTGATGCACCGCCCTAGAGGCCCCCCACTGCCCGAACCGAATGAGCAGTCACCCGGAAGGGCGGGGCCCAGTCCTTAAAGCGGTATGCTTCCACAATTTTGTCTCAGCCCCTCTGGAATCACGAACAGGGAATCCGTTCGCCGGAAAGATGCCGTCTGGGACAGAGACTCGAACAGCTCTTAACAAATGCAGGGTATGGAGCGACTGCTCCCGAGGATAAGATGGGCCCGGACAAAATGAAGGGAGAATAATCTCATTTAGATGGAATTCCGACACCACCTTCGGCAGGAAGGATTGCACAGGGCGAAGGACCACCTTATCCTGATGGAGGATCAGGAATGGTGACCGTTATGACAGAGCCGCAAGTTCCGACACTCTAAGGATAGAAGTAATTGCAACCAAAAAATCCACCTTTATAAGATCGGAAGCACAGCAACACTTGCTGCAAAGGCTCAAACGGTGAAGACTGTAGAGCGTTGTGTACTAGATTAAGATCCCAAGGATCCAACGGAGGACGGAAAGGGGGCACACCCCCCTGCAGAAAAATCTTAACCGCCGAAAGCGAAGCTAAATTCCGCTGAGAAAGAATGAAGAGAGCTGACACTTGCCCTTTGAGGGAGCTGAGAGCCAGCCCCAAATCCATGCCAGTCTGCAGAGAAACCTCTGACTGACTCATATGGGCACGTGAAGATATGCATCCTTGATGTCTATCGAGGACCGGTACTCCCCCCGGTTCCATGGACGCAATGACCGACCTTTAGTGACTCCATCTGGAATCTGCGGACGTGAAGGAACCGGTTGAGCGCCTTGAGGTATAGAACGGGGTGGACAGTCCCCTCCCTTTTTTTTTTTTTGGGGAACCACAAAGATTGGAGTAAAACCCCTGAAAACGGTCTTGCACAGGAATCGGAACAATCACACCTTGCTGCAGCAGTGTGCGAATTGCCAGAAAAAAAATCTGTGGCTGCGGGAGAGGCCAGAGGAAACTACCGAAAAAAACGGGACGGAGGGGAGGACTTGAAATCCTTCTTGTAGCCCTCTGCAATGACCTCCCTCACCCACGCATCTGAGACATGAGCCGGCCAAACATGCCAAAACACATGAAGCTGGCCACCCAACCGAACGGAGGGCTCCGGGAGCTGCCAGTCATGCAGCGGAGTTCTTAGGATTAAAGGACTTGGAGCCCTTTTGACGGGAACGCCAGGAAGGGTGCGGCTTGAAGGAAGGTTTGCGCTTCTGATCCATGGCAGACTTGTCAGACGCCCTCTTGTGGCTGGAAAAACTCCGGAAGGGACAAAAAAAGGGCTTCTGCTTTTTTGACCTACTAGACTGTTCCGTGGTAAATGTGAGCACTTGCCACCTGTAGCGTCCGAAATGATCTCATCCAGGCGCTTGCCAAAAAGTCTGCTGCCGGTAAAGGGGATTGCCGTCTGGGTCCACTTTGAAGCATTATCTGCCGCCCAGCAAGAGAGCCATAGGGTACGGCCAATAGCCACCAACAGGGCTGACGAGCGCGTAATCAGCCTGGCCGCGTCCAAAGTTGCTTCACAAATATATGCACTGGCATGCGAGAGCTGCAGGGCCCACAGCTGCAAATTCCCCCGTGGGGACTCCCAACTCAAGACCCTGCCGTAAATTACTTGCCCACTCCCCCATAGCCTTGCTCACCCATGTAGAGGCAAATACTGTCTGCAGCACTGTCCCCACTGCTTCAAATGCAGATTTTGAAAACTCTTCCAGCTTCTTATCTTTAATATTAGAAAAAAGAAGCCCCATCCGCCATTGGCAAGGTAGTATGTTTAGCCAATCGGCAAACTGGCAGGTCCACTATAGGTGGGGCCGACCATTTCTTAATCAAATCCTCCGGAAAAGGATAAAGGATGTTCAAGCATTTTGGCAAAGTAAAACTTCTTCTATCGGGGAAATTTCACTCCTTGGAGAGGAATCAAACTCCTGGTGGTTGGGGAAACACTTGTGCAAGCGACGGGACCTTCTAAAAGAAATACCCGAGCTGGCAGATGACTGTGCGGGATCCTCAACCTGCAACATCCCAATAACTGCCGTAATTCGATTGTCCACCATGGAGGACAGTTTGGACGACTGACCTTCCGGCGAGACGGCATCCTCATCTGACCCTCTCTCCTCAGAACATGCCTCTTCTGGCCCGTTTTGTGGGACGGCCGCGATGGGCACGCGCCCCATGATACCCAGAGTCGGACCGGTCAGAGGACTGCCTTGCCGACAAACATCCCAATATATCCACAATTGCTTTGTTTGGTATTAGAGACATACCTTACCACCCTAGACAGGAAACGCGCCCATTCCGGTTCTTCCGTCGGTTGGGCAGTGGGAAGCAACGGGTCCGGAGCTGAGCCACTTGATGGAGGCGCAGCACACGCAAAGCAGAGGAAGTCTGACTGAGGGGATGGAAATTTTGCGTGACACGATTCACAAGCAAAATGACGCACCAAAGGGACAGCCTGCTTCCGGACCTGGGGCCTCGGTTCAGACATAGTGACACCCCTGGCACCCCAATGAGGCAAAGGGGATGGTTAGGCCCTGTAAGAAGGGACAAACACTTACCCAGCCTGTGTCTGTCCAAGCATCCCGCCAGGTGCTTTAAATCCAAAAGTGGGCGGAGCCCACTCTCCCTCTGCTTCAGCTGTGGCGTGGGAGCGAGGATCCACAGGCCCCGCCCCACAAATGACGTCTGCCCTACAGTGCTGGCCCATCCATCTCTACCACCCCCGCCTGCTTGTCGGCATGCTTGCCCGTACCCCCGACCGACCCAACACGACGGCCGAGGAAAAATAAGTTGTGGGGGGCCCCTACAGGAGTAGGCTGCACAGAAGTTGGGGCCTCAATTAATCATGGCCCCGTCGGCCCGCCAAAACGCTGACCCGGAAGCGGCGCTCAGAGGAGGAAACTTTGCCCCCTCCTCTCCCAGGCGCATTCAGGAGGATGCCGCCGTGGAAACTCCGCCGGGGGAGGGAACTCCTGGGCCAAAGTTCTTTTTGCTTCTATACTCGCCTGTCCGGCGTCTTCTGTTCCCCTGGCTCCAGCCGGGTCACAACCTTCGGTGTGCGGCCCCCTGGTGAGGGACGCTGCATCGGAACAGTGGGGACTTGCGGCTGTGGTGACCCGAATGCTGGCGGGAGACAGAGAGGTTTTTACCCCCCCTGGTCTCCCGTCTCCTGGGTGGGAGTGCAGGCAGTTTTACAGACTGCCTGAAACTCCCGCTAAAAAAGGAAAGGAGAAATAACAAACCAGCAGGTCTGCCTCCTACAGACACTAAGCTAAAACTGATTTGGTTTGGTCCCTGTAGGAAGGATATAGCTGAAGAGGGAGGAGCTTATACATTGTGTGCTTAGTGTCCGCCTCCTAGCGGCCTCCCCCCCCCCCCCCCAATGAGACGGATGAGAAAGTTAGATTTATTTATTTTTTGTCAATGTGTTCTTTTATTTCGTTTATAGCTATACAAACACTTTTTTTTTTTTTTATGTAAAATGACCCTTCTAATTAGTTTAAGCACAACGAACCTCTCAGACTATGAAGTACATGAATGTATATAGAAATGTGTCTTTATGTAGAAGCCTTATAGCCATGAGAATAACGAATGTATTACTTGTAGATGGGTCTCGAGGGGCTTCGGCATGACTTTATCCGGAAGTCAGAATACCCATTCAACTCGGAACAAAAGTGGATGGCTGTGAAATGTGTGCACAGGACTCAGCAGGTACGTGGCCATTTTCTAGAGCTGCAGAAATGCCTCTAAATAAACCCGTTAAAACATATTGAGCGTCATTTATTATGACCCTTTAGACCAGAATCTGATATACAAAAAAAGTCCTGTTTTGTGACTTTTTTTTTTTTTTTTTTTTTTTTTTTTTTTATATTGATGACCTATCCTCAGGATAGGTCATAAATATCAGATTGGCAGGGGTCTAACTGCCGGAACCCCCACCGATCAGCTATATGAAGAAAAAGCAGCGCTCGTAGGAATTCTGCTTCCTCTTTGTTTACCTGCTCGCCATCACAAACCACAGCAGTGAGGAGCTGTAATTACAACTCTGTAGTATTCTTTAGAATAGGAAGGAGCTGTTCCACTGAAGTGAATGGGATGGTTTAGGTGTAATTACAACTCCTCACCACTGCAGTTGCGATGGCAAGCAGGTAAACAATGAAGAGAAGGCAGCACTCATGAGCGCTGCTTTCTCCTCAAATAGCTGATCAGCGGGGGTGACTGTGTCGGACCACTGCTGATTTGATACTGATGACCTATCCTGAGGATAGATCATCCGTATAAAAAAACAAACAAAAAAAAAACTGCCATGCACCTAAATTTAGGCCCACGTGGTATTTCTATGCCACCCTCTCCATCAGGGACTGTCATTCACGCCAATTTCCTGGCTAAAATGATTGAAATATACCCCAGACAAGGGTTGGAGTAGATTTCAATCTAGGTGTGTGGACTGGCAGAGAACGCACCTAACTTATGGTGATGCCTGCATCTTCTGGCTGATAAATGACCACCACGATGTTTGGTTTGAGGACATCTGGTAATCTCGTATAACTTTTGCTAGATGTTACCCAAATATGTTATTTTGTTCTCATAAATTACAATAAAGATTTTGAAGGGTTTTTGGTCGTCTTAAGAGTGCTTTCACACACAGCCTTCTTTGGAAAAACACTACTGCAGGTTTTGATGCTTGAACCAGAAGTGGATTCAAGGAAGGGGAAATATAAAGAAAAGACTTGTACTTCTCCTTCCTGCTGGATTTGCTGATGAATGTAAGAAAAGACACATGTAGTGCCATTTACATGTTGACAGTGTCTTATCTCTACTTTGTTAGCAACTAACTGTTTTGTTGTCACTTTAAGGATAAACCAGAGATTTGCTTGATGAAAGGTGCCTACGAGCAAGTAATTAGATACTGCACAACATACAACAGCAAAGGCCACAATTTACCTCTCACTCAGCAACAAAAAGAGCTGTATCATCAGGAGACTGCATACATGGGCACAGCAGGTCTCCGAGGTAAGGAGTCTTTACAAGGCGCGTTTTTATAACCATAAGCACAACTTTCCATAAATCAATAGTATAAGCGAAGATCAGAAGCTTTGTGATGCATCTTATTCAAGAAAAATGCCCCTTTCTCCATGTATCAGGATTCTTTCCAGTTACCGAATTCCTCACTCACTCATATTTGCTAATCAAATCCATTTACAGAGAGGAGGTGACATTTTGGCTTCACTGAGAGATTGAATAATACCTGCCCTTAGGAGATTATGAAAACCATTAAAGCAGCATTAGCATGGAAGATATTATACAGCAGTACTGATCAGTTTACCTGTGAATCCAGCACTGGGATGAGAGAGAAAACTTAACGGAAGCTGCAACAGCATGGGGGACATTATACAGCAGTGATGAGCAGTGTAGCTGTAAATCCAGCACTGGGGTGAGCTAGAAATGCATCTTTTTGTGTTTCTCTCCTAGCTGCTTCCTCAACCCCTAAGACTTCTGTTGGCAGCTCTAACTGGAGACGAATTTGAGTGAGTTCAGAGTAAGTGAACATTTACGGAAACAAGGGGACGAGGAGGAAAGGAGCCTGATAAGTTGAGAGAGGTTTTTTTTTTTCTCCCTAATACACCCATTGACCAAAAAAAAACGCACCAAGAATTGTTGGAATTGAATGGAATTTTAAATGTGTGAATGTAATGATATATGTAAGTCATTACAATAATAGAGCAAATGGATATGTTTATTGGGGAAAACTGTACAAGGATGGGACTAGTACCCTGGTGGGATGCTTCTAGCCTGGATACAGGATGAGATATCGCTCAAGGAGAGGGAGGGGATGACAGGGTAAAGCAGCATACTGGAGGTGGACAGTGATTTGGGCCTGCCCTCTGTGCACTTAACACCTCAATTTACATATTATTTCTTGGCAGTGCAGCACTGGATCACTGTATAAAAGGTATGATGAGATTAGCCTGAGACAGCTTTACCAGGCATTGTTGCAAGTTTAAAAGTGAGATTGGTGATGACAGATGCCCTTTAAAAAGAAAGGGAGAGATTTATCAAGACTGACATTTGAGCGCCGCAGTGAGATGCACCCAATAAAATTTGTTTCATCTCTGTACACCAGAAGCTGAAATCAATGCCCGCTATGAGCTGGCGTAGACTTGATCTAGAACTTATACCAGTTTCTAGCGTAAGTTGTAGTAAATCGGGTGGGTCATGGAGGCTCCACCCCGCCTGCTAAGCCCCCACCACTTTTCTCATGAGTGGCAAGAAGCTCAAAGTGTTACAAATTATGGTGCAAATATATCAAGTGTGCACCTTGATTTGCAACTTTTAGTGAAGCTAAAGCATTAATAAGTCTCTAAGTTATTGGGGTAAGGCATCTATAATAAAATATGAAGTAATTTTGTAAATGTCTTGAAGGAAAATCTTCCTACTGGTCTGAATCCGCAGCTTCTGCGAATAACTATTTGTTTCCATGGTTTCAGACTACAAAGATACTCTGTAGATTAATCCTATATTCATATTGTCCTCCATCTATCTGACTATACTTTCAGTAGACTAGTAAGACGTAGGGGGACAGATGGCCAGAAGTTTGCCTGCAGGATTGAATTTCAGAGTTTACTAGTCTGTAACCTCAGACACACAGGTCTGAATAAAACCTGTACACTTCTTTGGTCTCCATCCTTTTCATTAATATTCTTCGTTCTTATCTTCCCTTGCAGTTATTGCTCTAGCATCGGGTCCAGAGTTGGGGCAGCTTACATTTTTGGGCTTGGTGGGAATAATCGACCCTCCTCGGACTGGCGTGAAAGAAGCGATCACTACTCTTATCCGCTCTGGCGTCGCAATTAAAATGATCACTGGAGATTCACAAGAAACCGCTGTGGCTATTGGTATGAAAAGTCATTCTCTACGTGGGTCATGTATGTGTTGTACTCTAACTGAACGAAGTGATGTAACTCTTGGGCTTGGAAGTATAATTTCTTCCATAGATTTCCTCTGAGTAATAATAATAAGACGCTGGCTAGCAGTCTCCCAAGTTGTGGAGATCACGTTAAGTGGAGTCATTTATTAGAAGCTCCTTTTGGCATTAAGTGCTTTTACATCGCTCTACTTGTCAAGGTTGATTGGCCTGTTAAAGTATATACAATAAATGAACATGTGGCCTGCTAATAAGAGGTTTCCAGACAGACAACGATTTCTGTTTTACTGGTTCTCCACTTGAATATCAAGTGCCATTTTCTCATCAAAACTCTATTTTACATCTGTAAGTTAAATGGTTTCTCCATCCCAGCATGCCTCTTAAAATGCTGATAGAATTATTGATCACCTCTCGTGGCTTGGCTTGTTCCACGCTGTGTTTGCTTTAATAGCAGCAGGACATCTGTCTATAGGCCATCAATATGTCTGGCTATACACAAGTGACTAATTCCGCAACTGTTATCTGTACTCTGAATGGAAATGCTTCATTTGATTAAAGAGAATCGATGAAAGGGCAGCATGAGCATACAGGCATACATACTGCTGTATTTAACAGTAACAATATGACAAAAGCTAGTGTGTGAAGGCGTAAAACACTATTCCTGATAATCTATTCTCCTTGTGAGTGTAAAGAACCTTACAGGACATGCAGTACTGTTCTGGGAAAATGGTATTCAAAGTAACCCTCTTTTACAAAAAAGAAAACTGTACTTCTGGCACCTATCCTGTAAGTCAATGTTTGACCTTTTAAACAGGCCTTGAGACATAATTTAGGATTATAGCCAAGCCTGTGCCTCATCTGCAGGCAGCAGTTTCAGGGGTGATTGCCCCTCATCAGTGCAGAGCAGACAGAACTGGTTCAAAGGGGTTTTCCAGTAAATAATTATTTGTTAACAAGTTCCCGCAGCATTGCCCCCTGAAACAGAAGGTTCATACTTACCTACGTCTTTCTGGTGGTCTTTTTTGCCCTTGCTTGACCCCCATACAGAATCATTGTTTGCTGGCAGCAGAGTGTTGCTTAGATAGCACCGTCTGCTTCTGGCAAACTATGATTAAGATGTCCACATGAACACTTCTATTACCTAATGAACAAGCTTGTCCTTCGGGTTATCAGCGGTCCCTTTACACCAGCAGAATATCGCTAATTAGCGGTCATACAAACGCTGGTTAGCAATAATCTGCCTGATGTTCATCAGCGAAAAGGGGCCTTTACATATTGACTGCTTAAGCACCTCATTAGTGAGATCTTGTCTGATGATACCATTGTCCTAACCCAACACACTCCGATGCTAATCCATGAACGCTCTTCTTTGACATTCCTCATACTCTATGCAGCTAGTCGTCTTGGCTTCTATTCCAATGGCCTGCAGTCCCTTTCTGGAGAGGAGGTGGATACAATGGACATTCAGCAGCTTTCCCAGATGGTACCAAAGGTCAGAAAAATTGTAGTATAAGGATATTATTGTTTTCTTTATTTATATTTTTAATTGTCTTTTTTACATATCCATTTTATATTCAAGGTCTCTGTCTTTTATCGGGCCAGCCCGAGGCACAAGTTAAAAATTGTAAAGGTAAGTTGGTTTCCTTAAGTCAGGGATGCCCAACCTGAGGCCCCCCAGCTGTTGCAAAACTACAACTCAGCATGCCCGGACAGTCTACAGCTATCAGCCTACAGCAGGGCATGGTGGGAGTTGTAGTTTTAAAACAGCTGGAGGGCCACAGGTTGGGCATCCCTGCTTTAAGCCATATGCCAGTAATTTGCATGTGTGCGGAACTCTATTACCACGGCTTATTTTAAAGGTGTTGTCTCGTCTCCATATTGGGGGCATATCGCTAGGATATGCCACCAGTGTCAGGTGTGGGAACTGCACCTATCTGACATTGATGGCATACCCTAGCTATATGCCACACCAATGTTGGAGGTTGGACAACCCCTTTAATCACCCTGAGCATCCACATACCAAAAGTGTTGGATATGTAGGAGGATGTGGCAGAATATTTTGCTACAAATCTGAGACCTATAAAGCACAGATTTATTTATTTTTTTATTTTTTTTGTGTGTGAATTGATTATCACTAGAGTTTTAGGCTGCCTACACAGGTAGCAGAAAATCCGCAGTGGAGTACATATTTTAACAAATCTCTTCTACGCACTGCGGGAGATTTTCCATATGGAAGATGATCAGTGTTTTTGAAGCCACAGTATGTCAGTTTGTGCTGTGGATTTTCATTGGGGGTTTTCCCTTTCATTGAAGGAGGATGAAATCTATAGCAAAATCCATGTTGCATTTGCTGCTCAAAAATCTCTCATGTGCAGACGGCCTTGTCCACGCTATCAGTGTAACAAATCTATGGTGATTCCATCATGTCTGAATCTGGCCTTCGAAGTTATCCACAGGGATCTTTCCCCCTAAAACACTCCCTATATCCTCATCCTCAGTTTTTTATTTTTGGGCTAAATGATCCAGGTTTTTAGCCAGAATGACAGTATCCAGTGTAAATGACATGCTGCTCCTGTACTTCAGAGCCTGCAGAACATTGGAGCCGTTGTTGCCATGACCGGAGATGGTGTGAATGACGCCGTGGCCTTGAAAGCTGCAGACATTGGGATTGCCATGGGCAAAACTGGAACGGACGTCTGTAAAGAGGCAGCCGACATGATCCTGGTGGAGGATGATTTTCATACAATTATGTGAGTCCTACATGTATCAGTTATAAAAATCATCAGAAAATTAAATATTGTCTGCTTTAAATGTTTTTTTTTTTTTTTTTTTACCCTGTTTTGTTCATTCACTTTGCACGTTTATCTATATGCTTGTAGATTTTCAGACCATTGTCTCTTGTAATTGCAGCTAAATCTAAATGTCATTTACTATCTACAGGGGTTGTACATTTCTCGTGCATGGCATTGGGCGACACCGCACCATGGGTATATGCCCAGCTGCCACTAAGAGGCTGACACTAGAAACAAAAAAGTGTTGGCTCCACCCAGATGGGCTATACCCCTCTGCCAGAGCCAAGAGATCAGTCTTGTTCTAGTGTCCGTAGGAGGCAGACATGACCTGCTATCTTTTTTCGCAGCTCAACCTACAAATTTTTTATTTTATTTTTCTTCACTTTTTTCGGCCTGCTGCAGGGGTGGC
Organism: Bufo bufo; assembly: GCF_905171765.1. Taxonomy (NCBI): domain Eukaryota; kingdom Metazoa; phylum Chordata; class Amphibia; order Anura; family Bufonidae; genus Bufo; species Bufo bufo. The sequence goes on from NC_053393.1 coordinate 202,325,223, forward strand.
TCAATCATGTTCCACTTTAGTTGCCCCCCTGCGGGCGTGTACTCCGGTACCTGGCAGCCACCCAGTCCCCAGTTAATACTGCTTCCGCAGTGGAATTCTGGTAGTCCCACGGTTCCCGTGTTGAGTCCGCTGAAGGGGTGGTCACTGCTGCGCCTGAAGACATCGGAAGGTGAGTAGGGATTCAGATCCATTGCGGGGGCCCTGTAGCCCCCCTCCCCCTCTTTCTCTCTCTCCACTTTCTCCACTCATGGGCCCCTAGTAGCTGGAGGCACATAGGTGCTTCAGTGGTACCTCCACTCTGCCCATCCTCCCCTCCAGTGGTGGGTTCTCTTCATCTCTGCCGGGGTACCTGCAAGGAGGCCCATGCCTTTGTTCTGGGGCCGTTGTTTTGACCCTGTAAGTACTCAGCTTTTCATTCTTGCTCATTATGGGGTCATTTTGGGTGCTTCTTTGGGCAGGGCGCCTGTTTCCCTCAGCGCTGTGTCCCTCCCATCCCGCGGCCGCTTCTGGACACCTCTGCGATCGCGGGCGTCCGTTCCCGGCCGCGCTCATTTACTTTAGGCCCCGGCTTTTTGGATCTTTCACATGTCTTCCTCTGGTCGGGATCCCACTCCCCCTGCCGGGATCTCTACTCATTATGCATGTTCTCTTTGTAATAAGAAGTGTCCATGCGGCCAGTTTAACTCCGTCTGCGCACAGTGCCTTGACTCCAGACCTGCCCAGGCCACCCCTGCTGTCCCCTGCTGGGTCGGTTCTTCCGGAATGGGCTGCTACCCTGTCCCAAGCCATAGGGAAACTGGCCAGCCTCTCCCAATCCCTGCCGCAGTCACTGGACCGTTTGCCTGCTCAGATTGCGGCTGCCTCTAGCAGGGACTCTGCCGCTGGGGACGTCCGTTCTCGCTCTGGCACTCTGTCCCGTAAGCGACATCGTAGGGTCTCGGCCGGGTCCCACTCTTCCTCAGCTTCCTCGGATCGCTCCCCGGATAAGTCTGAGACGGGCGAGGTTTTCGCTTTAGCCGTTTCCGCCGCTCCTGGGGACTCCTCTGCTTCTGAATCAGAGCAGTGCTCGGCGATGTCTGCGGCCATACAGGATCTCATTAAAGCCGTCCGGGACGCGCTCCATGTGCAGGACGATCCTTTTTCTTCCTCCCAGGAGTAGGTGTCCTTCCGCCGTTCCAGACGTTCCGCTGTGGTTGATCTTGACGCACTTCTGGCTAAGGAGTGGTGTCGCCCTGATCGGCGCCTTCACCTTACCAAGGCCTCGGATGTCCTTTACCCCTTTTCTGAGGAATCCGTCAACCTCTGGACGGTTCCTCCTCAGGTGGCATGCCTGGCGAAGGCCACTACCCTGGCTTATGCGGCTTCGTTGTGGGATCCTGCTGACAAGCGGTTCGACTCCTTGGCCAAGTCCGCTTTTGTAGCAGCGGGTGCCGCCATCCATCCTGCTTTTGCCGCTTCCTGGGCCTGGGCCGCTAACTCTGTGTGGCCATACGCCGCATCCATCTGACTTCGTTCTTGGGCAGCGGACTCTCATCTCCCTTCCCTTCCTCGGTGGGAAGCTTTTTGGGAAACGTTTGGAGGAGCTCATCTCTGAGGCCACTGGCGGTAAGAGTTCCCTTCTTCCCCAAAACCAGCCTCTCCGCCGTCTCTTTCCTGGGTCGTCCTCGCGGATGCAAAATTTTCGTTCCTTTCGGGCCCCCTCCGCCCGACCAGACAAGAAGTGCACTGGGCCTTCCTTTAAGGCCAAGCCCTCCTGGCATGCCAAGCCCAAACCTGCTCGGCCCCAGTCCACTAAGCCACCTTCCGCATGACTCTGCCCCAGTCAAGGTGGGGGGGAAGGGGGGCGCTTGCTCGCCTTTCAGGATATCTGGCAAGCAAGCGTGGAGGACGCTTGGGTTCTGGAGGTAGTCTCCTCCGGATAAAAGATCGAATTTTCCGGTCTTCCGTCGGGACGGTTCTTCCTGACGTCATCCCCGTCCAGGGCAGACGAGTTTTTTCGGGCCATTCGTTCCCTTCGCTCTCTCAAGGTCATCGTTCCGATTCCGGACTCAGAACGCTTTCAGAGTTTCTACTCTTAACATGTTCACGGTTCCCAAGAAGGACGGTTCGCTCCGCCCAATCCTGGACCTGAAGGCGCTCAATCACTTCATCCGAGTCCGTCATTTTCGCATGGAGTCCCTCAGGTCGATGATCACCTCCTTGGAGGAGGACGAGTTTTTGTCGTCCATAGACATTCAGGACGCTTATCTCCATGTCCCCATTGCCCACTCCCATCAACGGTTCCTTCGCTTCGCGGTGGGTTCTCTTCATTTTCAGTTCGTCGGCCTGGCCTCTGCCCCGAGGGTTTTCACAAAGGTGCAGGCGCCTCTCGTGGCACTTCTCCGTGCCAGGGGGATCGCATTGGTGCCTCACCTGGATGACCTTCTGATCCGGGCTCCGTCCTTGGAGGACATCCTGTCCAGCCTACACATCACCCTCTCTGCTCTGACTCAGTTTGGGTGGCTCATCAACCACTCCAAGTCCTCTCGTCCCATGCCGGAGGATGCCTTTACTGGGCATGATCTTCGATACTCTCCTCGGGCGGGTGTTCCTTTCCCCAGAGAAGATTGCCTCTCTTCAGGCGGGGGTGGCTCGTCTCCGCGACCAGTCTCCCTTGACCATTAGGATGTGTATGCGCATCCTGGGCAGGATGGTGGCCTCCTTCGAGGCCATTCCCTATTCTCAATTTCACTCCCGGGACCTTCAGCTGTACATCCTGTCCAGGTAGGACAAGTCTCCGGCAGGCCTCGATTGCCAGATCCGCCTCCCTCCAGAGCTTTGCCAGGATCTCTCCAGGTGGCTGAACCCTTTGACTGTGTCCCTGGGCCGGACATTCCTCCCCCCGTGTTGGCGGGTGATCACCACAGATGCCAGCCTCATGGGTTGGGGGGCGGTCTTCAGGTCCCTCACTATTTTGGGTCTGTGGTTTGTTCAGGAGTCCTCCCTGCAGATCAACGTCCTGGAACTCAGGACGATTTTCCTGGCGCTGTCTCACTGGACTCCCCGTCTCCCGATCCGGATCCAGACGGACAATTCCACCGCGGTGGCCTATCTGAACCACCAAGGGGCACCAGGAGTGTGATGGCCCTACAGGAAGCCTCCCGTATCCTGCGGTGGGCGGAGAAGCACGTTCCGGTCCTCTCGGCCGTGCACATTCCCGGGGTCGACAATTGGGCGGCAGACTTTCTCAGGTGTCAGCTGGTCGACCCGGGCGAATGGTCTTTTTTCAACTTTGCCACCGTTGGGGAACTCAGGACGTGGATCTCTTCGCGTCGCGCCTCAACCGCAAGCTCCCGTGCTATGTTGCACGGTCCAGGGACCCTCAGGCTCTGGCGGTTGACGCCCTAGTTCTGCCTTGGTCTCAGTTCGACCTTCTGTATCTTTTTCCCTCCTTCCCCGAACGCTCAAGCGTCTCAAGGCGGCCCGGGTCCCGGCGATCCTGGTGGCTCCGGATTGGCCCCGCAGGGCGTGGTACGCGGATCAGGTGTTTCTGCTCGCCGACGTCCCGTGGCGGCTTCCTCTGCGCCACAATCTCCTTTCCCAGGGCCCCCTGTTCCACCCGAGTTTACCTCAGCTTCGTTTGACGGAGTGGCTATTGAGACTGCGGTCCTGAAGTCCCTTGGTCTCTCGGACTCTGTCATCCGGACGATGCTTCACGCTCGCAAGCCCCAGTCGGCCCGCATTTACTATCGGACCTGGAGAGCGTTTTTTGCCTGGTGCGAATCTGGTCGATTTCGCCCTCTCCGGTTTTCTGTCCCTAACATTCTGGTCTTCCTTCAGGCTGGATTTGATAAGGGTCTTCGCCTGGCTTCTCTCAAGGGTCAGATTTCGGCCCTCTGTTCTTTTCCAGCGGCCTGTGGCTTTGCGGCCCCAGGTTAGGACTTTTCTCCAGGGAGTTGCTCACCGAGCCCCTCCCTTCCGCTTCCCGGTGGAGCCGTGGGACCTGAATCTGGTTCTGGACGCCCTTCAGTCATCGCCCTTCGAGAAGATCTGTCTTTTGTCTCGTTTAAGGTGGCCTTCCTCGTGGCTGTCACCTCCATCCGCGTGGTTTCCTCATTTCATATTAATAAGGAGATTGTCCTTTCTTCTTTCTGCCCCAATCCTTCTCACTCACGGGAGAAGTCCCTCCATTGCCTGGATGTGGTACGGGCCCTTCGCCTGTATCTTCGCCTCACGGAACCCTTCCGTTGTTCGGACTCTCATTGTGGTCCCGGCGGGCCTTCGTAAAGATTTGCCTGCCTCCAAGGCTACCATTTCTCACTGGGTTCGGTCGGCCGTCAAGGAGGCCTATGTCGCAAAGGGGCGTGCTCCCCCTTCCAGGTTAACCGCACATTCGACTAGGGCGGTTGGGGCTTCTTGGGCGGTGCGTCATCAGGCTTCAGCTTTCCAGGTCTGCCGGGCCGCCACCTGGGCGTCGGTTCACACTTTTTCTAAGTTCTACCATATTCATTCCTTGGCTTCTGCTGATGCCAGTCTGGGACGCAAGGTTCTGCAAGCGGCTGTGCTTTAGATTGGTTGCATGGCGCTTTTTTCTTCCCAGCCTCGGGGACTGCTTTGGGACGTCCCATGGTGCTGTCCCCCAATGCCATGCACGAGAAAATTAGATTTTTTGTACTCACTGTAAAATCCTTTTCTTGTAGTAGGCACAGATCCCTCCCTTCTTGAGTTTCTTCTTGTTTGCAGTTCCGGCTTTTGCCTAGTTTGGTTGTCGGGTTTACCCCGTTGAAGACTTGTTGGCTTCTCCGTTTTTGGTTCGGTGTGGCGTTCCTACTGATTTTGTACCGACTGATCTCTCTTGGCTCTGGCAGAGGGGTATAGCCCATCTGGGTGGAGCCAACACTTTTTTTGTTTCTAGTGTCGGCCTCCTAGTGGCAGCTGGGCATAAACCCATGGTGCTGTGTCCCCCAATGCCTACTACGAGAAAAGGATTTTACGATGAGTACAAAAAATCCAATTTTTCATGATATTGATGATGTATCGTTCATCAATATCGCACTGTGTCAGCGCTGTGTCCTTTTCACTGTTTACATGCTCGCCATCTTCCTTGTAGTGGTATGGTTCGTCCTATTCACCTGTATGGAAGAGTAAGGCCGGGTTCACATCACAGTTTCGTTTTCCATTCTTCCGATCTATCAGAAAAATGGAAAACAAAAAAACAGATCCTTTATTTCTCATGAATGGCATTGGGGGACACAGAACCATGGGTATATGCCCAGCTGCCACTAGACAGTAACTGGGCATATACCTATGGTGATGTGTCCCCCAATGCAGCCAACGAGAAATGGATTTTACGGTAAGTACAAAATCCAGTTTTGAAGCATCCTTTTATGCTCACTTTGCATCTGTATTAGTCATTTTCGTCTGAGATCCATTAATTTAGACGGAAGAAAAAGTCCTTCACAAAGGATCTCAGAAATGTTTAAAACAGATGCAAAATAAGCATAACTGATGCTCAAAATAAAGGATCAGTTTTTTTGTTTTCTGTTCTTCTGATGGATCAGAAGAACGGAAAACTAAACAGTGATGTGAAGTCGGCCTAAGGCCAGTTTCACACTGGCGTTTATCTTTTCTGGCAGGGGAACAACCTGCTGGATCCATACTACAGTGTGCATGCAGCGGTTTTTGTCCGGCCGTCTCTCTGCATATTTGCCATGATGCGGTTGGATCTCCGGCCGGTCCCTATTATAGTGAATTGGGCCGGGCGGACTTCCGACAGAACATGTGGGCACACTATAATACGGATCCGGCAGGATGTGCCACTGCCAGAACAGCCTGCCGGAGAAGATAAACACCAGTGTGAAACTGGCCTAAGCCGTAATTACACTGAAGCCCCTTCAAACAGCTGATCAGCGGGGGTGCCTGGAGTCAGACCCCCACCGATCTGATATTGAGGGTCTGATATCCTGAGGATAGGTCATCATCTCGTGAAACTAGACAACCCCTTTAAATATTTATCTGCTGCAGTGTTTATTAGAACTTTAATCTTCTTTTCTAGTACCACTGGTACGGTGGTTGCTTGTACTTTTGGTACATTATGTAATGTAGCTAACAGATCTATAAAAGCAATCTGAGGCACTCGGATGAAATGGCATTGATAGGAGCCGCCTGCCAGGATTCATTACTCATAAGTATGTTATTACTATAATGCTTGTGTTGCTGGAACATATTCATTTCAGGTAGAGCTTGTATTGATGAGTGTCCTTTAGGCCGTCATTGAGATGGTTTCATTAGCACTTCACACTATCCTCTGCCAAAGACTAACAGGATATGAAATTATTTTAATTTCAGGTCAGCCATTGAAGAGGGGAAGGGTATCTACAACAACATTAAAAATTTTGTTCGCTTCCAGCTTAGCACGTAAGTTACATACATACATGAATGTAGGCACCGAATAACATTTCTGTGGTGTTAAATAGTATGTTAATAAGTGCACTCCCACTCAAAAAAAAAAAAAAAAATATTTAAAAGGTTATACCCTTTTTAGACATTTTATGTTGTGGCCACAGGATATGCCATAGATGTATGCCAGCTGGAGGTCTGTTGACCCATGTCCTGCCTGCTGAAGCTGCCTTCACATCTAGGAGGGGACTGAATGGGGAGACATTCACTTCTATGGGAGTCCAAAATGTCGCCACTGCTTGAGCTCTCAAATGAATCCTTTCCGCTTTACTCAGTATTCCATAACCAGTACAACCAGTCCTGTAAAAATCACTTGCGCGTTTCGATCAATAACAGATCTTAGTCCTATCACGTTTATGCTTGTGGATATGATGTAAAGGTCTAAGATCAAAATAAAATGTTCGAAGACGTGAATAACCGTTAAAAGGGTTGTCTCACTTAAGCAAGTGGCATTTATCATGTAGAGAAGATTAACACAAGGCACTTCCTAATGTATTGTGATTGTGCATATTGCTTCCTTTGCTTTCTTGATTCATTTTTCCATTACATTATACACAGCTCGTAGCCAGGGTTACGGCCACCTCTGCAGCCCAGATACAAGGTGGCTGGGAGGGGAGCTGCTGCACATGCATGCCTGTGTATGTTCCCACAGTCCTGGCCAGCACATTTTTCCGTAGTGTGCAAGCATGACCACCACTGCTGTATTGCAGGGCAGGGTGTTCATAACTAGTGTTGAGCAAATCGAAGTTAACGAAGTGGCATTAGATCGGAATTTCAGGAAAAATTAGATTTGCCACGAATCCGAATTTCCTCGTGCTTCGTGGTAACTAATAACATGCTCACCTCATCCATTTGATTGCGGAGAGGCCATCGTGGCAATCTTGATTGCAGACAATCCGCCAATTCTCGTGCACTCTGACATGTGATGTCACCAGGGGCATCACACTGGGCGGGCATGATGACCTCTTCAATCAAGATGGCCACGACGGCCTCTTCGCGATCAAATGTATATATTTGTTTTAACCCCTGATTAACCCACTCACAATCAGCGTTGAACGCGGCATCTGAGTTAAATGGAGTCGTTGCACCTGTTCCTTACAATGGAATACAATTCGGTGAAGCAGCTGAATCAGATTTTTGAAAACTTCACTGCTCTCTAGTCAGAACCCCTGGAAACAAGCAGTGTATAATGTGATGGAAAAATTAATCAAGACCGCAAAGGAGGCAATATGGACAATCGCATACACCTTCATTAGTCGGTAACCAAACACGGCTATGTCTCGCACACCCTTCCCCTTGATGCATATACAGTGGTGCTTAAAAGTATGTAAAGAATTTTCGAAATTGTCTGCATATGTAAACCTAAAACTACATACGATTCTCACTTTCTAAGTGTAATCCTAAGATTAGATAAAGAAAATCAAACAAAGTCAAAAATATTAGACTTGGTCATTTTTATTTGAGAAAGGTGGTCTTTGAGTGGTAAAATGATGTGAACCCTTACTTTTAGGATCTAGTGTGACCCCCTTGTTCCACAGTAACTGCAACTAAACTTTTCCATTAACGGTCCATTTAGTCCTGCACATTCTTCCTTATAAAGCAGCTTCAGCTATTTTGGTGGGTTTCCTTTCATGAACTTCTCCTCAGGTCCTTCATAAACCTGAACATGCATGGCTCATCCATTCAATGGTAGAAATAGGGGACAGCTGCTGGCAGATACCCCTAGCAGTGGCTTAGCTCACAGGAGAGCAAAAGGATCAGCTTTAAAATGAATCCTGTCTGATCCTTCTCTTCCCTGCCCTCATCTGTCAGGGGAGAGTTGGGAGTTACACAATAGATTGTCGGCAGGCTCCTCCGAAAACCGCTTCGGATGATTCTCTGTGTATGGAGGCCTCTATTGATCCAGAGTTTAAGATTTAGCCTCCACACCCTTCCCTTCTCCCCCTGTTAAAAATAATGGATATGTAGATTTTTTTGTTTTAACCATTCTATGTAATATCTCTAGTTAATAGGCCATCACTTAATAAAAGGTGGACAATCTAAGTAGAAAATAGTTATCAAAATCGGATGGGTGGAGGTGATGGGTGCCCCCACCAATCTCAATATGAAAATCCCGGAGAATCCATTAACTAATTAAAGCTTCCGATTTTATTGTATTTCTACTGTTTCAAGCTTGAACAGGCGATAGATCCATTTGTGGAACTGCACTGATTGATATTTCAGACGTATGGGTGAGCTGACGTTTTTCATCTATTTAAAGGCGATTGCTAAGATGATCATTGCTGTCGGACCCCCGCCGATCAGCTGTTCGGCAATAGCTCCAGCACTGGAAGCAGACGGCTTCACCTACTATGTAGTGGACTGAGCTCATCATGACAGCGCTGCATTAATGTGCTTAGTCCATTACAAAGTTGACAGAGCTATGACCAAACAGCTGGTCGGTGGGGGTGCGGGGTGTCTGATCCCTGCCAATCAGCCATCACTTTTTAAAAGCTGGACAACCCCTTTAAAGGGAAGCTGATATCAGGGCAAACAGTTATTTTATCCTTCAAAGAAAATAATTTATCAGGTGCCTTCTGCTGAGCTGTCTGACAAGAGGTTATGATGGAGGGAGAGAAGCTGAGTTCTGTGATTATATAGGTTTGCTGCAGGATTTCTGATTGAAAAACACACTTACATTTTTGAAGACTCCCATGAGAGTCCTGGAGGCACTGAAGTCTGAGGTGGGAAGTCCGAAGAGATTGCACTCATGTTTAGATCCTGTAGGCAGATCAGTTATTCCTGTATGATAGCCTAGTCTACAGTGCTTCATTAAATTTGATTATTATTTTTTTTATATTTTAGGAGCATTGCAGCCTTGACTTTAATATCCCTTGCTACATTAATGAACTTTCCAAACCCTTTAAATGCCATGCAGATTTTGTGGATCAATATAATCATGGATGGCCCTCCGGCTCAGAGGTAAGAAAAACTAAAATTACAGGGAAAAGACGGACAGACGATAATATCTGAAATGCGAGATTGAAAGACTTTCCAGTTCCGAAAGCAAGTAAAATATTTCCAGAGCTCTCACGTCAGTTAAAATGGTTCACACCAACAAGGTCAGCTAACGCTATTGGATCTTACCTATGTTACGCTTTGATTAAGATTACTTGTAATTGAAAGCGGTTTTCCGATTTTTACTTTTTTACTGATGACCCATCCTCAGGATAGGTCATCAGTATCTGATTGTTGGGGGTCCGACACTCCTGTGAGTGCCGTAGCCTTCTCTCTGCTTTTCCTAGGCCATTGATGACACATTCATCGATCACGTGGCCTATGAGCAGCTTATCCCCATTGGTGAATGGGCCTGAGCTGCAAAACTAAGCACAGCGGTGTACGGTGTTGTGCTTGGTGAGCTGTGATAAGGCAGATCAGCGGGGTTCCCAGGTGTTGGAACCCCACTGATCAGATACTGATGACCTATCAAGAGGATAGGTCATCAGTTGATAGAAATCTCAGAAAACACTTTTTTAAGAGTGGCTTGAATCTGCCTGAAAGGACCCTCTCATTTAGCACTTAGAGTCCAGAGCATGGAGTCCCACCTGATGCCCACTTTGGTATTTCCAGTATTTTCTTTCCTTTAGGCAAAAATTCCATTCTGAGTGGATGTGCTCTGTGTCAATCAGACATCTCCCCTTTGCTGCTCCCTCACACCTCCCCTTTTCTTAGAGCATATATTGCATCGTGGCTCCATTGTTGAAGTGTTGCCTTGCAGTGCTGAGGTCCTGGGTTGGAATCTGAAAAAGGGCAAAATTAGGGAGTTTGTATTTTTTATTTTTTTTGGGGATTGTGTGTGTGTTACTTTTGGGGACTTTGATTTCCTTCCACACTCCAAAAAACATACTAATAGGTTACCTTATAACAAGCAATCATTAGATTGCTTTTCTCGTAGACTCCAAAGCATTAGCATCAGAAATGCACTAGTTCCTATGAAGCCCTGCCACGGGCAGGCTCTCTATAGGAACTAGTGTGCGGCCGCCTCATACCACTCATGAGGACAGAGGCTGCTGCACCCAGCTCCCCTGATCCTCGCCAGGGGGCTGGTGCACTTGCGCTCCCAGTTTTTAAACTACCAGATGCCATGGTCACATTTGACAACGGCATCTGAGGGGTTTAATGTGTGTGATCGACTTTATCGTCGATCGCATACATTGGTCCCGGGTGCCTTCTGTTTAAAACAGAAGGCACTTGGCGGCTATGGCGCTTGCGAGCGAGCGCCATGTTTAAACTCCCAACCGCCGACATGATTGTACATGAATGGGTTAAAAAGTCTTCTATCAGAGCTGTAAGTGAGTGTTACTAAGTAGAGTCAGTCTTCAGTGTTTTACTGGGCACTAAAGATGCCTGTGTGTAACAAGTCAGGTGGGCAGTGATAGGACACATATACATAGTTAGGGACTTGGAACCTCTGCATGTTACACACAGTCGTCTTCTGTGGACTAAAGACCAATTCTCCTTTGCAGAATACACCTTGTTTTCTAGTTGGAAGAAACCAATTTTTCTAAAAAAGTACATTACAAAAATGTTTAACATCCCTGTCCCTAGAGAATATTAAAAATAAACCAAATGACCGTTCCATTTAAGTAATACCAGAGATATCTGCCGGTGTCTGTCCTGACGGGATGACAATAGGTGAACAGTCTCTGGTTCTCTTCAGTAAGGCAATATACTTTTAGTTTTCATGGTTGTTTAACCTAATATATGCGTATCTGCCATTGTGAGCTGCTGTCTCTTCTAATTTCTCCTGTAGTGTTTTGATGCTTGGTTTTTCCCACTATTGGTTTCTAAAGTTCTTGATGTTGGGCTCTGTTCATACTGTGTGTGCCTATTTAGCATTTAGGCCAGACAGTTGCATACATACGCCCTTTACTATGATATGAGTATGATCCTCAGTTTTTGTTTTTTATAGCCTTGGAGTAGAGCCGGTTGACAAAGATGTTATCAGAAAGCCACCAAGAAACCCTAAGGATAGCATTCTCACCAAGAATCTAATTATCAAAATTCTTATTTCTTCTATCATCATAGTATGTGGCACATTGTTTGTCTTCTGGAGAGAGGTAATTAAAATCTCCATCATGCCTTTTTTTTGGGATGTTTTACATACTACATTTTATGGATGTACCTTAATAACTCATTGCTCAATGAATAAAATTAGTGTAAGGTCCAGAAATATAGTGGTTTCATCCAGCGGCGTTGATTTCCATCTGCTTTTCCTTCAATTCTCCATCTTATTCGCACTGATGATATGTGTTGTATTAATAAAGCAAACACGGTATTGACAAAATTAAAAATAAATGTTCAGTTTGCATCTGTAATCTGTATGTAAAGGCTTATGTAGCTTGGGGTTGTTTTATGATGTCTGCTCGCCTTGTTTTTCAGCTTCGGGATAATGTCATTACGCCACGAGACACGACGATGACCTTCACATGCTTTGTATTTTTTGACATGTTCAATGCTTTAAGCTCCAGATCACAGGTTAGACAACTTTCTTATAGTTCCACCATACACATGTTTCCTATGGTCCCTTTACATGGGACGATACAGCAGGAGATTGTCGGGAAGGAGACCGCTGTATTTACATGCAGCGATCTCCCCCACAGTATAGGGAGGAGCATTCGCTAATTCCATTGCTCGTCCCCATACAGACTCGTTGTTTGCCGGCACCGGAGCATGTTTACACAGCATGATCTGCTGCCGACAAACAACAAATTTTGTGTCCGCATGAACGATACGATTACACGATGAATGAGCATTTGGCTCATTCATCGTGTAATCTGCTGAACTCTTACACCCCAGATAATCGCTAACAAGCGTTCCTATGAATGCTCGTTAGCGATTATCTCGCAATTTATCAGACGATGTAACGGGTCCTTTACTTTTATCTGACAGCTTACTGCAGCATGATATGACATCCCAAAAGCCATTGATAAAGTCAAGTAGAAGTTTCTTGCAACTGTTTTATTTTACACTTTAAGCTCTTAACAGTTAAGTTAAAATTTGGGAAAACCCTCCCAAAAATATCACTTTTTTTTTTTTTTTATTGTACATTTTTACAAGGGGACACTATTGCATTTTTAACCCCTTAGCCTTAAGGACCAATAATATTTTCCCCCTTTGTGCTCTAGAAGTCATAACTTTAATTTTTTCATCTAAATGTTGTCTTTTTTTTTTTGCCGGATTAGTTTAGGTTTTTTAGGAACCATTTGTGTGTGTGTGTGTATGTAATATATATATATATATATATATATATATATATATATATATATATAGATATATAGATATATATATATATATAGATATATAGATATAGATATAGATATATAGTATTAAATAATTTATTATTTTTCGGGGGAAAGATAAAAAAAAACTGCAATTTTTACATTATTTTGTAGATTTATTTTTTTATGGCGTTCACTGTGTGGGAAAAATAATATAATTTTATTATGTCGGTCACTACTATATATTTTTACTATTTATTTATTTATTTTTTTCTTCCTGCAGTCTGTCCCTCATTCTCCTCCTGATTAAAGGGGAGCGGGGTGGCTGCTTTAACTGCTCATATCTCTGGTTTGGTACCAGCTGGCATTCCAAGCATTCAGACAATACCAGAATGACAACAATACGTTCAGTACGTGGGAAGATATCACTGATAGAAATCAGGATGCTGTGAATGCAGCTGAAAGTAAAAGCAGGTCTTACCTGCGATTTATTCCTGACTCGAATTTCTAACAGTGATTTATCCTCTGTTGATTGGACTTTAGCTGTCATTTTGGTCTTTTATGAAAGCCTGGAAAGCTGTTATGAAATGCCAGCTTTGAAACTAGACCAGTTGCATGTTTCTAGCTGCTACCATTCAGGAGATAGCAGCATCTAAAGCAGCCCTCCCAGCTCGGGCAGAACAGTTAAGGGCTCTTTCACACTTGCGTTCTTGTCTTCCGGCATAGAGTTCCGTCGTCGGGGCTCTATGCCGGAAGAATACTGATCAGGATTATCCTAATGCATTCTGAATGGAGAGTAATCCGTTCAGGATGCATCAGGATGTCTTCAGTTCCGGTACGGAACGTTTTTTGGCCGGAGAAAATACCGCAGCATGCTGCGCTTTTTGCTCCGGCCAAAAATCCTGAAGACTTGCCGCAAGGCCGGATCCGGGATCAATGCCCATTGAAAGGCATTGATCCGGATCCGGCCTTAAGCTAAACGTCGTTTCGGCGCATTGCCGGACCCGACGTTTAGCTTTTTCTGAATAGTTACCATGGCTGCCGGGACGCTAAAGTCCTGACAGCCATGGTAAGTGTAGCGGGGAGCAGGGGAGCAGTGTACTTACCGTCCGTGCGGCTCCCCGGGCGCTCCAGAGTGACGTCAGGGCGCCCCAAGCGCATGGATCACGTGATCACATGGATCACGTCATCCATGCGCATGGGGCGCTCTGACGTCATTCTGGAGCGCCCGGGGAGCCGCACGGACTGTAAGTATACCGCTCCCCCGCTCCCCTCTCCTACTATGGCAACCAGGACTTTAATAGCGTCCTGGGTGCCATAGTAACACTGAACGCATTTGGAAGACGGTTCCGTCTTCAAATGCTTTCAGTACACTTGCGTTGTTACGGATCCGGCAGGCACCTCCGGCAACGGAAGTGCATGCCGGATCCCAACAACGCAAGTGTGAAAGAGGCCTAAGTGCTTTTCCCACAGCCCGAGCTGGACTTGGGCAAAACAGGTGCTTAAGGGGGCCATGTATTGAAGAGCACCCTTCACCAAAAATTGCAATGCAGTCTAAAAGAAGCATGTTATAGAGTAGGAGAAGCTGAGCAAATTGATATATTTTTTTTTGTGGGAAAAGTAGTAAAACCTGTAATTTTTACACTTCCTCCTGTACTGATGGGTATTAAGAGTAAGGTGTTATCAGTGACTGACATCTCTCTGTATGTACACTTATACACACAATGCTATCAGTCATTGACAACTCCTCCTCCCTGTACTGAGATGTAAATGTATAAGGCTAGTTTCACAATAGCGTTTTTTGCGGATCCGTTATGGATCTGCAAAAACGCTTCCGTTACAATAATACAACCGCATGCATCCGTCATGAACGGGTCTTCTATCTTTAACACTATTGAAATTTCTATTGTGCCAGATTGTGTCAGAGAAAACTGATCCGTCCCCATGGACTTTCATTGTGTGCCCGGACGGATTTGTTTGGCTCCGGTTCGTCAGGCGGACAGCAAAACGCTGCAGGCAGTGTTTTGGTGTCCGCTTCCAGAGCGGAATGGTGACTGAACGGAGGCAAACTGATGCATTCTGAGCAGATCCTTTTCCATTCAGAATGCATTAGGGCAAAACTGATCCGTTTTGGACCGCTTGTGAGAGCCCTGATGGGATTTCACAAACGGAAAGCCAAAACCCTAGTGTGACAGTAGCCTGAATTACTGATTATTTTCCCATAAAACCTCTATCGATCTGCTCTATAACATGGTGCTGCATTTTTTGGGAAAAAGGTCCTCTTTCAGACCAGTGTTTTTCACGCCAGTCTTAAGTCCCTCTGGACTGCTGGAGGAAGCGCCAAAGTTATGTGGAGGTGCAGGCCTCTACATAATTTGGCGCTTCCTCCAGCAGGCCGTGAGACAGACTTAAATCTACACCTGTTCTCTTGCTGGCATAAATTTAAGACTTTATCCACGTCAAAAACTGGCATGGAAAATTTGTTGCCATAAAAATGCTGTGCAAAAAAATCTCCAGCTTTAATACCCCACAAAACGGTGCATAACCGTTAATAAATGTTCCCCCCCCTCAAGTGTCAAGATTTCTACATCAGTATATTATGCAAACTGGCCATCTTTGAGAGGACAACTCTTAAATGCAATTTTGGGTGGTTGACTCATAGATTTCACTGTATTTACTGAATTTTAATGAGGAATTTATGTAAGGATTGGTGAATAGCTAGTGAAAATCTCCATAAACCAGACAATATCACTAATGGAGTTGTCTGGGATTAGAAAAGGTTTTTCTTCTCAGACAGCCCGTGTCTTGTCCTTGGACTATATCTGTTGCTGCAAACTTATCTCTATTCGAATGAATGGGCTGAGCTACAATACCAAACAAGGCCCATAGACTAAAGAGGCTGGTTTCTGTGAGGGAAACGAAACAAAAAAAGTAACCTTTTTTAATCACTAGCAACACTATAGAGTAAAAAGTAGAATAAAATATTTGACATGGAAAAGTGTTATCTTGTTTTGCTGCAGATTGCATAAGTTGCAATGCAGACTATAAAATACGAATATTTTAACATGGACTTTAGTGTCACAGTGGGCTATGAATGTGCAGACTAAAATGAGTGGGACACTATAGAAAGAAACTAAATATGAAGAGTATCGGTCACCAGATACTGGAAACTGTATTTAAATAGATCTGAGACCTGATGAGGCTGATGTACTTACTTTCAATATCCATGTGAGAATTCTTGTAGTTTAATACTTTTTGAAAGTGTGATACTAAAATTAGTGTTCTATGAGTCTGGCTAGAAACTGTAAAAGTTCATGAGCCCAAGTACCGTATATTCAAGGGTCAAACTCAGTCTCTAGCCACCTAGTCTGACGAGCTCCTTTCAGTGCACCTCCTCCCCTGCTGCTGAACACTGCTCAGTACAAGCTACACCAAAATCCCACTAGGTTAGAGGAGTGTAGCATTTGAATACTCCGGACTTGTAAAATGTTTATTCTGACAGATTTCCAGAGTAAGTACCCCCACCCATCTCATCAGTAAATAGCTCAGTAATTTTATTTAAAGATCGATTTTGAGTGTGTTATTTCTTTTTCATTATAGACCAAGTCTGTCTTTGAGATTGGTTTGTGCAGTAACAAAATGTTCTGCTATGCTGTCCTCGGATCCATCATGGGGCAGTTACTTGTTATTTATTTCCCCCCTCTACAAAAAGTTTTTCAGACTGAAAGTCTCAGTATTCAAGGTAAGTAATCATCTCAAACTGGAAAATGGATGCATGCACGACTTTTGTTCCCAGCTTCAAAAATCTTCATCAGAACGGAAACCTAACGGACCCTGTTATAGTCTACGGGGGTCAAAAGGCTCTGCTCCGCAGAGTTCTCGAGATCTAGCATAGCTGGACCTGATAGACTATAATGGGATCCGACTGGAATCCAGCCACTCCCCACCGATTTTCCTTTATAGTCAATAGGCTCTGCTGGTGAAAGGCTGGATTGCTTTAGTGCAAGTAGCCTAAATCTAGCCCAAGGTTACTTGTAGGGAAGGAAGAACATTTGGTGGAAACCTGCTCACCTCTTGGTTATGTGCTGGATACAACCAGTCGTACATGTAATACAGTTACACATTATTGGTGGATTTGGGTGGCCCTCAATCTTTGAACGATAAAAAAAATTCAGGACTGGCACTACCTTTTTTTGAAGTGACAGAAGACAAAAGTCAATGCATTTGTCTCAAAACAGTGCATTTCAAGGCAGAGCCCCTTCATCACCGTACCTAGTGACTGGGCTCTGTACCTTGAAACACATTGTATTTGGGACTCTGGCTTCTATTCATCCAGTCTTTTGTATTTAAGAAAATTACAGTAAAAACTGTGTCTTATGCTACAAAATTTTTACCATTGTTGGTCTTTCTTTTATGCTTCAGACCTCCTGTTCTTGATAGGACTTACATCGTCTGTATGTTTTGTGTCTGAAATCATTAAGAAAGTGGAGCGCAGCCAAGAGGGTCTTCAGAAGCTCCAAGGACCACCATCTTCTTTGTTTCTTGATGTATGATGCATATTGCATTGTTTTAAACTGCACATGGAGAAGTATGGCTTCAACTCTAAGGATTTCTAAGACTGACCAAAAGTGGTGGGATTTGGTGTATCCCTCAGGGTGTCACACACTGAACAGGAGGCTTCCAACAACTTATGTTTTGGAACTATTTAAGTATTGACCAGATTAAAGGTTTTCAAAAAGTGACTTATAAAAGGAACGACAAAAAAAAAAAAAAAAAAAACAATCATTCTGTGTTTGGTTTCTGCCTTTTCTCACTCTACCAAAACGTAGGTATGAGGGTTTTGTAAAGTTTAATTGCTTACTTATGTAGTTGAATATTCTTTTTTATATAAATATGTATATAGTTATATAATTCTATTCATGGTGGGTTTTTATTACAAAACTGTTTTTTCTAATGTTTAGAACCCTGTTGAAGTGAAAGGCACAGCACGTGCCATGCTTCCCATGATCATATTTATTTTCCATATTATACCATTGATCCAGTTTGAAATATTTGATGTTGCATTTCAAGACTAGAGATTTGCACAGCTTACAAGCTTGGTTCCTCTGTATTTTTGGATCTTAACTTTATCTCGGTTGGATAACTGCAACTCAGAGGTGGAGGGAGAAATGAATCGAGGGGACCGTTATTGTTGATGGGCATTCGTGCAACAGGAAGTGATTCTTCAGGACTACTGTAGTGATGCGCTTCAGGTTTTACTAATATAATACTGTAATTTTGTTCTGAAAGACTGTATGGTTTTGTCATTATTTTATTTTCCGATGTTTGTACAGCTAATTGTACTATATCTTGGTTACTGTTCTTCAGCTCTATTTCTTTAATCATAATGTACCTCACCTGGCTGATGTCCATAAATTTTGAACTTTCTTAAAAAAAAAAAATGGCTGCATGTTTTTGATTTAAGACAGGGTCCTCTACATTGTTATAAATGCTGGTAGTGCAAGAAATAGATGGCAAAACAGAAATATTGCTTACCTGAGGCAAGCTATATTGTTGTGTAGTTGAAAATGAGCAGAAAACATGTCATCCCTACTTCACACAGTGAACAAGATATCTTGGCACAAGTTCACACATTGTGGATGAAATCTGCAACACATTTATCAGTTTTTATTCTCCATTGCAGTTAAGGTGCATTCACACGACCGTATGTATTTTGCAGATCCACAAAAAATACAGATTATGTCCATGTTGCTATCAGTATTAGAGACTGTATAATAGGATAAATTGTCACAATAGTTTTTTAAGTAAAGAGCATATGTGGAAAAAGAAAGTGACTTGTTAAAAATACCTTTAATAAATATTAGAGTGGGTATAGGTATATATATACCAACTGTGAAAGAACTACGTTGGCTGAGAATACTCAGTAGGGGAGTAGTAGCCCCTTGAACAAGAAAACATACATAATGACACGGTAACCACTGAGATGGATAGGTACGGGAAAAATAATAAAATAATTATTTCTGGCCTGATGTGTACAGGGCTAGGAACACAAACCAACTACCCCTAGAGTCCCTAGAGGTCTGCTGTGCCCAGGGTGGCCCCCTAATGGTGGAGGTGCCCTGTCCCCGTACCTAGTGCTAACCGGTCCCTGGAAATCCCTACAAAAATTATAAATACTCCAGGATAGACAAGATAAAGAATAACAGGTGCTCTATATGGATGTATGTCACCGTTACTCTCTATAGAACCACATCTGTTGGTCACTATTGGTTCCCAACACTAAAATGGTCACCAGCAATCCCCGACGCGTTTCGCCTAATACTTATTAGGTTCATCAGGGGGTAAAATGAATTGTGGTGCTTAGCTTTGCGACCAGATAATAAGACCACGATACTTATTTCGCTGCCGGTCCCCAAGAGGAGGAAATGGCCCTCTTTCGTCCCGCTCAGTGGTGCAGGCGGGAGAGATGGGGGTTTATCCAGGCAGGTCGGGCTTTATGGGTTCACTAAAGTACCTTCTTTCCAGCAGTCTTCTTTTTACTTTATTTCGTTTTGTCCTTTTGATATAAAAGCCCTTTTTATGATATGCTAATAAGGCTCCAAGTTGCCCAGAGGGGCGTTTTTTTTCCCCCTCTCCGGTGCCCAGTGACGCCCCCCTGCAGTGCCCAAGAACGCCTCCTGATCCTCAAATAACCTCCCACAGCCCTGGCAAACGGTACCGCCCCCTCCCCACGTCATAGTCTACCTTGTAGAAATGCCCCGTCCTTCTTCCTGTCGGCGGCCAGAAAACTCCTGCAGGACCAGTACCGCCTGCGCGATCATCAACCTCCTCACGGTAACAGCGCTCCGGTTACATCACTGGGCTTGGCGCATGCCCAGTGAGACTTTTGAGGCTGTTGCCCTCAGGAGGTTGATGATCGCGCAGGCCGCAGGCTGTACTGTGCCTGCGCGAGTTTTCTGGCCGCCGACAGGAAGGACGGGGCATTTCTAGAAGGTAGACTGACATGGGGAGGGGGCAGAACCGTTTGCCGGGGCTGTGGGAGGTTATTTGAGGATCAGGAGGCGTTCTTGGGCACTGCAGGGGGGCGTCACTGGGCACCGGAGAGGGGAAAAAACTCCCCTCTGGGCACCTTGGAGCCTCATTAGCATATCATGAAAAGGGCTTTTATAGCAAAAGGACAAAACTAAATAAAGTAAAAAGAAGACTGCTGGAAAGAAGGTACTTTAGTGAACACAGCGATGGTGACAGCTTAAAATGGTAAAAGCAGGTGACAGATTCCCTTTTAATGCTGTCTCCGTTTGGTATTAAAATGTATTGGCTCCTTGGAGCCAAACTTAGTTTCACCTGAAGTCGCACGAGAATTTGGTGAATTAATTCGATATTCATTTCTGCATCTTTAAAATTAGGAATCCGAAGTTGGGTTCGGTACCGAGGTACCAGGCGGTAACAAACCTGACTTTGGATTCCTAATTTTAAATGTTTAAAGATGCGGAAATGAATACCGAATTCATTCACCAAATTCTCACGCAACTTCAGGTGAAATGAAGTTTGGCTCCACGGAGCCAATTCATTTTAACGTTGTACGGAGACACCGTTAAAATCCAAAGTTTTTAGTTTTTTTTTTAGTTTTTTATACCAAATTAGACTTCCGAAGCTCGATACTCTCTCTAGACTAAATTCCAGCGTTAGATGCACCACACGATGGCAGTACAAGATCGAGGCGAAAAAGTATCTAATAGTCTGAAAAATGTAATATACATAAAAAAAACAAAAACAGGAGCTTGTAGAAGGGATTGGAAAATCTCAGACTTTGTATTGTACTTTTGCAGCAGATTTGTGGTGTGAAACCTACACCGCAAATGTGAACTTGGCTTTAGGGCAAATATGAAGTATGCATATAAAATCCGCAGTGGGGAAAATCAGCAACAAATTACACAGTTAAAATATGTGGATTTTGCCACAAATGTGTGGAAAGGTAGCAAATCTGCAATACATACACTACAGTGTGTAGGCACCCTTAAAATGACTCCCTCATGAGGTATTTTAAAGCTTTAATAAGCACTGAATTGATGGGGTCTAAGAGGCCCCACTCACTCTGAAGATTCCAGAATTTGTAGTGGTCTGAATACTGTGCCTGGCATCCAGCTAAAGAACACACTTGGCTATAGTTTTATCAGTTACATCTCTGCCAATTATCACCAGCAGAGTTCTCACGTGAAAGAGGTTGTCCGATATCATGATACTGATGTGCTATCCTAAGGATAGGTCATCAGATCGGCGGCGGATTTGAGGGCCATGACCACTTCAAACAGCTGCTCGTCATGGGGGGCCTGGAGTCGGACTCCCACCGATCTGATATTGATTGCCTCTTCTGAGGATAGCGCATCAATATTGTGAAATTGGACAACCCCTTTCACACGAGAAAGCAGTGCAAATGTATGAAAATTAGTTATATAAAATCATTTGAGAAGAGATGAAAGCTGATATTATAAATACATATAATTATGGTGAAGGTGGCCATAGACATTATGTATTTGCTGCCACATTCTCTGCTGATGAAAGGTTTACTGTCCCCTTACTATGGACCTTTCTCTTTGCAGTCAGGGGTTTCTACCCTATGGAGGTGTACACCACAGACATTACACTGATACACTGTGTTGTGCCTAGTGTACATAAGGGTTGTCTGATAGGGACTTGGCCTAGTACACACTGGGGCTGCTGGAATCTAGTTATCAGGCAATCGGTCAATTTAGTTTAAAAATGTCTGCTTCTAAAATAAGACTGTTCTTTTGGCCATATGCACAGTAAGTCCACAAGTCTTCCCATGCCATTGAAGAAACTGTTGTCAGTCTTCCATTAATAGGGTAGCAAATCTGTTGTTGAGATCACACTGGGGCCGATTTTCCAACTTGCTGCCCGCTTTGAGATTTAAGCCTTTTTTGCCTTTTTTCTTCGATTTGGCTGATGACGATTTAGTCCTACTCTTGAAGTGATCCTTAGGGATGGTAGACATGACCTCATGTATGCGGTCTTGATACAGCTTCTCCATTGATGGACATGATTTAAACAAGTCTTCTGAAGAGGATGAAGTCTTTAGCTTCTGAGTCATATGATACACAAAAGAACCGCTGTAAAGTCTGTGAAGGGGAAGTAAATATTAGAGACAATATAGAGCTAATAGCACTAAGCACAACACCATACATTGTATAGCAGTTATGACTTCTACTGCAGCTCCGTGCAATTCACTTGGGGAATGTGAATTACTGAACACTAGGAACAGGCAGCAGTGATGGATTAACCACGGACTGGACCGGGTCCTTGCACGAGAGGTAATATGGGGAGTGCTGGCTTCCTCCTTTGACTCTCACAGCAGTGATGGCCCATGCATTGCAGCCCCTTCCAACAGCTGATTGGTAGGGGGTGCCAGGAGTCAGACTAGATGGATGACCTATGCTGAGGCTAGGCCTTCAGTATTTAACTCCTTAAAAAACTGAAGATTTCCCAGAAGGGATGCAACCCCTACTTGTGAAAGAAATGCATCTAGTTGTGCAGCTGAAGAGAGGAATAACTGGGTCGAAAAAGACCTAACTATGCCTTCAGTTATGATTGCACAAGAAGCACAGCCATTATGCAAATGCTTTTTGAAAACACTAGTGTATTTGGCTTAGGACTTATTCACACTTCAGTGGTTCACAGAGTCCTTGAATTCCTTGTGTATTGAGTCATCTGCCTTTTTTTTTTTTCTGCTGAAAGTTGGTCAGCAGATGAGATGGAAGCATGCACTACTTTTGGTCGATTTTGCAGACAGAATGCACATATTCAATTTAGTGGGTCAGTGAAAACCACAGCCAGAACACATTTGGCATCCATGCATGGTCCGTTTTTCACTTTCCTTAGAAAAATGATAATTTTGTAAAGAAAAAAGTTGCTATTTTTGCATAAGCAACAAAAACGGATCAACCACAGACGCAATATGGTCCAGGTTTTGTGTCTGCAAAATGGACAAGGGTCTAATCCATCACATTGAATATGGTTCCCTGGCTCATGGCTGCCATATGAGTCTATACATGCACTTGTGTGGAATCTGAGGCATCAGGCTAATAAGCACAATCATCACTAAATCCAACTTGTATCACATTCTTAGTGTATCAGCACACCTTGCAGCATCTGTTTGCAACAAAATATGTAGGGCGCAAGATCATATGCCCGTGGGCAACAACATCTGCCCATGCCCTTAGTTCATCACAAATTGAGCTTGGTAAATACAATAGACTGCAGTCCTCTCAGACCTGGTGATATCAGGCTCTGCAAGCGGTGTAGAGAGAAGCTGATTGAAGTGCATGAACATCTGCAGACAGCACTGCCATTGGCACAATATATGTAAATCTTCCAGATTCAGTCTTCTATGCTGGGCACCTTCGATCCGCAATCTCCTGATCTGCTCACACATTAATGTGATGGATTCTTCATGTTCATCTGAGGAAGCACAAACTGACCAAAAAACAACAAAATACCATTAATATCCCCAGGTCCCCGCCATTAGACTCACATTTCAAACACAAATGCCTAGTTAAAGTATATACTTAGCAAAGCATCAGGTGTCTATGACCTGGTGCTCTTCACCCCATGCTGCAGTTATAACTAAAGAATGACGTCCCCCATCTTCTGGTACCCACTTCATATGGGAAATCTAGTAGTCTGAAGTTATGGCGACATCCATTGGCATGACTACCACTTTTTGCTACTTTTTTCACATTAGTGCACGCTAAAATTAGTAGTAGATGATCTCCTGCACTGGGAGAATGGAGAACAGTAAGTGCTAAACAAATGCATACAGTACATAAAGTCACAGCTGATGCCGCTTCTCTCTATCTTCCCAGTGAATTTTCTGGTTAGCACTGGGAACATAGGGAGTGCTGATAGTAGATGATATCGGCAGGGAAACTTAGCAATTAAACTATAGTAAATTCTTTATTAAAATAGGTTAGTTACACCTATGGAGGCAGAGAGAGCAGAGACAGGCTGAGAAGCTTCTGCATCTTACAGTGTTCCATGTTTAACAGAATGCTGTAGATGGATTCTCCTTAACAACCCTCTGGGACAGTTTAGAGTCAGATTTTAATAAAATTACACATTTCCCTAATGAATTATATTACATAAGTTATTAACGTGACTGACCCTGCACATGTTTTCAGAAGTTGAACGATGGTTACACTTCAAATAGGACTTTTCTCAGTGATAGCTGGTTATTTATAGACCCAAGAAATATCTTCCTACTTTAAGATTTACCTGGTTTATTATCAATGTTGAATGCTTCTCCACAAACAATTCCCATGATGAGGGCTTTTAAGTGATACAGTTTTACTTTTGGTTCTGCTTGTCTGATCCAGTAAGAAACTATACCCACTAGGAGTTTATAGGAAGGCAGCACAAACTGCAGGTCCTTCGCTCTCAAGTCAAGGCCCCGTAGCAGTAGATTCAAACGTGTTTCCAATGGAAGCTAAAAGGTGTAATTAAAAGATATCTTTTTAATTAAATTAAATCATATGAAAATGTTTGCATAGGTGTTATATGGCTACATCTTTCACAGGGGCCATGCTAAATCAACTGTCAGGATACTAGAGTTGTGTCACAGAAACATCACACTTTTTTTTTTTTATAATGATAGTCAATGGTGTCTGCGACATGGCAGTCTCAAAAACTCCACCCATGTCGCAGTGTGACACCATTAAATATCATTGCAAAAAATGTTGTGCAACTTTGGTGCGACATGAATGTCGCAATGTAGTTGTACCCTTTTTGTTGCGCGATGTGCGCAGCCATACCCTTATGAGCAGTGCTCTTGTGTGTCCATTACATGACCAGGACAGATGGTAGCAGTGTTCTTCCATGTTAGTAGGTGATAGAGTAGGAAGACCATGTGAGTTTAAATGGACAATTACATTTTTTTTTTATCACGTTAATAACCTATATATGAATATTATATATATATATACACATATACACATATATACAAAAAAAATGGGGTGGTGGTTTTCTGGATATAATGATTTGAAGTCAGTCCATGTATGTTCGTCCAGAGTATTTAACTTCCCCTCTATCTGAAGTTTTAGCACAGCAGAGACTCTGACTTAAATGCACACTAAAGCCTGAGAAACTAGAAAAAAGAAGCATGACCTGCCAAGTAAAAATCGTTTTTAGTTCTTACTCAATGGGCATCGGCAAGCTGCTGCAGAAAGCAGAGATATTCTGCAGTGAGAGAAGTGTCTCCTTGCTCCCTGCCTCTCCATCTTTGGCTGGAGATCGACTCTCTGCACAGACAGGAAGTGGTGGGGCTGAAAGGGGTTGTCCGGGATTAGAGCTGACCCCGGACATATCCAGGTAGCCCCCCCCCTGACTAGCATCGGAGCAGTTCCTGCTCCGATGCTCTCCGTTGCCCTGCACAGGGCAAAGACTCTTATTTACTAAAACACACGGCCGGGCGGAAGCTTCTGCCCAGCAGTGTGTTCGGAGATGTCACCGGCTCTGATGGGCGGGCTTTAGCGCTTCCCTAGCCATTTTACAGGCTAGGGCAGTGCTAAAGCCCGCCCATCAGTGCTGTTGACGTCACCAGGCTCACTCCTAGGAGTAAGCCTCCGTCTGGACCTGGACAACCCCTTTAACACTGTATTCACTTTGACATTCAGAGCACTGTGAATGAGGTGGAAGATGCAAAACTTCTGCAGCTTCCTACAAATCTTCCCCATGTATGTGTGCGAAGACACTACCACACCACTGACACTACAGAAAGAGCTACCCAGCTCTAATGTCAAGTTTTTCTATATAACCAGGAAGGGTTTCTTACCTGTCTGTCTAGGCAAATTTGACATTCACTTTGGAGACCTAGATTACAAGTCTTGTGGAGCTGTACACACTCACCATGCTATGTTACCCTTACATTCTGTAAGTAACCCACCTTTGCCAGGACCCTGAAAGCCAAATCTGTGGCACTATTTAGGAGTGAGGAGGGGACTTTATCTTGGGAGATGTAGCATTATGCAGTCTATTACAGTTCCACATGCTGGTAACCTAGTTTTCCTAGGACCCTGAAGGCAAATCTGCCTAGCTATGACACTATTTAGGAGTGAGAAGGAGGATTTCCCTTATATGACAGCTCCACATTGTTGTAAGCCAGCTTTCCCAGGTCCCTGAATGAAAATCTGTGTATGCTACATTATTATGTAGAATTGTCACTGGGATTCTTACTTTACTAGCTAGCAAATTCAGCTAGGTCCTCTACCATACAGGACCTAGCTAGCAAATTCAGCTAGGTCCCCTACCATACAGGACCTAGCTAGCAAATTCAGCTAGGTCCCCTACCATACAGGACCTAGCTAGCAAATTCAGCTAGGTCCCCTACCATACAGGACCTAGCTAGCAAATTCAGCTAGGTCCTCTACCATACAGGACCTAGCTAGCAAATTCAGCTAGGTCCCCTACCATACAGGACCTAGCTAGCAAATTCAGCTAGGTCCTCTACCATACAGGACCTAGCTAGCAAATTCAGCTAGGTCCCCTACCATACAGGACCTAGCTAGCAAATTCAGCTAGGTCCTCTACCATACAGGACCTAGCTAGCAAATTCAGCTAGGTCCCCTACCATACAGGACCTAGCTAGCAAATTCAGCTAGGTCCTCTACCATACAGGACCTAGCTAGCAAATTCAGCTAGGTCCTCTACCATACAGGACCTAGCTAGCAAATTCAGCTAGGTCCTCTACCATACAGGATTTACCCCGCCATAACTAGGCAAATTTGAAATTGAGCAGTCTGGGAAAGCTTGGTAACAGCCTCTGCAGAGAGATAATGGAGGCCACACTTGGTACACACAGTCTGTATACACTATGGGGGTCATTTATCAAACTGGTGTAAAGTAGAACTGGCTTAGTTGTCCATAGCAACTAGGGATGAGCAAATCGACTTCGGATGAAGCATAGGCACTCTGCACAGCATTAGAATGTATTGGCTCAGATGAGCCGAAGTTATTACTTTGCGAAGTCTCACAAAACTTCCGGTAATAACTTCAGAAATTGATTTCTACTGTAAAAAAACTTTTACTGAAGTCTGGTTCGCTTCCAAGGTAAATACTGGAAAAAGGAAAGAACAAATTGGTTAGACGCAGCGGGCTCTGGGATTAACCCGCTGGGTAAAAACCTGTTCTAATCCACTATAAAGTGCCAAATCACTAGTTCCTAATGGAAGATCACGGTATAGGGGCTTTTACTGGAAACAAGTCTTCAATAAAACTCAGATCAATAACCCCAAAAAAACAAAAAGTAAAAATCATACCACCCACACAGATGTATTGGATACGGATAGACAAATAGACATTAAGGAATAAAACTCAGTAGGGAAAAACCCAGATGTAGTGTGCATTAATATATTACATGAAAAAGCCAGAGCTTTGTACCCATACAAAAGTGGTTAAAATTATAGCTTGGAACCGAAACCAAGTTTAGTAAAAGGTTTTTAACAGTAGAAATTAATTTCTGAAGTTATTACCCTAAGTCTCGCAACACTTCTCAAAGTAATAACTTTGGCTCATCTGAGCCAATACATTCTAATACTGTATGGAGCGCTCGCTCTGTACAGTATTCTAACAAAGTTTTATGCGAAGTCAGTTCGCTCATCCCTAATAGCAACCAATAAGATTCCACCTTTCTTTTTCCAAAGGAGCTATCTAAAATGAAAAGGTGGAATCTGATTGGTTGCTATGGGCAACTAAGCCAGTTCTACTTTACACCAGTTTCATAAATGACCACCTATATCCATATAGGGGAGAATCCTAGCTCATGTGCACCTGCATCAAAGGAGGGAGGAGGGGGAAGGGGGAGAAGACACGGTTGCAGCCCGAGAGAATAAAGCACTACTTTTCTATTGTATTTTTCATATCTGATGAAATAAGAACAAACCGACAAATAAGGAGATTTACTTATTTTTTTAAAAATTTTATTCTGGGTTTAGTGTCCCTTACGGTCATTTTATCAGTCATTCCAGCTCTCCACATAAATGGAGATTACTTTGTTTTCCAATTGTGAACTTTTGTCTTTTGAGATTACTGCTACAGAGGAACATTATTTTGCATCAATGGAAGAGAACTAACAAAGTTGAAGAAATGGGCAAAACATTTTTTAAACGTGAATATTGAGTTTAAAAATAGAAAAAGTCCCTTTCTGATGAAAGTGTTACTTTAACAATAGATATTACAATGTTTGGTAAGTTCTGCACCAAATGATATCATCACTTTTCACAGATGTAATAATCACTGTCTTACCTGTGGAAGTTTAGAAAGTGAAAGGTCTTCACTGATATCAGCATAGGCATTACTTATCTCAACTGTGGATCTTCTTAAGTTGGCCTCCAGTCTGTCAAACTCATCAACATGGAGTTCCTTACTTCTTTGAGCCTCATGTTGTGAACCATGGGATTCTTTTAGCAATAGGGCATAGATCAATTTGCGAACAGGCTTTGTAATGAAATGAGCAGAAGGCTTTCTCATGTCCTCAACCTGAGCATGAAGAAACACTCTTCTCAACACCAATGCATCACTAAGCAATGGAGACAGTTCACCTCTTGCTAAAGCATTCTGAACCCAGTCTGGCAAGTTGAGCTTCACGGCAGTTGGCGAGCTATACAAACCTCTTAGAAAATACTGTTCAAGGTTTACAGTCTCCTGAAGGCTATATTCTTCCATAGCAGAAAACAAGAGCTGCCTGATTGTGTCACGATCCTTCACCCTAAGATAATTTAGCACATTTTCCATGGCTTCTTCGACATCCGTGAATCTAGATAACCAGTTCAGTAGACCATGTATTCGTACGTGTCTTCGTCCACTATGGCTGGAATTGCCTACTGGTAAATGGACCTTACTGAAGAACGTTTCTAAGGCTGACAAGCTAATATAGTCATTCCCAGTAATAACAGCAAAGAGAGGCAACAAAACTATATTCATGTCATTATAAAGATGGCACAATTTCTGAGCTGAGAAGCATCGGACTGGAATGTAGCACTCACGAGTTTCCTTCACAGAGACAATGTTCTTCCATTGGAAGGAATTCAGGGTACAATATCCAGCCTTTAAATCAAAGATACAAAAGTCACTGTCAAAAGAAAGTACAGGACAGTTCCACAGGTTGGCCAACGCAACTATTTCTCTATCGGCTTCGGAGAAAGACTGGACAAAGGGCACTTGGAGGTCTCTTAAGACCTGAATGCACACTTTCCTACTCAGCAGAGGAAGCACACAGCCACCTCTACCTTGTGAAAGGTTTTGCGCCATTTTAATCTTGTCCTTAAAGCGCTGCTTTTGTGTTTCCAGTTTCTTATCGGAGATGTCACAGCCGCCATCAAACACAACATAGGCTTGGATGTTGCATACGGACAAGCTTTCAAAGAATTTAGTAAGAACATCTGTGAATCTGTCATAGTCTCCACCGTGAACAAGATCCAAGCCGGAATCAAAGTATAATTTATGGTACAAATTGTTACCGTCTATAATTAATTTAGTGTTTTTCAGCTTCAATTCGAGGAAAAAATTACTATGAGAACACACAAAGCTCATAAATCCTTGGATTCCCATGTTGAGGAGGAGGTCTGAAATCAGAAGAAGATGTGTTACTTCCATGGTCACAGATAATACTGCTTATAACTAACATGTAACTCACACACACACATGTTTCCTGCATGTTCAGTAAGTAGAGGGGGTTTAGGGGAATGGCTCATCAGGACACTGAGAAGATTAGAACAATAAGTGTGGAATTTTGACTGGTTGCTATGGGCAACTCCTTTTCTTTTACATATTTTAAAGGGCTTCATGGGATATGATATTAAGGTGGTTTCCTCAGTGTTTTTTCCTGATGACCTATCCTCAGGATAGGTGATCAGTATCTGATCGGTGGCAGTCAGACAACCAGATCAGCTGTTTCAGGAGGCAGCGCCACTCCGGTGAGCACCGTGGCCTTCTCCATGCTTACCAAGCACACTGCTGTTCATTGTATAGCGGCTGGACTTGGGACTGAGCTGCACCTAGGCCATGAACGTGACATCACTGGCCTAGGAAGGGGCTGCAGGGCTCTTCAAGCAGCTGATCGGTGGGCATGTCGGGCGTTGGACCCCACCAATCAGATACTATCCTGAGGATAGGTCATCAGTATAAAACACTTGGAAAACTTCTTTAATGGCAGATCTTTAAGGTAGACTACCAGTGTGTGATTCCCTGTGACCCCTACTGACTGGCACTGCTACTCGGCCTCGATTACAGTACTTACATTGGATGAGCAGTATTGCCATATACTGTTGCACTAGTAATGCCGTGTCTGTAGTAAAAGGGTGTTGCCGTTTTTATTCTGGAGGTCTTTGATCACACACACTGATGACCTAAGGCTTGGCCACTACGGTTATCTTAACCGTATGGATGGTTTCTAGGCCCTACAGTATTCTTCTGTTTCCAATCACTGCTGTGTAGGAAACGTTAGTCTCTCTTGGTGTCACAAAAATGGGGCAGATATTTAACCATTTAAAGAGGTTTTCTGATGTTTAATACTGATGACCTACCCTGAACGTAGGCCATCGGTATCTGATCAGTGAGGGTCAGACACAGGGACCCCCACTGATCAGCTGTGGTGCTCCAGTAAATGCGCCACCTATTTGCAGCATACCAAGCACAGTGTTCCCCACTGGCGCAGTGTGCGGACAACCGGCACTTGAAGCCACAGCAGCTGTCCGCTTTTAGCTTAGCGGCATGTAAAGTGAACAACCACGTCAGAAACCTCGGACAACCTCATTAAGGGTCTATTCACATCAGGGTTTTAAAAACGTATCCTTTTGGCTTCTGTCTTGCAGGAATACATCCGTGTACGGCGAAAATCAGTATGGAATAGTGCAGTAGACTGTATTATTCCAGCCTGTAACAAAAAAAACGGATCCGTTTAACTGAGGCCATAATAGCTTATGAGAGATCCGTTTCAGACCATCAGAGGATCCTCTGGAACTGTATGGCATCGGTCACTAGCCTCGCAGGAACTCCCTGAGCCCTGCCTGTAATCTGGATGTGTGGGACTACAAGTCCCAGCTGCACACAAGATCTTCGCCTCCCCTTGCCTATTCGGTCTTCAGGAGGGAGGGAAGATTCTGGGTACAGCCATGTCTCTTCACATCACCAACTCTTCTCAGCCACTGAGTTTAACCCTTTCCACTATAAACAACACAGCTAGAGGCTGGTGGAAGGGGTTAAATTCTGCCCAAAAAAAAACCTCCCTGCATCAGTGGTGCTTACCATGTACTGTGTTAGAGATCGGCGAACTTAAGGCGACATGATGCACTGTCAGATCAAGAAGACCAGGACGGGACGGGTCACAGTATCTGGTATAGGAGGCAGGCAGCGCCAACACCCACCAACCCGGGCAGGGGACGTGTGATCAGTCACCAAACAGAACGAAGCCTCACGTGACCTGTCACAAGCCGTGCGACATCACGATCAGGACGGACAATCGTGTAGTCCTTAGGTCAGCGTTCAGATTCCAGAAATACCCAGGGCCCCAAGCGACTGAGCGAGATCAGCCTCCATAGGAAACAGGCGCCAGCGCGCGGCCTGATGACGTCATTACAAAAGGGCTCTATAGTGGCCTGTAAAAGCTTGGTGCTGACGTCAGGTTTCCATGGGTACTGAAGCGTAAACAAAGATCAGTGACAGCGAAGACAACACTGGATTCTCGTGCTGAAAATTGGCAAGTCGGACGTGACCCGGAGGATTTATAGGTAAAGCAGCTTTGTAAATTGTTATATCGCGATAGTATCGCAATAGACTAGTAGTGGGCGAATGAAAATGTCCTTGGATTTTAGTAAGTGGGATTTGTAAAGAGCTGGGGTTCCAGGACTGGAGATAAGTGAGATGAATGGAGACATGGGGCAGAACTAGTTCTTATCTACCTATATCAGACTTTTGGGGGGACAGTCCCCCTTTTTGACCCAAGTCCCTCAGTTATAGATTTGCATTATTACATTCACAATATTGACCCAGAAAGTGTTTGTCTGGTTCCTCTCTGTATATTTGAGCCCATCTTGTAGATTATTTCATTATTTGATGCAGTTGGGATTTTAGAAATTTGTGTAGTCAGATAATTTTTGTGCTATTTTGTAAAAGCAAACTATTGAATGTACAGATATGCAAGAAAAATGGATCTTTCACACAATGAGCCATAAGTGTCCCTCTTTGGCCGTCCAAAAAGTTGGGAAGTATGTGCTTTGTACAGGAACAGTCCTGATATGTCTTATGGCAGTAGTGATATGTCTTATGACAGTCGTGATATTTCTTATGTCGTGATATGTCATATAGCAAAATCCAAACATATGAATTGTTATCAATGCAATATTAAAATTACCGAGATAATACAAAACAGCACAGGACAGTGCAGACAGGGGTGCTGGAGATCAGGGGGGCACAACCATTCTGATCTAAGGGCCACATGCAGTGGCCAGGTACAGGTGGATAATATTCTGTATGTGTCGTGACGCCAATTGCAGCGTGTGCAGGGTACTATCCCAGGGCCCTTCCAAGGTGTTATAACGCACGTCCCAGATTAGGAATGCCAGAGTGGTGTAATGGCCTATAATGTCTCTATAGTTTTGTGGTAGTTGTGTCACGGTGTCTCCTACCTGGGTACGGCCGGACTCCTGGCTCACTTGCAATAAATTTGAGTGTAGTGGTAGTAGGAGTAATTGAGGAACTCGGCAGAATAAATGATGTCCAGACCTTTAGATGAAGTTCAAACGTTGCTTTACTTGAAATAACTTGCATCCAAGCAGTATACAGCTTTGGTCTCTTGGTCCCAGCAGGTTTTGGCAATGATTGGCAGGAATGAGTACTTCTGCTTTAAATGTGACTTTTGCTGTGTGGTGACAGACTAGCTGAGGAGGAATTGTCTTCTCCTAGGCACTGGACTTATCTCACAGATGGATTCTTAGGGGATGCTTTCTTCCTGGAACTTTGGAGTTTGTCTGTAGTTTCTGCGTCTTCATCCAGCAGAGGTGAGAGTGCTCAGACTGGGTATATGGCCAAGTCTCAGCCGAGACTAGATCCTTGGTGTCTTCCCTATGCAGGGGAACTCCACACACACACACACACACCCTACCCCTAGCAGGGGTTGGGCTACACTCTCTCTAACTTCCTTCTACACCCATACTGCAGGATGTGGGTCCAGCCCACCTCTCCAGATAGGGGGAGCTAAGCTAGAATAATCCATTCCAATTCAGATACACTAAACTGTAACTAGTACCTGCCAATGGGTTGCTGCCACCTACTGGTAACCAGGCTAATTACATGAACAATTGCTTTTAACATGGTTTTGTATGCACATTTGTGGAGGACATAATGTAAATTATATCTGATGACAGTATAAAGGCTCTTAGGAGATAGTAGCGGGGTAGAGGTGTGTAGTAACACAACTCTGGGGTGTTACATTCCCCCTTACTTTGAGTCAATCCGTCCTCGGCTTGTGCTTAGGATAAAAGGATTAAGCTCTGGGGTACCCAATTAAATACAAAGTGCTGCATGTAGTACATATAAAGACATACAAAGACAAACATATAACGGCTGCCCTAAGGTTCCTGCCCGCATGAGTAGGGTGTCTTATTAACGGTTGCCCTCTCGGTATAACCAGTGAACCAGCGGTCTGCACTAAGCAATCATTACTGACTGACTTTGAAGTGTTCTGAGCTATGAACACCAAAGAAAGCATGGGGTGTCTTTACTCTGTAATCCAACCATTGTGTAATGAAATGCCCGCAAATGGAAGGGTGGCTTTATCCTGTATTCCCTTCTCTGCACCAAAGTCGAAAATTAAGGCTTATAGCAAGATCACTATGGAGACTATGGGTAGCTAAATGGCTCTAAGGTGGAGGCGCCTACCTTAGGCAAAGGCACAGAAGGGGGAGGTATCTGCTTCTCCAAACGCTTCTGGCAATGTCACAGGAGGAGGGTATAATAATCCCATTAAACTCCTGGAAGACATACCAGGATGGGGGTTTAGTAGTCTCATTGCCAATCCTGGCACATATAACAAACAGGAAGTAGGGGTATATGGCTCCCCTAGCCGTTTCCGAAGCATCTGGGTTACCCTTGTAGTTGCTGGACCTGCATGAGACTTACCTCTTGGTCCAACCCAGGTATATAAGTTATGACGTCAGGTGTAGGCCATTAGTATTGGCGTCAGCAGAGGCAGTCAGTATAAAGAGCACAGAGCTGTAAAGCAAAGTGACAGAAAAGAAAGGTGCTACTGATCTGGCTAAGTGCAAAAGTTAAGTGCAATTTTACAAAAAAGTGCATAAATTTACATTCCAGAGCCTGGAGAAGAATACACACAATGGGCATAAGTGCTTGAACGTTGCTTAACCTGTAAACATGGAAGTAAAAGTAGTGCAAAAACATTATGCAAATATCAGTGCAATCAATATCACCATTATACAGTTGCAAGAAAAAGTATGTGAACCTTTTGGAATGATATGGATTTCTGCACAAATCGGTCATAAAATATGATCTGATCTTCATCTAAGTCACAACAATAGACAATCACAGTCTGCTTAAACTAATAACACACAAAGAATTAAATGTTACCATGTTTTTATTGAACACACCTAATGTTAAACATTCACAGTGCAGGTGGAAAAAGTATTTGAACCCTTGGATTTAATAACTGGTTGAACCTCCTTTGGCAGCAATAACTTCAACCAAAAGTTTCCTGTAGTTGCAGATTAGACGTGCACAACGGTCAGGAGTAATTCTTGACCATTCCTCTTTACAGAACAGTTTCAGTTCAGCAATATTCTTGGGATGTCTGGTGTGAATCGCTTTCTTGAGGTCATGCCACAGCATCTCAATCGTGTTGAGGTCAGGACTCTGACTGGGCCACTCCAGAAGGCGTATTTTCTTCTGTTTAAGCCATTCTGTTGTTTATTTACTTCTATGCTTTGGGTCGTTGTCCTGTTGCAACACCCATCTTCTGTTGAGCTTCAGCTGGTGGACAAATGGCTTTAAGTTCTCCTGCAAAATGTCTTGATAAACTTGGGAATTCATTTTTCCTGCGATGATAGCAATCCGTCCAGGCCCTGACGCAGCAAAGCAGCCCCAAACCAAGATGCCCCCACCACCATGCTTCACAGTTGGGATGAGGTTTTGATGTTGGTGTGCTGTGCCTCTTTTTCTCCACACATAGTGTTGTGTGTTTCTTCCAAACAACTCCACTTTGGTTTCATCTGTCCACAGAATATTTTGCCAGTACTGCTGTGGAACATCCAGGTGCTCTTGTGCAAACTGTAAACGTGCAGCAATGTTTTTTTGGACAGCAGTGGCTTCCTCTGTGGTATCCTCCCATGAAATCCATTCTTGTTTAGTGTTTTACGTATCGTAGATTCGCTAACAGGGGATGTTAGTATATGTCAGAGACTTTTGTAAGTCTTTAGCTGACACTCTAGGATTCTTCTTCACCTCATTGAGCAGTCTGCACTGTGCTCTTGAAGTAATCTTTACAGGAAGGTCACTCCTAGGGAGAGTAGCAGCAGTGCTGAACTTTCTCCATTTATAGACAATTTGTCTTACCATGGACTGATGAACAGCAAGGCTTTTGGAGATACTTTTATAACCCTTTCCAGCTTTATGCAAGTCAACAATTCTTAATCGTAGGTCTTCTGAGAGCTCTTTTGTGTGAGGCATCATTCACATCAGGCAATGCTTCTTGTGAAAAGCAAACCCAGAACTGGTGTGTGTTTTTTATAGGGCAGGGCACCTGTAACCAACACCTCCAATCTCATCTCATTGATTGGACTCCAGTTGGCTGACACCTCACTTCAATTAGCTCTTGGAGATGTCATTAGTCTAGGGGTTCACATACTTTTTCCACCTGCACTGTGAATGTTTACATTGTGTGTTCAATAAAAACATGGTAACATTTAATTCTTTGTGTGTTATTAGTTTAAGCAGACTGTGATTGTCTATTGTTGTGACTTAGATGAAGATCAGATCACATTTTATGACCAATTTGTGCAGAAATCCATATCATTCCAAAGGGTTCACATACTTTTTCTTGCAATTGTATGCTCAAACATGACTTGAGTCCTTTTTCTTGAAGTGCTTTAAATTTGGAATTCTCTGGAAATAAACAAAAGTCACTTGTAACCCACGGGAAGCAATAGAGTTAAGGATCCATTCACACGTCCGCAAAATGGGTCCGCATCCGTTCCGCAATTTTGCGGAACGGGTGCAGACACATTTATTTTCAATGGGGCCGGAATGTGCTGTCCGCATCCGCATTTGCGGATCCGCACTTCCGCATCAGTGCTTCCGTTTCCACAAAAAAATAGAACATGTCCTATTCTTGAACGCAATTGCGGACAAGATTAGGCGTTTTCTATTATAGTGCCGGCAATGTGCGGTCCGCAAATTGCAGAATGCACATTGACAGTGTCCGTGTTTTGCGGATCCGCAATTTGCGGATCCGCAAAACACTTAGGGACGTGTGAATGGACCCTTATTGTAATCCATATGTGATGATTTGTAATCCAATAGGAGGTATATTTGTAATCCAAGGGCTGGTATGAAATGTTATATAAAAACACATATGAAATAGCAGCAAAAGTGAGAACCATAGTCCCAAGAGGCTCTCAAATAACCTGAGAAAAGGGGATAAAGGAAAAACGATGCACAATTTTTGGCGCAAACTGGGATGTAGACAGTTGCTGAAGTGGGAGGAGTCCTAACAAACCATGTCCATCCTGGTGAAGAACAAACAAGGGCAACACACACAGAACAAATGTCCAACAGATCTTCACCCATCAAGTGCAGTCCATGTTGTGGCTCCCATAAGTTTTTGTATTGCAGTGAAGGAGGAAATAGAGAAGGACTTGCAGGTCCTCCTCACTGCTGGAGCTGGACATCAGGGCATGCTTGCAGGCATGGGACTCTACCCGCAGCACCTGGTTCTTCCTGCCAAACTTTAGGGCTTATGGCAGGGGACAGCGGCTTGGCCAGAAGGGTTACTCCAGCCACAAATAAGCCTTGCACAGACCACATCGGGGTGTACTCAACCTGGTCTCCAACATATAGGTTACGGCGGGCCTCCGGCAGGTAGTTCCGTTTAACAGAGCGGCGGCCCACAAACAATTCTTCTTCGCTATAGTTGTCTTGCAAAAATCCAACTCCTCTCAACTGAGAACCACAGTACAGTTCCCGTACGTCTTATAAGTTCGGGGTCACTTGGCTGGGGGTCATCCAGGACCTGCTTAACCCACTCTTCCACTGCCGTTTTGTATGCCCATTGGCTCTGGGCATGACAGGTAATTTCGAGGGGGACCTCAGGAATGAGGTGACTCGACCTGGGTTCGGTCTTTCTTGGCAGCGGAGTGGAAACTCCAGCCACCTCCGCCGCGCCAGCCAGCGTGCGGAGCGGGGCCTCCTTGGGCCTAGCAGAGTTATTGGGTGCCACCAAGCACGGTGCATGGGCAGCTATGGGTTGGATCGGGGCCTCAGGGAGCGAGGGGACTACGACCTGTTGTTGCGCTCCTGCCGGTGCGCGGGGACCTCTGAGATGGGCGACATGATCGCGGCAGTCTCTGAAGCTGCAGTGGACTCTGCGGGGGTCGCGGCTTGCTTCTGGGCCGAGACGTCGGTCGCGGGGGTTGATTATGCCATCCGTGACGTAGGCGCCTCCGGGATCTGGACCGCTTGTCTGACGGCTGCTTCCATGGGAGCGGGCTTGAGTGCGGTGGCCATCTTGGTCTCGGGAGTGGCGGCTGTCTCGCTGTCCGAGGAGGAATCCACAGCCTCCGGAATCCTGGCAAGCACTGAGGGGCCGCTCCTTTTCACCAGTTGGGAGACCCGGACCTCCGGTGGGTAATTTTCATACACTGATTCGCCTGCAATAGTCATCTGGTCCCACTTTGTCTTGGGGAGCACCATCTTCCTTTGCTCTTCGGTCTTGCTGGATGCAGGAAGTGAAGGTGGAGGCTGAGAGGAGGGGTCTTCACTCCCTTGGCTATCATTGCAAAGTTCTTGGTGGGCAGGATTTAGGTTTCCCTCTTCTAGGGGGGCGTAGTCAGCATTCTCGCTCTCCTGAGAGGACGTTCCTGTCTTTTCCCACTTCTGAGGGTCATGAAGAAGCTGCGCCATTACAGAAATATGGCGAATTAACCCTTGGCTTGCTGGCGCGCTCTGTTTAGCTTTTTCTTGCACCGCAATAAAAGCAATAAAGTCAATTTTAGGGTCTTGACACAGTTCTTAGGCCTTGTAATAGTGTTAGACACACAGTTTGATCCTGTTTGTGATGCCACTATAATGCAGTGGCCAGGTACAGGTGGATAATATTCTGTATTTGTCGTGACGCCAATTGCAGCGTGCGCAGTGTACTATCCCAGGGCCCTTCCAAGGTGTTATAACGCACGTCCCAGATTAGGAATGCCAGAGTGGTGTAATGGCCTATAAGGTCTCTATAGTTTTGTGGTAGTTGTGTCACGGTGTCTCCTACCTAGGTACGGCCGGACTCATGGCTCCTGGCTCACTTGCAATAAATTTGAGTGTAGTGATAGTAGGAGTAATAGAGGAACTCGGCAGAATAAATGATGTCCATACCTTTAGATGAAGTTCAAACGTTGCTTTACTTGAAATAACTTGCATCCAAGCAGTGTACAGCTTTGGTCTCTTGGTCCCAGCAGGTTTTGGCAATGATTGGCAGGAATGAGTACTTCTGCTTTAAATGTGACTTCTGCTGTGTGGTGACAGACTAGCTGAGGAGGAATAGGCTTCTCCTAGGCACTGGACTTATCTCACAGATGGATTCTCAGGGGATGCTTTCTTCCTGGAACTCTTGAGTTTGTCTGTAGTTTCTGCGTCTTCATCCAGCAGAGCTGAGGGTGCTCAGACTAGATCCTTGGTGTCTTCCCTATGCAGGGGAACTCCACACACACACACACACACACTCACAACTCCTAGCAGGGGTTGGGCTACACTCTCTCTAACTTCCTTCTCCACCCATACTGCAGGATGTGGGTCCAGCCCACCTCTCCACAGAGGGGGAGCTAAGCTGGAATAATCCATTCCAACTCAGATACACTAAACTGTAACTGGTACTTGCCAATGGGTTGCTGCCACCTACTGGTAACCAGGCTAATTACATAAACAATTGCTTTTAACATGGTTTCTGCACTTTTGTGGAGGACATAATGTAAATTATATCTGATGACAGTATAAAGGATCTTAGGAGATAGTAACGGGGTAGAGGAGTGTAGTAACACAACTCTGGGGTGTTACACACATGTCCTGACGACCACAATAAACTTAAAGGGACATCATCTTCTGAGCCATTTATATGTGCTATAAAGGTCTGAAAGGCACAGCTTCCTCCTCCAGGACTACCACCAGTCCTCAGAATGGGGGTTCTCTTCTTCCCTAATGACCATTCCAGAGAGGAGAAAACCTTGCATTCATGTGGCCCTTTTCATTATAGATTATGGCCGTTGTGGCTGCAGTCTTGCATTTCACAACTCCCATAAACTACAGTGGAGAGAACCACATCCATAGATGACCACCTCTAACTCATATTCTCCTTTTCTAGAAACAGGAACATGGAACAGTGATCCCATTCTCCTGACATATGGGGGGACCAGAGATAGCTAAATAGTGGACCATTAGTATTTGCTCATCCCTGTTCCTGAGCGTGTGCCGATCCTTATCTGTCTGACATGGAAACTACGTGTGAGCAACCACACATAGATGAGCACTGCTGTGTCCACATGGCTG
This sequence comes from Bufo bufo, assembly GCF_905171765.1. Classification (NCBI taxonomy): domain Eukaryota; kingdom Metazoa; phylum Chordata; class Amphibia; order Anura; family Bufonidae; genus Bufo; species Bufo bufo. Next base: position 202,364,741 of record NC_053393.1, read on the forward strand.
GGGGCCACACAGAATGGCATCACGGGTCACATGTGGCCCCGATGTGGCAGATTGTGCACCCCTGGTATAGATAACCCATGAACCCCTCTGCATTGCCCTACAAGTAGATAGTACATTTAGAAGGATGAAATGGTAGGTGCTGTAATCGATGGGGCAGATGTAGTGTCATTTTAGTATTAAGACAAATCAGATCTTTTTAGCAGATAGAACGCAGTTCGGATTGTGTTTGGGTTTTTGTCCAGCCACATGGTCTTCCTGAGACCATAATGATAGTAATGTCCATAATATGATAGCAATGTCATGTAAAAGGTCTCATGCACAATATAGAACTCATGTAATGTGTGAGATACCCTCAAAAAAGAGAGACCTTCCTGCACCTGAGTAGACCTCTTGAGCCTCTGGGCGTCACAACAGCTGCTTAGACATGAGTAGGGACACTAGGTCATCCCATCATGGTTTAGAACATAGACCCTTTGTTCCAGTAATTTATGAGGATCACCATGAATCCTCCAGATGAGACATTCTTATACATCTTAATGAGCTGATACTAGGTCCTAATGCACATGGAGTCCCCACAGCTGTGTATTACAGTAGTGTGGGAGTTTAGAGCGCACAATGTTTTTATGGAGCAGTAAATATATTAATGTTACTGCGGCTGGTGGTGTAACTGGTATATGTGCAGATGTGGGAAGATATAGGTGGATAGAAGGTGGAATCGGTGACCAGGCCTGTTTGGTAGTAATAAATAATGTCTCTCTTTGCTGAATAGATGATGGGAGTTGCAGGACATAGAGAAGCAATAGACACACTTCCAAGAGTAGGCTTTTCCCAATAGCTGTGTGTAGGCAGCAGCAATTATGGTAGTAGTCCTCCCTGAGTCTCACTCGAAGTACATTTTGCAATCTTCTCAAATAACCACCAATGTTCAATTCCATTCTCATTAACCCTTTCTGCACTGCCCCAGTCTGCGGGGTGCAGATGTTAGATCAGAGTATGATGGGTACCGAAGCAATATACCCTCTCCAAAAGCAATAAAGTATTTTTCCATAAACAAGTGAATATCTTAGGCTACTTTCACACTAGCGTTGATTTAATCGGGCGTTCAATTCCGACACCGGAACTGCCCGCCGGATCCAGAAAAACATGTGAAAACGGATTACATTTGAATCCTGATCAGGATTTTTATCACAATGAAAAAATGCATTGGAAAAAACGGATCCGCCATTTATGGACTTTAACTTTTTTTTTTACATTTTTTGGGTTTAACCACCTCCGGACCGCTGTACGCACAGACGCGTCCTGGAGGTGGTTGATTCATTCCGCCTGGACGCATATACGCGTCATCTCGCGAGACGCGAGATTTCCTGTGAACGCGTGCACACAGGCGCGCGCGCTCACAGGAACGGAAGGTAAGAGAGTTGATCTCCAGCCTGCCAGCGGCGATCGTTCGCTGGCAGGCTGGAGATGTGTTTTTTTTAACCCCTAACAGGTATATTAGACGCTGTTTTGATAACAGCGTCTAATATACCTGCTACCTGGTCCTCTGGTGGTCCCCTTTGTTTGGATCGACCACCAGAGGACACAGGTAGGTCAGTAAAGTAGCACCAAGCACCACTACACTACACTACACCCCCCCCCCCCCGTCACTTATTAACCCCTTATTAGCCCCTGATCACCCCTGATCACCCCATATAGACTCCCTGATCACCCCCCTGTCATTGATTTCCCCCCTGTCATTGATCACCCCCCTGTCATTGATCACCCCCCTGTAAAGCTCCATTCAGACGTCCGCATGATTTTTACGGATCCACTGATAGATGGATCGGATCCGCAAAACGCATCCGGACGTCTGAATGAAGCCTTACAGGGGCGTGATCAATGACTGTGGTGATCACCCCATATAGACTCCCTGATCACCCCCCTGTCATTGATTACCCCCCTGTCATTGATCAACCCCCTGTAAAGCTCCATTCAGACGTCCGCATGATTTTTACGGATCCACTGATAGATGGATCGGATCCGCAAAACGCATCCGGACGTCTGAATGAAGCCTTACAGGGGCATGATCAATGACTGTGGTGATCACCCCATATAGACTCCCTGATCACCCCCCTGTAAAGCTCCATTCAGATGTCCGCATGATTTTTACGGATGCACTGATAGATGGATCGGATCCGCAAAACGCATCCGGACGTCTGAATGAAGCCTTACAGGGGCGTGATCAATGACTGTGGTGATCACCCCATATAGACTCCCTGATCACCCCCCTGTCATTGATTACCCCCCCTGTCATTGATTACCCCCCTGTAAAGCTCCATTCAAACGTCCGCATGATTTTTACGGATCCACTGATAGATGGATCGGATCCGCAAAACGCATACGGACGTCTGAATGAAGCCTTACAGGGGCATGATCAATGACTGTGGTGATCACCCCATATAGACTCCCTGATCACCCCCCTGTCATTGATTACCCCCCTGTAAAGCTCCATTCAGATGTCTGCATGATTTTTACGGATGCACTGATAGATGGATCGGATCCGCAAAACGCATCCGGACGTCTGAATGAAGCCTTACAGGGGCGTGATCAATGACTGTGGTGATCACCCCATATAGACTCCCTGATCACCCCCCTGTCATTGATTACCCCCCCTGTCATTGATTACCCCCCTGTAAAGCTCCATTCAGACGTCCGCATGATTTTTACGGATCCACTGATAGATGGATCGGATCCGCAAAACGCATACGGACGTCTGAATGAAGCCTTACAGGGGCATGATCAATGACTGTGGTGATCACCCCATATAGACTCCCTGATCACCCCCCTGTCATTGATTACACCCCTGTCATTGATCACCCCCCTGTAAAGCTCCATTCAGATGTCTGCATGATTTTTACGGATGCACTGATAGATGGATCGGATCCGCAAAACGCATCCGGACGTCTGAATGAAGCCTTACAGGGGCGTGATCAATGACTGTGGTGATCACCCCATATAGACTCCCTGATCACCCCCTGTCATTGATTACCCCCCTGTAAAGCTCCATTCAGACGTCCGCATGATTTTTACGGATGCACTGATAGATGGATCGGATCCGCAAAACGCATCCGGACGTCTGAATGAAGCCTTACACGGGCGTGATCAATGACTGTGGTGATCACCCCATATAGACTCTCTGATCACCCCCCTGTCATTGATCACCCCCCCTGTCATTGATCACCCCCCCTGTCATTGATCACCCCTCTGTAAGGCTCCAGACATTTTTTTGGCCCAAGTTAGCGGAATTTTTTTTTTTTTTTTCTTACAAAGTCTCATATTCCACTAACTTGTGTCAAAAAATAAAATCTCACATGAACTCACCCTACCCCTCACGGAATCCAAATGCGTAAAATTTTTTAGACATTTATATTCCAGACTTCTTCTCACACTTTAGGGCCCCTAGAATGCCAGGGCAGTATAAATACCCCACATGTGACCCCATTTCGGAAAGAAGACACCCCCAGGTATTCCGTGAGGGGCATATTGAGTCCATGAAAGATTGAAATTTTTGTCCCAAGTTAGCGGAACGGGAGACTTTGTGAGAAAAAAATTAAAAATATCAATTTCCGCTAACTTGTGCCAAAAAAAAAAAATTTCTATGAACTCGCCATGCCCCTCATTGAATACCTTGGGGTGTCTTCTTTCCAAAATGGGGTCACATGTGGGGTATTTATACTGCCCTGGCATTCTAGGGGCCCCAAAGCGTGAGAAGAAGTCTGGTATCCAAATGTCTAAAAATGCCCTCCTAAAAGGAATTTGGGGACCTTTGCGCATCTAGGCTGCAAAAAAGTGTCACACATCTGGTATCTCCGTACTCAGGAGAAGTTGAGGAATGTGTTTTGGGGTGTCATTTTACATATACCCATGCTGGGTGAGAGAAATATCTTGGTCAAATGCCAACTTTGTAAAAAAAAATGGGAAAAGTAGTCTTTTGTCAAGATATTTCTCTCACCCAGCAAGGGTATATGTAAAATGACACCCCAAAACACATTCCCCAACTTCTCTTGAATACGGCGATACCACATGTGTGACACTTTTTTGCAGCCTAGGTGGGCAAAGGGGCCCATATTCCAAAGAGCACCTTTAGGATTTCACAGGTCATTTACCTACTTACCACACATTAGGGCCCCTGGAAAATGCCAGGGCAGTATAACTACCCCACAAGTGACCCCATTTTGGAAAGAAGACACCTCAAGGTATTCCGTGAGGGGCATGGCGAGTTCCTAGAATTTTTTATTTTTTGTCACAAGTTAGTGGAAAATGCTGATTTATTTATTTTTTTCTTTTTTTCATACAAAGTCTCATGTTCCACTAACTTGTGACAAAAAATAAAAACTTCCATGAACTCACTATGCCCATCAGCGAATACCTTGGGGTCTCTTCTTTCCAAAATGGGGTCACTTGTGGGGTAGTTATACTGCCCTGGCATTCTAGGGGCCCAAATGTGTGGTAAGGAGTTTGAAATCAAATTCTGTAAAAAATGACCTGTGAAATCCAAGAGGTGCTCTTTGGAATATGGGCCCCTTTGCCCACCTAGGCTGCAAAAAAGTGTCACACATCTGGTATCTCCGTACTCAGGAGAAGTTGGGGAATGTGTTTTGGGGTGTCATTTTACATATACCCATGCTGGGTGAGAGAAATATCTCGGCAAAAGACAACTTTTCCCATTCTTTTATACAAAGTTGGCATTTGACCAAGATATTTCTCTCACCCAGCATGGGTATATGTAAAAAGACACCCCAAAACACATTCCTCAACTTCTCCTGAATACAGAGATACCAGATGTGTGACACTTTTTTGCAGCCTAGGTGGGCAAAGGGGCCCATATTCCAAAGAGCACCTTTTGGATTTCACAGGTCATTTTTTACAGAATTTGATTTCAAACTCCTTACCACACATTTGGGCCCCTAGAATGCCAGGGCAGTATAACTACCCCACAAGTGACCCCATTTTGGAAAGAAGAGACCCCAAGGTATTCGCTGATGGGCATAGTGAGTTCATGGAAGTTTTTATTTTTTGTCACAAGTTAGTGGAATATGAGACTTTGTATGAAAAAAAAAAAAAAAAAATAAATCATCATTTTCCACTAACTTGTGACAAAAAATAAAAAATTCTAGGAACTTGCCATGCCCCTCACGGAATACCTTGGGGTGTCTTCTTTCCAAAATGGGGTCACTTGTGGGGTAGTTATACTGCCCTGGCATTCTAGGGGCCCAAATGTGTGGTAAGGAGTTTGAAATCAAATTTTGTAAAAAATGACCTGTGAAATCCGAAAGGTGCTCTTTGGAATATGGGCCCCTTTGCCCACCTAGGCTGCAAAAAAGTGTCACACATCTGGTATCTCCGTACTCAGGAGAAGTTGGGGAATGTGTTTTGGGGTGTCATTTTACATATACCCATGCTGGGTGAGAGAAATATCTTGGCAAAAGACAACTTTTCCCATTTTTTTATACAAAGTTGGCATTTGACCAAGATATTTCTCTCACCCAGCATGGGTATATATAAAATGACACCCCAAAACACATTTCCCACCTTCTTCTGAGTACGGAGATACCAGATGTATGACACTTTTTTGCAGCCTAGGTGGGCAAAGGGGCCCATATTCCAAAGAGCACCTTTCGGATTTCACAGGTCATTTTTTACAGAATTTGATTTCAAACTCCTTACCACACATTTGGGCCCCTAGAATGCCAGGGCAGTATAACCACCCCACAAGTGACCCCATTTTGGAAAGAAGAGACCCCAAGGTATTTCGTGATGGGCATAGTGAGTTCATAGAAGTTTTTATTTTTTGTCACAACATAGTGGAATATGAGACTTTGTAAGAAAAAAATAAAAATAAAAAAAATCATCATTTTCCGCTAACTTGTGACAAAAAATAAAAAGTTCTATGAACTCACTATGCCCATCAGCGAATACCTTAGGGTGTGTACTTTCCGAAATGGGGTCATTTGTGGGGTGTTTGTACTGTCTGGGCATTGTAGAACCTCAGGAAACATGACAGGTGCTCAGAAAGTCAGAGCTGCTTCAAAAAGCGGAAATTCACATTTTTGTACCATAGTTTGTAAACGCTATAACTTTTACCCAAACCATTTTTTTTTTTTACCCAAACATTTTTTTTTTATCAAAGACATGTAGAACAATAAATTTAGAGCAAAATTTATATATGGATGTCGTTTTTTTTTGCAAAATTTTACAACTGAAAGTGAAAAATGTCATTTTTTTGCAAAAAAATCGTTACATTTCGATTAATAACAAAAAAAGTAAAAATGTCAGCAGCAATGAAATACCACCAAATGAAAGCTCTATTAGTGAGAAGAAAAGGAGGTAAAATTCATTTGGGTGGTAAGTTGCATGACCGAGCAATAAATGGTGAAAGTAGTGTAGGTCAGAAGTGTAAAAAGTGGCCTGGTCTTTCAGGGTGTTTAAGCTAGGGGAGCTGAGGTGGTTAACATGCAAAAGCCGGATCCGGTTTGACTGAACACAAAGCGCCGGATCCGGCGTTAATGCAAGTCAATGGGAAAAAGACCTGATCCGGCGTGCAGTCAAAGTGTTCAGGATTTTTGGCCGGAGGTAAAAATACAGCATGCTACATTTTTCTGAAAAGCCTGATCAGTCAAAAAGACTGAACTGAAGACATCCTGATGCATCCTGAAGGACGGACTCTCCATTTTAGAACTGATCAGTTCTTTTCCGGATTTGAGCCCCTAGGACGGAACTCAGCGCCGGAAAAGAAAAACGCTAGTGTGAAAGTACCCTTACTGTCTTTCCAGTTTTGCCTTGAAATGATTCAAACTGTTGTAATTCCTACACCGTTCACCTGATTAGGATGTAAATACCCTCAAATTAAAGCTGACAGTCTGCAGTTAAAGCACATCTTGTTCATTTAATTTCAAATCCATTGTGGTGGTGTATAGAGCCAAAAATGTTAGAATTGTGTCAATGTCCCAATATTTATTGACCTGACTGTAACTATTTACTGCCTATACCTAACCATTAGGGATTACACAGTACATACAGAGATAAGTAATGTAACAATAAAATCTCAACATAATTTTTTTAGGATCAACTGTGCAGTAATCTTAGATGATTTTATTCCATTTGCAGTAATCCATATCACATCAACCCTTTTGCAGTGATCTACTGGGTTGCTACATATGATATTACAGTATATAGGTGTTATATGTGGCATTCTGTTGGCACTTTGGTATTATCTGGGTATTATAGCTGGTTTTATATATTTCAAAATACCTAGGGTATGGACTGAAAGATTCATTGTTTTATGTTGTTTTTAATAGAGTGTTATAATGGTCTATGGCTCTAGTCATGGGAGGATTGACCATTGGCCAGGCAATGTTGCTATCTAGAAGATCATAGACGTCTATGGAGGGGAGGTATGTAGCCTTAGGTCCAGGTTACATAGATTGATGTACAGGGCAGTGACCTGGAACCATCTGTTTGTTCCAGATCATTTCCCTCTTGTTAAGCTGTATTTCCTAGCAGCAATCATTCCCTCTGTATTGTGATGAACGATCTCTACTACGATCATTCATTCCCCTACAGATTCATTCTTTGTTGGCAGAACGTCCAGGTCGATGTGCTGCTGACCAATGATGATTTAAGGTTCTACATGAAAGATGCGATCACCTAACGAATGAAGGCTTGCTCTTTCACAGGTGATTGGCGGCATCATTATATGGGACAATCATCCTGAATGAATGTTCATATGAACATTTGTCCTCGATAATTCTCCCAGCCTATTGCCCATGTTAAAAGGAAGATCTCATGCACTCACAACATAAAGGGCACTTTTTAGGTTCTACATGAAAGATGCGATCACCCGACGAACGAGCGCTTGCTCGTTCGTCAGGTGATTGGCGGCATTCTTATATGGGACAATCATCCCGAATGAATGTTGATGCAAACATTTGTCCCCGATAATTCTCCCAGCCAATTGCCCGTGTTAAAGGGCAGATTTCATGCACTCAGAACATAAAGGGCACTTTTTGTCATATTGCCGACTGGCACATGATATGGCTGATCCTGCCGACTGTAACTTGCTAACATTTTGGCAGCAAAATAATGTCTACTGTATAATTAAATAATCCATTGTGCTCATATCTATTGATTACTCACGTTACAGCAACCATTGTAACCACAGGATCTAATTACAGACCTCGCGTCTTTCCTTCACCTCTTGTAAAATGTCTGAATTTGCCAATTAAACATTGGGCCTCTGCTAGAGAGTAGGCTCGGAATATTTATAATGTACAGTGTAATTAATGCCACTTCATTACATCTAGAATTTACAAATCTTACCCTTTTTTTTCTGTTCAATTACACATTGCAATGATTTATCTATGTAAATTCCAATGCGTCATAGCCGCTATTAACATATTAGAAAAAAATAGTGAAAATAGTTTGTAAAACTGTGTTGAAGCCTGAAGTTCCTTTGTCAGAGAGTAATAACTGGTTTCTTTGCTGCATCCAGTCCCTCCGCAGAGTAAGTTCCTGTTAATGACTTTGTAATAGCATGCCATTAGCCTGTGACTGAATAAATCTAAACACAATGAGAGGTGCTTATTAGCCGGATAATCTCCGCTTGTATTTGTGTTCAGCTGCAGTAGGATAAATCCCATTTTCATAGTAAACACCCTTCACTTAACTTAATGATGTCCAGAGGAACTGCTGTTGCTTAAAGGGTCACTCTTGTTTAAACCAACTTTGCATAAATTGATAGCAAAACAAGTGAATATAAGAAACTTTGTAGTATATCTTATTAAAGAAAAATGCCTCTTTCTCCACTTATTAGCCCTTAATCTACTCGTCCTGACTCCTTAACAAGCATTCACCATCAGTTCACTGCTAAACGATGAAGATGAAGACAGATTTTTAGGGTTCAGGTTACCGTTGCTGCCCATAGAAGTCTATTAATAGTGGAGAGGGGGTTAGAAAGCAGCTTCAGCGGTAGAGACATACACAGAGAAGCTGCTGCATCTAGTAAATGTTTTACCGTCTCGCTGAATTCACAATAACACTTCCCTTATGCTGCTTATTACATACTATAGAGAGATAGGGAGCATGATTTCCTTATCTCTGTGTGCTGTGTATGGGAGACATCATAGCATTTAGTTCCACCCACTATGGAGCTGAGTTCAGGGAGATATTGCAGAAGGAAACACTGGTGGTAAATTCTGCTTCAATTCTAGTGAAGGTTGTATGAGATTGGAAAAAAAAATAGCATGAATGGGATGTAGATGTAATAGCACACACAGCCAAAGGGCAAGAATGATACCGATGCTGAGGAAAAATTGTCTTCTAATACACACCCTTTAAGTTTATATTAAATGTTTTTTTTCTTCAGCTCATTAGTTCTCACCAGATGATGCCACAATAGCTCTTAAGAAGTTTTTGTTTTGATTACCTTTGTTAGCACAGTGGTTTTGATGTTGTCAGGGATTGCTGTCAGTCGGATTACCAATGTAAATGACTCCAGTTCCCATGATTCCTCTCCCCTCTCACAGATGTTGCCTCTGTATACAGTTGTCTTCATGCTTCTTTATTACAAGGTGTAAGGTAATGCTATAATTACAATAAATAATTACAAGAATAGGTGCACTACTGTGGTGGATGCAAACAGTAACATCTGACTAAGCCCTCACACTGATGTTAAAAATGAGACTTTAGCCAGTATATCCTTAAATTAAGGACACACCTGAGCCGCGCACCACGCCAAGGTTTCTCAAGTGGCATGGGACCTAACGCTAAACCTACCTGTACCGTATGGGTAGTACCAGGAGCCAGTGGGCAAATTACCGCAGCGTATGGTCTGACTGACAGCAAACAGCTCCCAGTTCCCTCCAGTGTGACTAACCACACATACAATGGGAGGAGGCTTAGAGTCCCACCCATGGCTGGCTGATATGTTGCAGGCCTCACTGGTGCACCTAAATGTTGCCTATGGATGGTAATCAAAGCACATTTAGATTGGAGTTTATACACCACCTCATATAAATATACAAAATAAATGACAAAAATGCGTGGTCTCAAAAGGCAGGACATGCTCACCCCCAAATGCAGTTGTGCATTTATACTCGGGGGAGCAGATACTGCACTTGTGGTCTGTTGCTAAGGGCGATCCACAGCAAAAAATGCATGCAGAGGAGGATGCCCACAACAGACCACAAGTGCCACAGAGACATCATACAAAATGTGTGGATGTGGAATGATATATAGAATAAATAATTACAAGAATAGGTGCACTACTGTGGTGGATGCAAACAGTAACATCGGACTAAACCCCCACACTGATGTTAAAAATGAGACTTTAGCCAGTATATCCTTATATTAAGAACATACCTGAGCCTGTGCACCAAGCCAAGGTTTCTCAAGTGGCACGGGACCTAACGCTACTCTGTGGCACTTGTGGTCTGTTGTGGGCATCCTCCACTGTATGCATTTTTAGCTGGGGATCGCGCTTAGCAACAGACCACAAGCGCAGCATCTGCTCCCCCGAGTATAAATACACAACTGCATTTGGGGTTGAGCACTTCCTGCCTTTTGAGACCACGTATTTTTGTCATTTAAATTGTATATTTATATGTGGAGGTGTATAAACTCCAATCTAAATGCGCCTTGATTACCATCCAAAGGCAGCATTTAGGTACACCTGTGAGGCCTGCAACATATCAGCCAGCCAGCGTAAGCCTCCTCTCTCCTCCCATTGTATGTGTGGTTAGTGACACTGGAGGGAACTGGGAGCTGTTTGCTGTGAGTCGGACCTTACGCTGCTGTAATTTGTCCAATGATCCCTATCTTGTGCCTACTATGTCCACATGCCATTCTGTAAGCTTTTATAATATGATCCCTACCTGGTGTCTTCTATCTCCACATGCCATTCTGTAAGCTTTTATAATATGATCCCTATCTTGTGCCTACTATGTCCACATGCCATTCTGTAAGCTTTTATAATATGATCCCTATCTTGTGCCTACTATGTCCACATGCCATTCTGTAAACTTCCTAATATGATCCCTATCTTGTGCCTACTATGTCCACATGCCATTCTGTAAGCTTTTATAATATGATCCCTACCTGGTGTCTTCTATCTCCACATGCCATTCTGTAAGCTTTTATAATATGATCCCTATCTTGTGCCTACTATGTCCACATGCCATTCTGTAAGCTTTTATAATATGATCCCTATCTTGTGCCTACTATGTCCACATGCCATTCTGTAAACTTCCTAATATGATCCCTATCTTGTGCCTACTATGTCCACATGCCATTCTGTAAACTTTTATAATATGATCCCTATCTGGTGCCTACTATGGCCACATGCCATTCTGTAAGCTTTTATAATATGATCCCTACCTGGTGTCTTCTATCTCCACATGCCATTCTGTAAGCTTTTATAATATGATCCCTATCTTGTGCCTACTATGTCCACATGCCATTCTGTAAGCTTTTATAATATGATCCCTATCTTGTGCCTACTATGTCCACATGCCATTCTGTAAACTTCCTAATATGATCCCTATCTTGTGCCTACTATGTCCACATGCCATTCTGTAAGCTTTTATAATATGATCCCTACCTGGTGTCTTCTATCTCCACATGCCATTCTGTAAGCTTTTATAATATGATCCCTATCTTGTGCCTACTATGTCCACATGCCATTCTGTAAGCTTTTATAATATGATCCCTATCTTGTGCCTACTATGTCCACATGCCATTCTGTAAACTTCCTAATATGATCCCTATCTTGTGCCTACTATGTCCACATGCCATTCTGTAAACTTTTATAATATGATCCCTATCTGGTGCCTACTATGGCCACATGCCATTCTGTAAGCTTTTATAATATGATCCCTATCTGGTGCCTACTATCTCCACATGCCATTCTGTAAGCTTTTATAATATGATCCCTATCTTGTGCCTACTATCTCCACATGCCATTCTGTAAGCTTTTATAATATGATCCCTATCTGGTGCCTACTATGGCCACATGCCATTCTGTAAGCTTTCTTAATATGATCCCTATCTTGTGCCTACTATCTCCACATGCCATTCTGTAAGCTTTTATAATATGATCCCTATCTTGTGCCTACTATCTCCACATGCCATTCTGTAAGCTTTTATAATATGATCCCTATCTTGTGCCTACTATCTCCACATGCCATTCTGTAAGCTTTTATAATATGATCCCTATCTTGTGCCTACTATCTCCACATGCCATTCTGTAAGCTTTTATAATATGATCCCTACCTGGTGTCTTCTATCTCCACATGCCATTCTGTAAGCTTTTATAATATGATCCCTATCTTGTGCCTACTATCTCCACATGCCATTCTGTAAGCTTTTATAATATGATCCCTATCTTGTGCCTACTATGTCCACATGCCATTCTGTAAACTTCCTAATATGATCCCTATCTTGTGCCTACTATGTCCACATGCCATTCTGTAAACTTTTATAATATGATCCCTATCTTGTGCCTACTATCTCCACATGCCATTCTGTAAGCTTTTATAATATGATCCCTATCTTGTGCCTACTATCTCCACATGCCGTTCTGTAAGCTTTTATAATGTGATCCCTATCTTGTGCCTACTATCTCCACATGCCATTCTGTAAGCTTTTATAATATGATCCCTATCTTGTGCCTACTATCTCCACATGCCATTCTGTAAGCTTTTATAATATGATCCCTATCTTGTGCCTACTATCTCCACATGCCATTCTGTAAGCTTTTATAATATGATCCCTACCTGGTGTCTTCTATCTCCACATGCCATTCTGTAAGCTTTTATAATATGATCCCTATCTTGTGCCTACTATCTCCACATGCCATTCTGTAAGCTTTTATAATATGATCCCTATCTTGTGCCTACTATGTCCACATGCCATTCTGTAAACTTCCTAATATGATCCCTATCTTGTGCCTACTATGTCCACATGCCATTCTGTAAACTTTTATAATATGATCCCTATCTGGTGCCTACTATGGCCACATGCCATTCTGTAAGCTTTTATAATATGATCCCTATCTGGTGCCTACTATCTCCACATGCCATTCTGTAAGCTTTTATAATATGATCCCTATCTTGTGCCTACTATCTCCACATGCCATTCTGTAAGCTTTCTTAATATGATCCCTATCTTGTGCCTACTATGTCCACATGCCATTCTGTAAACTTTCTTAATATGATTCCTATCTTGTGCCTACTATGTCCACATGCCATTCTGTAAACTTTCCTAAAATGATCCCTACCTGGTGTCTTCTGCCTCCACATGCCATTCTGTAAACTTTTATAATATGATCCCTATCTTGTGCCTACTATGTCCACATGCCATTCTGTAAACTTTCTTAATATGATTCCTATCTTGTGCCTACTATGTCCACATGCCATTCTGTAAACTTTCCTAAAATGATCCCTACCTGGTGTCTTCTGCCTCCACATGCCATTCTGTAAACTTTTATAATATGATCCCTATCTTGTGCCTACTATGTCCACATGCCATTCTGTAAACTTTCTTAATATGATTCCTATCTTGTGCCTACTATGTCCACATGCCATTCTGTAAACTTTCCTAAAATGATCCCTACCTGGTGTCTTCTGCCTCCACATGCCATTCTGTAAACTTTTATAATATGATCCATATCTGGTGTCTACTATCTCCACATGCCATTCTGTAAACTTTATTTTTTATTTTTATATGATCCCTATCATTCAGTGGCATACATAGAGAAGTAAGGGTCCCATAGCAAGGATCAAACCAGGCCCCCCACACAGGACGGAAGGGTTTCCGCCTAAACCCCTTTTAATGACCCTTGGGCCATTTTGTCCACTGCCTCGTTTGCTAAAAGTTGTTCCTTTAGAGGGTGGAGTCCTGACCAAGTTTTCACCCCCAATATAAGAGGAGATAATAAAACTGGGCCCTCTCTTACCATGGGCCCCCTAGCAGTCACATGGTCTGCCGCTATGGTAGTTACGCCTGCTATCAGGTGACTACTATGGTCACATGCCATTCTGTAAACTTTTTTAAGATGAGCCCTATCTGGTGCCTACTATTGTCACATGCCATTCTGTAAACATTTCTAATATGATCCCTATATGGTCACATGCCATTATGTACATTTTTTTTATATATTTTCTTTGTGCTTCTCCAGTCTCCTGAAAACCTTGGAAATTATGGACTGCACACTTAGAATTTTCTAAAAAGATTGGATGAAACTTGCTGTAATGCCAAACTACAAGGAATCTCAGGGGAGAAATGAAGCTCGACCCTTCTCCGCCTGCACAGACACCTTAATTGCAAAGAGATATTTGATACAGCAGCAGCTCGGCAGAGGAAGTTTTGGCACAGTTTATCTCGTGTTAGACAAGAAGGCAAAAGAGGAAGAAAAACTGTAAGTAAATGATACATGGAGCTTCTCACACATACTGTAATCCGCTGGAGAAACAATCACTTAGCTACTATTTGTACAACCGGACGGTGTAACTTTAGATTTTAAAGGGAACCTGTCATCAACTTTATGCTGAACTCACTGAGGGCAGCATAAGGGTACTTTCACACTAGCGTTATTCTTTTCCGGCGCTGAGTTCCGTCCTAGGGGCTCTATACCGGAAAAGAACTGATCAGTTTCATCCCCATGCATTCTGAATGGAGAGAAATCCGTTCAGGATGCATCAGGATGTCTTCAGTTCAGTCTTTTTGACTGATCAGGACGAAGATAATACCGCAGCATGCTACCGTTTTATCTCCGGCCAGAAAACTGAACACTTCCTGAATGCCGGATCCGTCCTTCCGGTGTGCGAATGCGCAGACCAGTAAAAATGTGGGAAAAAAATAGAAATGGATCCGTTTGTCCGTATGACAAATGGACAGACGGATCCGTTCTTGCAATGCATTTGTGAGACGGATCCGCATCCGGATCCATCTACAAATGCTGTCCGGTTGCATGCAGATTGTGATTCCGGCGACGGAACTGCTTGCCGGATCACTCTGCCGCAAGTGTGAAAGTACCCTAAAATAGTGACAGAAATGGTGATTTCAGCGGTGTGTCACTCATAAAAGTAAGTGGTTGCTGAGAACCAGCATCATAATCATTGCAGCCCAGGCCTTGAAAAGAGTCACATCTACCTGAGAAGAGTCCTGGTTATACATAATCTCCTGCACTGTCAGACATCAGCAGGTGGCAGGAAGAACAGGAATTCATGAATAACCAGGACTCTTCTCAGGTGGCCGGGACTCTTTTCCAGGCCCAGTCTGCAATGATTGTGATGTTGGTTCTCAGTAACCACTTACTTTTAACTGAAAACAACTCGCCTGTCTCTACTTTATGCTGCCGTTAATATGGGCAGCATAAAGTTGATGACAGGTTCCCTTTAAGTAAACATTAACTCCTTAATGTATCATGACCTATCTGTACATCATGAATCACCATACACTAAAGGCGTTGTCTAGCCATTAGGCTTTTTCTAACTCTAGGTGTTTTACCTAGTGAAAAAAAATCATACTTTCCTGCTCCCCGCCGCACCGTTCTGGCTCCCTGGTTCCGTTCGCAATCGTCTGGTCTCCAGCCTGAAAACTTCTGGGTGGGGTCATTTGTGCCGCTGCAGCCAATGACTGGCCTCAGTGGTGACATGTCCTAAAGCAGCTAGTGACCTAGCATTGAACCAGGGAGCTCCCCATTCATTGCTCTGCTAGATTTATATCAAGCTGAAAACTCAAGGGGAGTGTCTTTTCTGTTGCAGCTCAGGGTGTGTGTCCATGCTCTCCCTATCACAGCTCAGGGGGCGTGTCCATGCCCTCCCTATCACAGCTCAGGGGGTGTGTCCATGCTCTCCCTATCACAGCTCAGGGGGTGTGTCCATGCTCTCCCTATCACAGGTCAGGGGGGGTGTCTGTTGTGCTGCAACTCTCTCCTAATCACAGCTCAGGAGGCAGTTAAAGGATGAAACTGAGCATGTGCGGCCTTCTCAGTGAGCGGGATAAAGAAATAAGAAAAAAAACAAAACAGCAGGTGGCGGTATACAGATATATTTTACTGAATAAGTCAGTGGCTATGCAAAATTTTTTATTACATGCAATTACAGAAGTATTCAGATCCAGGAGCTGGTTTGAAAACTGTAGAATATTTTTCATGGGAAAACCCCCTGTAAGGCTTCACGATGTACAGATATGTCATGATAATCACGTGGGCATAGGAGCTTGTGTAATTGCCAGGCTCAAGGAAACCTCTGATCTTGGCCGTTTAACACCTTAGATGACACTTAGAAGATGGATGGGGTAACCGTGGCTCTGCACTAGTTATGTAGCCAGTGGATTGGCAGTTGGAGGAATTCTTAATAGCATCTCAGGTGAAATAACTGTATGGCCATTTAAGTGATTTCCTTATAAAGCGGTCAACCCATTTAATCTCTAAAACAGGTAGAAGTAGGGGTTTAAAAGAGTTTTCAGGCCAGATAAAAAGTTCTTCTAATGCCCAGGAAATTTTGTTCACTTACATTGTGTAGAATAGGTGCACTGATGTACCAATAAGAGCACTGTTTTACCCATTCTTTTGGTTTGGGTCTGACACAGAGAAAGTGGCTTGATGGGGACTGGCTATATGGCTCAGTGCAATAGCTAAGCCAGCTCCCTTCTCTGTCTCTGCATCCGCCATGAGAGACACATCAATAGCGTCACATGCCAACACTAGTGGGGGGCACTTCCTTTTCTCAGTTGGAACCAAACAGGAAGTGGGACCACTGCTAGTAGCCTGATATCAAGCCACCAGTGCTATGCAATGTATATTAGTAAGTGCACAATTTTAATTTCCTGGGCACCTTTTATCTAGCTGGACAACCCCTTTAACACAGAGTTAGCCCGAGGCAAAAAAAAAACATTAATTGTGCGACTCAAACGGCTCCAATTGTTGTATCTGCACTCTTACTGGTCACCAAAAAATAGCACACTGTTACACAGCATTTTAAAGGGATTTTCTACTACCCCTTTTCGGCCACTACACAGTGGACAGAACCCTATGCTGATCGGAGCAGTGACAGGTTTCAGACCCCCACCGATCTGACATTGATGACCTATCCCGAGGACAGACCTTCAGTGTATAAGTTCTGGAAAACACCTTAGGGTCCATTCACACGTCCGTAGAATGGTTCCGCATCCTGTTCCGCAAATTGCGGAACGGGTGCGGACCCATTCATTCTCTGTAGGGCAGGAATGGTGCTGTCCGCATCCACATTTTCGGAGCATGCCGCGATTTTCCGGTCCGCGGCTCCGGAAAAAAATAGAATATGTCCTATTCGGACAAGAATAGGCAGTTCTATGGGGGTGCCGGCTGGGTGTATTGCGGATCCGCAATACACTACAGATGTGTGAATGGACCTTAAGATATTTTCATATACTTTTCTCAATATGATTTTCATATTGTAATATTGATTTAAATTGTATAATAATTTTGTAACGTCTTCTCTTTATTAACTATTATAAATAACCAAACTATCTAAATTGAGAGCTATATTTACTTAATATGATTTTATAAAAATGCAATAATTGAACTATAGCATCTTTGGCAGAGAAGTTGCTAGGTGTGTGGCCCTATTATGAGCCAAGGACAGACTCAGAAATCTAAGGGGGAATAACTGTGAAGGAGCCACTAAAGGGTGCATAACTAGGTGGGGGACATCTAAGGGGCATAACTAGGTGGGGGACATCTAGGGGGCATAAGTGTGTGGGGGACTCTAAAGGGTGCATAACTATTGGGGGGCATCACTCTGTGGGTGCCATCTAAGGGAGCATAATCTAGGAGAGGGGGCATCACAGTGTGTGGGGGGCTACCTAAGGGGGCATCACTCTTTGTGGGCGCACATGAAGGGGCAACACTGTGTGGGTGTCCCTTAATGGGGTATCATACTGTGTGGGGGACACTTAAGGGGACATCATACTCTGTGTTGGACACTTAGAGGGCCTTACCCAGTGTTGAGCGCCATTCAAGGGGACATCATACTGTGTGGGAGCCACTTAAGTGAGCAAAACATTGTGTGGGGGCATAAAACAGTGTGGGTGGCATTTAAATGGATATGATACTGGGTGGAGGCATCAGTCTCTGAGGGGAGCATTTAAGGGTACATCATACTGTGTGAGGGGGCACTTAGGGAACATCACTTTGTTCTTGGGGCATTAAAGGGGGCCTCATTCTGTGTGAGGGACACCTAAGCGATGATCCTACTATGAGGGGGCACTTAGGGACATCATATTGTGTGGTGAGGCACTAAGAAGCATCTTACTGTGTGAAAACACCAAAGGATCACACGGTGTGGTCGGTAGAAAGGGGATAAGTGGGATTAGAGGTGGGGCTTATTGTAGAAAAAATTGATGTAGGGCTACGCGCCACTAGTGCTGTCCCTCCTTTCATTTTTTTTGCATCTCCGCTTCATCCTACAGCAGACCCAGGTATGTGGACCTTTACAAAAAGTACTTGAGTACCCATGGAATAGATCAGTACTGTCTTCAGGAAGTGATGGAATGTAGTCCCCTTCCCCAGAAACAGGGAGTGACAGGGAAGATGCATACAGAGTCTTACCTGTCTATATTATAGAGCAGCTGTCCTGCCTTATCTAGTCCACCAGCCGTACAATAAAGCTGTCATTAATTTACCCATGCACTAATGATAACGAGATGACTCTGCTCTTCCTGTCCCAATCTATACAGAAAACTGGTAGATGAGTTGAAGAGCATAAGAATTGTCAACTCATTGTGACGGCTCAAGTGAGCAGTGTGAACACTGCAATATTTAATGGATCGTTATATAACAAAAGTGGGTGTTTCATGTGCATTTTATTTTCTAGTTCCTGTATATATTGTACCAGATCAGTGAAGCTTTTGTCAGTTCCAAGCTTTAAAAATTGTGATTCTGGAGGGTAAAGAAGATTTCTGACCGTTTCTATCATTAGACACAAGAAGTCTACATGTTCCGTCATGTTCTACTTCAGTATTGTTGACTTCAGCCAGGCGCTTGATTGAAATGCCAATTAAACAAAGTGATTGGTTGGTCCGAATTCTCTAGGTATTAGAAAACTAAGCTCATGTAAAATATGTGTGAAAAATTGAGACGCCACAAACAATTAATGACTGGTGGAAAGAATACATTGTGAAATATGAGAATGAACTATACTGACACTGCCAGATGACTGCACCCTGTCAGCCCCAGGAGTGTAATCCTGAATAAAGAATAGGAAGCTAATACACCACCGCCAGTAATTCTAGTGCTTCAATGTCTTCAAAGCATTTGATTTGGTTTCCCCAGTGATCCATAATGCATTATGCACTAATGATTCATACAGTCAGTGTATTCAGATTTCTCTAGCTAATACATGGGGTTTGTTATGGTTTGCATCATAAATGAATACACAACTACAGAAGATGTATGCAGTTTTGGGGGTTTCTCTGCAGATCAGAATCTGACTTACTTTGATCTGTTGTCCTCGAAGGTTAGTGCCTTCTGAGAAACTGGCCAATCTGTGGGGTCAAATACCATAACACGACTTCTGTATGGTACATGGTAGGTGGGGGCCCTGTTACAAATTTTGCATTGGGGCCCAGGAGCTTAAAGCTACACCACTGACTGTGGCCCCTCACCTCTTCTTATGACCTCTCTACTCTAGCTTCTAAAGTGCTACTTCAGAGATGATTCTTCTCAGTCACTGCAGCTTGTTGCACTATTCTAGAGGTTCTCCAAGACTGAAGTATTGATGACCTATCCTTAGGATAGTAGACAAAACAACTGAAGACAGCACCAATGTCCCTCAAGTCATCATGGAATGCAACCAAACATCATAGTGGAAAGGTCCATTCCACCAAAATCCATACTCAAAATTGTAGAGAAACACCAACATATCCATTACTCTCATCTTTATTAGATTCCCACCACATATACAAGAAAATCAGCAATATTTTGGCTTATTTCAGTCCTTTTTCAAGCCAAAAAAGCTTGTAATAGGCTGAAATGTTGGAGAATGTTTTGTACAGTTGATGGAAGTCTAATAAAGACTGGAGAAAAAGAGATGCTGGTGTTTCTGTACTATTTTCGACTATCCATAGGAGGTCAGCAGAGGTGCCTACAGTCACTGTAAGGGAGCAGCACTGTAGCGACCACCTTTGTCAACTACACAGAGGACAGAGCGGTGTAGTTCCAGTGCCTGTTTCTCAGTGCCAAAATTACTACAAAACAGCTAATCGGTGAGAGTAGCATGAGTCAGAGCCCCACCACACTGATGACTTATAAAAAGGTTGTCAATACGTCAGTCCCATGGAAGCCTTCGCTCGTCAATACGTCAGTCCCATGGAAGCCTTCTAGAGACCAGTCTGTGGAGGAGATTTACGGAATTACTTTATTGAAAGTACAGTATGTAGGAGTAAAATGCGCCAAACGTATTAAGAGGCATAGGCCCTTTAGTAAAGGCAGTTCTTTGTCTCTCCATGCTCCAGATGTTGAGATCTGCACTTGCTGAAAGCAGGTGTAGATTGGGGCTATAATTAACACCAATTTCATTTGCAAATTGCAGTAAAACTGTTGGATTCTCTGAAACCCCAACCACAAGAGGCTTAAAAATGTGCAAATTTTTGTGTAATTATGGCATACACCAACATGTAAGGCTACTTTCACACCTGCGTTAGGTGCGGATCCGTCTGGTATCTGCACAGACGGATCCGCACCTATAATGCAAACGCTTGTATCCGTTCAGAACGGATCCGTTTGCATTACCACGAACAAAAAATAAAATAAATTATATATATATATATTTTTTTCATGATAATGCAAACGGATCAGTTTTGACTTACATTGAAAGTCAATGGGAGGCGGATCCGTTTTTAATTGCACCATATTGTGTCAGTGAAAACGGATCCGTCCCTATTGACTTACATTGTATGTCAGGACGGATCCGTTTGGCTCCGCAACGTCAGGCAGACATCAAAACGCTGCAAGCAGTGTTTGGTGTCCGCCTCCAGAGAGGAATGGAGGCTGAACGGAGGCAAACTGATGCATTCTGACCGGATTGCATTGGGGCTGAACTGATCCGTTTTGGGCCGCTTGTGAGAGCCCTGAAACGGATCTCACAGGCGGACCCAGAAACGCTAGTGTGAAAGTAGCCTCAGGCTGGCAGCCAGGGCTGGGACAAGGTCCACCACCAACAGAGGCTGAGCTGCCCAAGTGCGCCCCCCCCCCCCCCCCCCCTTGCCTGCGCCCAGGGCCGGTGCAAGGTTTTTTACCAACACAAGCGAACTTACATTTTGGCGTCCCCGACCCCCCCTTCCCCTTCAGCTCACCTGGGGGAAGGGGGGATGCGCCAAAATGTAGGTTCGTCCCATAAGACGCACCTAGGTTTTAGAGGAGGATAATAGGAAACAATATTTTTCATTCCACCTCAGGTCAGACCAGCCATCAGACCCCCAATGTTAATTAGACCTCAGCTCACTGGCACAGCCCCAATGCCTCAGATCAGACCCCCATGTCAGCCATCAGCCCTCCATGTCATATTTCTCCCCGTCCATGGCACAGACAGACTACAGACATTGTCTCCGGCCCATCACGTAACCCCATCCTCACCCATGTCACATTTCTCCCCCTCCATTTGATTGCTCTAACACCTAAAGAAAAATTAATTTTTTTTAAAACCTGATGTTTCTCCAGACGATCTTATGCTAAAAGTCATGGTAATAGAGTCTCAAAGGTCTATAGAATCAGGTACACTATTTTTACAAACCTTTGAGACTCTATTAACACTACTATCAACATCAGGTCATTTAGAGAAACAGCAGGTTTTTTTAATTATGTTTTTACGTTAGGTGTTAAAACATAACTTTCATTTGATTGCTGTAACACCTAAAGGAAAAATCTTTTTAAAAACCTGCTGTGTCTCTAGATGACCTTATGCTGATAGTAGTGTTAATAGAGCCTCAAAGGTCTGTAAAAATAGGGTAACTGCTTCTATAGACCTTTCAGACTCTCTTACCACTGCTATCGACATAAGGTCATCTTGAGACACAGCAGGTTTTTAATTTGATTTCCTTTAGGTGTTCAAGCAATCAAATAAGTTATGTTTTAACACCTAAAGGAAAAAAAGAATTTAAAAAACTTGCTCTTTCTCTAGATGACCTTATGTTTATAGTAGTGTTAATAGAGTCTCAAGGGTCTATAAAAGCAGTTACCCTATTTTTACAGACCTTTGAGACTCTATTAACACTACTATCAACAGAAGGTCATCTAAAGAAACAGCAGGCTTTAAACAAATCCCTTTAGGTGTTAGAGTAAATTGCAATCAAATGAACGTTATGTGTTAAGATTAGGGTCAGAAGCAGACAAGCAGGGTTTTGTTTAGCCTCTTGGGTATTAGTTTTTACATTCATAAAGCTCCACATTGAGCTTCCAGCAGCAGACAGATGCCAGGGCACTTCTGTGGTCACCTCACCTGGGCACATGGTCTTTGCTCAGCAGAGTCCTGCCATACATGCTGGGTAGATGCTAGAATGGATTTGTTAGAAGGAGGTCTGTGACGTCACTGGTCACATGCTCCTTCATGGTCACATGATGCACTGTGAGAACGCCTGCCTCCTGCTGTGTTCAGCTCCAGAGAGAAGGGGGTGTGAAAGGATGGACCAATGGCAGGGCAGCTAGCTGATACTGGCCAATCAGCAGCCTCCTGCTCCTATCTACAAGCGCAGCTTAGAGTGAACACTGGCTAGGGAGGGCGCCTGGCAGCGCTGCGCTGCTGGCAAGTAAGTGATGAAAAAAAAAGAAAAGAGGTTTGTTTTTCCGCCCACCCCAGCCTGCGCCCTGAGGCTGGAGCCTCCCCAGCCTCTGTGTCGGCCCGGCCCTGCTGGCAGCCCTTGTCTGCCTCTGTCCTGTTGTCGCGGGCAGACGCGGGTGTTGTTCCACTCTCCCTGTGTGTATTCAGACTAATGGGCAGTGAACTTCCTTTCAGCACTACTAGAGGTAATCCTTCCATTTTGCTCCCTGTCCAGCTGCTTACTAAGTTGCTGCCCAGTCTCCCTCGTTATCTGGGCTGTGGATCCAACCCTTTGACTGAGCTTTGATGTTTTCTAGTCTCTAGTAACCAGCGAAGGTGTGCTCTCTTCTCTGACCGTGTATTGAACCTTGCCTGTGTACTTATTCTGCTCCTTCACCCAACCTTGGAACTGCCACCTGGACTACGCACGTACCCAGCCTGCCCCGATATTGGAATTGCTATCTGGTAAACGCATATACTCAGCCTGTTCTGACTAGGCCTTTAGCCTGAGTTCTTGGTGCTTCACACTGGGGTCAGCTGTCAACTAAACCAGGATTACAGGTTCCTTTGTGTCCCGTGTTTGGTGAAGACCTAACAATACCTTTCTCACAGAATACAGCACTAATGAATTGTTGTAGTCGATATCTGTTTATGTTTGAGCTGGGATTCAGGGGTTCCGGTATTTTGTACGGCAAGTAGAGAGCTCATATCCGAACCTTTAATCTCTCAAATAAATGAGATTCTATGGCCTATGGCCTCTTCACAGTTTTTCCCTGCACATTGGTGCTCCATGCCACCCATCTGTTCAGAAACTGCAGCTGGCCCTATTGGCTTGACTGCACAGCAGGTGGTCAGGGCATCACTCTGTAGTGAAAGACTGGGAAGGGGCTGGAACATTAAGTCTCCCAGATCATAAAGCGCTGGCATATCCTAGTCATCCACAGGATATGCAATAGGTGTGGGCCACAGGGTGAAATAAAATGAGGTGCCACTGCCAGTAACAATCAGATTTCAGTATAGCGGTCAAACAGAGTAACATCATTACGGACGGGTTAAAGTTTCTCTTCATTTTATAGCTTAGTACCTTTCCCAAGACTTTACTCAGAAAACAGCCAGCTTCTCTACCATATGGGAAACTTTCACCAGGAATCTAACGGGCACTGACCAGTACAAATGAGTAGAGCAGCGGCCGCATCTAATAAAGGAGAGGATCCCACCCTGCCTGTCCATGCGCAACTCCGACTGCTTAGCCCGTCGTAGGTTTTACATCATGGAGAGCTTTCTGTGTTTCATCGTTTTCCACCATACAGGACAATCCTAGAGTGTACTGTATATTACAACCTTTAGCGCACAACCTCTGTAAGTGTCATCACAGTGCCAGCGCTCGGTGATATTACCTCTAGTTTGAGCCATGTGGCTTAGCTAACCCAGCCTGGATGCTTTCTAGAGTCATGAAGCCCAAGGCCTTGCCTTGGTTGCCCTTCTGCTCTATGCCGTGTGTATTCCTTTCTATTATGTGTCAACACTACATTAAAATGAGATTGTTTCATGAAAGATCACTTCTAATTTACCAAATGTACATGATATTTTCCGGGGGCATGGAACGACAACATCTGTGCCCATTCTACATGTAATTAGAAACTTGCATTTTTGGTGATTCATCAGTTAAAATAGAAATGTTTGATCTCCAGGTTATATTCAGGCATCATTAATCTCATTTTCCAAGGTTGTGCTTATGTTCTTTACTTGTTTTATTGTGGCATATGGTATCTTACGCCGCCAGTATATATGATACCATCATTACTTGACAAATAGCCCCTCTAATGTAGAGTTTAAAGGACATCTGTCAGCAGGAGATTTGCTATAAAACCAACCATAATGCCTGGTAGGGTTTGCTGATTTGTAATTAAACGGTACCTTTCTTTTTGCTCGCCTTTTCTGCATTCTTGAGAAAAATACTTTTGATTTAATATGTAAATGAGCTATTAAAGAGGTTGTCCCACGAAAAATATTCTACTGTTTTTAAACCAGCACCTGAATCTGAATACTTTTGTAGTTGCTTGTAATTAAAAATTTAGCATAGCCACTGAGTTAATTAATACAATGTATCCATATACCGCCACCTGCTATTTTTTTATTTTTTTTATTTCTCTGACCTGCTCACTGAGATGGCCGCACATGCTCAGTTTCATCCGTCAACTGCCTCCTTAGCTGTGATAGGGAGAGCTGAGACACGCCTCCTTAGCTGTGATAGGGAGAGAGAGCTGCTTAGGAAAGACACGCCTCCTCAGCTGTGATAGGGAGAGAGCTCCAGCAGAAAAGACACGCCTCCTGAGTTGCCAGCTTGATATAAATCTAGCAGAGCAATGAATAGGGAGATCTCTGGATCCATGTGGGGTACAAGGCTGGATCTAGCTTTGTTAGAAAGAGATTGTCATGTACTATATGATGTCTGATTTTCATTTTTTACATTAGTCATGGGTTAACTCCTTTAAGTGCAACAATGAGGGGTCCAAGACTTTTGGTGTGCCAAAGTGAAGTCGCTGTTCTCATGGATGGTTGACAGGGCCATGCATTAGAATCCTCCACTCGCTGTCACGGACATTCCCACAACAGTTTGCAGGAGATCGGTGAGACTGGCAACACGTGGTTTGATCTGACATGTTTTCCGTTTGGATCAAATGACGTCTGTTTTGTTTCTGGTGCTTGCCACACCTTCTTTCCCCAGGTGTGGCTATTATGGACATTTTACCTTCTCTATTTATTGTTGTTTCTCCCACTATGCTATGTAATTTATAGCTTCTGTTGGAGTTGTAGATAGCTGGTGTGTGGATCTCGGTTGAGTTCCTGGTGCTGCCATAGCCACTTGAAGTTAAGTGTTTCCTTTCCCTTTTGTATTTTGTTTGGGTTATTTTGTGTGTTGCATTTCCCTGTCATTTGTATTAAGGCCTGAGGGAGACTCCTGTTCATCCTTCCTTTTGGAGGAATAGGTTGTCTCAGTCCTGACATTAGTACTAGGGTCCTATAGGGCTAGTTAGGACTCTAGGTATTCCTGTATATGAACTCACCTACATCTGGGGTCTGTTTATACTGGTAGTTAGTCAGGACTTTGATTAGGGTTTTACTAGGAGGTGTCCATCTCCTTTCCCTAGTTTCCAGGCCTTATTCCCTCACCCCTTTCTCTACTATGTTTAGTGCGGTGTTTCCCTCCCACACTCGAACGTGACACTCACCTAGCCCTGTAGTCTCATGTCTGCTCTGTGCTGTATGTGTTGGCCGCATGCACAGTATACCACATATTGTTAACATGGGCACCTATGTGCCACTCACTGGCATCTTGTTTTATCAGTCCATTTAATGGATTCTTTCCCGGTCCATATGGTAAACGGACACTTAAGATGTAATGTGTAAAAAGCCTTAGAAAACCCTGTTAGAGCATTCTGAAGAGGATATATTAGCTCGTCTGTTTTAGTAAAAACTTGTAATCCCCTCAAAATTCTGGAGAATCTTCTTTGTATGTTAACTGTAATGTTGTGCTTGTCCTCTGTTATTCCTCCTAGTTTATGGGTGCTGTGTAATCCTTAATTTCCGCTGTAGTAGCTCTTTTTTTCACACATAGTTCTGCGTTGCATGAAAAGCACAGCATGTTCTATATTCTGCGTTTTTCACACAGCCCTGGCCCCATAGAAGTGAATGGGGCTTCAGTGAAAAACGCATTGCATCCGGAAGCAAGTGTGGGTGCAATGTGTTTTTCACTGATGGTTGCTAGGAGATGTTGTTTGTAAACCTTCAGTTTTTTATCACGCACGTGAAAAACGCATCAAAACGCATTGCACCCGCGCGGAAAAAACTGAACAACTGAACGCCATTGCAGATAAAACTGACTGAACTTGCTTGCAAAATGGTGCGAGTTTCACTGAACGCATCCGGACCTAATCCGTCACGCTTGTGTGAAAGAGGCGTTAGGCTGGGTTCACATGGGCGTCACGTTTTGGCTCGGGATGCGTCCCGGGTGCATTGCGGCAAACCCGCGCGAATAGGTACCCAATTGCAGTCAGTTTTGACTGCGATTGCGTTCCGTTGTTAAGTTTTTATCACGCGGGTGCAATGCGTTTTGCAAGCGCGTGATAAAAAACTGAATGTGGTACCCAGACCCGAACTTCTTCACTGAAGTTCAGGTTGGGGTTCGGTGTTGTGTAGATGTAATTATTTTCCCTTATAGCATTTTTATAAGGGAAAATAATAGCATTCTGAATACAGAATGCTTAGTAAAAGGTCAATTGAGGGTTAAAAAAAAATAATAATAATAACTCACCTCCTCCAATTGATCGCATAGCTGCCAGTCTCCTGTTCTTTCTTCAGGACTTGTCAAAGGACCTGTGGTGACGTCAATGAGCTCCTCACATGGTCCATCACCACGGTGATGGACCATGTGATTGGACCGTGTGATGTGACGTCACCACAGGTCCTTTAACCGGCAGCTCATGATTAAAGAAGTAAGAAGACATCACAACTACGCGATCAAGTGGAGGAGGTGAGTTAATATTTTTTTTTTTTGTAACCCTCAATTGACCTTCTACTAAGCATTCTGTATTAAAGAATGCTATTATTTTCCTTTATAACCATGTTATAAGGGAAAATAATACAGTGAATAGACTTTCATCTTAGCAACCATACGTGAAAATCGCACCGCATCCGCACTTGTTTGCGGATGCTTGCGATTTTCACGCAGCCCCATTCACTTCTATGGGGCTTGCGTTGCGTGAAAAACGCACATAATAGAGCATGCTGCGATTTTCATGCAACGCACAAGTGATGCGTGAAAATCACCGCTCATGTGCACAGCCCCATAGAAATGAATGGGTCCGGATTCAGTGCGGGTGCAATGGGTTCACCTCACGCATTGCACCCGCACGGAAATCTCGCCCGTGCGAACCCAGCCTAAAGGCTGTATTAGACAGCCCGATTCTGCCGGTGATAGTTGGAAAGAACGGGATTCGCCTGCTTAATAGCTGAAGAGACCGCTGCTATTGCATGCAGAAATCTCCTCCACAGTATGGGAAGGCACAATTGTTATACCATCACTTGTACCTATGCTATATAGTGGTTTGTCGGCAGCAGAACGTGATTACACACCGCAATCTGCTGCCTGCAAACGATGATTTTTTTAATCTGCTCGTTAGCAATCATCGGCAGGTTTAATACAGGTTTAACTGCCCGCTTCTTCCGCGATTTACAGATAATTGCTGGAAGTCCTGTCAAGGCAGACTCCGCTTATTACAGGAACACTTCTAAGAAAGATTAAAGTTAAAATAAGAAATATATAATGATGAGAGAACTGATTCATTCGAGTTAAATTTGTTCAATAATCAGTCTCATTGAACAGGGAGGGGCTGGCCCTGCTGCCGAACAGACTCCTCTCAGCCCCTTGATTGACAGGACCAGACATCTTGCCTGGCCCTGGCAATCTCGCACCTGTGCCATTGCTCGAGTAGCAGCATGAGGCTTACTGTGCATGCGCCATTTCCATTTGGGTGCACTTGGAAATATAGCAGCGCATGCAGAGTTGGTATTTGCGTTGCTCTGGTAGCAGCAGGGGAGCTCGGCGCCTGCACCACTACTACGCAGCCACTAGATTGACAGGGTCAGAAATCTGTCAATCAAGGGGTGGGTCTCTTCCGTAGCAGGTCCAGCCCTTCACTGCTCAAATAGGCAGATTTTTTAAGAAATCCAATTTGTATGAACTTGATTAGAAATGTACAGTAAAAACTCCTCCGATATCCAAGTATTTGATTACTGTGATTCTGATGCTTCACACTGTACATGTCTATGGCCACATTTTTAATTAGATTTTTAAACATAGTTGAAACATGAATCACAATTTTAAAAAGACATATGGGGGTCATTCATCAAACTGGTGTACAGTAGAACTGGCTTAGTTGCCCATAGCAACCAATCAGATTACACCTTTCATTTTTGACAGCTCCTTTGGAAAATGAAAGGAGGAATCTGATTTGTTGCTATGGGCAACTAAGCCAGTTCTACTGTACACCAGTTTGATGAATAGTTAATAATGATGTCGTTTATAAAAGCACGGGGAGAATTTATCATAGAGCAGCGTTTTACTCCAGTCTATGATCTCCCCTACATTGTCGGAGGATGAACCTGAAAATGCGCACACCTCGTCATAAATTAGGCAGTCTGTACGCCTAAACTCAACCCTATGGCAGCTCGGAGATGGTGTAGATTTCAACCTTCTTGTATGACAGAAAACTGGTGTAAAAGAAGATAAAAATCCCGGACCTGCTGGCCCCGCCCCCAGCGACAAAATTTGTCACATTTAAAAAATCACTAATACTGTGTCTGTGACAACTTTGGTTTTCCATTACATTGAGGAAACTAGCATGTCCAACCATTACATGCATTTTTCAGTGATCACGGGCCCAATATATACAGGTGAAACTCGAAGAATTAGAATATCCTGCAAAAGTCCATTTATTTCAGTAATGCAAATTAAAAGGAATTGCATTAATGCAGCTTAAAATTAGAATTTTGTGAAAAGGTTCAATATTCTAGGCTCAAAGTGTCACACTCTAGTCAGCTAATTAATCCATACCCCCTGAGCAAAGGGTACCTCAAAATTGTGACTTTGGGGTTTCATAAGCTGTAAGCCATATTCATTCAAATTATAACAAATAAAGGATTGAAATATCTTACTTTGCATGTAACGAGTCTATCTCATATGTTAGTTTCACCTTTTAAGTTGCATTACTGAAATAATTGAACTTTGCACGATATTCCAATTTTTCGGGTTTCACCTGTATATTAAATCATACAAACATTACTTTATACCTCCTGTTGTATTTTATGAACTTAATAAAAACTACGCTATTACAAGAGAGCTATGTCAGTTTGTAGTTTTGCCACTAGGGTGCAGTATTGTACCATTACTGAATACTGTTAGGTTCTCCTCCCTCTCCCTCAGAGACTTTGTATTACCTTACGTAGTCCAAAATGATGTTCTGTTACCTTAATAAAGCTTGGAATATATAAGGGGGTTCGCTGACAGTGAACACTGTAGGCTTTAGCTGCCATAATGCCTATCGCAGCTCTCAGTTATCTGTTATTCCAAGTGTAAACACTTTGGGAGGGGGGAGGGGGGAATGTACCAGCAGCTTTGGGTCCGTTTTTTGGCTTAAATTGTGCAAAAAACAACAACAACACGTTTTAAGGTTCTTTTACACGGACTGATGTTTCAAGCAATTATCAGGAATGAACCAGATGTTCCCGAGAACTGCCAGATCATCAGCGGAGATGAGGGCCACATTTACACGCCGCAATCACCTCCGCTGTGTGGGAACAAGCGATCGATACAGCAATTGCTTGTCACCATAGAAAATCATTGTTCCTGCTGATCATTGCTTACCCAGCGCGGTCTGCTGTACAAGAATAATGATTTTTGAAGCCGGCCGAAGGATAGGATCCCCTGATGGACGGGCAGTTGCTCGTTGATAGGGTGATCGCAGGCCACTTATTGGGAACAGGCTTTTCTACAAATGCTCACCCCGATAATCAGCCCGTGTAAAAGGACCCTTACGACGTGCTCGCCAACAGTTGGAAAAGTGGGCGTGGTTAACCAGGAGGGGGCGTGACTTAAAATATTAGACCGTTTTATTAATACTAAAGCCAGAAGATGGAACAATTTTGGTGCAAATAGACTTCGCTTTCCAACTTTTTTTTAAGTGCCAGTCTTATGAAATGTAGGCCTTCATTTATTTCATTTTTTACTGGAATATTTTGCATGCAAAAGAAACAGCACATCTGAAAAACATACTACACTTGTATGTTATATCATCCTCAAACCATCCACCCCAACCCAAGAGAGGAAAAGTCAGGAAGAGAAAACGGAGTTTAATTAATTAATAATGTATAAAAAGTGGACAATAAATCAACAAAACCATATTAAATTACATTCTGAAACATATCAGCCTCCTAAAAATTGGACTTTGGCTTTCAATCCATGGGTTCCACAGCTGGAAAAGTTAGTTAACTCTATGTTTTTCTCTAAAATCATAGCTTTATAAAATGTACTGTATGACCTGATTCATCTGCTCCGTTCTTGAATGATGGAACCTAGGTTACAATCCAGTAAATTACTATAAAATAGGGTTTCTGGGTGTTAAATATTGATGACTTCTCCACAAGATAGGTCATCAATATCAGATCAGTGGGGATTCGACTCCTGGGACCATTGACGATCAGCTATCTGAAGAGGCTGTGGCTTTCTCCTAAATCTATTAAGGGTCCAGATGAATCAGGCCTACTGTCCCAGCTAAACATTTAGGACACTTGTCCATCCTTCTATTATCCATACTGACTAAAGCCTGTGGGGGTCATTTACTAAAGACCAGTGTTTCACAGTAAAAACTCCTCTGGAGGAAGATCCCACCAATTTGTCACAAATACATTTGTCGCATCTTCTGCTGTCTGTTCGCCGGAACTGAAATTTACTCCAGTCAGGAACTCAAGTTTTCTGGTGCACATCTTGTTAAATGAGTCAGACTGCGGAGGTCCTACCCATTTCTCACCAACTTTTTGTGAAAGTGGCAAGAGTGTAGGAGAAAAGCTAAATCACAATTCTACGACAAAATTTGAAACTTTCCACGCCATAAAACTGACATAGAGCCAGAATAAATGTCCTCCATGTGTAGTTAAAAGGGTTGTCTGGGTTCAGAACTAAACCCGGACATATCCCCATCTTCACCCGCCCCCTCGATATGAGCATGAGCTTTATTGCGCAGGACAAGGGTTTTTTTTGTTTATTTTGGCACACTGCTAGGTGGGCTTCCGCCCAGCAGTGTTCTCAGTGACGTCACCGGCTCTTATGGGCGGGCTTTAGCGCTGCCCTAGCTGTTTTACAGGCTAGGGCAGCGCTAAAGCCTGCCCATTAGTGCCTGTGACGTCACCGGGCTCACTGCTGGGCGAAAGCCTCTGCCTAGCAGTCCCTATGGAGAGCCCGGTACGTCACCGGAACTCCATAAATGAATGAAATGCTCTTATGCTCATATCCGGGGGGCCAAAGGGGTGAAGACGGGGATATGGCCGGGTTCAACTGTGAACCCAGACAACCCCTTTAAAAATGGTGTTATCCTTGATGATACATTCAGTGAACTGTGGGGGATGGGGACTTCTTGCCAGTGACGTACGTGGTGCTCTGTGTAGGACAGATATCAGCAACCTTCGGCACTCCCAGCATGCTCCATTCAATTCCCAGCATGCTCCATTCATTTCTTTGTGAGTTCTTAGAAGAGCAGAGCAAATATGCATGCTGGGAGTTGTAGTTTCACAACAGCTCGAGTGCCAGAGGTTGACTACCCCTACACAGGACCTAAAGACAGCAACGGGGCAGGCAGCAGTACTCTCACATGCCCCCTCCTGCTCTGGGCCATGCCATTTGCCCCACTGTTCCAGCTGCTCATATTTGCCCCGGTCCTAGTATTGATCGGGGTTAAACCTTCTTGTAACAGCAATACAAACTCTTCCAATGTATTCTGATTTCATAGCTATACTGCATCTTCGGCAAGTAATACCTGCACCCACACAATAGCTAGGACAGGCGGTCCAGATGAGCGCTCTTATTTCCGACTCTCGCTTCTGGTGAAATATTGAGCAGGTGCTTAGCTGTTCGGAAATGCCTAGAAATATATGCCTAGGTACGAGCCCTGGAGAACAGTCAGTCCACCAGCGTTCAAAGCTCTTCTCAACTCTCTAATCATCAGTAAATGTCTAAGGCAGCCTATGAATTTGGGATCACAAAAGTGGCAGACAAGAACTTCATGATCATAAGACAAACACTGCTTTGACTAAAATGTCAGGTTTGATGCGTCTCCTTTGAAAGTAACAACATGTTTCTACATTGAGTCAGGGAAAATAACTGAACACATGCAAAGAAATCTGGATCCTTCCCATCGCTCCCAATATTGTATGTTTCTTAAACTTCCCTTTAAAATTGTTCTTTTTAATATTCGTACATCATGGTGCCTGTTTCCGTCCAAAATATTTTATGTTTTTTTTGTTTTTATGGTTTGCTTTGTTTAATCCACTAGAATTTAACCCCTTAAGAGGGTTGTCTCACAAGGAATATTCTACAGTTTTCAAACCAGCACCTGGATCTGAATGCTTTTGTAATTGCATGCAATTAAAAATTTAGCATAGCCACTGAGTTATTCAATAAAATGTATCTGTATAGCGCCACCTGCTGTTTGTTTCTTTTCTTATTTCTTTAACCTGCTAACTGAGAAGGCCGCACATGCTCAGTTTCATCCTTCAACTGCCTCCTGAGCTGTGATAGGGAGATCAGAGACACGCCCCCTTAGCTGCAGCAGAGTAGACACTCCCCTTGAGCTGTCAGCTTGATATAAATCTAGCAGAGCAATGAATGGGGAGATCTCTGGATCCATGTGAGGTCCAGGGCTGGTTCTATCTTTGTTAGAGACTGTCATGTACTATATGATGTCTGATTTTCATTTTTTACATTAGTCATGGGATAACCCCTTTAAGTACCAGGCCCATTTTTGGTTTTGCATTTTAATTTTTTCTTCTTCCCACGATCCAATAGCCATAACTTTTTTAATTTTCAATTCATATCGCTATAAGAGGGCTTATTTTTACATGATAAGTTGTATTTTTTAGGAGCACCATTTCATTTACCATGTCTGTTATTGGAAAACAGGAAAGAAGTTCTTTGTGGGGTTAAATTGAAAAAACAAAACAAAAAAAACCTGTTTTTTGATGTTTTGACATCACGACGTTACGAATACAGCGATCCCAAACTTGTATAGTTTTTTTTTTACTACTTTTAAAAAATAAAAACCTTTTCTGACAGCCATAACTTTTTAATATGTCTATCCACAAAGCAGTATGAGGGCTTGTTTTTTGCAGGACGAACTAGTACCGTTTTGTACAACTTTTTAATCACTGTTATTTAATTTTTTTTTGGGGAGGGGGAGTGGCTAAAAAATGGCAAATCATGTGTTTTTCTTATTTTTTTTTTTCGTTACGGCGTTCACTGCACAGGAATTTAAAAAAATATATTTTAATAGTTCAGAAATTTTCTGATGCAGCAATATCTGATATGTTTATTTTTTTATTGTTAATATAAGTAAAATAGGGAAAAGGGGGTGATTTACACTTTTACTATTTTAATGTTTTAGTTTTTTTTTTTAGTTTTCATTTAATAACTATTAGCCCCCTTAGGGTCTAGAACCCTTGTACTATTCAACCTAATAGAGATCTGTTATGGTGAACAGGATTTTCACATGCTCCTGCTGCACTGTGCTCACAGGTGTCACAATCAGTGTTGATCGCCGCACCTGAGGGGTTAAATGATGGGGTTCGGCAGGATCGCCATTCCCCATCATTGTGGACGGGTGCCAGCTGTATGATACAGCTGGCACCCGCCGTGTATGGAGCGGGCTCACTGCAGCAGCCCACTCCTAGAGATGGCCCGAACTATCCGACGGCGAACAGTTCCCGGCGAACATAGCTTGTTCGCGTTCGCCTCTGCCGGGCGAACACATGCGATGTTCGGTCCGCCCCCTATACATCATCATTGAGCAAACTTTGACCCTGTACCTCACAGTCAGCAGACACATTCCAGCCAATCAGCAGCATACCCTCCCTCCCAGACCCTCCCACCTCCTGCACAGCATCCATTTTAGATTCATTCTGAAGCTGCAGTCTTAGTGAGAGGAGGGAGACTGTAACTGCTGCTGATTTAATTGGGAAATCGATAGCTAGGCTAGTGAATTCAGTGTCCACTCCAGTCCTGAAAGACTCATCTGATCTCTGCTGTAAGGACAGCGTCCTGACAGCACCCCAAAAAGCCCTTTTTAGGGCTGCAACATTAGTCTGCTTTTTTTTTTTCCTTTATATACATATTGCAGTTGCCTGGCCTGCCTGTGTGTGAGGAGCTGCAGGCCCACAGACTGTAGTGTGCCCACTGCCAGTGCTCACCCCTGTCATTCCGTGTGGCACAGGACTTTGCTTAAAAAAAGGCACTTAATTTTTACACTTTAATCTAAGGTTAGTTGCCTGCCAGTGTGTGTCAGGCTGACTTCCACTGACTGTAGTGTGCCCACTGCCAGTGCCCACCACTCATACCGGCTGGCACAGGACTTTGCATAAAAAAGGCATTTAATTTTTACACTTTAGTGTAATTTCAGCTGCTTGCCTGCTGCTAGTGTGTGTCAGGCCGACTTCAACTGACTGTAGTGTGCCCACTGCCAGTGCCCACCCCTGTCATCCCGTGTGGCACAGGACTTTGCTTAAAAAAAAGGCACTTCATTTTTACACTTTAATCTAAGGTTAGTTGCCTGCCAGTGTGTGTCAGGCCGACTTCAACTGACTGTAGTGTGCCCACTGCCAGTGCCCACCCCTGTCATCCCGAGTGGCACAGGACTTTGCTTAAAAAATAGGCACTTAATTTTTACACTTTAATCTAAGGTTAGTTGCCTGCCAGTGTGTGTCAGGCTGACTTCCACTGACTGTAGTGTGCCCACTGCCAGTGCCCACCACTCATACCGGCTGGCACAGGACTTTGCTTAAAAAAAAGGCACTTCATTTTTACACTTTAATCTAAGGTTAGTTGCCTGCCAGTGTGTGTCAGGCCGACTTCAACTGACTGTAGTGTGCCCACTGCCAGTGCCCACCCCTGTCATCCCGAGTGGCACAGGACTTTGCTTAAAAAATAGGCACTTAATTTTTACACTTTAATCTAAGGTTAGTTGCCTGCCAGTGTGTGTCAGGCTGACTTCCACTGACTGTAGTGTGCCCACTGCCAGTGCCCACCACTCATACCGGCTGGCACAGGACTTTGCTTAAAAAAGGCATTTAATTTTTACACTTTAATGTAATTTCAGCTGCTTGCCTGCTGCTAGTGTGTGTCAGGCCGACTTCAACTGACTGTAGTGTGCCCACTGCCAGTGCCCACCCCTGTCATACCGAGTGGCACAGGACTTTGCTTAAAAAATAGGCACTTAATTTTTACACTTTAATCTAAGGTTAGTTGCCTGCCAGTGTGTGTCAGGCTGACTTCCACTGACTGTAGTGTGCCCACTGCCAGTGCCCACCACTCATACCGGCTGGCACAGGACTTTGCATAAAAAAGGCATTTAATTTTTACACTTTAGTGTAATTTCAGCTGCTTGCCTGCTGCTAGTGTGTGTCAGGCCGACTTCAACTGACTGTAGTGTGCCCACTGCCAGTGCCAACCACTGATACCGGGTGGCACAGTAGCTTGCCGATAAATAAGGCATTTAATTTTTAGACAGTAGTCTAAATTCAGTTGCTTGCCTGCTGCCAGTGTGTGTCAGGCCCGCTTCCACTGACTGTAGTGTGCCCACTGCCAGTGCCAACCACTGATACCGGGTGGCACAGTAGCTTGCCGATAAATAAGGCATTTAATTTTTAGACAGTAGTCTAAATTCAGTTGCTTGCCTGCTGCCAGTGTGTGTCAGGCCCTCTTCCACTGACTGTAGTGTGCCCACTGCCAGTGCCAACCACTCATACCGGGTGGCACAGTAGCTTGCCGATAAATAAGGCATTTAATTTTTACACTTTAGTGTAATTTCAGTTGCTTGCCTGCTGCCAGTGTGTGTCAGGCCCGCTTCTACTGACTGTAGTGTGCCCACTGCCAGTGCCAACCACTGATACCATCTCCCCGTTCGAAAAATCTATTCAATAAATGGCACCCAGATTGGGGACGTTAGAGGGATTAAACTGATGAGAATAGTACTACAGAAAATACCACTCATATCGGGTGTGACAGTAAATTGCACGGCGCAGACGCAGTCACCGTGGATAAAAACAAAGGGGAGGGAGCCAGCGTTTTTTTAACCATCTCCCCGTTCGAAAAATCAATTCAATTGACCTTTCGGGGACCCTTGGTGTTGTACGTGGCTGGGTGGAGGAAGAAACCTTCAATGACATCACCGGGACGTGGCTAGCTTGGTATCCAACCTTGTGCAAATGGGGAGTTTGCGGTTGTGCAAATGAACTGTTTGCGGTGCATTAAAAGGGGAGTTTGGTCTGTCAATGTCTGTGATGCGGGCGTAACCCTTACACTACCTGATCGATACAACATCATACC
Source organism: Bufo bufo (assembly GCF_905171765.1). NCBI lineage: Eukaryota > Metazoa > Chordata > Amphibia > Anura > Bufonidae > Bufo > Bufo bufo. Next base: position 202,401,722 of record NC_053393.1, read on the forward strand.
TGATCGTATACACACACTGGATGTTTTAAAGCACGTTATTCCTAAAACAATTTAGGAATGTTAGTTGATTTATGCCCTTTATGGATTAAAACCCGACTCTGCGTCCACTACGTAATTTTCCATGGGAGTTTTGCCATAGATCCCCCTCCGGCATGCCACAGTCCAGGTGTTAGACCCCTTGAAACAACTTTCTCATCACTATTGTGGCCAGAAAGAGTCCCTGTGGGTTTTAAAATTCGCCTGTCTATTGAAGTCTATGGCGGTTCGCCCGGTTCGCCAGTTCGCGAACATTTGCGGAAGTTCTCGTTCGCTGTTCGCGAACTGAAAATTTTATGTTCGCGACATCACTACCCACTCCATACATTGCCCCAACCACTGTGACGTACGGGTACATTAAGGTGGTTAAAGGGGTTGTTCTCTTTTGTTATATTGATGACTTATCTTTGGACTGCCGGTACCCCCGCTGATCAGCTATTTGAAGAGACCGCAGTGCTTGTACAAGCGCTGTGTTCTCTTCTCTGTTTACCTGCTCGCCGAGACATTGCACAGCGAGCAGTGTAATTACAGCTCCTCCGTCCCCATTCACTTCAGTGGAGCGGTTCTGTAGTATTCACTTGAATGGGAAAGAGCTGTCCTATTGAAGTGAATGGGGACGGTTCATCAATAATTGAACATGCGTTCTCTTCAATATAACAAAAGTGTAAACGGCTCAGTGGTTAGCACTGGTGCCTCGCAGCGCTGGGTTCCTAGGGTGGAATCCGACCAAGGTCAACATCTGCATGGAGTTTGTATGTTCTACCCGTATTTGCTTGGGTCTCCTCCAGGTTCTCTGGTTTCCTCCCACACTGCAGACATACTGATAGGGAGCTTAGATTGTGAGCCCCATTGGGGACAGTGAGTTATTATAATGTCTGTAAAGCGCTGCGGAATATGTCATATAAGCGAGCAAAATAGATAAAAAATAATGCTAAATAGAGAAAGATGCTACAAGACTAACTATTACGTAGCTTTTGAGCCATGTTTTCTGTCCTTGGGAGTAAGATGAGTAAGGCCAGACATTGTACTGTATATGTCTTTTATGTGGCTTTGATTATCATGTTGTGGTCCCATAAAACCAAATAACAATAATCCTGTATAATAACGCTAACAGTACAAACAAATTGGAATAACAATGCGGTACAAAGGACCCCCTACAGGTCTGGTCACGTAACCCGTCATCTGTAGTTTGACAACTGATCAATGATTTTCAAGAGATGTTCTATATCTTTTATCTATCTATCCTCTATCTATTATCTATCCATCTCCTATCTATCTATCTATCTATCTATCTATCTATCTATCTCATATCTATCTATCTATCTATCTATCTATCTATCTATCTGTCTGTCTATCTGTCTATCTATCTATCTATCTATCTATCTATCTATCTATCTATCTATCTATCTCCTAATTATTTATCTATATATCTTCTAACTGTCACCATTCAACCATCCATCTATCTATCTATCTATCTCGTATCTATCTATCTATCTATCTATCTATCTATCTATCTATCTATCTATCTCGTATCTAT